>NC_084726.1:2556029-5112058 GCF_033807575.1 Cydia pomonella | reverse complement strand
TAAAAACACTACTACTCAAGAAGTGAGACTATGGCATACAAAAGTTTTTGAATGATAATGATTTATAGCTCTTTTCTATTTTTGACATTATTTGTAGTTCTATAAAATTTCATTGTTGATATTCTTTAATATTTTATTATTGTTATTGTGAGTTATCTTTCTGAAGTGTAATTGTAATTGATTTGACTAATGAAGCATGAATACCTTAGACATGAGCATGTTTACTTAATTTTATGTATAAAAAAATTCGTATGCCAAGCGGCAAAACATAAGTGTTCGCAATATGCTTTACCTTTAAGACCAATACAATGTACCTATGTTATAACGAATAAATACATCAATCAATATGCCCAACTATTCATATATACAGGTTGCATTTCTCTACTGATTTTCGTGAATTTTGGCGACCATTTTCGAAAATGATATCAAATTTTCTGTCGATTCATTTAGGTATTTTTTCAAAATGGTAGAACCATGGGAATGCTGACGTCTACAGCTGACAGACTAACTAAAGTTAAAGTAAATGCACATAGTTTTTCAACAAAATATATCGGTTGCAAAATACATGCTGTTCTATAGTTTGGCCACGGACTGCCTCATTTCAAACATAGACAGAGAGAATCATACTATCTTTGTCTTACGCTAGTACTAGCACCCAAAAAAAGGGATAGGTATTGTTTTTTGGTTCTCATTTACTATCAAATTTGGTTTGCCTGACTATATATATGAAGCGAGATGACACATCTACATAAATATCTACTCTTTGATGTGATTGACGTTCTAATCCAAGATGGCAGACAGGCCGTTTGAGCCGTGATAGTACGGGATTGTAGGAGTGCAATTTCTAGGTGTGTCATTCTAAATATTGAACTAGAATGTCTCCCGAATTCTTGACTAAAATCTTGTACGAATATTCTGACAATGTGAAACTACGTCCTCGCGTATCGTGCGCTAGGTTTAGGTAACGTTTGTGCCGGGACATATGTAAAACGGTGATCGAATTGTGTTATTCGGTGTGTCGTGTACGCGATTTATTCTGGTTTAATGGTAAATTAAAATGTGGAATATGATGTGCGACGTGATGCCCACTATATCGGAAGACAGTATCAGCCAGAGGAGTTCGCAGTTTTCTGGCGAAGATGCGAATTTCGAGCAGCTTATGGTGTCTATGCTCGATGAGAGGGATAAGTTGGTGGAGAGTCTCCGGGAGACGCAGGAGCGGCTCGGGGACTCGGAGCTCCGCCTGAAGGAGGTGGAGAAGGAGCGGGACTCGTTGCATCGGCAGATCGCAGCGAACTTGCCTCAGGTCAGTGACACTGCGTTCTCGTAACACATATTTTCGCCGATGTCGGCTTTTTGGAGCCTGTTATCTAATACACACCTTGTTTATGCAGCAAAAAGGTTGTAGGCGTGTAGAAAACTACTGCAACTAAGCATAACCTAAAAATATATGTATTGTTGAATTTATTACTTGCTGTGAGACACCTTGATTTTGTTTATATTTACTATTGATTATTGCTGTGACTTCAAGTTATTGGTTAATTGCCCTTTAGGGTTTATTCATTTTAATAATATTTAGCGGCATGATTTAGGAGCCTGTAATTATTTAAAAACAATTTATTTGATGATTGTGTTTAACATATTTCTAAACAAGTGTAATAAAATTGACAACTTTGTTTGAAAATATCAAAAATAACAATAATTAAATATAACTTGCAGAGAAAACAGTTATAATTTCTTAAGCTACTTTTATTTATTAGATCACTTCATTATTCTACAGAGAACTCTAGAGATTTGATGCATATATGTATTTTAAATGTTATTTTACTTTTCTACTGTAGACCCTTTCTGGATAAAAGCCTCCTCCGGCTGTCTCCATGCTTTGCCTGCAATAGCAACAATTTCATCCTGCCATGTGGCCAGTGGATGTCCTCTCTTTCTAAAGCCCTGGGGCCCTTTCCATTTGGTTGCCTTTCCTGTCCACCTCTCGCTGTTGAGCCTTGCCAGATGATCAGCCCATCTCCACTTCATCTCTGCAGCTTACCGTACATAATTCTATAGTCACTGACATCTAGGAATAAGGTTTTACTCATTATTACAATATTGCATTTGTTGCCTAACTACTTAGGCACCTTGACCTAGTTCTTTTATCTTGGCCTTCAGGTTTTTCTGAAGCTCATTATACAGACAATTACTAACAGTAATTAACTGCAAACATAATCTAGTTTGCATTTATTTAGGTATCTGTAAGTTAATAAGGGTTGGTTTTGTGTACAAGCAGTGATCTACAAGCAGTAGTCTATCATGATGTTGTGCTAAGTGTCTTGCATATTTTACCCCTCAAATGCTAAGGAGTTGACATGTGCGAGTCAAAACCTACTCCAATCTTAAAGGCCAGCAATGCACTTAAAACCCCCTGGTGTCCATGGGCGACAGTAATTGCTTACCATCCAGCATTTATCTGTGCTAGTTCACCTATCACAGAAAAAAAAACTTGGAAGATTTAAATGTAGAATTGAATTTCGAGGCTTTATCTGTGGTACTCCTGGGGTAAGATATAGACAAGAGTTACATCTTTAGCACTTAGTTCTCAATTCCTGATTGCATCCTAAAGTATCCCTGGGTCTATTCAAGCCATCTACTTTGTCTAAAAATCATATCTGAGGGCTTTAACCTCCATTCACTCTATGTACCATTGCCATCAGATATAGAATAGAATAGAATAGAATAGAATTTGTTTTATTCATAAACACACAAACAGTAATAGACAGACATAAAAGAGAACATAGTGAGAGTAAAGTGCATAAAAAAAAGTGTGTAGTGGAGTAAAGTGTATATATTGGAACAGCCAAGGTTCTTAAGTATATCTGAACATACACAATAATACAGGCTTTATTCAGATATTTGTGAACACCTTGGCCACTCTGATATATCTGATGTTAACTGTATTAACACTTTATACTGGTAGTTTTCTGCGTTCCTGGAACTCGGGAGCTTGATATGCATAACCAAAGATATCAAAGCAATGCATTGATTCCTTTGGTCTTCTACCACTGGACATGTATACCTTTGGTGGTGATGAATACCTTTTGGTTAAACATATCAAAAAAAAACCAGCACCCTCTACAGCAGATAGTCTTATAGCAGACTTGGACACTATGTTTTATAACATCTACCAATTGACCTTCCAACCTAGACAGAGAAATCTAAGTATTGTTAGAAAAAAGTGCTAGTACTAACTATGCAATGCTTACAATTATAATGATGGCTACCGTTTTTGTGCTCAGCAGTTAGCGCCATCCTTATTTTAATGCTATCCTTATTTAAAAAAAATCAATATGTTCTAATAATCTAATATACTTGTTTTAAATATATTTAAGTTGGCACTTTTTTAAAACCACTAACATTTATTGAACTATATCTAATGTTTACTATGATTAATCAAAGATAGAAAAATCTTAATCACAATTATGAATTTTCCTTCTTCCTCGCGTTGTCCCGGCATTTTGCCACGGCTCATGGGAGCCTGGGGTCCGCTTGACAACTAATCCCAAGATTTGGCGTAGGCACTAGTTTTTACGAAAGCGACTGCCATCTGACCTTCCAACCCAGAAGGTAAACTAGGCCTTGTTGGGATTAGTCCGATCACCGAAAAGCGACTGGTAAATATCAAATGATATTTCGTACATAAGTTTCGAAAAACTCATTGGTACGAGCCGGGGTTTGAACCCGCGACCTCCGGATTGCAAGTTGCACGCTCTTACCGCTAGGCCACCAGCGCTTCACAATTATGAATAAGGAGTGAAAATTCGCGATACAAAACTTGCAACTCACAAAAATTCTACACATTTGACATTTTGAAAAACCTCGTCTACACTAGCGCCCCTAGTGGCGAACTTAAACGTGATATCATTGATTGTAGTACATTTGTAAATAAACATTCCTCATTATTTACTAACAAAGCATATAACAAGCAATTCTAAACACTGCTGTTTATCAATGAGTTACATAATGGTGCATTACATGTTATAATTGATGATCAACAAGTTCACTGGCAATAACATAACATACATTAATGGGTTCATGAAACTAGAGCATGTGGGTGATTCTACATCTACATGTTATCTTTTGTTGTAGTGTAAATAATGACTACATTGATGGTGATATGAGATAGGGATTATTTAATTTTTATCTGACTATGTTTTATTAGAAGTAGTTAAACCACTTTGTGTATGATAAGGATCCTGACCAAATTTTTAGTTATATATTTGTATTTTTTTCAAGACATTTTTTTTCTGCTGTATAGCTCATCCAAGGTTTCAACCCACAATTTTTGACCACCCCATGCGTATGAGAGGTTAAAATATGATGTTAAAATTAAAGAATTTATAAGTTTTATAAACATTGGCTATAGTTGGCTATACATATAGTTTTCAATCATCATGCAAAGATGATAACGCTATGTAAAATCCTAAGTTGAATAGTCTTGTGAAACACCCACATACCATTGTGAACACAGTTAATCAATCATAAGCCTTACTGCAAAGAGTTACAGCCTACCATTGCTCAGTGTATTACTAATATGAGAATATACAGTTTCTATTAGATATATCGAAGCAGCAGAGGTGCTCAAAAATATCTGAACACACCTCTATTGTCAAGGTGCTAGTGTGTGTTCAGATACTTTTGAGCACCTCGGCTGCTCTGATATATCTGATGGCGAATATACCATCGTTCACACTCTTAGCTGACAATTTGTGAGCCTTATTGCCAAGACATAAGGTACAAATATAGTCATTTAAGGGTGTTGCTGTTAGTATGACATAATAGTGGTGCACTGTCATTGAATGAACTCATTTATCGCTTCAGTAGGTCAATCACATTCCATGCACTAATATGAGTCAGATTCTGCATAACTTACAATTAGTTAAGAGATGATGCAAAAAAAGTATGTAGTTATATGTCAATTGGAAAAAGTATGATTAGAATGGTTGAAAACAATAAGTTTCAATATGTGTAACGGTAATCTAGTTTATGTATGAGGCTACACATATATCCTCAGTATATATACAATACGAGTCAAAGGCATGCGTCGTCGTGGATGACACTATCTATATACAATTATACACTGGTCTACATTCTGCATAGTTTTGTTTAAAAAATTATGTAAATTTAATTAACAAATACGAAGTTTATCTAATAGGGCAAAAATGTTTGTACGTTACATCTGCTATTACCAAAATGATATGTGCTAGAAAAAAAACCCAGTAACCAAGATTATTTTTACCAAAAACTAATTCACCACTAAAAGATAAAATTAGGGAAATCTACGTTTGTCTGGCATCACTCTTTTTTTATTGTTCAGTTATATCTTTAAAATAAATAGTTCAGTTATAAGTTTTAAATATTATTGGAATGGAACCTATGGCCACAGTAAATTGAGTTCCTAGTTAATCAAGTTTTTAAGGTACCTACATCCCTTTTTATACCTACATAGGTACACACACACTGACACTTAGTGTAACACATAGTCAACGCTGTAATATTGGCACTTACATTAGCCACAGTGTTAAAGACTCATCAAGGTATCCTTGATGTAATTAGGTCGCCATTTGTAGGTAAATGGATGTTAAAATTATTAAAATGTGTAATAAAATTTATTGTAAGTCATTAAGTCTTATTGTATGTTATTAAACTTTTTGTTTTAAAATTTAAACTATGTAAGTGTGGTCATGTAACGAAATAGAGTCAGACCAAGCTAAGTTGGCAGCGATTGTGATGTGCAATCTCATATACTGTTATATAAAATTATAATATAAATATACTTATAATTTTTGTTTTTACTACAAGATAAGGTAGTAATGAAAATATGATTGGTGGTGAATCGCATCACAATTATATACACGCTGCTAGTGTCATGGTGGCATTCATTGGACCCGGCATGGTGCAGAACGAGTTTTAGGTCAGTATCAGGTTAGGTATTTACATTACAAGCTTTTATTTAACTTCACGTGTATGTATCTTTGTTGCTTGCTTTGTATGTATGTTCTGGAATCTTGCAAGTTAAATTTGACCCACTTCACGGTTTCCGATTAAGCTGAAGACAGGAGGTAGCCATAGGAACTCTGTGATAAAACAACGCAACCTAATTGTGTTTGGGGTTTTTAGAATTGTCTCGATGAGTATTAGTTGCCTGTGGAAAAAAGTACAGTCAGCGATAAAAGCTTGTACCAAAAATGTAATTTTTGCCTAAAACTTATTTTATCATATCTTTGTATTTGTTTGCGCATTCAAAAGTGATTGTTGCTAGGGCTACTTAAGTAAAGAATATTTTTAAATCTTGTGTTTATATATGTTGATACATTGCCGACTACTGAAATGAGGTATTCATTAATAACTTCTAGGAATCGATCAAATAAAATACCGCAGTGTGTCCAAAATCGCATACTATATCTCGCACCGTCTAATATAAATGAGCGCGAGTCATGCGCCAGTGTGTATTGGCCTAAATAACTTGTAGATAATGCTTATGGAAATCATTTTTTAGCAAATCGCCTTGTGATAACTCGTTTTCTTCGCAACAATAATGCGACTGGCGCTATGCCAATATATCCCAATATAAACAAAGCTTACGCTTGTAATATTCGGAGGTGAGAACCTTCGACATTACCGAGGAACTTATAAACATTTTATACTAGGGTGGATTATCAAAATTCAAAAAAATATTCTATTAGTAGGCCTCAAGGGCTATTTTCACAAGTCAGTACATTTACAGTGAAACAGTGATACTGATATCATATAGTGATATGATGAAAAATACATAGCGACATTTATAAATACACTCTAATACCTGGGGAAACATTAAATACATAAATAAAAATACATTTATTTTAGCAAAAAAACAGCGATGAACTTAGTAAAATATCCCATAAAAAATACATTATATTAATCTTAAAATAAATAATTACTACAATATAGCAGATGTGTATACTATCCATGGTTAATAATAAAATATTTTTTTTTGCGGTATAAGGTCCCCAATGTCAGAGTAGAGTATACCTAAACTAATACTAATAAGATTTGGAGGTCTAAAGGCTCTACAAGCGTCAAAATAAAATTATATGAAATAAATACAACTATTTTTTGTACATGTACATGAGTAGCCTAGTTTACAAGTTTGTTAGAAGAAAATGTTGTATCACCGTCTACTAAAATGCTTGATATATGTACGGCAAAATCATAGTTTGTGGTCGTTAGAAGCTCCTTGAAGTAATTATATGACTCACTGATACTAATGAAAAGTACAGTCGGCGCTAAATGCTTCAACTTCAACATTTATTCAGCAAATATGCCACAAGGGCACTTTTACACGTCAACATGGATTTACATACTCGTACAACCAAAAAACACGTCAACAATTATAAAATACAATTAACTGAACATATTATTTATTATTTATTAGAGATGTATAAAATCTCTAATTTAAAAAAATACTATAATAAACACAAACAGATACAAAAAAACTAAAATTATTTAGACGCTCACTCTGCAACCATGTGAAATCAGCATACACAGCTCATACATGCGTTCACATTATGGAATGCGACCGTAGTCAGCAAAATTGGACATTACGGCCATCTCAGCAGTGTTTATACTATTCAGTGTTGGCGACGCGCCAATAGCATTGTAGATAACGGATTTGTCTACCATGGGAATTTGTTGAGGTAAGGTGGATGTCACACTACATTTTCTGACGGCGTTATGCATTTCTCGCTTGCACTGCGGAAACCGCAACGGCATGTTAGTCGCCTTATAGGGAATTAGGGACCGTGCGCGTCGCAGGCAGAGCTTCTCGCGTCTTCAGCTTTCCTTGTTACACACGTATCATAATCCCTAGCTAGACTTTCCTATTGATTGTCACTGGTACAAAGTTACCTAATGTCACACAATTAAAATTACTTGACACTGTCCTTTGCTATTTCTAGCTAACATGTAACATAATATGATAGTAGCAGCGATTCCGTGCAAAAGACGGTAAATAGGATCCACAGAACGTAAGCCACAATTTAAAACTTGCAGCACGTTAGTTACTCTGATTAGACGGCATGTGCAACTGTGCCGAATCATCGCGAAATCTTACCTCGTTTCCCATATAGTAGCTATAATAACCTGTCATACTATAATTTAAAGGAAATAAAACACTCACGCTTGACATGAATAGTTTTTGCCCGCTGCCCAAAAGCTATAATCTGTAGCCGAGATCTTCCCGTTGGGAAACAACCTGCCCTGATAGTCAAACAATGTATTAGGTTAAACAGAAAGAGATCAGTTTGAAACAACTTCGTGTTGAGCTAAAAAGATCGTATTCGTATGAAAGTGCAATTGAAACTATGCGAGATCTTGGGTAATAAGAAAAATTCTAGTTTCATTTCGTTACGTTACATTAACTATAATTATGAGTTATTAATGTTGTATCTTAAAGAACTCTTGAGTTGAAAATGACTAGAAGCTAAGAAACATGAGTCGAGTCCTTAATCTTTTTATCTTGGCGTGCTCCCGTTAAGTGTTTATCAACATTGTAATGTAAGCAGCTCCATCCCTTACGATTACAATAATAAGCGTTTCTGTTCACCTGCTTTCCCTCGAAAAGACAAACCATAACCGTGTTGGCTTACTTTTCTACTCTCACTGCGACCAGACCCAACGTCGTGGGCTCGGAGAGCTGGCGAGGGCCCGCGATTATCGTTGACTTCAAATTCCCGACAGATTGAAAAGGGTTTTTAGGGTTTCGCCCGAGGACCCGCAATCAATGCGAGTCAGTTTAGCGTCGGGTTGATTTGTTGACTGTATTAGGATCCACATTTTGAATAAACGAATGATAAGATTTTGGGTATACAAGTTGAAAATACTCTGAATTGAAAGAGCACCTTTGCTTTACAATGCAAATCTTTATTGCACAACCTCAGAATAAATGTACATGGAAACACAAATACATGAAGATGCTGATAAACACCAGGCGGCCTTATCGCTACAGAGCGATCTCTTCCAGACAACCTTTAGGTAGGGTGCTTTTGTAAGTTTTATCAATTTTATCATAGTGTTTAATTATTATAGTACTGCAGGCTGCTGTTTATCCTCGGTAGGACGTGGAACTTTCAAACCGGTGATCGCGAATTCGAACATTGGCTCGGACTAGTAAATTTCTTGGAACTTATATATGTATGTACCTACAACGTATCATGTCATATTTACCCATTAATTTTCGATTAAAGAAAATTATCACGAATGATCACGATGGGGGAGCCCCGGGGTCAGAGAAGATATCACACAAAAACAGGCCAAATATATATCAGCTGCATGGCTGAACACGCTGAATGTTGACATTTGACCTTATTATGTTGAAATTTTTAAATTTTAATTGATTGCCTATATTTTATCTACTTGTGCCATACGACTAAATAAATAAAATAATCCTTGTGCCGAGTGGGACAACAAAACCTTAAATAAAGCCTTAGAGCACCTGTTTCTACAACAAATTGTTGTGTAATCGTACTAACAGACACTCAAACTGACCTTTGATGAACTCTATGCGTTTGAATAAGGCTTACGAATGGTCATTGTGTGGATATAAAGACGAAAGTTGACGACCGCCCCGAAACCGACTTTTCATACAGACGTAGTCCCCATTTTCCTCTCTGGATATTAACATGATTGAAAATATTTGGATACAGATTGATGTATATCAACGACAGCTATGCCCCTTCGTTGGATTTTTTCGCATTTTTAATTTATTATAAGAGTTAGGAGCATTTAAAAAAATGTATGAGACATAAAAAAAATTAAAAAAATCAAACGAAGGGGCATAGCTATGGTTAATATACAATAAATTGTGTAAAAAATATTTTCCAGAACCTCAATGTTTAGGGAGTAAAATGGTGACCACGTTTGTATGGAGAAGCGGCCGTCCCCTTTCCTCTTAACCAGCTTTCTCCGAGTAAATATTGTCTTTTAGCTTACGTGAATTATTATTAGTATTACGGTGGTCTTTCCCACCGTTGTACAGTCAGCAGCGGACGTAGTTAATTAATGAATTAATTAATAAATTTAAAAATCATGTAAAGCGTAAACTTATCTCTAAAGCTTATTATACCACACAGGACTATGTGAATGATAAAACAACGTGGGATTAATTTGATTAATTATTTCCTATATTTGAATAATGATGATGAAATGGATATTCCAATGTATGTACTTCCTTTGTTGTTTTATTTGTATGACATTTAGAAGTTATTCTAGAAACATTCTAGACTAGTATTTTTTTTTGTACAATTGTTTTTTTTTGTTTGACGATATTTTGTGAATTTCTTAGTATTAAATTTGATCTATGAATTATATTCATTAGTATTATATATGGAATAATATTTACATCAATAAATTGCTCTGATAATTAGCTGAAGATAATAATATGTAATACTGTCAAACTATTCATAAGTGCTTGTTGCTAGGCCTACATGAATAAAGTATATTTGTACTGAACTAAGGCTCTCCAATAGTGTCACTTTCGCACGCAACTCTTTTTTTTTCTAGCATATTTTGGTGTCCCACTGCTAAACAAAGAAAGGGGAGAGCCCCTTGATCTCCACAACTCCCGATCTAGTGCCTCTTCCAGCCAGTTGTCGAGGAAGGTGTCTAGGTCGTCCCGTCATCTCCCTCTGGGGCTACCGCGTCCGCGCCCATCTTCTGGCATCCACTTGGTAGCTACATTAGCCCACCTGCCTGGATGCATGCGGCAGACGTGACCGGCCCAGTCCCATTTATTGTATATTAACCATAGAACGAAGGGGTCATTTGAATATCTTCGATTTTTTTTATTATTATAAGGACGCAACTCGATATGATATGCTATGGATGGCGACTGGCGTGGCTTGAAAATGTAACCTTGTCCAACTAAAACTTGCCCTGTCAATGTGTGAATCGCTAAGCCTCTCTTAGTTTACGATATTTCGATATAAAAACAGCATTAAACTTAGTTGTGTGAAAATAATGCATCTGCAATCTTGCACAATAAATGCAAAATATTTGACGCGAATTGTGGATTTAAATGAACACTATTTTCACTCATAATTTTAAAACTTCAACGCGACTTTATCGCGTACATTTATTATTTGGCCTGTTGTATCTTGTCTTACTTTACGAGCATCTATGTGCAAAATATTAATGCAAGTGACTGTACGTGGAGTTATGTCGACTCGGAAAATTGCTATACCCTGCGGAAAAAAAGCATTATGTATCTTTAACATGTGCCAACTTTTAAAAGTTTTAACTTATAAACTGGACTTTATGTATTTGCAATAAGGCTTAAGAATTGTTAGTTAATATTGTGGACGATAATATATTCTTCGGCTGTTATAGAATTAACTGGTTCAATTTATAAATGTGTGAAATTGTGCGGTCGGAATGTCGCAATCGATTCGCTCAAACTCTTCAAGTGTCGTTGAGTAAATAAAAGTATTGTTAGCGAACGAGGTTACTTACGTACTCATTTCTCTAATTTTACATGAGGTGGCCTAACGCAAAACATACGTTTAACGTAATGTAGTTTTTATATTGAATTACTACATGTTTTAACCCAGGGAAGCCATGAAAAAATTAACAAGGAAACTAGACTACATATATTTGCGAGGTCAGACTCTAAGAAAAACCTTAAGAGGAAAGGGCACCGCCGCTTCACCATACTAACGTAGTCCATTGTCCTCTCTGGATATTGTTTTTTTTTTTTTTTAATAGGACGTTATTACACAAATTGACTAAGTCCCACAGTATTGTACGGACGGCGTTAATTAAACATCAGCTTCGTTGAAAGTTATGATTTATGCTCTCCAAATAGGTTGGATACACGTTCTTATATACAATGCTTACGTACTAATTAAACACTACACCACACGCCTCACCAAAAAAGGAAAAAAAAAGGACCTGGCAGGATCGTCACGTACGGACGGCGTTAATTAAACAACAGCTGCGTTGAAAGTTATGATTTATTCTCTCCAAATAGGTTGGATACACGTTCTTATATACAATGCTTACGTACTAATTATACACTACACCACACGCCTCACCAAAAAAAGGAAAAAAAAGGATCCTGGCAGGATCGTCACGTACGGACGGCGTTAATTAAACAACAACTTCGTTGAAAGTTATGATTTATTCTCTCCAAATAGGTTGGATACACGTTCTTATATACTATGCTTACGTACTAATTATACACTACACCACACGCCTCACCAAAAAAGGAAAAAAAAGGATCCTGGCAGGATCGTCATGTACGGACGGCGTTAATTAAACATCAGCTTCGTCGAAAGTTATGATTTATTCTCTCCAAATAGGTTGGATACACGTTCTTATATACAATGCTTACGTACTAATTATACACCACACCACACGCCTCACCAAAAAAGGAAAAAAAAGGATCCTGGCAGGATCGTCATGTACGGACGGCGTTAATTAAACAACAGCTTCGTTGAAAGTTATGATTTATTCTCTCCAAATAACATGGATACACGTTCTTATATACTATGCTTACGTACTAATTACTACACCACAATATTTTTAGATAATTTGATGTGTATTAACAATAGCTATGTTTGACTTTTTTATTATTTTAAAAATTAGGAGCGAAAAACAGTTTTCATACATATTTTTAAATACTCCTCACTCTTATACCTAATAACAAAAAATTAGAAAGAAATCAAACGTAGGGGCATAGCTGTAGTCGATATAAAACAAATTGAGTCAAAATATTTTCAATAAAGTTAATATCCACTTATCCAGAGAGGAAAATGAGGACCACGTTTGTATGAAAAGGCGATTTCGCGCTGGTCCTCCACTTTTGTCTTAAGAGGGTAAGGTAATTCGATAAAAAATCACGAAGCCTGCGTATTTTTTTTTCAATATGACTCGCAAAATTTTAAGTAAAAGTATACTTTCAGAGTTATTGAGGCCAAAACGTTAAAACACGCGCGATCGTCAAATCTTCCGCAAGTTTCGCGTGGCAAGCCATATGTTCAAAAACATGAGTAGTTTTAACCATGTCCGTGAAGTTGACCGCCCCAAATTGAGTGCCCGCAAATGGCATACCTATATCGTTAGTTCATCGTTAGTTCACGTTAGTTCAGTAGGTTAAATCGTTAGGATCCGACTAAAACATGTATTTTTTTTAAAAACAAAATGGTGGGGGCCAACTTCACGCTACCGCCCCAAAACCGATTTTGCGGTTTCTGTTAATAAGGATCGATAGATAATCGTTAGTAGACGTTAGTTCAGTATATTAAATCGTTAGGATCCGATTCAAAGTATTTTTTTTTCTTTAATAAAGTGGGGCGGTCAACTTCACGCTACCGCCCCAAAATCGATTTTACGGTATCTATTGATTTGAATCGATAGATAATCGTTAGTTGACGTTAGTTCAGTATATTAAATCGTTAGGATCCGATTCTAAGTATTTTTTTTTCTTTAATAAAGTGGGGCGGTCAACTTCACGCTACCGCCCCAAAACGGAATTTACAGTTTCTATCAATTGGAATCGATAGATAATCGTTAGTTTACGTTAGTTCAGTACTTTAAATCGTTAGGATCCGACGTATGACATGTGGGCGAATTTTTTAGTACTGATAGTGGGGGGAGCACATTACACAGGCCAGGCTGCCGCTAAAAACTGTTTCTATGGCTTCAATCAATTTGAATCGATAGGTAATCGTTTGTTCATCGTTAGTTCATGTTAGTTTAGTATGTGAAATCGTTAGGATCCGATTCTAAGTATTTTTTTTTCTTTAATAAAGTGGGGCGGTCAACTTCACGCTACCGCCCCAAAACGGAATTTACAGTTTCTATCAATTGGAATCGATAGATAATCGTTAGTTTACGTTAGTTCAGTACTTTAAATCGTTAGGATCCGACGTATGACATGTGGGCGAATTTTTTAGTACTGATAGAGTGGGGGAGCACATTACACAGGCCAGGCTGCCGCTAAAAACTGTTTCTATGGCTTCAATCAATTTGAATCGATAGGTAATCGTTTGTTCATCGTTAGTTCATGTTAGTTTAGTATGTGAAATCGTTAGGATCCGATTCCGAGTTTTTTTATTCATTATTAAGTAAAGTGGGGCGGTCAACTTCACGCTACCGCCCCAAAACGGAATTTGCGGTTTCTATCAATTGGAATCGATAGATAATCGTTAGTTTACGTTAGTTCAGTAGTTTAAATCGTTAGGATCCGACGTATATGACATGTGGGCGAATTTTTTAGTACTGATAGTGGGGGGAGCACATTACACAGGCCAGGCTGCCGCTAAAAACTGTTTCTATGGCTTCAATCAATTTGAATCGATAGGTAATCGTTTGTTCATCGTTAGTTCATGTTAGTTTAGTATGTGAAATCGTTAGGATCCGATTCCGAGTTTTTTTATTCATTATTAAGTAAAGTGGGGCGGTCAACTTCACGCTACCGCCCCAAAACGGAATTTGCGGTTTCTATCAATTGGAATCGATAGATAATCGTTAGTTTACGTTAGTTCAGTAGTTTAAATCGTTAGGATCCGACGTATGACATGTGGGCGAATTTTTTAGTACTGATAGTGGGGGGAGCACATTACACAGGCCAGGCTGCCGCTAAAAACTGTTTCTATGGCTTCAATCAATTTGAATCGATAGGTAATCGTTTGTTCATCGTTAGTTCATGTTAGTTTAGTATGTGAAATCGTTAGGATCCGATTCCGAGTTTTTTGATTCATTATTAAGTAAAGTGGGGCGGTCAACTTCACGCTACCGCCCCAAAACGGAATTTACGGTTTCTATCAATTGGAATCGATAGATAATCGTTAGTTTACGTTAGTTCAGTACTTTAAATCGTTAGGATCCGACGTATGACATGTGGGCGAATTTTTTAGTACTGATAGAGTGGGGGGAGCACATTACACAGGCCAGGCTGCCGCTAAAAACTGTTTCTATGGATATAATTTTTTCTGGCAAATCTGTTTTGAGCGCCCGCAAATAACTTATCTACCTTGAATAAGCATGATCTATTTACGATATTCTGTGAGTGGCATCGTAAGGACCCAACTCTGACTATTTTTTTCAGCCTTCGACCTAGGAGCATATGTTGGGTTATTAAAGTTTTCAAATATTATTTTTTTCTGGCAAATCTGTTTTGAGCGCCCGCAAATGAATTGCCTGCTTTAAATAAGCATGATCTAGTGACGATATTCTGCAAGTGGCATCGTAAGGACCCGACTCTGACTATTTTATGCAGTCTTCGACCTGGGAGCATATGTTGGGTTATTAAAGTTTTCAAATATTATTTTTTTCTGGAAAATCTGGTTTGAGCGCCCACAAATGACTTATCTGCCTTGAATAAGCATAATCCAGTGACGATAGTTTGCAAGTAGCTTCGTAAGGACCCGACTCTGACTATTTTTTGCAGCCTTCGACCTAGGAGCATATGTTGGGTTATTAAAGTTTTCAAATATTATTTTTTTCTGGCAAATCTGTTTTGAGCGCCCGCAAATGACTTATCTGCCTTGAATAAACATGATCCAGTGACGATATTCTGCAAGTGGCATCGTAAGGACCCGACTCTGACTATTTTTTTCAGCCTTCGACCTGGGAGCATATGTTGGGTAATTAAAGTTTTCAAATATTATTTTTTTCTGGCAAATCTGTTTTGAGCGCCCGCAAATGACTTATCTGCCTTGAATAAGCATGATTCCATGACGATATTCTGCAAGTGGCATCGTAAGGACCCGACTCTGACTATTTTTTTCAGCCTTCGACCTGGGAGCATATGTTGGGTAATTAAAGTTTTCAAATATTATTTTTTTCTGGCAAATCTGTTTTGAGCGCCCGCAAATGACTTATCTGCCTTGAATAAACATGATCCAGTGACGATATTCTGCAAGTGGCATCGTAAGGACCCGACTCTGACTATTTTTTTCAGCCTTCGACCTGGGAGCATATGTTGGGTAATTAAAGTTTTCAACTATTTTTTTTTTTTGGCAAATCTGTTTTGAGCGCCCGCAAATGACTTATCTGCCTTGAATAAGCATGATCTAGTGACGATATTCTGCAAGTGGCATCGTAAGGACCCGACTCTGACTATTTTTTTCAGCCTTCGACCTGGGAGCATATGTTGGGTTATTAAAGTTTTCAAATATTATTTTTTTCTGGGAAATCTGTTTTGAGCGCCCGCAAATGACTTATCTGCCTTGAATAAACATGATCCAGTGACGATATTCTGCAAGTGGCATCGTAAGGACCCGACTCTGACTATTTTTTTCAGCCTTCGACCTGGGAGCATATGTTGGGTTATTAAAGTTTTCAAATATTATTTTTTTCTGGCAAATCTGTTTTGAGCGCCCGCAAATGACTTATCTGCCTTGAATAAGCATGATTCCATGACGATATTCTGCAAGTGGCATCGTAAGGACCCGACTCTGACTATTTTTTTCAGCCTTCGACCTGGGAGCATATGTTGGGTAATTAAAGTTTTCAAATATTTTTTTTTTCTGGCAAATCTGGTTTGAGCGCCCACAAATGACTTGTCTGCCTCGAATAAACATGATCCAGTGACGATATTCTGCAAGTGGCATCGTAAGGACCCGACTCTGACTATTTTTTTCAGCCTTCGACCTGGGAGCATATGTTGGGTAATTAAAGTTTTCAAATATTATTTTTTTCTGGCAAATCTGTTTTGAACGCCCGCAAATGACTTATCTATCTTGAATAAGCATGGTCCAAGGACGATATTCTGCAAGTGGCATCGTAAGGACCCGACTCTGACTATTTTTTTCAGCCTTCGACCTAGGAGCATATGTTGGGTTATTAAAGTTTTCAAATATTATTTTTTTCTGGCAAATCTGTTTTGAGCGCCCGCAAACGACTTATCTGCCTTAATTAAACATGATCCAGTGACGATATTCTGCAAGTGGCATCGTAAGGACCCGACTCTGACTATTTTTTTCAGCCTTCGACCTAGGAGCATATGTTGGGTTATTAAAGTTTTAAAATATTATTTTTTTCTGGCAAATCTGTTTTGAGCGCCCGCAAATGAATTGCCTGCTTTAAATAAGCATGATCTAGTGACGATATTCTGCAAGTGGCATCGTAAGGACCCGACTCTGACTATTTTTTGCAGCCTTCGACCTAGGAGCATATGTTGGGTTATTAAAGTTTTCAAATATTATTTTTTTCTGGCAAATCTGTTTTGAGCGCCCGCAAATGACTTATCTGCCTTGAATCAACATGATCCAGTGACGATATTCTGCAAGTGGCATCGTAAGGACCCGACTCTGACTATTTTTTTCAGCCTTCGACCTAGGAGCATATGTTGGGTTATTAAAGTTTTCAAATATTATTTTTTTCTGGCAAATCTGTTTTGAGTGCCCGCAAATGACTTATCTGCCTTGAATAAACATGATTTCGTGATGATATTTTGCAAGTAGCATCGTAAGGACCCGACTCTGACTATTTTTTGCAGCCTTCGACTTAGGAGCATATGTTGGGTTATTAAAGTTTTCAAATTTTATTTTTTTCTGGCAAATCTGTTTTGAGCGCCCGTAAATGACTTATCTGCCTTGAATAAACATGATCCAGTGACGATATTCTGCAAGTGGCATCGTAAGGACCCGACTCTGACTATTTTTTTCAGCCTTCGACCTGGGAGCATATGTTGGGTTATTAAAGTTTTCAAATATTATTTTTTTCTGGCCAATCTGGTTTGAGCGCCCGCAAATGACTTATCTGCCTTGAATAAGCATAATCCAGTGACGATAGTTTGCAAGTAGCTTCGTAAGGACCCGACTCCGACTATTTTTTTCAGCCTTCGACCTAGGAGCATATGTTGGGTTATTAAAGTTTTCAAATATTATTTTTTTCTGGCAAATCTGTTTTGAGCGCCCGCAAATGACTTATCTGCCTTGAATAAACATGATCCAGTGACGATATTCTGCAAGTGGCATCGTAAGGACCCGACTCTGACTATTTTTTGCAGCCTTCGACCTGGGAGCATATGTTGGGTTATTAAAGTTTTCAAATATTATTTTTTTCTGGCAAATCTGTTTTGAGCGCCCGCAAATGACTTGCCTGCTTTAAATAAGCATGATCTAGTGACGATATTCTGCAAGTGGCATCGTAAGGACCCGACTCTGACTATTTTTTGCAGCCTTCGACCTAGGAGCATATGTTGGGTTATTAAAGTTTTCAAATATTATTTTTTTCTGGCAAATCTGTTTTGAGCGCCCGCAAATGACTTATCTGCCTTGAATAAGCATGATTCCATGACGATATTCTGCAAGTGGCATCGTAAGGACCCGACTCTGACTATTTTTTTCAGCCTTCGACCTGGGAGCATATGTTGGGTAATTAAAGTTTTCAAATATTATTTTTTTCTGGCAAATCTGGTTTGAGCGCCCACAAATGACTTGTCTGCCTCGAATAAACATGATCCAGTGACGATATTCTGCAAGTGGCATCGTAAGGACCCGACTCTGACTATTTTTTTCAGCCTTCGACCTAGGAGCATATGTTGGGTTATTAAAGTTTTCAAATATTATTTTTTTCTGGCAAATCTGTTTTGAGCGCCCGCAAATGACTTGCCTGCTTTGAATAAGCATGATCTAGTGACGATATTCTGCAAGTGGCATCGTAAGGACCCGACTCTGACTATTTTTTGCAGCCTTCGACCTAGGAGCATATGTTGGGTTATTAAAGTTTTCAAATATTATTTTTTTCTGGCAAATCTGTTTTGAGCGCCCGCAAATGACTTATCTGCCTTGAATAAACATGATCCAGTGACGATATTCTGCAAGTGGCATCGTAAGGACCCGACTCTGACTATTTTTTTCAGCCTTCGACCTGGGAGCATATGTTGGGTAATTAAAGTTTTCAACTATTATTTTTTTCTGGCAAATCTGTTTTGAGCGCCCGCAAATGACTTATCTGCCTTGAATAAACATGATCCAGTGACGATATTCTGCAAGTGGCATCGTAAGGACCCGACTCTGACTATTTTTTTCAGCCTTCGACCTAGGAGCATATGTTGGGTTATTAAAGTTTTCAAATATTATTTTTTTCTGGCAAATCTGTTTTGAGCGCCCGCAAATGAATTGCCTGCTTTAAATAAGCATGATCTAGTGACGATATTCTGCAAGTGGCATCGTAAGGACCCGACTCTGACTATTTTTTGCAGCCTTCGACCTAGGAGCATATGTTGGGTTATTAAAGTTTTCAAATATTATTTTTTTCTGGCAAATCTGTTTTGAGCGCCCGCAAATGACTTATCTGCCTTGAATCAACATGATCCAGTGACGATATTCTGCAAGTGGCATCGTAAGGACCCGACTCTGACTATTTTTTTCAGCCTTCGACCTAGGAGCATATGTTGGGTTATTAAAGTTTTCAAATATTATTTTTTTCTGGCAAATCTGTTTTGAGTGCCCGCAAATGACTTATCTGCCTTGAATAAACATGATTTCGTGATGATATTTTGCAAGTAGCATCGTAAGGACCCGACTCTGACTATTTTTTGCAGCCTTCGACCTAGGAGCATATGTTGGGTTATTAAAGTTTTCAAATATTTATTTTTTTCTGGCAAATCTGTTTTGAGCGCCCGTAAATGACTTATCTGCCTTGAATAAACATGATCCAGTGACGATATTCTGCAAGTGGCATCGTAAGGACCCGACTCTGACTATTTTTTTCAGCCTTCGACCTAGGAGCATATGTTGGGTTATTAAAGTTTTCAAATATTATTTTTTTCTGGCAAATCTGTTTTGAGCGCCCGCAAATGAATTATCTGCCTTAAATAAGCATGATCTAGTGACGATATTCTGCAAGTGGCATCGTAAGGACCCGACTCTGACTATTTTTTGCAGCCTTCGACCTAGGAGCATATGTTGGGTTATTAAAGTTTTCAAATATTATTTTTTTCTGGCAAATCTGTTTTGAGCGCCCGCAAATGACTTATCTGCCTTGAATCAACATGATCCAGTGACGATATTCTGCAAGTGGCATCGTAAGGACCCGACTCTGACTATTTTTTTCAGCCTTCGACCTAGGAGCATATGTTGGGTTATTAAAGTTTTCAAATATTATTTTTTTCTGGCAAATCTGTTTTGAGCGCCCGCAAATGACTTATCTGCCTTGAATAAGCATGATCCAGTGACGATATTCTGCAAGTGGCATCGTAAGGACCCGACTCTGACTATTTTTTTCAGCCTTCGACCTGGGAGCATATGTTGGGTAATTAAAGTTTTCAAATATTATTTTTTTCTGGCAAATCTGTTTTGAGCGCCCGCAAATGACTTATCTGCCTTGAATAAACATGATCCAGTGACGATATTCTGCAAGTGGCATCGTAAGGACCCGACTCTGACTATTTTTTTCAGCCTTCGACCTAGGAGCATATGTTGGGTTATTAAAGTTTTCAAATATTATTTTTTTCTGGCAAATCTGTTTTGAACGCCCGCAAATGACTTATCTATCTTGAATAAGCATGGTCCAAGGACGATATTCTGCAAGTGGCATCGTAAGGACCCGACTCTGACTATTTTTTGCAGCCTTCGACCTAGGAGCATATGTTGGGTTATTAAAGTTTTCAAATATTATTTTTTTCTGGCAAATCTGTTTTGAGCGCCCGCAAATGACTTATCTGCCTTGAATAAACATGATCCAGTGACGATATTCTGCAAGTGGCATCGTAAGGACCCGACTCTGACTATTTTTTTCAGCCTTCGACCTGGGAGCATATGTTGGGTAATTAAAGTTTTCAAATATTATTTTTTTCTGGCAAATCTGTTTTGAGCGCCCGCAAATGACTTATCTGCCTTGAATAAACATGATCCAGTGACGATATTCTGCAAGTGGCATCGTAAGGACCCGACTCTGACTATTTTTTTCAGCCTTCGACCTAGGAGCATATGTTGGGTTATTAAAGTTTTCAAATATTATTTTTTTCTGGCAAATCTGTTTTGAACGCCCGCAAATGACTTATCTATCTTGAATAAGCATGGTCCAAGGACGATATTCTGCAAGTGGCATCGTAAGGACCCGACTCTGACTATTTTTTGCAGCCTTCGACCTAGGAGCATATGTTGGGTTATTAAAGTTTTCAAATATTATTTTTTTCTGGCAAATCTGTTTTGAGCGCCCGCAAATGACTTATCTGCCTTGAATAAACATGATCCAGTGACGATATTCTGCAAGTGGCATCGTAAGGACCCGACTCTGACTATTTTTTTCAGCCTTCGACCTGGGAGCATATGTTGGGTAATTAAAGTTTTCAAATATTATTTTTTTCTGGCAAATCTGTTTTGAGCGCCCGCAAATGACTTATCTGCCTTGAATAAGCATGATTCCATGACGATATTCTGCAAGTGGCATCGTAAGGACCCGACTCTGACTATTTTTTTCAGCCTTCGACCTGGGAGCATATGTTGGGTAATTAAAGTTTTCAAATATTATTTTTTTCTGGCAAATCTGTTTTGAGCGCCCGCAAATGACTTATCTGCCTTGAATAAACATGATCCAGTGACGATATTCTGCAAGTGGCATCGTAAGGACCCGACTCTGACTATTTTTTTCAGCCTTCGACCTAGGAGCATATGTTGGGTAATTAAAGTTTTCAACTATTATTTTTTTTTGGCAAATCTGTTTTGAGCGCCCGCAAATGACTTATCTATCTTGAATAAGCATGGTCCAAGGACGATATTCTGCAAGTGGCATCGTAAGGACCCGACTCTGACTATTTTTTGCAGCCTTCGACCTGGGAGCATATGTTGGGTAATTAAAGTTTTCAAATATTATTTTTTTCTGGCAAATCTGTTTTGAGCGCCCGCAAATGACTTATCTGCCTTGAATAAACATGATCCAGTGACGATATTCTGCAAGTGGCATCGTAAGGACCCGACTCTGACTATTTTTTTCAGCCTTCGACCTGGGAGCATATGTTGGGTAATTAAAGTTTTCAACTATTTTTTTTTTCTGGCAAATCTGTTTTGAGCGCCCGCAAATGACTTATCTGCCTTGAATAAGCATGATCTAGTGACGATATTCTGCAAGTGGCATCGTAAGGACCCGACTCTGACTATTTTTTTCAGCCTTCGACCTGGGAGCATATGTTGGGTTATTAAAGTTTTCAAATATTATTTTTTTCTGGGAAATCTGTTTTGAGCGCCCGCAAATGACTTATCTGCCTTGAATAAACATGATCCAGTGACGATATTCTGCAAGTGGCATCGTAAGGACCCGACTCTGACTATTTTTTTCAGCCTTCGACCTGGGAGCATATGTTGGGTTATTAAAGTTTTCAAATATTATTTTTTTCTGGCAAATCTGTTTTGAGCGCCCGCAAATGACTTATCTGCCTTGAATAAGCATGATTCCATGACGATATTCTGCAAGTGGCATCGTAAGGACCCGACTCTGACTATTTTTTTCAGCCTTCGACCTGGGAGCATATGTTGGGTAATTAAAGTTTTCAAATATTTTTTTTTTCTGGCAAATCTGGTTTGAGCGCCCACAAATGACTTGTCTGCCTCGAATAAACATGATCCAGTGACGATATTCTGCAAGTGGCATCGTAAGGACCCGACTCTGACTATTTTTTTCAGCCTTCGACCTGGGAGCATATGTTGGGTAATTAAAGTTTTCAAATATTATTTTTTTCTGGCAAATCTGTTTTGAACGCCCGCAAATGACTTATCTATCTTGAATAAGCATGGTCCAAGGACGATATTCTGCAAGTGGCATCGTAAGGACCCGACTCTGACTATTTTTTTCAGCCTTCGACCTAGGAGCATATGTTGGGTTATTAAAGTTTTCAAATATATTTTTTTTCTGGCAAATCTGGTTTGAGCGCCCACAAATGACTTGTCTGCCTCGAATAAACATGATCCAGTGACGATATTCTGCAAGTGGCATCGTAAGGACCCGACTCTGACTATTTTTTTCAGCCTTCGACCTGGGAGCATATGTTGGGTAATTAAAGTTTTCAAATATTATTTTTTTCTGGCAAATCTGTTTTGAACGCCCGCAAATGACTTATCTATCTTGAATAAGCATGGTCCAAGGACGATATTCTGCAAGTGGCATCGTAAGGACCCGACTCTGACTATTTTTTTCAGCCTTCGACCTAGGAGCATATGTTGGGTTATTAAAGTTTTCAAATATTATTTTTTTCTGGCAAATCTGTTTTGAGCGCCCGCAAACGACTTATCTGCCTTAATTAAACATGATCCAGTGACGATATTCTGCAAGTGGCATCGTAAGGACCCGACTCTGACTATTTTTTTCAGCCTTCGACCTAGGAGCATATGTTGGGTTATTAAAGTTTTCAAATATTATTTTTTTCTGGCAAATCTGTTTTGAGCGCCCGCAAATGAATTGCCTGCTTTAAATAAGCATGATCTAGTGACTATATTCTGCAAGTGGCATCGTAAGGACCCGACTCTGACTATTTTTTTCAGCCTTCGACCTGGGAGCATATGTTGGGTTATTAAAGTTTTCAAATATTATTTTTTTCTGGGAAATCTGTTTTGAGCGCCCGCAAATGACTTATCTATCTTGAATAAGCATGGTCCAAGGACGATATTCTGCAAGTGGCATCGTAAGGACCCGACTCTGACTATTTTTTTCAGCCTTCGACCTAGGAGCATATGTTGGGTTATTAAAGTTTTCAAATATTATTTTTTTCTGGCAAATCTGTTTTGAGCGCCCGCAAATGACTTATCTGCCTTGAATCAACATGATCCAGTGACGATATTCTGCAAGTGGCATCGTAAGGACCCGACTCTGACTATTTTTTTCAGCCTTCGACCTAGGAGCATATGTTGGGTTATTAAAGTTTTCAAATATTATTTTTTTCTGGCAAATCTGTTTTGAGTGCCCGCAAATGACTTATCTGCCTAGAATAAACATGATTTCGTGATGATATTCTGCAAGTAGCATCGTAAGGATCCGACTCTGACTATTTTTTGCAGCCTTCGACCTAGGAGCATATGTTGGGTAATTAAAGTTTTCAAATATTATTTTTTTCTGGCAAATCTGTTTTGAGCGCCCGCAAATGACTTATCTGCCTTGAATAAGCATGATCCCATGACGATATTCTGCAAGTGGCATCGTAAGGACCCGACTCTGACTATTTTTTTCAGCCTTCGACCTGGGAGCATATGTTGGGTAATTAAAGTTTTCAAATATTATTTTTTTCTGGCAAATCTGTTTTGAGCGCCCGCAAATGACTTATCTGCCTTGAATAAACATGATCCAGTGACGATATTCTGCAAGTGGCATCGTAAGGACCCGACTCTGACTATTTTTTTCAGCCTTCGACCTAGGAGCATATGTTGGGTTATTAAAGTTTTCAAATATTATTTTTTTCTGGCAAATCTGTTTTGAGCGCCCGCAAATGACTTATCTATCTTGAATAAGCATGGTCCAAGGACGATATTCTGCAAGTGGCATCGTAAGGACCCGACTCTGACTATTTTTTGCAGCCTTCGACCTAGGAGCATATGTTGGGTTATTAAAGTTTTCAAATATTATTTTTTTCTGGCAAATCTGTTTTGAGCGCCCGCAAATGACTTATCTGCCTTGAATAAACATGATCCAGTGACGATATTCTGCAAGTGGCATCGTAAGGACCCGACTCTGACTATTTTTTTCGGCCTTCGACCTAGGAGCATATGTTGGGTTATTAAAGTTTTCAAATATTATTTTTTTCTGGCAAATCTGTTTTGAGCGCCCGCAAATGACTTATCTGCCTTGAATAAACATGATCCAGTGACGATATTCTGCCAGTGGCATCGTAAGGACCCGACTCTGACTATTTTTTTCAGCCTTCGACCTAGGAGCATATGTTGGGTTATTAAAGTTTTCAAATATTATTTTTTTCTGGCAAATCTGGTTTGAGCGCCCGCAAATAACTTATCTACCTTGAATAAGCATGATCTATTTACAATATTCTGTGAGTGGCATCTTAAGGACCCGACTCTGACTATTTTTATCAGCCTTCGACCTGGGAACATATGTTGGGTTATTAAAGTTTTCAAATATTATTTTTTCTGGCAAATCTGTTTTGAGCGCCCGCAAATGACTTATCTGCCTTAATTAAACATGATCCAGTGACGATATTCTGCAAGTGGCTTCGTAAGGACCCGACTCTGTCTATTTTTTTCAGCCTTCGACCTAGGAGCATATGTTGGGTTATTAAAGTTTTCAAATATTATTTTTTTCTGGCAAATCTGTTTTGAGTGCCCGCAAATGACTTATCTGCCTTGAATAAACATGATTTCGTGATGATATTTTGCAAGTAGCATCGTAAGGACCCGACTCTGACTATTTTTTGCAGCCTTCGACCTAGGAGCATATGTTGGGTTATTAAAGTTTTCAAATATTATTTTTTTCTGGCCAATCTGGTTTGAGCGCCCGCAAATGACTTATCTGCCTTGAATAAGCATGATTCCATGATGATATTCTGCAGGTGGCATCGTAAGGACCCGACTCTGACTATTTTTTTCAGCCTTCGACCTAGGAGCATATGTTGGGTTATTAAAGTTTTCAAATATTATTTTTTTCTGGCAAATCTGTTTTGAGCGCCCGCAAATGACTTATCTGCCTTGAATAAACATGATCCAGTGACGATATTCTGCAAGTGGCATCGTAAGGACCCGACTCTGACTATTTTTTTCAGCCTTCGACCTGGGAGCATATGTTGGGTAATTAAAGTTTTCAACTATTATTTTTTTTTTGGCAAATCTGTTTTGAGCGCCCGCAAATGACTTATCTGCCTTGAATAAGCATGATCTAGTGACGATATTCTGCAAGTGGCATCGTAAGGACCCGACTCTGACTATTTTTTTCAGCCTTCGACCTGGGAGCATATATTGGGTTATTAAAGTTTTCAAATATTATTTTTTTCTGGGAAATCTGTTTTGAGCGCCCGCAAATGACTTATCTGCCTTGAATAAACATGATCCAGTGACGATATTCTGCAAGTGACATCGTAAGGACCCGACTCTGACTATTTTTTTCAGCCTTCGACCTGGGAGCATATGTTGGGTTATTAAAGTTTTCAAATATTATTTTTTTCTGGCAAATCTGTTTTGAGCGCCCGCAAATGACTTATCTGCCTTGAATAAGCATGATTCCATGACGATATTCTGCAAGTGGCATCGTAAGGACCCGACTCTGACTATTTTTTTCAGCCTTCGACCTGGGAGCATATGTTGGGTAATTAAAGTTTTCAAATATTTTTTTTTTCTGGCAAATCTGGTTTGAGCGCCCACAAATGACTTGTCTGCCTCGAATAAACATGATCCAGTGACGATATTCTGCAAGTGGCATCGTAAGGACCCGACTCTGACTATTTTTTTCAGCCTTCGACCTGGGAGCATATGTTGGGTAATTAAAGTTTTCAAATATTATTTTTTTCTGGCAAATCTGTTTTGAACGCCCGCAAATGACTTATCTATCTTGAATAAGCATGGTCCAAGGACGATATTCTGCAAGTGGCATCGTAAGGACCCGACTCTGACTATTTTTTTCAGCCTTCGACCTAGGAGCATATGTTGGGTTATTAAAGTTTTCAAATATTATTTTTTTCTGGCAAATCTGTTTTGAGCGCCCGCAAATGACTTATCTGCCTTAATTAAACATGATCCAGTGACGATATTCTGCAAGTGGCATCGTAAGGACCCGACTCTGACTATTTTTTTCAGCCTTCGACCTAGGAGCATATGTTGGGTTATTAAAGTTTTCAAATATTATTTTTTTCTGGCAAATCTGTTTTGAGCGCCCGCAAATGAATTGCCTGCTTTAAATAAGCATGATCTAGTGACGATATTCTGCAAGTGGCATCGTAAGGACCCGACTCTGACTATTTTTTGCAGCCTTCGACCTAGGAGCATATGTTGGGTTATTAAAGTTTTCAAATATTATTTTTTTCTGGCAAATCTGTTTTGAGCGCCCGCAAATGACTTATCTGCCTTGAATCAACATGATCCAGTGACGATATTCTGCAAGTGGCATCGTAAGGACCCGACTCTGACTATTTTTTTCAGCCTTCGACCTAGGAGCATATGTTGGGTTATTAAAGTTTTCATATATTATTTTTTTCTGGCAAATCTGTTTTGAGTCCCCGCAAATGACTTATCTGCCTTGAATAAACATGATTTCGTGATGATATTTTGCAAGTAGCATCGTAAGGACCCGACTCTGACTATTTTTTGCAGCCTTCGACCTAGGAGCATATGTTGGGTTATTAAAGTTTTCAAATTTTATTTTTTTCTGGCAAATCTGTTTTGAGCGCCCGTAAATGACTTATCTGCCTTGAATAAACATGATCCAGTGACGATATTCTGCAAGTGGCATCTGTCGTCAAGCTCACCATACTTATTAACCTATCGAATGAGCTAATGGTTTTACGGATACTGGAAAGCGATATGTAAATGTACTACATACCTATACGAGGCCTGGATGTTAGTGAGATGACGATATGAGTTGTGCTGGTGTCCGACTTTATTACCTACATATAACATGAGTATCACATGATTATCCACCTGGTTTCTTGAGCTTAATAGTCGCCTCCAAACCTCCCCTTATAGCGACCCCTTTCCTCACACAAAGTTTACCTTAAGTTCATATTAGCCTCACTGGATCACTGTTCACTCTGAGTACTGATAACGTTGGTCACAATATACTAGAGACACATCATTATTCTAATAACACCATAAGAACGTTCTTGACTTGATCTAAAAGCAAATATCACTGCCGCGTCGAACTGTTCGCACACAACCTCCTTTTTCCTACTGTCGTTCTCATCTACCCTCTCACCTTCCCCCAAAAAATCCCAATAACCTCGAAGCGGTTACTTAAGTTAAACGTGACTACTAGCGCCATCTACTCCATGACGTTGGCAAATATTAGCGGGTTCGCAATACGTTGGCGACACTCCCGCCCAGAAAGAAAATGCTACTCTTAATTGAAATTAGATGTCTATAGGCAAACATATAAATAAATCAACAACTAGATAATAAGAACACTTGTGAATAACAATGTGTTTTCTCGAACCGCATGGTTCACCCTTTGCGTCGTGAATCGACACGGCCTGAGACTTTGTGCAATTTCTGATGACGTTACAGAAATGTGCTGAGACACTGCGTTTCTGAGATCGATCCAATCGTGCATCTGGTCTGAGTTGAGTTGTGATTGTGAGTGATCTGTCTTGAGCTGATAAAGAACAGGATTCTGAGTCTGGTCTGAGCATTCATCAATGTTTGTGCTGAGCCAAATAATAACAGGATCCTAAGACTGATCTGAATACTGATCAATTTCCGTGCTAAACTGATTGAAAGCAGGATTCTGAAACTGGTGTGAGCGTCCATCGATGTCTGAGCTAAGCTGAGTGGGATCACGGCTGCGACCTGTCATATTTGGTCCATTACTGGTCTCTCCGTCAACCCATGACCAATGTTATTTCTTACACTCCAGCGCGTACGGTTCTCGATTGCTCCGAGCAGTCTCTAGTTGCAATTTAGGTCACGAGAAGAGACCGCGTCATGCGGCCCATGTGTCAGAGAGTGGCAATGCGATCTGATATCAAATATCGGTATTATTAAACAGTGAGAGCTCCGTTCGCGATAGGTTTATCCCATCTGTAACTACCATCTGTGATTCGCTCTGTCACTTTGTCACTTTGCTCTTTTGACATCGTTATTAACATAATAACCTATTTCACCACTTCAAGTGTCACAACTATTACTACAGCAGACGTAAACAACTGTAACTGTTTTGAACACTGCGACGACCGCGAGAACGAAAAGAACATACGTTTTTTATATGCAATGATAGTTACCACACAGACAAATGCGGCCATCTTATCCGAACGGGTGTATGTAACCTAAATTCCCACTACTTCTCTTTACTGAATATTACTCGCAGTAATCTACTATGTTAAGTATTCGCTTTAAATCTATTCGCTTATCCATTAAGGCCACTGTTGACATGTCCATCTCTGGGTGCACCCACTTCATGTCCGGCAGCCCTCCCCAGCCAAGGGAGAATCACGCTATTTTTATATAATCACAAATCAGAATGTAAAATAGAATCTATTTACAACTCGACCACACTCCTTTTTTTATGCTAATTGGACATTCAACAGACTTGTCAAATCAGGCTCCCACTTCGAACCGTCAAATCCAAAACAAGTGATGTGATATTCAAGGCACCTTTTCTTACCGTTCATTTCGATTTATCAAGCAGATATTGAGTCAAAATGAACTCTGTTTTTTTTGTTTGCAAAGTGGTTTTTATTCTTCTTATCATTCTCTGGTGCGTTTATATCGCGCCTGGTGTGAAATAATCTAGTTTAAATATGTTGGGACAGTCAAGTTGTCAGCAACAGTTTTAAAAGTATTATATCGCGTCCGTGATTTTATTCACGTCGATTTACGCATAAACATTTTTGCCACACTTTATTCTGTCTAAATTGAGCTACACTGATACCGCCTTTGGGGGGTGGATGCTGGCGAGTACCTCGGTATTAATTCAACGCATTCAAAATGCTTTTCTTTTCTGTTTCTTGCCGTTCTCACATCACACCATTTTTAAACCGTTATAACCTATTAAATATGTCTGCCAGACCTACCTTACACTTTGCATCATTGCTTTTTGGAGTCATTCGCGATTAACAGCCGTCTTATCTATTTGAAAAACTTAAGATTTCGAAGGGTCATATACGTGGTGTCCTCAGGCTTAACGGCACGCAACACAGTAAGTCCGCTTTTCGTGGCAGCTTTCGATATGTTTACTCTTTGATTACATCCCCGTGCACATGCATCAGTCCTGCTAAGGATGGTAGAAACAGCAATACATATACTGTACATCCGAGGTACCGATCCATCTTCCTCATTCCGATCAGATCTTAAATTAAGCAAAATATCGCCAGCCTTCCGCACCACAGTGTTTTAACTGCTGTGTCCATCAAATTGACCCAATCTGTTTCTTTTATTCACGAATAATCACTTCACAACTTTAACAACCATGCGAGACATATAGATGGGTACTCAGTAGCAAATTCTCAACGTGTGCCAATTAATAAAGAATACAGTGGGTGCGGCGTATACTCTTTAAGGCTTTGCGCTTTATTGACTTCGCATTCGCAAAGGCTTTTGATTTCTTTAACTGGAGTTAAATGTTCAGAGTTATGAGAAATGGGGATACCGTAACACGTAATCCTTTTATAGTTGAACGAGGAGTGCAACTGTTCACTGAGATCTGTGAATAGACAATGAGTATAGGAAGGTTGTGAGGGTGATGTCCAAGTTGGTGGCCAACTAATCAATAAACTCAGTTTTGCAGATGACATGACTATATTAGGTTAAGTGTCCGTGGAAAATGAATTTCGGTTCTGCTACAAAAGATTGGGTATGCCAGTAATGAGTCCATTTTCAGGATGCAGATCCATACCTTATGATCAATAGAAATGAGACGAAGATGATGCATGTCGATCTTCCTTGTAAAATTAAGAGAATCAATGAATTGCACGATCTTGAGGCAAGTTGTTGGTTTACTTGGTATTTTAAATAAGTGATGATGGCATCTGCGACTAAAAGGTGATCAGAAGAGCTCATGTGGCCAAAGCTGCGGTGAAACGACTCGCCAGGATATGCATATGGAATAACATAAAACAAGGATCAGACTAATGCGGGCGCCTTGGTTTCTCGATCATATTCTTTACATGTCCGAAACCTAGACCATTGAAACTGAAACCCATCATAGGACAGATGCATTTGAGATATGATGCTGGCGAAGAAAGCTTGAACGTTACTACGGTGCAACTGCTTCAACTCTTGACAAACTCGACATCACCGAGGTTATCCACTGTTAGTACCCATAGCGTTCTTAGTTTCTTCGGCTATCGAGGCCGAACCAAGAAAGGAAGAGCCAAGGAAGCGTAGGGATGGACGTATGGTCACACGTCGTTGGGCGAACAGAATAACATTAAAGATAAATCCACATTACAGGCTAGCATACACCGCCCAAGAAAGAGCGGCTTCGAGTGCACTGGTGAAGAACCACACAGGACAGGTGTCCACAGTGACTTATGACGATACGGCAACGAATAAGACTTTGATAAATCTGTCTTGTGACTATTGCTACTGTAGGAGTCGTACATAAAACAATTAAGGCTCCTCTTCCCGCAAAATACCGTAAAACTAAGTTATTCAGAACCATATTTTATATTAAACATTGATACTTTCTGAGCAGCAAAAAACATATAACAATCTACAAGATATGACCAACGATATATTTTTCTGGAAATCTATTTTAATTTACACAACTATATTTCTTTCAGTTAGATCGGTATTACTTCTGCAAAAATATGGAACTTTACAATCATTCTCACAAGACACTATAAAATGATTTGGTTTTCTTGCTTTTTGCAATTTCATAAAACTATGCCTCAATTTCTAAAAACAATAAGCCTAAATTCCGCCTAGATTCCTACCATTACCCCCCTCTGCGGAGGCAGTGCGAGGCAAGTCGTATTGCTAGACGGACCTGTGCTGCATTGCACGCGCGAGCAAGCGATATTCTATTTCGAACGCATAGCTCTGCGCGCTCGATCTTTTGCAGTGGGTGGTGCGGTGAGGGGTATAAAGCTCCGCCCACACGCGCGAGGTCATTGGCGTCGAGTGCAGCCTTAACACTACGATATTTCACGGCAATATTAAAATGAATCAAGAAAGATATCGAACTTCCTTATATGACATCTGATTCTAATTGTGATTATGATTCTTGGGATCATAGTGTAGCTCCAGTCTGCATTTCAATCCGATTAAATCTGATAAACAAGCTAACAAGCTGAGGTGTCCCGATCAATTATTATCAATAATTATTTGGCTTATGATTAATCTCTTCCTTTTAAAGGTTTAATGGTCTGAGCTTTTGCATACTAAAATAATTAATAATAAAGTCCTTTTTATTGTTTCTAAAGATGATATTATACAAAATAGATGATATTATATCTGAATTACTTCTGTCATTACATTTATTAAAATAACACAATACTTGAGAAATTCTGATCTTATTCAGAAATGTATCCACCATGGTCTTCTACCACCTTTGTAATTATTACTATGAGTATGAAGGTTGAAGGTACTTAATATGTACATCTACGACGAGTAGACTCGATTGAGTTGGCGACATCAATTAACATCTACTGCTCGATTCCACTTTCATTTAACAAAATTAAAATAGTTTTGCATGGCTAGTGACTATTCTTTAAATTATCTACCACTCCCTTACCTGTTTTTGTTGGAATAAAATACATAATAAAGAAACCACTAGCCCATTCAATTAGTATGCAATTCATTTGAAGTCTTCTCAATAATAATATATTTTAATATTTTTAACCCTAGGTTTGGGTCATCGCATGTACATGACATAGATACATACACAATTCAGAAGTTAAGTTAATATTTATCTAATTAGTTTATATCAAATCGCTAATCTGTGACTGTCCACACTATGAATCAATGGTTGAATAATAATAGGAAGTCCTTATACCTATAGGGTATGGCTTAGGTGCAAACATATATATTATAATAGCCTGGTGGCTTATAGTAAACAGTTTTGCGTTTGCAATTTACTGTTATACAAGTTGATATTTATTGATTCTCTGATGACAATCTCTAGATTGGAATGTTAATTGGGATTGAATCAAGATACTGTGCTGAGTTACATGAACAGAAAAAGTAAGTGAATATTATTTAAACATAATATTTATATTCGGCAGTTCTTTATTCGTTTACAATCCTTTTAACCGTTTATTTTTTAGGACAGCAATATCATGCATGCCAACTGTTAAATCTAGCGAGAGCCCCATATTGGCAGTTTGCTGGTGCCATTGGAGTGGCTGCGCGATTCTGATTGGGTCTCAATGATGGTCCTGGTCCTTTGAGTTTGGGTAGCCATGTACATATTATGACATCAAATTGTAATCTGATTTCAAGTGCCTCCTGCATTTTCATTAAGGCACGTTACAGGTTACTACATCTAAATGATACCTATAACTTCTAAGAAACCAACCCGTACCAATACCTTACAACTGTAACAACAAGCAACAATGAGGCAAGACATTCCTTAACATCTCTTATGTTATGAGTGGTTCTAGTCCTTCAAACGAAGTGAAAGGGTTGATTTCGAATTTTGAATTACACGCAATGCGAATGCTTCTGATTTTAGCTTAGTGAAGATATGGATGCGCAAAACATACGATTATAATAGCCTAGTTTGGTTGTTTGGAAGATGTCGCTCTTCAGCGATAAGACCGCTTGTTGTGCACCATAGTTTGAGTTATGTGCTTAATCTGTATGTTATTTTCGTTTTTATATTGGTGAGCAACAAAGAATATTTGTACTGTATTATTTTATTAATCTTGATAAAATAAATTTTGTTTCATTCTAAGAGAATATTTATGGATCATATAAGTATATCGAACGAATGTTAAATCTGGTTCCTACCTAATACGTTAAACATGATACATTCGTTTTCTAAAAAGACACGCAGTATAAATTGTTTCCATCCACCACGCACACTTGCGCACACGACGAGTCAAATCAGGGCTGAGCTGATAATTTGTGATAAAGCGGATATTCTGCAAGCAATGCGTGTTATACAAAAGCATCATTCATAAGAGATTATGGTCCTTTTCACAAAATGTTATAAACACCAATATAACTAGATCCCGAAGTTACAGAAAATATACCAAATCGGGGGTCAGACCTAAACTGGTTTGTAAGCAACAACAGTCGGCAAGGCATTATATCACTATCCGCATGATAAATAAACTTTAAATTTGATAATATTAACTATAACAACTATTCCGCCAAACAGAACAATGAATGAGAGATTTTGATTCTTATTATTTTAATATTAAAATGTTAATTATTTTGTTAATGAATTGTTGATCAACAGCATGATTTGAATCTGTGATAAAGTCGCTGTTTGAAAGGATGTATCCTGGGTCACAACACAAATTGACCAGCAAATTTTAATTCAAAATGTCGTAAATGTTTATTAGTGCATGATTTTATTTAATTTATATCAAAGATTGGTCAGGCAACTAAATCTAAACACGTAGGTAAAGTACCTTGTCCCCTACATAATCAAATATAAATATCAAAATTAACATAACGTATAGGTACCTAAATATAGATTATAGTTAAACCTCTTGTTTAACTTAAACTTAGGTTTGAGCAGTTTGACCTGTTAGGTATGAGCAGGTATGGTAATGGCACCATTCATTAGACATTTAAGAGAACAATTGGATAATTGCTGACACTTCACCGACAATTGAAAAACTTCTACCGCTTTGGGCGTTAAAATTTGAGTTGAATGTCCTTTCACCCTTCATTATTTTCGACATGTTTAATGAAATATGTAGTTAGGTACTTGGTTTCAATATAATGAAATGTGAGACTTAAGAGTTCTAAGGCTCTTGTTGAAGGTAAAATGTTACTAAGTCAGTGTTTAAAAACTGATGATAAATACTTGTTTTATAGGATTTATAGTAAACACGAATTACGAATGTTTACTGAGACTTACCTGATTCATAAATGATTACTGATTACCTTTTATTATTCAGTAGAGATAACTATATTTTCTGATGTGACAATCTTTGCCACTCTCTCATTCTTTTAACATAGAAATGTTGAATCTGTTTAGTAACGTCACATATAATCATGAGCGTAAAAGTAAAATCTTGAGCGTTGCGAGTGTTTCAAGGCACGTGAGTTGAAAACAAACTTTGCTGCTCTGGTAAAACATAAACATTTTTATCACATCAATTATTGTCAAATACTGGTTCTAAAACATAAAAATTTAAATATTTATATCATTCAAAACCATAACATGAAATTCCATTCCATTCCACTGCTTATAGCTGCTATAGGGCTAATAAACACACTGTTTTCAAAGATTAAAGAGAGCTTTTTAATTCAGACTACCCTTTGTCGCAAAATATTAATAATCGTGAAAGTATGTATTTATATATCTGCTTTTTATAAACTATATTATGATACCTACTGACACTTGCAATCTCTTGTATATCAAAGAGCAAGAATGTTCAGTTAAAATGTATGTAGGTACTCACTCAATTGCCTATGTGCTCAGGTGAACCACTAACATTCGCCTGCTGAGTACCTTTTTGGTAGAAATAATATAAATATGGGCTTCATGGTTGAAATAAAACATTAAATTGAATTAAATAAACCAAATATTGTAGCTCTTTAGTTGTACGCGCGTAAATAAATTGACTTTTCATATGTTAGAGATAAATATATGTTACTTTTGATGATGATAACAGTGCATGTGAATAAAAATTCCCAGCATGCTCCACCATGTCGTCAAGCTCACCATACTTATTAACCTATCGAATGAGCTAATGGTTTTACGGATACTGGAAAGCGATATGTAAATGTACTACATACCTATACGAGGCCTGGATGTTAGTGAGATGACGATATGAGTTGTGCTGGTGTCCGACTTTATTACCTACATATAACATGAGTATCACATGATTATCCACCTGGTTTCTTGAGCTTAATAGTCGCCTCCAAACCTCCCCTTATAGCGACCCCTTTCCTCACACAAAGTTTACCTTAAGTTCATATTAGCCTCACTGGATCACTGTTCACTCTGAGTACTGATAACGTTGGTCACAATATACTAGAGACACATCATTATTCTAATAACACCATAAGAACGTTCTTGACTTGATCTAAAAGCAAATATCACTGCCGCGTCGAACTGTTCGCACACAACCTCCTTTTTCCTACTGTCGTTCTCATCTACCCTCTCACCTTCCCCCAAAAAATCCCAATAACCTCGAAGCGGTTACTTAAGTTAAACGTGACTACTAGCGCCATCTACTCCATGACGTTGGCAAATATTAGCGGGTTCGCAATACGTTGGCGACAGCATCGTAAGGACCCGACTCTGACTATTTTTTGCAGTCTTCTACCTGGGAACATATGTTGGGTTATTAAAGTTTTCAAATATTATTTTTTCTGGCAAATCTGTTTTGAACGCCCGCAAATGACTTATCTATCTTGAATAAGCATAGTCCAAAGACGATATTCTGCAAGTGGCTTCGTAAGGACCCGACTCTGACTATTTTTTTCAGCCTTCGACCTAGGAGCATATGTTGGGTTAATTAAGTTTTCAAATATTATTTTTTTCTGGCAAATCTGTTTTGAGCGCCCGCAAATGACTTATCTGCCTTGAATCAACATGATCCAGTGACGATATTCTGCAAGTGGCATCGTAAGGACCCGACTCTGACTATTTTTTTCAGCCTTCGACCTAGGAGCATATGTTGGGTTATTAAAGTTTTCAAATATTATTTTTTTCTGGCAAATCTGTTTTGAGTGCCCGCAAATGACTTATCTGCCTAGAATAAACATGATTTCGTGATGATATTTTGCAAGTAGCATCGTAAGGACCCGACTCTGACTATTTTTTGCAGCCTTCGACCTAGGAGCATATGTTGGGTTATTAAAGTTTTCAAATATTATTTTTTTCTGGCAAATCTGTTTTGAGCGCCCGCAAATGAAATTCACAACCGATTCGCGTAAAAATCTGTGACCATATTCTATGATTAAAAAGATTTTTTTTGTCGATCCAGTTTTTGGAAAATTTTCAAAATGGCGGATTCATGGTAAGTCGCGCCTAAACAAATAGCCATATCGATATCATAAGAGTTTCTTCCTTGTGAGACATGTTTACAGAGTGATTTGCGAAAAATTCAGACATTTTAGAACGGTGGTTTAGGGGGTATTTAGTTATTTAAGTTATACTCGAGAATAAGTAGCCTAATTTCACCATTTCACATATAACCACTCGTGGCTCAGATGGAATACGCTCGCTTTGTATTGAAGAGGTTCTGGGTTCCAACCCCAAACAATGATTTTTCCTTTTTTTGCACTTTAATTTCCTATTTTTGATTGACTAAGATTTGTACCAGGAAGAGAGAGGTCCCTGGATCTATCCCCGGAATTGTAACTTTTTGTATTATTTTTTGCATTTAAATTTCATCTTGTTGATTGATCATGCTAAGCGCGTTCGTATCAGTCGTTATGTTTGAACTTTTTTTTCAGCCGTTACAGTTCAAGGAGACGGACAGTTGCGCAGGCGAAAACGGGTGCGATGTGTGGGGGGACCATGTTCAGGATTTTTCGGAGCAAATTTTGCACTTTGATTAAATTATCAACTTTTTCGTTTCTATAGATTAGTTGTTAATCGGAATATTGATATTATTTTAGGAACAGAAGTTTAAACGTAAATGTTTGTTTTATTGCTTTAAAATGAATATCATAGCTAAAATAGAGAAACAGTTTTTATAGCATTTTTCCCCAGCTCCTGCCGGAGCTGCAATGTTTCAAGATGGCTCTCGCGGCAGAAAGTTACGGTACGGCACGTGGCATTATTGTAGATAATTTTGGTGTATATAGATTACTAACAGTCGGCGATGAGAAAGTGGCGCCATCTAATAGATCAAAGGCGAAAGCAAAGGTATAGGGTTTCAAGCGATGGCGCCATAACCTTTAGGCTGTGCCCGGTAAGATGGCGCCGATTTTTGACATTTAATAAATTGAACACATATTAGTGAATTAGGTTCAAAGTCAAATGGCGTTTTAAAAGTTTTAATCACGTGTCGAAAGATAAGGCAGTAAATTTACGTGGCTACAAAGTGTTCTTTGACAATACACCTCTATTTCAAATTCTCTTTGCTGTTAGTTACCCAAATCAGTTGAACAGTTTGCTACTTTGCTGTGCGGTATTTAGAGCACCAACATAGGTCTTGACTGGCTTAAAAAGTTAAAATGCTCAGAGTTTTTGTATGTTTTTGATTCGTTATTTTTGTTGCATGTTGAGACGGCCCAATGATGCTATTTTGAGGTCATTTACTGAAAATAGGTCCGTTGGCACTGTTTGATGTATCTTTCTAATCATGCTCTACCCGTTCCTCGCCTTTACCATTACTACCGATCAGATTTGATAACGGCGCTGTCACAAGAACTTACATTATTCAGTCAGCGGCAGTAATGAAACGGAACGCAAACTTGTCATGATTGACAGATGTCAAAGTCAGAAAGCCCATGAAATGCGGGAATCAAGTTTCAACAAAATATGTTGTATACGTGCGAAATATGTTTAAAAAATTCACCACGTCGTACAGGACGGTAAGTTTTATTTAATAGTGATGCTATTGACAAAATTTTATTTGTATTAAATACACATAATGATGTTTTTATGATTACGGCAGTATTTTAGTGATTTTTGGCACTTCGAAAGTTGTGGGAAATATTGTACTCCTGACCGCATATGGATGGTATTTTTCACTGTGTGAGCAATATACTTCATGTAGTTATTACACTTGCAGATCAACGAAACTCTCGACTTCTTTAAGAGCAGTCAGGTGGATACATCTCTCAATATGTTCGTAATCTCAGAGAGCGTCTAAAGCGAGCAATCCGATGATAGCTTTATGCTCGACGACATTGGAATGACGAAGATTGGATCAATGCGAAATTAGCTCAAATTCAAAATACGGATACAGAAGATGACGTTTTATTTCGTGAGTAAGTATATTTTTTATTTTTCAATATGTTAAATTTAAAGGCCGACCCACACCGCTTGCGTGCGCAGCACGTGTGCGTCGACGTAAGCGTAGACGTGCACAGCACCCCTGTCACACCGGGTAACGCGCACGTCACGCAGCGCACGCCACGCAGGGTGCTGTACACGTCACGCATGCGCACGCTGCAGCTCTGCGTGCAGATCCGGCGCCATTTGCGTACTATGATGCCCTAGCCTCTAGACAACTAACAATGTTCGTTAGTAGTTAGTCGGATGAAGAGGAAGCACTCCTCTTACTTTTTATCACAAAATACTCCTGCGAAATCTAAAAGGGTGTGAGTTCACAAAATCAATGGAAAAAGATATTTTGATCGGCGACAAAGGTTTTGCACTGCAAACATTCTTAATGCGACCATTCTTTCTTAATCCATTATAAAATCTACCACACGCACCGGCCGACTTGTAAATAAATACAAAGGAGCTGCGCGTGTACACGCGCAGCACCGAGCTGTGCGTGTCCGAACCTGCTCGGTTCGCCCTCTCATAGGGAACGCCGGTAAATACAACGTCATCACTGCACGCAACGAAGCGACGTTGCCGCTCCGCTGCGTGCATGCGTGCACGCAGCACGCAGCCGGTTTGTCTCGTCGGAGCTGCAATGCGTGCAGCTCACGCGCACGCGTACGTCACGCAAGCGGTGTGTCATATCTTATGAGAATTCTTAGTTTACAACGCAACGGGACGCGCACGCGCACGTGCACGCGCACGTGCACGTCTACGCACACGCAACCGGTGTGGCCTGGCCTTAAATTCCTTTTTTTGCAATCAAATCTTATTTCAGGTGAGCCATCCATCAATTTGTGTCAACAAGAACAGTCCCAAAGCATCCAAGAAAGTACCAGTGTTTCTATTACTGACTTGATTATATAAATCATGCTATTTATTTAATAATTTCAAGTAATACTAACTACATTTATAGCAATTAAAATATATGTCTGAGCTTATATTTTCATTGTTATATATATATAACTGGTGGGTATTACCTGTTAGCCTGCCCCAGAAACACCAATGCCAAGCCCTGTTCCCAAGGTATAACAGAAACTCTGCTTTGAAGCCTTATGATGAAATGGGATTCTTACTGTCAAGACCTGATGAAGCATTACAAGGATCCCACAGAGAGCTTAAGTATTTTATGGGCATAAATATACTTAATAATGGAAGTGCCTAGCCCTGTTGGAGTGCAGTGCTCTATAAAAATAAAACAAATCATAGAAACTAAATATGGTGTTTTAATCTTCTACCAGTATAAAAAAGTTACACATCTTGTAATACCCTAAATTCAATACTATCACTAGCCTTTGTTAGGACTAAGGTTCTAAGTTCGATATTTCATAATCCTTCTTTTTAGGGTTCCATACCCATAGGGTCAAAACGGGACCCTATTACTAAGACTTGACTGTCCGTCTGTCACCAGGCTGTCTCATGAACTGTGATAGCTACAGTTGAAATTTAGACAGATGATGTATTTCTGTTGCCGTTATAACAATAAATTTAATACTAAAAACAGAATAAGATGGTATGGCACCATATATCTGTCCTAAAATTTATTTTGCTAGTTTAGCATAGAAAATATAATCCGTGCACGATCAGAATGAGACCAAACCTTATTTAGACAAGGTTTCATAATTTTGAATTTTTCCGATATTTCCAGTCACCATGACTAGGTTTCATCCCATTCTAATCACGCGCGAATTACAATGGGACACAGACAAAGAACAGTTCAAATAAAGATAGTTTATTTTTCAATATGACAATGCACTTATGAAAGTCATAAAAAGGTAAAAAATAGTCAGTTTTTTTATTTACATTTACTACCACAAAGAAACATCTATACATTTTAGATTTTTCCTTGTTCTTCGCAGTACCATCTCGGGCAATATACAATTTTTATAAAAGTTTACCAGTTTTGGCAACATCTTTTCTATAAAAGTTTCATCATGCTCTACTTCCAAAACTGTAATGCCATAACTTGGGGAAATGTAACAAATGAAGTGACATTTCATCATTTGTGTCACCCGCAGTGGCCGCAGTTGGTCCTGGATCTGCAATCAGAATACCCATTATCAAAACTGTCTCTCATGAATTCTGTAATAAAAATTACATTATTTTATCTTATGTAGGTAGTTCTAACCTGAAAGTAGTAATTGTGTTTTTTATTTATTAGAAAATTTCCAGTGTCATCCACCCATATAGGAAAATTTTGACGTTCTTAAAGAGAGGCCATTTTTGGGACTTATAAAATTTCAGTGTGATATTTTTAACCCAACCTGTAGGGCTAAGATGGTCGGCTCTTTATCATTTGTCACCATGCCTGTCACGTTCTAACAAGTATTTAAGTGCGAAAGTGACGCATGACATGACAAGTGATAAAAATGCGACCATGATACCACTGCTGATACCAACTTTTTATTACTTTATCATGTAGGAAATGTTACATTTAGACATGACAAGTGATAAAAATGCGACCATGATACCACTGCTGATACCAACTTTTTATTACTTTATCATGTAGGAAATGTTACATTTAGTATCTTTTGTCTTTTGACATTTTTCTAGAGAAGAAAATTTATAGAGAAAATGTAAATGACAGAGGCAAGATAGGTGAGACAACAAGCAACCTCACCATCACAACCTCATCTATCTCCAGAACTACTGGTCTTAGGGAGATATTTCACATGACAAAACATACTTAATTGAACATTTCCTACATAACGTAATAAAAATAGTGTTAAGTTGGGAAAAAAATATCACACTGCAATTTTCTAAGTCCCAGACACGGTTTATAATATAGTGGGATAGTGAAAAAGATATAGAAAAGTCAGCCTCCATTGAACTTACCTTTTGATTTCTCCGTGATATCGTTTCATTTGCCCATGGCTGCGTTTCCGACTCTTTCTCGGGCCTGAGTATTGATGGTTTTTATAATCTTTTCGGGATGTTTGTGGCATTCTCTCGATAAAGTTCACTATTAGAATCAAAATAGCGAAACAAGAAACAACAAGACTGCCGCCAAACTGCCAAGAACGTAGGTAGTGATTATATGCTCTTTGCCAAAGTGCCGGTGCCGCGTGCCGGTCAATCAAAATGACAGTGACGTTTGGTAAAATGAAATTGAATAGAAATTTATCAATTGACACAAACGCCTCGTTGCGCGCTTGAGCCGTGCGGAGTGAAGAGCGGCATCGTCGCATTTTCGGCCAGCTCGCAACGTAGCCTTTCAACGCACACACTGAACATACGCTTAGTGTACGACGCTGACACCGTTCACTCACACATTGACAAATTTTAACTAAAATATCGTTCTCAGTTAAGCTATTATTCAAATATTTTTATTACAAAAACATAATTTCCCGCAAACAAATATCAAATTGAATATTAATGGAAGTGGTTTCATTGTAAAACCATGCTCCATTCGCCCATAATTGGATAAATACATTAGTATGAAAAACGAACCACCTTAATAACTAACTGAGGACGGACGGTCATCCATTGCCTCACAATGGTTTTTGCATTGCTCACAAATTTGCCTCCAACTACTGGCAAAAAGATCGCAGTCTGGAGCCGACTGGAGAAGTGCGTTGATGTAGTGCAAAGCACGAACCAGTGGTGATTGCCTGTACGCCTTCGTGCGCGCTTTAGGAGCCGCAAGTAAGTCGCGATTACGAGGCCTAAAATTGAACTTTGCGACGGACAGAGAAGGGATGAGGAGGCGTACTAACTGTGAGACCAGCTGAGGGCAGTCTGAATCTCCACGTAATATTCTGCACGCGCCGATCATAAGTGCATAATTACGCCTCACTTCTAAAGAGTTAAAACCCAGAGTTCCAAGTAAATATTTTGTCGGGTAAAGGAAAGGATAATACCCATAGACTTTTTTAAATAAAAATCTTAGAAAAGTCTTTTGGATTTTCTCCAGAAGCAAAGCGTAAGTGACCTCATGGGGGTTCCACACCACAGACGCTGCCTCCAGTTTACTCCTAACTAGAGAGGTATAAACAATCTTGATAACAATCGCGTTGTCAAAATCACGAACGTTACGGATGACAAATCCCAATCTCCGATAGCATTCGGTAGCTAGGGTTCTCATATGAGCATGAAAGTTAAGATGCGGGTCAAATATGACACCTAGGTCTTTAATAGTGTCAACGCGGTTAATTAATTTCGTTCCTAACATGTAATTACCAACTAGCGGACTACGAGATCGGCTAAAAGACATCACAGAGCACTTCTCAGGGTGAAAAATCAGTTTGTTTGAGATACTCCTCTCCTCAATTATCCTTTGTCAATTGTTAACTAAAACCGCGCGTGCCACTACCTGCAAAAAAAGGGCCGGGTAACTTTAGCCGGTTATTTAATTACAACTCCTATGGTAATTGAAATAAGATTCAAAATGAACAAATGGAAAAATAATCTGTGATTTCTTGTGTGGGGACCAGGGAATAATATATATATATATATATATATCAACTGAATTATATTCTAGCTACGGCTCTGATGGGCTATGATGATCACGAATACTGATATTAGCAAATTCCGGGCACCTTATTCCGTTACTCTAATGACTCCTTAATTGGATTAAAAGAGAAAGATGCCCGCAATTTGCGAATATCGGTATTCGCGGTAGGCACTCTGATAGGCTTTATGGCCGACGCCAAGCACGGCAGGATAGCAAAGGCACGCCGCGAGGCCCGCAGGCGGCTCCTGTACTCTACCATCTCTATCAATCAGCGCCATGCCTTGCCATGGCAATATGCTTGTGAGATCCCGTATAGTATCTAGTTTGTGTTTATTTTATTTTATAATTTTGTAGCCAAATTATGATGTTAAATAAATGTATTTTCTTTCTCTCTTTCTATGCTATAACTTTTGTGACAATGTGAAATCAACCTTAAAACAAATGATTAAAGATTATATCGACGTAGTGTCGCATCGCTATTAATAAGCTGCCGCCCGTGGTGGTAACTGTTTTGATTTCTTTTAAGAACAAGTTCAAATTTAAATTGACAGCTTTTTCAAAGGAGGCGTGTACGCATGCCCTTTGTTTTTTACTGCTTCATCGTAGTTTTGCAAAATAAGCCTTGATGCAATAAATTAAGTAGATACTTACCACGTTTGATTAAACATAAGTAAAGCGGCTTTTCTTTATAGTGTTAATAGGCTTGTGTATAGGGTTGCCAACAGTCCCATTATATGCGGGACGTCCCGTTTCTAGAGCCCTAGTGTCTGCATCCCGCAAACAGACAGCGCGGGACGCCGATTGTGCCGTTTTCAGGCTAGACTAGATTACAAACACTGAAACGAACGTTCAGTTATAATACTTATAAAGTTATAAGTAAAGAGCGCGTGATTCTAATTTGAATACTCGTAAAACACGGTACCGTGCGCTCACTCGCTCGCTTGGCACTACCCAGCCTATATAGTTGATTTTTCATGCCTTTTCCATACGTTGGTTGACGGCCAATTTACATTATCCACTGGGTGAAGGTGTTCCGCATTTTATACCGAAGTCCCGTAATTTGATCGCAAATGTATCGCAAATCTGTGCACTAAGGTTGGCAACCCTAGTTGCTAAGTCAAAAATACGCAATTCCCCCTACTTAACTAGTCTAGGTATAGCAGAACTATTTCCGAATATATCTGCTCTTAGCAAGTACAGTACCTGGGCGACCGAGCTTTGCTCGGTTATAACAACTATTTATTGTAATATGGTGGTGTATAGGTGATAATCTTAACTACATTTTTTACTAAATTAAACTTGTCTAAAACTATAAAAATTAAAAAATTATATATAAGCTTGAACATATAAAAAAAAACAAAAGTTAGTCACCGGGCGGGATTCGAACCCGTAGTACTGGTTGTTTCTTGCCGCCCGCGTCTTAACCCGCTGGACCAGACGGACAGTAGACTACAACACCAAATTAGCGACCATATTCTGAGTCGAAAGAAAAACGCATGAAAAATCGAAAACACGTGTTTTCCCAAACATAAGACTAATCTAGATCGATTGTTTACCCCCAAAAACCCCCATATACCAAATTTCAGCGAAATCGTTAGAGCCGTTTCCGAGATCCCTGAAATATCTTATAACTTTAAACGAGCAATTCTTGTATTGGGACCGTGCGAAGTGCATGGTGGGGGTAAGTAAAGCGATCCCAGCGCATAAGGTGGTAAAAATTTGAACTAACTGCGGATAGCGTCTTTAACATTTCGTACAATTATATGGCTCTAAATGAAACTTTGATTTACGATTACTCCTGAAATATTCATTTAAATTGTACGGTGTATCTAAGGGATCATTGTAATCTGTATGAAATGCTGAAGAGCCCTTAATCCTTGGAGCGTTCTCCGATTTCACGATATAACGCTCGATAGATGGCGTTGGCGCTCGGTACACGAGCGCCGGCAACGCGACGCGCGTTTCAATGCAGACTAGAATAATCTTGATAGTTTTCAATATAATTTCAAGCAACATTAATTTTAGTGTTATATGATATCATATGGGCACTCTTTATTTTATTTTATATGCACAGTAGTTTTTTTTTAATGTACACTACTACTAAGTGTACAGACTACAGAGTGTACTATAACCCTTGCGTTCTGTCTCTTTCACACCAATGGAAAATGAAGAAGTTAGTAAATGACTGCAGGTATAAATAAAGTATATTAGTGCGATAGAGAGACAGATAGTGTTTCGTTGTCGTATCGTAAACGATTGGCATGTTGGCCACACACTTGCTTGGTGCCTAGCCAAAATACCAATCGTTTGCGTATATTAGTGCGATAGAGAGACAGTAGTGTTTCGTTGTCGTATCGTAAACGATTGGCATGTTGGCTACGCACCCATGATACCTAGCCAAGAAGCCAATCGATTGCGCATATTAGTGCGATAGAGAGACAGATAGTGTTTCCTTGTCGTATCGTAAACGTTTGGCATGTTGGCTACGCACCCATGCTGCCCAGCCAAGATGCCAATCGTTTGTGCATATTAGTACGAGAGAGAGACAGATAGTGTTTCGTTGTCGTATCGATTGGCATGGTAGCTACGCACCCATGCTGCCTAGTCAAGATGCCAATCGTTTGCGCACATTAGTGCTATAGAGTTTCAGTGTAATGCATTGTCACCCGACTTACATAATTATGTACCTATGCATTTTCAGCTCAATCGAAAACCGAGAAGTGGATCAAAAACTTGCAAAATTTGATTACAAACAGACAATGGTCAGGTGAAAGTAAATAAAAGCTTGTAAAAAGTCATTGATAAAAATGATTTCGAACAGGTTTAAGAAAAATAAGCTAAAGTAAAGAACAAAACATTGCAAGATGCATTGGGGTCCTTATGTAAATAGTTTTTTTTTTCTACAAAACATCTTGAAATCAAGTGTCACTAATATTATACGGAGAATATTATTCTAGCCCCCTATGATTATGAAAGATAAGTAGGTAGATTAAAGTTTGTTAGTTATCCCAAATTGCTTTGGGCTTTGAAGATTGGTTACTATATTCTTCATTCTCATTCATCCCACCTGGAGGTATAATAATAAAAATGGTAAATTTAGCTTTAGTAATTTTACTATAATATATATATAGTCCTCCATGTCGTGTCCGACAACGGCGACCCCTACAATTTTCTCTGATGAGCATGTATATTGTATATGGCTAGCGAAACCGAACTTAATCTTAAATGTCAGGTCGCACTGTGCACAATAAAGCTGCCCTTGTTCAGAGTTGGCCGAAACGTTAATGCAATTGACCCTTAACCATTACAAATTGAACCGTAAACTGTAACCGTCCGTTACGGTTCAATTTGTAATGATTAATGGTCAATTGCAATTAACGTTCGGCCAACACTGCCCTTGGTCGTTTTACTCGTGTATGCGTGGAGGGCTAAGTCTCGACTTCCGTTGAAGGCGCTTTTGGTCCAGGTGTTCAAGTCGAGCTTCTTCGAAAGTAGCTACACCTTCTCTTACCTTACTATCTACTACAATACTACGCCTATACTATAATACTAGGCTAACAGAAGAACCTTTGTAGGCCTACCAGTCCTACCACTTATCTTGGTATGTTTGCAAAGCAGTTGCCAGGCGGATTTCTGGTAGAAGCAAATTATTCAGAGTCGGGTCCTTACGATGCCACTTGCAGAATATCGTCACTGGATCATGTTGATTCAAGGCAGATAAGTCATTTGCGGGCGCTCAAAACAGATTTGCCAGAAAAAAATAATATTTGAAAACTTTAATAACCCAACATATGCTCCTAGGTCGAAGGCTGAAAAAAATAGTCAGAGTCGGGTCCTTACGATGCCACTTGCAGAATATCGTCTTTGGACTATGCTTATTCAAGATAGATAAGTCATTTGCGGGCGTTCAAAACAGATTTGCCAGAAAAAATAATATTTGAAAACTTTAATAACCCAACATATGTTCCCAGGTAGAAGACTGCAAAAAATAGTCAGAGTCGGGTCCTTACGATGCCACTTGCAGAATATCGTCACTGGATCATGTTTATTCAAGGCAGATAAGTCATTTACGGGCGCTCAAAACAGATTTGCCAGAAAAAAATAAAATTTGAAAACTTTAATAACCCAACATATGCTCCTAGGTCGAAGGCTGCAAAAAATAGTCAGAGTCGGGTCCTTACGATGCTACTTGCAAATATCATCACAAAATCATGTTTATTCAAGGCAGATAAGTCATTTGCGGGCACTCAAAACAGATTTGCCAGAAAAAAATAATATTTGAAAACTTCAATAACCCAACATATGCTCCTAGGTCGAAGGCTGAAAAAAATAGTCAGAGTCGGGTCCTTACGATGCCACTTGCAGAATATCGTCACTGGATCATGTTGATTCAAGGCAGATAAGTCATTTGCGGGCGCTCAAAACAGATTTGCCAGAAAAAAATAATATTTGAAAACTTTAATAACCCAACATATGCTCCTAGGTCGAAGGCTGCAAAAAATAGTCAGAGTCGGGTCCTTACGATGCCACTTGCAGAATATCGTCACTAGATCATGCTTATTTAAAGCAGGCAATTCATTTGCGGGCGCTCAAAACAGATTTGCCAGAAAAAAATAATATTTGAAAACTTTAATAACCCAACATATGCTCCTAGGTCGAAGGCTGAAAAAAATAGTCAGAGTCGGGTCCTTACGATGCCACTTGCAGAATATCGTCACTGGATCATGTTTATTCAAGGCAGATAAGTCATTTGCGGGCGCTCAAAACAGATTTGCCAGAAAAAAATAATAGTTGAAAACTTTAATTACCCAACATATGCTCCCAGGTCGAAGGCTGAAAAAAATAGTCAGAGTCGGGTCCTTACGATGCCACTTGCAGAATATCGTCACTGGATCATGTTTATTCAAGGCAGATAAGTCATTTGCGGGCGCTCAAAACAGATTTGCCAGAAAAAAATAATATTTGAAAACTTTAATTACCCAACATATGCTCCCAGGTCGAAGGCTGAAAAAAATAGTCAGAGTCGGGTCCTTACGATGCCACTTGCAGAATATCGTCATGGAATCATGCTTATTCAAGGCAGATAAGTCATTTGCGGGCGCTCAAAACAGATTTGCCAGAAAAAAATAATATTTGAAAACTTTAATTACCCAACATATGCTCCCAGGTCGAAGGCTGAAAAAAATAGTCAGAGTCGGGTCCTTACGATGCCACTTGCAGAATATCGTCACTGGATCATGTTTATTCAAGGCAGATAAGTCATTTGCGGGCGCTCAAAACAGATTTGCCAGAAAAAAATAATATTTGAAAACTTTAATAACCCAACATATGCTCCTAGGTCGAAGGCTGAAAAAAATAGTCAGAGTCGGGTCCTTACGATGCCACTTGCAGAATATCGTCACTGGATCATGTTTAATTAAGGCAGATAAGTCATTTGCGGGCGCTCAAAACAGATTTGCCAGAAAAAAATAATATTTGAAAACTTTAATAACCCAACATATGCTCCTAGGTCGAAGGCTGAAAAAAATAGTCAGAGTCGGGTCCTTACGATGCCACTTGCAGAATATCGTCACTGGATCATGTTGATTCAAGGCAGATAAGTCATTTGCGGGCGCTCAAAACAGATTTGCCAGAAAAAAATAATATTTGAAAACTTTAATAACCCAACATATGCTCCTAGGTCGAAGGCTGAAAAAAATAGTCAGAGTCGGGTCCTTACGATGCCACTTGCAGAATATCGTCCTTGGACCATGCTTATTCAAGATAGATAAGTCATTTGCGGGCGTTCAAAACAGATTTGCCAGAAAAAAATAATATTTGAAAACTTTAATTACCCAACATATGCTCCCAGGTCGAAGGCTGAAAAAAATAGTCAGAGTCGGGTCCTTACGATGCCACTTGCAGAATATCGTCACTGGATCATGTTTATTCGAGGCAGACAAGTCATTTGTGGGCGCTCAAACCAGATTTGCCAGAAAAAAAAATATTTGAAAACTTTAATAACCCAACATATGCTCCTAGGTCGAAGGCTGCAAAAAATAGTCAGAGTCGGGTCCTTACGATGCCACTTGCAGAATATCGTCACTAGATCATGCTTATTTAAAGCAGGCAATTCATTTGCGGGCGCTCAAAACAGATTTGCCAGAAAAAAATAATATTTTAAAACTTTAATAACCCAACATATGCTCCTAGGTCGAAGGCTGAAAAAAATAGTCAGAGTCGGGTCCTTACGATGCCACTTGCAGAATATCGTCACTGGATTATGTTTAATTAAGGCAGATAAGTCGTTTGCGGGCGCTCAAAACAGATTTGCCAGAAAAAAATAATATTTGAAAACTTTAATAACCCAACATATGCTCCTAGGTCGAAGGCTGAAAAAAATAGTCAGAGTCGGGTCCTTACGATGCCACTTGCAGAATATCGTCCTTGGACCATGCTTATTCAAGATAGATAAGTCATTTGCGGGCGTTCAAAACAGATTTGCCAGAAAAAAATAATATTTGAAAACTTTAATTACCCAACATATGCTCCCAGGTCGAAGGCTGAAAAAAATAGTCAGAGTCGGGTCCTTACGATGCCACTTGCAGAATATAATAATAATAATAATAATAATATTCTTTATTGTGCACAACGAAAACATGATTAAATACAGTAATTAACATAAAAAACTAAGCAACAACAGGCGGTCTTATCGCTAAAAAGCGATCTCTTCCAGACAACCTTCAGGTAGTAGAAATTACTGTAAGGAAGAAATATGTATAAGGGTAGCAAATATAAATGGAGAACCAGAACAGAGGAAAAAAATAAAACAGCACAAATATATGTATAACATATAAATATATACATAAATATGATAAATAAATATATATATATATATATATATAAACATATACATACATATTTCACACAACACAGAATCAAATCATATATCGTCACTGGATCATGTTTATTCGAGGCAGACAAGTCATTTGTGGGCGCTCAAACCAGATTTGCCAGAAAAAAAAATATTTGAAAACTTTAATTACCCAACATATGCTCCCAGGTCGAAGGCTGAAAAAAATAGTCAGAGTCGGGTCCTTACGATGCCACTTGCAGAATATCGTCATGGAATCATGCTTATTCAAGGCAGATAAGTCATTTGCGGGCGCTCAAAACAGATTTGCCAGAAAAAAATAATATTTGAAAACTTTAATAACCCAACATATGCTCCCAGGTCGAAGGCTGAAAAAAATAGTCAGAGTCGGGTCCTTACGATGCCACTTGCAGAATATCGTCACTGGATCATGTTTATTCAAGGCAGATAAGTCATTTGCGGGCGCTCAAAACAGATTTCCCAGAAAAAAATAATATTTGAAAACTTTAATAACCCAACATATGCTCCCAGGTCGAAGGCTGAAAAAAATAGTCAGAGTCGGGTCCTTACGATGCCACTTGCAGAATATCGTCACTAGATCATGCTTATTCAAGGCAGATAAGTCATTTGCGGGCGCTCAAAACAGATTTGCCAGAAAAAAAAAAATATTTGAAAACTTTAATTACCCAACATATGCTCCCAGGTCGAAGGCTGAAAAAAATAGTCAGAGTCGGGTCCTTACGATGCCACTTGCAGAATATCGTCACTGGATCATGTTTATTCAAGGCAGATAAGTCATTTGCGGGCGCTCAAAACAGATTTGCCAGAAAAAAATAATATTTGAAAACTTTAATAACCCAACATATGCTCCTAGGTCGAAGGCTGCAAAAAATAGTCAGAGTCGGGTCCTTACGATGCCACTTGCAGAATATCGTCACTGGATCATGTTGATTCAAGGCAGATAAGTCATTTGCGGGCGCTCAAAACAGATTTGCCAGAAAAAAATAATATTTGAAAACTTTAATAACCCAACATATGCTCCTAGGTCGAAGGCTGAAAAAAATAGTCAGAGTCGGGTCCTTACGATGCCACTTGCAGAATATCGTCCTTGGACCATGCTTATTCAAGATAGATAAGTCATTTGCGGGCGCTCAAAACAGATTTGCCAGAAAAAAATAATATTTGAAAACTTTAATAACCCAACATATGCTCCCAGGTCGAAGGCTGAAAAAAATAGTCAGAGTCGGGTCCTTACGATGCCACTTGCAGAATATCGTCACTAGATCATGCTTATTTAAAGCAGGCAATTCATTTGCGGGCGCTCAAAACAGATTTGCCAGAAAAAAATAATATTTGAAAACTTTAATAACCCAACATATGCTCCTAGGTCGAAGGCTGAAAAAAATAGTCAGAGTCGGGTCCTTACGATGCCACTTGCAGAATATCGTCACTGGATCATGTTTATTCAAGGCAGATAAGTCATTTGCGGGCGCTCAAAACAGATTTGCCAGAAAAAAATAATATTTGAAAACTTTAATTAACCAACATATGCTCCCAGGTCGAAGGCTGAAAAAAATAGTCAGAGTCGGGTCCTTACGATGCCACTTACAGAATATCGTCTTTGGACCATGCTTATTCAAGATAGATAAGTCATTTGCGGGCGTTCAAAACAGATTTGCCAGAAAAAATAATATTTGAAAACTTTAATAACCCAACATATGTTCCCAGGTCGAAGACTGCAAAAAATAGTCAGAGTCGGGTCCTTACGATGCCACTTGCAGAATATCGTCACTGAATCATGTTTATTCAAGGCAGATAAGTCATTTACGGGCGCTCAAAACAGATTTGCCAGAAAAAAATAAAATTTGAAAACTTTAATAACCCAACATATGCTCCTAGGTCGAAGGCTGCAAAAAATAGTCAGAGTCGGGTCCTTACGATGCTACTTGCAAAATATCATCACGAAATCATGTTCATTCAAGGCAGATAAGTCATTTGCGGGCACTCAAAACAGATTTGCCAGAAAAAAATAATATTTGAAAACTTTAATAACCCAACATATGCTCCTAGGTCGAAGGCTGAAAAAAATAGTCAGAGTCGGGTCCTTACGATGCCACTGGCAGAATATCGTCACTGGATCATGTTTATTCAAGGCAGATAAGTCATTTGCGGGCGCTCAAAACAGATTTGCTAGAAAAAAATAATATTTGAAAACTTTAATAACCCAACATATGCTCCTAGGTCGAAGGCTGCAAAAAATAGTCAGAGTCGGGTCCTTACGATGCTACTTGCAAAATATCATCACGAAATCATGTTTATTCAAGGCAGATAAGTCATTTGCGGGCACTCAAAACAGATTTGCCAGAAAAAAATAATATTTGAAAACTTTAATAACCCAACATATGCTCCTAGGTCGAAGGCTGAAAAAAATAGTCAGAGTCGGGTCCTTACGATGCCACTTGCAGAATATCGTCACTGGATCATGTTTATTCAAGGCAGATAAGTCATTTGCGGGCGCTCAAAACAGATTTGCCAGAAAAAAATAATATTTGAAAACTTTAATAACCCAACATATGCTCCTAGGTCGAAGGCTGAAAAAAATAGTCAGAGTCGGGTCCTTACGATGCCACTTGCAGAATATCGTCCTTGGACCATGCTTATTCAAGATAGATAAGTCATTTGCGGGCGCTCAAAACAGATTTCCCAGAAAAAAATAATATTTGAAAACTTTAATAACCCAACATATGCTCCCAGGTCGAAGGCTGAAAAAAATAGTCAGAGTCGGGTCCTTACGATGCCACTTGCAGAATATCGTCACTGGATCATGCTTATTCAAGGCAGATAAGTCATTTGCGGGCGCTCAAAACAGATTTGCCAGAAAAAAATAATATTTGAAAACTTTAATTACCCAACATATGCTCCCAGGTCGAAGGCTGAAAAAAATAGTCAGAGTCGGGTCCTTACGATGCCACTTGCAGAATATCGTCACTGGATCATGCTTATTCAAGGCAGATAAGTCATTTGCGGGCGCTCAAAACAGATTTGCCAGAAAAAAATAATATTTGAAAACTTTAATAACCCAACATATGCTCCTAGGTCGAAGGCTGCAAAAAATAGTCAGAGTCGGGTCCTTACGATGCTACTTGCAGAATATCATCACTGAAATCATGTTTATTCTAGGCAGATAAGTCATTTGCGGGCACTCAAAACAGATTTGCCAGAAAAAAATAATATTTGAAAACTTTAATAACCCAACATATGCTCCTAGGTCGAAGGCTGAAAAAAATAGTCAGAGTCGGGTCCTTACGATGCCACTTGCAGAATATCGTCACTGGATCATGTTGATTCAAGGCAGATAAGTCATTTGCGGGCGCTCAAAACAGATTTGCCAGAAAAAAATAATATTTGAAAACTTTAATAACCCAACATATGCTCCTAGGTCGAAGGCTGAAAAAAATAGTCAGAGTCGGGTCCTTACGATGCCACTTGCAGAATATCGTCACTGGACCATGCTTATTCAAGATAGATAAGTCATTTGCGGGCGCTCAAAACAGATTTGCCAGAAAAAAATAATATTTGAAAACTTTAATAACCCAACATATGCTCCTAGGTCGAAGGCTGCAAAAAATAGTCAGAGTCGGGTCCTTACGATGCCACTTGCAGAATATAGTCACTAGATCATGCTTATTTAAAGCAGATAAGTCATTTGCGGGCGCTCAAAACAGATTTGCCAGAAAAAAATAATATTTGAAAACTTTAATAACCCAACATATGCTCCTAGGTCGAAGGCTGAAAAAAATAGTCAGAGTCGGGTCCTTACGATGCCACTTGCAGAATATCGTCACTGGATCATGTTTATTCAAGGCAGATAAGTCATTTGCGGGCGCTCAAAACAGATTTGCCAGAAAAAAATAATATTTGAAAACTTTAATAACCCAACATATGCTCCTAGGTCGAAGGCTGAAAAAAATAGTCAGAGTCGGGTCCTTACGATGCCACTTGCAGAATATCGTCCTTGGACCATGCTTATTCAAGATAGATAAGTCATTTGCGGGCGCTCAAAACAGATTTGCCAGAAAAAAATAATATTTGAAAACTTTAATAACCCAACATATGCTCCTAGGTCGAAGGCTGCAAAAAATAGTCAGAGTCGGGTCCTTACGATGCCACTTGCAGAATATCGTCACTGGATCATGCTTATTCAAGGCAGATAAGTCATTTGCGGGCGCTCAAAACAGATTTGCCAGAAAAAAATAATATTTGAAAACTTTAATAACCCAACATATGCTCCTAGGTCGAAGGCTGAAAAAAATAGTCAGAGTCGGGTCCTTACGATGCCACTTGCAGAATATCGTCACTGGATCATGTTTAATTAAGGCAGATAAGTCATTTGCGGGCGCTCAAAACAGATTTGCCAGAAAAAAATAATATTTGAAAACTTTAATAACCCAACATATGCTCCTAGGTCGAAGGCTGAAAAAAATAGTCAGAGTCGGGTCCTTACGATGCCACTTGCAGAATATCGTCCTTGGACCATGCTTATTCAAGATAGATAAGTCATTTGCGGGCGTTCAAAACAGATTTGCCAGAAAAAAATAATATTTGAAAACTTTAATAACCCAACATATGCTCCTAGGTCGAAGGCTGAAAAAAATAGTCAGAGTCGGGTCCTTACGATGCCACTTGCAGAATATCGTCACTGGATCATGTTTATTCAAGGCAGATAAGTCATTTGCGGGCGCTCAAAACAGATTTGCCAGAAAAAAATAATATTTGAAAACTTTAATAACCCAACATATGCTCCTAGGTCGAAGGCTGCAAAAAATAGTCAGAGTCGGGTCCTTACGATGCCACTTGCAGAATATCGTCACTAGATCATGCTTATTTCAAGCAGATAAGTCATTTGCGGGCGCTCAAAACAGATTTAGCCAGAAAAAAATAATATTTGAAAACTTTAATAACCCAACATATGCTCCTAGGTCGAAGGCTGAAAAAAATAGTCAGAGTCGGGTCCTTACGATGCCACTTGCAGAATATCGTCACTGGATCATGTTTAATTAAGGCAGATAAGTCATTTGCGGGCGCTCAAAACAGATTTGCCAGAAAAAAATAATATTTGAAAACTTTAATAACCCAACATATGCTCCTAGGTCGAAGGCTGAAAAAAATAGTCAGAGTCGGGTCCTTACGATGCCACTTGCAGAATATCGTCACTGGATCATGCTTATTCAAGATAGATAAGTCATTTGCGGGCGCTCAAAACAGATTTGCCAGAAAAAAATAATATTTGAAAACTTTAATTACCCAACATATGCTCCTAGGTCGAAGGCTGAAAAAAATAGTCAGAGTCGGGTCCTTACGATGCCACTTGCAGAATATCGTCACTGGATCATGTTTATTCAAGGCAGATAAGTCATTTGCGGGCGCTCAAAACAGATTTGCCAGAAAAAAATAATATTTGAAAACTTTAATAACCCAACATATGCTCCCAGGTCGAAGGCTGAAAAAAATAGTCAGAGTCGGGTCCTTACGATGCCACTTGCAGAATATCGTCACTGGATCATGTTTATTCAAGGCAGATAAGTCATTTGCGGGCGCTCAAAACAGATTTGCCAGAAAAAAATAATATTTGAAAACTTTAATAACCCAACATATGCTCCTAGGTCGAAGGCTGAAAAAAATAGTCAGAGTCGGGTCCTTACGATGCCACTTGCAGAATATCGTCACTGGATCATGCTTATTCAAGGCAGATAAGTCATTTGCGGGCGCTCAAAACAGATTTGCCAGAAAAAAATAATATTTGAAAACTTTAATAACCCAACATATGCTCCCAGGTCGAAGGCTGAAAAAAATAGTCAGAGTCGGGTCCTTACGATGCCACTTGCAGAATATCGTCACTGGATCATGTTTATTCAAGGCAGATAAGTCATTTGCGGGCGCTCAAAACAGATTTGCCAGAAAAAAATAATATTTGAAAACTTTAATAACCCAACATATGCTCCCTAGGTCGAAGGCTGCAAAAAAATAGTCAGAGTCGGGTCCTTACGATGCCACTTGCAGAATATCGTCATGGAATCATGCTTATTCAAGGCAGATAAGTCATTTGCGGGCGCTCAAAACAGATTTGCCAGAAAAAAATAATATTTGAAAACTTTAATAACCCAACATATGCTCCCTAGGTCGAAGGCTGAAAAAAATAGTCAGAGTCGGGTCCTTACGATGCCACTTGCAGAATATCGTCACTGGATCATGTTTATTCAAGGCAGATAAGTCATTTGCGGGCGCTCAAAACAGATTTGCCAGAAAAAAATAATATTTGAAAACTTTAATAACCCAACATATGCTCCTAGGTCGAAGGCTGCAAAAAATAGTCAGAGTCGGGTCCTTACGATGCCACTTGCAGAATATCGTCCTTGGACCATGCTTATTCAAGATAGATAAGTCATTTGCGGGCGTTCAAAACAGATTTGCCAGAAAAAAATAATATTTGAAAACTTTAATAACCCAACATATGCTCCTAGGTCGAAGGCTGAAAAAAATAGTCAGAGTCGGGTCCTTACGATGCCACTTGCAGAATATCGTCACTGGATCATGTTTATTCAAGGCAGATAAGTCATTTGCGGGCGCTCAAAACAGATTTGCCAGAAAAAAATAATATTTGAAAACTTTAATAACCCAACATATGCTCCTAGGTCGAAGGCTGAAAAAAATAGTCAGAGTCGGGTCCTTACGATGCCACTTGCAGAATATCGTCACTGGATCATGTTTATTCAAGGCAGATAAGTCATTTGCGGGCGCTCAAAACAGATTTGCCAGAAAAAAATAATATTTGAAAACTTTAATAACCCAACATATGCTCCTAGGTCGAAGGCTGCAAAAAATAGTCAGAGTCGGGTCCTTACGATGCCACTTGCAGAATATCGTCACTGGATCATGCTTTATTCAAGGCAGATAAGTCATTTGCGGGCGCTCAAAACAGATTTGCCAGAAAAAAATAATATTTGAAAACTTTAATAACCCAACATATGCTCCTAGGTCGAAGGCTGAAAAAAATAGTCAGAGTCGGGTCCTTACGATGCCACTTGCAGAATATCGTCACTGGATCATGTTTATTCAAGGCAGATAAGTCATTTGCGGGCGCTCAAAACAGATTTGCCAGAAAAAAATAATATTTGAAAACTTTAATAACCCAACATATGCTCCCTAGGTCGAAGGCTGAAAAAAATAGTCAGAGTCGGGTCCTTACGATGCCACTTGCAGAATATCGTCATTGGATCATGCTTATTCAAGGCAGATAAGTCATTTGCGGGCGCTCAAAACAGATTTGCCAGAAAAAAATAATATTTGAAAACTTTAATAACCCAACATATGCTCCTAGGTCGAAGGCTGCAAAAAATAGTCAGAGTCGGGTCCTTACGATGCCACTTGCAGAATATCGTCATTGAATCATGCTTATTCAAGGCAGATAAGTCATTTGCGGGCGCTCAAAACAGATTTGCCAGAAAAAAATAATATTTGAAAACTTTAATAACCCAACATATGCTCCTAGGTCGAAGGCTGAAAAAAATAGTCAGAGTCGGGTCCTTACGATGCCACTTGCAGAATATCGTCACTTGGATCATGTTTATTCAAGGCAGATAAGTCATTTGCGGGCGCTCAAAACAGATTTGCCAGAAAAAAATAATATTTGAAAACTTTAATAACCCAACATATGCTCCTAGGTCGAAGGCTGAAAAAAATAGTCAGAGTCGGGTCCTTACGATGCCACTTGCAGAATATCGTCATGGAATCATGCTTATTCAAGGCAGATAAGTCATTTGCGGGCGCTCAAAACAGATTTGCCAGAAAAAAATAATATTTGAAAACTTTAATAACCCAACATATGCTCCTAGGTCGAAGGCTGAAAAAAATAGTCAGAGTCGGGTCCTTACGATGCCACTTGCAGAATATCGTCACTGGATCATGTTTATTCAAGGCAGATAAGTCATTTGCGGGCGCTCAAAACAGATTTGCCAGAAAAAAATAATATTTGAAAACTTTAATAACCCAACATATGCTCCTAGGTCGAAGGCTGCAAAAAATAGTCAGAGTCGGGTCCTTACGATGCCACTTGCAGAATATCGTCATTGGATCATGCTTATTCAAGGCTAGATAAGTCATTTGCGGGCGCTCAAAACAGATTTGCCAGAAAAAAATAATATTTGAAAACTTTAATAACCCAACATATGCTCCTAGGTCGAAGGCTGAAAAAAATAGTCAGAGTCGGGTCCTTACGATGCCACTTGCAGAATATCGTCACTGGAATATGCTTATTCAAGGAAGATAAGTCATTTGCGGGCGCTCAAAACAGATTTGCCAGAAAAAAATAATATTTGAAAACTTTAATAACCCAACATATGCTCCTAGGTCGAAGGCTGAAAAAAATAGTCAGAGTCGGGTCCTTACGATGCCACTTGCAGAATATCGTCACTGGATCATGCTTATTCAAGGCAGATAAGTCATTTGCGGGCGCTCAAAACAGATTTGCCAGAAAAAAATAATATTTGAAAACTTTAATAACCCAACATATGCTCCTAGGTCGAAGGCTGAAAAAAATAGTCAGAGTCGGGTCCTTACGATGCCACTTGCAGAATATCGTCACTGGATCATGTTTATTCAAGGCAGATAAGTCATTTGCGGGCGCTCAAAACAGATTTGCCAGAAAAAAATAATATTTGAAAACTTTAATAACCCAACATATGCTCCTAGGTCGAAGGCTGCAAAAAATAGTCAGAGTCGGGTCCTTACGATGCCACTTGCAAAATATCATCACTGGAATCATGTTTATTCAAGGCAGATAAGTCATTTGCGGGCGCTCAAAACAGATTTGCCAGAAAAAAATAATATTTGAAAACTTTAATAACCCAACATATGCTCCTAGGTCGAAGGCTGAAAAAAATAGTCAGAGTCGGGTCCTTACGATGCCACTTGCAGAATATCGTCACTGGATCATGTTTATTCAAGGCAGATAAGTCATTTGCGGGCGCTCAAAACAGATTTGCCAGAAAAAAATAATATTTGAAAACTTTAATAACCCAACATATGCTCCTAGGTCGAAGGCTGCAAAAAATAGTCAGAGTCGGGTCCTTACGATGCCACTTGCAGAATATCGTCACTAGATCATGCTTATTCAAGATAGATAAGTCATTTGCGGGCGCTCAAAACAGATTTGCCAGAAAAAAATAATATTTGAAAACTTTAATAACCCAACATATGCTCCTAGGTCGAAGGCTGCAAAAAATAGTCAGAGTCGGGTCCTTACGATGCCACTTGCAGAATATCGTCACTGGATCATGTTTATTCAAGGCAGATAAGTCATTTGCGGGCGCTCAAAACAGATTTGCCAGAAAAAAATAATATTTGAAAACTTTAATAACCCAACATATGCTCCTAGGTCGAAGGCTGCAAAAAATAGTCAGAGTCGGGTCCTTACGATGCCACTTGCAGAATATCGTCACTGGATCATGTTTATTCAAGGCAGATAAGTCATTTGCGGGCGCTCAAAACAGATTTGCCAGAAAAAAATAATATTTGAAAACTTTAATAACCCAACATATGCTCCTAGGTCGAAGGCTGCAAAAAATAGTCAGAGTCGGGTCCTTACGATGCCACTTGCAGAATATCGTCATTGGATCATGCTTATTCAAGATAGATAAGTCATTTGCGGGCGCTCAAAACAGATTTGCCAGAAAAAATAATATTTGAAAACTTTAATAACCCAACATATGCTCCTAGGTCGAAGGCTGCAAAAAATAGTCAGAGTCGGGTCCTTACGATGCCACTTGCAGAATATCGTCACTGGATCATGTTTATTCAAGGCAGATAAGTCATTTGCGGGCGCTCAAAACAGATTTGCCAGAAAAAAATAATATTTGAAAACTTTAATAACCCAACATATGCTCCTAGGTCGAAGGCTGAAAAAAATAGTCAGAGTCGGGTCCTTACGATGCCACTTGCAGAATATCGTCATGGAATCATGCTTATTCAAGGCAGATAAGTCATTTGCGGGCGCTCAAAACAGATTTGCCAGAAAAAAATAATATTTGAAAACTTTAATAACCCAACATATGCTCCTAGGTCGAAGGCTGCAAAAAATAGTCAGAGTCGGGTCCTTACGATGCCACTTGCAGAATATCGTCACTGGATCATGCTTATTCAAGATAGATAAGTCATTTGCGGGCGCTCAAAACAGATTTGCCAGAAAAAAATAATATTTGAAAACTTTAATAACCCAACATATGTTCCCAGGTCGAAGGCTGCAAAAAATAGTCAGAGTCGGGTCCTTACGATGCCACTTGCAGAATATCGTCACTGGATCATGTTTATTCAAGGCAGATAAGTAATTTGCGGGCGCTCAAAACAGATTTGCCAGAAAAAAATAATATTTGAAAACTTTAATAACCCAACATATGCTCCTAGGTCGAAGGCTGAAAAAAATAGTCAGAGTCGGGTCCTTACGATGCCACTTGCAAAATATCGTCACTGGATCATGCTTATTCAAGGCAGATAAGTCATTTGCGGGCGCTCAAAACAGATTTGCCAGAAAAAAATAATATTTGAAAACTTTAATAACCCAACATATGCTCCCAGGTCGAAGGCTGAAAAAAATAGTCAGAGTCGGGTCCTTACGATGCCACTTGCAGAATATCGTCACTGGATCATGTTTATTCAAGGCAGATAAGTCATTTGCGGGCGCTCAAAACAGATTTGCCAGAAAAAAATAATATTTGAAAACTTTAATAACCCAACATATGCTCCTAAGTCGAAGGCTGCAAAAAATAGTCAGAGTCGGGTCCTTACGATGCCACTTGCAGAATATCGTCACTGGAATCATGTTTATTCAAGGCAGATAAGTCATTTGCGGGCGCTCAAAACAGATTTGCCAGAAAAAAATAATATTTGAAAACTTTAATAACCCAACATATGCTCCTAGGTCGAAGGCTGAAAAAAATAGTCAGAGTCGGGTCCTTACGATGCCACTTGCAGAATATCGTCACTGGATCATGTTTATTCAAGGCAGATAAGTCATTTGCGGGCGCTCAAAACAGATTTGCCAGAAAAAAATAATATTTGAAAACTTTAATAACCCAACATATGCTCCTAGGTCGAAGGCTGAAAAAAATAGTCAGAGTCGGGTCCTTACGATGCCACTTGCAGAATATCGTCACTGGATCATGTTTATTCAAGGCAGATAAGTCATTTGCGGGCGCTCAAAACAGATTTGCCAGAAAAAAATAATATTTGAAAACTTTAATAACCCAACATATGCTCCTAGGTCGAAGGCTGAAAAAAATAGTCAGAGTCGGGTCCTTACGATGCCACTTGCAGAATATCGTCACTGGATCATGCTTATTCAAGGCAGATAAGTCATTTGCGGGCGCTCAAAACAGATTTGCCAGAAAAAAATAATATTTGAAAACTTTAATTACCCAACATATGCTCCTAGGTCGAAGGCTGAAAAAAATAGTCAGAGTCGGGTCCTTACGATGCCACTTGCAGAATATCGTCACTGGATCATGCTTATTCAAGGCAGATAAGTCATTTGCGGGCGCTCAAAACAGATTTGCCAGAAAAAAATAATATTTGAAAACTTTAATAACCCAACATATGCTCCTAGGTCGAAGGCTGCAAAAAATAGTCAGAGTCGGGTCCTTACGATGCCACTTGCAGAATATCGTCACTGGATCATGCTTATTCAAGGCAGATAAGTCATTTGCGGGCGCTCAAAACAGATTTGCCAGAAAAAAATAATATTTGAAAACTTTAATAACCCAACATATGCTCCTAGGTCGAAGGCTGAAAAAAAGTAGTCAGAGTCGGGTCCTTACGATGCCACTTGCAGAATATCGTCACTGGATCATGTTTATTCAAGGCAGATAAGTCATTTGCGGGCGCTCAAAACAGATTTGCCAGAAAAAAATAATATTTGAAAACTTTAATAACCCAACATATGCTCCTAGGTCGAAGGCTGCAAAAAATAGTCAGAGTCGGGTCCTTACGAAGCTACTTGCAAACTATCGTCACTGGATTATGCTTATTCAAGGCAGATAAGTCATTTGTGGGCGCTCAAACCAGATTTTCCAGAAAAAAATAATATTTGAAAACTTTAATAACCCAACATATGCTCCCAGGTCGAAGACTGCATAAAATAGTCAGAGTCGGGTCCTTACGATGCCACTTGCAGAATATCGTCACTAGATCATGCTTATTTAAAGCAGGCAATTCATTTGCGGGCGCTCAAAACAGATTTGCCAGAAAAAAATAATATTTGAAAACTTTAATAACCCAACATATGCTCCTAGGTCGAAGGCTGAAAAAAATAGTCAGAGTTGGGTCCTTACGATGCCACTCACAGAATATCGTAAATAGATCATGCTTATTCAAGGTAGATAAGTTATTTGCGGGCGCTCAAAACAGATTTGCCAGAAAAAATTATATCCATATAAACAGTTTTTAGCTGCAGCCTGGCCTGTGTAATGTGCTCCCCCCACTCTATCAGTACTAAAAAATTCGCCCACATGTCATACGTCGGATCCTAACGATTTAAAGTACTGAACTAACGTAAACTAACGATTATCTATCGATTCCAATTGATAGAAACCGTAAATTCCGTTTTGGGGCGGTAGCGTGAAGTTGACCGCCCCACTTTACTTAATAATGAATAAAAAAACTCAGAATCGGATCCTAACGATTTCACATACTAAACAAACATGAACTAACGATGAACTAACGATTACCTATCGATTCAACTTGATTGAAGCCATAAAACAGTTATTAGCTGCAGCCTGGCCTGTGTAATGTGCTCCCCCCACTCTATCAGTACTAAAAAATTCGCCCACATGTCATACGTCGGATCCTAACGATTTAAAGTACTGAACTAACGTAAACTAACGATTATCTATCGATTCCAATTGATAGAAACCGTAAATTCCGTTTTGGGGCGGTAGCGTGAAGTTGACCGCCCCACTTTACTTAATAATGAATAAAAAAACTCAGAATCGGATCCTAACGATTTCACATACTAAACAAACATGAACTAACGATGAACAAACGATTACCTATCGATTCAACTTGATTGAAGCCATAAAACAGTTATTAGCTGCAGCCTGGCCTGTGTAATGTGCTCCCCCCACTCTATCAGTACTAAAAAATTCGCCCACATGTCATACGTCGGATCCTAACGATTTAAAGTACTGAACTAACGTAAACTAACGATTATCTATCGATTCCAATTGATAGAAACCGTAAATTCCGTTTGGGGCGGTAGCGTGAAGTTGACCGCCCCACTTTACTTAATAATGAATAAAAAAACTCAGAATCGGATCCTAACGATTTCACATACTAAACAAACATGAACTAACGATGAACTAACGATTACCTATCGATTCAACTTGATTGAAGCCATAAAAACAGTTTTTAGCTGCAGCCTGGCCTGTGTAATGTCCTCCCCCCACTCTATCAGTACTAAAAAATTCGCCCACATGTCATACGTCGGATCCTAACGATTTAAAGTACTGAACTAACGTAAACTAAGGATTATCTATCGATTCCAATTGATAGAAACCGTAAATTCCGTTTTGGGGCGGTAGCGTGAAGTTGACCGCCCCACTTTACTTAATAATGAATAAAAAAACCTCAGAATCGGATCCTAACGATTTCACATACTAAACAAACATGAACTAACGATGAACTAACGATTACCTATCGATTCAACTTGATTGAAGCCATAAAAACAGTTTTTAGCTGCAGCCTGGCCGGTGTAATGTCCTCCCCCCACTCTATCAGTACTAAAAAATTCGCCCACATGTCATACGTCGGATCCTAACGATTTAAAGTACTGAACTAACGTAAACTAACGATTATCTATCGATTCCAATTGATAGAAACCGTAAATTCCGTTTGGGGCGGTAGCGTGAAGTTGACCGCCCCACTTTACTTAATAATGAATAAAAAAACTCAGAATCGGATCCTAACGATTTCACATACTAAACAAACATGAACTAACGATGAACTAACGATTACCTATCGATTCAACTTGATTGAAGCCATAAAAACAGTTTTTAGCTGCAGCCTGGCCTGTGTAATGTCCTCCCCCCACTCTATCAGTACTAAAAAATTCGCCCACATGTCATACGTCGGATCCTAACGATTTAAAGTACTGAACTAACGTAAACTAACGATTATCTATCGATTCCAATTGATAGAAACCGTAAATTCCGTTTGGGGCGGTAACGTGAAGTTGACCGCCCCACTTTACTTAATAATGAATAAAAAAACTCAGAATCGGATCCTAACGATTTCACATACTAAACAAACATGAACTAACGATGAACAAACGATTACCTATCGATTCAACTTGATTGAAGCCATAAAAACAGTTTTTAGCTGCAGCCTGGCCTGTGTAATGTGCTCCCCCCACTCTATCAGTACTAAAAAATTCGCCCACATGTCATACGTCGGATCCTAACGATTTAAAGTACTGAACTAACGTAAACTAACGATTATCTATCGATTCCAATTGATAGAAACCGTAAATTCCGTTTTGGGGCGGTAGCGTGAAGTTGACCGCCCCACTTTATTAAAGAAAAAAAAATACTTAGAATCGGATCCTAACGATTTCATATACTGAACTAACGTCAACTAACGATTATCTATCGATTCAAATCAATAGATACCGTAAAATCGATTTTGGGGCGGTAGCGTGAAGTTGACCGCCCCACTTTATTAAAGAAAAAAAAATACTTTGAATCGGATCCTAACGATTTAATATACTGAACTAACGTCTATTAACGATTATCTATCGATCCTTATAAATAGAAACCGCAAAATCGGTTTTGGGGCGGTAGCGTGAAGTTGGCCCCCACCATTTTGTTTTTAAAAAAAATACATGTTTTAGTCGGATCCTAACGATTTAACCTACTGAACAAACGTGAACTAACGATGAACTAACGATATAGGTATGCCATTTGCGGGCACTCAATTTGGGGCGGTCAACTTCACGGACATGTCTGCCTGATCCTTGGTTTGACTCGTGGGGCTCACAAATTTTCACAAGAATCGTTTGAAAAATGCGACCTGTAAGAGAACAGCCGGGCAGAGACTTGTAAAACATACTAATAGACACACTAACATACATACTGAAGATCACATACCGCTTCACTTTCAGTTTCGGCGTCGCAGGCGGCGGGTACGTGCAATTCCTGTTTCCTAATTATTATCGCATTCTGATTTCTTAAAAATATCACCTCTAGTACCTCCACTCGCTCGCGATCACTAATGAGACCGTATTTAGATTAATATCATATTCTCACAATCTGTGTACGCCTAATTAGTTTTGTAGGTTGTATATGTGTATGCTGGCACAATAGTAAACTTATTACGACACATATATGACACCCGTTTGAATTTGTTATGTTTTTGTACAGCTGTCTGATGTCAATCACTTGCAATATAATATTCACCACGAGAACTAGTGTTTTAACTATCAGCTCCACTATTCTGCTTAAGAGCCTTAACTAGGGTTCTTCCAATAATTAGAAGGACATTCATGCTTGCTTCGCTAGCTGCGCATGAAGTGTTTAATGATTTGTGGAACAAGATGTTTTTTTTTTGTTTAATCAAACTGATAGTTTTATTTAATAAGTTAAAGTGACTGTTATTTAAAATAGTACATAATAAGACATTGGTAATAACATTGTAAGGCCACTTTATAAAACTACAGTAATAAAACTAGAGATAAGATTAGCCAGCGAGTTGCGTCACCGCCTCTATTGAATCTCATAATCATTTTACAACAATTGCCACCCGTTTTGTGAGACGACTCGTTGGTCATATAAGTAGTAACTTACTACTAGTAAGTAAATAAAAACATTTCATACAACTATTTCTTTCGATGAACTATGAGTGGAAATATGTATGAATGGACAAGTCCGTAAAGTCGTATCATAATTCATAAACTAGTAGTCAGGTTGAACTATTAGTACGCTATGTAGAATCTAACAATTAAACGTCACCAAGCTACATCCTAAATGAGTCCTTATGAGATACAACATAGAGTTCTTGTTAGATCTACCATAAAATATAAACCCATTCCTCAAGTAACAAAAACACAACAGCGGCCACATCCGAATTAAATTATTATATAAACACAACGTTTGTAACAACAAAAACTGCTTTACATAAATTCTCGCTTCCCATTGAGGAAGGATAGTTTCATTGCTGTCATGCAAAATTCAACTCTAAAGCTTATAATTTACAGTTCAAAATACAACGGTTGATAATCACAGCTGATCGCTTGTATTGTCGAGCAAAAATAAACCTTAAACATGAACAGTTAGACCACAAATAGGAATGTGTTTCACAATAATACATCGGACAATCAACGCAGTTCCGACTTTATTTAATTAGCGAATGGATTGAACGAATGATAAAGTGAATGAGTGAGGGACTGACTGAATGAGCGGATCACGTTAGCGAACCCATCTGTTCTGTTTGTAGCGATTTCGTGAGTGTTTTTGAAATGTTGAAGATCGACAATTAACGGCTACGGAAGTGGCAAAAAACGAACGAAAAAACGGTTGAAATATATATGTTATTCAGCGATGATTGCGTGATAGAAAACATCGGAAGTATCGTATAATATATAAAACAAAGAAAATGGAAAGAAATTTTCATACCAAGTAAGATAGGGTAATTTCGAATAACTTCCTGTTTTGGATACTCCAGAAATGGCCTGGGAATTTAAAAAAAAAAACAACAAACATAAAAACACGAAATTTGTACGGGTCAGATCAAGCAAGAGTTTAGTGACACACGCTTCAAAACTATGGAATTATTCTTCAATGAAACAAATGGAATTATTCTTCAATAAAATAGTCATCTCATCACTTTAGATAACAATCCTAAATAAAATATATTGCCAGCATTGAGCATACGGAATATAGAGGTATAATGTCTAGCCAATGGTATAATAGGCCAATTTATCCTACTAAGTAATAAGAGAGCGAAAATATCTAATCCCCACAGAAAAACATCTACATGCCCATGCTATCTTTCGACCTTATCAAGCGTCTCCATATCTACAAGTTATGCCGTCATAGCCAGCTTCATTTACTCTAAGTGTAAAAAAATCACTTAGGAGGGGGTCCATTATGTAAACGAGGGACAAAGCGAGAGCGATATATTACGTGCGATATTTACGCGCTCACGCACGCGCCCGTAGATTGTAGAGAACAAGAAGATATATCACTCCCGAAAAATATAATTAACGCTCAGTGGGGTGACTGAGCGTGCACCCAACATGTGCACGTCACTAAAGCAGTAAGTAGTATAGCTTAATTATTTCTTATGCCATGCGGGACCGTCGGTGACACACGAGCATACGAACCGTTTTATGTATGCGGTTACTGTAGCCTATTTACGCCCAGAAACTCAAGGCAGGGAGCTAATTCCACAATAATCTACAGCGTTCACAGGACTTTCTAGCATGTGTAACATTTTGGGATCTAAATAAATTACTTGTATTCTGTTTATGTTGCTCTTGGCGAGTTAAATTATTGTTTATTTTGCTTGCAAGAAACACCCAAACAAGTAACTGATTGAATAAACGTATGGCGTTGGCGTTATTTATAAAAGCCTGTCTAATGAGCCCTTCATAATCGTTCGTCCTTATCCGTCATTTTTACATTTGTATTTGTTATATAGGGGAAAAATAAGCACATGTAAGTTCTATGAATTTACCCCCTGGTAAATGTTTCATTGTTAATCTAGTTAGACTCTTGAGGAACTGTATGAACTTCTAGTTTCCTTCGCTAATAACCGAATTACAACTTCCCTGGTCCGTAATTTTCATCTCTCTATTACAAATACATAGGAAATATCTGTTTTTGTAAGATTTTCGTAACTTTAGTAGGTATTATTTGATCTATGCCCACGCACGGGCCAGAGTTTGGTGATAAAACGGTGACATTATATTAAATATGGCGGCGGAAAACATTGGGAGAAGAGGGAGATTCATTTTTGTAAATAGCCACGGGTTGACTGTTTTCACATACGCCTGATAGATGGCGTGAGGATTCGCTAATGGCGAGGTAGTGTGTTTTATTACTTCGTATTTGTAATAGCACGTTTGTTTCTCCTTGTCATTTACAAGCAAGAATTAAGGATTTATTCTGTTTTTTCCTGCGTCATTATTTAAAGAACCCTCGTGTTAATTTTTGTGTCTTTCACTGAGAGATATTAGTTCTTAACTGGAATTCTATTATATGCGAAATCTCATGCTGTCTGTGCGAAAGCACAATTCTTTTTCTTTGTATTCATTAATGTTTAAAGGGTAGACATAAAAAACGAGATTATGTGAATTGGTAGACAATGCCTGCTTCCTCCTACCATAGTGTAGAAGGAGGGTGACCCATTTGACTTTTGACCAATAAGGGCAAGCGGTATGTCACCGGACAGGTTATTCTAAGTAGTAAAACTTTTATTATGGCAGGTAGTCCCAAATCTTTGTGTGAAAAAAGTTATCGCCGCAAAAAGTAGTGTGAGTTGAAACTTGAAACGTGACTATACGTTGTCGAGACACAGTGAGTCGATGATTTTGTGCAACGATAATTTAGTTTTTTATTCGTTTTTTTGTGTTTTTTTTTTCATAATTCATCATACAATCATCTGCTTCCCATCAGGCGGCTCGTCTGCTCGTTTGCAGCCTATTACATAAAAAAAAATACAAAAAAATGGAGTATATAAAAAAACCTTTCCGATCGTATGTCGATTATTCTTATTGGTTCATGGGACAGTGTCCATAAAAATCTGCCCATCCTCCTTTGTCATACAATATATAGAGGGCTTTGTTAGCGACAAGTTACCGTCGCCATCTTGTCAAACTCCAAGTAAACCCATCTATTCACAAGACACTGTTGTCTCTTTTGAGCTCATCTCCGATATAATAAGGTTCTTTAACTATTGTGTGACTAGAAAAATCTACTTAAAGTCGCTGAAAGACATTACGAATAAACGTTAATGGGGAATACGGAATACCTATAGACTTTTCTAACAACAACTCATGCAACATGCCCGTATTAATTAGAATTCGCACGGGCTGTCCCGTACGGTACGGACGCATTTTATTTACTGTGTTGCGACTTTTTTTCGGCGTTTAAAGCAGGCGACAAATTTTTTGTGCATATTTTTGACCATTACTCACAGAAAAAGAAACTCTTATACCTACAAATCTTTAGAAAATTCACGTTTGTACGGGACAACGGTAGACAATTTCATGGAATAAAGCAAGTCCAAATAAAGCAAGTTAAGTATTGACTACAGTTCAGCCTTACAAACTAAATAATAAAAAAATCATTTGAAAATCTAAATACATACATTTCAAGTCATTATCATTTTAAAAAGAAAACTGGGAAATATCGAGATAAAGAAACAGCGTTGAAATATAAAACGCTTCCAAGCTCGTATTAAGATATTATTTTCGCAAGGAAAATACACTTTAATTGATTTACCGTACAGTATAGTTTTCAACAACAAGGTTCATAGAATATACAACTAGCAAAGCGAAATAAGTTTGTACAGGTCTGTCGTTGCAATTCCAGTCGCTTACGTTACGGGGTGTTAGGTAATACAAATTCTCAAACGAATCAGTTTTATTAACTGTCTATTTAAGCAGATTTAGCTTTTTTATTACAACTGCGTCGAGTTGTGTGTAAGGCGTCTTTATACACCGACATTCTAAGCAACCTTCGTAAAAAAATCGTTAGCAAATATGCAAAATTGTGTAATAGAATATACATAAGAAAAAAATATACAGTAATATTTCTACGATTCTAAGATGTAATAATAATTATATAACATAATCCACAGAGCACACTTAAACTGGCTTAAACGACCTTTCGATTCACCCGTGCTCTGTATATAATTGAAATGAACCTGAACGGAGGAATGAACGAACGACCGAATGAAAGAATGAATGGTAACTTGATTAGACGTAATTTGATGAAACATTGTGCCGGAGGGCAACGATGAATTATTTATGTAACGGGACGCATTTTGACGGACGGATATTTTTCAATTTCTTTTAATCACGAGAACGCCCGCGGTGAGTGCTGTAAAGATTGAATGAGTTTAAAATGTCGAATTTAGAGGAGCTAAATATGGCTGTTGCATAAAGGGAAATTAATGTTTTATGTAAATTGGCGTTTCATTTAATCTGAGTAACATGTAGTATTAAAAAAGCCGTTGAATTAAATAATAATTCACGAATTTATCATTTTTCACAATTTCAGATTTTTCAGAATTATCCGACATACGAAATTACCCGAATATACCGTACATAAATTAACGTGTTAGCAAAAAACATTGTACCTATAAACGTTTTTTATTTCCGCCATACATTTCCCCGCTCTCAGACACTGCAGCCCGCGTCGATCAATGCGCGGAAGTGGTATCTTGATAGTGCATTCGCTTTCTACCAACTTAACTAACCATTGATGGTCCTTATACCGTCGCAATAAAGTTTACTGTGAGTCAACAGTATGGTACTCGAGATAGTCGTCAATCGCACACTTCCTACAGTAGGCCGGCAAAACACTTGAGACCCCGTTCAATGACATTGTCTGCTTGAAGTATGGGATGGGTAACAATAGCGTTCAGTTGAGTTGGTTTTTGTGGCTAATTGGATAGACGTAAGAGAATTAAACTTGGTGTTTTTTTTTTTCGGATTTTCGAAATTGTATGCATTTTTTTTTTCAGTTTAATACTGTGTCCCCATTTATTTGGGTATTTTCAGAAAAAGTGTACCATTAACTTTTTCGCAAAAAGTGTCCGTCTATTTTTTATGCATAAACTGGAATGAGGAGTAAAAAAGGCAAATAATGTAAACAAACCATATAACCTTAATTTCTTCGAAAACTATTTGTGGACAACCATGATTTTATTAACAGTATACTTAAATGTTTTATTTATATCAATTACTAGTTAAAATATATGTTGATTATTAATATTTCAATAAAAACAACCATCGTAAAACTTTCAGATTATACGTCAAATTCTATAAAAATCTGTCATTTTTGTTTTCATTATTTGCTATTTATTTCTAAAGAACTCCACTTTAAGAACATTTTGTGAACCGTCATAAAATTGACTCTAAACTTTTGTATGGAAAACTGGGAGTACTCACTTTTTTTTTAACAAGTCCTTGCCTGGTCAAACTAAACCCCAATTTACAAACTATTTTAGGTAATAGAAAAGTAGTAACAAGTTTCAAAATTCAAAAATGTATTCTTTAAGTAGGCCTCAAGGGCTCTTTGTCAAGTATACAACATTTACAGTTGCACAAAAAATACGTAGCCCACTTTTTTGACACGTTTTTACCTCAAACAACTAGTATGAACAATGAATACCGTCAGTAACATAGAAAAAATATTGCGTGCGGTAACATTTTTTGCAAACGGACCAAATTGTAAAAAAAAAAACTTTGAAACATGCAGGGTTTTTATTTAGTGTAGAGGAATTCATTTTTACTTTGCATATATCGAAACACTATCCCTATTTTTTTCTTTGAACACTGGCTACAGAAATATAACATATTTTCCACAAAACTAATTAAAAAAAACGGACGAACAGATCAAAGGCGGCCATTTCACAGCCATTACATATGCTTCACACACCAGTGGTTTTACTATACCGATACAAACTTAAACACGCGACACTCAAGACTCGTATTACAGGGAAACACGGATCGTATTGCTTTGACACATCGGTAGAAAGGAAAACAGAAAAACAGCGAGATCAAATTAAGAACGGGCGGTCATTTAATGGAAGATTTCTCGAGTTTTCGTAGGATATGTTCCCGATTATAAAAAGGTGAAATAAAATAGAGACTGTTCTTTTAATAACCTGAAATATTTTACGATGTGAATATATAAATCATACTAAGCAACTTTTACTATAGGACCAATTTCAAAATCACGAAAAAAAATGTCTCTCCCATAGAAAATATCTACATCAGACCAATTATTCGAGATTTCTGGGTTGGTAATATGTGTAATGTGTAATAGCCTATTGGTTATGTTATAATTTCATAAAATTTAGTAGTGTGAGTAAATATTTAATTTAAATTAAAAGTAAATAATTTACATATCAGATTTGCAGTAGGTATTACTATATATTAAAGATACATTGATTGAGTAAGACGTGTAAAATCTAAGACAATTTCGTGCTTCAAATTTGACAGTTAACGAGATGACGCTGCACTGCGGCATTGTCTAAAGTTGACGTGTGATAACTCAGTCACCGCAAAACATATGGCGCGGTGCAGCGCCATCTGTTTTGGTTGTCAAAATAAAGGGCACGTATTACGTAAATAAATTGTTTGCATGGCACCAAACAATTTGTGTCAATACTTTATTGCAGTAGACCGTTTTACGGGACAGATAAACTTAACAATAGGACGATGTGACATTTTACAGTAAGGCTTAGAAATATAGTACTTCTTCTTCCTCGCGTTGTCCCGGCATTTTGCCACGGCTCATGGGAGCCTGGGGTCCGCTTGACAACTAATCCCAAGATTTGGCGTAGGCACTAGTTTTTACGAAAGCGACTGCCATCTGACCTTCCAACCCAGAGGGTAAACTAGGCCTTGTTGGGATTAGTCCGGTTTCCTCACGATGTTTTCCTTCACCGAAAAGCGACTGGTAAATATCGAATGATATTTCGTACATAAGTTCCGAAAAACTCATTGGTACGAGCCGGGGTTTGAACCCGCGACCTCCGGATTGCAAGTCGCACGCTCTTACCGCTAGGCCACCAGCGCTGGCTGTGGTAAACGATTTGAAGTAAGTTTCGACTTCTTCAAATGTTAGAGTGATATCATGTGTCAATCTGCCAAACACGATTCACAAGACACTTGACTGTCAAGGTATTCCAAATACTTATTGAATTTTTAAATATTGCAGATGAAAAATTTCAAATTTCGGGTTATGAGAAACATGTCAGATGCGTGATGTTACGAGCTGTCATAAAAGTGACATATATCGTAATAATTACACTACTTTTTAGGATTTAATTTATATTTAATCAAAAAGGCAAAAAAGTCACTGTTTTTGAGTAAGAACATTTACCACCTTATTCATAAACTTGTACTAAAGTTACTTAAACTTGTACTTGTAATAATCGTTTGTCCCTTTCCATCATACCAATACGTCGGAAAGGGACAAACGATTATTAGCGGCATCGTAAGTTTAACAACGTTAGAAACTTATAATTATATTTGCGCTATATGTATTGTATAGCATTTTAGATAAGATTGGATTAGATTCATTCATTTATCATAGAAAATGTACATTATATTTTACATGTCAAAATAAAATGCATTCACAAAAATATCGTCGCAACACAATAACAACAACAATAATAATAACTAATGGCCCGATTCGAAGAATGAGATACGATAACGATAAGTTCTGGTTTAGATAAGTTCTAATTTAGATATCGTTTGTATGTAGTATAATTGACAGAAGTAGCTCGATTCGGGCAACCAATGTCACTTTGACGTTAGAAATATCGTAGATGGACTTACTGGGATCACAAGGAAATCGGATTAAGTATGTCTTAATCATTCTTCGAATCGGGCCGTAAGAATCGGAATGAATTAAGAATAATAATCTAAAAATAATGAGACCACTTAATTAATAATAAAAATAATATAAAACAGCAAAGAATGATATATGTATAAAACACATAGACTCGCTTATTCTAATTTCCTGTGTATTCTAGTCCAAAGACACATTATACCCACCATCAATACCATTACCGAAAATACCATGACATATTAGCCACAACCGTCAAACGTCATATTTGACAGAGATTGACAGTATCCCGACCTGACGCCCGGAACTCTATTTATACTCATACAACTGGCATAGTTTTGTATTGTCTCGTGGTAATTACTAGTATTTCAGTTTTTAGTTCAGCTAAATCGAATGTACTCCTAAATCGAGTTTTAAAATTAAATGTTACAGGCAATTGAGGCTATTGGGAACGAGGTATTTATTTTATTTTACAGTACATATGGTGCTACTTTACCGCACTAGTGCGAAAATTAGGATATTACGTTACTGTGTCGAACATTTAAAGGGCCATATGTACTGTAAAACGTTGTACGATACATGTGCGAATAGGTAATTCGCAACTTGTGTCGATTTAAAACACTCCCTTCGGTCGTGTTTTAATTTATCGCCACTCGTTTCGAATTTCCTACTTTACGCACTTGTATCGTAATGTACTATTAATCCATACCTTTAAAAACCACGGAACTAATTTATATTTACGATTCATATGACGGAATGGAGACTGTTTTTTTATACTACGTCGGTGGCAAACCAGCATACGGCCCGCCTGGGATGGTAAGCAGTATCCGTAGCCTGTGTTCGCCTGCAACTTCAGAGGAGTTACATGCGCATTGCCGACCCTAGCACTCCGCACCCTCGTTGAGCTCTGGCAACCTTACTCTCCGGCAGGAACAAAACACTATGAGAAACAACATTTAGGATGAAACTATTTGTCTTTGTGGAAAGATAGCAACGTTACAATTTAACTCAAAAATGGACCCATCAATTTCGTTATGGTATTATTAATTTATACGCCAGCGATGATTCTTACGGCCCGATTCGAACTTTAAGATACGTCGTCTTACTTAGTTAGAAGCTGAATAACCTAACTTAGCTAGAAGCACTAATATTATAAATGCGAAAGTAATTTGTCCGTCTGTCTGTCTGTTACCTGTTTACGCTTAAACCGCTAAACCGATTGAGATGAAATTTGGTATGGAGATAGTTTAAGACCCGAGGAAGGACATAGGATAGTTTTCATCATCATCATCCCACGTAGACGAAGTCACGGGCAGAAGCTAGCATAATGTTAGAGACTACACACATTTTAAACTATTCTTGTACACATATGACTATCCTGTTCCATTGACATAAGATTTGATTTGTGTAGGCTGAAATGTAATATATTATGATTATTTGTTACTTGCTTCGCTGATTTAGCAAGAAATTGTAATTATCCAGAAAGTTAGTTCTAATTTCAGTTATTCTAGACTTGAGTTGTCTTTAGACATCATTCAACTTCCGTGACCTTCCTCAATGGATGTCGTGTTTAAATACTCAATGCGATAACAAACACGCCACTCGAAATTGAACTTTATCTTGCGGCAATAAGGCAGGAAATTATGGCGGTACATTTCTTGACTTCAGTCATTATGGTTTTAATTCGGGCGTTGAGATGTCTTTCATCAAAGCTGTCACGGTGGAGTTAATTTCGTTTGTGAAAAAATGAAAGAATTTCCCTTTACGTGGGTGGAAGAAACTAATCAATAATAAAGACATATTTCTGTACAAGGTTGCGTAGTATTTTTAGGATGGCTTTAGTGATATACGCAGACATATATGCGTCTTCGAAATAAAGAGTAATGTCGGTCATAATTAGGGAATGCAAAATCCGGACCAAATTGAAAACCTGTTACCTCGGACCAAAACTCATGGAGAAACTAGTGTATAAACGAATCAGTCAATCAGCGTAATGCGCGCGTATTGAGCTGAAGGCCAGAACACACCGGCTGCGTGTGCGTAGACCGGGCGGGCAAGTGCGCGTGCGCTAAAATGATGGGGCCGTACACGCACACGACACGCAAGCAGTGTGCCGTCTCTTATAGGGATCGTTATATTACAACGCGCACGTGCAGGTCTACGCACACGCATCCGGTGCGCACAGGCCTGAAGCCGTGATGCATACGCATCTGATCGTCTTGTGTGCTTCATCTTTTAACTAAAACGACTACCACTAGAAGATGTAGATGCTTTGTATGGGCATCATTATTATCAACCTTACATCTTTCTCACTACTAGTCACTCGTTCTGTATTTAAATTACTCCCCTTTATCTGTTCATCTTGAAATATTCGTAATATGATATCGCACGCGATTCTTCGGTATTTTCCAACGCGTACTTTCTTTCTGTAAGTTATTGCATTGCGTGTCACCATAAAACTTAGGCATTACACTCAGGTCATTGATCTATGTTTACATTTTCCGAGGTATCAATTAATAAGTGTACTTACTACATACAAATTAAACCAGAATTAGTATTCGTTTAATTTTTGTTTATATCATGAGAATGAAATGGCAAAGGTTATTCTTGTTTTTGCTGTGTATGTCCGTAAATATAATTTCATTAGCGCAATTTTTTTCCATCAATTTAATTTATGTATATCAAACAACCCTTTTGGATTCGCTGTGGCGTATTAAAGTACACATCCATACATCCATATTATTAGCCATGTGCAAAAATATTACGTGCATCGGAATCTAATTAAAATCCCGACATTGTTTTCAAACGGCCCCCCACGCATCCGCTCATTAACTCGTCCCAAACAGAATGGCAAATAGAGATATTGCAGCCCTTGTGCAGGGAGGGAAGTTCGCAAGTTTGTTGATTTAAGTTTTTATACTAATTGGGGTGCATATATGAAGCCTGTTTGAATCCAGGAGTAGATGTGGAATGTTCCCCTCGACGCTGAGGTAAAATACTATATGAAAAGAAGCTAAGAACACATAAGCATTATATTAAACTGTTTTTTTTTACCATTAACAAGAGTTTTCTAAACCCCTGAGAAAATATAGCGTCGTCCGTTTATTCTAGACCGGGATGAAAGGACTGTGCTTATTTTTCCATAAATAAAATGGCGGGTGTAATAAAGGTGCTCGAGCTAAAAGAGGAAAGGTAACATTTTTACGTTGAAGACTGAAAGGAGTAAACAGAATTGTATTTTAGCTCTGCTGTCGAGATCTTATTTACATTTCTAGAGAGATAACGTTGAGATAGTTATTTAAAATATCTTAAATTTTCTGAAATTTCCGAACCGGTGCTTAAGTACATCTGCTTTCTTATTTCAACTCCCAGATGAAATTGACTTGAACATTTTAAGACATTTCAAGAATCGAATTTTACTATCATGCGACAGTAAAGGATCATAGTAAGTAAGTAAGTAAGTAAATATTCTTTATTGCACCAACAAATTATACATTTTACATACATGTAAAACTACAAATGAATTTTAAAGGAAAATAGAACCAGGTAACAACAGGCGGTCTTATCGCTAAAAAGCGATCTCTTCCAGACAACCTTTAGGTAGCAGAAAATTTCGAACTCATACAAAAGTCAACAGGTAGTGCAAGGAGCTAAATATGGAGACTATTAAATACAAACACACATACTACTTATATAAGTATTAAAACAATACCTAATATACTAATAAATATACAATATAATATAATACAATATATATATATTTATACTTACACATATAAAATATATAAATGGCAACTTAAGGTAGAGATAGAAAGTATAGTTTCAGCTGATTTTTGAAAATGGGGAGAGATTTAGCTAATCTTAATTCTACTGGCAGAGCATTCCATAACCGAACAGCCCGGAAGGTAAAAGAGCTATTATAAAATTTTGAAGTAGATAAGGGAGGAGCAAGAATATGAGTCTGAGAACATCTGATAGAAGAGAGATACTTGAAACGCTCTTTGAGATAAGGTGGTGTAGCGGGGTTAAAGAGAATGCCATATAGGAGGGCAAGAACATGAGAGTCACGGCGAAGACGAATAGGAAGCCACTTGAGCTGAGAACGAAACTGAGACACATGGTCATATTTGCGCAAGCCAAATATAAACCTTATACAGAGATTCTGGAGGCGCTCAAGCTTATTCAGCTGATCCTGCGTAAGGTCAAGATAGCAAATGTCAGCATAATCTAATATGGGCAGTAAGAGAGATTGAGCTAGCGCAATTTTAGTGGCGTAAGGCAAGAAATTTCGAAGTCTGCGGAGCGATGCAATTGCAGCAAACATCCTCCTACTAACCTCACTCACCTGAGGTGCCCAAGAGAGACTCTGGTCCATCATGACACCCAGATTCCTTACCTGGACAGAGAAGGGAATCTGAATACCGTCAAACACAATGGCAGGTAGAGAGCCAAAATCAATCCGGGCAGTAAGCTTTGAGCTACCTACTACCATAACCTGAGTTTTAGTAGGGTTTACCTTGAGACCGTAACGCTTACTCCAATCTAAGATGCTCTCCAAGTCAGTGTTCATGGCGCAGATAGTCTGTGGTAGATCGGCAACAGAGCCCTGAGAGTATATTTGAAGGTCATCAGCGTAAAGGTGGTAGGAGGACAAAATATTGGAAGTGATAGAGTTTATAAAGATAGAGAAAAGAAGAGGAGACAGCACGCCGCCCTGTGGGACACCAGCAAGCGTGTTGCACCACGAAGATCGAGAGGAATCCACCTTTATACGCTGCCGACGCCCTACTAAATAACTGCGAAACCAGTCAACTACCGCAGGAGATACATTAAGTGAACGCAATATGCCTAGCAAGATATCGAAGTCAACCGTGTTGAAAGCATTACTGAAATCCAAAAGCGATAATACCGTGATCATATTGTTATTAGTAACTGAATGTTTTTCTCTCATGTCTTGCTTGATGTGAATATTGTGAATCATATCCACTCACTTGCTTTTGGTAACTGTGGTTACCAGCGGTCACCCTTATTTTATTATAATAATAGAAGTCACTGAAAAAAATGAAGCAAGTGAGTGAATATGTAAATAATAGTGTGTCAGAGTCACAGTGAAATATTAAAAGAATGTTTTCTATCGGTAAATAACTTTGTATTTCTGTTGTACTTATAAATATACTCGTTGATAATGTTGATACTTTCCAATTTCGTCGGCATTGCTTCAAGAATTTTCATTATCTAGGACATTGATTTTGACATTTTCCGCAGCAATGCCGCACAGCTGTGCTGTCGCATTTAGAATGTTAAGGCTTATTCCAAGACAGTACGTAACCCTTCATTTTCCGTGGTACGACAGTCACTTGGCCCATTTTAAAAAAAGCCAGAAAAGGAATAGAGATTATTCCGCTCGTTTGCCTCCTATATAATAAAAAAATATGGGAGTTGAAATAAGAAAGCAGGTGTACTTAATTAAGAATGTGAATTACTACACTCACAACCGGAAGACTCCTAAAGAGCGAGCCGACCATGCGTTGGACCTTTCGTAGGCGCGCGGAATGCCGACACAATCGATGTTGGCCGAACGTTAATTAGAATTGACTATTAACCAATACAAATTGAAACGTAAACCGTAACGGACATTGCTGACAATGTATAAGATGTGCCAATAAAAGTACGATATTTGAAAAGGAAATGTCAATTTTATTTCACTTACTGAACTGTAAAAAAAAACTAATCTCGCAAAGTACTAACTCAGACAAATTACAGCCGAACTGCACACCTAGGTCTTCAGCCGCGGAACTAGGTCGCCAACTTATCTAGACCAAGGTGCCACGTGCAAGAAAAACCTAGAAACAATGTGTCCTATGTCACGGGATGTTGTACCTTATGTGTGTAGAGTTACGGGTTAGAATATGAAAAGGGGAAAGCGAGAAATTGAAGTGATTCGAACTGTTACAGGTTTTATGACGATGGCGTTCGGGCTTTAATGTGCGATTCATCGTTTTTTTTTTTTTTAAGAAAAAACAAGGGAAACGCTGGAAATACGTTTATTTTATTTTATTTTGATAGGCATAATAACATAATGCAGGCAAACAACATTTGAAAATATTCCATACGTAAGTATCTTATAAACGAAACCACCACACGTTAAAATTTTAGGTTTTTTTCAAACTCGGTTAAAAACTTTGCTTTTCTTTTTTTGTGTCCAAGTTTTTTTTGTTTCTTGTCACGTGTCATAACAAGAAACCGTCTGACAACACAACCTTTTTAAAAAAATCGGCTCAGGACTAAATACTTACCAAGTAAATTACAGGTTTGGCAGCTATTAGTGTTTTTTAAGACCCTTTATTGTGCGTCCACGATGTTCACTGATGGGATTGAGTTTTCCCGGTCTTCCACCACTATCGTTACGGCTTTGTGCATTGACATTGCTCTGGCAGTCGCCATAGCCACAAAATTAGTCCAGGCCGACTTAATTTTTTTTGTCAATTAATTCGTTCCTCTCTTTTATTTAAAACGAAATAAGACTATATATTTCGCGTCACACTGCTTAGAAAACCACTTAAGTATTTTGTCGTGAAAACTAAGTTATATCGAAATGCACATTCAGGGTTACCAACCCCACAATTGTACTTTGTCACAATTGTCTCGTGTCATAACAAGAAACCGTCTGACAACACAAGCTTTTTAAAAAAATCGGCTCAGGACTAAATACTTTAACAAGTAAATTACGGGTTCGGCAGGTACTCTGTCTGTTTTTTTAAGACCCTTTATTGTGTGTCCACGATGTCCACTGATGGGATTCAGTTTCCCCGGTCTTCCGCCACTATCGTCACGGCTTTGTGCATTGACATTGCTCTGGCAGTCGCCATAGCCACAAAATTAGTTGTCAATAAATTTGTTCACCTCTTTTATTTAAAAAGAAATAAGACTATATATTGCGCGTCGCACTGCTTAGAAAACCACTTAAGTATTTTGTTGTGAAATAGTTATGTGGAAGTGCACATTCAGGGTTACCAACCCCACAATTGTCCTTCCCCTTTAAATTTCATGGGTAAAATGTTTAATGCGACTTTGTATGTTTACTGCGGAGTGTTTGGTTATAATCAAAGTTCAGTAGGTCTTTAATGGTAAAGTCTAACATCCATAAATCTTACAATGTATGTACACAATTCTGTTACTTTTGTTATTAAGTCGTATAATACGTGGACTTGCTCTGTTCCTTTTCTACGCTTAATCTAAACTGTGTTGCTTTCAAGGTGAAATTCTCAACACGAAATGTACTGCAAGTATTAAATGATAGAGTAACATGACTTTTAATTTAACTTTTTCATCAAAAACTTATTATTCCACTGTGTTCTGACAACCCTAGCACTAGAGGCGGCGAAAGTGAGCAACCAAGATAGCGTATACTTGCAAACTTCAACTCTTATGAATCCTATGATAAGACGGTTGGATGCAACCGCTCTAGATGCAACACAATAAAGGCGAGTCTCACGACTCGCCTTTATTGTGTTGCATCTAGAGCGTCACTTTATTTCGCTAGGTAATAATAATGTATGGTGTGCTACAGACTAATACGTCATTTTATAGCAAGCCTGTAGTTGACTCTGTTCCACCGAGCTCTGATCACCCGGGTCAATTAAGTAAACTAAAAATACACTTAGTTCACCTATGATTTTCTTGGGGGTATTAAGTAAACTTTAAGTATATGTGATTCCCCTTTGTTCACTTGAGGTGCACAAAGCTAACGGACAGTAAATTATTACTTACTAATTTACCGCTTAAGATAAATGATCATGGGTCCTAGCCCATCTGGGCTATGGCACGTCGACAAATGTCAAACGGATTGATATATGGAAATTTAGATTAGAAATGTCCTATCAATTATAGAACAATCTGATGTTCAGTCTTTTTTTATCAAAGCCAGCCGTCGCAGACGCGTGCCGCGGATTTTATCTACAATGGCACCCGCGTGCCTGCGCCCGCGCCGTGCACCCGCGCTAACCAGCGGACGCCCGTATACAGACATTTTATCATTAAGATATTTGAAACGCGACTGTAATTATAATCTCGTCACATACACAACATTCTCCATATTCGCTTTACACTTACCTGAAACAAAAACAAAACAACGATAAATTAACATGCGAAATTTATCTTTCGCGAAATTAAGTTTATCTTTAACGAAAAATTCCATAAATTCAGAGCGAGTTCATTAAAAAGGGGAGGTGGCGTCAACTCGCGAGCCGAGAGATATTTTATGTGATATTATGTGTATAAAACGTGAAACACCCCAAGTTATAGTAGGCAATAAATGTAAAATAAAACACCCTTCACATTTGAGAAATTTCCACACAGTTAAATCACAGGTCCTTCCCACAAAAGCCTATACTACCCCACTAAGCATAACAGCCATTGAAAACATATTAGTTTGAATTTGGAATTTGATAAATTATTGGATAAATTTTCTAAGTTTTATGTATGTTCAATTAGGTCAACAACATACATAGATCACTAAGTTTATACATATATAATATTATTAACCGTTTATTACTTCTAAAAAACATTATTGACTTTCAATGGCTGTTGAACATAATGGTAGGGCTGAATCGATATTCACGTAGGTAATATTTTGCTTTTTAAGCCTTTTATTATAAAGAGGCTAAATAAATGTGAAAGGTCAAGACACTTAAAATATTTAAACATGTGCCACGCTCAACAACAAAGGCATATTCATTAATATAACATGTAATATATCTTGACTAACTTATATAACTTGACTAGTTGAAATGACAAGGTTTACAGCAACGCTCAGTGTCGGTTACGAGTACTGCAGTTTTAAATCAGGTTACTAATTAATATAAATACCTACTCTTTGGAATGAAATGTATCTCTAAGTTCTTCACAAAAAAATTTTCGATCACAAAGTTAGTAAAACTTCTACAGAAAAAGTAAAAAAGGCAAACAAAAATAAAAGTTAAATTCAGTTAGGTATGGCAAACCGCTGGAACTAGCCGGCAAACTCCTTAACTTCGTTTTAATAAGTTAAACTTATTAACAGAAATGGGTTTATGAGGAAATTGTTACAACTTTTTATTTCCTGTGGGAAAGTTTAGACTGTGAGCTTATACCTACGTTCCGAGTGAAGTATTGGGGTAAATATACTACTGTTTGTTTGATAACACATACATAAACTTTGTAAGTGAAAACATATACTGTCACTACCTGCGACTTCGCCTGCAAAAAACTATTCTGTCCTTCCTCGGGGCTCAATTAAAGCATCTTCATACCAAATTTAATCTAAAACGACTCATCGGTTTAGGGGTGAATATAATGAACAGACAGAGTTACTTTTGCATTGATAATATTATTAGGGAATTAGGAATATAGTTATGTTAGTAAAACTTAACTTTAACATCTGTCCTAAAATTCGCAAGATAACTCGCTCCTTTTAACGCTCGACGCTTCTCATATAAATAACTTGTTCGTATATGAGCTCTTAGAACTCTAGGAAATTAACTGATTAGGCGTGTTCCTTCAAACGAAATACGTAACAACTACTTACAGAATCTATGGGTAGTTAATACCTTACAATATTGAAGTGGTTTCCGATCCGATCAATGCTCGCTCGGAAGAGAAAGGTTGTAAGAGTGTTTAAAAGAGATATGTTGTTACTGTTTTTGGAATGGGAAAGTAAAAGATCGCTAACGCAGGTAATATGTACGTTGAAATTGCTTTATTCAAACAATGTTAGGTAGGGCGGCAGCGCTTTTCATGGCTGTGTAGGCTAATACGGGAGCGGCAAACACGACCACAAGCCAGGCAGGTGTAGTGTGTCCGTGGCGAACAGGTGTCGGGCTGATGATAATGATGGGCGTCGTGAAACACATATTATACTCATTATCAATATAAAGATTTTTTATTTGGTAACAATAAAAAATCGTTAAATAAATCGGCAAATCATTTAAGGAAACCCTATTACCTCTTTGTCAATTTACAACTCGCCCACGTTCGGAACATCAATCAGAAATAGTCGATAAAGGGCCCCTTCCGCAACGCAACGTTCAAATAAACACAAAAGAACACAATTGCCTTTAAATTGGGAAGAGGGGGGCAAAATGTTCAATCAGGCAAACGAAGGGCCCCAATTACAGGTGCGAAAGGCTTCTTGGACCGGAACCTGAATTAAAATTTGGGTCATCGCAATTTAAATTTACAATTTAATAAACCCGACAAATAAATAATAACCTATCGCAAACAAATAGTCCAAGCCGTTTTGGAACTAAATGGAAACATTAATTCGCGTTCACAAACGTATAAACTCTAAATGCACAATAATGCACATACCGTCTCCGTTCCGTCGGGTGTAAAAACACATCTCACAGAAACACGAAAGTTATCCCACAACACAAATCCCATCATTGATAGGAATTGCATTTGTCAGAAAATCCCCTACTTTACGTGCTTTACGTACGCGAACTTAATTAACGATGTAAAAGAAATATAAAAGTGAATTGCGTGGCAAAGAATAATTGATTTGAATCCAAAAGTTGGGTTAATGAACTAACAATTACATACTTTAACAACTACATATATAATCGAGACAAGTAATGAGTGACGTACTAGTACACCCACACAAACGTTTGAAGTGTCTTCCTACACAAAATTGTTGCGTACTCGAAATACCTTTTATTTCGCGATTTGAGAACTATTTTAACTGAATAGGAACAATTCCTTTCTGGAATGCTGGGAGTAGTGAAATATGCTTGATAATTCAAATCGAAACTTTAGCAATTAGTGTTCCCTCTTATTTAAATGGATTAAAACTTTGAATATGCAAGTTTAGATTTAATGCATACATTATTTAGACATTAAACTTAAATGAGATTAACGAAATACTATTTTTAATGTAAGTACTTATGAGTAGGTATATAAATTTTTCATTCATCATCATTTCAACTTAGTTATAGTTACTAGTAAGGCAGAAGTACTAGTGCTCGACGCTGCACTAGTACTCGACATGGGCACTTTATGTCAATTATATATGGATTAAGTTCGAATACAGAAAAATCTTCGTTGTTCAAATTTAACCTATATTGCCATGAAATAAAGTGCCCATGTCGGTGACTAGTGCAGCGTCGAGCACTAGTACTTCTACCTTAGGTACAGTCAAGTGTAAAAATATGGGTGTACACATCTTACTCAAAAATATGTACCATATTTATGAGACGATTCTTTCGATACATATTTTTGCACTTGACTGTACATTATTGAATCTTATACCTTTAAACGAGCAATTCTTGTATATATATATTTTTGTGATCTCGGAAACGGCTCTAACGATTTCGCTGAAATTTGGTATATGGGGGTTTTTTTGGGGTATACAATCTATCTAGATTAGTCTTATGTTTGGGAAAACGCGTGTTTTCGAGTTTTCATGCGTTTTTCTTTCGACGCAGAATATGGTCGCTAATTTCGTGTTGCCGGCCACTGTCCGTCTGGTCCAGCGGGTTAAGACGCGGACTGCTAAACGAGTGTTACGGGTTCGAATCTCTTTTTATTTTTTATATGTTCAAGTTTATATACAATTTTTTAATTTTTATTGTTTTAGACAAGTTTAATTTAGTAAAAAAATGACCTATGTAATAAGAGAAATTGACAATAGAGTAGTGTCATTTCTTCAAACATAAACGTCACTTTTGACACTGACATATCCGATCGATATCGTATCTAAACCCAATATTTGACGTATCTTAAAGCTCGAATCGGGCCGTACAGCCGAAACAATAATATTCTTCAGTGTTCACGAAAAACAGAGCATAAAATTAAATTGGTTGATTTGTATTAACAATGAAGCGAGAATTCAGTATACATTCTTGGAAATATGCTCCAGTGCAGGTATCTGTGATAGGTAGGTACCGTAGGTAGGTTTTAGGAAGATTTCATAAAATTAACAAAAGACAAATTATATGTAGAAATAACTGATTGGTATAATGACATTAAAGACATATAATAGATAAGTAAATTAAATCAAACAAAAAATACAATGCAAGGTCTTAATTTGGAAATGGCACTTATTCTTTACATTAAAAAATCGAAACTTAGTACTTATTAATTTGGTTTTTCTTATACCTATCAATTTTTTTCAGTACAAGCTAGATTATGTTTTTATTTTTCATAGCCAGTGGGTACTGTAGAATTAAAGACAAATAAGGATAAAACCTGTCAGCCAGCTCCTCGGCCACGATTGTCACCGGGTTTCGCGTGCCGCGGTCCACGGTTATTTGTAGCGACATCCCTAACTAATTGCTTTCTTCCAATTTTAGCCCGATAATGGTTTGTGAGCAGCTTAAGACACAAGCGGCTGCGGTTTTCATTTTAATTATAACATTGCAAACATTACAACAATTAAGTGGCAAATAAACCTACAGCTAACATGCTGCTACGTTAGCGTATATCATATAGACGCCTTCAATTCCAGATTTTAAACATGCGCGAGGCGTGAGTGACTGGCTTTTAAAAAGCAGCACTTTTTAAATAACGTCCACCGTATTAACCGCAATAGGAAGCTCATTTTCACAGTCGGACGGGATTTCACATGACGGAAATGACACAAAGTTTAGTTTGAGAATTCCTTTAACACATAATACCGGACGTGCGCAAGAGAAATACAAGTTAACGATGTAACCATGCGTTATGACTCAGACATTTTTCAGACTATTGAAGAGCTACGAAAGGGACACATATTAACATATTGTAAGCCAACTTGAACGAATAATATCTAAGTCAAGTAAAATTGTATTAATGAATAGAATGAGGCGTTACTTTGCGGAAATCCATACTAATTAAAACAAAAAATATTACGCGGATTAGCAAAGTAATATTTTATGTTTCATTTAAATGTGCCTTAATGTCCTATCCTTCGTAGCGATTAGCCATATGTGTGCCAATTAAAGATCTATTTGTTTTTCGATTTCGTAACCTAATCGCAACTGTGTCTATCCATTTTATTTAGATTATAAAACTCGATCGTCCTTTGAAGAAAGGTTTTACTAGGACTCCTAGTCCAAAAGAAAGATGATTGATATACGCTACCTATTATGACTTATCCCATGCGGAACTGCAAACGGCGCGGTTTCCCCGTCGCCTGCGCACTTTAATTAAACCCGTTATTCTTTAAAGGAATTTAATAAAACTAAACAACGAACAAGCTTTTTGTACTGAATACGTGTAATTTCGTCACTACATTTGTTTCCTGTCGAGAATTTGTTTACGCAGAAATAAATGAGAATCGTTTACGTGTGCAATGTTTACTTTTTATTACTCTTTACAATTTTTGGCTTATTGCACGTTACTTTCAATGCAGAAGTTTTATGATAAGTAAGGTATTTTTTAGTTTAGAGTAGAGTATAGATACAATACAAATAGGTACTCTTTATTGTACACCTCAATAAATGAAAACAATTCAGAAAGAAACCAGCAACACAAGTAGAGTACTTTTATAAATTTCAGTTGTAATTCATCAAACTAGGGTAGGGCGGGGCAAAAAGGGCCATTTTACGTATATTTGGTTGTAACTGCTAACTTATAATGTTTACGAAAAAGGTTTTAATAGCAATGGATAGCGTAGTTCTTCATCTATTAGTGACAATATTTTAATATAACCAGTTTTCAACTCCAAGACAGATATTAACAATATAGAAAGTCGGGTCGATTAGACCTTTTAGCCCCGACTGTGGGGCATGAAGGGCCAGTGTCAGGGCAAAAAGGACCACTAAAATTATATGGCATTGTATAGTTATTTAAATCAGATAAATAAAAGTAAGGCATGTTAAATCAACTCAATTATATTTTTATATATAAAAAAGAAACCAAATGTCTACTATTTTAATTTCTACCCAACTTATAACTATGGCACAATCTTTAGATCCTAAACCGTGATAGATTTGAGCGACCGTGAGCAGATACTCCGTGAGGGATGCTTCTTGTTCTCGGTTAAACACTTGCCTGGGAGTTCCGTAACCAAATGTCGGCGAATCTGGATTTTTCTTTAAACGTTCTATGAATCTTTGTAAAGAGGTTTTGCTAATCTCAAAATCTCGACAAACTTGCCTCTGTGATTTTTCTTCACTTATCACCAACTCAGCAGCACGCTTCATTAACTCCACAGACTTCGTCCCCCGTTCGGTTTTTCTCTTATAATTACGCATTCTGGAATAAATCAATAAAATAAATAAATTGTTTTCATAAGGGTTAAAAGGTCCACTACGGGGCAAAAAGGCCCACAGATGGACCTTTATGCCCCGTAGTGACTTAGTTTCATTTCAAGGTTATAACACAGCAAACAAATTTTTGCATTAGAATTATACCATCTTAACATGAAACCGTATATAAAATAACCATGTTATAAAACAAGCGGACACTTCTAACGGTTTAAATAAAAGCAGTAGACAAAAAGCAAATGAAGTGCAAAATCTTACTTACATGAGATTTTTTCGACGCGGACATGTACAGACCGGTCGGCGTTTGCCAGCGCACTACGCGAGGCGGCGCGCGTACTCCCCCCGCTAACCCCTCACATTCTGGTCACTTCGATGTCAAACGAACTTTTAGTTTCGGAGTTAGGCATGGTGGACCTTTTTACCCGCGGACCTTTAAGCCCCGCCCTACCCTACTATAAGGCTGTGTATTTTTGATATAACCGCAAACTTAAACGGTAGGTTCTTATGCCAGGAAACGATTATAAAATAATTTACCATCACAAAATATGTGACAGTTGTGACGTTCGCATCAGTAAATGCGACGTTTTGTCTTAAAGCTAAGTAGTGATATATTAATGTTTTTTTCTTTTAAATATTCCTATTCTTATTGCTTGGTGAATTATTTTATACGGAAAAATACAAGTGGTACTTTTTTATAAAACCTATGAAAGGTGTTCATTATTAGGGACTAAACTACGCTATGATTATATGCGATCTTATCAAAAATACACGCTGTATCACATACAATAAAAAAAAACCTAACCCCTTTTCGCGGAAAAATATCACATGCTTGCACTTAATGACATCTAACAATACTTTAATGACCTCACAAATTCCAATAATTTTCTTGCAAATTTTTCCCTTTAATCCATTTTTAATGTATTACCTAACCATATTATTACGCTCGGCGTCGATAGTCCGTGTTATACGACCGCGGGCACTAGTCCAGTACTAACGATAACCTGTATACCTTGACCTTCGATCTAAATAACTATGCTTTTTGTGAGAATACAAATTACACTAGTTTTTATTGGAAGACTGGATTTTGGAATGACGCCGCTCGGTTTTGTTACACCTGTTTGATTCCGACAAATGCGTTTTTGATTACAGTCGTAATAAATCAAGCTGATCGCTGGAGAGAAATCAATTGTTTCATTCCTTAGCGAGGGATGGTTTAGCAGGCAAAGCACGTGCTGCTTAACAAGAAAAAAAAGCTGCTGAAATAAAATCGAACAGCTATAAGTGTATCTACTAAGATCACTACCCAATTTTCATTTTTTGAAATTAAAATAAATTATCACCCGGTTTGATCCGACTCAGTGGGTCAAAATGGACAACGCAGGTTAGCCGGGGAGATGTAGAACCAAAGAGATGGCAGGACGACCTCGACGCATTTTGCAGCGACTGGCGGGAGCATGCACCAACGCGTGATGAGTGGCGGGAGAAAGGGGAACTTTGCCCAGCAGTGGAACACAAAATAGGCTACGAATATTATTATTTAGAAAAAAAAACAGACTAACATGCTTTCATTTGGAATGAAAGCATCATTTGGATTTTTCCTATTAAATTTTTGCATTTTTTTATTTCGTGCCAGTAATTAGATGTAGATTGTTAACCAAGGGGTGAAAGGCGCTCATTTTAGTCGAGGTAGTCGCGAATGGTCCGAATCTTTCACCCGAGTTAAACACTCGACTTTTCATTTCGAATACGAGGAAGGTGTAAATATAAAAATATATATTTAAATATCATACTTAAGTAATAAACTATTTATCGTATTTCTTGAGGGTGAACTTAGGTAGAAGAATCCTTTTTTATGGATCAGAATGGAACTTTAAAACTAAATTTTAATTTTTTATCGAAAACGTCCTAGAGCAGTAACGTATCACTTTCTGCACACTTCTTCATAGATAAACAATGACCCACTTTCAGAGCATGCAGCGAAGAAAGTTTCATATTCCACTCAAAAATGCAGAGTATCCAAACAACTCCCATCAACTTGCATATTTCATGGCAATTTAAAGTCACTTAGGTTTTATTTTAAACCAACGGGTGTCTAGACAAAAAAAAATAGACAAATGTCATTCAGCTCGGCGCTTTATTTCTCCCCATCATGCACTACAGAGATAACTACCATTCAAAAAACCAATTTAAAATTTTACACGGTTATACTCAAATTTAATAATGCTATTCTCACATTGCCGGCTATCAGTACAAGTATCTACCATCTATCCTGCTTTTAGTGATGTATTTGTCCCATCGAGCCCTTCTGTCTAATCTATTAAATGCCGTAAATATCCTCTATATTAACAGCTTACAACATTTCGGTATTAAAGTACAATAATATTAACCAGTAATCTCCGGTTTGCAACAATACGGGGTATTTACATCCGGATCGATACACGGGTACACTCGGCTTCGGAAAATGATCCGGAAGTTAATTTTAATTATGCGGTGGTTGATTCTATATTCCCTTTGACCTTTGCCATTAGAAAGACAGCAATATATGTAGAAATTCGAGGACAAATACCGTAATTCGAGGGCAGAATTTATAAGGTAAGAAGGTCGCATAAACATATAAAATATTCATAAATCAGGAACACACAAATAAATTGCTAAATAAAGCATAGTTCATATAGAATTGGTACGCACTAGAAGATTGTTATTTTTTTAAGTTAATAAAATAAGAAAGTTATGAATGGTGAATTTTAAATAGTAATGTATTTAGCTTTCAAATATGTATAAATTAAAAAAAAATCTCTGTTATGTTAATAATTACGGACTGTTTTCATAATGGACCCCCGTCATTTTCTGCACAACACTTTTGTCGACATTTTTGGCGTGTTGATTTCTTGTAGATCGCAATGAATTGATACCCTGGACAATTTGACAAGTCTTACTTAATTTTATTTCATGATTGCCCAATAGTATTTGATAGATTGAAATTGGGGACAATTCGAAGGATTCATCTCGCGGGGTATGTATTTGGCCTGATTATTAGCATACCATGCCAAAACTTTTTTTGAGTAGTGGCAGCTGGCTAAATCTAGCCAACATTTCACAGGACCGTTATGGGATCTAATAAATGCCAATACTCATTTCTCTGAGCACTCTTTAATATAAAGGTCCGACTTCATTGTTGACTATGTTATAAAACTTTTCGTCTTACAGCCGCAATTACAAATTCCTTGCCATATCATATGTTTTTTTGCGAACTTGTCAAGTTTCACGAGCTTATATTTTTCTGGTAAATGACCTCTATTATTGGCCATATAAAACTTCGAACCGAGTAGTTGATTAAAATCGAGTTTTACATACGTCTTGTCGTCCAACTACAAGCAACCTTCGAATTCTGTCAATACTGGGTCGTACAATAGTCGAGCTAGTGTTTTAGCTTGTCGGATCTGTTTAACAGTCCGATTTGGCTGTTTTATTGCTCGATAGCTCTTATAGCCACCTCTAAGGTGAATCATCTTTATCTTTCTAGAAGTTACTTTGATTTTTTGGGATAAATCGTAATTAGACCGTCCTGAATTTTGTTTGAGTGACCTTGGGTCTTTTTTTCCCAAAATCTTATTTGTCCCAGACCTCCGATTAGTTTGTGTTTTCCTGTCAGCTGATAGAGTCTCCTTGTAACGTTTTATGACCCCACAAATACTAGCTTTTAACATCTTAAGCGACTTAGCTGTCTTTGTCCGGGATCGATAAGAATTTTCGAAGTATTTGTGCACAATCAATCTCCTGTTCTCAATTTTCATGGTCGAAAACTTTAAAATGCAATAAGCTAGGAAAAAAATATTTTGACAATTAATACTTTGAAGTTTGGTGATTGAACTGTAATTGTAAATTTTTTTCCCGCCATGGAATTATTATTTTTTAAACATTGCTAATTATGTCCCAATTCTATATGAACTATGCTTTACTGTCAAATAACCTTAAATAACAGCTTGACTATTTTTTTTTTAATTTATTAAAGTTCCAATTAGATTAAAAAAAAAATCGCAGAGTTCCATGTTTACTTACTGCTAAAGTCATGAATGGCTTAATTACAGCAAGGGTTCGGACTTATTAAACTAATTTATATAACAAAGCAAATATATGTTTACAAAATATAGTCGTAGTTATTTGATATGAAATAATTTTTAACTTTTTTACTTGATTTAGAGTTAGATAGGTATAAATCTTGTATGTGTTTCGGAAGGCTATTTATTATTTTCGTAAGTATGAAATTATTAGTTCTCGTTCCGTAGACATTATTATATGATGGTAGTATGAATCTAGGTGCATTAGGGATACTTCTTAATCTATTGTTTCTGTGATATTTTTATCTAATCATCCTGTTTTTGTACCAATATTGTACTTGAGAGATTGGGACAACTGAACTGAACTCAACTGAAGGTTGTACGAATTGGGACAAACCAGTAAGGTAACTTCCTGCCTTGAACAGCTAAAATGTGGGATGCCTTCACCCGCGGTACCTCTCTGGTGTTACAGGTGTTGGCCGATGGTAATTGCCTACCATTAGGCGATTCGTCTGTTCGTTTGCCTCCTGCGTGGTTGATTTCTGTGCTCTTTCATCCTCGTCTTTTGTCTTTAAAATTATTAGACACCCATGTGGATTTCTATTTAAATGCATACCTTTTCAAATTAAGATCCCATTGTACCTACACACAGTAGGGCTGTACCATTGTTACCTTAATAATTAAAATTGCTAATTCTAATGCGGATTTAATCCCGATTGTGTGAGATGGGCACCTCGATTATAATTAGCGTGTTTAATTTAAAATCATGTTAATTAACGAAGGTATTTTCTGAATTCATTAAAATTATTTTGTCTTAACTTCATGATATTATTCTGTTTGTAATTTAGTTTGCCAATAATGAAACCGTTGTCAACTTTATAGCAATTTTGTGTATTAGCTGGAAGTAAGAACTAGCACCAAAAAACAAGCCATTGGTCTGTCGTTGCTAAAAGGGCTTGCTCGTATCAAATCATTTTTTTTGCCATGCCACTCCTGTTTAGTTTATTTATCTGACCCATCACTGTTCAATTAATTATGTAAAAAATGATACATAGTTAGAGATACAAATCAGTTGCAGAGCTGTTATAGATGACAATACTCGTACTCCTCATATGTGTTAAAAAGTACTATGCCGATTTTCATTCCATAATGACATACGGCACACTAACTTGGGGCAATTCCACGGCTGCCAACGATCACTTTTAAAGTTTTAATCTTTTTTTTTATGTTAACACTCGTTTATCATTAGTCTCTTTTAAACCCTTAATCAGTGAACTAATCTCCTTTATTTAGTAGACATAAAGCAAGGGAGATAACCGCTACGCGAAACAAATGTTCAGCTTAAAACCAATTAGGCGGAAAGACAAGACGACTTGAAGCGAAAATAAATCCACGGAGAGAGTAAAACGGATTTTGTGGAAGAAACGGATCAGGATTTATTTTAACCCATTCATGGCAAAACCTTACTAACTATATAATGAACCCTAAGTGCGCTTGCAACACAAGCACTATGCACGTTGCCGAAACTTTAAGTCTTTATAGTACAATTTAAAACGCACTAGATTATTGCATTCCTCTAGAAGATCAGAAGGTAGTAGTGGTAGTAACTAGGTGTCTAATTAGGATAAATCGTCACTGGCCACTCTTTAATAACTGGCCACCTTATATTAAACATACATTCTGTTCACTTACTTTGACGATTTACCCTAGTTGGTTTGAAACCTTTATTTCATCGATCATGATCATCCCGCTAATTCAAACGCACAATATTGAATTTGGCTTTGACAACATTAATTTATGCAAGCAAATCATACAATATATCACCATAATTCTATTACATTGAAGAGATTACATAATCACATATTCAGATGACGTCTTGGCGTGACAATGAGACTTGAGATTATGTGTGACGTGTGACGTCACGAAGGATTAATGTTGAATACCTGGTTATATTAGGGTATACATAAAGGAAATGCATTACTGTTAACTCGTATGCAATTCAGGTCGGGGTGGCATAAATAACTATTATTTGTTCACGAGCCCATAGTGTCCCACTGTTCGGCACAGGTCGTGCTAGGTCACTTTACGTGTCCTAATTTTGAGTCGTTTGCCACCAGAATGTCGATCAGTGGATCAACTCATTGTGGCGCATATATTAAGCCAAAATACAGAATTCTACTTTGTGACCTACATTGGCTACCTTTGCTAAATATTATTTGCGTTCCGTGCCACAAACAAAAAACAAAACGTGAATAAAAAATCTAAGAAAAATAGAACAAAACAGCGTTTCTCAATCCCGTCCATTGGAAATTGACAGTAGCCGTCAAAATCGCGTCAGTCACGCTCCGCGGGCAACGGCGGGCTGTTTGACAGTTCGGAGCGCTACACCGACGCTGAGTGACAGCCGAACAGGGCTAGAAATGTAAAAATACGAATCGAGAAAAGTTGGCTCGAATTTTGACTATGTAAAGGTTTGGCAGGTACAAAAATATGACCAGGATTTCTGTTAGGAAGAAAGTTTTTTCATGCTATTTGTACGTACAGTAACAAAGTTTGTCATGTCTGCCAAACAGCTGATTGATATTGATATCACTATTTTTCGAGCCAGTTGTTTCGATACCTTACTAATATAATTTTGAGCAAGCTTTAGGGTCTTGTGATGTGAAGTGAAAGACGCACAATTTGAACGTGCACATTTAGTTATCGTGTGCCTCGATCGCGCCTATACATGTACCGGCAAGTACGAGTAAAATGCATAATAACTTAATGACGTCATTGAGATGTAATTCTGATGTCAGCGGACGTTCGAATTTGCCTGCAACTCAAGTGACATTTTAACCTTGGTTAATTTTGTTATAAAATCTTATTCAGTCCAATCAAAACAACTCATAATTATTGCGCAAAGACGCAAAATTTTATCTAACGACCGTACGTAAGTAGTTTTCTTAGTCCACTAGTGGCATATAAAGTAAGTAAGTATATAAATATAAGAGAGTAGAGACTGCACGATCCCACAGTCAAACCGTGTTAACTGTTTTGTGGGACTCCGTATCTGTTTAAGATGTATCTTTTTATGTTAATAATAAATAAATAATAATAATAAAGTAAGTAAGTACCTAGTTGATTCGTGTGTGCATTTCGCTCGTTTTGTTCGAGCATGTATTGGCGCGAACATGACCGCGCGGCGCGGGCGGGCATTTGGCTCATATACTTGTCTGTACTGTACATGCATCGCTCGGAACAGGTTTTAGAAATAAGGGTAAATACCGGTTTAATTCAGTTTTACTCCGAACTTTCATAAGAACGCGGACGTTTTAAGAATTTTATTGTAACCTAAATAAATTAACGGTTTATTCGACGATAGTGACGAGACGGGCGGCCGACCTGGTGATGTGCCGCGTGAACAAAGACACCAACATAGGAAGAAACCGGATTTTTCTAAACCGGTTAATTGGACAAAAACTTTATGGAAATTTTCTACTAAAAACCGGTTTTAAGAACGAAACCGAAATTACAAGGTTTTGCGCCAAGTACATGATAACGCTTTGGAAATTTAACCGGTTTCCGAGCTTTGTGTACTTAAATGCAACGGTGCGAGCGAGACGCACAGTCGACTGACATCATTTAGATTCATCATTTTGATGTCACAATGAAAGTTTTAATTGGCCTCCTAGCTAAGAGCGGATCACTGCCCCAGTAATGGTTAACTGTCCAATCGTAAATCGAACGCTTGTGACATTAACGGACATTAGTGGTATCTGGCCGGCCGAGGATTCCAGACGATGAAGAGACATCATTAATGATTCTAAGCGTATGGTAAGGGTAATGGCACTACCCATACATTAAATATTAACAATCAAACACAAAATAACCTACTTACAGTGACATTAAGAATAGAAAATTGTATAACAATAAACAAATTATATTTACTAAAACGGGACTTCATCGCGTAGAAGATGTTGAAGTCAACTTTAGCCAGTCGTCGTCGAGACCACAGGGACAACGCCTCGAAACGTCGGAGGTAAATTTTACGCGATTAAGTCTTGTTTTAGAAAATCATAATGAGTAAAAATCGTGACAGTTTAAATCAGATACAAATTACATAATAAACCTAACTAAAAACAATTACATTAAATTGAAAAAAAGTGAAATCATTTTCAATCCACTCCAAGTAACAAAGCCATTTTTTCTACAATATCTATTGAACTTGTATGTGCAATGCAATCATATTTATTTACAAATCACAACTGTCACGTCACCAAGAAAATAACACTTCAACTGCCAACACACAGCCTTATCTTAAACGTCTTCCAAAACCAGGTCAGCCCAGGTGCCTTAGCGACGGATAATCCGGTCCCGATAGCCGGCGAAGGGTTAACGATGAGCGATGGTGTTAGATAGCGTGAACCGGTTATCTTTATGATGATGAGTGTAGGGGCGTTACGATCGTTTACAAACTTGGTGTTAGGGATGCTGGAAAATCAATCTTATTCCAATAAGAATACAGTTTTATTACAAACGTAATATAACAATGTTCAGATAAAAACGTGGTAGTATCAGGGAATTTATAAAGACGTTGTTAACAAATTAAAATCGCTTGCGCTAAGGTGATAATCACAAAGACACCGTGATCTGAGGACCTACCGCGAAAACCGAAATTCGCAAATTGCGGGGATCTTCCTCTTTTACTCTCATTAAGACGTTATTAGAGTGATAGAGAAATATGCCCGCAATTGAATAATTTCGATTTTCACGGTTATACTCATAGCCCTGATCTGCCGCGGTGAGCGAAGCGACAGATTTAGCACAATGGCAAGTACATCCATTAGTTTTATAATAAAAACCCGCAAAACACACAGAAGACGACAGAGATTTGATATTTTAAAAATGCGAACCCCTCCACAGCACCTCTAAAGTGGGAAAAATATTTTTACAATATGCAGAGGTATTACTATAACTAGCTTAAATCTAAAATAGGCCCTCGAGGCATTGTACCAAGGCCGCTAGCGGCATTTCCTCGTTGAACCCGCCAGCTCTTCGGTCACCCGTCAACCAGACGCTTCGCAATTTGTGCAAAAAATTTGACTTCTAAAGTTATATTTTAGACGCAATAAAAGTTGGTTCGAATGTTTCTATAACGCATGAATCGGCTAAACCTAAAAAACGCGAAAGAATAAAATTAAAGAGCGTACTCCCATCTCAAAGGCCGGCAACGCACTTGCAACCCATTTGTTGTTGCCGGTGTCCATGGGCGGCGGTAATCGCTTACCACCAGGTGATCCGTATGCTCGTTTGCCTCCTCTACCATAAAAAAAAACAGTAATATTACACTTAATGCATTAAAGCCGATGGACAAACAACAAAGAATCAGGATATAGATACTGTTCTGCTTCATTATTTGTTTCGGAATAAATGCCATAATGCCTCGGATCCCTTTGTTTCACATAATCATAATATGATGATTGTCAGATTATCATTAGTCATAATTCTGAAACCGATAACTTTTAAAAGAAGTTTGAAGGTTAGGTTTGTTTCATGCCAATCCTGAAAAGTTACGTGTTTATGAGAAAAAAAAAAACAAATTATGACTAACGAAAATGTGGACAAGCGATACATTATGAGTTATGACTTTTTATGGGAAACAATAGAGACCCCACAATGCCTTCCTAAATCCCTTCATAATAATATTTTAGCTCAACTAAATCAACTACACCGACACCGATATTACGGTAACATGTTACCCAAACTCGCAAGTACTTTAATAATCCAGCGGCACACCTTTATCGGCAAATATCAACATGTTACGACTTGCCCGACCCACAGACATTGTATAAGGAAGACCTTAGACCACGTAAGGCGTTCCTCACATTGGATATATCATCAGCAAAATATATCAACACCATACGCATAGTGTAACAGAACAGCCGCATAGCCGCATGCTTAGGTACTCAATGTGGCATTATCTATGAAAAGGGACCTTACTGTCGATGGCGCTTACACCGCACTGCGTCGCGCAGCGTTGTATTTGTATCGGAGCATCGTTTATAACGGCGGAAGCGCCATCGACAATAAGGTCCCTTTTCATAGATAATGTCACAAATACTAATTACTGACAAAATACTGTAAATGAATTGCATAAGGGAAGACAAACAAATACTCTTTATTGCACACCTCAATAAAAACAATACAGAGAGAATAATATAGAACAGCATCAGAAGTAGAGGTAAACAATAGGCAGTCTCCAAAGACGCGAAGGAAAGAAGAGAAGGGCGGTCGAAGACCACTGTGAACTGTGGAAATGGCACTCAGAATGTGAACAGTGCACTCATGAATTTTTAAAAAAGCATGCGGGTAATGTAATCAAAGCTTGAAAGTAAACTTTCGAGTTTTTGTAGTAGTTTGCATACCATTTTCCATAGCTTGACAGTCTTCAAGTTTATTTATTTATTAAGAAATTAAACAAAATCTGAAGACTTTATCGCACCTAAAAGATGGAGTTCTTTTTCATTAATTGTTGCTTTACTCAGTTCACTGTGTCACTGCATGATCACGCTTGATTTTCACACAAACGGTCTATTTATGTATACATCTGTGATCATAACTAAACCGGGGATCGGTAAATATGAGCAAAGTTTCCGAGTGGGCCCGGGTATGAACCCGCGACTCCAACTTGAGATTATTGAACTATATGAGATACGGAATGTATGTGTTTAATACTGATAAGGGCGAAGTACTTAGTATCGCCGACCCTTTGGAAGTTATTGTACCATAAGCGTTAGTAGAACGGTTAGGAGGTATTAACAGAATAACATATCATAATCATTAGTAAAACACAACTTTCTACTGCCCGACAAGAAATAATATATGTAACCAACCATAAGCGTAAGTAGAACGGTTAGAAGGTATTAACAGAATAACATATCATAATTATTACTAAAACACAACTTTCTACTGCCCGACAAGAAATAATATATGTAACGAATAAGTGTTGCTTTTAATATTTTATGTAATTCCTAAAATCAAAGTCGAATTTGTCAACATGAGGTCCATTTTTAGACTTCTACCTATTACAAAAGAAGGTTAAACCTTCTGTACTTTATTTTGAATAATTCATGAATTATCAGTGTTTACAGGTAATCTATGTTAATTGAATCGAAAAATTGCAGGTACCATAGTAATATTTAATTAACTCTACCTCGTAATACCTCTCAATCATGTAATAAATTATACGTAAAGTAATGAAATCTAAAAAAAAAAACGAAATTTCCGTATACCGAAAGTTTAGTTAAATGAACACATGTTTGGGATAGCCGAGTGTCTTGTTTGGAAATGTAGTATTGTGTTAGCTTATCCGTGTTCGGGCTGGCTTCCCTTTGTTGTATAGGTACCTCTGTAGGAATGCAAGGGTCGGCTTACATTACAAGAACGCTATCATTTATCGAAATATTTACTCACAAACGGCTCAAGGATCTAGGTCATATATCAATACATGTTTCGATCCATTATGAGGGCTGTCAACCGGAGTATCACCTTCACCTGCGACTAGAGCCTGGTGAACAATGTTGTCTGTCATCTGGTGTCTGAACATACACCCTCTCGATTAATGACCTAGATAGTTAGTTGGTGTCTATTTTCCGTGAAAACGAGATAGCACTACTCTAGCCACCCCAGCTCCTCCACGAAACCTAGCAATGTCTTCAGGTTGCTAACTGCCTCCTTTAGGGGCACGGAGTCCCTAGATATTTGTTCCTGTATACTTCTACCTGTTTACAGTCTAGGAGAATATGTTTCGCTGTTTCCTCTTCTTCCATGCACGCTCTGCACATGGGGCTATCCGTTTTACCACTTTTACCCATATTATAACTTGTAATTAATCCTACTACCTATTAATGACCTATTTGGAGAATACTTTTACGGGAGTTTCTAGTTAAAAATACAAGAATTACAAAGGCCAACTTTTATTTAGATGTAGTTATTTTTCGTTACATTTTAATAAAATTTGGTAGATTGAAGAGCTCTTCATTATGGCCGGTTTAATACGAAATCCCAATTTAGGACAATAACAAGTACGTACTTTTCCGTTGAGTTAAGAAAATACCATACGTTTTCATAATCATAACTCACAGTAAAATTTTGTAGGACGTACATTAAAATTGCGCTTATATACTAAATAAGGAGCGCTAATACTCTACATTTACGCTAAATTTCATCAAATACTAACGAAAAAAAAACTACAACATAATAAACACATTTTTAGCTTTTCTTCAAAGTTTGTTTACAAAATGAGTAAATACAAAAATGTATAAATATTATACTTTGACTTTATTCTCGCGAAAAAACAGTGTCGGCTGCATAAGCGATAACGGGAACATATTTCATAGTATCTATACTTACCACCAATGGTATTAGCGAAGGGACATATAGATAGGGCTCGTTTGCTTATCCCCATTACGGGCGCTGATTATTGGACAACGCTCAAGCGGCTTCATAAGCGACAACGGGAAAATAATCAGTACGTGCCCTTACCATAGTCAATCACCAATGCTTTAGCGAAGGGACAAATAGAAGGGCCCGTTTGCTCATCCCCATTATGAGCTCTGATTATCGGACAACGCTCAAGCGGCTTCATAAGCGACAGCGGGAAAATAATCAGTCCGTGCCCTTACCATAGTCAACCACCAATGCTATTAGCGAAGGGACAAATAGAAGGGCCCGTTTGCTCATCCCCATTACGGGCTCTGATTATTGGACCTTGATACGGGTCTAACTAGATGACAGTAAACCCGATTGTTATGTCAACTAATCTAAACTAAACTGAAGAAATCAATTTAGTTCGTTTTTGCATGTTAGTTGTACTTTTGTGGACATCTGTTGGCTATGTTTTCTGTTCACTATGTTATGTATTACTTTTTGTGTTGCTGTTGCCCCAAATAAATAAAATAAATATACAGGGTAATTTCGGGGTCGTGGAGCAAGAGAACTATACGTCGTACAGAATTCAAAGATGAGCCTAATGATGTTGCTAATTATTTATTATCACCAATAATGATGATTATTTTTATTATGCCGATGATACCAGTCTTTTTTACTATGGACGTGACATAGAACATATAATGATGGAAGTGCAAATGGATTTAGATCTTCTCAATACATGGCTTCAACATAACTTGCTTACCATGAACGTTGCAAAAACAAATTATGTAATTTTTACTGCAAAAAATAAAAAAATCAAGAATTATACCCCACCTTCACTAAACAATCAACTTATAAATAATAAAACAAACGAAAAATATCTAGGCTTAATAATCGACAGTCAATTAACATGGAAGCCACATATTGAGAAAATAAAATCTAAACTCACTTCCTTAACTGGTGCTATTCGATGTATTGCTCGTTGTCTCCCACAAAAGGTAAAATATTTAATATATAATTCATTAATCAAGCCACATATTGACTACTTAATCGAAGTTTGGGGGGCAGCAGCAAAAGATTTACAAAACTCTTAAAATTATGAATATTACCCAGTCATATATCCACTATACATGTTTATTAGTCCGTAAAATACTCCAAAAAGACATACATTCACAGATAAATTTCACAAAAAAAACACCAAGTACAAAAAATGAAATTACGAAATACGGATAATTTAATACTACGGACACCACGGACGAATTATGGAAAAAAGAGCATCATCTATGAAGGGGCGCAAATATACAACAAGCTACCGAGAGATATCAAAGAGTCTAAAACTATAACTACTTTCAAAAAACACCTAAAATTTCATATATTCAATAATCTACAACTATAATAATAATAATAAGCTAGTTAATTGTTTTATTAAGTATAATAATTAAATTAGATAAAAAAGGGCAAATCAGAAAAATTACCCAAATATTGATTGATATTATTTAAAAAAATTGATAAATCTATAAATAATTATAGAATGTATCTAAAATCTTCTTATAATTAGTACAGTAATTTCAACTATTATAGTTAACAATAAGTAAATACATAAAAACTAATATTAAATAATAAAAATAATAACTTTAAATAATTAATAATAAATAAGATTAAAACGAAATAACAACTAAAATGACTATAAATAAGTTCATTACCTTTAATTCAAATATTTTTATCACATCTGTAGTGTGCACAGCTATGCCGCATCCATCTATGCTACTTACATTATAACTCGTGAACATTTGTATTCACACGACTTGTTCGTTATCTACGCTGTGACGCATCTGAACAGGACGGTCGAAGTGAATTGTCCTCTAAGCTGCCGATTCCTACCCACTTTACCATGCATAAGAAAACCTTATATGTAGAATTTATACTCGTATTAATCTTTAAAGAATTAAATAGTGCTCGCTAGTCTTAAAAGTATTGTTATATAAGTGTATCTCATGTAAGTGAATTTTGTAAATTCTTTATGAGATAATAAATGTCTTAAACCATATTTTTCAGATGACCAGTAGAAAAAAACATTTTTGCATACAATTTGGTCACCCTACTCAATGTGACGTCTTGTCGCTTTCCATACAGCGTATGTCAAAAGTCATAGGGTGACCATGATTACTTAGTATAAGATTAATTTTACTTAAAAATAATAATAAAAACACTAATTATATTTTAATCAAATACTACCATATGATAATGTGGATCATTTACAGAGTCAGAAAAAGTGGTTCTGGATCACGACCTAGAAATCATCCTGTATATTTTTTTTATTGTAGAGGAGGCAAACGAGCAGACGGATCGCCTGATGGTAAGCGATTACCGCCGCCCATGGACACCTGCAACACCAGAGGGGTTGTAAGTGCGTTGCCGGCCTTTAAGATAGGAGTACGCTCTTTTCTTGAAGGTTTGAAGGTCGTATCGGTCCGGAAATACCGCAGGCGACAGTTCATTCCACAGTTTAGCTGTAAGAGGCAGGAAGTTCCTGGAGAAACGCACAGTTGAGGACCGCCAACCATCTAAGTGGTGAGGATGGAAATGTTATCGCGTGGGGTAAATATATAAATAAAACTACCTTTCGGATACAAAAATATGTTTTTCACGACACCAACTTGCAAAGGCCCTCTTGATTGTTCAAAAATTAATGAGAAAGTTGCATTTTATCCATATGTGGACAAAGTAATCACATACAAATTTTGAGTTTTTTCCTTATGTTAGCTAGTAGAATTTACTTTTAAATGATGATTTTGAATGATAATTTTATTATTACATTCATTTGGATTTGATTTAATTGCTTGCTCGGGTATCAATATTAGCACGAGCGATTAAACAACAACTTTGCCCCTTGTAAAACAAATAACTATTTCCTGTTTAAAACTTGAACTTAATGCTGACATACTTAAATATAATGTAGAGATGCACTGATCAGTGCTAAAGCATACCAAATGTTAAATACAAAATAAACTTAAAACAAATAAATATTATAGGACATTATTACACGAATTGACTAAGCCCCTGTAAGCTCAATAAGGCTTGCGTTGTACTTAGATAACGATATTTATATAACAATAAATACATAGAAAACAGCCAAGACTCAGGAATAACCCGGACCCAGGTACGTCCTTAAACTACGTCCAAAAGAGAGGTATGGGCATTGTGAATGTCATCTCGCTTAGTGTGGTAGGGCACAGCACAGCGGATGTCATTCCAGATCAGCAGAGCCCAACTGGGGAAGTACCTCTACCTTACAGAAAACCGCTGCCAAATAACACTAGACCCTACTCATAGTGTAGTGTTCCTGCCGGGAACACCCAAGCTAGGAGGTATAATCAAACAAATTCAGTATTTATTTTTATTCAAATCTTTATTGCACTATCTAAATACACAAAACAGTTCAGTTTCGATTATTTACAGATATATTATATAAGGAGTGAAGGGGTTGAGAATGTATTTCTAACATAACATTTTCATAATTTAGGTTTGAAGATATAAATTGTGGACCCACCAAAACGACGAATCGGAAATGTAAATGCTGGATGGACACTACGATATAACTCGTATATCAGTACTATAAATAACTAACACGAAACACTGACATATCTACTGATATATACTTTGATATCTGACAAAAGAAAATATTTTCCTAATGGAACTTCTCTACTTCACGCCCTCAATAACAAAAATACTTTGTTAAAAATAAGTAAGTTTCCGTAGCTAACTTTAACAATAGAATAAAAGAATAATACTATCGCAGATAAGTATTTAAAAAGGAAACAGCTGAATAAAGCTGTACAAACATACAAATGCGTTAGAAATAGTTCTTACGGCATCGACGTAGAGACTATTATTGTATGATCACATATATACCGTCCACTTTATAAACAATTTTTAAAAAGCGCCCATTGTAGCTCTTGGAACATCAGCGTAAGGTTTATTATCGTTAAAATTGGCAGCATGACATGGTTACGTAGCGCGTAGCACGCAACAGTTGTTCGTAACTGTGTAGTTAGTGCTACGGCGTAGGGGCGTAGCAACGGTTTATGTGATAACTTGTGGCTACGATAGGACCAGCAGCGGAATCCAAACTTTAAAAACTGTTATTGATATGTAGTTTTACGGTTATTTTTTATTGGTTTAATGGGAAAAGGTGAACCAATTTTACTCTTTTATATTAAAAAAAAAAACAATTTTTAACAAGTGTTATATTCACATCTTGCACAAATGAGGAGCTTCAAAACGTTTTTTAATACAGTTGCGAAAAATAAGAAAAACAACAAGTACTTTTTTATGCATGTTCTCTAAGACAGAAACAATTGTAAATATAAAATATTATACTATTATTATTTATTACCTAAGTATCGTTATTTACGGTTATTTGTGTATTGTATATGTAAATTGTAAGAAAACAATATCAATTGCCTGCCTATGGAAACTTAAAACATTCTTGCAGTAAGAAAAACGCCTCTGCTTTGACAGGCGTTTCGGCAGCTATTCCGTTCCATTCAGACAACTTTTTAAGAACGGTTTTCCAATATTCAATATTAAAAAATAAACGTGTTATAATGACGAAGAGGTAAGTAATAATGGAATATGCTTATATTTAATATTTTTACTTTAACAGTAGGTTTTTATATTGATTACGACTTCTAAAGGAAACTAACAATAACACTCATCAATAAGTAGTCATGAATTGGAACAAATGGAAAAGTAAAAAGCACTAGTTCGCGAATGCCAACTTTCCGCACGCTAAACAGCTACGTAAAGTAGCACTTTTTGAGTAACTGTATTAAAAATCACTTTTTGCATGATAAATTCTTATGGACGAAATACTATGGGAAAATAACTTTTAGAAATTGAAATTTAATTTTATATAGGTGCTTTTTAAAATTTTCTGAAGACTGGTTCCATTATCTTAAATTATATTTTTATTGTGACCTAAAATACCATGGAAGCGAATTGAGCCCTCATCTCGCTTTCATATTCGCACCCTCGGCTTCCGAATCAGTTTTTGTGTTAATACTCTACCAATATGTCCGTACAAAATATCACAATAGTGGTAACCATAGCAACGGTAGGGTGACACAAATCAATAATCAAGTGTCGATGACGTCATCCATCATAACTGCCATCCATCTTTTCTTTAGATCACTGCTACTGTCACCTTGTATCAGTGTTGAGTGCACACTACATCGCATACATATAGTCGTGTACAAAACTGTCCCAATAGTTAGTAGCATCTTCATAGAATGTGATGAACTTAATGTATATGAAAGGTTTCATTAAATTTAGTAGCTATTAAAGTTTTAGAATCCCAGATCTACTCGACTCCACCCTTAAGACGTTTGATACGAAGTGAGGCCAAAACGCGTCAAAGAAAATCGTAAAACATTCACTTGAAAAACGCCTCTCAGTGCCAATACAAAAACAAAATACATATTTATACAACATCATCAAGCCCTACAAACGTTTTAATAAAACGTCCACGCTTTTTCCACTTTTATTCGAGCGGGCGAGATTCCATCTATAGGAAAAAATGGTTTTCCGTCCGTTAAAAGCAGTTTTTTTACATTAATGTCTTGAAAGGCTTCTGTTTATGAATAAACTAGTTTACGGTTTATTAATTTCTTTGGAGCGAATATTTCTATGAACGTTTATTTTTTATGTAGTTCTAAAAAGATACAGAAGGATGATTGGGTCAGCTTTTACCTAGGCCATTTTTTGTGCCACTACTGGGCAAAACATTTTGATCTCCTTCGCGTTTTAAAATTAGAAAGACTAGGTATGAAAATGCGTAATAGTATTTGTTTTTAATACTACGTGGTGGCAAACAAGCATACGGCCCGCCTAATGGTGTAGCCTATACACGTCTGCAACTCCTGAGGTTTTACATGCGCGTTGCCGACCCTAACACTCCACACCCTCTAGCACCATGGGCTGGATCGGCCTGAAAGAGGACATTTGTACTTTTCTGAGAATAGCATCGATGGAGAATTGTGTAAGGAACAATTAATGTGGTATACATTTTTTCAAACTAAAACATATTGAAAGCAGAAAAAAATAGTCTGTTTTTTTTATGGGACCCAATTATAGGTATCTTGTTTCTCGGAAACTATTAGAGAACCCGTCTTCTACCTTTCAGAACTTTATTTTCCTACTTTTATAGAATCCGAAATAATTACGCAGGTTTGTTCTGAAGTTGCACATTTTAAATAAAGTACCTGGGCGACCAAGCTTTGCTCGGTTATAACTATTTATTGTAATATGGTGGTGTATAGGTGATAATCTTAACTACATTTTTTTACTAAATTAAACTTGTCTAAAACAATAAAAATTATATATAAACTTGAACATATAAAAAAAAAACAAAAGTTAGTCACCGGGGGAGATTCGAACCCGTAACACTCGTTTAGCAGTCCGCGTCTTAACCCGCTGGACCCGACGGACAGTGGCCGGCAACACGAAATTAGCGACCATATTCTGCGACGAAAGAAAAACGCATAAAAACTCGAAAACACGCGTTTTCCCAAACATACTTAAGACTAATCTAGGTAGATTGTATACCCCCAAAAACCCCCATATACCAAATTTCAGCGAAATCGTTAGAGCCGTTTCCGAGATCACAGAAATATATATACATAATAAATAATAATAATAATAAATAAATATTATAGGACATTATTACACAAATTGACTAAGTCCCACAGTAAGCCCATTAGGGCTTGTGTTGAGGGTACTTAGACAACGATATATATAATATATAAATATTAATAAATACTTAAATACATAGAAAACATCCATGACTCAGCAACAAATATCCATGCTCATCACACGCATAAATGCCCTTACCAGGATTTGAACCCGGGACCATAAGCTTCGTAGGCAGGGTCACTACCCACTAGGCCAAACCGCTCGTCGTGCTTACTCGTATTCCAGTCAAAAGTCCACATATGTAACTTCGATTTTTTACTTTCATGATTTTTTTTTAATTTTACATTATTATTACCTCATAAAGTGAGATGACATTCACAGTGCCCATACCTCTCTTTAAATTTGAGATACTCTATAAATTATTGCAATTAAAATGAACAATTTATTAATACTACAAATAATTGGGTTCAATAATTATAAAAAACTATTGTTCGTGTACCTAAAATAAGTGAGACGACATACCCGCTTATTCATAAAACTTGGTAATCTCTTACAAATGTTGTCCTCTCTTAAATGTTGACTCTTTCTAAACAAATAGCTATGTGAAAATTACGGGTATGGATAAACGATTAACTATTAACAGTTTGTTAGATTTGACAAAGATATATGAATAACGCCATAAAGTGTTTCCTTACATTGTGACGTTGTCATGTCTCAGTGTATTCTAAACCGAGACATAAACATAAATTACAATTCTATTTGCTTCAATAAAACTACTTAAATCCAAACTCTTTTATTACCATCTATATCATCTGGAAGACGCTTCAAAACTAGTATCTGCGAGATTATTTCGATATTGCCGCCGCTGTTTTCTATCAATTTCCCGGCGCGGCGTTACCATCGCCATCTTTTATTCATGGACCGTTTATTTGTTTACGTTGCCACTTATCGAATGCAGTTTTGTTTGGGCTATACAGAGTAGAATAGCGATGCAGTCAGAGTATATTTTGTATCTATTTTAACTTACAAATATTTGGGCAAGAGGTAACAAAATAATGCCATCACGTCATAGAGGTTACAGGTTTCATGTCATCATCATCATATCAGCCTTTTATCGCCAACTGCTGAGCATAGGCCTCTCTTCGAGTACGCCACTTATCCCGGTCCTGAGACTATCTCATCCAGAAGTGACCCACAATCTTCCGAATGGCGTCCACCCAACGAGCCAACGGATGACAGGCACTCCTTTCGTCTGAAAGCGGCCACCATTCCGTTAACCTTTCGGCCCACCTGCCATCACTCTGCCTGGCAACATGTCCCGCCCAGCTCCATTTTGATTTGGTAATGACGTGTCCGACGACGAGGGATCTCGACATTCCGCACTCGGTCTTAAAGTTGATGCCGAGCATGGCACGCTCCATGGCTCTCTGTGCCATTCGAATTTTAAGCACAAGTCTCCTTAGTGAGCGTCCATGTCTCGGCAAGCGGTTTCATATAGTATGAATTAAAAAAATAATCAGTCCCAACACTATTTGAAAAAAAAAACAACAATTCAGACAAATCATAATTACTTCTTTAAACAAACAAGAGTTTATTTATTTTCTTATAAGATTTATTTAAGCTCAACTAGCTTTAAGCCGAAACCGTATTCTTTCTTGCTGCTCACTGTTCCGAGTTCAAATATTCAAAGGCATTCGATCGAGTTCTACAATCGAGGTTTGATCGAGTTCCACAATCGAGTTTGACTCGAACCGCAACCATGGCGACGATTGTGCCATTGTTTCCGGTGCAATCTACTCGCCGAATCGTTTGTGCGGCGGAGCATCGGGTAAGTTTCCATCTGTCTTAAACGTGGTTGGAGAAAAAGATTTATGGTCTAAGATACGTTTTAAGGAATAACTATCCTCATCTGTTATTTATTTGTTTTTAATTTGATAAAAAAAGTACCGGTAAGTATTTCTTTAGGATCGCAAATCTTTTCTTCCCTCTTAAACTTAGGACAATGGGTTGGTTGTAAAAGGTAAACTCTAAACTGACGCTCCAGGTAACATTTTCCAGCTTGTGAGATCAATATAAATCCGCCGCTAACGGCCTCACACGGCAAGCTATGACACATGTAGACTAGATATGATAAACACCAGTCGTTAGGGGTTATCAGCGTGAACCCCAGCACATAAAGCATGCCCCGGACTTCCCGCGGATAACACCTCGCATCAGCTTATCTGAGTCCTTAACTTCTAAGCTAGAATGTCGTTGAGATAACGTATATAGCAAAGTTGTAAGTGTGAGGACGGGTTTTATGACTGATACTATAATTATAATAGAACTATCACGGGTAAGTGATGTAACTGAAGAGGTATCAATTATTTAAAAAAATTGCGTGGTTAGTTTTAATTGTCCAAATAATATCATTAAGCTAAGAGTGGCTTTCTAGTCAGTGGAGTATCTCTCTGTTACTAGCTATTGAATGAATGAATGAATGAATAGAGCTTTATTAATTCCATACAGATTGACTTAAATTAAATTACACATAAATATTACCATTGATAATTGATTCCTTCATGCTAAGTACAATAATTAATAATACATTTAAACAAAATTTAAAGGAAAAATATCAATAACATGCAATAATTTAATTATTTGTGAATAAAATTAATATTTTAAGAATCCTATTATTATTATTGTGTATTACATTATTATTTTTATTTATTTATATTATTTTAAATCTGTGTGGACCCCCTTCGGGTAAAAGCCTCCTCCAAAGAAATCCAGGTTGTTCTATTTCTCGCTACTTGTATCCACCCTTTTCCAGCTACCTTCTCTATTTCGTCGGCCCACCTAGCGCGTGGTCGGGCTTTTGCTCTGGTGCCTCTAGGACCGGTCCACTCTACTGCTCTTTTTGTCCACCTATCGTCGCTGTATCTAGCTACGTGGCCTGCCCACTTCCATTTTCTTTGCAGGCAAAATGTTAAGGCGTCATGAAGTTTGGTTTTGTTACGTATGTCTGTGTTCTTGACTCTGTCCTTTAACTTTATATTAAGGTAGCTTCTTTCCATTCGTCTCTGGGTGGTCTGGATTTTATTTTGAGTCTTGCGATCGTAGGTCCAAGTTTGGCAGCCATAGGTGAGGCATGGCAAAATGTCCGAGTCCATAACAATTTTTTTCGATGATAGCGGGATACTATTCGATTTGAGTACTTCTTTATGGGACCAATATTTCTTCCACGTTATGGCTATTCTTCTGTCTACTTCTTCTATATTCATCTCTTTTTTAAAGGATATTTGTTTGCCTAGGTAGACATAGCTTTCTACATATTCGACAGACGTGTTGTATATCAAGATAGGGTTTTTATAATGGTTAGTCATGATTTTTGTCTTATCGAGGTTAATTTCTAGCCCTATTTTTGTACTAGCTTGGTATAAGTCATTCATCATAAGTTGTAACTGACACGAACTCTCTGAGAAAAGGATTAAATCATCGGCAAACCTGAGATGATTTAGATACTGGCCTTTCATGTTGATACCCAGGTTAGACCATGGTAGGTCTTTCATAATATATTGAAGGACTGCGATAAATAGTTTCGGTGAAATTGGGTCCCCTTGTCTGACGCCTCTATTTATGTTAATTGTTTCGCCTGTTCTGTCAAGCTTGACTCTACTTGTGCTGTTGGTATATATGTTTTTTAGAATATTTATGTACTTTTTGTTTATATTTTGCGTCCTTAATGCTTCCCAGATACTGTTGTGAGATATAGAGTCAAAAGCTTTTTCATAGTCTATTAAGGCTAAATATAGCGGTCTTCGGAACTCTTGGTACTTCTCTATTATCAGGTTAACTACTTGGATATGATCTGCTGTGTTGTATCCGCTTCTGAAGCCGGCTTGTTCGATGGGTTGGTGTGCGTCAATGTCTGGGCATATTCGTGCAAGTACGCAGGATGCGAATAACTTGTAAAGGCATGGCATGAGGCTTATCGGTCGGTAATTCCCTATGTCTGCTGGATCACCTTTTTTGTACAGTAAAATAATTTCTGATTTTGTCCATAAGTGTGGCACCGTTTCTTCAGCTAGTATTTTATTAAAAAGGATCGTGATAGGTGTTAATAGTAGTGTTTTTGCAAATTTAATACATTCATTATTGATACCATCGGGCCCTGAGCTTTTTTCTGACTTTAGTTTATTTATTTGCTTCAGGATTTCAGCTTCAGAGAACTCCTGAGTTGCGGAGGAATCCTCGCATTGAATATTAACAGTATGAGGCGATGATGACTCCGGTTGGCTATAGAGCTTTGCATAAAAGTCTGTTGCTGTGTTTATAATACTTGTTCTGGAACTAGTGCTCGTAGAGCCCAGCTGGAGTGATGGAATCCATTTCTTAGATTTATTTAATTCTTTATAGGCTTTTTTCATAGATCTGGATTTGTCCAAGTGTCTTTGAATGGTTGTAGTTCTGTGTAAGTCATAGCATCTTTTTATTTCTTTGTTTGCTGATTTGTAGAGTTCCTTTAGCTCTATCTTTTCAGTTTCAGTGAGTTTTGATTTTCTTTGTAACTGGCTTCTTTCTTTCATAAGTTTTAGTGCTTTCTCAGATAAGATTGTATGCCTTTTATTTTTTTGAGAGCTTTTTAAGCTTTCCAATATGGAGTGCGTGATTTTCATACAGTAATCATCGTTATTATAGGTTTCTTGACTAGACAAAAGCGCTGGTATATACCTATTTAAGTTTTCGCGATATAACTCCTGTTCATTCAGTGTTTTCAGTGACATTGAGTTGTTAGAAAAGTTGCGTCTGCTCTTTTTCGTTGCATTCAAGTATAATGTGGTTCGTACCAGTCTGTGATCAGATCCAAAAGGTAGAGATGATATTACTTCGTATTTATTGAAAAGATGTGGCTTTGTAGACATTACGTAGTCAATCTCGTTCCTTGTGTTTTTATCCGGGGAAATCCATGTCCATCTGTCCTTAGGTTTTAGCTTGAACATTGTATTTATAAATTTCAGGTCATATTCGTGGGCGTATTGAATAAGCCTCTCGCCTCGTGTACTTCTTTTGCCGTAGCCATAATTACCAGTAACTCGTTCATATTTGTTAGGAGCTCCGATCTGAGCGTTAAAATCGCCCATGGTGATTATGTTTTTTGACGGACTGAAGTCGTGTGTTTTTGCAAGGTCTTGATAAAAGTTTTCTATATCCTCTTCCGATGAGCTTTCTGTCGGGGCGTATGCTTGTATAATTACAAAAGGCAGGTTTTCTAAATCAATATGTAAAGCACATACTCTCTCCGATATTCCTATGAATGCTTTGATATTTTCTTTGAATTTCTTTTTGACTAGCTATTGCCAACACTAAAACCTTTATTGCACAAAACACAACAATATGCAAATGGCGGCAATATGCAATAGATTGACATAGTATAATTTATACTGTAATTTATTATTATGAAATAAATAAAAAAAATGTCAAATCGCATTCTTTGCCAATAAGGCCAAATACGAATGATGAAAATAAGTTTGGGATTTTATTATTTGTTTATTTTACTTTTTTGTAGAACGCGTCAATAATTTTTCTTTTACATAAACTATGTAATTGCGTCTCCGGTTTTCCTCTATTCCTTCATAATAGTTTTTCATATCACCCGTTCGGAAAAGGGCTTTTTCCTCCCTGCAAAATGGCACTTTTTACCTGCTGGGAGGGACCAAAGTGGTACATTTCTTTTCTACGACAAATTTTTTTTGTGCATGCTATTCTTTTAGCTAAAATAATATTTTGGAACATAATCATTTCCTAATATGAGGAAATTGAGGTAGCGAAATTATTTCCATTTTGGGCGTTGGAATCCCTCACTACGCTCAGGATTCTATAGTAGAATCCCGAGAGGGATTCAATGTGGCGTGTATTCTCGCCGTTAATGTCATTTTGCTCCCTTGTGAGACAATCTACAATGTATTATGTAAATGTAAATTTAAAATTCCCGCGCACTAAACACCAGACAGCGCTAAAACAATAATCCATCTTTAGCTTTAGGAAAAAACTGGAGCTAATATAAGGTTTCCTTAAAGAAAACGATTTGAGTAGTGATTTTCTTTCTAATTGATTTGTGATTAAAGCTACGAGTACAACAAGGACTAAACCACCCACAGCTCTTCAGGATATAAATTTCACAGAAAAGCAATTTCTACTTAAATAATTCGTTCTTCTCCGTATCATCTTCCTCACGTTGTCTCGGCATTTTGCCGCGGCTCATGGCAGCCTGGGGTCCGCTTGACAACTAATCCCCAGAATTGGCGTAGACACTAGTTTCACGAAAGCAACTGCCATCTGACCTTCCAACCCAGAGGGTAAACTAGGCCATATGGGGCTCTGTCCGGTTTCAAACGATATTTCGTACATAAGTTCCGAAAAATCCATGGGTACGAGCTGGGGTTTGAACCCGCGACCTCCGGATTGAAGGTCATACGCTCTTACCGCTAGGCCAAAGTCTTCCTTGTTCTCAGTGTATTGTTACTGAAATGTAACCGAAGGCTGCTTTGTTTTGACTTAATTTTTAAATAACAAACTTGGATTTTTTGACATCAAAATCTATTAACTCTCGTTTCATGTTGTAAAAACTGCTAAAAAACCTAAACAAGAGTAAAACTTCATTAAGCGTTCGCGGTTGACATTTAAACCCCTTCTTAAGAGGGAGCTCACTTTATTCACTCTTTTACATCGGTTAGTAATCATAATATTTAAGGAAAATATTGCGAAGAAATTGCTTTTCCTTTCATTTATGAAACGGTTTCAAAGAAAGTTGATTTTTGTCCAGGAAATTAGAAGTAGAACATGCGAGAACCGAAAAGAAACATCTCAAAGCTAATAAGGTCACTGAGTGACTCGGATATTTCTCGATATTGTTACGATTTATAACATTTGTTATTGAACGTACATTTTACGCTCGATTTGTTTCGATAAGGGCTTGTTTTATGTCCAAGTAATAAATTAATTAACTGCCAGAACTTCCTGCAAAACTTAGGACTTTATCTACCCGTTAAGCTTATTTGAAAATTGTGCCAAAAGCCAACAATGATTTTATTCGCCGCCAACGATAATAAGATCATCGTCTGACGAGTAAAGTCTTACTTGGACGTTGTGAAACAGGCACTAAGGGTTCTAGTTGCAATATTTTCTACCGACTAGACTAGCTTACGAATGTCACCTTGGCTAGGCTCTTATTCGAGGACTACAGAACAAATTAAAACAAATGTATGGCGGTCGGCGTCAGCGTCGACCGAGCACGCTGGAGCGTGCGTTTCATGGCCGAGGTGTTTTGTGTCTAGTAGTGGCTGTATGTCGTCAAAAATACTCTAAAGTAAATGAATTGAGCAAATGTAGAGTAAATTAATTATGTATTTAGCAGAGTCTGTTAATACACGATGTTTTAAATTTTGATGAAAGTGTCAATATCCAGAGGTAAATGGGGACTATGTTTGTATGGAGAGCCGGCCGTCCCCTTTCCTGTTTAAGACAAATGGAAAAAATATTGCAATAATCAACAATAGGCGAGAAAGTAGTTGCCACGCCACATTTGTAACTTTGAATCTACGAATAGGCCCGTTTTTTGCAAGTCATTTGCAGTAAAAATATCTCCTCCAGAAAATGTATGTACATCAAACAGCCATGAATTTTCTGTCTGTCAACCCCGATGCAAACCTGCAGTTCTGTTTTGGCATAGTACGTAATTCTGAAATTAATTAATTAGTTTCAAATTAGTATAAGACACATTTATCGAGCGTGTAAGTGATTCCGTTGTAATATAAGAAACAAAAAAACGATTGTAAGGACAATACGAATAAGTGTATCTGTGGGGTAAGTGTGGATGGCCTTCAGCCTTCACATTAGGGCCAGTTTACACATTGATTACCTGTACATGAATAAAATATTCTAAATGATTAGCGTTTATTGCGAGTGTATACATTTGCCACTAAACGCAAGTAATTTTTCAAAGCAGAGTCTCGTAAAAACGAGCCGAAAGACTCGAGTTCCTACTAACACTTACACTGGCTGAACGATACGTCCATATAATTAAGTAACGGCCCGATTCGAAGAATGAGATACCATAACGATAAGTTCTGGTTTAGATAAGTTCTCATTTAGATATCGTTTGTATGCCGTATAATTGACAGAAGCAGCTCGATTCGGGTAACTAATGTCACTTTGACGTTAGAAATATCGTAGATACTCGTAGATCTTATTGGGATCACAGCGGAATTGATATAAACGTCAAAGCTGACATGTCGTTTAGTTATAGATCTTTAAAGATCTTTCCAAGATCTTAAACATGTCTTAATCATTCTTCGAATCGGGCCGTATGTGCAGCAAATGTATGAAATCACATTAAACTGCACTAATCGATGTGTAAGCAGGCCTCAATCTAAAGGACCTTATAACCTTAAATATTGTTGAAAGTTACTTTCAACAATCTTTCTTTAAAACCTATAATAAAGTATGTATTCACCGTAACTAATATTTTATTCAGAATTGCCAAAATATTTCTTTACAAATCACTCCAACAGGCACACCTTCTTAATAAAAAGCTGTCAGATAAATCTATTTACATTTGGCTCAGACCTGGCAGTTTTTTAAGTGGGATAAATGCGTGCCTATTATTTGATATTTTCGCTACGTTGAACATGAAAGAGAGCAGATTTCTAGAGAGAACTGTGGCTCTACAACAAACGACATTTCCAACACTTTTCTTTAAGAAAATATGTTTATGGCTTCAGTCTAGGTCCCCTGTGATAGTATGGCTCAATTTTCTTTAAAATTCCTATGGAAATACCCACATGTTATCGCTCTTCTATGAGAAAATATGATCACTGCTTTCGAGCATAGGTGTCATTCTTCTTAAAAAATGTTATCTGGGTTAGAAATTTTCAAATAAATACTTCTAATTTTCGTAACTTTCTGTGTTACTTTGATTCTACGTCCATTACACTATGTTCTCTTTTATAATATTGTAACGGGACATTCCAATAAAATTGTATGTATGTATGTAAACACTTTGTTGTACATAAGGGACAGGTAAAGATACCATAAAAGGCAAAATAAAAAATAATGTTGGCAATGTACAAAGGTGAACTTATTCCTATAAGGGATCTCTCCCAAAAAAAGTAAAATTGTCGCGTATTTTACGCTTTTTTATACTTCTGATAAAGCTACGACATTAAATCGTATGTTTTTTTTAGTAAAATTAATGACGTCCATATTTAGGGAAATTTCTCTAATTACGGTTTCCGAAATATCATCGCGAACTTGGAGGGAACACCCGCATATAACCTGTAGTGCTACCCGAATCAACGAACTCCGCCATCGATGAAACTATATCATTCGCGGCACCGATCGCGAATATCGAAGTGATCCATTAGATCGAGACCGGGAAAGTTAGGAAGTTGTGTGACAAATTACCCTACCGCAACAACGTGGAGTGGAGACTTACTTAATATGGACGTATCGTTCAGCTAGTGTAACCAGATAGTGTTAGTAGGATTTTTAAGCCCCGAGAAGTCCTTTAAATCTTTTTTTAAGCGCTACTCGAAAGGCCTTTGAATAAAGACCCCGTCAATAATTTTGTAGGTTTTATTTCAATACTAGTAGCTCTAAAAAGAATAAGGGTTATATGTTCTTAATCCATTAATTTGACATAAATATAATGCATTCTGAATTTAAATAATGAGATTTCTCTGAAAACTACTCAAATGTATGCAAAAGACGCGGGTCTCTACGCGCCGCTTGCACCATCCCACTAACCCGGGGTTAACGGGTTAAACCATTAACCCAGTGTCAAATTATACTGGTAACCATGGTAACTCCAGGTTTAACCGGTTAACCCCGGATCAGTGAATGGTGCAAGTGGCCCTAATTTAAAAGAAAGCTTATTTCGACTTAAATATGCAGAGTCTTAAAACAGGCGACTCAAGTCTATACCAAACCTAGTTGACCTCAAGATTCATAGCAAACATGCGTGATTGCGGCTCACAATTATATAAGTTTGAGGCGGTCGTTCGTTTGAGGTTGGTAATTGCGACAGGCTGCTAAGTACGCAAGGCGAATGTCAGGAGTCTAGATATTGAAACTATACGAAGACCTGTTTAGTAAGTACGTAGTGGAATCAGGTTCCAACACTATTTCGTGACTAGAAGTTGGTTAATATCGACAAGGACGTATCGATGTTCCAAAACAAGTACAGACCGTCTAAGCTAAGTTTGCACCGGCTTCAATAGAACAGTGTGATTGTAAACGTCATATGTGACCGCAGCCGGCAAAACGTCTCACTTTGTCGCTTGCCATAAGGACGCCTTGACAGATTATTCGGATAAAGCTACAAGTCATACAAGCACATCTCATTCTTACGGCAAGCGACAAAGTGAGAAGTTTTGCCGGCCGCGGTCACATATTTTCATGGAAATTTGACATTAATGATGACAGTACCATTTTTTGTCATTGCAAATTCCATGCAAAGTTAGCTTGGTCCGACTCTGAGGCGCGATTACAGTGTGACGAAACTTTTAAGGCTGCGGACTCGACGCAAGCGGCGAGCGGCAAATCAAAGTCATTCATACATTGCGCTCGGCCAAATGTATGAACGATCTTAATTTGCCGCTCGCCGCTTGCGTCGAGTCCGCAGCCTAAGTGTGAACATCTCTGTGTTTTATTTTAGATTTAAAACGGGAAAAATTGTTATAGAAATATTAAATTCAATAACAACAAATGTGAACTGATCGCTTTAAAGGAGCTCTGCCGTTGAATATATTTTAGATGATTAATCGATTTCATCGAATCATTGGAACGAATTGGTGTTCAATTAATACTAATATTTATCCCACGTTCAATAATATATTATTTATCGCAATAGGATACAACAAAAACATTAAATAGGTACAACAGTCAACTCAACATTTATAACAGTGCAAACATTTACGCAACATTTCATCAAAATGGTATTACAATCTATAAATGGAAATATCCAACATCATCCCTTACACGCGCCCAGCACCAGTGTAGAAACTACAATATTCCACAAATCAAACCCCCGGCAAGTCTATTAAAAAACATTCAACAATCTTGGAACAAAGAAGTCGAATAAAACCGTTTTTAATCCGAATAAAAAAGCGGAGCTACGCTATGAAAACCGATATAAAACTTGGGCGTGAAACGCAATGTAACTTGTAAACAGTACATTGGCTTTGGACGAGAACCAGTTGCTATGGTAGGATGGTTTCGAATGTATGCATAATGCATCGAGGCGCCGAGAAGTCAATTGAGTCAGAAGTCAATGCAAGCAAATGCGTATATATCTGAATAGTTTTCAATGAGAGCATGGCCAATATGCAATGAAAGCTTTTGCATTCTGTATGAAATCCGCAGTGCAAGCAAAAAAAGCGTGTTATCTAGCCACTCACATGCTACATATTTTTCAGTGACTTCTATTATTATAATAAAATAAGGGTGACAGCTGGTAACTACAGTTACCAAAAGCAAGCGAGTGGCTAGATAGTAATTGGCTATCTACTTATAGCTCATGAATACAAAAACTACGTCTACTACTTTAGCTGTCATCTATATTTAGTATGGGACGATTTATTTCAACGATTCAACGATTTTTTTGTTTCCCAGATCTAAATTGAGCGTAGTTCTTAGACACAGTAACGCTTCAATTATGCGTATTGTTGTTTAATATGAATCCCATAAATTAGGAAAAGGAACCACATTATACTCTGTTTGCCACATTATACTCGTCATCTCAATCTATTTTCGACTTAAACGGATTATCACTGCGTCATGTTTGCATACACATTTATTCTCGCACCGACGTAAGCGGGTGCGGGAATATCAACAACACCACACACCTATAACTTAAATGTTTGTTTCGGAAGGTTATGGACGATTCACTCGGCCTCGAAACTCTGGGCCGCTGCTGCTGTTCCCGCGCGCACATCTAACTTTTAACATACACACCTTACAAGATACTGTGGATGGTGCTCGTATTTAAATTGTGGTCCCGCTATGAAACCGACATAAAACTTGCCCTGGAGTACGCTGAAGGCCGCTAACATGTCCGTTGATGGAAGTTTGAATGATTCCTTTTATACCAAGTGGACAGTTTGTTTTATTTCGTTGATAAAAACCTGAGTCAAAGTTTTTCGTGAAATAGGCATTTTAGCTATATTTGCATGTCAATGTTGACAGTAACAGTTAAATTGATTCAGTTGTTAATTGTTACACCAGTAAAATCCTTCAGCTTTAATAGAATTACATATTCCTGTACAAATAGGTACCTCGCATGGAATAAAATTGTGTAGGAAAACGGATAACAATATTGATTGAAATCTGTTCACTTGTGTCGTCTAACCTGCAAATTGAGAAGTTAGCCGGTCGTGAAAACTACTCGACGTGGAGGTTCGCAGTCAAATCGTATTTGGAGCACGAAGAATTGTGGGAATGTGTTGATCCGGGAGATCAAGTGGATCCCAAGAAAGACATTAAAGCAAAGTCCAAGATTATTTTGTTAGTGGAACCAATCAACTATGTTCATATTGAAAACGCAAAATCATCACGAGATGTGTGGTTAAATCTACAACAAGCGTTTGAGGACTCCGGGCTGTCAAGAAAAGTGGGATTATTACGTGATTTAATCAACACGTCGCTCGATAATTGCTCAAATATTGAAGATTACGTGAATAAGATTATGAGCACTGCATACAAGCTAAGGAATATAGGCTTCGAAGTGGGAGATGAGTGGCTAGGCACACTCATGCTGGCGGGTTTACCTGAGAATTACAAACCGATGATCATGGGTCTCGAGAGTTCCGGCATCAAGATATCATCAGATTTTATAAAGACTAAACTTTTACAAGAAGTGAAAAGTTCAGAGTCATCTGCGTTCTTGACTAAAGGGAAGAGTACTTCTAACCAAAATACTAAGCCCAAAGGAAAAGGCCCGCGTTGCTTCGGCTGTAATCAATATGGACATTTCAAGACCCAGTGTCCAGCGAAGAAACCTAGTAATGTTCAACATGGTTTTTCAGCAGTTTTTTCAGCATGCAATTCGTTGATAAACAAGGATGATTGGTATGTTGACTCGGCTGCGACAATGCATATGACAAGATCTTCAGAATGGATGTATGATTTACAACCACCTCCGGTCCAAAAGATAATGGTGGCAAATAAAGCTTATGTCACGGTAGAGAAAATGGGTAAAGTAAATATTCAAACAGACACATGTAAAGATGGTTGTCCTATCCAGGTGAGAAAAGTTTTATTTATTCCTGAGTTGGGTGCAAACCTGCTATCGGTCAGTCAATTAACAAAAAATGACTGCACAGTGGAATTCACAAAACGAGGCTGTTATATTTTTGATGCCAACAAGAATCTCATAGCAACAGCACAGGCAATCAATGACTTGTATAAGCTAAATGCTGTAACTGGCAGTGCATGTGCTGTTTTTTGTGCAAGTAAGGCAGATATTGTCACCTGGCATAAGCGAATGGCTCATCTGAATATGGCTGATGTGAAGAAGTTAGAGGTATGTGCTGAAGGCATAAATATTACTAACAATAAGCAGAGTGATGCTGTATGTAAACCCTGTTGTGAAGCAAAACAAACACGATTACCATTTCCGCATTCTGGTTCTAGAGCTACTGCATTGCTAGAAATAGTGCATTCAGATCTATGTGGTCCGATGGAGGTACCATCAGCCGGTGGTGCTAGATACTTCATAACTTTCATAGATGACTATTCCCGCAAAGTATATGTATATTTTCTTAAGAATAAAATGGATATAACAATGGTTTTCAAGACATTCAAAGAAGAGGTGGAAAATGAGTTAGAAAGAAAAATAAAGGTATTTAGGAGCGACCGTGGGACTGAATACTGTAACAAAGATTTTTCTGGATTTCTAGCAGCTTCCGGCATCAAACACCAGACCAGTGTTCCATACACGCATGAGCAGAACGGATTGGCAGAGAGGATGATGAGAAGTCTGGTAGAGCGTGCAAGGTGCATGCTTTTTGAGGCAAAGCTGCAGAAAAATCTATGGGCTGAAGCAGTTGCCTGTGCTGCTTATGTCATCAACAGATCACCATCACGGTTTTTGGACGAGGTAACACCATACGAGAAATGGACAGGTAAGAAACCTAACATTTCACACCTTAAGATATTTGGAACTAAGGCTATGGTACACATTCCAAAAGAAAAACGCCTAAAATGGGACCGTAAATCACAAGAATTAATTTTTGTAGGCTATTGTGACAATACTAAGGGCTACAGGTTGTTAAATCCTATTAATGGAAAGACCGTGATTAGCAGGGATGTTATATTTATTGAGGATGGTAAAAGCACTGAAAATATGACACAGAAACCCATTTCAGGGCCACAGTCGGCCACAGTCCCTCTTAATTCAGATGAACAGACACAGGAGAGTGAAGATATAACAAATACTGATGATAGTAGCATAGAAACAATACAGGATGAAACTACATCATCAGATTCTGAAACATCCTTTGACAGCTGTGTAATGAATACTAATGATGAGACATATTACCCCAGCGGTAGTGACATCAATGAAAGTTTTGAGAGACAAATCACTCTGAGGTCTCATCAAAAACATTTTGCCCCAGGTAATAATTTCATGTGTGTTCAGATTTCAGATCCACTGACTGTAGAAGAAGCTTTGTCGAGTGCTAATGCTCAACACTGGAAGGATGCTATGGATGAGGAGTATCAGTCCTTAATGGAGAATAATACATGGGAAATTACTACTCTACCACCAGGCAAGCGCCCCATACCATGTAAGTGGGTCTTCAAAACCAAGACAAATGAAAATGGAGCAATAGTGAAGTACAAGGCACGGCTCGTTGTCAAAGGATGTTCTCAAAAACCAGGCATAGACTACACAGAAGTATACTCACCAGTTGTCAGGTACGCTTCTTTAAGATATTTATTTGCCTTAGCAGTTAAACATGACCTAGATATTTGTCAGATGGATGCTGTGTCGGCCTTTCTTCAAGGCGACATAGAGGAGGAGATCTACATGAAGCAACCGCAAATGTATGGCAACAACGGTGAAGAAGTATGCCGGTTAAATAAATCACTGTACGGCTTAAAACAGGCCAGCCGGCAGTGGAACAAGAAGATTGATATGACATTGAGAGAAATGGGACTCTCACGTTCAAAATTAGATCCTTGTATCTATTATAAAATAGTAGATAGTAGTAATATGTTTTTTCTGGCCATTTATGTTGATGACCTCGTGTTATTCACCAATAATCAGGAGACAAAACAATACTTTAAGGAAGAGCTGCATAAAAAATTTAAAATTAAAGATTTAGGAGACATTAATTATTGTCTTGGCATACATGTGGAGAGAGATAGGACCAAAGGCATCTTGTACTTAGACCAAAGAAAATATATACAAGAAGTGTTAAACAAATTTGGCATGTCTGACTGCAAAAGTGTACAAACACCGATGGATTTGAATACTAAGCTGATAGGAACTACCGAAAATGCCGAGATTTTACATAATGTTCCTTATCAAGAGATAATCGGTTGTTTGTTGTACATCTCACAAGTTACTAGACCGGACATAAGTTATGTCATAAATATGTTGAGCAAATATAACAAAAAACCAGAGATGCAGCACTGGGTTGCACTGAAGCGTGTTATGCGTTATTTAAAAGGCACCCTTGATTACAGGCTGAGCTATAAGCAAAACTGTGAGGAAACTATGGCTCATGGATACTGCGATGCAGACTGGGCGAGTTCAGGAGATGACAGGCGTTCCTGTACTGGCTACACGTTTCTGTTCCAGGGAGGAACGATCAGCTGGAACTCTAGACGTCAGCCTACCGTTGCTCTTTCTACAACCGAAGCCGAATATATGTCTCTATCATCGTGCGTACAAGAGGCTTTGTGGCTTAAACAATTTCAAGAAGATTTGTGGCCTCAACTGAAGAATAAAGCCTTAGTGATTTATAGTGATAATCAGAGCTCTATAAAACTTTCAGGTTCTGACGGATATCATTCTAGGACGAAGCACATCGATGTGAGGCATCATTTCGTCCGTGATAAGATACTTGAAGGAGCCATTGAGGTGCGCTACGTACAGACAGACAAGATGATTGCTGACGCTCTTACTAAAGCAACGTCGCACACAAAACTGGCATACTGCTCTTCCAAGATGGGATTATGTTTAAGGGAGGATGTTGAAGATGTGTAAACATAATTATAGTTTCCGAACGAAGAAACGTCAGTTAGTGTACTAATATTGCCACTTGGTGTCGCTACAATCAATGCGAAACTAAAATTGCTCACATCACTGTTGTAAAACTTTTATCTTACATTAAAACTGTTATTTAACCAATTCTATTCGGCGTATTATTTCCTCAGCCAGCATAAAAAGTTGAGAGAGGTTTTTTCGTATTTCTTTCGAAAACACTATCTTACTGACAAACTTTGCCACATTATTACTCAGTCGCCTCTATTCTACCCTCACAGCATCATAAACCATTCAACACCATTCCAATACAAAATCGAACTTAAACTAAAACGTCAAAGCTAAGTCGCCAGTCTTCCAGAACGCAATCCAAGTTTCCATTGAGAAAGTTGGTGTATATTTCACATCTCACGCCCTATGAGGTTCTGGGTATGCGATAAAAGTTGGTGCCATTGTGACCGCAACTTCAGATTGGGAATGTCTGAACGTTCACGAATAGTATTATTGTTGGGGAAGTCGGTAGTTAACAAAGTGAAGTGGAGTTGGGCGGGAGTGTTTGCCAGCAGAGAGATGGTCGATATGCATCGGGTCGACGTCATTCTGAAGATCGCAGGTAACCTGTACGATAAGTTCAGCACTGAGACAAGTGGCGTACTCGAAGAGCGACCTTAAATTTTACAGGCTTAAAATAATAATGATGATATATATTATACTGGTGACGTTTTTACTTGATATGCGCCCGGCATCATGTCGATAAATAAATGGTGGGTTGTCAACAAAAATGGTCGTAATGACTTCATAACCATGACTGCATCTTTTGCGGGATTTATAATAAGATTTTTTTGATGATATTTTAAGATTACATACTTGTCAAAATTTTAGAAAAAGTACCATTATTTATTATTATTTTTTAATTGTTCGCCTATTGTGTAAAATTGTGTCCTACTGCTAGGCAAGACCCCCCTCTCTTTTTTTCACGCATCTAGGTATATAGCAAGTATAGCAATAGTAGGCCAATCTTTTTGCGTACACATTCAAGTGGCTGAAACTATCGTAAAAAAGCCCATCAAACATAAAGTTGGCCAGCCAAGTTGGAGCACATAGATCTCTATTTACGTAACGGACATTCTACGTTGTTTAAAGGACGGTATTTCGTCGAGATGACTTCCCAACCTGTCTATAGCGCTATCACAGCTTTGCATTTTGCCCATCCACAAATCCATCTAACAAATCTAATACATAGCGTACAAAGGTGCTATCCCGGTCCTGATAGGGGGTGTTAGACAGGCATTCAATACTCAAAGGCGTAATCTATGAGCGTGTAGACAGGCACTGGCATTCCTATAGCTGACCTCGTATGGGCGAGCGGAAAGCTCAGGCAATCCAGAAGAAAAGAGGAAGAAGAAAAGGTTAAATCCAAATAGTTACTGAAAATTACAACACGGCAAAACCCGGAAGTTATTTCTTAACAAATCGCTGTTTAACTTAACTATAAGGCATTTTACCCACACATGTACAAGTTACAAATGTCTATGAACCATGGACAAGTGGAAACATGCCAAATTTTGTCATTTTGCTTACTTAAGACCATGCCGGTTCATTGTATTTTAAAAGCTTTTTCTTAAAGAAAATTGACGAACAAACTCAGCTGTCTCTTATAATTTCTGATTTACCGCCTCATTTAGAATAACAATTCGAACAGCTGTCAGCTGTCCAATTAGGAGGGTGACTGGTGAGTCCGAGACCTAGACTCGCTAGTATCGTGCAATAATTAACAACACGCGGACAGATCGCCTGCATTGTCTCGCTGACAGATTGTGTTGCTTTGTACGCGAGGCATGCGATATGCCTAGAGGCAATTGTGGCCAGCTTTGTACAAAATTAGATCCCAAAATTGAATATGACAGGAGATATAGACAACTAAAATTGACGGCTTATAGTATAGACTCTTATGGCCCTGTTTGCGAAGTTAGTAGTCTTTGATGCGATACTCGGTAACAGTATTGAACACGCTCATTTGTTCCAGCAATATTCGTTAAACTAGATATCGTTTGCTACTCATACTGATATAAACTACCGCACTACCTGAGCCCATTACGATACTTCGCGAAATGTTCTTCAGAGTTCGAAAACGCAATAAAGCTAGTGATTGGACGAAGTTGGGCATTGACTAGAAACAATTCCTAACGAGGTTATATCATAGGATCATAGTAATTACGTGAGATACCTATTCCGTTATGGCATGTACAACTTTACACATCTACATCATATTAATAAGTTTATAATAATAGGTTTATCACCAATCAGTTTATAATTATAAAAAAAGTAGGTTCCACGTTTCCATATTGCTGAAGCTTTTCTGAAGTGTTTTCCGTGTTGATCTTGTTTCATGCTGTGAAATAACATCAAACAATACTGCACTGACTGAAACTGCAGTTGAATCAGTGACTTTGAAATTTTTCATTAAAGTCCAAATGACTGAGACGGTTACAAACTTACGAAATATTAAGAGACATTTCTTTCGCCTAAAATGTCCGTCTACTAAAACTTCAAGGTCGAAACACCATCATCAAATGTACATTTTATAAAAGAAAAAAAAATACTTAATTCCTGTTTCGTTTAAAATATAGGTAATTGTACTTCTTCTAATTTTACCACAGATTTCTATCTAGGAGCGCAGGCGCATCAAATCATCAGATAACTTCAGCGCAATCGGACCAAAAATATAGAACTGCGAAATGCCGTCCACTTTTTAAAATATTGAGCTCTTATTTTAAGTAAGATATATCAAAAAAAAAATAAGCGTATTGGAGTAATGTCAAATAATTCCGAGAATCGCCCATAATTCCAGCGTATCAGAGTTCAGTTTCGGAATGAAGGGCGTCAAATCTGGGTCGACTTGTGCGTACCAAGGCTAATATTATTCAAACAGTAAAAATTTGTAAACTTACCACAGTGATAGGATAGGCGGGGTTGATGATGGTGTACAGGAGAATGTGGTTCGGCCGCGCCGGCGGCTCCCGTTTGCGGCGGGGCTCGCCCGCCATATAATTGTTGCCATTACTCTGGAAATAAAGGAAAGTAGAATGTCAGTTACAAAAAAATAGACAAACGAAATGGCTATAAAAGTCTTGGGAGAGTCAATTCGAGTACATCCTCTTTTTGTTCAATTATTAGAGAATGACTTTGAATTGAGAACGCTTCAAAAATAGGCATATATACACTTTACAAGCGTAATCTGATCAGGGTGCATAGCCAACGTGCCAATTGTTTACAATCCGTCCCGAATGAAACGGAACTGTCTCTAACGCTCTAATAGGAGGAGTGATAGAGAGAGATCACTGCGCTACTACTACTATTGATGGTGACTGTACACACGCGATTAATCCGCTTTAAACTAATTTTAAACGCAATTACTCTCTTGCATTTTTTTAATAATTATATTTTTGAAGATGATAATTGAAATGATAAACGGTAGACAGGCGCATTCCAATTCCAAAAAAAGATATATTATTGTATATGTCTAAAGCACATGGCGCTCATACCATTTCCTAAGTAAACTAGCACTAACACCAGATATTTTTTTAATCAGAAACATCATCAGTTTAAAATTAGAATGCCATTTTAATAGTTATACTTTCACAACAATAAATAAGCGCCGTTTACGTCACATGTGACGTTCAGTCACACATTATATTACAATCAGGATAGGTGAGCGTAGACGGTGAGTCATCGTTTAACACACGCGAATATTCCAGTCATTGATCTCATTAATAGTAGACGCTGTTGCGCCACGATAAGTGAAATAAAATCAGGTTATCTGATTTTCAATCAGTATTGCGAGGCATACGATAGTTATCGTACACGTAAGATAATTTGGGCTTCCGTACGATGTACGTTCCAAAGAGCATTATCGTACGCAAAAGTACGATAATTTCAGCCCTTGGACGATGCCAATGCCACCCAAACAGTCTAGTATTTGAAGCAAAATATGGACACTTTCACTCAGAAATAAGCTAGCTTAGCACCTTTTGGGTGATCAGCTGCTTGGTTTAAGTAAAAAATGACGAAATTTCCTGTAAACCGTTTAGATCTATCACAGAAACACACAAATATAAAACTGATTATTACGCAATTTAGGAGAAAATTTCGTTCTCTTTGATTATCCATTGGACATTAAAGCTTATTTTGCAAGAAATTTTATATAGGGGTAGTGCCTTTTTGATAGGCGTACCATAATTTTAATACTCTCAAATAAGATAGTTCTCTTCCGCTCACTTGGCAACACTACTTTCAATATATAGGCACTTCAATTAAGAAATATATTCAGAGATAAGTGACTGAATTGGAGATTAAACATAAGATTCGCGCACTTGCCTGACTGAACATATGAATACAAAGAAGCTGATGCCGAATCGTAACAATGTTATATATTTTTCATTTCTCATGTTCTGAAAGTAGGTCATTCTTGTTCTGAAAAGTGCGCAGAAAGTGATACGTTTCTGCTCTAGAGCATTTTAATCTCCAAGTATATTTTTTTTTACGATAAGCAATTACATTTTTATTTTAAATGGACTTATTGTAAGATTTCCATGCGGATATTTAAATCTACGTTTCATAAATAACGACACTTTTATCTTAACTATTATTTGAAAGAAAGAAAAGAAGAAGGAAATACTATAAAAGTTTGATGCCGAAACCAACCAAAACTTCGGTCGGGCACTGATGAAAATGTTGAAAGAGAAAATGTATCCGAAAGCAAAGCTGTGATAATATAATTGAATCCCAATAAAATATTTTGTTTAGACCAGGTATTCTGGGCGATTCGTCATTAGGTATGAAAATGTTGCGCTAAATATCTCTAGATATTAGATAATTATGTCAACAGTCGATAAAACATTCCATCAGTTATCATACTTTTTGAATGAATAATTTAAATACCTACGCAAAAGATGAAACATTTGTTATGAAACTGTGTTTTGTTAATTGGAGCACAATAGTGCAACATGAATATTAAAATAAAAATTCAGTAAATTGAACAAGTTACGTAGACCAAAATAAATGTTAAACAAAAAGACGGTTCATGTAGCAATTAAAATTGTTTTGCAATGTTATCATCTCAGCCTAAGATAGGGTTATTGTCATATGAAATAGGTTTTTGGCAAAAGTTTCATTTTTGATACAAGTTTTTATCACTGACTGTACTTTTCTTACCGCAGGCAACTAATTCTCATCGAGACGATTCTAAAAACCCCAACAACAATTAGGTTGCGTTGTTTCATCGCAGAGTTCCTATGGCCAACTCCATGTCATCATAATCAGATCAGCTCGATGGTACCATAATATGGCATTGTCACCTGACTTACATATGTATGCAAATTTTCAGCTCAATCGGAAATCGGGACATAAGTCAAATGTAGCTTTCAAGATTTGACCAACATTAACACACTTACTAACCAACTAACTACTTTAAATAAAAGCTGGAAAAATGAAATATCCTAAAAAAAATTCGTGGACGGGAATTTCACCCAATATTATAGGACATTACACAAATTGACTAACTCCACAATGTAAATTCCAAATGCCAAATCCCTTTCTTAAGCCACTAGCCCCTAAGCCCATAATTCGCCATCATATTTATGCTATGTATGTGTGTCTATCATATCATATTTATGCTATGTATGTGTGTCTACAGCAGAACCGAAAGAATCCCAACAGAAAAGAATTCCTATGTTCAAATTCAAATATTTAGTAGTCTGGCAAACACAACTTGTCAGTCAGTAAGAGCCAGGCAAATTATAGGTACTCATCTATTTCTTTTGGGTGCTAGTACTTGCGCAAGACAAAGACAGTACGATTCTCTCTGTTTGAAATGTTTGAAATGAGACAGTCCTGGGACTGGGAAGTTTCTACCAAGAACCCCCGGTTTCCTGACAAATAACATTATTTTGTTGCTATATATCAGGGGAAATCCTGACATATGGCAACCCTGATCTAAGGATATGCCTAACGACAAAAACGGCCCTCAAAATTAGTTGCACTCATGAAATGGTTTTCTAGGATAAATTACCAGATACATACCGACGGACGAACGTAATTTATTGAGTAAGCCATACCAAACCCACCTTGATTACGATTAGCCAATTACGCTCTTAACATGTGTAAACGTAAAGATTGAAAGTAAATCATTATAGTGTTTTCCTACTCGTCGACTGTAATGGTTGAACTAAGAAGACTCGACTGAAAAACTCTCTATTGTATCACCATTGCATAAAACCATCCGATTCCAAAAAATAGTACTATTTCAGAAGAACTAAAAAATAAATCAATATCAATATGAAAAAATTATGCATGCAATTCATGTGTTTGCGTAAAAGAAATAATTTCTGTGAAACATGAAAGCCATAAGCATTCCGTCATAGAGAAAATAATATTATATTAAACACATCATGTACATTTAATTGCCTCCTGGCGTGGGCCACTTTTGATTTACTGCTTTCTGTTAGTAAACATCTATTAATATACCCGTTGCGAGGAGTTCCAATTATAGTCGCGAAAACTCAAATTTGATTGTCTCATGGGAAATTAAACTTTGTTACGAGAGAAGAAGGTTCGAATCTGCAGAAAATATTAAAACTTAACTTGTTTTTTGCCATTAAACTAAATTTCAACTTAATTAAAACCACCTAAAGTCGTTTTTGTAATTGACCTGTCTGATATAAGACTATTCGGATCGTGTTCATTATTTGCATGTCGGATGTAGTTTTAATGTTCAGATTTCAATTTTCTGCTCCTAATTTCAAGTGTCGTGTTGAGACACGTTGTAAATTCGACTTTGCTGTCAACTACATACAGTGAACAATAAAGACAAAGGAAAGGTGCCATTTTATTTAGTCCATTTTCTGCAATATTTCACAGATGCGTATCTTTTTCTAAGAAAGCTACTAGGGTGGACAGTTTCTTAGAACAGAAAATGACTGAATTACTCGTATGAGAAATGATTCAGAGTCCCACCAAGGAATGGAATATGTGATGTTATTATTGGATTGTAAATAAACAAGCAATTTGTAAGATTACATTCCTAAATAACCGCTCACTTATGTTTTAAATGACTTAGACAGGATTCCACCAGTGTGCGGCACTGTACAGCATTCACTGGTGGATTCCCGCCATAAGACATGTAGGGTTATTCGCACTATTTACCACCAAGTTGTTACCCGTGGTAACAACTGGTTTTTTCTTTACCTCACCTGTCCTCAGTGGTTCCAGTAGTAATATTCATAATAAAAGTATAAATAACAAAGATACCTACTCGTCCTCTCCTGGATGTTCGGCTGAAAAACATCTCAAAATCAGGCAACAATCACATCACACTATAGCATATATTTCGGTCGAGCGTTTTGTTTAATATTCAAAACAGTTAGTCTCCAATAACCGAATAATTTCGGAACTGAACACTTAACAGTAGTTAAAATGCTTTAAAAGGGTTTTAACCTCGGCCCACTTACTGTTTTAAGAACAATTCAAAATCACTGGAGGCGCATTGTATTTTAAACATTTTAGCCGTGTAGACACACTACATAAAAATGCGAAATACGGCTTTCTCTGAACCAAAGGTTTCTGTTTCTAAGATGTATTTATGAAGTGGAGCTACCCAGTTTTTTGATGCCTGCATCTCTGCATCTCTTGGGGAAGAGGGTTTTCAGCGTCGGCGACGTCTGAGGTAAACAATTGTATAAGTTTAGGTTCTAACTCGAGTTTGGTATCATTTCCAACTTAATCGAATATCTAGACATACAGGTTATTGATTTCCGTTCCGATACAAACTTGATACCTTTCTTTTCACTTTTAAGGGATCTTCTTCTCCGGGGCTCAAACTATCTCTATACCAAATTTCATTTAAATCGGTTCAGCTTTTATAGATTCCACATACAAACTTCCACATACATATGAATTTGCGGATAAAAACTATGCCATGTTCTTCACTATCTCTATACCAAATTTTAACTAAATTGGTTCAGCGGTTTAAGGGTGAAGAGAAATGAAAAAAAGTTTATTACTACGGAACGGAATGGTGTCAATATGATACCATAAATTAATTCGGCAACCCCGATTTTATACTTTACATCAACAATCTAGGTTGCTCCACTTCTCAAATCCATCCTTGGGTTCTAAGTACCAATCCTGCCAAAGGAAATATTTGGTTCACGAAATGCCGTATTTCTTGAGCTACAACTACGACTAATAATAGAGGCTTCAAAATACACTAAAATTAAATATATAGGTACTACATAATTCATTATCAGCCATCAATTTACTTCAGATAAATAAAAATACTCTGAAACATTCAAAATACGCAGCCAAAAATGAGGTAACTTTTAAATAACTTATTAAGTTTATGTACAATTCACATTGAAAACTCAGAAATGACAATGGCAGCTTTTTTCCACACATACTTCATTATAGACACTCATAAAAATGATAACGCGGGTGAAATACACGGAAACAACCCGAACACTGAACTGAACAAGTTCGATTTGAGTCATGTTATACGTACCGTAGACCTACGCAAATCAAACAGATATGGTGAAATCGGCATTTACTTGATGAATATGTGGGTGTAAACTAGTTTTTTAATACTGCAATAGCAGTCAGTAGTAGATTGTTAACCAACCATTCGAACTATTGGCGCTCTCACTTGGAGCGCCAAAATATCTCAGGTGAGTTGGGCTCTGCTCTAGATCTGGAATGACATCCGCTGTGCTATGCCCTGCCACACAAAGCGAGATGACATTCACAATGCCCATACCTCTCTTTTGGATGTAGTTTAAGGACGTACCCGGGTCCGGGTAAAAGATTATTTGTATTTTTTCCATCGAGTAGGGGTGCAGCAGCTGACGTTCTTTGAGGCTTCATAATCCTTTTACCCATTTTACGAAGTCTCCCCGACCCCGAGCCCTGAGAAGAACTAGGTCATAAAAATTCCGTTGTCTCGCGCTCGCAATGCGTCTAAATATTAATTTGTAAATTTGTAAAGCGACCAAGAATTGAAATATGCCATACGACTAAATAAATGCGTCTAAAATGTATAGTATTCTGATATTTCGCTGTAGAAAATGCAAACACAAAACTAGACTTAAGTTATACTTTTCTGTGACGTGGTACAGTAAACATGTTGTTTTCTGGCCTGGAATTCTGTGAAACGACTAGAACACATATATATCTCGGAATTCCTTTGTTCTGTCGCGGCCCTTGCCAAGTAAGACCTAAAATATAACCACAGTTTTCGGTACCAAAAAAGGAGGGCCGCAAATCTATCGACAGATTTATTTTGTTTAAAATTCCACGTTAACTATTTAAAGGGGTGGCAGCTACCTCGGCCAGAGGACAAGCCTGGCTATCCAAAAAGGTAACGCTGCCAGTCTTCTGGGCACCATCCGTAACGCATGAAGGTGATCTGGGGAGCATTTTTTTATATTTAAGTTTATTTTAAGATTTATTATAGTTATGTTTTAATTATAATGGTTAGTTTATTTATTTTGTTTGTTATATACGTTGTATATTGTTATTGTTACTATAATCCGGTACTAAAAACATCAGTTTCTTAGAACAGAGATAAAGAAAGTGGAAAGGCCACCAAACGTGAAATCCAATAAAAAATATGGCATTTACAGTAGCACTTCTCCATTTTGTCGTGGCAAAATCTGCGCAGAGATTAACCTCTTAACGATTTTTCTGAATCCATATTGTTATTGATATTAGCTCAGCTTTATATTTCTTATTAACCACCTAGGGCATATATAAAGCACTGATAATAGGCGCAGCGCGCATATAACCTGTCAGCCCTGAAATAAACAACTAAGCAATTAGTGACTAAATTGTGACGTTAATTTTACTACACGCATGTTTCAATATGCTTTATGTGACATCTAATGTTCAGAATACATTTTGGTTTATTTAGAGAAGAACAAGAATAAAGATAAGTGTTATTTTTACTGTCCTTTTACTAATATGGTACTGTACCCCTAGTGTAACTAAATTCGATTTTGAAACGTGACGTACGCGTTTGCGTTTAGTCTCATTTTGTATGGGTTTTTGAACAGCGCGCCAAGCGGGACGTTTTGGAAAGTCAAAAATCTCATACAAAATGACACTTAACGCAAACGCGTTCGTCACGTTATGATGTCGATCAAAGTTACACTAGGGGTACTGTGTATATCAGTAACTACAAAAAAATGCAATTAAAAGTGTATTCGAAAACAATCGAAGTTATGCATATTTTAATGTTTGTAAGTTTGGATATTTGGACGATTGTTCCTTAATGACACAACAACCAATTAAAAAATTTAGTTTGGGAATAAGATGAATAGGTAATTTCTGTTTATTCCGTATGTATAACATCCGTACTTGTGGTCCTGTTTTTTTTTTGTATTATTTTCTTTATTGAGGTGTGCAATAAAGAGTATTTGTATTGTATTGTAATTTATGGACTTTATACCATTTATACGCAACCTTCACAATGGGGATTTCCATTAAGTATGAGAGTACAAGGGGGAGGAGTGGGAGACAGTATAACGACTTAACACATTGAGTGCCGGAAACTCGCTCGGCGGCGGGCGCTCTGTTCGTAGTCGTTTTCCTCTACAAAGTGGGAAAACGCTAGAATCGGCTACGCGTGTAGCGCTACGAAAACGTTGGCAGAGAATGCGTTAAACGCAGACGAAGTCGCGGACTGAGAGCTAGTGCATAGTGGTTGCACATTACTGTAATAAACTTCATTTTACAACATGTATTGCATTTTTGCATTACTCGTCGAATATAGGCTTGCCACTGATTTGAGACCAAGTTGAAACAGAACTTGTTATTTTTATCTTATCCTCGTCGCCAATGTAATAAATAAGAGGGTGACAGCTGACTGACTATTGTTTATTACTTATTTGTTCCATATACAACTTATGTTCGAGGCAGTATCATTGAAATACATACACGGCTTAGCTTTAAGCATATTCAAAGACTATCTAGCGAGCGTCAACAATGTGTTGCTTTAGGTGATGTGGTTAGTGCCGATCTACCCGTTACTTATGGAGTACCTCAAGGAAGTATCTTGGGTCCTACTTTATTTCTCATCTTTATAAATGATCTCTGCAAGCTAGACTTACAAAAAACAAAAATATTAACATATGCAGACGACACTGTACTTTTATTTGCTGAAAAATCCTGGAAAGATGCTTTTGCTACAGCTCAGGAGAGTTTCGATAAGGTGAAATTGTGGCTAGATCAAAATTGTCTTACCCTTAATGTCGATAAGACCAAATTCATAACTCATTCCATAAGAAGTTCTACCCAACCACCAGAAGTATTACAACTAGTGGCTCATCAATGTCAAACGCCTGGTACGATGCCTTGTCCTTGTCAAGCTCTTACGAAAACTACTACCATAAGATACCTGGGAGTTGTTATTGACTCTAACTTAAATTTTAGAGCTCACATATCGCAACTCAGTGGTCGGGTTCGAAAACTACTTTATGTTTTTAAAAAATTAAGACATGTTGCGGACAGTTCTTTGACTAAACGTGTTTACCAGGCCCTCTGTCAGTCACTTCTCACATATTGCATATCATCTTGGGGAGGCGCGTCTAAGTCTAGTCTTATAAATCTAGAAAGGGCTCAGCGAGCAGTGTTAAAAGTCATGCACTTCTTACCATTCTTGACCCCCACTGTAAATGTATACTCTACGGCAAAAGTCCTGACGGTTAGACAACTCTTTATATTACATTCAGTCCTAAAATATCATTCGACTCTGACTTATAACAATCAACACCTTTCAAGTACCCGGAGACCATATGTAGTCGGAATAAGGACCACAAAGTTTTATACTTCTTTCAGTAGAATATTCTTTACATTCAATGGTTCATATGTGTACAATAAAGTCAATAAGGAATTAAACGTTTATCATATAACTAAAAGGCAATGCAAGCATACTGTAACAGACAGGCTTTTAACAAAAAATTACGAAGAGACAGAGAATATTCTCAACATAATAACATGACACAACTCGGACACACACACACACGCACACTCACACACGCACACACACACGCACACACACACGCACACACACACGCACACACACACACACACACACACACACACGCACACACACACACACACACACACACAATCAAAGCTGTAAGCTTTGTCAGCATGCTAACTTAATTTAATAGCTTGATTTAAACTTTATCTTATTCTTGAAATATCTATTGTTGTTCCTTTTTCTAAATTGTATGCTGTTTTACTTTGTTATAACATAACCTCATTATCTTTGATCATGAATCTCTTACCTTGTTATTGTAATTAATAATTATATTTAAGGGGAGGGGCACTGTTTATCCTAAATCACAGGTTCGCCTACTTAGGAAACAGACCTTCTGGTTTACTTTTAAGAATCCTTTTGTACAAGTTTTTGCTTATGAAATTAGTTTTTTAAGAATTCTTTTGTACAAGTTTGTTTATGAATTAAATTAAAATAAATTAAATTAAATTAAAAAAAAAAAAAAAAAAAAAATAACATACACGGTGCCCGTGAGCATTGCGAGAGATTTTAACAGTATATTCTTGATCATATTTAAAGGAGACTAAAATGTCCTATACACTTTTTTGGAATTCGCCTAATTTCAGAGTTAAAGCTACTTACAAAAAACAACATCTTTTTATTGTTACTTAGTGCAAAACGCCTTTTTGATGGCGATGTTGCCACTATAGGACCTAGTCCAAATACCCTTAATGATAGATGTCAACAAGTGACAAGTAACACTGCAAAAAATTGGTTTTACAAAAAAAAAGGTTCGAATTCTTGTTAAGTTACAGTATTATAAATAGCGTTTAAAATAGACAAAAACGTTTTTTTGGTGAAATTGACCAAAACTCTTATAATGTTTTTTCCTTCTTTTTGCCTCAGAAATACGTGGTAAAAATCTCTCGGGTTTCTCGTGGGTACCTTGTATATAAAACTTTTGAAATTTTCTACAATTACCACAATATAATCCTTTTCTAGTACCCAGACTCCTACATTGTAACGCCATCTCACTCGTCGTGAACGCGAGTTACGGCGTCAATAATGCACCATTCGATCCGTATATGTTCGCGGAATGGAGCACGTTCATTTATTGCCTAATAAATACTGCAACTAGTGCCGCTGTGAAACTTAAGACATTGGGAAACCTGAAGTATGTTTAAGTCATTCTAATTTTTTCACAAGGTCACTTCCATAGATGACCGTGTATAAAATAGATACTCTCTTTTTCATCAACTCTGAGCGAAAAGAACGTGCGAATGACAGCGAATTAATATGATTCCAATATCATTCTTATATCGGTTTGATGTCAGTGCACGGTCAATTTGGCCTGCATGTGCACCAAAATGAGAATGGCTCATTTTTTATTTCATCACAATTCACTGTTTCCTTGACTACCATCTCGTGGGTCCTCTTAGAAGCTAAAAGGCTTTATTTTTTCCAAGTAACGAAAGGATAATTATATTCCAGAGTTATTCATAATAGAATCACAACGAAACCCCATTACCAGTAACCACAACACGATTCACACTAAAGTTATGTCAAAAAGGTATCGTCAAATATTAGATCTAGATACGATATGTCAAAAGTCACGTTTTTGTTTTGAGAAACGTCACTTTTGACACTGACATATCAGATCCATATCGTATCTAGACCTAATATATGACGTACCTTAAAGTTCGAATCAACGCATTGTTACCGCTAATACCGCGACTTACGATAGCAATAATTCGTCATTAGATCCGTAGATCCGTGTATGATCCCGAGATGGCTCCACGCTCTTTATAGCCTAATAAATACTTTAACTAGTGCCGTTGCAAGACTTGGGACATTCTGTTAGTCTTGGTAATGCATGAATAATATATTATTTATTTAGCAAATACAATACATGAATGAATGGATTCCGATTGTCATCATCATCCACCCATATTGAGACGAAAGTGGAGGACCCGCGCGAAATCGCCTTTTCATACAAACGTAGTCCTCATTTTCCTTTCTGGATATTAACAATATTGAAAATGACACAATTTGTTGTATATCAACCACAGCTATCGTCGTTCATCATCGTTTGTTTTTTTTTTTCGAATTTTTATTTATTATAGGAGTTCGAAGCATTAAAGAAATTGTATGAAATCTGTTTTTCGCTCCTAATTTTTATAATAATAATAATAAAAACCGAAAAAAGTCTAGCGTAGGGGCATAGCTATGGTTAATGTACATCAAATTATGTAAAAATATTTTCAAAAATGTCAATATCCAGAGAGGAAAATGGGGAATACGTTTGTTTGGAGAATCGGCTGTCCTCTTTCCTCTTCGAAAAACCCAGTATTATACCTACGTAGCCCTCGGCCAATCATCTTCACGTTGGTTCCAAGGGCCCCGAATGTCAATTCGCTGGTACTTTGGATGCGAGAGAGATGCGGTTCATAACATGAGATATTGACCAGATTTTTGGTCAATATTTTTGGGAGGCCTTCGAGCACACGCCTGAAGGCCTTCCAAAACTTACCTACACACGTAGGTAGGTAAAAAACTACACTACTTGTTACAAAATGTTCGAAGAGTTCGGTCTGTCTACGCTAAGTTTGCGGTGACTATATATTGGAGCGTCATACTTGACGTAACACTTGCGTGTGACGTAACACTCTAGTATACACCGACACGCTAATATATAACGACGATTAGAATGTCCGATTGAAGTTTCGGTATCAGTTCCGGCAAATTTGGATATAAAAGTCATGTTTCGGCCGAAGGTTCTGTTTCGGTCGCAACTAAAGCAAAACCGAACCTTAGGTTTCGGCAAAAAATTCAGCTTCGGTTGGATACTGTTAGATTCTAGAGTTGCATTTGTTGAGTATACGCAGTTGACTCGTATAAACCTGTTTTCGGACTCCGTACGTGTTTTTTTTAGGAATGGTTGAAATTAACTATAAATCAATTAATGAATGACGCCCGCCAGCTGCCTGCTATTCACGTGAGATAAGCCCGCGAGATATAATCTTCCAGTCTCGAACTTAAACAATATAGACTCTAACAGAAAACTGCCTCATTAATACAAACTGCCTGATAATGACCACGCAAATATTAAAACTGTATCAACTTTAATGCATGCACTGCACCTTATTTTCTTCTAAATTAAGCATAAGACCCACTCCAAGCTTTATACGTAATAAAGTACTCGAGACTCTTCAAATGGAATTCAATCTTGTTACTATAAGAGTAGAGTTGAATTTATATTGTCTAGTTATGTAGGAGATTGCCATAAGGCGTCAGTGAGGCGCGAAATTCAAATAAGGAACGATTTAAAGATGAGCTCTTAAGGGGAAGTTAACTCGACGTATGGTTTAAAGTTACGGAATGGGTAGTAAATGTTTTGATTGCTTTGGAAGTTTAGTGTGGGATTTCAAAGTTAATTCAATTTATGCTACGACCAATGTAATTTTAGATGGGACTTTAGAATATTTCGCTGGCTTATAGCATCGATCATTAAATCAAGTTTCTCGTAAATAAATAGACCTGAGAAGACAAAATACATAGACCTGGCTTTCTAATCAAGATTGAGTTAGAGCCCGTTATATCATTGGTTTTTTGACATAGAAGTCATAAAATAGTACATTACGATACAAGTGCGAAAAATAGGAAATTCGAAACGAGTGCCGATAAATTAAAACACGACCGAAGGGAGTGTTTTAAATCGACACGAGTTGCGAATTACCTATTCGCACATGTATCGTACAACGTTTTACAGTACATATGGCCCTTTAAATGTTCGACACAGTAACGTAATATGCTACTTCTCGCACTAGTGCTATAAAGTAGCCCCATATGTACTGTAAAAGTATTTTTTTCCATGTGCATGAATTCGTACATAGTATTAGGTCTTTAATATCCCACCTTGAAAAGTGTTTATTATTAAGGAAAATAAACCATGACATGGAGTGCGATCTGCGTATTTGAATATGAGAAATAAACATATTTCTTAAACTATAACAATTTTGCTCTCTTTGTGCTCAGTGTGCATTTTGCATGAGATAGCATAATTTTACGCTAATTGACATTAACTAAAACGAAGTGTTAACAGAATTCCAAAAAATAAACTATAAATAATCAATGGATTCTTTCATTGGAACATGATACTCAGCCCAGCCCCGGAGACTCCAAAAACATGAATACATTACCTGAAACAACAAACAGTAAATTTAGTATAATATAAAGATAATAAATATAAATTTAAAATTTAAAAAACCCCCTACACAATACGAAAATAAAATTAAAATTTTATGCCAAAAATGCCTTACTTCATTTTGGAAAAAAGCTGATACTCTTCAAACTATTTGATCGATTACTATGAAACACAGCTCATTATCCCTAGTGTAAATTTAGTCGATATCGAAACGTTAAGTCTCATTTTGTATGGGTTTTTGAACAGCGCGCCAAGCGGGACGTTTTGGAAAGTCAAAAATCTCATACAAAATGACACTAAACGCAAACGCGTACGTCACGTTTCGCTGTCGAAAATATTTACACTAGGGGTACAGAACTACCGCAAGAAAACTCGCTTTCTCGTAATTTAATCCCTATCTGCCATTCTGACATTTCTGTTTGTTAGAATTATCAACGGTTTGTTAGATATGTCAAACGTTTATGAATAATGTCAATCTTTTTTTATAATCAATAAATATTATTACACAAATTGACTAAGCCCCACAGTAAGCTCAAGAAGGCTTGTGTTGTGAGTACTCAGAAAACGATATATACTCTCGTATAATATATAATACTTAAATACATATCCATATGCTTAGTCGACGTTGGCAATGCGCCTTCGTTGAAAGGCTGATTTGTATACGATTATGCCTCTTTCAAGCCAAGTTCGGATAATTCATTTTGGCATTGCCTCGGTCAACATCTTAGCATTCTCGTAACAGTATCATAATGTAAATTATAAAATAGTTCAACTTAAATATAGTGTAAATTAACTTGAACATTTTGCTTTACAAAATACACTAATAAAGTTTTATTATGTAGTAAGTACTTAAGCATTTGATTACCCCAAATTGAAGAAATATAATCAATTAACGTTCGGCCAACACTGCTGTCCAGTATAAAGTGAGATCTAAATGGCTCAACAATTAAAGTCCATGACCGTACCTATGTATTTTTCAATAGTATTATTGTACGTCGTGTCGTCGACTACAACACAATTCCCTTGCGGACTTCAGAAAAAATCTTTAATTCATATACGTTTCCATCCCACACATAAAGTCGGCTTTCAATGTGTTTGTGTGCTCCAATTTTACGAGCCCATTTATTGTGTGTGTGTAAAGTTTTATGTGTGTGTTAATGAGGGTTTTTACTGGACTGGAAATATTTTATGTGTTCGCAAATGAGACGAAACGTGAGGGTGTTAAGTTGTAATTACTTTTATAACAGGTTACATGTTTTATTGATATCAAAGTGGATGAAAACAGAATACTTTTCCCTCTACGTGAAATTAGTACCCAAAAATAGCTGCTGTTCATTCAAAATTGCCATTTAAGTCTAGAATAACCTAATCATCCGTCCTAAAACATTTTTATAGATAAATACCTACAAATGTACCATATTTTTGTAACATATTGCTTCTGTGAAAGGCTCTTAGTCCGTTCCTGATTCAATATTTCCATCTATCGTTTGCTTGATATGTTTATTTTTATTCTAGTTACGGCTATTTTATCAGCACACTTTTCTATGTCGATATTCTTTTATTGTGTGTATGTTATTATGTCGTAAGCATACTTTTGACCGGCAATCAAACTTCAAATATCATGTAATTAATTAATGTAGATACATAATTACCATTAGAGCTAGTCGCTTCCGATAAACTGGTTCATATAATTTCTTGTCTAGAATGAACTTCTCTATAATATGTAAATAGTTACTCATACCTAAAACAATGGTATTCAATTGGCAATAGTGTTGTCCTCCCCTTAACTGGAAAAATTATTCGAGGCGAAAGTAATCTATGCATTATCCAGTCGTCGGCAAAAAAATTCGATAAATTACTTTAGCTTAGAATTCTCGTGATACGAATTTCACCTGAAAAGTCTACAGGATATAAGACTTATCAAGATAGAATACTGGTTGGTTATTCTTATAATAAAATTTTAGGGGCCGAGCAGACGTGAAATTCGTATTTTCAACCGGTTCAATGATAAGCATGTATACTACTAATAAATAAATTAAGGAAAAAATTTACTTTCATCACACCAAAACGATACATGTATGAGGAAGGTTTTAGTATTACTTACGCTACGGTGATTTAGGCTTTGTACTTTGTACAGTTTTCTTTACCACTGTATGTTTAGTTTCGACCGCTTATAGGCCAGCCTAGAATGTTGAGCCGTGCACGCACATGTCACGCAAGCGGTGTGTCGTCTCTCATAAGGATCTGTATATTACAACGCAGACATGCACGTCTACGCACACGCAGCCGGTGCGCACAGGTCGTAAGGTCGAATCAAAGGTATATTTAGAACAGACCAGTTGTATAACAATGTCAAGTAAAATAATAAGGTTACATCCTACTTGGCGGATATTTAGATTCCGGCGCGGTTCGGAATTGAATCAGGAGTAACTAAATTAGATCGCGGGCCGAATAACATTTTCCATTTACCTACCGATGCTATCATTATGGATGTGTAAGTCGCGGGAGGAAGCGAGAGCGGAAGCCGTTAATTTAGTCGAAGTGATATCCTGTCTAAGGAAGTATTATTAAATACATCCAAGGAAGCCATTATTCTGATAAACAGCCTCAAATATAAGGCTAAGTACTGATGAGCTCGCTAGACAAAACACTCGCTTCAGTGACATTTTTAATGATATGTACGCTCGGACTTTTTGAGACAGCTACTACAAAATAAAAACCGGCCAAGTGCGAGTCGAACTCGCACAGGAAGGGTTCCGTACCATTATCTGTAAAAACGGTCACCCATCCCAGTACTGACCCCGCCCGACATTGCTTAACTTCGGTGATTGGATGAGAACCTCGAGATTGAAAAGAAATATTTATTTTATTCTGTTTTTAGTATTTGTTGTTATAGCGGCAACAGGAATACATAATCTAAATAGAATAGTAGAAATTTCAACTGGCTAACTATCACGGTTCGTGAGATACAGCCTGGTGACAGACGGACAGATGGACGGACAGACGGACGGACAGACGGACGGACAGACGGACGGACGGACGGACGGACGGACGGACGGACGGACGGACAGCGGAGTCTCAGTAACAGGGTCCCGTTTGACCCTTTGGGTACGGAACCCTAAAAAGGGACAGGAAAAAAACTACGAGTATATTGTTTGATTTCATAGTAAGAACGATGATACGAGCTACATCTCATGGACATAATATCTCATTTGCCAACATTCAACATTTCAATACAACAAGTACAATTTTGACACTTTAATATTTAAGACATTTTATACACAGTTACAACTTTACTCTGTATTTATTCAGATACAGAGTAAACAAACAACAATATGCTGTGACTGTGAAGTAGTTTAATTAGGAGGCTTTGTGCTCCTCATTCCTCCTTACATCGGTTTCCTTATCACTGAGGGTCGTGACCACTCCTAGGGAACAGCTTCTCTTTGACAATTTACCGCCACCTCTTTGTAAGTCTTTCTAAATTAATTCATTAATTCAATGGGTCGCCAATGCCCTAACGTGTAAAAAGCAGGACTGCTGTCTCCGCAATACTCGCGCACGGAGTCCCCGCCCTCGCTCTAGCAACCTCCTGTGCCTTGTCCCGCACTCAGCAGCTAGTCGCAGAGTCACAATGATGAATATTCATACGCTCGCGTCTTATTGCGTTTGTTGAGCATCATAGTTAGTTGTTTGTTACAATTAATTCTGGTGTAACGGTTGTGTCGCACGCTCCTTGTGTTGCTAATTTGAGATTTATTTACCCTTTCATTTTAGTAGGCGTTATTGGCTTTATTCGACTGTTTCTCATAAAATGAAGTAAAAATAACATAATTCACTTTTTATTTTATTTTAACCCTTTCACCGCCAAAGACGTCGACTAAGCTCAATATTCATGGCAAGGTTCATGAATCATGATGCCGCCGAAACATGGTTAAGGATACACTGCGTTAGTAGTAGTAAGAGACACTGGGCTAAATATAATTAAACGGAGCGAAAAATAGGCGACGCAATAGACGGGACATGCCCAATTACGGACAGACTTCAAAACAAATAAACTAGTACACAAAATTTAAAGCATTTTGTGCATTATTTCATATATATCGACCTAACGAGTGACAAACCAGGTTATCACCTAGGCTAAGATGGTTGGCTTTTTACCATTTGTCACCATACCTGTCACGTTCTAACAAGTATGTAAATGCGAAAGTGATGCACGACATGACAGGTGATAAAAATGCGACAATGATACCGCTGCTGGTCCAGATAGTGATTTAAATTACAGGATTATTTAAATTTCCTCAACTCAAAAAATATTAGGCATGTAAACACTACGTCATACTACAAATTTTATATAATTATTGCAATGCCTTGCCTATCCGAATATTTGACTATATACAATAGCTTAACCTTTTTTACCTACACCTGCAGGCCTTGCAGCTAAGGTTGATAATATCAGCCTGGTAACCGAGTAAGGCAATGGAGGAGAAAATGAGTGCATTAAAGCCTCGCGGCTGTCACTTGCATAGCCCTCTGCGTTAGAGACGGGGCGAATATTCGGTAATTGTTCGGTAAGTTTTCCAATGTACGTATTCGGCCGAATTATTCGGTTCACACTAGGCCTATTCATCTGTGTGAGGCCTAGTGTGAACCGAATAATTCGGCCGAATACGCAGCAAATATTTTATATTGTTTGTCTTGTTGCAACAAGGAAAAATGTAAGTTTCTCTTCTATCAGGTTACGTTTTCCCGTTGTATAACACATGATGAGAAATGTTAGATGAGGATGTTTTGATGGAGAATGTTGGATAGCCATAACCGATTGTGCTAATGTTGATACCCGAGCAAGCGAAAGATTCCAACATTGAACTACGAGCGTAGCGAGTGGTTAGAAAAGTGGAATCGTGAGCGGTGCGAGGGTTAAATAAATTTCGCGACTGAGTGAAACACAAAATTGTTCACCACACAAACGCGAGGAAAATACTAACTGTAAATTAACAAACAAAATCAAAGAAATCAAGTCAAAATTAATGTTATTAAATATTTATCATTCAAATCATCATCATTTAAAAGTCAATTCTATCAGCCGACATAAGAAAACCACTCATAATTTGCTTACTTTGCCACACATGTGGATAAAATGCAACTTTCTCATCAGTTTTTGTGATGTGATGTGGTGAAAAATATGTTTGAGTGAGAGTCCCTTGCTTTTTAACATATTTATATGTATTTAGGGAACCGCGTATAGGAAAGCGTTTCATCTTTAGCTGCTGCGAATAATTCTGCCGAGTATTCGGTTCAGTAAGATCTGATCCGAAGAAACTCCTTACTCAGCCCATCTCTACTCTACGTGCATTGCCGTGCAAGTTTTGCTAAAATGCATATTTTAATCTCTATGTGAAAAAATGGAACGCAGTAGATACCGTTTAGGTCGTTTAGTACGTTTTATTTTTATTTATTCAAAAGTCGTATCTGAGAAACGTTATCATGTTATATTAGGTACTGACAAAAGGCGCACAGCCTCAAGTTGACGTCAACCTACTGTTAAAGGTAGGGCCTTGAAATTTAAAAACATACACCCGTATATTATTGGAACGTAGTAGAACCCCAGTTAGGACGGCTTATTGGAAATTTAAAAATTAAGGGGTGAAAGTTGGTTGAAAGAGGACGAAGTCGCGGGCGAAGGTTAGTCTCTTTTCGGTGGTAAGCTATAATATATACGTGCACAGCGCTGTCTCGCTCACACTGATAGCGGATCGTTCGAATTTACATTCGCATGTGTAAATGATGTGGTTTTGTTATCGTTCGCGTGTTCTTTCGCTTGTACTTGTTCGTACATGTATGGCACGAGAAAAAACGTATTTTTTTTTCACTTCGATGATACCTTGGTGATTTATAATTCACTGTTCTCAAGTCACCTACACACAAACAACAAATCAACCTAAATAAAAGAACGCTCTTCGACCGAGAAATTACATCTGTGAAATGAAATGGCCACAAAACAATTCCTATCGGCCTTATCGCGAAGTCAGAAGATGTCAAAAACTGCTTCCATGACACAACTTACACTGTAACTTTGTTAACATCACTCGAGCAAAGTCCTTTGAAGTTGTAATTGGAGTAAAACTCATTTGTACTCGACGACACGACGGTATAAAGTTAAAAAGGGTCAGTCCACAGGGCTTGGGGCGGACAACAAAACACCACATTAAATATAGCCAATAGGCTAGGGTTGTCAATGTCTTACAAGAATGAAATAAAGGAAAAGTGGGAAAAAAAACAAGTGTTTTTCACTTTTACTTTATTTCTAAGCATCCAGTAGGGCTATTATGGTCGACTTTTTATCATTTGTCACCATGCCTGTCACGTTCTAACAAGTATGTAAGTGATAAAAACGAGACCATGATACCGCGGCTGGTATCGTTTGCGGACGTTTCTGTTTGATATAAAATTAATTTTAGTCAGAAGTAAGAATGTAATGCACAACTCAACCTACACACGATTTGGTAAAGGTTACAAAAAATATAGGAATCAGGAAAACAAGATAAGTATTCTTTCTTCGGATCTATTAAGGCTGAAAACCATGCGTAATGCACGCTTGCTGTGAATTATTAATTAAGTAGTGCTGCATGGCATTGGTGTGGAATAATACTCTACCTACTTTTAATTAGATATATAATATAGATGGATTAGCTGATTATACCTATGTTATCGGTAGAAGCGAAGCTAAGTATCTATTCCCGCTGTATGAAGCTTTTCCTCAAAAATTCGAGGAAATAAAATAGTCACAAATTTAAACATCATCATACAATCTTTATCCGTTTTGACAAAGCCCAATAATTCAAGATATGTTATAGGCGTTCCAAAATTGAAGTGCTTAACCTTGTGACAAATTGTACAAGTTGCCTTTAGGCGTACCTGGGCAAGCGAGATTGCACGTGCTAACGGGAGCTGACCGAATGGGAAAACGCCAAGCTCATGTTTAGCAAAGAGTATGACAAAGTTGAATGGAATGCGGAAATTAATCAAAAATAATAGATTTCTTCGCAGGTATAGAAATAAATATGGAAGTGTTTTTTTTTGCTCCTTATGTATAAGTATAACCTATCTATAGTTATATAATATTATTGACAATCCCGTTATAAAGTGCAGGGGCAACCCTGCAGCCCGTAAGGCGGGACTCAAGTAATCCGTCTTCAGCATTCTGATGGGATTAGAGACTTCCCTTATCGAGTACGAGGCACACATATTGAGGAACTGTTTTAGATGGGTATGTAAGCTATGTTGTCTCCCAGATAAATAATATGTCAATTTTTGTGACATAATAAATAAAATGTCTATTGAACTGTCATTTTAGTAGAATAACTTTTTGTAAAAAAAAAAAACACTTGGTTTGGTTTGGTATAGCTGACTGTACTTTTCTTTGAACATGCAACTAATACCCATCGAAGCAATTCTAATAACCCCAAACACAATTAGTTAACGTTATTTAATCACAAAGTTCCCGTGGCCACCTCTTGTCATCATCAGATCAGCTTCATACTATTGCATTTTCATCCGATTTACATATATATGTAAAATTTATCTTATCCGCTGCTATTGATGCTGACTATACTACAGGCATCAATTTGCCCCGCAGTAACAACATTTCCTGCTCCCCCTAAATCCCGTGTCCATGATTATCCGCACAATAGTGCCCTTATTGCCTTACCGGTGATCTATTAAGGACTTTTGTTCGCGGACTAGCTTAATGCCGTTGGCTATAAATACTAGAGCCAGATAAAGAGTGTCGAGATACAGAGAATAATTGATGAAACAATTGTGCAATATTATAAAGCTACTATCACCTTTTTTTACATACACTAGTTATCAGCTTATATGCATAATAGTACCTGGGCGACCGAGCTTTGCTCGGTTATAACTATTTATTGTAATATGGTGGTGTATAGGTGATAATCTTAACTTCATTTTTTTTTTACTAAATTAAACTTGTCTAAAACAATAAAAATTAAAAAATTATATGTAAACTTGAACATGTAAAAAAAAGAAGTTAGTCACCGGGCGAGATTCGAACCCGTAACACTAGTTTAGCAGTCCGCGTCTTAACCCGCTGGACCAGACGGGCAGTGGTCGGCAACACGAAATTAGCGACCATATTCTGCGTCGATAGAAAAACGCATGAAAACTCGAAAACACGCGTTTTCCCAATCATAAGAATAATCTAGATAGATTGTATACCCCCAAAAACCCCCATATACCAAATTTCAGCGAAATCGTTAGAGCCGTTTCCGAGATCACAGAAAATATATATATATATATATATATATATATATATATATATATATATATATATATATATATATAAATATATATACAAGAATTGCTCGTTTAAAGGTATAAGATATAAAGTGATGATATACAAGTCAATAGAAAAGAGTTACAGCTTTAGCGGATAAGGGCTCGATCAATATATTATTACACTACAAAGCCCTAAACTTGGTACGCCCAGAGGACATAAACGTGAACCTAATTGCCGTGTATGAACAAAATGGAGAAAACCCATCACTTTCACCCATCACAACACTAATCCTAACAGATGCTGATACAATCTAGAGCATATTTATTGTCCTTGGTTACGGCAATAGCTATAGGAAAAAAAAACTAATTTCTGTCCGCCCGTTGATCATGAGCGCTAGTAAAGGGCTCGAAAGGTCGACATGTACTTTAATTTGATTATACGCGCTTTTAAACTGTTTAATTTTCAGTAGATATTAAAAAATATATATATTAACAAAACAACAATACATATTATACTTAGCTATTTGCAACAGTTTCGTGTCGCAAATAAAGCAGCCCGCTCTTTATTACACACCTTCACAATGGCGGCTCGGACAAATGGGATTAAACCCCGAATTTGCGACGCAATTTTATATTCGTGCCCCTCGTTAATGAGAAAATAAAAAATTTGAAAATATATATCACGCTTTGGTCGAGATAAATTGCTGTGAGTTAGATGCCATCTCGTTGTGGCACGTTTTGACCTCTAATTTGAAAACAAAAGCTGACCTGGAAATACGCGAGTTATGATAAAGAGAAAAAAGCACACCGACTTATGTAAGCGACATTATCCAATGACAAATGTTTTGTAGCGACAAATCTAACGTTACATCACACGTTTTTTTTTTTAAGTAAGTACATTTATGGCGGACGAAATCTCATATTAGGTATTCGTAAAATCCATACAGTCGAAAATTGATAACAATGTCAATTAGTGCAAAATATTAAGCTTAGAAGACTGCTAAGAGCTAGAATCACATAAATCAGATTTTTGAAAAAGGTATGACTTTTTCGAAGGCGAATGTATCAGAATTGTGAGAGGAAATTTCAAGAGGCTGGGGCGATAACGGCAACAATTTTCAGTCTGGCAACATCGGGTTTCTTGAAGTCGAGGCAGACCATACAAGGATCAGAAGTCAAACTGCGGTCTAATAGCATAGGAGACATCCATGACTTGCTCTGATAATTAGCTTAAGATGATATATTGGTATATTTATGACAATTCATAAGTGCTTGTTGCTAAGCCTACTTAAGTAAAGAAAATTTTGAATCTTGAGGACACTGCTCAAGTGAGACTGGTCTAACCCACAATTTTACTTTTAGATTGATGATATTGTGAGTATGGAACATAGATCACAGCTTACACGTTTTACTTCCCACAACAGACGTAAATTTGATTACATTCAACCATATACCTACAAATCAGACTGTCCCTTCCGGCTGCTCTCAGTTTAATAAATCTAAAATATAAAGGGCTTTCATAAAATGTTCAAATTAGAAGCACCGGTGATTTTTTGTTTCGGCTAACGAGTTTACCGAGTGTAAAGTGGGTCATTTGTTTCTGTTACGAAGGGGTAGGGATTGAAATGGTAATTTTTGATACATTATTTACACACTTATTAGACAACAAACATCTAGTCCATTCCTAAGTTGGTTCCAAATCTACACAAGCGAAAGCGTACAGTTACATATAAGTCTTTCACTTTATTTTAACCTACTAATATTCATTTAAGGGGCTTCCCGCGGTGTTCTTCGATTTTTGACAAGTTTTGAGGCGTTACTCTTACATTTGCACTGCAGATAGAATTATAAGACAAACTGCTATCGGTTCTTCATTCTGGTCTGCCGGATTTTGAAAGAAATCAATACAAAAAAAAAACACTTTTTTCGTTACTAGATTGCTGTGAAGGATCTTACATATACGAAATCTACATATTTGGGTTTATCTTTGACGTCTCTAATAACTGATCAAAGATTTTCATTTTAAACTAAATAAAATTGTTCAACTTTAATGCCAAATATCTCTTACTCTATACTTTGAAGTAAATATGGGATAGTACTTAAAGTTATTGCTGTTAATATGATAAGCTCAAAAAACATTAGAAAACAAAGGTATTCAGATCGAAGGTTACTGGCGCCAGGGAGCCCCTAAATAGTCGTATTTTATTCTCACTAGTCCGAAGTTTACTTCTCAAAGAACAAAACCAAATACAAACAAATATCCCTAATCAAACAACAAATTGAACACCATTCAAACGTTGACATAATCAGTCTGCTATTAATCGGGCAATAATCACTAGTCGTTGAGGCGCGGCGCGACTTACGAGCGCTCGTAACCGCGTCGTCGCCTTACACGCGGACGATGTGTCATCCAACGTTTATATTATTGTGTATGCCAATTCTAACTTTAATAACAGTTATCTAAAACTGTTGTTGATTTAAGAGCGGATAACATGTACGAACGTGAATAACATAAATGAAATACTATATAGTTCGAATTGGCGTCCTACATTGATGTGAATTTGTGAAAACAAGGTGGAAGATAAATCTTAGTAATAAAACAAAAAGTAGATGTTTCTTTTATTAGAGAAATCTGGCATTTGGTTTCCAATCTACATGTATATTTACTGGACTATGCATATGGGAGTGCACTTTTACGAGTAGATTAAAACTTTGGGACCATGACACCTATAAATATAAAAATCTTGGACTTTGTCGACAATTTACAAGACAAAATTAATCAAAGTTCTATTTAAAACAAAGCGAATTTACAGAAACAAAATCATAAATAGAGCCTCTTAAGTAACAAAATCGACAAATTACTTGGTTTTATCAGTCATTAGACAAGTATAAAATTTACGCAGCGTATTTCACGACTAATTAAATCGTTTAGAAACAAACACAGAGCTTTGAAATTCGTAGAATACAGGGTTCCCTCTGTTTGCATATTGAACAAACTTAGGAGCCCCGTCATTCACACTGTGAACTGACACAGTGACACTAAACCTTATTGTAATGATATAAGGTTCACCGATGGACAGTTGAGTGTTGCTCTTGGAACTTATGAGCACTAGTTTATGTGTTAAAAGCGTTGAAAGAGCACTCCCGAACACGTATTTAAATACTGCACTACGACTTTGGAATATAATTTATTCAAGTAATTTTAAATTGCCATTAGGCATTAAGGCCGCCATTTGTACATTTTTTTTGTATTTTGTGCAATTAAGTCTTAATAAAAAAATAAATGGGCTTGTCAATTGTACCATGACGCCAACAACAGCTTTGCGAAAAAAAAGGCGTTCCATAGAAAAAAACCCAAATATACTCGTACAAGTAATTAGTAGTATTTTTATACGGTTTCAGGGTTGGGTTGGGATAAACGTTGTTCAGTATGGCCTTACAACATACTCAACATCAAGAATATGGTCAAATATATATAACAAAACTATTTTGTATGTATGTTGTTTTAGTATTCTCGATTTGTTAAACTGACACAAAACCCTAATTCCAAGCGCAATTTCACAGAATAATATCCCTAATTAAGTAAAAAATTGCCTCAAATCATATTCGGTAACAATCTGTTGATAATGTAGACGGATTGCCTCGCCACGGTCCCAAAGTTACGAGATTAAGAGGAAAGAAAAATGCTAGCCATTAGTAGGGCTCAATTTTCTTTATTTACCAATTTAGTCGTAAAGTGAAGGCCCCCAGGGTGAGCTGTGGAACGGAGATGAACAATGGTCATTCATTTGTTTGTGCTGTTAATTTGGATTGAGACATTCTTGAAAGAGTAAGACTGAAAAATTTAAAAATATGTTTATAAGGCCTTTTTAAAACAAATTATTTGATAACACCAGATTATTAAAAAGAGTAAAATGTTGGAAAGGCTAGATTCTATAGCCGTAGGTCGATATGTGCAAGATTGTCCCTCAAATATATTAATAGATTTTTTTTTATTTATATCACTACAAATCACACAAAGAACTTAAAACTAAGATACACCACTGAACCTTGTTAAAAGAATTTTATGCGTGGTGCAAATGCATCACTCCGCTCAACTGCTAGCTTAATGTGTAGTAAATACGTAAGTACAATTAAGGAAGGTGTACTTATATAAGTAAACAAACGTATAGCAGGTAACATCCGCCATCACACATTCCCGGCCGTTATGTTAGTTAATACGCACTTTAGATTAAGATTTTCAATACGCTCCAAATATTTAACTACATGAACTCTCTTTAATTAAATATCAATTATTTCAAATCCTTTTAACAAATGAACATCTTCCCCCTTCCCGGGCCGAAGGCTACGAGCAAAGTGAGGAATGTCAGATATCCACGACGCGCAGCAGGGCAATAAATCTGCGAATCATCGGCATTTGTGCCTGTTTGCCTTCTGTTATATTAAAATTGTTCCTTTCTGTAGTAATATATATGTCTGAGGAAGAGGTTTCTTATTGTTCTATTTCGACTAGTGGGTTTGGATTTTTTATTGAGAAAGAGCGCTGGTGGCTTCGCGGTAAGTGCATGGAACTATCAGTCAGGAGGATGCTGGTTCAAACCCGGCTCGTACCATGGGTTTTTTGGAACTTATATACGATATATCATTTGATATTTACCAGTCGCTTTGCGGTGAAGGAAAAGCAATTTAACGGCGAATTAATCTAAGGGATCTTTTATATGTTAATGGTATACATCAGCAATTTCATTTAAGCTAATATTACTATAATTTATTAAATAGGTCGATTCAACATGTCATCACTACACGGTTGGATAAATTTGCACTACCTTGCGATGTACATATACATATATAATGATTGCACTATACCTACGTAACATCCATGTTTAGTTTTGCATTATTTATGTGTACATTGACGCCAGTCATTATCTATTACAAGATCGACGTTCACTTTCTCCGTTCGCGGATGGGCAACGATGCGACGCAAATTGATTGAATGAGTTTAACGGATGATAACAAAAAAATGACCATGATTTTCTGTAGACTTATATTATAAACAAAAGTATCTACAAAGTTATTTTCCTTTTAGCAAAACTGATATACCTGGAAATGGTTGATACTATACTAGCAATAATTCTACAATACCAGGCAATATCAAACACAAGTATTATGGACAAGTTTGAGCAGACATACATTAATATAATATACAATAATATACCATTTGTATGTAAAAAAAAATGTCTAGTTAATAAAAATTACTAAGAGATGTGAATGGACAAAAACGGTGTCCAAAGGTCTTATTCGAACTTTATATCTAAACTACGTCAAAAAGCTGACCACGGGCCCTATTCTAACATCCATTAATGTTATTGTAAATAATTATCATGTATATATTGTCTAATAATAACAAAGTATCGTAAAAAGTCATATAAGTATTTTTTCACAGCTCTGAAATAATTATCATTTTCTTTATCACCCGTTATTGCCTAATAATAACAAAGTATCGTAAAAAGATATTTATTTATTTATTTATTTATATTTATTTATTTATACAAGGAATTCCAACAGCTTTAAAAAATACATTAAACTTTTTTGGTAGTAGTACAGAGCCAATTACAGGAACTCACAAATAGAAACTGTATATATAATTACAAAGTACACACTAGATACAAAAGCACATGTGACACAAGATATTACAATATGAAATATATCAAGGTTACAATGAATAAAAAGAGAGACCAAGAAATAGATATGAGCAATAAGTAAGAACACTTATAACTTATGAAATTACACTAAGATAAACAACTTATATTCGCATTTAGATGAACAACATGGACCGGGCTCAAATACATTAAAGTTACAGATCACACTCCATAGCATATCACTACCTGCAACATGTTATTTAGAAGCATTGATTGACTAGATTGCGCCTTACACTAGGGATTGAGCAATTAAAAACGTCAATATCTAGATCCTTCGACAAATTATTCAAGTTACGAGCTGCGCGACACAGGAAACTATTTTGCCTATAATTAGATAAAGTGCGTTTAACTGAAAGGGGGGGATAAAATCTTTTAGACCGAGTGGGCGTATTGAACGAAAGTTTAGAAAGAAGTTGTGGACAATCAATATTGCCAGTGGTGATATTAAGTATATAAGTTATATCAGCGATTTCGCGACGTTTTTGTAAAGGAATTAGATGGTGTTTTTTTGCAAGTGCTTAGGTAGTTATTAGATTGATACGGACTTTTAAGCTTAAAACTTAAGTATTTCAGAAATATATGAGTATTTTTTCACAGCTCTGAAATAATTCTCATTTTTAGGGTTCCGTAGCCAAATGGCAAAAAACGGAACCCTTATAGATTCGTCATGTCCGTCTGTCTGTCCGATTATGTCACAGCCACTTTTTTTGTTATCACCCGTTAATATCACAATTGAATGTTTTAGATGGAAGCTACTGAAACCATAATTCGTATGTGTGTGTTCCATCGGCGTATAACCAAATTTAAATGCAGTTGTTAAGTATTGTTTCGTAACTCGCGCGATTTTCTTAAACGTTCTACAAACCTTCATATAGGTACTTATCAGAAATCTGTCTTTATCTAACTTTTACATTAATTTGGCTCTTCCTATTCAGTTAATTGGACTGACCGTCTATAGCCGACAATCAATTCCCAACCAAATTAAACTTTAAACGATAAAGAATTCGATAAAAAATATTTCAGGCGATTTTTTTTTCAAAAACTTTGAAATTAAATTAAAACATTCCAAAGTTATATAATAAGATATTATTTCCGCCAAGAGGTTCCTTTTAAGTGAATTTTAATGTCGCTGTTCCTCAATCAGGACCAAATAACCACAAGCACCAACAAAGACATCTACAAAACAATTCGCCCCCAAAAACTCAAAACAATAGCCAAAACAAAGCAAACGGCCCAAATCTAATGAGCCCCATAACGAGCAACGACGTGATTCGCTCTTGACCCCCGCTTGGGGTCAGTGGGGTCCGTGGAGTCAGTGGGGTCATTACGGATGGAGCCGGCGGGGGGTATCTTCGCGATTCTTTCCGTGCTTCCCGTGTGTTGTCATTGGTTGCGCAGTCGAATTCAAGGACTAACCAGTTAAAGGTGATCTCAACACGTCTAACGCGCTGACTCGTTGTCACGCCGGGGTCGTTGCCGCTTCCAGTTATGGCGCCAGTTTGAACGCCGCCTTTCTATATTTAGTTCTAGCTCTCAATTTTTGTATATTACTTGTAATTTACAATGATGAGCAGTCATCATTTTCCTCGCGTTGCCCGGCATTTTTGCCACGGCTCATGGGAGCCTGGGGTCCTCTTGGCAACTAATCCCCAGAATTGGCGTATGCACTAGTTTTTAAGAAAGCGACTGCCATTTAAATATAAAATCTCAACTTGATTTTTTATTGATAGGATACGACTTGTTACGACTCGCAGTACATCTCATACGCACCAATAAGCGTGAAAGATCTAATCATACCAAGAAACAATCAAGATACGATTTCGCGACAACTCCCGAGCGTCAGCGTCTAGTCAATTTTTTAGCTCCTCTGCAGCTAGACGCAATGTTGGCGCAACTGCGCAGTGAAACCATTTTTCATAGCGCGGACTAGACGCCGACGCTCAAAACACGCTAGAAAGGTGTCTCTCTAGACTGTTTTTGCCGAGCCACCGGCTCGCTATTACTTGACTAGCGATTGCAATAACACCCCTTATGATGCGAATAACTCGGGAAGTGGTCTCGTCCGGTATTTTAAATGGATTTGTGTTTCGCTTTTGTTTTGAAGGAAAATGGAGCTTTCGTTTAATTTGTCCAGCACTCTGGAACTGGAAGGGAAACGTCTCTTTTCAATGCTGACTGCAGTTCAAATGTTTATTCAGTACTATGTTTATCAGTAAAATACCTACTTCACAGCAATAAAAGATTTCTGCTAGACATAGACATAGGTGCTCCCTCAAACATCAACACAAAGTGTGGTATTGCTCAAACAGCATTCACCCCATTGCCTCATTTGCCTCCCAACGACTGTTAGGCTGCCGTTCCACTGAAGCGGAGTTGAGCTGAGAGGAGAGGAGTTGCGGGAATCAACCATTAGCATTGGTTGTAACATCCTTGAAACGGAGTGTATATTAGGCCTTGCAAAGTTATTATGTGTGACGTTATCTATGAAAAGGGACCTTATTGTCGATGGTGCCGTCATAAATGATGCTCTGATACAAATACAACGCTGAGCGACTCAGTGCGGCGTAACATCGACAATAAGGCCCCTTTTCATAGATAATGCCCCATATAACTACTTAAATCGGGTCTTCTTATAATCTACTAACCAAAACGCTAACGCAATCTAGCAAGCTCATCTCGCATTAACCACTCAAGAATCTCTCAACTATAAACCAAGTATGACACTTATAAACCAACCAAAATCCAACCCAAACGTCATTAGTTTAAGGTTTATATTTGCTTACGCAAGCTAAACGTAAAACGTTTGTGGTAAAACCAAATTAATAATTCAGTTTCGAATGACGTATATGTCACAACAACATACGCGGTGATGAGTTTATCAGCCGCACGCGTAAATTGTAGATTTATGTTTTTAATATGATTGTCACGGTTTTGAGAATTGCTTGTATTTGATGGTCAGTTAGTTTGATTGTTTGCTATTTACAAACGTAATACCGCGCTAACACTAAATGTAATCTGTTTATTATGGACTCTGTTTTTATTCTATAGTTATTTCAAGCTTTTTATATTAACCTATGACACTCGTAATAGCGGTATGTATCCATTATATGTGACAGTTCAAATAAAAAGGGACCTTATGACGGTCGGCGCTTACACCATTATTAGTGGCGCGACTGGCGCGCTAATACTAATGCGGTACTACGTGACCTAAGCGCCGACCGCCATAAGGTCCCTTTTGATATGGACTGTCACATATCCCAAAAATACCATACATCATTTTGGAAAGCAACTGATAGTCTTCAAACTGCTGGATCGATTTTTATGAAACCCAGACAAGAACCTCCAAAAGGAAAGTCGCTTTCACGTAATAAAACGCATCGAAATCGGTCCATCCGTTTGAGAGTTGCGATGCCACAGACAGACATTGGCGTCATTATAACATATCGGAGGTTAATAAATAGGTATAGTAAATAGTCCAATTTACAATAATGATATCGAATATTTTGGTTTGCATTAAGGACAATTTGCCCGCCGATTCAATAGGTAATTTATTATTCAACGCTGAGTGGCCAAAATCATAACAATCATAGGTTAATTTGAATAGTTGGAAATGTTCCAAATTTATTTTCATGCAGTGGGATTTCGCTATTTAATTAAAAGTTCATTTGACGGACATCATTTGATTCGTTACTTGCAATGACACTTAAAATAGATTGTCTTAATCATATAATTCATATAGAAATAAAGTTCAATCATGAATTTAATTCTCAAAATGATAAAATCACGTATTTATAAACCTATACTTATGTTCTGGATATTTTTAATGAGCAATTGAGTGAAAATAAAATGCACGAAACTTCAAACTTGTGTTATATTTCCAATGAGTATTACTGACATTGAATTGTGATTTATGAACTGACCGCCTGATAAGATGCACCGTAAGTCCCGTAACTGAATCTATCCTCCTGACGACCGGGTCTCAATATTTGCCAGCTTAAATTTAACTCTGTCAAGTTGACAAAGAGTCAAAAGTTAATTGGGGTATATGTACTACGTGTAGGACACGCGTCGTCAGGAGGCTATAACAGATACCATACATTTCCATCCTCACCAGTTAAATGGTTGGCACTCCTCAACTGTGCCTTTCTCAAGAAACTTTCTGCCTCGCACACCTAAACTGCGGAATAAACTGTCGCCTGCGGTATATCCGGACCGATGCGACCTTCAAACCTACAAGAAAAGAACGTACTCCCATCTTGAACGCCGGCAACGCACTTACAACCCCTCTGGTGTTGCGGGTGTCGCTAACGCCATAATCTGTTGGTACCCCGGCGTATGTCACTTAACTAGAGTTTCCACGACGGATCTGAAATGTATGGGAAGATCTGCGGATCCGGATCCAGATCCGGATAATTTTTGCAAACCCTACACTTAATTAAAAAGCATTTTTTTGCCACATGGTAAACAACAAAGAATATGTTAAATCAATAAATGAAATGAAATATGTAAATTAGAGTTTATTTCGGCAAAAAGCATAAAAACAAATGTGGAAACCAACATCAGAGCGAACATGATTCGTCAACCGCAAAACTAGCCATTAGTGTAAAATTTCATGCCGGATTCGAACCTCAGTCAGTCGACCTAATGCGTGTTACTCGGTTAGTTTAGGTCGGGTCATAGAGTAACTCTCGTAGACTGCGCATCATGAAGTGTGTCAAGCGTGTAAAAAAATATCAATCAGAATACACGTCAAAAGTACCTACTATTCTCTAATGACTTCAAAAAACGCGGTATGTCGACTCTATATGTAGAACAACCAGACTGTTACAGGTACAGTGTTAACTCCGTAAAACGTCACTCGATATAACGATTCACACCCTATAACGTCGACATTTGTTGGCTATACTTGCTTTGCTTTAATATTAATTTCTCTCCATATAACGAAAACTCTCTTTGGGGTTAAAACGCGTCAGTATTCCAGGGTTGCTAGGGTTTGCACGACGGATCTGAAATGTATAGGAAGATCGGCGGATCTGGATCCAGATCCGGATAATTTCATACATTCCATAAACCCTAAGGGTGGCGGATGCTTAAGGCGCATTATTTCATTCGCTACCAACACACGCATAGACGATTTTGTACTTGTTTACAATGACATGAGTAACATCACTAAGTGGCAACGAATGGAACAGTGCAATACATTCGGATGAACACTAAAGGTGACATTACTGCTGCGGCCTTGACACGGGCGGTGTCAAAGTCAATTCAATTGCCTAGATAAAATGAGTGACAGATTGTAGGTTCGAATCGTGACAGTAATGCGGCCGCTAATGGCTAACGTCATTCACTTTGTGGAGAAAATTGACAGTGGCAGCGGTCCGATCCACGCCGTGGCCGTAATGCAGTTGCAGGTATCATCCGAATGTCACCTTAATACATCAACACGCATTGGCGCGAGTTGCCTTTATGACCTATCTAGTCCCTAGATTTAAGCGGAACAGTGATCCGTGGTCTCGGTACGGCTCGTAACTGCGGTTTAGGCTAATTTCGCAAAATGTCGAATATTACTGCTATTTAGTTTCACCGTGTTTGCGCGGACCATTTTAGTTAAATTGGAACGGGAACAATTACATCTCAGTCGATGAAGTCTATGACACCGGCAGCACCTAAACCCAAATTAATCGTAATTCGATCATATTTAGATGTCGTTCGTTCATGCACCTACGAGTAATAATATACCAATACCAGCAGCGGTATCATGGTCGCATTTTTATCACCTGTCATGTCATGCGTCACTTTCGCACTTACCTACATAGTTGTTAGAACGTGACAGGCATGGTGACAAATGATAAAGAGCCAACCATATTAGCCCTACAGATTATAAAATTTGTCACCGTGCCTGTCACGTTCTAACAAGTATGTAAGTGCGAAAGTGACAGGCATAGTGAGGTGACAAAAATGTGACCATGATACCGCTGCTGGTACGGTTACGAGCCTGATACGGGCTACAACAGGCTACGCCGTAGCGCAGCTACGCAGTGTTAGCCTGAGAATGCAACATTAACAGCTACACACGGCCCGATTCGAACTTTAAGATTCGTCAAATATTAGAACTAGATACGATATGGATCAGGTATGTCAGTGTCAAAAGTGACGTTTATGTTTAAAGAAATCTAGACCTAATATTTGACGTATCCTAAAGTTGGAATCGGGCCGACAATCACGGACACATTGATATCTCTAGGGGCTTTCATATTGACTGTTTTTTTAATACACGTGGCAAACGAGGAAACGAATTGGCTAATGGTAAGCAATTACCATTGCCCATGAACACCTGCAACACCTTTGCCTTTGAGATGGAAGTACGCTCTTTTCTTGAAGGTGAAGGTCGTATCGGTCCAGAAAAACCGCAGGTATTGTATTGTATTCAACACAGCGTCGTCTTCAAGGCAGATTCAGATTGATTGTTTAAATTTCAAGCTTGCGCGACTGATCATATCATTATTGATATCAAAACTTTAACCTTTAAAAATCAGAATATCGGTCAAGATCAAAACAATTCGTCCTAAATTTACACGGTCCGCTTCACAAAAACAAACCCAGCAAAACATAGTATATCATCTAAAATGCTCGTGCAATAAAAACTTATCTGCATAGAAAGTAGAAAGATAAGAATCTGTCTTACCAAATTACGGGGCCCGAGAAAGGGATATATTTTATAGCCCGTGCAGTGTTTGTCTCTTGAAGTTAGTAGTAAGACAATCGTCCAGCGTGCGTGGGGGATTTGCGATAAGGGAGTTTCTTTTGAGGAGACGTTACGAGTACGATACGATTCTAAAAAGAAACAAATGTATTTTTTTTTCATAAGTTTAGTCTATTCGAATTCGCCTGATAGTTGCGCCAAAGTTAACAACTAGTCATTTTTTGGGTTGCTGCGCGTGTGACAGGCTTAACTGGTGTAACTGACCAGTAAAGCCGTATTGCTTGAAGTTAGTTGCAAAAACCATACGCCCGTGTTAGGAGGTTCCATAAACGAATTTATTTTGAGAGCCCGAGAAGAGAAAACCGAGTAAAAACATGAAGAAAAGTGACAATGTTAATTATTTCCTTAAAGCTTTCTTGCCCTTTTGTAAAAAACAGCGAAGTCATCAATTGACACCTGGCGGGCCCTTTTCTGTTCAACGGGAGCTTGGATACAGCTTTTCTATGTCCCTTGGAGTAGTGAGCTGATGAGAGAGATAAAAGCAAAAGTATAAAGTCTTCGGCATTGCTTTTGCATCGCTATTTCTCAGCGGGTTATCATTGTTTTAGATTATTATCTCGTGGTCCGATAAAATTGATATAGGTAGTTTCTAGTGTCAATGAAATCGCGATGTGTTAAGAGCCCCCCGCCCGCCCCGCTGTACGTTAACCCTTACGTAGTTATCGCCGAACCCCGAGCCCACATGTCCGCGGGTGAAGGGTTGAGAAAGAATTATCTAGATCCCACTACCTGCTAGATTTTATGTAGGTTTGTGATCTAGTGGGATAATATTGTAAGGTGCATTGAACTAGCTCAACTATGTAAAATATGATCATTATGAGTCCGAATTTGTTATATTTTTGATACGACGTTGACGATCGAGTGGTGGATTGGTGGTCATTTCACGCACGACTTTAATTTCATTCCCATGCTCCAATCAGCATGCGCAATCTTCAAGGTTGTGGCAAAAAAAGATCAAAATAGTAACAAATCGTTTAATAAGAATCTGCCTATATAAGGATAAGGATTTTTATCTAGACTACACATACCATTATAACAAGAAACGACGACTTTAGACTAGAAAAGAATTCTATACACAAATTGAAACTCAGAATCTCTTCTAAAGTTGTATGCAATATAATAGCAGTACATAAGAAAATGAAAATTAGAGGAAAACTATAACTTTGGATCAAATACCAGAAAAATTATAAAAAAAAACCGGCCAAGTGCGAGTCGGTCTCGCGCACGAAGGGTTCCGTACCATTATCTAAAGGTTTTTTGTATGGGACCCCCCTTAAATATTTATTTTATTCTGTTTTTAGTATTTGATGTTATAGCGGCAACAGAAATTCATAATCTGTAGAAATTTCAACTGGCCAATTAACACGGTTCATGAGATACAGCCTGGTGACAGACGGACGGACGGACGGTCGGACAGCGGAGTCTCAGTAATAGGGTTCCGTTTAACCCTTTGGGTACGGAACCCTAAAAAGATCCAATATAATAGATCCTAAGTTATAGTTTTCCCCTGATTTTCATGTTCTTATGTACTGCTAGTATATTGCACACAACTGTATTTATAGAATGTAGAAATAAGAAAACCATTCATTTACTGAACTTAACTTACCACACAAGTACAGTCAGCATCAAAATTAGCGGATCTAACTACGCGTCAAATATTCTCATTCTCTAGTTATTTAACAAAAAGAGATTTGTCTCTATATTAAGAACAATTAGACTCTGTAGGATACCAACGAACGCCAATTGTAGAGATAATTCAATTAGCAAAAATTCACCTTCAGTTGTTTGAGGTAAAAAAAAAACTGTCAAGATTAAATCGCAAACCTCTCGGTCCCCAACTATTATTGCCGCCCTCCACACTAGTTATGGTATGAAATGGCCCTTACTGTTGATGTGTGCTTATTATGAATAAAGTGCTTGGTTTCCTGAATCTACAAATTAGCGATAAATAATTTAAGAAACAGTTAAAGAAAATGTTGTTAGAAAAATGTTAGTGTTCAGTGGATGATTATTTTATTTTTTTGTTATTTTTATTTATTAGAGATAAACCACAATTACAGAATATTTGATCAAAAAGCATCGTTAAACCAGAATGGTTTGTCTTGATACTCCATTCCGCAGTATTTAAATAATTATCTATACAATGCAATACACATACCTACACATCTAATGCGTAAACAACATAATGATTGCAAATATCACAAACTGAGCGCGTCTGTTATCATACCGGCCGGTCGAGCAAAACAAGAACCGGTCCGCGCTTACTCGGTACAGGCTGCTCCATTTGCCCTAAATGGGATAACATAATTATGCATTAGTTAAAATAATTTAGCTGTTTAAGCATTTCCTTGAACGATAAAAGACTGGATTAAAGGGCTACAAATAAAAATGATTCATTATACATTTTATGGTATTATTGATTTATTATTGTTATATTTTAGTTTTAGTATGACTATGATAGATGATTTCTAATGATTATATTAATATCATTTATACATGAATTAGTTATACTTTTATTGTTATTTATTTGTTTTGACATTTAATTATAATCTCGAAATTCATGTTAATTTATACATTATATTGTACACCCTGGCAGAGATGAACAAATAAACATTATTATAATGGAATAAATATTATCTAATTGGAAAAATATTCCCCGGTGGCAGACATTTTTGGCACGTTGTTTCACCCGCTACTGTTGTTGCTGACAGTACACAAGCGACCAAACACTTTTATATCTCTCTCATCAGCTCATTACTCCAAGGGACACAGAAAAGGTGTGTGCAAGCTCCCTTTGAACAGAAAAGGGCCCGCCAGGTGGCAATTGATGACTTCGCCGTTTTTTCACAAGCAGATAAAAAGGCGGGGAAGTTTTAAGGGAATAATTAACAATGTGACTTTTCTTCGTGTTTATTATTCAGTTTTTTGTTTAATAATATCGAAAATTATTTAAAGTTGAAAAAAAGCTGTTGTGCTATGACTTTTTTGTAGAGTTCATTGTTGTTGAACTGTTAGTTTAGATACTTGAGCTTAAAACAAGAAATTAAAATCAGGATCGGGCCACATGTTAACCTAAACTAAAGCCCTTTAGAGATATGTAACAAAAACAAAATGTAATAAAAAATAAATACACAGACAAAGCACTTTTCGGTTTTAAATCACGAACTTTGACTGTGTGTAAAGTAAACAGTGAATCGTCATCAGCTCTTAGAGGTAAGCAACGCACATGTGATACTTCTAGATTTCAAGTATTTATAGGTATTGTTATGCCTAAACATCACGTAAGCCAGGGATCGGAAACCGGTATTTTTTGTATGGGAACGAAAACGGTATTTTTTCGTTCTTTGTTAATTACTTCATTTCTAATTAGGCAATCTAATAATACGAAGTCGTTATCTGAAAACACAACTGAGTCCTACATTTAGAGTATAAAATAAACCGAAATATATGGTTATTTCGATGTTTTTGCAAAAAACCGGTTCCGATCCCTGACGTAAGCTATAATAAGATTCGACTAACCAATGAGTGCTTACATACTCTCTCGTAATAAAAATATTGTGTAAATATAATAATTGGGATACTTGAAAACGCATATTGTTCAATCCAATATTTTCTCAGTTATATGCCAAGATTGAGGACTTAGGTGAAAGGACGATGTTCATAATAGCACCCTCTGTCGAGAACTGCCTAAAACTTAAATATCGCGTTGCATTCAACCACCCCTTACACAAGACGACGCAAAATTCTTTTTGTTTAAACGATCAATGACGTTTGACGGAGTTTAGAAGAAAATGAGTCTACTGTTAACTTTTGGTCGATTATAATAGACTAAGTAGTAAAGTTTACGGAAACTTTAGTGCATACTTTTGTTCGAACGTTAAGGTTTCCCGGGAGATGGTAAATGAAACTTATTTATACTTGTCTACGTGTCAGCGTGATAAAGACAGTCTGTCTCTTTTAATTGCGTAGTGTTCAAAAGTGACACATATTTTATCGCAAGGATAAAGCCATTCATAACACTTAGTTATGGTTATCGTGTGGCATAATTTCACAATCTCCCGCCACTCCCGTCATAGCTTAGGCTATTCTTACCCGAAGACATTGCGTAACCCCTCTCTGCCCGTGTCCACCCTCATTAACGCACCTTTAAGGGTTTACAGTAATTTACCAGCATTGTCTCGGGCGGGTATCGCGGTTAACACTTTATGAGCTCTGGGGGGATTAATTAGTTTTGGGTACACGGGTTAAGTTTATGTAAGAGTGGTTTGGAAATATTAAATTTATTTCATTTTAAAGCAGGTTCTTTGTTCCTAGCGACGTTCGAAGTAAAAAGACGTTCACGAAAGCACAAAAAATAAATGCAATAAATAGTTTATCAACAAAGGAGTAATTTCATTCACAAATAAATTTACGTGCATTTTGGCATTTTGATTTGTAATTATAAACACATTTAAGTATTTGATAAACAAAACTAAATTACTTTTATAAAGTGATTAGCAGGTTATGCATTTGCAAGTGTCCTAGGTAAGGAGATGGAGCATCAAAGTTTATATACTTAGCTTCAGTATATCTCGGAATTCTGGAGGTTGATTTTGCAAACAGCGTAAGGATACATACCTGAAAGAACACAATTATAATTAGAAATATACAGCAATAATTACAAAAACAACATTCACATGTTATTTAGAAACACATTGCATTTGATATCATGCGAATATTCCCTTACAACTCGAAGATCTTGCTGCACCAAGCTTTACTTTACCCTACATTTTTATCAAATAGAAAACTAGGACAAATCTCACTACACACACGTGGGTCGTATTCTATGACTAGAAACCAATATGTGTCGCGATTCTGAGAGCTGTGGAGGCCGGGCTGTCATACATTTTGGAATAAGAATAAAGGAAACATTGACCAAAACCCATTGAATAGTTAAATGGCAAATAAAATTGAAATAAATAAGTAATAAATGAAAAAAACATGATGCAATCACATTATGTGTTATAGGACACACCAGGTCCTTGGTCTTTGTCTAGCAATGGACGTATACATATATCGACGGATATATTGATGTATTACAGACAGTACATCGCGCTTGCACGCGCCTGTGCTGCAAAAAGTAACGAAATTTCGATACGAATAACGCATCAAGAATAAGACCCTGTTCCCTCCGACTATCAAAGGGATGGCAATCGTTGAATTCCTCCAGAGGGTTGCGCCCTTCCGAGATAAGTGTGCGTTTGAGGAATATGTCGAGTTTCATTTCGGAAATGTATCATTACGGCTCAAGATGCCAGGATTATCGTAAATGGGATTTTGTGACGTAAAGATATGATGATAGTTGACTATGTTGGAGGAAAATGCGACAATTCATCTATTTCTGGAGAACATCAGATCGTAGGACGTAATAGCATATTACGTATCATAGGGCAGTAAAGTAAGAAATGTCTCGACCCCGCTTACCGGCCGAGGTGTGTATAAAGAAGGAAAGGACGGCAACTTTGTTTAGGGCAGAGGGCCGAAAGTTTACTTTTTCCGGCTGAAGAACAAAAAATGGAATTTAACGGCCGGGCCGCTGCGCACGCGGACGGAGAATCCTGCTTTCTGGCCAGGGGAACTGTAAAAAATGTGTGTTCCTTACGGGTGGTTTTAATAGAATTCAGATAACATGTTTAACGTCTCGCCCTGGCAATCCAACATATACATGTGTTCTAATAATTTGCTTTTAATAAAATATACTATTTAAATTATCCGCGCAGGCGACATGTTTAATATTTGTTCAAAGTTGTTGAGAATACCAACCATTTTAAAATATGACGAGTTACGTTACGTATGATCGAATGTCTTTCGATCCAAAAACCGACTCTATTCTAAACTTAGTCGTTATTTCCTCTCCTGCTCTCTCTTCAATTGTTCGTTACGTTGTTCACATACCAAAACAAAGCTTGGTATTAATACTTTAACGAAGTTGGTTATAATGAAGACGTTCCGAGACGTGCTTACGTCGCCTCGATATGTTGCGGGTCTGTCATGCACTAATTAAAATACGATAGCGATAAATCTCTAGATGTGACCTAGCGGTTTCTTCGGGAATATTGGTTATTGCTTCTAACTTTTCTTTTGCTTTTTAATTATTTTGTAATGTAAAGCCATTATTAAACCCTTTTATAAGCATAGTACGATTTATCGACTACATACGCGCCAATAGAATTTCAAATTTAGCATTTCGATTTGTTGAAATTAGATTGCACTTTCGGGAAATGTGAATTCTCAAAGTTTGAATAACTGGGCTATAATTATATAGAGAAAAAGAGGGGGTAAAACCAGGAACATATTTTTGAGCAACTTGTGTACACATATATTTTTACACTTGACTGTAGGCCCCAAGATTTAGTAAAAAAAAAAAAACACTTTTTCCGTTAAAAAGGGATATCATCGAAGGGAGGAATCTTGCGACACAAGTGATTTAATAAAATCAGATATGACCCTTCCAGATTTCAACATCCTTACAGAATTCGGCAAGGGTTGCAAATTGCAACCCCGATTCAGGGGTTATTAATCCCGGGGCAACGTCTACTCAATTTGATTTCGCATTTCTAGAGGGATTACATCGGTTTAGACCTAAAGTGGAAGAGGGTCTTCAGATGTTTCATAATTTATAATGGAGTACTGTTTGCTTTTAGTGCTGAACAGCGAACCTATGAATAAAATATGTAATTAGTAAGATTGTATCAATATTTATGCGGAGATTGTGGAGTTTAATATAGGTGTTCTGTTCATTACACTTTAGCCAAAACCGCACTTAACTGACGTTGTTTAGCACATAAAACTATTGAATAGACGTAATTGTTTCCCGCAAAGTAGGAGTAAAAACCAGGATTAATTCTAATTTAAAAAAAAATTACAGTTTTGAACTGGTTTTGATGACATTTAAACTAAAATTCAGACCGAAATGTACCGAAATAGACTTTCTTGCAGCCGGACGGTACCGCCATGACGAGGTACCCTAGACGTCCAGGATGTTAGGCCCGTAAGCTGAGCACGCCGATTCGAATCCGGCCTCCGTCACTAGAGGGTTTCGTCACTTTTTCTTTAGGTCATATACTAAATACATTTCAGTTTATAAATAGGCCAATTTCAACAGTATAATGTATCTGACAAAATTCCAAGATAAAAAGGATCCAATCTCCTTTAGAGGACCTGCTGAATTGCGCATTATGTCAACCTTCAACCAAAAATGATACTTTTGACACTGACAGATCAGTATCAGGCTGTAGCACGGTCGCATTTTTATCACTTGTCACTATGTCTGTCACTTTCACACTTACATACTTGTTAGAACGTGACAGGCAGTGAAAGTTTAAATAAATAAAATGATTATTGAAGAATTATCATTAAATTATAGTGGATTTCTTCTCATTTTCTCCCAATCAATGAGTAAGCGAGCACATCTAACCGCCAAACTTACAAGGCACTGCGTCATCCCAATCAGCCTTGCATACTAGCTCTCTAATTAGAACTATTCAGCCGTGTCACTCCTCAAATTCAACTCTAACCCACTCACATACGACCCAATATCGATAGACAACCGCCTTGTGCAAGCGTCACCCTTATGTGATCTCCGAGCAATAATAGTTCCAATTAAAATCGAACTTTGCTGAGTTAGACATAAGATTGAACGTCGATTGACAATGATACTAGTGAAAGTAGCACCGTATCTAAAAGGAATAAAAGCAGTTTTACTTTGGCAAGTTAGGTGTTAATTCAGCTGATGCTACGTTTTGTAATTAATTTCGTTAGCGAACCGTGTCAAGCAAGGTGTCACGTGTAATTAAGGGTGGATGAAAAGAAAGTGTAACTTTTCTTAGGAGCTTTTATTTGAGGAAAATAAATCTTATAAAAGAAATGTTACAAGGTTGTAATAAATTAATGAAGTTACCTACATTCAACAGGCCTGTAAAGCTGTAAAAATAGCAAACGAGCAGACAAGGACAATCTTTGTGGAAATTCTTAGAAATAATCCATAACATTATCATCAGGGCTTTTCTGCGATCGCAATCAGATCTTCATGCAAAGCCTTCCTATATGTGGTCATTGTTCAAAAAAGATTAAATAGTTCCAGACATATACACTACTAGCTTCTGCCAGTGACTTCCACTGTGTGGGATGATGATAATGATGATGTTTGATAAAAATTCTCCTATGTCCTTCTTGGGCTACAAACTTTATCCATTCCGCGGTTCTGCGGTTTAAGCGTGAAGAGGTAACCGACAGACAGACAGGCGGAGTTACCTTCGCATTTATAATCAGTAACTATTATATAGTAGAGATAGAGATGCGGCATATCTAAAGACGCAATGACAAAAAGAGTCACACGATAAGAAAGCGTTTACAGACTTATTGTACCAGTAGCAATAGGTACTAATGCGGTCGGGGCATAAAAGGTTAAGTAACTAAATTTGACCATTTTTGTAGTCAAAACGTTATTCAGAAGTATGATGGATAGATAACCCTTTAAAATCGATCTAATAATTTGTACGATAAAAACACACGTCTAAGCCCATGCTTCGTCTTACGAAGTATCCACATGCCAAAACATGATAATTTCCGTAACATCTCAGTGACACTCAAGTTAAATGAATTTTATTAGCCCTATCAGTAAACCTTGAAAAACTGCATTAAACGCCTTTAAAGGCGATAGATAAATTAGAAAAAAAATCACACCCATAGTCCCGACTAAGAACACAACTTAGTAACGGGATCACGTCGGCAAAAAGGGGGGATGCCTAATGCGCTTGATATAATTATTAATTCTTTTTGTTTCTTTGCAGCCATCCAGGCGAGCTAAGTACGTAAGTTGCCTGTAAGGCAGTTAGTTGGCATTGATACCAAGTAATCCAACTTCAGTGTCTAAACAAAAAATAAGAAAACCTAATTATAACTTGGAAATTTTCTGTGGAGGGCGAATAGGTAAAAGTTTTTCAGGTGCAGTTTTTTCGACCTAATGTTTTCATTAGGATTCATCATCAAGCTTTTTAGCTTTAACACATTCACTGCCAGGAACCCACCTGGTGGGCGCTCGCGAACTTTGTTCAGATTGAACCCGCTGGGCGGGTTGTTTTGTACGCAGCTATAGACCACCGGTTTCTGGGGTAGTGCGCCGTTTTTTGTCTGGCAGTAAATGTGTTAATATAGAGTAAAACTTCGCTGGTTCGGCCACCTAGGTACGTAGAATGGAAGAGGATCGGGCTGCCAAGAGGTCGTACTTGGGAAGACCGACTGGTGGCCGCCCGGTGGGTCGGCCCAGATACCGGTGGGGAGACAGCGTTGAATCGGACCCGCGGCAGCTCCAAGCCGATTATTGGCAGGAAGCGGCGTAGGATCGGGAAAAGTGGCGTGCTCTTGTTTTGGAGGCCAAGACCCTGTTTGGGTCGCTGAGCTGAGTCACATTAGTTAGTTTTAGAGTAAAACTACAAAAGAAGCTCAACTTGCAACGAACCTTAATTTAGAAAAAAAATATTTACCACGAATCATTCTAATGTATGTAGCTTGTCTTAGGCTTACTTTGTTAATTACGGTTTGTAAAGTTTTGGATTAATTCTAGGAAACCAACACTAGGAAAATTCTAAGACGGATTATATACCCGGGGAAACCCGTTTTTTATTTGTTAACATTTTATTGCACGTTATAAAATGGCGAAATGTAATATGGTGTCAGAAAAGTTGTTGATGAATTGTCCATGAAATAAAAACCGTGAAAACACCTATGTTTTGAAAGTTATGTGCAGAGATAACATTAATGGGTAATGGAGTAAATATCACAACCTGCATACAACAACACGTGCCAACGCTAACATAAATTCTAACTCTAGATTCTGACACTCACATTACACACATTCTGCAGATAAGATAACTAGATAACATAGCTCAGTCTACGAACTCTCACGACGCGGCTAACTAAGTTAGCATCGTCTGGCGCAAATTGGACGGGGAACTATGACGTGTGACGTCACAGGCTTCAATGGCTCTCGGGAGAGCTGAGATCAGGACCAGACAAGGTGACATTGTGTTTGGAATCATGTCACACAACAGTACATGTCCCTTAGGATCAGGCGGTGCATATTTGTACATAGAGGTGGGAAGAAGAGAAACGGGCTTTTTTGTAGCGGTAGTAATACCGCATGTAAATGCATGCCGAGTTTCAGGATTTCTGGCGGACCGTACTTTGAGCTAAGAAATAACTAGTGGCTTCATAAATTAAGAAATTTAAAAATATAGAATATTTCTTCGTTGAGTCTTTATCACAGCAAACTCACAAGGTTTTAATTACCAGTCCTTGATGCCAATTTCCATCATTTTAAACATTACACATATCTAACCACCGAACCTGCTCACAAATTTTGCGAGATGCGGTTGCAAAATGCGACCTGGAAAGGAGAACATCCGGACATACGAAATTTTGCGAGATGCGGTTGCAAAATGCGACCTGAAGAGGAGAACATCCAGAACACATACGAAAGCATTTTAGCCCAAGCTGAAACGGAGACAACCACACTGCTAGAAAACCTGCTACTAAATTTAAAAAAAATGCATCTACTTCGGTTCACCCGTTTAAGAGTTACGGTGCCATAATACAGAAAGAAGTCAAACCATACCATAGTGGTCAAACTTTTGCGTCGGGGGTTAAAAAGTAATCTAATAAGTCAAACGATCCATCAAAACTAATGTATGACGTGAATGTTAGTCGTTTCCAACTTTCCACTAGTACTAATATGCCTACTTGAAAAATAAACGTTCGTTCGAATTTGTCAACATTTGTCGATACCTTGCTCATTAGACTAATTAGTCTAATTATGCTACTTTTGCAAGTTTATATATAGCAAACCTAATCTAAACTTCAGCCGAACCGATAACTCCTAACCACAGATAACTCACCTACTAGATGGTACATGCGTTTGAGGGAACACCCCGGCTTGGCAGAATATGTGTGGGCCGATAACCCATCCGTCCAATGATACTTATTCGCTAGCTGCAAGACTGGTGCTGCCCTCATTTTGTGGGTTTTGCTACGTTAAATCTTAGTAAAATTAATTCCAATGGTTTCCGCTAGCATTAATGTGCAATATTCCGTGTGTTTGTGACAATCAGCGCCAGTTGTCCCTCCACCGACTACACCTTGTCAATAAAGGAGACACGACACTCAGATAGCCGGCCCCGGCTTGAAGATGGAAACAAACAACTGTTCTGGATAATGATATATTGAAGAAGAAGATGGAACATAGAAGACGGTTTGGGGTTTGGCGTTTCTGTTGCATGCCATACATTGGCATTTTCATTTTGAATGTGTAACTACTCACATCAGCTCAGCTGCATGCACATTCGACTACCTTTAATTTGATTAAAAATATAACTTATTGACAATTCCACACATTTTTAGACAAAATGGCATGGAATTAAACAAATTAATATAGCAGTGACTTCATACTGTACAAGTATAACAGCGCTTATGTGATATGATCATGTATTCGAATATGTATATACGTAATGCAGACCACAGTCTATTGGTGGTAGTCGAAGTTCCCAACTAAATACGAAAGCATTCACTAACGAAGTGTCAGAGCCAAATTTGTCCTATTAGCAAGTGTTAGTGCGTTATGTTCCGGACTAAACGCTGACATGCCGGGAACAGAACTTTTGACGTGTGTGGATAAATTAACGTACTTAAGCTAAGACGACTCAAATCGATTACAAGTTCTAGATTATGTTTACCTGTATCCAATAAAAGAAAAGTAAGAAAAAATCGGCTTCACAAAACCTAATGCCATTATTTCTTGGTCTTTATCAGCATTTCCACTTCACCAAATGTCGCGTTCTAAGAAAAAATGTAGATACTATGCCTATAGGTACTACTTGAAGAGTTCCCTCGATTTGTCCAAGATTTCATCATCTTAAAGTTTTCCAAATGAAAAAAGTCGTGTGTACAAATTCCATTCAATGGATCAACAGTCTCCATCTATGCTAACTTTGAGATGAATTATCACTAAAGACGTCGTATTTTCATAGGAACTTGACCCTTATAGTGGAACTACCACACTCTGTCATTGCAAAGTCTGTGCAGTCAGCTTATTCCTACTCCACCTTAATTACAGTTCCTAAGAGAAGCCAGCAACCCCGCAGATGTAAGCTCGTTAGATCGTTGCCATTATGTAGCGTCATTAGCATTTAAGGTTTATAACTACTTATAAGTGCATTAAACCATTAAGATGAAACCGCATCATAATATCAACGACATTTATAGCAGAAATATTACTTACGAAATGATCGAACCAAGCCTAAATGTAGCGAAGGTCAAGTTTGAACTTCGATTTATCCTAAATCGCTGATTATTTTATCGGTGAAGTGATATTGATTACCATTTTCACATTTAAATATTTGATGGATTAAATTTTCAAAAGCATTAAGTTGATTCGCATACTGTCAACGTATTATATAGGTTTACCGTTTTAACTGATGCGACTGCTTAGAAGTTGTTATGGTCTAAGCTACGGCACTGGTTGAAAGCTTGCCTGTATGAAGCTGATTTGTTTTACCTAAGTTGAGTAAAAATGTAATAGCTATAAACTGATTTAGTCGCTAAACTCAGCTACCTTCCACTACCAAATCATTGCACAACTTCTTTTAGAACCATCTGAGAAAACCTATACCTTGACAACATCCACTGCACGCGGATTCGTTTTCAATGAACTGTACAGTCAATAAAAATAATTTGTAACCCATTTCGTATCTTGACACAGTGACAAACAACATGCAAGTCGCTAGAGACCTCATACTATTGTCACTGTGGCAAGGTACCAAATGGGTCATTAAGTCTTTTGCCAGCCCAATATCCATCTTAGACAATGTAGCTTTAATAATGACGACCGGTTTGGCCTAGTGGGTAGTGACCCTGCCTACGAAGCTGATGGTCCCGGGTTCAAATCCTGGTAAGGGCATTTATTCGTGTGATGAGCATGGATATTTGTTCCTGAGTCATGGGTGTTTTCTATGTATTTAAGTATTTATAAATATTTATATATTATATATATCGTTGTCTAAGTACCCTCAACACAAGCCTTATTGAGCTTACTGTGGGACTTAGTCAATTTGTGTAATAATGTCCTATAATATTTATTTATTTTATTATTATTTATAATATTAATTGTATGATTTTAATTTTATCAGAATTTCTTGATAATTTTCACTTGTCATTTTCATTTGTATTTGTATTCTTTTATTTAAATTCAAAATTCATACATTTATTCTGCAAGTAGGCTTCAAGGGTTCTTTTACAAGTCAATACACAACATTTATAGTAACATCATATACTGACATGAAAAAAAACATAACATTTATAAATACAACAGCCAATACCTGGGTAAACATTACATTAAAATAATCTTAAAATAAATGTAATGGAGATCAACTAAATAATTGTGATTTTTTTATTAAATTTCACCTGACTTGACACTGTTTTTGTACAACCTTTCTTAATTGCTGACATGTAAAACTCTTATATTTTACCAATAAACGAGTATGAATATGAGTATCAATTTTATGCATTCCGACAAAGTATACGATGATGCGCCGCCGCACACGATAGCGTGACGATCAAGGAGGTAAATCTGTCCCTGCTTGCGCGATTAATGTATCAATTAGATCCACCGTAAGTGTATTACGGTATAAATTAAACAAGGCAGCTGCCAGCAAAGTAACCTCTAAACGGCGCAAGTCAATCGCCACATACTCGTACATAAACATCCACGATTTATGAATGACCACATTCCAGTCGGGTGAAGCAATGTTGACAAACAATTAACACGTGGACGCCAGGAATCTGGCTAAACGCGTAATTTGGCACACCATTCGAAACACACGGAATATAAAGTTTTAAGCAAATATTTAGAAATACTTCGCCATTCATAAACTAGATGGTAAAGTTGAAATCATCGAGGAATATTTCAGTCGACCTTTAATAAAAACTAAATTAAATTTATGCATGATAATTATCAGAGCGGCATACAGGTTTTAAAATTTATACGCGATACGATAAGCGCGCGCCAGATGCACAAAAAATCAAATCAATAACTGATTTTAGTAAATGAGAAAACATGAATGTCATGAATAAAAACCGAAATTATAAATGGCAATACTCGCTCGTACCTATAACGAACTACGAGCTCAACGAGGTTGCGGGGTATTAGGGTCGGCAACGCACATGTAACACCTCTGGAGTTCATGCGTCCAGAGGCTATGCTAACCGCTTACCATTGGGCGGGCGGTATCCTGGTTTGCCATCGTCGTATTAAAAAAAACCTAAGTTAATAAATCAAAATTTAAAATTAATAGAACGATGTAGATCATCATCATCATCATCATTTCAGCCTTTTATCGCCCACTGCTGAGCATAGGCTTTTCTTCGAGTACGCCACTTACCCCGGTCTTGTAGATCATAACCAAATAACTGAAATATAGTGCATATTATTTTTTTATTTAACAAGTATAGATATTCTGCGCTTTGTTTACGACCATCCCTAACAGCGCGGCTTACGTGGACGATGACTCGCGAATGCGACGCGGCGCGGCGCGGCGCGGCGCGATGCGGCGGCCCAACGGCATTCGGAGATCGCCCACGTAGGACACTTCCATAGGTATGAAAGGATTGAATTCACCCGCGCCGCGCTGCGCCGCGCCGCTTTGCGTTCGCGAGTTGTTCGTCCAGGTAAGATACTGCCTTACACCTGATATGGTTCTTATTTATCGTTAAAAATATATACAATATTTTTACACTGAAAAAGATTTAGCTGTTGCCTTAGCACTGCAATTTACATCATGAATGCACGCTAAAATAACACCAAACGAACACGTACATATTTCTACTCGATACTAACAAACACATTCAATTTCGAACTCACCTTCTCAGTAGAAGAACGCATTAAGTTTCATACAAATACCAAAAGCTTTAACCTTTATTCAACTCTCTGACTCTGAGGTATGTTGGTAGGTTTTGGCAAGCAACTAATGTTTTAACGTGGGTGATGTGCATTCGTTCAGAGTTTCTGCATTACATGAACTAAATGACGCATCTAATTTTCTACAATTTACATGTGAGATTTCAAACTTCAAAGTATTTGTATGCAAATCGTCTGTCTGGTTATAATCAACGCGAACTACTAAATACACCGTATTTTTATTGAATTCCGTTAACTTCGGGGTATCGGTAAGTACGTTCAAGGAAACTAAATGGCGTAGTTAATTTTTGTTAAAAATGTTTTTATAAGAAGTAATTAAATGTTGCATATACCGTTGTTGTAACACGGGCATTACAGTTAACTCAACCAAACAATTGAAAACTGTCGATGTCATTTCGAACATCGATTGTCCGAGATAATACTTAGATACATTTAGTAGTAAATGTATGAACTCGTACTAAACACTAATCAATATGTAAACAGGTCCTAAGGCAAGTGTACACGCCCGTTGGGGCCTTATCAGATAATGATAAATGATTGATTATCTCCGAAATAGAGTTAATTAGAATACCGGTGTCACTGAGAAAATTACTTAATTTAAGCTCAGGGATGCACACTTGAAATTAACGGAAATAAAAAACACAGTGTATAAGGTTTTTTTACATGTGAAGTGGATTTGGTTGTGATTAAATAATGTCTAAATGATATCTGAATATTTTATTAAATATTTCAGATATTTCATAAATACACTGAGATATAACACAATCTTGACAGCATTATTATTTATTCATCAATTATGAAAAGCCAAAATAATAGACAAAATCAACGTTAATTTCGCCTTACAGGGCTGGCTCCTTGATACCGTTATTGTAAAGCATGTTGTATTATTATCAAGGATCAGAACCATCAACAATTTAGTAGGGAAGGGTAATAAATCAAAGTGGAGAGATCATAACTTGTTGAGGATGGGACGGCTGAAATTTAATTGTGTTATCTATATTTTGCGTTGATTATAATTTTACGCGGAAATTGTTCGAAGCGCGTCGTTTTTTTAAAGACGAATTGTTTTGATTTAAAAGCAAATACATTAAAACCAGACAGAAAACAGTACGTAGTGAACATGAAACTTGCAAAATTATTCACAAATATATTAAAAACAATGGGTCCACATTAGACCCTTGTGGCAATTCCAAATGTATTTAAAATATAACATTGACGGACGATTATTTAGACAAAATCAGCTATCGTCTCTATCACCAGTCAGAGAAGCATCAGTTAAGTTCTTTCCATGATCAAATTATATTCATCCAACTTATGAATTAAAAGTAAGTAATAAACCTCATCAAAAGCTTTCCAAAATACATCCACTAAAATAAACAAGCTGAAATCATGTTTACGGTACCTCAATCTTCTTACTGCTAAACTGTGAATTTGCTAAGTCCTGTCAAACTTTATTTGGATAAAAGAACACCAAACTTTAATGTTCAAATTAAGACAAAACACATCTTGATCGACTATTCAAATTTGCTTAATACTTACTCTATTAAATTCACAATCTTATTACTGGATTACTTCTATTTACTGTTCTCAACTGTAAGTGTATGGGGACTAAGATTGAATTCTGGCAAAATGACTTTTACAAAAACATTCTACAGTATTATGAGCCTCTTAAGAGCCAATGCGGGTCGAACGTTTTGAATTATTTATAAGGAATTAATCCACGCTCATACCTCTTGCCTAATATCTTGAATAAATGTTAATATTAGAACAATATGAGTACTTTGATTTTTTATCGGTTTTCTATAGTGATTGATCATTATATCCTGGATAAAATATTAGAGGTTAAATTTATATGACGTGCCACGGTGTCGTAATATTGGTTAGAATATGGATGATAGATGGCGCACATTAATATGTATTATAATCATACAAGACAGTTCATCAATCTAATACAGTCAATAGCAGAAGAAGCTACTAAGTTCTTTTGATCTATGGATGACTCGGGATGGGTAAGATTATCTCTAAAAAATAAAAAGTTGGATGGTTTTATAACAATTCGTCGGAAAGTGCAAGCGAAGTAATGTTTTGTACCTACGTGAGCGGCAATCTGTAGATATCTATCCTATCATATTTTATATCTCTGAAAACGTCCCCTGGAGGTTACATAAAATTATTACACGTACCATTATCATTTACCACCGTTATATTAAATTAATGGAATATAAAAGCTTTGTCAAACTTACGACTAACATATTTCAGACCACAGAGAGACAACTAGGAAGAGTTGCATCACGAATAATTACGAGCTGGTGAACATTAAATATGAGAGAACTGTTAAATTAAAACTAGGGCCTCTGTAAGCTGAAAACCTTGCGATAGGAGTGGCTCCGCTATTTTAAATTATTTACAAAAACTAAATAAACATAAAAGTTCATATAATTATCGCTATGCTTTCAAAATAATCGAGTGAGAACAGCCGGACTGCTGGAGACAGGAAAGCATTTATTCCCAAGCTTGAACGGAGAGGCTTCGCTCGTGATTCGCGCTTGCTAAGTCAAACTCTATATTATGTACGTATATTAATATGGTCGTCTAGTACAGTCAGCTGCAAAAATATGTATCTATCGAGAGAATCGTCTCATAAATATTACGCTCTTATTACACTGGAATAAGATGCTATGGGACATATTTTTGAGTAAGATGTGTACACCCATATTTTTACACTTGACACCAACAAGCCTTACTGAGGTTACTGTCAACTGGACTAGGTCGATCTGTGTAAAATTTTCCTATAAAAGCTATTTATTTATCAGGCTTTTTAGTAAGTATATAAAAATGCATTAAAACAAGTTTCGAGTGGCGTATCTCAAGCCTGAAATCTGTCGGTACGTCTAAGTTACAAGTGCTCGCAACTCGTGCATCTAATATCGTCGGATAAGACCGACAAAGGAATTTAATATCAGCTTTTATGGGTGTTCTGCGGCGTCTTGGACTGACGAGTACTGCTAGAATGGATGTGAGTGGAATGATTATATGTGAAAATGTGCCAAATAGTTGCGAAACTGATTATATTGTTGCCGAGTTAATGAAAGCAGCGGATAGCGGCAATAAATTAATATACCTAGTTAATAATTAGATATAGTTTAATGAAATTTGTGAGCACTAAGTAGCGGCTTACTTAGTTTAAAAGTTAAAAAATATAAAATTATATTACCTATTAAGGGTAGATAGATAGATGTAGATCGATAGATAGAATTCTCTTTATTGGCACATATCAATAAAAGATACAGCTTACAGAAAAAGAATTGATTAATGATAAATAGAGGTCTGCCTCTATACAGGCGGTCTTATCGCAAAGAGCGATCTCTCCCAGACAACCTTAAATATACCATACCATATCTATATCTATTGGTGTACAATTTTATGAATAAATAAATGTTTTAGGTTGTGGTAGAGTTGTCTGCAGACCAAATAATTTGATACAGCAAATGATTAAATATCAACATAAATACATACGTGTTCATAATTGTTTAAAAACCCCATATCAAGACAAACAACGTATTACGGTGTTAGCTAAGGCTACCGCCACATTTCACGGCGCCATATATTTTTAATGACCATAATAATCGGTATATCCATTAACTCTTGTCCTTTGGTAGACCTTATCTCTTTGCAATAAGGTAGACGAATGATAAATTAATTGTGGCGATGGTACTGAAACACATAAAGCGATCGTAAAAAAGTTTAATTAACGCACAGTTTCGGATGGCGAAATTAGAGTCGTAAAGTTGGTACTTCGCTATTATTTTCTATAAAAAATTAACTAATGGTAAACGGTGAACGAGGGGTGAACTCATGGTTTTTTTAATTTACTATATTTATTCGCATACTCCAAAATTCACTTATCAAGAATATAATAAGCAATATTAATATTCCAAAAACTTGCGCAAATTTTATAGATTTTTCCTACATTCATACTAAGTCGTGGTTCAAATCCTGGCTCGTACCAATGAGTTTTTAGGAACTTATGTGTGAAATATCATTTGATATTTACCACTAGCTTTTCGGTGAAGGAAAACATCGTGAGGAAACCTGCATATATCTGCGAAGAAATTGAAACGTGTATGTGAAGTCCCCAATCCGCATTGGGCTAGCGTGGGGACTATAGCCCGAGCCCTCTCGCGCATGTGAGGAGGCCTGTGCCCAGCAGTGGGACGTATATAGGCTGAATTATTATTATATCATAGTAAATAAACAATTTCAAGTATGGATACAATTTTTTTCTATATTGTTTTATAAACCGAATTAAATATCATATATGAAAGGTAAAATGATAGGATTAAGCTAAGCAAGGCACAGTGAAATACCGCTGTTGAAAAATACACATGCCTTTTTATATCATCGAGCCAAAGACACAATTTAACCAAAACATTTCAGAAATATCCGTATATTTTTGCGTCAAAGCAAATTATCATAACTAATTACCAGCCGACGTCAAAAACCCCACATCTCACATTTTTATGAAGTGCACTTTTAGATTTTTCCACTAAAGTCCAAAGAGTTCAAAGCACTGGATATGACCGTAGTAATAGCATATTTAACCCCAGCGTTCCAAATGAAGATATAACGTCAGAGATATTTTAGGTCTGTATGGTAAACAAATCTAGAAATCTCAAACGTGGGCAAGGGTTTTTAATTTTGTGACAAAAATAAATGTGACACCTACGCGTTGTTAGACGTTTCTATTCATTTTTGCCCTTTTAACCTTTACTTTTAAAATCACGGCCTAATAGAATTGAGGCTTTCCACATTTTCCAGATATTGTCACATTTGCGGCAAAATTTAACAAAGGCGTATGCGCGGATGATGTACTGAAATTTGATGACAATCGCACGCTCTATTTGAATTTGAATTAAATACTCGTACGACTAGTAGACGTAGACTAGAGACATAACAGACGAAAATATTAAGGATGAATTTCATTTCATGCCACGCTTTCGCGCGTCATATCCAGTCAAACTCAATGCATTCCAACCGCATTTCAACTTTAGAGGGTTTTAAAGTTGAAATGCGACTGATGACGATGAACTTGATTTTATATTAATATGACATTACTTGCAGTGTATCTCGTACCAGAATATAGGGAGCGTGCATGAACTGTAGGAGGCAGCACAGGAGCCGTCAGATTTTTGGCGCGAGGCGTAAATGTGATGTTTATTGTTCCGATGTAGCCCACAAGATGGCAGAACCTACTATGCACAAGAAAACACGTGACGTATAAATGTACATGTTTATGGTTCCGATTCAGGCCACAAGATGGTAAACCCTCCAACGCGAACGGTCCCTATAGGCCCGAGCAAGATGCAAAGTCACATCAGGCTAAAACATTTTATGTCCGAACGCGGCTCCTGGTCAGAATCCAATTTATTTTCATGCCGCGATGGTCCATAAAGAGTAAAAATGACGGAGCTTAGAATGCAGCATGGCCGGCCGAATTAATGAACACATTAAAAAATATCATGAGTGCACAATTTGGCGACGTGCCAATTTGTTTTCCCCGATGTTACTCGTAAAGTGGACTAACGATGAGGCGAAATGTTGACCATTTAAACATGAGTTTGCTTTATAAAAATATAAAAGAGTTTGTATTCAACAAAGCGTATGTTTGTAGGGGAAACTACGCAATGATTGGCTCCTATTTTTGTAGAAACTCAACACTAATGCTTCCAAATAAGATTGAATGTGGCGTAAGCATAGTTTACCCAAATTATCTACAGGTTTGGTTCAAACTACGCTCTATATTACCACATGTACATACAGTAGGTATTCAGATTTACACAGTTCGGCTAGAATGTTACTTTCCTTCCCACTAAGAGTCATATAGGCACAAAAAGAATGTTTTTCCATTATTATTAGTTTATTTCTCACCCAGAAACCAATTAGTTTTTTTCCGCTGTGACTAATCATACAACTTATACGATAAAGGTAAAATGACGATCAACATGTACCCAATTTCCATTTGAAATAAATTTAAAAGGTGACTAATAATTTAGATATTTTTATACTTGCTTCAATTGACTGCCACATGGAGAAAAACATCGAGCATACAATAACATTGGCTAATTCCATTAGTTTTCTTTGATCTTATTAATTTATATAACGATTAAAGATGAGAATAATGATCGTTTTTAAATTAGCAATATATATGTATATATAAAATCTGTAAACACGGTGTTTTTTTTTTACTCAGTTAACTTCGGGGTATGGCTACAAGTACATTTAAGGATATAAATTTATTAATAGCGTTGTTGCAATACGGACATTATATTTAAATCCGCCAAACAATTGAAAACTATCACATATCAATGACATTTCGAATATCGATCGTCCGAGATAGTACTTGCGTTTAATAGCAAATGTATAAAATCATACTAAACACTAATCAATATGTAAACAGGCTCTAAGGCACGGTACACGGTAGTAGGGGTCTTATCAGACAAAAATAAATCATAATCTCCAAAATGGAGTTAATTAGAATACCGGTTCCTTTGTGAAAGTTACTTAATTTAAGCTCAGAAATGCACCCTTGCAATTAACCGACTGTAAAAAGAACACGGTGTATGTTTGATACCTATAGGTAAAAAACTTAGCTAACTTCTTGCCTGTGTTGATAATATGTTTGGATAGACGATCCATATTTGAAATTTATAATATGAATATGACGTAAGGTTTGCAGATTAATCATTAACTTATACATATTGAATATAAAAAAAAGTATTCATTTATTGACAAGTTAATAAAAAAAAATTATATAAGTAATACAATTAACTAAACTAATACTACTATATAAAACTAAAAATCTAAATCTAAAATGGGCCCCCGTGGCAAGGTACCGAGGATGCTGGCAGCATTTCCTCGCTGGATCGCTATGCTCAAGCGTTGGGCGAGGAAGCTGCCAGCTCTCTTGTCCCCGGTCCCATCCACCAGCCGTTTCGCCAATCATTAACTTAATTAAGAAGTTTGATTAATAAACTGTAGAGACGCATGCAAGACTAACCCATTAGCTAAATTTATTTTTACCTAATGCACTTTTCTCAAGCCACATCCTATGAAAGTTATTGCACATATTGGCCAGACTCCAGTTTTTTGTCTTTGCCGTCGTGACTCATGACAATGAAAGACAAATTATGAGAGGGACATTAACAGCCAAGTGTAAACAAATGGATTTTCGCTTTTTAAATGAGAACATAAATAAGTCACTGACTTCAAGTACTAAATGGAGCATGTAAGGCAAGTTGCGGTCACCACGCGTAAGCGCTCCTGTACTAATTTAGTACCTAGGTAGGTTTACGTAACGTACTAATTTAAGACCTAAGGCGTCCGTACTACGCACACAAGCACGGGCAGCTTTATTGCGATGTGCGATCGAACATTCAAAACAAAGTTCGGTTTTGTATTGCGAGCTATATACGTCCTCTTCAGAGAAAGATATAAAGGTTACCGTCGGCTATGACATGGAGGACTATATATGTAGTGCGGAAGTTATTTAAGTTGCGTTCACATTTAAAGTATATTCATCCTTACTGTCCTATCATTTCTCAAGACTTCTCAAGACATTATCGTACTTTTCATTTAAAATGTTGTGGTACACTTAAAGAAAACTCACAAAGTATTGAAATCAACCAAATAACCACTGAAAAATATCATTTAGAGTACATATGGGGCTACTTTATAGCACTAGTGCGAGAAGTAGCATATTACGTTACTGTGTCGAACATTTAAAGGGCCATATGTACTGTAAAACGTTGTACGATACATGTGCGAATAGGTAATTCGCAACTCGTGTCGATTTAAAACACTTCCTATTTTTCGCACTTGTATCGTAATGTACTATTTCAATAATAATTTCATCAATAATCGCCGTAACGAACGGTTCATTACGATGTCTAGATTGTCTATGAATCATATCGTTGGAACGTCACATATGTTTACACGATAAGACACGTAAAGATGAATATACTTTACGTTGTATTATTAAGGAGAAAAATAATAAAAAGGGGGACTTTGTTTAACATTACATCTCAAAACTTTACTGTATTAGAAGAACCGCGGTGCAAGACTTGCATCTTTTTACTCATCAAATCCAATTTGATTTTCAAAAACAAATGTCACTCAAATTTAACTGAATGTCAAGACAGCTTCGAGTAATTAACACATGTGTAAACATCTCCTGACACAATCTAATTAGCAACACTGTCTACCCAATGAATATTTCTGTCATAAGGGAGCATTTCCCTCCTCTCCATCTCTGCCTTTAAGCACAAAAATTATGATGTAAATAAATTTAAAGTCCACTTTTGCAAACAAAAACCAATTATCATTATTAACTTGTTTACGGGAACAAATCGGCCGGCGCCAAGTGGAACAAGTCTCTAGGGACATTTCTTGCCGCGAAACAAAGAGAAGAAGAGTCTTTATCGCTCTTACATATTCGAGTGATAAAGAGGCAAATAGAAGAATTCGATTTTCGAGATACAGCGCGTTACGTCTTTTAAAAAAATCGACTAATCATTGCGGTAAATTAATACTTATTAGGCGTATGGGACTTGGGAATAAATCGGTGTGAAAAAGAAAAAAAAACAGTGAGTTCTTTCAACGCTGGGAAACGTGTAGTTGTAGATATATACACTTATATTTATTTTATACTGAGTGTGAGTACTGTAGGTATGAAGAGCAATATGTATAATCTGGAAAAGTAATTCAGGACTTCTTCATGCTATCTCCTAATATTCTTATTATAAGACTGGGATTCTATCACTTGACATTTAGGTGAGGAATTTTATACTATTAAATAAAAATCATTGATTTTCGCTGAAAATACACCAAGGTATTTTTAAGAACAATATCATATATATTATATTTAAATTAAGATGATATTTGTAAAACGTGACAATTTATAAGGCTTGTTGCTAGGCCTATTTGATAAAGAATTATTGACTTTGATCAAATTGTAGCTTTTAAGACCCTCTATCACTGACCTCCATTTAATCCGTATTAAAAACTACACCGTGCATAAATCATGTTTTTTTATTAATATTAACAAACAATGATGCCTCTTTTCCGATCCATTAAAACACCGACCCTATGGCAAAACATAACAACCACGTAACAACAAAGTTACGAGTCGCGTCCCAAGTGTATGATCGCACAAACTCCCTTCCAACCGCCTACCGGGCGTTCTATTCGAACCGTTAGGGAAACTGGGGATAATTGAATCTGCGCGAGAGTAGGTCTTCTATAATTATATTAGCTACACAGACTTGCCAGCAAATAAAATCCCTACTTGTTAATAGCTCTGCTATTCTGATTCTCACTGCACAATAAAGTTTAAATTTCGTCTTTATAACTGTACTGTATAATAAAATGCCTGAATTTCTACCTTTAGATCTAGGGTTAACTAAGAAACATGCCGTGCAGGGCTTGAAGAAAAATAAGTGACGTTGTGGGTTTGCTAGGATTTTCATAATCATGGACATGTTTTACGCATCCGTTCGAAAAATTAAATATACTGGAAAATACAAACGCCGTGAGTGCTATTTTCTCGGTTGGCCGGAGACAAACATTCTTCAAACGATTTTAATAACAACTCTGCTACGAGTAACACAATTTAACTCAGTTGTAAACGAGAAAATGTAATTGTATTCATTAATTAATACTTTCTCCCTGGAGATGCAATATCGGGCTGCAATAATTCGAGGGCTCTCGCTGGGAGATTTCATTTTTTGTACTTATACGATTTTGCGAGAGATGATGAGTCTACATTCGTATTTGAATGCTTAAAATTATTCATTGTTGTTAGTAATGTAGTATTTGAAGTGTGGCCATAATAGTAGTTTATGCAAGTGGAACATAGTGAGAAGTCTAGCATATTTAATGTCATCTTGTTACGCTCATAAAATGCGAGCGCTACGCCCGAATTTAGAATGAACTTGAACCATTTTTTAAAAATCATACACGCCTTAAAGTTTAGATACTATCTGTTTTGATCGGTAGAGTCGTCTAAGCTAACTCAGTGCAAACTTGGCAAGCGTCAATGTGCATGTGCAAGTGGCGCAATAATCATGTTTCTGTGAAAATATTACTGTCCAACTTTGTCATTGGCAAGTCGATGCAAGATACCTTAGAGCAAACCTTCTAGTAATACTAATCAATCCAATTCGAACGTGCACTGACATCAAACCGATAGTAGAATGATATTGGAGTCATATTAGTAAGCTGCAATTCGCGCGTTCATTTCGCTTAGACTTGTCCGCACAAGTATTAGTGCGAGGAGCGAGACATCCGCGCGAATGATAGCTAACTGATTATGATTTCAATAACATTCTTATATTGGTGTGATGTCAGACGTCAGTGCACATTCGAATTGGCCTGAATGTTTCACCGATTCTTGAGTACTAAGTCAGGCAGGTTCCTTAAGCGAGTAAGTAACGGGTATTAAAGACAACGAACATGTTCCACCGCTGCAACCTCATAGTTTCTTCAACAATGCCCGTATGTTTTTCCAGTGCAGCGGGTGCAATTTCAAAATGTCTACATGGCCGATATTTCACCGAGGAATTTAATATCGGCCTCTTGTTTACGACCAGTATATTCCCGTCTTTTACCGAACATTTCTGATATAACCAGTGTACGATTGAACCCTGTTTACTCATTTTTTGTAAGAAAGTAAAGGCCAGACTTAAGCTGGTTCTTATGAAGGGATAACACCCCGGAACGGATACTGTTTATCTTGTTCCATGGCCTTTGGGTTTTCATTTAAAAAATAACAATTTTTACTGCCCGAGTACGGTAATAACGGGTTTTATTAAATTAATTACCGAGCAGACGCATTAAGTATTTGTTGTTTTTGACCAGAGCAGATACCAACACTTGAAAAAAACGGTTGTATAGGAGTAGAGTATGTATGCATACGTATGTGGCTGTGCCTTGTTTTTACTTGGGTGAGCTTTGTATATTATATTTCAAACCGTATGACATAATAACTAACTAATTGGTCGGTCGAGGTACAGCTCCAATTAGATCTAAAACAAGGCTAATTAGTTATTAGCTGTAGGTAAGGTTAACTATAGCCTCAGTTGCTAAAGAGTTTAAGCCTCTGCCAGAGTCAATAACTTACAATTATCATCCTTTTTTAGGGTTCCGTAGCCAAATGGCATAAAACGGAACCCTTATAGTTTCGCCATGTCCGTCTGTCTGTCTGTCTGTCTGTCTGTCTGTCTGTCTGTCTGTCTGTCTGTCTGTCTGTCTGTCTGTCTGTCTGTCTGTCTGTCCGAGGCTTTGCTCCGTGGTCGTTAGTGCTAGAAAGATGAAATTTGGCATGGATATATAAATCAATAAAGCCGACAAAGTCGTACAATAAAATCTAAAAATTTAATTTTTTTTAGGGTACCTTCCATACACGTAAAGTGGGGGTGACATTTTTTTTTTTCTTCAACCCTAGAGTGTGGGGTATCGTTGGAAAGGTCTTTCAAAACTAATGGGGGTTTTCACGAAACATTTTTTGATAAAGTGAATATATTCGGAGATAATCGCTCCGAAAGAAAAAAATAATGTGTCCCCCCCCCTCTAACTTTTGAACCATAGGCCCAAAAAATATGAAAAAAATCGTGGAAGTAGAGCTTAAGAAAGACATTAAATGAAAACTATAGCGGACATGATCAGTTTAACTGTTTTTGAGTTATCGCAAAAAGTTTTCCCTTCATAGTAAAAAGACTTATTTTAATTAGGTACTAATTATGCAAATTTGCCTATTTGTTTAACTCAGGTGAAAGGTACCGTTTCATCCCTTGGTTAACAATTTACTATACTTTAAGCTCCAGCAGTTTAGCTTATTGTGACGGAAGAGTAACTACGGAACCCTACACTGAGCGTGGCCCGACATGCTCTTGGCCGGTTATTTCAAAATAGGTCGACTCCTAAACACTCGGATTCATACACATCTCTTCGTAAGCAAAGGACTGCGTGCTTAAGGGCAGTGCAGTTTCAAAGGAGGACATGACAGTTTCCTACAATATTTATCACTGCCAACATCAACATTTGAGAATCACCTATATATGGCGCTGTTGTCATATTGATTTTGGGAGAAACCATCGTGTCGAGAAGAAAAAGTCATATTGATGTGTGGGACATAGGTAAGTGGAGTTAAGATTTTCGCCGATTCCTGACCTAAATTTGAACTGTTTCTCACACTGCGAATACATGCAAGTTCACGGCAATAACTGTGTTTATAATTAGATGAACGTCTGAACAGCAACTGGTTCTGTGCACTGCCACTTAAACGTTTATAAGCACTCGTTATTTCATGTTCTGGTTAAATTTTAACTCTACCATGAACCATTTTAGTACGCGTTCCGATGTTTATAATGGCTATACGCAGAGCAAGGGTTATTAAACTGGAATTAAGGTCAGTTAGTACACTAAAAGTTGCCAACCAATGGGGGGGTGCCCTTCTAGGCGGAGGGGGGCAAATGTCTTACGATGGCAATACTACTTTTGCGGGGCGCATGACACGGAAAAAGTACCTATATATAACTGTTGCATTTTGTTTATCATGTTACCGCAGAGTTGATAAAATTTCAATATATTTATCAATAAAAATGATAAATAGTGACGAAAGAAATCATTCGGTAATAAATAGTATGGTAAAGTTTTAGGGCATTCTCTAGCTGGCGCAACTGAGCTGGTTTACGAAAAATAGTATCGTAGTAAAAATATTGTAGTATTTCAGCTTGCAGGCGCCCTTATAAATACGCCATTTTTTTTCATTCATTAAACTTCAGTTTACTGTATTTACTAAACTATACAATAATACAACAAAGCAGCCAACAACATTGTAAATAATAAACAGTTAGAACAAAGGAAGTGAAGTTAAAATTAAACAAACTTAACTGAATGCATCGTAAACGTCTAGGTGGAGCGTAAACTGCAAGTCAACGACAGTTTAGGGATGGGGAAAACTTGTTTGTGTTTGTACCACAGAATAGTAATAGTACCTACTATACGATTATTTTAGAATGAGAAAAAATCCGCATAAATAAGTCTTCTCTTCTGTGTCGCATTCTCGTGCATAATGCAAAAAAGTATGACGTAGGCTCAAACATTGTATCCTGTGTACAGTAGTGTACACAAGCCTATAACACAAGCTTAGAATCACTAGCAAAATACACCATGCATGTTTAATGTGATGCAGGCCTCTCAACAACTCCATAAAGTGCATCTATATCTATAACTGTGGACGTAATGTGTCATTCGGTATAAAAAGGACTATTTCTATTAATTTACCTTAGCTTTAGCGAAGGCCTCCTTTTTGACACGGGCCAACGGATTTCGTATGTCCTGAAGTTCTCCTCTACGAGATCGTAGAAATCGCAATTCTCAACTGATTGTCGTGAAATTTTGTAAGCAGGTTCATTAGTTAGATAGATTTTTTCTGTCGATTCGCTTTTTGGAATATGTCCATAATGGTGAAAATTACAAAGTTGAAATAAACGTATTTGTATTTGTAAAATTGGCATAAATGACTTTAGTGCCATTAGAGTCCATGACACTTAAAACCATTGTAAGTACGCTGTGATAATGACTTTTTGATACACTTTTTAAGCTTATGAATCTTATGGCGAGGACTACAGCGCACAGAGCCACTAAGTATAACTCAGTATTAATTTTACGTGAACGTCCACAGATAATTTTATTTACGTAGGCATTTCCCGTCCCTTACTTCGTAAAAATAAAACTGTTTACGTTATAATAGTAATAATGTTGTTTTATTCGACCGTAGAAAGCCCTTATCTTGCCTATAAAAAAGGGACATTTTATTGGAGTTTTACATCGAGTAAATATTATGATTTTGGCGATAGGCCTTATGTTGCGGATTGTACGAGTAGTATCGTTCTAAACTAAGTAGCAATGAAAATCGGTCGGTTTATCTGGGATGTTCAATTCAAAGTGACCCGTTTTCATTGCTCTTGACTGTCAGACGATGTAGTATACTACAATAATCTTATCTTAAATGCCAGCACGGATATGATTTCTGTCATTTACAGTTGTGGATAAGATATATTCCCCTATCGAATACAATAAAACGTCACGTAAACGCCAAGATCCGCTGATTTGGATAGCAGTTTACGCAGTGTACAATAACGAACAGCACAACTACATATCTAAGCGGTGTGTATACAAAATTATCTGAACACGTATTTCCTGTTGTAAGAATAAGTAAGCGCGTTTGCACATTATATTGACACCTTGCCCGCTTATCTACTTGTGCTGATGTACCAAGTTTTGCAGGAATCAGACTTAGAGGGAATCAAGTCGGGGTCACCACTTTACGGGATGTCTATCTGGGAGTTGAAATACGTAGAGGTACTTAATTCAGAACGTTTTGCTTCACTAACAACTAGGACACAACTAAGGAGCTAGCCATACTTTGGATCTTCCGTAGCCGCGCGGAATGCTGACTGATAGCTAACGGGTGGACTGTATAATGAGAGATATATGATGTAAACACGTATTAAATGTACTAATTTTAATCAAATAATATAATACAGAAAATATAGCACAATTCCTATCAGTGACAACGACAGACTGACACATGTGACATGGAATAACAAACTAGAAGTGAAATAGAAATACAAAAGAGGTCACATCGCCAGTCGCCAGCACTCACAATACATAAGCTATCTCTAAGGGTATGTTAGTGATTATAGCAGGCAGATCTCTACAAATAATAAAAATATAAATACTTATTTTGCTGAAATGACGTTGATAAGCTAGATGATAGCACTATATTGGGTTACTGAACTTTGGCAAAGCAAATTTACTAATTTGCTTAACGGTACTCCGTTTCGCAATAGGTTGTGTATATTTAACCTACAACAAGCATTTGTTCGGATTTTATTATTCAATGAACCGAAATACGATAACGACCAGGGAAAATAGATAGCCGAAAATAAATTTATCTTGTGAAAGAAATGTGCAGTAAAAGCTAATTTAGTATAGTACCAGCACTTTATTTAATGATAATTGAACATTTATTTAAGTAATGTACAGTAAGTCAGACTATCTTGTAGAAAGCCCCGCTGTTGTTTTACCTTAGCATTAGCAGAACTTTTTGCCAATGTGATCTGCTCAATGCTACTAATTTGGTAATTAGGCGGGCAATTTCTGTCAATTTCGTTTTCGTGAAGAATCACGCGGGGTGCGGATAGATTGTCATATGTCAGGTCATGTCAGTACATGACAGGACTGTTCTTTGTCAGTATTGCAGAGGAACTTGGCGAGTACTACACATACTACCATACCAGCATTACCATAGTAGCAAGTATAATTGGTGTAAACCGTTCTTGTCAATAAATAAATAAATAATAATAATAAATAAATATATTTGCACAATGCAGTCAACAACCCTATTGGACTTCCACCCTATTATCCATATTGTGCTTGTCTTTTTATTTGTTTATTCATTGCTGTATTTATTTATTTTTTGCGACAATAAATTACTGTTTATTTAATTTTTAAATACATATGTGACGTTTTTAAGCAAAATGTACTACATTGTCGCTTACCATAAGGACAAAATTTGCTTGTATCTTTATACGAATAACCTGTTAGAGCGTCCTTATTGCAAGCGACAATACAATGTGGTACCTTTTTCTCGAAAACGACACACCTGACAATTATAGCAATAACAAAAAAGTGCATTTTTCAAACTGCCTTGTTATTTTTAACGAGTAACTTTAACGGCCGGAGAGATTAAACGTAAAATTAACGGCCGCTCGATATCGTTTTTCCGTTAAAATGTACGACGATAAATAATTTATGTTTTACTGAAGCGCGGCACTTATTTTTTAATACTTTCTAGGCTTATCGCAGAGTTACGTTGTAAAAAGACCTATTAATAAATTTTCATATTATCAGTCCGATTTACAACATTCAGCCATGTAAAGTAAGTACATGTGTACTTTTTAATTAACAGTTGTTTTGTAGTGTAGTTTTTTTGTGCCATCACAGTGAATCCCTATGTTTTTTCTTGTATCTTTATACGAATAACTTGTCAAGGCGTCCTTATGGCAAACGACAAAGCGGGACGTTTTGCCGGCCGCAGTCACAATTATGACCTCAGCGAAACAATTATATTATTTATATTTATCTAAAGAACTACCCTATAAATAAATAACAAAATTCATTAAAAAAACATTTGATAAGAATATTCATACAGGGTGACTCATTTTGCTTGCTCGCGGATGTACGTTAGGTAATATATTTAACGTGTGAAGTTGATTATTATGACAAAGTACTAAACATAAAGCGTTTAAGAGTTTCATAGAACGTAAAACATGTTTTTAGTGTGCCGCATGCAACGTTATATCTATGATGTTAATTTAAACAAATGAGCATTCTCGACAATAATGACAGTCAGTAACTTTTCATTCAAAAAATTGAGCAAGTGTTAAATTGTGTCCAGTTTCCGAGTACAAGAAATTAAAGACTGTAACAAAAAAAAACCTGTCACCGATTTACTTCTGTACTCTTGAAAAAGGAGAACCTATCGAATCACGATTGTGGCCTATGAAAACATGTAAAAAATTACATCAGCCTGAAAATCCCGTTTTTACATAAACAGAAATCAGTTCTGCACAGAAATCCCCAGTTTCCTCACTCGGCCATGAAAACAATTTCGATAAAACTTCGCTAGTAATACAATCGCCAACTGTGGATAGTTTGTAAGAGCCTAGTGTAAATATCAATCCCTTGCCGAGCTTAGGCGAGTTTTATGCATGTGAACTAACAAATAAAGGTGTGGGAACATCTTACACAGATCAACCTTGCCCCAAACTAAACAAAGCTTGTACTATGGGTACTAGGCGATAATTTAAATATACTTATATCGATAAATACATACCAACACCCATGACTCAGGAACAAAGATCAGTGTGAAAGTGAAAGGACCATCGGCTTCATAGGCAGGGTACTCTATCACTACCCACTAGGCCAGCCCGGTCGTCATCACTGTGCTGTAACATGTACGGTAGTAAAGTCTTGATATTTTGCTCATACTGCTGCCACTGACGGCATTTTGCCACAGCATATTCGTACTCGCACTACGGGCAAATCGTTAGCAGTCACAGTGATTGTCGTTTGACGCTTGACGCACATGTCACGCAAGCAGTGTGCCGTTTCTCATAAAGTACTGTATACTAGAACGTACATGTGCACGCATACGATATGGTCAGGGCTTAGTGTAAGGCCTGAGTGGACGCTCGAGTTGGGCGCGGGGCGAGGCGTGCGGCGTGCACGTTAAATACTCATAGCTTGACTTAAAGTCCTATGTCCCCTAGGTGGGGCAGAGGGCGTCCACAGTGCGCTGCCATCTCGTTCTGTCTTGGGCTGCGTGCTTCGCCTCGGCCATGATAGCCCGATTCCTGCTAACTGGGATGCCACTCAACGCCGCCAGGATTGTTTGGGACGGCCTGATCCTCTCTTGCCTTGCGGGGCCCATTCTAGGACTTCCAAACGTATAGGAACGGCCCTAGTAAACGCGGCTCAAATCACTTATGACCCCAACGCCACGCTGCACGCCCCGCCGAACGCTCCGCTTCGAGCGTCCACTCAGCCCTTACACTTAAGTGAGTTAATAACTGCAATCGTGAGCTGAATGCACCTGAACAATTATTGAGCATGAGCCACAAAATGTAAAACGTGCTCCACGATTACGCATACTTGTTAAGTTATTACGTACGTTAGAGCTCACAAATAGTTTACCCGAGAACCATTGCGAATAGTCAGCCTTAAATAGAAAAAGAAAAGCGCCAGTGAGGAGGTATCGTACACCGAGGAATACTCGGCAATCTGCTAATGCATCCGGTACAGATCGGGTAAGCAAACATTTATTACTTCTTGTACAGATATTTGAGTTATGTCAGAAGTTTAGTACTTACAGCTCCTTCTCCTTATCTTAGCGCTATTCCAGTTGCATGCTAAATGTGCCCAGGTTTACTTTTGGCAGGCTAATCTTAAGAATTGGCACAGATACTGGTTTTTACGAAAACGACTTTTCAATCAAAGGGAAACTATTATACACTCGCGTGCAAAAGTATTGCATCACTTTGCATTTTTTCAACTGCACCCAATATCCTTGTAATTCTAGAGCCGATTCTGAAAATTTTGGTATCAACTGAAAGCTTATAATCTAACGCATTAGAAAATTGGGAAATTTAATGAAATTTCAAATCTGAAGACTGAAAAAAATCAGAAACTGAAAGTAGCGACATATTGGTTGAGAAATAAATTTAGGAAAGTTAAGAATAAAAGTCATTTATTTAATACAAAATAAATTATTATTATTAAATTAATACCTGGTGTTGCCACCCCTAGCCCTCCTCACACAAATCAAGCGGTTTTTCATAGACCTAATTAATTTTCTAATGAAATATTGTGGAATAGCGTCCCACTCCTCCAGCAAGGCTCCCTTCAGCTCCTCAACATTGGCCGGGGCAGGATTCCGCTTCCGAATCCTCCTTTTCAGGTAGTCCCACACGTGTTCAATGGGGTTAAGGTCCGGGCTTATCGCTGGCCAGTCCATGGTGTCGATGCCCACTTCGAGAAGGTAGGCTGCGGTGGCCCTAGCGGTATGACACGGGGCATTATCCTGCATTAGGATGAACCCCTCATCAAAAATACCGGCATAAGGAACAACATGTTCCTCCAGGATGTCAGTAATGTATTTTGCAGCGGTCAATCCACCGCCACGGCCCCCGCCAGGCACGAAAACCAGCTCTGTTCGCGTGGCGTAGGAAACGCCGCCCCAGAACATCACGGATCCACTGCAATAGGCGACTGCCTGCCTTTCGGAAAAGCAACATTGGGCGAACCGTTCTTCTGGCCTTCTGTAGACTCTTCCTCTTCGGTCACATCCATTCAAACATATTCTGCACTCGTCCGAGAAGAGAACTGGGGTCCATTGCTCAATGGTCCAGTCCATATGATTTTCTGCAAACTCTCTTCGGGCTGTACGGTGTCGCGCCAGCAATCTGGGCCCCGTTGCAGGCCTCCTGGGTGTCACGTTCGCTTTCTTGAGTCTTCTTCTTATTGTCCACTCACTGGCAGCCACTCCTCGTATCTCACGCAGACGCTGCTGGATGGCAACGCTTGTCAGGTGTCGATCTCGGAGAGATGTTGTGACAATGAAGCGGTCGTCCCTCTCTGATGTACACTTTTTGCGGCCGCTTCTTGGTCTTGAAGTAAAGGATCCAGTCCGTTGGAACCTCTGGTAAACTCGGCAAACTGTAGATTGACTTAAATTCAGCGTGGCAGCTACTGAACGTTGGCTACGCCCCTCTTGCAGGAGCTGGACGACTTGGCGGACTTCAGCTTCAGTGGTTTCCACTTTTCATAGGTCTTCTTCACGGGAAAATATGCGGAGATGTGTACCGGTCAACTTTTGATAAGTGACTGATAACAACCCCTCCCCTACCCCCATTTTATAGGGGTCAAGGGTAGCGCAACTCGTGCGCGTGATAACGCGAAACCGCTCACAAATCGGGAAAATGCCGATAATTTGAAAAATACTGGGCCGTTTTCCATGTTTTTTAACTTTTCGTAAAGCTAAAACTTCAAGGGACATGATCCCATTAAAATAATTAATCGAAAATAACCGGTTTACAAAATTATTGGGTGCAGTTGAAAAAATGCAAAGTGATGCAATACTTTTGCACGCGAGTGTATTGGGATAATTAAAACGTATACACGATCTAGTCATTCACAGAAAAGTAACTATTAAAAAAACTAAGTTTTGTATAGATAGAATTGTTTACCAACCCGACTTTTTTTTTACAGTTTTGATATGGCGTTACTCTCAGTACGTAGCTGTGCTACACCGTAGCTCGTAGCAAGCTTGTTTTATTGAGGAATAACAGGCGTAGACCCTTAACGTGAAACCTACAGTTGTTAGTACGAAGTGTTTAACTCTTCCAGGCCGCATCTACAAGGTTTTCCTAAAATATCCAAATATATTACTCCAATTACTCCAGCTCTCATGGTTCACTTGAAGAGAAGTCCCATTTCTCGAAAGTGCAATGTAATTTGAACCTTAAATCGGAATGCTAAAGTTGAAATTATATTGGCGCGATGTGGTCGATAAATCAAATAAGGGTTAAACTTACAGGCCAATTCGAACGTACACTGATATCAGAATGACATCTAACTGATGTCATCCTGTTATGTATCGTGCATTTCGCTCGTACTTATCCGTACATGTAATGCGCGGGCGAGACGCATGATAACTAAATAACATGATTCAAATACCAGTCAGATGTCAATGTACGTTCGAATTGGTCTGTTATACCGTTAGGCAGGGCAGTTAATTTGTGTTTTACCATCTCAGCACTTAAGCGAATTTTCTTCATGAGTTCAGCATTATGTATATAGAAGAACATACCTGTAACAAAAAGGATCACATATAAAACTGCTGACTCCGCAACATATATCTCACGCGCCGTCTCGTTTAGCAAATCATAAAAGATAGTATTAAAATATATCACAAGTACCTTGGGGCCATAAAAGGCGGCAGATTTTGAGAGAGCTGTAAATACGGGGGCTATTACAATTTATAGCGTCTGCGAAACGAAAAGAGCATTAGGAAGCTTTAGTGTGAAGTTTGATTCTCTCGTAGTTGTGGTAACTTGTAAAAATAAACATTTCATCCTAGAAATGAAATTAATTTAGTATAGCACAGGCCAATTTTAGTTATTAGATCAGATAGATATGGTACTGATCTGTGACATTTGTCCAACCAAAAACGTCAGTTTTGACACTGACAGATCAGTATCATATCGGAAACAGATATAATAACTTTAACACAAATTGGCCTGACAGCCTACGGTTAGCAGAAGATTGAATTGGTTTAAGTAATTACGTGTTCAAAGCTGCGAATAATTTTAAACGATGGTGCTAATATAAAAAATCGATGGTATACTATGTCACAATTTTTTATATGAATCAACTTGGTACAAATCTTAATTTCGCCACTTTTTTATATTTAATAAATTTAACACATATCCGTGAAAGAATAAGGATCAAAGTCAAATGGCGTTCTAAAAGTTTTAAACATGTGTCTTAAGAAGGCAGTAAATTTACTGCGGCTACAAAATTCTCTTTGACAATCCACCTCTATTTCAAATTTTCTTTGCTTTTACTGACTTTTGTTAAAATACATAGTTTAAAATTGGTCAACGGCTAACTCCATATTAACGTTAACAAGTCCAGCAAACGAGATCGTTGCAACTGGAACCGTAACAAGCAAGACTTAACGACAATTTAGCGCTAAAAAGACCAGTGCTCAGGCGACAAATGAACACCACTTTCGTCTCACTAAAAACGCCGCAACTTCGTACAGAACTCATACGCACATAATACGTTATTCTTCTGGATATACTATTTCATATGAGCGTTCAGCTCGGGCGAGATAGCGTCAGTAAACAAGACTTAGAACGCGTCGTTAAATTCGAAAATGACTTATGTGCGCATAAAGTAGTATGCAGTTATGACATTTTAACTTGTGATAGTGCAGTGATATAATGGTGGTATATTAATATGACGCTTTTTAACGGAATATATTATGGCAAGAGGGGTCTTAGTTATTCCTTTAAGGACTAGCTTATGGGCTCTAGTTCCGGGGTTTAAATTGAAATTATATGAGATTGTGTTTTGCTGGCTTTCCATTAAGGGGTGCGAAATAAAAGTAACATTTTTTTCGTACGTACATGGCATACAAGCATACAGCCTGCCTGATGGTAAGCATTCACCGTAGCCTATGGACGCCTGCAACTCTTTGCAATTAGTGCAACTAAGCATACTTTTCATGGGGTCTTTCGACCCCATTCCGCAGTGAAGGTGCATAGACAACGCCCGCCGAATCGCTCTATTTAGTGGCTTGAATGATTTTAATGTTATTTTATAGCTTGCAGCGAACACTCTGGATACTTTAGGAAGCTGTAAATATTGGTATACGGGGTGAATTTCATACTCAGCATTAATATAATTCCTGATGGTTGTTGAAACCAAATCTTGTTTACTATTGTGATATTATTTAAAAAATCTAGTATTCTACGAAATCTAAATCTAGAACCTAGTATTCGTAGAAAATTATATTAAACAAATGTTTCCATAAGACCTACAATGAGTGTAAGGCGTTAACGCATTTATTACAATATTTTAAAGGTATCAATGTCAATTTACAAAATATTCATATACGAGAAAACCCATTTGTAAAAATAAAAACATCTGTACAAGGTGGCCCAAAAATATGTATATTATAAACTGAAATAAATGTCATATACTCGTACGAAAGAAAAAGTGACCAAGGCCTCCAGTGCCTGAGACTGGAATCAAGAGGAAGCTGGTTCAATCCCAGCCTCCGGCACTATATGAATATTTTCATTAAAAAACCGGACGAAACCTGCGTTGCGGATATAAAATTATTTTCCATCATCTTGTCACTATAAGTGAATTCAAAATTTTGTTGTACAGAAGTTTTTTACGCTAAATTTATTTATATTTATTGTGTTTTTGTTATATAGCAGTTTCGACACAATAAAAACTTTCGTTAAAATAATTTAATTTGTTTAATAGTATTGCAAAAATACGTAGAAAGATATTTTACTTTACTATGCTGATTATTTTAACAAATGTTAGCTGTTGTGTATCAAATTGAAGATAAAACATTTAGTTTCCGTTAAACGATTGTACTATTAATTTTTTAATATTATTTTTTTAAAAGACGTGTAAGTAAGAAAAATATTCCTAAAAATTATTTGTCGTCCTAATTTTGTGTCACCCTGTATTTAAAGGGTAAGACGGTGGTGTATTTGTTGGTTGTATGTTTTGTTTTATGACCGCAGGCGGCATGAGAATCAAATGCCCCATAAACTTTGACTTTATACCTTTTTGGGCGTTCAATTTTTAAGATACGAGTAGACCAAACTATTCCTCGTAGATTTAAAAATCTTGGAATACAAGTAGTAATTTTAAAGTATATTGCATACCGTAAAAGTAGAAATGTTGGAGCATGCTTAAGAATATTATTTTTCTGCTTGCATGTAGGTTTTTGTAGGGCTATTTGTATAAAAGCTACGTAAAACGAGCGACGTTAACATTCAAAGATTATTAAAAATAAACCGAATCCGGCTACACGCTACATTCGTAGCTGATAACACGTTTTTTCCGCTTTGTAACGAAATATGCCCACGAATATAGAACCCGTCTAGCCTAGCAGTAAATGTGTTAAGCCACTTAGTAAGGCATTAGTAATTATTTTTCTGTAAAACATCAGATAATCAAGGTTAATTTCTTTTCACGTACGAGTAACACCTGTTTAACATTTACCGAGCAATAAATGTATTATTCGACTGTTGCTCACATCCGTATATGTTGATTCAGATGGAGGGCAATCGCAATCGCACTAGCATGTCATAGTAAACGCGGTGACAGTAGGGTAACCGTGGGGCGTACCACTATACCTCTCGCGTCGAATGATAGTTCCTTCAAGTGTCTTTTGGTTGATATTAATAAAAAAATCGATAAAATATGTTTATATAACTAAAGTAGCCTACGTAGCCCTGGCAGCCGCTAAGCTTAAATAGAACTGGGCTCCGCTCCGGCACATCTGCCGTATGTCAAACTACGTGTGGGCCAAGCAAACCACCGAGTGGACACCAAACAGCGCGGCGTCACGGCAGACCCCGAAGGAGAACTTGACGTCTTTCGGAGATTGGTTTAATACTGCCATAGACCGAGACGTCCATATCCCGGTCGATTTAACACCCACATCAACAATACCAGTTTTGGAGCGCAGTTCGGTGTTCCAAACCCGATCGGTTCTGCGAGTCATCAAAACATAAATATAAATGATGACAGAGGAACAACTTCGAGTAAATTGGCGATTGTGGTGAGTCAACTGATGGAACACACATGTTTAGAATATCCTGTATCAAACTAGGCTAATGAACTGTAACAAAGAGTTGAACTACTGTCGCCTGATGTGTGTTGTGGCAAAGCAAATTTGCTCCGGCACAATAATTGTTTAATTGCCAATGACTGTTAAACAATAGACCCGGCTTTGTGCAAATATGTATTGTCAAAATGGCGTCATCGCCAATAAATTATAGTTAAAACATCTGTAAGTGCCACTTATTACATTTATGGAATAATTCCAATAAAAACCTTCGTTATTATTTGCAAAATTTTCGATCCGAAAACTTTTGTAATGTGTATAAAAGTGAAGTGAGACCCGGTCTTCTCTTTATGGCTCCGAAAACTGGCCGACAAGAAAAGTGGACGAACATACGGAAATGAGAATGCTTCGTTCGTCCGGGGGAGTCACGCGCTTAGATAAAATAAGGAACGAATACATACGCGGAACCTTCAAGGTTGATAGTATTCCAGACAAAATGAGAGAAGTTGGTATGGTCATGTTATGTGACGCGAAAATGACCACTTCACCAAGAGTACGTGCCATAGAACGACTAGAACGAGTGTAAACGAGGCGCAGGACGACGACCAGCAACATGGACACAGACTATTCAAAACCTAAAAGCTATCAATGTTGTACCAGAGACAACCAACAACCGTACGATGTGGCGCAAAAATACTAACTAACGGATAAATACGGGATAACCCCATGTAAAATGGAATCAAGAAGAAGCCGATTCAGTTTGATATAGTTTTCATATAATTTTGATAGAAGCACCAGAGTTAGCGGTTCACGCTGATTGGACTGATCAAATGCAATCAGGTATTGTCTCACAAGGCATTTCGCAGGCACTTATTGGTGCGCATGAGATGCCTGATAACACGACTCAAAGACGAGACTCAAAATGAGATTTAAAACATTTCAAATTGTTATAACAGAATCAAATCTCCTTGTAAACGAAATGTAACGTATATAAGAGAATGTGCGGTATAAAATGCTAGTTTAAGATTGTTTAAGTCGATTCTCGTCCACTTCGTAGAACTTTAATACGATAAACGCCTCATTAAGTCCTATAAAAATCGATCCCTAACTTCGGCTCAATATAGTGATATTACAAAAGACTTGGCACCAAACTTAGCCCGATATTTCTAGTTAGGAACTATTTTAGCAGTTCCAACGGCTTCCCGATATCGGAATTAATTAAAACTAGTCCAGGTGTATTCTGAAACCAAAAATCAGGAATAATATAATACCACTGAAACCAAAAATCAGGAATAATATAATACCAATTAAATATAACTGTTTGCGTCTTATACTAATGAGCTGCCCACGTAGCCAACATGTCATTCGTTAACGCTCCGTGGCGAACGAAACGCAACTACCACTGTCACACTGATATGAGATGAAGAGAGATGACTACGCTACGCTACAAAACGTTAACGATTGGCATGTTGGTTGCCTGGACGGATGGGAAGGAGGAAGGAAGGAAGAAAACCTACCAAGAGCATCGAAAATCGTTGTATGAGAAGCAGATAACGTAATTTTGATTTTCGATGTCAGGAAACAACAATCTAAGAAGAATGGCGGTATTTTGTGAAGCTTATCACCAATCGCTGAAATGATGAGCAAGGCTTATCTGACAACAGTAAAATGCCAAAAATAGATCCCAGTTACACGACACAAAAAAGCTTTAGCAAATAACTAATGTTTTATTCAACTAGGCATTAGTTGAATAAAACATTAGTTATGCTCTTCGACATAATATAGCTATGTTACGAGCTTACGAGCAGTACGAGTATGTACTTTGGTGCCTATTTACTTCCTAGTCTAGCAGATTACTTTGCATGCTATTGTGTAGTAAAATATCTTTTTGTACAAGAATTTTACTTTATCACCTATTGTATGGACCTTATTTTATGGCAAATGGGAAACAAAAAGTGGGATAGCAAAATTTAATTTGTATTCAATACCTATGCCGTTGCCATTAGGGTTTGCAATCCGGATCCGAAATGTATGAAATTATCTGGACCTGGATCCATATCCACGGATCTTCCCATACATTTCAGATCCGTCGTACAGACCCTACTTGCAATAAATACTACTAATGGGTAGTCAATTTATGGTGTCAAAAATATATCCGTACAGTATTTAATGGAACATAAACGCACGGGTCTCATGTACAGACAGCTGCAGAGATAGTTGACCCCCCCCCCTACATAGACTGCTTGTATGCAGGGGGGATCAACTATCTCTACTATTTGTACATACGAAGTTCTGGACCCGGATGTAGTTTTGCGCACGAATGATTCTGGGAGAGGACAGTCCAACAGTGGAGATTCTTTTGGTTCATATGATCATGATGGTCAGATCATGATAATAATTATTGGAATCTAGCGTTACTATGCGGAAATCCATATTAATGATTATGTTATGCATTAGCGAGAGTGAGCACGCGCAACTAATACATTTTCGATGTAATGTTAAGTATGTGAAATTATTATTCGAGAATTAGACTCCCGTAAACTAGAGCGTTTTGTTTCGGAGAACTTGCCCATTTGCCGCTTTCTTAATATTTATGACGCGAGTCATAAGTGGAAGCGGAAATCATATAATCATAGGTATAATTTATATAGTAAAATTATGAAGCACTGGAACTCTATTCATTTAGAGTCCAGATGTAATATTTATAAGTACATGTAAGTTTAATTTTAAATCACATATTGTATTGTTACTAACATAGTTGTAAGTTCGTGTAATACTATTAAGTCTATGGACATCCAAAAGTCTGAAATAAAGAAATTTATTATTATTATTATGTATAATCAGCGTAGATGTCATGCAAGACTTTTGTTTGTACGAAAAGTAAATAATGGGACGGATCAAAAACTCAATACCTACTTACATTTTAAGCTTTAGGCGCCCAGAAACAAAAACCTATCAAGATGATTTTTTGGCCTCTTTAGGTTCAGTTTACAATTACTTTGAATTGTAGTCTTATTTTGACTTTAAATGGATATATTTTGGATATAAACGCGTTTACAAAAATAAAATATTTAAAAGAAAAAGGAGAAAAAAAAAAACAAGTTGACATGACGCATCGATCATGATCATATCAGCAGATTTTTCAACATATAATTATTCATTCCCCCAGTCAGTTTTTTACATGTTGTCCCACACAGCGGGAAACTTTTCAAAGTTTTCGAATCTTATTGTCGAAGGCATAAGCCAGGCGTAGCTGGGCTATTCGGCTCAAGTCCTAACACGTTAAATTTATGTTACATCTTGGATACTACTTTTACAAAAAGCTTTCATAAAAGCTTATAAAATAAGCACGATACATTTAATAAAGGTACTTAGGTACTTTTCACGACCGGTCTAGCCTAGTGGGCAGTGACCCTGCCTATATAGCCGATGGATGTGGGTTCAAATCTTATTTGTGTAATGAACAGTTGAACACAGATATTTGTTCTTGAGTCATGGGGTTTTCTATGTATATTTATCTATATACGTATGTCTATCGTCGCCTAGTACCCATAATACAAGTTTTGCTTAGTTGAGGGCCTAGCTAGGTCTATCTGTGTAAAATTGTCCCCAAATATTTATTTATTTAGGCAATAATTATTGCACACTTAATAAAATGCAATAAAGATGAACACGACAATGTCAACAAACAAGTTGTTTGCAATTGCAGTTGTTAAATATTTTCTTACTTTGCTCCTTGCCACATTTTTACATGTTTCTGTTTAGGTTGTCTGGTTGCGAAAATCCTCAGGCTTTAAGTCCGTCATTTGGACATATTTGTAGTCTTTGCAAAATAAATAAACACGCTCGTGGTCCGACGATATGTACAGTCGTCATCAAATATATCGGCGAGGCCAAGGTGCTCAAAAATATCTGAACACGCACGCCTTGAAAATAGAGGCGTGTTCAGATATTTGGCGAATATACAAGATCGTAGGCAACGTTTAATTAGTTGGACAACGCACGCCCGATCATTGTGGTGATCCTTGGGCGAAGGATTTTATCGAGTAGGGAATGGCATTCGGCTGGCATAATGATCATTGTTAATTGCCGACAGACCAGAGAGTTCCATCCTGTATACATGGGTCAAAATTATTAATTAAAATATTACGACATTTTTATACTTGTACCTATTGCTCTTTTGACATGAAATCATTATTTATGGGAATATGAATAAAAGTAGTAAATTTTGACATTGTAATTATTATTCTAGTCTATTTTATTTTGAATTTGACATGTTAATATATTAATTATTTTTGTATTTATTATTTCAACTAATTTTTATTTTACTATGAATCATGATTTCATTGTTATTATGTCAATATTATTAATTATTTATTATTCTTATTATGTTTGGATATGATTTGATTTTAATGTACTTACTAACCCCTAGCTATAACGATGGTACTAACATTTTTTTATGGAATTCTAGTAGTTCTGAAATAAAAATATTTTATTTTTATTTTTATTTTAAATACACTGCCATTAAAATGAAACCTGATTACCATTCACTTAGGTAATACTATCAGCACTGTTTGGTTGTTAGCTGACGATTCGTAAGCGTAATTTTATAAATAAGTTATATGTATTAAAAAAACGTTCTACTTTTGCATGTGTTTTATATATCAAAGTTAATATGTATTGTTTTTATTTAAAAATGTGTTTTTGTTTCTCGTTCAAAAATCCCACATTCTGACTGTCCGAATTAGTTCGGATAATCGAGGTTCTACTGTATTGCAAATACGTTAAGTTAATATATAGAAACACTTTTATTGCCAATGGTTAATTAAGAGTGTTACTATATTATATCCGCATCAACATTAGGCAGGCCTTCTGTATATTGTGTACCAAAACCTCTGTTTGCAGCACCCGTATAGCATGCCCAATTGCTCATTAGCAGTACGTTATATCGACGTGCTAATACACTATTGTGGGAATACCGGGATATCAATGGAGCAAATCCAATGAAACCGCAAAGGCTGGCGTTTGCGTTATATAAAGTCCATTTTATGCCTAAAATGCCTTACATCATTTTGGTAAAGAGCTGATACTCTTCAAACTGCTGGATCGATTTCTATCAAACATAGCTAAGAACCACCGCAAATAAACTCGCTTTCATTAAAAAAAACCGCTACGAAATCGGTCGATCCGTTGAAGAGCTACGATGCCACAGACATACAGACACACCCCTCTTTTTGCATCGGAGGTTAAAAAGGAGAGCCAACTTCAGAAAACAATTTCAAATTCATCATTTTATGATCTTCATTAGCAGTACCGTAAAACTATTCAACTATAGTCTAGTCCACAACCATGGTTTACAAGTTCAATACGCAATTAAGTATAAATAGCATTGTACTTTTTGATTTCCTCTAAATTTTTTCTTCCATTTATAAAAATATGCATAAAAATTGCCATAAAACTTTTAAATCGCATAGACATCTCCATACAAACACATAAATATCCAAAAGATTTGTAGGCTAATTCTAATTTTATTTTATTTTTAACTTTATTTAAGTTTTCCCTTACTTTTGCACATTTACTTTTACTGAGTGCCACACTGGGCCTTACTGAAATCAGCGTCGCGAAGTGTGCCATGAGACTCATACCGTGACACCAAGCTGAGTGAGGACCATTTAGCGCAACTCTTAATTTTGTGTAATTATTTGTAGTTAGTTTTAAGGTTATGTTATTGTGCTGATAAATGTTTTTTCTTTCTTTCTTTCAAATCATAGTCACACCTAAATGAAGATATTCGAGTTAATATTTGATCATATTTGCGAGCTTTGAATGGCTACAATTCAACAACACAACACAAGCCATAGGAGAGCGAACTCGTGTGTTTAAAATATTTAAAGAGTTCCGTCGATTTCTCTAGAATTCACTAGCAGGAGCTTAGTATTTAAATTAATTTAGACACCGCAACAATTTCAAAATTTGTGCGTTCCATATCACATTATCTTCAGTACAACAATATTCACAAAACACAAACCAGGCAAGTATGTGTATGGCGTCATAAATATCAATAACGATTCTATAAATCGTGCTTATGCGATGCTCGCCTGAATGGCCGCCGATACAGTATTTATTATATTTGGGTTTCGTATTCAGAGCGACACGTACGATGTTTTGCAGTTTTCGTTAAAGATTGCGATGTGATTTTTATTCAGGCTTTTCTTAAGGGAAAGGGAAGTCTTGCCGCAACGTATTCCCTATGGGTTTAGGAATCTACCGTAAACTTCGTCAATATTTATAACCGGGTCTAAAGCGAATTTATTTTATGTTTCAACACAGGTTTCACTGGCCATGGTCGCGGCTAACTGATGTCCCAGCAAAATGTAAAAAAAGAGATTTGTGTTACTACCCGACATAAAGTTAATGAAAAAGTCTTTGACATATATTTAACGACGGGTCTTACGGGCGCTAAGTATGGTGCTAGTTCTGCGGTGTCACTCACGAATTTAAGCCAATCGAGCAGTCTAACGCAACTAGTTGCCACCAATCGCGCGCGTGATGCTAACTCATTAACCAATCGCGTTATGGCATTATACGGCACAATTGGCTCGAATTCGTGAGCGTGACACCGCTATACTGATCCCATTCTTACTGCCCGTAAGGCCCGACAGCAGTTTCGTAGTGAGTTACTTATCTTAACAGACTTCAAGATTTCGAAGGATGTGTGGGTGGTCAATATTCAGGTATCGGGTTTATGAAATACGCTATAAAATACCCATACGTAAATATCGCACTCGAATGGATTATATTCTTATGCCGGCGGCTGATCGTAAGATCAGGCAGATCGTAATATTCCTGTGTAATATTTTGACGGTGATCTCATTAAATAAATAGATAGGTAGGATAAGTTCGTTAGGTTGCTTCAGATGCCCGAAGGACAAACTGTCCAGAAATAGGGGCGGGCTCCGTTGACTCAAGGAACGAGACAACGATTTTCACGTTTCATCATATGCCTAGGAATTTCAGGATCTGCCTGCTTTTGCGATCGGCCGCCGACATATATATTACGATACGCATTCATTCGGATCTTTTTTGTCTTCTCAATGATAATTGTTTGTATTCAAAGTGAAAATATTTGTTTATCAAATTCTTTATATGTAATACGGTATCGATTGCTATTCATTGTGTTTATTAAATACGCTATAAAAGTACCCGTACGCAAACATCGCCCACGTACGAATTACGGCGCATCGAACCGTTATGGATATTTATGACGTCACGCATTTCGGCTCTGTTTTATGTCTTCTCCGTGATAATTGTTTGGAGGGTAAGTGGAATATTTTTTTGCAAAGACGTTATATAATTGCAACCTAAATGTACCTACAAAAATATAACCAATATTGCAGATGGCGCCCCATATACGACACCAACTATAATAGAACTACTCAGTAATATATGGATACGTATATGGAAGTATATGGATACGTATCTGATAAGATCAAAGTTTGTTAAAAAAGTTATGCACTGATTTCTTTACATTTCATTTTGATCGAAATTGATAATAGGCTAGATGACATTTTTTTATTAATGGTATCAATCGTTCAGGTTCGTTTTTAGAATCAAATGTCTATATCGGAAGTATATGGATACGTATGTGATAAGATCAAAGTTTGTTAAAAAAGTTATGCACTGATTTCTTTACATTTCATGTCTGGACCCATTGCATTAAAGTAAAACAAAAGTCAAAAATGATAGTCGTACTTCACTCGCGAAACGCTCCCAACAAAACGATAAGCAAACGTGACGTCACGGTCACTGAGAGCCCATCTTGAAGTATGAAAAACATTAAAATTGCGATGTCGATTTGTCGGTGAAATATTGCGTTTATGTATATATTTACTATAAAATATTTTTTTGGATAAAATGTAAGGAATCGAATGGTACCCTTACTTTATCCCTTTGTGGAAAAAAAACCTTTAATTTTGAAACTTTCAGGTCCTATATTTTTTTATCATTTCCAAATATTATTTTAATAACCACATTATTGCGATAAATTGCTCATTTGCTATCTATTTTACTACATTTCGTTATAAAGTTCAACATGTGTCATCATCCCTATTTATTCGATGAGCGTTTTTGCAGACAGTATTGTTTTGCTAAGAAGCTTTTTTATATAGAGAATATCGATGTGTTCTAATTTACTTTCCGTCAAATATTATTAATAATTATTTTTAAACAAATTATATAGCATGTTTATTTAGTCACCTGCCATAATTTACGGGCTGAATACATAGGTACTTATTACTGAGAAACTTTTACTATGGGATTGGTCCCATTGGATTGGGATTGGTGTTCGGGATTGGTGTTCGGGATTGGTGTTCGGGGTTGGCCCCGAAATCCCGAAAAAATGTTTTACTCTGCCATGTAAAATGTCAAGGTCCGACGGCCAAAATGTATGAAACAGACAATTTTTTTTCGCGATTACAGGGTTGGTCCCAAAGTAAAAGTTGCTCAGTAGACCTATATATTCACCCCGTAAATTATTACAGGCGACTAAATAAACAACATGTATTTGCTAACTAAGTTAAACAAAACAAACCAAAGCAAAATAAATACTCTCGAATTCCTAATGCAGATTGAAAAAAAAATGCAATAAAGGTAAGAATGACTTTCAACGTTATAAAAAAGAGGAATGACTCATTAGAGTGCTAATAATAGCACAGCATAAAAATAATTACGAGTAGGTAAATAAAACTATTTTTGTGCCCAAAACTTGCTTATTCCAAATGGTACAGACGACATAAACAAGGCTTGTCTCACCTGCCTCTTGTTGTCTCTTGGTGTGTTGCTGCTTGGCTGTTTTTTTTTTACCTGATGAGTATGGTCCAAATTAACAGTTTGAGCGAGTATCGAATTCCCGTTTAGCATAGTTATTTTTAAGACTCCTAAAATGAATACATATAAAATACTCTGTTTTAGCCTGTTATAAAATTATCGCTTAACCCCTAATTTCTCAGCATTTTATAGTAAAAAGTTTAAACGCCTGCTAAATCTTCGTACGACACCCAACTACGAGCTCAACGAGGGGGGGGGGAATGCTACGGAGACTGCTTACCATCAGGTGGGCCGTATGCTTGTTTGCCACCGATGTAGTGTTAAAAAAAACTGGACCACCCTTGAGCTTTAAAACTACCACTTTTCTCCAACTTACGCCATACAGAGCCGGCCTACTCGAAACCACGGCATAATCATAAAACACTGCAATCAATCGATTTTCAACTTTATTACAATCGAAACAGAGTCTTCACAGACTCCCACATCTTAGAAATCGCTGTCAAGTTATTTTCAATCGTATCACAATGAAATAAAGTCTATTTAATTACTTGTAGAATTCTATTCTCGATGCGAAGCCAATAAAGTCAGGGCTTAAACAGTTTTAGTATTAATCACGAGGTTTACGGCACTTCTTTGTGGCACTAAAATAACCGCCTACAGCTGGTCCTATACGGAAAAAGTCGTGACACATGGTTTGCGTAATAATCTTGCATTTGACTTTGACGTGCGTTGGTAACGAAGGAGCGACATATTAGTATTTTATGCAACAGGTATGTACCTGCCTAAAAAGGGTTCCTAAAATTCAACGGCCGAGGTTAAAAAACGAAACGAAGTTAAATTTTGTAGAGGCAGGTCCGAGAATTTTAAGACATAATTAATGTACGTACCGTTGTACAGAATATTCTTTCTAACAGAGCAACAAACACCTAAAGACAAGACTTATGATCCTACAGACAAGGGCCCCGCGTCCCACGCACCGCGGTTCTTATGAAGTTGATGTCGATCTCATTGATCTCACGATGAAAAGCGCTAAAGGACAAAAACCATAAAATCACATTATTTCCTGGCAACTGAAGAAGGTGTGTATTAACATAAAGGCAACACTGACCTTCATCAGTAAACCTTGTCTGTACAATATTAAGCAAGCAATTTGATCATTTATTTTATTTATCAGTTGTTGACATCTTTCACGAAAGTCATGCATGTACCCAATTGCTCCTTGCAAAAATAGTAACGGTGTAGATAAATACCACTAAGAATCCAAAGTGAATTTCGATATGAAGTCATGATGTTAGTGAACATCGTAAACGTCAAAATATTGATTGCTCGTCGGCCTTTGAACATAATAATATAAACACTTTCGCTAAACGGCAGCAATCGTAAACACATTTCACTGAATACCGCATCAATCGAAAACACTGAGCATCAGTTCCAATTTTTATTGCATATACGTCTTTTTGATTTAGTAGTTTTCTTCATGTTTTATGTGCCATGAATATGTTATTCGCAGATTGAAGATGTTCACGTATCATTTAATTGATATGCAGTTGCAATTAAATTAAAATAAACTTTGACTTTATAGCCTGCTGGCTTAGAGAAAACCAAATAAGATAACAGTAGGCAGCACGTATGCGAAATTCAGTGTATAATGTCTACTGGTAACTATACTCACTATATATACTGTTTAGTTCAACGACATTGTATCTTACATTTGAGATACTTGGGAAATGAGATATACTTGGATAACAACAAGATTGTTTTTGTGTTGAAGTTCTTTAAGAATTGCGCATGGTTTTGTCATTGCACGTGATCGTCATTTTTTTTAAATAGCCTACTTCTCTTGCCGTGAGTATTAAAATAGAACACTATCCCGCTAGAATTTAAGTTGACTTTTCATTGAAGCAAACTACGAGTCGTGTTATACGTAGGTGTGCACTATGCAATTTCATCATTAAACGTGTAATGTGACATTTAGTGCTATTTGAACGCGTCTGTTCTGCTACCTTTATTTACAAAATATTTCCATTCAATCCTAGTTAAACTTCCAGATTTACAGTAATAACTATGTAAGTAGGTTTGACACTTATACTGGTTTAACCGAGGCGATACACCCGGTGGCTCCTGTTATTATCAGGGGAATTGTGTTGAAATATTAATGTTATCTCAGACGCTTGTTTTTATTTGTTTATTGTCAGTTTATTAGTTGGACGAGTGACTAATTTTACTGTAAATGTACAATCTGAACTCAGCGTTTAATAAGACTTTTTACTACTAACTACGACTAAAGAAGTTTTAGTGTTTTACAAAGGAGTATCTTTAATTCGTATCACGCGTAAAATGGACCATTGAGGCATGATGGAAAATCAGATTCGACAATTTTATGACACGAAACCATTCCTGCTGGACAAATGCGAAATATACCAAGATATTGTCAAGTTACCTAAAGGAAGGTCCTTTCGCGAACACCGAAAATCGAATTATGTCGAGAGCGATAGAGACTGATAACGAAATTTGCAGTAGGTGCTCTAAAAGGTGATTCGGTATTTATATTATAATCTGGTTCTGAAACTGTTATCGATTTGATGGAAGAAACTGACACTGTTGCCAATTGACCATCCAGTTGGCAACAGTGTCACTTTCTTCACCCACAAACCTGATAAAGGACCAAAAATGACGACATTTTTAGGGGAAACGGTCAGTAGTCTCAGAAGTAACTTTAGCATTCGACTGAAAAAAACTCCGCTTCTTTTAGAAAATTTGAAACAAACTACGCACGACTTACGTCATGACTCGAATACGATCATGAGGGCGAATCGAACTTTCATCTGTTATGAATTTGTTTTGTTAGCTTTCAACAATTACATTTCAATCGGGCTCCTAAAGGCCGTAATTTACTGTTTTAAATATTTATAACCTAGAACATTTTGCTTTCATCCCAATTGGATCCCACTTTGACGATGGCTAAATCATCGACAAGCCCGATTGACCCATATTACCCAAACAGGAATTGATTGAATGGCAGATTGAGGCAGGGATTTTGATAGCAGAGATTGAGGTACCTAGTGTTATTTTAAACGTCAAACTTCCATAAAATTATGACGTTTACTTAAACCTTGTACAGTCCGTGCTATCAAAATCGCTGCTAACTTAGCTTGATCTGACTCTAGCAACATTACATTCCTGAAACTAAGCAATAATGCGTCGATCTATTGCGACGTCGCGTTGCGGTTATTTAGCCGGCATTAAACAGCTCGTAAAATTGCCGTAAAACATCAGTACCCAGTGCATTCTTAGAACTGAGGAACTGAACCGACCAATGTCATTTGCTTTGGATTTGGGAGTGAGTCATGTATTTAACGATGTGCATTCGGTTTGAATCGATCATATATCGCTATATTTTAATGTCGTATCGACGTGCGGTGTTGTTGTGTGTTTAGGAATAAATATGTCTTGTCATTGAGTTAACAATCATCAGCGGCATATGCAAGCCGCATATTATTTTAAGTATATTGGGCACGAAACACTGAGCTTCGTCATCTGTTTTATTAAAGTAGAGGTAAAAATCAAACCGGTGTTTTCTCTGGCGAATGTAATCGAACTCTTGCTTGAAATGTACATAATAACGTTCGAGGCGATCTTATTACATAGCTGATGAGCAAACGCTCATTTGCGCCTTGCTTAAGTGTACTCCATATCCCAAATCAAGTGTTAGTTTGTACTGACTTGTAATAGCAGAGGAATCGCCTGATGGTAAGTAATTTTCGTTGCCTGCATGGGCAACACCGCAGAGGGGTTGAAAGTGCTTTGCCGGCTTAAGATGGGAGTACGCGAAACATTAAACTAATTTTACGGTTTAAACTCACGTGACACGTTAGTATGTCTCACGACAGTTTAAATTTGATTATGGGAGTACGCTGTTTTTTTAAGGTTTGAAGGTCGTATCAGTCCGGAAATACCGCAGCAGCGGCATCATAAAGATAATTTTACAGCTATGCGAGGCAGCAAGTTTCTGGAGAGTTGACCATTCAAGGGGAAAGTAGAACATTCAAATTAATTCCAAAAAATATCGACGGCCGAGTAGAGCACGCAGGCAATCGCTACCTAGCATTGTTACTTGCAACACGCCTAACCGGCCATTCGTATATCGTCAGGCCTGAAAATTGGTCAAGGGGCCAGCATGTTAAATATATTAATACGGATCACTCTCTTATTTTTAAGTAGAAAAGATTTCCCGACAATAATGCCGAAAACGAGGGTAGTTTCTCGCCTCCCCTGCCACCGCCGCCGCCGCCGTCGACCGCACCGAGCAATCGGTCACGGAGAGCTACAGCTCCGTCTGCGTCGGTCCACCAACGCAAGCTCCCGTTGAAGTTCTTCGTGATGGAGTGAAATATGTCGAGTAATCTTCGACTTAAGAGTCCTTATTCCTACAGACGAGCTTATTTTGTAAAATGCTTCCTTTTTCATTCAAGATTACGACGTAACTATTAGTATTTATTCAAAAACTGATAACGTACTTAAATAATCGTTTCCTAAACTAGGGGCTCCAACAGTTCAAATTTTCATTTTCTCTTTTAAACCTCTTTTTTAATGAGGTTTTTTGGGAGTCTTTTCCAAATTTTGCAGTGAGATGTGGCGTTTCGGTTCTCAATTTTGCTATAACCAAGAATCATTTGGTACATGAATGACTACAATTTGATTCAACATATCTCGTACGAGGGGCTGGAATGATTAACAATCGAAAATTCATTTGAAAAAACTGATAAAATACCTTCCGAGTTTTCTTCATTTTTTTGGCGAAAACAGGGTTTTATTATATTTTATTTCCGCAAATTGTACGCATATTTTGCTTTAAAAATAATATTGTAGCAAACTGTAACTTTATGTTAACCTATAAAAAAAAAATCGTAACTATGGGACCTACATTGCCGTAAATTTATATTTTTTTAAAACACGTATAAATCACGCAGCAGCGACGCCCCGCTCTCAGTCCGCGCGGAGCGCGCTTAGAGGACGGACCTGTGCTCGATTGTCAGGCATTCGTTGCGATCGTAATCAGCTACGGAGTTCCGAGAAGTGCTATATACTGCGATTAGAAAATCTTAATAAAAGTTCATTTTTTACAGTATGCCAAACAGACTCGCTTATTGATGGATTTTCAGTGTTACTTTTTTTTAATACTAAGTCGGTGGCAAACAAGCATACGGCCCGCATATGTACGCCTGCAACTCCAGAGGAGTTACATGCGCGTTGCCGACCCTAACCCCCTCCCGCGCGTTGCCGACCCTAACCAGCTCTGGCAACCTTACTCACCGGCAGGAACACAACACTATGAGTAAGGTCTAGTGTTATTTGGCTGCGATTTTCTGAAAAACGCATTTTCACTTGAAATTACGTTAGGGTTTGCATTATTATTTTTGACCCGGATGAAGTCCAAGTTCTCATGATGGAGTCAGGAGTTGGTCACCAGAACTCCTAATCTACTAATTATAATCCCATCGTGTTTGGGCTCAAAAGATTTGCCCTGACGAACACCATCGATCTAGATGAGGTCCAGGGTCTCATGATGGAGTCAGGAGTTGGTCACTAGAACTCCTAATCTACTCATTATAATTCCATCGTGTTTGGGCTCAACAGAGTTGCCCTGACGAGCACCTTCAATCTAGATGAGGTCCAGGGTCTCATGATGGAGTCAGGAGCTGGTCACCAGAACTCCTAATCTACTCATCATAACTCCATCGTGTTTGGGTTCAATAGAGTTGCCCTGACGAGCACCATCAATCTAGATGAGGTCCAGGGTCTCATGATGGAGTCAGGAGCTGGTCACCAGAACTCCTAATCTACTCATCATAACTCCATCGTGTTTGGGCTCAATAGATTTGCCCTGATGAACACCATCGATCTAGATGAGGCCCAGGGTCTCATGATGGAGTCAGGAGTTGGTCACCAGAACTCCTAAACTACTCATCATAACCTCATCGTGTTCGGGCTTAATAGATTTGCCCTGACGAGCATCATCAATCTAGATAAAGTCCAGGGTCTCATGATGGAGTCAGGAGTTGGTCACTAGAACTCCTAATCTACTCATTATAATTCCAACGTGTTTGGGCTCAAAAGATTTGCCCTGATGAGCACCATCTATCTAGATGAGGTCCAGGATCTCATGATGGAGTCAGGAGTAGGTCACCAGAACTCCTACTCTACTCATCATAACTCCATCGTGTTTGGGCTCAATAGAGTTGCCCTGACGAGCACCTTCAATCTAGATGAGGTCCAGGGTCTCATGATGGAGTCAGGAGCTGGTCACCAGAACTCCTAATCTACTCATCATAACTCCATCGTGTTTGGGTTCAATAGAGTTGCCCTGACGAGCACCATCAATCTAGATGAGGTCCAGGGTCTCATGATGGAGTCAGGAGCTGGTCACCAGAACTCCTAATCTACTCATCATAACTCCATCGTGTTTGGGCTCAATAGATTTGCCCTGATGAACACCATCGATCTAGATGAGGCCCAGGGTCTCATGATGGAGTCAGGAGTTGGTCACCAGAACTCCTAATCTACTCATCATAACCTCATCGTGTTTGGGCTCAATAGATTTGCCCTGACGAGCATCATCAATCTAGATAAAGTCCAGGGTCTCATGATGGAGTCAAGAGTTGGTCACTAGAACTCCTAATCTACTCATTATAATTACAACGTGTTTGGGCTCAAAAGATTTGCCCTGACGAGCACCATCGATCTAGATGAGGTCCAGGGTCTCATGATGGAGTCAGGAGTTGGTCACCAGAACTCCTAATCTACTCATCATAACTCCATCGTGGTTGGGCTCAATAGAGTTGCCCTGACGAGCATCATCAATCTAGATCAGGTCCAGGGTCTCATGATGGACTCAGGAGTTGATCACCAGAACTCCTAGTCTATTCATCATAACTCCATCGTTTTTGGGCTCAAAAGATTTGCCCTGACGAGTACCATCGATCTAGATTAAGTCGAGGGTCTCATGATGTACTCAGTAGTTGGTCACCAGAACTCCTAATCTATTCATCATAATGGTAATTTGACGGTGCTTGTCGGAGTAAATCTATTGAGCACAAACACGATGGAGTTATGATAAATAGATTACGAGTTCTGGTGACAAACTCCTGACTCCATCATGAGACCCTGGACTTCATCTAGATCGATGGTACTCGTCAGGGCAAATCTTTTGAGCCCAAACACGATGGAATTATAATGAGTAGATTAGGAGTTCTAGTGACCAACTCCTGACTCCATCATGAGACCCTGGACTTTATCTAGATTGATGATGCTCGTCAGGGCAAATCTATTGAGCCCAAACACGATGAGGTTATGATGAGTAGTTTAGGAGTTCTGGTGACCAGGTCCTGACTCCATCATGAGACCCTGGACCTCATCTAGATTGATGGTGCTCGTCAGGGCAAATCTATTGAACCCAAACACGATGGAGTTATGATAAATAGATTACGAGTTCTGGTGACCAACTCCTGACTCCATCATGAGACCCTGGACTTCATCTAGATCGATGGTACTCGTCAGGGCAAATCTTTTGAGCCCAAACACGATGGAATTATAATGAGTAGATTAGGAGTTCTAGTGACCAACTCCTGACTCCATCATGAGACCCTGAACATCATCTAGATTGATGGTGCTCGTGAGGGCAAATCTATTGAGCCCAAACACGATGGAGTTATGATGAGTAGATTAGGAATTATGGTGACCAACTCCTGACTCCATCATGAGACCCTGGACTTCATCTAGATCGATGATACTCGTCAGGGCAAATCTTTTGAGCCCAAACACGATGGAATTATAATGAGTAGATTAGGAGTTCTGGTGACCAACTCCTGACTCCATCATGAGACCCTGGACTTCATCTAGATCGATGGTACTCGTCAGGGCAAATCTTTTGAGCCCAAACACGATGGAATTATAATGAGTAGATTAGGAGTTCTAGTGACCAACTCCTGACTCCATCATGAGACCCTGGACTTCATTTAGATCGATGGTACTCGTCAGGGCAAATCTATTGAGCCCAAACACGATGGAGTTATGATGAGTAGATTAGGAATTATGGTGACCAACTCCTGACTCCATCATGAGACCCTGGACTTCATCTAGATCGATGGTACTCGTCAGGGCAAATCTTTTGAGCCCAAACACGATGGAATTATAATGAGTAGATTAGGAGTTCTAGTGACCAACTCCTGACTCCATCATGAGACCCTGAACATCATCTAGATTGATGGTGCTCGTGAGGGCAAATCTATTGAGCCCAAACACGATGGAGTTATGATGAGTAGATTAGGAATTATGGTGACCAACTCCTGACTCCATCATGAGACCCTGGACTTCATCTAGATCGATGATACTCGTCAGGGCAAATCTTTTGAGCCCAAACACGATGGAATTATAATGAGTAGATTAGGAGTTCTAGTGACCTACTCCTGACTCCATCATGAGACCTTGGCTAGTCACTATCATGGGTGCGTAGCCAACATGCCAATCGTTTACGATACGACAACGAAACACTACTCTCTCTCTATCGCACTAATATACGCAAACGATTGGTATTTTGGCTAGGCACTAAGCAAGTGTGTGGCCAACATGCCAATCGTTTACGATACGACAACGAAACACTATCTGTCTCTCTATCGCACTAATATACTTTATTTATACCTGCAGTCATTTACTAACTTCTTCATTTTCCATTGGTGTGAAAGAGACAGAATAAAGAGCAAGGGTTATAGTACACTCTGTAGTCTGTACACTTAGTAGTAGTGTACATAAAAAAAACTACTGTGCTTAAACAATAAAATAAAGAGTGCCCATATGATATCATATGACACTAAAATTAATGTTGCTTGAAATTATATTGAAACTATCAAGATTATTCTAGTCTGCATTGAAACGCGCGTCGCGTTGCCGGCGCTCGCGTACCGAGCGCCAACGCCATCTATCGAGCGTTATTTCGTGAAATCGGAGAACGCTCCAAGGATTAAGGGCTCTTAAAAATTCGTGAGTAACCCGTTTTGATATATTTAATCTGTCTGTGTCTCACGGAAGCTTTGGTAGGTATTAAAGGAGCCAGCATCCACACAATGACCCACTAAATAAGATGAAGGCAGCCACTCGCTGTCGTATTTTATAAACTCCTCGTAAAATTAACGTCCTCAGTACAAAGGACAATAAAATATCTATAGACACTCAATGCGAATTAAGTGCTGGTGTTTAGCAGTTTCTTGTGTTAAATTGGCAACAGATGCTGAATCTACTGGTCCTAGAATGTAGAAAGAGTGGTCAATATAATGTGTTGATGTGTATTTGTAACATTCGATAAGTCAGATGTGTAATAAATTTATGTTATAGGGTTGTTTCTTCTAAATAAATTAAGTCGTTTCATAGCGGTCTTGGCATCAAAATTTTATTAATATAATATACAATAGTCTCATAAATTTAAATATATTTTTCGTATGACATCACATAATATTAATGACAAGAAATAGATATGTCAGCGTGACGTCTCTCAATAAGCCCCCTTATTTAGAGTCCGTCTAACCAAAAGTTAGTCCGACCGGCGTAAACATAACAAACAGTAATTATAAAATAAATAAAAAACATAGCGATATTATTTTATTTATTTTGATTACAATCCGATCCCCTATTAAAAGGCGTCAAAGCATCTAACATTCTTTATCCACACGCGACAGACCAAGTAAACATACCTAACCTCACACATCACCATCTGTTTAAGCTTAAAGCACACTAATGCGAGCAGAACTGTGAATCACGCAGTGATTTATAGAAACACGTGTCCGGGCGCATGTCAGGAGTTTGTGTCACGAAAGACACCTGTGGTGCTACTCTGAATACTTACAGAGCGCACAAAGTCATAATCATCGAACCATAATTTCAGACTAGGCTTGAACTTTTAGTGCCGATGACGTCAAACCACACATATCAAACCTTAAATTAACCGATATCGCAACTTAAAATGAGCAGGGCATGAAGTCTTGAGACTTTGTCATAGGTACATCTACTTTTATTACGGTTACAAAGACAGCGTACCTATAAAAAACTATAACACAAAATAAAATAATCGTTCCTTACGGCAACAAGTTTCGTAAGAATTATTTTATTTACCACATCACTTGTGTGCAAAACGACGTAATTTTTACGCCATTCGTACTAATAGTTCCATTCCTGGTCAAGGTCATGTCTATTTCATATCAATGATATATTATTATATAAGTAGCTATAAAATATAGATATGTTATACTCACAGAGCAAAGAAAATACTTCCATATTTCTATACATACGAAAACTATGATATTTTTGATTTAAAAAAAATTTATATTATCCGGGAGCTCGTAAGCACGTGCACATTTCTCGCTTGCTCATGTGCGACTAAAGGTAATTTGTACAATTTGTCACAAGGTAAGCGCTTCAATTTCGGAACGCCTATACCCTATCATGAGTTATAAATCATTGTTTAATGTTGTATTAAAAATTAAAAACACGCAAACTGAAGGCGCCATAAAATAGCTATTGCTTATATTGCTTATAGCTTGATATCATACACTCGCGTGCATTTGTGCACGCGTAATGCACTGCAAATCTAGTTTTAAGGCATCTCGCTTGAACTTATCGCGATGCAAATCGTGTTAAGGCCGTATAACAAGATCAAAGCTTTAACAAATTGTTAAATCAGAATTGACCTCATTGTCATTATTAGATTATCACCAGTATATATTGGACCGCTTATTAGTATGGAGTTGCCATATGTCCCCGTACGCCGGGACATGTCCCCGTACGCCGGGACATGTCCCCGATTGAAGCATGGTGTCCCGGCCAATAACTTAATTGTCCCCGTGTGAAAGTCATAGCACCTTTTTTAATGGTATGGTTTATGTCATCTACTTATCACTCTACCTTAGTATGACTTGCGTCGTCGCACGCAACACTATACTTGAATTCGCGCTTGACGTAAGTCATGCTAAGAGGTCAATTATCACAGCGCCATCGTCATAAAAAGTACATGAATTTATGCATTTCTGTCATGGATTTCAAAATCTAATTGTTGCACGTAATATTAAAATTAGACGAAGGTTTAGAATCCCTGGACCTTCTAAAGCTCTTGATCCTACCTAAAGTAACAAGTTGGAAGAAATTTTCATCATGTTCAATTAGAATTATAGGTTCAAATTCATTAACATATTTTGATTTTTTTTCTTGTATAGGTGGAATTTAGGAAACCTCCTAAGGCAAGCATAACGTAAACTTTACGTTACGCTGAATACCGAAGAAATCGATTTTGCTTCAGTTTCGGCCGAAATATGATCATCATGCCGAAACCTGCGGAAATCGAAACCCAAACTACTATCGAAATAGTCGTTCGACCGCACCGAAACTTACTTGTATTTTCGGTTTTTTGGCCGAAATCAAAACATTATTTTTATGTAGATACCTGCTGAAATCGAAACCGTATCTTTCGTCACTATCCTCGAATCCGCGGAATCTTATCAAGAATTTATTCAGCATGTGTGTTCAAAATCTAATTACCTACTGTTCGTAATACATTCGAACCAATCCAAGTGTAAGCTCGGAATATCTAGCACCGCTTAAACTGGTTTATTCTTAGCAGTGTGCTTCGTGATGATAATATCAGAGCTATGAGATTAGATCGACGACAGTGTGGCTACGGGTGACACGAAGTAAGCCCTTCTTGGTATCGGGTCAAAGAGATCAAATGTTTGTCAGCAACCTTTTTGTTGATGTGACAAATCAGACAAATAATTAATAGGACAGCATCTCGGCGACTTAAATGAAACTTCGATTCGTAGTGAACTAATATAATCTTCCAAAAGGTACTAGTGTACAAAGGTAATTGTCAAAACAGCCAAGTACAGAATGTTGTTGATAGAAGATGGTATGGTGGATGAAATGAGGTGATTTGCAAGAAAAGAAAAGAACAAATATGTGCTAATGGTTTTAAACTTTGAAATTTCTAATTGGCCGCGATAAAGCGTATGTGGAACGCTGTCATTGGTGATTTAGCAAAAGCCCCCCAATACCAGCCGGTCCCGGCGGCTGCGTTTAGTTGCTGTATTTTTAATACTACGTCGGTGGCAAACAAACATACGGCCCGCCTGATGGTAAGCAGTCTCCGTAGCCTATGCACGCCTGCAACTCCACTACACAGATAAAAAGTTGCATTCTCAACAATGTCAATGAATTCGTGGTTTTTTCTTCGAAGATACTAATAAGCTTCTGATTTTTTCTACGGGTAATTATCATTAAAGTAAAAAAAAATAAGAATGTATGTTTACGTTGGCGCAAATAAACTCCCTAATCACTCTAAAATCCACTCTAATTCATCTAACCACTCTAAATTTAAAAGTATCCATAAAATCGTAACAGGCGCACTTTCAAAATACGTTGATCGTAAATATCATAAAAACGGGCCAATAAATCATCCCGACACGCTCGCACGCCATTGAAGTGAGCGAGACAAAAAACGGCACTACTTTTATTGGTGTAACGCACAGAGACGCACCTGGCGTCCGGCCAATACTCGGATATTGTGCATGCCCGGAGTAAAAGCACAGTAAAAGCATAAAAAAATATGAGTAAGCTTAGTGCTCACTCCATACATAGATAAAAAGTCATTTGTAATAAGTTCTAAGCGATTTTTGCGAAAACTTATTTATGACTAGCTTCTGCCCGCGACTTCATGTCTGCGTGAGAAGTTCAACATTTAAGGTGCAGTGAGTTTTTGTCCTTCTCCAAACGTAGCTCGCTGAGCAGTGCGTATGATAAAAAGTAACAAGTAATCGATGAATTCGATCAAAAATAAAATTATTCGTACGCATTTTCAGAAGTATGTTTCATGTTTTTATCTTTCGTGCAAAAATAGTTATATGTTTTATACTTAATCAGGTTTAGATTCCATGAAATTACTAGAGAAAGGTCTCTAGTAGAAATCCTTATGATTACTATTCAATTCAAATTACTTGGCCACCGTATTATGATTTACTTTTTTCGCGCTACGATTTTTCAAAAACTTTGCTGGCAAACTGCATTTTAGCACCTAGTGGTAATTGTAACTAGTTGTGTAGTATAGTGTTGTGCTGCGGTAACTCTAAGCTAACATCAAAGCACGAGTTCGTCTTGTGTTTACTCATCTGAGTCAAGGAATTTATGTTCTAACCATACTGTGATTTTTTTTACTGTGACATCCCATGTTGATTTATACAGGCATTATTCTGCGTTTTAAAATGCTCCTTTTGTCACATTCTAGACTTTACTACGCAAATTTAATGTGGACTTTATTGCATGCTCATAAGGACGAGAATAGAATGGGATTGATTAGTGTGTAGTAAAATTGTTTACGAACACACGCTCTAAAAGTGAAGCATCGTTTAGTTATAAGGTCAGATTCGTGACGAATTTGCCAAATTCAGAGTGTTTTTTCTTGAATATTTTCTAGCCTTCTTTCACTTTAACTTATATACACTCCACAGTTGAAATTGCCAGAATCACGAAATTATTACACTAAAACATTTACACGAATACTCAGATAATAATATAAAAAAGTGAACGCCGAAAATAATTAGGGCCAAATTGCTGCGAAAAACTTGACATGTGTTAACGAGACTTGCATATAACTAATTTGCAACACAACCTGTTTACCAACATTACACCATTACTGGAGGGCAATTTCATTGCAAGTCACATCAATGAAACCTGCGGGCCCTGGCAAAGGCCGGGATAACGCTAGGTAGAAGAGGCGAGAAATCTACATCAACAATCACTAAAAGAAACGGTTCCCATTTTTTTTTTAATAATACGATCTTCCAATATTATTTTGACAAAAAAGTATGAGATGATCCACGATGGTTATGAGGCCATTAGCTTGCTTAAGCCAATGCTCTCTAAATCGGGCCCAAAGACTTGATTCGACTAAGTCCCACAATATTGACCTATTGAACGGTATGGGGTTGAGTGTCCAAGGAATTCTTTCGTTAAAACGACAAGAACGATATGCGCAAAAAGAAAATGAAAAGAAACCATGATCCACGATGGTTATGAGGCCATTAGCTTGCTTAAGCCAATGCTCTCTAAATCGGGCCCAAAGACTTGATTCAACTAAGTCCCACAATATTGACCTATTGAACGGTATGGGGTTGAGTGTCCAAGGAATTCTTTCGTTAAAACGACAAGAACGATATGCGCAAAAAGAAAATGAAAAGAAACCAGATGCATAGAAAGTAAGTTACGCACACACTAGCGAATATGTGTATATTTCTGTGTGTCAGTATGAAATTGGTGGTACCCGTACCGATGGAGAGATCATAACTGTTCCCTCCTCGCAGTAAGACTTGTCTTTCAGATTAATTTGTCGTGTTCGACATACCTGTAAAAAAAAAGATGGTCGTTAAGATCAAGCTGACACAATACGAGTATGTGATGTATAGAGTAATTAAGTAACAATACCAATCTTCTTTTTGGTGTTGCCTAATTATTTCTTTCTTTTATTAATTTTTTTGCCTTAGAACTCTTTTTTTTTTTCATATAAATTAATTTAATTTTTTCTGAAAGTATAAGAAGTTATGTTGAATAAAGGTATGTACTTTCTTTCTAAAATAGCCTCTATTGTGTAAAATATCCAATGTTATCATTAGTTTCCAATCCCTTGACACTAGTTTATTTCTGAACGCACTCGAGCCTGCGTAGGCGCGTGCCCGACTCAATCGGCATGGATCATCATTCGTTTATTTGCAGTGCTATTTCAATGATCGGTAGTGGTTTGTTTGTACTTTCGAGATTTAGAGAGCAATGACTTTCAGGAAAGATTATATTAATAGATCCCGACAAAAGATATAAAAAATATTAGGGCCTATTAATACCACGTTTTATTAACGCGCCGTGGACGCGCATCGTACCCACTATCAGTGAGTTTCGATACACACGCGTTATGCAAACTAAATTCCTAAAACGTACGTCGACGGCGCGTTAAAATAACGCGTTCTTTATAGGTCCTCAGCATAGGTACCTTAACTTATTGAATAGGTCTACATCTACAAACACATGCTAATGATACTCTTTGGTTAAAGGACTTAAAAATAGTTACAGTGCAAGACCCATAATAATATATATTCACTCATTTCACTACTCTACATAAACATAACAGATTAATCCTTAGCTTACAGTTAGGATTAGTTCCTAGAATCGCGATTCTAAATCAACTTGCAACATAATCTTATTGATCCGCATTGGAAACGCAGGGGCTTTAGAGAAGCATCATTGGGTTTAGCAACTGCTGATGTGAATGTAATAAGCATCGAAAACAGTTTATATGGAAATCACATAGTTCTTATAAGTAAAGTTTTTTTCTTTTACAGCTAGAACTTAATGTCAACGTAACAAAGCTTTAAATAAATGGAGGCAAAAAACAGAAGCAATAAAATGGCGATTAAAACTGCCGCTGTAGAACAATCCTACGGCACATTTTGAGGGTTCCGTACCAAAAAGGTACAAAAGGAACCCTTATTTTTTATTAAATGGGAAAAAACATAGAAGAATTATTTGACGCGAAAATCTAATATTATTACAACATAAACTATTACAGGTTATGAGTGATTATCATACGCAGCATATTATGATAATAAATACTCAGTGAACTGCTTGTATCATTAGTATGCGCTAATGAAAGCAAATGTTGTCCAGAAGACAGAAAATGTCATAAATTTACCGCGAGAGTGAACGCTGTCGTTAAGCTTACGTGTTTATTTACTGTGTACTGGCGTTAGGCGAATGAATAAGACACATGGAATTTGCGAAGCTATAATAAATTAAAAGTATAGTTAAATAAATAATAACAAACGGGAATTACGATCACATTCCGCAATATGTAGCATAGTTAGTCTTTCTACCATGAAACAATGGTGTCCGAAGCCGGAGCCGAAGCCACATTTATCCACAACTTATCGAAAATTTTATGAAATGTAAGGCCTGCCAGGGTGCTAGGACTAATGGGTAAAAAAATATGGACTAGGTAAGTACTGAGCAATGGGATAAAAACAGAATGCCCGCCTAACAAAATGGTATTCAATTGTATTATGATTAGAACAGAAATGGGCTCTTTATAATTCATAAAAGTAAACTAAATTAAAATTAAACATAAATTCTTAAGCAATCACTACAATTGTTCCGATCTGTATTTATTAAACGAATTACTTATTTACATCAGACGGTTTCCATTAATCGTCAAATAACGTATGCCAATTCAATACATTCATCAATATTAAATGAGGCGAAATAAGAAGATACGAAGTAAATACATTGGAGCAAATCAAACAAGTAATTTGGCTGCGAAACCGATTTTCATATTTGATCGGTATTTAAATTGATTCTGTAGGTTATTCATTAATGTGCCTCTGTGCGTGTAAACTTCAAATAGGTTTGGTATTTGGTTGGTTGTAGTATGTACCTTATGTACACAGTATGTACGCAACATTTACCTCTTCGTCGTTCGGGCAAACAGGAGGGCATGGGCCTATCTCATCAGACCGACAATTAACACCTCACACTAATTTCTTATCCATTTCTGGGCGGATAAAGAAAGAACTAACGTTACTGTCTTATCCACTCTAGCGTAGCGTCAACATGATCCATCCTCAAAAATTTGTCATTTGGATGAACGACTTTCCCTCAAATTTTATTGAACGATTCCCGTAGGTTTGATCGTTTTTCTTTAATTACATGCAATTGTCACAGTGGTGAAATAGGCGCCTGGATATTTATCACTTCGGTCCCAGTACTTCACGCAGACACTACTTGAAACCGAAACCTCACATGTATTATTGCCACAATACATTTTACGGTAGGTACGTCTGACAAATGTGTCGCGAAAGACAAAATCCAACGATATATCATTCGTGCTAGAGATAAGTGGGTGTTGTTGATATATCGTCGTAATGGGTGATATTGGATATTGGTCAGTTTTCTTGAAAAACTTGTAGGTACAGAGGTATTTATATTATATTGGTATTTCTGTTCAAGTGAGCAGGGTTAAGTTGAAATTATTTCATATGTATCGTCGGTCGGTACCCAAACAAAAACGAATTAGTTAAAATTTGTCTGTAATATTGCTCGTAATCAAATAATTTACCATTTTCATTAAAATTTCGCATGTTAAACCCAATTGAACCAATAGCATTATAGTACCTACTTATTCTCAAACTAGTAGTTAAAAGCACTTAATTCCCAGTACATTTGCTCGTTTCTTACTAGAAATTCCCAGTACAATCGGTAAACAAGAGCGTTAAAAATAAACATTCTAAGAGGATTGCATCTAGAGGGTATTCGCATTCGAAGACTTGGACACACTTTGGAACTATTAAAAGCAAATGTTGCGTTGTCTCATGCTAATATACTAAGACATTACGCTTAAGTAGTTTTTGGCTATAATTGTGTATATGTGATGAGTGAATTTATTTTTATGTTTCTACTGGCGAATAGGTACGTACGTGCTTACTAGTCACACTTACTTTCAGAGTATCCACTAAAGCAACCAAAGAAGAAGCACAGTTTAAATTGTTTTTATAAAAATAATTCTACTTGCTGTTTTTCAAGGTTATAGCAAAAATGACGCGATAAATATGCCGCGTAAGCAGCATACAGCAACTACAGACGCTGACAGTACATTTCCATACTATAAATTCTTACGCCACTAATCGCGTTACGCTGTACGCTGCTTGAGGCGTCAATCGAAAACGAAATACCTTCAAATACAGTGCTGCTTACTACGTTATGTTTTACAACATGTTGCTGCACGAATATTAGGCCAAGGCGAAGGTACAAGCATATCAATTACCTGTCTGGTTTTAGGATATTATTTAATTAGGACTTCCTTAAATAAACCGACCACATGTAAATAGTACAAGAGTGTCAGTTACCACTTTTCTACAATTCTAGCAGAGTAACATACTGCTCACCGACTGCGTGCGAGCCAGCGGCGTAGCGTATGTGTTTGCCGCCCGGGGCCGATCAGAAATTTGCCGCCCCAATTTATGATCAACATCACTTAGTCAGGTCATAAGTTCTATCACAAAGATTTTTACTGATAAAAAAATATAGATACAGTTTTGCATTAAGTATTCATTTTTTTATACTACGTCGGTGGCAAACAAGCTTATGGCCCGCCTGATGGTAAGCAGTCTCCGTAGCCTATGTACGTCTGCAACTCTAGAGGAGTTACATGCGCGTTGTCGACCCTGACACTCCGCACCCTCACTGAGCTCTGCCAACCTTACTCACCGGCAGGAACACAACACTATGAGTAGGGTCTAGTCTTATTTGGTTGCGGTTTTCTGTAAGGTGGAGGTACTTCCCCAGTTGGGCTCTGCTCTAGATCTGGAATGTCATCCGCTGTTCTGTGCCCTACCACACAGAGCGAGATGACTTTCACAATGCCCATACCTCTCTTTTGGACGTAGTTTAAGGACGGATCCGGGTTCAAACATATGTAATATTTGAAAAAGAAGTTATATTTTATTTTATTTCGCGTGTATTCGCATCTAACGACAATCCCAAAGTAAACAAGTAGTAAATAAAGACGAGCTTTACATAAAAAAAATATATTCCATTTTTATCAGTATAAAATAAGCTTTCAAATCATGTCCAACTTTTTTTATTAAAAGCTTTGTATAACATTTTATTTGTAAAACTTGTGACCTCACTAAGTAGTTAATAGACAAGACAAAGTTAGTTGGAAAAGGTAAAATACAAAAAGTATCTTCAAAAACTAAAACTCGACTACTGAAAATTTAAAAAGAAGAAAAAAAATGTCTGAAATAATCACACAGAAAATAGCGTATATTTAATTCTTTTACATAAAGAAATACAATGTACCATAATTTATTGAATTACGTTCATACAGTGTATACAATTACACTGTATGAACGAGAAACCCGTCAGATTTTAACCACGTAAGTATTCCTGTCTTAAGGAGCAAAAAAAAAAATTTGTATTTTGATCAAATTTGGCAAAAAAAAGTGTGTGTATGTGTTTTCTGCACACGACACGTTATTTATGTTTACATGTTGGCAAAAAAAAACTTTACACCGAATAAATAGTAGTGTTTTTTTTTATTTGCACAAAAATTTTGCGAGTTTCCTTTAAAACTTTCATGTGTCACAGGCCACATAGTGCTGGCGTTGTCGCAGCCATAAAGGCGTTTTTCACTGAGTTATTACAAAAACTAATTTTCACAAGAATTGTCATTATCTTTAACAAGACCGATTTTAGAAAACTTTGTATGACATTTTAGTTTCTAAACATGTGACAAGGTCGATTTTAGAAAACTTTGTACTTATGACATTTTAGTTTCTAAACATGCGGTCAAGAATACACTTTTAACATCGGTCGGATTCCCATTGTGTATATTCAATATTCACAAAAATATTCAAAGCATAGCCGTGGTCGTTTGCTACGGTCATAAGCTTTAAGAGGGAAGTATAAAGCACATGATCGTCCATACAAAAAGATAAAACGTTTTTCCACTTCTAAATATTTTCCATTCTCCAGGATTTTGTAGTATGTTATTGAGACAATGAAAAAACTAAATTAATAGGTTTTCCTTTTTTTCAAAATTTGATAACAATAAATAAATAATTCTTTTAAAAAAAAACGAAACCTATAAACCTATAATAAATTATGCTTAAGCGATGGACATCAAAATCAAAGTGATTTGTTAAGATTTAGTTAGTGGAAAACGTTTTCTCCCGAAATGGAATTTCATAGAAAAAAAATACCGCTATTCTTCCCTCTTCAGGTAAAGGTTCAGATGAGAATGTTTTCTTATTACATACGTTTAAGAGCGCGATTTTCAGTAGTCTGCCTTACATTGAATTATTAATTATGGGGTTATAATTTCGTATTTAATTATTTTCTGCCCTCCGGGCGGAAAGCGTCAACTTTTCTCTCGCTGCGCTAAACGAAGTTGCCGCTTCTCGCCTCCAGCAAAAAATAGACAAATTTAAATTAAATTAAAGTCATTTTACATTATTTTTGTGGCAGGGCGCCTTCTGTACAGCAGCAAAGCGCCCAATGCATCAGGTTACGCCCGATGCTTTTGCATGAGGGCGCCGAAAGCGCCCGCAGCGCGACACGTACGTCGAGCTACGCCCGACACTTTCAATATGAGGGCACCGAAAGGCGCCCGGCATTGAATCGCGCGTATCGCGCCACGTTTATCGGGCTACGCCCAATTATTTTTGAACGAATGATGGCACCGAGGGCGCCCGGCTGTAGATCGCTCGCAGAAGGCGCTGTGTTAAATTTGATGTGACAACATATAGGATTATAGGCGTGTTATAGGTTATACCTATAACCAGCGGACAAGCGTGTAAGCTCGTCGGTGATTTGGAACGCACTCCGGTAGCGATTGGCCGCCCCCGCACACCCGCCCCGCGCCGTTCGCTTCCGCGGTGCGTTAGTTCGTTTCGTGGCTTGATTTGAAAATATTGATTTCTTAATTTTATATTTTTTTAAATACCGTTTTTGCCGCCCCCTCTTATGTGCCGCCCGGGGCCATGGCCCCCCTAGCCCCCCCCTCGCTACGCCTCTGGTGCGAGCAACCACCTATCTATGAAACCCAGTGTAAGGTCTCTGACATTCAATTCCTTCGAGTTTTTTTTTTTCATGATATAGCAGGCGAACGACCAGACAAATCGCCTGATGGTAAACGATTAGCGTCACCCATGGACACACGCAACACCAGAGGGGTTGTAAGTGCATTGGGGATGGGAGTACGCTCTTTTCTTGAAGGTTTGCAGGTCGTATCGGTCTAGAAATACCGCAGGCGACAAATTAATTCCAACTTTAGACAGGAAGTTTTTGGAGAAACGCGCAGTTTAAGTTAGACTGGTTAGCATCAAAACGCGTTAGTAATACAGGGCCAGTAGTCCATTATCCACAATTCCCTTTCGACGTTCGGTTATGACCCAAGTTAATGAGATTAAAATGGTTAATGGTGGTTTACCCGAGGGCCCCATGTCGGTGTTGGCCATTGGAAAGTGCTTTAGGGCTGATGTAAACTAATAAAAATAGGACCATTTTGTTATTTTATTACATATGGAGTTAGAACCTTTTTTCTGAGTGCTGAACTAGCAGTGCGAACCTGCATAAAAGAACGTGAATGACGGTATACCTATCCCTACGAAGTAATATTAAAATATAGTAACCCGCCCCAGCTTCGCGTGTGTTTCACAAAACCTTAACAAATTATACACATACTCGTAAACCTTCCTCAAGAATCACTCTATTTATAGATGAAAACCGCATGAAAATCTGTTCAGTGGTTTTCGAGTTTATCGCGCACATACAGACAAATGCAGCGGGGGTCTTGTTTGATAAGGTGCAGTGATACGAATGTAACTCTTTCTGTCACTCTGTTACCTCTTCACAGTTAAATCGCTGAACCGGTTTAGAATAATTTTAGTAGGCATGTAGATGAGTCCCGAGGAAGGGTGAATACTATACCAATGGGGTTGTTTTTATTACGGAAATCATTATTCTTTGCAGACAAAGTTACGATACGGAATAGAATAATCCACAAACAAATATGATATCCTCATTAATTTGTGGCCAATTAGTTGAAATAATACGACTTCGCTAATAGATAATTCTACTGGGGCCAATTTCTCTCGTTAGGCTATAGGTATTAGTTACACTATAGGTAATATTAATATTATATTATGTTGTAGCATAAAATCACATATATTTTACAGTTCACGGACTAATAAGTAAATTCTTGTTCAGGAAATGAGACCTTGTCTTCGAGATAAGATAGCGCCACTTTTCTCGGTCCTGTACGCCTTCTCGCCAATTGATGACTCAAAGTTCGCGCTGATCTGCTCCGCTCCAGCGATACCAGGGGCGTCCGATAAGAGGATAGCAGGAGGAAGTAGACACACTTGAACAATATTTGAACGTTCCACCAAGGTTTTATTAATATTGTCCGATTCTGCTGCCCAAATGTTGCTTGGAAGAGATCGCGTTTTAGATATAAGACCGCCTGTTGTCTGTGTCTCTTCAGTTAAATAGCAGGTTATCGGTTAAGAATGTTTTTTCAGAAACATAATTTTTTAAATGCAGCTTTTATGAACTATTTTCCAGTAATCCAATAACCATTGCGATACCTATAAGACCCTTATTATTGGGAACATTACATTATGTACTCGTTATTCGTAGGTAATTTCGATTCATTTCGCAGACTGACTGAATATAGACGATGGAAAACGATTCTGTTTCCATTTAAGCGCCCCACAAGACATAACAAGACGGGCAGTTCCGTAAAAATGGAATCGCTTTCTCGCCTTCAAAAATATAGGTCAGCACATACGTTCCGAAATAGACCAGACAGCCTGACAAGTTATTCAGCCAGGGGTGGCGTTCCTCGCGCCCACAGAACCCGGGCGTAGGCGAATTTGAGTGATGCGCTCTTTGATGACGCGCGCTTCACACATTGACGACACGATCTACCGTGGTGAGATATCAATGAACTCGCGCGCGGCCGCTTCTCGGTGTGTGGCAGTACTGGGCAAATTAGCTATGTCCATCGTTGCGACGCGACCCTGGTGGGTAGGTATATGGAACAGCTGTCAAATAGTATGCAGATCTCGTCCCTTTATGGGTTTACATTTTTCCAAGACGTGCACTGTCAGCTGTCTTCGCTTGTTTTTTCTCACCACGCACGCACGTACTCAAATACTGTACGAATATCTACTTGTGCTTACACACCAAGACACTACCTCCTGAATGCCTGCTTTCGTGGGTCGGTAAAAATTCAAAAGGTTCCACGCAAGTGAAAAAAGGTTGTCTCATTAAAAATATCGCTCGCGTAATTTCTTTTTCATATCTCATGCACTGAAAGTGAGTCGTTGTTGTTCTAAATAGTGTGCAGAAAATAATACGATTCTGCTCTAGAGCACTGTACTTCGTATGTTTTTTTTTTAACTTTTTTTTTACGATAAGCAATTAAAATTTTGGTTTTTAATGGACTCGTTGTACAATTACCATTCTGATAAAATAAACTCCTTACTTTCCTCGCATTCGAAATAAAAAGTAGAGTTTTTAACCCGCGTGATAGGCACCATTTCATCCAAATCTACTATGAAAAGATAGCAACACAGAAATCTGTTCTAGTCCTTACACAACGCAAATTGTCGCACTGAATGGAGACACAACTACCACCTACAAGTATATCACTATTTATAACATACCACCGTCTTTATGACCACGACTACTCTACGACTATGGAGATTTCTCCATTTCTGCATACACACCAAAAAGAGGGTATATTTATACCCAGTGTTGGCCGAACGTTAATTGCAATTAACATTAACCATTATAAATAGAACCGTAAACCGTAACCGTCCGTTACAGGTTACGGTTCATTTTATAATGGTTAACGGCCAATAATTGTTAATTGCATTAACTTTTCGGCCAACACTGTTTATACCCATGCATGTTTTTTTATAGAATAGGAGCTTAGGCAAACGAGCCGACAAATCGCCTATAGGTAAGCATCACACAATCGCCTGTTGGTAACATGTGCGTTGCCGGCCTTTTAGATGGGAGTAGGTACGAGTATACTCTTTTCCTGAAGGTCGTATCGGTCCGGAAATACCAAGAACGACAATTCAGTTTATGTATGTATGTATATATATATACTTTATTGTACATAGAAATAAAAACATGAAAAACACAGTTACAGAGTAAATTAAATACAACAAAGGCGAACTTATCCCTGTATGGGATCTCTTCCAGTTTAGCTCGCACAAGTCAGGAAGATTTTGGAGAAACGCACAGTTGAGGACTGCCCCCCAATCTAAGTGATGAAGAAGGAAATGTCGCGTATGTGACTGATCAAAAGACCACTTCGCACTGGTTAGCTTGAGATCTAGACGCTCTCGAGCAATGCGAACGCGCAGTCAGGAATAGCTTCCAATCCATTTGCCTAGACCACTTTGAGCAGATGTAGGCTGTGTTTTCTTAGAAGATTCCCTGGCGTTTGCGAGATGTCTGAATGCGATTCGCTTTGGGATGCCGGAAATAGAATAGCTTTTGGAGTTATGCTTAGAATGTTTAGGTGTTTTAATATGCGGAACGTATTTTGTAAATGTAAAATACTGAATTGAATATGACTTCCTTGGACTTTGCCAAACTTAGATAAAAAAACCGTTTCTTGGTGAAACCCTACATACGATTATCCTACAGCAATAGTTTAGGTTGTACGTTATCTGTATCTAAGTAATAAAATTGTTTTATAGAATTTTATAAGTTAAAAGTTCCACTCGAGTCAAAAAAAGTTCACAATTTGACTAAGTCGGTTTTGAGAAATAAGTGGACAAATAAATGATTCTGTAAAACCCGTCAACATTCTTCAATATCATCGTATTAGCATACAAAAGTACGAGTAATGTGTTTCGAAGTATTTACCCAAATTTAACAATCCGATTAAGATGTTAAACCTGCTATGCAAGCATACTTTAACGTACGTTGGCAAAGTTGTAGCAACGACCTGCCTTAAGTTGCACCTAAAGACTGTTTAAGAAAGTTTAGGCACACTTTAAGCATCTTCTTTAGGTTTTAGGTGGATTTAGATACTGTATGTGTCTAGATATGTATATTTTATCCATTACATACCTAACCGCCTCATCGAAGGAGTATGCAAAATTTACTCTTTCCCAGTTTTGGAAATGGAACTTTTGGTATGAGAGGGGCAGTAATTATCACAATAAAATAAGATTTTTTTATCTGTGGGTTGTCATACGGTGTTTGTGTTCGAAAATGGGGCAACCCAAAAATTACTCTTTATTTTCAGGAAATACTTCCGCCAAGGCGTCTCGGTAAAACTTTCAAAGCTGCGAATATTCCTCATTGTCCCCATTTCATTGATATCAATGTGAAACAAGGCCATGACTACATTAAATACGCAATCATACAAGCCTTCAAGCCGTATGTATAAAACAAAAATACGCCGCACCAAAGACTCGCATAAATCGAAGAAACGCATATGTCTCCACACCGCCAACGAAAATGCAATTTGGCGGTATTGCACGAGTTATAAATACTTACAAATGAAGATATTTATACATGCAACTCACTCGGTAACGCATAAACGTCTAACAGAGTAATAAACCGACACAAATAGGCCACCAACACTACACTTAGTCATTTAGCTTATAAATCTACCTGGAGGTAGATTGTGGGTTTCAAGCTGAGAGAGATTTAGACAAGGTGTTTTAGTATTTGAACTAATTTTATAGGCAGTTCGTTCACGTATCTACCCTCTATCTACCCCTACATCTGAACTCTAAATTAAAAAAGCAGAATGAAGACTACTGAGGAGAAGAAATAGAAATAACAAAAGGGATTTTACGGGTTTTTCTAAAAAAGACTTATGATAGAGGAGGTAAACGAGCAGACGAATCGCCTAATAAATGCGGTCACCCATGGACACCCGCAATACCAGATGGGAAGATTCAAATCACCAAATAAATATTTGGTGATTTGAATATTCAAAAAAAAATTGTACTAAATTAGGCTTTTCAAACATTAATAAATAGAAAAGTCATATGAATTATTGGACAATCTTTATAAAAGAGGCGATCATTGCATTGTAAATGTCTTTTTTTATTTGATTACTACTTCCATAGCACCAAAACTTCACGACGTAATCTGCGTCGTAGGACAATGTAAACGGACTATTTCTATGGAAATTCCCATACAAACAGATCCATAACTCTCGTAGAAGATATATTCGACGTAAGATGACGTTGGGCGCGAGCAATCGCTCTCGCACGCTATTAATAATCATCAGGTCGAATACCTGAGAAAGGTCGCAACTATTTCTGTCACGTGCATTTACGTTGCGTTGTGACGTGGGTTTCTATGTGCGGATAGCATCGTTACCACAGAATATATATACGTGCAGTGAAATTAATTTATATGCCACTTCGCATCTTGTCAAAGTGGCAAACAATATGAAGCTAGGGATTTCTTGATGTTTGGGCATATGAAAATTCACATATTACACACATCAAGATTTCCTCACCACGCACTTCGTACATAGCTTATACATAAGCAGTTCGCGAAGTTTCATGAAATTAGACTCTGTGTATATAATTATGTATTATTTGATGTAGAATACAATATTCAAAGTACTAAATTTTTATACTTGGGCACCAAGCAAAGCTTAATATTAAAAATAATCAACCGTGCATTTGATAGGCTTTTACAAACATTTACCCTCTTCTCAAATCCTACACCACTGGAGGTAGGAAACCCTAAAAATCGTATTCAATGTTTATCCTGCAGGAGCGCAAATAAAACAGCCATCAAGGCACCCTGTGTACTAAGTTAAATAGGTATAAGCAACCCTATATTGTTGTGGTAAGGTTTAGGCATGTTCAGTACAACCCGGAAGCGATCCGACGCGACGGACCAATACAAATACGTCTGGCCTTTTTATTCTCATTGATGTAGCGAGTAACGGGAGTGACGTAATGTCTTTAATATAACGTGAAATGTAGAATCTTGAAATCCTAGGCGACAGATAACTTCAATACTAAGGGCCTACCGCCAACATCGAGTAATCGAAAAACGTTATAATGACTCTCTTTCGCTCGAATATGCAAGAGCGATAGATAACGATTTTCTATGTTGGCGGCCCTCTCTTGTCCATTGGACTTATGAAACCTTACAGAATATATTGCCGAAATAATGCTGAGGAGATTAAAAAAAAAAACGATAATTTATGTTTGAAAAAAAAACTACGGACAGATTTACAAGAAAAATACAAGACATACACTTAGAAAACATACTTAAAGACCGTCTAGACAGATTTCGATAATTTGTGTAGTGTTAAGTCTGTAATTAAAGGTTGTCTGGAAGAGATCGCTTTTTAGCGATAAGACCGCCCGTTGTTACCTGGTTCTATTTTCCTTTAAAATTCATTTGTAGTTTTACATGTATGTAAAATGTATAATTGTTGGTGCAATAAAGAATATTTACTTACTTACTTAATTTCAATACAACCGCGTTGGTTGCATCGTAGTTGCAAAGTAGTAATTTTGGGTTTTCCCGTATGAGTCAGGCCCTATAGTCGAATAACTGTCGTGAGACTTACTAATGTTAAACTAATTTTGCGGTTTACACTCACGCGACATGAGAGCCTAGGTCTCCTTTCTCAAGCACTAACAGTGCGAGCAGCGTTCACAACGGCCGTGCTTCGCGCACTGCTCCGCGCCGCGTCGCAGTAGCAGCAGGCTCTTCAGTGGCTAGTCCAAGTAGCCCGCGCTCGTTCGGCGATTACAATCCCTCTGAATCCTCTATTGACGTATCAAACACATTAACTATTTATTTGCACGAAAGAAACCAGTGGATCGCATGCTGATGGGCATAAATCTTCGGTGCTCGGGTATGTTTTATTGTTACGTAAATTGACGGCTAGGTTTATTTATCGGACGGTTTTATGTATTGTTTATGCAAGTCAATTTTACCAATTACTTAGGTCACTTGAATACTTAACTATTGACTCGAAATATCAATATCGATCGTAAATTATTAACAATTATACATATCATAGGACCCCAAACAAAAATGTAAGCACAACCTAAAATATCATCGCCTCATAATAGTGTCGTGTCGAGTCGAGAGTGCAACATGAAGTAGAGGCACATATCATTTAAAAAAATCTTCACAAAGTTGTTGTTGTGCTTGTTAATGATGCAAAAGTAAAACGTCTTTCGTCGTCTTGTTAATGATGCAAAAGTAAAATTTAACGTCGCTCCCAACTCCCAAAGTCAAATGAAGCCAAACAATTTAGGTAGTAAACGCACGAATCGCACGATCGATACGTTCAAATATCGATCACTGGTAAACATTGTCAAGCGTCACATCACATAAATAGCCCCCAGGAGGAGCTTATACGCAACGTTTAGTAGAACAACCGTATGTACATTTCGAAACTCATTCAATTTTATACCTTATTCTTGTCCAGTTTAGAACAAATTTTCAAATGGATATACTATTGTTTTGCTTGGGAATTTGGGATGGACATACGTCGGGGGTGACCATTAAAATGACAGAAGAGGGGAATGCGAATAAAACTGACCGTTACAGATGAAAACATTAGAACACTGTCAGATGAAATTCCTAGGCTACTCAAACTCACTAAAAATAAATAGCCGTCTAGTGAAGACATACAGCAATCAGGATGACCATTAAAATGATAGATGCGCACGAATGCGAAGCTAAATACGGACCGGGTGATGGCCTGCCGGCATATTAGTGTAGGGTGACAAGCGTTTTGACACTTCAAATTCGTACTGCTGACATGACTGGGCTTACTTGTATGTGTCATACAGATATTCCGGATCTATCGTGACATTTATATGTATACAAAGAATTTTTATATGATATCCGAAACTAGGGTTTATATATATGGATAACTGAAAGCTGGGGCAGGACACGTCTGCCATATGCACCCGGACCCGGTGGGCCAAATTGGCTACCGAATGGACACCGCAGACCAAAAAAGAGATGACGGGATGACCTCGACGCTTTTTGCGGCGACTGGCGGGAACATGTACCAAATCTTGATGTGTGGCGGAAGAAAGGGCAGACCTTTGCCTAGCCAAAACCTGAAACTAACTCTACAGGCAGGTCCATCTAAGCGTTTTCCCGATATCATAAAGGCGCCTGGGGTTCCTTTTGGTAAACTAATTCCAAGAATTGGCGCAGGAACTACTTTTTACGGATGCGACTGCCGTCTTACCTTCCAATCCAGAGGGGAAATCTGACTTTTGTACATGAAGGTAAGAGTATACACAGATTCTTTCAAAATATCCGGATGTTATTCAACAGACATTTTTTCGTTAAGTATGCTCCATCCTAGATCTCATTGGCCTTACCATCCGGTGAGATTAAATAAAAATAATAATTAATATTCACTAGCAATGTTTGTTCACTGGACAGGTAATAAAGAAAAACCTGTCAAAATTAATTGCATCCTCAAATTCCAATATCCCAACTACCCATTTTCCTCAGCATCCCCATTCCGCGACACATCAGTCATCGTCAAGCAAGTTTGACAGCGTCATCTGTCATCGTGTCTCCAGCTCAGGGGTTCTTTTGCGATGTCAAGAAATAGAAAGGTTAAATAATTGTGGTAAATATTAGGACGGCGAAATAACATTTTGGTTGCGCGGTGATGGTTCTGTGGTATAGAAATAGGTAACTATAGTGCGTTTCACAATAAATAAACTGGACGTAATTCTGACAGTAACCAACCGACACAAAACCTCCATTTTAAGTTTTACTTCATGTAACACTATTGCGGTTGCGGTATTTCCGGACCGATACGATAAAGACCGGCAACGCACGTACTGCCCCTCTGGTGTTGCGGATGTCCATGGGCGACGGTAATCGCTTACCATTCGGTGATTCGTCTGGTCGTTTGCCTCCTATATCATCGTTTGCATACTTAAAATTACTCTAGGCAGGTCCATATTCTTGACAAATGTACATTACTAAAAAGACCGGTAAATAGGATATGCCATCAGAGCCTTTCTAGATTAATCTAGATCTATATAAAGAAAGAAGTCAAGCGAAATGAGGTCATTTAATAACACAAGGCCGGCAATACGTATACCGGACAAAATTGTATAGTGCTTTTCATAAAACAACATGGAAATACAACTTAAAAACCAAGTATAGTAGAGTCAAGTAGGGAACAGTGGCTCGATAGAAAAATGCCGGGTACAGTGACTCACTTAACGTAATTTCAACATGAGCGAGGCGATATTTGAGAGGCGATCGAGTCGCTGGTCTATCTGAGCCACTGCTTCCGCCTTGATTTTTTTTTTAAATACTTATCACTATATACATACAAAAGCTTCGCCAACCTGAAGACAGTTTGTTGGCGAATAGTGCGCTCTCAATTATTATTATAAATAATATGTGCCTTATATTAGGTACCTACAGAGTACAGAACAAACTGCATATAATATATTTAGATTAAGTTTAAACAAAATTTGCGTGAATAATTCAATTGTTCAACAAGATCGGTTTTTATTACTGTACAGTTAGCATGTGTACCTACTATAACATCTCAAATTGACGTCATTGTTTTGCTTCAATTTCGTTATACTTTAGTATTGTATGGTACCTATAGTAAGCTAAATCAGTAAAATAATAGGTGTAAAAGGTTTAAAGTCAATATTTCCATGTAACCGATTTTTCGCGCGGTTTGTGTCTACATTTTTTATTTTTTACGACGAAATTTATTTGACAGACATTTTTTTTACACAAAATCTATTGTGACTAGCAAAGACGTAGATATAAAAACAATTATCATAGCCCTATCGAAACGGTTCGTGCCGCTGTTTAGCCACGCTTGTCGCATGAAGTTAATGCTGTTATTAAATAAAATTGATACCGTCTTATCTTGATCGTGTTTCTGTAATGACATTTTTATACGAACGTTTAGCCGTTGTTTTGGAGATTAGATTGCCTATGATATTTTAACTGAGGTTGAAAAATTGAATGAGAACGTTTAATAACAATGACACGGTGTAGTTTATTCAGCTTCGTGCAGCAAATAATACATACTTCGTAATACATGGCAACCATGATGTGTTTTTTTGTAGTTTTTAATTTTAAAATATTTTTTTTTTGTAATATGAATTGTTGTTTTTAAGGTATTAATCTATAGGCCACTAACTAGTGGCCTATAGATTATAGGCAACTGCCTTAGATAAAGTTTTTCATTTTATTTCAAATGTCCGGTGCACCATCAGTACTGATGTGGACGGGAAAGACATGAAATAACACCGATTCCAAGTGTCTTTCTTTTTAATTCGGTAACAGAGTACAAAACAGTGATTTCAGCGAGGATAATTTAAACCTTTTTCTTCGTTAAGAAGACGCTCTAATGTTTTGAAATAGAAATTCCATACCACAGATCTAAAATGTATGAAATTACCTGTCAACTATCAAAAGTGCGACCAAAATTGGCATGATGTCAAATGTCATTGAAAGTATTAAGTAATTCAGAAATAATATGTGATTAAGTAAATTATTCGCTTGTGTAATAGTATATCCAAAGATATAATCACCCACCGTATCTCCTATACACAGCTTTTCGTATTTTCAAGAATTTCCAGTCCGCTAATCTTATGTTTTGGTACATTTGAAAGGCCGTTGGCGGTTGGCGGCCGCTATGAGGCTAATATTGTTCATTCTAGAACTGTGATCCATACACACTTTTCATAGCTAGGTTTTTAAAAGGTCAACAAAGCATAAATTATTAAATTATACCTACCACTGGACTCGCAACCAATTATCAAAAAATAATTGCTATGTTTGTTTGTCATTAAAGTTTCTTGTGGATCTCATCATTTATATGATGAAATTAAAAAGGTCGTTCTTTTCATAAACAAAACGTTGTACTCTTTACGTTTACTGTGACATTCCATCGATTTTAGAACACGGTTTCACCGCTAACATGGCAATTACGATAAGCCATAATTTCCATGTCAGCAGCTCCTTTATGGCTTGCACTATTTCTTATCGGAGGCTAAATTGAGCGCGGACAACCGCGTAAATGTGACTACATATATTTGTAATAAATTAATATCTTAAAGGGAATTGCAATCGGAATCAAAGCGATTTAAAAATGCAGTTTCCAATTTGTCACAATCATGTTTTTTTTATTTTTTACTATACAGTTTGAACCAGTGACAAGTAAGAGTCAATTGATACTCTTTTATAATCATAGATAACAGTAGGAATAGTCAAAATATAAGATATTTATAAATAATGATCCTTACAGTACCTACCCGTATTTCTTTAAAACGGCGGGACCGATTTGAAATATTTTTTTCTTTGAAAAAGTTTACAGACTGTTCAAATTCTGATCATGGGATCCTAGCGAAATCGAGGGACATTTTCCAAGATTTTCCGTGATTTGGATACGTTAATATTACCTAATATATCAGCAGCATCTCCTCCTAAGTAAAAAAGGAAAACTTAGGTACTTATAAATACCACCATCAAAGACATGTTGTGTCTGTATCTGTACCTACCCATTGATCAAAGTCGCTTCGCCACCAAAAATATCGCTTCCGTCGACCAAATTTAGAAAAAGTGGAATTATTTTCAGCATTGCTTCTAGATTAGCCACGAAAATTCTATATCGAATGCCAATTCTATATATCAGTGGGACTAGCTCAGGAGGCCACTTCAAACTTTGACGTCTAAATGATGTCATTTTGTTCTCACTCGCCCGCGCGTTTCGGTCGCGCTAATACATGTAAGGACTAGTAAGTACGAGTGAAATGCACGCCCAAATGATAACTTAAATGACCTCATTTAGACATCTTTTTGATGTAAAAGTGTACGTTCGAATTGGCGTCCAGATGGCTGTATGCCAAGAGCGAAAGAGCGCACGCAATACGTTTTCGATATCACTTTGAGGCTCATTCAAGACTCAACTTTAACGCGAGTGGGAGGACACTTTAAAAAGCTCAAAAGCGCTTAGGTCCCAGAACGCTTTTAGCTTTGTGAGATGTATTTAGATTAGCCGCTAGGTTTAATTCAGACGGTTGGCTGTGAAAACGCTTGACGTTTGTGAGATTTTCATTCAAGTATTTCAAATTGGTTTCGGCTCATATATTCATTTACGGAATACAAAAGAAAATAGATTTTGTGGTAGCCGCAGAACAATTACCGATATAAAAAAACATTTTTTTTTAAATTATCAGTTGTAGTGTGAAAACTGAAATACGTATTAGGTTAGGGTGGGGAATTGAAGATTAAAAAAATCGCAGTAAAGGCGAGGTTTCCAGCACATAGCTGAAACCGGCCTATTTACACGTATAATATTTTGAAATTAAGCTCATTAATAGATATTGTCTAGTATAGGTTAAGTATAGCTTACGTGTGTAACTGTAATTTATATTTATAGTTCTCGCAATAAAATAATTTTCTTATAAAATCGTGGGACTGCCTTTGCCCAGTAATAGGACATCAATGGATTTGAAAATTGTAATAGAAAATTTGAATCTACGGTAGTAGTCCAATCAATACTAAATTTAAAACGAATTTAGTATTTATTGGACAAACATGATAATTAGTTTTCTCCAATGAAGTTCACTAACTCCATCCCAATAAACGCGTCAGTTATTTCCTATCAATGCAGAATTGACCAAACACCACACAATCCCCTGAGCACGGAACGAAGCCACATCGCCACAATTAGATTGATGATTGGCTGAAATGTCAGCTTTGTGATTGGTTGAATTTGCCCGCACGCCAGCTAATTGGCGCTCCAGCAACTATGGTATATAAAATATATATTTTTTCATCAGTATCGTCAATTTAGGATTTTTCGTTTTATTTTACATTTATTATAGATAACGCCCTGTTAATATTTATTTATTTGGGGCATCAAAAGCAAACAAAAAACATATAGATGTCTACAAAAATACATCTAACATGCAATAACTAAGTGTACTATTTATTACGTCTAATTTGGATGAGATAGATAAATTATGTCCTAATGGCATATACCCCAGTCTTTACCATACTTTGTAATTATACTAATAATATTTCAACTGAAGTGGGTCTTTATTATTCTAAATTTATAACCACGGCGACCTATTTATAAAACAGTTACACACTTAGGAGGGATTCAGATCCACTATTATATGTATGTTTGGCACGCAGTAATTGTCTCTTTACGCATGTATGTATCGTACATCACTTTCATAGATAATTTACTATAATTTATGTGAATGGCTGCATAAATGGAGGTCCTCCGGGTGACAATATCACACAAACAGTTTGAGCTAAACCGAAAACGTCTTTATAACCCACGTCATAAGAGCCGATACTTAACAAGAATAGTCCGCTCTGTAAACGATCTCCACTGTACTAGACCTAATATTGCTACTATTACGATGCGTAATTGCTACGAAAGGCGCGCGCTTGTAGTGTTCAACGCTTGCCAAGCGAACGCGAGGCGAATGCTCAGGGAACCAATGTAACTTTAAACTTGGGATGTATAGTATGTGTGTATGTGTCTGTGTATATTTAGGGCCAGTTGCACCAACCCAATGAGGGCTAAAGCGTTTAATTTCGCCGCTAGGCGCTAGTGTATGTCAAATGCATAGTATTTTTGGGGGTTTGCTTTTTATCGCGAATATTCACTCCCTATTCATAATAGTGGTAAATCTTTTTTCTGTTTTTTATTATTCATGGAAAACATTAGATACAGTTCAATCAATGTTAGTGATAAAAAAAAACTGCCAAATAAAATTTATATGCAAAATTAATAAGTTTAAAAAACGGCAAATGTAGATGTTAAAATACTTTCGTGTATATTAGAACGTATTCATTTTTTTAAATAAGCATAGCAAAATTTTGAGAGCTGTTTTTCTGAACCACCATCTGCAGTGGCGCCAACTGGTAACCATAAAACGAAAGCCCTCATTGACGGACTGACTAATTAGCACTCAATCAGAGCGGCGAACTACGAAACAGCCCATACAAAAACGTTTAGCGAACGTTTTAACGATGACGGACGGTTGGTGTAACTTAACTAAGTAACCCTCAAACTCTGTTGATAAATACTAAAGCTACGTAACTGCTCTACGTCTACTTTATCTTATTAAGATCGAAAATAAGCATATGCTTATTATGCTTATTCTATGAGCATGCCACATGACACAATAGCGATAGAAATTAAAAATAAGCGTAACTACCCTATCCGAAGGCGGCAGAGAGACGTGCGACAATCAACCATTGCATTGGTTGCAATCCAGCGGAGCGGAGAAGAGAACCGCACGTCGCTTATCTCCGCCGCGGTTGAAAGGCAGCCAGAGTCAATCGCCTCGCCAGCGCTCAGAAAGCGATTGCAACAACAACTCTTATCACAAGAGCGCAGACGCTCATTACGTTGTTCATACGATTATGAGATCACTGTCGCACTAAACCTGCTACTTGAGAAGGATGTATGTTAGTAGGATTTGTACGGCTTTTACGCCCTTGTGGAGTTGAATAGGTACTTTCGCGCGTAATTGAGGTTTCAGACAAGGAAAACGCTTTAACATAGGAGGGTTAATCATAATTTTGGCCTATTAGGGGTCTTAATGAAAAATTCTCGTGTTTTGAGATTGCGATATGTTACGTCATGATTATTATTGTTTATGTAATATGTTAATGGTTAAGGTGTCTGCATGTGTCATCTCAGCTTAGCAAGTTAGCAGTTACATGTCACATTTACAAATACTACTTACTACTACTATGCCGCACAATCCCAAGTAGGCTCTAAAGCTAATGCCGTCTGACCTACCAACCCATAAAGTAAATTAAGCCGCGTTGGAACTAAGTAGTCCAATTTTCTAACGATTTTAGTAGTTGTTCTCATTGGACATCAAAACTATACGAAATACGTGCCTGACCTATACATACATTCTGAGAAAATCATTTACACGAGCCAGGATTCACATTTGCGGGACCTACCGCTCCCTGTTTTAAAGTCACACATATGAAACACTCTGCTGTAAGCTTACGAAGTAGCCTTTTCTGACCCTAAACCGATTGTCGACATAATTTTCTTTAATACAGATAAGTAATTTAAAAAAGATGTCTGTAAAATGGCCACCCTTAATCGTATTCGTATCTCAAAGAAATGCGTTTTATAAAATTAATATTAAACCGTGAAACTTCCCCAAATCGTTTCTTAAAGGAGCATAATTGAAATATACAGAAAAGATTATTTGCGAAAGGAACCCGGGGTCCATAATGATTAAAATAATGTGTATTACAAAGTATTCAATTTACTACGCTACTGACTCCACTGGATAAAATAGAGATGGGACACGAGATTTGAAAAAACTCGAGTAGGTACACATGTGTATGTTTCTTATTACATTTATTGTAAGACGGTTACACACTTGTAATGGGCCGAATGAATGTAACAAGCGATCGACAGCCCGCCTGTTTCCGGCCGGGCGTCCCAGCACTCTTACATCTACACACTTGTTAAAAAACATTAATCAATATTACTTAATCGTATTACAGCAGTTTGTGCTATCAATTACTATAAATAAGTACTGATGCAATAACTAATAATTATTTAAAGAAACCTATTCAATGCACGTTACAAGTCTCTCTTATTAACTCCATAGTTAAAAAATTGAGTGACTGGAAAAAATCGATTGTAGTTTCGTAGAAAATCGCGAATTCTTTGTCTAGAAGAAGTCACATTTTGTTCAAGTTGTGAGTCCAAGTATTCCACTATAAGAATACGAGACTCACGTTATTTTAACGTTATTATATGATTTGTAAAGACTTGAAGTGAATACAGCTTGTAAATTGGCTGTTCCATTTCTAGGAATCCACGGTAGCTGAACTAATGCACTTTGCTGCCTGAATCGCCCACGACCCGACAAATGTATCCACGGACCACTTAATTCGAGACTGAATGGCAAAGTCAGACCTTGGTGTCGGTAGAGATGTCGTTTATTATATAACATATGATAGGTGCCTATTAGGCAATTAGGCATTCCATGTATGAAACAAGCAACCTCAACACCAAAAAAAGGAACAACGTTTTAATTTAAGCCTTTATGAGGCGGAGGAAAAAATAAATGAATTTAAATCTTAAAGGGTCAAAAAAATCTGTATTTTAAATTAGTTTCAGGTAGAATATCACATTTTTTTTAATATCACCCATATTCTATTTAACAAATTTAGACTCGGAACTTGTTTCAAACTCGAACAACTCTAGATTAACTCGTACACATCTCTATTTTTCCTCGTTATTTTTTACGATACTGGAATGGAGAAAATATATTTAACCCTTAATACAATTTGTGTAAATTAGGTAATTTGTGAAGAGTAGTAAATAAGAGCGAAACAGTATTAATAAATCTAAGCCCACTAGGTAAGTACGTACCTACGTAGTAGCGTAGTATTTTTTTTTTATAAAAATTTTTATTCCGAAAATATATTACACAAAAGTAAAACCTTTAAAAAAATACTGAAATCGTATTAATCTAATTGATATTGATTTAACTAAGACATAATTATATTTTATGGGAATCCTTTGTTTTCTCTTCATATGTATTTTTGACGTACAGTCGAGGTCAAACATATCTTTTTTTGCCTTATTAAAAAGCAGAAAGTTACAAAAGTGTAAACTTATCATTGTCCTCGACTGTACTATGTTTTTCTACTATCAATAAATGTATTTTAATTCTTTCTTTGTAAATGAAATCCAATTGAGTTTTCACCCAAGTAGTTCCAAAACAGCACACATACCTGAAAGAAAAACAATAAATAAAGTTAATAAAAGGTGTAAGTATTTGAAATGAATATGTGTGGTAAATATTGTTTTGTAAGTGAAGCTTCATATATGTTGACTGTAATATATTAACCCCCTTATTCATAAACTTCTACTAAAGTTGACAAGCCGCTAATAATCGTTTGTCCCTTTCCGGCGTATTGGTATGATGGAAAGGGACAAACGATTATTAGCGGCTTGTCAATTTTAGTAGACGTTTATGAATAAGGGGGTAAATAAACAGTAAACAACGAACACTTCCTCTTCAAGATTAAGATCAGTAATTCAGTAGTAACTGTAGTAAGAAGAATTTGTACTCGTATAAGTCACATTATACAAACTCATTATTTTTCAATCAATATTTCTTTTGTATTTGTGCAAATCTATGAGTTTTAATCATAAATTAGTTATGTTAGGTCGTCATTTTCATGTTCATTCATAGGCAGCTTTCAAGAGCCGTCATTCAATCCAAGCACCGATAAAAACCTAACAACCTCACATTTATTACTCAATTGAAAAATTGAAGTAACTGATAGTAAATAGAGAACGGTTACTTTTATAATTCAGGTCATATAATATAAAGATTTATTGATTGCTCGTACCAATGAGCTTTTCGGAACTTATGTACTATGTAGGTACGTTATATCATTTGAAACGTAATAAATATAAGATTACCATTTTGTATTATTTGGCGTTGAAACTCTAGGTCCATGGGGTCCCAGCGCGCACAAGTTTTATGCAGACATCGTGATGAAAGCTTAGGTGAGGAGACCGAGTTTTTCCCCTCTGGGTTGGAAGGTCAGATCGCAGTCGGCAAAAGGCCATGCAGGATAATTCAAGTAAAATCAACATCAATTAGTAGAATAAGTAACTATACTCATCCCTTTTCTAAGGCTTGTAATACTAGCGGAAAAAAACTGTATGATTTGTGCTCTAGTGAAAAGCCACCCTTGCCAAACTATAGAAACGAATTAACAGTTAAAAAACACCATAGATTTGTGATACACGGTGAGAGCTCTATTCAATATAACCGCTTGTAAACTCAACCGTCAAGCACTTGGAAGTTTATGCTCAATAACGTGTATTCAACTGTGGGTGTGGACATAGGAGGCAATTAATAGTTTGGAACAGATGTAGATAAGATAGTGACAGCGAGCGCACTGTGATTAACTTTACCCTACAATACGTATGTACTACTATCAAGCAAGAATTAATATTTATACATATTCGAGCATCCGTAAAACTATTTTGCTTCTCATTTTAAGTGTATAAAAATATCGTAACAGCTTTTGTTTATACAATTATGTCCGCGGGTAACAAGCCTCATTCGTAAAGTAAAAGTCAGTTTAAAACACATATTCCTTTATCCCATGTAATCCTATCTTACTAAAACCACTGTCATAAGCTTTACTGTTAAATACTCAACAAACTGCGACCGCTATATTCCATTTTAATACCGACTACACAAACTTTTGCGTAATTAGATAAGTTGCCATTCCTGCCGGCCTATGTAAATAACGCAACACGGCACCTGCGTTTCTAACTTCAATCTTGTACAAGGAAAAAACGACTCAATTCTACATTAAGATACGGTTTAAAGTTAAATGGCTAGATATAATACGCAGAGGCCAAGTAGATTGAGGTTAGTCAGGATAATAAAGCAGTAATTACTTAGCGGAGATTGCTGAAAGGGGACCCGCTTCAAAGAGTTTTAGTTGTGCTCTATCAAAGGGTTTTTCGTTATATTTGTATAAATATCCTTGTTTAATGAAAGTTCGTTTTCACTTCAAGAGCAGTTGACCGCTTCGTGGTGGAATAGGATAGGCCGCATAGTCACAATTTGGATTATGCACACAACACATAAACATACTATTATTTGAACTCGAACGCCGTTGTCTCAAAAGTAAATATCCCACAAAAGTAGAATATTTGGTTTAAGTAGACCCGTTTTATTTATTACTTAGAGGTAACGGTAAACTTGCTCAAGTTTTCAATATTCTGTTTTTTTTTTTAAACCAGGCAATGTATGCGTACTTAAATAAACTAAGCTTAATATGAATAGAAACACATTCAACTGATACAATTGTAGTTGTATTATAATTACCACACGGATAAAAAATTAAATAAGATTAATTAGAGACCATTAAATTAGACAAACAAAATATGCTAGCATGATTTTTAGTTTTTAACAAACATAAAATCATGGTATCATATTTTTTCTCTCTCATCTCATGTAAAATTATTTATTATTATTCAAAAGTTTGAAGAAATATATCAAAATGAAGCAAATTAAGTTGGCACATAATCACTGGCACAAGTTCACTTACCTAACTGTTTCCTTATGTCAAGTCAAGTCAAAATATTCTTTATTCAAATAGGCCTAGCAACAAGCACTTTTAAATCGTCAAATTTTACAAATATCATCTTAATCTAAATATCAGAGCAATTTATTGATGCAGTTATTATTGTTCTAAAAAAAACATTGAACTATTATAGATATGGTAAACTTAATAATAAGAATTTCACAAAAAGATCGTCAAACATCAAAATTGTATAAAAATACTAGTCTAGAACCTTTCTAGAATAAAATCTAAATGTCAAAAAATACGGTATATATATATACATTGAATTATCAATTTCATCATTAATAACATAACAATAAATAATTCATTCTTTACAATCACACTTAATCCCACGGTGTTTCATCATTCATGTAGTCTTGTGTGCTATAATAGGCTTTAGAGATAAGCTTACGTTTTACATAATTTTTAAATTTACTAACAGACAATTCAGTTATTATATTAGGAAGTTTATTGTAAAATCTTACACAATTACCCATGAATGATTTCTTAATTTTATGGAGCCTAGTGAAGGGCACTGCGAGCTTATGCTTATTTCTAGTATTAATATTATGTATTTCACAGTTTTTCTTAAAACTGGCAATGTTTTTATGTACATACAGAATATTCTCATAAATATATTGACAGTGCACTGTCATTATGTTAATGTCCTTAAACTTATCTCTAAGTGTGTCTCTATGGTACATTTTATATATTGCACGAATAGCCCTCTTCTGCAGAACAAAAATGGTATTTATCTCTGAAGCACTACCCCATAGTAAAATACCATATGACATAATGCTATGAAAGTAACTAAAGTAAACTAATCGAGCTGTTTTCACGTCTGTTAACTGACGGATCTTGCTCACTGCAAAAGCTGCAGAACTCAGTCTATTCGAGAGATTAGCAATATGGGGACCCCATTGTAGTTTAGAATCTAAAGTTATACCAAGAAAAACTGTGCTATCTACTAGTTCCAATTCCTCATCCTTGACAATGACACCTGTTTGCTCATTCCTTATGTGACTTGTAACAAACTTAATGCACTTAGTCTTTTTCTCATTTAATAATAAATTATTAACATTAAACCAATTTACTACTTTAGATGATTATGGAATATCCACAATAAAAGAAAATATGGTCATTCAGATTTTAGTATCTAACACAATACTACGCCCGGTAGACGTTTGACCAGTTTATGCACTAGATACCGAAGCCACCCGACGTTCTAGTCTAACTACAATCAATTATTTCTCAAATGCATGTAAAAATATTAAATCATTTCTTCTTAATGTTATTAAACTCAAATACCGTATGTAAAAAAAGTGTAAAACAAAGAAAAAAAACAACGAAACGTTGGGAAATTCTTAGAATGGTAACGACACTAACGACCCATATACAAGACAATAAAGTAACAACAATTTGTAATACAAGCATCTGTAAATGTGAAAATAGTCCGAGATAATACATGTATATCATACAGGGTGCTCGAGGTTAAGTAAAAACCTTGGGCATGATAAGACACGAGCGTGAACAATTATACAACCTAAGTATCTGAAATAAGTTTCATAGATCTATTTTTTTGTAAGTATATTTAAAAAGTTAATATTATCCCGCCAAACATTGTCTAAGGAAACATAGTTTAAAAAAGTATTTGTGATAAGCCACTTCTTTTTTTTTCATATTTGTCTATTGCAAAACTTATCTATGTCATGTTAAACTCTATTTAACACACCAAAACACCATGGTACAAATATTTTATATATAGTTCTATCTAAAATAAGTCTCATATGTATATAATTTTAAACTGTAACTACCACACCACAAACACTATAGCACAAATTTAATCTGTGACAATGTACGACACAGAGCCTCATGTACCCAAGGGTCCTAGCGTGCTACACTGCCGTGTTTCCCGCCTATTCCACACCTAATGGCCCACTTCCCTTGACAAACGCGCCCCTATTCTCTGCCCGCCGTTTGCGACAATATTAATACTATTTACTATTTACGGGCTCCTTCACGCACGATATGACTATTAATAAGTCGTTTTATGTTTAAGTAATGAGATGTTAATAGACGCTTTTTGGCAAGGGTGAAAGGAAGTTACCGTGATAAAAATGTTGATATTTCCGCGAAAGGAATTGATAGGATCTATTAAGTAGTAAGTACCGTTATCTGTTCTGAAATAATTGTAGCTTATTTGTGTACAATTTTTATAAGTACATTTTTATTCGTTTTGATTGTTCGTTACAATAATTACGAGACGATAATTATTATTTTGTTCTTTTCCTCAGAAAGGCGTTGTTAAAATCTTTCGAATTGCATTCGCATTTCGCACTTGGCATTCTGAACTAATGGCGGCAATCACTTCAATTTGTCTTTGTTATTTTTGATAAGAGAGGAGTAAGACAATTTGATGTTATCTAAAAAACCATCGATAGCAGCAGGCATGTCATATGATTAGTACACATTAACTATTCGTATTTACCTTGGATGCAATGCAACTGGTCGTTATTTTTGTTGCGCTACGCACGAGGGTTTACGATATAGGTTTATTTGATGATCCTGAACTTACGATTGTATGCTTCAATTGCTATAATTATGAGCGTAAGGATTTCTCTGGGTTTATATATCCATCCACCCATGTTTCAAGAATTAGGAAGCACTTGTGTACTTCCATAATGTGGAACTATGTGCATAGTTTAGGTTTATGTAAACTGTGTGATAAAATACCCTCTAACTATATATGTAAAAGTGGATGCGCCTTTGACCGCTCCGATATATCTAATGGCGTCTGTACCAAAGTTTTGGTAAATTATAGTCAACGCCGAAAGGCGTTGTATGGGGGCATTTCATGACAGGTCAATTTGGTTTTTAACCGAGATGGTTTGCGCAACTGTAGTCGTTTTTAGGGTTCCGTACTTCGAAAGGAAAAAACGGAACCCTTATAGGATCACTTTGTTGTTCGTCCGTCCGTCTGTCTGTCTGTCAACATCCTTTTTCTCAGGAACGCGTGGGATATCCAGCTGGAATTTAAATACTCAGGTCTACTGTTCCTTGGAGCTGTGAAAAAAATCAAACTTCTAAGCCAACGCAATCAAAAGATTCAGCCGTTTATACCCCAAATTACCGCAAATTTTCGACACTCGCAAGGGAATCAGAACCTAAATGTTACTTACCGTGAACTCAGAATCTTGAAATTTGGTACGAAGCAACGTCTTATAGCACAGATAAAGGGAAACTTGCGAAAACCGTAGTTCTTTAATTACATCATATAATAAAAATATTAATATGACTTTAATAATTCATATGACTCGATTGTCGTGATGAGTGAACTTTTACTTATATACCTACAGGTTTGTACGGAACCCTCGGTGCGCTAGTCCGACTCGCACTTGGCCGGTTTTTTTGTTTATAATCGTAATCGTATTTTGTCAAGTTAGTTATAAGTCTTCTTTTATTTTTCTTTCTCTGTATGTATTGTATAACTGTGTACTTATATTGAAATAAATAATATTCTATTATATTCTATAATAAGTTAGGGTTGATCCACCATCTACCACAGATGACCGAGGTTGAGCGATGAAAAAACGACCAATAGGAACGCCAGTCAGTCTAAGGCGCAACAAAATGGTAATGCAACCTCTCTAATCTCTAATGGAGTGATGTCCACTAACAAACGGGGCAAGCATGACATATGGTTAGTGCACACATTGTTTACTTTAGATGCAATGCGATGCAACTGGTGGTTATTTCAGCTGCACATAGCCGGGATTTATGACACCGTTTGTTTAATGGGCCTGAACTAATAGCGGAGATCGTGCTAAGATAAGCGTGGATGATAGACATCATTTTTGATTTGATATAATATTATTTCACATTCATCATTAACACTGCCAGGCTGAAGTGGGAGTTGGCTGGACATGTCTGCCGGATGTATGACAGATGGGCCAAAATAGCCATTAGCTGGCATCCCCAGAGTAATCGCAGCAGAGGCAGACCGAGAAAGAGATGGCGGGACGACTTGGATGCGTTTCAGCGGGATTGGCGGGATCTTGCTCAGGACAGGGAAGATTGGAAAGGGAGAGGTGAGGCTTGTGCTCAGCATTGGGACACACAACTGGGCACAAAAAAATTCATCATTGAGTCAACATTCTTTTAGAGTCAGCCCAAGCTCCGACTTTACAAGCGCCAGAGGTAACGCCACCATAGTAATATTAGAAATATGCCTATGAAAGTATGTCCTTTATAGCTGTACTTTGTTACTGAAAAGCCAGTGCAAAGTTAGCTTGCTCTGACTAGCGTCATGAGGAATTTTTGAAAATTGTAAGAATATTATGATATATTCGAAATAATCAAAAGTTTGGCTATGACTAAAATCATATATACTCATGTTCCTTATCCTTAATTCTTTTTAGAGTTTTGTTCCCAAAGGGTAAAAATGGGACCCTATTCGCTGTCCGTCCGTCTGTCTGTCTGTCTGTCCGTCTATCACCAGGCTGTATCTCATGAACCGTGATAGACAGTTGAAATTTTCACATATGATGTATTTCTGGTGCCGAGTCCGACTCGCACTTGTCCGGTTTATTTATTGATGCGGAGCAACTGAGTTAACTATGCAGCTGCCTTTTATAATTATAACAGGATTAACAGGAGCAGCAGACATTAAAGCTAAATCTAGACGTACCTTGGGATTGAATTAGCCTAAAACCAACAAGCAATTATTGCCTCTATTGGCAAATGAATAGTCGCCAAAATGCCACGAACCCGAGCAATAAATTTAAGCTCGCCACGTGTTGAACTTGCCACGTGTTAGTTACGTGCGACTGTACCTTTCTCTATTTTTAGATAACAGTAGCGAGGTTTTTAAGTGGCTTTGGGTTTGAATTAATGTGCTGAATTAAGTTAATTCCAGTGATAATAATCACTCAATATCGAGCTTTCCACCCAACGATAACGGACGCCAGGCGCTTCTTTCGTCCACAGAGTAACGCAGACGAAGTTGCAGGCAAAAACTAGTCAAATACATATGCGACATAATCAAATAATAAAATCAAGTCACCGAAATTACAATTATCTAAATGTTATTCTAAACATTCTTACAACATACAAATGGCTAATGGCACTTTCGTGTTGAAACCTAAAGATTATTATTACAAGCATTTTAACTGGAAATTAAGTTTATTCTAAAAGCAAATGACATTCAAAGGCAAACGCCCCGCTGCAAAGTTCTAGATTTATAGTATTAAATAAATAATTAACGCATTACTACTCAAATCAAAGGGATCATTCCGACTTACAATATTATTTTAACATTATTTCAAGTCTCCAGTGATGTATTTGCAATCGCTTGCCGCACAGGGGCGAATCGAAAGCTCAAGAGCACCAGTATAAAAGCTCTCTAAAATTACACATAATTATAAAGGATCTCAAGGTCAGGTTAGACTAGTTCTATAAGAACTAGAGTTCTCGCGTTCACGCAAGCTATGTGAATGCTCAGGCAAAACAGCTGTTTTCTCTCTAGACGAGTAAATGTCATATGTCACTCCGGTACGCGCATACGCTGTATAATGTCATAAAAATTATTTATGACCACGAATTGAAACTGTAGAAGCTTGTGAATGGGTATTTGATAGCTTCGCGCTGGATTTATTTTTGGTGGTGCGAGTCTTGTTTATTTTATTGTGAAATTACTGCTGTACTATTTAGGTAGTTGATCCGTAATGTATGTAGGGTTTTGTTCAGTGCGTACGTTTTCAAATCGAGAACAAATAAAACGCATACTCATACGTGCACAATACTCATACTTTTTGTATTAAGAAATATAATCTAAACTTCTTCCTTCAAGCCTTCAAGAAAAGAGCGTACTCCCATCTAAGCCGGCAACGCACTTTCAACCCCTCTGGTGTTGCGGGTGTCCATGGGCGGCGGTAATTGCTTACCATTATTACCATACTACTGCTACCATGAAGTAACGTCACGTTCGAAACGTTCAAATTACATTGTTTGTTCATTGAACTCACCATTATGTCTAGCACATTAACCCCGTCTAAAATCTAGTTACTGTATTTACGTATTGATATTTAATACCATATTGTTCGAGTTCATGGCTCAAAATAACGTTAGACGGCAAAGCCCGTCAGATTGACAGTTTGACGCGAGGACAATAACCTGATTATTATTAAACATATTTCAAAAGATCGTCAATTATGTATATTCGTTGAACATTTCTCCGAAAATGGAAATGCTACTGGCAACAGAAGAACAGACTGTCGAAAACTTATAGTAAACTTAGCAATAGTTGCCGTTCAAGTCAAATGAAGTGTTGTCGTCTTATTATACAAATCACATAATTATTTTTAGACAGTCGATTAAGTGGTTACTTCGGCCTTCCGTTTAAAGTCACCTGCCTGAATGCCCTGAATCACTCTGCGGCTTCTTATGGCCGACATTGGCATTCGTGCAACTACGCAAACCCTCATACTCGTATCTAATTGTCTAAGACTACACTCGTGGATAGTTACTGCTTTTTTAAGGTTTTTGACGCCCATCAAATGACGCGAAACTCGAACGTTCATAATCAATAATCATATAGCCTCCTGCACATTCACACAATCATACAGCAACTGTCAAAAAATCATTCGCGAACCCTCCCTGCGTTCTAATTCGCGAAGAGATATCTGACTGACATGCAAATTTTCATGTCCCGAGCCCGAGTTATCTTGTCACTTTGCAGTCATCCAAAAAGAGCTTAGTTCGACCCGTTTGTGATTTTTCCGTACACACGAAACACATCAAAGCGTTTCCATGGACACACAGTACCATCGACTTGTTAAATGACATCATTTGAATCTTATTGCAAACACGTAAGGTCCACCGACGAACAGTTAGTGTTAGTACAGTGTCCACTCAAAGGCGTTAGACGTATAAACGAATAAATCAACCGGCTGACAGCACAGCACGACAGCTATGAGTGATGGAGCGTCGTTTGCGCGGGTTAGAGACAAACAACGTAGGACTATGTGAAAGGTTGCAACTGGATACTAAACTGTACCTATCGTTATCTGGAATGCATAGAGATAGACCATCTTTCGATTCAATTGAGTGATCGGGTTGTCGCCTTCTTGAATACCTATTACTTACTTATTTACTATTTATATTGTTACCTTAGTCGTAATTATGTTACTAAGTTAATTAGTATTTTAGATACTTCCACATTATCCTTATTAGGTATCATTTGTGTTCGCTTTGTTCACATATGTTTTGCGATAGTGCGTAACCTTAGTTTAGTATGTCACTGCCTGTGATGTCAGTTCCTATAATTGGCTTCCTGTATCTACTATATGTTTTATGTTAACAGCTGTTGGATCTCCAAAAAAATAAAATAAAAAATAAATTGCGCTGCCCTAGGCTGAGCGTCTAAAAAAGTGGCTGTGACATAATCGGACAGACAGACGGACATGACGAATCCATAAGGGTTCTATTTTTTGCCATTTGGCTACGGAACCCTAAAAATACTTTGTTTACAGCGTGCGTCTATCTATAAGATTTGCTTTTGAGCGTTTGTAGGCACACAACAACGCCCAATACAAATGCAATAAAAAACACTGATATTGATATCAAAGCTTTATCCTTTATCGTGCAGCTATTATAATTAACATCATGATAAAACCTGAAATACCACTTCACTAGTGCGAGTAGTAACTTCACCTTTTAATAAGGGCTCTGCACACTTTCCCTGCTTTTACTTTCCCTATATCGGGTTACTACACCCGACGCGGTCGCGACCCGAGCGGCTGACCATGTAGGCATTCCGACCGACATTGCTAACCGTGACAAAAAAGTCATGCTACAGGATCATTTTAATCGGATAATCGCTGCGTATTTGCGAAAGCAACTGATGGAATATAAAAAGGTTTCCTTTTCACAACGCCCCTTACACTTTGCTTAGCCACGGCATGATTGCGGCAACATTTTCTGGGAAGTACCGGCAGGAGAATGGGCAGGAGCAGAGTAACACTCGAGAAACCTTTCAAACCAAACGGCAAACGGCGAGCGTTCAAATTCGAATCCACCAAATTGTCTACTCACACTCACTCACTCCAAATCGGAAAATTACATTTTACCACGTAATATTCTCTCGTTTGTCGCTAAGTACTTCCCTTTCATTAGATTTACTATACATATTATGTTGTACAAATATCTTGTATGTGACGAACTGACGCTCCTGCCAAATTCTAAGTCATCCATCCCACCGCAAATGGGTCAGAATCAAGACTGCCCGGAAAAACATACGAGCGATGCTAGTTTGAAACATTGAAGGGATGTGGATTCAAATTCGTTCTGCCAGATTTCCTTACAGACTGACAGACGGAAGCAGAGTAATTGGAACTAGTAATATGAATTTCATTAGTGTTGTATTTAGAATTAGATAGAGCTGACAGCAGTTTAAAAATCATACTTTGTGATTCACAATTTTTTTTATATAATAAGCGGTCAATCGCTGACTATAGTTGCGAGTCATTATCCGACGTTTCAGTATTGTTACTGTCACATAGTAGTTTTTTTTTTCCTCTAAAAGACACTTACAAGACCGTGTCCTTAACATATGATACGATAGCGTATGGCGGTAAATGGGGACCACTCTGTGAAAAGGTCAACCAATTGGTCATCATGGTTCTTGAGTTTTGAGATACATCCGATGACAGAAGGACGAACCTTAAAAAGTAGTAGTAACATAAACTTGAAAGTACATTTATGGTTAAACGCGATTATCTCATTAAATTATACACACCAGCAAACATCAAAATTACTCCTGCTAATTCTGAACAACAGTTTCAAAACCTAGAATACCTTGTTTCATTTATCTTAATCACATAGCCATTTTACTACTTTTTTCAGATATAGGTTACCGATTCAAGAAAATATAAATCATTTGGAGAAATTATTTCTGGACACAAGTATATTTGGATACTGACAACCGAGAATATGTATATTTATAAATGCGTATAGAATGTGCGGAATGCGTCAATTTCAGATGAAGCTGCTCTATTTTGTTTATGTGTAGTTTGCTGAATAAAATTTTCGTTCACGAAGCGTCTACGTCGTGAAGTGTATCATTTGTATAGATAATCAATTCAACAAGGTTGCTAATTTCAATTGGTCCCTTATAATTGAAATAAGGTTTCGTCCTATATATACTTTTAGGAAACTCATTAGCTGCATTTGTTGTATAACTGGAATACTTATTTGGCTACATCAATAATTCTTCTTTAACAGGAGTTGTGGTTTACAGCACACATACCTGTAACAAAAATAATACCATATAAATATATAAAATAGGCGGACACACTCGCTACTCGCTACTTATGAAACGCGTTTTGTAACACTAGAGTATTCAAAATTTGAAAAATGGGTCACGTCACTGTCTCGCTCGCGGCGTTCCACGGACTATTCGAAATTGTATTATGCAGTTTCTGTGGCTTCTATATGACCATTTTCTTAAAAAGAGTACATGCAATGTACCTCTTAGTCTTAGTCATGTAATAATGAGGGCCCAGTTTCATAAGTTAGAATAATCTAAGACAAAAACGTACATCACGAAACTATTTAAAATGATACTTTGTTATTTTTTATTCAACTGTGTTAAGTATGCAATTCCAAACGATTGTAGATATTGTAAAACAAGAGCTGTTTGTGATCATCCACCCAAACTATCCGGAATATTTATAATTAGAATAATCAATACCAATCAACTTTTTAAGTTATGTGTTTACCCAACAAACTTCGATTAAAGGCCGCAACTGCCTCGTTTGTCTTCGATGTTTGAATACCTAATTAATTTGAATATACCAGTAACTGTTTACACATTTTATTTTGGCGTAGGTATTTCTATAATAAAATACGTCATTTATTACTGAAGCACTAGCTCAGCATCATCATCGCAAATATGTACATATATGACAATAAGGTCAAATGATTACCCAATCACATTAGTAAACAAACCGTTCAATATTTAGGTATATTCTATTTTAAATTATATTTAAAAGTACATCTACGCGTTAAAAAAGAATACAAAAACAAATATTATTTTTAAGGTGATATGTGCTGGGCCTCCTGGGGAACGATTTGACTATATTTATATCGTACTTTTTGTACTTATACGTTTGTTTAACCATAGCAATATAACTGGTTGGATAATTACATATATTCCCAATAATCAAAACGTTTGATGGTCTGATAGTGCAGAACCCTCCGTCCAATCACAGTCCGTACGTGAATCCGGCCAACACTTAGAGGGCCTGCAGCGAATATCGAAAAACGATATTTCGTAATTTGTCTCTCTATCGCTCGAATATTCAAGAGCGAAACGAGCGAACGTGGTTTTTCACGAGACGACAAAATAAGTATGTAATTAGTTCATAAGTTTTCTAACACAATATATTATTGTTAAAGAAAAAAATAATTGAAAGATTGAATAGGTCACAATATAATGTGGGGTTTCCTTTCTATTCTAGACGTCCGTAATCGACATCCCATTTGTAATGTTTTTATTTATCAGCCGATTTATTTCACGTTTACTGGCTCAGTTATGATTAATGATTTTGTTTTCCTTTCATCTAAATAAAAAGGTTTCCGCTCGTTCAAACGAAACAAACGGTAGGTCGGTAATTCACAAATTCAACAAACAAATTCTTATCAGTGTTTATTGATAATATGTATAGCCTAAGAAAAATCGTGGCCACGAAACATAGCCTATGTTTCGTGGTCACTGATATGTCAATCGTCAACTTTTGAAAACTTAAGGCGGGATTTGGAGGTCCGTAGCCACTCAGTGAGCCGGTGTCGGCAGGGAGCCGGTCTAATTCCTTGCCATCAGATATATTGAAGCGTTTTAAGCAATTTATATATTCTAAACAATTAATTATCAAGAAAAAAAAATTATGCGGCACAAGCATATTCAGTACATTGCCGCACACAGGTGGAATCCCACCTTAGGTTATCGCATAATGTTAATGTACACATCTAAGGTATAAAATGTTCCGTCCAATTTGGTTATAATTCTGAGGTCAAAATATAGTAGACGCCAGTTTTCAAGAGAGTATTAAATATTTTGTGAATGTAAAGCCACTTTTCTATTAACGTTCAATGAATTAGCGTTTAAATCATGTAATGTTTGTTTTATGGATACTTTGATGGATTTACTTTATACGGAGCATAATGTTTTGGTAAACAAGCCTGGTTTTGAGTTGAAAAAGATTTCAATTTCAATTACTTAAATGTACTGTTAAAAAAAATCGCAAAAAAACGTTATTTTGCCAAAGGCATCATTCACAAATCAAATATCGACGAAATTCAACTCGGCAAATCGAAAGGACACACACCTGCCCTACTACTTCAATTAAGTTAGGAGAATATTAATTAAAAATAAACAGTTACTTACATTTAGTCTCAATGTCCAATGAGCTTGTAGCCGGTGCGAGTGACGAAGTGATCATTAATAAAATAGACGAGCGAAACAATGACTTTAATCAAAATTAATGAGTCGTATTGTAAGATGAAAGGATTGCTACCGGAAAACCAAGGCAGAATAATTCTGACACTAATCTGTCAAAGGAAGACTTGAGGCTACGGACTGGGCTCACGCGGCGCGTGGGGCGACGGGCGGCGCGGCAAGCGGCCGCCACCACTGTCGTCCAAAACAGATTCATTCAATTCTATACATTTTAATCGTGCCGCGCGAATTACCGCTCGCGCCGCCCGGCTTCGAGCGGCGCCGCGTGCGTTTAGTCTGCGGGCTGACAACTTCGTATATACTTAGTATTTATCGCGGCTGGATATATACAAATTTCTGAAATGAATGTTTCCTAGGCTCGATTTTTTAGAAGTACTACTAAATCAAGTGAAAATTAATCCAAACTTACATGTACGAATTTCAACTTCACAGTACAATATACATACTTAAATAATCGATTTATTTTACTGCATTAATGGTGCGTGATTACCTTTAAGCATACGTTCTGCCACTCTTATACCATGCTCTATCACTGACCACTAAACCACTTAGAATTCGAAAGTAATCCATCGCTTAAATATTGCTCAAGAATTATAAACGATCCAGATATCGATAACTAAAAATACATCCTTTGTAGCTAAGCCATACCATTAATTATAAATATTATAAGATGTACCTTCGACGCTTGATGTAACACAGGCGCGTCTATATCGGTGGGATATTGCTTTTGGCGCGCGTTCGGATTGATACGCATAGCGGAGCCATAATCAATCGTCTGTTATGTGTAATTTAATGTTATTGCTGGATAAGAGATTGAAAGGTACCCATTTCAAAAGATAAACTGCGAAGGAATGTGGAGGATGTTTTATCGCTTAGGTCTAGCTGCCCGAAGCACAACAGGCGGACTATTTAGGTTTAATTCATATTCAATGTTTTATTGAACATAATGGGGAAGGCCGATAAAAACTGGCCAATTCCAACGTACACTGATATGATAATGACATCTAACTGATGTCATTCAGTTATCGTGCATTTCGCTCATACCTACTTGTCCGCAAATGTATTGGCGAGGGCGAGACGCATGACAACTAAATAACAAGGTTCAAATGTCATTCTGATGTCAGTGTACGTTTGGTTTGGCCAGTAAACGTAGGTGACGCTCCCAACGATGGTACACCAAGCTGTGCAAGTGCATGACCTCTTTATTATGAATAATTCCATTCATATCCATGCAATTTTGTAGCTCGCTGTACATTCTTTTACATAGAATTTGTCCGGTCAAAAGCCATTGAAGATGGCGCTTACAATAATTTACTTGTGGAATTCCACAATCAAATCAGTTTCCTTTTCAATTTGGTATTACTACTCCATAATCTACAAACGTGTAAGATACCAAATATCCATCAGTCAATAAAACTGGCACCATTTCTCACAACAAAGATTGTAATTATGTTACTGAAACGTGTAATCCGATTCTGAAAGAGCCACTAATATTTTCATAATACATTAAATCATTAATAATATTAGGCCGAGAGTTGTCGTTTTGTATTAATTGCCATGACAACGCGCTAATATGATTACTCCAATACCCATCGAACAATGAACTAGGGAGAATCAATATCCCATCAAAAACATAAATGTGAAATGAGAGCCCAGTTAAATCAATATTAGGAATATGATCCGTTGTTGACTTTACCGGCAAAAGAATTGAGATCTATATGACTGCCCAGTTCAAATTCACCTGGAATAGTTGGGATGTAATTAAAGTTTAGGATTTGATTTGACTTGGATTTGAATCCACGAATAAACATATACACGATACCTATTTAATTCTTGTTACTTGAAAAAGATCCCTAGAAATTGTACCAATCAAGATAATTATTATAATGAGCCAACTAGGAGTAACGGAGCTCCCGGAATTTATGAAACAAATAATTTTACAAATTTGGGGCACATTCGGGTTAATTAATTACAACAGGGCAAGTGTGAAGCAGTATCACAAGGGGCTTTAGGGAGCTTTCAGATATAAATTAAACGTAATATAAGATAAGTAGTCAAAAAAAACGCGTAGGTGTGACACCTACAGCATCTATTTTTACATATTATTTAAAAATAGATTATGTAAAAATAGATAATGATATTTCAGTTATTCCTACTGATATTCAAAAATATAAAAAATATATATTAATTTAGGCATATTTATATAAACAAATGATCGATGGAGCCACGTAAATAAATGTATTTGTAAGACAAACAGATTAAGATTTATAGTATAACGTGGGAATCTCATGAAATACATGCCAACAATTGTCATTTGACTTTCTTATTCCGGATACAATATACGTGATACGAGTAAAGTATACATACGTCATACCAGTTATACGAGTATAAGTATACGTGATAGTTTTAAGGACTTAAGGATTCCGTATCGTAAGCCGACAAACAGATCCCTATATCGACGCTTCTGCTGTCGTTGAGCAGCTGTATGTATCAGCGGTATGTTTGTCGAATTGTATTTCATGTTCATGAACCACAATAGGTAGACTCTTGAAATCAGAGTGTATTTCTGTTGCCACTATAACCAAAAATAAAAAATACGTGTGTCGCGGCACACTCGGTTAGTTTGGAACGTTAACGAAGGAAGTTGACACATACTGCTTCTCACATCACTTATGAGAAAATCATTTTCATGTTCATGTTCGTGGCCGTGTTCCTCATTCCCATTCTCAATCTCTCATTTTCGTTCTCAATCGTTGCAACGAAGTTAAGAAAAGGTCCTGACGGGCATTCGTGATTCACGAATAGTGACGGTTTTCGTCTAGCCCCCATCCGCCAAGTCTGTGCTGTCCGATAAGGAACTTCGTTCCAATAAGAGTATAATTAAATGAAAAACCCAAAAAAATCCCAGTGAGCTATCCTGTGAACCGAAAACCACTGCTTGCTTCCACAATTCCACTGAGACGCATTCCACAAATCGCAATAATTCCTCGCAATCTAAAGCTCTCAATGAAACTGAAAACCAGGCCAATGGGATCGTAACCCATTCGACGCCATTAAATTTATAATCAAACGTTTACGCATTGATAAATATTGATATTGAACGAGATTGCGTTTCATTATGATGATAACATAGTTGTTGCTTGCGAGATTGTTTAAGCGAGCGTATACGCTGGATTATAATTTAGAGCATCAAATAATACATGTTCCACATATAGGTGAATCTAATTAATAGCTAGGTGTAATTGCGTATATGGCACAACAATACATAGTTGTCAATTGTTCATGTTATAAAGGGTGAAATTACTATGGGTTAAATCCGCCAGCTATAACGTATTTTCACAATCTAAAGGGACTGTAATACTGTATAGCACATAAGATTTATTGAAAAAACGTTATTCTATCTATACACATATTTGACATATTATTTGTAATTAAAACGCAACACACATTACATATAGCATTACAACATTACTCTTTGCGAAACTAGATTTTGCTTGGTGCGCGGGGCCCGTGGGCCCCGCGGTGTGCATGGTGCTGTAGTTGGTATTGTTGTTTTTGTAGTTGGTGCTGTTGTTGATGTTGTTGTTGATGAGTTATTGTTGTAGGTGCCGTTGTTTGAGTGAAAAAGTTTGTTTTCCAAAGGGAAGAAGTGTTGCAGTTGTACTTTTGTTGCGCGTGCGAGCATGCACTCGGCCTTGCGTATGTTGTTATTAATATTGTTGTTTATGTGTTGTTGTTGTAGTGTTTGTTGTTGTTGCTGTTGTTTAGGTGTAAAAGTTTGTGTTTTCCAAAGGGAAAAGGTAAAGCAGTTGTACTTTTGCTTGCAAGGAATGGTCCGCGTGCGAGCACGCACTCCCGCAGCTCGGCCTTCGGCCTCGCGTGCTTGGGCGATCCAATGGGACGCTCCGGGCCTTCGGCCCTACGCGGAGCTCGGCCTTCGGCCTTCGCAATATAGTTACTTTGGGGGTTGAAGGGAAGTTGGAGCGTAAACACGACCCAATAGTAACAGTGTCTTGACAAGCTCACGTCGGGCCTACGGCCTTCGGCCTCCGGCCCGCCGTTTCGCTTGTCTAAGACACTTTTACTTACACTTTTTTCCCCGCTGGCGAGCTTCGAAGGGGACGCTTCGGGCCTTCGGCCCTACGCGGAGCTCGGCCTTCGGCCTTCGCTAGCCTCGACGCTTCGCCGTCGGGCCTTCGGCCCGCCGGCTCCGCTTATTAAGACAGTTGACTTGTTGCCGGTTCGCTTTATAACTTTTCCCGTTATTTTTGTTGTTATTAATATAAAGAAGATTTGTTTTCCAAAGGGGAAAGTTAATGCGGTTGTACTTCCGCTTTGGGCCGCACTCTCGCAGCTCGGCCTTCGGCCTCGCGTGCTTGGGCGATCCAATGGGACGCTCCGTGCCTTCGGCCCTACGCGGAGCTCGGCCTTCGGCCTTCGCTGGGTTTCGAAGCTCAGCGTCGGGCCTTCGGCCCGCCGCTTCGCTTATTAAAACAGTTAACTTGTAACCGGTTCGCTCTATAAGTGCATTTTTCCCGTTATTTTTAGTATAAAGAATATTTGTTTTCCAAAGGTGAAATGTAATGCGGTTGTACTTCCGCTTTGGGCCGCACTCTCGCAGCTCGGCCTTCGGCCTCGCGTGCTTGGCCGAACCCTACGCGGAGCTCGGCCTTCGGCCTTCGCTGGGTTTCGAAGCTCAGCGTCGGGCCTTTGGCCCGCCGCTTCGCTTATTAAGACACTCGGGGAGGGTTGGTTTCGCTTCGGGATTAGTGCGGGAAGTTGGAGCTTAAACACGACCCAATAGTAAAAGTGTCTTGACAAGCTCACGTCGGGCCTACGGCCTTTGGCCTTCGGCCCGCCGTTTCGCTTGTCTAAGGGTCTCCCCAAACCAGTCGACGCGGAGTCGGCTTTCGCCGAGTGTTTTACACCACACTATTCGCATTTAGCCGATCGACCGTCTCCGCGGTCGGACACCTGCGTTTAGCAGTCTCATCCTCCTTGCGGCCGTAGAGACGCCCGATCGCCTGCGACTTGCTATCGCAACAGTTGTAAAGCGACGGTCGGCTCTCCCGTGCTCCGTCCTGCCGTCGAGACGTCAGACAGCACACGTACAGCCGTTGAGTCCGACGAACAGATGTAGGACAGCGGGTGATCGGCAATCGTAAATCTCATTTTTGGAGACTGGTTGTTAGTAACAACCTGAGTTTGAAATTGAACAGACCTGTAAGATTATTTTCCTTGGTAATTGTTACATATTATATAATAACCTGTGATGATGGATATTTTACGTAGACGGGCATGGAAAAAAAGGCTTACCAGCATTTTTACCGTCATCGGCTCTGTTCGGCCGTCGTCAGCTATGTTCGGCCGTCGAAGACGCTGAACGGCTTCCGCCAGCTCTGACCGGTCCATATCGTAGGTACTCGGCCGTGATCGGAGCCGTTCAACTCTTTCCGGCACCGTACGGCGGTATAAGGAGATTTATGAATGCGAACGTGTGCGGTAGGCTGCAAACAGCGTCGTACGAATGCGAACAGCTTTACGGCAAAACGCCGTTTTCCCGTCGAAAGACGTCGTTTCGCGTGGGCCGAGCCGATTTACGACTTATTCGCTCTTATTGCGTTGACATAAAGCTTTTTCCGTACGCGATTTGCCGAAACGGCGTCGACTGGTTTGGGGAGACCCTAAGACACTTTTCCTATTGGGTCGTGTTTAAGCTCCAACTTCCCCCTCTCAGGTGACGCTTCGGGCCTTCGGCCCTACGCGGAGCTCGGCCTTCGGCCTTCGCTGGCCTCGACGCGTCGCCGTCGGGCCTTCGGCCCGCCGGCTCCGCTTATCAAGACAGTCGACTTGGTAGAACGCTTGGGAGCACCGTACGCACGCAGCTCGGCCTTCGGCCTCGCTTTTAGTTACTGGGGGTTGCACGCTTGGGGGTCGGGGTGAAGGCTCCGGGCCTTCGGCCCTCCGCCGGGGTCGGCCTTCGGCCTCCCAGCCTGAAGCTCGCCCTTCGGGCTCGCTTAACCTACTTGGAAATTTTACTTTGCCCCTGTCCACCGCCATTTTGGATTTTTCCAAAAAACTTTTTTTCATATGGTAATCTTGGCCCCCCAGGCTCGCCGCATGCAAAATCTCAGCGCGCTCGGACCAACATTAAAAAAAGAAAAAAAAAAAGTCGGCCATTTTGAATTTTTTTTTGATGCAGTTTTATTTGTCTCGGGGCCCTCTATGACATTTGGTCGAGCACCCCCCACCTATCACGCACCGTTTGAGAGTTGCCATACAAAAGTAAACTGGCCATTTTTCCGCCATCTTGGATTTTTTCCAAAATTTTTTTTTTCCGTACGAGTCATTGGGGCTCCGAGATACCGCTACCAAAATTTCAGAGCGCTCGGACCTTTTTGAAGTTTTAGAAAAAAAAAAAGTCGGCCATTTTGAATTTTTTTTTTCTTATTCAGATTCCACTCGGAGCCCTCTATGACATTTGGTCGAGCTCCCCCGACCTATCTCTCACCGTTTAGCATGTGGGGGATTCGAAAAAAAATCCCATACAAATTTTTTTTCGAGCTAAAAAAAAAAAAAGAAATTTTTTTCGAACGCGGGGGCCCATATGTACCCACATACCGGTTCTCGGCGCTCTCGGACCGTTTTGAAATTTCGGCGCCATTTTGAGTCGGCCATTTTGAATTTTTTTAAATGCCATTACATTCGTCTCGGGGCCCTCTATGACATTTGGTCGAGCACCCCCCACCTATCTGTCACCGTTTAAAAGTTGCCATACAAAATAAAATTGGCCATGGTGTCCGCCATCTTGGATTTTTTCCAAATTTTTTTTTCCATACCGATCTAGAGGGCCCCGAGATTCCGTGACCGAAATTTGAGCGCGCCGGGACCGACTTGAAAATCGGCCGCCATTTTGAATCCGCCATTTTGAAAAAAAAATGGCGGCCTCCGAAACTGCCCGGGGTCCTCTGTGACATTTGGTCGAGCACCCCCCCACTATCTCCCACCGTTTAGCCGGGCCGTCAAACATTTTTCTGTCCCGATCCGGTAGACCGGATGTCGGATTTTTCCGGAGGTCACCGGACCGCCCCCCGTACGACCGTACCAAACTCGAATCCCCCCCGCGCCTCCTTCCGGGAGAACAATTCGTGTCGATTAGTGTTCGGGCTGCAGCTTTATATAATATAGATATACAAAGGTTGAGGACAGAAGAAACTCTCGTTTTCGAAAATCAAAAGTCCGCAGCAAGCTCGGCCGAATGTCATTTTCCCATACAAGCGGAATTTCGTTCTTATTTTAAAAATACGCGTGGGTTTGTAATGAAATTTTGCACATACAGTGACATGAGGTATATCTATGCCTGTAATTAGTTTATAGCTCCAGCTGGTTATACAAACGATATAGAGAAAAACAAGTTTTGTATGAAAAACTGCTGTATTTTTTAATACCATAGTTTAGACCATGCCTGTAATTAGCCTTATTGTAATTATATAACTTATCCTATTATAAGTACAAAATTTCAGAGCAGTCTAGCTAGTCGTTTTAAAATGTCTCTTAAGGGTCTAATATTTTGCTAAAAATTAAAGACCAATTCGCATTATATTGCCTTGTGTTAAAACTATACCTATTTAATGTTCTCGTATCTTAAACTATATGGTACCTATATACATGCAAGACAAATTAGAACCTAAATTTGAAAATGACCCGTATAAATTTGCTGGAGTCGCCAATTTTAACATGCGATGTCGCACCGCTGTTAAATATGCCCGCCATTACTTAGGCTAGCTGTCACTATTTTAGGCTAATATGGAGATGTCATACTATATCATCGAGGAGGTTTTAGTAAGGAAATATTTGGCCTCATACTTGCCATCACTGAGGTTTATTACATTATAATAGACCGCCTATATTTACGCGCCAATCACCAAAACGATCGGTAAGGTCGTATCGTGGACATTTAACTATAAGTTGATTATCTAATTTATTTTAACTATACATAATGTGCACTAATATAAATATTTCTGATTATTCATCGTGTTATTATTATATTTTCTCTATTGACGTGTAAAATGGCTTTACAAATAAAATAAATGAGTTTGAGTATCAAAACCATACGCAGCTTGCGTATATAGCTCGAACAAAAACTAGGATTCTAATTTAACAACTTGTTATGCTTTTGAACTCGTTTTGTACGACTTTAACGATCGTCTAAGTGATTGGCGCGCATCGCACGCATGACCTTCACATCATTTCTCATGCAAATATCAGCGTGAGCGATCTCCAATGTCGTATCAAAATAAGATCAAAATCGTAACACATTATTAAATCTGAATGTCTCAAGATCTAGAATGTCTAGAGCCGTCGTCGCGCTTGATTTTGTCCTGCATATGCAAGCGGTGTGGCATCAGCCTTAACTCTTCCGTTTCTACATGCTATTAGCATTCAATCAGGTCTGAACAAACAGAATCTTCCTTACGCAATCGCCATAGCTTACTGAAAAAACACCCAAAAATAACAGAAAACCGTAAGCGTTAAAGTCACGGCCACATCCGATGCATAAACTACTACGCTGAAGTTCTACAAACATGACCGCCGCGCCGTGTAAACAGGGCTCTACTGTGATTGGTCGGGGTCTTGGGAGAACCAGTGGATTTTGAACTTCAACTTAGCCGACATGATAATCGTTGAGAGAAAATGCCTATCAAAACTTAAATAATGTATGGAAATAATCACGTGCTTTTTCGTAGCATCTGTCATCGTGATACATTAATTTCCTTTCGTTTGGAGATTGTACAATTCTCATTTTGACTAGGCCCCCTGAAGAGCTCATGGAATTTGCACGTATTACAGTATCGGTTGGAGGAGAAGATTTTGATTCCCAAGAATCATTGTCATTTTCTAACAACTGAACAAACTTGTTGATTACCACTTACGAGTAAAACCCGAGCAAGTGGAAGACTCCAAATCCAAAACTATTAAAAGATTCCCAAAAAGTCAAAATTAATGCTATTAAATATTTTATCATTCCATATCGTTTCGAAATCCATCCTGTCTGGTATCGTGAAGGAATAATGCCAGTTCAATGTATTATTTAAAAAGGCCTTTTGGAGCGGGTGTAGTGTAAACTATATTCCTTGAAAGTAGCTATCAAACAACTTGAAGTGACACAAAATAAACCTAACTTCAAGGGCATATTTCCGCTCCTTAAGACTTAAGTGATATGATGTATATTACCCACATGTATACGCCCCTTCGTTTGTTTTTTTTTTTCGACTTTTTAATTATTACAAAAGTTAGGAGCTTTTAAAATTTTGTATGAAACTTGTTTTCGCTTGGGAGGAAAATGGGGACAATGTTTGTATAGAGAAGAGGTTGTCCACTATCATTTTAAGTTATTGCACGCAAAACTATTATAAAACCATAAGGTCTTTCAAAAGATCTCGGTAATCAGAGTGGTACGAGTATGAACCAAATCGATCGACTCGCTCGCGTTTGGAATGACCCAGCATACATTCTGAATTATATTATGCTAAGCGACTGTCTATTGAGCGCGCTAAAAAGACAGATTTAAAGGGAAATTTTAAAGCAGTTAAGTCTTTTTGGCTCCGCGCGGCAAGCACAGCGCAGTGCAGCGGATCCGTTTAAATAAACGCTCGTATAGAATGTTGGTGTTACTCTATCGGTCTTTCCTCATCTTAGAAATACATATCGATATTGAACGCAGAATTCTACATATTTCGAGCGCTGTGTAAACGTAGTATTTCAAATTAGATTTTGCTAACGTCATTGTATACTGGCGTCTTCCAGGTCAGGTCAGGTTTTCGAATAAACACATATATACATGTATATTGGCCATGTTATACATTTTATCTAATTTGTATTAATATTTGCACAAGCCTTCGCAGAATATGGCTAAACGATGGAGGAAGGATGGATGGATGGATCCTTTAGTAGTCTTATATTCAGCAATTGGCATCTTTCAACTGAAATATTATGATAATAATGTTTTAATGACCTTCATGAGAGTTTTCAGAAAATAGTGTACCCAATAAGCGTGTGTTGTTGTAAGTTTTGTAACGACAACTAAGCATAAAAACTTTATGTAAATCACCTTTCTGCCTTTTTTTAAATTGTAATGTCGCTTAGTTTCAATTCAATGCTTAATTATCGTTACAAAACTGACAGCAATTAACTTTTCTTCACAACTCAACACTAATTGGGTTACACTATTTTCTGAAAACTCCCTCATACGTATGAATGAGAAAAGACAATTAACACCAATTTGGACATTGAATTTCATTTGTTTGACGGGAAAGATCACATAACAGTTATACCTAAACAATTAAGTTCAGGCAAAGCAAAGAATTGAAGTTGAATAATAACCAAAATTATAGGACAAAACTAATTTCATCAAGCAAATACGTCTGCGAGCGATAATACAAATTTATATAGTAAAAGAAAAAGGAAAAAAATTACAAGTAGTGAATTTTTACATTTTGCTGACAGAAGTTTCTGCATCTTAGTGCCCAAGGCTATTTGAGAGCAATTTAGTTACTGTGATGTATTTGAGCAATTCTTAACATGAAGCACTAGCTGGTATAATCTGTAAACACTAAACCACGGGTCAAGGATCGCTGAACAGTGATGTAACCATTATGCTGATATTTTATGGGTGACAGAATTGCCTGCATCTTAGTGCAAGGCTATTTGAGAGCATTTCAGTCACTGTTGTACTGTCTGTATTGAGGTTTGTAAAGTGTTATGAATAGGGGAGTCTTTCTGTCTATCGCTCAGAGAGGAAATTTAACGGTAATTTAATTTTCGATGTTCACGATACGACGATATCGATCGATACCATGCTTCGCAGTAACACTAACTAACACCCCTTATTAGGTAAATTATAGGGTAGCCTCGTTCCTAAGAAATCGAGGAATAATAACAGTTCCAAATCTCTCCACAGTGGCACTAGAGTAGCTATGAACTTAGTCGTTATTGACGGAGTGAAATGCACTGACAATTATTTGAATTTTTGTATCAAATATTCTAGGTATTGTGGCGCCACCTATTTAAGGTTTTTTGTCGGACACTTTATCATACACAGAGAGTATTCTCCTTACCTCTACCCTCCATACAATGGCAATAAATATAAAAAAGGTTTTCACACTGATGGGATTTCTGGATTTGGCGCTAGTGTGATTAGCGCTTTATCCACTAATTAACTATTGTTGTAAAGTACTAGCTTCTGCCCGCAAATTAATCTTCGTGGAATGATGATGAGTATGAATAATAAAAACTATCCTATGTCCTCCCACGGGTCTTACAACTATCTCCATACCAAATTTCATCTACTAGACTTAATTCGACCGGGATATGAACCGTGATTACCTTTTGAGCTCCCGATATTTCGACGCAGTTTACATGTATCTTGTTCACGGGTAACTGGAGATAGCGGGTGGATGTCAAAGTTGTGTAGACCGCGCTCGGTTTACCCTCATTCGTGCCCGTCGGCACACGTCGGTCGGTACGTTTGACACCCACACGCTATCTCCAATTTTTCGTGATCCCGTGAACAAGATGCATGTAACTGCGTCGAAATATCGGGAGCTAAAAACAATATAAAAGGTAATCACGGTGCATATCCCGGTAGAATTAAGTCCAGTGAAACTAACCGTGAATCATTAAATACTGTTAAATCTAAATCGGTTCATCTGAGCTAACAACATCATTTCAAAGTAAGCCAATATAGTCAAGCAAACTTATTTTACAACCACTTCATCTTTGAGCGTGTTGTCGGGGTAAATACTTTTTAAATATTCACTATTCAAATTCATAATTTCGTTAGTTGTTTCAGCTTATATTAAAATAGCTTATATTCTGCCCGCAACTTCGTCAGACTTGAAAACTATCTCCTTACCAAATTTAGATGACTAAATCAGTTCAGCGGTTACGCGTAAAGGGTTAAGACAGACAGACGGAGTAACTTTCACATTTATATTATTAGCAGGGATATTAGAGTTATGTAGAAAGCGCAGCTACTACAAAAATACAATATAGGCGTAAATGGTAAAAACGCCGACGCACTTTCTTCACCTCACTAGAAATTCTAACCTAATAATCAATATATTACATGAAAATGCCAAGAATATTTTCCTCGGAACACCTTAGTTCTTGTGTTCTCTAAAACAAAGACTATTTCCCGCGACTTTGCTCACGGAAACTGCGTTGTTTACCGCAATTTATCTCAAGAGAAATTCTAGGAAGTCTACAATAATATTATTCCGCTCTCGTGGACTAAAACGTTTCCAACTGGACTTTATTTATGCACTCGGTAAATTACAAAGTTGGACCAATTAGTTGTAAAATTATAGCCCCTTTGAAACTTGAAACTTGTTTTAGTGGTTGTTATAATAAACAATAAGAAAGTAGATAGTCAGCTGCTTTCAGTGCCAGCGATAAGCAAATGAGCATAATAACATTGGCTCCTGTTTTATTGCCACCTGACCATTGCTGGTCCGACAAGAAAAACAATGATGATGCACGATCGTTACTTACAAACCCAGCAATGTACAGGAAATCAGTGTAAGACGCCTGCTAGTAAGCTGATTCAGAAGTTGCCACTACTGTTCATTGTAAAGTAAACAGAAAGAAGTTAAGACAGAAGGCCATTCAAAGCATTGCCCATGAGCTTCATCATCCGGCCCATGGAGATGATCGGAAAAGCTCTTGAGTAGGCGAAAGGTCATTCTTAAGGTGGTCAAAAGCTTCACAAAAGATACCAATGGGTCGAAGTGTATCCGCAAGGGCTCCCGAAATAATAAGATAAGACAGCTTCAACGCTGGGTTATTTTCTGAGCATCAATTTTCCTACGTACATCGGTTTCCAAACTTTTAAAAATAACTAGTTAAATTTCGCTGTAATTAAATTTACTCATGTGTAGTAGTCTATTTATGTGCCACTCGTGCTTATCAAAGATATAATTAATATGAAAGCCCCTTGGGATCTCTTAATAGTCACTGTAACAAAGTGCAAAAGACACAGTAAATCAAATTTCTTTATGGTACGCCAATATAAGCGGCACTTGCACCATACTAAACCGGGGTTAAGCGGTTAAACCGTTAACCCAGTGTCAAATTGTACTGGTAACCATGGTAGCTCCAGGTTTAACCGGTTAACCCCAGGTTAGTGGGATGATTATGATGCAAGTGGCGCTAAGTGATATTTACATACATACATAAATACATATAATCACGCCTATTTCCCGGAGGGGTAGGCAGAGACCACGGATTTCCACTTGCTACGATCCTGACATACCTCTTTCGCTTCCTTCACTTTCATGACATTCCTCATACACGCTCGTCGGTTTAGGGTGCTCTTGACCTGGCCTTTCTTCAGGATTTCCCCGATTTGATCAGAGAAAGTCCGCCGACGTCTACCCCTTTTGTGATATTTAAAGACGAGTAAAGCCGATAAACTAAATGAAGTAATAAATATTCCATTCAAATTTTTTTGACAAGCTATCGAGTAATTTTTGTATATATAAAAATAGCGGAGACATAAAAAAGGTGTGTGACGAGATTCCCGACGTTCATCTGTCATGAGGTTTCCGAATGAGTCACCGACTCCCGTGCACCGCTCGACTCGCTCGTGCCAAAACTGCCAAAAGGCGTGTTCGCAGACCTGACGTCGGCATTTTTATAGTTCCACGACATTGTTATGTTAAACGTAAGTTAACCATAATTCCTGATTTGAAAAAATTTATTGAAATTCTCATTTTCTTTGACTAGCTATCGAGTGTTTGTGTATGAATAGCGGGGGAAAAAAAGTTGTAACGAGATTCCCGACATTCAGCTGTCATGAGTTTTCCGAGTGAGTCACCGACTCCCGCGCACCGCTCGTGCCAAAAGGCGTCGCAGACCCGACGTCAGCCTTTTTCATAGATTCGCGAAATAAAATAGTTGTTTTATTGGCTTATAGTTTTTTGACCAAACCTATTGGGCATTATATTTAGTTACTTCTAGGAACACGAGTGAATCTGTTTCCCGCGCAAGTTTTTCACGTCTGAGATGACTTCACAGTTTTACAGACTGTGACATACTACTCGTAAAACAGATTCAGATTTATTTATTACACGATATATGATTGCAATCGACGCTTGAATGTTGTTTAATTATATACGAAATAGTATATTGTTGATAATCGAAATAAATGTAGTAAATTTTGAAGACGTCAATGAGGGACAATGAAAGCTTTGTGTCTTAACTCAGTGCAATATAACTAAAATTACTGCTTCCTAAAATTGGTTTTAGAAAAAAAACCCGGTATACCACAGATTATATAATAAGCTAGATTGATGATCCTACACATATACGTATACGTTATACAAAATATACATACGAGTACAGACTTGTATATACCTGGTACCATCCTCATAGTGTTGTGTTCCTGCCGGTGAGTAAGGTTGCCAGAGCTCAACGAGGGTGGGAGGGGGTTAGGGTCGGCATCGGCAACGCGCATGTAACTCCTCTGGAGTTGCAGGCGTACATAGGCTACGGATACTGCTTACCATCAGGCAGGCCGTATGCTTGTTTGCCACCGACGTAGTATAAAAAAAACCTGGTGTGCATTATTAAGAGGACGATGAAGGAATCTTACACATATACGTAAGCTTGTGCAACATAGGTTTGAAAGTGGATCTGAAGTTGATCTGCGCTTGTCTGATAGAGTGAGAGAACGTTCATTAGCATTATTCTGATTGGAAACCCTTTTAAAAGTCATTGATTCGATTTCAATGCCGACGTTTTCGTAGAGCAACGCTCGTAAACAATCCCAGCGGGTTCCCGCTTTGTAGAGGAAAGCGCCTACTAACAAAGGCACTCAATGTGTTAATTGTATAAACGTAATAAATGTAATTACTTCCTTTTTCTTCCATTGGAATACACGGTCTGTACAAAGCTGTAAATGCCCTACACGCTCCCTACGCTCATCTGTCAAGAGTTTTCCGTATGAGTCACTTGCGCCAGCGCAATTCGCGTGCCAAGGGGCGTGTCTTCGTCTATTAATGCCATCGGCTCGGCCAATGGCTGCTGCTGACTGATACGCCTTTGTGTGATCGAGTACCTTCTTTTGGGGAAAAGGGAGTCCCGAAATTAGCTTGTATTTTTAATATATATGTGTGTGTGTGTGTGTGTCGGACAATAGATGCTAAAGTATCTTCTCTTTTTATGGAGCATGCATAAAATTTGAGAAATTTACTTCTAATCTACTTTAAAAGACCCTACTCCTACTTAATCTTTCTGGTTTAGCCCATTGGTTGACTGGTAGAGAATGCCTTAAGGCCGGAGCCTTTGGACTGCCCGCTTTTTTTTTGCAACAGAGTTGATTAAACTCTCGTGTAACTTGCTTGACATTACGCGTGCATAGACGTCGTTAAATAATATTAATAATAATATTTTTATAATAATAGTCGATAATTAGTAAGTATTACCATAGAGAAATAGGAAGTAAGCTCAAGTGCTCACTCCATACATCAGTTTTGGTATCAAATTGCTTATTATTTCCGCAGTCGACATCTAGCATCGAGTAGCGGAACGATCAGTACTGCTACTCGACAATAGATATCGCGGCAAATCCGCTAATATTATAACTAGAGTAACCGGAACTCTATTTTCAACTCCAATGCTTTCTCTGGTTATAATATATTTTATTCAAGTGTGAACTTTACCAAAAAATAATTATGTATTAACCTCTTATATGCTTACACGCGGATCCGTGTGTGGGAATTTAAATGTATTATTTTAATGTCAAGGTCACTTTTCCAATGATCAAATTTGACAGGCAGCTTACGAGGGGTTAAGACCCGAACCCCGTCGCACGGTCCCGCGACTCCCGAGTGATCTATCACCGATACTTGATCTCTCGCCGCCAATCGGACCGTTGCCTAAATGCTAAACATTCTTGTATAAAATTCAAATATGGAACAAAAATAAACAGACATGGTTATTGTTATAAGCATAAGGGAAACGGCCAGAACTGTAGACGTTTTTACATTATGATGTGTTAACGATAATAATGTACTCTGACCGTTTTGAAGCTATTTATGAACCCCTTTACAGCATACGAAGCCATATATGGCGGATCTGATATTCAACTCCATTAAGAGGCTGTCAACACCCAATGTCCTTGAAATTGATGTTACTTAAACAGTTTTTTAAGAAAGACTATTTGTTTTAGTTAAGTAAGAAAAATATATGTTCATATTAATTATATTTCAAAGACCGTGGTTGTACTCGATACATGATTGAACGAAATCGGCTCGATAGAAAATAATTGCAAAGATTGGTCTAAAATCACAATTAAACGGTTTTATGTCTTTATTGTTTTGACTTATGGGTCTGCAATTAAAATCACAATTTCAAAACATTTATATCTAAACCGCTGTTGTGTAAAATATTACACTAATAATCCACTTTTTTTTATTTAAATATTTTTCTTATTATTCCCTTGCCCAGGCCCAGTAACATGCGACAGTGCTATCTCATTTACTCCGATACAAATAGACAGTGTGCGCGCTTTAGGTATTGACAGCCTCTTAAAGTTCAAATTTTAACAAATATTTTTTATTACATGCGGTAAGGGGATAATGTGGGATGTAGAGATATCGACAATAATGATATTTCTTTTCCGTATATTCTTACGAGAGCTATTTATTCATACATATTTTCAATAACATACACATGATGACACTATTCTTCGTGACGAAGTGTATTGAAAAAACATATTGGCGTTCATTTGACGCCAAAATGAAACATGATGTAAATATTGTGAGAAGTAAAACATTTATAGAATGATGAGTTTTGAAAAACATGATCAATAAGTGATAGAAGTAATCCACTAACAACATATTTCCCAGTGATTTATAGCTGTTTATATATCTTGATCGAAACTAAATTTGATTGCTCAATTGGGAATATCTACATCTTCTATCTATGCCCATATACAGCTTTTTAATGGTACGACATTTGAAGTCACTGTAAATCTCTTGATATTTATTTATATGTCGTTTTGTGCATGCACGACTTTAGAAACATGTTGCCTTTTTAAAGGTTTAGTCCTTTTTTCTAGCCTTTGAGTCCCACTGCTGCGCAAAGGCCTCCCCCCTTGATTTCCACGACTCCCGATTGTTAGTCCTAGTGAAGAAAAACAGGATTGGTAGCAGTGGCGACGCATCAAAATTATTCGTAGACAAGCTATAGCTCATTTTACTATGATTTTCTTCACGAGCTCTAGGAAAAGCTATCAGGTCTTGTGGTTGTTTGAAACGAAACCAAATATTTCAAACCCATGCACTTTAACTACGAAATAATGGAGCGTCCATATAATTCTACACACAATTTGTAGGTAACTCTTTAATATCAGTTGCATAAACACAACTTCCAACTAACATTGTTCAGACCTGTTTCTCTAAATAAATTCCACATTTATCATATTCTTGGGAACATATTATAAATATCTACTATGACGTCCTCTTTCAACACCGATGTAACCACAAAATCTCGGGACGATATAAAAAGCCGACATCAAAACACCGTGTAGCTGTCAATCCGCCCGTTTGTTCCATTTGTTCCGTATATATCCAGCGTACACGTGACATATAAACATTTGCGAGAAACGTTACTAATCGGACGATTCGGACGCTATCCCATTCTGATTTCGCCTTCGTCGACCTTGTGTAAATGTGTATTCATTTATTTTCCTTTTATTTTTGGTATCAAGTTTTCCATAACGCAATGGTTGGTTCACGACTTTATTAAACTATTCTAAATGAATATGCCAAATGTGTGTTCAACTTCAAAAATATATGGACTCGATAACGCTCATTGCGTTTAATGTGCGAGTATATTATGAATGATAGTCGATGCCGTAAACTCAAGTCGCGCGTTTTAGATTTTCAACATGTTGGTGCCTTATTGCCACGAAAACTTAAACTCGAGGACGCGTGGGAGATACTTCATATTAAATATGTAATTTACCACACGTCGAGTAAAATAAAAACCCAATAATATAATAATATCCTTTAAACACTCATTGTTGTAAATTTACACGAAGAAAGTAGTATGCCGTTGTGTCACTGATTCTGATGTTATGAGGGTCCCAAGTAGCCCATAATACTATCACTACATTTTATAAAACATAGTCCCCCGCCGCGTCTGTATTTTCGCGATAAATTCAGAAACTACTGAACGGACTTTCATGCGGTTTTCACCTGTCAATAGACTGATTCTTGGGGAGGGTTAAAGTTTTTTTTTTTTTTGTTGGTTTTGTTTAACCCGTGCAAAGCAAGTACTAAATCATTAATGTGCGGAACATTTACTTGAAGAGCACTCTCTAAACCTTGTTCCATATCGCTTTTCCTCATGAATGACGGACCCGACCTCCCAACTCCATTGATCGGTAAAATATAATAATCATAGCCATGCCGTACCAGCGTGGGAGGAAGGTCTGCCAGATGTTTATTTTGCACAGTTTTTGTTAAGAACATCTGCTTTTGTTAAGTTTATTGATTTAGGTGTGAGGTCTTTCAGCTTTTACTCATTGAGGCAATTTGAGTTCGTTCGTTAAATACACATTTTAGGGAGCGTTAAGGAAACCAACTTCCTGTTAAACCAATAGTCCAGTCTATCATTGGTCAATTATGAAAATAACCGAGACGAATATAAATAGTTCATTAGTTAAAAAGCCCACATTATCGCTCACGGCCTCGCTTATATGTTATAATTCGATCCTTATTAAAATGAATATCGATTCTCCGACGGCAAACGCTACCCACACACAAGTATTCAAGTAAGACCACCCAAAATGACCCGTAGTGGGTGGAAACTACAAAATGTACAGTAATTTTTGGCGTATAGTAATGAATAAATTAGATTGCTACTTAATTTTCTAACCATTGACCTCATATATCATATTATATTGTGGTCTGATATTATTTTTGGCGTCACCATAAAAATCTTCTCCTGACGTATCTCATATGGGTTTTCCTTGCTCTATAAGCTAATAGGGAACGTGCATAAACTGTAGGGGGCAGCACAGGAGCCCCCTGTTTATTGGTGCAAAATTAAATGTCAAGTTTGAACTTCCAATGTAGCCCACAAGATGGCAGCAGCACCTAGTGCACCTACAATGCATAAGAAAACGTAAGTAACCTGTAGAGAGCAGCGTAGTAGCTTTGGCGTGAAGTGTCAATGTACAGTTTATGTTTCCGTATCAGGCCACAAGATGGCAGACCCTTCAACGCGCACGGTCCCTTTATAATTTTCTCTATGAAAAGTGAACGTAAAAACTAAATACATTTTATAGACAATTTTAATACTTATTCTACTTTCCTCTCAACCCGCAAGAACAGTTATTGCTAATGCGAGATTCTGTGCTTATCTGTATGAATAGTTTCATAAAATGCGTCATATATATCGCAAATATATAATATTTTACAGTACATATGGGGCTACTTTATAGCACTAGTGCGTGAAGTAGCATATTACGTTACTGTGTCGAACATTTAAAGGGCCATATGTACTGTAAAACGTTGTACGATACATGTGCGAATAGGTAATTCGCAACTCGTGTCGATTTAAAACACTCCCTTCGGTCGTGTTTTAATTTATCGCCACTCGTTTCGAATTTCCTATTTTTCGCACTTGTATCGTAATGTACTAATTGCTGTAAATCTCACAAACTTTGTAGTTTTACAAGAATCTGAATACAATAGTGGATCATCGCACTGCAATACAGTATAATAAAAGGATACAATATAAACACAATATTATTTTGTTAGTTCTACTGTACCTAATTTAATAACTAGACATTAGATTTACTTTTACATCAAATGTTTTTATAATTTTTTACATCTACCCGAAAGCCCATCAAAGAACTCATCTAAAATATGTTGAATAAAATATTCTTGCAAAATAACATGAAAGAAAAGTAAATAATATATTTATCTGCAAGATCTTATTTCGTATTTTTTCGACTAACTATAATTACCTACCTGAATCACAAAATAGTACATTACGATACAAGTGCGAAAAATAGGAAATTCGAAACGAGTGGCGATAAATTAAAACACGACCGAAGGGAGTGTTTTAAATCGACACGAGTTGCGAATTACCTATTCGCACATGTATCGTACAACGTTTTACAGTACATATGGCCCTTTAAATGTTCGACACAGTAACATAATATGCTACTTCTCGCACTAGTGCTATAAAGTAGCCCCATATGTACTGTAAAAATTATTAACGAACTGGCAAAACGACAGCAGCATGTATTACATGAAATTCTAGACGGTACACTAACCTTTTATTTTTATTATACTACGTCGGTGGCAAACAAGCATACGGCCCGCCTGATGGTAAGCAGTATCCGTAGCCTATGTACGCCTGCAACTCCAGAGGAGTTACATGCGCGTTGCCGACCCTAACCCCCTCCCGCCCTCGTTGAGCTCTGGCAACCTTACTCACCGGCAGGAACACAACACTATGAGTAGGGTCTAGTGTTATTTGGCTGCGGTTTTCTGTAAGGTGGAGGTACTTCCCCAGTTGGGCTCTGCTCTGGATCTGGAATGTCATCCGCTGTGCTGTGCCCTACCACACAAAGCGAGATGACATTCACAATGCCCATACCTTTCTTCCCCTATAATTATGCTTTCAGATTTAATAATATAATTCGTATAGTCAGCATCCCTACCCTGAACATTAGTGGCAACATTAGTTCAATGAAATTTCCACCAATTACGTACAAACCGTAATGCAAAATCGATCTCAAGTTTCAACTCATTGCGGTAACAGTTGTCTCGGCGAACGGAGAATTCTCAGTTCTCGTACATTCTCGTTGAATCGCTCCAATGATTAATGGATGGCTAGTCCAGAGTTTTGCTTCTTTGCGAGTAATTGTTGAATTTGACGAGCATCTGTTGGAAGGGTCTGAACGCAATTTGAAAGTGGTTTGGGGTATTGAAACTTATGATCATATTAATAGGCAGCGGCCAAGATTTATTTGACAGTTAAGGTATTTGATCGTGTCAAAAACATGTGTCAGATTATAGTTAAAGTTAAACCTTTATGACGGACCTTTATAAATTGATGAGTTTGATAACTCATTGAAAAGAGCGCAGAGACTATCAATTGAGAAAGGTTATTTAAACTTTTTTTATTAAAATATGTCCTAAAAGTTGAGTTATGCGAAATTTTAAGAGCATATGTAGACCACTGCGTATGCAGCACGGCTTTTTGCGCATTCATTAGTGCCGGGTACGCAACGCAAGGGATATGACATCTGACATATAATTCCATACACTACAAACAGCGAGTAAACACGCATTTCTACGCAAACAGCCGAGAACCTATCTTACTAGACTCTCTTGGCAAGATAAAAACAGTTCTAGATATTACATAATGCGGGGAACCTCAAAAGCATTAGATATTCATCTGAAAAATTCATTTTAAATTAAATAAAACATCAATCATTTCGAATTTGAATCAACAAATAGTTTCATGAACTATGAATGAAATGCATTTACATGACTTCAAATCGTCTTAAAGGAAAATTGTCACGTATGATAGGCAATAGACGAGACATAAGTCTTTCTTCTAAGAATGATCTGTTGAATCATGCTCGCCTACGTAAGTTGTGGATGAAACTATTTTATTTTCATATGTAAATCGCACTGATTAATAGTATTACACTTTGTTATGCTTCAGCATGATGGCATGACGAGATTATGCTCTTGAATACGTGTTTTTTTTAAGTCGTAAATCAAACGTCAAATGTTTTTAATAAAACGTGTAAGCGGATAAGTTTTTCGGAATGATCAAAACGCCACTTTATTGCTAAGAAAATAAGAGCGTGTGCAAGTCATTTTGAACACCTAGCCCGCTTATATACTTCTCCTGCCAACTTTACCTGATACCAGGCAATAGTGAAACCGAAACAGGTCCAATCTGAAAAAAGCAACCAACACTGGGAGTCCAGTAATTAATGAATAACCTTCTAACCACGGGCATCTTAGGCTGGTCCAGAAAATGCACTTATACACCGTGGGCTAGTAAAACCCGACAGATTTTAACCACGCATTCCTGAGGTCATGAGGAGCAAAAAATTTGATATAAGTTTTGGGAAAATTCGGCAAAAAAATTTTTTTGCTTTTTCTTTATACGACACGTTATTTCACCTTACATCTTGTCGAAAAAAAACTAATTAGTTACAACGAATAACTAAAGTTTTTTTTTTATTTACACTAAAAATTGCGAGTTTCTTATAAAACTTTTGTCTGCCAACAGGTATATCTAAACCAAGTCACATAGTGGCAGCGTTTGCTCAGCATGCGTTTTTCAGTAAGTTATTACGGAAACAATTTTTTACAAAAATTGTCATTATCTCTAAAACAAGACCGATTTCAGGAAACTTTGTATCACATTTTAGTCTCTAAATGCGGTCAAGAATACACCTTTAAAATTTGTCGGGTTTTATCAGCCCACGGTGTATATATAGTAAAAGTTTCGTGGTTTTCGACATAATCGAACTTTTTTTTGTAATTTTTTTAACTAACCTTTACCTCGCTTTAATCACATCTGTCATATCTTTGTTTCTAAAGATGAAAATAGTATGTGTTTACCATTTTAGAAATAAATAAACTATTTTGTTCGGAAGTTGGTCACTTTGTTCTCCATACAGTTTTCGTTCACCACAAGCGGTCAAACTTAGTAAAAATTTGATTGAAAACCACCATAAGACCAACACACGTCCATAAACACCAATATTCAGCAAAAAAACAGGACGTTAAATATCTTAATTTGTGGCCTGTCGTCGGCCATAAAGTCACGTTTTTTAAATCGCTTGTGGTGAATAAAAAGTAGTAAAGTAAGGTCGTTTATTAAACATGTCAGTGTCGCAATAATTTTCATTGTTTTTTTTTATAAATTCCGCAACAAGCCTCGTCAAACACATCTATAATCTAACGCCCATTCCCACTCTGCAAAAACAAGTCCGGCCCAAAAGTTCCCATTATGCCGACAGCATTCCCCCGCTGTATGGTGATGGAAACCTGTTGGGCCAGCCAAGACCCAGAGCGGGGATCATTACCCTTCTCCCGTAAACGCCTGCCCAACTCCCTAAAAAAACTCCAGAACCACATTACCCCAGGGTCCAGTAGTCTCCTCGGCGACCAGTACGAAGTCGTACGCCACTTCTAAGGTGGAGTACTTGGCGTGTTTGACCCTTGCAGGTGTTTCTGCCGCCGATCCCGCCAACTTCAGAGTGTGTCTCACTCAAATGAGATGCAGCATAGTCAAAGTCAAAGTCAATAAATATTCATTATTCAAATAGGCCTTAGCAACAAGTACTTTTAAATTGTCATGTTTTACAAATATCATCTTAATCTAAATATCAGAGCAATTTATTGATGCAGTTATTATTGTTCGTAAAAAACATTGAATTAGAAACATTATAGATATGTCAATGTCAAACTTAATAATAAAAATTTCACAAAAGGATCGTCAAACACCAAAATTGTAAAAATACTAGTCTTGAAACTTTCTAGAATAAAATCCAAATGTCAAAAATACGGAATATGCCTATTACCTATAATACCTATTAGTTTGTATACTGGCCTATTAGTATTAGACTTAGTATTTAATTTTGGAACATTTTCTTTTCACACTGCACCCACCTTAGCAAATTTCTGTTTGGCCCAGTGGTTGACTGGTAGAGAATGCCTCAAGGCATTAAGTCCGCCTACTGTACGTTATACTTGTATTTGTGCAATAAAGTTTAAAATAAATAAATATGCATATATTAATTTCATCACTCATCATTCGCTTGCCCTTATCCCATTCATTTGGGGTCGGCGCAGCATGTCTTTTCCTTCCATATCTTTCTGTCACCTGTCATCTCATCGTTCACTCGCGTTCGTTTCATGTCATCACTATTAACTTAATAATAAATTATTCATTATTTACAATCACACTTCGGGTTAAAGATATTTTTTTTTCACACTTAATCGTATGTAGTACTTACACATGTTGCATCTCACAAGAGACAGCGCCCCTTTCGCCAAGGAACCAACGTTAATCCGTCCGTATTCGTGCGTGACAAACCCGGTGACTCCAGAACGAATGGGACATTAGCCGATACCATGGCCCGATGTATTATGTCGTTAATGGAATGATGCCTCGGGTAATGTCTCGTTTCGTTGTTTTAAAGTTATATATTCGGTTTTACACCTTTCGCATGCTCACTAATTTCATAATCTTTACTGCATTTTTTGCGTCAGTTGAGTTGAGTTTGACTAATTCGACCCATTTATTTTTTCATGGGCGAAACACATGTTACTGACTCACATGTCTTAGATCAAAATAGACACCTAGCAACTACAGAACACGTATACAATTACATTGAATAATGAATTACCATTCATGTGATCCCTAGTCGTACTAATTATTCTAAACGACGTAATGTCATACCACAACCGACGGAGCCTACGCCATTTATCCTTTGACGTATGTATAAAATTATCTCTGACACAAATCAAGCGATAATAGACTTTCATATAAAGAAATAAAGTCCTGAATATGTGATAAACGTCACTGAATCTGAAATCAATTTGGCCGACACTTGTCCGATCATAAACAATCGGATTTTAAAGCGCGAGTTTTAAACATGTTTATTGTCTATGCTAAGCCCTCAGTTCGTTAGTGTTGCCATACTTTTGAATTTAGATGCATGATTCGCGGAATTTAAGATGGCTAAGCGATATACTTTATGTTTAAGAACAGATGAGTACATAATTAGGGTCAGGGTCACTACAGGATAAAAAATAATAAGATTAATTTAAGGCCAAATACGTTCACTTCAATTTTAGAAAAGTGTGAAAATGTGAGATGTCCATACGTGGTAAACTGTCAACTGGACACTTCGCTTTTTATATCCATAGAAAGTTACCCATTTTATTGCTATGTAGAGTAAGACGTATAAAAAAACAAATCATTTATAAATTTCCGGCTATTAGCATCTATACTATATTTTGAAACGGCAACCCCGGCAAGCCGAGCATAGACAACGATACATTAATTTTCACCAAGCTTTTCGGCCTCTTGCCTCGTCTAATCAAAGTCTACTTTATCCCGTTAACAACAGAGTCGATATTAATTTATTTCAAAAGGCGTTTGATGCGATGTAAATTATGCAGAGTGTTTTTAGACTTTTTAGTGTCAGCTTTTGATCGAAATTAATAGAGACAGCTGCTCGTCATGCGAGGGCCAAAATCGTCTCGTCTCGACTTCGGAAATAGTTTGTTCCATTAATTGCTATACGGCATTTGACATGCATGTTCTGGCGAAATTACATTACATTACTAAGCACGGTTTTGAGAAATACGAGGGCTGATCCGAAAGTTGTTAGTAGCTACGGCTCTACTCATGCGATTAAAATTTTATTTATACTATTGTGAGGGATTTTTCAGTACTTATTAAAGTGGTGTAAATACATTTTTAGAAAACGCTTATTTGTGTTTTTATTTTATTTCTACTTCAACGCGTCGAAGCCTAACCATCAGTCATGAAAATCGGTAATTGAGACTCCATATGTGCTGTCATTTTATAGACAGTTTTTGTAAAAAAAAAAGTTTTTTAGGTGCTACTAATGACGAATCTCGGCCGTTCTTTTACGTATGAATCGTTTTGATGGAGTAAATATTATTATGATTTAATAGGTGTCAACAATTGGTCCTTTCATTAAAAGTAAAAATTCTGATATTAAAAAAAATATATATATATATGCATATAAGATTATTTATTGATTTATACATTGGAAATAGCAGAAGGAAGATAATAATTAGTCCCGGGTAAATTTAAGTTCGATTTTCAAAGATTTCAATACGAAATTCATTTAATTGTGCCCAAAATTGCCGTTTTTTCTAAGCAATTCGTAACTCCATACAAAACAGCTTTCAGTTAAAAATATATAATAAAAAAGCGGCCAAGTGCGAGTCGGACTCGCGCATGAAGGGTTCCGTACCATTTATGACGTATTAAAAAAAAACTACTTACTAGATGTCGTTCAACATTTTACCACTTTGGACACACATTTTACCACTTTGGAAGTGTCTCTCGCGCAAACTATTCAGTTTAGAAAAAAATGATATTAGAAACCTTAATATCATTTTTGAAGACCTAGCCATAGATATCCCACACGTATGGGTTTGATGAAAAAAGATTTTTTGAGTTTCAGTTCTAAGTATGGAGAACCCCCAAAATTTATTGTTTTTATTCTATTTTTGTGTGAACATCTTAATGCGGTTCATAGAATACATCCACTTACTAAGTTTGAACAGTATAGCTCTTATAGTTTCGAAAAAAAGTGGCTGTGACATAATCGGACAGACAGACGGACATGACGAATCTATAAGGGTTCCGTTTTTTGCCATTTGGCTACGGAACCCTAAAAAACTATTTGCATTAATGAAAAAAAAATTGCTGGCCATAAGTAGCATTGAAATATCCCTCACAATAGTATAATTTTTTTTTTTATCGCATGAGTAGAGCCGGAGCAACTAACAACTTTCGGATCACTATTAATTGAATTGAAAGATGCATCATTTTATGGTCACTACTAATTTGAGTTTTGTCAAAATGGAATAAAAGAATTCGTACTTACAGCAACTATTACAATTTAGATACAATTATAATTTAGTTAATTCGATATTAAGTGGTAACCAAAACCAAAGAAAACACGAAGCGTAGTTCTTTTTTGTTTTGAATTTCCTACGAAGTAAAGCTAAAATGCGTGTAAATATCGGCCAGAAAAAAAGATTACCTACCTCGTTTTGTTAAATAACATCGCTCAGACTCGGCCGTATGTATATACGACAGCCAAATTGCCGATTATATGCGTAACTTCTAGCGTTACGCTCTTTCCAGATATGTTAAATATAGCTACGCCTTTTTTTATGTCTAACTAGGTTGTTCACATTTTTATGACTCATAAAATACGCGTAAATCACCGGACGCCGGCAGCCGAAGTGTTAAAGTGTTTTCAGTTTATTATTTGATGAAACCACTATTTAAGATTTGTTGTTAATCATCTTATTGAATTATACAAACTGAACTGTAAACGGTAGCAAACAAAAAGGTTTTATGATAAATGGACATTATCATAGGTTTTCGGCGCTAGCATACTTATCACTTGTCACATGTGCACTGCCGACCTAAACTAGTAGATATGTTGTATACTCGCTAAGGAATATACAGTGATTTTGTTTTGTCTGAAATGTGTTTTTTAAGGTAAGGTTTACCAGCAGCAAATCGTAACTAAATTAATTGTATTACAATTTTTAGCAACGAGAACTAGTATCAGACATATGTTACGTAAATTTTCATGTAATTTAAGGCTATCGCTTAAAAATTAGAGCGTTAGGGCCTCCGCAAATACATCGGCATGGAATCGGCAAAAGCCGATAGAATAAACCTTTGTCTGATAAGGGCGAAAAAGGCGCCGCGTCCGAAGGCGTCGGCCGATGCGAGCCGAGCCGAATGACGTCTTTTTCGCTCTTATTGCCCAGAAATAAAGGCTTTTGCCGATTCCGCACCGAAATATTTAGGGAGACCCTAACTTCGATGGTATGTGAGCGGCTGTTCGGCGGTAAGTTTAGAAATAAAAGGTCTCTTTATAAAATAATTACTTTCCGTATGTGTAAGTTAAATCTTTTGCATAAATCATGCCATAAAAGTATTAGTTTACTACCATTAGTTCCTCTAGTTCAGTAATAACGATCCGAGTATGTCCAGTATAGTTTTGCCGACAGACAAGTTATTAATATCTTCAAAGGGTCTGGCAACGAGTTCATTTGTCTCCGGCCATTTGTCTCGCTCTGCATAGACATTATATAGACTATATACTATCGGTTGCGGTAAGTTGCGTTTGTTTGTTGTATATTGTTCCATGTTTAAAACATACACATTCGTTACATGAGAATTCATAAAATAATGCTTATAATTTTGCTTAAAATCTCTAACAATTCGTACCAGTCAATTTCAACAACAAAATTAATTAACTAACCTAATTTCATTCCTGATTTTAACGAAATGAAATGTAAAAACCTAGGAAGTAACTGTTGTATATTCAAAAGTTGCTATGTTTTTTTATCATCCTTATAATATACATAATGTTGTCACTGTAAATATTTAATTGGATTGTGAAAGTCATTGATGCCTATGCTACGGAATCTATCGAAAATATGATGAAAAATTGGTTTAGGTTAGGACATAACTTAACGCACACTTTTACACCTTATACCGGGTTTTTCCTGTAACACGACCAAATAATTAAAACATAAACTATACTCCTCAAACGAAGACACTTTTTTTCAATAAATTTCCAAATTATGGCATCTTTAGATTTCCTATTTTTCATCGTTGTGATTGACGTTACTTATTGTCACGCTTTAAACATGACAAACTTCGCAATACATTGCGTCTTAGAATAAACTTTAAGTACGATAAAAATCAAAATATAAGTTATTTTAAAAGTCGCTGAATAAATGTTGGTCAGTTTGAGGAGTACAGCCTACAGTTTAATTTATTGCTCATGTTATAGGCAACACCCGGTATTTGCTTCGGTTATATTTACATATATGTATCAAATCAATTCTTGAGAGAATGGACGAAGATTGGAACGTAAAAAGAGCGTACCTGGGTCGCCTAGTAGGAGGACGTCCTATCGGACGCCCTAGCGATATGGTGGAGCGGATCTGCGCGAGCTTCGAGTCGAAAATTGGCGAGAGGTCTCACAGGACCGAGAAAAGTGGCGCTGTCTTGTGTCGGAGGCCAAGTCTCATTTTGAGTCGCTGAGCCAACGGAGTAGTAAGTATCAATATTCAACGCATATGCCCGGTTAGTCAAGCTACGAAGATTAATAACCCGACATGTAATATTTATAATATTATTAATAAATGACTACGACTATGACTAAACATCTGTCAATAACAATAGCATATTTTATTATTGTATTCTTATCATAACTCACCAGACATTTAATGTCAAATAAGGTTTTTTTAGGATACGTTATTTTCTTTTTTTCTTTACGAAGGGTAAAAGGACTCATTACGCTTTCAACTGTTTCAACTGAGACAGTTGAATCGCAATCATCTCGCGTGTTTTCCTTTTTTCAAATGACTCATTTTCATTTCAGACTTTTTTTTGAAAGTGAGCTTAGTTCCCTGAAGAATAAAGCCTGAATTTCAATGATAAAGTAATATTATAACAAAGCAAGTTGAAAAGATATCTAGGCAGGCGAGTGAACGTACCTATTCTTTATTTAAAGTACAGATAGCAATGATTGTGATACGTTTCCCATTTGAATAAATACTTTTGTAGGTATAACATTGTAAATAAATAATTAAACACCTACCATATGAACATGACATGGTTGACACGGAATGCTTTTCAGCGATAAAACTGCGTTATCAACCACAACGCTACGCGTTTTGTTTCACTAGCGATTGCAATAAAAAAAAACTTTTACATTGTACTTATTTAGATTAGTCTAGTTACCTACAACTACATTTTAGAAAACCCTGCATCCCTGTATTTTAAACGGGAACGAAACTCTGTCTGTCTGTGTTATTTTTCACGCTTAAACCGCTGGACCAATTTAGATGGAATTTGGTACGGACATACTTTTTAAATCTATGCGGGCATAGTTTTAAGTCCTGGGGAGTGAAGAACATATGGTTTTTTTTTTCACGCAAATCATTATAAAGTAGCGGGTAGAATGCTACATCTCGTGTTTCATAAAATCTGATTATGCGTTTTGTTTACTCGAGCCAACCTCGAACAATAAAAATTATGTATTATAGGTAATTAAATAACAAATACTTATAATTCAAGTTATTTAAGCTAAAGAAATGTTAGTAACATGAACCGCAGTCATGATTATGCAAACATGATAAACCGAAGTAAAATATATGCATTTTTTATCGTAAACAAGAGGTCATTGACTTTCAACTGGCTCCTTTGAGTTAATACGTGCTTAAGATCTCAATAGGCATTCATTATATTTTTTGCGAACAGGCATGTATTTTGGCCAGATGTTGGCCAGTGGTTTAGGTGTTAGTATAGTCGACATCAAATATATTGTGTTTAGGGTGACCAGATGTCCCGTATTTTACGGGCTGTCCAGTATTTCAGGCAAGAATTTTTCATTTTCCCGTAATTTGGCGAAACCAATATGGGACAGTACATTTTTTTTATTGTCCCGTAATTTTATGATTCAATTGCATTTAATGATAAAAATACCCATTCGAACAATATTTATTTTCTCGTACACAGCAGTGAACACTTGTGTGAATTAATATTTATTGTTTTAAGGGTATTTCATTGGGAAAGTCAGAATTTGTTTGTAGTGTATATGTTATTTAGTTGATAAATTCACATTTTCTTATCCAAACATGTAATTACAAATCAATTTTGTACAGGTAAATTTTACATATTTAACATTCATTGTTTTCTTAAGTCTTTCATTAAAAAAAATAGAATTTATGTAGGTTGATTGATGATGCCAAATTTTTGCAGTATAAAAATGAATGTTGATTTTTAATAAAAAACGGCCTGTCCCGTTTTTTAACCACGAATCCCGTATTTTCAATGCTGTTTTCGCGTAAAACCGGAAATCACATCTGGTCACCCTAACTGTATTGCACTGTTCTGAACTTCTGAGTATAGGTACTCAGAACTCAAAAATGTGGATAAACATGAAATCAACGCCGTGCGTTCCGTTAGGTTTTTCTGAGAATCTTGGCATCCATTAAGTACATATTTACCTATAATTGTAGGTATCATTTTCTTTGGTGTAATAAATAATAAATACGAGCACACAATACAATATAAATCCTCGTTATTGCACAACCTCGAAATAACATTTACAGAGAGACATAAATAATACATAAAGACAGAGGTGACAACAGCCGGTCTTATTGCTAAAGAGCGATCGCTTCCAGATAGGGTGACCAGATCTGATTTCTGTTTTTACGGGAAAACTGCATTGAAAATACGGGATTAGAGGTTAGAATACAGTGACAGGCCGTTTTTTTTTTTTAATCTGTATTCATTTTTTTATTCCTTTAATTTAGCATATAATCAATTAAATAACCTTTACAATTGCTACATTTCTTAATGAAAGACTTTAAGAAACAATATTCAATAGGTATTTTAATCAATAAATGCAATTTAATCATAAAATTACGGGACAATGTACTATCCCGTATTGATTTCGCCAAATCATGGGCCAATGAAAGATTCATGCCTGAAATACAGGACAACCCGTAAAATACGGGACATATGGTCACCTTACTTCCAGACAAACTTTAGTAAGTAAATATTCTTTAAAGTGCACCATACATTTAAAAATAGACAGAAAATGAAAAAACACGTAAAAGTTAGGTAACAACAGGCGGTCTTATCGCTAAGAAGCGATCTCTTCCAGACAACCTGAGGTTTTTTTAGGTAGTGGAGAAATGATAATATTAATGTTACTATTTAGGAGGTACTGAATTGGAAAGTACATAGCTCTAAAGAAAATACTTATAAATATAGAGCATAGATAGGTATTATAACATTTTTTTTTACAAGACATTATTTTGTGTAAGAAATTTCTCCCGTCCCTTCCCTCGGACGAAAATTAAGCACCTAGTCCTGAGTAGGTAGGTAGAAATATACCGCTTATTTAATAAATTATCAATATGAAAACGTATGGCGGATCCGGAACGAGAGACCTATCTATTACAAAGAGATATACTGATATACCTACATGCCTATATCTGAATAGGTTTTTATAATAAATAATAAAGGTAATAATAAATAAAGCCGGTTCAACACGGTGATGTGATCTAATCGCGTGCGGTGAATTTTTACTTTGAGCGGTGTGAAAAATTAAAATTCGCTAAAATAAAATTAAAATTCAATTGATGCTATAATATTCATCGCGCGTTTCTTGCATGGATTCATTAATACAATCGTGCGTTTGTTTTGATTTGTTGCAAATTGGTATAGCGATTGTCGCGAAGAGTCGCGTTGTATCGCTACAAAATACGGCGTCACTGACTGTAAATGTACCCTATAAACTGAGATAAAAACTTTGCCATGCCTTTACGTCTGATAAGATAAGAATCTTATCGGACAACAGAGACAAATTTTATTTCGGGCCTATTAAGCCGGGCGTTATCATAAATCAAAAATCAAATCAGATACTTTCTTAAGACATTTTCCGTTATGCCTAGCAACGCGAAACGTCAAGAAATAGCGGAAAATTACAAAAAAATAACAATGCCGATGTACCGCGCGATCCTAATGACCGAACCCTGTCAATCTTTTTAATTGACAGCAGCTCGGGACGGCTATTTTTATCCAAAGCAAAGAAAAAAAAACAGCTACGCTCACTAACGTGAAATCCAGACACCTCAGCCACCAAAATACAAATTTATAACTATAAACTTCCTACCGAAACCATCCCGAAATTCTCTAGCGTCAGACGTAACCTCAAATTTTAGAAAATCAACATAGAACATGCGTAGGACTGTTGTTAAACAAACTCAACCTTATAATAATCCGTGCAACCTAATCAACAGTTATCGATCTGCTTAGCAACGAAATACCAACGCTTTGCGATTTGATAATACAAAACATGAGACACGAAACGTAATGTTAACTCGGCCATTTTCAGCTAAACGTTACTGTGAACATTGATACCAGTGTGACAATCTCCCTTGTAGAAGCGAAACTCACCCTTTCCACGTCGAGGTCGGTTCCTGTACACAGTCTCTTGCCACCACTACCGTTGTAAGCCATCGTGCACCACAAAACAAAACACAAATCACACCGAAACGCGTTTTCGTACAACGGAAACGAGTAAACCACTGCTTCGAACGGCGGTCGCGGGCAGACTGATTGAACGAATGGAAATTCTGACCGAACGTCGCGAATGAACTGCCAACGGCGGCGGCGCGCTGCGAGACGAATGAGTCGTGGTTGCCATATGGATTATTTTTTCGTTAATGTTGGTTTTTCAGCTATTTTGGTTGTAATTTAGATAATAACTGTGAAGGAATGGATTATGTAGTACCATATCATTTCATGACTGCTTGTCTATTGATTGCTAATTTATTATGATTCGGAACGTTTTTTAATCGTTTTGTATGTAATTTATTAGCATAACGAAACGTAAAGGTCAATGAACTGACATCTAACTGTCATGGCCGTAATCAGCTGATCATTAAATTAGGTTTTCGTTTCCGTAAAATATTTGCTGAAATACTAACTACTAACAGCACAGTAATGGAAGACTACTTAGAAGAAGACGAAATCAAAATAGAATATTATGACGATTTCGAAACGGATCCTTTGTGTGAGAAATCAGGAAAAAACTCGATCAGGAGTAGCGACGCAGTGAATGACATTGTTTCATCAAGTACTGTACAGTGCGAGGTTTGTAAACATAAAGATCTGCTATATTATTTTAACTCAATTCATATCTCATTATAACATTAACAATATTTTCAGAGGCCCTTAATCAATGACGTACAATATGACTCCATTGATAATTCGTCACCAGAAATGACCATTTGTGAACTTGAACAAGATGTTGAAATTGATGTAAGTACTTTACATATTTCATCTCTTGACCATAGGGTCCCACATAGATAAGTACTGTTAAACCACCCAAACTACATGATAGTTCACATGTCCAATTCGTAATTAAGTGACAAATGTTATGTTTGGTTTTCTGGGTTATTTCTTCTATTTATACTAATATATTGCCACGAGTTTAAAATAATAGTCGCACCCAAATGAAGGTATTCAAGTGCATTTTTGGTCCATAGGTGGGACTATTAGTTGGGTGGTTTTACGTTATATTTAATTGTGTGTAATATAGGCAAATGAATGAAGAACCTGTTGGAGTTTACAACAATGATGTTGGCATGTGTTTTATATACAAGCATGGAGTTTGATTATGTACCAGTATAAACCCTGGTTGTATACAAATTAAGTTTTCTAGACAGATGTCACATTTGTAAATAAGTCACTCTCTCGTATTTGTTTGCTTGTACACCCAATATATTTTGGAATCTTTAATATGGTATTTTATTGAGTAGTCCACGGACTTCCATCAGAACCATCTTACTAAACTTCATTCAATTAACTTTTTTCTCATGTTTTCAGATGAATGCTGAACCAACAAACCATGTCAATTGGTATAGAGCTATTGATGAGACTGGCAAATTTGTGTGCCGCTTCTGTGACCTGACTTACTCCACCGTTCAAACGATTCGCCACCATGTCAAAACAAAACATCCTAATGAAGCAAATGCTTTAAGAAACACAATTAAAAACAACAAAAGAAACCCTAAAATTAAATGCCATATCTGTAACAAAAGATTCAAAGCTGTCAACAATCTAAAAGAGCATATTAAACAGCATCACTCTGGAAACATACAAAAATCCTGTCAAGTATGCTTCGCAGCTTTTAATAATGATCAAGAAATGACGGTACATCTGTATCAAAAGCATCAGAAACTAACCAACACCAAAATATATTCTTGTACTCTGTGTGGATATCAAACTCGAAAACTATCACATTTCAAGCAGCATAGAAATACACATTTACCAAATAAACAAATGAAATGTGACTTTTGTGATTATGCAACTAATTATTTGCCAAATTTGAAGATACATCAGAGAATTCATACAAATTTTAAGCCATATTTATGCACATTTTATAACTGTGGTTATCGCTGTAGTGCTAAGTCAGCATTGAGGAGCCATCAACTAAAGCACAATCCTGAAGAAAATATGCTTTACTGTGACAAATGCACTTATAAAACAGTATATAAGAGCTCTTTAAAAAAGCATATTGAAAGCCATAAGAGGAACAGTTTAAAATGTATGTAGAAACTTGTATCTACATAAAATTACATCATGGCTAACAAAGTATTTCTGTTATATCTGCAAAACATCACTTCGTTTGACACCTTCATTTTAGGAGGTCTGAAAGGCAAACTATTATAACAGATGCGTTTTTATAAGGTTCCTAAACAGATAAAAAAAGTAGACATTGGCTCAAAAAATTAAGACTGAATAAAAAGTATTTAAAACAATTAAAATCCTTTTATTTACTACCTTACTCTGTACAAGTCTACTTACATAATTATCAACAACAAAAGAACATCTTAAATTCCATGTAATTCTTTAAGATATTCACTGCAGTATGGGACCAAAGACCCCATGCCAAGTAGGTATGCTTAATTACGAGTTACAGTAATTGCCTCAGTGAAGGTGTTAAGCAACATAAATGACTTTGCCAAAGCACTTTTACAGAACGTAGTAAAAATACTTACCTGATATATTCTTTTGGATCTAATTCCATTGCAATTAATGGAAAATGTATATATAATGTTTGAAGTCTAAAGTACATAATACACGGTTTTTTTTAAAACTCCGTTAACTTCGGGGTATGGCTAAACAAGTACATTTAAGGAAAGTGAATGGCATAGTTTTTGATTATGATGACATTTCGTATATCGATCGTCCTAGATAGTACTTGGGTTTAGTAGCAAATGTATAAACTCATACTAATTAATATGTAAATGTAAACCGGCGCTAAGGCAAGTGTACAAGCTCATAGGGGTCTTTTCAGATAAAAATAAATCATTGATTATCCCTTACAGTACCGGTTTCTTTGAGGATGTTACTTATTTTTTAATACAGTTGCTCAATAAGTGCTACTCTACGTACGTAGCTGTTAAGCTGCGGAAAGTTGGTTTTCGCGAACTAGTGCTTTTCAATTTTTTTAATTTATACTTGTTCCAATTCATGACTAGTTAGTTTCCTTTAAACGTCGTAATTAACATAAAAACCTAAGTAAGAATAATAAAAATATACATATTTGACATTTTATAACTTACCTCTTCATAACAAGTTTTTAGGGTTCCGTAGCCAAATGGCATAAAACGGAACCCTTATAGTTTCGCCATGTCCGTCTGTCTGTCTGTCTGTCTGTCCGAGGCTTTGCTCCGTGGTCGTTAGTGCTAGAAAGCTGAAATTTGGCATGGATATATAAATCAATAAAGCCGACAAAGTCGTACAATAAAATCTAAAAATTTAATTTTTTTTAGGGTACCTCCCCTACACGTAAAGTGGGGGTGAATTTTTTTTTTCGTTTCAACCCTAGAGTGTGGGGTATCGTTGGAATGGTCTTTCAAAACTAATAGGGGTTTTCAAGAAACATTTTTTGATAAAGTGAATACATTCGGAGATAATCGCTCTGAAAGAAAAAAAAAATGTGGAAGTAGAGCTTAAGAAAGACATTAAATGAAAACTATAGCGGACATGATCAGTTTAGCTGTTTTTGAGTTATCGCAAAAAGTTTTCCCTTCATAGTAAAAAGACTTACTTTAATTAGGTACTGATTATGTAAATTTGCCTATTTGTTTAACTCGGGTGAAAGGTACCGTTTCATCCCTTGGTTAACAATTTACTATACTTTAAGCTCCAGTTTAGCTTATTGTGACGGAAGAGTAACTACGGAACCCTACACTGAGCGTGGCCCGACATGCTCTTGGCCGGTTTTTTAATATTGAATATTCAAAAACCGTTCTTAATAAGTTGTCTGAATGGAACGGAATAGCTGCCAAAACGAAGAAGAGCCGGTTTTTCTTACTGCAAGCATGTTTTAAGTTTCCAATGGCAATATTCGATATTGTTTTTATACAATTTAAATGCACAATATACACAAATAATCGCAAATAACGATACTTAGGTAATAATAATAATAGTAGAATGTTTTATATTTACAATTGTGTCAGTCTTATAGAACATGCATAAAAATATACTTGTTGTTTTTCTTATTTTTTCGCAACTGTATTAAAAAACGTCATTCGATACACGTGCGGAAATGTCATTTTTTCAAGAAGTAATGACATACTTTCCGCACTAGCATCGAAATGTACTATTAAGCTCAGGAATGCACCCTTGAAATTAACGGACTTTTCAAAAACACCGTGTGTGTATGAGTCGATTACAAATAGTACATAGACAACAAATTACAAGATCCAAAAATGTTGTTTTTTCTTACAATATGATATAACATATTTCTTATTTCAATGACGCACAAAAAGTAAGTAAGTACTTAATTATGAATGTGTCAAATAATTACTATTTCAACTATTTGTACTCAAAATATGTATAACTATGCTTATTTAATATTCGTTATGTGCATAACAGTGACTTCTGCCAGTGGCAAATTACTTATTTGACAGTTTGAAAGGTTTTCCTTGCCGTATATTGACATCACTAAAGAAAGTAACGACGCTACTCACTCACGAAGACTTTCGCACAATGGCCCACCTGGACTTATCTTTACCGCACGCGTCTAATTATTAAGAGATAGTGAATAGTGGCTTGGTCAAATACCGAATATTCGGCGGAGCCATCAGCCGAATAGCAGTATATTCGGCTAGAAGTTTTACCTAAAATGAAGTAAATTCAAAGTATTCAAACGCGCGCGTGCGTGCGCTGTACAAGTTGCAACTTATTTATCGCTGTAAGTTAGCAGTCTTTGATAGAAATTGCGCTTATTCTGCGCGCAGTGCGTATTGAATTGCGGACATTGCGATGCGTTAGATTTCGTCGTCTGTGTAAAAAAAATATTTTGTAATATTTTTCTCATGATTTTGTACTATCTATGAATATAAATAAAGGTAGTCTGAAAGATTTACCTATTGATTACTTGTAGTTTGTTACTTTTTTTACCCGTCGTTTGCCGGTATCTACGTGTTAACGTACTATTCGGTATTCGGCCGAATAGTGCATCGTACGTTCGTTGCATCTCTACTAATTACATCGCTGCCGCCCATAATGCCGGCAGGCGGCGCGTACGATAGAGAGATATTAGGACATCCGGGTCTATGTACAAAATTCTTCGTGCTTAGCATCCTTACTTTATCTAATCGAACTGTACACAAACTTAGCAGCACCAAAGTGTAGCAATGCAACTATAAACAACATGCTAAATATATTAAAAACGATTCACTCACTTATTTTAAATAAAAAATCGCTTGACATGTTTCACTCCGTACCGAATGGAATCATCGGGAGCTCGCGTTGGCTCCTCAGTGCGGACTTGCGGAGTCAAACATGTCGAGCGATTTTCGACTTAAACCTTTACCGCATATGAAGCCATATTAAGGCGGATATGATATTCAACTCTATTGACTATTTAAGTTCAAATTTAAACAAATATTTTTTGTTACATGCAGTAAGGGGTTAAAATACATGAGTGACCCGTTTTTAATATATTTAATATCTCTGTCTCACAAAAGTTTAGGAGTTTGATGTTTATGTTAGTGCTTCAACACTTTGTTGCTTGCCAGGTCGATGCAGTCAGCTAAGACGGACTCTATTAAATTCTGTACCTAAATTCTGTTCGCACATTGACTCAATGAGGTGTGGGCTTATGTCCGTCTACATAGAAGTTCCTTGTTGCTTTTGGTAGTTGTACTTCCATGCCTTCTAGGTCTTTGGTTAGTGTAATTTGACAACCTGGAAATGATAGATAATTATTTATTTTATTATACAATATTAAATGTGCCATTTTCAACCGAAAGGGTACTTATTGTTGGTTGTCAATAAGGCTCTATTTCGCTATATAGCTTCAATTTGAAATCAACCTTATTGGCAGCCGACAATGTGGTACCTTTTGGTTAGAAACATCACAAACATAGAACCTAGAACTACTAGAAATGTAGAACCTAAAACCTAACATCCAAGTAACCCACCTTGTTAGTATTTAAAGAACCTACAAGCTAGATGGTACTTTATGTTAGATTAGAAAAGTTATACTTTTTACACAAATATGATCTCATACTTAAGGATAGAGTTACTATAAAACCAATGGCTTTGCAGGAACAACCTAATCACACAACAAAGTAAATACCTTCTTTTATAAAATTAAATACTCATTTAATTCAGGCATAACCCATATAAATGTTAAACATGACTATCACAATTTTGTAGAGCCTACTACACAACATGTATACTTAGGGCTAGGACTATACAATACTGGGTGAGCAATACATACATTTTGATACACTAATATGGTTTTTTATTAAAATTACGTTTTGGACTAGCCTCAGGAAGTTAATTAAAACATAAAAACCAAATATATTCTAAATTCAAATTAAATTAAAAATTATTTATAAATTCAAATTAGTGATTATTTAATGTATTTTGAATAATTGTTAACTTCACATCTTGAATTATGAATTTATGATGATACAATGAACATAACCCGTACTAGTTGTTTAAGTACAGTACAATCCCATTGATCTGGCACTAACCCTCATACCCTATTAGTGAAAAATTGGGATTACTGGAAATTAGAGCAAATCTGCAGATATTTTGATATGTAAAAACATATCAAGTATGCCGTATAAATATACCATACTCAAAATAAATAATAAGATTTTTTTTTAAAGAGAATGCAGAGGGATAAATAGTAATCGGAGTTTTTATCGCATGGTAAGTAAGACTATAGCAATCTATGGAGTCGACATTAGCAATAAAATTCAACTCATATTCACACTCATACGCATTCACTTATTTAATTACTGATTTTAATTTTACAAGGATAAGAGTGTTTGTAAACAATCCTTTAATTTTGTCTTTCTGGACATAAATATTCCTAATAAAAAATAATGACCATTTTTGTGTATTGATTAATTTACATTCATATTATTTTTACCTCTTTTAATATATATATATTGTTTTTTTTAATGAAATTTCGTAATATAATCAATACAAAAAATAGTAATTATTCTTATTTGTAATATTTATATATTCAAAGACAAAATTAAAGTCTAGTATATAACTCGTCGCAGTTCTAGTTCTTGGTTATAAAATTAAAATCACTTATTAAATAGATGAATGAGTATGAGTATGAATATGAATTGAATTTTATTGCTAATATCGACTCCATAGCTCGCTATTAGCCTCACCATGCGATAAAAACTCCGATGCCTAGTGTAAATGCTTAATGCCGATAAATTATCACTGATAATATAAGTGTAGATAGTAAACTTGGACATAGAATGATCAATTTCATCTTTATTTTAGTGCCGGATTACTAGATGGATAATTGAAGTGCTGGATTATCAAGATTCCACTGTATTACAAAAAACAAAATTCCCACCATCTTATCTTATCTTATCTTCTAATTTCCGGGGGCCCTTGCGGATACACTTCGACCCATAGGGATCTTTTGTGTAGTTGCCCCCTAAGGAAAGACCCATTAGCTACTCAAGAGCCTTTTCGACCATTTCCATGTGTCGGATGATGGAGCTTATGGGTAGCCTTTTGAATTCCTTTGGTTCCAGATAGCCTGCTCCAAAGTCCTTCATTCTTTGTCTGGCGAGGGTGTGACATTCACACATTAGGTGTGTTACTGTCTCTCCCTCTTCACCACACATTCGACAATCGGTGTTGTCAGAGTGTCCCATCCTGGCCAAAACCCCTTTGACCCCATAATGGCCCGTAAACACCCCTGTTATAATTTGGAGTTGTCATTCCCACCATACTCACCTAATCTAGAATTCTCTTTCAAGAATGGCGCCATATCAAGTAAATCATCTTCCTTCTCTTCGGAAGGAGGTAGGTGGTCCAGATAGTTCTCATGGACATATACATGACAGGTTGTACATGCTAGTGATGCTTCACATGCACCTAGAAAGTGATATGAAACAAATCTGAAATTACATGATTGAGTATGTACTATTTGTTAGGTTTTCAACCAAAAGGTACCACATTGTTGGTTGTTGACAAGATTGATTTCAAATTGAAGCTAATAGTGATTATTGCGGCTTATTGTATATAAGCATAATAGCGCCTTATTGACAACCAAGAATAAGTACCAGTTTTGTTGAAAATGGCACATTTGTCTGTTGTTAATGCTTGTCTTTGCAATATTTACAAATTGTCAGTTACTGTAAAGTTTGAACCAGCTTTTCTCAGTGTGTGCTTCCATTTCCACCCTAACTTCTTCCATAAGTCAGCAATTATATGGAGAACAATGAGTCTACTGTCAAAGTTTGAGATTATATTTTTACTATTTTATTGCTGTCAAAACATATCTATATTTACCAAAATACTTGTTCGAAAGAAAGAGATGCACCCTTTCTTTAATATTGCAGACGACAGTGATGTGTTCATATTACAGCCAAGCGCAAATACAACAGCCAAGTGTGTTGCAAGCATTGAAAGGATTAATTCTTATGATATATTAGCATTATTTATCACCTTCCATTTCGATGCCATATCTATGAGCCAAATACAACACGTTGTCACCGACCTTGCCTCTAATTGGGTGTTTTTTGCCGTCCTTAGTTACATATACAATATTTACACTGGAAAAATAAACATTGCACATTACTAAATATTTAAACCACACAAGGCCTTGATTCATCATCTATTTTCATTACTTTAATATGTACGTATAGTGCTAATTTACATACATTGGCATGACAAGAACTAAAAAGTAGAGACCTTGCTCAAATAAAAGAATGGGCAAATAAGGTAAGATGAAGAGTAATAAATTGTACAATAATATCAATACTTACACCTCTTCCTCTGACTTAGGATCCTGCCACTCGTATTCACCGTGTTTTAAAGCTGAAATAGAATAACTATTTTTAGCATTTATTTACTTAATTACACGAATAATCTGAGTAATAATAGTCAACCTGGAGTAACATGAATTCTTCTTATAGTAGCAGAGCGGACTACTCTAAATGCTTTCAAATTTGACGGAAGTAAACAGCGCTTTAAAACTGCTTGAAACATTTTGTAGTTAAATGTTTCAGGACATTGAAAAACAACTAGTAAACAAATGTGGGGGTTAGAAAATTGTCATACAATCCCCCAAAGAGCATATAATCACTACGTTTTAAGAGACGGGACTTCCATACTAGCGAGGGAATCCGTTTGTTTCGCAAATCATTACCAAAATGTACGACAAAGAACTGTCAAAGAACCATAGTACCAACATAAGCAATTTAAATAGTGTAGTACGCTACACGCTTGCGTTTCTTATCGATATCGATAAAATGGGAAGGGTTGAAATATAGACTCTTGTCTACAAATTTTGTACTCGAAATCAAGTTAGGATCGAGTCCACATTTAAGTTGTATGTTATATAGTGGATAGGTCTATGAGTGGACTAATACGTGGTCGAGCTTAATGTGGTCCCGATTTTTTTTAGAACACCTTGTTGTTCTTCACCACTAGGAAGGATCAAAGTAGCACTTTTCTTCCCTACTAGGAGGGATCACTTTTTTCCCTCTTTTTGCATACTTCTTACTCTTAGGTTAAATTATTTAATTTAATTACCATTAATTAAATTTATTTATTTTTTATTTGTACCATAATAATTTCCTCATAGGTGATGTAAAAAGCAGTATGTAAATTTATCACGTGGTAACAAAAATATTTTCACCTTAGGGTGGTATTCCACCTATCCAATTTCTTGGTCCAATGTCATTGCGTCTCACTCTGTTATTAAGCAAAATGTGAGACGCAATACACATTGGATAAAGAAATTGCATAGGTGGAATACCATCCTTAGGCGTTAACACTTGAATCCCTCACTACGCTAGGATTCTATTTTAGAATACCTCGTTACACTCAGAATGTAATTATAAAATCCTTCTCAATTTTTTTTCTTATTTTTTTTTTATTAAAAGCACTATTTTCAAAATGATCGGCAGATACATGTTTCAATAAATGTAACTTTTCTATGGGAAGATGTATCAGGTCTTCGTTCCCAACAAATTTGACCCACTGCCTGCATCTGAAAACATACAGCCTTGGTTATGTACAGTTTATATTCCAAGTGTTTGCTAATGAGATGATCAACTATTATTTAGCGCTAATATGCATCTATAAACCATGTTTTTTTGGCGTCCAATTTATCAACAACCCTTTATCAATGCTCTAACTTTTTATGTATTTATATGTCTGTTAATCATGAGAACCGGTCTGGCATACTGGGCAGTAACCCTGCCTATGAAGCCGATGGTCCCAGGTTTAAATCCTGGTACGGGCATTTATTTATGTGATGACCATGCGTATTTGTTCCTGAGTCATGTGTGTTTTCTATGTATTTATATGTATATATCGTTGTCTAAGTACCCACAACACATGTCTTATTGACCTTCCTATGGGATTAAGTCAATTTGTGTAATAATGTCGTATAATATTTTTTATTGATCACAAAAAGAGAGATTAATTTACTTACATTTCAGATTAATATATTTAATAAGTAATTACTAGATTAAAAAAAATATGTTAAATAATGACCATTTCCACTGAAAATCTTCGACGAATTAATTTTGTGTCTAATCATATTGCATGCAAGTTCTCAGGTAATTTCACATATTTTATTTAATTACTTACACTGATATACAAATAAACATACAATTATCGATAGTTTTAGTACATCCCTAGTTCACAACTAAAAATAATATAAAATATCAAATTTTCGATGTGTTTAAAGCCTGCTGCACCAAAATAAGGTCAAAAGTATCTAAAGCAATACGTACCGGTCTTTATCCAAGTGAAATTTCGCCATAAAATCCCTTTTTTCGTGATTTTCTCGAGTGGCTCGCTTGCCACATATTTCACACTTAGTAAACCGTTTTCTCGGTGGCATTGTAACAAACTCGTTCTTTACTCTGATCACGGTTCACTATTTTCGATATTTTCACTAAATAATAAAGAAATTGCACGAAATGCCCAAACAAAACATTGAAGTCTTCACAACAAACAAAACAATTAGGCTGACAGTTGACTTAATGTAAACTTGACAGAATAAATAGCACTGACGTTTTATTTTTCTTCGTTGGCAAAGATTTGCGAAAGAAGTTCCATACAAAGCTTATTTTGTTTCTAGTTGCGTCAGCCTGCAATCCCCGTCCTTTTTTAGAAATTGACGTTTCAAAAGCGTTTTTTTCCACTGTAATTTCTTGTTAGAAGGAAATAAATCTGTGAAAAAAAGTTTTAACTGACGAAATAGACTTTATTTTGAAACTTTTAATTTAAATTATAGTGAATCATATACGTTATATGAGTAGATTAACAAATATTATAATATAAGCTCAACTCTTCACTCGCACTTTCGTTTAAAAATAGAATAAAACGCCTCTTCCAGATAATTCCGTGCTGCCATGCGTTTACATTTTCCCTTCTGAATGGTAAGTAACGTACAAAGTTAACAAAACCTCTAATTAATAAATGTATGCGACTTTACCGTCGCGACGCCATTTCGGCTACGGAAAAGTTTCGGTTTGGGTTGCCCAATATTGGTCAAGTTTTAGCTAAAAATCGGGTCCCTATTTACAGATTTATAATTATTTTATTCCAATAACACATATATAATTAGCACTAAAAATACAGCACCTAACTACTAAGGCAACAACCGAGGTGCCTTTGGTGCCTTAATTCATCGAATTTCCCACTTGTAATTGTAAAGCAGCAAAGCACGTCTCAGATATCATAAAACTAGACTGTTTCACAAGGGAGCAAAATGACATATTTATGGAGCGGGCGTACATTGAGTTCTAGACCGTAGTGAGGGATTCAAGTGTTAACGCCCAAGATGGAAATAATTTTGCTACCATGTGCCACAATAAACTGCTTTTCACATTGAGGAAAATATTTTTTTTAATAGTATGCACATAATCAATTACAAAAAAATTGTAATCCATTATGTGCATACTTTCTATTTTCATATTTCATTGTGTTAATATTTTATGGCTACTGGCAATAAAATATCCTAGAACAGAAAAGCACCACTTTGATCCCTCCTAGCAGGGTAAAAATAGTTATTTGTGTCCCAAAGGAGGAAAAGTAGGACATTCCATGCCATGTCTAAAATTGTCACCCGAGCTGAAGGCGAGGGTGGTAAACACGTGGGGTGGAATGTCCTACGATTCCTCCCGTGGTGCGCATACTATTTTTCTGCTCGACGAAAAGTGTCAACTTTGCTCCCGCTGCGCTAAACGAAGTTGCCGCTTCCGCCCGGAGGGCAGAAAAAGGACTTTTCCGAACAGGTGATGTGAAAAACATAAGTCTTAATAAAGGTCCTACCCTGACGGAAACGAGCCTAGGGTCAAGTGAAACATAGTAAAACATTTTTATGGAAACATTCACCGTTTTGGGCAAGATCGATGACCTTTCGGAACACCGGTCCCATACCGATCACTCCCAGACCCGTGTGAATATGTCCATTCCTTCCTTTTGTTTAGCTTACAATATATAAGAATATTCTGTCTAAACGGGTGTTTTTAGGATCATTATTCATTAACTTGTCTTTACGTACTTTCATGGACTAGTAACTAATTTAAAGGAACAAAAAACAGTAGTAAGTATGTTATTTTCGTCTTTTTAACTGGCCTTTTAATCCAGCCACCAAAATGGACTAAAATTTTATATGCCATTGTTGGTTGAAGTGGCCTATAACATAACATGAGTTAAATTTGGAACCCCAGGATTAATGATTTCATCACCTTTTCGTATAATCAACTTGACGCCAGCGCCATAATGTTTTCGGCGGGCTAAAACTTTTCAGACTTGTTTGATAGGTTCGCAGCCAATCGGAAAGAAATTTGATAAAATAAACCACCTGATCCGTGGCTCCAGTAAATTAATCTTCTAGCCTAACTTGCACCAGTGTGTGAATTGTACGTTTCTAAGCGAAGGGTACTTTTCAAATGGGACAATACATAATTCTACTGGCAACACTAACTTCTAAATGTCAAATTCTTAAAAACGTCAATAATCGCAAATAAGGCCATTTTGGCCAATTTTCGTAATGATTTATTTTATTATAAAGTTATTGATTTTTAGCACAAAGGTGTCGGGCAGCGGCACCTGGAGCATAGTTCATACTTATTAGTTATTACGTGTTATAATTTGTTATAGCGTTTTATTATACATATATCAAGAATATCGGAATAATTAAACTTTGTTTTCGTGGAACGAGGAATAAAAAGCGATAAGTGCGTTCTTATTGGTATGACGTGGTAGTATCAAGTTTTTATTTCACGCTTAATTTATCAAGCTGCTTTATCTTTTAAGTTCCTGGCGTTTAACATCAAAATACGATTAATTGAATTGTAAATTTGATCGGCTTCGTGTTGTTATTTTCCATACTTATCAAGTGCGATGTTGTGGTGTTGCATTCATTCAAAGATTGATGCAGTTATTTTCTAATAGGTCTGTGCTTTTGGTTTGCGTAGAAATTTGCATATTTCAATTAATTATGTTTAGTATAATTTTTATAGTTTTAAGATAAACTTTAGGATAAGTGCTTTAAGCAAAAAATAACACATTCATATGATGACCGGTCTGGCATAGAGGGTAGTGACCCTGCCTATGAAGCTAATGGCCCTGGGTTCAATTCCTGGTAAGGGCATAACACAAAAATAAATTGTGTATTCCTGATTATATTTAAAGGCTAAAATATCCTTTAAACTTTTCTGAATTTTGCTGTTTCAGAGTTAATGCCGATTGAAAAAAAGAAACTTGAGAAACATAATTTTATTGTTACTTAGTGCTAATTGTCTTTTTGATGGCGATGTTGCTACTATGGGATGTAGTCTAAATATCCTAATTGATACACGTAAAAAAGTGACAGAATAACACCTTGTAAAAACTAGGTTTTATGAAAAAAAAAGTAAATAGGCCAGTGTAGACATGAATCAGCCAAGGCACGTCTACACTGGCCGTTTTGTGCGTGAGAAAATTGCATGTAATAAAGATTGATTATGCCATATAAAGAGTTTATTATTTCTACAGACATAATTATATTTATTTTTGTTTCAGATAATAATTTTCATTGTAATCCACTTAATTAACTCCATAATGATGTCAATAAAACAAGAAAAAATAAAAACTGAAGATATTAAACCAGACCTAAGTAAAATAAAAATAGAACCCGAAGAAAGAAAAGATCCAACTTCTTATTTACCGGAAGAACCTATGGTTTATACATTAAAGAAGAAAAAGAAAAAAAAGAAGCATAGACAAGAGGACCCTTTCAAAGACATAGAGGATAAAAAACCAGTGGAGGTTATAAAGGATTATGAAATTGAGGTTGAGACTGTACCGAGTTTGGATCCTGAGATCAGTATTAAAGTAGAGAACATTGAAGTTGAACTGGATTTTCATGATGTGAGTATTGAAAGTAACTCCAACACTTTAGGTATAACTGGTATTCCTATTTCCTATGCAATGTATCAATGTATATATATGCAATAAACGACAAAATAATAAACAAATATATAATAGACAAGCAGCAAGCCCACTTCAAAGTTACAAGTCTTGATATATAACAAATTCCACTAAATATTCCATTTTAAAACACTCTTTATTATTATTGCCAACTGTACTTAGTCCTCCAAAAAATTTGGAGTTAAAAGCAACTCAATGGAAAAGCCAAAGCTGACAACTTAAATAACCCTTTAACTTTGACCGCCAGTTAGCCATAGGCAACAAAGGCTACATTACAAATGAACCTAAATATATCTGGTCAAACCAGTGTGTCAGTAGAAAAAGGCGCGAAATTCAAAGTTTCTATGAGACCATTACCTTTCGCGCCTACATTTTCTAAATTTACCGCTTTTTTCTACTGACGGAAATGGCTTGACAGACTATATATTTTAATTTATTTAAGCTTATCACATCTATCCGTCACCGGTTCCCGATCACTTTCTACTGAGACCCGACAGAGAAAGGTATAAGTTATGTCCCTGTAGCAGAAAGTGTCCGATGATGGGATAGATGTAAATGCCCTTATTTTAGTTGTGGCGGTAAAAAGGGAGCAAATAATGGTCAGCTGAATAAAGCTCGGTCCAATAACCAGCGTTACCGGCGTCCATTGTATTCGGATAATTGGGTCGTGCCTTATAGGGCTGAGCATTATCGTGCCAAACTTACCAAAGGCCCTACCGCGAAAAATATGTAAATCGAAATTATATCGCCTCTCTATCCCTCCAATATGCAAGAGCGATGGAGAGGCGGATAATGGATTTACGTTTTTCGCGGTGTAGGCCTAGGTTAAAAGAAGCTTGGTCCGGGGCAATAATCCGAAGCCACTGTTTGTATAAAGGGTGATAATTCTCGACCCGATAATCAGCGTCCATTTCCAAGCCAGTCCAAGCCATCCAAGGCCAGTTTGAATGAATGCACTATCTGTAGCGAACGATACGTGTCTCTATGGCACTAATATGGAAGATAGATAGAGATTACCGTATCGTTTGCTACTAGCATCTTGGCTAGGCACCCAGGTAATGCTCGGCCCAACAATCGAAAACTGGTATAGCATTTCATCAGAAGGTCTATTCCGAAAATCGCGTATCGGAATTCTGATATCTGCTTCTCTCTCGCTTGATTTTGCAAGAGTGATAAAGAGGCAGATAAAATTTAGATTTTCCTGGTAGGCCCTCAGGGACTATACTATACTTGGCGACTAATACTTAATTCGAAATAATTTAACCGCAACATCTAGAATTTTTAAGTCACTAAGAGCACTCTAGATGGCGCTTATAAATTAAGTACCTGGGCGACCGAGCTTTGCTCGGTTATAACTATTTATTGTAATATGGTGGTCTACAGGTGATAATCTTAACTACATTTTTTTACTAAATTAAACTTGTCTAAAACAATAAAAATTAAAAAATTATATATAAACTTGAACATATAAAAAAAAAAAACAAAAGTTAGTCACCGGGTGAGATTCGAACCCGTAACACTCGTTTAGCAGTCCGCGTCTTAACCCGCTGGACCAGACGGACAGCGGCCGGCAACACGAAAATAGCGACCATATTCTGCGTCGAAAGAAAAACGCATGAAAACTCGAAAACACGCGTTTTCCCAAACATAAGACTAATCTAGATCGATTGTATACCCCCAAAACCCCCCATATACCAAATTTCAGCGAAATCGTTAGAGTCGTTTCCGAGATCACAGAAATATATATATTTATATATATACAAGAATTGCTCGTTTAAAGGTATAAGATAAAATGCTCTTCTTATCTACAATTATTAGTACATAAAAATATGCAATTGTATGTTTAATTGTACTACATTACCCTACTAAATCTTATCAGGATCCGTGTCACTAACATAAGTACCTAGTTTGAAAATAAAGATCTCTTATATTATTTTACTTGTAAATGTGTAACACAATTATTATATACTTAAATGAGTATTTTTCAGAAAAAAACATTTGGACTTTTCAGTTTGCGGAAAATGGCGGACTAATGGTCGAAGGACCTCAAAGCGAAGACAGTCAGGAGCCGGAAATAAAAATCGAGCAACAGACCCACGAAGCGGCTATTCTTACGTTCGAGAGTATTATCAACGAAAAGACAGACAAGACTGTTTTAGGTTACAGTCAAGAGACCGGCTTAGAAGCCGCACCTAACTATGTCTGCAAAATATGCCATTTAATATTTCAATCTCAGAAAACTTTACGCATGCACCAAAAAAGAAAGCATAAAGTTTACAGAAAATCATTTAAACACATATGCGATTACTGTGGAATGTCATATGAGATGAAGAACAGTTTAGCTGCTCATATAAAAAGGAAACATGGCCCTAATTCATCCCCAGATGATAGAGAGGAGAGGACGTGTGAGATCTGTGCATTAGTGTTCAAAGGAATGACAAGATTAAGAATGCATATGAGAAGAAAGCATAATCTCTTTGAAGACTCTTTTCAATATGAATGTGAAGATTGCGGTCTGACATATGATAAATATAGGAGTTTAGTTGTTCATAGACAAAGGAAGCATACAAAAGTTACTAAACCAGAACCAACCCAATGGTTCAACTGTCCATTTTGTCCTAAAATCTTTACTAAACGAGAAACTTACGCCAGACATGTACAAAGAAAGCACAGGATTAATGAAGATGGTGCAGAGAATGATAATATATCGCAAGAGTTTCTAGAAAGCTGTGTCAATAAAGACACTGGGGAGATTTCTTGTAATGAATGCCCACTAGTCTTCTCCTCTTTAAATTTCCTCAAACTGCATATGAGACGAAAACATAATGCGTTAAAAGATGACTTTAGATTGAAATGTATGATTTGTAATTTATCATATGATAAGATTGAGAGTCTGAAACGGCATGTCAGAAGAAAACACGACAGTGGCGCCCATTGCGAAGTGTGCAATAAACAGTTTGACACTAGAGAACAGTATTTGAACCATTCCCATGTAAAAGTTATAAAAGAATGTCCAATATGTGGCTTAATATTTTCTTCACAAGGCGGTTTGGGAAAGCATTTACGGTGTACACATAAAATGGACACACCGAAGACTGTGTTCTGTAATGTTTGTAATGAAGGTTTCCATGATAAGAGACAGTTGAAACCGCATTTATTAAAAGTGCATTTAAATGTGTCATACACTTGTAGGTTTTGTATGAAAGTGTTCAAAGCTAAAGAGAGTTACAGGCGTCACATTTTATTTAAACATCCAGCGCCAAGTAATGATAATAATGAGCAACAGAAATGTGAGCAATGTGCTGAAACTTTTGCAGACGAATTTGAACTCAGTCGTCATGTACACACGGCCCATTCTAAGAAGTTAGAATCTGAGAACACATTAATTGAAATCAAGAAGGAAGAAGATATAAAAGAGTTATATCAATGCACAAAGTGCCCAGAAAACTATCCAACTTGGGAGCAACTTAGGTTACATTATGAACAGAACCACCAGTTAGTTCAAGACACGCAATGTCAAATATGCGGCCAAATCCTCCCTACGATCGAACTAGCCAAACATATAAAGCAGCTACATACAGAAGACACTGTCCTGGATTGTAAATATTGCAAGTTTAAAACAACCATTAAAGCAAGTATGACACAACATATGCTGAGACACAAAAATGCTACTACCATCCATTGTGAATATCCCGGTTGTAGATTCAAGTCATTCTATGAGGATGCAATGGTCAAACATAAGAAAAAACATGTTGATCAAGGTGTGAAACTACAATGTAGTAGATGTCCTTTCCAAACTATGAATAAGTACATTTTAAGGTATCATGAAGAAGCTCATGTAACTGGCAAGAAAAGATACACTTGTGACCAATGTGACTATGCTACTATACTACCTGCCAATTTGGTACAACATAAGTATAAGCATTCAACGGAAAAAAGGTTCAAATGCGAATATTGTCCGTTCGCTACTAAATATAATACATCGTTACGTTTTCATGTTAAGAAAAAGCACTGTGATCTCCCGTCTTTTGTTTGAATTGTGTTGTTAAGTTATTAAAATATTTGGTGTTATGTTTTGCTTTAAATTACTAGTTTAGCCCTGCATTATTAAGGTGCGTCTAGTTCGCTAGACCTAGATGGACGCACCTTTACATTTAATGGAATGTAGGAAAAAGGACAATGCGCTTAGGCGCTTAGGGTGGTATTCCACTTGTCCAATATCTAGGTCCAATATGTATTGCGTCTCACTTTGCGTTTAAGCAAAATTTGAGATGCAAATACACATTGGACCAAGATATTGTACAGATGGAATACCATCCTAACCGTGTAAAACAATGTATGCTCATTACTGACATTAGATTATCTGATCTAAAATGGTGTGCCTGTGCGGCAAACAATCAAGCGCTTTACCGTTTCGACGGGCACTGTCCTACAAATATCTGTTGCAATACTGGTTGCAATATATTTGTAACTGAAGCAGAAGCACAGCGTGACGTGAACCAGTTATATTTAAGGAAAGTGCCAAAATCAAAATAGGCATTTATTACTCATTCGGGCATGACAAATATTTTCTCTTATTGTCATACCCTTGATTTTTGGGTGCGGGAATGATTTCTTGTGTTTATATTATAACTAACTTTATTTTAAAATTGGCACCAAACTATGAAATAAAAAATAGTAAGCTCCAAACGGGCTTAGGAATGTCCAAAAAGTTTCTTTTTTTTTAGTTTATACCCATTTTTTGGCTAGTGTTAAACATTCCTGTGCCCAAAAATCAGGGGTATGTACATTAATTTTAGTGTCATATGATATCATATGGGCACTCTTTATTTTATTGTATATGCATAGTAGTTTTTTTTTATGTACACTACTACTAAGTGTACAGACTACAGAGTGTACTATAACCCTTGCTCTTTATTCTGTCTCTTTCACACCAATGGAAAATGAAGAAGTTACTAAATGACTGCAGGTATAAATAAAGTATATTAGTGCGATAGAGAGACAGATAGTGTTTCGTTGTCGTATCGTAAACGATTGGCATGTTGGTCACGCACTTGCTTAGTGCCTAGCCAAAATACCAATCGTTTGCGTATATTAGTGCGATAGAGAGAGAGTAGTGTTTCATTGTCGTATCGTAAACGATTGGCATGTTGGCTACGCACCCATGATACCTAGCCAAGAAGCCAATCGATTGCGCATATTAGTGCGATAGAGAGACAGATAGTGTTTCCTTGTCGTATCGTAAACGTTTGGCATGTTGGCTACGCACCCATGCTGCCCAGCCAAGATGCCAATCGTTTGTGCATATTAGTACGAGAGAGAGACAGATAGTGTTTCGTTGTCGTATCGATTGGCATGGTGGCTACGCACCCATGCTACGTAGTCAAGATGCCAATCGTTTGCGCACATTAGTGCTATAGAGTTTCAGTGTTATTTGAAATCACGTTAGGGTTTGTATTATTATTTTTGACCCGAATGAAGTCCATCCAGGTTCTTATGATGGAGTCAGGAGTTCGTCACCAGAACTCCTAATCTAATTATAATTCCATCGTGCTTGGGCTCAAAAGATTTGCCCTGACGAACACCATCGATCTAGATGAGGTCCAGGGTATCATGACGGAGTCAGGAGTTGGTCACCAGAACTCCCCAGAACTCCTAATCTACTCATCATAACTCCATCGAGTTTGGGCTCAATAGATTTACCCTGATGAGCACCATCAATCTAGATGAAGTCCAGGGTCTCATGATGGAGTCAGGAGTAGGTCACTAGAACTCCTAATCTACTCATTATAATTCCATCGTATTCGAGCTCAATAGATTTGCCCTGACGAGTACCATCGATCTAAATGAAGTCCAGGGTCTCATGATGGAGTCAGGAGTTGGTCACCAGAACTCCTAATCTACTCATTATAATTCCATCGTGTTTGGGCTCAAAAGATTTGCCCTGACGAGTACCATCGATCTAGATGAAGTCCAGGGTCTCATGATGGAGTCAGGAGTTGGTCACCATAATTCCTAATCTACTCATCATAACTCCATCGTGTTTGGGCTCAATAGATTTGCCCTCACGAGCACCATCAATCTAGATGATGTTCAGGGTCTCATGATGGAGTCAGGAGTTGGTCACTAGATCTCCTAATCTACTCATTATAATTCCATCGTGTTTGGGCTCAAAAGATTTGCCCTGACGAGTACCATCGATCTAGATGAAGTCCAGGGTCTCATGATGGAGTCAGGAGTTGGTCACCAGAACTCCTAATTTACTCATTATAATTCCATCGTGTTTGGGCTCAAAAGATTTGCCCTGACGAGTACCATCGATCTAGATGAAGTCCAGGGTCTCCTGATGGAGTCAGGAGTTGGTCACCATAATTCCTAATCTACTCATCATAACTCCATCGTGTTTGGGCTCAATAGATTTGCCCTCACGAGCACCATCAATCTAGATGATGTTCAGGGTCTCATGAAGGAGTCAGGAGTTGGTCACTAGAACTCCTAATCTACTCATTATAATTCCATCGTGTTTGGGCTCAAAAGATTTGCCCTGACGAGTACCATCGATCTAGATGAAGTCCAGGGTCTGATGATGGAGCCAGGAGTTGGTCACCAGAACTCGTAATCTATTTATCATAACTCCATCGTGTTTGGGCTCAATAGATTTACTCCGACAAGCACCATCAAATTACCATTATGATGAATAGATTAGGAGTTCTGGTGACCAACTACTGAGTCCATCATGAGACCCTCGACTTAATCTAGATCGATGGTACTCGTCAGGGCAAATCTTTTGAGCCCAAACACGATGGAGTTATGATGAATAGACTAGGAGTTCTGGTGATCAACTCCTGAGTCCATCATGAGACCCTGGACCTGATCTAGATTGATGGTGCTCGTCAGGGCAACTCTATTGAGCCCATACACGATGGAGTTATGATGAGTAGATTAGGAGTTCTGGTGACCAACTCCTGACTCCATCATGAGACCCTGGACCTCATCTAGATCGATGGTGCTCGTCAGGGCAAATCTTTTGAGCCCAAACACGTTGGAATTATAATGAGTAGATTAGGAGTTCTAGTGACCAACTCCTGACTCCATCATGAGACCCTGGACTTTATCTAGATTGATGATGCTCGTCAGGGCAAATCTATTGAGCCCGAACACGATGAGGTTATGATGAGTAGATTAGGAGTTCTGGTGACCAACTCCTGACTCCATCATGAGACCCTGGGCCTCATCTAGATCGATGGTGTTCATCAGGGCAAATCTATTGAGCCCAAACACGATGGAGTTATGATGAGTAGATTAGGAGTTCTGGTAACCAGCTCCTGACTCCATCATGAGACCCTGAACCTCATCTAGATTGATGGTGCTCGTCAGGGCAACTCTATTGAACCCAAACATGATGGAGTTATGATGAGTAGATTAGGAGTTCTGGTGACCAGCTCCTGACTCCATCATGAGACCCTGGACCTCATCTAGATTGAAGGTGCTCGTCAGGGCAACTCTATTGAGCCCAAACACGATGGAGTTATGATGAGTAGAGTAGGAGTTCTGGTGACCAACTCCTGACTCCATCATGAGACCCTGGACCTCATCTAGATCGATGGTGCTCATCAGGGCAAATCTTTTGAGCCCAAACACGATGAGGTTATGATGAGTAGTTTAGGAGTTCTGGTGACCAACTCCTGACTCCATCATGAGACCCTGGACTTTATCTAGATTGATGATGCTCGTCAGGGCAAATCTATTGAGCCCGAACACGATGAGGTTATGATGAGTAGTTTAGGAGTTCTGGTGACCAACTCCTGACTCCATCATGAGACCCTGGGCCTCATCTAGATCGATGGTGTTCATCAGGGAAAATCTATTGAGCCCAAACTCGATGGAGTTATGATGAGTAGATTAGGAGTTCTGGTGACCAGCTCCTGACTCCATCATGAGACCCTGGACCTCATCTAGATTGATGGTGCTCGTCAGGGCAACTCTATTGAACCCAAACACGATGGAGTTATGATGAGTAGATTAGGAGTTCTGGTGACCAGCTCCTGACTCCATCATGAGACCCTGGACCTCATCTAGATTGAAGGTGCTCATCAGGGCAACTCTGTTGAGCCCAAACACGATGGAATTATAATGAGTAGATTAGGAGTTCTAGTGACCAACTCCTGACTCCATCATGAGACCCTGGGCCTCATCTAGATCGATGGTGTTCATCAGGGCAAATCTTTTGAGCCCAAACACGATGGAGTTATGATGAGTAGATTAGGAGTTCTGGTGACCAGCTCCTGACTCCATCATGAGACCCTGGACCTCATCTAGATTGATGGTGCTCGTCAGGGCAACTCTATTGAACCCAAACACGATGGAGTTATGATGAGTAGATTAGGAGTTCTGGTGACCAGCTCCTGACTCCATCATGAGACCCTGGACCTCATCTAGATTGAAGGTGCTCATCAGGGCAACTCTGTTGAGCCCAAACACGATGGAATTATAATGAGTAGATTAGGAGTTCTAGTGACCAACTCCTGACTCCATCATGAGACCCTGGGCCTCATCTAGATCGATGGTGTTCGTCAGGGCAAAATTTTTTGAGCCCAAACACGATGCGATTATAATTAGTAGATTCGGAGTTCTGGTGACCAACTCCTGACTCCATCATGAGAACTTGGACTTCATCCGGGTCAAAAATAATAATGCAAACCCTAACGTAATTTCAAGTGAAAATGCGTTTTTCAGAAAATCGCAGCCAAATAACACTAGACCTTACTCATAGTGTTGTGTTCCTGCCGGTGAGTAAGGTTGCCAGAGCTCAACGAGGGGCGGGAGGGGGTTAGGGTCGGCAACGCGCATGTAACTCCTCTGGAGTTGCAGGCGTACATATGCGGGCCGTATGCTTGTTTGCCACCGACTTAGTATTTAAAAAAAAGTACCTAACACTGAAAATCCATCAATAAGCGAGTCTGTTAAGCATAGTGTAAAAAATGAACTTTTATTAAGATTTTCTAATCGCAGTATATAGCACTTCTCGGAACTCCGTAGCTGATTACGATCGCAACGAATGCCTGACAATCGAGCGCAGGTCCGTCCTCTAAGCGCGCTCCGCGCGGACTGAGAGCGGGGCGTCGCTGCTGCGTGATTTATACGTGTTTTAAAAAAATATAAATTTACGGCAATGTAGGTCCCATAGTTACGATTTTTTTTTTATAGGTTAACATAAAGTTACAGTTTGCTATAATATTATTTTTAAAGCAAAATATGCGTACAATTTGCGGAAATAAAATATAATAAAACCCTGTTTTCGCCAAAAAAATGAAGAAAACTCGGAAGGTATTTTATCAGTTTTTTCAAATGAATCTTCGATTGTTAATCATTCCAGCCCCTCGTACGAGATATGTTGAATCAAATTGTAGTCATTCATGTACCAAATGATTCTTGTTTATAGCAAAATTGAGAACCGAAACGCCACATCTCACTGCAAAATTTGGAAAAGACTCCCAAAAAACCTCATTAAAAAAGAGGTTTAAAAGAGAAAATGAAAATTTGAACTGTTGGAGCCCCTAGTTTAGGAAACGATTATTTAAGTACGTTATCAGTTTTTGAATAAATACTAATAGTTACGTCGTAATCTTGAATGAAAAAGGAAGCATTTTACAAAATACGCTCGTCTGTAGGAATAAGGACTCTTAAATAAATAAATATTATAGGACATTATTACACAAATTGACTAAATCCCACAGTAAGCTCAATAAGGCTTGTATTGAGGGTACTTAGACAGCGATATATATAATATATATAAATATTTATAAATACTTAAATACATAGAAAACACCCATGACTCAGGAACAAATATCCATGCTCATCACACGAATAAATGCCCTTACCAGGATTTGAACCCAGGACCATCGGCTTCATAGGCAGGGTCACTACCCACTAGGCCAGACTGGTCGTCAAAACCCTAAAAACCCTCAATAAATAAATAAAGATTTAAAAAAAAAGATTCCCGCCAGGGCAAGTTTCCCGGACTCCCCCTATACAGCCAATAATGCACAGCCGAAATAATGCTCGGCTCAATAATACTTCACACGATAATCAGCTTTCAGAGAGCAACAGCAGAGTGAGATAGCTTTGGAGGATACCTTTGTCTCTTTCTGAAAATGTCTATTCAGAAATGATTCAGAAAAAAGTAATAAGTACTTACATCTTTAAATTCAAGCGCCAATTACGTCCACACTTCCCGATTTCGGACCCGAAATCAGTCCCGATCTCGGGCCTGATAATCGTTTTCGTTTTACGGAATATCAGCACATCGTAAAAATTAGTTGAAATGTAAAAAATTCTTTGTCTTTAATAGCAAAAATTTTTAATTTTTGATATTTTTGCATATGAACCATTTTTTTACATTTCAAATATTGTAAACGATGAGCTGATATTTGGTGAAACGGAAATAATTTCCCCCACCACTCTTACTAATCTACTCGACTAAAGTGGTGTTCAGGCAGGTTTAGTAATTAAAATACTCGCTATTTGAATAAATTAACGTAGTTTGAACTGAACCAGGCTTTCATTTTAAAACACTGTCTACTCTTAACTCCCTCGTCTGTAGTGTGAACGATTTTTGGTCACTTGACCGATTTTAGTTTACTAAAATAGTCGTCACTTGAGTCGTCAGTGAGTATTATATTCTTTGTAAGCCTGACCAGTAATATATGATCACGCGCTATATTGCGGAATTTTAATGGAACAAAATTTTTCATACTAAACTGAACTGTCACCCTATACATGAGAATAACAGCGCCCTCTTGACAATGATCATATTATTATATTTCTGGTTGCTCATTAACGTAGTCCGAACTAGGCTTAAGTATATTTGTTTTGCACGCTAATTATTGGGTCGTGCATTATATGACCGTATATTAAGCGGTCTCAATATGTTAGACTGACACTTGACATTGACAGTACGTACGTAGCGTACGTAATGGTGGCTGCTTGCGTAAAGCGATCATTGCTGACAACTTTTGACAAAAATTTACGGAAAACCTATAGAAACTAACAAGGGAACCGGATAAATAATCAAGGTAATGCGTTTTCATATGTTATTGTTAAGTTTTTTAAACCGATGATTGATACTGAAAATTGCCTAGTTTGGCTAAACAAAATGGCGGAATGGCATCTGCCTCATACAAGAATTATCCGGAGCTTTATCAATGCTGGATGCATTGAAATTTATTTTTATTCCTATGGTGGCAATAGATTTAAATTCACCAAAAGTTTGTTTACAAAATATTACGATGCTGCTCTAGTAATTCGTTCATTTCAATCGATTTTGTTCTACATATTTAAGGCCTCTGGATCAAATAATTAATTAGTCCATTATATTTAAACAGCATGATTGTTTAAATTATAAGTATTATAATTGTATTACAACCATGGCCTGCTCTAAAGAACTTACTCTATTCAAAAATACATTGTTATGCAGTTGACCTAGATCTGTAATACCTTGAGGTATTAGCTATTTTTACATTGAATTGAAGTGCAATTTTAACGCTATTCTGTTCAATGCATGCATGCAAAGTATGCGGAATGTTGACATCATTCGGGATTTGTTTATCTCATCTCAGTCAAGACTAAGTATAGCTCTTATCTGGGTAGCAAATGTAACTTTCTGTGTTAACTGATAAACAACATTTTATTAAAATGTATACTGTGTCAATTCAATGCCTTTGAGACAGTAGAACAAGCTTTTGAGTACTGAGTTGAAAAGGGTTATTCCCACTACTTACCAACAAGTTGTTAACAGTGGTAACTACTGGGATTTTTTTCCTCCACCTTTTACCAGTGGTAACTACTGGTAAAAGGTAAAATCCCAGTAGTTACCATCAACTTGGTTTGGTGGTAACTATGGGGAGTCTTTTTACCAGTAGTTACCACCAAAATATTGTTAAACAGTACTGTAATTGCACCACCTAATAAATGCTAGTGCCATTGAGAATGGGGGACAATTACATAAAACATAAGATAGGTGTATCCATAAGGGCCCACAAACATACCTATGACTGATAAATCTACTCGGCTGTGCCTATGGCTGCCATCCGATCTGGTTTCCCCAGATAATTCAGTTTCAAGCCTGTTGGGATTATTCAGGCAAATATTTCTAATGGTTCAGATAAACTTGTGTTAGGACTTAGGAGTATGTACATCCAAGCTTTTATTTTACTTGCCGTATGTGTGAGTCAAATCTTGGAAGTTAAATGAAAACCAGTTTTTTATATTTGATTAGGCTCAAAGGTATCAATATGAAAAAAAATTGTGACCATGCATTATTGTGAATAACATTATGACAACATCAAGATATTATGATGGAGAGTTGAGACTGAAAGTGGCCATGGCCATATAGTCCTATATGGTATAGATGATAAAATCATCCCAACCTAATTGAGTTTTAGTTTCTTAGAATCATAACCATGACTGGTAGATAATAATACAGTCAGCTAGTAATATTTTATAATAATAATATGTCATCCCGCCTCAATTACACACCTCCTTAAAATCTCTGTCATTACCTCCATCATCTTACATTGTTATGCAGAAAGCTGTAATTCTGAATACTTGCCGAATCACCTGAAAATTTTTACAGAATGATATAGCCACACAGACCTAGACCAGAAACTACATTTTTTTTTTGTAATATGAAATGCACTTGGCCTTGGCCCGTGTACTTCATTACGCCAGTACTCTGTGTACTGAGATATTTAAAGAACCCGTAATAATAATAATAAAATACTTTATTGTGCACTACAAAGAAATACACATGTATAAATGAGGGGTATAGAATCAAAGTCAGCTAAATCCATATCAAATCAAACTATAAGTTATGAATGCCATTGTAATCATCGATCAAATTCGAAGTACAATTCCAAAGTTATTCAGCATCAAGCTTAACGAATTACTAAAAAATCTACTTCAAAATATTGTATTAGTATCAAAGACAGCTATATCCCGTATGGTTGGAAACGAAAACAGCTAAAATCGTGATCAGCCAATCACAGCGTCCTTTTTCTTAAAAATGGCGGTAACTTCAAAATGGCGACTTCTATAGTAAATAGCGTTTGCGTGTCTGCTGTTTTCGTTAAACTTTTATGGTAATTAAGCTGATTTGAAGTTAAAAAATCGTGATAAGTTAAAGTAAAAAATACAATGGAAGTGCCTGTGATGGAATCTTCGCAAGGGAAAGGGAGGAAACGCAAGAAAAATCCAGAAAATTGGAAGGCAAACAAAGCCAAAATTGATAGGTAAGTTTCAGACTAGTGATGTACTTACTATGAAATGATGGCTCATAATTTCGTTAAAAGTATGACGCGAAACGCTGCTTTCCGTTATAAATAAGAAGTCTGTGATAAAACTACTAATTAGTAAATATAAAAATTTCGTCTTTTTTTTTACAGATACTCAGCAAAGTCGTTGCCTGAACCAATTACATGTAATCATGATAGTAAAACATACGCATGTAAAAAATTAAAAGTACGCGATTTGCTAAACTTTCATCGTTCGTTTTACGCAAAACCGATAAAAAATAACCAAGATGCATTAATACTAAAATGTCCTAAGGTAAAAAAAAAAACCAACGAAAGCGACCTACTAAGAATACAAGAAAAAGTAGAGATTTTGCTATAAAATATAATATATATGTAAAAAAAGAATTGATTCCAGTTTGCCAGAAACTATTTTTGAGCACGCTTGCTACTTTGGGTTTTTGTTACTTCCCTGACATTCTTCTTTACGCACATCACTAGTCATAGTATGTCATCATTTTATTATTGGGATCAAATACAGCTATATCCATTCGTCTTAGAAACAAAGTCAGCTAAATCCAAAAGTTGGTATCAAAAGCAGCTAAATGAAATAAATTAAATTCAATTAAAAAATAATCGTAACTTTGATCAGTTAGTGTGTAGTTCCTGGAGATATCATTCTTAGCAAGGTTTTTGGAGTTTTCTTCATACAGCGATCCAAAAATAAAAAATAAAAATAAAAGTTTTATTCCTTTCATGAAAAATTTACCAAAATGGATTTAGCTGACTTTGATTCTATACCCCTCAAATATTGTTTGAAGAATTTAGTGAAAACTAAAACCTTATTTTCCAGGATGAGTGTGTCACGGGTGGCCAGCTGCTTCATATGCAGCACCAGCACGGGTGCCACAAACACCATCAGCCTCATACAAGACACGGTAAAAGTACTGCCCATCTATGGACACTTTGCACCATATAAAATAAATAATTACACAAATTGACTAAGTCCCACAGTAAGCTCAATAAGGCTTGTGTTGTGGGTACTTAGACAATGATATGTATTATATATAAATATTTATAAATACTTAAATACATATAAAACACCCATGACTCAGGAACAAATAACAGTGCTCATCACACAATCATATGTAAACAAGAATTCATTGTGTCAGTAATAAAAAAAAATAGCCTTTATTGACAGAACAAAGAACAGTTTGCACATTATCTCTCTATTATCTCCCATCTTTTGTATTCTTTATCTGCTTGCCCTTCGGCAAAGGCCTCCTCCAACCTTCTCCACTCTCTCCGTTCTATTGCCACTCTGCTCCAGGTACGGCCAGCTACCTGCGCGATGTCATCGTCCCATCTCATTAGAGGTCTCTTTGCCCCTCTCTCTCTACCATTGGGTGACTCGCTTGCTCCATTTGTCTGTGCATCGGATGATATGGCCAGCCCACTTCCGTTTAAGTCTTCTAATTTTTGTTGCAATGTCTTGTACTTTCGTCCTATTCCTAATTAGGGTGTTTCGTAGCCGGTCAGTCTTCCGTACACCTATCATGCTCCTTTCCATGGCGTGCTGGCAGCATGTTAGATGGGATGTAGTAGCTTTTGTCAGGGCCCAGGTTGGGCTACCATACATTAGGACAAGAAGAACACATGTGTTGAATAGTTTACCCTTGTGTCAGTGGTTTGAGGTAAGTATATCATTAAATTGTTCTGGTGTCATTGTGTATTATCGAAAAATATCGTGTTTATTTTTCTGCAAGCAACAGTGTAAAATTGCATATTATCTCATAACCCCAACTTTGATAACCAGTAAAGATCAAGTTTTTTTTTTTACCCTAACTCACATTTTGAAAAATCTCACATTAAATTTGGGGAAAGGGAGGTTTAAGCTAAATAGAGGGTTGGAATTGGTTAAAATCTAAAAAATAAATTATGAAAGCCCCTATTTTCTTTGTAACAACTACTAATAAACAATTATATTCTTTTTTTGGCAGAGTAATCTGCAATCCGGCAAGAAACTGCTGGACATTGTGAGTGAGATAGCGGAGAAACCATTGAAAGAAGAAGACATACATTCTACTGTCATATGCAAAAAATGCAGTCAGACCTGCAAGGAATATGACGACCTGCAAGTGCGGTAAATAACTTCTTTTTATTATAAGCTTTTAATTAACCTGCCAGAGGGTGTGGTAGAAAAACGAAATTTGAAGTTTAGTAGTCGCTGTTGCTTGAATGTGCAAGTAACACAGGCATGAAATAAACCTATTGAACAGATTATATCGCATATAATGAATTTAAAATATCAACGATTGACCACACGAACGCTGTAAAGGGACATCGGTTTTTTTTAAATTTGGTAATGAATTTAATAATAATCCAATAATAATCATATGATCCGTTCACTTTATACAAATATCGATTTCCAAAGTTCCAAGTAGGTAATCAGTATGTATGTGCAGCATTTGTTTGTCTATGATATAAATCTTGAAACTGAATTAGACCTCTTCCTGACGTTCAATAGGCGGGTCCACACAAAGCGAACATACGCGCGAGGCAATTTCCTCACCGCAACGCGCGTGTTTTCCTCGCCTGAGCGCGCCGCCTCGGCCGAGGCATGTCTACACTGGCCGGTTTGTTTCGTGAGGAAATTGCCTAGCGCGTATGCTCGCTCTGTGTGGACCCGCTTAATTGTGCTCAAATTTCGTATACCTAATATTTATCTACATCAATGACCTAATACAAGTACATGAAAGCTTGGGGACAAAGCAATATGTTACGATTATGTCATTGAGCTCTGATGATGGAGAGTGGAGACCGGTGATAAAACGGTGCAAACTAATTGAGATTACGTCTGTTAGAATTATCTCCATGAGTGGGAGATGATCTGTAAGAAAAGTACAGTTGGTGATAAAACCTTAAATTTTTGATTTAATATTTTTTTATAGTCTAAAAACAATCAAGTCGGAGCTCCACGGACAAATAAATAAGAACAGCGAGAGTCCCACCAAGCCTGACGTCAAGAAAGTTGTCCTGCCGGCGTCGAAGCTGCACCCGCTGCCGCCCGACTTCGTGCTCAACGTTGGTCGCCTCCCTGGGGTCACACAAAAGGTATGTTCTAACCAGGGACAGAAATGTACAAGGACCTTGAATGTACTTACAACGCCGCATCCGACATTGTTGTAGATGGCGCTATTAATGTGCATTTAAGGTTCGTGAATATGATAATCCTCCATCATCCTGTTTTTTTTTCTTCCAAACGCTAAATATAAAATTGTTAACCAATGTTACAAGCACAAAATTAAATTCTTAAATCCTACCCTCAAAGATTTCACTAGAATTCACTAGATGGCGGTTGTGGGATTATACATATGCCGACTCGTGCGTTTGCAGTGCATTTCATAATAGTTGCCCGGCAATGAAGGAAAAGAAAAAGTTTCAAACATTAATCTTTTTGCATACACTGTAAGATGCAGATCTAGACTAAGAATTTTGTTAAAAAATATCACAAATTAATTTTAACGTGAAATTATATTTAAAGAAACATTTTCTCGAAAGTCGTAAATTAACATGATTAAAGATTGACCGGATGTCTTATAGCTTAAGTCCGCTTTTTATACGATTGTTTTTAAGTGTATTAAAGATTAATGGCGTTATTCATAAACGCATTACAGGCCTGAATTAGGTATGAATCGTTTGTCTTTATCTGTTATTTTGACTTATGTGTTTACAAGAAAGGGATAAATCATAATGTAAGTAAATCAGGCTCGTAAAGTTTTATGAATAAGGGTTTAACCTTTTGAACACCACGCCTATAGGTCTTCGCACACTATACCAATTTCACACCAACTCAACTCACTTTTGGTTCACCTTAGTGGACGACGAGTGGACGACGCGTAGACCACCCGACAGTTACCTAATTTTAAACATTGTACTATAAGACATACAAGATAAGGCTTTAATTTCAATATTTAATTTTGAGTCGAGTGGCTGTTGAGTTGTAACAATGTACCTTATCGCACGCAGCGCGTAATCGTGAACCTTATCGGTACGCATGAAGGTTGATATTGGGCTGTAGCCGCGCGCGTCATATGACGTCTTTGGCGGTCAAAAGGTTAATAAATAAATACGCGCAGCGGTGGCAGCATGGTTCCATTTTTATCACTAGTCACTATACCCGTCACTTTCGCGCTTACATACTTGTTAGAACGTGACAGGCATGACGACAAATGATAAAAAACCGACCATTTCAGCCCTACAGGGCCAATTAACATGCTGCTTTATTTCTAGGCAATAACAACTATACCATCAAAACTAAGCCTCAAAGTGACCGTGGGCTCATCGGTCCTCACCCAAAGCATCAAGACCACCTCGGCGCTGGCCAAAAACATTGTCATACAGAAACCGGAAACTATCCAATCTCAACAACAAGATTTGGTATTTGAAGAGAGCAGTTTGCCGAAGGATTTTATATCTTCTGTGGTGCTGCAGAGGATAGGAGAAGATGGGAACAATGATGACCAGGCTATGGAAATTGATGAAGGTACAGAATGTATTTTACGACAAAGAAGATACTCTTTGTCGTAAAATACACATCCAAATTTTGTCCCTTTTTAACAATTTAACAATTTATATATTTTTAACCATTATATGTTTTATTTTGTTTGATGATATATTTATTAATATATATAGATGGCAGCATCAATTTCTCTCGCTATATCGTAACTACGCGAGAATTCGTATAGAAGGTATAAGCATGTTTGCTCGCCCTTAGACTTATTCAAAGATGCCTAAGACTAGGCATGAAGGCACTAAGATGGCAATTTTGCATTTGTTTAGATACCGAAAGTAATCTTAGATTTGACGAATGTTTGTAAATAATGATATTACATGATTACAATTATTAGAAAATACATAGTCACTTTAGTGGTGGTCAAGTGCGTCTAGCTCGTCTAGTAATTAAGAAATTGGAAGTTTTGACTTTTGATCAACTTAGGTTTCACCTATCTTACTCTTTTTCTTTCTTTGTCTTCGATTTCCCAAATGTTTCTGCATTCTTCATCTGTACATTACCAGAAATGAAATGCCTAATTTTTGCGAAACTTCCAAGTTATGTACGAACTTATAAAGTGTCCCTAATTCTATAATAATATTAATAATAGATGACAAAATGCTGTAGTCTCTTCTTATTATTTTTTAAAGCTTTTATTTAACTTGCCCTGTTAGTATGTGTATGCATTGTTTGTGTAGGCCAAATTTTGGAAGCTAATTTTGACTCACTTCCCGGTTTCCGAATGAGCTGAAATTTTTACATATGTAAGTTGGGTGATAATGCAATATTATGGTACAGTCAAAGAATTTAATTTCCTACCCATTTCGTACCTTGTCACAGTGACAATAGTATGAGGTCTCTAGCGAGTTTCATGTTGTTTGTCACTGTGACTAGGTACGAAATGGGTAGGAAATTAAATTCCTTGACCGTACCATCGAACTCATCTGATGGTGGAGACAGAAGGTGGCCATAGGAACTTTTGATAAAACAGAGCAGCCCAATTGTGTTTGGGGTTTTTAGAATTGTCTCGATGAGTATTAGTAAAATAAAATAAAAATACAGATCATTTATTTCAGAAAACACTGTTACACAGGGTCCATATGTTACAAAAATAAAACAAATACTAAAACTGTAACCTAAGCTTAGTTGCTTGTGGCAAGAAAAGTACAGTCATCGATAAAAGCTTGTACCAAAACTGATTTTTTTGTCAAAAACTTATATGTATGATTATTATTTTCAGATTGCTCGTACGCTATAGTGACTCAAGAGGATGGCACAAGTGAAGTAACTGAAAAGGTATTTTATCCATATACATAAAATAATCAAGAAACATAAAGGTACAATTTTAATTCTGACTGCATTCTAAATTAAAGCACAACGATTAAAGGTAAAGCGTGTGTGCTCCAGTGATAAATGTCCAAATTAACAAGTGCGAGTCGGACTCGCCCACCGAGGGTTCCGTTCTTTTTAGTATTTGTTGTTATAGCGGCAACAGAAATACATCATCTGTTTAAATTTCAACTGTCTAGCTATCACGGTTCATCAGATACAGCCTGGTGACAGACGGACGGACGGACAGCGGAGTCTTAGTAATAGGGTCCCGTTTTACCCTTTGGGTACGGAACCCTAAAAAGGCTTAAATTCTGAATGTAAAATTGGAACATTTATTACAAGCTTTTATTCAACTTGCAATATATACTAGTGCCTACGCCAATTCTCGGGATTAGTTGCCAAGCGGATCCCAGGCTCCCATAAGCCGTGGCAAAATGCCGGGACAACGCGAGGAAGAAGAAGATTCCACTTGCAATATATGTAAGAATGTATCTATGTTTGTACAGGTTAAATCTTGCAAGTTAAATTTGACCCAATTCCCGGTTTTCAATGAAGCTGAAAATTTGCATACATATGTAAGTTGGGTGACAATGCAATATTATGATACCATGGAGCTGATCTGATGATGGAGACAGGAGGTGGCCATAGGAACACTGTGATGAAACAACGCAACCCAATTGTGTTTGGAGTTTTTATAATTGTCTCGATGAGTATTACTCGGTAAAATTACAGTCAGCAATAACAGCTATAGTCTGTATCTTGAGGTATTTAAAAAAAGGTAAACAAACAATTTGTACATTTTCGGGTAGTTTTCATATTTATTGGTTAACCAACCAAATACAAAACCGCCTGGGTCTGTCACTGAACGACCTGACTTTAAACCTACATTATTTGATCATGTAATGTTTTCATCTACCCTCAGCTGCCTTAAGGAGCCATTTGAGGGTAGATTTTGTTTACCTTTTTTTAAATACCTAAAGATACAGACTATAGTACCAAAAACTTAATAGTACTTCTTACCTTATGTTGTGCTGTTTGCTTGTTGCTTTTTTCCATTGTTCGTCAATTATTATTATTATGTTAATAAATTCAACATGTATCAACAACCCTATACATTACAGAAATCAGACGAGCAGTCAATGTTCGACGTCAGCCTGTTATCTTCCCTTGAAGACAGCGGAGGTGAAAATGAAGCCGAAGCCAATACGGACCAGTATATCGTGGGGAAATTAGAGATACTGAGCGAGAGGGAAGACGAGGACGATGAGGAACGTACGTTAAAACAAATCAATATATAATACACGCGTCAAAATATGGTGTATTAAATAATAATCAATAAATATTATAGGGACATCCTTACACAAATGGTCTAAGTCCCACGGTAAGCCTAGAAAGCTTGTGTTATGGGTACTCAGACAATTATATAATCTATATTAATAATTCCGTCGAGGTTTACGGTAGACCCGAATGAAATTATACACACACGGGCTAATGTTTGGCTTCACTTTTGTCAATCTAACCCTAAGAATTAGCACGAATCAAAGGATAATATAGACCTTATGATAATACACTGTATGGCCCTATACATTAAAAATGCATTTATGGTGTATTCTGCTAATACTAAGTCATTTTAGTGTCGGATAATTCCGAAAATGTAATTATGGGCGATTTTAGAAGACGTTCAGCATGATTTGGAACTACTCGAATACAACTTACAGAAACTCAGCGCCACCTGTTTTACTTGTCGTTTACATTTTTATTTAGAAATTAAATAATAAAGCAATTAATAATTGGATGTTATATTTGTTACAGAAACAATAGTGATGTCGGACGAGAACTCCATATTCCGAGTGGTGTCGGGGCAGAAGCTCGTGTACAGCGAGGCCGGGCTCGAGCTGCTCAGCGAAGACGCGGACACGCAGGCCGACAGCCAAGGTTCAAAATAAACTATTGACCACTAACTTTTGTTACTTTTAATTCCAAAGATTCCAATTATATGCTCGTATTTATTTTTTCAATGTAGCTCGTTTCAATGTAGCGCTGGTGGCCTAGCGGTAAGAGCGCGCGACTTGCAATCCGGAGGTCGCGGGTTCAAACCCCGGCTCGTACCAATGAGTTTTTCGGAACTTATGTACGAAATATCATTTGATATTTACCAGTTGCTTTTCGGTGAAGGAAAACATCGTGAGGAAACCGGACTAATCCCAACAAGGCCTAGTTTACCCTCTGGGTTGGAAGGTCAGATGGCAGTCGCTTTCGTAAAAATTAGTGCCTACGCCAAATCTTGGGATTAGTTGTCAAGCGGACCCCAGGCTCCCATGAGCCGTGGCAAAATGCCGGGACAACGCGAGGAAGAAGATTTATTTTTTCAATGTTTTTTTTTAATGCTCGGATGTAAATATTAGCACGAAGAGTTTAACAACAAATTTACCCCTTTATAAAAGAAATAACTATTTTTTGTTTGTAGATGACGAAGATTCACAAATAGAGCTACAAGTATCCGGGGACGAGGAGACGGCTAATGCTATCATTGCTGCGGCTCGGGAGCAAGGTATGTACTATACAGGGTCCAACTATTTATTGGGACATTCAGGACAACTATGCAACTGAACTGCGGAACTACTCATACAATAAATAAATAAATATTGTAGGGTAATTTTACACCGATTGACCTAGTCCCACAGTAAGCTCAATAAGGCAATAATATTAATACTTATATACACATATAAAACATCCATAATAGGCCAAGCAATATGAAAGTATAGAGGGAAGCTTGGAACACATTTTTGACTCCGTAACTTTGCCCCCCTCCGGCTTATAATATGTTCACCTCCTAACTTTATCAAAATAAAATTAAAAATCGGCCAAGAGCATGTCAAGCCATGCTGAGTGTAGGGCGATTATCTCCGAATATATTCACTTTATCAAAAAATGTTTATTGCAGACCCCTATTTGTTTTGAAAGATCTTCCCAACAATACCCCACACTCTAGAGTTGAAGCAATAAAATTGACCCCCACTTTACAACCTTGAAATTTTAAAGACGATAGTGTGTATAATTTAATTTTTTTTGAAGGTGGTGCATTTATAAAAGTGCAGTCGGGAGAAATGTATCGTGTAAAATCAGTGCAGAGCAAACCCAAGGAAGATGAAGAAACGGATTTCACAGATCATGTATGTATTTCTGTAGACAAAATGTGTATATAACATGTGGACAAGTTGTATATTACATATTGATATGTTATGAGTAGGACTGTCATCTCGTATTTCTCAATAATTATAATTCAACAATAGACTTGTTTACAGTACATATGGTGCTACTTTACCGCAGTAGTGCGAAAATTAGCATATTACGTTACTGTGTCGAACATTTAAAGGGCCATATGTACTGTAAAACGTTGTACGATACATGTGCGAATAACTAATTCGCAACTCGTGTCGATATAAAACACTCCCTTCGGTCGTGTTTTAATTTATCGCCACTCGTTTCGAATTTCCTATTTTTCGCACTTGTATCGTAATGTACTATTACAGTACATATGGTGCTTCTTTACCGCACTAGTGCGAATATTAGCATATTACGTTACTGTGTCAAACATTTAAAGGGCCATTTGTACTGTAAAACGTTGTACGATACATGTGCGATTAGGTAATTCGCAATTCGTGTCGATTTAAAACACTCCCTTCGGTCGTGTTTTAATTTATCGCCACTCGTTTCCAATTACCTATTTTTCGCACTTGTTGCGGTAATGTTCTATTGTAGTAGTATAGCCCCTACATCAATAGTTACTAGGTTTTGCTCATACACACCTAAACATCCGACACAAGTGACATCCGGATAGCTCCAAATTATGATGATCTAGGGGAAATCGATTAACTGGTATAGAATGTCTATTAGCATTAAGGTCTCCTCTTGTACATTAAGTGTTTTGTGCAATAAAGTATAATTAAAGAAATATGTTCAGATTAATTAAAAAAAAAAAAATCAATTCACTATAGTGGAAAAGGTAACTTTTAGTCCATTTTGACGACAAATGATATAATATTATATTAAAAATATGCTCTTTAATGAGTTCTCCTCATTTTAGTACTTTCACGGTTGCAATATAGTACATTACGATACAAGTGCGAAAACGAATGTCGATAAATTAAAACACGACCGAAGGGAGTGTCTTAAATCGGCACGAGATGCGAATTACCTATTTGCACATGTATCAACGTTTTACAGTACATATGGCTCTTTAAAGTTTCGACTTATGCACGGAAAGTGCTAATTCCCGCACGGGTGTGGGAAAGTAGCACCATATGTACTGTAAAAGTTATTATTTATAATAATTTTGTTAAGCAGTTGCAGATTGTGGTGAAAGAAGATGGTGTTTTTAAATGTCTGCTGTGCAAGAAGAATAAAGCTAAAGGTTAGTTATTATTGTGTCAAGTACTATTGTTTGTATTCATTAGTCCATTTTAAATTTTAGTCAAGTTACTAGCGGGTGTAGTATTACAGGTTATTTGCCCATGAGATATAAGTATTATATTATTTTAATAAGCGAATTGGTTAACCTATGTGATTTTCATGAAACGGACAACTTTGTGATATTTTGAATTAAAAATTATGAACATAGAATTTTACAATTTGTATTGTGTACACTATGGTAATAATGGCAGGTATATATATATATATATATATATATATATATATATTATAAATATATTATAAATATAGTTACTATCTTAAGGCCCCGTAGGTTGGTGCTCTTCTCTCACTGAGCGCAAGCGAGTTGGTTGTGCGTGCTCGGGACCGCGGATATCGTGTTTTTAAATTTTTAATTTGTTGGAAGTTTTAACAAAAAAAAGGTCGATGAGTTACCTCAAAACTAAAATTGCGCATTTTTAGAAACAATTTTCCTATTTTTAGCTTTTGCGCATAAATTGTTACAAAATTTCAAAGTGACTTATGTTCGTGATTATTTTCTATGGAAGGTCAAAAACTCTGGATTCGAATCGATGAAGTCATTAGAGAAAATACTCAAGATTGCTAATTAAAAATTTGACAACCGTATTGTGAAATAAAAAAGCGGTAGGACTTTTCAAAAACTCCGCTGTTAACCTACGGCACATTAACACTTAAAATTGAGCCGTATATACTTAACATTCGGGTTCAAATCAGAATAAAGCGGAGTATGCTGCTACCGCTTGCAGGCGAAACTGATTAAACTCTGATAATGTCGTCCAGGATCCCGGACCGGTCGCTGCGCGGGCGACGCGGACTTCATAATGCGACACATGAGGACACAGCACGACGCGCGCGTCTACATCTGTCGCACGTGCGACAAGGTGCTGCGGCGGAGGGACCACTACATCGCACACGTCGGTTAGTATCACTATTGTGTTAAAAGGTTTACCAAATATCACGCTAGATGGCGCTGTAGCGGGAGCGGCGATTTCTACATCGCGGTGATTATTTTTTATTAGGAATGTATATAAGGGTATGAGGCCGTGCGTGTTGGAGGGTCTGCTATCTTGTGGCCTGGAGGCCTACCGCGAAAATCGAAGTTCGTCAATTGCGGGCATTTTTCTCTGTCACTCTAATTACGTCTTAGTGAGAGTAAAAGAGAAAGATCCCCGCAATTTGCGAATTTCGATTTTCCCGGTAGGCCCCCTGAATCGGAGACATAAATTATACATTGACACTTCACGCCAAAGCAAGTGTTGCCGGAGAGAATTTGTAATAGAAGTGGATTGTCCAAGAAAACTTAGTAGCCACAGTAAATTTACTGCCATCTTTCGACACATGATTGAAACTTTTAGAACGCCATTTGACTTAGATCCTTATTATTTTACTGATATGTGTTAAATTTGTTAAACATCAAAAAGTGGCGCCATCCTAGGTAGGCATTAAGTTTGCCATTTGTACTTTATTTGTGCGATAAAGTGTTAATAAATAAATACATGTTTATTGCAGCTCAACATGCGACAGAAAATTCGAGTCAAGACAAAAGCAAATTCCATGAGTGCGACGTCTGCCATAAGAAATACAGGTACCTAAGTATTTTCTTTATTTGTGACGTTTTCAACCAAAAGGTACCCCATTGTCGGTTGTCGATAGGCGGGTCCACACAGAGCGAACATACGCGCGAGGTAATTTCCTCGCGCACCAAACGGCCAATGTAGACGTGCGTCGGCCGTTTTGTGCGCGAGGAAATTGCCTCGCGCGTATGCTCGCTCTGTGTAGACCCGCCTAACGAGGTTGATTTAACAATAAGTACGGTTTTAGTTGAAAATGGCACATTTAAACAGTAAACATTTTTTTAATTCTGTGGGCCTTTCTACTTTTCGTTGTACATACGTTTTAGACATTTTCTCGTGTGTATATTTTAGAATACTTAGTCATTACATATATTTGTTTTGTGATGAAGAAAAAGGCCTAATTAGACTATCAATCCCGATAGTTTTGTTCAATAAATAACTAGTGTAAATATTCGCAATCACAGTAACTGACGACCGGTTTGGCCTAGTGGGTAGTGACCCTGCCTACGAAGCTGATGGTCCCGGGTTCAAATCCTGGTAAGGGCATTTATTCGTGTGATGAGCATGGATATTTGTTCCTGAGTCATGGGTGTTTTCTATGTATTTAAGTATTTATAAATATTTATATAGTATATATATCGTTGTCTAAGTACCCTCAACACAAGCCTTATTGAGCTTACTGTGGGACTTAGTCAATTTGTGTAATAATGTCCTATAAAAAAAAACTCAGTGGTCCTTGATTGTGAACCAATGTCAGACATTTACCACTGTGTTACCATCTTTTTACATTAATCAATATAAGTTCATATGGCCGGTGGCAAGTTTAGTTTAATGTTTTATTCTCTAGCCTCGATTTGATTGTGTTCTTTATGTTAGTATATTATTGGATTGTCATCGGAATCAAGTACTCCAAAATTCAGCACAAGCAGAATCTGATACCAGGAAGAGGTTCACATTTAAGTTATAAGATTTGACCCAAAGAAATAAATAAACAGGGCAATCCAAGTTAAACTGTGTCAAAAATATGCATTCTTTTAGCAAATTAACTGTAGTTCATTCTCGTTTATAATTCAGTAAAATCATTATTGTCCACCGGCCTAGCCATGCCCGTAACCAATCAACTGGTTTCTAATTCAAAAGTCAAGTTCATGATGATTTTACTGCATTCGTAACGCGAACGATCTATACATATTTTAATCATTAGCCTTTATTTGGAGAGTCCTATAAATTCATCCATGAACGCTTTTAAAACATTATTAATCTATGTACTGCTGTTTTTTTTTTACTTCATTCTTAACGCGAACGATCTATACATATTTTAATGATTAGCTTTTATTTGGAGAGTCCTATAAATTCATCCATGAACGCTTTTAAAACATTATTAATCCATGTACTGCTGTTTTTTTTTTTACTTTCTTTCTTAATGCGAACGAACTATACATATTTTAATGATTAGCCTTTATTTGGAGAGTCCTATAAATTCATCCATGAACGCTTTTAAAACATTATTAATCTATGTACTGCTGTTTTTTTTTTACTTCATTCTTAACGCGAACGAACTATACATATTTTAATGATTAGCCTTTATTTGGAGAGTTCTATAAATTCATGCATGAACGCTTTTAAAACATTATTTATATATGTATTGCTGTTTTTTTTTTAGTTCGAAAACCCTACTAATGGAACATATGAACTTGCACAACGGGCAGCGACCATACACATGCCGTATATGCCACAAGAGCTTCGCTTCCAAATACACACACCAGTCTCATCTCAAGACGCATTTGGTAAGTTTTTTTTTACATCATTATTGCTTGACTTGTTTAAGTATTTAATTTGTTTTATGAATTACAAAACAACTATACCTCTCGCGTCGAATGTCGGTCCCTATGGCAGTTCCTTCAAGCAAAGAGAATTTGAAATAGAGGTGGATTGTATGAGTAAATTTTGTAGCCACAGTAAATTTACTGCCATCTTTCGACACACGATTACAACTTTTAGAACGCCATTTGACTTTGATCCTTATTATTTCACTGGTATGTGTTAAAAAAAAGTGGCGCCATCTACTAGATCATAGGTCAAAGGTATGGTGGCATATTTTCGAATGTATCTAGCAAATGTAACACGTGTATAATATTTACTTCCACGGAGCAATGTATAAAGTTACTCTTTTATTAGGCGTTCCTGGCGTTGAAAAAGTGGTATGTCGTTTGCAGGACCGACCGCGACCGTTCAAATGCGAGTCCTGCGGGAAATGTTTCTTCACGCTGCAGAACCTCAACCAGCATCACAAGACGCACTCGGGGATCAAAGAGTTCGAGTGCAACATTTGTGGTTAGTTCACAATACACCTGTTCTCCATCAATCAGTTTTATTTAAATAATTGCAGAAATCAATAGTAATTAAAACATAAAATATTACTTTGCTAATCCGCGAAAAGATAACGTGCTAGCCAATTAGTGCTAATCTGTTCTACTTACTTGCAATTAACGCCCATCCTCCCAGCGGAAAAATAAATACGCAAATAAACATAACAACCCACCATCAAAAGTATTAAATTCGACATGTGTTTCGCCTCTCTACCAGGCATCCTCAGGAGATGCTGGAGATGTTGACGGTCTGACGCCCGACTACTGATACCAACAGATCGTATAACGGGTTGGCACTGATTGACTAGCACGTAATCTTTTCGTGGATTAGCAAAGTAATATTTTTGTTTTAATTTGGAATGTTAGTATGTATGTCACACCTTACAAGCTTGACCCATTCAATTGATAAGTGTTGGAATTATATCCCCCCACCTGTGCGCGATGCTAAGAGTATCCAAAAGTTGAAATTTAGGCTTAAAAAGTTGTATATTAATCATCAAAAGGAATTTCAGGATATACTCGTGACCAGCCCGGTGAGGAATGCGTTCATAAAGTTAAATGCTAACTTCATGAAACACATACTTCATAATATTTATTATTCTGTTCCAGTTTTGATTACCCCGTGAAAACTATTGTTACCTACTAAATGTTTTCTTTTTTAGGGTTCCGTACCTCGAAAGGAAACAACGGAACCCTTATAGGATCACTTTGTTCGTTCGTCTGTCTGTCTGTCTGTCAAGACCCTTTTTCTGAGGCACGCGTGGAGGAATCAAGCTGGAATTTATATCAAATACTCAAGTATACTGTCCCCCCAACTTCTAAGCCAACGCAATCAAAAGATACAGCCGTTTATGCCGCAAATTTTCGACACTCGCAAGGGAATCAAAAAAAGTATCAAAAGCAACAGGGTACTCCCGTGAACTCAGATTCTTGAAATTTGGTATGAAGCAACGTTTTATAGCACAGAAAAATTGCGAAAACCGTTCATTTTGTACGGAACCCTCGGTGCGCGAGTCCGACTCGCACTTGGTCGGTTCTTTTTATGTCAATTGCATAATTCGTTAAATATGTAATACCTATTTGCCCCGTAGCGCACGAAACTCTAATGTCTCTTTGTGATAGAGAGACATTAGCGTCTCGTTCGCTACGGCGTAAAGGATTGGAGAAGGCCATAGGAGCTATAGCCTGAACGATTAAATCTTGTATTAAAAATGAAATTTTGACAAAAAAAAATGTGAATTGAGTTGTTCCTAGACGTTTTAATAAAATAAAATAAAAATAAAAAATAAAAATTATTTATTCTCAGACAGTTAATACAGTCCATATTTGTTAGTATCAACTTACAACCTATGTTATGTTACCTTCCGCACAATAATTTACAGAAATTAAATTAGGTAACTTTAGATTGCTGGTTATCTTGGCCGATTTACCGAACTGCACGTTTGTGAACATGCAATTCGATAAATCGTCCCAAAATACCGGAATCTAACCGCTCGGCTATCATTTTCAGGATCCCGTTGGTGCTCCCGCGTATACGGTGTTCGCATAATAGCATAAAAATCATCTACATGTGCGTCCGCAAACATGCCAGAAGCACTACAGTATCGCGGAAGCCTCAACAGGGCCCTGAAAACGTTGTTATACTGGACCCTTAGAGAGTCAAAGGATTTCTGCTTAAAATTAGCCCACAGGCCACTGGTATAAAAACATTTAATGTGTACGTTCCCCAGGTAAAGCGTTCGGCACGCAGCACAACCTGGAGATGCACGGCGTGGTGCACTCGGGCCAGAAGCCCTTCGTGTGCGGCGTGTGCGGGAAGGGCTTCGCGCGCCGCGCAGAGGTCAAGGACCACATGCGCATCCACACCGGTAATATGTGCTCCCGGTTTATTGATCATATTCCTCTGACCGAGTTCGGCCCCAGCGACTGTGTGCTCTGGAGTAGGCAATATTTAGTTCGCGTTATTGGAGTGTAGCTGATCCACTCTCTGGTGCGCGTAGCTCACGTATTAACAAAATATTGATTGATATTTATTATATTTTTCACCACACCAACTGGTGAAGGCCCCCTTGATTGTTCAAAAACGAATGAGAAAGTTGCATTTTATCCACATGTGGGGCAAAGTAATCAGATGCAAATTTTAAGTTGTTTCCTTATGTTAGCTAGTAGAATTGACTTTTAAATGATTATTTTGAATGACAATTTTTTTATTACGATCATTTGTATTTGATTACATTTAATTTTTTTTTTGGTATTTCATAGGTAGTAGTTTCCTCGTGTTGGTGTGGTGAAAAATTTTGTGTTTCACTCGGAGGCAAAGTTTGTTTAACCCTCGCAACGCTCAAGATTCCACTTCTCGAACCACTCACTCACGGTCGTGGTTCAATTTTGGAATCTTTCGCTTGCTCGGGTATCAGTATTAGCATGAGCTGTTAAACAACAACTCTGCCCCCTTGTAAAACAAATAAATATTTATCTTCTGCTTCAAAACAAGTAAAAGAATAGATGGTTTCTCGTTTTTGATGTTTCGCCGATGAGTTCTAATTAATAAATAAATATTATAGGACATTATTACACAAAGTGACTAAGTCCCACAGTAAGCTCAATAAGGCTTGTGTTGAGGGTACTTAGACAACGATATATATAATATATAAATATTTATAAATACTTAAATAGATAGAAATCACCCATGAACTCAGGAACAAATATCCATGCTCATCACACGAATAAATGCCCTTACCAGGATTTGAACCCGGGACCATCAGCTTCGTAGGCAGGGTCACTACCCACTAGGCCAAACCGGTCGTCAAATTCTAACCTAGCTTTACCACGTACACTACCTAACGGGATTCTGCATAAAACCGTACCCGCAAAAACGGGAAGTTGCCATGGGTAAGAGTAAAAATAAGCAATATACCTATTCCAGGCGAGCGTCCGTTCGCGTGCGACGTGTGCGGCGCCACGTTCTCGCAGCGCTCCAACCTGCACTCGCACAAGCGCGCCACGCACTACGACGACAAGCGCTACAAGTGCGACCAGTGCCCCAAACGGTTCAAGAGGCGCAGGTGTGTACATGTACTACAGCTCACACCACAGTATATATACAGGAGACAAACGACCGGACGGATCACCTGATTATATATTTTTTTATTTTATTTATTTATTATTAACATAAAATCATACATCTCAAACAGGTACGGAGTCCCACAAAACAGTTTACACGGTTTGACTGTGGGATCGTGCAGTCTCTACTCTCTTATATTTATATTACAATGAGATTCGTTTCTATATGCTTAATAATTATTTTATGCAGTTTACAAGGTAACTACGCAGCTTTTTACCAAACTTAACTTTATTGGCTTCCTGTCTGATGTCAGAGGGCAGGCTGTTAAATATATAGGGTAGGCGTTTATGGAGGCACCTATCGCCGTTATAATTAGAGACCCTCGGTACGACAAACTTGATGGTCAGCGATTACCGCCGCCCATGGACACCTGCAACACCAGAGGGATTGTTGGTGCGTTGCCGGCCTTTAAGATGGGAGTACACTAATCTCACTCAAGATTCCGTGAATAAATTTGACCGGTTCCTTAATAGCTTCGTAAGTATGACCATATCTCATCTTTCCGTAGAAAACTTAATTGGCTCCCTATTCAAGAGCGTAGGTCCCTTCGTATTCTATGTACTCTCTATTCAATCTTGTTTGACCCGTGCGCCCCAGATTATCTCCGTTCGAAATTTAAATTTGGTACCCCACGTCCAGGCACATCTGTCAGGCTTCGCTCTTCCCGTAGTTTTAAGCTCATTGTCCCCCAACACCGAACGGGTTTCATATCCAATTCTTTCACTTTCCAGACAATCAGACTTTGGAACGTTCTCCCACTCTCTATCAGACAAGCGCAGACCAAATTCACATTCAAGCGCATGTTGCGCAAGTATTTCCTTGACAAACTTTCTTGTATTGTGCAATAAAGATTAAATAAATAAATACACTCTTTTTTTTTTTTTTTACGGGATTTAATCGCGATCAAGATTGCTATTAATCTTAGAATAAATTTAAAAGTGGAAAAAGTACTGTTTTGGGTGAGACTTGAACTCACGGCCTCTGGATCGATACTCCACCCCTCTGCCATCTGAGCCACCGAGACCTCTTCCATAGGCAGCAAATTTTCCCACCATATGGGTCTGGGGGACCCTAGCGACGTCTACCGCTTAATAGCATCGTTCGCAGACGTTTCCGCTTGTTAAAAAATAATTTAAGATTGCTATTGTTTAACAAGTTGATAAACAAGACAAAGTCCGGGTAGTTCGAAAAAAACTTGAGGGGGGAGGGGTTGATTGAATGACGCATAGCGGTTAATAATACAAAAACACGGAAAAGGGGTTGACGGCGTTTCTCGCTATGTCGTATAATCGAATAATTTCTGACAAATGTATACCACTTAGAACAACAAAACCCTTCATAAAATAAATGCTCCATACTATCTTTATTATCTGATATGGGCGTCTGGCTATTCATTGATGGAAGTCAAAGTGACGGTGCAGAAAAGAGATTTAAATTCATTAAAAAAACTTCAATATTTGTGGAATCTGCTAGCAATTATATGGTCTCTAACAATAACCTGTCTTACCCCCTTATTCATAAACGTCTTCTAAAGTTGACAAGCCGCTATATATAATCGTTTGTACCTTTCCATAATACCAATACGTCGGAAAGGGACAAGCGATTATTAGCGACTTGTCAACTTTAGTAGACGTTTACGAATAAGGGGGTTATTTTTTAACCCTCGATACAAACAGAGAGGTGTTATAAGTTTGTCGCCAATGTCTGTCTGTGACATCATAGCTCTCAGACGAACGGACCGACTTCGATGCGTTTTTTTACGTGAACGAGTTTCCTTTTCGGTGGTTTCTTAAATATGCTTTATAAAAAAATGCGTATGAGATTCTTAATTTTAATTTAATTTTATTCTTACATTGCATGCATTAGTTATTTATAATCGTTTATGAATTTTATTTCCAGGTTATTAGACTACCACATCAAGGCGTCTCACACGGGCGAACGACCTCTGAAGTGCGAAGTATGTAAAGCTACCTTCGTGTATCCGGAGCATTATAAGAAGCATGCCAGAATACATAGCGGGGAGAAACCCTACGTCTGCGAGGTATGTAATAATATAGACAAGTATTTTTTTCAGGTTAATAGACTTTATTAAGGCATTTCAAACGGGCGAGGGACCTCTAAATTGCGAAGTATGTAAAGCTAGCTTCATGTACCCAGAGTCAGTGGCGGGGCAAGACCAAAATTTGGTGTGGGCAAGATACATATAGCGAGGCCCTCTGGTGGCGCAAGAAAAGACGAATACGTTGCGTCCGAGTTTATGTATTTGAGGCGAGAGGTCCCTCGGGCCGCATATGCCCGGAGTATAGGCTAGATGACAATTTTTTATTAATGGTATCAATCGTTCAGGTTCGTTTGTAGAATTAAATTCAACATGTGTCATCATTTCTATTAAATGACACATATCAGAATACACAGTGGGGAGAAACTCTGCATCTGCGAGGTATGTAGTAAAGAGAAAAAGTACGTTTTTCAGGGTATTTGACCATTACATTTATCTGCACACTCTAACATTGACAATATCGTTTTATGTTTTTGAAGCTAGAGCAATGATTTCAACATAAATTATTGTTAAGGTCCGACCGAGAACGCTTTTTCTGTCTCGGCCGAGAACGAGACCGAGACCGAGATTCAATGGTATTCTCGGCCGAGACCGAGACCGAGACCGAGAATTTATAAAATAGAAGAAAAAAACACGTTTTTTGCAATCAAAATGTTTTAATAGTCGAAATTCGATGATTTATCAGAAAAAGGTTTCATGGCCACTTCGTAGCGCTATTAAATAAATAGTAGTTTTAGGGTTCCGTAGCCAAAATGGCAAAAACCCTTATAGTTTCGCCATTGCCGTCTGTCTGTGTCTGTCCGTATGTCACAACTATTTTACTCGAAAACTAAACGATATATTTTATAACGATATATGGAATGAAGGTGTATTATGTAATGTAAGTCGCATCTTAGTAAGGTAAATAATTAAGCTGTAATAAATACTTTTTCAGGAAAATGATTTTGAATATCTTCTTATTAAAATGAAGGAAGTGCCACGAACATTCGCTCTTTTGCTTGTCTGGCTTTTTGTATTGTATGAAGGTACGGAACCCTCCATTATGCGTTGCCCGACACTTGGCCGGTTTTTCTACTACGGATGTGCACAAAAAGAGGTACAGTAACAATAATCAGAATTAAAAAAGTTATATATTGTTACCCAAAAAACGTAATTTTTCAGCGTTATGGTCCGTTAAATTGTGACAATGCTCGTCGTTTAACTGGTCAGTTAGGGACCTGCTACTAAGCTAAGCCATATTAAATGAAAATCAACTTATGTCTGAAAAACCACACCGCGAGTTTCGTCAAAATTGCATAGAAGCATCCGCAAAGTTAGCATGAAATTATGTCCAATATTCCACAACAGTAATCCGCCACAGGTATTGTTTTGTACTTAGCTACTGCTTTACCTTTTCCCGTAAACAAAAATATATTCAGTATCAAAATATCCAGTGTCATCTTACACCCACATCAAGTTAATTTAAGTTACATGTCAATAACAATATACACTCATTTATTAACTCTTCCGCAATTACAACGACCACAAAACGAAAAGAACCAAAGAACAAGTCATTACTGGCAACCGAGCCTATCCGATCCCAACGCCGTATTTGATAAGTAATTGGCTTAAAATGTGGGTACGAAACCAATCAAAATCACAAAAACGTCACACCAAGCGGGCGAAGCAACCAACGGGTGGCTTTGAAACGGGCGCTCGTGCGCGGTAAATTAAAAATCCACCAATGATAACATACTGCCTAGTCTCGGTCTCGGCGAGAATCTCGGCCCATTTTGGCCGAGAGCCGAGACCGAGATCTCGGCCCGATTTTTGGCCGAGAATGCCGAGACCGAGACCGAGACCGAGATCTCGGTCGGACCTTAATTATTGTTATTGATGTCTGTGTCGGACTGTCTCGCCTTTTTTTATATTTTGGTTTCTTAAGGTGCTAGTGCACTTCAAATATTCATAAAAACGGCCTAATTTACTAGGCCGCAAAGAGAAGGATGGTATTCAACAAAACTGATATCAATTAATCTAAAAAGCAAAACAGTCCGACACAGATAATTTCATTACCATTTAGATCTCAAAATTTCGTTAAATTTTGGAGGAGGAAACAGCTGCGTACGTAACATCGTTTTTTGAGATTTTTACGCAGGATTTATCGCCTAACCTGGCGTTGTCGGATATATTCACCTAAAATATTTAAATCTCAGCTCCCGTATCCTCTTAATATGTTATCAGTTTAAAATAAATAAATAAAAAAGTGTACAAGTCTCTGGCAGCGCAGGTGTAAAGGGGTGTAAGTTCCACGTAACACTTATGCCCTTATACACCTAAACTGCCAGAGACTTGTACCCTTTTTCACTAGGGCCACAGTTGTTCCGCTGACAACGTGTATCTGTATGTGGCAGGTGTGCGGCAAGTCGTTCAACTCGCGCGACAACCGCAACACGCACCGCTTCGTGCACAGCGACAAGAAGCCCTACGAGTGCCTGGTGTGCGGCGCCGGCTACATGAGGAAACGTCTGCTCTATTCACATATGAACTCGCAGGTTTGTGCCCAAATATTTATCACTTCTTAATATGGTTAGGTTTTTTTTTTTTTTTTTATACTATGTCGGTGGCAAACAAGCATACGGCCTGCCTGATGGTAAGCAGTCTCCGTAGCCTATGTACACCTGCAACTCCAGAGGAGTTACATGCGCGTTGCCGACCCTAACCCCACCCCCCTCGTTGAGCTCTGGCAACCTTACTCACCGGCAGGAACACAACACTATGAGTAGGGTCAAGTGATATTTGGCTGCGGTTTTCTGTAAGGTGGAGGTACTTCCCCAGTTGGGCTCTGCTCTAGATCTGGATCTAGGTTTGGATAGTACATGATGTGCCCAACTAATCATTTCATGAAACGATTGCCGCATCATGAAATGATTAATTCGAAGTTCAGGTCACAACGTGTTTGTTTGTTATGTTAATATTGTATTGTTTTGTTATTCCAGGGTCACTTGGCGGAGTCCATAGTGGTGAACCAGCCGCGGGTCACCATACAGCGGGTCGCGGACCTCGCGTCGGTAGACAACGTGAGTTTTTTAAATATTGAACCTTTAAAATTTCGTACACGGTTAAGACATACATGACCTTTGACACCCTTTATGAATTTCCTGAGCTAATCTTAAAATAACTGTTTGATCAATTTATACACGGTGTATCACGAGGAACCCGAAAGATTTGAACTACGCATTTGTGAGGCCAAAAAAAAGAAAAAAAAATGTTATATGAGTTTAGGTCAATTTCGCCGAAAAATACTTTTTTTTTGTTTGATTTTTAATTAATGAAAAAAAGACAGCAATCAAATGTTATTAGTAAACCTGTCACATAAAATGAATTTTTACTTTTTTTTTCGTAAAACCTAGTTTTTGCAGTGTTATATTATATGTCACTTTATTACATAGTCTATTAATGTGGATATTTAGACTACGCCCCATAGTATCAACATCGCCATCAAAAAGGCGTTTAGCACTAAACAACAATGGGAATATGTTGTTTTTTCGATTGCCATAACTCTGAAACTAGACGAAATCCAGAAAAGTTTATAAGACATTTTAGTATTTAAATGTGATAATCTTTCGGGCTCCGCGTGAAACACCATGTATACACATAGAGATATTTATTTGCATCCAAGTACACTTGGGCACATAGATCCTGGTGGTGAAAAATGTGACGTTTCACAGTAAAGGTACCACGCAATCATCCTGCTCTTAGTGCCCTTGTACAGTCGCCATCAGATATATCGGAGCGACTGAAGTGCTCAAAATTATTTAACCACGCACTCCTCCTTCCTTGCCAATAGAGGCGTGTTCAGATATTTGTGAGCGCCTTAGTGGCGCCGATATATCTGATGACGACTGTACCAATTTTCTGGTAAAATGACAAATAAATTCGGGCAATAGACATGTATTGTCTGTAAAATGTAAATAATGTTATGTTTATATTGTCAGGTATACGAGTCCACGGAAGAGCTAGAATTAGAAAGCGAAGGAACGGCGGAAGCTAGTGGTAATGATGAGTTTTTTTTAAATCATATGTAGTAGTAAATATTAAATCTTCTCTAATTTGTAAATTGAATATAACAGAGGAGCATAATTTTTATGGTTAATATTATATTAAATTTGTAGACAATTAAGTTCGTTTTTTTTTTGGCATTACAAAGAAGGTAAACAATCTATACGTAACTTACTTCTATCTATGACTTATTTTTCAAAAGTTAATTTAATAAAAAGACACTTGAAAATCACTTGCCCTCTTTATAACGCTAAAGAAAAATAAAGAAAAGTACAGTCAGCGAAAAAGCTTGTACCAAAAATGAAAATTTATCCAATAACTTTTTTGTTTATATTATTTTAAGATTCGACTAATGCAGGGTTTCCCAATCTTTTTCAACCTGCGGCGCAGTTACAAGTGTAGTATTTTGCAACGGCGCCCTTGTAAATTTAAAATCACGGTCGAAAAAGAGTGACACGACGCTATATTATTTACCGATGCGAGCGCTCAAATACTCAAATAGGTACCCGCGAATATTTGTGGTTTCGGATAATGATAGAACTCACGGCGCCCCTCTTTACTTTCTACGGCGCACCAGGGCGCCGCGGCGCACACTTTGGGAACCCCTGGACTAATGGAATATATTTTATTAATATTTCGAGCGTGAACTTCTTAAAAATAATTATTACTTATTGGTTCATTGCACAATAGGAAATATTACTGTAATGTTCTGCCGCCAGAGTGCAGCACTAGCACACCTTTCGTAAAACATAGAGTAACTTATACGTACTGTGCCTTAAACTGTTTTTTGACAAGTTTTCACAGATAATAAAATATGACATTGATGCATCAAGGCGGTTTGTTTACAAAGGGCCTACCGAGAAACGCGAAAATCGAAATTTAGTTACCTGCCTCTTCATCGCTCGAATATGCAAGAGTGATAGAGAGGCTAGATAACGAAATTTCGATTTTCTTGTTTCACGCTAAACCCTCAGATTGTGAGGGATTGTGGTAGTGGCGCCCCCTACGCAGAGTTTCGCGTAATATTCCCTATTCACCAGCATTTAGAACGTGCCTCAGTAACAATAATAATTTCAGGAAGCCGAGACGCGGTGTACATAGGCGACAAGAAATACAAATACGTCCTCGAGGAGGGGAAGACTTCGCTCAACCTAGTGCCAGACACTGAAGACATTCTTACTTGTAAGTAATTGTTTTTATTAGAAACATTGTGTACATTTTAAGCCACATTTATTATGAAAACGTAGTAGGGGTATCCGGCCGAATAGTGCTCAATAATTGACAAACGTGCCTTGTATTGTATTGTCACGTTATTAAAGGTTAGAGTTGACAAATCTGCGTGTCATCGGGGATGACATGTACTATAAAGATGTTTTCATCACACTTGCTCGAAAAAAATCTTATTTCATGCAGGTGTACTGAAGGACAAAGGCCTATATTGTTCCCGCGGGAGTTATTTATTGTGAAAAAAAGCTGTACTCCCTAGGGAGTTATAGCTTTTTCTTTTAATTTTGTCACTAATTCATACGAACCATAGTTTTAAAATATTTTTACATAATTTCCAATCGTGGCTGAATGCCGAATAGGTCTGTGCCTTCGATACCTAACCTGTCTAGAAAATACATAATTTTTAAGAAAAAAAAAACCGACTTCAATGAGGGAGACCGGTGAAAGAACTATTATTGTTGATTTAAGATTTCATACAATGAAATTAAAAAGACAGCGTCCTACGCCTAATTATGTAGAAAAGGAACTAACATGTTTTTTTTTTGCCACTGCACCCACCTTGACACATTTCAGATTTGCCCTATGGTTGACTGGTACGATACCCGCAATAGGGTATTCGACTAAATTTAAGATAAATTATTTCACACCATGCATGAAATAAAGCACCAGATAATTATTAAAAAAACTAAATAGGATAGAAATATAAAAATGTGCCCTGAAAACCTAACTGCTTGGCAAAGAGAACAAATTGCCAAACGTGAACTATGCATCATCGAAGAGTTCCGTTCTGTTCATCATCAGCAGTTCCACTTCATCAAATGTCACTTCTACAAATGTAAATACTTGATTTGATAATGAAAATACTAAGATCACTATATATATTCCTTTAACATTTGAGGAGTTCCCTCGAGTCCTCATGGACCCCATCGTCAGAACTCAAACTTGACAAAAGTTTGTCTTGAAAATCTAATTTACTTCACAAACACAGCGAAGAGGAGAAATCGCTAAACGTGTACTATGCGTCGTTGAAAAGTTCCATTCTGATCATCATCAGCAGTTCCACTTCATCAAATGTCACTTTTTTAAATGTAAATGCTTGATTTGTTAAAGAAAATACAAAAATCACTATATGCATGCCTTTCATATTTGAAGAGTTCCCTCGATTCCTCATGGACCCCATCGTCAGAACTCGAACTTCACAAAAATTTGTATTGAAAATTTAATTTACTTAACAAACACAGCGAAGAGGAGAAATCGCCAAACGTGTACTATGCGTCGTTGAAGAGTTCCATTCTGATCATCATCAGCAGTTCCACTTCATCAAATGTCACTTTTTTAAATGTAAATACTTGATTTGATAATGAAAATACTAAGATCACTATATATATTCCTTTAACATTTGAGGAGTTCCCTCGAGTCCTCATGGACCCCATCGTCAGAACTCAAACTTGACAAAAGTTTGTCTTGAAAATCTAATTTACTTCACAAACACAGCGAAGAGGAGAAATCGCTAAACGTGTACTATGCGTCGTTGAAAAGTTCCATTCTGATCATCATCAGCAGTTCCACTTCATCAAATGTCACTTTTTTAAATGTAAATGCTTGATTTGTTAAAGAAAATACAAAAATCACTATATGCATGCCTTTCATATTTGAAGAGTTCCCTCGATTCCTCATGGACCCCATCGTCAGAACTCGAACTTGACAAAAATTTGTATTGAAAATTTAATTTACTTAACAAACACAGCGAAGAGGAGAAATCGCCAAACGTGTGCTATGCGTCGTTGAAGAGTTCCATTCTGATCATCATCAGCAGTTCCACTTCATCAAATGTCACTTTTTTAAATGTAAATGCTTGATTTGTTACAGAAAATACAAAAATCATTATATGTATGCCTTTCACATTTGAAGAGTACCTTCGATTCCTCATGGATCTCATCATCAGAACTGAGTTTTGACAAAAACGGGACCAATCTGTATATATATAAATTCAAACAAAAATAAAATTTTCAAAATCGGTTCAGAAATTACGGAGTTATTGAGTAACAAACATTAAAAAAAAAAAAACAACCGAATTGATAACCTCTTCTTTTATTACTTGTGAACTGGACTGTACCGTTAGGGCATAGATTGAATATTCATTATTGATATTTCTATTTGAATTTTTTGACATCTTTATGATTATTTCAGATAATTTGGAGGGAGCTTTGAAGACTGACTCGAATTTCCTCGAGGCCGTCACTGCTGAGCAGTTGGGAGACGAATCGCAGGTATAATAATACATACATACACATATACATACATATATATACGCCTATTTCCCGGAGGGGTAGGCAGAGACCACGGATTTCCACTTGCTACGATCCTGACATACCTCTTTCGCTTCCTTCACTTTCATAACACTCCTCATACACGCTCGTCGGTTTAGGGTGCTTTTGACCTGGCCTTTCTTCAGGATTTCCCCGATTTGATCAAAGAAAGTCCGCCGAGGTCTACGCCTTCCAGCTCCCTCTTCTACTTCTCCCTTATACACTCTTTGTTAACCTTCTTTCACTCATTCTTTCCACGTGCAAATAAAGTTACTTCATTACCCTCTAGCGGCCAACCGTCCGCGTACAAGAAAAAATGGCAGTAAAATTTGAATCAATGGTACCTATTAGTAAATAAAAGTGATTTTTTTTTGTTTTAAATTCGAACGTAACAAAACAAGCGACTCGATTTAATAATGATTCAAATTTTTTTGGATTTAGTTAGTACTATTGTAGGAACTACTTATATGACTTTTGTAATCTTGTACAAAATGGTGTCATATTGAAGTCCCATCTAGACGGATCAAGAACTCGCCTGCGACCTTCGTTACATAGCGGCATTTGGTCGACGACTGAATTTATTCAACTCTGTAGTTAGCAACGTGTCGAACGTTGCATGCGAATTCTAACACCGTGCGAATGGGGTTTAATACGACTCAAGTTTTTTCTTTATATGCAAACTTCAGTTGAATAGTAGTTTTGTGTTCACGGTAGCATAACTTTAGTATTGTGTCCAGATGGCGGAGGGCGGCTGCGTGCGCGTGGTGCAGGTCGCGCTGCCCGGCGGCCGCCAGGGCTGGGTGGCCGTCAACCCCTGAGGGGGGGGACCTTCCTGACGTGCGCCCCGATGTCCAAATTGCGCAATTCCACCACCAAACACGTTAAAAAAACATTAAGGGTCGACCTAACCCGATGGCTTCTACGCCTTTTTCAACAGCTTAGAAAAATTGATGATTTATGAAAAGCGTTGGTTTTGATTTTTTGAATTTTGACCTGTGTAAGAAGAAATAAGAATTGAACCAAAAATAAGTTGAGGATTTTATAAAATGTGTCTTGGTTTTTTTTTTTACTGTATTTTTTTTTTTTTACAAATTGATTCGCGAAAGCTGGCGGGAATTTTATACAATTCAATACAAATCTCGTGCCAGTTCTTACGAATTAACCTATATGCTGCTATTTACCAAAAGCATCATGTAACATTGTAAGTAATTAATAAATCATATAGTAAGTTTGGTCTGTATACGCACAAAGTATTGAAACATATTTCAAATAAAAAGCTTTCGCATGAATAAAAAAAATACAGCATAGCGAGATTAATTTGTCTGAAATATTTTTTATTGGTAAAGGCAGCTATCCGACCACAGATATAATATTCCTAAAGATGAAGTCTGAGCCACCTGTCACCGTAGCTACACACACACAGCAACATTTTTATTTATAGGGACCGTGCGCGTTGGAGGGTCTGCCATCTTGTGGCCTGAATCGGAACCATAAACATGCACATTTACACGTCACGTGTTTTCTTGTGCATAGTAGAATCTGCCATCTTGTGGGCTACATCGGAACAAAAAACATCACATTTACGCCTCGCGCCAAAAATCTGACGGCTCCTGTGCTGCCTCCTACAGTTCATGCACGCTCCCTATGTTTAACAAGAACCCTGTGGCCATGTCGATAAAGTCGTATCGATAAACTATCGGCATTTTTTTATTTATTTTAATTTTACTAGAATGTATTTAAGAATTACCTTAAATGAACAGGCAACCACACAACTTTATATATTCTTATCAACCAGTATGTTTTTGTTTAATTCAAACGTGGCTTTCCAAAGTGTATCACGACTGGTATGTTTGCTGCAGTTGCTGGGGAAGCACACATGTCAACAATAAAGTGAACTGCAATAGAAATTGTGCATAGTACTTTACTTAATATTTTACTTTCATAAATTCGTAATCTAGCACTTTTTAAGAACAACCATGAAATTATCAACAGGTTATGTTATATACTTTAATATTTTAATTATATCAGTTTTTATATAAAGCCTGACCAGTAATGATCATGATCACGCGCCATGTTGTGGGATTTCACTGGAACTAATTTATTCATACTAAACTGAACTGTCACCCTGTACATGAGAATAACAGCGCCCTCTTGAGAATGATTGTATATTACTGGTCAGGCTATAAAATATATGTTAATTATTAATATTTCAGAGAAAACGACCTTTGTAAAAATGTTATGTTCTATGCTAACAAAATCTGACATATTTGCTTACATTATTTGCAATTTCTATTGAAGTCTACTTTAAACACATATATTAGGTATGCATTTTTATTGTGTTAATCAAAACCATTTTATCTTACCCAACTGTTTTGTACATTGCAAATTTTATTTGTACATAGATGTACGATATATCTGTAAATAAAAATGATAATTGCAAGTTGATGTTTTATTTATTTTACACACGGATAATACATTAATAAGAATCTGAATGTATTTGGGTTCTGTTTTCTAATTATTGTGTATGTCATACTAAAGAAGAACACAAATCAACATATTTAACCTGTCTGTGACAAGGATCCTGACCATAGATGATAGGATGTGCAATACGCGCCATAGAGAAACAATTTGACAGAGGCCGCGCAACTGACGACCTATGGAAGGTGGAGGTATCTTAAATCCACACTCCATATGACGACCAGCTGTGACACTGCAACTGCAATGGTGGAATGATTTCATGTGTGCGTGTCACGCATGTATACCTAGGCGTTGAGTACATTTTCTCTAGTTTGGTACGAACACCTTTATAGCTCTGGGATAAGGTTTAATTTAGTATGGCAAAAAAGTGAGAGCGCCCTCCACTTTAGGTACAACTTCATGGATTAATATCGTATTTTACGAAAGATAATGTGACAATTGATTAACTTATGTATAAAAATTTATCCTGCCTCTTTTTTTCTTTCGAACGGTATAATTTTTGCAACATTCGACCACGCATGCTGGCGTATTTAATTTTTTTCTTCGAACAATTTATGCACTGACGGTAGATTGGTGGATGAGGCCATAGAGATAACTGTCAATGTGAGTGTTAGGGATTGCAATCCGGTCCGGCGGATCCGGTAATCCGGCCGGATCCGGCACTTTTCAGGACCTACCGGATCCGGTAAAAATCACCGGATCCGGACCGGATCCGGTAAAATTAAAATAATGCCTAAATACAGCACACGCTGCGCGTTTTCGAAGAAGAAAAGGTGACGGATGAGAGGTATGAAGTTGAACAGAACAGAAAACGAATGAAAAAGTGTAAATTTAGTGAGATAAAAATAAATTTATTATGACGATGACTGGGAACAGGAGAGGATTTCTTCTTCTTTCATATTGGTGGCACGATATGACGATTACATAAATACTGTAATAGAAGGAAAAATTAAAGGATGGAGATGCCATGGAAGGCATCTTTAATTTATGCTAAAGAGAAGGTTAATGTTAAAAAGGTTATCTCTTGTCTTTACAATTTCATCCAATCCTATGCAGTTTCCTTCATCTCCTGGTACGTGCTACTCTACGTCTAGCCAATTCTTTATTTGATCCATGTAACTTTTCTTAGGAAGTCCCTTTCCGCGATGGTTTTTAATCCTACACTCTATTATTTTTCGCATGAGATCGTCGTGTCGTGTTTAGTTCCCTACAATTTGACCAATATACTTTTCTGTATTTTTTTTATCATACAGTTTACTACTTTCTTGGACAAAAAATTAGAACAAGGTAATATTGGAGAGCATTAAAAGTAAAATATCTTCTTTTATTACTAGAATAGATGTCAACGTTCCAAAGAATTCAATCAGAGAACAGTTACGAAAACTTGTCCTTTCAAGAAGTTTCATTTCCCAATCCACATCCCATCATCAGGCTTTAGAAACTATTCAAATTTATAATTGTAAATGAAAATTTGAGCACTTGCAAATAGTTAAATATAATAAATAATCGACTTCAAATTTTGTTTTTAAAGTAATATTCACATTGTAACACTTTTTACTCCTAAGTTATATTTTATTGTTAAGAAGTTATTTATTAAATTCTAATTATAGATTTAGGAATACGTATTACGCAAAAAACTATAAAAATATTTTATTTAATTAACTTAAATATTCCTATACCAATCCGGATCCGGTCCGGCCGGATCCGGCCGGATCAGGGCCAAAATCCGGCCGGATCCGGCCGGATTGAAAATCAATCCGGTTTGCAATCCCTAGTGAGTGTGTCACGCGTAAATACTACAAAATTGGTGGATGATGGAATCCTATTTCTGTTTTAGCGAAACTAAGTCCTTAGTATTCTAGGTCCATGCGCGCAGCGCCCGTGAGAACATACGCAATGCGACAAAATTAAAAACACGTTTTAACATTCCTGACAACATACCAAAAACAACCAACGTAATTTGGTCGGGATATTTGTTGGCCATAAACCATACTAAATTTACGGTGGGGAATAAAAAAAAATGTGATACTGTGATTTTTGACTACCACATCGTCAGACAACCAAAACTCACTACCAAGCTAAGTTGGCAGCGATTTTGATAGCCCAGACGGTGAAAGTGTTAAGTAAACGTCATAATTTCATAGACGTTTGACGTTTAAAATAACACTTGCACCGTCTGGGCTATCAAAATCGCTGCCAACTTATCTTGGTCTGACTCTGATTGCATAACCTAATTTTATTACTAGAGTCTGTGCGGAAAGAGAAGAGTCCTGGAATGTATGGCGCCCAATACATTCCACGACACTTCTCTTTCCGAACAGACTTTAGTACGGTTAATTATAGTTTTTTTATTGTTATTTAATACTGGGTTTTTCACCGGACAAAGGTATAGTTCGTGTCATTCACGATGACGCGCAGATTTGTCAAATCTAAACTTTAATAACATGACATTACCAGTCAAGCCACGCGTCTTCATGAATGACACGATCTATAATTTGATTTGTTTCCTAGTTTGTAGTTTTCATATTTTTGTTTGCGGAGGCACGGAAGTGTAAATAAAACGGCAAATTTTAAATTAAAATATTTTATCTACAACATGGTATATAATTTAAATTGCCAAAACATGAACTTGATCGATTGTGAGTAAAACTAAATTGCACTGATTTTTATATAAAAAAGAGTACGAAGCGATATCTGAAACAAAGAAAAAAACCGTTTAATATTTGAAAAAGGGTTATAAAGATGTAGTCTGTTTTAATATGTCTTTTCTGTTTCCGAGAGATGTATCATGTTCTATTTTATATTCCTATGATAGTTCAACTTTACACGGATTAGCTGTCGCGTTCGTTTATTTCGAAATGTAGAATAATAAAAATACAGTAAAAAACAAAGATATTTTTATACTTGCCGCAAAACTAACTGGCCACTGAGATCATAATGCTATCTCCTTTACCCTTGTTAAGACCAACCAAGAGTGAAAGAGATGGCATTATGACCTGACTCGCCACTTAGCTTTGCGCCAAGTATAGTATAGAAGCGTATTGTCAAAGTAAATTTTGTAGTCAACGAAATTTACTGCTATCTTTTGACACAAGACAAACTCTTAGAATGACAATGATGTCACGTCAAGAACATATTATATGGCTATCTGACTCATGTTTTTTCACTGGTATGTGTTAAATGTCAAACGGTGTCGCCATCTACCCGAGTATAGGCCAAAGATATATCGCCATAAAATGCCTTTATTGCAGACTACAGTTTGGGTCCATATTTTGTTAGTATACAATTTTAATTTTTTTTAACTTACAACTAACGTTAACTTGATTAAACTATCTTAGCACCTAAAATTAAGTGTAGATGAGACCTAATAATCGTTTGTCGTGTGGTATGATGGAAAGGGACAAACGATTATTAGTGGCATCGTAACTTTAGTAGACGTTTATGAATAAGGGGGTTAGTGTTTTTTTGGGTCCCGTACCCAAAGGGTCAAACGGGCTTATTACTGAGACTCCGCTGTCCGTCCGTTCGTCCGTTCGTCTGTCACCAGGCTGTATCTCATGAACCGTGATAGTTAGCCAGTTGAAATTTGTACAGATTATGTATTTCTGTTGCCGCTATAACAACAAATACTAATAACAGAATAAAATAAATATTTCTTTCCAATCTCGAGGTTCTCATCCAATCACCGAAGTTAAACAACGTCGGGCGGGGTCAGTACTTGGATGGGTGACCGTTTTTATAGATAATGGTACGGAATCCTGTGCGAGTCCGACTCGCACTTGGCCGATTTTTTTTAAACTATGAAATAAATAGACTCGGTGGTATTTCGTGAATGTGACAAACATAATCTAATATCACCTAACCTAAAAGCTCACCCGGAATCACCAGAAGGGCTCCTCGTCGGGACAGGTGAGGCCGAGGCACTCGGCGCAGTAGTACTTGCACGGCCGGTCGGCTACCTTCAGCGGCTCCGCCTTCGGGCAGAACTGGATCACCCTGTTACACAACATTATTTACAGTACATATGGTGCTACTTTACCGCACTAGTGCGAAAATTAGCATATTACGTCACTGTTTCGAACATTTAAAGGGCCATATGTACTGTAAAACGTTGTACGATACATGTGCGAATAGGTAATTCGCAACTCGTGTCGATTTAAAACACTCCCTTCGGTCGTGTTTTAATTTAGCGCCACTCCTTTCGAATTTCCTATTTTTCGCACTTGTATCGTAATGTACTATTTTATAGCTTCCTATAGCCTAATAGGCGGGTCCACACAGATCTAGCAGCTTCGCGAGGAAATTTCCTCGCGCGGCAAACGCTCGACCGTGTGCTCGTGTAACTTTTGCCTCAGCACGTTTGCCTCACGCGAGCCAGTTTGCTCGGAAAGATGGCGTCACTCCGTCAGCTGTTCAAAAATGGCGCCGCACGTAATGACTGCAGTGGCTTGCGTTCCTTTTATTTTGCTATTTAAAGCAATTCAAACAGAAGGAAACAAAAAGAAGGACACGACAATTTGCGACACTCGTTACGATTATCAATTTCCAACGTTGTCATGTTTTGACAACTTTTAACGTTAGTACGAATAACATAACCACGCGCCATAAACAAACATATCTACACTGGCGCGCGGCAAACGTCTGAGACGCCTTACAGCATGCCGAAAAACCGACACCGGTCGGCCAAGGTCGCGCTCGGCCGAGGCACGTCTATACTGGCCGTTTTGTGCGCGAGGAAATTGCCTCGTGCGTATTCCCGCTCTGTGTGGACCCGCCTAATAGCGTGGATTTTTAATCTTTTCCTGCTAGACCTGTTACAATTTACTCGCCTCCCTTCACTCCCTTGTCCTCATCCTCAATTTCCATCTAGCGCGATCTTACGCTGTCTTTATTGAAATAAGACGTACATTTTTAGTAACACACATGAAAGTGAAATAATTTGGGTCTGTACCCTTATAAAAAAAAGTCATTTATAACAATAATTGTCGCAAAACAAACAAAAAAGACACATAATATATATATATATATATTACATCGTGCATGGTTAGCACAAAATTGACTGATAATAAAAAGGATGAACATTACACGTACATTAATAAACTATAGTACAGGAACACACAAATACACAAAGATGTCAATATAGAGCTGAGAGCTGTACCTAAGAAAGGTACATTACATTATGTTAGTAGTGACCGACCCCAATCTCTCCCGGGACCAGTCTGAAAATCAGCGCAGAGCCCTCTGGCACTGCACATGCTGAGATTGGCACCCTTTGCCACATTATAGATTTAAGTTGTAATTATTGTGTTAATTTAAGTTAATTAGTTTAAGTTATTTTGTATTTTTTAGCTATTTTCACAGAAATTGTAAATTTTGTTGTGTGGCAATAAAGATTTTTTTATTATTATTATTATTATGAACCTGACGTAGTTGCTAATCGTTTTGACTGTTCTAAGAGAGAAAAGTTGATTTGACTTAACAGTCAACCACCCTATAAGCATTAATTAGAGCACAGTGGCAACAGTAGTAGTAGTAGCAGTTATTCTCTTCTCTTGTATATAAAGAATACATATTTGATTCTCACCCGTAGTCCCCAGTCTGCATCCACTTAGGATCCACCTTGAAGAGTTGTTCCGATCTGCCTTTCTTCAAGCCGCAGATCAGATCGCACTTGACCGTGCGACACGCGATCAAAGGTGCCGGTTGGAAACCTGAATAGAACAAGCATTCATTATTGTTTATCAATATAATAAATAAAGACAAAACACACAATGCGCCTAGGAAGGCTTTACTAAGGTAAGTATTATAATACTACTTAAAAAAAAACTACTACCACTGCCACCTAAACCATTTTTCCATAAGATAAGATACCATACTGCCACATCAGATAACATAAGATTCCTTGCAGAGCTTGTAACAGCGGTGTAATGAGCGGCACATTTTTGTCACCCAGCAGTTTTATATACGAGTAGTATAGGTCGCCTTTAAACATACCTGCCACGCAAGATAAGATACCTTGCAGAGCTTGTAACAGGCGGCACATTCTTCTCACCCAACAGTTTTATACAGTTTAGGTTGGCTTTAAACATAACTGTTACGTAATATAACATATAATACCTTACGTAGTAGTAAGGTAAAATAGAATACCTTACAGAGCTTGTAATAGGCGTCACATTTTTCTCAACCAGCAGTTTTCAATAGTTTGGGTCACCTTTATACTCATACATAACTGCCACGTAAGATAACATAAAATACCTTACTGCCACGTAAGATAAGGTAAGATACCTTGCAGAGCTTGTAACTTGTAACAGGCGGCACATTCTTCTCACCCGTCAGTTTTCTATAGTTTAGTCACCTTTAAAACATAACTGCCACGTAAGATACTTAAATTCCACGTAAGATAAGATAAGATACCTTGCAGAGCTTGTAACAGTGGTGTAATGGGCGGCACATTTCTCTCGCCCAGTAGTTTTCTATAGTTCAGGTCTCCCTTGAAGAGGACTGCCACAGCGTATTGCAGCTTGCGGTACAACCAGTAGTCGTACTTCTTCATGTCTTTGAATACGTGGGGAGATGTCCAGAAGTCTTCGCACTGGAAAATATTATTTATGTATGGTTTGTAGATAAGAATTTTAACTGTTGAAACTGCATATAATCTCTCTGCTTAGCCTTAAGGTTGACTGGTAGAGAATGCCTCGTGGCATTAAGTCCGCCTTTTGCACTGTAAGATTTTTTTCTTTTGTGCAATAAAGATTAAATAAATAAATATACCTATACTCTGTATCTTTAGGTATTTAAATAAGAGTAAACAAACAATTCGTACATTTTCGGGTAGTTATAACATTTATTAGTTAACCAACCAAATACAAAACCGCCTGGATCTGTCAACTGAACGACCTGACTTTAACCTACATTATTTGGTCATGTAACGTATTCATCTACCCTCAGTACTGGTTTAAGGAGCCATTTGAGGGTTGATTTTTTCGACTTTTATTTAAATACCGAAATATAAAGTTACAGAGTATACGTATAGTTTAATGAGGTCAGCACACTTTTTAGAAGAGCCATAAATACTCGTATCGCCAGTTTTTGGTACCGCTACTAATGTTGGTTTTAATGGGCTAAGAACTTGCGTTAAGAGAGTGTTAATATACAGTTTAAGTTTTAAATTATGAGTGAACATCGTGTTAGTTTAAATCAACATAAGAAGCTAAGTGTTTAAAATTTAACCGGTATTCCAGCCAAGAAAATAATTAAAAATAATTTAATAATTTTATTAAATTTAATAATTCAATTTCCAGTGTATTTTGATGTGGGCAGTTCCGAAATCATCTGCCACTGCGAATTTTGAACTTAAACCTCCTCTTAAACTTAAAATGTAATCTTAATCTTTTTAATCATCATCATCTTCCTTGCGTTGTCCCGGCATTTTGCCACGGCTCATGGGAGCCTGGGGTCCGCTTGGCAACTAATCCCAAGAATTGATATTTCGTACATAAGTTCCGAAATACTCATTGGTACGAGTCGGGGTTTGAACCCGCGACCTCCGGATTGCAAGACGCACGCTCTTGCCCCTAGGCCACCAGCGCTTAAATGCTTTTTTTTAATAGAACATTTTTTTAAATACTACGTCGGTGCCGTCGGTGGCAAACAAGCATACGGCCCGCCTGATGGTAAGCAGTCGCCGTAGCCTATGTACGCCTGTAACTCCAGAGGAGTGACATGCGCGTTGCCGACCCTAACATTCCGCACCCCGTTGAGCTCTGGCAACCTTACTCGCCGGCAGGAACACAACACTATGAGTAGGGTCACTCCTCTGGAGGAGGTTTAAGGAGATACTCGGGTCCAATTTTTTTACAATGTATGCCGGTTTATATTGAATAATTTGATTTGATACTCTCTGATGAAATTTCGGCAAATAACTCACCGACACAACGAATACCCCGTCGTCGTAGTACCGCTGGAACTTCTTGCCGAGGCCCTGCAGCTCGGCCGACGTGACGCTCGTGCCCGGCGGGGGCGCCTCGCCTTCGGCCACTGTGATACAATATGTACAAATACATCAATAATAATTTTTTTTGGCCATAACGTTGTCGACCCATAGTCATTATATTCTTCGCTTCAAGAATAATCCTTCGGATACGATCACCTTGTATAGGGTATGGAAGCCGTTCTTTCGGTAGCCAACCGCACTGCATAATATGTGTTTGCATTTTTTTTTTTTTTTTTTTTTTTTTTTTTTTTTTTTTTTTTTTTTTTTTTTTTTTTTTTTTTTCGGAAAACCAACAGCTTAAGTAAACTAAAACTAGGTTAACATAAATATGTATCAGGGAAGCCAATTACAGGTTTTGGTACAAGCTTTTATCGCTGACTGTACTTTTCTTTCCGCAGGCAACTAATACTCATCGAGACAATTCAAAAAACCCCGAACACAATTAGGTTGCGTTGTTTTATCACTGAATTCCTATGGCCACCTCCTGTCTCCATCATCAGATCAGCTCGATGGTACCATAATATTGCACTGTCACCCGACTTACATATGTATAAAATTTTTCACCTTCACTGAAAATCGGGAAGTGGGTCAAATAGAACTTGCAAGATTTGACCCGTACAAACATACTATGTTTATCTATTAGATTTGCATTTGATTTCGGCATTTGAGGCATTAAATGTTAAATAAAAGATTGTAAAATAACACCGGATTTGTTTAAAAGATAGCGTAGCCCGCGTAGCCAACATACCAATCGTTAACGCTCCGTAGCAAACGTAACGTCACTGTCACATTAATATACCTATAATATTTATTTATTTATTTAATTATAGTTTCCGAACGAACAAACGTCAGTTAGTGTACTAATATTGCCACTTGGTGTCGCTACTGTCAATGCGAAACTGAAAATTGCACACATCATTGTTGTAAAATTTATATCTTACATTAAAACTGTTATTTAACCAATTCTATTCGGCGTATTATTTCCTCAAGTCTGAACTGTAGAATGTCAATACTAACGTGGCTTTTTAAGCTCGGGCGGAGGCGCCTGCCGGCTGTATTGTGTATTGCAGCACATCTGGATCAACTCTCTGCAATGAAATACATCACTTTTGTATTTAGACTATTCGATTAGTGTCCTAAAATGCAAATATAACTTTAAATTTAAAAGACCCGTAAAATTTTAACTTAATTTTAAACACTTTTTGTTTATTACGTTTTTTGCTTGATTAGTTTATTTTAATGAACATTTATACCGGGTGTCGCCTGTAACACGAGGAAATTAATTAAAACATAGATTGTACTCCTCAAACGGTGTCAATTTTGTTCAACAACTTTTAAAAATTATGAAGTTTTTAGTCTTCCTATTTTACATACAAATTAAATATTATTTTCAATGTACGCCATTATCGTTTTAATTGACGTTGCTTATCACGCCTTAAAAATAAATAAAAAATCGCAATACATTGAGCCTTAAAATAAACTTCAAAGTGTACTAAAAATAAAAACCATAAGTTATTTTTAAAAGTTGCTAAACAAATGTTGGCCAGTTTGAGGAGTACAGTCTACCATTATTTTTTTTGCTCCTGTTACAGTCACTGCACTAAATACAGTGCATTCTAAAAATAAAACACTAGATATAAATGGTCTTACGTAAAGTCTTTCGGCGTAACGTCCGAGACGAACCACGGTATTTTCTTCACGTAGAATCGTACCTGAAATACAAGTATTTAAAATATTCAAATAGGTATTAACTAAAAAAAATGGAAAACGTCTTTTGATTTGTGGCTTCATAAAGGCATCAACAGCTCAAAAGAATTTAGTGTTAAACGTTACCTTTTGTACAATCTTCTGTTCAACCAACCAGGTCGCTAGACACAAGTCAGCGAAAAGCTCGAAACCTGCATTGTCGCACACGATATCTGCAAATATCATAACAAATCAGAAAATTGGTGAGTGTCGTGGAACACTCGCTTGGAACGAAATTAAAGTTCCTCCTCCCGCAAAATACCGTAAAACTAAGTTACTCTGAACCATTTTTTTATATTAAATATGACAATTTTTGAGGAGAAAAAAATATATAACAATCTACAAGATATGAGCAATGATGTAGTTTTTCTGGGAATTTATTTTAATTTAAATAAGTGAAGAAAAAAAATTCTTGAAGTCACTCCTATTTATTTCAGTTGTATCCTTATTACTACTGCAACTTTTATAGAAAATTTATGAAACTTAACAATCTGTCACACAAATCACTATAAAATGATTAGGTTTTCTTTCTTTTTGCAAATTCATACTGTGCTCAATTCCTAAAAAATAAGCCTTAATCCCGCCTAGGTTCATACCATTACCCCGCTCTCGTCCGTATAGTCAGTGCGGGGCAAGTCGTGTTGCGAGACGGACCTGTGCTGCGTTGCGCGCGCAAGCAAGCGAAATTCTATTTCAAACGCATAGTTCTACGCGCTCGATCTTTTGCAGCGGGTGCGGTGAGGGGTATCAGCTCTGCCGACACGCGCGAGGACGAACGAACGAGTTTTAAGTGGAACGGAGTGAAACATGTCGAGCGTTTTCGACTTAAAATACGTGAGTGACCCGTTTTAACATATTTTACAGTACATATGGTGCTACTTTACCGCACTAGTGCGATAATCAGCACATTACGTAACTATGTCGAAAATTTTAAGGGTCATATGTACTGTAAAACGTTGTACGATACATGTGCGAATAGGTAATTCGCAACTCGTGTCGATTTAAAACACTCACTTCGGTCGTGTTTTAATTTATCGCCACTCGTTACGAATTTCCTATTTTTCGCATTTGTATCGTAAATAACTATAATATGCCTGTGTCTGACGGAAGTTCGGTTGAAATTTGAAATATATTTAATTTTGTAGAAATAGCGCGAAATTTGGCGGAGGCTTTTCCTTTCCCTTTGCCTTTATCCGCCTTTTATACGGACAAAGTTACGGACCGATGATAATAAAACCACAGTTTGTTATCTATGTACTATGTATCTAACAAGGATAGGTAGCCAACTGTCAGGCTCCAAGTTGATTTATTTTTATATATGTTATAGAGTAGTCTAAAATAACAGACACGTATTTTTATTAGGAGAAATTGTCCTCCAAACTATTGAAAAGTAGGCAAACCCTCTAATTTTTGTAGAGACGAGAGAGTTTTGTTCAAGCAAATCGCTAGTTAATTACTGGATGTTTGAGAATATGTTTCGTTATAAAAAAAAAAACTGCAAAGTTTCATAGTGTCACTCACTTCACTTCGGCCAGTTCATATTAATGATTAATATAAATTTATATAGTAATATTATGTTTACCTAGGGGGCGTTCGCGACATGGTGGAGGTGCTGGGATTCAAACCAATCGTTCTCTGTAAGCTTGTCTTCAAATATGAATGAACTAGATAATTACCGAACTGCACGGCGCTGGGGACTAGAACTTTAGCTGGGCACGGTACAGGCGGCGGCGGCTCGGCCTGCTCGGCCTCCGCCGGCTCCGGGGGCGGCGGCGGCGCGCCCTTGCCTTTGCCCTTGTTGGCTTTATCGGCTGCCGCTTGGGCTAGAGCCTCTTTTTGTGCCTAAAACAGTATAAGAATCTTAAGAGCCCACCGCAAGCTCGGCCGAATTTCATCTTCTCATACAAACGGAGTAGAGTAACCAGGATAAGTTGGCAGCGATTTTGATAGACCATACAGTGCATGTGTTATTATAAGCGTCAAACATCAATGAAATGATGATGTTCACTTAACACTCGCACAGGCTGGGCTATCAAAATCGCTGCCAACTTAGCTTGGTCTGATTCTATCGTTCGCATTTTAAAATTATGTGTTGGATTGTAATGAAACTTATTTGCACAAACAATGGGATAAGCCGATAAGGTATATCTATAGAATTAGTTTGTATAGCTCCAGCTTATAAAACAAATCAAATAGAGCAAAAACAAGTTTTATATGAAAAACTTACAACTCGCTGTATTCTTTTAACTATGGTATCTGAAGCTACATAAACTACTTACAGGCATAGATATAAGTACTAACAGACGTTCCGATTTGGCTGGTGCCGACAACCCGACCACGACCAAAACGGAAAGTGTATAGGATGGTCAGTCCGACATAATTATTATTAATACTGATTGGACGTGGTCGGCTCGCCGGCGCATCCCACAAGCCGACCGTCCAACCAAATTGGTAGGTCTGGAAGCTTCGTTCCGACCGAATGCGGCTCAGTCGCGTTCGCAAGAGCAAGCGGCATGACGTCCGTTCACTACTTCAGAGCAAAGTCAACTGACGGCTGGATAGTCAACCGTCGGAACGTCTGTAGCAATGTTGGAATGGTTGCTACATCGGCTCCAAGATGGCTGGCGCCAGCCAAATCGGAGCGTCTGTTAGTAATTTAACCTTATCTTATTGTAAGTACAAAGTTTCAGAGCAATCTAGATAGTCCTTTTAAAATGAGAGGGTAACTACGTTTGTATGGAGAACAGAGCTTGCTACGGACTATTAAAACTTTAAATAATTACACTCCGCCTTTAAAAAAAAACTGAGAGTACACTGCAACGCACTTTCTGCTAACTCTAAATTGAATTGTACTGATAAGCGTTAATGGTTCAATTTGAAGTGTATGATGAAGAAGGAGGATAAAAGTAATACTTCCCTTTCTTTCGCATAATAATCGAAAGTCATAATGTAATGATAGTCATATTATCATTAGTCACAACTCTGAAACCGTTAACTTTTCAGGAATTTCCTTAGGTTATCCTATAGATAGCTTAGGTTAGGTTTGTTTTATGGCAATCCTGAAAAGTTACGCGTATCTGAGAAAAACTAAATTATGGCTAACGAAAATGCGGACAAACAATAATACATAATGACTTAAAACTTTATGGGAAACAATAGAGACCCGAATACTTCTTAATTCTCTTTAAATTGAGCCTTTCACGTATACTGTTACGGTTCAAATTAGAGTGCGGCGATACATGCGGCTCGCGGTCGGAGTTGGAACTAATAAATCTAAAAGTTATTTAGGAATAAATATAGTCTATCAAGCCATTTCTGTCAGTTGAAAAAGCAGCAAATTTAAAAAATGTAGGTGCGAGGCGCTACCGGCCCGTAGAAAATTTGAATTTTGCGCTTTATTCTACTCACAAAGTTTTTTGACCGGTTACCAAGTATACAAATACAAACAAAATAAGACGATCCTACCCTACAGTTATTTATACTTTGTTATTATAACGACTACAAAATTAGCAAAAACTGAATTCAAAATGACTATAGTACTGAATACCTTCTACATGACTAACTTTCGACTAAGTATACCTTTAACATCTTTCTAAGTATAACAATTGAATGGATCAACTGTTTTCTATTTGTTGCTTATGTCCTACAAAGTTCTGTTTACGAAAAGTAACTTAGAGGATGTAGGTAACCATGGCAACGACTGAAAAAAGTTGATCCACTTCTAATAAGAAATAATGTTAAACCTCGTCCATGCAAATTCGTGTTCCGCCAAGCTTGGCCAATCTGTGACAACTGCACTTGGCTTTGAACACGGTGTTCTGAAATATTAACATTGTGTTTTCAAGGCCGAACTTGCTATACTATGTAGGTAGCATAGTATCCATCGCACCGCTCTTGAAGCCTTTTTGAAGGTTGTTAGGTTGGCCTAATCTTTTTTAGATGAAAAGTAAGTATAATAGTTATTTACGATACAAGTGCAGAAAATAGGAAATTCGGAACGAGTGGTGATACTGGTGATACATTAAAACACGACCGAAGGGAGTGTTTTAAATCGACACGATTTGCGAATTACCTATTCGCACGAGTATCGTACAACGTTTTACAGTAAATATATGGCCCTTTAAATGTTTGACATAGTTACGTAATATGCTAATTTTCACACTAGTGCGGTAAAGTAGCACCATATGTACTGTAAAAAGTATTTGAAGCATATATAGTCGCCCCATCTTAGATTCATCTTCACAAACTTCGGAACCTGATGGTTTTAAGATTACCAATATTTGAATAGAAATGCGACATAGGTTTTTAACCTTTTCGACGCCGTATCAAACACAAAAGCTGTCACTCAGACGCCACGTCACCGAAATGTCAAAACTGAAATTGAACTTTATGTATATGCACGTAAGTTGATCTGGCTGTGGTCTGTGACGGATTAATCCGTTTTTGGCGTTGGACCTACGGTGTGGATATATCCGTCATTGGCGTCCAAAAGGTTAAACTTTGTTACCTCTAACTTTTCTTTCTTTGTTTTTGGGGCTTTTAACTTTTTATTTTCTACCCTTCTTATTAATAAAACTTAGCACATCTCTGTTAAATTTTGTCTATTTGATGAAATGACCGATGGGGACAAATTATAAATTATGCACGGTATGTTATATTTGCATCTGGCATAAAAAAAGGCGCTGGTGGCCTAGCGGTAAGAGCGTGCGACTTGCAATCCAGAGGTCGCGGGTTCAAACCCCGGCTCGTACCAATGAGTTTTTCGGAACTTATGTACGAAATATCATTTGATATTTACCAGTCACTATTCGTCGAAGTAAAACTTCGTGAGGAAATCGGACTAAACCCGATAAGGCTTATTATAGTTTACCCTCTGGGTTGGAAGGTCAGATGGCAATCGCATTCATAAAAACTAGTGCCTACGCCAGATTCTCGGGATTAGTTGCCAAGCGGACCCAAGGCTCCCATGAGCCGTGAAAATTCCGGAACAACGCGAGGAAGAATAAGAAGAAGCACGGCATATTATATTTGCAAAAGGGCTAGAAGGAAAGGGAGATTTTGCAAGAGGTACATAAAGTGTTTATTCTTATGTTATTTTCGAATACGTACGTTAGCTATCGCTTTCTCGATGGCCTCTGCTTTGGCCACCACCTGGTCAGCTATTTTGGCCGTGTCGTCCGCTAGCAACTAAAAAATAGTACTTTACGATACAAGTGCGAAAAATAGGAAATCCGAAACGAGTGGCGATAAATTAAAACACGACCGAAGGGAGTGTTTTAAATTGACACGAGTTGCGAATTACCTATTCGCAAATGTATCGTACAACGTTTTACAGTACATATGGCCCTTTGAATGTTCGACACAGTAACGTAATATGCTAATTTTCGCACTAGTGCTATAAAGTAGCACCATATGTACTGTAAAGGATATTAAGTATTTAGTGATCGTAAGAGTACGATCGCTGCATCAAAGTATGGGTTGCCAGGCAACCGACATTGTTTTAGGCGACGAGCGACCTGGTGTGATTGCACCATAATTAACGTGCAGTTTCCATAGTCTATGGACCATAGACAAACCAGTCAATAACTCTTAATGTTAAATTAAATAAGCATTGCCAGTATAGTAGGACTACTATACAATAAATAAAATCATCAAGAACAGGTAAAAATACGCTAGATAAACTACTAGCTTTATATGGTTAAATTCTCCACGTCATTTTGCCCACTAGATCTCTTTTTATGTTAGCTTTGCCCATTACAAATACATCAAAACCCTGCTAAATTTAAGATTGGTTCACTTATACAATAAAAAAAATCTGCCTATTAACTATTACCATACCTTATCTTAAAAGTTAAGAAATTAATAAGAAAAATTTGGCAAGGGTCTACAGAAGACATTTGAGAATAAACCGACAGTAAAGACACGCGCTCGCCGACTGACAGTGAGGTGTCACACAACTTTGTTTGTTTCACACAACTTTGCCCAAAAAAGATAAAATTCTAGTGGCTTTGCCCATCATAATTAATCACAAATATATCGTAATCAGCTTCGGCCTTGCTAAATTTAGGTGTAGACCACCTTATGTAAGATTATCTCCAAAAATACAATCAATTATAAAACAGGTTAAGAGCATGTGTACTGTACCTTATCTTTAAAATCGAGGACCATTTGGAAGGGGTCTACAGCGGGCATTTGAGACGGGTCTTTTCCCTTTTCGCCAGACACCAAAGACACAGGCTCACCAACGGATAGTGAAAGATCACATTTATTGGACCAGAGGCAGATCTGCGAACAAAATGTATGTTTGTAAAAATCATAGCAAGAAATTAAATATGTACTTAATCAAATTCAATGCCACGCAAGACTACTATAGATTGGTTTAAGTATCGTCACTAGGGATTGCAAACCGGATTGATTTTCAATCCGGCCGGATCCGGCCGGATTTTGGCCATGATCCGGCCGGATCCGGCCGGACCGGATCCGGATTGGTATAGGGATATTAAAGTTAATTAAGTGACATATTTTTCTAGTTTTTTGCGTAATACGTATTCCTAAATCTATAATTTGAAGTTAATAAATAACTTCTTAAAAATAAAATAGAACTTAGTAGTAAAAAGTGTTACAATGTCAATATCACTTTAAAAACAAAATATGAAATCGGTTTTTATTATATTTAACCATTCACAAGTACTCAAATTTTCGATAATATTTATGAATTTGAGTAGTTTACAAAGCCTGATGATGGGATTTGGGGTGGGAGATGGAAGTCCTTGAAAGGACAAGTCATCGTAACTGTTCTTTGATTGAATTCTTTGTAACGTTGACATCCATTCTAGTAACAAAAGAAGATATATATTTTACTTTTAACCAAAGTGATATTAAATGCGCTACAATATTATCTTGCTCTCATTTTTTTGTGCGTGAAAGTAGTAGAATGTATGATTTAAAAAATGTTGTTTAGGGATAGAAGGGCAAATTATAGGGAACGAAATACGACACATCGATCTCGTGCAAAAATAATAGAGTGTAGGATTAAAACCATCGCGGAAAGGGACTCCCTACGAAAAGTTACATGGATCAAGTAAAGAATTGGCTAGACGTAGAGTAGCACGTACGTACGAAGATGTAGGAAATTGCATAAAATTGGATGAAATTGTGAAGACAAAAGATTCTTTCTTAAATTTGAATAGAAAAGAATCTAGATCTGCTAAAGATTATCAATATACATATATATGATGAGATCAACTCAAGTCGGTTGAGTACCGCCGACTTAATCCTGTTCATTTGTTTAGTTTTAATCTTCTATCACAACATTATGACATAACATTAACCTTCTCTCTAGCATAAATTACAAATGCCTTCCATGGCATCTCCATCCTTTAATTTTTCCTTCTATTACAGTATTTATGTAATCGTCATATCATGCCACCAACATGAAAGAAGAAGAAATTCTCTCCTGTTCCCAGTTATCGACATAATAAATATATTTTTATCTCACTATATTTAAACTTCTTCACTAGTTTTTTGTTCTATCCAACTTTATATCTCTCATCCGTCGCTTTTTCCTCACCTAAAACGCACAGTGCGTGCTGTATTTAGGCGTCTTTTTTATTTTACCGGATCCGGTCCGGATCCGGTAGCTCCTGAAAAGTGCCGGATCCGGCCGGATTACCGGATCCGCCGGACCGGATTGCAATCCCTAATCGTCACCAAATTGCCACCCCAAACACACTCTCCGGTGACTTTGCCCACTCAAGGATGACTTTGCTCACTTACTGACAACATTGGCCACTAACAGGCAACTTTACCTCATCTACATTATGCGTATAAGTTTGCCTACATAAAAAAAATTACCTACCTTCAGTATAGTCATGAAGTCCTGTTTCCGTTTGTCCTTATCACTGGGAGACAACAAGGGCATCAACTGCGTCGCGACCATGCACATAGCCTCTTTTCCATCCTCGAACGCTTGTTTCTTCTGGTCGCCGAAGGGATCGAAGTCTTTTAGACTTGGGCTGTAACAAGTAACAAGGGTAACATTTAATTTATTTAATTTACTCAAGAAATAATAATAACTTCAGTCCAGAAACATCCAATTTATCTTCCTTTGTATCAGTAGTAAACTAGAGTAATTATAACGAATTACTTTGTACAAAAATTTCCATACAAAAATGAAGTGACAACGAACAACAAGATACCAATGAAGGACACTCAAGAGCAATTTAAATGGGTCCCTTTTTATGCATATTTCCTGACTTTGTATTGACGTGATGTCATTCAAGGCCGAATGCCGCTTCAGGTGAGTTTCAAAATTTCACTTTCTAATTACATAAGTTCGCAGCCCTCTCTCAATCTCCTGTACACGTAGCACTCGGCGAAAACCCATACGTCTGTGAAATATGTATTCGCCTCACGCGAGTCGAGCCACTCGTTCCATTGCCCGGCCTCAGCTGTGTCCACCTGGAAAGAAAACAGTTTAAGCCCGCGGACCTACCGCATCTGTTTTCATCTCGTGAGATGAGATACTCTACCCGAGCCTTTTCAATTAATACAGTTGGGTAAAAGGTTGGCCTAAGAGAAGATGGAGGGACGACCTGGACGCATTTCTCAGCAACTAGGTCGATACTGCTCTTAATCGGGAAGATTGGAAATCTAAGGGGGTAGGCCTTGCCCAGCAGCAGTGGAACACTTTATAGGATTAAATAAAGGTGGGTTGTACTAGTCTACCTACATATATCTCGCACGCGAAATACTGTCTCTGCGCTCTCTTGCTAAGCCTACCGAATATTTCATGGCAGTGTTAAACTGTCATAGTAACTATTTGAACCCTCAAGAAAGCCCACTAGATGGCGCTGTACGCTCTTCGCTTCATCACAAGTCAAAAGTATACACCAGGCTGACGCAACTAGGAACAAAATAAGTTTTGTATGGAACTTGTTTCGCAAATCTTTGCCAACGAAGAAAAATAAAACGTCAGTGCTATTTATTCTGTCAAGTTTACATCAAGTCAACTGTCAGCCTAATTGTTTTGTTTATTATGAAGGCTTCAATGTTTTGTTCGGGTATTTCGTGCAATTTCTTTATTATTTAGTGAAAATATCGAAAATAGTGAACCGTGATTAGAGTAAAGAACGAGTTTGTTACAATGCCACCGAGAAAACGGTTTACTAAGTGTGAAATATGTGGCAAGCGAGCCACTCGAGAAAATCTCGAAAAAAGGGATTTTATGGCGGAATTTCCCTTGGATAAAGACCGGTACGTATTGCTTTAGATACTTTTGACCTTATTTTGGTGCAGCAGGCTTTAAACACATCGAAAATTTGATATTTTATATTATTTTTAGTTGTGAACTAGGGATGTACTAAAACTACCGATAATTGTATGTTTATTTGTATATCAGTGTAAGTAATTAAATAAAATATGTGAAATTTCCTGAGAACTTGCATGCAATATAACACAAGATTAATTCGTGGAAGATTTTCAGTGGAAAATTATCTATCATCTATGCATTAATGGTCATTATTTAACATTTTTTTTAAATCTAGTAATTATTTAATATATTAATCTGAAATGTAAGTAAACTAATCTCTCTTTTTGTGATCAATAAAAAATATTATAAGACATTATTACACAAATTGACTTAATCCCATAGGAAGCTCAATAAGACATGTGTTGTGGGTACTTAGACAACGATATGTGGGTACTTATACATATAAATACATAGAAAACACACATGACTCAGGAACAAATATGCATGGTCATCACATAAATAAATGCCCGTACCAGGATTTGAACCTGGGACCATCGGCTTCATAGGCAGGGTTACTGCCCAGTAGGACCATGACCGGTTCTCATGATTAACAGACATATAAATACATAAAAAGTTAGAGCATTGATAAAGGGTTGTTGATAATTGGATGCCAAAAAAACATGATTTATAGATGCATATTAGCGCTAAATAATCAGTTGATCATCTCATTAGCAAACACTTGGAATATAAACTGTACATAACGAAGGCTGTATGTTTTCAGATGCAGGCAGTGGGTTAAATTTGTTGGGAACGAAGACCTGATACTCGTACATCTTCCCATAGAAAAGTTACATTTTATTGAAACATGTATCTGCAGATCATTTTGAAAATAGAGCTTTTAATTAAAAAAAAATTAAGAAAAAAAATTTGGCGAGGGAGGCACGTACGTACTGTACCTGTAAAATTAGCAAGACCACAGACCGAGATGCACAAAAAGCACGAGGATGGGGAATTCTGCACAGCTACAATCAGGTCCTTGCAATCTCTCGCGTGGCTTCTGGGACCAGGGCAAGGGTTCGTTCCCTCTCAGGATGATACAATTAAGGAACCCTTTTTGTCTGCACTCCGGATAATGATATAAGAGACAACTTTACATTATAATAATTAGGTTTAATTAGAAATTAAGGAAACTTTTTTCTATCAGTTTTTTGATTTCATTTACCGAATAAAAAAAATCTCTAAAAATAATCATCATATGCATTTAACTGACAAGAAGGCAACACTCTCTGTCATGTCAAACTATGTTTATCTGAAATGTCATTATCACGTGTCATTTGATTTATTAACGTGAAGTGGCGTTTTTACGTAGCCAATTTGTTTTCCAATTTAAATATAAAATTATTTCGTGCTAAAAAAGCTCCTGGTAAAAAAGGAGAGATTTGTGCTTTTCAGCTGATAGACATTCTATTTACTCGAACGAACGAAGTTTTGTATCTAATAATTTTATTTATTGTTTATTTATTGTTTATTTATTTATTAACTAACTTACACTAACAGATATACCAAGCATGTAAGTTACTATACACTGAACTTAGTCGCGAGTTTTTAGTAGTGTTCTTGGTCGGGTTCTGCTAGAGGGGCAGGTACAAAAATATCTATTAAAATCTTCCAAGAAGTCCTCGTTTTTTTTTAATTGTCCACGACTGGGATCAAGATTGTGTTATTGCACTCTGCGGAAATTTGGTGTCATGATGGTTGCGCGACGTGTCACTACGATTATTATTTGCCGGACGAATGTGACGTTGTGTCATCAGGTAAGTGTAGAGAGATTTGTAGACAAGAGTCTATATTTCAACCCTCCCCATTTTATCGATATCGATAAGAAACGCAAGCGTGTAGCGTACTACACTATTTAAATTGCTTATGTTGGTACTATGGTTCTTTGACAGTTCTTTGTCGTACATTTTGGTAATGATTTGCGAAACAAAGGGATTCCACTCGCTAGTATGGAAGTCCCGTCTCTTAAAACGTAGTGATTATATGCTCTTTGGTATACACCTCGAAATTGGCTGAATCCACCTTGCAAAACTTAGAATTTATTTTAGATTTCAAGATTTTTATTATTGTATGTATGTTACTTTGTAGGGTATGTATATAGGCCTTAGTTGCCTGAAAATAAATGACATTTAATTAATTGTCTTTTAATTTTTAAATTAGCGAGGGAGGAGTAAATAAATAAATATAAATGAATAAATATTATAGGACATTATTACACAAATTGACTAAGTCCCACAGTAAGCTCAATAAGGCTTGTGTTGAGGGTACTTAGACAAGGATATATATAATGTATAAATATTTATAAATACTTAAATACATAGAAAACACCCATGACTTAGGAACAAATATCCATGCTCATCACACGAATAAATGCCCTTACCAGGATTTGAACCCATCAGCTTCGTAGGCAGTGTCACTACCCACTAGGCCAAACCGGTCGTAAAAACTATAAAAACAAAATGTAGTCATTCATTCATAATTTTTGTAGCGCCATCTACAATAATGAAGAATGACGAGGCACGCAGCGTTGTTTAACAAATTGAAGATTTATAATTACCTCGAATTTGGAATATTTCTTGTTGGTAACTATTTCGTTTTTGAGCCTGGCTACATATTCTATTAGTTTTCTCGAGTCTGGGTCACCCTGAAAAAACATCAACAATATTAGGATAAAATTGTGCTAGATAAAAAAAATTATAAAATGAGCACTATACAGTTATAACTTAAAATGGAATAATTTTTCATTTTTTTTTGACATATTAGAAATATACAAATACAAAGGAGACATGTAAATTGATGAAATAATAAACAAATTAATAATTATTCAGAAATTTACATATCTCCTATAAAATTAATTATAACAAAAATATAAATAAAATAAAAACTTACCCTTTTTGATAAACCATCTATAACTTTGGTCAGAATTACTGGAATTCTCTCTTTCATAGAATAATATGCAAAACTCCTGTAACAAAAAAAATACTATTAAAATATAAATATAATATATTTAAATAACATCAGCAATTTTTCAAAAAGTAACAAACCTGAAATATAATAATAGCTAAATAAAGTAAAAAAAAAAACAAAATTAAAAAAGCAGCCGCCCGAACAGGGACTTGAACCCTGGACCCTTGGATTAAAAGTCCAATGCTCTACCGACTGAGCTATCCGGGCTCTGGCGATGACGACGAAATTACCGTTGACGTTACGTAATTGACTTAGCTGCGTATCATCGGAAAACATTGATAAGCTAATGTGTACTTTGTGAAGTTTATAATAAAGTCGAAGTTTATTTAGCATCAGCACGTCAGCATGGTACGGGCGTGATGTTTGAATAACGGAATGGAATGTTACAGACAAACATTGAACCATTCTAATTTTTTATAGCGATTTTAGTGGCTCTATTTTGTAGTTTTCTTTGAGTAAAACTTATTTATATATAAACCAACTGTTCAATAGCGAGAGAGTGGACTGTAATTCGAAAAAGGGGGGCGATAGGGAATGAAATTTAGGGGCCGGTTGAGCAAGAAAGTTGTGAGATATTAAGATTAGAATATTAAATTAAAACTAAAATGTGAAATAGTGTAGGGCGAAGTTACCTTTCAGTCCGGGAGTTGTGGGGCTGAATCGTTGGTCGCCGTTGAAGACCGCTGGTGGTGATTCTGGCTGTCCTTGTCGCCAGCTAGAAGTAAGCTCAGAACCGTTACCTTGAGTCGTCCAACTTAGACCTCGGATTTTCCACTTCGGATGTGCCTGGTGCCCTTCGTCCACACAACACTGAGCCTAAATGCTAGAGACGTGATTGGCAGTAGTGCTTTCAATAAGTTGCGAACATTAGCGAGAACGATGAAATACGATGTTAACTAGTGGTAGGTTGATGACACACTGACTCTGACGTGTCTATGACAGAGCAATATTCAAATTTCAACTGTGAGCTGGTGTTGCCACAGTAAATACGAAAAAATCTTGTAGAATACAAGGCCAAAGCTGAACATTCCGCCCACCAAAATGCATTTGTATTTTGACTAAGCGAAAAGAACAATAAAAGTGAAACAAGTGCGATAATATTAAAGCTAAACGAAGAATGGACAACACAAATGTAGCGCATTAAAGCGACTACGCAGGTAGTGGACACAGCTTGACCACAGGCCGTTTGTACAACCCTGTGGCAGTGCGCACAGTAACCACACGACAGATCCCGTCAGATCCGGAGTGTGTGTCGATAATGCGACCCAGGGGCCACTTCATTGGGCTCGTCTGCTCGTTCACGACGAGCACAAGTGTGCCAACTTGGACGTTAGGATGTCTGTCGTGCCACTTCATCCGCTGCTGGAGAGTATGCATATACTCCTTCGACCATTTGTTCCAGAAGTCCTGGTGCATCTTCTGAAGCAACTTCCAGCTTTGGAGAGGGCTAACCCGAACGTCTGAGAAGTCTTCCTCAGGTACGACCGATAGGGGTTCCGTGGTGAGGAAATGACCCGGTGTCAAGGCCGACAGGTCGTTGGGGTCAGTGCTGAGAGGAGTTAGTGGCCTTGAGTTGAGTAAAGCCTCGACTTGGGCCAAGATCGTCGAGAACTCCTCGTATGTCAACCTTTGGTTCCCGACGACACGCGACAAGTGTGTTTTAACGGCCTTAATTCCAGCTTCAGCGAGTCCTGAAAAGTGTGGGCTACCCGGCGGGTTGAACTCGAAGTTGATTGTATGGTGTGCGGCAGCATCCTTCACTAAGCGTTGCAGGATGTTGTTCGCACCGACAAAATTTTTACCTTGGTCAGACACTAACCGGCTGCACCGACCACGACGAGCGACGAAACGCCGAAGTGCGGCGAGAAAAGCATCCGAGGACAACTCGGTGACGAGCTCGGTATGAATGGCCTTTGTTGCGGTACAGACAAAGACGCAAATATACCCTTTGTACGTCTTGTTACCACGTCCGCGACCGAGAGCGATGTCGAAAGGCCCACCAAAGTCAACCGCTGCGCTCGAGAAAGCCTTCAGCTGGGATATTCGATACGATGGTAAGTCGCCCATGAATGGCGCAGGAGCACCCGGTGGCCGCACCCGAAAGCACTTCATGCACTTCGATACGACTGCATAAATAGCCCGTTTCGGACACATAATCCAGAAATGTTGCGCTAGCAAGTTATGAAGTGTTTGGATGCCTGGATGCATGAACCGCTTATGATAATCATCGATAAGAAGGAAGGTCAGCCGATTGTCGCGAGGTAGAAGCAAAGGATGCTTTACATCGAAGTCGAGAGAAGCTCGCGACAGGCGACCGCCCACCCTCAAGAGACCCGCGTCATCCATGAATGGGGGCAGTTTTCTGAACGCTTTTGGGAGAGAGTTCGAATGATTGTTCAAAATGATTTCGATTTCCTGAGCGAAGCTGCGCTGCTGCACGAAACGTACAAGAATCATGAGTGCCTGCTTTATTTCGAAAGATGTTAAAGGACCGTGTAACAACTTCCCGGACGTTTTTCGGTTCTTCGTGTTGTTCGCGAAGCGGCAACAATACGCTAAAACACGTTGAAGTGTTCTTAACGACGAAAACTTCTCCACTAGGTTGTCGATTAATGCATTGTCATTGGACACTACGAGGACTGTAATATTTTGCTCATCATGGAGAACGTCCCTATCTGGCATCAGCACTGACTTAGGCCAGCTCTCAGTGGGGTGCCTGAGCCAATCAGGCCCGTTCCACCAGCAAGTTTGGTTGACTAAATCTTGGGGAAGCAAACCACGCGATCCGCAGTCGGCTGGATTGTCAGTGGTTCTGACATGATGCCAAGAATCGGGAGGAATAACGTCTTGGATATGACTCACACGGTTGGCCACGAACGTTTTCCACCTGGACGGACACGACTTAATCCAGGTCAACGTCACACTTGAGTCCGACCATGCAAAGATTCTGTCTACCGAGTGGAAAGGCTTCAAAGCCTCCACGACCGAAGCCATCAAGTCAGACAGCAGAACCGCTGCGAGCAATTCGAGACGCGGCACCGACAATTTACGCAATGGCGCGACCTTGGACTTAGCACACACCAGCTGGACGTCGACGTCACCCTCCTCAGTTACTGAACGGCAATAGATTACGGCACAGAAGCCACGTTCTGACGCGTCACAAAATCCGTGGAGATGTAGCACGTCGAATTTCCCGACTAAGCGGCGTGGCACAGCTACAGCACTCAGCGACGAGAGTTGAGTTTTGAATTCCTGCCATTCCAGCCTGATGCTTTCCGGGACATCTCCATCCCAGGAAACGCCCGAAACCCAAAGCAATTGCATCAGATACTTGGCGAGAAATGTTACAGGCGAGAGGAAACCTAATGGGTCGAAGATTCTAGCTATCTCCGACAGAATGGTGCGCTTGGTGCACCGACCGTTAGGAGCAGTGGCGACACGAAACCGGAAAGAATCTGATTGAGGTTGCCATAGCAAACCCAATATCTTTAGAGAAATGTCAGTCATTTCTTCGAAGTGTTTAAAGTCTTCCGAGTACAGATCAGAAGACGGAAGACTCTCCAAGAACTCACTACTATTGGAGGTCCACTTCCTGAGGTGGAAACCCCCCGACGACAATATTTTCGTAAGGTCCGCCTGAAGCGAACGCGCCTGCTCGACAGAATCCGCTCCGGTGACGACGTCGTCGACGTAGATGTCACGAGCGAGAACAGTTGAACCACTTGGGTATGCGGCTGCAGAATCACTGGCAAGTTGAGCCATTGTACGAAGAGCTTGGAATGGCGCAGCAGAAACCCCGTAGGTTACCGTTTTAAGACGGTAGTCGCGCACAGGACCGACAGCAGAAGGGCGCCACAAAATGCGCTGAAATTCAGCGTCTTCATCAGAGACCAGGATCTGCCTGTACATCTGTTTCACGTCACCTGTGAAGACGACGGCATGCCAGCGAAAACGTGTGAGCAGATCGAAGATGTTGGTCTGAAGCTTGGGCCCAGCGAGAAGAGTAGCGTTCAATGACACCTCGTTGGCGTCCTTAGCGCTTGCGTCGAAAACCACGCGAAGAGGAGTGGTGACGGAATCGCGCAGAATTCCATGGTGAGGTATGTAATAGAAGTGGCCTTCACTTGTGGAAGGAGGTTCCACTTCTTCCAAGTGACCACGAGCCTCATAGTCATCCATAAATTCCACATACGCCCTTTTGAACTCGGGGTTGGAGTTCAACTTGCGTTCCAACGACGTGAACCGCTTGAGAGCAATTTCACGCGAATTGAGGAAGGTAGGTTTGTTCGCGGGATCGACAAATGGTAGTGGAACTACGAACCTGCCTTCTTCATTGCGATAGTATTTTTCAAGAAAATAGTCCTCACAGCGTTGGTCCTCCTCAGATACGAAAGGTTTAGTCGGAGAACTAACGTTTTCTAATTCCCAAATTTTTTTTATAGAATCATCAAGCGACAAAATCTGCGAAGGACTCGACACGAAAAAACAATGATTTTTATTGTTACGATACGATACGAGAGCGCTTGTTGTGAGCTGACTCCCGTCACACTCACCCATAACGACCCATCCATAGATGGTTTTCAACAGAGTAGGCTGTCCAGGCTCCCCGCGCCGTATACCGGGCAACAACGACGAAACGAAGACCTGTGCGTTAAGTAACAGGTCCACCGGCGCCGGACGGGCGAAACCAGGATCAGCCAGCGATAAATTCCTGATGTGCGACCACCCCGACGAATCGACAGGTTGAGGAGGTTGGTCGGCACATACCGGCGACAAAACGAAAGCTTCGAGTTTAGTACTCAGTGAAGAGGGTTCATTTCCCATTGGCTTGACCTCACATGATAGTGCGCCAAATGTTTGATATGGCGAATTGCCAATGCCAAACACGGTGTGTTGGCCAGAAGTTTCAAACCCTAGCATTTCTGCACAGGATTTCGACATAAAATTGCATGCACTAGCACCATCCAAGAGCGCCCGCACTGGGCGGAAGACACCAGAACTGTCCCGAATTAACACCTGGGCAGTAGCGAAGAAGATTGTGTTATCTCCCGCCATGGCAGCTAAAACCGTGTTATTACTACTACTACTCATGCCATTGCTAGACGGTGCAGTGGCAATCTCTGTGCCCGTGGGTGCTTCCATACTCTTTGTGAAATGCAATAAGTTGTGGTGCGAGCGATTACACACACTACAGCGAGAAGCTTGACAAGTTTTCACCCTATGTGCATTTGAGAAACATAAAATACACAAACCCTTCTCCTTAACAAAATTAAACCGGCCATCATTATTGAGATTTATAAACTTGTTACATTTATCGAGACTATGTTGACCCGAACAAAAAACACAACTCTGTGTTGATGTAGTCGAAACGACAAGGGCCGTTTTGTTTTTGGTTAACGGTTTAACATTCTGAACTTGAGGCCTAACACTAACACTGGAGTTTTCCAAAGCCCTGCTCCGCTTTTCAATAAAGTTTTTTAATTCCTCAAACTTTGGAACTTCAGTATTGGAAGCGAGTTGTAACTCAAATGCTTCTCGGGTAGCGACATCTAACTTTGCCCAAAGCAAATAATATAACATAAAATTCTTGTCGGGGAGGTTAAATTTTGACAAAATAGTTAAATTCTCATTAAAAGTTCTAAAAACCCTTTCCAAATCTATTTTGGTTTTGACTGGCTCACAATTTAGCAGTTTTTCATAGTACATGACAGCAATTTGCCTCTTCCTATCATAATAGTTGGACAGTGTTTCATATGCACTGCTGTAATTGTCACCTGACAAAGGAAAACTTTTTATTAAATCATGTGCGGAACCCTGAACGCTTGATAGAAGGTAGTGCAATTTCTCCACATTACTAATATTGCTCCGACTATGTATAAGGGAATCAAAAAGCTCCTTAAAAGACACCCAACTTTCCAGTTTCCCATCAAAAGGCGTAATCGATATTTTTGGAAGCTTAGCTAAATTATTCTCAAGCGTTAAAGATTTCACATCAGGCTTATCACTTATTTCACTTCTAGCCATTTGTCTCAACCTACATTTTACGGATTTAAGCTTACTTTCAAATTCCTTGGTGACTTCATACTCCTCCACACGTTTTTCAGGTTTCAGTGGACGTAAAATCCGTAGTTGTGCTTTGTGAAAGTCCTTTTCTATATCCTTGATGTCTGATTCATCATACCCTTTCAAATCGGAACCCTCAATATTTTCTAACCGAAAAATAGCGTAACCTCGCGCGACATGGAACATGTCTACTGTCGCGGGATCCGTGTCACTATCACCATGTACACTCATATTGTTTTAAGTGCAATTAAAAACACTAAAACGGCGAAAAACTCAAACTTAATTGCAAAATTAATTCAATAACAACGAAGTACTGCTGACTGATACTAGTGACATTGACAGTTGACGTTAACCCTTGACAACTATGAGAATGTTGCCAGCAATATTAACCACGAGTGAACGAATGATTTACTAAAAGCACTACTACACGGCCACCAACTTTCTTGCTTACCCTCGACTTTTTTATAAGTGTACCCTAAATTTTGAATTAAACAAATGATATGACCAAACAAATTTGAATAAGCAACAAACAACGAGAAACGAAAAACCAAAGGTCACTTTTCAAATTATGCGGATCGAAGGCCAAAATGTTCAATAGCGAGAGAGTGGACTGTAATTCGAAAAAGGGGGGCGATAGGGAATGAAATTTAGGGGCCGGTTGAGCAAGAAAGTTGTGAGATATTAAGATTAGAATATTAAATTAAAACTAAAATGTGAAATAGTGTAGGGCGAAGTTACCTTTCAGTCCGGGAGTTGTGGGGCTGAATCGTTGGTCGCCGTTGAAGACCGCTGGTGGTGATTCTGGCTGTCCTTGTCGCCAGCTAGAAGTAAGCTCAGAACCGTTACCTTGAGTCGTCCAACTTAGACCTCGGATTTTCCACTTCGGATGTGCCTGGTGCCCTTCGTCCACACAACACTGAGCCTAAATGCTAGAGACGTGATTGGCAGTAGTGCTTTCAATAAGTTGCGAACATTAGCGAGAACGATGAAATACGATGTTAACTAGTGGTAGGTTGATGACACACTGACTCTGACGTGTCTATGACAGAGCAATATTCAAATTTCAACTGTGAGCTGGTGTTGCCACAGTAAATACGAAAAAATCTTGTAGAATACAAGGCCAAAGCTGAACACCAACTATCATAGAAATGAGGTTATTGGTTTTTAAAGTATAACCAACTTTTAAATGGTGAACTTATTTTTATGAGTCTTTAGGTGCAGTTACCATACTCAAGAGTTGCTCCTTTAAAGTACCTTAAGGTCATCTTTGCTTTCATAAATTAAAAATGTACGGGAGGTCTCCCCTAATATTTTTTAATTATGACAATCAGCTTTTACTTATTTTTGAAAAAAAAATACAGTCACCAAGAAAAATGTTATTTCTGAGAAATCTTTTTTACAAACAAATTCCGTTTATATCCTTTATATGACATTTGCTTGTATCTCTATACAAATAACCTGTCAAAACATCTTTATGACAAGAGACAAAGTGGTATCTTTTGCTTTAGTTAAGGCGAAGGGTAGGGCAAGCTCTTTCCATACAATCTTTCTGCGCGTTTTTCTTCGTTTGTGTTTGTGCTACAGTTATTATTTTTTTAATTTTAACTTTTTTGGATTTGTGTATTTTTTTTAATAAAGAAAAATTTCTGCTTCAAGTTCTGCGTATATCCAATATATACAAGCAAAAAATGAAATTAAATGCTATAGTGCCAAAACTAACGAATAAAACTTGCACAAGGTTTGTATGGAGAATGCCTCGCCCTACCCTGCGCCTTAATAGCAATGCACGGATTATAGAAAAATCCTGCTGGACACATAATTTTTTCAATTTTTTCCTTTATAAAAAATTACAAAAAGATGATGTCATCAAGTGGTAATTTTTGCTACATAATATCTAAGTGTACCCAATAAAGGGTTAAATCCATTTGTTTCAGTAGGTTAGGTTGTCTATCATTCTTAAAACATATTACTGTATAGAAACGTCACAATTGCATTAGATAATTAATAGAAAATGCTATAAATTAATCAAGACTCTTGATTAATATGTGAATGGAAACATATGTAAATATGACACTCTTGATGACAACCAAGATTACATGTAATTGTATCATTAAACTAATAACAAAGATAATGGAATTAATACAGGCTGACTTAACTGATATTACACGGTACCAAGCGATCATATTTTATTACATGCAGTGCAGTCAATTGTTTTCTAATATAAAGTATGCTATCTAGAGCATGGAATTTTTTCTGTCCACAGCCGTGTTTGGATTGGGAGGGAAAAGATTTTACCATTAACATTGTCTCTCTCTCCTTAGCCCATCTCTATACAAATATATATATATATCTTAGGGTGTAGGCCTCCTTCATTTTATGCCACTTGTCACGACTCTGCAACCTGGAGCCATTTCTTCCCTGCAGTCCTTTTGATGTTGTCATCCCAACACATCTGGGGTTTAGTTTGAGGATGTTCCTACATAGTTGTTTACTCCGCAAATGGTAAACAACAATTATTATTATCAACTATAAACCCTACTGAGAATTAAAAACCCTATTGAGAAGGCAGTAAAGTAAGAAATGTCACAGTTCACACGTAACAATTGTCAGCCAAGGTTCACAAACATGAGATCTGAGGCTATCATATTAACTGTTCTAGGTTTTTTATGCTTGGCAAAGCTGGAAAGCAGAAACCTTGTTTAGCACAGCAGACCGAAAGTTGGAGCTCGCCGGAGTGCAGAAAAATACACATTTGTTCTTTGTCAACAGATGAACTTTCTTATAAAATGATTAAATATTTTTTTTAAAGCATAGATACAAAAGACAACAACAGTAAATATTTTTCCTATTTTTAAACTTGGTGATAACCAGGCTATTTCTGCAAAGTATATTAATGAATCAAACCACCAAAAAAAATTGGCTTGTATCAAAAGTGTACATAAATTATTTGGAATAGGGCAGCAGAAATATGTTTAAATAAGGTTTAAAGGCGTTGAAAATTAAGCACAGGCTTCCAATAAGAATTTGATGTTTTCTAATAAGATTATTACAAAACCATGATATGATAGGGGACCGATAAAATATAAAATAAGAAATTTTTTAAAGAGATTACTGAAAATACTAACTGTTTAAAAGTGGCCTGTAACTCCAGGTTTATTGGTGTTATCGAATCGATAAAAGGCTCCGGCCTTTTAACTTGGATGAACGGCCCTCCGTAGATGAAGACTGGGTCTTGGCACGTCTCATAGTAATTATCAACATAGGGTTCGGCGAAGTTACTTCGAGATGTGTTCACACTTTGACTCGAGGATTTTCCAGTAGACTTCACGGATGATTTGGAGGTTTTATCGGCGGACTTCAAGCTTGTGGTAGATGTTTTTGAGGTTTTATCGGGTGTACTCATTTTTAATTTTTACGCTTAATTTACGTCATAACCAAATAGATGTGCACTGCAATTGAATTTTGTTTTGTGATTGAGGGAATCAGTGTGAATTTTGTAGTGACATTTACGTTTTGTTGACAATTTTGACATTGACGTGACATTCAATCGAATAAGCGTTTACGGAGATGGATAGCGACCATAGTTCAATGATTAGCAACGTGAAACACACTTTTTGATATTTAACAAATTTAACATATAAGTGAAAAAATAAGGATCAAAGTCAAATGGCGTTCTAAAAGTTTTAATCATGTGTCGAATGATGGCAGTAAATTTACTGCTTTAGCTACAATTTTTTCTTTGACAATCCACCTCTATTTCAAATTCTCTTTGGTTGGGGTACGTTTGTCAAATACGTGTAGCGGGCCAAACCGGACACGGATCAACTTTGGTTACGGTGATACCTAGTACCTACCGGTTCCGATAGCAGTTTTTTTTTTTGTATTGAATTGAAACATTTATTCCTTTCTAAGTTGATGTATGCGTATGAGAGAGAGAGAGAGCCGCCTGCAAGCTATAGATCTGGATATAATAAGAACTTCACTTACATGCCATATATCCCGGACATATCAACACATCTAGGCGTCACAATCTTCATTACAGGCAAATTCACCGTGTCCACCGGCCAATCATAGGCCGCCATTTTGCAAAAAGAACCAAATAAACTTTCTAAATTAACGTCCGTGTTATGCCGAAGAAAATAAACATGTGAACGTGAATCCGTTTTGACCGTGAGCTGAGACTAAAAATAGGGATTTGGCCTCATTTTCTCTTCCGATTTGTAACCGGTCAATTAATAGAATTGTTTTGATTTATTTGTATGAAATAATGCCAAAGCTTTACCTGTAAACTACTATTATGCTATTTTGAAGAACACGTGGCATGGCAATGCTCGGTAATAAATACGAGTAAGTATTCATAGTATACGTAGCAAATTCTTACTCTCGTCACCTCTCGTATATGTACGAGTAGAATATTTATTTATTTTAAACTTTATTGCACATAAAACACGCACAAATGGCGGACTTAATGCCTCGTGGCATTTTCTACCAGTCAACCATAGGGCCAAACAGAAAAATGTCAAGGTGGGTGCAGTGAAGTGTTTAGAAGCAATCGAGTAATACATAATACTATATCTTATGTACATATTTCGTAATATGTGTTAGGTATGTAAAATTATTCTGGGGTAGTAGATGCGTTCATAGGAGAACTGTGCTATTTAAGGGTCCCTTACATCCTGAACGCTTTATTGCAATTGAAGCAAGTTACTTGGAAAGATCGCGTTTATGTCCAGGAAAGATATATAATGTGACCACCTTTGAGTGTTCAAGGGCTTCGGTGCCCGCTTGTCAAGAGTACTTATGCTTGTTTACCATCATTGTTGTATAAAAGAACATTAACTGCACTATGTTTCTTTAGGCATTTAAATAAAGTAAACCAATTTGTATATTTTTGGGTAATTATAATCATTTATTGGTTAACCGACCAAATAAAAAACCGCCTGGATCTGTCACTGAAGAGCCTGACTTTAAACCTATATTATTTGATTATGTAATGTTTCAATCTACCCTCAACTGGGTTGAGGAGTCGTTTGAGAGTAGATTTTGTTTACTTTTATTAGAATACCTGAAGATACAGAGTATAGTATATTTTAAGCAAGTGCGAAAGGGACGAATGCTTGTTAGGACATTAAAAGCTATTTTTATAGCATAATTACCTAATACGTGAAATAAAAATAAAAGCGTTCGTTTTAATAAATATATTTAAAAAAATCATGACGTGCTGTTACTACCATAAATAAACAAACACATATAAAATTGTACACAATGTACTTTTAAATTAATCAAAGGCATCAAATCAAGGTTCTAATATTAAGATTAGTTAATTAAGTTGCCGTAAAACATAAAATTAAGTGCATTTTTTGGTAGAAGCAAAGAGAGGTAAATGATAAAATCTGTTAGTCTCCATTAAAAATGTTGTAGAAGAACAGCTCACCCGTTTTTAATTCATGCAGTAGTCCAGTAGATGGCGTTAGTGTACCTAAATGAAAATGGATTGAAAAGCGAAGTGTTTAACTAAGTACTAATAAATTTATTTATCAAAATCATTTTTGGATTTTACAGTGGAGTTCTAAGTAATTTATAAAAAAAACTGAGATGCATGGTGGCGCCATCTACAACAATAACGAAGAACGCAACTTCTAATGGAGATTGGCAGATTATATTTTTTACCTACCTTTTCTAACATAGGGTTATTAACACCCAGGTTCATCCAAAACCATAGCGAATTAATTGCAACACATTTTAATTCGTTAATATATACTATACGGCCAATAAAATTGACAAATTAGTTCCTACACCAATCAAGTGAAGTCAAGTACTGAATGGTGAAGAAATCTCAAGCAATAATCTTACAAAAAAACATAAATCATAACTAAAAACATCTCTATTCGAGTATTCATTGGAATTAACTTCAAATCAACCTTAAACCTAAGCATATATAATCTTACAATAATTGTTAGAAATTATTTCATTAGAATGATGTCCAGAATTTTAAATATTTCATTAATAATCATGCATAATGTGTTAATGTTTAGTTTTATGCAACACAGGTAGTGTTAATATTCCAATCATAAAGTTATGTTCATGGATATACAAAGCAAAGTAGATAATTTAGGTGTCAAATTTTCGGCACCAATAATTTGCAGTACTTTACATGTCTTAGTATATTTCTTTATCTATGGTTTGTTTACATTTGAACCTAACAAATTATATTGTAAGAATGTGAGAACACCTACATTCCATAATCTATTAAATAATGAAATATCCAGAGAGAAAATCAAAGAAAGACTGTACGTACTATAAATACACAATCAACAATATTCAAATAAAAAAATACGATTACGATAATGGTTTTGTCGTAAGTATATCTATACTGTTTGATATTTAAACAGCAAAATATTGATTACTACAATCAAAGATCAATTGATTGTGTAAGATAAGTATAAGTCAAATTTGTACCTCAAATTTGACAAGCGATGTAGAAGGCGCTGTGTGGCTCCATACATTATGAAGTACAGATGTAGTGAATAATCCTTGCCCATCGTATTTTCACGGAAACGCACGAACGTGTTATGCTATTTCAGTCAGTCCCAGTACAAAAAGTACTGAGGTTGACTGAAGTAGCAGGACAAATACGAACATTTCCGAGAAAATACGATGGGAAAGGATTGTTCACTACATCTGTAACTCTGGTTGACAAGAGTTGATGTTTGATATTTTAGTGACCAAAAAAACATAAGGCGCAGTACAGCGCCATCTGGCTCGGCTGACAAACTATGTGGTACGTTTATATATTAGACTTTACCTAGATTTCTATCAGTTACTGTTTGCTACAATAAAATAAAATCAATAATTATATCCAAAAATGTCAGACAAATATTTTAGTAGTCAAAATTACGATAATTCAATTGCATACAGCTGTCAAAAAAGTAAAATAGTGCAAGGTAAAAAGTAAAATAGTCCAAGGTAAAAGTAAAACAGTGCAAGGTAAAAGTGATCTCTAAAAAGGCATGATTTACAAATCTTCGTCAAAAAGGCACATATTACAGGAGTCAAAAAGTCACATTGAAAATAATTATAGGGACATAAAAATAAAAAAGTCAATGATAATAAAATGGGTATATCAATATCATGATTACTCTTATTTATGTATTTAGGTTTTGCAATAGTCAGAAATAAAGTGTAATGATTTTTACGTAATGTTTGTCAATATCAAAATGCAAGAATACCCGCGTCCGCGTTAGTCAAAAAGTTAAAAATTGTCGATAAGTAAATAAAAAAGATAAAAAGTTATTACAAATCAGTCAAGATTATAAATCATGTTAGAAAGCTCGTACCAAAAAATATGCAAACTCTTCAAAAGCTTGAAATGACTTAAAAACTAAATCTAGTTATTTTCGTCACAAGAAAGTCAGAAAATTAAAAATGTAATTTAGATTCCTTTTTTGTGACGGAAATCAGGAGATTTATATTTACTTATAATACCATTTAAAAAAATCAAAGTACTTAACATAATCATATGCTTTTTTGTAGTCAGTACAAACTTTATATTATGATTTTCTTTTGTTAGTGCAACATCGAGCATTAGTAAACCATTATATAAGTGGATAAGGTCAATGTGAAGAAGACAGAAGATATAAAAAATATTGATGTTATTCCACCTGTCCAATTTCTTGGTCCAATGTGTATTTGCATCTCACATTTTGCTTAATGAGAGAGTGAGACGCAATGCACATTGGACAAAGAAATTGGACAGGTGGAATACCATCCTTACTGTCAGAACTCTTCCTTCAGTAAATAGGCTCATAGGGCAACTCCTTATTTCATAAGTCGCTCAGACACGCTCAAAGAGGAAGAGCACACTTTCTCCTCTACCAACCAACTGTAAGTGGAGTATGTTTACAAACGCATGAGCATAGAGAAATAAGGAAAGAGTTCTCACTCCATACATCAGTTTTCTTACCAAAACGCTCATTATTTTCGTAGTCGACATCTAGCGTCAAGTAGCGGATTTATCAGTACCGCTACTGATGTATGGCTATGGAGTGAACACTCTATGCTTATTTATTTCTCTATGGAGTCTATGGCATGGGTTAAAAGCGACGAAAGAGCTTGTAGACGGTCTTCGACACATTGACCTTAGTGTTGACACTATACCGTGGGATTATACAACATTCAAAAGCAGTAAAAAAATAAGAAAAACTTTGAAAATTGCACCCAAATATACATATAACTATAAAAACCTGTGCACACCGGGTGCGTGAGCGTAGACTTGGACGTTGTAATATACAGATCCTTATGAGAGACGGCACATTGCTTGCGTGATGTGTGCGTACGCGGTTCAAACATTTTAGCGCACGTGCATGTCTCCGAACATGCAGCCGGTGAGCTCTGGCCTTAACGATTAGTAGACCTTATTCCTTTATGTTAAGGTTTATATTATGTAGTGTTAGTAGCGTCTCCTACCGTTGCTCTTGATGCGAGTGTTCTTGAGGGTGATGGTGGTGGACTTCAGAGGCACGCCGTTGTTGGTGCTGCGGAGTACTGGGCAGTAGGTGCTGGAAACATACAATTCAATGAGTTTAAAAACTGCCAGTTGCTTACTGCTAGATTGAATTTCTAATTTATAGATTTCTTGGGTTTGAATTTAAAATTTAAACGCTTCACAAGCCGAAGTAATAGCCGCGTCCCTGTCGTCAGTTGCACCAAACCGTCTGTCACCATTAAAACATTGCCTAAATTTGATTGTAGGGTTTGCGTGACATTGATCAGTCTGTTAACTGTGGTTTTGCAACTGGCCCTTAGTGAATTAAAGTTAGTGTGTGTAGCACTTTATGGATTATCTTTTCCACTTTGCGTCGCAGCGCCATCTGCCTTGAGCTTTGCGAATTTATCCTGAATATTAAAAAATTACATACATACATAGGCGACGGCGACTGCTTACCATCAGGCAGGCTGTATGGTTGTTTGCCACCAACATAATATTTAAAAAAAACTAGCCTATTCAACCTCACCACTGATTCTAATCTTGCCAGAATTTGATCAAAATAAACTACCAAATGTTGTAATTTAAAAGTTAATTATAAACTTACATGGTATGAGCATTGTCCCCAGATACTCCACAGGTGGAGCACACATGAGACCTCAATATCGGACATGTGACTATATTCATGTTGCCTCTCTTCTCTTTGACACAGTGCGTCATGTACACCAGCGGCGTCTCTCCGTTCTTCCGGCAGAAGGAACACATTTTCTGTGCCACCTGGAAATAGAGAAAAATATTTAAAACTATATCAACACCAGAAATCCTTCCACAGTTGTAGGGCTCATCCCAAGTAACCTTCATGTCTAAATATTTCATATGTAGTTGCTAACTTCACCAACTTGTACTAATTTTTGAATAAGACATATAGCAGTCAAAAATTATGTATCAAGATGGTGGTACAGAATAAAGCCTGCCATTGCAAATTGGCATACTGTTACAAACTGTGTGCCGTGTGACACTTGTGTACCGTCGATTTATATGGCATCAATTACGTAATGAAATGACATACTTCTGGGAATCGTGATGTGCTCGCCCCTATATTCATATTAGTTGGTGTTGGAGAATTCGCCAAATTCAACCTTGGGTATGTAAACATATTGAAGTTCGATGGAGAATTCTGAGACATAGATGATGCTGGTGATATATTTGAATATGCCAAAGGTGAAGTTTTCACTGGTGTCTTGAACTCAAAACCTCTGTTGTCTCCGGGGAACAACTCGTAGAAACTCTTGGTACAGTTTTGTTGCTCAATAGCAGTAGTTCTAGGTGGAGTTTGCTCCCTCCAATGACTTATTGGAGATCGCTCAAGACTAAATCTCTCTTCATAGCTTGATCTTTCTATAGGCTTCTGCTCAGAGTTCCCTAAAATCTTCCGGCCAACTATAGGTCTTTTTGCTATAGCAAAGGGTGTTTCAGATCTGTACGCTGGAGGACGGAATGATAGCTCCGGAAAGGACTCTGGAGAGTATGAGTCTGTTGAGCTTGAGGAGTAGTTTGGTGTGGACTGTCCGAATTGTGATTGGAATGTTGTTGTTGGTGTATGCATTTCTGAAATAAGAAAGTAAATGTATATTTAAAAGACAACAATAACAAATGTTCACCATGCTGCAGGCAAATAAGCATACAACTTGGCAAAGAGAAATGAGATGTTTTAGCCTTTGGGGTCCTGGTAGCCTGGCCATTTTTAAGCCATGCTATTGCCATAGTTTCATGGTCATTGGCATTGCAATGGCATGGCTTAAGCCAAGCCAGGACTGCTACATCTGGTGCTGAACGGTTCTGTGCGGTCAATGCCAGTACAAAGACGAGAGTACCTCCCCTATAGCAAGACTACAAAGAAGTGAGTGCCACACCCTAGTCATCAATACACTGTATAATCACATGAAACATTAATCAAGGTCAAAAATGCATTGACACTTAGAACTCTGTCTATGCTTTTCTTCCGATTAGTTGATGACGTACGTGCACATAAAATCGAGTTGGATGCTAGTACTTTAGCACTCTTATTGGAAACCAACTAGTAACTAAGAATAATGAAAAAATTGGGTCAACAAATATTTGTTATTTGATTCTGAGCTCTACGACACTGAGATAAGTTACAATTGCGTAAATAATAGTCTAGACTCTAGAGTATAGCTTTTTATTTCATTCAATTCAATATATTGTTTTATTAACCATCCAAATTAAATGTGAAAGGTACTTTAAATTAAAGGCACAAAATACTAAATTATAAAAAGTAGAAAAAACATTGCTTACCATTTTCAGCAGTCTTTGGGAATAATCTATTTAATTCCATCATATAATCCATCATGCTTTTAGATGGCTGCATTTTGCTGCGAAATCACAAATAATCCATTTCATAACACAAAAATTACACAATATTTATCACACTTCAATTCATCATGTCAAAATACGCGATTGAAAATGCGTACGAGTCGAAGTTAGTACCTATTTCGGAATTCCTCGAAAAGTTTCGACGACCGGAAATCCAAGGACAATGAAAACACTTCCATTTAAATTGCAAAACAAGCGTAATGCTCTTTTAATACAATTTTAAGCAATAAATAATCCTGTGTTCTATTAATCATCGAGTATGATTTGAATATCAATTGCAAAAAAAAACAAAGAAAAGAAATCGAACATGTGAATTTCGTGAATTTGGATAGCTCGTACCTATGGTTGTGCGGGAAATTCGAAATAAAAGCTTATTTGATAATAAGAGCAAAAGCTTTCTGTTATAAAATTGATAAAAGATTTCACTACTCCTAAAAGATATATCCATATAAAGATAATGATGGGATGTGTGTATTTCAAATTCCCGCGTGAATATTAAGGGCCACAAGAGCTATGTACATGGGGTAGAAATGTACTGTTGTAAAATGTACATAATTAATATGTATTATATTTCAGAGTTTAATAAAACAACACTTACCAACAATTAAATAAACACAAACTCAAGACTTCAAACCTTAAATATTTCCAACAGGTTCCTTATATGATCTTCACCTGACGACGAATCCGCGGCGAATGAAGAAATTTTGGTAAATTCGATACCTTGAAAAGGAGTCGGTGAATTTTGTTAAAGGAAGCCGACTTTAGCGGCACAAGTACAAAGGATGCCGACACAGGTGCCGGCACGTGACAAAAACCAGTATATCTTAAGATGGAAACCCATACTACCTAAGCGTGTTTACGGTTCAAGACAGTTTGGATTTTAGTGCGGCTTAGAACCGCTATTCGACAACAGAGGGCGGGCGCTAACCAACAAAAGAAGACAGTAAAATAATTACATTATTTTAATCTAAAAAGGGTAGTTGTTGTTATCGTTAATTTATTTAAGTAAACGACAGTTGGTTAATTTCAAAAGCATGTTACAATTTAAAGTATTGATCATTGATCCAAACAGCGGCCTTCTGTGTTAGTTAAGAGAAAAGGGGACGGCCTTCTCCATATAAATAAACGTAGTCCCCATTTTCCTCTCTGGATATTGACATTATGGAAAATATTTTTAAATAATTTGATGTATATTAACTATAACTATGCCCCAATGTTTGTAAAAATTAAGAGCCATAAATAATTTTCATACAAATTTTTAAATGCTCCTAAATCTTATAATAATTAAAATTTCGAGTAATATCAAATGTAGGGGCGTAGCTGTGGTAGGTAATAGGTATACAACAAGTGGATATCCAGAGAGGAAAATGGGACTACGTTTGTATGAAAAGGCGATTTCACGCGGGTCCTCCACTTTCGTCTTAACTAAAACTATTGTTAACTTCGTCTATTCGATACTAGATGGCCTAAATCTCAAAATTCTAAAGTTAACATTTTACCGATCTTATAGTCGTGTCATCCACGATGACGCGTAGATTTGTCAAATCTAACCTTTAATAATATGACAATACGAGTGAAGGCCCGCGTCGTCGTGAATGACACGATCTATCTATATTGGTTGATTTGATTCGTACGTAGGTATTTGTAGTCACTGTTTGTACTAAGAGATGAGCTTTATGACTTTTATTATAAGTTACAGCAGTGTTTTACACACACGAATTCGAGCCAATCGTGCACTCTAAAGCCACAATGCCATTGGTTGATGAGTTCGCATCACGCGCGCGATTGGTTGCAACTAGTTGCGTTAATGCACGATTGCACGCTAATGCACCATGCGATGGTTGAGAGCACCCACTATGGAACGGGCTAGGTACGTGAAGATGCGTACGTAAGTGCGTACGTATTACGCACCATCGATCGCAGGCCTATTACCTACCTTTGATGTGCGAACCAAAAACCGACAGCGTGTGGCCATCTCCTCGCCATTCCGCCGCGCCCCGACACCACACTAGCCTCTCTACACGCTGGCCTATCTTAGTGGGCCAGTATGATGGCCCATAATACCTACTTTGACCCAGCCCACACAACAATAGTGGTAAGTTCGTGGTAGCCGCGTCGCCAAAGATAAAAGTGCAGGAAGCTCCATACATTTTTGGAAATATTAACCATAACATAACACTATCGTGTTTCAGGACCAGAAACCTCACCTGTAGTCAGGCTATTGATCCTATATCCTATTCTATTCAATAATCAATTTCATAATACATACTTAGGTATCAATTCAAACTTACCAAAAAGGGTCTAAACATCTGGCCGCGAAGCCAACGTTACAATCGTTAACGCTCCGTAGCGTGGCGTAGTCATCTCGCTCTTTCACTCTTCCATATTAGTGCGACTGTGACAGTTGCGTTTCGTTCGCCACGGAGCGTGAACGATAATAGAAATAGGCACGTTGGCTATGGCTACGCGGGCTGTTGCTTCTATCGGCGCTTATGTCCTATTCAAGAAGAATACAGATAGTTGACAGTTACTCTACATATCAGGACTGATGGATCTGACCTTGCAACCTGTAAGACAAACAATATTGCCTAACATATACAATGCCAATTATTTGCATTTTGGACCGCCCATCGGCCTTAGTGTTCTAATCGCTTAGCTAGCAATCGCCTCAGCCGAGCCGACGAACTAGGACAATAGGGGTAACTACACGAACCTGGGGGCCTACCGCGAAAATCGAAGTTCGTCAATTGCGGGCATTTTTCTCTTTCACTCTAGTGAAGTCTTAGTGAAAGTAAAAGGGGATGATCCCCGCAATTTGCGAATTTCTATTTTCGCTGTAGGCCCCCTGCTACCAAAGCCGCGCATCGAATAGAAGTTACGCCCTCGTTTTTTTTTACTCCTACTACTTCGGTGGCAAACAAGCATACGGCCCGCCTGATGGTAAGCAGTCTCCGTAGCCTATGTACACCTGCAACTCCAGAGGAGTTACATGCGCGTTGCCGACCCTAACAACCCTCCCCTCGTTGAGCTTTGGCAACCTTACTCACCAGCAGTAACACAATACTATGAGTAGGTTCTAGTGTTATTTGGCTCCGGTTTTCTGTATAAGTGCAGGTACTTCCCTAGTTGGGCTCTGCTCTAGATCTGGAATGTCATCCGCTGTGCTGCATGTGCCCTACCACACTAAGCGAGATGACATTCACAATACCCATACCTCTTTTGTGGACGTAGTTTAAGGACGTACCCGGGTCCAAAATTTTAAAACGACATGCAAAATAAGAAATATGAAGCAATGCAGGCCAAAACAATACATACATACGAGTACCTACTAGTCAATTATCAATAAATAAATCAAAACAAAAACAAATCCAAGGTACAGTATGACGATGATTGGTGATCAGGTGATCACGTGATGGTTCTTATAGAAAACGAAGTGTCGATGTCGATGTCGGACGTTTTGGCCCGCCTACCGCGAACACAGAAGTAATCGTAATTAGGGTGAAAGAGAATGATACTCGCAATTTGTGAACTTCGGTGTTCACGGTAGGCTTTCTGGACCCGGATGGGACTAGTGTGAGCATATCATTTTATACTGGCTGTTCTAAGCCAAATGCTCTTTAAAGGCACGGGAATAATACAATGGTGAAAAGGCAGAATATATTAATGGGGATGCGGCACTTAGGTCGTTTCGTATTTGAGTTATTTATAGGTATATGTCGGTATCTGATATATGTAAAAACAATAAGTCTTTTGTTTGTATGTTATGATGGGTGGTGCAAGTTAAATAACCTGTTTGGTTCAATCTGTCTTTTTGCAAGTCTGTAACTTAACTAAATTTATTTTATACCTACTTGTTTTTTTTTTATCTTTAGATCTTAGAGCTGAGACTTTTTGGTTATTTTAATATTGAATATGTTTTCGTTGCTTTTTCAAATTATTGTAAAATATAAGGAACTTCGGTTAAGGAAAGTTAAAAAAAGTGATTGTGCCAGGTAGTGCGCAATTAAGTACAGGCCAAGTTTAAAAATGCGCGTTAACATTTCCTGCCTCACATTCATATTGTTACCAAATATATTTTATACTAATTTTATAGAAATAGACGCTTTAAGATTACTAACAACCTTTGTTCATTTGTTTAGCAATTTATAGGAGGAGGAAATGTAAAATAAAACAACGCAACCCTCATTGAGCCTGGGCACGGCGCTTAACCTGTCTTTTTGCAATTGACAGTCGTCGTCGTTAAAATCAAGTACCGAGAATCTTGGGTCACACAAAATGTTACACACCTAATGATAATTGTTGTATGTCAAAAGTTCGAAATACCTCCTACCACTATTTTAAGAGGATAATATACCAGACCGAATTTATAAACATATTTCACATCAAAAATTATTAAGAAAAGTTAAAAAAGGTAGTGCCCCTAACAAATTTGGAAACCACGGTGGCCTGTGTCTTGCGCCGCGCAGAAGATCCATACAATCGGATTATAATTGCGGCGACCTTGCTCTACATCTTGGACTTGCCATAGATGGGGCCATAGATTAAGCTCGGTATGTGTATCGAAGTTTTTCTTATAATAGGGACTTGCTTGATTATATTTTTTAACAATAGTTTGTTGACTAGCCCAATCAATAATCTTTTATCTCTACAACAACTGGATTTATCTCATTAATATTAAATTCAGACGTAATAATAGAGGATAGGATATTAAATTGTGGATCTGTAATGTAACAATTCAATTATTTATCGCACAGTACAAAATATTACAGAATACAGCTGGTGGAGGACGCTTTGCTTAAATATATTTACAAATTTAATTTCATTTTTTCATTGTTTTTGATTTTGACGTATAAATAAATATATTACCATTTTATTTTGAAATATTTCAGTTATGGTCGTATTTTATGAATTAGTGATATTTTTTTTATTTCATTAAGGCTACATGAAAGTTTTTCTCGTGATTAAAAAGAAAATATAAACGCGAGCTGTTCACGTCTGATGACTTCACTCAAAACTGACGTGTTCACCAAGCTTCAGTGTTCGGTAATGACATCAACGTCGCTTCTATTATATTTTTCAATTCTCTCGACTAATCCAAAGTTGTATCTGATTGCATGATCGTAAGCTTCAGGCAACGGAAAAGGCATAATAACAAATAACAAAGAAAAAGAATCTCCTCTAATTGCTCTGTGACCGCCCACATTTTGTTATCGTTGGTTCTTGACCCTGGCTTATATGGAATGATCAAAAAAATTATAAATCATCGTAAAGAGTTGTTGTTCTTGGTCAGGATTTAGAGCTGAGAGCCATCTGAAAACAAAGAAAGACTAGTTTAATAAGTACCAAACCAATATTATTAGTTAAGAATTGCAAGCATGTTCGCTCATGTTTTTTTTTTAGCGATATACCTAATTATAAGTATTAGGTACCTACAGTGCGAAAAAGATAAAAAAAATGATCTGCACAATATCTCACCGCATATGTAAGCTGTCATCGTAGCCCTATGGGCGTTATTGTCTGCCGATCCATTAAAAACCTGGCATAGGACTCCAAGATATTTTTATGAATATTTGTCGAGCATTAGATAACTATATGTAACAAATTGAACTATGTTGTCATGAACGTTTCATTTTAAATCACTAACCATGTTTTCCAAAACATGGTGGCTCCATAGAGAATCTTATAAGTGATAATCGGCTGATATAACCTGTAGTTTATTTCAATTGATCATTAGAATGCCCTTATAACGTAGGTTACGTAGGCGTGTGTATGTCAGTCGAGTGTTTACTTGTTATGATTATGACACTTCGAGGATATTCTCAATGTCTATAGTGACTTATTCCTTGCATCAACAGCACCTACACAATACAAAATAGTAAATTTATCAATACAGAAATAGAAATAGTTACCTCGACTAGCTGTAGTAAGTATAATTTAAAATTTCAAGTCTATGGATGACTTCAATAACTTTGATATTTGGCTCAATAACATAATACTTATATTGAATAATGTATAACACTTCTTTGATTTCTGGGTTAAAAATTAATATTTTTTTACAGTTTAATAGCGCAGAGCTCTCTAATATCCTGCCAGCTCATATATCTTTTTTTTATGCGATTAAAGAAAAACAACGTGAATTAGAGACTCCTAAATGATATCATGCTTAATATGCGCAACAATTAGCGCTTAATCCCGTCTCATGTTAAATAAAATGGGATATTTCTGATCAGATATTTCCGTTGCAAAAGAAACAGGTACCTATTAGTAAATTAAAAAAAAAACCGTAGGCACGAAATATTGATTGTGTGGACGTTTTCGCTGTTAGGTTGATTCCCTATAGAAATTAATTACTACTACATATGCAAATTTCCTAATCCCTTATTCATATAAGTTCTCAAGATAAATCTTATAAAAGAATTTCTTATTGTTTTCCTTCACATGGATTGCGAGTAGTGGAAAACTTGTGGGAATAAAAATGTGTTCATCGTTTAGAAATAATTCTATAAAAAAATAAGAGCCAAGTTTTTTCAAATGTCTCACATAACTATTTTCTATATATTTTGATTTCTTTTATTGAATCTTGAACGCCTACCTACAGATATGACATAAATTTATTCATTTTTGTTAACTAAAGGTTGTCTAGAAGAGATCGCTTTTTAGCGGTAAGATTAGTAGTCTAGGCACTTGAGTTGCTGTATGTTATTTTATTGTATTGAGGTCTGCAATAAACAATTTTGTATTGCTTGTTTAATGGTGATAATTTTGAAAAAAGAAATCACACTCTAACTTGTAGAGTCCGTTAAAGAAACTAACATTAGCAATTTAACTAGATTAAGTTAGCATCCGCTGCCTGTCAATTAAAACTCGTTGACGTGTATTCACGCATAAAAAAACATTACAGTGCTAAATCCAAAAACTATATGTATGCAATTTAACTTAGTCATTAATTCGTTAAAGCACTTTTTAATAAAAATAATAATTTACGATTGATTATTAGTTGATGAAATAGATTGCTTTTAAAGTAAATGATTAGTTTACTATACATTTATTTAACTTGCGTTTAGTAGCAAATGTATGAATGAACTCTTACTAAAAATCAATATGTAAACAGGCTCTAAGGAAAGTGTACACGCTCGTAGGGGCCTCATCAGATAATATCCAAAATGGAGTTATTAGAACAGCGGTTTCTTACTTACCTATTAATCTTATAATTTAGACTCAGGAATGTACCCTTGAAATTATCGGACCTTAAAAAAACCGAGTATCTTGTTATTGTTATTGCATATTGTTCCCAGATAAATACTGCATTTGTAAAAAAAACATACAATAAACGGCGGTGGGTAAGAAGTAGCATTTTTTTTTATCTAAGATGGTCGTATCACGCAATAGGTTGAAAATCACTGATGTTTCAGAACTTGGCTAGAGCTCTCTCATGCTCACATTTTGCGGAGGTTAGTGAATTTCCTCACTCTTTCACGGGAGATGCAGCCACACAGTTATAATTAAATTCACTTACTACTTACTGTATTTCCATTGTACATACATACTACAGATTTTTAGAAATGATGATATAAAATTATTCTACGATGATCTTTATGAATTTATACTATGATCGATAGAAGGATTACTTTACTAATTTTACTATTACATTTATATTAATAAACATAATAGTTAATTGGCAACATAATTCAATGAATATCAAAAAGTGCGTACACATTAATAAAAATACATAAAAATGATTTATTTCAGATCCATAGAAGTGTTAGTTAAAAAATAAGTTAGTAAATACTTACTTCAAATAATGCTAAGTACTTCAAATAACTATCATCCAAATGAAGTATCTAATCTACTTACAGATGTAACTCACCGCTGTTTTCACCGTTTAATGTGCATCTATGACAATATTGTGCTGTCTTAACAGTTATACAATATACGGCTGTAAATAAGCACACGTATCGGCTACAACAATGGTGAACCAGTAACAGATGTACATCTTCATTATGCAACTAATTTGCATTTAGTTAACGTTATCTACTCTGGATCTAAGAAAAATCACACAGCACAGATACATCTCGCCGCACAGATACTGGCAATAGGGGCGGGCAATGCAGGCTGTTGCAAAACGAACGCGTTGCTTCTTACAAATTAAAATCGGTTACCTCAAAAGTTTGAAAAATTTACGAAGCAAATAATTAGAGTCGGAACAAGCTAAGCTGCATAGCATTTGCAATAACAAATTATGGTTATGTCATCAATGTCATCATTAATGTCAAATCTCTATATAAATAGGACATTTATAATGACACTCCTTCACTTTCTTCTGTTAAAGTCGGTGCGACGTTACCTTAGACAGACTTTTAAACGATGTTTTGAAATATTTAATGAGATAAAACTACATATTTACTATTGACATTTTTTTATTTATTTAGTTGACTGGTAGAGAATGCATTTAGGCATTAAGTCCGCCATTTGTACTTTCATGTATAGTGTTATAATGTTTAAATAAATAAATTAATATTTATACATGTGTGCATTGTGTGCAACTTTTAAGATAACGTTTAAGACAGACCTTTTAAACTGTTAAAGCTTTATAATATAAATATTCTGAGTGCATAATTGTATACGCCAACTTTTTATGTCACTGGAACCTATTAATCTATTAGCACTAGCTAATCTACAAAAAATCATACTAAAAAATTAATAACAATTTAACTTTTAAGGGACTTGGCCTTATTTTTTTATGTACTTGTCACTTTGAACGATACTTATATTTCGGGTACCAATAGCAAAGTCAAATTTTAAGACTTTTAAATTAACTACCAAAGATCACGGTGCAATCGGCTTTTCGTCCCACTGGTCGATTCGTCGCTCTGATTCTTATTGCACATATCCAATTATCCACAACCACAATGGCAGAAGAATATGCTTTAGGTGCAGCTTTACACAAATCATGAGTTTCATACACATTCTCACATGCTTTGCCTCTATAAAATAGCTAATCAAGTATTAAAAAATAAAATAAACACTCGTTATTCAAAAATTTCGACATTTCGCGCTTTATTGTTTGAAATTCGAACATCGTGTTCCATTGGTCCTTGGGAGAGATGTTTTTATAAAACCTAAAACTGCGTCAACTGTCAAAAGGAGCATTCAAATGTGTATCCTAATACCAGTGTATTAAGTTGGAAATGGTTTGTATGTTGTTTGGAATTATGCCTTTTGGGTTTATTGCTTGCGTGTTGGTTGTACGGTTGGTAGTAATCTAGTTGCTTTGTTCTCGTTCTCGATTACCGTGTATGGGGAATGCTAGTAGAATTACAGCGGAAATGGTTGTGTGGCAAAATGAAGGCCGAGTTTATTGAAAGTTTGGTATATTGTAATATGTTGAACCTAGGAATTACTAGTTTAAATATCTATGACATACAATCTTACTTTATTTATAAACATTTACGTTATGTGTTTTAATAATCAAATTAACAGACAGTACAATTTTTTTTTTAAGAGACGACAATGCGAATTACTTTAAATATTATAATTGTCTTATCAAAATATTAAATTTTACTAAATAACACTAGTTTAAGACTTGTAGTTTCTATTTTGCTTTTCAAATATTGTTATTCTTCTTCCTCGCGTTGTCCCGATATTTTGCCACGGCTCATGGGAACCTGGGGTCCGCTTGACAACTAATACCAAGGTTTGGCGTAGGCACTTGTTTTTACGAAAGCGACTCTTACCGCTAGGCCACCAGGCGCTTCAAATATTGTTATTAAAACTTAAATCATTAAAATATTTAAATAAACTATTCAAGTATACCTATGTAGATGCTAGTTTCTTTAGAACTTGGCTGAGCCTCTTCTTATCTGTGATAATAAAGCATCTGTAACCATTTTAGGCAGACCCACGCATTTAATGAATGACCAATAATTTGCCAGTACTTTAAAGACCTTGATATGATGGATGGTTTAAGTGTTATAAAAACGTGCTAAAGCGTAATTTACACAACCTCGTATCTTTATTGATCGCAACGATGTAATATGTATGGTATTGTCTTAGTAATTTGGTATAAATTTGCTTGTGCATTCATTGTTTTACATGAGGGTACGGCAAGTAAGTCTTGAGCATGTTTTCTATTGCATAATTTTGGGGTATGTAAATTAATGAATTGTTAGTAATTTAGTTAATGCTTATTAGTAATTGGATCAATGGTTTATTGGTTTAAATTGGTAGGTGCTTTTGTTACTGAAGGCTTCTCCGTGTCCGTTCTAAAGATAATATGATGAGCGAGTTTTCGCAAGGGATGATAATTGGTTAAGCGTGAACAGAATCATATGTAGATTAACAATAACAACCATAGCCAGGGGTTGGCAATTGTTGGAAAGAGAGCACAAACATTGCATTATTAAATCATTCACATCGATATATCTATAAATACACTCTAAAGAGCTACGGGTTGCCAACCCCTGCCTCAATTTGAATCACCTAGAAAAACTTAATTGCTCTACCTTCTTTGCACCTTCCTATAACAATTCTTAGCAACGAAAACTTAGTACGAGTATCAAACATGGATAACGAAACGGCTATGGAAACGGAAAACTTAGATTGTACGAGTATGGTAGCAGCTATGTGGCTTCTAGCCCATAACATAACACATTGAGACAAACACATAAACACAATGGCAAACTATATGTATTGGCGTTGAAACTCTAGGTCCATGGGGTCCCAGCGCGCACAAGTTTTTTGGAGAAATCGCGAAACGTCTGGTTGACGTAACTGGTGACCGAAGAGCTGGCGGCTTCCTCGCACAACGTATCAGTATTGCGATACAACGAGGAAATGCCGCCAGCATCCTTGGTACAATGCCTCAAGGGCCTATTTTAGATATAAGCTAGTTATAGTAATCATCTGTATATATCCATTATGTATATGTATTGTTATTGTCATATGTATACAAAACATTAAAATAAAAGTAAAATAAAATACTCCAAAAATGGAAAAATTTACGCTCCCGCAGGTTGCGGATTCGAGTCCTGCCAGAAGCGTAACTTTTTCCATTTTTTCCTTTAATATAAAATTTGGAGTATCGCTCGTAGACGTATCTGCTTGTTAATAAATTAAAATCAAATACAATAAAAATAATTAAAAATTAATAGCTTAAGATTAATGAATAAATGACAACAATAATTAATTATAAAACCTTACCTAGGTATTACTTATGTCATTTAGTACAGTTATGGGACACCGGTACATGCAATGACAACCAGTGTCCCATAAACAGCCCATAAATGGTTAAATGATTTCTTATTCTAAGCCTCTATCTAATATAAACCCAAATAGATAACAAAGCCTTCTTAAAATTGAAACATTTAATTTCATAATTTGAACGGTTAACCACAGCGTTACATTTTCGAAAAGGGTTTATATCTCACTCAATTATTCCAACGCAAAATAGACCAAAATTCTTTATAATAACTTTTAAACTTCAAACTCAAGAAGTCAAGACAAATACCACATGTGTTTGGAAAACAGCTGAGTTTTTTTAACGCTTTACCGCGTTTCGTATCGTTTACGCGCTCTTTTGTTTTTTCTTTTAATGTAATTAAGTAATATCATAATGATTGAATTATGTAATTGTTTTGACATGCATATTACTTATGTGATTTAAGTAGTGTGCTTGATGCATAAAATTAGGCTGCCAGGTAATCTTTTGGCCTACAAATGATTTCAAAAATAAAGACTGATATAACGGCCTCTTACTGTGTGTTTATGAATGTTATCTATGTATCTAAGTATCTTGTGAAGCTTACCGTCTTTTGTATAAAATACATGCGCGAAATGTTGTGTCTCACAGATACATATGTTATTACTATTTAATAGTACATTACGATACAAGTGCGAAAAATAGGAAATTCGAAACGAGTGGCGATAAATTAAAACACGACCGAAGGGAGTGTTTTAAATCGACACGAGTTGCGAATTACCTATTCGCACATGTATCGTACAACGTTTTACAGTACATATGGCCCTTTAAATGTTCGACACAGTAACGTAATATGCTACTTCTCGCACTAGTGCTATAAAGTAGCCCCATATGTACTTACTGTAAATTTAAATATTAATATAGCCCGTTAGCTTGAACATGTCATCCTCGCTTAAGTCTTTGCCTACGGTGGTTCGTTGATCGGGTCCAAAGAGTAAAGTATATAGGTAGTTTGGGACTAGGTCGATCTGTCAAAAACTGTCCCCAAATATTTATTTATTAATTTTATTTACTTACATATTTAGATAAAGTAAAAAAAATATACAAAAACCAAACAAAATATTATTAAAGATAGGGTGTAGAGATATCGGAGTGATTTTACTATTACGTATAACAAATTTTGTACTACATTTGTTATTTATTTATTGTATGGCTTATTCTATATCACTGGATCAATAAATGGTCAAAATTAATCAAAATTAGAAATACAGATCTGTTAGTATTTTAAATTTTTGCCCGCTTCAGCTAGGTAGCTGCTGCATAGGAGATGGTCTTGAAGTCTTCTGCGTGTCCTGGGTATTTAGTGAGGGGGCACTCCAATACCACGTGGTCAATCGTCTGCTTGGTGTGACCGCAATCGCAAGCAGGCAGGGAGCGGAAACCGGTATTTTTTGTATGGGAACGAAAACGGTATTTTTTCGTTCTTTGTTAATTACTTCATTTCTAATTAGGCAATCTAATAATACGAAGTCGTTATCTGAAAACACAACTGAGTCCTACATTTAGAGTATAAAATAAACCGAAATATATGGTTATTTCGATGTTTTTGCAAAAAACCGGTTCCGATCCCTGCAAGCAGGAGATGTGCTCCAGCCCCATTTGTGTCATTGATAGGCACAGTTTCCTACTCCCGTTCTAATCTAAGTCGGTTTAGAGCAGTCCAGAATCGGCGTGGTTCTTTGAATCCAGCAGGAGGTTTCTGAGGTGTGAATGTGACATAGTTGGAAGAAACTAAATTTTATGTATTTTTGAAACTAGAAGGTCAAAAAGAACATAAAACTTTTTAATTGCCCCTATAATGGCGTAAGCTTTGTCTATGGTCCTATGCAAATACTGTTTTTAAGAAAGCGTCAAGGGCAGTCCCACGACCCGGTCCCATGGAACAATGTCGGCTACAAATTATAGCTTCTTATTGCTTAACGAAGTATTTATTACCTGTTAATTATGTAACAACAGCTTTGGTCTTGTTTAGTTTTAATTAATTGAAGAGAAAGCATGGTTTTTAATATTTTTCGTTATTTATAGGTAAGGTGTATTTCGGTAATTCTGAAAAGTTGAGAATGACGGGTTCCAAAAATGAACTCTAGTATGCTAGAAATAGGGGTGATTTTCGGAATTAGCGCTATTCTAAAGAAGTTGGAATTACCCGAATACATCTTAAAACAGGTGTTTTTTTCTGATAAAACATCCTTAAACTTTGTAATCTTTGATCTTCTTTCGGGGATCTCGGAAACGGCTCAAACGATTTCGATGAAATTTGCTATATGAGGGTTTTCGGGGGCGAAAAAACGATCTAGCTACTCTAGCTAGGTCTTGTCTCTGGAAGAACACGCATTCTTGAGATTTTATTTATTTTCCAAGCAAAGCTCGGTCTCCCATATTTAAAATTCATTAAATCCTCTTAAACCTACAAAGGTCTAGCAACGAGAATGTGATTCCGCTAAAACTTTTTCAGAAACCTCTTGCCATCCCCTTTATTGCAATGCTTGTTTGCCACCGATATGGTAGGAAGGAACCGGCTACAAATGTTATAATGTTATTTTTAAAGCCTATGCTACAATAAGTTAAACTGTTGTTAACTAATGCAACTGCTTCGGGTTAATGTCCATTGCCCAAACGGTTAATTGACCAATGTTAAACCTTATTACCGAGGCATACGGTTCACGGGTAGTCAGCAGAGAGCTGCTATTAGTCCATTGGGCAACCGGTACGGTTCGTATTCGTATCGAACTTTGATTGATTATGGGAAGCCAGTGGCGTACAACCTTTTTGATCAAAACACTTTCACATCACTTCGATCAAACAATACTCGTGTCTGTACCTGTAAGAAAATAAATTTCGAATTATGGGGCCAAATAAATAAATATATGATTATGATTAAGGATGTTTTAATTGTAAGTTTTTTATGTATTGTATCTTGTTTTTATTTAATTTATTGCAATGCTATTACTTTGATTTATTAGTAGTTTGTGAACGGAGAAGGATGTTTTAGTTCCGTTTCGTGAAAATAATAAAAGGCATATTTATTGACGTAGTTCATAGGCACAGGGTCACTGCCGAGGTACCGAGTGACTAGGTCCGACCGGTCGTCAAATAGTCAACTTAGGAGGAAAGGAGACGACCGCTTCTCCATACAAATGTAGTCCGCATTTTCCTCTCTATAACCATAAAAAAACCGAAAAAAAAATCAAACAAAGGGGTAAACAAAATCAAACTAAGCTGTGGTTGGTAAACATCAAACTGTGTCAAAATATTTTCAATAATATTAATATCCAAAGAGGAAAATGCGTACTATGTTTGTATGAAAAGGCGATTTCGTGCGGCCGTCAACTTTCATCTTTATGACTTATTACAGTTTTTATATGATATTTCATTTATTTATTGCTCTAAATTACTAATGCTACAATATAACGCTGCTGCACTCCAATATTATACAACATATATCAGTCAATCGCTTCACGGTACACGATCAACAAAAACAAAAGACTGCACAAATTACCAAAAACAATTAAAGCTTTCAACAAAATCAATGCAGCATCCGTTCTTGAACTAAATCTTATAAAATTAATAACCCACAAGGTTGGCTGCCTCTGTCTCTTATTGGTGCAAGGCCAGCGTTGCCTTATAGTTTATGGTCCCATACTGTTATTATCGAATTAGTATTAGCGATTATAATCACGATTTTGATAATAAATGGGAATAGTAGGTACTGATAGTACCTAGAAAATATATCTCACAATCACAACCCTCGTAAGGGTAATTAGTAAACCAATATCTTAGCTTATTCCCAGCTTTTTGGCATGGTGTGCGAAGGGAGCCGAATCCTAAATAAGTTTTTGGCAAAAATTTCATTTATGGTACAAGATTTTATCGCTGACTGTACTTTGTTTTCCACAGGCAACTAATACTCGTCGAGCAAATTCTAAAAACCCCAAACATAATTTGGTTGCGTTGTTATCACAGAGTTCCTATGTCCACCTCTTGTCTCCATCATGAGATCAACTCGATGGTACCATAATATTGCCTTGTCACCCAACTTACTTATGTATGCAAATTTTCAGCTCGATCGGAAACCGGGAAGTGGATCAAATTTAACTTGCAAGATTACAGAGAACGGGACAGGTGAAACTAAATAAAAGCTTGTAAAATTGGTACAGGCACTGATTTTATGAAAGTGACTATGACTACCAATAGTACCGACTGAATTTCGCACTGAAGAAGAGGATTGGAATTGCTACTTATACAAAGTTCCACTCAAAAGAGCTATACATTTTCTTAGAAAAATATTAAGATCCATTAAAGGTTTTTAAAGGGTCGGCAACGCGCATTTAATATCTCTGGTGTTGCAGGCGTCCATAGGCTACGGTGACTGCTTATCATCAGGCGGGCCGTATGCTTGTTTGCCACCGTCGTAGTATACAAAAACATTTGATTGTCACAAAACAAAATGCTTCAACTAACCAAGCATGTAGGTACAGGTAGGTACCTAAACGGTACTTAATTTTTATCGCCAAATTTAATCGTTGTTTTTATTATTTTTCGGTAGTTCCGAATTGTTTCCTCTATCAAAACTAGCTTAGCATACAGAATCAGGAATACATTAAACACTTCGCAGTAAAGCTCAGAAGAACAGTATACAAATTTAGCCAGTATTTTACGTTCCTATCCTACGAATACATACACGTTGTAACTAAATTACGAGTCCGACCGAAGCTTCGGTACCGGTCTCGGTTTCGGTTCAGTCTTATGACAAACCTTTTGGCCGCGCTGAAACTGTATTTTCAGTAGTGTCCGACCGGTCATGGACTATTTAACAAATATCTTTTTATATCAGGTGTTACAGACAGTCCCCTTTGCCGAGGATGCATGGAGTGAAATAGAACAGTTTCTTTGATATGCGACTAATGCGACCTTAAGCTGAATTTGCTATAAGAGGCAGCAATTATCGAAAGTCTATTCTTTGGAAGACTTGATTACTATATTTACTATCCGATCCGATCCCCTATCACAGGGATCGGCTAAGCACGGCTCGCAAGCGCATGCGGCTCTTTGAAGATAAGATTACGGTTGTTTGAGCCCCACAAAATATCAACACTTACGAGACTATTGAAAATAACATTTGCCACTCTTTGAAAAAATCCTAAAATTTACGATTTTTTACTGCCTTTGGCTCTTCTCAAAAGTTGAGACCGCCAAAATATCAACACTTAAGACACCACTGAAAACAACATTTGAAACCTAATGTTTTTTACGCATTTGGCTTTTCTGAAAAGTTTGCCGACCCCTGCCCTATCATAATGGTCTTGTATGAAGTTTAAATACTGAGTAAAAATCTCCAACTGTGTTAAACGAGTTCATTTGGGAGTTGAGCGTGGCAAATGTTTATAGCGCATTACAGTAATTTGGTGCTTAGTTATAAGTAGATCCCTCTAGATATACATATGACTAAAGTACTAAACATTAAACTAAGAACACGATTTGACCTTAGGCATAAAAAATCCGGCTGGTGCATCAGCATATGGCACATAATTAGGAAAGGCTGCCAACATCCTCGGCTCCATGTTTATACTTTTGAAAATTGTGTAGGTATTTAAGTTTATTTTTATTTAATATATAAGTTTGGATAATTTATAATATTTTACGTGCCTATAAATAATAATTATATGGCCTATGCTGGAAAGCAAGACATTCTCGACTCCGATGTCTGAAACTGAGCATTGATATATAATAATAGTTTTTAAAGTAAGTATAAGATAAGTGAAACTAGGAAATACGATGTTTATTATATTTTGTAAACTATTAGTTAATAAGATTGTTAAATAAAGGAATTGAATTGAATAAATAATAAAACTTTAAGGTTTTTGAATATTTTTTTCTAGCAAACAATTATATAAACATAATACTTACGGATAACAATCAGCATTGCGTCTCTATTAAAACTCTCAACCCCTACATTTACCACGTTCATATTCCTGGTTACCTAAGAATGAATTCATTTAAGTTTAGACAGCTGACAGTATGCTTTTTTATTTATATTTAGGTATACCTTTTTCAAGCTTTTTTGTATCGGATAAAGGTACCAAACTACCAACAGAACCCTCCTTGCTAATTTTGAGACTCATTTGGAAGTTTTCAACGGTGTTCAATAAAATAAAAGGCGGTGTTATTGTCAGATTACAAAATACATGGAAAAAAGTGCAAAAATGTTATTTTCGATTCATGGAAATGGAACGGATTTAGCACAGGAGCTAAATCCTAGTTCATTGAACTAAAAAACTAGACGCCATAAAAAAGAAATTAAATGGTTTCTCGGGAAATAATAACAGTAACAGTAACTTTAGAACCTGTCCACAAGCAGCTTATTTGCTTTTACCCGACGTGACCTGACTAACGAAGTTATGTAGACATACAGGGTGTTTCTTTACTCACCTGCATAATTTACGGGATGAATATATAGGTCATACCGAGTAACTTTTACTATGGGACCAACCCTGAAATCACGAAAAAAAAATTGGCTAATTGTTCTAAATATATTCATCTTTATTTAGTTATAGAATAATAAATACTTTTCAATTTAACGCATAATTTGATCCGTTACTTTTGATACTGCCTATACAATACAGTGAACAGGAAAACAAACTATTTTATTTGCAATTGGTAACCATTGTTGTAACTATAAAATAAGGTATCTGCCAGGATTTGAAAATGTGTGAATTACCTACTTATTTTTTTTATAAAATTTATGACCTGCATAATGGCGCTAGTTCCATTCCACTTCAAGCTATGGAAGGGTAGAGGCAAGGAACAGAAACTCCTTAGGCAGAACTGTTGCAAAAGTGTAGCTATCAGCTAGTTCCAAATCTCTCCAGAGTAGCGCTAGCGCTAGAGTAGCTAAGAACCTAGGGCGTTATTGACGAAGTGAAGTGCGCTGTCTAAGATTAGATATTTTTCTCAAGTTTTTTTTTATACTACGTCGGAGACAAACAAGCATACGGCCTGCCTGATGGTAAGCAGTCTCCGTAGCCTATGTACACCTGCAACTCCAGAGGAGTTACATGCGCGTTGCCGACCCTAACCCCACCCCCCTCGTTGAGCTCTGGCAACCTTACTCACCGGCAGGAACACAACACTATGAGTAGGGTCAAGTGTTATTTGGCTGCGGTTTTCTGTAAGGTGGAGGTACTTCCCCAGTTGGGCTCTGTTCTAGATCTGGGATGGCATCTGCTGTGCTGTGCCCTACCACACATTGCCCATACCTCTGTTTTGGACGTAGTTTAAGGACATACCCGGGTCCAGAAGTGTATACAATACGCCACCTATTTATGGTTTTTTGTCGGACACTTTTTGGTATATGGAGATTCTGTTCCTTTCCTCTACCTTCTGTCATTTCAAGCGCTTTGTGATTTATTAAGTTTACATAGGTATTTAAACTGTCAAGCCAAGTTCAAGAAAAACGAAATGGCGACGCGACGGTCTTTTGAAGTCATAAACATTTCCATTTGTTTTCAAGCAGACGAACAGTAGGTACGAATGCCAGTACCTGCTTACTTATTACATCTCTATTAGCATCGAATTCATCAGGCCCTTACTTACCGAGGCCACAAAAATAAAGTTAAACCACAAATGATGGCCCGTGATGGCTCTATATAAAACATCTCTGCGCTATGTAGATCAGTTGCAATTTGAATTTAGAACGGTGAACGCGCATTTTGGTACGCACGAGATTTGCGCGCGAAAATCGGGATTGTTTTTTTTTGTTCTGTTAGTGATTTTTGTTGTGTTTTTGAAAAGGTTTGTCTAGTTTTTTAAGTAATTTAGATTCTCAATTAAATTTGTTGGAAACTTGGTGTTATTGATATTTATTTTATTTATGAATGACTTTAAATAAACATTGACATATAACAAGTAACAATAGTCAAAAATCACCAATATTGGTGTTATAATTAATAATATAATAATTTTAAGTTTTTAATTAATAATTATGACATTTTCTATTTTATGTTGTTAATGGTTGGTATGATTACTACCTATTACATAATATTTATTAAATATTAAAAAATATATTGTCAAAAAGTTTGACATATTCCACTTAATATCTAACTATATCGAAAAAACTTAATAATTCTTCAATATTAACATACTTAAATCATAACCTTAACATTAATTGTTATCAAATCAACACCGCACTAATTAATTTAGACGATAATATTTTATGAATCACAGATGTGTAAATATTTATCGTATCAGCGACACCATATACTCGTATTATTTTGATTTACACTGGGTGCCTCCAAAAAAGAATGAAAAATATCAAAAATGGTTCAACACAGCGGTGTTTCGCCCTGAATTATTATTATTTTGTTTTTTTTTAATCATATTCAATTTTCTCCTGGCGCATTTCCTACCCTAAACCTATATGCAAGTTTTACGCCCACCACCCACCAGATTTATAACCGATGATATCACAAAAGCGTAAAGAATTGTGAAAATATTATTAAATTATTAGGTAATACTCTCTAATTATATTTATTTACTGATTTATAATGTGTCGATTTCTTACATAAAACTTAAATTGTAATAAAACAAAGATTGTAAAGAGCCCATTATTGCATCCGAGTTAACATCATAGATATGAATCTAGCTTTCCCAGCGTGGGAAGTTCCCGGCTTCTTGTATGGGAAACGTACCCACGGGGGTATCCATTTAGATAATCTTGGATTACGAATTCAAGCTAACGTGGTTATTTAGATGATAACTCCTATTAAAAACTGGTCAATTTATGGCTAAGGATGTATCCATACTTGTATAGTCTGGTCAGAAAGAGAAGAATCGTGGAATGTATGGAGCCCAATACATTCCACGACTTTTCTCTTTCCGACCAGACTATACAGATGTATTCGCCAAAGACCACTCGGTAGATAATATTGTGTGCCTAACTGTAGTGTTACCATACGTCCCATACCGGACTGTCACGCAGCGTCCCGTATTTTTCCCGTCCTGTTTTTGTTTACACCTCCCCACCCCCGTAACGCTGTTACTACCCGATTTGTCCCGTATCAGTTCCGAATAATTATGGTAACCCTACCTAACTACACATTGCTGATTATTGAAATACAACTAATTCAATCAATCGATAAAATACCGCAATGCATCCAAAACGCATGCAATATCAATGAAGTTCTTACATCCCATATCCCATTACTAAGATAGCTCAATCCCCAATTCCCCACCAAGCCCAGTAGGAAATAATTAAGACAATCTGTAAATTAAGGGCTTAAGTAAAAAAAAAAAAAAAATAACCACGCCTTCAACTTATACTGCAACACCAAACCACAACAGACGTAAGCATAATTAGAACAGTGGCACGCATTTAGTAAATGCAGTTAGCACTTCGTCGCCAGATTATGACATTTGCGCGACTTCTGTGGCGACTTATTACACTTCATTACGACTGTTATGCTCTGCGATTTAAATGAATACACGTAATAAAACTATTTGTTCATTTTAATTATGTTTGTTCCAAGTTCCGACTTAGTGCGTTAGTTTTTTTTATTGAGATTTAATGCGTAGGTACTGTAGGACATATTTCGTATGGCATTAGATCTAGCTACATAGTTTAATTCCTAATGATACGATGAAAAAAAAACAATAATACAATATTTGGCGTAAGTAATAGAACGCACGAAAGTGCACTAGCCGAGTCGAATGAAAAACACTGCATCAAACAGTTCAAAAGTATACAAGTAAATTGTATTCTTACTTATTTAATGACATAATTTAAAATACCATGTTTGTTTCAGATTTCAATACAACGATAATCTTCGAGATGGTGTTTTTCAAAGTAAGTTAATGAGTATTTAAATTGAAAATGATAGGTACATGATGATGATGTATCATTATGATAATATGTTCTAAAGTCAAATGTATTAATTCCATATCTCTAAGTTATACAAAATACATTAAAATTAACAGTAGGTAAATGAAATGCTTTAAAACTAATAAAATACAATAAAACTTATCTATCCTACCTAACATATGTGAAGTTTAGAAAAGTTAAATATACTTATTTATAAAAAAAATTGGGGACAATCTTACACAGATCAACCTACTAAATAAATAAATAAATAAAATAAATATTAAAGGACATTATTACTTACACAAATTGACTAAGTCACAGTAAGTTAAACTACTACCCCAAATTAAGCAAAGATGTTACTATGGGTACTAGTACTAGGCGAAGATATAGATACTTATATAGTTAAATATATATGTTAATATTTTAAATACATAGATAACATCCTTAATTGGGGAACACATTATTCGTGATATACACACAAATAAATGACCTTACCGGGATTCAAACCCGGATAGCCTAGGGAGGCCGTTAAATATATACATTAATTAATTACTCAATACATATAATTATTAAAAATATAATATAATTATTAGTTAAATTATTTTGCTTAATCCGGCGCAACATATATTTTGTGTTTATTTTTATAAAGATAAAGTAAAGAAAGAAGATTATCTTAATGAAGATCCTTCTAAAATATGTCTTTCTTAATCAACCATACCTACTTATCTCAAGTAGCGTATCCACGCATGCGTATTAGATTACGTCTATGATGATCTGATTCGCAACGCATAATAAAAACTAAATCAAATTCGTATTACCGTATTATACGTACTTCATATTACCGCGCAAAGTATAGCCGGAATGAGATTTGAGTATGCAATTGTAACTAGATTAGAATATCGTATATATGACGTAATTAATTTTTTGTTTTTCGAGTTTGTTCGTTTTTAGGGTTCCGTACCTCATAAGGAAAAACCCTTATAAGATTACTCGTACGTCTGTCTATCTATCTGTCCGTCTGTCACATCCTATTTGCGCCGAAACTACTGGACCAATAAAGATGAAATTTGGTAGACATATGTAAAACTGTGACTCGAAGACGGTCATGTGACTTAAGCTGGTGAAATTTTGAATATAGGGGGCACTCATGGGGGGTAATGAGGCCAACTGATTACCACTTCGCCGGACGATATAGGTTGTCGATCAGTAAAGTCATTAATAAAAGCTGACAATCGCGAATAACATTACAGGCCGATATTGTCTGGCGAACTGGTCTATCACTATATATCAAATCCCTTTCATAGAATCTGAAATATTTATTATTATTATTTTAGTAGTTATTTAAGGGTCTAACATTTTAAAAAGAATACACATAAACATAACAGTTCTTTACTACTGGAAGTATTAGAAAAAAATAAATTATTTTCAGAAAATATTTTCAGTTATTTCTGTTTATAACAGTTCTTTCTCTAAGGATGACAGGAAATCTATCAGAAAGTCTTCAGTCAAGCGTAAGTCCGACTTAAGAAAAAAACTTAAGTTATTTATGAGTTACACTAATTGCCGTTGTGAAGGCGTTACAGACTCTGGTTAAATTTTGTGAGCAGGTTTGATAGTTATATACAATAGAAATGTCAATAGAAACTCTATTGTTTCGTTTTATTTTTTACTGAAGTTGAGGTAAAACTGGATTTTGATGGCAGTCCCGAAAGTACCGAAAATAACGGGAAATCCCGGTTTAATTTTTAGCTGGTACCGAAAATCCCGGTTCTTTTAAACAGTACCGGTTCTGCAATCCCTAGTTTCATATGAGTTATCGAGTATATTTCTGTAAAGTGATTTGCATAAAAATCCGAAAAACGTATAATATATCGATGTGACATTCCCGCGCTACAATAAATAACATGCGAACTCTAGGCAAACATTCCTTCCGTCTTGCCCAGAATAAGTTTTTGATATAATTTGTGACGATATACATATAATAGTAACCTTTTAAAATATTTAACTTATTAATTAAGAAATATGTCCTGTAATCTTAATGTTGTAAATCGTAAAAACATAACTTCACAATTTTTAAATGATCCAGTTTCACGGTACGACTTGGCGAGATTTGAACTGAACTGTCAATATAGTTTCATAATCAATATACATTAGATTTAAATTATTAAGACCCTAAAGTATCCTACTGCTGGGCAAACATCTGGGCTTTCAATCCTCCCATTTAAGCTTTTTGGCTTTTGGTGATTAAGCTGTTGAGAAATATTTCCAATACCTGGATGAATTTACTTGACTTACTAATCATTTGCGATTTTTCGATAACCCACATGCCCCCGAATTTCTACATTACATCACTCGCGACATTGGACGCATTTCACAGACCGTACATATTTATGTCATTATATTCCGTTCAATTGCCATAATAACATATAACATATAATAACATGTATGTGGGCCGTTTCACAATACCTACTGTAGCATGATAAGTAATCGTTTGTTGGTAGATATTAATTAAAATAATAGCGGCAATAAAAATAGAAAAGTGAAGGATAATTTTGCAATGATTTATGAAATTTCAGCATATTAAGTGAATTGTATATATAAATGACAAAGTATGACTATTACTGAATAAATGATATGATATCAATGAAAACTTTTACCCTCGAAATGGCGTTAAAATTTTAGAAATACATATTTACAATGAATGTACCTCCTGACATCTTTTGCCGCACATCTCTCTCGCACTAATTGCAACGATCGCAACGAGTGATCAGTGAATAAAATGTAAATTTGAAAAATTAGAATGTCTTTCCTGACTTTTAGCACGGTATCATTTACTGATGACTAAAGTCATTCATCTTTACAGATTGTATATATGATCATCACATCCTAAATCCTAATAAAATAATTCGAGATAAGGATGGTTCGATCGTGACTCTTTGTTTTGCTGGACTTGGAGGGAGCACTGCCGTGCCCCTAGATAACGTACCTTAAAATTGTCCACAATATACACTACATACTACATAGGAACAACTTACTGCTGTGCTGATCAACGATTTATTTTTTACTTTTTAAATATATATTAATATATATTTGTTTTCTAGTTAAAAGCGATCACAAAAACGAACTAGTCATAACTAATCTTTACCGCTTTCGGTGCAAAGGTGCCCATAACGCTCGCGGCATTACCACGTTAGATAGCTATGGACAGCATTTGCACAGAATAAGATAATATTATTATTTTCGATAAAATTGTCGGTATGTAAACTAAGGGTCATGGCACACTGCGCCCGATTCGCACGTCGGTCCGACGTGCGAGCGGGATGTCGCTATAATACGTTCATAGTGTTGTGTCCCTCAAACTTCGGAGTGATGTGCGAATCGGACGCAGTGTGCCATGCGCCTAAGTAAAATCCATAAGTCTTGGCATATATTAATATTAAATTCAAATGCACAAGAATGACAAGTTTTACTCAACTACCTATGCTCTAGAATCTAGGATACATGAACGACGCGGCATTCTAATGGTTTCTTGACGCAATGGGCCCTAATATTACACTGCGGGCCACTCGCACCGGCGATTTGCTGGAGCGGTTCACATGGCCCTAGGTTTCATGTAATAATCAGTTTTCATAGCAGGCTGCGAAAGAGCAGTTACCTACTTAATAAATAGAAAGTATAAAAAATACGATATAATTTATCTAAGGCAGTATTTTCTTATAAATTTATAAGCCATCATTTTATTACCCATTACCCATTTAACAAACGTCTTTTTGACCTTAAAATTGCGTCGATTTTAATAAAAAATATTTCTTTACTTTTTTTTATAATGCGCATTAATTAGCAAACAAAATCTGATCTGATTAAGTCATATACATCATACATATTTATTTTCATATTATTTCATCTAAACAAACTGTTTTTTAGTATATTAGGTTAGTGTTTTATTTTCAGTTATAAAACATCCAAATGTAAATTCGCACACTTATTAATTTACCAAGACGCTACAAAATGCTAAAAATATTAACAAAAATCTATTTGGTCAAGATAATCAGAACCTGCAGTGTGCAGTGAAGTTTTCGGCACTTGGCCATTGCACTATTTGCACTACCGTGCCTCTACCTACTACACTAAAGCAAGTCTTTACGTCTTACGTCTTTTTTGAACTACAATGAAATCATCATCATCATGTATCAAGGCAACCAATTTCCGTAATCCATATTTCCATGTAATCCTACACTAAATTGTATAACAAAGGGATCTACCACAATGAAACTATTGTATGCTAAACTTACTTTTATAAAACGTCGTATAACTCTTAGAAATACTCGGCGCTTACGTCATTCTTTATACGAAGTGTTGTAAACAGCGAAAGATATGTTTTGAGCTCTAATTCAGAAAGCGTAAGGTAGGTATTTGTATGAACAGGAATACCAATTAAAATGCGAAATAATCTATGGAAATGAGACGGGATCGGATCTTTGTCTTTCAATGTTTGTTTGTATCTCGGGAAATTGTTGTCTTTGATATTAAGCCGCCTATTAAATTATCTTTTGACGAGACAACCTCAAGACAAGATATATCAATGAATTAGTGACCTCTGCCTCTGCATCTTGTTTTGTTTATGTATATAGGTAATCCTTTAGTCCCGTATGTCCCTATGACCATACCACTGGGGAGACTTCACCCTAGAGAGACATGGTAAAACAGATGTAAAATAAAATAGCAATTCTAATCCTACGACGTTGTCAAAATCAGAACATTTAATTTATAATTTAAATGAGTAAGTGTCTCCCCTCTCCCCAACCTAAATTATACGTCTACATAATATATATGTACGACATAATATGGTCTATATGGTATATTGCTATGGGTCAGCAATTCTGTTCTCAGATGTTTAATGATGATAGGTCATGTCATGTCATGTCATTGCCATCATCATTTTACTTACTTTACTTTGAGACCTCAACAAATTTGGCCAAAAACAAAAAGGTTACCGACTGTAATTTTCTTCTATTTTGTTCCTTAGTTGTTGGACAACCTATACTTACAGGGTGTTTATTATCACCTGCAATAATTTACGGCCTGAATATATATAGGTCATACCAGGGATCGGAAACCGGTATTTTTTGTATGGGAACGAAAACGGTATTTTTTCGTTCTTTGTTAATTACTTCATTTCTAATTAGGCAATCTAATAATACGAAGTCGTTATCTGAAAACACAACTGAGTCCTACATTTAGAGTATAAAATAAACCGAAATATATGGTTATTTCGATGTTTTTGCAAAAAACCGGTTCCGATCCCTGGGTCATACTGAGCAACTTTCACCATGGAACCAACCCCGAAATCACGAAATACAAAATGTCAAGATCAGACATCCAACATTTATGAAACATCCAATTTTTTCTTCTTGATTTCGGGGTTGGTTCCATAGTAAAAGTTTCTCATAATGACCTATATATTCACCCCGTAAATTATTGCAGGTGACTAAATAAACGTCCTGTACCCCTAGTGTAAATTTAATGGACATCATAACGTGACGAACGCGTTTGCGTTAAGTCTCATTTTGTATAGGATTTTGAGTTTCCAAAACGTCCCGCTTGGCGCGCTCTTTCTAAATCCAATACAAAATGAGATTAAACGCAAACGCGTACGTCACGTTTCGAGATCGAATTTATTTACACTAGGGGTACTGTATAAAAAAATACTATAAAGTATATCGCCAAATAATATATTATAATGTAAATTAAGTAGGTAATACCTGTTGCAAATTTTGCAATGTTTAACTCACACTCACACTGAAATATCAGATTTTAGGAAATGACTAAGCGTAATACTTTAAACTATTTCGGATGTTAGAAATTAGAAACAATAAATCTGAATTTGTCAGCTTTCGCGTCATATAAAAGCATTATTATGCAACACTATTATAATTGTAATTACAATGACGTGAACAATAGTTTTCAAGTTAATTATATTTGGTCAGTGGCATACTTACCTAGCTATATTTAGTACACTAATCATGAGTTAATATATAGAAAGGATGTTAAAATGCTTGCGAAACAGAAAAAGAAACATTTTTACCATAGATTTATAATTAGCCTAGATGCCTAGTCGTACATCCCTAGTGAAGCCATTTCGAGTACGACATTATGTCGCCCTCGTGTCATCGTATCCGAACGGCCCTCGCAGTACTCAAGGTCGAGTTGGTTTGTGTACACCTCCCGGTTATAAATTAAAAAATACAAGAAAGATGGTTGTTTGTGCGGTGAATGGATGTCACAACACATCAGTGAATAAAAACAAACCGCCTGATATAACATTTCACGCGTAAGTATCCAGTTTAATGTGATATTTTTACGTAATTGTAAATACAAAAATCCAAATTTTCGTCAGCCGCCATTACTTATAAATGTTGCCAGGTGATATGAATCTTTTTTCCTCCAAATGAGGCATGACGATTATATTGATAAAATAAAATTAATATGCTTACTTTAAGTTCCTTGTATGACTGTAGAAAATATTCTTTTTTAGTTTTTCATTCTTTTATTTCAAATTATGTTTTGTCTTTGCGAGGGTTTCAAGTTACGAGAGTTAAACAAATTTTGCCCCAAGTGAAACACAAAACTTTTCACCACACCAACCCGAAGAAAATATTAAATGTAAGATATCAAATAAAATCAAACCAAATCGAATCCAAATGATCGTCATTAAATATTTATCATTTAAAATCATTATTCCAAAGTCAATTCTACCAGCTATTATCTGTGCACATTTGTACAATAAAAAAATAAACGTTTTTTACTTAAACATTATTTCACAAAGTACAGAAATGCATGCAGTCCTTAAAGAAACCTTGAAAGCTTTTGCTATAAATTTAGTGGTTAAAATCCATCTACTTTAAGGGGAATAAATGAACTCTGGCAACCCGTTTTTGTATGTATGTGTGTGTCGCTGAGCGTAAGACACGAGCGTCGCACGCACACATCGATCGTGTTTCGGCTTCACTTTTAACAGATTAGCCTTATGAGGACTAACTGTCTATGTGTGATAGGTCAGTGATTTTTACCACACCAGCTGGTAAAGGCTCTCATTATTATTAAAAACTGATGCGAAAGTTGTATTTTATCAACAAGGGTGGCAAAGTAAAATGATGTGAATTTTGTGTTGTTTCCATGGTAAATATTTAATAACATCTAGCTGGATTTGATTCGTAATGTTTTACAGTTAGTATTTTACTCGCGTTAGTGGTGAAAAAAAAATGTGTTGTCTTTCAGTAGCAAGGTTTGTTTAACCTTCGCGCCTTGAAACCCTCGCAACGCTCAGGATTTCACTTTTCGAAATGCTCGGTACGCTCGTGGTACGAAGTTAACGAAATCTTTCGCTTATTCGTGTATCAGTATTAGCACGAGGGGTTGATCAACAACAACTGCAAATAAATACTTAACTATTTTTTTGACTCCCAACATTTTACATGCCTACTATAGATGTTTGGAAGCTCTTTGCCTACTATTAAGTACTCAAAAAAAAATACATTTTGGACTTTTGAGAAACGTTGTTTTTCTATTTATTGTATTTTATGTTTATGTAGGTATATTGGTTCCGCAATAGTGATTTGCTGTTTTTATTGATATTGATTTGTATTGAAACTCTATTGCCATTATACTATCGACGTTACATCCTCGAGATTTAATTTTGACTAGGTAGTACACTGTTTAATGTACTAGGCATCCAGCACAATATTTAGATATAAGAAAATAAAAATGTCAATTGATCCTCTCGTTCTCTCCGCTGCGCCCTCTGTCGGCGCGCGCTTCACCTCATTCGCTTTTTTTGTGCGGGCATCGCAGTACACTCTCGTTCAAGTTTTTTCAATTTAAATTATGAATCTTGTGAAAATAAGTGAAATCTTACCGCATACGTATAAAAGGATATCACGACAACATGAGAAAACGAAGAAGACGTCGCTCAGAATATATTAACAAACGACTAAAACGCAGTGTGGATCGGCGCCATTATTATTATAGTGACGATGAAGGTGAGTTTATTGTTTCGAAGTAAATTTGTTAAAGCTGATTGCGCGGACACTATGGTGCAGGAGCGGCGACGGCGAGCCTCCGCTGTTTGCTACCTACCGCACATCTTAAAAAATGTAAACACACCAATCAAGTGCTTCACGGTTCGTTTATGAACCAGTTACCAATGTAATTAGGCGCATTTTACACGGATCGACATGCATGGCTATTAGAATGAATCTGTTACATAAATAGCCTTGTTAATAATGAAATATTCGTCCTTATGTAACTGTTTTTAAGCCCTACGCTGTTGTGTGCTGCAAATCCTAATATGTGTGGATATCGTATGTGTAATGAACACAATAAATTATAGTTATTTAGAACCGTGATGCGATTACGGTCAATAACTGGTCTAGAATTGCGATGCGATTGCAATCAATGACTTTAAACGTTAAGTTTGGCAACAAACTTTTTAATGTTTAGCCCTCATACCTTGACTTGTTTATAATAAGTTATTTAGAACCGTGATGCGATTACGGTCAATAACTGTAGTCTAGAATTGCGATGCGATTGCAATCAATGACTATAAACCAGGGATCGGAACCGGTTTTTTGCAAAAACATCGAAATAACCATATATATTTTATACTCAAAATGTAGGACTCAGTTGTGTTTTTAGATAACGACTTCGTATTATTACATTGCCCGATTAGAAATGAAATAATTAACAAAGAACGAAAAAATACCGTTTTCGTTCCCATACAAAAAATACCGGTTTCCGATCCCTGCTATAAACGTTAAGTTTGGCAACAAACTTTTTAATTTTTAGCCCTAATGCCATGATTTGTTTATAACAAGTTATTAGAACCGTGATGCGATTACGGTCAATAACTGTAGTCTAGAATTGCGATGAGATTGCAATCAATGACTATAAACGTTAAGTTTGGCAACAAACTTTTTAATTCTTAGCCCTAATGCCATGATTTGTTTATAACAAGTTATTAGAACCGTGATGCGATTACGGTCAATAACTGTAGTCTAGAATTGCGATGAGATTGCAATCAATGACTATAAACGTTAAGTTTGGCAACAAACTTTTTAATTCTTAGCCCTCATAACTCCACTTTTTTATAACAAGTTATTTAGAACCGTGATGCGATTACGGTCCTAACTTTTTGTTGTCTATAATTTTTTTGAATCGTGATGCAATTACGACCTTATTTAAAATACAATTTTGCAAAGTAAAATACAAATTCATGTCGAGGTATGCACTTCATATTTACGCACACATCAACGTCTGATCGATATATGCTCATACCTACTTGCTCGAAGTTGTTTTAGTTGCATGGGAACTCATTATTACAGTTTCCAAATGGAAAATTTCAGCGGAAAAATTACTAGTCTGACTATGAAGAAGTATCAGAAACTTCGACATCGGACTACTCTAATGCAGAAGAAATTAAATCGGTAGTAATACCGGTTAAAACTTCGGTCGACGCCCAGGCTACACAAACACCCATTTCTGGTCCTGTTGCAAGGCCCAAGCACTTTAACGCCGGAAGTGCCATCTGTGGAGTTGCCAGCTAATATCCTGGAGGCACTGGGTGGATAGCTAAACGTTGGGGGCGAATAGCAGTTGAGGGCGTAGGCAAAACAGGAAAGGAGGAGCTTTCAGAGAAATGTCTAATTCCGGAAAACTTTAAATTACTTAAAGCTCCTAAACTGAATGCTGAAATTGCAGCTGTAATGTCTGAGTCATCGAGGCAAATAGACAAAAGAATGGGAACGGCCCAAACCCAACTAGGATTGGCTATTGCAGGTTTATCCAAGCTCACAGGTTCCCTAATTTCAGAAAACATGGAAAAGCTTGCTATCATAAATCAGATGGCCGATGTTAGCCAATTAATAGCTGATCTTCATTCTGGGAATACCAATAGCAGAAACCTCGCGCCAGGGAAACTGGAGGATCACAAAACCCAGGTAACAGGGTTCGCGAACAAACAAGCTGGGTGGGTACCGGACTCGCGCCTCTCCTCGGCAGCCCCGGCGGACGACCTCGGAGAAGTACCAGCCTTCGTTGTCCAAGAGAGACAGCCGGCAGCCATGCAAACATCAATAGAGGTAAAGCAGCACTCAGGTAGACTCCAGTTTTACTTTGATAATTGGCGTGATATCACAGATGATCCGGTTGTTCTGCAGTATGTTGTTGGATACAAAATCCCATTTAATTCAATAGTTGTACAAGAAATTGAAAGATATTCGTACTGCCACAAAACTGGTACCTAAATCAGGATACCTAGCAATGATTGACCTTAAAGAGGCATATTTTTTAATTCCGAATCAAGCCTGTTTTTACTAAACTTATGAAACCATCAGTTATTACACATCTTGGAAGTAAAGGCTTAATGCTTGTAATATATCTAGACGATATATTGTGTATATGTCGTCCTTATAGCGAATGCCAGAAACCGTATCCCTCTTAAAGAAATTAGGATTTGTGATTAACGACAAGAAAAGTATATTGTAGCCAAAACAGACATGTACCTTTCTAGGATTTGATTTATAAATTTTCGCAATATAAGCCTAGAGTTGCCCTACAAGAAACGAAAACATATCTATGATCAGTCAAAAAATATTTCCAAAGAAAATGTTTTAACCAACAGAGAATTTGATACTTTTTCTTGGTTCTCTTACCTCTGCTTGTTTGGCAGTATTTTATGGTTGGTTATACACCAAACGTTTAAAAAGAAAAATTTCGTGCGTTAAGGAATTCAGGTGATAATTATGATATTAATATGATATTAAATGAAAAAATTCAACCACACTTAAAGTGGAGGCAGGAAAACATAATGACCACCAAAAACCCGATCCGATCACGCATACGCATTGGAAATATTTTTAGACTCATCACTCATTGGCTGGGGCATATATTGTAATAGTAAACGTTCTCACGGTTTCTGGAACGCTACATATAGGGAACACCATATTAATATAATATAAATTAGAAAGCTATTTATTTTCGCATCCTACTTATATAAAAATCAAGAGACAGCAAGGAGGCCGATCAAGAGTCCAGGCGCACCAATATCGATATAGAGTGGGAGTTATCAGAGGATACGGATACTCAAATTATTGACAAATTTGGTGTCCCTAACATCGATATGTTCGCCACTCGAATTAATTCTAAATGTCAGAAATATATCTGTTGGTTCCCGGATCCAAGTGCCTTCAATATTGATGCGTTTACAGTATTCTTTTTTCTACGCATTTCCGCCCTTCTCATAAGTTTTAAGATGCTTAAATAAGATAATTGCCTATAAAGCAACTGGCATAATTATTGTTCCCTACTGGCCTAGCCAGCCGTGGTTTTCGCTACTGACAGCCTTGTCGACGTCAGAATTTTTTTTCCTGGTACCTAGTATTAACTTGCTCCTATCCCCTTTTAGGACTTACCATCCACTCTGGAGGAAGTTTTGGTGGCGATGCTATTATCAGGAAAGCATTTTCTAGGCAGTCATTAATGCCCCAAACGATTGATATAATGATTTCAATTTTATCTGCAAATTCTTTAAAACAATATAATTGTGCATTGTGTAAGTGGTGGCTGCATTGTAAAAACAATAAATTAGATTTTTTCTCAGTGGACACATCCATAGTATTACATTTTCTAACGGAGCAATATCAACGTGGAGCTAACTATTCAAGTCTAAATACTTCTCGCTCAGCTCTATCATTAATTTTAGGAGAGTCGCTTACTAAAGATGTGAGTGAGACATGTGTCTATGTTTTTAAAGGGAGTTTATGAAACCAAACCCTGTTTCCCCAAATACCAAACAACTTGGGACCCGAATATAGTTTTGGATCACTTAACTACCTTATATCCAAACGAAGATATACTTGAGCCTGGATCTATTAACACGAAAAACCGTAACTCTGCTCGGATTGTCGACGGCACAACGAGTACAGTCGTTATCCTTGATTAAGCCTCCCAATGTTCAAATATATAAATATAACATTAAAATCATTGTTGATGATATAATAAAAACATCCGATCCCGGTAGGACAATGCCACGTCTCGTTATTCCGTTATTCCCCAATAAAGTAAAAATCTGCCCAGCCAGGACATTGTTAGCATACATGGATAGGACCCAAACTCTTAAAAATAGCGTCAGCATAGAACGACTTTTATTAACAATAAAAGACTAATACATAACGCTAGTTCTAGCACAAATTAGTTTCTTGATAAAACACGATGGTGACACTGGAATTGGGTACGAGCTTGTTCTATGCTCACAGCACATGGCACGCTGCTACCTCAGCGGCCAATCGCCAAGGCCCGTGAGTTGAAACAATTAAGAAGACAGAAGGCCGGTCCGGGAATTCGTTAGTATTCTCAAAATTGTACAATAGACCCCTAACAACTGAAGCAAATGCTGACAATGCCTTTGCTAAGGCAGTTTATAATGTCTGATTGATCATGAGCGTATATTATATAATCATACACATATAATGACAGAAACTAATTAAAACACCATGTGATTACAGTAGTGTTTTTTCCTTTAGTTTTCACCCAACTCTGCGAAAGGGCGCTAAACATCTACCTAGTCAAAATTAAATCTCGAGGATGTAACGTCGATAGTATAATTTATGATTAAACAAACTTACCTGAAGTGAAGTTTGATCATAATTATACAAGACGTTACATCCGAAGAGATTTAATGTCCCATCCCGCCCTGTTTGAATGGTAGTTAGTTGTTACATCTTACCATTCAATTCATCCCAAAATTTCGCAGAGTAGATGCCTTAACTCTCTAAAGTAATGAGGTGACGCGCGCGCCGACAGAGGGCGCAGCGGAGAGAACGAGAGGATCAATTGACAATTTTATTTTCTTATATCTAAATATTGTGCTGGATGCCTAGTACATTAAACAGTGTACTACCTAGTCAAAATTAAATCTCGAGGATGTAACGTCTTGTATAATTATGATCAAACTTCACTTCAGGTAAGTTTGTTTAATCATAAATTATTATTGCTATAAAATAAAATATATAGGTACCCACTGTTATGGATTTTTACTTACAATAGTTACAATAACAAATCATTTACATTCTGAAATTACTAACATTTGTTTGTTAGCAATTTCAATGTAAATAAATCAGAATATAAAATTCCCAGTTATTGGCTGTATTGTGGTCTCGGTTTGGTACTGACAGTACTGCCGGTCTAGCCAAGGTGACAATCGCTATCGCTTCGACAACGAATCGCTTTGTGTCTCTCTATCACTCTTCCATATTAGTGCGACAGTGACAGTTGCGTTTCGATCGCTACGGGAGCGTAAGCGATTTGCACGTTGGCTACGCGGCCTGGTTAGGTACTTTATTATGGTGTAGTTTTTGTAAGTACCTAATATTTGCCTAGGATTTACATAAGGGGATTTTCGGGAATTAAAAATCGATCTAGCTAGGTCTTTCTGGCTACCACCAGTTCGGCACTGATCGATATAGTTCTGTGGGCACTGACATAAACGCTATCGAGAACGTAACTTACTTTATTATTACTTACGAGCTTTTATTTACTTTCACCTGACCGTTGTCTGTTTGTATAAATCAAATCTTGCAAGTTAAATTTGACCCATTTCCCGGTTTCCGATGAAGCTGAAACTTTGCATACATATGTAAGTCGGGTGACAATGCAATATTATGGTACCATCGAGATGATCTGATGATGGAGACAGGAGGTGGCCATAGGAACTCTGTGATAAAACAACGTAACCTAATTGTGTTTGGGGTTTTTAGAATTGTCTCGGTGAGTATTAGTTACTTGTGGAAAGAAGAGTACAGTCAGCGATAAAAGCTTGTACCAAAAATATTTTTTTTGCCAAAAACTTATATTCTATGCATCTCGCTCGTACTGGCATATAAGTGGGAGCGAGGTGTATATAAAGTAAATTACGCCCTCGATAGCGTATAATTATGTCAGTTTTGAGTTTTTGACACAGTCAGTGACTCATGGTACACGGGTACGAGTATTTCTGCTTATGGCGAAATGCGCATTTTTGAGTTTTATATGTCTCCCAGATATTGATGATGGTACCGATGTTCTATTCCAGGCTCTGAACCTGCTTCTCCTCGCGACCCTGGCCAGCTGCGAGCCCCCGGTCAGATACAACCGCGGACGAAGCACTTTCCAGAACTCCGGGTACAACACCCCTAGCAACACCTACCTGCCGCCGGTAGACACAGGTAACCTTCCGGCTTTAACAGGTTAACTGACCATTGGAGGAAGTTACCTCGTTGCAATTAGATTAAAGAATTGTGTTATGTTGGTAACGTGTGCTAAGTAGTAAGTACACGCTACCAACACAACACACTCACTACTAACTAAAGAGTACCAGTACCAACCAGTACCGAGTTAGCGAGAATAGCGAGGGAAGTAGGTATCTGCACAACCCACCGCATTTATTCCCACTGGTTTGCCTGCTTCATACAGTACCCAGTGTACCCAATTTTTCTTCGGCTTACGAAAAGGGAAATAAATTAATTCCGGCTTGGCCGGCTTGCTTATAAAATATTTTTGAATGTTGCAAGTGAAAGTACTACATGTTCCATCTCGCGGCCGAGTTTATGTTGGGACAGTCTTTTGTTATTAGTAGATTTGTTAAACTTTTACTACTCGCCGATAGAGGGCGTTAAAATAAATACTATATCATTTGAAAAAAAAAACATGCAATGCTTACCTGGTAGCTATTTTATAAAGACTATGAAATCTAGCTTATTTTATGGTGGTTTGGTTTTAGAGTTTTTTTAGAGAAAAAGCAAAATAATGGTAGTATGATTAGGTACATATAGGTACATCGCAGACGCACGGAAGTGTAACCTACTACTACATTACTATTGTTTATACCTAGCTTGAATATTATACGGACTCTCTTTTGAGGACGGCTCTAGCGCGGCCCGGGCCGAGCCGAGGCGTCCGACACGTCATTTTCTATGACGGCTGATCGGTGATCACGTGCTGGTGCTTTCCATAGTACACGAAGCACCGGAAGCTACGGCACGGCCCTGGCCCGGTCTAGCGTAAGCTGCGTGATAAAATTGTTGTTACGTACTTTTATGACTGACTTGCTTTTCAGGGTTCAGTTCACCCAGCAACAGCTACCTGCCGCCCAGCAGCTTCGGAGGGCAGTACGAGGGCAACAACCATGGACATGATCATGGCCATGGTCACGATCATGAAGTAGTAAGTGATTTACGTTTTATACCTACTAGACTCACCTCGGTTTCGCCGAAATCTGAGGGCCTACCGCGAGTACCTTGAACCACTTCGTTCATCTTCTTATCCCTTAAAACCTTAATTTTTTAATGTACAAGAGTGATAGAGAGGCTGATAACAAATTTTCGCGGTAAACCGATAAACGTAAATAATTGATGTCCCCTTACTGAGCACTAGAAAAAAAAATACAAAGGTAAATGCCTCAGTTCTGCGACGCCTCTATATTAAGGTACCTATGCAGTTTACCGATTGACAGAAATACTCCTAATTTTAGTAAGAGTTGTAGGTATTTAATATTTATAGCTACTTCATGAGCAATGAGCCCATGAGCGTATCGTTTACCATAGCCGTTTTTCGAATGGTTTCTAAATTTTACGAAAGTAGTGCCTAAGTCGCAAACGAGTCAAAAAATTGTTTATAAGTAGTATGAATTAGGGTTATAAGTCTTACCTGTGGACATTATGAGAGAAATGGATCTTAAAGCAAAGCCTTTATTATTTAGCTGGACCCTTGATACATATTGAAGACATATTGAAACCTTGATTTTTTTTAAAGCTGTATGATGAAGCCTTATAAAAATGTGGGTACCCTAATTGTTAACTGAAAGAAAGACACCCGTATTATTCAACGTTTTTAGGGTTCCGTACCCAAAGGGTAAAACGGGACCCTATTACTAAGACTGCGCTGTCCGTCCGTCCGTCCGTCTGTCACCAGGTTGTATCTCATGAACCGTGATAGCTAGACAGTTGAAATTTGCGCAGATGATGTATTTCTGTTGCCGCTATAACAACAAATATAGGCGAGTCCGTCTCGACTTGTCCGGTTTTTAGCAATAAGATATAAGTTCAGTTGTTAGTAGAATATAATGTAACTACAACATAAATAAAGGTTTGTTTAGTCTACGTGTTATAAATAATACGAATAAATCCTTATCAAACGTTTTAATATTTACGTCCTCGACCTTTTTATATCGAAAACAACATAATGATTGATCGGTTTCAACTTAAACAAACCGACATCGGTCGAATAATATATGTCACCATAATCACCAAATGTTATACTTCTTATATAAAAATCTATATCCGCTACTTTCTTTGCTGTTCCATTCTGACAATCTATTTCATACAAAGAATCCAAAGTCATTCCAAAAGTTTTCTGTTCGTCTATTAGAAAATGATAAACGAGGGGCAAATTTTCATTTTTCACTGCTTCTTCCGCGCCATTCGGTACGCAAAAAAGTCCACATATATTCACAAAATGTAGGTTGTTACTGTAATCTACATCAAACTCCATAACTGTTTTCCATTCACCAACTTTACTAGCTTTTCTAGTGTTTCTAACTTTATAAATGCTATGGTTGTTTGCGTCTAAGACGTAGATTTCATTATTGCGAATTACAATTTTCATTATGTTAACGTTATACAGACCTAGTACTGTAGCATTTTTGAATACAGGATCGAATTTGTATAAGCCATCGTCTGAACCAAAATAGACATCACCAGTATCAAAATCAACTCCTATAGCTTTGTTTCTAGCTATCCCATCTATCTTCTTAGTCTCTTTCGTTACCACGTTGACGTAGCCTCTTCCAGAATTTTGCAACTCATCATCCATATATGTGAAGAACAGATTTCTGCTCGAAGAATCGTAGGTCAATTCTCTCGGGTCTTGAAATTGGTCTGTCAGTAACTCTTCTCTGTAGAATCTACTGCCGATTTTCCGAATAGGAACATTCGACACATACTTTGTAACTTTCGCTTCAACGCAGAACAGGAAAATCGCGAATATATAATTCATTATCACGTTTATTTGGTCTGACTCCACGCTGAGTACTGATGCATGTGTTTATACTTCCCTATTATCTGGTAAATTACTGACTTTATCATATTGCGACATTGAAATGTGACCCTTGCTCCTTCCTATTAGTGACTGTATTCGGTTGTGCCCTTATGGCCTCTATTCGTCACAGTGTATGAGCATGTTGGGGACTTATTATTTTACGCGTTAGAATTTGATCAACTTTTTATAAAATTTACACTAATTTACAATGTGGATTTAGTTTCGTGTTAATAGAATAAAATTTAGTTAAATAAATAATTAGGAAGGCCATACAAAGTAAAACCAAGACATTGGACTGAAACTAATGACAGTTGTATGCAAACAAAAATAGGCAACTACTAGTCTACTAACCTATTCTTAAATATAACAAGACAGATAATTTAATAAGTAGACGGTATAAGGTAGGTATATAAAACACTTTATTCATTTGCAAGGTGTAAGTCTCACAACATTTGTCGCATCAGCGTACACCAAGTTGTTCTGATTGTCAAATGCAACACCAAAAGCATCATCAATGTCCACATATTTCCCTAAATAATGATGCGTTTTATTCACAGAGTAAATACCATCTTGAACGCAAACATAGACATCACCATCTTTATTTTTAGTCAGTCCTCTTATGCGAATATCTTCACCAGATATATTAATCGCATCTTTCGTGCCTTTCTTTTGACTGTACAAACCGGAGCTGTTTGAGAAAAACAGTGTATTTTCATCGTCAATAAGAAAACTATCTACTAGAGTATCTTCCAGATCTTTGAACCTTGTTATTTCACCATTATCAAAAGTGTACAGGAACTGGGATGGAAAAATAGAAAAGTAGAGCACATCCTTGTAGTATATCGTCCAAATGTCGGTGCCGTTTGCTCCGAAAAAATCAGCTTTGTTTGCATTTGGTTTATATTTATATATTCCATCACTTCCACCGATATAAACTTCGTGAGTGCTTTCGTCTACCGCTTGTGCAAAGCCATTTGGGACGCCATCTATATCTGAGAATTCCTTTGTGTTTAAATTAAGCTTGGCAGATTTGAAGCCTTCTTCTTCACCTTTGATGGTGTAGCTGAAGTAAAGCGTGTTACTACTGAAATCTGTGGTGAGAAGGTACGGCCTGTCGAGGTCAGTTTTAAGTATGCCTTTGCTGTGTTGAACTCCGTTTACAAGAGGTCCTTCGCATTGAGTGTCTCGCTTTGTAACTCCAGCTTGGACGATGACTAGACTTGATATTAGGATAACGAGCTTCATGATTAGCTGAAATGTAAAAATGGAAATAATTAATCCAAAATAAAGGTTGTGAACTCGAAGTATATTCAAAGCAGTAAAGTATAATAAATTGAATTATTGTTCCGTCTTTTAAATGTATCAAAGGCATTTGACTCGGTAGTCCAGATAATTTATAAGTAAATTAGAGTTTTAACACTGTTAGAAATCCTGAATTACATAGAATTAAGTAATATCGAAAAATTAAAAGTTGAAAAGATCTAATAATATTTGAAGTTATAATACAGACAAAAGTTAAAAGAGCAAACTACGAATTATTAGTGTCCCACAGGGAAGCACCCTTGGGCCTCTGCTTTTCTTAGGGCCGCTAGCACCAATCACTTATTACCGTGGTTACCAGTACAATTTGACACTAGGGTAACGGTTTAACCAGTTAACCCCTTGTTAGTGGGATCGTGGAAGTGGCCCTTAGTGTCAACGCCTAGGTTATTCAATATAACAAATATCCAGCTTAGATTTTTATTATCTCTTATACAATATTGCTCCGAGGTTAATTTTCTCTATTTCTTAAAGTTTTAGTTGCATTCTCTTCAAGAGGTTGATTTGATACATTTTATAATTTTCAATTAGAGTTTAGTTTAGATAAAGTTTAAGTACCTACAAAATAAAATAAAAAGGACTTACCGTCTGAATCCGCGTGTTCATGACAACTAACATAATAATTGTTTGCGCACGCTATCATAGTAGAATAAAAGATGCATGGAGTAGCAGACCAAAAGTCATATCTGTAATAAATTCACATGAAGAAAATTTTACGCAAAATACTTGCAGCGATTAAACTACCATAATAAATTATAGACATATTTCTAGTACTTTTATGAAATTCCGGATCCCTTTGTTTGACATAATTATTGAAAGTCATAATGTAATGATAGTCATATTATCATTAGTCATAACTCTGAAACCGTTAACTTTTCAGGAATTTCCTTAGATTATCCTATAGATAGGTTAGGTTAGGTTAGGTTTGTTTTATGGCAATCCTGAAAAGTTACGCGTTTCTGAGAAAAACCAAATTATGACTAACGAAAATGCGGACAAACAATACATTATGACTTAAAACTTTATGGGAAACAATAGAGACCCATGAAATTCATATGAATGTACGGTACAGTTTACGGTATTAAAAGTAGATTGTTGAGCAAGGGATGAAGGGCACCCATTTCTGTCGAGCTTCACGCTAGTTGTAGCATCCTCCACCATGTAAAGGGTGCCGCCTAATTGTGGTGGAGAATAAACGCTCGACTAAAATTTCTGACTTTATGTATATTTTTTCATCAATCAGCTAGATCACAAACATCGACTACACTTAATGACTGCCAACCCACGAATGCTCACCTGCAGATATTTATTCATCAGTTTTACAGTACATATGGCTCTTGAAAGTTTCGATATATGCACGGAAAGTGCTCATTACCGCACGGGTCCGGGAAAGTAGCACCATATGTGCTGTAAAAATTTTAAAGGGTCATATGTACTGTAAAACGTTGTACGATACATGTGCGAATCGAATAGGTAATTCGCAACTCGTGTCGATTTAAAACACTCCCTTCGGTCATGTTTTAATTTATCGCCACTTAACTCCTACCAATCTACCATTAACCATTATCATTCCTGCACATCAATATGTTGCCAAAGTTATCCACGGTTGCGTCTGAATCCTAAAAACGCATTTGTTTCTCTAGACAGATCTAGTTTAGATTTTATAAATGATTATCTATTATGTTTTTCCTGTTGCGTCTTATGACTTTCTAACCTCGAGGCGAAACTAGGCCTTTATTGTTCATAGACAGTCTTCTAGAACTTTTTCTTTACCAAAAGCTTTGCCAAATTCAACATCAAATTATAAAAACGAACCACTCTACTCATCCTCTGTTCCAAATCATGCGAAATGACCCGCCGTAGGTTATCTTTATCGTGGAGTCGTAATGACAACTTCGACCAATCACGGATACATATTCGTCATCTTAGAACCCTAAATACTCGTACAAGTTGAGGTATAGTTGACAAGTAGAGTACTTCGTAGTTCGTAGGTACTATGGGTCTATGTATTGCACCAACCTTGATGGCGAGGTTTACGGTATGCAATGATAATAATGCACGGAAAAAATAGTTATGTAAAATTTACAGATAATTTGTAAAATTTACAGAGAAATCTGTAAATCTAACACATATCTCTGTAAATTTTACAAATTATCTGTAAATTTAACATAACTGTTTTTTCCGTGTGATGATGCAATGTGATGAAGCGCAGGCATAAATGATTGGTTGGCCATTTGTGGGTATTTAAGCGAACATTTTTCGAGGCATATATATATTTAGGTACAGTCAGCATCAAAAGTAGCGGATCAAACAAGGTTTCAAAAGTATTTACCATTCTGTAACAGCTCAACAAAATGTGGTGGTTCTCTATGTAGAACAATTAAGACGTTAAAAGATATACTTTTGATAGTAAATTTTAGAGATTTTTCAATATTTGGAAAAGTTATCCGGAATATCAGTTACTTTTGGCGCTTTGTTTCATCCGCTACTGTTGATGCTGAACCTATTTACTCATTATTTATGTCGTGGGTTAGTAGGTACATAATATGGCGACCGGTCTGGCCTAGTGGGTACCTATATAGTGGCCCTGCCTACGAAGCCGTTGGTTCTGGGTTCGAATCCTGGTAAGGGCATTTATTCGTGTGATGAGCACGGATAATTATTCCTGGGTCATGGCCGTCATGGGTATTTTCTATGTATTTAAGTATTCATTAGGGATTGCAATCCGGTCCGGCGGATCCGGTAATCCGGCCGGATCCGGCACTTTTCAGGAGCTACCGGATCCGGTAAAAATCACCAGATCCGGTCCGGATCCGGTAACATTAAAAAATGCCTAAATACAGCACGCGCTGTGCGTTTTAGAAGAGGAATAGGCGACGGATGAGAGGTATGAAGTTGAACAAAACAGAAAACGAATGAAAAAGTTTAAGTTTGACTGGGAACAGGAGAGGATTTCTTCTTCTTTCATATTGGTGGTACGATATGACGATTACATAAATACTGTAATAGAAGGAAAAATTAAAGGATGGAGATGCCATGGAAGGCAATTTTAATTTAAGCTAAAGAGAAGGTTAAGGTTATATCATAATGTTGGGATAGAAGATTAAAACAAAACAAATGAACAGGATTAAGTCGCCGTTTAGCTTACTCCGATTAAATTAATTCTCTCTTAAATTTGATAAATATTTATGATAAATTATAGATTCTTGTCTATTCAAATTTAAGAGAGAATCTTTTGTCTTTACAATTTCATCCAATCTTATGCAATTTCCTTTATATCCTGGTATGTGCTACTCTACGTCTAGTCAATTCTTTATTTGATCCATGTAACTTTTCTTAGGAAGTCCCTTTCCGCGATGGTTTTTAATCCTACACTCTATTATTTTGCGCATGAGATCGACATGTCATGTTTCTTTTCCCTTTAATTGGACCAATATACTTTTCTGTATTTTTTTAAAATCATATAGTTTACTACTTTCTCGGACAAAAAAATTAGAACAAGATAATATTGGAGCGCATTAAAAGTAAAATATCTTTATTCGTTACTAGAATGGATACCAACGTTACAAAGAATTTAATCAGAGAACAGTACCCCTAGTGTAATTTTAGTCGATAGCGAAACGTGACGTACGCGTTTGCGTTAAGTCTCATTTTGTATGGGTTTTTGAACAGCGCGCCAAGCGGGACGTTTTGGAAAGTCAAAAATCTCATACAAAATGACACTTAACGCAAACGCGTACGTCACGTTTAGCTGTCGAAAATATTTACACTAGGGGTACTGTTATGAAAACTTGTCAAACAAGAAGTGATATTGACATTGTAACACTTTTTTTCTACTAAGTTCTATTTTATTGTTAAGAAGTTATTTATTAACTTCAAGTTATAGATTTAGGAATAGGTATTACGCAAAAAAGTAGAAAAATATGTAATTTAATTAACTTAAATATTCCTATACCAATCCGGATCCGGTCCAGCCGGATCCGGCCGGATCATGGCCATCCGGTCAAAAAAATAAATTGCCTACATATTTGACCTTTGACTCTTCCGCTAAAAAACATACAATACAAACATACATACAAGGGTCACGTCCGGCTCGCGGGCCGTAGTTAGTACTAAAACGTTACTTTTGTTCCAGCCCAAGTCATACGAGTTCGGGTACTCCGTAAAGGACGCCCAATCTGGCAACGACTACGACCGGCGAGAGAGCTCAGACGGCAACGTGGTCAGAGGGGAATATAGAGTAGCACTGCCTGACGGACGCACGCAGATTGGTAACGTGTTTCCTTACAATAAGGTTGAGTTTAGAATGACACGACGTCTACGACCGACGATAGAAATGGCAACCTGGTGAGAGGGGAATAAAGAGTGGTGCTGCCTGACGGACGCAAACAGATTGGTAACGTATCTCTTTACGTTAAGGTTGAAGTTTGAATTACACGACGTCTACGACCGACGAGAGAGTTATGACAATGTGGTCACAGAGGAATACAGAGTGGCGCTGTAGGGCGGACACATGCAGATTGGTAACGTATTTCCTTACAATAAGGTTGGAGTTAGAATTATACGAAATTCTGCTTTAAATCGTTTTGAAATTAGTAAATAAGTACTACTAATACAGTACAGATTGAGTTTCTAAAAAGTGAAGTCAAAATACGACTAATATAGTCTATTTTTTCTACCTATTATAACAAGTGAAAGAGCAATACTAGTAACTTGTCGTAATAGCATAGTACCTAAATAAATATGGATTAACTACAGTGGGCGTGATGGGTGGATAAAACAATTTGCTACTCTAGTGTTCCATGGATCCATTCCATGCTTTGAGATCATAAGTGTACAAACAGCAACACTCTTAACTGTCCATCGGTGGACCTTATGCCTTTTGTAATTAGGTCCACCGATGGACAGTTAACAGTGTGGGCGATCGTACGGCCTTAGTGACAAGCGTTCAGCGGGGCGGGCAACGTAACGTCAAACGGCAAAGAACAATGTAATGTAAACTTGCTATGAACACCTCGCGCTCTACTCCGCTGAACACTTCGCTCAGTTTTTAGACTTACGCGTATAACATTTTTTTTTTACGGAAAGTCGTGTGAGTACTTATTTCTCTCAAAATTGCTGTTTATTTCCAGTGACATACCATGCTGACTGGCAGACTGGCTTCCACGCTGACGTCAGGTATGAGGGCGAGGCGCGGTATCCCGAACCTACTAGGAACCAAAATCAAGGTGAAAACTAAGAACTTTCTTCTTATGTCTACTTTTGGCAGAGTGGGCGCTTTGGTAATAAAAAAAGAATAACACCGAGAGCGACAGTATAATTATCTGATGAATCGGATCGGTAGAAAAAGGATAGCAGCATGATTGGTTATCTTCAGTTCCGTTAAATGTCGGTTTCGTAAGACAGCAAGCCTATACAAAGTACTACTTATTATACGATATCTAATCCTACGTTTACCTGCTTGTTTCAGGCTACAACTACCAACAACCCTCAGACTTCAGCGGTTCTTTGACTGGGTTTGGATCCCGCCCCTCCACCGCCTACGGACCTCCCGGCTATCATTGACCACCAAATATGTTTAGTTAGTTATAATGTAAGCAAACGTCATAAACAACAGAAAAGGGAGGGTGAAGACCGGCGCCTACGGTCCCGGCTATCATTGACCACCAAATATATTTAAATAGTTGTAAAATAAGCAAATATCTCCTACAAGCTGAACAAGCATTCGCGCGCAGTACCGATTAGATAAAAGTCCTTAAAGGTACCGCTCTGGTATAGCGAAAATTAATGGTCTCTTCTCCACGACGGATAATAATAGCCCATGGAAAATATATTCTTGCATAACAAATTCCAAATTCAAATGGCTTTTCTGATTTCTGTTAAGGCTATAGTGCGTGGTAGGGAAGTTATAAGTACCCTGATTACCATTGACCACCAATATTTAAGCTAGAGATACACGTGTAGACGTGTCAGTGAGACAGATCTGTACTTATATCTCTAGTTTTACGAGGTACCTATACTGCAAGTTACAAACTTTGATCGTGATGGTCCATAGGCAGGAAAAGGAACACGCTACATAAAAGGAGTGCAAATAGTAAATTCTTAAGGTTACAGTACAAAATACTTAGTTGTAAAACTTTTTGTGATAAAAGTGTTACCAGTATTTTATTTAAGACTTTTGTACCAGTATTATTTTGTAAGAAAATAAAATGCGAAATGAAAATAAGACTTTTTATTTATTTATCAAACAACTCGTTCAAATATCTACAATCTTCTATGGTGAAAAAGTTATTCTGATTACGTTAACAATTTTCATCCCACGAATCAGAAAAAATTGATACTGTTACTTGTTTGATATATTAGGTATTCAATATTTATTTATAGATTAATTACATATATTAGGTATATGTAGGGTTGCCATAATATTACCGAAACTGATACGGGACAATGGGGTTTATGGGGTAGTAATGGCGTTACTTGGTGCAAATACATAAATAGCTTTACTCTGTTATGCCCCTTTGCTTAGTTACATACTAGGTATTCTACAGCGGTATCGATTATACGGGACAAAAATGGGACAGGTACAAATACGGGACACGGACCTTCAATACGGTGAGAGACCCGTATATACGGGACGTATGGCAACCCTAGGTATATGTAATCTATACCTATATTGTTTTACATATCTACATGTAAAATATCGAAAGATATATCAGAAAAAATTCAGGTTCACATTTCCTACGTGGGATAAAAACATAATTCGAATTATTTTTTAAATACATACAATACCCTCGTAAGGCCCAAGGTCCTACCTATAGGACTTATTCAGTTCGATGTTTCATTTGTTTTGTTTCGTGCAATTTTCAAACAAAATAAAATCTACTGTATTCAGTGCACTATAGGTTCAAATTCCAGTGGCAAATTTTGGATTTTTCATTTCTATGGCTGGGCCTTAAGAGGATACAATAACGGAGTTATCTCAATATTTATACTTTAATTACATGGGTCCATAATATTACAATATGTTGGCATAATTCCAATAAACTTTACATAAGCCAACACCCAACCCGGCGTTTCTCGAGCGTCGGTGTCTAGAGTTAGTTAGAAGTTAGCAGCGATTTTGATAAGGCACTAAGGCCTTGACGCACGCGACCGACGGGGCAGCGAGCGGCAAATCAATGCCATTTATACCAATTTCTACATTGATTTGCCGCTCGCCGCTCCGCTGATCGCATGCGTCCAGACCTCGGCCCAAGGCGCTTAGCACCCTGGCTCCGATTCGCCTTTGATTCAGATAACCATTGTCTCTCATTGGTATAATCTGACATTGGTACAACTCCGTTATTTGCATAAATTAGAAAAAGTTTTACTTGTTACTGGCGCATTTTTAATCATCCTCGCACATTCCAAATCTTCTTGAAAATTATCCGAATTTAGTACTGCCATACCGACTGGCAAATTTATTCCAATAGATTTAGCGAAATAACCCCCCCAGGTGGCTATCCCTATAAGCTTTTTAGATTTTTCTTCCAGTATAACGTGCCCTTCTCCAGCGAGCCGTCTATTACACTTGTACCTACTGTAACCGTCCATAAGATCGCATGTATGGAAACATGGCACGAAATAGTGATCACTATAATATTTTGGCTCTTGTAATATTTCTGTATTGTAGAAATGTTGGCATATGAAGGGGCTTATGTAGACATTTGCTTGATACAAAGTCCCAGATTGTTTTTGATCCTGTAAATGTTGAGGTCTCAGTTATTCTTAAATACTTACACTATTTAGCTACAACGGGAATACTGTGTTTTAATACGGACAAAAAGTTTTAATTTAACCAACACAAAAAAGGGATGTACATGGATGGTGAGTTCAAATCCTCTACCCTACTTTATATTACCCCATTGCTAATAAATATTAGAGGTAGCCCGGTATTATAATTTAGATAAGTATATATATTCGATATCGTTTCGATTCGATATTCATATTCCTAATTAATATTATAAATGCAAAAGTAACTCTGTCAGTCTGTTACGTCTTCGCACTTAAACTTCCAAACCAATTTAGATGGAATTTGGTATAGAGATAGTTTGAGGCCTGAGAAAGAGACATAGGATAAATAAATAAATAAATATTATAGGACATTATTACACAAATTGACTAAGTCCCACAGTAAGCTCAATAAGGCTTGTGTTGAGGACACTTAGACAACGATATATATAATATACATATAAATATTTATAAATACTTAAATACATAGAAAACATCCATGACTCCGGAACAAATATCCATTGCTCATCACACGAATAAATGTCCTTACCAGGATTTGAACCCGGGACCATCGAGGAGGATGGAGGAGGGAGGATAGTTTTAATGGAATTGAAAGTGCCACAAATTGGCGGCAAAGCGTGCCTGGCTTTAAAATAACAATAACTTACACCATTGACAAATCCCACCGCCGTACCCTCGATTTCACCCATCTTACTCAGCCAGAAGTAATTCTCATCTGTCCTAGTGAACATTTCATTGTCCTGTTTGTCAAACACTTTAACTGCGTTCCATGTATGGTTAGTTTTGCTGACGACGATGAAGCCTATGTCGTCAAACATCTGTTTGGTCGGTTTCGAAGGTACTACAAAGGCTCTGGGTCGAAGTCTGGAACCTTGGTTGATCACAGTTGTAAAAGACACTTTTGCTCTAGAAATAATAGTTTTCTTAAAGATAAAGATAGTTTGCACTTATAAACGTCAAATAAAGCTAAGCCGTATTATTCACTTATAGCAGTCTGGAAAACTACTCGAGTTTTAAAGACGCTCATTTAGACGATGTAGTAGAAATCGCATGAGATTTTCGAAAAAAAAAACAACACATTTCAGCCAAACATCATAATCAACCTACCCAAAAAGTCTTAAAACTACTTATCTTCACACTAACAGACAATACTTTCGACAAAGAAACGCACTCATATAGTATCATCCATTTGGAAGCTAAGATGCCAGAGACCAGAGGCAGAGACACACGATACTCGTACTTGTAATTTTTTTTTGTTTTGGGGGTTAAAAACGCAAAAGGCGGATAAAGAAAATTAGATTTTCGCGGTCCGCCAGATACTTTTATTTTAACCGTTGTATGGCGGTCGCCGTCAGCGTTGAGCGTGCAAGTTCAGAGCGCGGTGAGAGCGCGCGTTTCGTGGTGAAGGCTTCGCGGCGGCAATGACGCACGCACCGCTCTGCTCTCTCAGTTCGTAACTTCGTACATTTAGGAAAGGAACTCATACAAAAGATATAGATGAAATGCGCGTGACATGTGCACAATAACAACTCGAGGACGAGCGGTAAATAACTCAATCCGATAAACCAATACCTATCAAGTGTGCGTGTGAAATCGGCTTGTATTAAAGTCACAGCTTTGTCAACCGATCCTACCTCTCAACTAATTTTCTACTTCTAGGTATGTACTGCACTTACTGATAGATACAGCGAGCGGCAGTGACAAATATTCTGTCTTCTATACAAGCCGCCGTGCACAGGTAAGGATGGTCTTTGTCCGGGGAATGCACAACGCGAGCTATCCACGGATACTCCTTCTCGTCTGTCTTATTTGCATCCTTTTGTTCGCTTCTTAATAAACTGAAAACTGTAAAAATAAATCGTGAATTGCAAGTGTGGGTACATAATTTCCAAGACCTGTGTGGATGTGTAGCGGGGAGTTAGACGTTAAGTTAAAGTAATCGTCCTACTGCCGTTGGCCGCCACGCTGCCCGCCCCGCCGAACGCTCCGCTCGTCACTCAAGCCGTATAGATCGCGGGCCAGGAACATATACCATCAGTCATCGTCGGCTGATACTTTGCCAGATGATAGTGATGATGAACAAATACAAAAAAACGATGTTTTCTTAAACCGTCTATTTTTTCTGTGTTCACTTAAACATCCTGTAGCTCCTAAAGTATTGATTGTAGAGTAAAGATAAACATAGCCAAATTTTTAATGCTATTCGTAAAGATATTCAGGATATGAGCAAAAATCTGAAAAAAGGTACGTTCAACCCCCTCCCCCTACACCGTCAGCAAAACCCCCGGTCTTGAGGACTTTTAGTATCTTAATCTGGACACCACAAGGTACAATAATGTACTATAATTTACAAAAACTACACGAATTATTTCCCCTGATTGCCCATAATCGGGTTAATTTTCTTGAGCTCATAGTATTTTTAATAAAAAAACACGTCATAATTGCTTACCTTCTTTCTAACGCTAAAGAAAACGAACTGTAAATGCATTCAACTATTTAATTTTTTATTTAAACACGTTGCAAGGATCGAGGCAAAAAAAAAATGCAAACAACGCCTACCTACCTACGTAAGAAACAGGGGTAACTTACCAGACCTATTCAGAGAGGGATTTTTTGGTAAGTTCGTCGGAATTATTTTAATTACTTCTTTTGCTGTAGGTTCCTTCCTAGGTTTTTTAGGTTTCTTAGTTTTTTGTCTCAACCAACCCGAGGGATAGTGATAGTGAGGATATTCGATCTGGCTCTCTCGGGATAATATAACGTTACGAACCGGAGATAAATAATCATCGTAATAGGAAGATATAAACGGTAATAGTAATACCACAAAAATCAAATACGCGTACATTTTATACTGCAAATGCTGGAAATGAAATTGGTTCGTAAACAACATAGTAACTAACTATTTTATGGCGTTTAGAATTGCGACACAAAATCAATCCTATTATGTTATGCGCTTAGCACGCTGCATCCGATTTGCACGTGCGGGCGGGAGCGGGATACGCGCATAGCGTTGTCCCGCTGAAACATCGGATGCAGTGTGCCATGCGCTGGGCGTTCGTTCGTCCATTCGCCGCCTTGGTGTGAGAGCAAGACATACCTATACGTGGATAGCGCTGTCTCACTCGCACACCGGACCGGCGATCAGATGCGCACGTAAAATTTATAAAACTTACTGCAATAGTTTTAAGACTTTCAACGCTAATCATCTTATAAAAACTTCGCGAACAACAATAGTAAAGTAAAAAAGTATTTATAACAATAGGATATAAATCGTACCTATTAATCAAAGTACCCTAAAATCAAGGACAGTTAAGTAAGGAACAAACCCGTGTAAGTTGGTGCGTTATATTGTATGTCTATGGTTGGTGCTATCTATAATAATGACATTTCGTAGCCGACATCTAGCGTCAAGTTGCGAATTTATCAATATTACTACTTGACAATAGATGACAGATGTGACGACGAATGAAAAATCTAATGCTCAACAATTTTCAGTTTATACCTCAAGCGGATTTACCGGAACTTCTTCTGCTTGCAATATTAGTTGTAAATTGTTTTGGCAATACATATTTAGTCCGTTGCGACACTAATGACATCTGCGGGCCTACCGCGAACCACGTTCGACGGGTTGCCTCCCTATCACACTTACGTACGAATTTACAAGTGCGACAGAGAGGCAACACGTCGAACGTGGTTCGCGGTAGGCCCTCAGACGTCAAGTAGCGGTACTGATAAATCCACTACTTGAAGCTTGATGTCGACTACGAAATAATCTGCGTTTTGATAAGAAAACGGATCCTCTATCCTTACTTATTTCTCTATGATAATGATGAGACAAAAGTGCTTTGCATAAAAATGAAGCGTTGTTATTTTTTATATAAACTTACCTTTTCCTAAAAGGATAAAGCTCTGAATATTACACGGGGATTTCAGCAATTCTTTGGGTTTGAATATACAAAATGATCAAGTATCCTCGTTGTAGTTGTTGTTAAAAAGTTGTAGACTTTTTAATCACATTTCTTTTTCTGGATCTTAGGTACTATAATAAAACATGCTATACATAAATATGCATTTTTATTAACTTTTTTTTTTTTTTTTTTACTGTTGACTTTAGCAAAACAAAGGCTGCATTACAATTAAAAAAATTATTTTTTTCCTTTAACATAAAAAAGAAGTATCACTTGCAGGTGTTACTATTTGATTTCCATCACTTACATTTTAACTTTATTCACACATGTCTTAATTAATTTGCCCATTCAGCAAGCTAAATTTAGCTAGGATGAAAACAGCCTTACTTTGGCCAATTTCACACACATGAACTAATACTTAGATAGCCTTAATCTTAGGAATTATTTACATTAAAATTAAATTTAAATTCAGAATCAGAGAATGTAAATTTAAATTTCTTGCTGTCTTGTGAATCAGTGACATTTTTCATACTGGTATCACTATTTTTATTGTCTATGGGTGCTGAATCACCTTCTTGTAAAGTGCTACCATCTACTGTGTTGCCAGTGTCAACTTGATCTGGAGCCAAATTGAAATTGAACCTAAATGAAGAGTCTCCGGTTGTCAAAAATGCTGATTTTCTGAGGAATGTTGCTTTTGGCTGGGCCGGTGTGTCTGTTATCTTGATTTTACTTGTCACTGAAATTAATATTTTTTAATGATTATGTGTGTTTATCCTCCTGGGTATCAAAATTTACTACTTTAAATTAAACTCTGTCAAGTTGACAAAAGGTCAAAACTTGATTGGGGGAAATGTACTATGTGTAGGATGCTCATTGTCAGGAGGTTATAAGAAAAACAAGGAACTTCACATTCTAATAACAAAAAAAAATTTTTATTATAAAATTGTTGTGAAATCGATAATTAATTTGATGACATCGAAGTTTTATAATTCCTTATAGGTAATCTATTTATTTAGAACCATTTGTTTTATTGGAACAAATCTTTTTTACAGTAATAAATTGCCATTATGAGAACTTTTTTAACCATATTCAAAATTTTGAAGAAGAAGATTCTTAACTCGACGGGAACTTTGTTTGACATCCCCAAATTAATATTACCTACTGGAACTTCTATAAAAAAAATATTTTTAGGTCTCTTGAATCTAATTCACTTACTTTTAGCCAGCTTCTTTTCTTCAGCCGCCATTTTCACCCTGTAGTCACCGAAATGCGTCCTCATGAGCTGCCTTTTCCGTATAATGGGTTGGCTGTTATTTTTTAACACATTTACCACCTTCCATGCTTCGGTCACTGAAAAGTTATTATTTAAATTGTTGGTATTTTTAACTTAACACAACAAATAACAGGTTATCTATAATTTAACGGCAGCTAAAAAAATAACTGTCTTTTAATACTTACATTGCCTTTCATTGCCTTTGTTTTCAGCTAATGTTTTCTCCAACTGTTGGATACACCAACACAACTCCAACTGGAATTGTCTTAAAGATTCTTCAGGATCTGCTCCCGCAGAGCTCTCGTTATCTACGTTCACCGACTTCTGAATAGAGGTAGGCTTCTTTTTCGCATGTAGCTTCGTAGGTTTCGGCATTATGAATATATCTAATTCAAATTAAGATAACCTCACGTTTTGTTTTGAGCTGTGTATTTTTTTAATTATATTTTGACATTGACGTCAGGAGATTTACGAAACGGTAAAAACCGAAAGTATTTTTAACTTGGTAAATACTCATACTTGGGAGTGAATAACTAGTATTTTAGCAAACGCTCGTTTGTGGGGTAAATCGTAAAGCGCACAATGGCGCCATTCATGTGTGACATAACGTGATAAAATTTAGAACTAAAACATAACCTCAAACGAATTTTGTCATATAATTTTCCATGAGATTTGTAGTATGCCGCTACCAAAATATGGGAAAATATTAATTTCGTGGTAATTACTTCAATATTAAAAATTGTACAGTGTGTATTTATTACGTTTACTGCGGTGAGACCCGTTGATTTGATATTTTTTTAGCTTTTCTAAATTGTTCTATTTTCAAAGATTTTTATCAAGTATGTATTCTGTAATCTGTTTCTTAAAATATGAACATTTTAACGGGTTTACATAGATTCATTTAAGATTATTAAGCATCCCAAATCAGTATAAGGGACGTATTATACAGTAAAGTTATTTCTGTGCTAATTTTCCTCATTTTTTAGGGTTTCCTACCCAAAGGGTAAAACGGGACCCTGTTACTAAGACTCCGCTGTCCGTCCGTCTCTCTGTCTGTCTGTCCGTCTGTCACCAGGCTGTATCTCATGAACCGTGATAGCTAGACAGTTGACATTTTCACAGATGATGTATTTCTGTTGCTGCTATAACAACAAATACTAAAAAGTACGGAACCCTGGGTCTTGTCCGGTTTTTTTTATTTTATTTACTGGTTCAAAATATAGTTCTCATTGGATATTTTATCAGCTTAAAACTCCTGTGTACATTCCCTTAAGCTAATATAATAGCTAAAAACATAATTATAATATACCCTAAGTTTTTATGTATTCAGAATATTCTATGTTTTCTCACTATCTCAAAATGTAATGACAATAATTTGTGTTACCCCTTGAAGGGCTCCTTCGCTCAGCAATGGCCTTAGTATCATATTATAGGGGGCAGTATAAATATCTCAAAGGGAAGAACTAAATTTATGTCATGTAGTAATATTTTATTTCCAGGGTTGGTATAACTGTAGCGAGTCTATCCCTGTTTGTGTTGTCCCGGAACTCTATCAATGCGCACCGTCTGGAGAACATGAGAGCGCGCGAACGCATGCGCAGAGCCAACGAAGGAGAATACCCTGATACCTACAGACGACTTTGAATTTTATTTTGTGAGTTTACATTTTACAATTTCTAAACCATGATCTAAAACATACTTTTTATTGTAATCATAAGCTCTTTGTATTAACTACGATGTTGGCGACAATCTATCACAATTATTATTATCTCCTGGTTGTGGAATATGTATTTTCAAATAACTATACCAGTGGGTCTCAAGATGTTGAATAAAAGTATGAAAAATCTCCAATTAAAACTTAAATAACACAAACCAAATCAAATAAAGGTAAAATGGGTTGGATGGACTTTGTATATGGACATAGTATGCTTGTTATATGTTATTTATGCAGAGAACTTGGCAAACAAATGTGTAACATAGACTCCTAAACATTGTGTACAGTCAGTAAAGCAATAGCTAGCTAGCAAGCAAACATATTTGTATTCGGTTAAATGGTTTGTTAATAATAATTATGTATGTCTGTTCCAGTTTTAAACGAAGCAACATAAACCATGGCGGTGCCCCAGCTGGACCCTGCGAAGCTGCAGCTCGTCCAAGAGCTTGAAATTGAGATGATGTCAGACATGTACAACCGCCTCGTCAACGCTTGTCACCGGAAGTGCATACCTGTCAAGTACCACGAGCCTGAACTAGGTTAGTCTATTATGTGAATTTAAACATTAACAAATTATACTGACAAAAAAAAATATTCAGCCAAATACACTGCTGCTATTATTTTGCTAGCAAATGTATGCGTGTAACGAGTCAACACAACGAGGGTGTGGATTGTTAGGGTCGGCAACACGCATGTAACTCTGGAGTTGCCGGCTTCTATAGGCTACAGGGACTGCTTACCATCAGGTGGGCCGTATGCTTGTTTGCCACCGCCGTAGTATAAAAAAAAGTTCTTCAGCTCGTTTTATTTTTATCGCATATTTATCTGGGTTACTTTTGTTATACAATGGATTTTTTTTTAGGTAAAGGCGAGTCTGTGTGCCTAGACCGCTGCGTGGCCAAGTACCTGGACGTGCACGAGCGCATCGGCAAGAAGCTCTCCAGTATGTCGCAGGGAGACGCTGATGCTGCGCAGGACCTCACCAAGATCAACCTCCAGGATAAGAAATAAGATGTGGACAGAGAAGTGACACAAGTTTTATCTTAGTTTTGAGTTGTCCATGCATTAAAAAAAGTACCTAGGGTCATTTAGACGGTGTGGGAACTCCATGATTAAAGGATCTACTGGATAAGACATTTGGGATGGGGTGAAATAGCCTTATGGAACATTCACTAGGAGTAGCAGAGAAAGCGCTATTATTAACTAAACTCACATTCAGATTCGCGCGCCGTCTAAATGAACCCTGCGTCACACAATAAATATTAAAGACGGGTTCTCTAAATAAGGTGAACCCTGAATATTCTAAATTATGAGATAAAAATATTGGGTCACTTTTTTACGTTCTCTTGACCTGTTGGGTAAAGCAATGAATCGTTGGTGAACTAAGTTTTAATTATTACTGACAAATAAATAATGAAAATATACAAAGATTACCCCCACGATTTAGATAATTTTGTTATTTCTTGTCAATGTTTATTTTCAAATCGAATATTAGGAAAGGTGTTCCAAGTTTTTCCATTCTGTAACCATTAACAATATACCACAGATGATGCATGGTACTGAAAATACAAAAAAAATTGGAACACATTTTTTTTATGGTATGAATAAATGATTTTGAGTCGGAAAATAGAAATTTAAAAACATCTTTTACTGTTAACAAATTTTAGAAACCTACCATGTGTATTTGCGAATAATATTGCAATTATAAAAATCATGTTAAATCACTGCAATTTTCTACCTCAATGTAACTGCATAATGCAAGATTTTATTTTATAACGATTCATTGCTAATAACAATAAGATATAGAAATCTACAAATTAAAAACTGTTTTAGAATTAATTATTATTACCAAATCGTCGGAATAAAATCCTTTTAATTTGCAGATTTCATAACTTTTTAAATTTATTGTGCACGTGAATTTCGGCTATTGTACACAAATTAATAAGGTATAATTTGCCTATGCATTTTATTAGTGGAGGTTTGTTAGATGTATGAATTTAGTGACTGTTAGTAATGTTGTTGGAAAATAAAATTAATACAAATCATTTTGAATATTTATTTGAGAATCCATTACATTCTATATCTACAACATCAATCTATGCTAACATATGCATATTGCACTCTCTGTAAACTACATATTGAAAAACGAATGGCTAAAAATACATGTTTATTATATTTTAGTTCTCACAACACCAAAGACGATTAAACTTGGTTATTATAGCAAACATCGATTAAAGTTGACATGGCGTACGCTATCAAAGTGACCTTAATGCCTATCAGGATAGGGTTTATATTAGCTTCTTTATTTTCTTTTCTCGTCCAAAGCCAGAAATTCCCCAAAAGCATAACCAGGCGAATAGCTCTTAACGAGTTGTCCAAGAACGTAAATATTTGCACAGAAAAACACAATACTCTTCAACCAAATAAGCATAAAAACCTGTCTGCATTTAAACTCGAGTAAATACGCGTAAAACAGCCAACCTGCTTGGGCAAATAACCAAACGACAGTTAAAAATAAACCATTGGCCGGTTTTAGCCTGAAATTGTGCACAACCAAAGGCAGCAAAGATATGAACCAAATGAAATATTGTGAAGTCATAACACTGTTATATGCGACCAGAACTACCGCTTGGAAAAATAAAGCAAAAGGCAGGGTTTTCGGATTTGTACCAAAAGCCAAACTACCCACGAACAATATAATACCTTCGAATATTTGAGCGAGAACTTTGACAACATCAAAAGTCAGCTGATCCATTGTTAAATACGAATAGTAGAAAAGCACAGAGAAATTATGGCGAGTATCTTTTCTGAACAGATGGTAAATGTAGGTTTCGAATAAAAAATCATAGCCGTATAATTTATACATATAGCAAGTTATAATAAAAAGAGTTCCTACACAACTCGACACCAGAGTCATTTGCTTCAGATTAGGCAAAAGAGAAACAATCCCATCCTTGATATTAGTATTTCTATTAATTTTATATTCGCCTAAAGACAAATACATGGGGAAACTGAACACCAACGGGTATAAACGTAGATGTATCGAAATACCTAATAAAATACCGGATAGAGCATACGTCCAGTTAGATTCTATAATATCAGTTTGTAAAAAAAGAATTGATAGTATAATGAAGAAACATGGTATTGAATCAGCATTACCTCTAGTAGAAATAGCAATACTTAAAGGGTTGTAAAGCCAAAAAAGAGCGCAATACACAGGTATATTCTTCATTTTATCTTTCTTAGAACGTAATTGATATTCCACTAAAATTTTAACTGCAACAGTGATCAAGATATCAAAGACAGAAAATAGTAATTTCCCAGAACTTTTGCCCCATCGTATATTACAGACTAAGAAATAAGCTATCAACGGGCTATATCTGTATGTATGACGTTTGTATGGAGAATGTCCTTTGGCAACATGTCTAGCCGCGTCAGTAAACACTTTATAGTCAACATCCGTGTATGGAACATCATATAACTTGTCATGTACATCTCCATACGCAATCAAAGCAACTCTGATGAGGATTCCTATAAAAAGGTGGCATACAAAAGGTATGTCAAGAAATTCCTTAAGCTTCATCTTAGATCCTTGTTTTCAAATCTTTGGCAGCGGATTGCAAGCAGTTCTTAAACTCCTGGAACTCTTTAGCGCAACTGTCTTTTTTCACCTGATCTTCAAGTTGTAAAACACAACGGGCGTATAAGGCGCTTTGCTTACTACACTTCGCAAATATTAGAGGGTATTTTGCGAATCTTTCCCTTGCTTTAGACACTGCTTCCATGCTACCTAGATCTAAAGCCTTTTTAAAGTAGTGGGGGGTTCAGAAAAATCTTCCGGCTCCCGCGGTCGAAGGAATAGGTCGTATAAGGGCTTGGAAAAGAAGATGCCCAGGCCTAGCAAAGTGAAGGTAACTTGAAAACTCTTGGGGTACTTGTACACCCAACTCCTTTTTCCGAGAGGCTGGCTTCGCTGACGTCTCTCTCTGTCCATTACTTATCTGTGGACGAACAAATAGTTATTTGTTAAAAGGGGGCAAAGTTGCTGTTTAACCGCTCGTACTAATATTGATACCTGAGCAAGCGAAAGATTCAGAAATCTCGAGAGTAGTGAGACGTTCGAAAAGCGGAATCTTGAGCGTTGCGAGGGTTTCAAGGCACGAGGGTTAAACAAACTTTGCCTCCGAGTGAAACACAAAACTTTCACCACACCAACGCGAGGAAAATACTAACAATACAATAGCAAAAAAATCTAATCCAAATGAACGTACTTAATTTAAAAAAAATATCATTCAAAATCATAATTAAAAAGACCAGGTAACATAAGGAAACAACTGAAAATTGCATCAGATTCTTTGCCCAACATGAGGATAAAATGCAACTTTCTCATTAGTCTTTTAATAATCAAGAGGGCCTTTACCAGTTGGTGTGGTGAAAATAATATTTCGTCGTTACAGCCACGGTATGTATAGCAGGCCAGACCTAATCTACGATAGATTATCTACCCGTACGACTTGATAGTGTGCCTACCGGCTGCGCCATGTAGGTAACGTTTACTAATAACATTTGTGACAGTCCACGGTAAAAAGTACTTTATGGTCGGTATGGAGTTACGGGCAATTTAATAATCTGCAATTGTTAAGCTATCGATATCAAAATAGATTATTGCCCTAAGAATTATAGTTACGGAGATATGATTTTTTGAAAAATGTACTGTAAATATGCAAAGTTTTGGAAACTGACTGTTTAAGTTTAGGTCTCTAAAAAACTATGTTACTGATGTAAGTTACATAGTGGACTAGGAAATCTGGTTAATTGGGCTTCTGTCCATCAAAATATATACCGCAAGTCTTAGAATTGCAAATTGAATCTTGTACAATCGGACAATTAAATATGACTGATGATTTATTTCAAGGATATGATGTTGTGTTATATTTTCTCAATGTTAGGTGTAGATAGTCAATATTTTATATGTATCTATTATAAGACAAGTTATTAACAAAATATAAACAAGAAAAACGAAAATTAGTAGTCAAAATTCTTTTATTTTTGATTTTCATGCAAAATCACAAACATAACATAATTGAGTTCTAATGTAACAATGAAACATTTTTTTTGCATAAATCAACAAAATCTGTTCATTAACATCAAATATAACTATTAACTTCGTTATCAATCATTAATCCTATCTTTTTAAGTCACTTAAAGTTGCATCACAATAATAGTCTTCGTTCCATACATTTATGAAAAGGTACCTTATGGAAACACATCAATACATATATTAGATAAATTACGATAATTTACATCCTAGAAACCCTTTTCATTCATGTTTACTTTTATTATTTTCTTATACTAAATTATCACAAATAATTAAGATCAGTTCTTTTTCGTAATCTACTTAAAACTAAAATTTGGTCTTATGTAAAGAAAAGGTGCCTTATGGCTAAGTTTAGTAATTTTAGTGATCGGCTTGCTCTAAACGCCTTTTTTTACAGAAAAATACACCCCCGCGAACTTGGTTTCTGTGACCCTCTTCACCACAATATGAGCATGTAGGCTTTTTGCGTTTTATGATTGGCAACTGCTGAATACCACTGGTACTAGGCTGAGGCTGACTAGGTAGTAATTCGAGAAGGCTTTCTAAGGGATCATTATCTTTAGATACTGCTAGCTGGGGAGTTGGGCAAAGTATGTCTTGGGATTCAGATGGTACGAATTGCCTAATTTTTTGAAATAGATACTTTTGTCTCTCGTAGGAGAGGCCTTGTGGTTGAATAACTTCAGGCATTTCATCATTCACAAATGTATCGTTGACTGACCCTCCCTAGCCGCCTCGACCGACCGACCGACATGCGAGGCACGGCGGTGACAGAGAAGGGACGATGAGTAAAGTTTTAGTGCGAGTAGTACAGATGCATGGCGGCGAACTCAAAGTATACCTATACAGACGTCGGCGTCGGTAGGAATACAAAATACAAGAGCTAAGCATAATTTTAAACTTATAATCGCCATAAAGTACCTTTTCTACTAAACTTGAAAACCATAATTAAGTGACTTTAAACTCATTTATACGGAAAATAAAAACAGGTAAAGAATTCTTGCATGTTATATTTCTTGATAAGCTATTAAAAATATAAACAGCATTTTTACCCATTTTTACGAAACATTTAATATCTCTGAAACTAAAAACCGCCATAAGGTACTTTTTGCCGTGGACGGTCACATTTTGTTAAGTTAATACTCTGTTTATTAATATAATTACATTAAACTATGTTTTACACTATGTGAGATCAAACATCAACATATCTCTGAGCCAGATCTACCAAGTAACACGGTTAATTTTAACCAGCGTCTGTACTAACAAACCCCGCTCGGCGCTCGCTGTCACTGTCATATGCATTGGGTCATTACTCATTTCAGACAGTCTGTAGTTGCGTTCGGTTACAAGCAATAAAAAAAACATCATTAAGGATTTGTTATGAGATTGAGACGGTTTCTTAGATGACATTTTAGAGAGATAATGTTGGTTAAGGTGGTTCGATTTTCATACAAAAAACAATCGCTATTTATTAATTAATTACACAATATTATTACATAAATAGTTGCGCATCTATCTACTTTCGAATATTCATTTGCGCTAAATTAATAGAAAAACTTTGTTTCATACAGAAATCATGCAATAATCAACGTTATATTTTTATAAATTTTTCTCATGTGTGTGTGACAAATGTCGTGTACAAATACATTGCGGCGTTGCCACTCCATGCTTCGGACGGCCATCGGCGCGACGTTGCGATGTTTGACGCGTTTTTAGCTGACTCTGTCGACACTGACACTCAGTGTGACCAGGCGTACGATAATTGTCGTACATGTACGATAATTTGGGCCCCGGTATGACATAATGTTCCAAAGAGCATTATCGTACACTAAAGTACTATAATTTCAGCCCTTGGATGATGCCACCTTAAAAGTCTAGTAATTTGAAGCGACATATGACACTTTCTCTCAGAAATAGGCTAAAATTAGTATATTTTGGGTGTTCGGCTCCTTGGTGTAAGTTTGAAGTTTAAAATGTCTCAATTTCCTGTATACCGTTTGAGTCTATCCCAAAAATACACAAACATAAACAGATTTTTTGCGCAATTTAGACAAAAATTGTCTTTTTTTTATTATTAATTGGAAATTTAAGCTTATTTTGCTAGACATTTTTAGGGACTGCCTTTTTGATTGGCGTACGATATTTTTTTCAACGGTACAATAATATTGACACTCAAGTACGATAATTCTCTTCCGCTCGCCTGGCAACACTGCTGAAACTTGACAGGACCTGGGGGCCTGCTACCGCGAAAACCTAAATTCGCAAATTGCGGGAATCTTTCTCTTTTACTCTGACTAAGACGTAATTAGAGTGACAGAGAAAAATGCCCGAAATTGACGAATTTCGATTTTCCCGGTAGCCGCCCTGGTGCTTGACGTACTTGATAGAAAACAACGCTGCCGCATGTTCTGAATTGTGATTTTATGTGTTTTTGGATTGAAAATGATAGCGACGTCTAAATCAAGTTACAAAAATCATCGATATTCTGGTCCGCGAAAAACCAGGAAAAGTGTAACTGTAATTGGAGTCTACAAAAATGACCAATTCATAGAAAATATGACCTAGAAACTAGTTCATTTTTATAAAACTCAATTTTGCCCGAGATTGTACTTAGGCGAATACCTAAGGGAGCTAAGTGTATTGATCTTGAATAATTAGTTGGCTAATATATGACTCCAACATGATATGGACATTTACATCATAACTATTATACCTAGTTGGTTACTAAGTTCTGTTACTCGATTTCTTTCTTTCTTCCTAGCGTTGTCCCAGCATATTGCCACGGCTGAATGGAGCCTGGGGTCCGCTTTGACAACTAATCCCAAGATTTGGCGTAGGCACTAGTTTTTACGAAAGCCACTGCCATCTGACCTTCCAACCCAGAGGGTAAAACTAAGCCTTGTTGGGATTAGTCCAGTTTCCTCACGATGTTTTCCTTCACCGAAAAGCGACTGGTAAATATCAAATGATATCTGTTCTGAAGTTCTGTTACTCGATTTGCAACCTCTTTATTCCCGTTAAAACAAATGCTACCGAAAAAATAAAAAATGGCGTAATGTGGTGGATTTGTGAGCTATAATTATATACCACACATAACGCTTATCTCGTCGTATCTATAATGAATTGGGGCCTAAAAGAGAATCGTATTCCAATTTTTTGAAACGCTTGTATTACTTTCTATATTAACTAAAAGTTGCCTTGCAAAGTTGCAGCTTTTATACTAAAAACGGCTTTAAATATGTTAAATTAACAAAATATATTTTGACAGATGCTTTCGCGCCCAAAACGCTCTTTGAAAATTGTGTGACGTCACAGTTTATGGTTTGACACATAACTACATACACACGTAGAAGATACGAACTGTCAACTGATATTTGTCATTTGTTGTTAATCGCCTAACTGTCAACAGTGTCAATCCGAGAGATGTGACGTCATCAGAATCTTCAATGACGTTTCGAGTTTGGTCACGTGACGTGTGCCAAAAGATATTTTAAATTCAATATTTACAAAAATATGGTCATTACAGGTCCCCTAAAAGTAGTTAAACGTGTTCTTATAATCCAAAAGAATTTATTGGGATACAATTATGCCCTAAGATTTGTAGATGGAAACAACCCTATTGCGTTGCACAAATGTGGGCACCCGCCAAACATGATTTTGGGTGTGTCATACTCAGGGCTAACACAGATTCATTTCTGTGAAAAAGGTGTGAAAACCGGAAACTGGAAACCGTTCTCGAACCAATAGTGAAGCCCTTCAGCCACACCCTATTGCAAAACCAGCCATGGATCTTTGAATAAGACTCAGCTCCTGCACATAAGGCAAAAACAACTCAAGCCTGGTTTCGAAGGAACAAAATTGACTTTATTGCCCACGAAGACTGGCCGTCCTCCAGCCCGGACCTTAACCCCCTGGATTATGCCATATAGCAGGTTATTGAGGAGAAAGCCTGTGCTAAACCCCACACAAATCTTAACTCCCTCAAGCGGGCCATAGTTAAGACAGTGACGGAATTAGACATGACAATCGTGCGTGCCGCTATTGCTGACTGGCCTCGTCGTTTCAGGGCCTGTGTCAAAGCCAGAGGAGGCGATTTTGAATGATATTGTCATATGTGATTCCTGATTTTGTGTACTTCATTTTACTTATTATTTTATAATATATACTTTATAGAGATGTGCCGACTACGGTTTTGGCCGACTAGCCGACTAGTCGGCAGTCAGGTGGCCGACTAGTCGGCCGACTAGTCGGCGTAGCCGACTATGGTCTTCGCCTAAGTTCGGGCGTAATCGGGAACGTTCGGGTCGCCTGATTCGCTGTCGCACGTGGTTGCGTTTTCATGTTTTGACTAGTTTTGTTTACCTTTCCGATTCACTTGTTGCTCCGGTGTGTTATTATTAGAAAAACATACAAAACGAATCGTAATTGTTGTTTAAAAGTTTAAATAAACAAGTAGTGATCTTTATAAACATTATGTCTAAAAGAAAATCACGCGTGTGGACATTTTTTGACGATGTTGAAGGTGATTCAAGTAAAGTAATCAATGCCAAGTACTTATTTCGTGAGGTGGACTGGTACCAATCGGCAGACACTTCGAGTGTGGTGGTTTTTTATTTTATTTCCTTATTTTTTTGGAAGATCTAGGCAGCCGACTATTCGGCTCATTTTGCCGACTAGTCGCCGACTATAAATGTAGCCGGATAGTCGGCTTTCCCGACTAGTCGGCGACTAGTCGGCACATCTCTAATACTTTATTAAACTTTCGTTGGTATATTTTATGTAGATAAAGATTATTGCAGTAACAGAATTTAATAACCAACTAGGTAGAAAACAATGCAATACATAAACACATAAATTGGATATGATGTGATCCGTTGAATGAAATTGACAATAAATAAAATAAATAAATAATTTTCTATCCCTAGGCATTGTGTGAAACTTCTAGTTGTGTCAAAATATCGGGAAATCAATAATATAAACAAACATGGTAAATATCTCATTTCTTTTTATAATGGTTATAAAAAGAAGGCCATGCAATTTTGTAACTCACTGTAATTTAATTAAATGTATCGTAAAGAAAGGTTTTAATTCTACTGTAAAATAGTACCTACTTTTTTAAAGGCTGGGCAGTAAGGGAAAACAGCGTTTTTTTTGAAAAAAATACTGGAAAATCTGACTTACAAATTTGGACTTTCTTAGGTTCATTCTACTTAGAATCTTCTCCACCCTAGCATTAAAAAAAGATATCCTAAAATATCCATACCATTACGTCACATTTTAGTGTGAAAGAAATTTCAGGGTAAAACCAAAATTTCAATACAAATTTTCGGGTTTTTATAGCACGAGGATTGATTATGCTAGTGATTCTGAGTTGGAAGAACCCAAAAATATCATGATGTGTGAGAATCAGATTTTTAATATTTTTATGGAAAAACGCTCATATTTCTCATAAAATAATTTATTAATAATAGGTACTTGATAATACTGATAACAAAAAAAAATTAATGAGTCTCGAACCCACATCCTCTTGCATGTATTTCCACGTACATACCGCAACGCTATTGAAGCCTACTCACGCTGTGCCAAATTGTCTACTACAAGGATCCCAGTACGACTGTTTGAATGTGTGAGTGATAGTTAGAAATAGAGTCAAGAAACATTCTGTCGACATTAAGGGGTAGTTTTTGTACAATGAAGTGTTCAATGTTTGTTTTAATAGTTCAATATTTATTTAAAGAGTGCGCTAAACATAATTTACAGTATAGAAATACCAAAGACTACTCCACAAAAAAATTAAAACTCGAAATTTGCAATTGTGGCGCCATCTACTGAGGTTTAAGCTTTGGGTAACCTAGTCGAACCACCTTAAGCTGGTTCTTTTTTGAATACACAATACCTTAACTAATTATACACCTAACGGTCAAGCACATGTCGCGTAAGCATTTATCTGCGCAATGCACTTATAAATAATTGTCATACTTGTCATACAATTTATTTTTCAATAAAATGTATGGAATCGAATGGCAAATGGTACCATTTTCTTTTTGAAAGTAAAAAAATGGAGACTCTGGACTTCTCAATAGGTATTTTTAAATTCCACTTTTTTATAATGGATTATCATATGGATTATTTTTATAACATGTGTCCAGTACCTAATTGGTCGAGAAAGGCGTCCTGTAGAGGAGAAAGGAGTAAACTCGGCTTCAGATCGTAGGCGGAACACACACACAAACAGGCTTATGTAACAGCTGTATAGCCCCGTCCCAGTTACACTTACTTCTGATTGGGCCTGTCAGTGACAGGGGCACACTCTCTCGGGTTCAGGGCGTAGCCGGAACACAGCAGAGACAGGCTTGTACTCGTACGTGAGGCGGTGGTTATATTGACTACTACACTTACTTCTGACAGTGCTGACTGGGCCTGTCAGTGGCAGGAAACTCTCTCGGCTTCAAGTCGTAGCCGGAACACACCAGAGACAGTATAGCTCCGTCCCTGTTACACTTACATCTGTTTGGGCCCGTCAGTGCAGGGACAAACTTTCTCTGCTTCGGATCGTAGCCACACCAGAGACAGGCTTGTACGTGAGGCGGCTGTCGCATTGATTACTGCACTTACTTCTGACAATCCTGATTGGGCCTGTCAGTAACAGGGGCGAACTCTCTCGGCTTCAAGTCGTAGCCGGAACACACCAGAGATACAGGCTTGTGTTTCAGACAGCACTGGCGCATAGCCTCGAACACGGCGTCGCAACGAACCTCCTGGAAATTGTTAGCTGGAAATACAAAATGGTTTTATTAAATGTATGTCGAGCGACAGCGATATTTTTAACTTTACGTATGTTTTTGCAATAAGCAATATTGAGAATGGTCAGATAACAGCGTGGGATTAAAACAGAAGGTGTGGAATGACATCTGTATCTGCCAAGGGCAGATGAAAATAAGACCATTCCCTTTCTTCATCGTGCAGATAAGATCACATACACGTTAGTACTAATAAGATGAAATAGAATCGTGAAAATAAAAGTACATAAGCTTTAAGTTATAAAGAAATTAAATTCTAAATATGGTATGTTAAGCCATTTCCGTAAGCAGTTTTTGTCCCATAGTAAATTTTAATTTCGCGCCTTTTTCTACTGACAAAGTTTTTTTTACACTAGGTATGTATGTATGTATGAAAACACTTTATTGTACATAAGGGACAGGTAAAGATACAATAAAAGGAAAAAATAATAATGCTGGCAATGTACAAAGGCGAACTTATCCCTATAAGGGATCTCTTCCAGTCAACCTTTGAGCAATTGAGAGTCAAAAGTAAAACATAAAGACAAACAAACACTATGTACGAAAAAGTAAAACTATGGTTCAATCATTAGTAATGATCCAGTGATCTGTTATTTGGATTCTCCCTCGCGGGATATCAAGTAGAAAAGTTAATATAGATACGACAGTTTCCCGCGATACCGAACAAACCGTACAAAAATAAAACAATTTGATATCTAAGGAATTGTTTTACTCTTACATGGCAACCAGTTGAGACAAAAACTTCTATTCTTTTCCTAATCTCAACATTTTATTTAAAGAAAAATATATTAAAACCTCCACAAAGTATTAGCTTATATATCTGTCATGATGGAAAAAATACTTCAAAATCTTGACATTGACATTTCATTATTTTCTCTAGATTTCAGTTCTAATTATTTTTGGTGACCAATAAAACCATTTGACATTGTGGACATTGTTTTTCTCAAGCTACCTCTCAGTTGAAAGAAGTGTAATTGACTTTTTGATAACGAATTCATTTATTCAAACAATTAACCCGTAGTAACCATATATTAGCTGATAGACACGCGTATTTACTCGCCGAACGTTTATCCAAACGGTACAAAATGTGCCGCTTTGGAGGCAGCAAATGAGCTGTCAGTGTAAACACTTGTGCTCATTTGTTCGATTTAGACAAAAGAACGGTGAGAAAGTACTCGTCTATCAGCTACTTAGATGTTTTAAAGTGTAATAAAATAAACACATTGTATTTTTTGCCTTTTCTAACAACATAAAGCCCGGATTCCCGGGGCATATCCATAGTAACATAATGATTGAGGTCGTTCACCCCTTGTCGAATCCAAAAAACCGATCACTTTATTCATTACACAAGTAAATAATTATTATATATACATATAATAATTATCAATAGATATACATATATAAATATATATATTATCACAATTAAATCGGTGGCAAACAAGCATACGGTCCACCTGATGGTAAGCAGCCTATGTACGCCTGCAACTCCAGAGGAGTTAACATTCGCGTTGCCGACCCCAACAATCCGCACCCTCGTTGAGCTCTGGCAACCTTACTCACCGGCAGAAACACAACACCATGAGTAGGGTCTAGTGTTACTTGGTGTTTTAAGTTGTTTAACCTATTGGGAGCGTGCACAACTGTCACGCAACCTAGTGTCCGCAAGTCTAGGGGAAAACATCACTTCACTACATCTTATAAAACTACTCCAAAACTAAAAACTACTGAACGGATTTTCATACGACTTTCATCTATCAATAGAGTGATTCTTGAGGAAGGCTTAGGTATATAACTTGTTAAGGTTTTGTGTAAATTGTTTGAAATATAACGATGTTGCCGGAAAAAATCACGCTGGCCAGGAGCTTTAATCGAAAACGCTGCCTATACCGTTTGAGCTATAACAACACAATGTATGGTGGGGTTGTTTCCCATTCATAGGTCTACAAAAAAGTCCGCGATGTTAAATGTCTATCTTTTAAGGATAACTTACTATATCCATTCTTAACTTCTAGAAAAAGATCACGTAATATGTGGCATTTGCAAAGCTATTTACATGGATACATTATTAACAATTATCAAAATAAATACGTTAGTTATATTAAGCATTTCATACAGATTACATTGGTCCCTTACACCATACAATTTAAATGAATATTTCAGGAGTAATCGTAAATCAAAGTTTCATTTCGAGCCATATAATTGTACGAAATGTTAAAGACGCTATCCGCAGTTAGTTCAAATTTTTACCACCTTTAGCGCTGGGATCGCTTTATTTACCCCCACCATGCACTTCGCACGTTCCCAATACATTTCCACAAAAGTTAGTGCAGGTATTATTCTATTCTGTGTATTAGACTATATGTAATTCTGAATATTAGTGTGATGTAGGTATCCTTAATTATGTAGGTATCAGGAATTTCAATGCCAAATCAACGACAACAATCAGCAATCTTCACCGTATATAGCGTCATGTTATCCAGATCTAGTTCAGCTAAATAACCGACTTGCTTGTCTGTCAATGTGTCATGCAAATAATCCAAATATAAGTATAGAGAAGACAAATCTCCCCCACGATTTGACGATTTTTTTCCGAGCTTTGACTGCCCTAACCGGATTGTAATTGGATTTATTGAGTTCCAACTCATACATCGGCTCCCCAAATGCGGGCGCCGTTTCCTTATACACAAATGTTAGATACTTACATAAACATAATACAAAAAGACACGCTTTTATTCAGTATAGACTGAATAAAAGCGTGCCTTAGAAAATACAGTGCTCGGGAGCAGAATCGTATCATTTTCTGCACAGTTTTTAGAACAAATACTAACATGAGAAATGAAAAATAATATTCTAACCGCGTTTGACAGCTGAAGAAGATAGCCCTAGGTACAAAGGGCCTACCGCGAACCACGTCGCACAGGCAACACGTCGAAATTTGTTGAATAGTCAAACGTGAGCACTCGACAACCTAGTTACCGCATAATGAACGGGTCCGTGTCCGTAAACCGCCAACTACAATTTTGCAACTACAACATTTTGCTCTACTTTACGCTTCTCAATATATCTATATCAATATAAACCTATAATGTAATGGCGTCTGCCGCGAATGCAGAAGGATTTTCGATTCCAGTCCTGGGCACTGGAGCCCCCCCCCCCCCCCTCTCTCGGTCACATTTTCAGCAGGTAGTTGGGCGTGATGAATGGTTTGTGAGAAGATGGATGCACTTCATGCACTGCACGTCCTTCTACAAGTTATAATGTGCTAATTATTTATTTTTAGATGTTAATATTGTAATTTGTGATGAATTGTGTCTATGTGTCTAATTTTCTCTGTAAGTTAGCAGTGGTTTGGTAATTGTATTGTTATGCGGCTTTACTTGTTAGAAGAGATAAATAAATAAACTTTATTTCGTATATTACATATATTTCAATTTATAATCAACCATTAGTTATAAAATTCCTGCACTTAGCTGACGTTATCTAAAAATTAAATTGACACATAGTGGGCGGGTCGCATAATCGTTACATGGAATTCCGAACGTACTGATAACAACTGATAAGAGTCGAATAGGCGGTGATTTTTTTCAGTTCACTTTGCAAAGAATATGATAATAAATATTTTTTATCAAAGTAAGCTTATGTTGCCGACTGTACTTTAAACAGTTAATTACGGGACGATTCCAACGAGACAAATTCATTAAGGTTGCATTGTTTTACTTTAATAGCCTTTGGTCTCCATCCCATATAGTTGGCCACTTTGGCCGCTACTATATATATATTTGATGCTTGCCGACATCTACTTTCCTCTTTTTCTTCTTCAATTTACAGTTTACTACTATTTACTAATTGCAAGGCCTAAGATAGGCGCAGAGAGTAAAAGGTGAATTGAACTTTACACGAACGCAAATAGGTCGATATTTCAACACAAAAGAACTGCGTGACCTGATGACGTCTTTTGTAGACGTCAGTCAGTTGACGAGTCAGCAAAACAAATCGAACCATGGCAGTCTCGTCAGAGACGAGTCATTAGTAAAGACTACTAATCTAACTGTGACAAAGCATATTCTCCAAATGTTGAACAGCACAGTTAGTAAAGTATGTGGGGGTTTTCACACATTTATCAGTCATTTTTGTAATGGTCCATACAACATTTATGGTTAACGGCGTCTAAAACCCAAAATTTGTAAGTACAGTCTTATATTCTCTTTTCTGAAAATGCCCATTATATGTGACACCGTAAGATTGTGCACCAGTTAGTTTACAAACGAACGTAGGTTAGGTTAGCTCGTAATATTCCTTCCGACAGTCACGTTTATAATTTAACTAGCGACTTAGCGAGGTTGTGAACTGACGGGAGAATTTTTTTTATTAAAAAACAAAACTACTGCGACATACGAGTATACAAGTCTTTTTGTACATAAATCAGTTTGATAGTTTCACTGGACTATAGTTACTGAGGTCGAGGTCGCAAAGTCTTACTTCGCCAAACTCTTCCTTATAGAAGAGTCTATTCTATAGACTATTGGTATGGCATGTCTTAGCATATATTTTGGGCAGTTTGTAAACAAAAGGGTCCTCTTATTTAATTGTCGGTCGCAGTAAGGCGCTTGCCATAAAGATTCAATAAGGAATCAACCCTATGTATGTCCCTACGACCGATATTACCCGATTGTTTTCAGTAAAAAGTAAAAGGTAAGGTTCGGCACAAAATATCATATGAAAAAAACAAACTTCATATATATATTACATTTTATTAACAATATGATATAATCGACATGCGACATGCGCTCTTAATCTCATTAGAAAAAAAGAATAATCCTTTTATACAATAAGACACTAAAACCAAAACAATATGATATACATATAACAGAATATGTTTTACATAACATGGACTTTCCCCTAATTTACATTATAATAACAGTGTTCAGAAATACGGTGAGCCATCGTGCAATCTATGTAGTTATGTAGTAACAGCTAAAGATCAAAATTACTTTTAAATAATGACTATTTTCTATTTCCATATAAAGTGATTGGATGATATTATTTTAGATGATGCGACTAAGATGTTTCAAGTATATAAATAAAATCGCAACGCCATTTTATTTAACTCTCAGAGAACTCACTAGATGGCGTTGCTTTATTTCTATGCCCGAGATCGCGATGTGGCACCATCTACAATTCTACATCAAAGTACGCTACTTTGTACGAGGTTGGCTTTATAGAAGTCGTTTAAACTATTTTCACGTATTATTATTAAACATAGATGGATGGCTCGCAGTTTTTTCTATACACTGACAATGAATAACTATGGCGGGCCGCCAGGCGAAGTTAAAATAATAAAAGTTTATAATACCCATCATATACAAGTCAAAAGCAAAGCTGAAATAAAACTGGACCCATATTTAAAATAATATACAATTTGGGCGCCATGACAGGCCCGCATCTTTTAAAACCTAAATTACTAATATTTTCATAATTATACAATGTTTAGTATACTTTTTACAGACAATTAGTCTTTTAGATTCATTTCTATCTTGTCGCTGAGGTTACTGAATCGTTAATATTTAACTTTTAAACCAACTTTTTGACTAAAAACGGAGACAACTAAATAAAAGTATAACAGTATCCATAAAAATAATCGTAATCCTTATTATTGTTGCAGATGAACGATAGTAGTATGGAGATTGACAATCTTTATTATTTACTTATCTTTGATTTTAGTGTCAAAGTGGCTAAAGCTTCGTTGTTGAGCGGCGTAGAAAGGACAACATACTCGAGAGCACAAAAAAGGGTTTCTACGGAAATGTCCATACAACGTGTCCTATTTTCATTGCTCTTGTGTACAAAGTTTGATTTCCGACTCAATTGGTAGCGTACACTTGATTGATATAAATTGATGATAATGATGCAATCATGTTACAATAAAAATATTGTATATATAAAATCACTGTACGGTGAAAAAGATACACTTTGATTTCTATACGAGGGTAGATCTAGGAATATAGGCTGAAATTCAAACAGGAAAAGGAACCCTATTTGTGTGTTTACTATCAAAAGGGTAACGTTACTGTCACAAAGGCAAAGATTAAATTAGAAGTGGACCCTATCACTATCACTACAACTTATAAAACTCCCCCTCCGCGTCTGTCTGTATGTATGTTCGCGATAAACTCAAAAACTACTGAACAGATTTTCATGCAGTTTTCACCTATCCATAGTGATTCTTGAGCGTTCTTTCTCATTCATCGCTAATCACAATACGTCGTTTTGCCTCTACGCAAGCATTTCTGCTACATACCGGGAAACCTATGTTATCGGCTACGACGTAGCGCTACGAGTAGCTCCACGGTGATTGTGTTAAGGTTTTTTGTAACCCGTGCGAAGCGATTCAACTCTTTTGACAGCTATTAAAGTTCAAATTTAAATAAAAATAATAATTATGACACGCTTTAAGGGGTTAAAATATCCGAACACAACAGTTAAGGTATTAAAGTGTATGCTTCAATAATTTTACTGTGCCTTTAGACTCCATTAGGATGCAACCGGGATAATATAAAGAAGGTAAAATGCAGTAAAAAACTACGACAGAAGAGAATGCTTAAAAATAAATATCCATTAGGCTATTTCCTAGATCTCCCTAAGTTCCTAAAATTCATGTGAGACATCTATCTACATATTCTCGCGTGTTAGTACAGGCACAAACCAGTATTTGTGACGCTGTCAGGCAAAAAGTACAGCTTCGGAAGTTGTTATAAATAACGCGCTAGGGGTAAAAATTAAGATGCAATTAAAAAAAGGAATTATTGACGAGTGCCTTTTGCCTGAGAACGTCACATTTGTTGAAGCAGTTATTAATCACAGAATCACTCACACTATGTGAGATACAATAGCAGTGGCGGAGCGTAGGAACTCGGTTTCAACCGGCTTGCCTTGCCTATTTAATGCGAGCAAAAAGGCATCCCAAATCGTGTTTGACGCACCGCCACTGTCCGGTAGTGACAATTAAACATATAAAAAGCTATTCTACCTGACAATACCTGATAAATTGATAATATAAAGTAATACTTGAATAGCGTTAGTACTAATGAGATTTCATCTCATTCACACATACTAAAACTGGCAGAGAACCAAAGAGTCAATACTTTTATCAAACATTTCAGAAAACAAATATCAAATGTGACGTTCTCAAGAAATAGTTTATGGTAAGCGACAATGTGGTACCTTTTCATTGAGTACGTCACAAATGTGTATTTCTGAAAAGGGACCTTGTGGCAAGCTTGACTTGCAGTCTCTTTTTAGAGTACGTGAGAATTAGTTCCCAAAATATGATAAATATATTCACCTTCTGTTCTATAACTTTTTTCATAGCTTATGGCATATTGTCGCTAATAACGGCACTATTTGATTACAAAGTGCCAAATATGATCCAGTCATATATACAAAATGTAATTTTATAGCAAAAACAAATTGCTTATTAACTGAATAGCGACTTGTATTATTAAAATATAACTTATAAAGCAGTGAATAGCTTTTTAGATAACATATTCTTTCAAAACAACTTTAAATATATAACTGTTTGATAACTCTCGATAATACAATTATTTTAACTAGTCATTGTTATAAATATTTTCTTTGAACAGAACATAATTAGGTATTTTGGATATTTAATTTTCTGTCATATTTTACCAAAATAAATGGTATCTGCCGAGTATAGAAAATGCATTTCTTTACATTACATCAAATTAATAACATTTACCCCCCTTTTTATATACAAACTTTAACTTTCCAGTCTTTTTCATAGTTGTTGACTTGTTTTGTTATTTATATGCAACTTAGCAAAACTACAACCACATATACCATTCTATACAAGGTGCCCGTGAGCATTGCGAGAGATTTTAACGGTGCATTCCTGATGGCAACAGAAGCAAAAAATGTTATACGACTTTTTGTGAAATTCAACAAAAAAAAATGTTTTGATTTTGTTTTTTTTTTTTCCCTTTTTTTGAATACTCCTGTACATAAAACGTAATTTTTATTGATAAAAACATAACCTAAAATGAACTTAAAAGTTTTTTTTTTTTTGGGAGTAGGCTCTCGAATACATTTTTTTAATTTTTCGATGTCAATCAATAGGTATGTCCAGACTAGACCTCAAAGTGGCAATACGCATTCAAAAATGTGTTTTGTACCGACTTATGGCGAAAGAATGATTTCGAAAAACATTTAATTATCTCTGAAACTAGGCCTAATCCAGAAAATTTTATATGACATTTTAGTTTCTAAATATTACCAGGAATGCATAGTTAAAATGTCTCGCAATGCTTACGGGCACCTTGTAAATACCCAACCTAGCAATCCTGGCATTGGTAATATTGAGGATTTATATATGTTGTAGCCCAAGGCATCATAGTAGTCCATCAAAGCTAAATTTGTATTGACTTAATTCAACAAAGTGAGCTAGGTCATTATAAATGTCATATTTTCATAGAAATTTGACATTAATGAAGACATTTCCACACTTGTTGCCATACAAATTTGGCTTGGTTTGACTCTAGCTAGATTTTATACATAAAAGGTTGAGTATGTCTGACTGAGACTGTTGTTATTTCACAAGTATGAATGTGTTGAATATTTCATTTTAAATGGCTTTTACTAGTTTTACTTTACATAGAATATAATATAACTTCTGTAAAAGCTACATCTCCTACTCTAACATTGGCTAGAGCAAGGCAACATTACAAACTGGCAATAATTGCCAGCAACGGAAATATTGCTGTAACAGTCATTCTGAAACTAATCTACAGGCTGATTTTCAAGCTTATATCCATCAAATAATTCACTTGTAAGTTTTGATTGTCTAATTTGTAAAATGAAGATTGAAGTTTATTAGGTAGTAATAGTAAACCTTACCAAATTGAACTGTTATTCAAGTGTTTGTAACATAAGACTTAAATGTCACTGTAAACTTAACAACGAAGCATTAATCGTAAAAATCATAAACTTTCAACTGAAATTTTTGAAAGATACAAGCTTAAAATCCGATTTTGAACCTTCACACAATTGTTTTCAAGTACGAAAACATACAGTTCATCTCGTCGTCCACAGTAAGGTTGACGGCACACATGCATATCGGCTATTGACTTGGCTCGGCTTCTGCACTTTCTGACCGGGTTACATTCACTGGCTTCTCCGCAATCTGTGGCTTCTCGGCAATCTGCGGCTTTTCTGCTACTTGAGGCTTCTCAGCTACCACTGGCTTCTCAGCAACTTCAGGCTTTTCAGCTACAGCAGGCTTTTTTTTCTCTGGATTTTCAATTTTTTCAGCCTGGTTATTCTCAATGTGTGTATTGGACATTTTGTTGGTTATTTCTACAGTTTTATCTTGCTCCATTTCAGAGGGTTTGTGGTCTTCGTCAATAAGTGGAGGGCCTTGTTGATGGTTCTCTTGGTGTAGTGGAGAAATCGCTCGACCCACATAATCGGAATTAGCTGCATTTTGCTGCCTTTGAGATGGGGTCTCAGAGGGATGCGTCAGAGTTTGTGGATGATGAGGATTATGTAACAGCAACCTCGATTTATCACTCTTTCTCCATAGAGTCACCTCCTGTTGTTTGAAGTAACGGCGATCTTCAGTATCCATCAGTACTAGATTTAGGTAATACCTGACGGAAAACTTGTTATTAATGTCTCTCATTGTCGGGGTCAAATCATATCCAGCCAGGAACACTCTTATAGGTATGCTTTCACCTCTCACCGGAGCCCCATCCATGATCTCATATTTTGCAACGGTTTCATTCTCTGTAAATGTATTTGGTCCTGATCCTGTTGTCTCACGTTTGATAATAGATATCTCCATATGTTTTATCTTGATACGGACTAGCAGAAAGTAGATTTTACCAACTATCACATCTTTGAGATGATACTTTGATTTGTTGTATTCAAACTCTATGTGGAGGCAGTCTTCAATGCCCACCTCCATTTTTATGGAGTTCAGAACGTCAGGGTAGCTACAGAGCGTGTGTACAGCGATGTCCACCTCCTTTACGACGTCGGTTAAGCGGCGAACGATGGTAGCGCGTAGGAAGTACCTCAGTCTGACGTTAGCGCCTGTGTACACCTCATAGGGCTTCTCTACGTTCGCAAATTCGAACGGATACGACGTATGTTGCAGGAGATCTCCAGGCCGAGCTAATTCCTTCACTAGCGATATGAATTCATGATGGTTACCTCTGTCGTAGAACAATTCGATCTGCCCTATTAGTTCGACCTTGATTCCTTGATGCTCGAGCTTCGACCCCGGCTTCCGTAGCGTGACGTTCACACGCCCCGACACCGTTTCACCGTCATAATACAACAGTAATTTCTCCTTTTTGCCGTCATCCGTTTTCACCTCCGCTACCTTCCGCTTGTCAGCATCGTCGAATACGATCTCTATATCCGCGGTTTGTCCGAATCCGAAAAAACTCATTTTCACACTGAACTGTTAATTGAACTCCAGGAAACTTTTTACGCTATTGTCGACAAGAACAATCACGTTTTGTTTAAGAAAAACATTGAAAAACGGCGATGAAACGCCCGCGAATCCGTAGAGGCGATTGAAGGTTGAAGCAAAGATGGCGACTAAATTCATGTCGGCTGTCGGCCGAGAGGTTGTTAAATGAAATAAATAGTAGAAACTCACCAACTAGACATCTCTGGATCTCACACGCATATTTCTTGCAAGGGTCGGCCGGCATATATGATAATAATTAGTACATTAGAAGGAAAATTTCAAGAAAATGGAATATTTTATCATGTGTACATTTGACAAATTTTACAGTGGCAACCTTAGAAAATAAATAGTGCGTTCAAGATCTGCTAATGGATAAAAGTAATAAATTTAGAAAATTCGAAACATAGACTTTATTACGTTTATTTTCAATATAATATTCACATAGTTAGTTAAATGTAATTATCCTTTGCATAAAATCGTGATAATTCTATTTTGTATTTAAATTTCGTGAATGCTTTCGACTGTCAATGCTGCCAACATAAGTCCTTTTTGCTAATAAATGGCGGATCACAAAATTTTGTAACAAAAGCGAGCCGTTATTTCTGTGAATAAATCGCTACGAAATATAATTTTACAATGGAGTTGACTCGCACAACACTTGGAATTGCAGTGGGCATTGCCGGGACTCTGTTCCTGGGGTATTGTGTATATTTCGACCAACAACGTCGCAAGGACCCTCTTTTCAAAAAAAAGCTCAGAGAACGTGAGTGCATTGTAGTTTTTTGTGTTTAGAAAACATTCTCATGCTCTATTTGAGTCTAATATCGTGCAAGTGTGAAGATATTTTATGTAAATCACACGCTGCTTGCGCACATCATTCATTTTACACTGTCAGTGATTGATTTATTTCTGAATAACCTACAAACCCAGTGATCGTTGCGCACTTGTGTATATTTTCGCTTCAATAAGCGCATAAATGTATGTACAGATGCGCTGAGGTAGCGCATGTGCGAGTAATTAGGCCAAATATTGTGTAACATGCAGCAATGACATTGGTTCGTTGATCGAAGTTCATTGGAAACAGACTAATGTCTCGCATCTTTTAGGGGAATTTACATTGTTTCTTCAACAAATATAGGTATTTTTAATTTACTTATGTAACTGTCTACTAACTTCTTAATTTTTTTTTTGCGTTTCAAGCACTGTAGAATAGCCAATATGATTTTAGGGTTCTATTTTCAGAGTTACATCTTAGATAAGTTGGATACCTTCATTCGTTAGCTGACTGACTTCCTAATCTTTCCTGCTATACCTGTTCCATTGTTTATAAAATAAGATCTGTTCAGAGCAGTCTAGTACATGGCCCAACATAGGGTTAGTTCACTATGAGCATTTTGCCACCTGTGACAAAATAATAATTGATTTGTACTACTAACATTTTTATAACAATAAACAAAACACAAATGGGTAGAAACATGATAAAATACTTACCACCTTATCCATAAACGTGTACTAAAGTTCCGATGCCCCTAATCATCATTTGTCCCTTTCCGACGTATTGGTATGATGCAAAGGGACAAATGATGATTAGCGGCAACTTTAGTACATGTTTATGAATAAGGGGGTTAAATTAAAAAGCATTATTAAGTGTATCTATAACTATAAATAATGGAACTTTTTCTAATAGGTTTTGATATATTTTATACCATTTATTTAAACGATTTATCTATTAATTTAAACAATAAATCATGTTAAGTATGGGCCAATCAAAAGGCTCCCTATGCAAGCACTAGTGTTTCACAAAAAGGTGGGCTAGGCACTCTAGGGTTAAGAGAAACTAATAGGTATAATATAAATGTGTTGCACATTATTTCTTTAAAACTGCAGTATATAATTTAGCTCAATATTTCAAGGGAAAGTTACACACAGACTGTATTATCTACACAACTCAACCATGAAACTCGTAAAAGTTATAGTCTATTTGTCTGTAATTTGATAGCTATAATTACTGTTTGCTTATTAAATTACAAAATAGACTTACTTTCATGCTTTTCTGATTTAACAACTTGTTAGGCTACTTCTTTGTCAAAACAGCACAAAAGCAACAGTCTTGGAAAGCTTTTGAAGAAACCTTACGCCTATGAGGTCATCCATAAATTACGTCATATGTTTAGGGGTTAAGAAAATGTGACACGATGCGACAAGGGCGTGGAGTCACAAACTTTGTGACATCACTTTAAGTTCTTTGGGGGGAGTAGTCAAATGTGACAAGTAGGGAGGGGGGTCAGAAAATTTAAATTCGTGTGATGTAATATATGGATGACCCCTTTTATAGTGGAATGTAGGAGATGACCCTTGTCTTGCATTGTTTCCCATCCCTATCCAGGATAACAACTATTAACCCTTTAATTACCTTTGGTACCTTGCAATAAGATTTTAATATCTTATTGCAAGGTACCAAAATATATATAACATTGCGGACTCGATCAAATAGTACGTAAAAGATATCGTATGATGCCGTATCTGTTGGTATATTATCGCTCCGTTTGTGACAGGCTTACTTAATGCTTAAAAAATTCTGCATAAGAAAAAAATTTAAAAAGATGATCTAATATGGTGGTCAATTTTTTCATATAAAATCTTAATAGGTATTCCCTAATGCCCTATAAAGGGTTTTAAGGATCAAAAAGGTCACAACCTTCCCTGTGTTGTGATTGTGACGGCAATGGTTGAATATTCGTCAGTGTATAAATGGTTGATTATAGTCCCATAATTATGATACGTGTACCATTTCAACCGTACCATATAAAATTTAAGGTGTGTCCATACACATCATAATTTTACACAGTAAATTTTTGGACTTACTGAGTATCAAATTTGCTAATTTGTACCATAAATTTGTTGTTGGCATTTAACATCACTGATATTCCTCATTATATTTGCAGGCAGACAGAATGCTCGCAAGAACGCGTCACGCTCAAACGCCATGGGTGGGCCCCTGCCAGATATGAGCGACCATGAGGCTATGCAGCGGTTCTTCCTGCAACAGGTATAAGAATATCTTTAATACACGCAGTTGTATTATAAAAAAACAAAGTTGAACAATAAAACTTATCTTTGCGATACAGTAAACTACATTTATAATAATTATTAATGAGGGCATCACTACGGGGGAGCAGGAGATCAAAGATTAGATAAAAATTAAAATGCATTTTCATCTTCTTCCCCTCAGCTAGGCCTTCAGCATATCAACTTGCCCTCCCCAATTCATCGGCTAGCAGCACTGATAAATCTTTAATAGGAAACAGGAATGGATAATAGAATGTTAGTAAGATTTGGCATTTAACCTTTTCGACGCCGTGTCAAACACAAAAGCTGTCACTCGGACGCCACAACACCAAATGTGAAAACTGAAATTGAACTTTAGCATATGCACGTAGGGCTATGTTGCTCTGTGGTCTGTGACGTATTAATCCGTCTTTGGCGTTGGACCTGCGGTGCGGATATATCGGTGTCGGTTGTGCGCAGATCCAGCTGGGCGAGGAGCTGCTGGCGGCCGGGGACCTGGAGGCGGGCGTGGAGCACCTCGGGCAGGCCGTGGCCGTGTGCGGCCAGACGCAGCAGCTGCTTAGTGTAAGGAACTTCCCATTTTTAATCTAAAGGAGCCTGGGGTAACACTCGATTGTTCCGGTGAACATTGAAAACACACAAATTCATGATCATACAATGGATTTTTAGAGAGAAAATTTAATGACAGATAAACTCAATTATCTATAATTTTCCCAAATACTAGTTATAGCCATCAAACAGCTTTGTTTGTATTAGGTATTTCGGATTTAAATTCAATTATAGTCTACAATTCAATTATATTTAATGTTCGCTACGTTAGTAAAAATAATGAGTGAAGTTTCAAAAATACTTTCTGTGTCGAGTTTATCAATATAAGAACACAGTCGTTAAACTTAGCCCCCATGTTCATTAAATTGGTAGCACTTAGAAAGGATGAATTTGTGCCATCATGTCGTGTTCGGGCCAGGATCCGTGCCGCCCCTTCATCCACCAGCACTCACCTTTTAGGTTAAATCTGGTCTTGGATATGCCAAATGCTATGTAAATTTGTTCAGGCGTTTTTTCTGTCTTTAAGCTTAGTATCATCCGAACATTGAATTTTATGATGTAAGCTATATACTAATTGCGCTAACATAAATTTCTAAAGTCTGTCTGTAATCTTTTCGTGGCTAAACTACTGGGCCGATTGACTGGGCCTTATGATATTTGATTGGCATGTAGAAAAGCTTAAAGATTTGTTAAATCTAACCGCAGATTAGTCAAATCTAACCTTTAATAGCGTGAATAGCACAATCTATATATTAATATTGACATCAATTTAAGATGGAAATATAATATACTCTAATCAGTATTATTCATATAATTCTGAAATATATTAAATTTATCCTGTTCAATTTTGTGCCTAAGATATCTATCAGTTCTTTCGGTTAGATTTCAGTGACCATAGATTTTCAGATTTGAATTCCATTGTCTCTATGCCACATAGACAGACATATACTAATTTTGTTGTTAAATGTACAAGTAAAATGAGGGATGAACAACCCTTAACTTAAATTATAGTCAGTACTATAACAGTCATAACAAAGAAGCGCTAAAATTCAAAACTTCACAGGTTAAAGTAAAAAAATACTTCTCAACACATTCCCAAAAAAGTTACTTCTGCGTGCAACGAATATTAAGCGGAACTCCATTTTCAACTCCTTCTTACCGTATAGAAAATAAACTTCCTACAAACCGAAGTTTGACAGCGATTCAGGGACGAATCGTGATGTCCCTTTCTAATGCATGGCACTATCCCTTTCGGCTATTTAGGGTTGTCAAAATTCAAGTCATTATCTTATCTGTGGTTGTGCATGCAAAGGGACGTCAAGTTGTGCCAACCCTAATAATTTCTCGGAACTATGCTGAGCCGAACGGAGCCGAGAACGCCCGAAAGGACCAGTTATGTCCTCCTGATATTAGTTGTAAATTGTGGAGCAATACGCTTTTCTTCAGTCACGACACTTGTGACATCTAGTGTCAAGTAGCGGTACTGATAAATCCGCTACTTGACGACAACGAAAATAATAAGCGTTTTGGTAAGAACACTGATGTATGGAATGAGCACGCTTACTTATTTCTCTATGGTGGCGGTTAAAACACTTTCGAGTAATAAAAAGTCGCAGTGTGGGGACCTAAAGGCACACGTCTCAGTTTCATTGTTCGATAACTCTGTCCATATACAACGTACGGCGACTCCCCACAGGCTGTACAACTAGTGAAACTCATAATGTTTGCATACGCTGTAGCTATCTGCCGGACAGTCTCATGAGAACCGTGGTAGTTCCTATTCCAAAGAATAGGACGGGGGACCTCACCAGTCTAAAAAACTATCGTCCCATTTCTCTTGGAACCATTACAGGAAAAATACTAGAAAGGCTACTACACCCGTCCTTGAAGCATAATCTGGAGTTAAGCGATGCGCAATTTGGTTTTCGTACCGGGCTCTAACAGATTCCGCTATATACAGCCTAAAGTCTACCGTAAGTCATTACCTTCATAGGGATACTTCGGTGTATGCTTGCTTCCTAGACCTTAGTCGTGCTTTCGACCTGGTAAATTATAATTTACTATGGGAGAAACTCGATAAGTCAGACGTACCAAAGCAAATCGTGAATCTGTTGAGATACTGGTATGAGAATCAGTTGAACTCAGTAAGATGGGGCGACTCGACTTCTAGCGAATACAGGCTAGAATGCGGAGTTCGTCAAGGAGGGGTAACCTCACCGGATCTCTTCAGTCTGTATGTAAACGACCTGATTGAGGAACTGAGAGGCACCAAGGTTGGCTGCCATATTGGGTCGACTTGCGTAAACAATATAAGCTATGCAGACGACATGGTGCTTCTCAGTCCCTCAATTAGAGGACTGAGGAGGCTGCTGAGCATTTGTGAAAGATATGCTTTAGAACATGGACTCCAATATAATGTTAAAAAGACCCAATTCCTTGTTTTTAGGGCAGGAAAGGGTCCGGATAGGGTTCCCCCAGTATTCTTAGATGGCACTGTAATCGAAAGAGTAGTACAATTTCGATACCTGGGGCACGTGGTGACGGAGAGTCTCAAAGATGATGCCGATGTGGAGCGTGAGCGCCGGGCTACTGCAGTTCGATGTAACATGCTTGCGCGAAGATTTGCACGGTGTAGTGACCCAGTGAAGCTGACACTGTTCAGAGCATTTTGTCAATGTTTCTACACATGCCAGCTTTGGGTCAACTGCACAAGACGAGCAATAAACACGATAAGGGTGCAATATAACAACGCGTTCCGTATACTTATGAAACTACCCCGATATTGCAGTGTATCGAACATGTTCGCGGATGCTAGAATCCCGGATTTCTATGCGGTGATGAGATCGCGCATAGCATCGTTTAGGGATCGCCTGGGCACATCGGACAATGAGATTCTCCGCACTCTGTCTGAACGTCTGGACTGCCGATTTTTTAAATACTGGGTAACAATGCATCGCGAACGAAATAGAAAATAAGTGACCAGTTGTATACATTGTAAGAACGTTTCTATTTTATTCTTATATACCTTTTTTTTACATTTTAGGTTATTGTATTTTAATGTGATATTGTAAATTTGTGATATGGGTACATTGCCTGAAATAAATATTATATTATATTATTATTAATGGCATGCATTATTGAAATGTTGCAGCCCTATCGACCAATGAAACTGGACCTTATACTTTATCCATCATGTTTCCAGGTGCTCCAACAAACCATGCCAGCCCCGATCTTCCACCTGCTCCTGAAGAAGCTCCCCGAGGTCTCGGAGCGACTCCGGGCCTCCATGAAGGCGAGCGGAGGCAATGTGCTGCAAGAGGAGGACGTGGAATAAGCAGGAGAGGCCTAGACGACATTGATTTGCACTTGCGGGACGTTACATACGAAGAAAAATAGTTTTAACCCATTCACCGCTACAGTTGCTCATAGCTGACAAAGGTTACGGTGTAAAATTAACCTTAATGCGTTTCTAAAATTTGAGACGAAAGTGGAGGACCCGTGCGAAATCGCCTTTTCATACAAACGTTGTCCTCATTTTCCTCTCTGGATATTAATGGATATTAACATTATTGAAAATATTTTGACACAATTTGTTGCATATGCACCATAGCTATGCCCCCTACATTTGATTTTTATCGATTTTTTTATTATTATAAGAGTTAGGAGCACTTAGAAATTTGGATGAAATCTGTTTTACTCTCCTAATTTTTACAATAATAAAAATATCGGAAAAAAGGACTATGATTGTATGGAGATATGGTCGTCCCCTTTCCTCTTAACTATGCTGTGTTATCTCTTCTAGTGGCAAGTGGCACACGTAATTTTTGAATTTTGGAATTTTGATTTTATTTCAATCAAGCAAATTTGAGGAGCGCTGGTAGCCTAGCAGTAAGAGCGTGCGACTTTCAGTCCGGAGGTCGCGGGTTCAAACCGCGGTTCTTACCAATGAGTTTTTAGGAACTAATGTATGAAATATCATTTGATATTTACCAGTCTCTTTTCGGTGAAGGAAAACATCGTGAGGAAACCGGACTAATCCCAATAAGGCTTAGTTATATCCTCTGGGTTGGAAGGTCAGATGGCAGTCGCTTTCATAAAAACTAGTGCCTACGCCAATTCTGGGGATTAGTTGTCAAGCGGACCCCAGGCTCCCATGAGCCGTGGCAAAAATGCCGGGACGAGAAGAGAAGAATCAAATTTAAATGACGTAATCAGTCGGGAGCCGACGCCATACCACTCCAAGAGTGTGTATAAAATAGTGGCGGTTAAAATGTTGAACTATTTTTTGTGCTTTTTCTTGCCGCTGGTGGGATGGGTTAAGTTACAAAAGTGTGTTTCTTACTAGAAAGGAGAAACAAGCGACTAATTATTATTACGGGGATGATGATGATAAATGAATATAAGAATTGTATTGTATATACAGAATGCAACCCTGCATAAACCTGAAATAACGGAACTAATTTCAAAGCATGCAGGTTCATTTTACAATGACAATCTAAAAACGTCGGTTAAATGAGACAGTGTCGCAATCGACATACATTTTTTCTTCCGGTTCGAGCGCCATCTTGATAGTTAGCCTTCCTTTGTTTTTTGTTCAATAATATTGTTTAAAGTAATATCGATAGCTTATTACACAGTAAACTAATGTGGTAGTGTGCAGTGAATGGAGAATTAATCTTGAAACGCATTTAACCACCATTTTGGAGTCAACGGCCGGTAGTCCACGTGCTACTTGTAAAGTCCAGCTATCGCTTTACAAGAGCTGATAAAATCACCGTACACTGTCTTGTACTAACCGTACAATGTTAGTCGTATTTAAGGCTCTTAATACCTTGATACTGGCGAAATAGTCCCACTGGACTGAAGCTATAATTTTAAAAGAATTAATGTTATTTTTCCGCAAGTGCAAATAAAGACTCGAAAACATCAAATGACTGAACATTTTCTCAATCCCCTTTCCTTTTGAGTCGAACGAACAGAGTTCTATGGCATATTGAACCCCATACAACATAGAACCTTGTCACTTCGAAAAACGACAGTCCAATCGTATTATTTGTTCCATTGCGTATTGGGCTGTTCTATTTTAATGTACAATTGGAACAATCAAACGAGGTAAAGTATTTTCAAATACATTACTTTATGTAACATTTCTTTATAGCGAATGTTAAAAGAATTAAGTTGAACAATAGCATGTAGTCTTAATTTTAGTGATTATTGATACAATACTTGTCTTTACATTTCTTAATAATTTATACGAATCATGCTTTATTTTTTAATGTCATGTCACTAACAATAATTAATAAATTACTCAGTTCTTTTTAATGCTGTAGTGTTGAAATATTTAATGTTGTGCATTGCCGACTGATGTTAACCCTTTAATCGTCTTGTCGGCATTTCTGGCGCCTATTACACGATGGCTCAGTTTCATTAGTTGATACCCATATGCAGGGTGCGGGAGATTTTCAAAACGAAAACCATCGAGTTTCACTAGTCGTTATACCGCCTGCGGGGAGTCACGCGCATGCTGTTTATCAACCCAACTATCGACTTATGAGTTTCACTAGTAATTATACCGCGCTTTATATCGACCTGTGAAACTGAGCCACGATGGGGAGCACGTACTGCCCGCCTAAAAGTAAGCGAACGACATAACCTAAGGACACTTACAGTAACGTCAGCGGTATATGCGCGTTAACATTTTCTAAATTTTACCTGTTCAAACGTTTTTTTTTAAGTGACATGTATATTTAAAATCTGTGCGGTAAGGATTGGCTGTGATAGTTCACAAATATAATATCCGCCATTTTTCAACATCGTGACTATACAAGTTGTTGTTTTAGGTTTTGTTCGCAACTGGTTAAGGAATGCTTGTGAGTTTTGATTGAGATTTTATTGTGAATAAAAGTTGTGTAAAAATGTTGCCTTTTATTTGAGTTATTCTAACTTGAAACCACCACGAATACACTACACCTTATAACACAAAGTCCCCGCCGCGTCTTTCCGTATGTATCTATTCAACATGTGTGTCGACGTCAAAAATATATTTACAGTTAGTGCCTAAACATTTATCAGTTAGATATTATTTTTTTTATACCACGACGGTGGCTAACAAGCATACGGCCCGCCTGATGGTAAGCGGTCACCGCAGCCTATAGACGCCTGCAACTCCAGAGGTGTTACATGCGCGTTGCCGACCCTTTAAAAACCTGTACACTACTCTTTTGAAGAACCTCGTACTGTATGTCGGTAGTTGAGAATTGTGCACCCACCCTAGATTATTAATAAACAGTCTTGAAGTCCAACTCGAGTATCATTGACGCCTACCCTGACATGGCGCAGCCGGAAATTATTTAAATGGTTCAAACAAAGATAAAATAGTATAAAAAGTTATAATATTTAATTAACAGGACTCAGTTGTTTATATACTAAAATGGAAACAGTGCTTACGCCTCCGTTACCGTTTACTTATGATCAAAGTTTATTGAACATTACTACGGGCAGTTTAAGTGATAGTTGGAAAAAATGGAGTAAGGGATTTACAATATATTTCGACGCGTGTGAACTTTCTAAAAAAACATCGGCCATACAAATAAATATATTGCTTCATATAGTGGGTGAACAGTGCAGGGAATTGTATGAACAACTAAATGTGAAGTGTACTACGGTAGAACAGGTTTTGGACGAATTTAAAAAATATTTTGATCAAAGGAAAAACTTAACGGTTGAGAGGCATCGATTTTTTACGCGAAATCAGGCAGAAAGTGAAACAATTGAACAATATGTGTTTGATTTAAAGAAATTATCAACTTCATGTGAGTTTGGAACTTTATGTGATTCCTTAATTAAGGATAGGTTGATATGTGGCATCGCGAGCAAAGCTATTCGGGAGAGATTATTACGTGAAGCCGACTTGACTTTAGAACAAGCTATGGAGATTTGTCGAGCGGCTATAGTATCTAAAGTGTATTCGGAAAAAATTGTTGAAGACTCGCGAGAGAAATCGGTACATAACATAACGACGGGTGACAACAACAATTCATTGCAAGATAATAATGTATGGCAAATATCACAAAGAGGAGGTTACGGTCGCGGCCGTGGACGGTTCGCGGGGTCGCGAGGCGGCCGTGGCGCCGGGCGCGGCGCGGGAGCTTGGAGCAGGAGCGGTTGGCGCGCGCAGGACTCGACCGTGTCGGCGCGAGCGGCGGCTGGCGCGGGCGGGAGCGCCGCTGGTGCTCGTAGTGCGGCGCATGTGTATAATAACGGTACTCGTTGTTGTAACAAATGTGGTACAACGCACGGAAACTATGCGTGCCCAGCGTATGGGAAACGTTGTTTACGGTGTTCGCGCATGAATCACTTTTCGCGTATGTGTGGCGTATATCAAATTGAGGAGTCGGACCAACAGGTAATATATTGTCTTAATAATGAGATAGATGAATGGTCGATTGTTTTAAATATTAATAGCCATAATTTAAGGTTTAAACTTGATACGGGAGCCGAAGTTAATGTTTTGCCATTACGCTACTTATCTCAAGTTGGTTTAAGCAAAGAAAATTTAATGGTTACCACGTCGCGGCTTCACGGTTATTCTGGAAAGAACTTGGAAGTTCTAGGCAAATGTTTTTTGAAAGTGGTATATAAAGATAATGTATATTTTTTGGAATTTAAAGTGGTGGATGTGCCGTCCTCTCCTGTATTAGGTAAATATGATTGCAAGGTAATGAATTTGGTTAAAAGAGTATTCGCAGTGAGTGAAATGGAGCAATTGAACTCTCCGGCTTTTGTTACGGAATATAAAGATGTATTTCAGGGTATAGGTTGTTTGCCTGGTAGTTATAAAATTAGAGTGAATCGCGAATGCAAGCCTGTGGTGCACGCTCCAAGAAAGGTACCAATACCATTGCGAGAAAAACTAAAGGCAAAGTTAGAAGATATGGAGCGACAAGACATCATAGCAAAGGTTGAGGGCCCTACTGATTGGGTCAACAGCATGACTATCGTAAAAAAACCAAATGGAGATCTTAGGATATGTTTAGACCCGAAAGAATTGAATCAAGCTATAAAACGAGAACACTTTAGGTTGCCTACGTTAGACGAAATAGTTTCGAATTTGTCAGGGGCTCAGTATTTTAGCACACTAGATGCTACTAATGGTTTTTGGCAAGTAAAAATAGAAAATAGTGATCTTTGCACTTTTAATACACCGTTTGGGAGATATAAGTTTCTACGTATGCCCTATGGAATATCGTCTGCGTGTGAGGTTTTCCATCGCAAAATATATGAGAATTTTGACGATATCGAAGGAGTTTGTATGTACGTAGATGACATTTTAGTCTTTGCAAAAACGAAATCTGAGCATGATGAGAGGTTGAGACAGGTATTAGAGAGATGTCGTAAAATTAATTTAAAATTAAATTTTGCTAAGTGTAAATTTGGTCTTGAGGAAATTAAATACTTAGGACATAAAATTACGAGGAAAGGTCTATACCCAGATGATAGTCATATATCGGCTATTATTAATATGCCTAGGCCACAGAACAGTAAGGACGTTGAACGTTTGTTAGGATTAACAACGTACGTGGGTAATTTCATACCTAATCTTTCTAATAAAACCGAACCACTCAGAGAATTGTTGCGGAAAGATATAGAGTGGCATTGGAGTGAGAGACATGAAAACACATGGAATATCATAAAAAAATGTTTGTCCGAAAAACCAGTGCTACAATATTACAGTATGTCTAAGCCCATAAAACTTTCAGTAGATGCGAGTAAGAGTGGCCTGGGATGTGTACTTTTACAAGATGGTCTGCCCGTGTGTTATGCCTCAAAAGCACTTACAAAAACTGAGCAGAGATACGCACAAATAGAGAAAGAGTTATATGCATGCGTATACGCATGTGAGAAGTTTTATGGTTATATTTATGGGCGCTCAGATATAACGATTGAAACTGACCATAAGCCCCTGTTGAGTATAATAAAAAAACCGATTGTGGATGCCCCACCCAGATTACAGCGCATGCTATTAAGGCTCCAACCATATTCATTTCAGCTGGTTTACAAACCAGGCAAGCAGTTGCATATCGCGGACGCTTTATCGCGCGCCTACGAGCCGCCCGCGGCCTCTTCCAGTGATCATCATGACCTGCAAGACGAACTTACAGAGGCGGTGCACACAGTGTGTGCATACAATGAGCTAACTGATACGCACTATTTAATAATACAAAAAGAAACAGATGGTGATAGTGAGATGCAGCTGTTAAGAAAGTATATTAGAAAAGGATGGCCAGAAGAAAAAAAAGACGTAGAAGATGTTGTGAAGCCGTATTGGCAATACAGAGAGGATTTAACAGAAGGAAATGGATTATTATGGAAAGGATGTCGAATAATAATACCTAAAAAGTTACGCGGTGACATGCTTCAAAAGATACATTATGCGCATTTTGGCCTTGAAAAGTGTTTGTTAAGAGCGCGAGAGTTATTGTTTTGGCCCGAAATAAACAATCAATTAAAAAACTTTATATCAAATTGCCAAGCGTGTTTAACATTTAGAAAAAACAACACAAAAGAAAAACTAATTCCACACGAAGTACCAAAGAGACCATGGTCTAAAATAGGTATTGACATATTTCATATCAATCGAAAAAATTACTTACTGATTGTCGATTACTATACCAAATATGTGGAGGTACGCGAAATGCGTAGCACACTCTCTCACGCGATAATAGATGAGTTAAAATGTATATTTAGTAGTCACGGAATACCCGAGATAATTATGTCCGACGGAGGACCTCAATTTGTTTCACGTGAATTTAGTAATTTTGCAAATGAATGGCAATTTAATCACGTACGCTCTTCTCCTCACTATGCCCAGTCCAATGGACAATCAGAACGCAGCATTCAGGTAATAAAAAATATTATAAAAAAATGCACCTATACGTCGACCGATTTTCGCCTAGCCTTGCTAGAATATCTTAACACACCAATTAGCGAATACTTACCCTCTCCGGCAGAATTACTTCAAAATAGAAAATTACGTAGCATTCTACCACTACGCGAAACAGTCCTAGATGCGACAGTTAATCACAGCGTTAGGAACAGATTAATTGACCGTCAAAATAAATATAAAATGTATTACGACATAAACGCAAAAAACTTATCTCCCTTAAAAGTAGGGCAAAAAGTAAAGGTAAGGCATGACAATAACAGCATTTGGATAAGCGGAACGGTTAGTAAAATTTTAAGAGATCGGTCATATCAAATATTAATGGGAAACGGTAATAAAATAATACGGAATAGACGTCACATCATACCGGACTCCCCGCACCGTCCGGAAACCGATCCGGAGTATGGGTTCGATTACGACCACATTCTTCCGCCGCAAATGCAATTCACATCAACTTCGGTTCCCAATTCAAATATTGTTAATGTAAACACAAACCAAACTGATTCTTATGTAACTCGTTCCGGCAGGACAGTGATACCTCCCAATAGATGGGGCAATTGGAGTATATAACTGGAATTCAAGTATACCTGCCTGTTGGAGACCTGCCTGCCTAATAGGTTGTTAAAATAAGTAAAAATGAATACTCAAATATACTAAGATAATCGTTTAGTAGATTAATTTGTCAATTTCGATAAATTTAAGTAAAATATTATATTTAATGTTTATTTAGGTATGCATACATTATGTAAAAAAAAAAAAAGATAGTACCTAATAATAAACAAACATTATAAACTAAAACGCATTTAATATTGTATAAAGAAAATAAATATGTTAGAAAGTTAAAAAAGTATGAACAATTTAAAAATAATAATAAGATATGTACTTCATAAAAACAAGTAGGTACCTAAATAATGTTCAAATTCAATAAATACTTATTTTATTAGTTAAAATTGTAAAAGTAGAATAATGTATTTAGTAAAAACAAAGAATTATATAATATACAAATGTTATCTAAATAACTAATATTATTGTATAGGTTCTTTACAATCTATGGAAAAGCATAGGTTTGTTTAAAGTACTAGGTTAATAGAATTAAGGTAATGCATGCTTCTTTTAAGGATGTTGTTTTCTTATTTTTGATTTTAAGAAGGAAGATGTCGGTAGTTGAGAATTGTGCACCCACCCTAGATTATTAATAAACAGTCTTGAAGTCCAACTCGAGTATCATTGACGCCTACCCTGACACTGTAGACCCTCGGGAAATCATTCCACAGGCGGAATTTTTGAAAATTCGAATTTCGCGTCTTTTCTACTGACAAGTTGGTGTGTTTGAGTATAGTTACATACCGTCATTGTTTAAATAAAAGCTTTCAAGTATTAAAGCTAGGTGTAAGGATAAATAAAAGTATGAAACCCATATCAGTCACCATTATATTTAACAAGTAAAATTATAAAATTCAACAAAATATGTCATCATAATAAGTACTCGTATATCTACAATTAAACTAGTAAAACATTATTTGTTCATAATAAAAAGTACAACAGTATATATTAGAATGTACAATTTTTCAATGGTTCCATGAATGTTAAATATTTGACACAACCAAAAATGTCACACACCCGCCAACATGATTCGTATAGTTGTTGGCTTTGTAGCTGGCCCCCAACGGCTTATCCTTTGTCTATTGTTAACTAAAGCACTTACCTGTAAAAAAGGGCCGGGTAACTTTAAGCGATTATTTAGTTAGAACTCCTATGGTAACTGAAATAAGATTCAAAATTAACAAATGGAAAAATAATTTGTGTGGTCCCTATACGGTTACTGAGTGCCGGCGAGTCGAACGCTACCCAACCAGTCTAAAATGTGTCCTCAATATGCGGAACAAAGGCGCGTTATCGGAGAGCGCACCTACACTGGTTTTTTGAGCGTTGGACTAGCCCGCGCTCAGATGCCAATTAGAATTATACGACCCTTTTTTGCAGGTACTGGCACGCGCGGTTTTAGTTAACAATAGACAAAGGATAAGCCGTTGGGGGGCAGCTACAAAGCTAACAACTATACAAGCTAATAAATATAAATATTTGAAAGCAACAACTCGCGACGCCTTGAGTTCCTAGTATAGATCTTGTCATCCACGATGACGCGCAGATTTGTCAAATCTAACCTTTATTAACATGGCAATACGAATCAAGCCACGCGCCTTTTTGAATAACACGATCTATATCATGCTAATTTCGAAACTCAAAGCTTTTCTAACTCCGTCTCTGAATCTTGCAATGTAGTAATAGAGGTGTAAACACAGAAACTCCGAATCTAAACATATTTGCATATCAAATGCAAACTTGTTTTTCCAAACCGTGTAACACAAAGATACCTAGATGCGTGTAACGTGAGAAAATAAGTCCAAATTACTTTAGTATATATTTTCGCTACACACTATTTATGGTCAATGATTGACATAAATCTGGCAGTGTAATAGCGACCTTAATCCATGTGCATAAGGTTCTATATCACATACAATTCCTTTGTCTATGAAGTAAAAACCAATGTAAATAATGTGATAAACCAATTAGACGATTTACAATAAAATAAAATACCAAAAATCAGGACTTTACAACAGTAGAGCTTCTAATAAGATCCTGCGTTACCTTCATAACTTCTAAGGCGCCTTTAGAAATAAGAGATTCAGCCAAATCCTTACCCAAAAGATCACATTTCTCTATAACATCTACAGGCATATTCGGATTTTCTATTAAACCACAAAAAATCTTAGGCGTTTTTAAAGCCAGTATCTCCTCTAAACTTCGAGTGTCTTCGCAGTTTAAATTTCCCGCTCTTTCCGTTATCCTTCTATTTATTTCTTCAGGATGATTAGGGTCGACGTTGACGTCAGTTTTGAGTTTTTTACCGGTTTTTTCGGTTTCGTCCGGGCTGAGTTTGTGCTTGACAGTTTTTCTTATCTGTGGGAAGGTTTGTTCGAGGGAATGTTCTATGGTGGTGGCGCCGTCGAGGCTCCATACTGCTCCGGATATGGTCAGTTTGAATTGTGTGTCGAACGGCTTCAGTCTTGTGGATACGCCGACGGGTGCGCTGCAGCCTCCGCCTGGAAACAAATCATCATCATCAGTAATTCAGTACCTACTAGTGTTGCCAAGTTGTCTGGGTTTTTGCCGGCTAAGGGAGACCTTTGTTTATGGTTCGTTTGGCACTTGAATTTTCACATAGTTTGGCGCGCTGAAGACGTTTTATTGTTTTGTGACTGGCCCCTGAAACTCCAACCAAGACTCCAGAGCACAGACTAGGACTTATTGGGATTTAGTAGTTACCTTCACTGCAAGCTTAGTTGCCGTAGCAAAAGTTGACATTCGTCTATCCTTATCGACAAACGCTAATCGAAAAGTAGATGTACGCGATGACAGGTGTAGGCGAAAAGTTGTGATATTTTCCGTATCTTTATAGGCTTTATATCTAAGTTCCAGTAGAATGGCAGAATATCAGCGATGTGGCTTGCCGCGTCATCATGCTGAGCCAGCGCCTATTCTCTGCCACGACACATGGTTTTGCATTCAAGAATTGTAAACTAGTTTTAAGAATAATTCTAAGCTGCATGTTCTTCTTATTGTCTATACCTACCTAGCTACCTACCATGTATGTTGTGGAAACGAATAAAGTTTTATCTATCTATCTATCTAATGAATGAATGAATGAATGTTTATTTGAGACAAACAAGCGTATATCGTTGGGAGTTACATTTTTGGTTTTGACCGATCCTTGTTTTGCCATGATTGGCGTACAAATATTGTTTTTTACTTACTAACTAAAATAACTAAATTAAAAATAGAGAAATAAGTATGTATAGAGTGCTCTCTCATCAGTTTTCTTAACAAAACGCTTATTATTTTCGTAGTCGACATCTAGCGTCAAGTAGCGGTACCTATAAATCTGCTACTTGAAGCTAGATGTCGCGACTGACGAAAAGTATACCCTTGCTCAACAATTTACAACTAATATTACAAGTAGAAGGAATTGAAAATAGAGTTCCGGTTATAATATAAGCTGAAAATAGAGACTTTTTGAATATTCGAACTTTTCGTTCGTCGCTACATCTAATGTCGACTACGAAAATAATAAGCGTTTTGGTAATAAAACTGATGTATGGAATGAGCACTCTATGATTATTTATTACTCTTTTTCTGTGGTTCCACTTGCGTTTCTTATAAAAAAATGACAGTTTAGGCACGCAAAAAATTTTTTTTCGTGTTCTCTCGCCCCATAACGGACAGGCGCATCATTCATAATTTTCCAGAACTTACCGAGTGTCTTGAGAAAGCTTCTCTCCGCCAACACCCTGCAGTAAGTCTCGGCATGGTTGAAGGGTGCTAATAATGATAATATTGCATCATTGTCGGCGCGACACTCCACAGCTAACGCGCCCTGCCCTACTGCGTATTTTATTTCTGCGCACGGTAGGATCTGAAAAAAAAAACCACAATTTAGGGTCACCCCACACAGGTCCAAAAAATCCGATGCCATAGACAATATCTGAACTTATTTCATCCAAAACAAATAGTCGGACTACTAAAACTCACAAATTGCAATAAAATAATTGTATCTACAAAAATCGACCTTGTTTTTGGTTCTCGTCGTTCGGGTAACTATGGCTGTTAACTTGTGGTAGTAATTAGGGATTTATGGTTGTCACCTGATGAAATATATATATCTCGTATCTGATATTCCCTTAAGTAGGTTAAAGGATCCATCCTCATCTGATTAAACACCCCGTGAGTTGATTCCATACATGACGTATCGTACGTAGGTAACCTATTGGTATTTGATAGATGATGTATTTTTGAACAATTGAAACCATATATGTCTTAATATAAACGTAGTATTTTTTTAATTAATCAAAATCTATTATTTTACGAAAAATATCCAGAGTTCCATAGTAACAGTCCATAAATGTATACATATATTTAATGAAATAAAAAACAGTATTTTCCTAAAATAAAAATCATCTAACTCCTAGAAAACTATAAAACAGTTTACTGTTATCATACTGACCCAGTCACGATATTTTCCCATGTCTTTTTAACTTCGATTTCGTTTATCGGGGCTCGTTATCAATATCAGCCTAGCGATAAGAACACCGTAAAAACATGATGATGGTGCTATTTCTGCGTACCATGTTCATCTCATCTCATTTATTTTTTCAATCAATCTATAACACTCGAACGAGAATTTAACTATAAGTAACAAGACTAAATGCATACACAACTGAACATTTATGGGTGTTGTCATTGTTGTCTAGCCTTTAAAGCATGTTTCGGTGTTATTGACCAGACGCAGATCTTCATGTTACACTTCTATTTAATATCATATTTGTATTCCTCGTTTTCGTCTAGTTTCCGAAGGCGATGACCGAAAATTCATTCATTCATGAAAATTCACGATTTTCGTCCGGTTTTGTGAGCGAGTATCGTTTGTATTTAAGTTAGCAACTGTCAAAACTGAAATCCTAACCTTATCCGTTGCAGCCCGGCAGCCGTAAACAACAAAGCTGAATATTCGCCAATTTCGTCCAGTTCAGTTCCGTCAAGTATTACGGTTACTAAAGACAGTTTAATGAATCTCCATCCTATCCTTTGCAGCCAAAAATAAGGCTGAGTATTAGCTATTGCCATTCCCCGTTTTCGTCCAGTTTCACGATTGAGTGTTGTAATATTACCTTATAATCTTAGATATTAGTCACTCCCCCTACACGCTGTAGTCCCGTGGCAGCCAGGAGCATAGCTGAATATTCCCCACTTTCATGTAGTTTTGCAGGCAGTCTTATTAGTAAATAAGGTCAGTTTCATAAATACCAATGGAATACTAATCTTAGATATACGGTGACTCCACCTCATCCGTTGCAGCCCAGCGGCCGCCAACAACAGCGCCGAGTATTCGCTACTTTCGTCCAGTTTCATCAAGTACCTATTACGGTTATAGTATAGATAGTTTAATGAATAGTTACCGTAGATATTCGGTTACTCCATCCGTTGCAGCCAACAATAGGGCTAAAAATTCTCCATTTTCGTCCAGTTTCCAGGCGAGTCTTGTTAGTAAATTAAGGACAGTTTGATAAATACCAATCAACCTTAGATATTCGGTTACACCCACCCCATTGGTTGTACCGCCCCGAGGGCTATATTCGTCCAATTTCCGTAGGCGAAAGTCACAAGTAACCATTATAAGCAGTTTTTATTACTACAAACCTTTGATATTCGGTCACTCCACCCCATCCGTTGAAGCCCAGCGGCCGCCAGCAACAGCGCCGAGTATTCGCCGTTTTCGTCCAGTTTCCGTAGACGAGTGTTAAGGTTGCCGCGAACGTCGCGGACACACAATTGTGGGTGTTTGCCGCGGAGCTGCGCTGTGCGGCGGAGAGATGACGTGCCTTGAGAAAAATAAGTACGTGGTTAACTAGGATTTTTTTAAGTCAAGGCCTAGGGCGCAAATTATACATACCAAAGGCTAGAAAAAAAGAAATGTTTGTAGATTAGAACGAATTATTGCAAACCTTTGTATAATAATAGATGACAACGCAATGTCCTAATAAAAAAATCATAATTATTAATAATGATTAAAAATGTTGTACCAAAGTTTGCAACTTTTAAGTATCGTTTATAGTTTTGTTACATTGTGTTGAGTTGTTGACTTAACTGTAGTTGACTTGAGGGGTTAACAAGTTGTTATATAACAATGAAATACAAAGTATAGCAGTAACGGAAATACAAACGTGAACCATAAATACATTTTATGATAAAATCTTTTGGTAGGTATTTCACAATTACCGTAAATTTCATAATGGCAACTTACCAATGACGGAGCCTTCTGGCAGGGTCTCCAATGTGTGCTCTTTCAGGTCTTCCCTGAGCACTAAGGCATCTCTAGGATCTTCCCTATAATAACGTTCAAGAATAAATATGAATGGAATAATACACCACAATAGGTCAAAACTGTCCTAACCGGCCATTTTCTGACCAGTGAAATTCACTACTCTCTATGAAACGTCAAGACGATTTATTACTAAGGAGTTAGTTAACATACATAATACAAACTTGATCTATGACGTCATAATGAAATTTATATTAATTTCTGCTGATTTAAAAGTGAAAAACATGTTTGATCTTGTTTTTCAGTGTTTTTGCCTACTCGTATTATAGCAGGCTCGCGCGGTTATTCCTCGTTTTCGTCCAGTTATTATCGCGCGAAGTTACCGAAGTTGGATAATCTATGTACAAGATCTTATAATTAATGTAGAGAATACACACAAGAACAGATTTAAGTCTAGTAATACACACAAGACATTTTCTTTTGACCGCCTAAGACGTCATATGACGCGCGCGGCTACAGCCCAATAATAAAATAAAAAATAAAAATCATTTATTTCAGATTTGTTTAAAAATCCATAGAATGTTAGTTTTAAATTATATCATTATGTTAGTATTAGATTAGATTACATTAAATTAAATTAAATTAAATTACCTTATAAATTATTACAGATAAGTTACAAATTATTAAATTAAATTACAAAATTATTTAATGAAATATAAAATTATAAAATTATTTTACATTAAATTAAATTATTCTGTTTTATCTTATTTTCATAATTAACTAATTTTATCATTTTACCCTCCCCGTTACAATCTTTACCCAGTGGCCCAGAATGGGGCAGTCAAGGCGTCCAGCCACCATCTTCAGGATGACATTACCACTACCTCTCACTCGTCTCAGCAGAGAGGCAATCCTCTTGCGTCTGATGGCATAGAAGTCATCTCAATATCAACCTTAATGCGTACCGACAAGGTTCACAATTACGCGCCGCGTGCGATAGGCGTGGCGTTCAAAAGGTTAACACATTGAGTACCGGGAACCCGGTTGGCGGGTTCTCTTTCGTAGTCGCTTTCGTCTAGAAAGCGGGAAAATGCTGGGATCGGCTACGAGCGTAGCGCTACGAGAACGTTGGTAGCGAATGTGTTAACTAAATACATTTTTTAAACAAATCCTTAGACTTGACATACCTAGTTAAAAACATAAAAGTCCGTCTAAGTTTACTTTGCACCAACTTCAACGGAAGAAAGTGAAGTAGTATGATCATAAATGTCATATTTTTATAGAACTTTGACCTAAATGATGACATACAGTCACGTCTGAAAATATCGATACGGAAAAAGTGCCTAAAATATATATATACATATATATATATACACGACCTTATTGCCTATATATATTAAGGTAGTGTGTATTTTTGGCACTTTGCCAAACAATAAGTTACCTTTCAAACACTGCTCCTATAGCCAACCCCTCCGGCAGGGACGTCGGCAGATCCTTCAATGAATGCACCACAAAGTCCACCGTGTCGTTCCTCAGGGCATCTTCCAGGTCTTTGGTGAAGAGAGACTTCTCGCCGATCTTCGGCAGGGACACGTCTAGAATGCGGTCTCCTAGGGTTGTCATGGTTACTGGAAATAAAGGAGGAAAATCAAAATTTCTGTGATAAACATAGCCCGGTCTGAAGGAGACAATATTGGTTTTCGTTAAATAGTGCATATCAAGTTCATGTCGCCGTGTACCGAAATGGAAGGGGCTATACAAGTATTCTGCTGTATAAGTCGATACCAATAAAGTTTGACATATGCTACCATTGTGTAATTCAGAAATATTATAATTGTTATTACAATGATATGAACTTAATTAAACTTTTGTGAGTGACCCGAATCATTGTCAGATGTCGGACATTTAGATCATGGTCACCGATTATATAAAAAACGTGTAGCCAGATTGAAGTGGGCTGGTCGAGTGGCGACCACGGAGGAAGGAACGTCCCCAAAGTAGACCCTAGATGCGATGGGATGACAACATCAAGAAGTGGGGAAGAAGTGGCTTCAGGTTGCAGTGACGAGTGGCGTAAAATGAAAGAGGCCTACACCCAAAGGGTAGAGACGAGTTAAAGAGAGAGATTTCAACTTGATATACCGCAGTATGGTATACAAAACCCTGATCACAAACACTTGAGTCAATATTTATTTAATGCATTTTTGCACCAGTGCTATTGTTACAGTTGAAACTACATTTTATTCAATACATTTTTATGGATTGAATCAACTGTTCTACTAAGTTCTGTGTAATAAGTCCCATAAAATTTCTAGAAACTTATAGGATATAATAACTCTTTAACAACTCACCAATAGTAAACTCTTTCTCGGGATGTATTTTCTTCAAGCTGTCTATTACAAAGTTTGTTTGTATGAGCGCCAGCTAAAACAAAAATAATAAAAATGTTAAATTTTACTTGTCTATAATGACTATCTGCTAACATACATATCCAGTAAGTATACATTTTTGTGAAATAAAAATTAGGAAAGTGTGAGAACTTAATACATTATCTTAATAAGTGGTCTGGTGTTTTGGTAAACCCTACATGTTTAGGTAAACCCTATAGTTTACCTTAATGGCCTTCTAGCCTACTCGGTTGACTACCGAGTACAGAGGGTATCACCAGCTGATGGGGGGCAGTTCATATGGCCAATATTCAAGGGGAGGGGCATACATTTACATAGTTTGAAATGTTATTCTCTATATAAATTTTATTCGGGATTTTTAAACAAAAACAACTTAACTTATAATTACATCTAAGGAACAGTTTAAAACGTCACCGAAAAGGCATCCACTCACCTTAATATCAAAATATCTATATCTATCTATTATATATATATTGTCTGGTACACATGACACAAGTCTTATTGAGCTTATTTTTGGGGGAAGGTTGATTAACCCATAATAATTATTTATTTATTTTAAGATTTTTAAGTAGTCTGGTGTACATGTTTTGTTGAAACTATGGAGTTAACCATAATATAAATAACTTTGTCTATGAACTCCTGGACCGGACCATGTAACAACTTTGCAAGAAGGATAATCTTAGTAATTTCTGCAAGTACAAAAGTTTCCTCACCAAGTAGATACGGAAAATCCTTATCATAAAAAATATGTCAGCAATTAATTTCAAGAAAATTAAACTCACCTCGCTTTTCCTTGAACCGACACGTATAACGGTTTTCACTTCGTTTTCCATTTTCAATAGCTTCCGATACAGATTATTGTATGTAACTTACATAAAATTATAATAGGATGTTTCTAACTTTAAGGTTATGTCATGAATTGCACCCAATTATTCAAATTATTGTATAAACAAATTGGATAAGTAGAGTATCTAAGTGACTTGTCACTAACACTGTAGTGGACAAGTTAATTAGGGACATAATTTAAAAATCAAAGTTCAATCAAAACATCGCTTTCGCAAGGTGATTGTGCAACTGTCATGTCATTTTTTTTTTTTTTTTTTTTAATTTATTACGAGCATTGGCAACTAGGCCATCAGCTCAAGCATGAAATACAAAAGTAACATAAGTACTTATAACTAATTCACGTAAAAATGAGACACGAATCTAATAGTTACATGAGATATTTACAATATTTACAAACTACCTATAGTATGAGTAACAAATTGATAGATTACAGGATATAATTGTGGATATTTCATAAGGCCCTGTACTGAATTTGGCAGAACTTGCAAACCAGTATCCATACACATAGCAACAAACGATAACCTTTGTAAATTAAATGAAGGACAATGGAAAAAAATATGTTCAAGATCACATACATCAAAATTACAATGTGCACAAACAGCAGAATCACTTAGCTCTAATCTAAAAAGATGTGCGGGAAAACGAGCATGACCAATGCGCAATCTACATATAGTTGTAATAAATGCCCTTTCTACATATTTTCTTTGGTATTCAAACCACGACTTGGAGCTGGGTGCCGGGACTATTTCTGCAAGCCATTTCCCTTTGACTTCTTTGGATTTAGACCATGAGTTATTCCAACGTCTAATCATAATTTCTTTAACAAAAGGTACTAAATCGGATTGAGGTACTTTTAAATCACAAACTTGTATATCTTCTGTAGATTTGGCAAGCTTGTCTACTAGTTCGTTGCCAAAAATTCCTGAATGTCCCGGAACCCAGCAAAATTCAACAGTAATATTTCTATTCAACAAAGAACTTAAACAACTTCTCAACTTATAAATTAAATAATTTACAGATGCACTTACACATTTACTTTTAAGCGCTTGTAAAGCGCTCATCGAATCAGATAGAATCAAAAACTTATTTTTAGTTATATAATAATTACGAATATGTTCTAAAGCATAAATTATGCCTAATACTTCAGCCGAAAATACTGAAAAATAACTACTACATTCAAAAACTTTTCCTATGTTCAAAAAAGAGTCAAAAAATGCAAAACTGGTCCTATCTTTAGTTTTAGAGCCGTCAGTATATAACTTAACAAAATCAGTCTTATCATCAAGAAACTCCAAAAAGTCATATTTCGATTCAAATTTGACCAGTTCAACAACCACGTCTCGCATAATATCATTGTAATCATGTTCAAAACAGGGAAGCAAATTAGACCAATACACTATATCTTGAAATTCAAAGTTTAAGTAAGTTATAACATCACTTATGGAAGAAGAATTAGGAAACGGTATTAAATTATAATTTGGAATATTGATATTATTTAAGTATCTATAAATTAATTCGTTACCACGACTAACTAATTTAAGAACATACTTGTCAGTGATGTAACATCTGCGTACAAATAAAGGAACAATGCCAGCCTCTATTTCCAGAGAATTAATTGGAGATGACGTCATAGCCCCCGTAATAATTCGTAGGGCCCTATTTTGGATAATATCTAGTTTCCTTAAAAGATGGGTATTCGCATCAGCAAAAAACATACAACCATAGTCAAAATGACTTCTAATTGTCGCGATATATATTGTTTTAAGGACCTTAGGGTCTGCACCCCATTTTACTCCAGTTAACGACTTCAATATGTTTACACCCAGTTCAGCTCTTTTAGAAATTGAATCAATATGAGTTTTCCAAGAAAGATCATAATCAAGAAATAGGCCAACGTATTTGACAAAAGACTGAGCAGGAATAACGTTAGAATTGTATAAAACTTGAGGATAATGTAATCCATTTTGAGAAAAGAGAATTACAGAACTTTTGGAAACATTAACCTCCAGTTTTAGCGAATTTGTTAATATGCAATGAATATTACGCAGACAACTGTTCGTAATAGATTCACCATTTTTTATGTCATTACAATTTACATATAAAACCAAATCATCAGCGTAAAATAAGTGCTTAACAGAAGACGGAATTTGTTTCATGAAACAAACTTAGAATGAATATAAGAGGAGATAATACAGAACCTTGAGGAGTACCCTTTGTAGAAACTTTAGAACCTATTAATGTAGATTTATTAACTTTTAGAGTTACAGATCGATTGTTTAGAAAATTGAATAACCAGCGTAAAATATGACCAGGAAACCCTAATAAAGATAAACTTTTAATAAGGTATGCGTGATCTATGTTATCAAACGCCCCTTTGATGTCTAAAAAAACCGCCAAAGTATATTGATTAGAAAGAAAATTGTTCTTAATATCCCCAATTAAACAACTTAAGTTATCTATCGTGCTTTTACCTTTCCGAAAACCATATTGAGTACTTGGAATGACTTTGCTATTTTCTGTAAACCACTCAAGTCTATTTTTTAAAATGGTTTCAAAAACTTTCGCAAAGCAAGACGTTAAGGAAATTGGCCTATATGACTCAACACAATTAGAATCCTTATAAGGTTTTAGTATCGGGACGACATGTTGCATTTTCCACGTTGGGGGAATACAATTACTTTGCCACAAATCATTAAATATTTTACAGAGTATTGTCTTGGCATGAAGAGGTAAGTTTTTAATTACTTTGTAAGAAATTAAGTCAGGACCAGGTGAAGTTTCTTTTTTATTTTCTAATGCGGCTAAAAATTCACTAATAGAAAATGGGTTGACCATCCATTGAGCCTCCGGGCAGCCACGATTTTCAAAGTAATCATTAAGGTCACTATTTGATACTTGATTATTTTCGGAAACAATTCTGTCTAAAAACAATGTCACATTATCAGGATTTTGAAAAAAATTTGAAGATGAAGAAACGGTATTCAGTTTTGCATGTTTAAATCTACGTATATGGTCCCAAATAATTTTACTCGATGTCATACGATTAAAGGAGGAACAAAGATTCAACCAACTCACGCGTTTAATTTCAAATAATGTTCTTTTCTTTAGAGCATCTAGTTTTTTGTATATAATGTAATTCTCCATAGAAGGATATTGTTTGTAAGATCGTAAGGCAATTTTAGCTTGTAAAACTACACGGTCACATTCATCATTCCACCACGGGGTAGCTTTTAAGGATTTATTTGTGTGATGGTAACACTTTTTAGGAAATGTCATTAATATGTCATGCAAAATACTCAAATACTTCTTATAGTTTTCTAGAGGGTTATTTACAAATTGAAAAACTTCAAATTTATCATCACATAACTTGTTAAACTTAGACCAGTCAAGCTTTTTAAAATTTACCTTAGCTAGCGAATTATCATCTTGTTGAAGATTAATACCTGGACCCTTAAATAAGTTATTAGAATAATATGTATGAGTGGGCGAGTCAAAAACCACACTAATGAGCAAAGGGAAGTGATTACTACTAAGAAGATCATCAAGAACAAATACCGAACAACTAGAACTAAGAGCTCGGGATGCGAATACCAAATCCAGAACATTACCTTGTTGGCCAAACGGAGCAAAAGTGGTGATAGTGCCATCATTTAAACAAATTAAGTCAGAATTCTCCACATAAGCATGAAGAGCTTTGCCCCTTCCATCATTGACTCTTGAACTCCAAGATGAGTGATGTGCGTTGAAGTCACCTATTATCAAACGATTATTACTTACAAATTTTGAACATGTATCTTTCAATGAATCTATAGTAAACTTACCATTTGGAGGTGGAGGAGCGTATACACATAACAAATCTAGAGAAAAATTATGAATGTTAATATAAATTAATATATTTTGAAAATGGTACTGTGATAAAGTGTTGACAATACTGAACTTGTATTTGGAACGAATTGCAATTGCAACACCACCATGGGGATGGTTTGAGTCTCTTCTAATTACAGTAAACCCAGGCAATTTGATAATTTTGCTAGGGGTCAGCCAAGTTTCATTAAATAGTATAATGTCGACACTTTCATCACAGCTATGCAAAAAATGTATAAGTTGACCTAGTTTTGGAAATAGACTTCTGGAGTTCCAATGAAGTATTTTTAATTGTTTGATACCCAACCTGTCCATAATTTAAGTGGTAAAACTTGTTACAAGCAGCTCTTTAATCATTTGGGAGGATATTGGTAAAGGACCAGAGGAAGTATTATTGACTTCTCTTTTTTTCATTAATTCTACAATTGTTTTGGTGATTGCATTAAGGACAATATCAGAATTAATAATGTCAGCAATCATAGCACGTCCGTGAGGTGTTTTAGCAGGTGTTTTTAAAATCTTACTATTTGGATTAGTACTATTATTAGGTGTAACAGCTATTGCAGCTGCAGTTGCATAAGAGAATTTGCCATTTATCTTGTTCTTAATTTGTGCAATTTTTTCTGCCTTCACTTTACAGGTATAAGAAACTGCCGAATGGGGTCCACTACAGTTTGAGCACTTGAAGACTGATGGTGTGGTACATTCTTTGTAAAAATGACCCGCCGAACAAATGGAACATACTTGAGTGCTTTTACAAGCTCCACTGCCATGTCCAAATTTATAACATCTGAAGCACTGAAGCAGAGGTCTGATGTATTCCTGTACAGGCATCCAGATATGGTCATAGATTACATGGTCGGGTCTAGACGAGGCCATAAATGTAACCAGGACGGTTGGGAGAGGTTTGAATTGCCCATCGTCCTGTTTTTTGGTAAAGCGCTTTACACCAAGAATCATACAACTCGCTTTTAAGTCCTCAAGCAATGTCTCCTCACTAAGATCCACAGGAGCACGAATAATTCCTTGGCACTCTATGCTGTCATATGGAATTGTTGCTTTCCAATTATTTTGTTGTAGTACAGGTTTGTTTAGCAAAAATGCATTTGCATCCTTGGCACATCCGAAATAAACTTTAACATAAAAGTTACCAGCCGCCTTTACATATTGCACCCCCAAAATCTCTTTTAATATTCCATTAACTTTGAGGATGTCCATGGGGACTTTATGAGTCAGTTCATTAGAAGCAGATTGTAGTAGTACAGGATACTCTTTTTTTGTCAAATCTTCATATATGGGGTTGTGGTCTTTGAAGAGACCGCGACGACTTCGTATGTATGTCATTTTTTGCTTACATGATGTGACTTCTGTATCAGAAACATCTTTATTTCTTCTTTTTGTTGAAGTTTTGGCGGTTTCTGTTTCCATGGGGGAGGGGCCGCCGCCCGCACCCCCGCCTCCTGGCCTCATTCAACGAGTAGAATCAGAAATTTAATCTAACATTAAATTTAATAATAAATGAGCAAATATATCTCGGTTTTGTCAGTAAAAAAGGACTTAAAACATTATAATTAAAATATTTTCAAAAATGCCGCCTAGTATTTTCGGTTTCCCGCCCTTTTTTTCCTGTCATGTCATCCCCATTGTCATGAACTGTCACTGTCAAAAATTATAGTGATGTACCCTTATTACTTTATTTTACCGGTAAATAAAAGTATTTCTACTTCTTTTTTTAGTAAGAATACCTGTTACTTCTTAAAAGTAATATAATACTTAATAATCCACCTTTACACGGCTGCCAATATCATTTCCAGACAAAATAAAGCCGGAAATTACATTATTAAAACACAACGTGACACCGTGTTGAGTCAATCAAATCGTATTATTTTCTAAGGCCAGAATCACACTATGAATGCTTGAACACCCGACGCGACGGCACGTAAGCCTTGCTGGTTTCCAACCTAAGTGTCTACAGATTACCGTACCGCACTAAGGTCGCAGTGCGTTGCGGCGCAAGCATCGATAGTGTGTAAGGCAAAGAATACAATACTCACTAGGAGGTGTAAGTTGTTCACCGTCCGTGCGTGTAGGTTACAGGTATAAGTTAGAGCGAGAAAGAGACATTTTGACCTCACCAAGGTCACTCTCCGGAGCGGTAGTCTGTTATGGCTATTAAAGTATTAGTTTCGAACCGTGTAGTTTAGATCTGGACAGCGGTTTTTGCATGAGTGCTTTTATCACGGGAAGACAACAAGGTCTCACTCAGCTAACCAGAAAACGATATCACTTAATATCATGCTTTGTTTTTGTTAATAAATGTACTTTACATTGAATTTAGATCTAAGATAAGTACCTTACCAAATATTGTACGCCTTTGTAAGGCAGGATATGGAGAACATGACTCATTTACCTAAGACCTTTGTAGAACCCATAACCATACAATAAAATATTTTTGATTTTTGATAAATATTAACTCTAGAAATGCAATGCAATGAATGTGATTTACCTTGTTGACTAGGTAGCTAACATGGATGGTAGGATCAACTAGTTGTGCTATACGCGTGCGCCCGTAAGGGACAGAACATACGCAATGCGTCAAATAAAAAACACGTTTTAACATTCCTGACAACATACCAAAAACATCCTACGTATAATAATTTGGTTATTTGTTGCCCTCCATAAGCCATACTAAAATTTACGGTGGGGAATAAAAAAAAAAGAAACTGACAAGGACAAATAATCATAGCGCTTTCTCTGCTACTCCTACTGAAAGAGCGTCTCGTTCGGTCATCTGCCGGCTCTACCATTTCATCTCTATATTCTCTATACTTATTGTGCCTCTATGGTAGCAAACTAGATATCCAATGCAAGGTGTAACAAAAATAGTGGGAGTCCGTTAAAAAAAAGGTATATCCTAATCGGAACACTATACCGATTAGGAAAAAATCGAAGAGATATTTTTTACGCAAAAGCGTTTGGCCTATGTATGGATGGATAGTTGGCTAACTTGGACGACCTGCCCCATAAAAAAACATGTTCTATTTTTTCTAATCACAACACCCCGTGCCCAAGAACCCGTATGTGTTCATTTTGAACTAGAAACGGGGCGTCCGACACCGAAGGTTTTAAACAGATTCCCACATTATCATCACTATTTTTGATACATATGTATAAGGGAAGAGAGGGGTTAATAAAATACAAAGTATTCTTATTTAACAAAATCATTATATTTCTACCAGAAATTACAAAAGCTTGGAAACATACACGAAATTATACTTAATGCATAAGTTGAATAAACCATTTAACTACGGACCAAGTCAAACTTTCTAGACGAATATTGAATGTAATAAAAATCAATCACAGACATCTTACTAACGAACAGCAAATATATATAAAAATTCGAAAGGTCCACTAACGGCTGAAATCAATAAGGCAAGTATGTCAAAAACAATTGATAATTATTTTAGAGTCAGCTCTGCCAAGTTGTAAGTACAGTCAGCAAAACTTTATTATCTTAGCACCCCTGCTTATAAAATATGCATGTATGCTATTAAGCTAATAATTTTGTTGACTGCATATAATAAGAGACAAATCTCTATAGCCCCAATCAGACAAAAATCAATCAAGACAAGTTAATTCAATACATTTGTTGATACCTTTTTATTTGTCGAGGGCCAAAAATTCTTAGCAGAGACGTAAATAATAGAAAATTAAGGACGCGTAAAATAGTGCAACATATATTATACAGATCAGATGATGGTTAAAGAGCTCTATACGGCGTGATAACGGCACGGAATTACAATGTACGGGCTTTATACGATTATCGAGCGCTAGTATTTAACGAGTTGACGCGCACTGTCCAATAGGCAGCGCTTCCGTGTCTTTCAGGCGTTCTAGAAATACTTTCATGTCTTTTCCCCGTCGACACCTTTGGGTCGTGTCCTAACTTTATTTGCCTGCAGCTCGACCTGCGGCCTTGCAACGAGGGCAATGTGGTTCGTCGAATGTGGCGTTGTGGTGCAACTTTCCAGTTCATTTTTGACACAACTAACCATGGTCGTATCCGAACTCCTGCAAGTCAGTTTTGCTTGCACCGCGGTCTATATGGATTTTTGAGAGCTGAAATCACTCCCGCCCCACCATTTCGCGCGTAATTGCGCGTCGGCGCCACTTAAACCTTTTTTCCAAGTTTTTTTTTCACATTTGGCATTTTGGCCCTCGTACCATTTGGCGCCTAGAGCAGCCGCCCCACTTGCTATACCCTATATCCGGTCCTGCCAATAGGGCTTCAATATTTAGCACGAATTTACGTGAGAGTCAGAATGGCGGGTGTACCTAAATAAAAATAAATGAAAAGCATACCATATTTTTGTACCTAATTTGTACTATTTAGTACCTCCGTTAAAAAAAATTGTACCTCACGGTACACAAAGTTATCATCAAAAAACAGTACACCCGCCATTCTGACAGTCAGAACTTGGAAACCACAAATAATATGGCTCATATTATAATTGAATATGAAGGTACAAGATTTGGCTTTTATAGAATTTATCAATAACCACGGGAATGTAGCGTAATAAAGTACACCCACCATTCTGACTGTCAGGATGGCGGGTGTACTGTTTCTTGGTAATAACTTCAAGTACCGTGACGTACAATTTTTTTTAAAGGAGGTACTAAATAGTACAAATTAGGTACAAAAATATGGAATGGTTTTCATTTAATTTTATTTAGGTACACCCGCCATTCTGACTCTCACGAATTTACGCGTTTGTATTCCTATTATTCATTTGGGCTATTAAATATGATTATTCTATTTTAAGGCGGTTGAATGGAGATGGAGTCAGATTGAATGGTTTGACAACAGTCGCAGCGTCAAGCGCTCCGCTTGCTGCTCCGGAGGCGGCGTCTGTTGTTAGGAACAGTGGTGTTTCTGGTTCTTGCAGATTTCGTTGATCTGCTTGGTGATGATCCTGAAAACAAACTTGGTTTTAATCGTTTTTTTACACTAAAGTAATTATACACTTTTATAATCAATTTATTTAATTATGTTACTTTATTGGACTCAATATTAATTCAAACAATAATATTACTTAGCTTAACCGAGAATATAAGGAGCATAAAGAAAGTATCAAGGTTGGACTGAAGCTAAATCCTGATAAAACAAAGATTATGACCAACAATAAAAAAATTCCCATAACAGTGGCAGAAGCCCCAATAAGCTATGTGGATGAATATATCTATCTCGGACAGTTAATGGCCACGAAGGACCCTATTGACAAAGAAATAGACAGAAGAGTAACAAACGGATGGAAAAGGTACTGGAACCTGAAAGAAGTGATGAAAGACAAAAGTCTCCACATCGCAACAAAATCGAAACTGTTTAACACCTGTATTTTGCCAGTTCTAGTATATGGAAGCGAAACTTGGAGCTTAACAACAGAAAACACTGAAAAACTGGCCACTTGCCAAAGAGCGATGGAAAGGAGTATGATAGGACTAAGGCGAGCAGACAAAGTTAAAAACACCATCATCAGAAAGAAAACAAAAGTGCAGGACATAACCAGAAAGATCAAAAGGCAGAAGTGGAAATGGGCAGGTCACATAGTCCGAGGAAAAGACAAGTGGAGCAAAATAGTCAGCCTATGGTATCCACGAATAGGAAACAGAAAGCAATGCAGGCCCCAAAAAAGATGGGTTGACGAAATAAGAGAGGTGGCAGGTTTAACTTGGTGCAGAGTAGCCACAGACAGACGAGAATGGAGAAGACTGGAGGAGGCCTTTGCCAATTGGCAACCAGATGAGCAACAGTGGAATAAGAACGAAATTTACGAGTATTGAACGGCATCTGTCAAAAAAGGCTTATAATAAAAATAAATAAGGAGCATAATATTATTGTTATCACAATCAGCACTAGGTATATCTCTGCTACTATTATTTTAAATAGACAATATTATTTTAAATGCACCTCAAGATGGCATATTTAACTTCTTGGATGTTAGATAGCCATTACGAGCTTATTTCACCTTACTTGAGTCACAGATACAGATATTCCTTTCCCTTGTGAATCTCCAGGATGTGTGGATGGTGTAGATATACCTTAACATAATAAAATCAATTGTACTTACTTTTAATCTTGCTAGCAGGAGACTTTGGGCGCTCAACAATCTTCACTTCCTTCTTTTTAGCCTTCAACTTCGTTTTTGGCTCAATCTTTTTCGCATCCAACTTTTCAATAGCAACCTTAACTTCCTTTATCTTAACGCTATCCACGCTAATTTTATTCCTCCTAGTCTTTGCTTCAGTCTTCGGTTTTTCTACTTTTTTCCTCATTGACCTGGTAGTTCTTGTAACAGGCTCCAAAGGCATTTCTTCAACTTGTTTCACAGCTTCCATCTCTTTTGCTTCTCTCTTTTCTTTAATCCTATGAATTTTAATCATTGCTGGAGTATATCCTTGAAGTTCTTTCGGTATATCTTCCGTTTCTTTAGCTTTGCCGGCAAGCCTTTTCTTAAAGTTAGCTAAGACTTCTTTCATAGCGGGTGTCCATTTCACGCCTTGCAAGTAGTCTTTTTGCATCAACGGGGACTGTAGGGAGTCGCTACCTTCTGATGAAGCATCTGACAGTTTCCTGATCCTGTATTTACAGGTATCTTCGTCATCGTCTTCATCACTGTTGACTGTGTTACGCTCCTTACGAATAATATCTTCTGGATTTTGAGCTAGAATTTCTGCCCAAGTAAATTGTTTAGCAGAACCCATGAAATTCCCAAACTTCCCAATGCTACTTCTGTGTGTTCTTTTTCCCCTGCGTTTCTGCACTTTTTTCTTTGATCGTAAGTTTTTCGGGGACAACTTTTTGCCCAAAATGTCGTGAGGCATGAGCGACTTTTTCAGACGAGCAATCAAATCTGCATCAGAAACGAAAAAGTTTCTGGAAGTGCATGGCTTTCTTATGCCTTCACTAGATATATTGATAGTTTGCTTTAACAATTCCAACTTCAGGTCATTTTCAAGTGAGCACACATTCTCTCTTTCATAGCTTTTCTTGATCCCGCTTCTGGCTAAAAAGTCTGTTGGAGTGTTCTTCCTGCCAAACCTTCTTGAGTAACACAATTTGCGGCCCATCGGTGAATTTGGAGGCTCAGCTAGCTTCAAAGACACTTCCTTATCTGCATTCTTCATCAATTCACTCTTGAATAGACTTCTGCAGTGGTCATAATCGGGCTTCTCTGTAAATTCTAAGCTGGTGACGTATTCCAAGTATTTCTCCATGAACTGGGGATAAAACTCGGTTTTAAAACTGGTTTTTAAGAACGACTTTATATTGCTCATGTAATTTTTCTTTAAAGCGTGGACTAAGTCAGGTTCAGCAAGAACTTCCGCAGTCTTCCAAGGTAAGGATCCAGTTAGCCAGTCAATCAGGTTGTAGCCAAGTGTCTCAAGGTCCGACCTTCTAGAATGAGCTCCAATATGAGAATCCCTGGAGCTGTATTCTAATGTTCCATCATGAGCTTTCCTCGCGTCCATGCCAAAATCTTTATGCTTGCCTTCGGAATCTAGAAACTTGGAAGCCAAACCATAGTCAAGCAGATAAATCTGTCTATTTGACTGTGAAAGAATCGCTTCTTTATGTATTTCGTCATTATTAAATATATCAGTTTTCTTCCTTTTCGTATCTTCATAGAACTCTGCAGTAGTTCTAATGAGAGTTTTATTGCCAAAATCATCAAGCAACTTCTGGTACGACTGATCGGAGCAAACTGAGCTAGTCATGTCCTCATAGTTGACATAACTCGATAGTTGCCTGAGATTGAAAGCGTGGTGTCTGTGTAAAGTCCTACTGTCTCTATCGTTTAGTATTTTCCTTAGCTGTTTAACACTGGCCAGTCTTTTCTCATCACAACTATTGTTAAGATTTAAGCCTTTAGAGTCTTTAATCACATAATCCTCATCATCATAATAGTTTGAAGCTCTCGACTTCCCACTTTTAACTCGCCTGTGTTTTCCTGACAACACTGCTACTTCTTTTGTTTCTTTTTGGAAAGATTGTGAAGTTTTTGCCATAGGGAATTTATTTATTTTGCCACCCTCAAATCCGAGCATGAGATTCGAGCTTTTTATATCCGAATGCGTGTATCCCTGATTGTGTAGGTACTCTAAGACATCTAATATCTGCAAGGCGAGTACTAAAACATTCTTCAAGTCTAGTACTTTGGTCCGAGCAATGATTTTGTGCAAGTCTATGTCATAACGAGGTAGGACAAGGAACCTGTATTTCATGCCAGTCTTTTTGTCTATAAAGGACCCACTTGCAATGTATACAGGCATGCCAATGCGTTTCCGTTTGTTTTGTTGGCGCCATGCTTTTACTGAAACAACAAAAACGTTATTACTAGAGAAACTATTGCAGAATAGGGAACACTAATATAGTAGATTATTCTGTGTGGAACAGGCGGCTTCGCTTCAAATACATAGTGCTAGCCAAAGTGGCAAGAAAACTTTCTTACGATAAGAATAAGGATTTACGATATATTTTGACACTTTGTGTATTGTATCACTATACATTTGACGCTAACTTTACCACTGAGTTTCTTGAAACTTGGTATTAAATATCATTTGATGGGTACCGAGGGCTCTTTAAGGAAGGAAAATTTCGTGAGGAACCAGACTAATACCACTAAGTCTTAGTTTTGCATAGGCAACCCATAGGGGTTGGAAGGTCAGAATTTGATGGCAAAAAGCGAACCATTTCCAGCACCGTCAGATTACAAATTTGATGAATTCTTTCAACATATCCTTACTTTTTGCCACTTGAGAAGTACGAATCAGGCAATGCACTTCCACAAACAGCGGACCATTGGAGTGTGGTTCTATCTTGACCACATAGTTGGCGTTTAGCTTAGTGACCTCTTTGTCCACGTTGTCGGACGCCAGATAAATTCGACCGAAGCTGCCACGGCCTGAAAAAAAAAAACATTTATACAATACAAATTATACAATATTATACACACACATATGATTTGATATACAATAGTCAAATCAATACAAATACAATAGTCAGTCAGTAGTCTTTCAATAAAAAGAATCGTGCCTTCGGTTCGGGCATCCTGTAGTCTCATGGCGACGAGAGGTCGGACTGAACTAGAGCGAGGCCAGAAGAGTTGCTGAGGATAAGAAGGCGTGGCGCGAGCTTGTGAAGGCCTTCTGCACCTCTGGGGTGGCTTACGACAACTACAACATATGATTCGACAGAGGCAGGCCTATGGAACTCTCCGCGCGAGCTCGGATTTATGCCAACAAATCTCGTCCAAACAAAAGCAAGCCACTTGGTTGCCACACGCGCTCGCATACGCACGTCGTGTCGCCGCGCGCTCGAATATGCCAAAACGTAGATACGAAAGAAATGTCTCCGTCACGAACAAATAACCAGGCCCCTCTTTCCCTCTGGGCACGTGCCCGGGGCCCCCAACCTCACGGCCCCCGTTTTTTTTTAAAAAGTGCCCCCGTTTTTGAGTGCTCTAGGGCCCTCTATTCCTGAGTGCCCAAGGCCCCCGCGTGTATAAAGACGGCCTTGCAAATAATACAGGTTGTAGTGTGGACGGATGCAAAAACAACAAAACTAATAAAAAATATCGTTTTGCTCTTCCGATAAATAGGAAAAGTAAGCAGATATTCTCAATATAAGTACACCTATTGTTATTATTTTTAATTACCATATTTGCAGGCTGCGTAGGTGGTATTGAATTTCTTTAAAGATGTAATATTTTTTACGACAAATTAGCTCATACTTATTTTACGCTATCCTTTTATCCACCTAATGGCAAGTTCTAATACTAGTTTGACAATTAAAACTTATATTTGTACCTACTTAAGGTATCTTCTATAGAATCTACAGTTTAAGTAGGTACTTCATTTGTAAAATAATTTCCAAGCGTTGGCAACCCTAGCGTTGTGCCAGTGCGCGTGGTGCGGCGCGTTGAAGGTCACTCCATAGTATTTTTGTGTAGGTATTAAAATGGTAGCCATTTGCCATTTCTTTGAGAGATAAGTATCTGTTCGTAAGAACTATTATATAATCTGTGACAGAGGGTAACAGGATTTCACTATGAGAAATAAAGCGAGAAGTTTCCCATATAAAATATAGAACAGTCTTCATAACAGCACCCTCTAGTCTATGCAGCAAGTGATAGCATTTCAAACTGTTTTGTACAATTGGTCTATATTTTGCTAAATTTTATGATTTAGGTAACATGGTATTATGTTTGTCCTTAGTAATAATCCGTTTATTAAGTTTGAAAATTACTAAACCTACTGTCAATATTCCAGTTTGATACTGTTGAAAATTCTACAATATTCCAACAGAAGTACCAATTACCATTATGATGATTATAATCATTAGTAATTGCCAAATCGATCCACCTAAATCCAGATAATAAATATACATATTCTAAACCTTATTCCAGTGACATAAGCTCCACTAAAATCTTTATTTGTGCTCTGAACAATGGACTGAGCAAATCCATTTTGTTATATGTGTGGGCGACAGATAAAATTGCAGCTATCAATTCATTTCCACAAATGAGTTTCCCATTTAGTGAGGTCATAAAACAGATGTGTGTTCAAGGTTGACTTTAGCCAAACATAAGGTTTCCTATATTTAGCCGACCTGAGGAAAAGACTTACTGATTTTGGTTAATTTTTGAATAGATAATTAAATATTCATAAGAAATCAAGTTAAGTGTATTACAAGTTCTTATGGAAGACGACATATCCAATCTATTTTACAATGACAGAAGAAACTTCCTGTCCGGCATAACTAAACTGTGAAATGAACGTCACCCTTGATATTTCCAATCCTATAGAAACCTGCTAAAATCGTAACTCGTTCCATCCTAAAGGCCAGCCACGCACTTGCAACCCCTATGATGTTGCATAGTTCTGAACAAAATTGAATAGTTTGCCTATATCTATTTGTGTACTTTTAATGTGTTTATGTGGTGTTATGTGTATATGTATGTATTGTTGTATGTGTAAATTACATGAAGGGAATAGTTTCGTGTAAAATAGTTAGCAAACTATTTAGTACAAATAGATTGTTAGCTCCAGATATGCTTTGAAATGTTAACCCTTGGAGTGGTAGGTTTAGGTTGAATTTTATTGCTAATATCGACTCCATAGCTCGCTATTAGTCTTACCATGCGATAAAAACTTTGATGCCTGGTTACGATCATCACATATAATGAATCTAGGTACTCACTTTAGTCTTTTGAGTTTTTCTAATCCTAATGATACATAAACAATATTCTATATCTGACAGCATTTTAGATTACATACAATTTTAGGTTATTTGGTAACTCAAGTCTATTTTTGAAGTATTCATTGCAGTTATAAGGGAAAGTAAAGTTAGTAACGACTATTTAGAGCTAATTACTCACCTATAGGCTTTCCAATGCGCCATTTCTTCTTTTGTATGTCCGAAAACACAATACCTGGCGGCAAGGCCTGGTCGTCGGTAAAACTAGCGTCCAAGCTCGGACATAACAAAGAAAGTTGCTCTAAAACCACTTTAGGTTTCTTTTTAGGGGGCTCCGGAGGCTGCACGGCCTCTGTCCCGCGCCGCGGCATAGTACTATTGACTAGTTACAAAGTGAAAGACCACAATAGTGATCAGAATTTCTTTCTAACAATTAGCCCCGATATCTAAAAAAAACGTAACACAATGAATATAAACATGTAAAGGCTTGATCCTAATTGAATAAAAGACAACGTGCGCTGCAATGTGACAAAGAAATGCAATTAAATCGGCTTAAATTGTTATTCAACAGTCTTATATCTAAAATCACATCACAGAGGCAAATAAATAATCACGGTCACAACTATCTACTATTACATCTAGCGCATAGATTGATTTAAACAATTTACCAGTGAGAAAGTTCTATGTTTTTTTATTTAAATTAACCCACGAAGTGCAAATCTTGATGCACAACAACTGATTTCATGTCCGCCATGTTGTTAGAAATCATCGGGTGACGGTCGTGTCGTCCGATCAATGCGGGTGACGTCACATGACGCATTGGTGTAAACGATTTGCACGATAATATTCCATGTATTGTCAGACCGAAAACGACTTTAACCGAATGTAATAGAGTTTGCTTTGTATCATATATATGAATAATTTTTAATAACTCAATTTGCGCCAATGTATTTGATCCCAGTTCAAAAACTTCAACGTCCGTTGGAAAGTTGTAATGAAAAACTTTTTAAACTTTTCCATTCGTTTTTTTTTTTATGGAATGTAATTATATATATTTTTTTTTACAGCATAAAGTGATTACTCCTTTTATACATTTTTGAGATGCCATTTTTACTGTGAAAGATAAAGACAAACACCTACTTTAGACTTATAATCAAGGCAATAGCTATGAAGTTTGCCCCATACAAAAGAAAATGGTGCAGAATTAGCGTTAAATATTTTTCACATAGCTTAGGTACTAGGTACGGGAACAGCTGTCATTTCCATACAATTTATATCCTTAAAAAGCAAAATCTCATAAAATATTGATATGACAGCTGTCACCGTACCCAAGCTATATGAAAATAGTGTAGAAGGATTGACATAGAAAAATATTTATTTGGCATAAAATCAAACATAAAAACAACAAAGTAAATAATTACACGTACATCAAATAGGATGCCACTCAGCATGAGCCGCGTCTTTTAGACTGTTATATATTATGTTTTAATGTTATGTGTTATGTTAGAGTAAAGTACCTTCGAGTTTTACCTTCGATTGTACAGTCCGGCTCCGTGACTATTGAGCCATTTAGGGTTCTAGCTAAATTGGACAATCCATGGAGTAAGTAATAGACAACCAATTTAGCTAGGACCCTACTGGGATACCTATGATATATTATTAATTATTATACTCTTTGAGCGTCTTTTTGGCGGCGTGGTGAGTGACTTTTAAATAAATAAAAATGGGTTCCTTTTTTGCCATTTCGGCTACGGAACACTAAAAAATGGTAGGTAATAGAAAATAGGTAGGTATATATTTTTTACTCGTGCATGATTAAGGAATCTTCTTATTCTTCCTCGTTTGACCAAGATTCACCCTGTCCTCCTCGTCCTCTAATACGATTGTCCGGTCGGCCAAAGTATTTTGACAGATGGCGCCAGCATAGCTTGTCCCATGCTTGTCCTGTTCCCTAGACTTGTGTCCAATTCTTGTTTATTTTTATTTTTATGGCCTATGGGATATAGAGATATAGAACAAGTTTGTTTAATCTATTTCAATAGACAACAATGGTCCATATAGGCTCCTGGATATTTAGCAAAGGGCAGGCTTACGTTGCACTCTCTAGATGTAAAACCTTAGACGGAGTACATGTTATTAATCTAGATCCAAGTCAAATCAAGGCACTACAAAGTTCTATAATATAATACAACCGCCTACGCACATTATACCCCGACTTGGCCAAATTAAACATAAACCGAAACCGTGTAAGAAAAATTGCAGATAATGAATGGGCAATTCATCCTAATATTTCAAAGGTAGGTATAAGAAAATATAGAAAATAATACAAAAAAGAAAACTATACAGCGTAAACGTAGAAAAATACGAGATTAACGAGAGAAACGTCATTTACGAGAGAAAGTTGCTGTAAAACATTTAGTGGGGTTGAAATCTAACTTGTTTATAATACAATAGGTATCCAGCCTTCTTAGATCAGATGTAGTGCACATGCATCAGCCGGTGAGCTAATTTTGGCAAAATTCCGGCACCGGCCGGCAAAATTTCATGTCGTCAGCAAAGCTGAGCAACTTAGAGAACTGGAAGCAGCTACTATTATGTCGTTAACAAAGATATTAAATAGAAGTGGGCCCAATAAAGCCCCTTGGGGGACTCCACTTGGTATAGATACCCAGCTCGACATATATTATTAATCAATCACCACGGACTGGCACCCATTTTTATTGAATTGCACTAATTTTTTTAATAAGGCTTCATAAATGGCATGTTAAGACCTGTTAATATTGACAGATAATTGACAGCATCATAGCATTATGTCATCGATGGCACCAGTCGTGTCAGTATAAACAAACCGATAAATTATTAAGCAAAGGCAATTATGAAATTTAAAATTGTACCTCTATTCTATCCGAATACCTAATTACCTAGGGCAAGGCAAAAAGTAGTGTTAAGTATGATGAATTGACATTAACGTAGGAAATTTCTTAAATAATTAAGTGTAACTGTACATTCATTCTAGGGCTCCGCAATTCCGCATCATACCTTGAAGCAGCCCAAGATAGCTTGAAGATACTATTTTAAACTTATTCAAAAGTACACTATTTTCTATCGCATATATCGCAGGCAGAGTGAAAAGGACAGTGCTATAAGCGCATAAGTGCATCCCGTTCAACGCACACAACGACACGATTGCATCGTTGCCATCGTTTTATTTGATTTCTCATTCACTCGGCGGCGGACGGCGAGGCCGCACGCCCTGTCGCGTCGCATTTCCCGGTTTGTTTGTCAACAAAAAGTAAATATGTAGCGAGTTCAGTGTTTTTTTGTGACATAAACATTGTGTTTGTAAATGCTGTAGTGTTGGAAGATGGACGGTGCTAACGACTCGGACCATTCTATGACTTGGGAGGATTTTTTCGGTACGTACCTTATGAAGTGACTTACGCTTACGTTCTTATTAGTTTTGCGCTCGTAACTTCATTAGTGAGTGAAATGAAATATTATATGAAAATAAATAAAAAACTTGAAGTCGTGTCTATGGAGTAAGGATTAAAAAAAAGGTTTTTATTATTAAAAAGTTTGAATAATCAGTGCTTGCGAATTTCTCGGCCGTAGAGCAGGTTTGTACAGCATTTCCCCTTATGGCAGTATGGTTGCGTCGCCTGTGCCTTTTGCACTTATGTTAAAAACGTGATCAATCACTTTGCTCTTTATACTTCGTGTGCCCGATAAGAAGGAATTTATTAAAACATACGCACTTGAAACGAAGGTGTGTGAAAGATATTGTTATGTTGGCTACAAAGCTACACAATATGACTTTATTTGTTATCATTAAATTGTACTAGTCGTACCTAGTACAGTACCTACTGAATTACCTATTACCTGATACCTGGTAGGTACCTAAGTTATTGATTACTGTGGCATTCGACTAAAACTAGGAATAATTTAACGGAAAAGTATTCATATTTATTTCTTATTGGATTCATAATAGATTAAATAGATCCCAAATAAAAGTTATTTTATTTATTTGTTTATTTACCTATACAAGGAACGCCAACACCTATAAATATAAACACAATTATAGAGGGGTTGGGGGGGTGGAGATGGTTTTTTTCACATTTTCCTTCAAAAATCTTTGTTCCACTATGAAAAAAATATATATTTTGGAGTGTTCAATTTTAGCTCTTTCAAATGATATCCCACGTGACCTAGTAACCTAGAATTTGAAAATTTGCCCTATATTTATATTGGGCATAATCAATACTTAATAAAAAAGAACACTTTTAATGTCTCTGGGTTAGCGTTTTTAGGGTTCCGTAGACAAATGGCAAAAAATGGAACCCTTATAGATTCGTCATGTCCGTCTGTCTGTCCATTTATGTCACAGCCACTTTTTTCCGAAACTATAAGAGCTATACTGTTCAAACTTGGTAAGTAGATGTATTCTATGAACCGCATTAAGATTTTCACACAAAAATAGAAAAAAAAGCAATAAATATTGGGGGTTCCCCATGCTTAGAAAGAACTGAAACTCAAAAATCTTTTTTCATCAAACCCATACGTGTGGGGTATCTATGGGTAGGTCTTCAAAAATGATATTGAGGTTTCTAATATCATTTATTTCTAAACTGAATAGTTTGCGCGAGAGACACTTCCAAAGTGGTAAAAATGTGTCCCCCCCCCCTGTAACTTCTAAAATAAGAGAATGATAAACCTAAAAAAATATGTGATCTACATTACCATGCAAACTTCCACCGAAAATTGGTTTGAACGAGATCTAGTAAGTAGTTTTTTTTTAATACGTCATAAATGGTACGGAACCCTTCATGGGCGAGTCCGACTCGCACTTGGGCGCTTTTTTCATAACTACTTATTCCAAATTTCAAATCGATAGGTCAAGATGTAATAATATAATTAAATTTTTTATAGTTACTTAGAGAAAAGTGCAATTTAATAATGTACAATATAAAAATAATGTACAAGTATTATTTACTATAACCTATGTATAGGCCGTGTTGTACGTAACGTAACTAATATGAGTAATAGTAAGCAAAGTGTGATATTGTGAACTAGTTAACCTTTTATTTTGCTACACCCTTTCCAGGGTCCATGTATGTAACATATATTGGAATGTGATTGGTATGCAAATAAAAAAAAACCTCTATCTAAGATATTTGGTAATGTATCAGACAGACGGAGGACGGACAGAGTCGCACCATAAGGGTTCCTTTTGTACCTTTTTAACACGCTTTTATTAGGTCGACCTGTATGTAACTATGTAATGGAATCTAAGGTAACTAATTTAATCATCTTCCAAGGATCGTAGCGCCATGAAAATTGGCAGCTGTATGTAGTTCTGATGACAATACAATAATATGGTACTGTCGAACTGATCTGATGATGGAGCCGGAAGATATGAACTGGAACTTCATGATGGAACATCGTATCATAGCTGTGGATTTGTTAGAAAAGTCTTGTAATGAACTTTGACCACAATTAGGTTTGAAGGTCTGACGATGAAGCCGGAAGATAGGCACTGTCATTCCATGATGGAATATCGTATCATAAGCGTGTTTTCTAGTGTTTTTTAAACTACTTATTAATTATTGGTACGGAATCTGAAAAAATTATATCAAGATCTGCAACGGTTCTCTAGCACAGAGCGTGGAAGTGTTATTGCTGTTATTATTAAGCGTCATAATTTCATAGACATTTGACGTTTATGATAAAAATTCACGATGTGCTAAAAAATCGCTGCAGAGTTATCTTGGTCTAACTCTAACATTGATGCTATGGTAGTAAGTAGCAACTTATTGTTAGTAAGGGTTACGTGCGAGTCCGATTCTCACATCGCTGATTTTTTAAGCGCGTCTTGGCATTGACCCTGAGATGCGTCAGACCATTTTTTTCTCCGACTAGTTCCATGTATGGGTCAACCGCCTAAACGCGTGGAATGAGGAATTCTTTGTTTTTTGTCAGAAGTCTTCCATTGTCTATCAGTCACACAGAGGCCCTACCACGAAGAATAAAAATCGAATTTTCCTTATCTACCTCTATAATCGCTCTTGCATATTCGAGCGATAAAGAGGCATTAGACAACGAAATTTCTATTTTCGTTTTTCGCGGCAGTGTCTCAGGTACTTAGTACCTAAGTATGTCTAATAGCTTACCTTAGCCTTCATCAAGGTAAAAATAGTTTTGCTACCTAGCGACGATCCGGTTCGAAGAACCCAAATATGGTACAGTCACCACGCGTAAAATTTGGCTGAAGGTAATACAGAACTTTTGTTTGCGCACTATGGTACTAATTACAACAAAATGTTCGCTGTAATTAGTACGATTGTGAACTAAGGGTGACGATATGTTACTCTTCGAAGGCCGTAAAAAAAAAATTATCTTATACTTAGTAAGGCATCTTACGATATATTTTACCTACCATTTGACAGAGTCCACACGACTATAATGTTATTAGTACCTTACTACTTCTTACTCGTACTTACCATTTCTATAGCAGAAAAAGCTTCCAGAACATCAGTGTACATTTTTTGCGTTTGCGTTAAGTCTCATTTTGTATGAGATTTATAAACATCGCGCCAAGCGGGACGTTTTGGAAACTCGAAATCCCATACAAAATGAGACTTAACGCTAACGCGTACGTCACGTCTCGCTATCGAATAAATTTACACTAAGGCGTACAGTTTAGTAAAAATTTGTTGCTTTCAAAATTATCCTGTTTTATAGTTACCCTAATGAAAGATACATTGATTGAGTAAGATGCATAAATCTAAGACAATTTTGTGCTTCGAATTTAACAGGTAAACGGGATGGCGCTGTACAGCTCCATACATTTTGCGGTAACTCATATTGTCAAAAGTTGACGTTTGACAATTAAGTGACCGCAAAACGTATGGCGCAGTACAGCGCCATCTGTTTTGGATGTCAAACGTCCGATCTGGCCTAGTGGGTAGTGACCCTGCCTATTAAGCCGATGGTTCCGGGTTCAAATCCTGGTACGGGCATTTATTCGTGTGTGTGTGTGTGAGCATGGATATTTGTTCCTGAGTATTGGGTGTTTTCTATGTATTTATATATTTTTAAATATTTATATATTATATATATCGTTGTCTAAGTACCCTCAACACAAGCCTTATTGAGCTTACTGTGGGACTTAGTCAATGTGTGTAATAACGTCCTATAATATTTATTTATTTATTTAAACTAAGGGGCACGTTTTTTTTCTTAGACTTTACTTTTCTATTACAATCAATTCTTTTTACCCCAATTAGGGCTTGCAATATGGGATAATGGCTCGATGACTCAATATTGGCTCGATGAGTATTAGTAGCCTGTGGAAAGAAAAGTACAGTCGGCGATAAAAGCTTGTACCAAAAATTTAATTTTTGCCGAAAACTTATTTGCTTGTAGATCGAAAACGGTACGTCCAATGGAAGATTTGTCTTAATCATGATGACAATTGATATCTGAGGATCCGACGATCCGAAAAGGTACCTTAACATGAAGTCGTACTCGAAAGTTTGTAAGATATGGCCGCCACTTTGAATTTAATTTTTTTGGTATACTTAATCATATAAAAAATCCGAAAACGCCTTTTTACTAGTGTCTGATCGACCAAACTCTCTATTGTAATTGATTGTGGTTCTTGTACATCGAGTGGTTTAACAATCCAAGGAAAAATGTATCTCCTAAGGCTCCCAAAATTTATGCACATCTCCTGGGATGAAACGAATTAATCGACATTCATGCCAATATCATTTCTTCCTATTCGCAATTCTACACAGTCTGAATTCCTCACAGTAAGTATTCAACCACATTCGTTATTGTGCACAGTTATTATTTGTGTACAGTAGCGATTCAGCCTTTTCGCAATTCTGCACAATCTGAATTCTACACAACGGCATTTCACCACAGTCGCTACTGTGCACAGTCATTATTTGTGCACATTAGCGATTCTCCCTGTTCGCAATTCTGCACAATCTGAATTCTACACAACGGCATTTCACCACAGTCGCTGCTGTGCACAGTCATTATTTGTGCACATTAGCGATTCAACCTTTTCGCAATTCTGCACAATCTGAATTCTACACAACTGCATTTCACCACAGTCGCTACTGTGCACAGGTCTTCGTATGTTTTTTTTTTTAAATTTCAGACTTTCCCATAGGTACTGAAAGTAGATTAGAAAACATAGTAGTGTGACTACTGAAAAATATAAGTGAAAAGTTTCTCTTACTGACCAATTGAAATGAGACACCCGGTATAGTACCTAGGTGTTATTTTATTCATGATACAAACTGCCAAAAAATATATAGATGATGGACGTACTAAACAATTTCCACTATGGGACCAACCACGAAATTAACCAACCAACCAACCAAGACTTATAGCCGTTGAAATACATTTTGATCGATCGAATATCGATGTTTTGTGTGAGGTCGATATTTTTTTGACATTTACGGGGTTGGTCCCATAGTGAAAGTGGTTCAGTAGGTACGGTCGCGTGCATAAATTTGTGACCCACTTAAGGTTGCACTTAAGGATGCACGCGACTGTCTATCTTTATCACTTTTTGACAGTTTGTAACACCTTGTATATTAAACGTGCGGAAGTGGTAAAATAAAAAGTGGCAAATGATTTTAGGGTAATATGTTATAGGGTTTTATTCCATAAAAACCTTGACGTGTGAGGTATTAGGAAGGTTTTTAGGTCAGAAAATAATTTGTAATATGATACCCGTCATAACGTAGGATTTTTTTAGTATGTAATCTCAATAGCATATATCAAATAGTTCACTTTAAATCGGAATCACTTACTATGACTGTCGGAAAACCACGGAACCCTACAACTAAGCATGACCCGACATGCTCTTGACCACTTTCTAGTGGTATGGAACCCTTCATGCACGAGTCTGACTTGTACTTGACTATATTTAAACTTTTGAGGTACCATCAAACCCAAAAAATTACAGTTGACTAAATATATCGACTAAAAACGAAAAAATAAACTATTAATGCGATTAAATGATATTGCGTAGAATTAAGATTGTGCGAGATTGCGAACAGGGAGAATCGCTAATGTGCACAAATAATGACTGTGCACAGTAGCGACTGTGGTGAAATGCCGTTGTGTAGAATTCAGATTGTGCAGAATTGCGAAAAGGCTGAATCGCTAATGTGCACAAATAATGACTGTGCACAGTAGCGACTGTGGTGAAATGCCGTTGTGTAGAATTCAGATTGTGCAGAATTGCGAAAAGGCTGAATCGCTACTGTACACAAATAATGACTGTGCACAGTAGCGAATGTGGTTAAATACTTACTGTGAGGAATTTAGACTGTGTAGAATTGCGAATAGGAAGAAATGATATTGGCATGAATGTCGATTAATTCGATGAAACAAACTCGGATTGCACGCATTTAGGACTGAATGAGCGCGTTAAAAATTGGAACTGGAGTTTGCTGGGAATTAATTCTTCGAAGAAATCTAATTTGATTGGCCTAATACCAATTCTAAGTAATGAGTGTTTCTGAAAACAGCTAACGGTTAAAATAGCTGGCATTCTCTAGCAGGTGTTTAATTAAAGTTAATCAGCACGTGCGTAGAAGAATGTATTCAGCACCTACTATCTACGCAATCTAAGCATGCTAGGCGGTCATCAATATAAAGGATTGTTCACACGAGCCTTGTATTGATATTCTAATTTAAATTATGTATGTACGTGTCCCTGTCTGTTTAAGTTAACTTCGCACCGACTTTAACAGTCAAAAATCGAAGGGAACCATGCCAAAACGAAACCGAGAGCAAAAACGCGTGTAAGCGAAAACGAATGTCGACAGTCGAAAAATCGAATATCGTTAGTGTTATGTGTCGACAGATTAACATCCCTAGTGCGTAAGATATTATAATATAATTAATAAACTAGATTAAGTGCGGGTAGTTGGAAAAACTCGCGCGGCTAGAAGATGTTGATGTCAACTGCCATTCTTCGAGACCACGGGGACAACGCCGTCCTCGAAATGACGGAAGTAAATTTAAAACTTAATACGGGACTTATCCCGTTTCTATGAGTTAACCCTTTTCCAGGCCGCACCAATCTACAAGGTTTTAACAAAAATTCAAATATATTCCAATAAATCCAGCTTTGATGATTCATTTGAAGACAAATGAAAGACAAGAAAAATAAGAAAGAAAAGTCCATAATATACGTGTATAAGAATTTTCAATGATATTCGATCCCGCATAAGAGTTAAGAACTTCCAGAAGCCGAGTTTAAGAATAAGTTCAAAAACATATGTAACGCATGCTTATACACGATTATTGACGAATATTTTAGTTATTTGTTTTAGTAATTACCCATGTAATTTTATACTTATATAGAACCTTTGACATTCAACAATTGTAATTTGAAATTTAATTTAATAATAATTGCAATATTGATAATATACATTAGGTATTAAAGGTTATAATATGAGCATAATATACTTACTTAGTATTTATGACGTTACATGCACGCAATTAATATTCACATGTATGGCATTACCATGTCATGGAAAAACCATTTTCACATGCCTTATGGCAGAACTTAAGGGTCAACAATATATCAAATCTACTGTACTTGTGAATAAACTATAATTTATTCATTCAAGTGAGGAGATGTCATTATCAACATATTTTCATGAAATTTTACATTAGTGATGACATCGCCACACTTTGTCCGACTCTAGAAGCCTTCCCAAGAAGGCTTCAAGCCTGATATGAAATAAAACGTTGAATTGAATACATCGTATCGCATTTCATTGATCTTGACAATAGGTAGGTACCAGGTACCTAAGTATTTGCATAGAGACTTATGCAAGCACAACCTTTTTTGATGTCGCATTTACCTTGCGATGACGGAAATTCTATTAGAAATTACCATATCCTCCTTTCAAGCGAAATGTTGACGTTTTTCTCTGCTGCTATACAAATGGTATAACTACATCCTTTACCCTATCAAAGCATTCAAGTTAATTTTGTATTTACATCTCGTGAATCTCGTGATCGGTAAGAAATATTAAAGTTGTATAAAATGGTAAGTCTATTTTGAATCTTATTAGAATTATATACAGTTGATATTTGTCTAAATAGGAGCTGTTTAGGTAACGATTGGTACAATAATCGTGTATGCCGCATGCAAGCCCATATTGGGCTATTACAAAGTGAACGTCCCGCTGTGACTTAACCGTTAGGTTTGATGTTTAGTTAGCTAATTAAGGGACAATTTACACTTTTGTCGAACACTAAACACGTCATTATTAATGTGATTATTAACTTTAAATCCAATTCAAATTTACTACAATCAGTGATTCTAGTGTTTAGGCTGTTGAATAAAAATTCAGAGAAATCATCTACATTCGCGATTTCATATGAAAACCAATTAATGAACACTTTACACAACTTATCCTAAAAATATACCAACAGTTATTTTATTATTTATTATGGTCGATTCTCTCAAAAAAATTGAAAATAATTTCATTGAAAGTTTAAAAATTGTCACATTCACAGAGAGAAAAAAAAGTCTAGATTTAGATAAATGTAAACTTCGAAATCGGCGATTTATGCCGCAAATGTAGTTTATGTAAGAATTGTACTACTTTTAGATAAGTACTTATTACTTTTGAATTACTTAATATGATATAGTATTAAATCTTTATAAATTATTACAATCCTTTGTCTATTGTAAGCTTAATTTGTAAGACAACTCTCGTACACCTACTTATCGAGTACGTGACATGATTTTTTGTTGATATTTATTTAAATGCGATGAATCATTGTATAAGCCGAGTATCTACTTACTCGTAGGTAGTTTCTCTTGTCTTTACAATCCGAGAAAACATTCAACAATTATATTTTGTAAAATAAAAGGAATGCTTTATATAGTTCGTCAGTAGAAAAAGGCGCAAATTTCAAATTGTCTAATGGTACATTAACCCTTCGCGCCGACATTTTTAAAATTTACCCCTTTCTTCTGACGGAAATGGCTTGAAAGAATATACCTATGCGAACTTGTTTTATAAAAAGCTAAATTAAAAAAAGTTGTAGACACCATTTTCCTCAGAAAATCCTGTTTAATAAAGTTTTAGTAGGTATTGCAGTTATTTTTTAAAGATGTTCTTTTATAATTAAATAGACACTAATTTCACGCTATATCGAGTCCTCAACTTGTGTTGCAATAATAGAACAAAATTAATGAAGTGTGCTTCCTCTGAACGCGACCGTTCGCCCGGAAGTTGCATTTTATATTTTTTCCAGACAGTTGCCAGATTGGAAGCGTATTTTTCTATTAAAAACGAGCGAACGCCGTTGTTGTTAAAATTAAAAATGGTGCGCGAAAAGTTTTGCTTGCGGGTTTTTAATCAAGATAGTCTTTAGTTTCTACGAGTGTTCTATTCAAATACAAATATACCGTCTAATTTTATCTTAAATGAAAAAGAACACTTTGCATTTTTTTGTATTTAGAATTCTCCACAGGGTATAAAATATTCACGTGTTCCAGAGATGAATCAATTTCCGTTGCGTGGAACATTGTTATTCGTACAGGTAAGTGGAATGAAAACCATTGTTCTGTAGATTGGCAAAGCTGGAAAAAACATTAGTCATCACAACAGCTGTGTCTAACTTTATTCACGGCTTCTATAATATGTATAGGACTGAGAATACTGAGATATGTATTTAGGAACCTAGATTTTACTTCTCAGTACCTACGACACCTATATAGATAGTTACACGTATTGTCTATGTAAAAATTTTTTGGTAAAGGCTTTTTGTTAGCTTTTGCAAGTATCTTGTTCTTTTAAAATTATTTTAAGCTTAATAGCATCGTTCGCAGACGTTTCTGCTTGTAAAAAAATAATTTAGTATGGATAGCAGATCATTACTGGTGAATTTCCAATATGACTTGGAACTCCGGTAGTCGCTAGGGTCCCCTAGACCTATATGGTGGGAAAATTTGCTGCCTATGGATGAGGTCTTGGTGGCTCAGATGGCAGAGCGCTGGAGTATCGATCCAGATACCGTGAGTTCAAGTCTCACCCAAGGCAGTAATTTTTCCACTTTTAAATTTATTTTAAGCTTATTTCTTGTCATCTTACGGGCGTCAGATTTAGTTGAAATGTGGGAGGAGTATTGTATACGGTATAGCACCATCAATCTGGTCTAATAAAATGATGGAACTCAATGGTACATGAAGAATGAGGTAGTAACTAGTAACTCTAAGTTTGAGTTTCACAAAGGTGCGGTTCTGAAATTAAGGTTTATATTTAAAAAATACTTTAATTTCAGGCCCTCCTTATTACTACATAATATTTAAACTAAAACGGTTCTAAACAATCCCACCTGGCCAAGACTAAAGCCTTTATACTTTATAACGTTCACGATAATCTATCGACTGTAACATCATTATTTTACAACGCTCCATCGACACAATTAACTGATTATTCATAATCCTTTTTGCAACGAGATAAGGTCCACCAATGATGAGTACGTTGTTAATACAGCCAAAGCGGTCGTTACTAGAAGCAGGCTTTTTACTTCGCTTTTTACATCATTGCGTGAGTTCTTATTTAATAACGTAGGTAGACGCATCGCTATAAAAAAACTAACGAGTTCTTGTACAAAAAAAACTCGGTACATTACTGAGATCATGAGTCTCCAATAATAAAGGAACAGAGGCTATTGTGGATAAAAACTTGGCACAGATAAAAAAAAGAAAAACAGTTAAAAGGTTGATAATTACTTGTTAGTCTACTCGACATGTTCAAAACGGTGAAAAATAGAGAGTTTCTACTCCTGAAAATACGTGTGATACCTCAAGGGATTCGGAATGATGTGATGTCTAAGTGTTTATTAGTACACAAAAAATTTCAGAAGTTATAGAAAAAAAAGGCGGAAGAAAGAAGATATTTACTTTTTCGCCAACATCTCTAAAAGTAATAATATTTAAGAAATCTAAATAAAGAAAACGAAAAAGTCCCTACTTGCAGAACTATATATTTTTTTCTTTTTTTATACTACGTCTCCATTGGTTATACTTTTTACTGAACACATCTCTCCGCGCCGGCACACGCGCGCGGCGTGAAAAAGCGAGTACGTAACATTCAATATTATTTGAAATGTTCTAAAAATTTGAAAAAAATATGGTGGCACTAAGTTGTTCCTCTTTAGTGCTAGTTCGATAAATTTAAGACTGGCGGTTATAAGGTTATAACGTATAATTTTTCTCGTTATAGTTCCTACGAATACGTAGGTTTTAGCATTTTATCTTTACTTACTCGTAATGTAACGATGGAAACTTTAAAACGTGTTTCGTCTTTGAGGTGTACGCTATATACACGACACGAATAAAGTCAAGTTAGCAAACCTTAACAAAAAAACCCAATTGAAACTGCACGTCTTCCCAGTACAAAAATCTGTACAACTTCCCCCTGCAAAGTTATATATGTATATCTCGTATATTTATACATCTCTCCTAAAAAGCCTTTTCCTAAAGTTGTAAGAGCTAGTTTCGCATAACATTCAACGCCAGACAAATTGAAATTGGCAGACTTTGTCTAATTGGACTTTAAGGCACATACTTCCGTTAAACTTCTTCCAATTATTCTAATAGTCTACGTCTCTGATTCGCGACGTTTATAAAAGTCAATTTACGGTGACTAGGAGTTATACTGAAGTTATTTGATTAATTAAATAGAAATTCCTTTCGGCTATTCCCCCTGTTCTTAGAGATATCTAATAAATGATTGCTTAAATTTATATAAAGTGGTAAGTTCTATATGGTACTTATAATGAGATATGTGTATATTGTGTGTGCAAATTGAACATATATATTATATATGACGATAAAGATAGTTTATTATTCAAGTAGGCATATTATAATGCGCTTATGAACGTCAAATAAAGCTACACCGGCTCTAACCCTATACCTCTGACCCGAGAAGATTTAAATCCCCCTTCAATTGGAGGAGCGTATCCCAATATGGACCGGCAAGAAACTCGGCGGGACACATCTTTTCAAAACATAACATCTTATAACTAAAATGCATTAAAAAAACACAATTTAGATTATTCATTCAGAAAACAAATCTACTTACAAATTATACTTTTAACATCAGCTAATTCAACATTTACTACGTAACACCGAATGGTTTGGATTGAAAACACTCTTGTATCTTCTTTTGTATCTCAAAATACTCGAGCGAGACGTTGGTAACCCCAATTAGTTGGTACAAGTGCTGTGAGTATTTATTATATCATTGTTATTAATTAAGTTTGGTATTTTTGTCATCTGTACTACAGCCCCAAGTCGAACCTATTGTCATATAAGGCAATATTGTACATTGTTGATTGTAGAACTGTTGCTGGTGTCTGACTCTATTTTATCTATGGCACTCAGTTATGACTGTTGAGAGTAACCTTGTACTCGTACAATGTACGCCAGACAGCTTGGCATGTTGATGACATTTTACGTTAAGAGAACATTTGACGCGTTCAACTTTGATAATCTAATTAGATTCCTTGTAGAATGTTATGCTATGTATGAGCGTTAACATAGAAAATATAGTTTAATGGGCAGCGTAAAGGATCTAACCGCAAAAATGAATAAATAGTATATTATACAAAATTTACTATGAAGTATGAATAGGTACTGAGTACTACTGAGTGGAATAAGGTTATCCGGCTCGAAGGACCAAAAATGTTTTTTATATCAGATATTAGAGATTTTAAATATTACTATAATTATTTCTGACAAGTTTAGTAAGATACACAAACTTTTTTTACTCGTATAACTCGCGTTTTTTGCGCCCAGCGTCGAGGTACCACCATCATTATACTAAGCTGATTAGAAAACGTTTCAGTGACATTATAGTGTTTTAGAGATATGTGTTAGGCAAGTTTTTGTTGTACTCTATTGAAAACGATCAAGCTTGAAGTTTTTGTATCCGCCTCGATTTGCTTAAACGCCGAGCTTATTAAGTACTTGCAATAAAAGCTGAGCAGTAAGTGGGTATGTGTGTCAGTGCGCAGGACCACTGGCGCCGGCGCAGGGCTGGCAATCTTGCCAGTTGACAACCTTGGCCAATCTGTACTCATATTCAGAATGGGCATGAATTTCTGAAGAAGAGTAAAATGTCATCAGTTTATGAGCAATATTTTTTGATCGATGAAAAAAAAATATTCAGCAGAAAAAGGATCGAAATTTTTATCGACCTTTCGACTATTATTTATTTAAAATATGATCTAGAAATGGAGCCTCGTAGGTATTTCCTTTTGCTGCATATTCTAGTGACTAGAAATAAAATAAGCTTTATCGTATAAGTGTCTCGTTGCACCTTGCACCGCAACTCTGGCGAAAGCGAGTTCATTACGAGTAAAATGTTTTCATTCGCACGAGTTCGGGAAACGGTACCTTCCTATTCCTTCTAAATACGATTAACTGTACATATGTTTATTTTATTTTAATGACCAATCTTCCTTATTGCTATTTTAGTTTAAAAAAAAAGGTTTATTGTACTGTGGCAACCCTAAAGCCGCAGATAAAGTGTCTTGTTGCACCGCAACTCTGGCGCAAGCTAGATCATTAAAACATGCGCATGAGTTCGGGAAACGGTAGCTTCCTGTTCCTTCTACACAGGATTAACTGTAGTTGTAAGGTGCATTGGGATAAGTTCGAAAGCGGGGTAGTTTGGAAATGGCTAATATCTACTTAACTAAAGTCAGACTAGAAATATATGATCATTCTCAAGAGGGCGCTGCTATTCTTAAGTATAGGGTGACAGTTTAGTTTAGTAAAAAAAATTAGTTCCAATGACATTCCGCAATATGGCGCGTAATCATATATTACTGGTCAGACTTTAAAATCACTTTCTATTGTAGCAACAGCCTGCAGGATGCTGTTAATTGATAAACGTTGCAGTAGCCTAAGTGTGTTGCTAAAGATTTTATGTTGTTCTAAAATTCTTGTATGACACATTTTGACACAAAATCGCTTCTCCTGTAAAATTACTAAAATGGCACTTATAGCGTTGTGCCTCTCAGGTACGGTATGTATTGCTTCAAGTATAAAATGAAATGCTTATTCTGGTTTAATAAATATTAGCAATTTTCAAAAGTATCCGGCATACGAAGTTACGAGCATCTTATATGTTTTTACAAGCTTTTATTCAGTTTCACTGGTCCCGTTGTCTGTGTATAATCAAATCTTCTCTTCCCGGTATCCAATGAAGCTGAAAATTTGCATACATATGTAAGTTGGGTGACAATGCAATATGGTACCATCGAGCTGATTTGATGATGGAGACAGGAGATAGCCATACCAACTCTGTGATAAAACAACGCAACCTAATTGTGTTTGGGGTTGTTAGAAATTTATGACAAAAAACTTATTTATATATTTGTGAAACTGCAGGCGTAATGATAGACTTATACATATATTATTTTTAACTTTAATAAACTTTCTGAACGTTTGTATTGCAATAAAGCTCATCACAGACGGAGCGATAATATATATTAATATACCGTAAGATACGGACAGATACCTTATAGTTTAGCTAACAGCTAACACACACGCCAACGATACCAAAATATACATCGCTGTCTGTCTAGCACCTACATTGTGAGAGAGACGAAATATACGGAAATATATCGTAATATACCGAACTATATATCGCAAGGTATTTTACGATGCCTTGCTAAGAATATCGTAAGATACCAAAGTATTATATTATAGCTTCGTGTGTGGACTCAAATGGTACGTAAAATATATCGTAAGATGCCTTAAGGTGGTTCGATTTTCATACAAAAAACAATCGCTATTAATTAATTAATTACACAATATTATTACATAAATAGTTGCGCATCTATCTACTTTCGAATATTCATTTGCGCTAAATTAATAGAAAAACTTTGTTTCATACAGAAATCATGCAATAATCAACGTTATATTTTTATAAATTTTACTCATGTGTGTGTGACAAATGTCGTGTACAAATACATTGCGGCGTTGCCACTCCATGCCTCGGCCGGCCATCGGCGCGACGTTGCGATGTTTGACGCGTTTATAGCTGACTTTGTCGACACTGACACTCAGTGTGACCAGGCGTACGATAATTGTCGTACATGTACGATAATTTGGGCCCCGGTATGACGTAATGTTCCAAGGAGCATTATCGTACACTAAAGTACTATACTTTCAGCCCTTGGATGATGCCACCTTAAAACTCTAGTAATTTGAAGCAAAATATGACACTTTCTCTCAGAAATAGGCTAAAATTAGTATCTTTTGGGTGTTCGGCTCCTTGGTGTAAGTTTAAAGTTTAAAATGTCACAATTTCCTGTATACCGTTTGAGTCTATCCCAAAAATACACAAACATAAACAGATTTTTTGCGCAATTTAGACGAAAATTGTCTTTTTTTTATTATTAATTGGTAATTTAAGCTTATTTTGCTAGACATTTTTAGGGGCTGCCTTTTTGATTGGCGTACGATATTTTTTTCAACGGTACAATAATATTGACACTCAAGTAGGATAATTCTCTTCCGCTCACCTGGCAACACTGCTGAAACTTGACAGGACTTGGGGGCCTACCGCGAAAACCTAAATTCGCAAATTGCGGGGATCTTTCTTTTACTCTCACTAAGACGTAATTAGAGTGACAGAGAAAAATGCCCGAAATTGACGAATTTCGATTTTCCCGGTAGCCGCCCTGGTGCTTGAGGTACTTGATAGAAAACAACGCTGCCGCATGTTCTGAATTGTGATTTTATGTGTTTTTGGATTGAAAATGATAGCAACGTCTAAATCAAGTTACAAAAATCATCGATATTCTGGTCCGCGAAAAACCAGGAAAAGTGTAACTGTATTTGGAGTCTACAAAAATGACCAATTCATAGAAAATATGACCTAGAAACTAGTTCACTTTTATAAAACTCAATTTTGCCCGAGATTGTACTTAGGCGAATACCTAAGGGAGCTAAGTGTATTGATCTTGAATAATTAGTTGGCTAATACATATATGACTCCAACATGATATGGACATTTACATCATAACTATTATACTTAGTTGGTTACTAAGTTCTGTTACTCGATTTCTTTCTTTCTTCCTAGCGTTGTCCCAGCATATTGCCACGGCTCAATGGAGCTTGGGGTCCGCTTTGACAACTAATCCCAAGATTTGGCGTAGGCACTAGTTTTTACGAAAGCCACTGCCATCTGACCTTCCAACCCAGAGGGTAAAACTAAGCCTTGTTGGGATTAGTCCAGTTTCCTCACGATGTTTTCCTTCACCGAAAAGCGACTGGTAAATATCAAATGATATCTGTTCTGAAGTTCTGTTACTCGATTTGCAACCTCTTTATTTCCGTTAAAACAAATGCTACCGAAAAAATAAAAAATGACATAATGTGGTGGATTTGTGAGCTATAATTATATACCACACATAACGCTTATCTCGTCGTATCTATAATGAATTGGGGCCTAAAAGAGAATCGTATTCCAATTTTTTGAAACGCTTGTATTACTTTCTATATTAACTAAAAGTTGCCTTAAAATTCAGCTTTTATACTAAAAACGGCTTTAAATATGTTAAACTAACAAAATATATTTTGACAGATGCTTTCGCGCCCAAGACGCTCTTTGAAAATTGTTGACGTCACAGTTTATGGTTTGACACATAACTACATACATACGTAGAAGATACGAACTGTCAACTGATATTTGTCATTTGTTGTTAATCGCCTAACTGTCAACAGTGTCAATCCGAGAGTTGTGACGTCATCAGAATCTTCAATGACGTTTCGAGTTTGGTCACGTGATGTGTGCCAAAAGTTATTTTAAATTCAATTTTTATAAAAATATGGTCATTACAGGTCCCCTAAAAGCAGTTTAACATGTTCTTATAATCCAAAAGAATTTATTGGGATACAATTCTGTGGCCCTAGTGAAAAAGAGTACAAGTCTCTGGCAGCGCAGGTGTAAAGGGGTGTAAGTTCCACGTAACACTTATGCCCTTATACACCTAAACTGCCAGAGACTTGTACCCTTTTTCACTAGGGCCACAGAATTATGCCCTAAGATTTGTAGATGGAAACAACCCTATTGCGTTGCACAAATGTGGGCACCCGCCAAACATGATTTTGGGTGTGTCATACTCAGGGCTAACACAGATTCATTTCTGTGAAAAAAGTGTGAAAACCGGAAACTGGAAACCGTTCTCGAACCAATAGTGAAGCCCTTAAGCCACACCCTATTTCAAAACCAGCCATGGATCTTTGAACAGGACTCAGCTCCTGCACATAAGGCAAATACAACTCAAGCCTGGTTTCGAAGGAACAAAATTGACTTTATTGCCCACGAAGACTGGCCGTCCTCCAGCCCGGACCTTAAGCCCCTGGATTATGCCATATAGCAGGTTATTGAGGAGAAAGCCTGTGCTAAACCCCACACAAATCTTAACTCCCTCAAGCGGGCCATAGTTAAGACAGTGACGGAATTAGACATGACAATCGTGCGTGCCGCTATTGATGACTGGCCTCGTCGTTTGAGGGCCTGTGTCAAAGCCAGAGGAGGCGATTTTGAATGATATTGTCATATGTAATTCCTGATTTTGTGTACTTCATTTTAATATATACTTTTTTAAACTTTCGTTGGTATATTTTATGTAGATAAAGATTATTGCAGTAACAGAATTTAATAACCAACTAGGTAGAAAATAAATTGGATATGATGTGATCCGTTGAATGAAATTGACAATAAATAAAATAAATAAATAATTTTCTATCTCTAGGCATTGTGTGAAACTTCTAGTTGTGTCAAAATATCGGGAAATCAATAATATAAACAAACATGGTAAATATCTCATTTCTTTTTATACTACGTCGGTGGCAAACAAGCATACGGCCTGCCTGATGGTAAGCAGTCTCCGTAGCCTATGTACACCTGCAACTCCAGAGGAGTTACATGTTATTTTTATAATGGTTATAAATAGAAGGCCATGCAATTATGTAACTCACTGTAATTTAATTTAATGTATCGTAAAAAAATGTTTTAATTATTCTACTGTAAAATAGTACCTACTTTTTTAAAGGCTCGGCAGTAAGGGATTGCTTTAATTTTAGAACAAAACAGCGTTTTTTTTTTTAAAAAATACCGGAAAATCTGACTTACAAATTTAGACTTTCTTAGGTTCATTCTACTTAGAATCTTCTCCACCCTAGCATTAAAAAAAGATATCCTAAAATATCCATACCATTACGTCACATTTTAGTGTGAAAGAAATTACAATGTAAAACTAAAATTTCAATACAAATTTTCGGGTTTTTTTAGCACGAGGAGTGATTATGCTAGTGATTCTGAGTTGGAAGAACCCAAAAATATCATGATGTGTGAGAATCAGATTTTTAATATTTTCATGGAAAACGCTCATATTTCTCATAAAATAATTTAATAATAATAGGTACTTGATAATACTGATAACAAAAAAAATTCTAATGAGTCTCGAACCCACATCCTATTGCATGTATTTCCACGTACATACCGCAACGCCATTGAAGCTTACTCACGCTGTGCCAAATTGTCTACTACATGGATCCCAGTAAGACTGTTTCAATGTGTGAGTGATACTTAGAAATAGAGTCAAGAAACATTCTGTCGACATTAAGGGGTAGTTTTTGTACAATGAAGTGTTCAATGTTTGTTGTAATAGTTCAATATTTATTTAAAGAGTGCGCTAAATATAATTTACAGTATAGAAATACCAAGACTACTCCACAAAAAAATTAAAACTCAAAATTTGCAATTGTGGCGCCATCTAGTGAGGTTTAAGCTTTGGGTAACCTAGTCGAACCACCTTAATATAAGATATCTTTTGGTATTTTATCGCTCCGTCTGTGACGGGCTTAAGGATTGTCATGCGAATGCGAGTTGCGACACATCCAGCTGGCTGTCGCATGTAAAACCTATAAGATTTGTGGTTGACTAGCTAGCTGTTTGGTATATTAACTGGGCGAAACAACTATTTCTTGTTGATATTCTGCCTTGTCAGCCAGGCGACAACATCAGTAGCATAGTTTGTAAAGAACTGTTGTACCACGTTATATTATCGTGCTTGGTAGATGGCAGACGGCCCAATGTGCAAAGAGTTTATAATTAAAATACAACTTATTAATTGTTAATTTAAATACGATATCCAGGATTAAAAGAGTGACCCAGGCGGCCATAAACCTCAGCAACAAATGACCAGAATAATTTAAACTTTCTTGCAAACCTAAAATACAAAAAATACAAAATTATTTATTTGTCCGACATAGGTGTACATAGGATGTTACAGATCAGTTTCACTATGTGGCGCCTTACGGCATACAAATTTTGAGAGCATGCATGTCAAAATATAACTGTATGTATATATTTACAAGTAAATATAATATAAAAAGCCTAGCTGGCCTTTAGCTGATTTATGTCTTTGCAATTAAGTTTGACAATTGTCAGATAGGTAACTATGTGTATGATGTTGATGGTATAGTAAGTGCTTTCAATGGAACCTCCATTTCGAAATGTTTATAGTCGTTTAATTATTGGAAACTTAATTAAAACCAAGTAATTGGCAAGAAATAGGAATATTACTTACACAAGCTCAGCTTTATAACGGGCCCGAAATTGAATACTTTGCGTTGAAAGTGTCGAAACGTTCTCCTCCCTTGATTGTAATCTCGCTGGCACACATTAAGGAAAAACACAGATAATATCAATAAGGTTCTTTTATGTTTTATGACTTTTATGAGTAAAAACCGCGTATAAAATTTATAGAATAAAAATCACGTCTTCAGCAGCAAATTGTAAACCATGTAATATGTCCGAATACCTACATATTAGTGCGACTAAACAGGGTTAGCTAGTTCATTTCTTTCGCATCGCGATCGTTTATTTCTTACCCCGAAAATACAATTCGTAGGAAGTTTGCTTTGTGTACAAAACATGATTCACAAAAAGATCAACAGTGCAGAAACGTAAACGTGCGTGTACGTTTACCACAACACTTGATGTATACTAATGAATTAAATTGTTTTTAATTATGTCATTTTGATTTGTCTGCATCCACCTGCAGAGAAAGGAATAAAAATAAATACTTCTGTTATTATCCTGGAATAAAACAACTTATCTACAAACCTGTAAATGTGCCGTATAAAAGGAAATAGCCACTTATTTATGTCTCACCTGTATCCGTGACCAAGGAAATTACTTAATCTACTCCGAACCTCGGCCGTCGAGAGTTATGCGATAATGCCGTAAATTATGATGAACACTACAGAAAACTTGTAAAGAATGTCGGCCATCTTTACAAAAAGGCATTAATCATCAGTTTGGCCAACATGCGAACGTAACTGTTAAAATAAAATTTGGAAAAGGAGCGCGCGAAGGATGAAATAAAAATTAAACAAGTGTATTTTACTCTCTATCATTATGCACCATTTATTTTTTTCTTTACTCAGATAACTAGCTGATTGTGTAATTGTGTGAAATTGAACAGGATTGTAAGTAACTTATTTCCTTTTCTGCCGGAAACGAACTATCTCTACAGACATCTGTTAAATCTACATCAGTGGTTATTTAACCTCCTTTGCCCCAGGTGATATGTAAGATGTAGCGTATTACAAATGCTATTTCTGGCTTGATTTAATAAATATTTGTGCAACAATCGGGAATTAAAAGGAAAACATGATTGGAAAAAAAATTATATGTATCTCCAATTTCTATTGTACCTGCTAACGTATCTATTAACCCCCCTTATTCATGAACATCTAGTAAAGTTAACGAGCCGCTAATAATCATTTGTCCCTTTTTGACTTATTGATATGACGGAAAGGGACAAACGATCATCATTGGCTTGTTAAATTTAGTAGGCGTTTATGAATAACGCCATAAATATGCAAAAGTTTATTATGGGTAAACATGTAGGTAGCCTCAAATTGTGTCTAATAATTTGTTTTTAAAATAATACCGCAAATCAGACTGTGAAGACAGTTATAAACGTTAACTAATAAGATAGCCATTGATTTTAGTACGAAATTAATTAATTGACAATGTTTTCACTTCTAAAAGTGGCTGAGTGGACGAAATTTTTCAATTTATGTACCCCTTTTTCCCTTATCAATAAAGTGGTACATATACAGATCATTTTAAATACACGACTGCTGACTATGCAAGATCATTTGGACCGTATTATTTTATGCAAATTGTACATAAAGTATACTTAAACATCACATGTTTATCGAGACCACCGAGCGTGTAATCCTCGTTTATCACGGCTGAATGACTCGAGACATGGTCCGTTGTGATATAGTCTGTGGCACAGCTCTGCGTTGTCTATGGCAAGTTGAGTGTTGATAGATCAAGGTTACGTCCGGGCCGATTGGCGCCCAACGTGTGACTCGGTTAAGCTGGCAACTGCAGATGGTATTAATTTATTCTAACTGGATATAAAGTAGGTACCGTCGGGGTTACAGTTACTAAATGGTCGAGCTAAGTTTATTGCAAAGGCATAAAAGCTACTAATACTCACTTGATGAGTGGTGGTGTTAACGATCAATTTAGTTGATTAGGTACGGACTGAATTAAAGCATTTCTACACCACGTTCCTTCTAATCAGTACAGTGTAAAGAAAACAGTTATTTTTTGCTTACTATTTAAGATGGTCTATACTCCTAATAGTTTAGAGTGTAAAATGTAAGCAAATATAGGTAATACAAATCAAATTTTAATACATTTCATTAACAAATAATATAGCGAACAAATATGTTATTTCCTGAAACAAACAGTGCGTTCGATTTCCCTTTTGTTTAAAATTGCACAATCTTATCATTTACGCCTCAACTCCCTTATTCCACTGTGATAAAAGCTAATTTCCTCTAATCTTCATGATCGTAAGTTGGCTAAACTGCAAACTTGTATTGTCAACGTCACAGATATGTTTACAATTTTGCTCCTCACTCCATTGTAATAAGACTAAAAATGGATACATATTTTTGACGTGTAGTGTACGCATGCGCACGCCGCAGACACCGTCTAGACGGGGAGGTCTTTTATCACGTCGAACTAGCAGGCATTATACAGACGACATGACCAGTATGAATAGAGCTTTGATGTTTGAATTTGGAACGCGACGATATTAACGTATATTCGTATTTTTTAGAATTAGTTTTGATCTTGCCAGTGGACATAACATGGAATCCAGAATGAAAATAAGCGGTTAAAACATAAATTAAATAATAAAAGGATAAAACACAAATTAACTAATTGAGGCTTGCAGCGCGTTTATTAATAAGGGGGTGTTTCAAAAAGAATAGTTTTAAGTTGTACTATTTTGCCCTGTAAATTTGGAACATCAATGATTTATATCGTTGATGGTACTCGTACTTATCTATTCAGGTATTGAATCAATAATGAGTATTTAACCTCAATTTCACAAATATTATTGTTATGTTTTCGTAGCTTGTTCGTATGCAAGGTTCAAGATATAATAGTCGTTCCCAAAAATGCACGAAATGCTTTTGGCATTGGCGGCGGGCCAAAATATTACGGAACGCTACAGAGACTGGATTCAATAGGGGATGCAGATTATTTACTTGACTTTCGTTTAAATGCTTTAATTGTTTTGGATTCCACAGCAGCGGTAGGTTATAATTAGGCATCGTAATTTCCAACACACGGTAAGATTATAATGAGCTATAGAATAGATATTAACATTAAAATTAGAGTCCACTAAGATTAGAAGTGGAAATCTGGAAATTCGAGAGTCAGTGCTTGGGTTTACATAGTGAGTATTGAGTTTTTTACGCGTTTCAAACCACGAGGTTAATTTAATACCACAGACCTTCACAGACAAATAATGCGATTTGCGCGAGTGGAGCCCTTAAGTTTTGATACTGTTGCATCGCAAATACCCGGGAATCACGGAGTGCAGAGCAAGTTACTCTGTGAAGATGATTCTTTGAACAGTGCCAAAATATCTAGGGTACTCATTAAACAAATATACAACTTTACGTGGAAAATATCCTTATTAGATTTACAAGATTAATTACGAGTTTTGACTACGATTTTGAAAACTCGTAATTAATTAAATAATTATATAAATCCACTTGCCATCATTTTCTAATCTACATTGTTTTGTATACGTATATGTACTTGACGGTGTTTTCTCGCATCTGTATTTACATAATCTGTCGATTCTGTCGCCCGTCAGTCGCATGCGGGTGATAACGCCACAGATAACAAACGTCTTGCCATAGAGCAGGGGTGCTTTTATTGCCATGGGTGTGGATTTTTGTCAGGGCTGCCAAGAAATTCTTTTTTTTGGTCGGAATAAGAATCCAGTAGTTAAATCCTCCAAGATTGTGTACATAGTATCTACTTATGTTTATTTTTGGTGAATGTTGAAAAATAGAATGGAGGCATATATTAATTAGATGCAAAAATATTTTGTGTGTATTTATGCTTTTTATTATCGTCACGTAAGTGCAATTTATTATTGTTGTTGTTATTTCTGGTTTTTAATACCCAGTTTATAAAGATACTTGTTAAAAATATGTGTAAAATAATAAAATGAATCATTATATTATATAGGTAACGATTTGTACGGAAAGTAAGTGTCAAAGACATTATTTATTATACTGATATTACCTAAATAATATTTAAAACATTACTCTGCAATACTCAAAAGTCGAACGTGAATGACACATATATGGTTCGTTTTGTGCTTAATGGCATTACGTAGTATGCATTACCGTTTTTATGATCAATAAAGCGTCTTATATACATAAACGTTTCAGAACGTCTTAAATTACATATGCAATGAACCGAGACCAATTTATATGCACAAATATGTCACTCAATTTATTACTGGCCACGAAGACGTAAACGTCAGATTCCAATTTTAAAACTTAATTCGTCCAAGGGTTGTTGAGCTGTCAAACCAATAACCGTTTATTAATGGCTGAAAACTATTTCAAACAAAGTTGAATCTTAAGTCGGAGACAAAAGGTTTAAAATTGAAGTGCAATGATAATTGCTCTCATATTGATGCATCGCATAGTCTGTGTGAGATATTCTTCGAAAAAGTTGTCGTTCTTGTTTTTTATGGTGGTACTCGTTTTTATAGTTATTATATCGGCGCCTGTAAAATTGAGTTATGCGACGCGACTCACGCGACGATAAACGACAAACCTCTACTTGCAGTTAAAAATTGATATTGTGTCGTACAAGTACAGTCAAGTGCAAAAATATGTATCGAAAGAATCGTCTCATAAGTATGGTACTACGCTCTTATTACACTGGAATAAGATGCTATGGGACATATTTTTGAGTAAGATGTGTACACCCATATTTTTACACTTGACTGTACTGTATGAGAAATCAGTACTTAACGGTATTATCTTCAGTTTTGCGGGCGAAAAATATGTTTGGTTGTAAAAGGGACGCAGAGGTTATGTAAAAAAGGAATAGTGTACTTATGCTATAATTATATTTTGATAGTTAGTTATTCTTTACGTCGTAACAGGTATTTTTTTATTTACTTTAAACTGAGTGAAATAAACATTTTGTAAAATTTCCCTACCCACACAAAATGTATATCATTCTAATATTTCTTATAAAAATGAAAGATTTAAAGTTTGTAAAAAAATCGTCTTAATTTGTTTGCCGTTTTTCGCAATTATAGTTACATTTTCAAATCAAGCAAACCTAGCCGGCGGTTATAGGCTCATCTTATTTTCAATTACATAAGACATAATTTAAAAAATGTTTTTTTTTTTTTTTTTTTTCTATTTTCGTGTGTTGACAACCCTACGCACCCTAGTCTGCAGTTTGGGATAGGTCGGCGCCGGTCGATAGTCTTCGCCATTACTTCTACACGCTGTTAAGGCGCATAATACATAGCTGTAATTCCTGTCGAGACGTCTTTGACGATGGTGTTATTATCTCATTGATGTAATCCTCGAATGAGGGTAGAATTGTCGATTTTAAAGCATGGACATCACCACCTGTCAATAAATTAGTGTTGTTTTTCATAACTAAATAAATTTATATCATAAATAAACCATCTAGAGCGCTGGTGGCCGTGGCCTATAGCGGTAAGAGCGTGCGAGTTTCAATCCAGAGGTCGCGGGCTCAAACCCAGGCTCGTACCAATGAGTTTTTCGGAACTTATGTACGAAATATCATTTGATATTTACCAGTCGCTCGGCGAAGGAAAACATCGTGGGGAAACCGGACCAATTCCAATAAGGCCAAGTTTTTACCCTCTGGGTAGGAAGGTCAGATGGCAGTCGCTTTCGTAAAAACTAGTACCTAATTGTTCGACGAGAGCTGATTTATATTGTCAGTGACTCGCTATTGACAAATAGAGGGTGAAGAAAGCATGAAACCGTAACCTGTCAATAAATCAGTTATATAGGTAATAATAGTGCTGTCAAAATAATAAAGCACGCACTCAGTGACAATAGGGAACTTGTAAAATTTTTGTTAGAGTGCAAAAATCGTAATATTCATAATCAGGCCTCGGAGTTTTTTTAGCACGGTAAGACTAAGGAGAGCTATGGAGTCTTTGTTAACATTAAAATTAAGTTCATACTCATACTCATCCTCATTAATTTAGTTCATAAAATAAATAATAGCTATAAAAAATACACCACCATCTTCATTGACGAGTAACAAATAATATGAAGGTAAACAACCCCATAGAATTAACAATCAATATCCATAGAACACGTAGCTATAGGAATGAGTTCTTCAAAATCTTCACATGGTACGTGTACGTTGTTTATTTCATCAGTCCAGTTGTAAAATTCAGCGGCCAGTGACAACGTATAGTTCCTTATCTTAACAGTAATTATAGTATGTAGGTACGTTAAGTACTTAAATAAAATATTGGAGCGATGACACTGCAATATGGGTAATATAATAATATTAACATACACATATACATATTATTACTTTTTTATAATATAACATTTAATTAAATATATGTAAACAGAATTAATTACATATAAGTAGTCTAAGTATTTATAAAACGATTCGGACGAACTTAATTAATGAGGATGAGTATGAGTATGTATTTAATTTTAATGTTAACAAAGACTCCATAGCTCTCCTTAGTCTTACCGTGCTAAAAATACTCCGAGGCCTGTTCATAATCAATGGCCACTAGTGTTTCTGGTTGGTTCGAATCTCAGTAAGGACATTCTGTGTAATGGCTCCTCTAGACGATGACCCAGTGTAGGCCAGTCCACAAGGGACGCATTTATGCGTTAGAGGGAGCAAGTGATAATGCTATCTTATTCCACCGCATAGCTGCGTCCCTTAGACTGGCCTACGCTGGGCCATCATGTAGAGGAGCCCTCAAAAGCGCGCGGAATGTTTTCAAGTAAGTATTTTGTTTTACCTGTCTATTTATATCTTCTATATCCACGACATAAACAAAGACGAAGGTAGGTACCTACCGTGGGAACAGGAAAGCTACTGTTAAAAGTATCATAAGTTTTTTGTTTGAAATTGGTCATAATCATAAGTCAACGTTATTGGCAAAAGGCAAAACAAAATAACAATGGGTACATGAAAATACGCAATAGCGGGCACTCTGTAGAAAATTACATTATGTTAGCACAGTAGGCCTTTTAATAGTAACAAGTAGGTAATTACTACAGCATGAGAAACTCAAACATTTACCCAGAAACCAAAACGAAATGAACTTAGCAGCACGTATTGACTGATTTATAGCTAAACGCCCCTCTATTACTTCACTGGGGGAAACTAAACGTAATTTGTTTTTACAAACTTAAATTTACCGTCGTGAAATATGAATTGTATCTTAACTGTAAAGACATAAGGTTGAAAATTGAACGTAAATAGTAGATTTAGGTGCAAATACTTGTGAGTTATGGTTATGGTAAAATGCACAAACAAAACTAATTGACAATATTTTAAGGTCAGAATAGATAGTCTAGTTCAGGGGTTTAGTTATGTATTCTGACAATTATATGCATATACTTACCTAATTCTAGTGTTTTAGTTTTAAGTACTTAGGTAAAAAAACTAGTTGGCTATAGAGAATACAAGTAGCAGGTGTTAAGTAATGTAAAACATATTCTATCCTCTAGTGAATCAAAAATATATCAATATTCCTGTAAAACTTGTATTCGGACCTATTCTGAGCAATTATATCCTGATATAAATATAAACTTAATCAAGCCATCCAATGCGCAGCTTTTGGCAGATATAATTTCCATTGTATTATGCCGGCATGTGTTTAAAAAGTTAATCTCGCTTTGTTGTCTGTGGTTAGCGCCAAAACACGTTTTCATTGCATTCATTTTGTAACGCCATCTTTTTAAAAAGTTTATCCGGCTTTGTTGTCTGTGGTCCGGATGGGCATTAATATTTGGCGCCAAAATATGGTTTTTTTTTGTACAATGAGTATGACTTGGATGAGAGGCCGTTAAGCCACATTGCGTGGGAAATGGGGGTGTCTAATACAGTAATTATGTTTGCGATTGAATTATTTGGAGTTATGAGTATGGGAGGGCAAAATTGCTTTATTAATAAAGCTCTTGTTAAAATAGTCCTTAAAATAGCCAAAGCGTATCTGGCGCGGTGCTGGCGCGTTAAAATATGACGATGAAAATAGCTCTTAGGGCATTCATACACTTTGGTATAGGGGTGAGGTCTGTCATGATTCATAGAAAATGATGTTTTTTCTTTATTGCAATACAATAAAGAATAAAGAATAAAGAATACATCAGCACAGTACTAACATGTATGTACAATCGTAAATATATGTACATATATTTATAAAGTTTCGTGCTTACAGTGAAGTGCTGAAATGGAATGCTTCCAGAAAGATTAAGCCATATGTATTAGGCCGAATATGTTTTTTTTCTATCACATCCGTATTAAAAAAAGTTTTATGTGATTCATTGATAAAACGGATAAGTTAGAACCGTGACATTTTCCTGCTCAAGGGCGTAGCCAGCCAGTGAAATAGGGGGGGGGGGAGGGGATAAGTTGATATTGAGACGCCGCAGAGAGATACATTGTACCTTCCCATGTTCCTGCTAAATAAAGATCGAAAGTGACGTTCCGTCGTTAACTAGTCAGTTATTTTCCGAGCGAGCTACTAACGAGGTGGTGAACAATGATTGTCTAATTCTACACGACATGAGCGATCAGTACCCCTAGTGTAAATAAATTCGATTTCCAAACGTGACGTACGCGTTTGCGTTTAGTCTCATTTTGTATTGGATTTCGAAAGAGCGCGCCAAGCGGGACATTTTGGAAACTCAAAATCCTATACAAAATGAGACTTAACGCAAACGCGTTCGTCACGTTATGATGTCGATCAAAGTTACACTAGGGGTACAGATGATTACACGTTTACACAGAAACTTGTATAGATGTAGTCATAAAAACTAAAAAGAAAAAAATAAGCCTCTAGAGAAAGTCAAATAATGTGGAACATAGCCATTTTAAATAGTCGTGACCACGAGCGAGGAGTGTATGACAAAACGCAACACAAGCCAAGTCACCCATTCGCTGCGTTTTTTATATAACTCTTTTTAAGTTGTTCGCTCTCAGAGCTCTCCTTAAGGTGCAGTAGCCTCAGAGAACGGAGTTTTTGAAAAGTCGTAGGGCTTTTTTAGATCCCAATCCGGTTGCCGAAAAATGTATTAGCGATCTTGAAGCCTTTCTCTAGGGACTTCAGAGCCCCTCAACGTGCTCACTAGCGCCACTGCTAAATAATTATTAAATTTAAACAATCACAATTATTTCCCAGTGGCGCTAGTGAGCACGTTGATGGGCTCTTCAGCGATTTATTATTATAGGTACCTATAATAAAAAATTACTTTTTTTATTATTAAAACAAAAAAAATCAAATAAAAAAAAATGATATCCGCGACATTCCGCGGTCCCGGGCACGCACATCCATCGCACTCTCGTTTATGCTCAGTGAAAATGAAAGAAGAACACGAAACTAAGGCCTTAAGAATCCTGCCCGGAGCGTATTTATAGAAATCAGCTGACATACGTTTTTAATGAATACTGCACCAAAACGTAATTTTTATTGACTTTGGTAAAAGAGTTACGAACAGGAGGTATTCCCTTACCCACTTCAATCCATCAAAAACCGCAATATATTTACTACAGCAGATTTAGCAAATTAGCAGCAACCAAAACAATCCATTAGTACAAAGTTGTGTTTAGACAGCGCCACGAATAGCGAGGTGAACGGCCGACGATACCTGCCTCATACTATACTTCCGTTTACAATACAACTGATATAAATGTGTAGTTACAGATGAATGTTTTGGAACGCATCTGTTTTTGCAAATAGGTATACATTCAATTGTAGACTAGATAATGTAGCGCTGTATGGGGTGACATCGAAAAGTTTGACGGGTTCAAGCTGTTTAAGTTTACAAATTACATAACAATTTTTCTTAGATCCCACAGGGTTACAAAAAATGCCCAGTTAAACAGAAAGAACGCTAATATTAGTCACATTTGTGGGTATTTACTGGACAATAGGTACGACGAAGTATAGCTTAAAGTAATTGTATCGATTGGCCATCAAAATATGAAAAAATACATATACAATACAATAGCAAACCTTTTTTACAAATTGACAATAATATCTCTGCTTAATATTGCTTTGTAAGACTGATTAACATAAGGTGATTTGGGGCAACACTTAGTTACTTATTTAGTTAGTTCTTCTGGGCATTTTCCGCAAATCGACAACCATTGTGCCTATTTCGCGTAAAACGAGGTAGCACTACTCTAACCACCCCAGCTGTTAGTAAAATAAACTATGTTCGTCTTATCCCACTTTACCTTAGATGATACAAATAGACTTTAGTAGAATCGGTTGAGAAATAAAACCAATAGAACAGCCGGACATATGAAAGCATTTTTGTCCAAGCTGAAACGTATGTTCTTTGTGGGAGGAAAGCGTAATTGACGTAATTGTGTAGACTAAACACTAACAACCAAAAATGGTCACGCGGGTCACATCGTATAGAAACAGAGGTTGCACTAACATAGTTCGGCAATCGATGTGTCATTGAACTTGAACTGTAATTGGGGTGCGACACGCCCTTGAACGGTGGGAACGGCTGGCCGCCCCCTCGGAGCGATTTATGTATATGTCGCAGAGCTCTTATGAGCTTATGAAGACTTGAAATTTTCTATGCCTGAGCGTGTTTGGACTGATTATTGCGAATTGTGATTATTTGAATGATCCGACAAGCTGTGTTTATTGGTTGCTGTCCATGGGCTTCGCCAACCCCCCCCCCCCCCCCCCCCCCCCCTCCCCCCTCCCCAGAAAAAAAATTCCTAAATGTATGCCCCATAAGAAATGCATAAGTCGTAGTGAAAATTTGTCAAAAATCTTTTCTAAGGCATGTATAAGTTAATCTATATGGTTTACGATATGTGCTTGTGCTGCACTCTGGTGGTATTAGGACTTTGAACTCCAACAGGTGGACTGCCTTTTTTGGCCTGTTGAACCTTTATCTATTCCCATTGTTCTTGACTATATATCTTCTAGCTAACCTCATCAATATTTTCGGTCGCTCCCACAGCTGTCACGGAGCTATTTGCTAATTATTTAATTAAGTCACGACTGCGATAATTAAGTTGACACGTCAATTAAGCGTCACCTGCTGTATTTGCATTGTTATTTGTATGCTAGAAGTTTTAGACGTGTCTAATATATATAGCTAAGGATAATACACATACATGTTTATTTATTTATTTAATCTTTATTGCACAAAAGAAAACCTTATAGTACAAAAGGCGGACTTAATGCCATGAGGCATTCTCTACCAGTCAACCTTTACATATAACACAATACTATTTATTGCATACCTCACACAGTTTACAAGTACATACATGTACAGAAACTTAAATAAAGAAGAGGATTTAATAGAGGTGATAACAGGGTATAGTCAGACCAATATAAGTTGGCAGCGATTTTGACAGCTCAGACTGGGCAAGTGTTATTTTAAACGTCAAACTTCTATGAAATAATGACGGTTACTTAACACTAGCACACACAGATAAAAAATATATCTTAATTCAAAACGCAAAAGTCTCTTGCGCACAGTTGCTTCAAGAAAATAATAAATTGGTTAGTCCAATAAATATGTCTTGAGTTAAAAACATCATGATTTTTTAAAGGAGAATAAAAAATATTTAGTTTTATCCTTACACATTTTTATAGCGAATGGTAGTGATTTGAGTTAAGATATTAATTATTCGCCACAATAAAAAAACGTCTTAGCAAGAGATATAGCACGCTCTTAAAAAACGGTTTTATCTTGAGTAACTCTTCCTCAAACTAAAAATATTACCATTCCAAAGAAGAAGCACCAAAATTTTCCTTTGAGACTTTAAAGTTTTTAGACAAAAGCGATAAATTATTAGTTTGATGTTTTCAACCTACAGTCAAGAGCCAAAGCTATTTCAAAGAAGAAGCACCAAAATGTTGCTTTGAGACTTTTAAGTTTTTACGCAAGAGCGATTGATTCTTGGTTAGATGTTTTCAATATACAGTCAAGAGCCAAAGCTATTTTAAAGAAAAAGCACCAAAACTTTGGTTTGAGACTTTTACATAAAATAATATCAATGTATTTGATGAAGAAGACAAAAGCGCTGGTGGCCTAGGGATAAGAGCGTGTGACTTGCAATCCGGAGGTCGCGGGCTTAAACCCCGGCTCGTACCAATGAGTTTTACGGAACTTATGTACGAAGTATCATTTGATATTCACCAGTCGCTTTTCGGTGAAGGAAAACATCGTGAGGAAACCGGGCTAATCCCAATTAGGCCTCTAGTTTACTCTGTAGGTTGAAAGGTCAGATGGCAGTCGCTTTCGTAAAAACTAGTGCTTACGCCAATTCTCGGGATTAGTTTCCAAGCGGACCCCAGGCTCCCATGCGCCGTGGCAAAATGCCGGGACAACGCGAGGAAGAAGAAGAAGATGAAGAGGATTATTGAAAAGTTTAGAACTGCAAACATTATATTTTCAACGATTGACGAAAATCATGTTGGTTAAAAAAAAAAATCTTTATTCAAGACATACTAAACTTGGCGCTAAGAAATTTCAGCTCTAGATATAAATAATATCATATTTCACATTGAGTAGGTAACGCACTCTTGAACCAATGCTTTTTCTTGTTTTTATGGAGAAATATTATTCTCAAATCAATGATTAACACTAAGAAATAACTTAGGTTCAATTAAAAAATACAATACATAAAACAAACCGCAAATGCTCTTGGTGAGAATATTGAACTTTAAAAAAAACTTTTTATAGCTCGGATAGAGAATTGAATTATTTAGCTTAAATAATAAATTTTGAAATATTTTATTTCTTGACACATTTTATTGTTACACCTTATATAGGAAATACAAAATGTCTTGACACGAGTATTTTTTTGGCTGGAGAACTATCTTTTTTCTGTGCAGGCTGTGCTATCAAAATCGCTGCCAACTGATCTTGGTCTGACTTTAATACGTTTTCTTTAACAAAAGGTTTGATTTTGGAAAATCAATCATTGACTTTACTACACCCCCTGCCCCGATATTTTACACGTGTTAATAGTTTTTTGATCGATTTAATTAATTTCCTATGATATTGTGGTATTCCTCCAACATCGCCGCATTCACGTTGCTCTCCAATCGATTAATAAAGTAGCCGAAAAAACCTCGCGTGATTTGTGCACAAGCCCTTGGATGCAAATAAAGATCTCTCAATGTATCTTGGCTAGGCACCCTAATGTTTCAAAGGAACAAAAGAGGTTTCTTAATAACTTTTGTTTTCTGAATGCGTATGACGGCAAAGTTATCTTTCCGCAAACCATTCATGTAATAAATCTACTTCTAATCCTACTAACTAGGTAAAACACACAAAACAAAACCTTTATCACGAATCCTAAAGTCTAAACCCAGCACAAAACTTATCTTTGGATTTTAAATCTTATAGCCCAAGGGACAAGGTTTCAAACGCCTTAAACTCATCTACCCTTTGTATTAATGTTAGTGCTTAAGTCTATGTAGTAAGGTTGAAGATCGTGTAGATATTAATGCACGTGATTATGGAATGAATCACGACACCTTTCTGGGAAGCACACGTGTGAGTGTTGACAGAAAACTTGGTTTTGCTTATCTAATTGAGCAACAGATAGGCACAGGCATATGGTTAATCTTTGTTTATTATTTCTACTAAAATAGTATGCTACCAACTTTGGGAGCAAATTAAATTATTAAATAAAAAATTTGATTTGTGTTTTTTAAGTAGTTACACTTCTATAAATTATAAACTGAAATAGATGTCATATAAAAAAATTGGTCACATTTTTTTAGTTTATCACTATACCTTATAAATAAAATCCTCCGCCGCGTCTGTCCGTCTGTATGTCTGTATCTTCGCGACTATTACTCTCGCTAAACTACTGAACGGATTTTCATGCTGCAGTACCTATCAATATAGTAATTCTTGAAGATAGTTTAGGTGTATAATTACTATCTGTACGAAGCCGGGGCGGTTCGCGCTACTCACATCTATTTCAATTCATTATTTGGTATGTTGCCTATTTTCGCGAAATTCAAAATTGTTGTTGTATTGTATTTAAGCTGGCATATTATTTATAGACTAACTAGTTATGTTACTAAACTCTGCAACTATTTTTATATCAAAGTGTGAAAGTGTTTATATAAAAGTCTTATTTTTATATAAATTTGACATTTAATCCGTCCAGATGCAGAATGCCGTGCAGTGAACCCTACTATATTTGTTGAATATATAAAATTTACTTAGTAATTATTGCAAATGTTCTAAAAGATTTTAAAATTGTTATGATCCTGAATTCAAATATATTATATACCATTTAGTATATATAGCTTACATTTATGTAAATCGAGTATTTTTTATAAGTTGTCACTCGGCCCGATTCGAAGAATGATTAAGACACGATAAGATCTTTAAAAGATCGATAACTAAATGAAATGTCAAAATTGACGTTTATGTCGACTCCGCTATCATCCGAATAAGATCTATCCACGATATTTCTAACGTCAAAGTGACATTGGTTGCCCGAATCGAGCTGATTCTGTCAATTATACGACAAACAAACGATATCTAAATGAGAACTTATCTAAACCAGAACTTATCGTTATCGTATCGCATTCTTCGAATCGGGTCGTCTGTTTTGATTTTCAATATATCACCACCACCCACTTACCACCATAAAAAACGTAACATGGAACAAACCGATTAATATTGTATCAACATTTATAAAATGCTCTCATAAATGTTTCATAACTGTTTATATAAATATCTGTCTGTCCGTTAATACGATCCAGATGGCTTTAAGGTCGCCTCTACAACCAATACAATCATCCATTCATCAGATATATCTGATACGTGATAATCAATGTGTATACGCAGTGCAGTAAAAACTACACGCAAGTTAATGAAGTGTAAATTATTCACTTTATGCATATGTGCACGCATTCATACCGTATGCAATGTAATATTACAGGATTCGTTACTTCATTCATCATTTTTAAAACAATACGAATACATTTCGCGAATACCGTAAAATAAGTTACTGTAAAAAAAAAAATGTGACACGCTTTTTTTTTATATATATATATACGTCGTCGGTGGCAAACAAGCATACGGCCCGCCTGATGGTAAGCAGTCTCCGTAGCCTATGTACGCCTGCAACTCCAGAGGAGTTACTTGCGCGTTGCCGTCCCTTAACCCGCCCGCCCCCCTCGATGAGCTCTGGCAACCTTACTCACCGGCAGGAACACAACACTATGAGTAGGGTCTAGTGTTATTTGGCTTCTATTTTCTGTAAGGTGGAGGTACTTCCCCAAATGGGCTCTGCTCTAGATCTGGAATGACATCCACTGGCTGTGCCCTACCACACAAAGCCAGATGACATTCACAATGCCCATACCTCTCTTTTGAACGTAGTTTAAGGACGTACCTGGGTCGGGCTTTTATTCCTGACTTTACTTCTGTCTATTCGAGACCTCTCTAATGAGGCCAAACACGATGAGTTTGTGTTCTTCCATCAAGGAGATCTTTTGGCTATCTTTCGACTGCATCATCAGATCAACTCCATGTTGGAATATTATTGAATTGTCATCGGAATTATGGAAGTACTCCTAATTTCAACTGAATCAGATATCAGGAAGTGGCTCTAATTTAAGTTGCAAGATTGAAGTAAACATCCCAACTTTGCAGTGAAGTTAAATAAAAGTCTGTTTTTACATACATATCAGAAGCGCACTTTAATTGCAGTACTGAATTATTTTATTAGGAGATAAGATAAGATAATATTTTATCGTAAAGATGTTTAAAAAGTATTAACATGTTATTAATGTATAAAGGTATCAACAATTTTGTCCATTTCGAGCGTACAATATAGCTTTATTAGGTAGTAAATATAATGTCTAAGAAAGAATAATTATAAAATTTATAAAGCTGGTCTAGTCAGCCAATCTTTTAACATATGTTTAAATTGAACTCCATCCAACGACTTAATACTTTCAGGCAAGTGATTGTATATTTTTATATTCTTCCATTAACATTAGTGCTCTTATTTAAATTATAACTTGAAGGGCGGACTGTGATATGTCATATCTGTATTGAGATCGTATATTTTCCTTAGAATTACATTATTTAATAAATATGTCGTTGTATTCTTTAACAAATAAACAAATCACATGTCAAGGTCAATATTTTATTATATAGGAGTAGAATACTTAAGGAACTTTGAGTGCCTATAATTTCCTTTATGTCATCATACTGGCGCCATCTACCGCAACCGAAATCAACAACGGTATGATAACAACCTAGCCTGCCTAGAGCATATTGTATATTTGAAAAAATATAGAGGGAAGGTCTTTCTAAGATGGGATCCTGTACTATAGAAGGAATCTCGTGTAAAAACGTGGTAATGGTACGTCGCATGTCGATAATAAGGTTTTAATTCCTTGATTATATTTTAATCACGGGTTGGTTAGGGTAACGCGTGAATCTATTTAATTAATAAACAATCTGTTACGAGGCAACTTTCTATTGTTATGCGTGTTACACAAATGGTTATGATATGATACACAAATAACGAGGGGCTACTGCGGACCACGTTCGACGTGTTGCCTCTCTGTCACGCTTACGATTTACAAGTGCGACAGAGAAGCAACACGTCGAACGTGGTTCGCGGATAGGGATTGCAATCCGGTCCGGCGGATCCGGTAATCCGGCCGGATCCGGTACTTTTCAGGAGCTACCGGATCCGGTAAAAATCACCGGATCCGGACCGGATCCGGTATAATAAAAAAACGCCTACATACAGCACGCGCTGTGCGTTTCAGATGAGGAAAAGGCAACGGTTACGAGGTATGAAGTTGAACAGAACAAAAAACGAATGAAAAAGTTTAAATTTAGTAAGTTAAAAATATATTTATTATGACGATGACTGGGAACAGAAGAGTATTTCTTCTTCTTTCATGTTGGTGGCACGATATGACGATTACATAAATACTGTAATAGAAGGAAAAATGAAAGGATGGAGATGCCATGGAAGGCATTTGTAATTTATGCTAAAGAGAAGGTTAACGTCGTGTCATAATGTTGTGATAGGAGATTAACCGACTACAGTTGGGCTCATCAATATGTGTGAATGAAGAATATATGATAATATTGATAATCTTTTGTTTTCTCCGATATATGTATATATATGATAAAATATAGATTCTTTTCTATTCAAATTTAAGAGAATCTTTTGTCTTTACAATTTCATCCAATCTTATGCAATTTCCTTCATCTCCTGGTACATGCTACTCTACGTCTAGCCAATTCTTTATTTGATCTATGTAACTTTTCTTAGGGAGTCCCTTTCCGCGATGGTTTTCAATCATACATTCTATTATTTTTCGCATGAGATCGTCGTGTCGTGTGTTGTTCCTAATAATTTGACCAATATACTTTTCCATAAATTAAAAAAAAGGACAATTTTTTAAGTCATACAGTCTACTACTTTTTCGGACAAATAAATAAGAGCAAGATAATACTAGAGCGCATTTATTTAATATCATAATTAGTTAAAAGTAAAATATCTTCGTTAAAAGTAATAAATAATAGTAAGCGTAGGAGTTTAAAATAGAGTTCCGGTTACTCTGGTTATAATATTAGCGGAAAATCGTTGAGCATTAGACTTTTTGTCGAGTAGCAGTACTGAGAGTTCCGCTACTCGATGCAAGATGTCGACTACGAAAATAATAAGCGTTTTGGTACCAAAACTGATGTATGGAGTGAGCACTCTATGTACTTCTTATTTCTCTATGCTAGAATGGATGTCAACGTTAGAGTTTGTGAGGAAAGAGAAGAGTCGTGGAATGTATGGGGCCCAATACATTCCACGACTTCTCTTTCCGAACAGACTCTACAAAGAATTCAATCAAAGAACAGTTACGAAAACTTGTCCTTTCAAGGAGCTCCAATTCTCACCCCACATCCCATCATCAGGTTTTGGATACTAATCAAATTTATAGTTGTAAACGAAAATTTGAGCACTTTAGAATGGTTAAATATAATAAATTACCGATTTAAAATTTTGTTTTTAAAATGATATTGACATTGTGACACTTTTTACTACCAAGTTCTATTTTATTGTTAAGAAGTTATTTATTAACTTCAAATTATAGATTTAGGAATACGTATTACGCAAAAAACTAGAAAAATATGTCATTTAATTAACTTTTATATTCCTATACCAAACCGGATCCGGTCCGGCCGGATCCGGCCGGACTACGGCCAAAATCCGTCCGGATCCGGCCGGATTGAAAACCAATCCGGTTTGCAATCCCTATTCGCGGAGAACATTCAAAGCGAAACCATAATCAGATTGCTTAGCATGCCTTGACTTCAAAAAATGGAGGAGTATGTTGTTGTTATTGTATTTTATTACCCGTTATGAGGTTGTATTCCCATTTGTCCTCGCCAGGCATAGATGGGAATAGATGCTGCCTATAAGTCTCCGCCCTATGTATGGCGGCGATCACGTGGGGTGGGGGACAAATAGGAATACACCGTTTTGAGAAGAATTGCGAAACAAAATACAACTAGACAGGATAACTAAGATACATACATATATCTCTCGATATAATTTACAAGAATGTGGATCATGTGGAAATCGTATCAAAGAATATTTCCTATAAGATTGCGCTTAGCTAAGGCTAACCACTGCTTCCTATTCTATGACCTCGAGTCATCATGATATAATGTCGTTGCAGGTTTTCCTCTGCTCCTGTTTTGAGATCCTCTTACGAGTTACGACCTCGATGTTTTATTTAGCGAAGGCAAATACAATACAGTGTTCACCGTCCACAATTCACATGTTTAATATCAGTAAATCGCTAGTATTGCATTATGCAATACGTAGCGTGAATAACTCCGGTTGACTATTCCACGACAGTGACGTGTAGGTTTTGTGGGAACGGAGTGGGGTACTTAGAAAAGATAGGACTATGTAAATATTATTAAAATAACCTTTTTTTATAAGCGGTCAGGGGCACAGGACAAGACATTGTGCATTGGACAGGACCAGAAAGCGTTACAGAGGATAGGCCTTTGCCCAACAGTGGGACACATTTAAGTATAAGCTAGTAAAAAAATGTGTGTATAAAACAGACAGCAACCACTCATCAAGACTTGAGCCTCCAGGCGTCGCTATAATGGAAAGTACAAGCTTACTTATCCGTCTAACTTGGACCTTATATCATTGCAACAAGGCATACGAACTGCCAATTAAAACATGTGTGTATTTAACAGAGATTCGCCCATTAATCTCACCCTAACCGGTGATTAGCCGAGATTGCCCCTCATTCATTAACATGCACGTGTTGCATGCAGTTTTCACTTTATACGGGTGATGATAACTTAGGGGAATATGGAGTTTCTCTGTAGCACAGAATATGTAGCACAATAAGCACCAGGAGTAGCGTATATGCAACTACGTACCAAAAGTTTCTGTTGTCCTCGAATACTTTTCAGAATAGAAATATATGTATCTCGATAGTTCTGGGTCAAAAGTATCTGCAATAGTTGAATTGATGTATATACGAGTAGATCGTGTCATTCACGATGACGCGTGCCTTGACTCGCATTGTCATGACATTACAGGTTAGATTTGACAAATCTGCGCGTGATCCTGGTCCACGGTTCGTAGATGACACGGACTATATACAGACTCTTTTTAGTAGTAGTAGTAGTAGTAAAACACTTTATTGTACAAAAAGAAACATAAAACAGGAAAGAACACACATCATTTGTACAAATGTCAACTTATCCCTTTCAGGGATCTCTTCTAGTTAACCTTTGAGTAATTGAGGAAGACTTGGAGAACGGTAGACATCAAAAATGTACTAAACGGCATAAAAGAAAATATTTCATTTCCTAAAAGATAGGTAAACCTTTAAGCCCTATAATCTACAATATATAAATGGGATATGAAATAAAACAAATATGTAAATAGTTATACATATATAATACATATATACAAAACTACCTAACCGCACACATCTTTTTGATTTTTTTATACTACGTCGGTGGCAAACAAGCATACGGCCTGCCTGATGGTAAGCAGTATCCGTAGCCTATGTACGCCTGCAACTCCAGAGGAGTTACATGCGCGTTGCCGACCCTAACCCCCTCCCACCCTCGTTGATTAAGTTCCGCCCGAAAGCCACAACATTTTTAAATTCGCCTTTAGCGATGCGACCGATTAATCAGAATCAGAAACTGTCTGACACTCTGCTTTTGATGCTGACTGTACTAGGTACGTACAGAATACTCACTGTCAACAAGATCGATCTTGGACAGCCGAAGGCTGCTCAGGTGCTCGGAGCAATCCCGAGAGCAACCGTACAAAATGAGAGATATACTCAACCTCGTACCACTGTTAGTTATATAATAAATATTACTACTAATTTTCTGTATTAGCAAGATAAAGGAATTCAATGTTGATCATTGAAAGGCGATGGGAAAATCACCAGCTGCATATATGTTGGTTTTGAATAACTACTCCAAATTTAAATTCTTTTCTATGACACCATTTCCACGCAAGATTAAACATTTTCTTCTCTCCTCTAATTCTTTAGACACGTACTTTTACCAACATAACAAAAGATACAAACAAGCTCTCTGCAAAGTTCGGTCCAAAATACGGGCTTCGCACAGTTCTGCTAACTATCATACAAATAGTACAAATATAGGTACACCTTCGTTTGTTTACAGGGACGATTCTAATTGGTTGCGAGAGCGGGAAAACCATTGTAAGATGACCTCTAGATACTTTAACTTTTTTGTGGTGAGAGATGATCAACCATGCTTGTATTTATCTGAACTACGTTCCTGCTAATAGTTATGAACATTGGGTAAATCCACTCAAGATAGACCAACGACGTGAAACACAAACATGAAAAGTGTAACCTTAGTTGTAACTAATCCTGAGGGTCACGGGCCCTGCGCTCTGAGCATACGTTTCGTGGCCAAAACGTAAGATTTATTTATTATTTATTTTTTTAAACTTTATTGCACGATAAAAATAAGTACAAATGGCGCGCTTAATGCCTTAAGGCATTCTCTAAGAGATCACACTTCGCTCTGTTGAAATCAAATTCGTTATAGTTTTTCACCGTGATGTCCTGATGTCTATTTAGATAGTAAAGAAGAAATGTCACTTTTAACAGTTGATAGCTGATACTTATCCATTACAAATTAATATCTCAATAGACCTCCGTGTTGTACTGTTGTGTGTAGACGTAAACCATTGCAACAACTCACTTGCACCCATCCCTTGGCTTGGCTAGCAAATGAAATTACACTCGTGTTGAAACAGAACTTGCTTTACAATTACAAATGAAGCCTCAGAATCAGAAGCCCTTTACATTATGCAATGGCTTGCATGTAGAATCATGTTGCTAATCGAATAATCTAAAGGCAGAGAGAGACGGGCACGGACAGCAATGCAACATTACATTAGGTACTTGAAGATTGATGACACCAACCCATGTCATGTTGTTGCTACGAAAAAGAAATTGTAAAATAATTAATATATCCCTATTAATATTAATTATTATTATAAATGCGGAAGTAACAACTTTTCGATGAGGTACCAGACATACAGACAGACGTATGTAGTCTGGTACTTCGTAGAAAAAAATAAGATAATTTGAGGCCCGAGAAAAGACATAGGATATTAATTTTTATCAATAATAATTATCATCCCACGCAGACGAAATCACAGGCAGGCGCTAGTGTAATCATAATTTATTAATATTTTTACATTTTACTTAGGTACAGCCTTTAAAGTTTATTCCGTTAATTTTGTGTAACTGTTTAATTGTAATTAAATAAATTACTCTATGATGATCAGCTATCTCAAATAATTGAATTTTCCATTGTCCACAGGTAAGATATGGAGAGATATTGATATGGGAGTGAAAGAACTCCGAGACGTTCCGTAAAAAATACCCTCAACAAGCTACAGACGATCTGGTGAAGATTATATGTAGATGTAAAATAGAAACACGATAGAAACAGATGAGAACCATTAAGTCGAGGATCATCTCACTAGTATCAAAATGAATTTGAAGATTCTACACTTAGTGTAATAGTGTACTAAATGCGTCTGTAAAAACACGGAATGTCACCGTATACCCTAAAAATGTGCCTAAAAATCTTCTAAGTTACGAAAACGTACCTATGCAATTATCGTAACTCAACGGAAAACTACGTAGGTACATTTTTTTGGCCTAAAAAAGGCTACAAAATAAAAATTGGCCCTAACATGGAACGTTATTAACTATCCGTTAGCAGTATGGGGTTCTTCAAAAAAGAAGTGTACAGGTTTTTAAAGGGTCGGCAACGCGCATGTAATGCTTTTGGTGTTGCAGGCGTCCATAGGCTATGGTGACTGCTTACCATCAGGCGGATCGTATGCTTGTTTGCCACCGTCGAGGTATAAAAAAAAAACTCCTTTGAATTTAGTAAGGTGCGCTCCAACTTTAGCCAGCTAAAGTGAATCGTACATCTTATGCTTAGATACGTTCTTTCATTAGAGTCAAGCTTGACTTTTGAGCGTTGGTGCTCTTGTGCAATGTTTAACTTAACATTCACTGAGACTAGCATTTAGCAACTTGCAGCCATTATACAGCCTATGTAAGTAGTCAGTATCGTCGACACCGCTGAATGATGGTCGTGAGCATCGCGTAAGATCGATCACCACGCTTTCTGAAGTATCCAGACGGGATAATCTGATTGATTTTGTGGTGTAGACGTAAAAATAAAATTTACTCGGATCCTATCGTCCCACTTGCTTCGGTTATAAGATTGTGATTTTCGGATCTAATGAAATCTCTCGAACGACTTGTACCTATGTCGAATCGGTGCAAATTATACCTATTTCGTCGACTATTAGGTACTTATTGATACTACTGATGTACGATTCCCACCGACCGGCCGGAACGCATCTTAAGTATGTCTATACATTACGTATGGCAGAGGCGATGGAATGCGTTCGGAGCCGTCCACGTCCACGATCAGCCGACCGGCTTGCTGCCATACAAATGTGCAATGCGCTCCTACTCCGCTCGTTCGTTAGGAATCGTACTTTACGAGTAAATACGAGTAAGTATTTATTTGTTCGACATGGAATTCAGATAAGTAACTACAAACAGTCTAAACCTTCTTTTTTGAAGTCTCGCAAAAGTAACAAGCGGTTGAAAACAAATAGCTACCCTCGCCCGGGGGTATAATTACAATGTACCCAGTTCGAGTGTATAAACTAGACGGTAACCGCTTGAAGATCATTGGAAAAGATTATCCTGTGTACTGCCGGTATCGTATTCTGTACACTTTAGAACCAAGAACAGATTCTTTAAAAAACGTGAAAATTAACAGTTTTGAATGATTTACGATTAGTTTCATTTAATATCGGCCCGGATATTTTATTATTTTCGAGCTATCGATATTTCGATCACCATTGTTACCAGTGAACAATAGTGACAATAGTTGCCTATTCTCGGTCTCGGCAAGAATCTCGGCCCATTTTGGCCGAGAGCCAAGACCGAGAACTCGGCTCGATTTTTGGCCGAGAATGCCGAGACCGAAACCGACATCTCGGTCGGACCTTAAACAATACAAGGTGCATGTAACTGCATTGAAATATCGGGTGTTCGAAAATAATACAATAGATAATCTTTACTGGCACACCAGTCACCACAGTAAACGATACAGGTTAAAGCAAACAAAAAAGATACCTAGAGACGGACAAATAAGCGGTCTTATCGCTAAAGGGAAAGAGCAATCTCTTTCAGACAAGCTTTACAACAATAACACAAGTAGTATGTAGGTAGTAATGAATTTGCAAGTGTCCATAAGCTGTGATAAGTGCCTAAGACGGGCTGCATAGTTGCCAATGTTGCCATCGACGTAGTATAAAAAATCGTTTGCGACCAAATATATTCATTAGTTTCTCAGCGACAAATCAACGCCTAAACTTACTAACTGAACTAAAAATAAACTTTGGGATTGAGTATTAACTGTCCACTTGCCACAAGGTTCTTCAAACTGTGTCAGTCTTTTGAATTCGCTTCTTTACCGTGGGCGAACCGGCCTGTGTTTCATTCCAAGTGGAGGACACTTAGGAACAAGTCAAACTTGCAACTTCCCCAGCGAACAGAGGACCCGAGATGTCAATCTGACGATTTTTTTGATGATTAGTATGCAAATGTGCAGACGAATTGTCTGATGGTAAGCAAATTACCATCGCCCATGGACACGTGCAACACTAGACGGGTAACAAGTGCGTTGCCTGCCTTTAAGATGGGAGTACGCTCTTCTTGAAGGGCGTATCGGTCTGGAAATACCGCGACAGTTCATTCATAGTAGTTTCCATTGACGCAATTTCAATGAATGCCTTATTATTTTTGGGACTTTCAAAAATATCACGTAGATAAAACGATCAATCGGTTGCTTCAAAGATCTAAATGGGATTCAATAATCATTTCCGTCATTTGCCTTCACGTACCTGCCATTGACCATCGCTTCGATATGCCTATGCCCTCGGTGTGAACGAGTACTTTAGACGAAGATTGGCTACTGCAGCCACATGTGGGTGCAAGAGCGGGCGGACCAGCTTATTTCCCGCACCTAACGAATATAATGCACTCGCTGTGGTCGAAATCGGCTAGGATAAGAGAGAGAGATGAGGTTGTAAAGGATCAATACGTAAAATTGACAATTGCAATTGATCTTTTTCGTCCCGGACCGGTTCTAGTGCGCTTCCAGATTCAAAAGTTGTCATATTGTAACCACGAACATCTAAATTCGAAATTTTATATCCCTCTATCGCTCGATGCAAGAGCAGCAAGAGCGACGGAGAGGTAAATATACGAAACTGCTGTTCACAGCACCCCAGGGTGTATTGCCATGTGTCCCCGCCTCATGAATGGCGGCGGTCACGAGGGACGGAAACAAATGAGAACACACCCACCCCAGATCTCAATCCCAAAAATTGGTTATTCTGAGCGCTCGCCTCGTTTCGTTCTGTAACAACGGTGAATACAAATTTTGGCCCACGCTGAGTTTTTCATCCCACTATTACAATCATTCTATAATTTGAAGTGTATTCGTTTCGTTTAGTACCTTGTGAATCGGCTCTTAAAACTTTGTAGAACACAGTTCACACTAGTTCACAGTTATAAAAAAAACAATTTGTTGTAGCCTTTTGCTTTCGAAAATTATAAAACATACATAACGAATTTAGAATCGAGTCAGTAGACCAACATTGCGCTTTTAAAAATGATAAAACAATGATGCCGTTAGTAAAAAAAACGAGCATCTCCAAGCAATGTCATTCATATTTCCGAGTTTCTGAACGCATCTTTTCCTAGAACTAACACCAAATTATACGTGCAGCCGTTGAACCGGTACCTGGCTCTTGTGAACAAAAACTTAAGGGTGATTTTAACTTGGATTTGTGTTATTACATTGCAAATGTGGTCAGCAGAGGAAATTGCCGCCATGTCTTTTAGCAGAGTGCAAATTAGAGGCTCGAAGTAATAAATTGCGGAATCCAAGAAGATTAATCATAAAAATGACATGGTTATGGTAGTGCAATTTGTTCGTCTTAATTTTTACAGTAATAAAATAATTGCGCGGTCCATCATAGATAAACGAGATTTTATACTTTAGTTGGTAGTAAAAACTTTACGAGTTACTTTCTGAATTTGATGGAGTTACTGATCTCAATGCTAGATTGTTAATTTGTTTTCATCACACTTGCTCGAAAAAATCTTATTTCATGCAGGTATACTGAAGGACAAAGGCATGTATTGTTCCCGCGGGAGTTATGGATTGTAAAAATAAAACTATAACTAGCTTTTTAAAATTGTGTCACTAATTCATACGAAGCAAGTAGTTATAAATGAGTTTTACTTTAAAAATGGTGACGTTTATAATTTAGTTTTATTGTTTATGTTAAATTACATAATTTGATTAATTTAATAGCCGTTTAAAATATTTTTGCTCCGTCTATCTGTGCCTTCCATGCCTAACCTGTCAAAGAATGACAATATGGCGGACGAATTTTTGAAATGTCACCGTATTTAAGAATCATTTCGCTTAAAAAATTTTTTTTTTCGCAAATGTGATGAAAAAATTGTGTGTAACTCGGGGGGTAAGAATATTCGGATGGTAAGCAGTCTTCGTAGCCTATGGATGCCTGCAACTCCAGAGGAGTTACATGCGCGTTGCCGACCCTAATAACCCTCCCTCCCCTCGTTGAGCTCTGGCAACCTGCAACCTCACCGGCAGGAACACAACAGTAATAGGGCTAGTGTTACTTCCCCAGTTGGGCGCTGCTCTAGATCTGGAATGACATCCGCTGTGCTGTTCCCTACTACACGAAGCTAGACGACATTCACAATGCCCATACCTCTCTTGTGGACGTAGTTTAAGGACGTACCCGGGTCCAAATCAAATCAAATCTAAAGACCTCGTTTGCAAAAACCTACAACTTAATGTCTATTTTTCAGTACTTTATTTTAAAGCTCTATAAAATCTAATTTCTTCTTGAGACTTTTCTAATGTGCCTTCAGGTCATCATCCGATTGTATCTGTTAACGTCGTAGTTTAAATTCGGAACAACTTTGGGGAGATGTATGACACCATATTGAGATAGAGAAAAGAAAACCATTACATCTAACAATAGTAACAATGTGCCATAGACTTCACACGCTGAGACCGTATCCGTATAATACGCATGCAGCATATCAATGCTTACGCCTACCATTTCAAGCTTACACCAAACATAATGACGAATAACGCTGTAACTAAACGCAACACAATAAAATCATCACTAACGAGCTACACGTATAAAAGCAACAATATCTATTGCGATAACTTTGAACCCATAATCAACATTGACGCCGTATTAGACCATCAATCCACCTTAATTTTCATTGTTATGACTTTCTCCATCCATATTTGAAAATGGAACTTTCGTTTCGAAATTCCAAATTCAAGTTCAATGACAGATGACGCAACGAAAGTGACAGCTTATTTTTTTTAAACCGTTTACGGATAAACTTTCATCACCTGTCGGAGTTGAGCGGACGATTTTGTTTTTCTTTTTAATTGCTTTCACTCGATTTTTATGGCAACATTGCAATTATCGTGAGTTTAATGCGTAATAAAAATAAAAGCGAAGGTCTGAGAAAGCGTAACCAACATGCCAAATAAAGGGGAGTAATGGTTTATAAGTAAAAAAATATATTTTTAATAAAATTGTTTCATATTTAAACAAAAAACTTATCTTTTTTCGCTTATTATTATGATAGTAATTGAGATCAAATCAACCTTATTATTCAAAGTTAGACATATAAAAATATCTACTCAACATCGGCAAGAGTAGACAAACATTCGCATATACTCATATAGCGTAAACTAAAATATTTAACTTCTTAATTTAAATACTCTTTTTATTGTGTTTGCACTACGAATAACAATAATAGTACCGACTTTGGCTTACACGTAAAATAAGTAATAACATATCAATTTTGCGACAGCTATACAGAATATGGCCATTTTGTTGGCATTAAATAGTTTTCAACTAAATCTATCAGTCTAAAATCATGTTAAGTACTAAGGTCTTCAACAGGAACTGTATAAAGGCATTTCGGTTATATTCTTTAATAAATTTCCATTAACACTTACATAATAATTAAGTCTTAAATCTCAGTCAGCTTTTTTTAAACTTTATATCAACACTTAAATAATAATTAAGTCTCAACTTTCAATCAACTTGTAATAGACATAAAAACCAATAGGTAGGTAGGTACTTTTATTTGGAAACTACTGTAAATTGTATTTACTTAAATTGATATTATTGAATACAATTTGTCCCCGTCGAGAAATTTTTGGTTCGGGCAATATTAAAAGAATGTCATCTAAATGCTTCATAGTACATGCAGATGTCAACTCTTGGGTAGAAAAATACGAATCCTGTATTAAATTTCGATTCTTTCACTTTCCTCACGAATTTGATTTCGGGGACGTTACCTTTCATAGTTATTACTTTTCCTACAAAATGCTTTACACTCTTTTTGGTTACGAACTTTGCCAAAACCCAGGAGCCTGTATTTAATTTCTTATCGTCCTCTATGAGATACCCAATATCAGAAATTCCGAAAGGTATCGGCGGTTCTATATTTTCTTCTTCTTGTTGTAAATACGCCGCGATATAATCGTCCATTGTCCCATATTCGGAATCATCCGTAATCTAATCTACTTATTGACTTTCCTCCAAATTGTTAAAGCCATTTCCGAAAAACCAAACACAAGAAAATATTTAAATTTGGAAACAATTAAGTAATGTCATCCACCAATTAATGTGGTACTACAAATTTAACAACCCTAGGTGTAGGCGAAATTTGGCAATAAGACGGACGCAAACTACCCTCACCAATGTTTTATCCACTTGTGACTTCTAAACGTAAGCTAGCCATTAAATACTAGTTTCATTTGAAAAACAAATAGTTATAGGATATAATCATCTAAAAAGTTTAACATTACCTGGTCCGTATCACTGTTTAAAACTTAAGTTAAAACACTGGATTAAAAAACGTCTCGTCGGTGTCGCGAAAAAACCTCACTGAACGTCAACTGTGTGAAGTTAGCCGCAGGTTGTTCGAAGAATGTTGACACCCATAAAAAATACTTTGTATTTAGCAGTTTTATGTAAGGCTTCCATTAGAAACATTTTGTTAATGGCAACTAATGTCAAACTAGGCGAAAATAGGTAGCACAGGCGAAGATAAGAAACTCGACGGTAATAAAAATAAAAGCGAAGGTCTGAGAAAGCATTTTGTGTAACACCTGTTTCTTTACGTGAAACACGTTTTAGTACATTGTGCAACGAGGGGGGGTAAGTGAAATTTCGGATACGAGGGTGGTAATTCCCGACAGCCGCAGGCTGGAGGGAATTAAAGACCCGAGTTTGCAATATTCTTACCCCCGGAGTTACACACAATGTTTTTCATCACACTTGCGAAGAAAAAACTAAATTTTAAGCGAAATAATTCTTAAATACGGTGACATATCAAACGTTTGTCCGCAATTTTGTAATTTCTCGACAGGTTAGGCATCGAAGGCACAGACCTATTTGGCATTCAGCCACAATTGAAAATTATGTAAAAATATTATAAACGGCTGTTAAATTAATCAAATTAAATAATTTTAAACATAAACAAAAATATTAAATTACAAACGTCAGTTGTATGTGTAACTTGGTTTGTATGAATAAGTGACATAATTTAAGAAAAAAGCTAGGGAGTTATAGCTTTTTTTTCACAATCCATAGCTCCCGCGGGAACAAAATAGGCCTTTGTCCTTCAGTACACCTGCATGCAATAAGATCTTTTTCGAGCAAGTGTGATGAAAAATATTTTTTGGTAGCCAAATGGTTCTTGCGTATGTTTTTGTTTAAAACATACGTTCGTGGCGTGGGTTTCAATGCCTATTAGTCTGTATATAGGTATAGCCGCCCAGCAACATATGAAACCGCCTTCCATTTTCGAACCTTATTTCAAACAAAACAAATTGCACTGCATTTTGTCTTGGTAGGTTTTGCTTTGTAGGTGGCTACAAGAATGAATACTAGGCACTTGCCTTCAAGGCTGTTTTGTATAATTGTATACAGTAATTTTTGTGCTGACAATACTAATATTTTACTGATAAATTCAAGTGTTGTGCAACTTTACTTGAAGGCGTATAAAACAAGTAGGAGTAACCAACTTATGTACCCAAGTCAGCACATTAGCTCTATAGAAAAGTAGATACTTCTGTTAGGGCATTTACTACAGTACCTACAATCCAAGTTGCGTATCATTTAGGCAAGTTGTTTTAAAATGAGAGTGTAATTTAGATTGTAGATGCGGCGCCGGCTAAATAGCTCCGTGTGACTCTTAAGAGGGTAGAATAGCTTTTTGAATTTAATGAAATAACGGTAATTTTTTATGAAATTCCATTTCGGGGGGAAACGTTTTCCACTAACTAAATCTTAACAAATCCCGCCGTCGCCGGCCTTAGCTCAAAAAAACCCTCGTGTGATAGGACCTACTTATTATACTGTGTGATCTGGGGGCCTACCGCGAAAACCGAAATTAGCAAATTGCGGGGATCTTTCTCTTTTACTCTCACTAAGACGTAATTAGAGTGACAGAGAAAAATGCCCGCAGTTGACGAATTACGATTTTCCCGGTAGCCGCCCAGACATTTTAACGCCGATTGAGAGATTTTTTGTTGGATAGACCGACCGTTGTATTCTTTTAGTGAATTTATGAACGATTAATAGAGTTTGACAATCCTCTACAGGAGATACTATCATGACCTTGTTTTTAAATCCTATAGTATCCTGTAATTATTTAATTTTTAAAATTGATACGTTATTGATTATGTTTTTGTATATCTGTTTTGACGATCATAATATGAATTCTTGTAGATTGACAAGCCTGCAATTTATAATGTAATCTGTATTATAAAATAAATAAATCTAAAACTAAATCACTTTGATTTTGATGTCGATCGCTTCAGCATAATATATTCTAGGTTTATAGGTTTCGTTTTTTTTCAATTTTTTTTTTGTTGTGCAAATTTAAAAAAAAGGAAATCCTATAAACCTAGTTTTTCCTTGTGTCAATAACATAATAAAAAATCATGGAGAATGGAAAATATTTAGAAGTGGAAAAACGTTTTCTCTTTTTGTATGGTCGATCACGTGCACTTCCCTCTTAACGACGGATTGTTGAATTTATGTTTATGTTTTGTTTGGAATTTCTGTTATTCCGCGTCATTTTTACGAGATTTTATTTCTTATCGTAATCAATTAAAGACAAATAAAAAAGTTACAGTATACGTATTTCATTTCTCATCACCCAGCTCTTAAATAAGTACTTAACATTCTTTGAATACTTGTAGTCCCATTGTCCATTATTTTTAAGTGCCTCAAACGACCTCAAAAAATATAAACGTTCACTCTTTAGTAATATAGTTATATTTGATAACTTTGTGTTAGTCACATAGTTGTAAAAAATATATAACTACACTAGTTGTAAAAAATGCATAAAATAGAAAAAAAATATATTTTCGCGTCACAAAATTATAGTTCAATATGAGTTCAAACGAAAATTGTCATGGCGATGGCGTATGTACGAGCGAAATAAGCTAGTACAGTCAAGGTATTAAATATCGACACGGACAAAGTGCCAAAAATATATATACACGAACTTATTGCCTATACTTAAAGGCAATGTATACGTATTTTTAGCACTTTGTCCGTGTATATATTTAATACCTTGACGGTATCTATTTTGTTGAGACTGCATCCGTGTAAATTTTAAAGGGTCATCATGGGCTCATCGTTACGTGTGTAAAAGCGTAGTAAACTTTCGTATATAAAAATACTTACAAGTTTAACAATTACATACATCAGTTGCTTTACTGTGCGACATATTTATAAGTTATGCAAACTATGGTAGTTGTGTTTTCTGGTTATAAAGTAAGTTATTTTTTCGATGGAACACTTCCCGAATTCCGATTGAGCTGAAAATTTTCATACATATGTAAGTCGGGTGACAATGCAAGATTATGGTACCATCGAGCTGATCTGATGATGGAGACAGGACTATAGGAACTACGCAACCTAATTGTGTTTGGGGGTTTTACAATTGTCTCGATAAGTATTAGTTGCCTGGGATAAAAAGTACAGCTAGCGATAAAAGCTTTTACTAAAAATGGTTGTTTAGAAAAAAAAACATATTATAAATATTACAAAACTTACAGCAGGCGTCTAAATTGGGTAACAAAATTTCTAAATTGACACATGGCTTTCACCAGAGATAATCAATGTCACAGAAATAGCTCAATAATCGCGTGGGCGTATTGAAAAGTAATTTATAACTCGCCATAGAAATTATGACGTTTGGGTGCATTTGCGGACCGTTACTGTCAACGTGATATACCATTGTAAATAAAATGTCCGCTTTCACTGATACTGGTATTACGGAGAAATCCCTATTGGGTGAGATGAAAACTTTAAAAAAACTTCTAAAAGGAGTTTTCACAAAAAAAAAAGCGTTTTTACAAGCTTTTATTTAGTTTCACCTGTCCCGTTCTCTGTCGGTCTGTAAACAAACCTTGCAAGTTAAATTTGCCCCACTTTCCGGTTTCCAATGAAGCTGAAAATTTGCATATATATGTAAGTCGGGCGACAATGCAATATTATGGTACCATCGAGCTGATCTGATGATGGAGACAGGACTTTTAATTGAGATAATTGTTTTTTTTTTCTGTATAGGAGTGATAGGCAGCTTCTTACGGACCCGTTTTTTATATTTTCCTGCATCAGTCCGTCACCTGCTGGAATTGTTAATGTTTTTTGTCTGTTTCATTCTTCTCCTTTAATAGACTTTTGATTTGAACCCAATAATCGTTGAGAGAACGGCACTGCAGGACGTTTGATCTTACTCTGCTCTTTGGCAATTACCAAATGCGAATTTTTTTACGAAGGAAATTGTATGATTTTCGACTAGGTTTAGAATTAAATAACGCAAATTTTCGATTACCTAACCTTCGTACGACGAACTGAACTGACTTTCGTCGTAGATCGTTCCACTTTAGCCGCATATGAACCACAGTTTTTACGATAAATATGACAGGCATGCTTCGTTTTTTCGAATTCTATTAGCAATCTTTCTGATGGGCCTAGGTGACTTGCTCCTAGAGGTCTGCCGCTTCGAGGCCTCTGTTCAAAAAACACTATACTAAATTAGTTATTTATTATGAAATGCGCGAAACTTTGAGGTAATTTTAAGTGTTTCGAAACCAAGCATATAGAATGTTACCAATTTTCTTCCTATTTGGAAAATACCAATATTCAGTGATCTTTTCTATTTACCGGTGTATATTAGAATATATATATTATAATAATAAGACTTTTGATCGCGGTAATAAAATCATAGTCATCTTGCTTGGAATGGACAAAATTACAGCCGTTGGTTTTTATAGTTTTATTTCGGTACAGGCCTTAACCTACTGTAACAGACGTCCAGTTATATACTTATATTTTTAAATCTATACCAAATATGCCTATTGCTTGACCAGTTTAATTTGCGAATTTTGATTAAAAAACATCATTTACTTTTTTCTGTGTCTCAGAGGATTAAACTAATTGACGTTATCGTGTTATGAGTAGGTTTAAATTAAACGGAAACTCGACTCTATTGTCAATGTGGTAAGAATTAGTTTGTTTTTGTCTCATTAAAAAAACTAGGCCGCCTGAGTTAAATGTATTTAAGTATTTAATGTTTTGCTAGAGAGGAACTTAAGGAGAAGCTGTTTGATATTTAATTTTACAGTAGGTACATATGTTCCTATTTTATCGCACTAGTGCGATAATTAGCACATTACGTAGCTATGTCGAAAATGTAAAGGGCCATATGTACTGTATAACGGTGTACGATACATGTGCGAATAGATAATTCGCAACGAGTGGCGAAAAATAAAACATGACCGAAGGGAGAGCGATTTTTTATTTTTCGCACTTGTATCGTATCGTATTATGATTATGTAAATCGTTTGTAGAATTCATACAAATACAATGTAACATTTAAAATGTTGGCAAGGACTCGAGTCTCCAAGTCCTCCCAGCTTGTTTTTTTTTTATATTTTTGGGGCATTTTCCAGATTTGTGCCTGCGTCTAAACTCCATCAAATCATACTAAATGTATGAAAAGTTTAACAGAGTTGAGGCTGACCGCAGTCATATAATTTGAGAACAACCCTTTTAGATGATTTATTTTTAGACCAGCGGTTGAACAAAAATGGGTTTCGATAATATTAAAGTTTTTTCTTTTTTGATATGTCATTGGGAGTATGTTAAATAATACTTTGGTAAAAAGTTAGAAATTTTAAGGTTGAGCTTTCGGTTATATTTAAATATTTTAATTTTTGCTAATAACTAAGTAAATATAGAATTAAAGTTACAGAAAACTTTAGCATATCGAATAACACTTCAATTTATGTACAATTTTCAGTTTTTAGAAATCTGGAACAGCTGCTTTCTGGTAAACGTAAAAACACGAGTTATTTTGTAAATATAGAATTAGAGTTGCTGATATTGCAAAATTACGATATTATCGATCAACTTAGTATTCTAGTAAAAAGTTAGACATGTAGACAATGTGCTTGTCTAGATATTGATTTCAGGTTAAGCAGTATAGCTAATATTGAATTAAAGTTTGTAGAGTTAATAATAATCGATCATCAACAATGATCTCAGTTACTAAACAAAAATTTAGAAATATAAAATCACGGCGACACTCATTACTGATATGTATGCATTCCTTGCTTATATAAATACGTTACGTTTCAAACGCGCGCAAGTTTGCGCGCGCCGCGCGCTGTGGCAGGAGGCAGCGAACAACGGTAGTGGGGAGCGGGGTGCCCTTGACTGCGTCTACGGTCCATCATAAAAATTCCTAAAGCGTGTTTTAAATTAATAGCAATAGAAAATTGTTATTTTGTTGTTACTATAATAGGTATTGCCCGCGGTTTCGTTCACGTAGAATTCGTTATCGCGTTACATGAATATTATTTATTTATTTAAACTTTATTGCACAAACAAAAAAAACACAAATGGCGGACTTAATGCCAAAAGGCATTCTCTACCAGTCAACCATTGGGTCAAATAGAAACAAAAAAAACACATTCTCATACAGATGACCACCCTTCCTTGTACCATTTTAAAAGCCAGTTGCAGCTTTTCTTTCCCGATTTTTTTCAGATGTTTGGACTTGGTATTTTCCTCGCGATAGTTATTTGTTTTAAGGGGAATGTTGTCGTTAACCGCTAATGCTAATATTGATAACCGATAGTTATATAGAGATACGTTATAAGGTATATGCACCCTCATGTTATTTATTTCTGATAAGAAATAAATGTAAGACAAAATTCACAGTGACACATTTCAAGTAGGTTGCCTTGTAAGATTGCGTACGGATAGTTTTTTTGTTTGTTATTTCATCGTATGATATATCAAATGAAAGCTTATTTGAAAGTTGCCGTATTAAAAAAGTTGGTCCAGTTAATGGTCGCCTAGATTAACCGATTTTTATATAAAATGTAGGCAACCATGGACTGGACCAACTTGTTAAAAAGGCAACCTAGTACAGTTAGTAATATAGTACCTGGGCGACCGAGCTTTGCTCGGTTATAACTATTTATTGTAATATGGTGGTGATAATCTACATAAACTTAAAAAGTAAAATGTGAACTGACAATTATTATTATTTACAATCGATTTTAACCTTACAGCACTTGTCACAGAGTAACGCCATCTATTGTCGATTTCTCTTATTACATAAGTCATTTTTTTTACTAAATTAAACTTGTGTAAAACAATAAAAATTAAAACATTATATATAAACTTGAACATATAAAAAAAACAAAAGTTAGTCACCGGGCGAGATTCGAACCCGTAACACTCGTTTAGCAGTCCGCGTCTTAACCCGCTGGACCAGACGGACAGTGGCCGGCAACACGAAATTAGTCACGATATTCTGCGTCGAAAGAATAACGCATGAAAACTCGAAAACACGCGTTTTCCCAAACATAAGACTAATCTAGATAGATTGTATACCCCCAAAAACCCCTATATACCAAATTTCAGCGAAATCGTTAGAGCCGTTTCCGAGATTACAGAAATATACAGGGTGATTCATGAGACGTGAGCAGGACTAAGCCTACACAATCAGTAAATGTTAATGAACCGTTCACCATCATATTTAAGTAAAACAATCTCGCTTTATTTCTGTTATTTAACTTTTTGGGAAGGACAAATTTGATAATCTACAATCATGGACACCCTACAACACTTAATTAAGAAAGATAAAACCTCTTTAACCGTTATGACAGCAGTTTGATTATGAAGAAAACAAAATGTCACACTTGAGTGAGATACGATTTTTCAAAAGTAACCAGACTCCGATGACATTCAATTTGTCACTTGTTATGGATAAAACAAATAGGGTGACCATACATGGTGTAAATAAATTATAACATTTTTTTTTGAACAGTAAAAAATAAAAGAACGTTAATCTCACAAATACTGGTACGAAACAGTTGCTTATAACTTACTGAATGCTCAAGCTTGATCCTGCTCACGTCTCCTGAATCACCCTGTATATATATATATATATATATACAAGAATTGCTCGTTTAAAGGTATAAGATAAAATAACTTTTCTTTTGATATATCATGTGACGTTTTCGTTTACACAGTAAAAGCACAGTGTAAAAAGTAACAGTGGGCCGACGCCTTTGATGTTTGCGTAAATGCCGACACCGCTCAAGGTCTCCGTACCTACCTAGGGTTATCACAGACTTACACAACTGCCCAAAAGAGGATGGAAATGTTTTTAGTTTTCATGTTGTATGATGTATGTGTACTAATTTTACAAATGACGTCCATTTTGGAAATAAAGATGGCGTACGTCACTTTTTTGAAAAAGTCGTCATGGGTGTTGTTTTCTGGGTTTTTAGGGGTGTGGATTTCAAAAATGGCATCTATTTTGAAAATAAATATGGCGGACGCTACTTTTTGAAATGGGTGTCGATGTGTGTAACCGTGATATCAACCACCTTTAATTCTAAAATGGTCTCTATTTTTGAAATCTGCACCAACAAGAACCGCCAAAATTGACGTCATTTTTGTAATTGGAACCCCGAGGAACCTCGGAGATGACACCCATATCGATTTTTAAGAAAAATTAATATCCGCCATCTTGGATTTCAAAATAGACGTCATTTTCGTAATCGGAATCCCGAGGAACCTCGGATATGACACCCATATCGACTTTTAAGAAAAAATAATTTCCGCCATCTTGGATTTCAAAATGAACGTCATTTTCGTAATCGGATCCCCGAGGAACCTCGGAGATGACACCCATATCGATTTTTAAGAAAAATTAATGTCCGCCATCTTGGATTTCAAAATGAACGTCATTTTCGTAATCGGAACCCCGAGGAACCTCGGAGATGACACCCATATCGATTTTTAAGAAAAATTAATGTCCGCCATCTTGGATTTCAAAATAGACGTCATTTTCGTAATCGGAATCCCGAGGAACCTCGGATATGACACCCATATCGACTTAAGAAAAAATAATTTCCGCCACCTTGGATTTCAAAATGAACGTCATTTTCATAATCGGATCCCCGAGGAACCTCGGAGATGACACCCATATCGATTTTTAAGAAAAAATAATGTTCGCCATCTTGGATTGCAAAATGGACGTCATTTTCGTAATCGGAACCTCGAAGAACCTCGGAGATGACACCCATACCGATTTTTAAGAAAAATGAATGTCCGCCATCTTGGGTTCCATAATGGATGTCATTTTCGTAATCGGCACCCTGAGGACTTTCAAAAATAATGAAAACATCAAATACTACATGATACATATACAAACAGAAGCAAGAAACAATTTCTTGCTTTTTAAAGTCTTAAACTACTCATAATTTCTTAAAATAAGTTATAAAACATGTCCGCCATTTTGAATTTGAAAATTGATATCATAATTATGATATATTTTTGTTTACACTGAGACAAATAATTAGCACATGTCGTATGAAATATTTTAATTGTGTGTTTTTATTTATTTATTTTTATATTACGTCGGTGGCAAACAAGCATACGGCCTGCCTGATGGTAAGCAGTATCCGTAGCCTATGTACGCCTGCAACTCCAGAGGAGTTACATGCGCGTTGCCGACCCTAACACCCTCCCACCCCTCGTTGAGCTCTGGCAACCTTACTCACCGGCAGGAACACAACACTATGAGTAGGGTCTAGTGTTATTTGGCTGCGATTTTCTGTAAGGTGGAGGTACTTCCCCAGTTGGGTTCTGCTCTAGATCTGGAATGACATCCGCTGTGCTGTGCCCTACCACACAGAGCCAGATGACATTTACAATGCCCATACCTCTCTTATAATGCCTGTGCTAAAAATGTGATTGCGAACTACCTGCAATAACTATACAGTACCTGGGCGACCGAGCTTTGCTCGGTTATAACTAACTATTTATTGTAATATGGTGGTGTATAGGTGATAATCTTAACTACATTCTTTTACTAAATTAAACTTGTCTAAAACAATAAAAATTAAAAAATTATATATAAAATTGAACATATAAAAAAAAAACAAAAGTTAGTCACCAGGCGAGATTCGAACCCGTAACACTCGTTTAGCAGTCCGCGTCTTAACCAGCTGGACCAGACGGACAGTGGCCGGCAAAACGAAATAAGCGACCATATTCTGCGTCGAAAGAAAAACGCATGAAAACTCGAAAACACGCGTTTTCCCAAACATAAGACTAATCTAGATCGATTGTTTACCCCCAAAAACCCCCATATACCAAATTTCAGCAAAATCGTTAGAGCCGTTTCCGAGATTCCGGAAATATATATATATACAAGAATTGCTCGTTTAAAGGTATAAGATAATTAGGCATTAAAACACTCGTGTGATCTTTTTAAGAAACTCACTTCGTTCGTTTCCTAAGCCCACACTCGTGTATTTTAATGCCTTTTATTATGTAGCAGTAACATAAACTACTAATATATGTTGAAAGTAAGTACAGGCGGCTGACACAATGGTAACAAAAGACAAAAGTTTTGAAAATGTAATTTTCATCATCGTCACTTGGCTGTACATTTGAGGGCCTATCGCGAACCACGTTCGACGTGTTACCTCTCTGTCGCACTTGTAAATTCGTACGTAAGTATGACAGGGAGGCAACACGTCGAATGTGGTTCGCGGTAAGCCCTCTGATGCCACCTCCATTAGTCTTTTGTACGCCGGTATAGCCTTCGACTCAATGTATAATCTACACTTTTTATGGAAACGTAGTTCCTCCTTCCCGTAGAAATATTTAACTTTCCCATCACCAAGAAAGATTATTTGCTCGCAGTTATTAGCTGCTCAATTCCTCGTTTTTTCTCTGTTACTAAGTCAGTACAGTACACATATCAAACATTTTTCACTCATTTTGAAGTCATAATAACTTTTATTCTATAATTAAATTCATGTAATGTCCGCATCTAATTTATGTGCACGATAAACAAACAAATGAATGATTTGAAAGAAAAGACAAACAGCGCTTGCGAAGCTGAGCGGGGGGCGCGGGCGGGGCGAGGTATCTATCGCTCACTAGGTCGGCTACGATAGGCTCCCGGGCGCCGAGCCGACATGTTGACGGACCAGCGCGGCGTGGTTATGAATTTCGCGCTTTTTTAAGTTGATTTTACTATAACAATGCAAGCTACACACAGATATTTCTTACTTTCCATAAAATGGCTGCATATATTATTTTATAGTAATAGACTTATCTCTACGGACTTTAATTCAATATTAGATCTTACAGGACAAAAAACGCATATTAATTGTAAAGCACATATCCTATTCTTCAAATTTTTTGCCTTGCCTATTAACTTAAGAATTTAGATATGATATTGTGGATTTTTCAAACTTTAATTCAATATTGACAAAATAATAAGCTAATTTGAGTTTGACAAAGTAGCACGTTGATTTTTTTTCTAAAAATTTGATAGCATAAAGGCTCATACATATTATAAAAGACGATGCTTAAATTTTGTACTTTAATTCAATATTCAAAATTCATCAATAAAAATACATAAATACCTTATTTATATCTAACGCTCGTTCTAAATTTTCTTCATATATTACAAATATGCTTAAAAATATGTCCCATACCAGATAAACATCACTTTTCACTCTTTAGAATTATCGAAACTTATAGGGCAAAAATCCGGTCCCACTATTGGTCTATTTATATTCATTTTCATTATTTTATATTCACATATGATGTGATTATAGTCCCAGCTTTCTTCTTCTTCAGTCGGTCCCTCAATGCTGAGGATCGTGACATCATGTCCTCCTGTTGAAGACCCAGATTCCTACTCCTATTCTCGCCAAGCGCATAGCCTCGTGCAGTTTTAATTGCATAGGTGCAGTGATTTGAGCACACCATCTAGTAGGGGGAGGGCCCTGAGGTCTGGTGCTTTCAACTTTGCCCGTCATAAGAACTCTCTCTAGGCTATCCGGGGAGGGGCGTGGGAGATGTCCGAAGTATATGAGAGTTAGGTCCTGGCATATCGTTGACAACCGGCGTTTTATGCGTAGCTCCAGTCCCAGCTTTAGTTTTTGGTTTTTAATTTGGGATAAAACTGCCATAAACCTCAAACTACTATAAAAATATGATAGTTTTGTACAAAACAAAAACTTTAACGACTCCAGACAATTAGGCATATCACAATTAAGCATAGGTTTGAAGAGGGTCGAATCGACCCGATGCCACAGAAAACTCGTAAGGAGACTTAAGAGTGTGCGTCGCCTTATAGAGTGGCATTGACTAGGGTGACAGTGTCAGTGGCCGTTCGTTAATCCTAGTTGATTTGCATGCGAGATGACATTTCATTAGCGATATAATGAGCACAGGCCTGTTTCTTACAACTGTCTTTCAATGTCACTGGAGCCCGTCTAATGGCTGTGGGCTAGTGGGACAAAAATATCATAATCGTCAAACTACTGTAATGAAAATATGTTTTTGTTGTGCAAAAATAAATTAACCTTTAATCATTGGAAGCCTAACGTCGCCTCAACACATCTATGGCAATTAGTTACCATAGAAAATAAGCAATAATTAAGTAAGAAAACTGCAAGGGGTCGAATTGACCCGATACCGCACAGTATATGTAAACTTTTGTTCGAAAGCATAACGTCGTCTTAAGAGTGGCATTGACTAGGGTGTTAGTGTCAGTGGCCGTTCGTTAATCCTAGTTGATTTGCATGCGAGATGTCACTTCATTAGCAATATAATGAGCACAGGCCTGTTTCTGTCTCACAACTCACGAGTCACTGTCTTTTCAATGTTGCTAGGACTGACGCTCGACGGCGTCTAATTTTCATACAAAGTTATGCGTTTTTACAATTTTATATTTCATTTGAAATGTTTGTACGTATGTATGTTATGGCCAAATCACGCAAGGCTAAATAAAATAAATAAATAAAATAAAAAGCTTTTATTTCGGACAAGATAACCGATATTACAGCATAAAATACAAAACAAAAAAAATATAAATACAAAGGTAAAACACAATAAATTAAATAATTTTAGTTTAAACATTATTTATTACGTACTCACATAAATATATCAAACAATTAAAATATTTATAGCGTCAATTAACCCCCTTTTTAGGGTTCCGTACCCAAAAGGTATAACGGGTACCTATTTCTAAGATTCCGCTGTCCGTCCGTCCGTCTGTCTGTCCGTCTGTCACCAGGCTGTATGTCATGAACTGTGATAGCTAGACAGTTGAAATTTTCACAGATGATGTATTTCTGTTGCCGCTATAACAACCAAATTCTAAAGAGTACGGTGAACGAGTCCGACTCGCACTTGTCCGGTTTTTTTTAGAAATCTGCCACTAAGCAGCAAAAGGATTTGTCGATTGTGGGCCGCTCGGCGTTATCGCCATCTTGTAAACACGATAATAACTGCTATTGAGGACAACCTACATTACACAGTACATGTATATTTGCTAAAAACATGCATATATGTTTACTCTTAAGAGGTTTACTTATTAGGCCTGGGAGAAAAAACTGAGTTATAGAAGTGTAATAAATACCATAGTTCACCAAAATGTATGTCGTCAGGTGACAAGCAAAACTCACTAATTACTATAAAATATATAAATAAAAATCAATCTTATTTTAGTAGTAATATTCATTATGGTTATAAACTTATGGTGGTAATTAGTGAGTTTTGCTTGTCACCTGACGATTTATAGAATATAGATTGCTAACAGAAGCGTAGAATATAAAAGTGCGATCATATCCAGCATTTTTTTATGTAATAGGCCGCAAACGAGCAGACGAGCCGCCTGATGGGAAGCAGTCATCGCCGCCCATGGACATAAGCAACATCGGAGGAGTAAAAAAAAACATTTTACCCCTTATAGTATCACTTTATTGTCCGTCCGTCTGTCTGTCTGTCTGACAAGACCCTTTATCTCGGTAACGCGTGGAGGTATCGAGTTGAAATTTAAACCATAAATACCTACTTAGGTCTACAGTCTCTTGAAGCTGGAACAAATCAAACTTCTAAGTTAACATAAAAAAGGCCGTTTAGCCGCACAAAACGTAGGTTACTTCTCGTTGACCTAGAACTATGAAATTTGGCATGTTATATCGTCTTACACAACAAGTATCGGAAAAAAAAACTATACTTAAATAAAAAACTTAATATGTAAAATTTGTACGGAACCCTCGTTGGGTTAGTCAGACTTGCACTTGTCCATTTTTTGTTACAAGTTTTTATTGCTGACTGGCCTTTTCGTTCAACATACCATTAGAACACCAAACACAATTAGAGATCACAGAGTTTCCTGTAGTCACCTACAGTATCTATCATCAGATCAGCTCGATGATACATACATACCATAATATTGAATCGTCATTCAACTTACATATGTATGTGATGGTTCAACTCAATCGAATAACGGAAAGTTGGGCTAATTTAGCTTGAAAGATTTGACCCGAAGTTGCAAGTTAATGTTAAATAAAAGCTTGGAAAAAAAACGGAAAACGTGCGAGTCGGACTCGTTCACCGAGGGTTCCGTACTTTTTAGTATTTGTTGTCATAGCGGCAGTAACTCAGTAAATTTCAACTGTCTAGCTATCACGGTTCATGAGATACAGTCTGGTGACAGACTGACAGACAGACAGACAGACAGACGGACGGACAGCGGAGTCTTAATAATAGGGTCCCGTTTTACCTACTGGGTACGGGACCCTAATCCTAACCCTAAAAATGAATTAATATGGAGTAGTTCGAACCACCGCCAATGGTGTAAAGATGTGCCTACGCTAAAACGGTAAAAAGTAACCGTAAAAAGACCTAAACCACATCACAAGAGCCGCCAACTCATAATCGTAAACTTACAATGAAAATGCAAAGCGGCGGCTTCAAAGTGTTGCCAGTAAAAAGTAAAAACATGGTGTTGCGGCAAAAAGGTTGGCAAAAAGCGTGTTGCGGTTTTAATATTTACTGGCGGGCGCAACCTTTACAAGGACTTTTCTTCCTTTCGATTTCCGTTAAGGGCATTTTCTGAGCTTACTAGAAGTGTGCGATTTTTGTAAAAAAGTTTCGTATCGCACGGTACCGACAAGGTGGATAAGGAATTGTGAAAGGTGTTAATTGTCTATGCCGTGAACAAAAATATTGAGTTAATAGTGTCGTGTCCTAAAATGCTCAGTACCCCTAGTGTAAATTTAGTCGATAGTGAAACGTGACGTACGCGTTTGCGTTAAGTCTCATTTTGTATGGGTTTTTGAACAGCGCGCCAAGCGGGACGTTTTGGAAAGTCAAAAATCTCATACAAAATGACACTTAACGCAAACGCGTACGTCACGTTTCGCTGTCGAAAATATTTACACTAGGGGTACTGATAGTTGGAATACTCCGAATGCCACAATAAGTTAGGATTGCACAGTGACGTCGCTTATGACTCGAGTTGCATGAGCATTACACACATAGCGCCATGGGGCGCCACCGGCGCTTACAGGGTTGTCACGTTCTGTCATTCTGTCAGTGTATGTCGGGAATCAGGCACTGTACCCCTAGTGTAAATAAATTCGATTTCGAAACATGACGTACGCGTTTGCGTTTAGTCTCATTTTGTATTGGATTTAGAAAGAGCGTGCCAAGTGGGACGTTTTGGAAACTCAAAATCCTATACAAAATGAGACTTAACGCAAACGCGTTCGTCACGTTATGATGTCGATCAAATTTACACTAGGGGTACTGATGTGTATGCGGACAGATCTTCCAGACATAACCATTTTTTTTTTTTTTTTTTTTTTTTTTTTTTTTTTTTTTTTTTTTTTTTTTTTTTTTTTTAAAAAACTGATCGGCGATTGGCTCTAGTCACACCTGATGGAAAGTGAAGACAGGGCCTAAGATGGAGCTCACCGGTTCAGTAGTAGCCTATTCACTCTTGCTTTAAAGAGACCGAGGTCATATTTATCAGGGAATACAGATGGCGGGAGCGCATTCCATTCTTTAGCCGTCCGTAACAAAAAAGAGGAGGCAAACCGTTTAGTGCGAACAAATGGAATGTTTACCACGAACGGGTGCATTCGCTCCCCACGCCTGGATGTCCGATGATGGAAAGGGGAAGGTGGGATCAGATCGTGCAGTTCCTGTGCGCACTCCCCGAAATGTATCCGATAGAACACCGATAGGCTAGCGACTCGACGGCGATGCTCAAGGCTCTGTAATTTTATTAGACACATCTTTACTGCACTGCACATCAGTTGTTTGTATTCCCAACACTAAAAGGTTTAAAATTTAAATTTTTATATCTTTATTTAGGTGTCTTAATCCCCGACGCAAAAAGAAGGGTGTAATATGTTTGACGCTAATGTCTGTCTGTCTGTGGCATCGTAACACTTAAAAGGATTTCGATACGGTGATGAAGCGAGTTTCCTTGCGATGGTTCTTAGTTATGTTTGATAAAAATCAATCGAGCAGTTTGAAAAGTATCAGCTCTTTTCCAAAATTATGTTACGCATTTTTGGTATAAAATGGATATGTTTTGGCATAATGCGTAGGGGGTTTTAATTTTTTTTTTTATATCAATTGTTATATTTATACTCTGTTGGTAGCGAAAAAGCGTATAAAATTATAAACTGCGTATTCATCTCTCTTTATCACTCTTCCATATTAGTGCGACAGTAACAGTTGCGTTTCGTTCGCTACGGAGCGTAAACGATTGGCACGTTGGCTACGCACCCTGATTGTAGCAAACAATGTCACTTACTGACTTCTACACCTCAAACTTTAAAAACCTTTACCTCTTTCGTTCTTTGTAGAACCCCATACATGTAGTCTCTTAAATCTGTTACAGTTTCATGTTTTAAGCTCTTTAGCTCTAAGATAGTCGAATGCAATCGTGAATTAATATGAATTTGAATTTCTTTATCATTTCTAGTTTTGCGAGTTGACAACCCTAGCCCGCATTTAATTGCCACAGCGTGGTGGTAGCTCAGACAATGACAAACGTTCGCCGCGCGCCGCTTCTCAAATGGTCCGGTTACACGCAAGCCCGATTAGGGTTGTCGCTTATTAATGGCCGAATTTAATGCAAGTTGTGTTTATGATAATCGGCCTGATTTCATGAATGTAACATGAGTCGGACTGGTCTTTTGACCATATGTGACTGTTTTTGTTTTATTTATCTTTTCGTGTTTTATAATATCGGTTTTATTTTTCACAGTAATAAAATCGGTTTTCACAGTAATAAAACCGATGAATTATTAACAGTGGTCATGTAAGTTAAAAGCACCGAGATGTCGGTACACGTGACTCGGGACGAGTGAAGAATGACATTTCCGCACGTGTATCGAACGACGTTTTTTAATACAGTTGCGAAAAAATAAGAAAAATAACAAGTATTTTTTTATGCATGTTCTAAAAGACAGAAACAATTGTAAATATAAAACATTGTACTATTATTACCTACGTATCGTTATATACGATTATTTGTGTATCGTATATTTAAATTGCATAAAAACAATATCGAATGTTGCCTTTGGAAATGTATAACATATATGCTTGCAGTAAGAAAAAAGGCCTCTTCTTTGACAGGTGTTTCGGTAACTATTCCGTTCCATTCAGACAATTTATCATGTTATAATAATCAGAATCAGATTTTTAATAGAAACTAACATTAACATTCATCAATAAGTAGTCATGAATGGGAACAAGTATAAATAAAAATAGAAATGTGAAAAGCACTAGTTCGGGAAAATCAACTTACCTTTCGTTTATTTAAATTGTATGAAAACAATATCGAATGTTGCCTTCTTAAAACATTCTTGCAGTAAGAAAAAACGCCTCTGCTTTGACAGGCGTTTCGGCAGCTATTCCGTTCCATTCAGACAAGTTATTAAGAACGATTTTTCAATATTCAATATTAAAAAATAAACGTGTTATAATGATGAAGAGGTAAGTAATAAAATATGAAATATGCTTATACTTATTATTATTACATTAAGAGGAATTCCTAGTGGTGATTTTTCCATACAAACGCTCTCGACTATTTCCTCCCTGGATTTTGAACCTAGAGCAATGATTTTTTCAAATAAGATCAATATCATCAATATCTGTGCCGCTATGTTTTGCTTTTTTGGATTATTTTATTTTGAAGAAACTTACAGCGCCTCAAAAATCGCAAAAACGGCTCAATTGAATTGGCTGTAAAAAAAGGCACAGTATACAAATATGACAATAAATATCCAAAAAATCAAAACATAGCGGCATAGATTATTTCTTCCTCTTGCAATTTCCAAAATTTCATAATGATTGGTTGCGTTTTGGAGGAGGAAACAGTCGAGAGCGAAACCTCGATTTTTGAGTTTTTTGCGAGTGAATTTTAGTCCGAGCTGCAGTTGTCCTTATCGCACGAATTGGAGGCGGAGACAGTTTATAAATATACGTACACAGACGGATTAGTGATGGGCATAACATCCTTATTAGGGATTGCAGAACCGGTACTGTTTTAAAGAACCGGGATTTTCGGTACTGGTGGAAATAGGAACAGGGATTTCCCGGTACTTTCGGAACTGGTCTAATTATTTCATTATTTTAAATAAAACGACAGCATTTTGCGAATTTAATAATCAATTAATCACAATTTCTTTGACTACGTATAATCACAATAAACATTTTCGCAATTTTTTTCTTCTATCCGATCTTCGCCCTGTAATTTATTTTGCGTATTGTGACGAAACTGTTTTTGTTTTAATGTATAATTTCTTTTTCGATATTTTTTATATAACTATCCAATCAAAACAGACCTAGGACTGCTGCAGACCGATATCCGATCTTGACCCTTCCAGGTAAAGATCCGAGAGAAACAACCCGATCTTTACCTATTTAAAAAACAGCAGTGATTGTCAAACTTTAAATTTTCTTCAATTTACCTACTGACCTACTTAATTATCACATTTATTGTTTTCTTGATCACACTTTCGTACCATTATTTTTATCCAGTACCACTACCAACGCGACGGTAAATCAAAAGGAAGAGATTTTGGGAGTCTATTTTGTATGTATGTATATTGTATGTGTATGTACACCTACTTACGGACAATGTAATTTTTTTAATTTCCGCAACTCAAAGGTAGCCTGGAAGAGATCGCTTTTTAGCGATAAGACCGCATGTTGTTTACCTGTGCTTATGTTTCTGTTTTCTTTTGTATTGTTTTCTTTTATTGAGGTGTGCAATAAAGAGTATTTATATTGTATAGGGATGATGATACATGTTGAATTTTATAACAAAATCGAGTAAAATAGATAGCAAATGAGCAATTTTTTGCAATAAAGTACTTACACATACAGATGCATATGTAGATGTGCACGCATACATACATAGCTACTTTCGGATACAAAATAGAGATAGGGCTTCGAAATTATTTTCCTTAAAATGCTTTAAGAGGGCTCCCTTTTCCTATATATTTACTTTACTCTTTACATACGATCCTTACATTTTATAAAAAAAAGATTGTATATCAACTATATATATAATTTAAAAATTATACCAATAAAATCGCAATTTTACTTATTTTCCATACTTCAAGATGGGCTCTCAGTGACTTTGACCTTTTTAAAGAACTACTTAGTCTTTTTGATTTCTAAGTTTGATTCTTATTTTTTTGGCGACCTTCATTAAAAATGACTGGGCACGATTATTTTTTTATTCCGATTTTTGTCCCTCCTACTTAAGCACGTAATATCTTCCAGTACATTCCTTTCAATAAACAATACATTTACACTTTCACTAAACCTGTACAGTTCACGAGATCTTAAATTGTCAAAACTTCGAAACCTATCTATTATTTTAGTCGTTTTTATTATTTTATTACTTCGGGTAAACCTTACAATAAGAGGTTTCTTAGCACATTGCTTACATATCAAATTGCCTTATATTAGGTATCAAAGTTTGAGAGCCACAATTTCCTTCTGACATAGGTATCAAAGTTTGAGAGCCACAATTTTACCAATTTTTGTATCAGGGTTAAGATCGGATTCTAAAATACGAATTAAAAACTTTCGATGACAACTTTTAAGTTTGTAATTATTGGTGGCTGCAATTTATATACATTCGAGAAGGGTAGAAACCGGACCTATTTTTTTGTGATATCTTATTCTCTTTCCATTAGAAGCAACTTTTTTTCACCATCCTATGTTCTCCCTTGATGGCAAAACACTCGTTACCCTAAAAAAAGTATGTCTCATCTTTACACAGGTACAAAACTGAAACCGTTCTATATTGAAGATTACCAAAATTCAGGCCGAATCTACGGTTATTATTTAACGATTTGCTCCGTACTTCAAGAATCTATCATGTGCTGAGATCTTGAAAAAACGTTTTTTCACGAGTTCTCTCAATTGGTCCCAAAATTGTCCGGCATTAACCCAACATACTTTACTCAGATTGTCATTGCGATACGTTCTTCAATAAGGCGACCCAAGTTTAGCCCCATCGTACTACAAGTAAAATAGATTGTAGTTTAACCATATATTTATACCTACTTACAAAATTTCACAACACACCATGATCACACCCAACTTACTGTCACGGATAGGTACAGTCAAGTGTAAAAATATGGGTGTACACATCTTACTCAAAAATATGTCTCATAGCATCTTATACCAGTGTAATAAGAGCGTAGTACCATATTTATGAGAAGATTCTTTCGATACATATTTTTGCACTTGACTGTACGACGACGACCGAAGCAGGGACATCATTCTTTTTTGCAGTTTTTACCTATATGGTAATTAATAGATACAGTATAATATAAAAATGAAAATAGTACATTACGATACAAGTGCGAAAAATAGGAAATTCGAAACGAGTGGCGATAAATTAAAACACGACCGAAGGGAGTGTTTTAAATCGACACGAGTTGCGAATTACCTATTCGCACATGTATCGTACAACGTTTTACAGTACATATGGCCCTTTAAATGTTCGACACAGTAACATAATATGCTACTTCTCGCACTAGTGCTATAAAGTAGCCCCATATGTACTGTAAACAATATTATGTGATCAAAATATGAGATCTGTGATATGAGACCAAAAACAACTTGCTTCGGGCAGCGCAGGATGAATTCCGTCCGGCTCGCGGGCGACGTCGACATGTCGACGCAACGGCGCGCAATGAGTGAGCGCTCACGTCTCGCGTCTGTGTGTGTGCACTCACACTTAGATAGCTCCCGCTCCCGCCCACCGCAGCGCGACAGAAACATAGCTTCAAAAATTCGAGATTTGAAAAGTTGCTCAGCTAGGAATTGCTCTTAACAGGAGGTTTTTATATTGATTACGACTTTTAAAGGAAACTAACATTAACACTCATTAATAAGTAGTCATGAATTGGAACAAGTGGAAAAGTAAAAAGCACCAGTTCGCGAAATCCAACTTCCCGCACGCTATACAGCTACGTAAAGTAGCACTTTTTGAGCAACTGTATTAAAAAAGGTTTTCCATGTCGAAGTCGGTTATAAATGCAGAAATATATAGCGTAATAATTCATAACATAACACGCACACGTTCTTTGCCGCATCGGGTCGAAAAAGCCCGACACTCGTGGTGCTCGACACCTTCCCGTGGTGTGTTAAAATACCAATTTATAAACAAACAAACAACAATATAAGCTATATTCATACAATAACAATAATTACTCAACAGAAAATTCCTGATATTTCCAATGTACGAGGGTCATGCCAAAAGAAATTAGATACTCAAAAGTTACCGACTTTATTCTTTATTACAGCTATCTATTTTTTCGAAGTAGTCACCGTGAACACGTATACACTTTTCCATCCGTCTAAACCACTTAGAAAATACCGATGACCACTCTTCTTTAGATACCTCAGAAATTTCATAATTATACGCAGCCAGGGCATCTTCTTTGTTCTCAAATCGCCTTCCTTTTAATTTTTCTTTAATTTTGGGAAATAAGTAAAAATCGCAAGGGGCTAGGTCGGGGGAATATGGCGGGTGGGGCAAGATAGTCACGTTTTTTGAGCTGAAATAGTCAAGTGTTCTAGCAGAAGTGTGAGGGGCAGCGTTGTCATGGTGCCAGAGCAGGTGCTGAGTTCCCGATTTCGGCCGCTTGTCACACCAAGCTGACAGTACTCTGGGGGCACAAACTGTCACATACCATTCAGAGTTGACTGTCCTTTGATCTTCTAGCACTATCGTAGCAATATGTCCCGTCTTGCAGAAAAATGAGGCAATCATTTGTTTTTGTGTACTTCGGGTTCGGCGACATTTTGTTGGCGTCGGCTCATCTTCAAAACACCATACTGTGGACTGCCGCTTTGTTTCGGGGTCGTAGTTATATAGCCATGTTTCGTCACCTGTAAGTATATCATATACATTTTTTTTCTCGCCAGCGTCGAATTTATCTATCATAAATTTGCACCAATCTACGCGGCGGTCTTTTTGCAAATCGGTGAGTTTGTGCGGCACCCATCTTGAACAACGCTTATGAAGGGCCAGATGATAATGAATTATAGTTTGCAATGCTGCTGATCCAATACCCAGCTCACGCTCGAGCTCTGCATATGTAATTCGTCGGTTCGCACGAACATTTTTTTCCACAGCCTGTACGTTTTCTTGAGTGACTGCGGTTGGCGGCCGTCCGGTCTTCGCCTCATCTTCAAAGGTCTCTCGTCCCCTTTTAAATTCAGCAAACCAATTAAAAACAGTTGCACGTGAACAAGCAGACTCGCCAAAAGTTGAAACTAAAAGTTCAAAACACTCTTGAGGTTTTAAACCTTTTTTAAAATCATAATAAATCATAACACGAAAATCACGTCGAGTGAGCTCCATTGTTGCGAAAATTTCCCTCCAAAATTACCCAGAAAAAAAATAATTAAAAAAGGAATCCTAACATTTTCCGAGTGTTCCATATTTGAATTTATTAGCAAATAACCTACCTTTACAATGGTGTATAACTGGCCAGTATCGATCAAATGACCATAGAGTATCTAACTTCTTTTGGCATGACCCTCGTAAATGACAACTTTTGTATGCATGAAGCGTTGTATGCAAATCTAGGATATTGTCATCGCCTAACTAGTATTTTTCACTTAACTAGCGTCAAAGTGACCTCAGCCATCGTCGGTACTACTCGGTAGTGTACTAACAGTCTAACATTTCGCTTGTAGACACTTTTATCAACAAAATTGGGCACGTATTCAGTTTTCAAGTGCACTTTAAACAAATAATCCCTAAGGGCCACCCCACACTAGCGTCTCCCGAGCGTCGGCATCTAGTCAACTCTATGGCTGCTGCTCGATGCAACGTTGGCGCAACTGCGCAGTAACGTCATATTCCATAGCGCTGACTAGTCGCCGACGCTCAAAAGACGCTAGTGAAGGGTGGCCCTAAAACCAACTGAACGTGTATGTACACATTTGCTGTGGCTGAATCAGTTTGCAGACCATAATCGTCATTACTGTGAGTTTGAGTTCCGGAACTATTCGCTACTACAGAGGGCGCAAAGGTTAGGGGAAAGGTTTTTTGATAGCTTTAGTTTGTCCGCCCGAAGCACCAACTGGTGCAACTTTGCTATTTTGTTTTTCGATGTTGTAGTGAATAATAAAACTTTATTTATAAGAACCATCTATAGCATCTGTATACCTGTATGTATAAAAAGAAAAAAATCTGTAGCTTAAAGTTAATAGCTTAAAACTTCATTCTAGATCAGTTTATACTGTTGCCTGAGAATGTGGGAATAAACCTGTTATGATAAAATGTCGGGGTTTGGTAGTGACACAAAAGGCGTTTGTAACCTTTTATTTTTAATAACTTGTATGGTAATGTGCTGACAGTCTTTAGGGCTTGGTTTCACTTTTGTCGGCGAAAGTGAATGTTTTTATTGAATATTTACTTGTACTTAAATTAAGATATTCATTATCAGCAAGGTTGTTTCACTGCAACAATTCAAGTTTGTTTTGCAATTATTTATGATTTCTGTTTAATTCCTTTTGTGGTGGTCCTTTTTTAAGCGCAAAGGTAAATGTACCCATTTAGGAACCACGGACAAAAATCAAAAATAAACCTCAGGTCTATGTGGGGAAGACCATCTATCAGAAGACCTAACTCTTACGTTTGTACACATACCTACTGAACTTACAGAAGGTCGGGAGAGCAGGAGCTAAGCTCTCCTTCTCTGACTGTGTATGAGCGTACGTATATAAATACGAGAGTCCTCTTCTTCTTACCCATTTTTTTATATCTCTCCACACTTTTATATGTCTTCACCACATTCACCTTAAGGCTAAAATGACCTAACTCACGATGTAAGTTCATATGAAGTGGTATTCAAAATTACACAGGGTAAATGCTAAGCGGATTGAAAAACAAGGATTTTTTTGATATCATTTAGGTATTATTTGACGAACGTAGTAGAAATTATGAAAATAATATTTTAAAGAAATTTTAATCTAATTGTTTTTATTTGTCAGTCCTATTTTGTTTGCTAATTTGGGGACAAATAAGTAATAGATTGTAATTGTAATAGTCAAATTCAAAACTAACTTTTTTTGGGCGGCGTGGCACGGATACCTACTGATATTATCAGACATATCAGTTACCAAACAAAATGTTTACAGTTACCAATTATATGTATTCTATGGACTCTATGGTGTCTGTAAAAACGCGTAACCTTAACCCGTCATAAAATGACTTAACCGAGTAACACGATAGCTCTAAAAAACTCTATAGCACGACAAACTTACATTTGCTGTCAACTGTGGCGCTACAATCGCAGACTTGTTTGTATTTTATATGAGGATAACTAAATTACGGTGTTCGCTAGCGGTATAGAAAAATTGGTTTTATTTTGAAAATGGAACAGTCGGACGCACTTGCAAAGTTTGACGTGCTGTTACAAAGCATCTTAATATGTATGTAAATACTTTTAGTTCTAATTTTGAACAGTGGAACAAATAACTATGATTCCTTTTAGCTTTTGAATTCAGAATAACATGACAATGTTAAGCTTGCACCTAGTAGCGCTCTTAAGTGAGATCCCATACAATTTAGCATAGGAAGATTTTAGTTACGGTTTTCGTGACCGGTAAAGTTAACTTTGTTTTGATTGTATGTTAGTGGGTTCCTAATAACTTCGATTGTTTATACTCGTAACTAGAAATTTTATTGGGACGACCTAACCGATACAACTGATTTACATAGATTGGTTTAGAAGATAAGTTGTATAAAAACTTCTTGACTTAGTTTTACAGTCTTCGAAATAAAAAGTGTTAAATTTGATGTTTTTGTCCAATTTCTAATTGCCACGCGTGACGACCCATTGAGTATTACAAAGGTATATCTCTTTGAAACGTTATCTTTATCTCTAGGTACTCTTTATAGGTAAATGGTGAATGGATCGACACATTCGGCTAAGATTTTCAATCCTCCAAAAATTTGGCTATTGAATAGTAAGCTTTATTTGTAAGAAATTGTTTTAATTTATTAACAAATGTATTGTTATTTTCTTCTGATTTAATCAGTCTGGGTATGTTTTTCTTTCATAGCAACCACCAACAGTTTTTCTAAGTTGTCAGGCTGCTGCGATGTAAAATAACCGGCCATAAAAAGTAAAACAAGTTACAACAAAGGATGGGATAGAGTTACGGCAAGCATGCGGAAGGTCGGCCCTTTGTTTTACGAGATGCCTCGGTACAGTGAGTGCCACCCCGCACTAGCGTCTTTTGAGCGTCAGCGTCTAGTCAGCGCTATGGAAAATGGCGTCGCTGCGCAGTTGCGCCAACGTTGCGTCGAGCAGCAGCCATAGAGTTGACTAGACGCCGACGCTCGGGAGACGCTAGTGTGGGGTGGTCCTTCTAGTTATGTAGTTAGTTATTTATATCGGGATTTTACGCAAGTTTGTTTTCAGTGAGATATGTTTAAGGAAACATCATAATCTATTTTGTACTAGTTACGTATACACTGCCTTTCTTAACTTGTATGCTTCTGTTTTATCTCCTTGTAATAAAAATAAAAAGATAAATAAGTCTACATCATCACCATCGGCTTTTTGCCGCGCCGCGGCTTAAATATGGGAGCTTGGGGTCCCACCGTGAAAAGTCCAAATTAATCCCAATAAGGCCTAGTTTCCCCTCTGGTTTGAAAGGTCAGATGGCAGCTGCTTTTGTAAAAACTAGTGCCTACGCCATTACTTGGGACTAGTTGCCAAGCGTACCCCAGGCTTCCATGAGCCATGGCAATCAGCAGGGACAAAGGATAGAAAGCAGATAATAATGATGGCCTTTTCTTGGCAACATAAATGTATTTTGATAAGATACATTAGGACTTATTAGGATGCCCAGGATCGCAAAGTGGAGCAAAGCAAGTAGGAAAGCGGACCCTGACAAAGGCCGGGTAACGGTAGAAGAAGAAGACATTCGTAAACTCTAATCATAATCATTCTTTATTGCAACCATGGTACAGTATAGATGTTATACATGATTAATGTCTCACATGGACCCTCTCTAATGTCTCTTTTTATAGATAATAAATTATGTTTGTTTTTTTTTTATTTGCTACTAAAATTACGCCACTACTCTGGGTTCCTACTAAAATTACCCCACTATGCTGGTTCCGAGATATAAACAGTACCTATAAACACACATATGACAAGAAAGAACAAAGGGACATGAACTGAAACCTAAACCCTTTTTCTTCTAAACAAGTAAAACACGTTTAAGGCGAAAACCACTAAAACGAAGCATGGAAATAGCTATAGAGTTGCGGTATGCCACAGATGGCTTACCCAGTAGATGAATGACCGATTGAATTTAAATTAATATCCAGTATTTTTCCAAAACATGCGTCGCTGGATGAGCTAATCCGTCCGACCATCAATGTGCCTGCTCTTCTTGAGCCGACTGGCATTATCAGGGATGACGGCAAGAGGCCTGATGGGGTGGGGTGTCTTTGGTCCCTTGGAGCCTGGGACGGATGTTAGCGTGGGATGCTACCTGCGTAGACACACTGGCACCGTCCCAGCTCCAACGAACTAATGTGAAAGCGGGCGCAGCGGTGGAAAGCGTCGAAATATTGAATCGTAATAAATATAAGAGCCTCGGTAGAGACTGTAGAGCAGGGGTGGCCAACTTGATTAGACTCAAGATCTCCTGTTTACTAACGAAACCTTGTGCGATCTACCAATTACATACTTCTTGAAACCTTAAATGAAACTGGTCTACGTATTTATATTTTTTGCCTTGCCACGATCGACTGGACTAACAGTTCCTGTTGGCCACCCCTGCTGTAGAGAGTACCATTTTGTACCATTTGGCGTTGAGACTCTAGGTCCAAGCTACGTTTTTTCTATACCTGTTATGTATTTTGTTTTTTACGAATAAACATATTTCTATTTTATGACGTTACCTTACCAGAATACACCCAAAGCCATTAGATAATATTAGAGAAATATACCCAAAATTGTTAACTCACTGTCCACAAGGAAGGCACGTTTTACCTTAACGCTTAATAATGCAGTATCCGTGGGAGTTAGTCTATGGGTGACGCTATGCGGAAGGTCGTGTGGCATGCGTTTATGTCTTGTTTAAGTATAAAGACCTAACTGGGCTTATAAACACGCGTATAGTTACGATATCATCAGTAGCCACAGTCTAGGTCGAATAGATCTAGACCTAACTTCGGGAAAATCGAAATTGCTTAATCTGTCTATATCGCCCGAATAGATATTCATGATATGTTCATAAGAAACCGATACGGCTACAAACAAATAAAAAGCGGCCAAGTGCGAGTCGGACTCGCCCATCAAGGGTTCCTTTATGACGTATTAAAAAAAAACTACTTACTATATAGATCTCGTTCAACATTTTACCACTTTGGACACACATTTTACCACTTTGGTAGTGTCTCTCGCGCAAACTATTCAGTTTAGAAAAAAATGATATTACATAAAGAGTGATAAAGTCGTAAGTCGGTGTCTGAGTATGAGTAACCACAATACAAGCGGTGACAAGCCTTCTTGGCTTACCGTGGGACTTAGTCAATTTGTGTAATAATGTCCTAAGATATTTATAATTATTTATTTATTTAATTGACTAAGTCCCACGGTAAGCCAAGAAGGCTTGTCACCGCTTGAATTGTGGTTACTCATACTCAGACAGCGACGCGACTTACGACTTTATCACTCTATACGATGCATCTACAATTTACAGAAGGCTTTGTTACTTTTGTTCATCATCATTTAAGAGCATGGCTCTTGTCGGTGGAGTAGACGCCAGTTTTCGCGGTCCTCGGCCAAGTTCTTTAGGTCCCTGTAAGACACGACATTTACTTTTCCTTTTAGTTGCTGCGTGTAACTTGCTCGTGGTTTTCGTCTTCCTCTTCTACCTTCGATCTTGCCTTCCAAAATAGTTTTAAAGAAAGTGTCGTGTCTTATCAAGTGACCTATCATTTTTCCTCGTCTATTCTCTATGGTCCTCAGTAGGTAATGTTACTTTTGTTGTAAACTTTTAAATCGCATTGCTTGTTACTTTTTTTTTGTTTCTAGCCGTATAGGTTTCTTATTGGTATCTTAACAGAATATTGTACCATCGCCCACACTGTAAACTGTCCATCGGTGGACCTTATTACAAAAAGCATAAGGTCCACCGATGGACAGTTAAGGGTGTTGCTGTTTGTACAATGTTCAATAGTAACTACTGTCTGCCATTACAGCTTTTTATAATAAATTACGTATGGAAGTACAGTCGGCATTACTCATACTCATACTCATTTATTGGTAAAATATACAATTTTACATGTCAGCAATAAAATACACAGTTGAAATTAAATTAAATTAAAAATTATTTACTTGATCTACATTCGATTAAAATAAAAGGATACAAATACAAATAAATAAAAATGACAAGTTAAAATTATTAAGTTATTCGGATAAATTAAAATCATACATTAATATTATTTAAGCTACATTATGTTATTACATTTATAATTAAGAAATTCATTAATGTCATAAAAGCTTGGATCATTACCATTAGTAGTAGCGAATGGAACAAAACACCAAAAGTGCCGCCTGGGTGGCTAACGATAGAGTAACCCAAATGATGGGGTAACCATGACCTCTGGGTAACCATTTAATAGGGTTACCTTATCGAAACGATTAATCAATTGAAGGGGTTTTCCGATCCCTGTCCGTAGCGAACGAAACGCAACTGTCCCTGTTGCACTAATACGGAAGAGTGATAAAGAGAGATGACTACGCTACGCTACGGGGCGTGACCGATTGGCATTTTGTCTACGCACCCAGTAATAGTATACCAAACAGAGATATCTCTCTACAATTCGTGTTCAAAGGTATTCTGTCACAAAGTTATTGTTCTACATATAGAGGCAAAACTCGAATTTAAACTGTAGTGAGACATACTTACATTAAACTAATTTCACGATTTACACTCAATGTTTTCAGTAAATCGCGCGAAATGTTTCGGAGAGTCGAATTCCTTTCTCAAGCACTAACAGTGCGAACAGCGTTCACGACGGCCGTGCTTCGCGTACTGTTGCGCGCCACTATGGCCGTACGCGAAGCACGGCCGTCGTGAACGCAACTCGTCGTCGTGAACTGTTAGTGCTTGAGAAAGGAGACCTAGGCTCTCCGAAACATGTCGCGCGAGTGACTAAAAACCCATGAGTTTAAACTATAAAATTAGTTAAATGAGATAATTCATTATTAAGCTTTTAGAGAATGTTAGATACTTTAGCCTGATCCGCTACTTTATATGCTGACTGTACTAGATACTTTTAAAATGTCAATGAACAAATAACGATGTTCATAAAACTCTCATTTTACGACCAATGTTTATAATTATCTTGTAATACAAGCATAAGCTTTTAAGAAACTATTACGATAATATGCCAATTAGTAATGTTATTTTTAACATAATATTAACTTCCCCGTGTGATTATTTATTCTGATGAAGAAAACAAACTTGAATGCAAAATACTTTTAAAAATATTTAAATATTTAAACTAAAAACATTACATTTTTTCTTAAAACAAATATACATATTTCAGATATATGAAACGTTTTTTTGTGTTGCTTAAGTTATAACTAGTATGTATCATACATACATACTTTATTTATTTATTTGTTTTTTTACAAAACGTTTTAAAATATTGCTCAATCATTTAAGTAGGTACAATAATAACACAAACAATGGTTTCGTAAAGGGTAGCTTTATTGTGGTCCCATCTATTTCTCTGCATCAGTCCATTTGTCATAAAATAATAAGTTAATATCATAAATTATACATTTACAACAGGTATAACAATGTCACTTTTTGTTTACAGGTAAGACCCGGAAAGATAACCGTTGCTGATATTGTTCAAATAACCGCCATTCCAAGGTATCAATTTACCAGAAAAAAACTTTATTTACCGCCACGCCACATTGCACATTGAAACACGTCTATCGTGCACGGCGCGTCATCGTGAACCTTGTCGGAATGCACGAAGGTTCATATTGGGCTGAAGCCGCGCGCGTTACTTGACGTCTTTGGCGGCCAAAGGGTTATTATAGATCGTGTCATCGATGACGCGGACCTTGACTTGTATTGTCATGTTATTAAAGGTTAGATTTGACAAATCTGCGCGTCATCGTGAATGACTCGAACTGTATTTGGAGTATTTTCGATATTTCACCGACACCTGTAAAATTTCTACCGCTTTATGCTTTAAAAGTTGAATGTCCAATTCGTCCTTTAAGTATTTTATGTATTTTTTTTTATATATACTACGTCGGTGGCAAACAAGCATACGGCCCGCCTGATGGTAAGCAGTCTCCGTAGCCTATGTACGCCTGCAACTCCAGAGGAGTTACATGCGCGTTGCCGACCCTAACCCCGCCCCCCCCTCGTTGAGCTCTGGGAACCTTTCTTTTTGGTATTTAATGAAAGCTACTGCAATTGGTTTCAAATTTTCAATATTATTAACCAATTAAAACTATGGTTTTTTTGCTCCAGTCATGGGATGTATGGCGCCATTAATTTTCAATTTCACAAATATCAATGAAAAATTAAACTTAAGCAGCTCTTTGGCTCTTGTTTATAGTAAAATATTGCCAGCGATTAAAAACTGATGTTAAATACTTGTTTTACAGAATTTGTCTATACCATCCCATTACTGGTGCCTGTTCCATTATAGGGTGTTGTGTTTACTATACGTCTTTAGTTATCAATTCCACCATAATTCGTTTTAATAGATGGTGAGGTTGGGAGTGGGGTTCCTGGTTTAAAATTATTTACACTATAGAAACGGTAGTTAATGTGTAAAATCGTGAAAGTTTAAATCAGTGTTATACTTTAAAATATCAAAGTTAAGGTGGATATAAAATTATAATTGAAATAATCCCGATACATATCTAATCCCAACAAACATACCTAATAGTAATAATTATTGAACACACAAGAGCTCAAAACAATTGAGAACATCCTCCTTTTTGGGCTGCCCCCCTAACTAAATGTATGCCATTAACTGGTGACGGCCTCGTCGGGGCTTTAAAATACATAGATAAGTGTATGTATTGTAATACATTTTTTATCCAGAACAGCCAAAGTGGTGCGTAGAGCCTAGTCTAACTTAAATCGTATCTCCAACTGATAGTCAAATGGGACATGCGAATCATTAATCAAGTAAGGCAATATTATGAAAAGCCTAGATCTTAGTACTTGTTCTCAGGCACTGGATTGCACATATTTCACGCGGTAAAATCGATTACAGGGTCGTATTTTAAATATAAACAGTATTATACCTGCGAAAGTCATGAATAAAATTGTGTTTGTCAATTACTTTATTACGCTGTGCTAATTATTAGGTGCAGCATAAGGGACATTTCCGCAATCTCCTAATAGAGTCAAACCAAGATAAGATGGCAGCGGTTTTGATATCTGAACCTGTGCAAGTGTCAAGTAAACGTCATAATTTCATTCTACCCTACCGTCCACTGTTCTTAACCTGTATTTTTTGTTAGAAGCTTTCTTTAAAAAGTCGCTGAGTGGAGCACAGACGGTTTCCACGCAGTGCTGCGTAAGAGGGTGGCGTCCCTGTGGGACCGCGTGCGGGGCAGCACCAACACTCTCCTGAGGATGATTGCGGAAAGGGTGGATAGCCCTCTTATAACTCACTGGATGACAATGCATGTTAGATCCAATGAGCATTATGTGTTCCACTAACATTAATGTTAACTTTATTTTTAAGATTTTTCTTGTTATTTTACTAACAGTCTTGTAGACAAAAATATGGATACTTGGTGTCTGAATTAAATATTTTCATTTTCAAAAAGCTTTTGTGGGGCCCTTTTGATTTACGAAAAGGTTGCGACTGTCGTGACTCGCATTTTTTTTTGCACAACGAATCGCGTAAAAATATCTTACTCGATCTTTTTTGTAGAGCAAGAGTTTGTCATTGTATTTTTACGAGTATTATTATGCAAAAACGATTTCAGGCGATTAAATATATGTAGAAGTAGCTGAACGGGCGAGGTATTTAGTATGATAGTAACACAACTACGTTTTTAGGACATTAAGAGCGTGTACAGCTAATTTTGACCTCGAGGGCCGTTTAACGACTCTTGCTGCTAACTGTATTATGATTAGATTAAGTTTGGGATAAAATGTCAAAATACTGCTTGCACTCTTTAAACTTTGCCTTGGCGTAGTTCACATTCATAACTAGTTTTGATAAATGACACAAGCGTAGTGAATACAGAATCTTGTACACTCGACGCCAATGTAAACGGGGCACTATTTAAAAAATTCTGTACAAACGGTCCCGATTGCGTTGCTCTTTAATGTTGTTATCAGACCTCGTATCATTTCGCGCGATATGGGATTAGAACATTTAGAACGTGCTAGAACCATACAATGAAAAGATAAATGTATTTGTAGGAATGAATGAAAATAGCCATTGATTTCGGTCTCTGAATCATCCATCAGTTGAAAGGACTGGAAAGGCAGACTGGGATGGGATGCGCTCGTTTTTTGCATCCTATCCTTGGCGGCCCTTGTGCTTCTCTTCGGGTGATCCTTCAGCATGTGCGGATGCTATAACTGATGTGCTGCGCCAAGGTATGGAATACTTTATTCCTTTTTCCGATTCAAGCACATCTAGCAAAACACAACCCTGGTTTGGAGCTGAGTGCCGACGTGCTGAAGCACAGAAACACGAGGCCTTCCTTGCCTGGGCTGATGCTCGAAACCGCAATGCTAGTGACATACCAGTTAAGAAGAGAGCCTATAATAGGGCAACCAAGTCCAGTAAAAAGGCTCTACGGAAGGCTCGATTTGACCATATACGCCGGACAGGAAACAAACTTGCTGCGCACCCTACGGGTAGTAAAGCGTTTTGGACCCTAGCGAAATCAGTCGAATCGAACTTCTGCCGCCCCTCACTACCCCCACTGCTGAAACCAGATGGGTCACTTGCCCACACTGCTGAAGAGAAAGCGAATTTATTTGCTTCCATCTTCGCTGAATCTTCACGTCTAGATGTAACTGGCGCAAAACCTCCTAGTCCACTAGTTTGCGAGACTTCTATGTCGGACATACGCATACGTCAGACGGAGGTCCGCAAAGTGCTGCAAAACCTAGACGTGAACAAAGCAAGTGGTCCTGACGGTATTTCAGCCATAGTTCTTAAAACCTGTGCTCCTGAGCTATGTCCCATATTGACGCGCCTCTTCCGCCTCTCTATGACTACCGGTCAGGTTCCGAAATCTTGGAAGCTTGCTAATGTGCAACCAGTACCGAAAAAAGGTAGCCGGGCTGACCCTGCCAACTATAGACCGATTTCGGTCACTTCCATACTCTGTAAGAGTATGGAACGTGTACTGAATAACCGACTCCTGGCATACCTAGAAGCGAACGACCTGCTCAGTGACCGGCAGTACGGGTTCCGCCGAGGCCGGTCTACTGGAGATCTTCTAGCGTATGCCACCCACATCTGGAGTGAGGCCATCGAAAAGAATGGAGAGGCTTTAGCCGTCTCTCTAGATATATCGAAGGCTTTTGACAGGGTCTGGCACGAGGGCCTTATTAGCAAGCTACCGTCCTTCGGTTTTCCCCCTAGTTTTTGTGACTGGGTATCAGACTTTCTGAGGGATCGATCGATTCGTGTGGTCATTAATGGCTGCTCGTCCGATCAATTGGCAATCAATGCCGGAGTCCCTCAGGGGTCCGTGCTTTCAGCGACCCTTTTCCTGCTCCACATAAACGACCTGCTGAAACCAGGTACGTTCGGATATGCAGATGACACTACGGTTGTTGAAAGCTACATACCCAATTCACGAGCTAGTGGAGTCCAAATACAGGCGCTCAGGGAGGCAATGGTCGAACGCATGAACGTGTCACTAAAGGCAGTCTCTGATTGGGGTGAAGCCAATTTGGTCTCGTTCAATGCTAGTAAGACCCAGGCGTGTCTTATCTCCGCCAAACGGAGTCCATTCCATCTGACTCCTACTTTCCGAAATGTATCCCTTCCGATAACCGACCATCTTGAGCTTCTCGGAATCTCGCTGACTTCGAAACTCAACTTCGGCCCGCACATCGAGTCGAAAGCACAGTTAGCAGCAAAAAAGCTGGGCATCCTCAACAAGGTGAGGCAGTATTTTACACCTAGGCAACTGCTCGACCTTTACCTAGCACAAGTGCGATCGTGTGTGGAATACTGTTCGCATCTGTGGGATGGTTCAGCAAAATACCAGCTTGAGGCGCTCGAGTCAGTTGAGAGGAGAGCCAAGAGAATCATTAATGATGACGATCTGACGAATGCTCGACTCCAAAGTCTGGAGCATCGTCGCAAGGTTGCCAGCCTAACGATCTTTTACAGGATACATTTCGGAGAGTGTGCCGAGGAACTGCACAACCTTATTCCTCCGTCCCCATTTCACCATCGGACTACCAGACAATCGGCACTCCGGCACCGCTTCATGGTAGGTATTCCACAAATACGCACGAAGCGTTTTGCTTCAACATTTCTTATGCGAACTGCCAAGGAGTGGAATGCCCTGCCCGAGTCTGTGTTTCCGCATGAGTACAATCTGGGTCTCTTCAAGGCTAGGGTAAATAGGTATCTCATAGGTAAGCGTGCTCCACCGTAGACCGCATCATCACTTACCATCAGGTGAGATCGTGGTCAAACGCTTGCCTATCGTTATAAAAAAAAAAAAAAAAAAAAAAAAAAAGGAATTACATGAAGACTTACTTGAGGGAAGAATAGCTTTGCGATCCAAACGAAATAACGGTTATTTTCTATGAAATTCCATTTCGGGAGAAAACGGTTTTCACTAAATAAATGTTAACAAATCAGTTTGGTTTTGATGTCGATCGCTTCAGCATAATATATTCTAGGTTTATAGGTTTCGCTTTAAATAAAATGTATTGCTAATTTTGAAAGAAAAAGGAAACCTATAAACCTAGTTTTTCATTGTGTCAATAACATACTAAAAAATCGTTGCAAATTTTGAAAAACTTGAAAAACCTATAAGTACTTAAACCTAATTTTCATACTAAGCAATCCGATGGAAAATATTTAGAAGTGGAAAAACATTTTCTCTTTTTGTATGGACGAGTGTAGTAGATACCCCTATAATGGAACAGGAACCGGTAATGGGACATAAAACCACAAATTTTGTAACATAAGTAACTAAAACTAGTTTATAAGCACTGGCAACATACCATACGTATACTTCCCTCTTAAGCTTAATCTTAGAAGAGTGATATTGTTAAGGTTTTTGAAAAATCGTACCGCTTTTTTAGATAACAATACTTTAAATTTAATTCAAACGTTTAAAAAGTTTGTTACCTTGTCGCAGTGACAATCAGTATTAAAGTCGCTAAAGTTCTAATTTTTTTTTTTGTGACGAGGTATAGGTAATGGTACAGAAAGCAAATTAAGTTTAAAAAACCTTACATTTTGAAACTTTCCGGTCCTGATTTTTTTGCTCATTTCCATATATTATTTCAATATTCACATTATTGCGATAAATTGGTCATTTGCTATATAATATTTTACTAGTTTTTGTTATAAAATTCAACATATATCATTGTCATCATCCCCATTGTGTCGATATTGGGGTCGAGTGTACATTCCTGACCTAGACCGATACGCTTCATCTGTCCTTTCCCAGCTTTCTGACTGCAGGAAACACGAACTATGGGTTTCTACATTAAACCCCGAACACACTAAAAGCAGTGCCTGGGAACGATTAAATCCTAAGGCATTGAGGGTAAGACCGTCTACTTAAATGAAGCTAAACCTTTATAAAGTTATAAAGGTGACATTCAGATGACAACTGCAGCAACGTTAATGCTGCAGCGTTGTTGGTGCAGCGTTTGCTGCTGCGGGAAGTGGGTGATGTCACTGGCAATTTGCCTGTAAATTGTGTTGCTGTATTACCACATGGCTGTAATTAAAAGGTTCAATCCTTCACTCATTTCAACAAGGAAATTGATAGTGATATCGATCAATTATTTCTACTGCAGCGCTGGACTGGATTTTAGCAGTAATGCTGCTGCTGTAGCCATACGAATATTACTTTAATTCTCGTGTTGGTATACGTAGGTACTCCGCTTAGACACGATAGTAAGACAATTTTGTTCTTAACGTCTTTCTGACCACGCCACGTGTCTAAAGTCTAAACGTTCAGTCTTATCCACATTGACTTTATTCGAATAATATTAGTATATTTTTGCGAATGAACTCTCGACAGTTTCGACACGGAGATGTTTTTGAATTAAGATCAACCGAAATTGAACTTGTAGAACTTGAGAGAAAGAATCCAGTCTTGAAAGATAGCGGAACATAACGGTCTTTGTAAAGTATACACGAGCGGACAGAAGCTAAAGTACTATATATTGAAAGTGCGAGTCGGACTCGACCAACGAGGGTTCAATAATTTTTAGTATTTGTTGTTATAGCGGCAGCATAAATACATCATCTGTGAAAATTTCAACTGTCTGCGGTACATGAGATACAGCCTGGTGATAGACGGACAGGCAGACAGACAGACGGACGGACGGACAGCGGAGTCTTAGTAATAAGGTCCCGTTTTTAGGGTTCCGTAGCCAAATGGCATAAAACGGAACCCTTATAGTTTCGCCATGTCCGTCTGTCTGTCTGTCTGTCTGTCTGTCTGTCTGTCTGTCTGTCTGTCCGAGGCTTTGCTCCGTGGTCGTTAGTGCTAGAAAGCTGAAATTTGGCATGGATATATAAATCAATAAAGCCGACAAAGTCGTACAATAAAATCTAAAAATTTAATTTTTTTTAGGGTACCTCCCCTACACGTAAAGTGGGGTTGAAATTTTTTTTTCGCTTCAACCCTAGAGTGTGGGGTATCGTTGGAAAGGTCTTTCAAAACTAATAGGGGTTTTCAAGAAACATTTTTTGATAAAGTGAATATATTCAGAGATAATCGCTCCGAAAGAAAAAAAAAATGTGTCCCCCCCCTCTAACTTTTGAACCATAGGTCCAAAAAATATGAAAAAAATCGTGGAAGTAGAGCTTAAGAAAGACATTAAATGAAAACTATAGCAGACATGATCAGTTTAGCTGTTTTTGAGTTATCGCAAAAAGTTTTCCCTTCATAGTAAAAAGACTTACTTTAATTAGGTACTGATTATGCAAATTTGCCTATTTGTTTAACTCGGGTGAAAGGTACCGTTTCATCCCTTGGTTAACAATTTACTATACTTTAAGCTCCAGTTTAGCTTATTGTGACAGAAGAGTAACTACGGAACCCTACACTGAGCGTGGCCCGACATGCTCTTGGCCGGTTTTTTATCCTTTGGGTACGGAACCCGAAAAAAGGTTGACAAAATAAAAGATAACAAGAAAATAGCAAACCGTCGGTGCGCATCAAATTCTTTGGCCCTTGAGGCAATTCGTCTTTAGATAAGATCTCCCGCGCCCTACGAGACAAATTCTTTGCCATTTTTTACGAAGAAAGTAATATTAGCGGAAGTTACGTTCATTAATAACCATTTCTGTGATTAATTTCTTTTGGATTTTTGGTAGGTAATTTTTTTTAAGAGAATTTTTTATCAAAGTTTCAGCAAGGCGCCGACGGAGGCTAGTCATCAATAATTACAATTTGTGTGATGCTCTACGTTAAGTTTTACTGGCGGGGCGCATTCCTCCTATGCATTCAGTGTAATCGCAGTTTTATAAGGCGGGCACGAATCGTGCTGCGAGCGCATGCGCGATGCTAATGTAGCAACTAATAAGGTTGTGGAGAAATTATGAAAGTAATGCTCTATGAGACTATGGCTTTGTTGGGTTCCTTTATTATGCTAAAGAATTACTAAAATAGATCAGTGTAGTAGGTATGGCCAACTATTCTCATCAATTCATCACTAAAAAAGACTTTCCTATGAATTTAAAGAAAAGGGCTGACTTTTTCTATTGACAAGTTGGGTGTGTTTCAATTATTTCAGTATACCTACCTATAAGAAAATCGAAACAAAACGATAAATTAACAAAAAATAAAACCGACTTCAAATATTACCAAAAGCGCCATACATGTACCTATAACATTTGAAGAGTTCCCTCGATTTCTCAACGATCCCATCATCAGACCCCGACTTGGTGCCAACGGGACCATATCGGGGTTATACCCGTTCGATTAAAAATAAAATTTTGGAAATTGGTTCACAATTCTCGGAGATATCGAGTAACATACATACAAAAAAAAAACAGTCGAATTGAGAACCTCCTCCTTTTTTGAAGTCGGTTAAAAAGACCCTGCACAGGTGGGCGGTAATGGGTTAAGTTAGGTAGTTGTTTTGTGCTGGCGAGGTCGCGGAAGCGTGCTTTGGCGTCCCTGGGGCCTCGCCATATAGCGTGGAGACGGCAAATAGAGGGGTTTTTAGTGGGTACACCATGGGTAGGGAGTCCCACATAACCACCGGGGCCCGTCCCAACGCCTCGGTGGTATGCGTAACGCATTTTCCACTCTTAAAAAAAAAAAAAAAATTGTGTTCGCAGTTTACTAAATAGATACCAAGAAATTTCCAAACCTTTCATTCATCACGCTCGTTAGACCGTTTAAATATAAATCATAGAATTAACTTTTCAAGTTCACTCATTTGTCTTCCAATCGCCCTAAAACAATTTAACACTTCTCCGACACTATAATTCTTAGTAATTGCCTAAAATACGACGACCAACGGAACGGAGCAACTATAGGAATACAAAGTTAAGTTTGCCGTCGAAAATAGCGCTGTAGTAGCAAGCTAGTGCTTGAGAATGGTAGTTCTAAATTTAGCCACCCGCACAACTAAAGTTTGCAAGTAATTTTGGGATGCTACCCCACCAGCCGCCATTTTCTAACTTTGTCTGACATTGGAATTCTACTTTTGAAACGAAACGCAAAAGCGCGCCGAGATTGGCAGTTTCGTTTTTTAAATTCGCTCGGCTGGTTGTGAATTCGCGCGTGCTAAATATCTCATTATGATTTTTTTTTTCACTTTAACTTAAGTCTGCTGTCTGTTCCAAAAGTAATTGTGTTTTTTTTTAAGTGACAATGGCTGAGAATTTGGCCTGTGTGTTAAAAAGTTTTCATTCCATGTTTATGGGTAAGTGCCTACTAAGAAATAGCTCTAGATTTTGGTGTGTCATATTATGAGCCTGAAATGCTTTTTAATAGCTTCATAAAATAAATCACGCAACGGAGACTTAATTGTATAATTGTTATTAACTTTATCATTGTCCTTAATACATAATAAGGACAATGATAAATAGGAATGTTATGACATCATACATTCCTATTTAGTTTCACTGGTTATCCTTTAATTAGTTCTATTGACGTATATTAACTAAGTGAATTTAACGCCACCTACTCTTAAATCGCTCTAAATTACATCACTAGATGGTGCTGTAGAAAAACTGAAACGTCGATACAGTCCCATCACTGATTGATGGTATCTTGTTATCCCTGACCTCACAGGGACATAGGGCTCTCAGAAGGGACTTCAATTTTTCACGGTCCAGCGCGGCCGCCTCCAGCTCCGCCAAGTCTCGTCACTAGTTTAGTGTAATCAGAGACATAGCGGCTTAGCAAAACAATGAATGTGTTTATTTAATAAATGTCATATATCTGTATGTGACATTAGTATAGAACTATATAATGTTCAAAATTAGAATAAATTAATAGTTTAAAAAACACTAGAAAAACACGCTTATGATACGATATTCCATTATGGAATGCCAGTGCCTATCTTCCGGCTTCATCGTCAGACCTTCAAACCTAATTGTGGTCAAAGTTCATTACAAGACTTTTCTAACAAATCCAAACACAGCTATGATACGATGTTCCATCATGAAGTTACAGTTCATATCTTCCGGCTCCATCATCAGATCAGTTCGTCAGAACCATATTATTGTATTGTCATCAGAACTACATATAGCTGCCAATTTTCATGACGCTACGATCCTTGGAAGATGCTTAAATTAGTTACCTTAGATTCCATTACTTAGCTACATACAGGTCGACCTAATAAAAGCGTGTTAAAAACTGGGATATATCGATACAGTCCCATCACTAGTTCAGTGTAATCAGAGACCGGGTTAACAAAACAATGAACGCGTTTACTTTCATCGTGGACATGTGTTTTATGTACATGCACTGGCTCTGCCTTCACTAACGATTATATAATTCAGTATAAATATTAGTGTTTTGTTTAATGTTTGATTTAGTAAAGTAAAAAAAAAAATTGATTAATTAATTATCGAACGTTTGGAACTTGTACCTGCTTAAAACCATACGCAAAGGAAAACTAAGACAACATGCAGAAGTTTCAACAAATATAGCCACAAGTTTTCCAGCTTTTTGTTCTATGTAATATCGATTTTAAATAGTTATTATCTACTATTTACTTAGTTAGGTACTTCATATAGAAATAGTCCTTATTGACTATTTCCTTAAGCCGCAATATCTCTGCTTTATTGTGCACATCTTACCATCTACTCAAAATCTATGGAATTCGGTTAAGACTATTTTTAAATGCTTCATTTGTCCTACTCAATAGGTCATTGACAACAAAAATCAAACATTCGAAGTTTATAAATTTCAACTCGATTTGATATATCTCGCATAGTGTACTACGCGCACCTATTTATAAATAACGAGCAAGATGCAGTACGAGTAAAATTAAATCAAATTTAATATTAAAGGAAAAATTCCCAGTCTATGGCTTGCCTCGGACTTGCGACCTTTCGGAACACCGATCCGATCGCTACTACCAACTGAGCTACGAAGGCTTTACAGAAACGTGCGAATACTTTATGCTTAACACGTCTCAGGCATATATGCATATGTCATTAGGCATATGAGCATATGCCTGCGCATAGCAAGATCTACCGTCAGAATGTTCTATCTTATTTTCCTTTAATATTTAGAGTTAAAAGATAAAAAAAAAACTTACCTAAGTATTTCGTTTTAAAATATATTTTTATAAATTGTATGCTAGTATAAAGGTATATATCTATGGGCCACTAGTTGCTATATAAAATTTATATAATCGCTAGCAGACGTTTCTGCTTGATCAAAATATAAAATCAAGTTGAGAATTTTAAAGATAGAGTGTGGCTCTTTCTCGAGTGTTTGACCAACTCTAAACTAGAATTTTGGGAATGGTGAGGTGGTCAAGTCACTTGAATCGAGTGGAAAGCGTGACTAGGAATAATAAATGAGTATAAATTGGTGTTAAATTAAATGGGGTTGGCCGGGTCAAAGCATTTTACAGATGGCGTCTATATAGGTTTTTTCTGTCAGTAGTCAGTTCTAAGAAAAGTGTCTATACTCTGGCACAGCGACCTTTTCAGTAGAAAAAGCGGTAAAATTAAAAAATCTGGCGCGAATAGTTGCCTCCCCATAGAAAATTGGGCATTTTTATACGAACTTTGATCTTATACGAAATTTTCCGTTAGGCTTAGGCTGCTTTAGGCTTTCCTTCCGCGGTAAATAATGTTTTTGTTTACCCCATTGAAACCATTTTTGAGATAAAACAAATCATACATATGTGTATAGGGATATAAACGTTAGCTAACGTGTTATTGCTATTCATAATCATATAAACTAGTACAGTTAAAAAATATTTTGAGAATAAAGTAGGATTTTTTTCAGGAAACAGTTAATGAGACAAAACCGCTCGAGGGCCGCCGCCGTAGGGCAAACATAAAATTTTGGATGACTAGACAAATTGTTGACTGCGTAATATGACATATGACACTAACAAACACTATTAAATAGGTACCTATTTATTTATAAATAATAAAACTAGGTCTCTCCTGTTTCCTCTCCTGTAGTCGCAGGGCCACGTGTAAGGATATTGTGACTGCGCTTTTATTGTGCGCCCGCGCTGGCGGTAGGGATGTGCCCAATCACCGTTCATCGGTATTTCGTTATTTGGGCCGATTTTTATTTTGTTGTCGTTTTCTTCTGTTCGTTAGATTTCGACAAAATTTCAATGCAATTCACCTAAAAATATATATGTCCTAAAAAATTCCCATGAGTTACAAAAATGTATGAAATTTTCGTTTTAACAAAAAAAATCTATTTATTTTGTCATTGGGACATTGGGATTTTATGTTTATCTTTATACCGCTAGGAATGAGCAGGTCTTAATCTTACCAAGTTAAACAAAATATGACAAAAAAATACATCAAAATTAAAATCAGCCCATTTCTTAATTTTCCGAAAATCTTACTCAATATTTTAACTGTAAAAGTTTATATGTTTGGTACGTTTTATAACTTACTTACTTTTACTTGGGATACTTTGGTTAAAAGGCGGTGCAATTTATGGTCAGTTGCACCAACTACAAATGACGACTGAACTACGGCAGTCGGCAATCGACAGTGACCTATGAAATTTCTCATACATTAAAATTTAGCGAATGTTTCAATGGTGACGGATGGTTTGGTGTAATCGACCCTTAGACTTTCATCTTAATGGAGAGGGGTGGGACCAGTTTAACGACTTCTACTCTGAGGAAGTCGCGGGCATTTGCTATATTCTATAATAATAATACGATAAAATATTAGTCTATAAACTTTACGCGAAAAGACATATATACGATAACTTGCAGTTTACCGAGACACCTGTTTGGAGGTTTATTCACTCTTTACGAATCTGTTGTTTGAATGAATAAATTCAGTAAAATAAAAACTTGCTTGTTAAACGATAATTAGGTCTACAAGTGACGCCTCACCCATCCAATAAACATAACGATGCCTTGCTCATAAAGTTCTTGATTAAACCCATAAAACTGTCGTTGCATCGACATCGATAGACCGTAGTGACGTAAACCGTTATCGACCTACAAAAGTTATCGATAAATCGTTAAGACGTATGGTCCCGTGCAATATGATGTGTGAGGTCATTGTACCAGTGCAACGGTAGCTTAGAAGCAAAAGGGCTTAAGGGAGCGTGAGTTCGTACGGTTTTAATACTTTTTTCTTTGAGTTGCAGCTGTAGTGCCAACATACAGATGATTGAGTTTACTTTTTAATTTAGTTCTGGCTCTGACGTAGGTTGTTAGAACTTTTAGAGACTTTACAAGTTCAACTTTGTCTGTCGGTTGGTCTGTTTTGAAATCTTAGCATGATTATTTTTAATTCAATTGAAATGATGGGCGTACCTACCTACCTAATATGTGTGATGGTGATGCATTGATGGAAAAGAAAAATATAATTTTAAATTTAAAAAAAATAGTGATTAAAGATATAATTTTTTTTAGCTTTTTTTTGACATAGTCTGGATCTGGACTGCTGTATGACCACCTTGCTCTTCGCTACTTTCTTTTTCCAATAGTTTCCAAATATCTCACCTTGTTCGAAAACTTGTGACCACCAAATATCACATATTTAGTTCTCCTGGCACACACATAGACATCTATGTATATATTACTTACTTTTACTCTCTAGCCTCTATGGCAAAAAAAAAAACAGGTATTTGCAACATCTTTCTAATGAAAGTAATTTATAAAAAAGTATACGGGTTAACGAACTAAACGTCATAAGTAATAAAGATTCAGTGTGTAGCAGTTCTTTGTAGGTAGCCTCTTAATGAATGAGTCATAGTTGACCGTGTTGTAATTATGTCAAACACTAAAGATAGTATAAGTGCTTTCGTAATATGTGCGCTTCCTGAGCCCCTAGTGTAAATTTATTCGATTTCGAAACGTGACGTACGCGTTAAGTGTCATTTAGTATGGGATTTAGAAACAGCGCGCCAAGCGGAACGTTTTGGAAACTCAATGTAACACTTCTTTAAGAAAAGGAGTTACAACTGAAATTAATTAATAGTCAACGCCTAGCCAAGGCTAAACAAACAATAAATAAACAATATGGCGACCTCTTAATAACTATTGGCTAATCGATAATGAATTGAACTTGAGGTCGAAGACATCCTACGCTTGGCGAACCTCCTGACTGACATTTATAATGTGTAATTTATTTCTGCTTATAATCGTATAGCTTTAAGAGCCAGCATAGACAATTAGACACATCTGGGGGCCTAGCCAAGATGATGTTTGCTGTAATGCCGTGTAAATATTATGTTTATAAATAAATAAATGATAATCGTTGATAGAAAACGCCAATCGAAATCTATTGAACTAGTCACGTGACTTTTCGTAGCATCTGTCATTTGATGTCGATATCGATTCCCGATATATAAATATATATATTTTTTGGTATAGCGTTTGTCGATGTACGATTGTACAAATGTCTCTAACTGTCTACCACATCCATAAAACTTGTGACCTTGACCTAACCTATGCTATCAGACAGATTTGGCAGATGTTGTAAGTAAAACTGACATTTAGAACCATACAATAATCATTCGAATTTAAATTTAGATGTGTATGCAGTGGCCATTGAAGTAACACATGCATATGTTAGATCCGCAAATAATATAGCCAACTTGAGCAAAAATAGTGCCATAACATCTTAAATTATGATAAAGAATTCGGAACTGTAATTTAAACTACTTATATGTTTAAATAAGGAGGATAAAGCAATGACGATTTCATAGATCGTAAACGTAACACTAAACACTTTTCATACAATACCTTTTATGCAGTTAATTATAAACGCATGGGAATAATAAACAGGGTTTAACATAATAAATCTGGTTATTATAGATCAAGTAGTAATAAAGTAATGTTATTTACTATCCCAATTACAAGTACAAGTTTATAATAAACAGCTTTACAAACTAACTTCATCTATAAAAGCGGTTAACCATGAATTCTTGCACTTTATAATTCATTCAGAAACACGTCATACTTATCTACCAATTAACATTTGCATCTAATCGCTAGCTCTTTATATGTTCTATTTCCCTATTACGGAGAAATAAAGCTCAATATCGTAGGCGAATGTAATTCACTGACCGCAAATGGTCTTGTCGTTTAATTGGTAGTATTTTGTTTGTGATTCACCAGCCAGTTACGTTTAGACCAGCGACAGTGTCACATCACTATTATTGTTCTTTTTAAAATTTATGTTTTTTTTTTCTTTTTAAATCCAAATGTGGCGTGCATTTTGAGACATACAGCCTGTGATTGTAACTGTGACAAGTGTTGTGTTAAGTTTCATCGATTTGAATGAAAGTGTTGTTTAATAGTGAAGTGTTTCGAAGTTTTAAAATGATGTTAACGGTGAGTATTAAGATGATTCATTTAGAGGTATAGGAAGATTTTGTTGGAAATATACAGTTATAAGACGTAGGTAATTCGTTTATGTAGAAATGTTTGTGTGTAAAGTATCCTTCCGTTACTTTTAACGGTTTTTAGAGCGCAAGTGGGAAAACCTACCATTCAAGTATCTCAATACTTACCTGAATTATAATATAACAATTTATAATAAACCTTTGGAATTTCGTCTTCGGTATGTGTATTGTTCTTAAGACTTGAAATAAATAAATAATAGAGCTAGAGCCGAAATGTCATAAAAAACAACAGTAGCTCTTAAAGTGGCAATTAAGTAGTTTAGTAAATTACTGGTTCTTGTTATCACTATCTTTATCTTTAGAGGTAGTGCTTAGTTTATCTTTTTAGTACAATTCTGTTGTTAGAAAAGGTAATTAATACCTGTACAAAAGTCACGTTGAAATAGGTTTTTATTGTCTATTGTTTTTGTTACCTACGTAGTAAATCTGCACAAAGGGGTATTTAATATTTATCACTTTAAGGGAATCGTTTCTAGCGAGTGTGTGACGTGTTTACCTATTATTTAATATTCTCTGGCACAGTTACTTTGTCAGTAGAAATAACGGCAATTTTTTAAATGTAGGCGCGAAGAGTTGACTTCCCGAAGAAAATTTGAATTACGCGCCTTTTTCTACTGACAAGTTGGGTCTGTTTGAGTATAGTAACTATGACATTATAGAGTTGACAGTGAGAAATGGTAATAAAAACGTTACATTAACCATACATTAAAAACAATACCTATAGTAAACACCCATAAAATAGAACAGGCACCAGTAATGGGATGGTATGGACAAATCCTGTAAAACAAGTATTTACCATCAGTTTTTTTTTTAGCGCTGGCAACATTTTACCATAAACAAGAGCCAAAGAGCTGCTTAAGTTTAATTTTTCATTGATATTTGTTAGCTTGAAAATGAATTGCGCCATACATTCCATGACTGAAGCCAAAAACCATAGCTTTAAATAAAATATAAAGCACGAATTGGACATTCAGCCTTTAAAGCGTAAAGCGGTAGAAATTTTACAATATCAGTAATATCAAAAATATTTCAAAATTCTCTTAAATGTCCCATGATTAACGTTAACATATATGTATTCCTAAATTTCCTAATAGTACAAATATTTAATTTATTTATCGATTAAAACACGAACAAAGGGAATAAGTTTTAAAAAGCTGTCACATATCATATCACAGTAGTTTCCTTAGCTATGTCATATAAATTAAATTACTTTTTATCATGTCATTGCAATTTGTATCTCCTAGCCTGTAAATTATGGTCGATATTTGAACGGAAAAATCGACTAATAATTTCAACTATTATAAATAGCATTATGTATAAACAGCTGTTTTTCTTATACCTAGCATTTCAATTCAATAACGGCTAAAGTTAACATCAGTCAAGACCGTAATTATGCCCTTATTCGACTTATAAAGCGGTTGTGGTGACATAACATGTGTAGTGTTACTTCCTGCTTGCTTCTTTGTTTGTTTTCGAGATTACACTGTGGTTCCCATGACAGTAGTTTGTGGTGAATAACAGTGGCATAAAGATTCGTCATTCGAGTTTTATTTACAAGTAGGACGTAAATCATAAATCTTTTATTGCGAACCACGGTACATAGTTGTTACAATTCAATTAACTCTGCGTTCATAGTTTCTGACTTGGGGCTCAATTCTCGATCGGTATTAGTCTAATATTATAAGCAGGGATCGGAACCGGTTTTTTGCAGAAACATCGAAATAACCATATATTTCGGTTTATTTTATACTCTAAATGTAGGACTCAGTTGTGTTTTCAGATAACGACTTCGTATTATTAGATTGCCTAATTAGAAATGAAGTAATTAACAAAGAACGAAAAAATACCGGTTTCGTTCCCATACAAAAAATACCGGTTTCCGATCCCTGATTATAAGTGTGTTGCCATGGTAACCCATACGTCTTGACAGTGCGTGGACTAATAATATTAGTCTAACACCGTTCGAGAAATGGACCCAAGAATACTACCTATAGTGTAATATTTTGCTATTTTGAAACCTTCATATTTATGTTATTTAGCATTATATATGCGGAAGCTTGTAATTTGCATGTAGTAGATTAGTCTATTAATCTATGTATTTTAGGCAGTAAACATTCCAAATAAAATAAAATAAAATAAGTAAAATTATAGGAACACATGGCACCGTAGGTAGCACAAAAGGGTAGGTATTGTAAATATTCTTATAGACGTATAAAAAGAAAAAAGTCAATACCTAACCTACCAACTATTACTTCAGAGTTCAGATTATCGGTTAATTTGGATGATTTGTTGGAATTACGGCTGACGACATTCTAAAGTACCTATTTCGAAAGACTAAAATAAACATATACGGCTACCAGCAGTTTGACCCTGCCAGATTCGCTAGCGTGTGCGCTTACTTTCTATCCATCTCACTCGTACTCGCATATTAGTGCTAGTAATAAGTTACTCAGACACTGCTATGCCATGTATGCTATGCTATGATATGTGTATGGCTATTGGCTACTTAAGTGGAGTTTGACATTTGTTTTTTTTTTCTTAGCAATGTTTTATTTCGGTTTTTCTTTACATGCAATACAGATAGTTAAAATATAGAACAGTCACGTTTAAAAATATCGACACGATTGAAGTGGCAAAAATATGTATACGCGACCTTATGGCCCATATATTAGGGCAGTGTATACATATATTTTTGGCACTTTGTCCGTATCGATATTTTCAGACGTGACCGTACTTACCTATATGTTATAACATGTTAGATATTATGCATCAATTACAAATGTTGACAACGCATACATGTATAGGTAGTTTAGTAGGTATGTAAACATAAATCCGGTATCTGATTTCCTGTGATTTGTTTATTTTGGTCAGTTCTGTACCCCTAGTGTAAATAAATTCGATTTCGAAACGTGACGTACGCGTTTGCGTTTAGTCTCATTTTGTATTGGATTTAGAAAGAGCGCGCCAAGCGGGACGTTTTGGAAACTCAAAATCCTATACAAAATGAGACTTAACGCAAACGCGTTCGTCACGTTATGATGTCGATTAAATTTATACTAGGGGTACTGATGAATAATAGTGCGATAAGCAATCTCTTACGGAAATCGGTAAAGGACGTTTAAATAGTTATTAAACACAGATTTTAGACCCCAAAAATAAAGCACTTGATCCTAATAATATTGTCTTATTATAGTTTTCATATAAGTTCAATAGGGTTGTGATTATAAACAAAATAACACAATACAAATGTAAACTCATCAACAAACAGTGCTAGGAAATTATTAAATACAAATAATTTTTTGTTAGATTTTTTTTTAATGATTAGTAATAAGTATTGGTGGAAGTAAAAAAAAAAAGTATTACTTAATACTTAGGCACCACCTACTGTTATGGATTGTCGACCACATTAGGCATTATATTTCCTTTTCTATATATTTTTTTAATTTGCCTGTAGATAATATTATGACTATACTAATATGATTAATGTAACCAAATTTCCCGAACACAATTTAGTTTTAAACAATACAATACCTTATAAGTCGCTTTTTCCCTCTTCTGTCTTATGAAAGGTGAACCATATCCAAAGTGAAATTACATTAAATAATTATTTACTGCGCGAAACAAGGAAATATTCACATTTATAACATTAACGCCAATTCATAAAATAAGGTAGGATATGACTCGTCCACTTAATTAAAACAAACACCTCATCTATACTTAGAACACACGTAATGAAACCGCAACGTTGGCAGAAAAACTACACCTTTATTTCAAATAAAAAAAACCTTCCTCGCCATTGTTGTCTGTGGCGCGTGCTTGGTATCGCGTTAGATTATCACGTCTATGCTATGAAATTAATAAACTTCTTGGTTCTCATGGACTCATAAAATCATGAACTAATTATATTTATGTCAGAATATAGAGAGTAGCAGTAGTTAATTTGTGTTACATATATTTAATAACGTTAAAACCTCTTCCTAAATAGAAAGTCACTTAAATTTCCTCTATACATACTCGTAAAGTTTTGATTGATGGGCATAATGAGCACTATTTATATAATAAATTAAACTTAGTAATATCGGTTCTGAACCGTTATATTATTTCGTTTATTAATAACCGGTTATTTAATTAAACAAGAACTAAAAAGTGCCGTTCTCTCTCCTTACCGGTTAGAAGAGGGAACGAATATTACCGGTTACTTACTCTTGGATTTCGGAGACTTTCGGTTAAGCTCGTCTTCATACGTGAACGAGATAGCAATACTTACATGTTTCCGAGCTCTAGATGCGCCATAAACGGACTAAGTACTAAAAGCACACCGATTCAGTGGCTTCCACGTCCTGTAACCTTTCATATACCGCCTCGCCTCCTCACTTATGCCGAGTAGACATATTGGGCCAACGTATGGCAATCAGGGACGTGGTTATGCGTTCGTAAGGGATGCTCCCGGGAATAGCCGGAAATTTTAATATGCGGATTTCCCGGGCACCATTAGTTCTCTTCTCCGCTCCGCTAGGCTCTTATCGTTCCGTTCATCTCAGCAGCCTTAGCAAAAAGGCAGCCTTACTTATGAAGTGAATTCTTTTTGAAAGCTTATATAATAACCAAAGCAATCCGATGTATCTTAACACGACTGTACCCAGTTTATCTATTCTCCCTGACCCGATCTGCTCATTTCAAAATGGCCACCCAGGCGGCCGCCCCGGGCTGTGACGCAACGCAAACAATGCCATGAGGAAGGCTTCCTAGTGCCAATTATTATGTTTGCTAATATTGCCAGAGAAGAAAGCAATATGTGTAATTTTCTTTGCAATTAAGTATCCTTACCACGAGTTTGTCACTGACGTATTCCCTAGCAACTGCGTGAACTAACTCACAATGCAACCCCCCCTCGTGCTGACATTGGTGCAAGCGAGACGCACTGTGTTTGAGGCGTAAAACTCATGGTGAGGGTAAAGTAAAGCGTGACTTAGTGGACTTGACGTCCTACTTTCAATCCGAAGGTCATCGTCAAATCCTGGCTCGTACGAACGACTTTTTCGGATCTTGTGTGCGGAATTTTGGTCTTTTGATACTTACCACTTTTCGGTGAAGGAAAACACCGTGATAAAATCTGTATGTGAAGTCCCCAATCCGCTATGGGCCAGTGTGGGGACTATAGCCTTATAAAAAGCCTATAGCCTTTCACAAATGAGAAGAGGCCAGGCCAAAGGTTTACCGAAAGAAATGTCTTTACTTTAAGGGAAAAGCTTCTGTACAAATTTAATATTTTACTTTTTTACCACAGCATTACAAATAAATAGGGTCACTGCGACAATTCTATTGTCATTTTTCCTTGAAATGCCAAGACCAGCTATTGTATGTTTCAAGCAATTGTACTGTAATAGAATAATAATTAGGTCTTGTACTAATAAGAGTTACGCACGACGAAACTAAGGTTATTGCTAGAAGTTCTCGAGGAACAAAAATTAAGAAAGTTATGTTGAGATGGTTTGGAGATTTGACACGTGGAAAGAATGAGTGAAAGAAGGCTAACAAAGAGAGTGTATAAGAAAGAGTAGAAGAGGGAGCTGGAAGGGGTAGACCTCGGCGGACTTTCTCTGATCAAATCGGGGAAATCCTGAACAAAGGCCAGGTCAAGAGCACCCTGAGCCGGCGAGTGTGAATGTTATGAAAGTGAAGGAAGCAAAAGAGGTACTAGTATGTCAGGATTGTAGCAAGTGAAAATCCGTGGTCTCTGTCTACCCCTCCGGGAAATAGGCGTGACTATATGTATGTATGTATGTTCTTGAGGAAAAAAAAGGATTTGAACCCGGGACCATCGGCTTCATAGGCAGGGTAACTACCTACTAGGCCAGACCGGTCGTCTATAATTAATTGTTATGTTTTCTACCAACATCAACAGTAAACATACGTACATGTAAAACCACACCACCTACAATATCGTACGATGACATTAAAATCACTGCACTATCTTATATCCGTTGCACATAAAACCTTTGAGACTTGAAATTGAACCCTATCTTCATAACAATAAAGTTAGAATTGATAACAGCGAGCGACCATCGTTGACACGGTTAATTGACCTTTTGTAAACCTTATGTTAACGAGATAAAGCCTACCTGTGATCAGTTAAAAGTGTTAATAGTACATCAAATTTACCTCCCACGTTATGAGTATGAATCATTTAATAAACGTAAGGAGGTGTGTTGGTTATATAGTCTGGCCTGCCAATAATCTGCCAAGATACGTCAAACATCTGCTAAAGATACGATATGGATTAGATATGTCAGTGTCAAAAATGACGTTTCTTCAATCAAAAAAGTCACTCTTGACACTGACATATCCAATCCATATCGTATCTTTAGGAAATTTTTGACGTATTTTAAAGTTCGAATCGGACCGTGTGTCTCTCTTTATGTTTAAGAGGATAGGCCACGGCCGTCCCAAAACCGCCTTTTAATAGAAACTTAGTCCTCATTTTCCTCTCTTTATATTAACATTATTAAATATAACTTCACACAGTTTGTTGTATATCAACCACAGCGTGTTGTACGAAATCCTAATATTTTTTACACTAATAAAAAAATCTAATTAAGTCAAATATAGGGGCATATAGTTATGGTTAATAGGTATACATCAAAATATGTAAAAACATTTTCCCTTATGTCAATATCGAGGCGGTAAATTATAAAAAAAATCACGTCAGCAGCTGGAACAAGGGTAATTTGTTGCTTAAAAACAGTGAGCAAAATCGAATTCTGCTCACTGAGTGAGACAAGATAACATTCAAGTGACCTTTATATTCGAATGTCATTTCAACGTGCGGGGCCTAATACAAGTTCGAAATATTTGTATTCTATTTTCTTTGTCCGTTTCACGTCATTAGCAAAAAGAAAGAGACAAAAATAAGTGCATTACGTAATTCAACGGTATATTGACGGTTTATATTAGACCCCCCAAATAAGTCAGAGAGATCGTTCCAAAACACCCTACGAGTCCTCAATCGTAAAAATTATTTACTGAAATAAAAGTTTAAAATTTAATAAAAACACCATATTTTACGTATTTTATTATACAATCAAAACAAAGAATTTAAAAAAATACGCAATTGTTACGCAAAGTAAATAATTCTACTTTTAACGATCTCTACTATAGTTGACAAATGGTTGTATCCGCAATTCGGACCGTATCTTACAAAGTTTTTTTTTTTTTACAAAAAAGTTGTCGATTGAACTGTCAATTGATGTTCGTTACTTCATTATTTCCGCATTATTTGATTGAAATTTCTTTCGTTTTGTTTTATTGCGGTGATTAAACTTAATTGTTAGAATACCTTAAGAAAACATGAATGAAATAGTGATGAAGACGGATTACATTTTTTCAGGTTGTATTTTTACCTTTCAAATATGTTCACACTGCTGTCGTGAAATTTTTTGTGTACTACACGAGATCAAAGTTATTTACATCTCATGCGCTTTTGAGTCCCTTACTGCGCTAAGGATTCTAAATAAGATTCACTCGCTACGCTCGTGAATCTATTATAGAATCTTTCGCTTGGACGGGACTCAAAACAAGCACTCGAAGAAATATCAAACTTTGCTCTCTTGTTGTACAAATAACTATTTTGTTGACAATGCTCGCTGAACAAACTTTATACCCTCCCGATTATTCTATAATCCTGCTTATATTATTTAATCTGGCGAGACTAGCTTGTCATACGAGTTATTCGAATATTATATGTATCGTCTGGCTAACACAACTTGTCAGTCGTAAGTACCCGGAAAACTATACTCATCCCTTTCTTTGGGGGATAATACTAGCTTAAGACAAAGACAGTATGATTATCTCTATCTATGTTTGTAATAAGATAGACCTGGGCCATTATAATTTGTATGTTTAATTTTTTATATATATGTTCATTGCTAGATCAAGCAAAAAATGTTTCCGTCAGATACTCATATGCGTACCTATTTAAATTTAACGGTACACAAGCTATAATCGTGATCGTGTCAAGGTGATGATTATAATTAATGTTATTGCGTAAATCTCATCTTATACTAAAACAGTTAAATACAAGAGTTCCATACTTGACATGGTTTTTAGAATCGTGACCTTCCATACTACATTACAAAGTTATTTTTAGCGATAGTCAAATTGAAAGTTGTTGTTGATGTATACGATTTCGGTACGTATATTAACGTATGGAAAGACGATAGTTCAGGAAAGTATTTTCTTGCTGCGTCATTTTAATCTGAAAATGTAACTTTGTAATAGTGGCGCCAGAAAGTTTTTGGGTTAATTTAGGAATTAATATCAGCCTTATGGTAAATATATGCATCAAATGTAGACAACTCTGCTGTCAATTGCTTTGTTAAATTTGTTGTAATAGAAAAGTTGGTCGTTAACATAATCTTTAATAATGCCCACGTGTATCGTACAACGTTTTACAGTACATATGGCTCTTTATAGTTTCAACATATGCACGGAAAGTGCTCATTCCCACACGCGTGCGGGAAAGTAGCACCATATGTACTGTAAGCACTGTTATAGTCGTGGCATTCCATTAATTACGCGATGGGGGTTGTCAATCTCAGTACTATTATAGTTGTTAGCTTTGTAGCTGGCCCCCAACGGCTTATCCTTTGTCTATTGTTAACTCAATCCGCGCGTGCCACTACCTGCTAAAAAAGGATCGTATAATTCTAATTGGCATCAGAGCATGGGCTAGTCCAACGCTCAAAAAACCAGTGTAGGTGCGCTCTCCGATAACGCGCCTTTGTTCCGCATATAGAGGACACATTTTAGACTGGTTCGGTAGCGTTCGACTCGCCGGCATGGCAGGTAACCGTAGAGGGACCACACAAGAAATCGCAAATTATTTTTCCATTTGTTCATTTTGAATCTTATTTCAATATGTACCCATAGGAGTTGTAATTCAATAACCGGTTAAAGTGACCGTGCCATTTTTTTATGCAGGTAGTGGCACGCGCGGTTTTAGTTAACAATAGACAAAGGATTAGCCGCTAGGGGGCAGCTACAAAGCTAACGACTTATACCACGGTCTGAAATTACCAATGTAAAGTAAACCATAAATTAATCAATAATTAAAGTCCGTGACTACTCATTTTATTTATCTTTCTAGCCGCTCTAGCATGCAGCCTCTAAATCTAACAGTAAAACCAAGGTCCGGCGCATGAATATTTATCAGTCGCGATGGCTCGCTGACAGATCAGTACGCATTTCGCATTTTGCTATCAGTCTGCTGCGTAGCCAACGTCTTGGTTTCTAACCTTGCTTTTTGGAAGAGCGGAGTTTTCTGTCACAAGCATATTTGTTATCCCTAGTATCCCTACCTATATTGTAACAACACTTACAAAAAACAATAAAATATTTTCATTCTTTTCCCGCATTTTCAACGTGCCAATCGTTAACGCTCTGTAGCGAACGGAACGCAACTGTCACTGTCGCACTAATATGGAAGAGTGATAGAGAGAGATGACTACGCTACGGAGGGTTAGCGATTGGCCTGATTATTGATTACTGACAAGATATGAGGACCTAAACAGGGTGAAGCAGAAGATGCAATAGTTTTGTCACGTGGTCAGTATCCTCTGGGGAAATCTTACGCTTTTTCGAGCTATATTCAAATATAACGCGCAGCGTTAAGCGTTTTTTAGGGTTCCGTACCCAAAGGGTCCGTCCATCCGTCCGTCCGTCTGTCACCAGGCTGTATCTCATGAACCGTGATAGCTAGATAGTTGAAATTTTCACAGATGATGTATTTCTGTTGCCGCTATAACAACAAATACTAAAAACAGAATAAAATAAATATTTAAGGGGGCTCCCATACAACAAACATAATTTTTTTGCCGTTTTTATAAATAATGGTCCGGAACCCTTCATGCGCAAGTCCGACTCGCACTTGCCCGGTTTTTAAATTTATAGGTGGCAACACTGAGGCAAATAATAAATATTAAAATAAATATAACATTAACATTCTTACTTCTTCGGGGTCATCCATTAATTACGTTACACGAATTCCCTCCCCCCCCCCCCTTCTTATTACACCTGAGCCCTACGGCTAAGATGGTCGGCTCTTTATCATTTGTCACTGATGTCACCATGCCTGTCACGTTCTAACAAGTATGGTGCGAAAGTGACACATGACATGACAGATGATAAAAATGCGACCATGATACCACTGCTGGTCACACTTGGCAAACCCCTCCCCCTGGTGTGACATTACATATTCGGCAATTTAATTTTTAACGAAACCGGCAATTCGAATTAGTTAATATTATTTTATAAAAAAATATTTTTGGTAACATACATTGTATAACACAAAACCAATAAGGTATCAAAATTACATGAATAAAAAGATTATCATTGCATAAACTAGTTATTTAACTGAAAAACGAATACAAAAAAATAAACAAAATAGTGTTCGGTTACAGGTGAAGTTAAAGTGACGTCACAAAGCTGTGCCTCCCCCCTTCCCCTTGTCACATCACATGTCCCCTTTCGTATGCTAGTGTAAAATTTTTGGTCGTTCAAAACATGAAATGAACTTATTGTTGAGTATGTTGACATCCTTGAGTTCAAAGTAGAGATGGACTGATCAGTGCTAAAGCATACCATGGGTTAAGTGACCATTGGTGGACCTTACGTCTTTGCAATAAGGTTTCAGGGGCCCATTTCTCGAACAGTATTAGACTAATATTATTAGTCTATAAACTGTCAGATCGTATGGGTTTCCATGACAACAATAATAATATTAGCCTAATATGGTTCGAGAAATGGGTCCCTGTGTGGAAGATTGTAGAACATTTCTAGAGCCAAAGTTAACAGGATAGTAGAACCAAGGTCCGATGAATATTTATCAAGAGTCCCCGATAGCGGCCAGCCGCCGGCTGGCTAATTATGAAAACATGGAGATTCTTTATACGAGTAATGCGATCTCGCGAAAACTAGTTCTCTAGATCTATAACTAAGCTTTGACATACATAATGGTCATTACTAAGTACCTGCTTACAGGAGCATTCCGTGAAATTGTCTTCCGTTGTCCCGTACCAACGCGAATTTTCTCAAGATTTGCAGGTACAAGAGCTTCTTCCTTTTCTGTGACTAATGGTGAAAAATATGCACAGATAAATAATCGCCTGCTTTAAACGCCGAAAAAAAAGTTGCAACACAAGAAATAAAAAGAGTCCGTACGGGACAGTCCGTGGAATGCTCCAACACAAAGGTGGGTAAGGAAGGTCTTTTGGGCGCTAGGGCACTAGATTACCTTAAATCTCTGTTTTTCAGTCTGTGGATTGTCGCGGATGGGTATATTTAGGGGTACCGATGGTGAATTTGCTTACATAATCTTGTCTGTCAAAGTGTTTCGGCAGAAAAAGCCTTAGCAGTTCATACCTACCGACTGGGTATATTTAGGGGTCCTGATGGCCAGCTTTGAGAGCGTCTGCCAATCACTTCCGGCAAAAACAATACAGATATCGCTTTTCTGTGTCTACCAGTACATTTCTAACTGCTGCCATAAGTATTTCTGTATCGGATGGGTTAAGTCAGCCCCTCTTTTTCGCACCGGAGGTGGCCTTCTTTTTTGTACTTTCGGCATGTCCCGCCGTGACAGACTATCAAATTCGGATTTAGCATCACTTTTATCGGAAACCATTCTGCATTCGCGCATATTAGCCATTGGAAAACGTTATGCGTGGTAAGGCAAAATGGACGGTCCGGTGCTGCCAATATTGTAAGCAACGCTGTAACAATTTATTATTAACAATGGTCAAATCAGATGGCATTTAACTTTATGTAATAATACCCAACATGGTTTGAAACAAGTGTACCGATTAAGAGATAAATCTTTTATTCGATCATCTTCCATTTACGCAACCATTCACTACTCCATTGTGTAACAGTAAAATAAACCTTAACGTGAATGAAATAAAGATTACTATTCAAAAACTGTTTCCACGGACGATGTTAAGAATGTGATAAAATGATACCATAACCTTTAAAAACAATAGTCAAGACGCGTTATTTTGGCGCGCAAACGTTATGTCATTCGGAACAGAAACAATCGTTATCGATGAAACGTCACTATGCCTTGTTTCTATGCGAATAGATGCCGCAAGCGTCATAGAGGTAATAAATAAATAATAAATATTATGCGACAATCATACACAAATCGACGTAGCCCCTCTCCACAGTACGCTCAATAAGGCTTGTGTTGTGGCCGTTGTGGGTACTAACTAGATGACGATATAAATACTTAAATACATAGAACACATTCATAACTCAGGATCAAATATCTTTGATGAAAACGCAAATAAATGCACACAAAACCAAATGGTAGTCAGAGCAAGATAAGTTGGCAGCGATTTTGACAGCCCAGAGTAACTGTTATTTTATACGTCAAACTTCTATGAAATTATGACAGCACTTTCACAGGCTGGGCTATAAAAATCACTGCCAACTTAGCTTTTGCCCATAGATGGCGCTGTACACAGTTATTCCTAGTATACTTCTGGTCAAAAGTCTTTCGTGATTATTAGTTACATGAGAAAATTGAAAGTTTGTACGGAACCCTCGGTGCGCGAGTTAAACGAACTCGCATTTGACCGGTTTTATAAATATGTTATTGACACAATGAAATTCTAGGTTATAGCTTTTCCTTTTTTCAAAATTTGCAAAACAAAAAAATATTCCAAAAAAGCGAAACCTATAAACCTAGAATATATTATGCTAAAGCGATCGACATCAAAATCAAAGTGATTTGTTAAGATTTAGTTAGTGGAAAACGTTTTCGCCCGAAATGGAATTTCATAGAAAAATTACCGTTATTTCGTTAGATTCAAAATGCTATTCTTCCCTCTCAATCATTCTCGCATTTATAAATGAAATCAACTTTTTGGCGCGATACCTTATTGATCGAAGCGTTAGCGAAGCGTCCGCTTCAGTTCGGGCTAAAATGTTTTCGTATGTTGGGATGTTTTCTTCTTACTTAATACTTACTCCTCTGGTGCAGCGACCCAAAGAGTGTCTTGGCCTTCAACACGACTGCTTGCCACTGATCCCGGCCCTGTGCAGCTTCTCGCCAGTCTTTAACCTGGAGCTCGCGCAGATCCGTGTCCACCACATCCACCCATCGATACCTAGGTCTACCGGCCGGGCGGCGTGCTGTCGGTTTCCGAAGCCTTTGCGCCTTTGTGACACCCATGATATTTGGCTCAGCTACCTAGTTTTCTTCTACAGTACGTAATTCTGAACCGATTCTCGTGAAATTGTATGAGCAGGTGATGATTAAATAAACTTTTTTGTCGATTCAGATTTTGGATTTTTTTCAAAATGGCGGAGCCATGAAGATTCGTGAGGTCTACATCTCACAGAACCACTAGTTCATTTATTTATTAAGGCTTTTTTAAACCCTTGGCTTAAAGACCATCGTGTGCAAAATCATTTAGACTTTTACCTTCCTTGTTCTTCCACAATCCTCATTCTGACATACCAATTTGTCAGTAGAAAAGGCGCAACATTCAAAATTTGTATGGGACATCTACCTTTTGGCTGTTTACTGCTGAGAATATTGGCTCATCAGACTGAGTATGATTTTTTTTATCCATTCATTTGCATTTTTTTTTAATAGCGGTGATAGGGATTCGCGAGTTTTACCGCTCACAGAACCACAATAATCTGGCAAGCCTACATTGTTAGTAGAAAAAGGCGCGAAATTCAATTTTTTTTTTGTATGATGGTCCTCCGCGCCTACAGATTTCAAATTTGCCGCCTTTTTCTACTGACAAAGCTGGCATGTGAGAGTATAGTTTATAATAAAAAAGGTTGGTTCACCACAGACAATTTCCCATAGTTTTCTACATAACTTACACATCGCGCCGCGCCGGCGCCGACCGCCATCTTGGTTCAGTGCATACACGGACAGGAAGAGAGGGATAAGTGTGGTCGGCTTTTTGTTCCGTTTGGAGTGCCGGGAGTTTTTGGGATAATCGCGGCGCTTATAAGGATCTGTGGCAGACTGTGTGCATTTTTAGCTTAATCAGCCCCTAGGACACAAATGCATGTTTAATAGAAGAATTGCTTGATAAACTTTTAAAACTTTTTGGATCATACTAACCTAAAATCTAAAATAGGTCCATAATAGTTATAATATTAGCGTACCATTAACATTATCGTCTCCCTCGAGCCCCTTTTCAGATTTAATAATTTTAGGTAAATACATAGTGGTCTCCTAAAATTATGTGTAAAAATCTCAGAAATTGAGGTTTCATTCTCGACATTTTCCTCCGAAATTTTGGGAACGGTATGAGAAAGAAATTGTCTGTCTCTGGCCGTTTTGATTTTTGCGTTTATTGTTGCCGATTTTGTACGCGTAAGGGGTCTGTTTACGGCGCATTTATTTGGCCGGTTTTAGCGCTTTTTAATAACCTACTTCTTATACAAACAAGAACATCAAATTAAGCAAAACGTACAGACACAGGTATTGGTAATATTGAACTCATATAAAACTATTCATCTAGGTCCAAAATCCAAAGAGGCAAAATCGAGAACGTTTGTATGGAAAAAGGACCACTAATTTTAAGTTGCCTCTTAAAATCCTAAACTCTTCAAACGCGTGGCCACAAAATCCCTCTGCTAACTATGAATGTTTCGACCATTCATCGCGAGTTAAGCCATATCAGTAAGATAAGCTGAATTAACTTGTATTACTCATAGTACTCTGTCGGTCTAACTCACTTTGACGGTTTGCTTACAGCACGAACACTAAGTTGCAGCGACACGGTTCTAAATTATGCTTAACGCTTTGTTTGCGTGAGTCTTGTTAGCTTTAAATTGCAGTTTAGATAAATGTTTTTTCACTATTACGTTCTTTGATGGAGCGTAAGCAAAGTTTTTTTTTATGGAGGATAGGCAGGCGTTTGACCTTTGACCACGATCACACCTGATGATAAGTGATGATGCGGTCTACGGTGGAGCACGCTTACCTATGAGATACCTATTTACTCTAGCCTTGAAGAGATTCAGATTGTAGGTACTCATGCGGAAACACAGACTCGGGCAGGGCATTCCACTCCTTGGCAGTTCGCATAAGGAAGAAGTAAAGTAATTTGAAGCAATATTCGACTTTTCTCACAATATCTATGATATGGCGCAGCGCATGCAATATGGTTACTTTTTGTGCTTTTGAGAAGTGTCGATTTCACCAGTGAAATGTGAGTTTTGCTATTTTAAACGGAATAAATCAGAAAGTTTAAGGTAGACATTATTTACAATACCACGCCTATTTATACAGCACTTTTATGTCTATGAAATCCTTCAAAATTCTAGAAATAACTAGAGTCAGACCAAGATAAGTTGGCAGCGATTTCGACAGCCCACACAGTGCAAACTAGTGTTATTTTAAACGTCAAACTTCTATGAACTTATGACGTTTACTTAACACTTGCACAGGAAATCAAATTCGTTGCCAACTTAGCTTGGTTTGACTATAAGTCGGAATCCACTAAATTGAAAGAACAAGTACTTGTTTACACAATTATATTGTTACACTCTTATGTAGCCTCTAGCAAATACTACCGTTACCTAGTTTGCGTCGGGATCAACGACATCTTTAGGATAATTCGAACAACAATCTAAACACATCTTCTCATAGGACAACTACTTAGGAAGTGGCAAGCCAAAGAAAAATCTAAAGAAAGTAGAAAAGCCGCATTCAAGAAATCGGTCAATGAGGCAGTTTCTAAAGTAATAGGTAAAAATTGGCCCATTAGGGCTCGTCCGATAGTTTCTAAATTGCTACCTAGGTCTCACTGGAGTCTGACTAAGTGAGAAGTTTATAAGTACAATATGGACTTGACGTGAGTGTTATTGCGATAACAATGCAAAAATAAGGTGAAAAGTTTAAACGGACTAAAATTTCAATGGAGAATGTTCTTCGTTCGTTGGGATTTTTATTCTTTTGCATCGCATGTTCCCTGATCTTTCAAAGATGACTGGACCGATTGTTTTTTGTTTATACTTGACATCAATATCACTATTAAAAAATCTCAATGCGCTTATATCTTTTAATGTTTCTTTGGTTCATATATTTAAAAGTTAAACATTGAATGTGTGTAGTCTACATTTCTACATTGTAAATGTATACTATAACATCTATACTCTGGCAACCCCATTTTGTCAGTAGAAAAAGGCGCGATATTCAAATTTCCTATGGGAGGACAACCATTCACGCCTACTGTAGTAATTGAAACAACGCCATGACAGCATAGACAATCTGTTTATTTTTTAAACAAGAAACAACACTTGTCAATGTGCAACATAACACCTTTCCACTAAAATTGACACAACATTAATCAGACTTAAATCTCTCGAATATAATTAACTACTCAACAGTACTCTCTGTGAGTGGACACAACAACAGAAATAAATTCTAACATTACACATGTAACAAAATCAGAATCCAATTATATCCCTCCATTCACTTTCAGGTGGTATCACAATAGGCGGATCACACTCCTGTGACAGATCTCTGACCCATCTCTCTGGTGTATCGCTCATGGGCTCCGGTGGGACTCCAGTCTCAGAATCCTGGTCCACGCTGTTATCTTTCCTTGCTCTGATTTGATCAACATGACGTTGATGTACCACCCCATCTTCAGTTTTTACCTCATAGATTGTTTCACTACTCCGTTTCACCACCATTCCTTTCATCCACTTCTCCAAATTACTATTATATTTTCTTATGTATACTTTTTGGTCAATCGAAAATTCTCTCAAGGCCTTACTTGATGCTTGAACAATCTTTTTGCTTTGAGTGGACTCAGGATGCAATGTTGATAATGCAGTTCGAAATTTCCTGTTGTTTAGGAGTTCTGCTGGAGTCTTCCCTGTCACTGTACTGGGAGTTGTTCTTATATGATACAGGAGTTTTGCAATTCTTTCCGGCCATGGTATATCACTCTGACGCTTGATTTTGTTCTTAATTGTCTGCACCGTGCGTTCGGCCTGTCCATTCGAGTTTGGATGATAAGGTGGTGAAGTTATATGTTGTATAGAATTCCTCTTCAAAAAAGTTTCAAATTCATCAGAGACGAAAGCAGTTCCATTGTCTGATACGAGTAAATCGGGCAATCCCTGTTCCGCAAAAATCCTCCTAAGCGACTGTATCACTTGTGTGCTTGACATACTAGACATTACTTCTATTTCTGGCCATTTCGAGTATGCATCCACCAGTATCAAGAAGGTCTTATTCATGAATGGGCCCGCAAAATCAATGTGCAGGCGTTGCCATGCTTTCTCCGGCATAGGCCATTCTCTCAGTGTTGCCGGAGGATTGTTGCGAGTCAACTGACAGCGTTCACATTGCTCAACAATTTCAGTGATATCTGCATCCATACCTGGCCAGTAAACGTACGCTCGTGCATAGGCTTTCGATTGTACCATGCCAGCATGCGGTGCATGTATAATCTTTAATACTTGACCCTGCAATTTCTCTGGTATTATGACCCTATTTGAAAACAATAAGCAATCTTTGCTGACTGAAATTGCATCTTTCCTTTGTATATAGGGTAGCAACATGCGGTCATTGCTCTCTGATGGCCACCCATGTAAAGCAAAAAACACAACTTTTTTTAACACCTCATCCTTCTTAGTTTCACAGGCAATATCGCCTACAGAAACTGTCCACCCTTCTGGTGTTTGTTCTAGCAGTAACACTTCTGGCAAAGGAGCTTCCTCCTGCACAGGTTCTGGACTGCACCATCTGCTTAATCCATCAGCATTCTGAATTACCTGGCCTGGCTTATACAAAATGTCATAATTGTAACTAGCTAAAATCAGTGACCAGCGTAGCAAACGTGGAGAGATCTGGTCTGGAATTGGCTTTCTTGGGTTCAAGAGCCCAATTAGCGGCTTATGGTCTGTAACTATGGTAAATTTGACTCCCACCAGGTACTCTCGGAACTTCCTTAGTGCATAAATAATAGCCAGGGCCTCCTTATCCAGTTGGCTGTAATTCCTTTCATGCACCTGCATAGTTCGTGAAGCCATTGCAATCGGTTTCTCTTGGCCATCTTCAAAAACATGACTTATTACAGCTCCCACGCCATATTCCGAGGCATCGCAAGTGAGAATTACCTCTTTATTCTTGTCAAATTGCACTAGTGTCAAGTCAGAGGTTAACAGCTGTTTAGCCTTCTTAAACGCGTCTTCCTCTAGCGTTCCCCACTTCCAAGTCCTATTTTTCTTCAAAAGCTGATGCAGAGGCTCTAAGATGTCAGACTTAGCTCTGTAGAACCTTTCATAGAAATTGATTAGGCCTAAGAATGCACGGAGCTGTTTCAGATCTGAAGGGCTTGGTCTTTCTTGGATTTCCTTAATCTTTCTTGGGCAAGGGTGTATGCCATTTGCATCAAGAACATAGCCGAGGAAGGTCACTGATGGTACCGAGAATTGACACTTGTTAATGTTTATGGTGAATCCCAGCTCTTGAATACGCTGAAGTACCTTAGCTAGCCTTGCAGCATGTTCAGTCTCATCAGTACCTGTCACCACAATGTCATCTAATAGAACAGCGACACCATCCATGTCTGCAAATTGACTTGACATCACTCGTTGAAATATGCCTGGTGCTGAACTGACCCCAAAAGGTAATCGGTTTACCTTCATCAGTCCTAATGGGGTATTCCATGTCAAAATTTCAGCTGATTCCGTATCTACTAACATTTGTGTATAAGCTTGCTTCAGATCCAGTTTTGAAAATATTTTACCTCCAGCCAGTAATTGGAATGCTTCCGTTGATGTTGGCAGTGGATAAACATCACAGTTTATTGAGATATTAACTGTAGAACGGTAATCGCCACATATTCTCAAGGTTCCATCTTCCTTCCTTACAATGCGGAGTGGTGTAGCCCAATCAGAATATCTCACAGGAGTCAACACTCCAATTGCCTCAAGTCGCTTCAGTTCAGTTTTCACCTCTTCTCTAAGAGCATAAGGGATAGGTCGACATTTCAGAAACTTTGGTTGAGCTTCATTCTTCAGAATTAGTTTTGCAGGCGGCCCCGTATAACAACCCAGTTGATCACTAAATACTTTAGGGTATTTCAACTGCAGTTCTTCTGGTACTTGACTTGTCCAACAGAGTCCTTCAACTTGTATGCCCAATGGCGCAAACCAATTTCTTCCCAAAATATTAGGTCCCCTGTCTTCAGCAACAATTATTGTTAATTCATGTTCAAGCCCTTTGTATCCAACTTTAACTTTAGCTAATCCCTTCAGCTTAATTGGATGCCGACCCCAGGTGATAAGGTTTATGTTAGCATCCTCCAATTTAATCTTGAACTGCAGATTTCTCCATGTTTCATATGAGATAACAGTACGTGCAGCCCCCGAGTCCACTTCAAACTGAACTTCTTTATCATGCAACTTGATTATAGTGAAGATCTTGCTACTAGCTTGCTCAGCACTTGACTTGACATGTACTTGCAGGATTTCATTCATGTAGGCGAAGTCCTCCTTGCTGTCGTCCAGTTCTTCAACTTCAACCAGGTTCATTTTCTTCTTATTACGATTCCAACATACGGCAACCGTATGGCCCACCTTCTTGCAGTAGTTACAGTTTGCCCTAGCAAATTTACAGCCTCTAGGGTTATGATTCGCCCCGCAGTGACGACAGGCAGTCTCGCGCTTTTGCGAGCCGACGTTAACTAGGTTGGTGTCCATCGGTTCAGATATACTTGTGCTCGTTGTTGGTTTGGTCTCCAGAGGTGTTGAGGTACTTGTTTGCGGGTAAAGGTCGCTCACAGTTTGCTCATATTGAACACTTCGGCTTACGGCTTGTGCGAACGTTAAATTGTCCGTTTTCAGTAATTCTCGCCGCAAACGCACATCTCTAACTCCCAACACCAGTCTGTCACGCAATTGTCTTTCTAAATCACTGAAGTTACAATGCACTGCTATCGCTTTAATGGCCGAAATAAAGGATTGCATTTTTTCACTTTTCTCTTGACATCGTAGATGGAATTTCCCGGCTTCGAGTATTTCGCTTTTCTCGGGCGCGAAAAACTTGTCTAATACGGCCAAGATATCATCAAAGTTCACTTCCACGAGTTTTTTCGGCGCCACTAATGAACTTAAAAATGCAAAAGTATCTTTTCCACATTGTGAAAGGAAAATGGCGCGGGCACTTTCTAGGTTATTTTCCACGCCCAGTGCTTGTAGCGCAAATAACATTTGTTCTTTATACACTTTCCAATCGTCCTTTTTTTGATCGAAAGCCCCGGGCAGCAAGAAATTCGTATTTAACGCCATTTCGCTAATAACAACTAATTAAATTTCCTCGAATCGCCAATGTAGTAATTGAAACAACGCCATGACAGCATAGACAATCTGTTTATTTTTTAAACAAGAAACAACACTTGTCAATGTGCAACATAACACCTACTTTTTTTAAATTTGTCGGCGTTTTTTCTACGGATAGAAATGGCTTGCCAAACTATATATCTTATAAAGTATGGTTCGCTATTAAGTAGGAAAGCGTAAGGTTTATTAGGAAATTAAATAACACCATAGACAATTAAATTGACAGCAGCTTTCTCCATTAGACATGCCCAGTTACAGCAATAAGCGGCTAAGACCATTTTCTTTTCCCACCATTTTCAAATGACATGTGATTACTCGATTGTCTATGCATTAACTGATTGTCTATGGTCGGGTAGCGTGCATTACCGATGGCTACGAACTTTCACTTAGATTGATACGCTGTCAAGACCTAGGCTACCTGAATTTAGCTTTCTGAGAATACTAATGAGGGGGCGTAAAAGAAAATAAGTCGGCCAAAAGCATGTCGGGCTCCTTGACCTGTTTAGGGTTCCGTAATTACCATTCTGTCGGAATAGGCTAAACGGGGCTATACTTGCCGCAAAACTAACTGGCCACTGAGATCATAATGCTATCTCCTTTACCCTTGGTTAAGAGTGAAAGAGATGGCGTTATGACCTGACCGGCCAGATAGTTTTGCGGATAGTATAGTTAGTATTGTAATACTTTATAACCATAAGACTACCTTCACAGCGCTTGTATGTCTTTTACTGAGAAGACTGCAATAACTCAAAAGTGCTGGTGGCCTAGCGGTAAGAGCGTGTGACTTTCAATCCGGAGGTCGCGGATTCAAATCCCGGCTCGTACCAATGAGTTTACGGAACTTATGTACGAAATATCGTTTGATATTTACAAGTCGATTTTCGGTGAAGGAAAACATCGTGAAAAACCGGACTAAGCCCAATAAGGCTTAGTTTACCCTCCAGGTTGGAAGGTCAGATGGCAATCGCTTTCGTAAAACTAGTGTTTTAAATTAAAAAAAAAAAATTGCCCTTTTTATTTTACTGTTCTGACGCCATGCATGATTAATGTATCCATGCCAAATAGAAAAACCGCGGACGGACAGACAGAACCCTACAAATCCCCTCACACTAGTTTTTTGGAAGTTTTAAAAATGAATTGCCCTATCTGATCAAATTCCTAGATCTGCGCCTGTTACGAGCTATGATATGTTACTCGGTCAATCCTGCAACAGTAAGCACGTAAATGTAAAATTCAGAGCGACAAAGCTCTGTGCACGTAATAACAGCGCGGCAGGAAGCCGTTTCTAGTGCTGCTAAATACGGAACCGAAGCGCTTTTGATCTCGAATGTACCGTAGGGTTGCCATTGCCAACGCTGCAATTCAATGTATTGAGTTAATAGGGAGTATAACTGCAATATTCTGCCACCAGAGTGCAGCACTAGCACCTTTCGTACACCATAGAGTAACTTATACTGTTTTTTGACAAGTTTTCACAGATATTAAAATATGACATTGATGCATCAAGGCGATTTGTTTACAAAGGTAGGCACCGGGAAACGCGAAAATCGAAATTTAGTTATCTACCTCTTTATCGCTCGAATATGCAAGAGTGATAGAGAGGTTAGATAACGAAATATCGGTTTTCTTGTTTCGCGGTAGACCCTCAGATTGTGATGGATTGGTAGTGGCGCTCCCTACGCAGAATTTCACGTAATATTAATTATTAATTTTTGCGTGCCGTCATAACTAATTTTTGCTCCGAAAACAAAAGTACGACGAGTCATTGCTAGACTCAGGGACACATCAAACTTAGCAAGTTTACTAACAAAAACACACATATAAAAAAATACCTAGTATTGGTAGTCTAATAATATAAACTACACTACATACACTTAATTTATTTGGTTCTTTATGTATCTTATTTTTACTACTACTTTACAACATAATCAAGCTCTAAACATAGCTATGATTGGCAAAGAGTGCTATATAGTAAGCTATTCAGCCAATCTCTTAAAACACTGTGCACTCCTTTTTGAAGAACCCTATACTGTAGTCCCTCGAGAAAACCTCATCAGGGAGTTGATTCTACTGGCGAAGCGTTCGCGGAAGGAAATCCCTTTTGATACGCGCAGCGCGTGACCAAGTAAGTTCCACAGTTCCAGTTTAAGAGGGAAGTTATAGCACTTGATCACCCATACAAAAAGAGAAAACGTTTTCTACTTATTAAATTTTTTCCATCCTCCATGATATTTTAGTATGTTATTGACACAATGAAAAACTAAATTTATAGGTTTTCCTTTTTCTCAAAATTTGCAATACAACTTTTTTTTTGTTTAAAGCGAAACTTATAAACCTAGAATATGTTATGCTGAAGCGATCGACATCAAAATCAAAGTGATTTGAAAACGTTTTCTCGGAAATGGAATTTCATAGAAAATTGCAAAGATATTCTTCCCATATTAAGGTGCCGTAGTTTCAGCTCTTTTAGATAACGGTTGCTAAAAATGTAATTAGCAAGCTTGAGGATTTTCTCCAGGGACTTCATCGATTCGAATTTTAGACTTTCTTTCCAAAGAAAAAAATTACGAACATAGGTCTAAAACGCACTTTAAACATTTGTCACAATTTTAGAACAAAAGTTAAAAATATGAAAATTGCTTCTAAAAATGTACAATTTTGTTTTGAGGCAACATTGATTACTTTTTTTCGTTAAAACTAACTACAAAATATAATTCAAAAACATGATGTCCGCGGTCCCGAGCACGCACATCCATCTCGCTCGCGTTTACGCTTAGTGAGAGTGAGAGAAGAACACGGTCCAACGGGGGCTTAAATAATTGTACATTATTGTTTTTGTTTTTGTGTACTTTATAAGAAGAAGCCAATTTACTGATAAATTGTATACCACATTAATAATACGAAAATAACCTACATTAAGACATTAGATTATTGTATAGATATTATTGGCCCTTTATCCGTATTTGTGACAGACTGTACCGGTCGTCTTTTTTCTACAGAAATATAGTATTTTTCTCAAAATATTGAAACAAAAAAGTATATTTGAGGCGAATTGCGGCGTTTAAAAATCCAAGTCGCATCGCATACGATGTAATATCTGTGACATTTGTATACCCCTTTCTATAGTACAATTGATTCAAATATAGTACGATACTATATTATAGTATGGGTGGCAATGGCAACCCTAGGGGCAGCCCTAGCGCGTAACTAGCATGATGTTAACGGCGTCAATACCACGATAGTTGTCTCTATTTTTAACTGTAAAGGAGCATAATATTACACGCAGACAAAACCTATTTATTTGAACCAGGAAAATAGAAAATTGAATAGAACTTTGTCTTTTCATGTGAACATTGGTGTCTTAGAAGAAAAATATTTTACAGTACATATGGTGCTACTTTACCGCACTAGTGCTGAAATTAGCATATTACGTTACTATGTCGAACATTTAAAGGGCTATATGTACTGTAAAACGTTGTACGATACATGTGCGAATAGGTAATTCGCAACTCGTGTCGATTTAAAACACTCCCTTTGGTCGTGTTTTAATTTATCACCACTCGTTTCGAATTTCCTATTTTTCGCACTTGTATCGTAATGTACTATTAAGGACCTATTCTACTTGTCGTGTGCTGCAGTTCCTTATGTTATTATCACAGACGGCTTACCATCAGGTGGGCCGTATGCTTGTTTGCCACCGTCGTAGTATAAAGTTTCTTCTGACTTGAACAAGTAAGCAATGAAGAAGTGTACACTAAGTAGTAGTCTAAGTAAGTAGTATTCTACTTACTAGAAGAAGAATTGGCCACCACATCTATAGCAGATGATTGTTGCAGCGTCGGGTAAAATCAGGTAAAAATGAGTACATAGTACATAGGTGTAATATCTATGTAGGTAGGTAATAATAATGAAGCAAAGAAACCATGAGAAAATCCCATTGCGTTTTCCCGTAAAAACAAAATAAAAACACAGAACCCTAATTGATGGCTTTACTAAAACGTAACTTTAGAAGTAAATAAAATAAATACACTTCTACAGTTTACAAATTGCCTGTATGGCTGTCACACTACATCGTTCGTGTCATCCACGATGACGCGCAGGTTTGTCAAATCTAAGCTTTAATAATATGACAATACGAATCAAGGCCTGCGTCGTCGTGAACGACATGATCTATAACGACAGATGTAGATTTATAATCGTTTCCTGAGAAATAAATTTATATCTTGTTAAAATTTTACGAAATTGGGTGACATTGATGTAGGCTGAACTTTGATGTTTATATTCTAGTTACAAAGTTGAAATAATTATTGAAGGAAATGGACTGTTTGCGGAAGTTTTTTAGTATTTTAGTTGGTTTTGTGGTCATATATCAAGTCAAATCGAGCGAAAAAACTTTATTAGAATTCGTTGGCTGGTAAAGTCAAAGTTTAGCTCGGCCGTTCGGCTGTTTCCATCAAATTTTGTGAGCCAGTTCAAACTTCATACTTCAAAAACCGTTTATTCAAGTAGGCTTAAAAATAAGCAGTTTTGACTAGTCATAAATATCCCATCAAAAACATTTTCATGTAAAATGTTGCCAAGACGAGACCATATGGCTCGCACTGTCGAAAAGTTATCAGATCTCTTGTAAAGCCAAGCTTCTCACTCGACAAGCCCTAACTTCACAAACTCTACACCTTAGTCAAAATATATCGCTTGGCCGTTTCGCTACCGTCACATGGGCGTAAGGTGAAAAAATTATTCACTATTTATTATTTTTTATTTTACAATACTTCTTGTAGTAGCGATCTCTTCTTCTATGGCTTTTTTGGGAATGTGGTCATTTTCAAGTCAGTCACGTAGTCATACCAACGCAGATGGGCTTCTCTCATTGTGTAGTGTGTAAGTTTAGCTTTTACATTTACAACAAGAATCGTGCTGTAATTAAACATCGAACATCCTTGTATATAAACGCTTGTTTAACGCAAATAAACGATCATTCATTCATTCATTTGTCTGGAATCCTAGCAAACTTAAACGCTCCGCGTACTTATTCGTTCCTTATATTAAGCGCGTGACTTCCGTAACGTGCATTTTCTGTTTTTTCCACTTTTCGTGTCGGCCAGCATTCAGAGCCATGAAGAGAGGATCTCACTGCTCTTTTATACACATTTATTCGAACTCTACTATTGAACCCAAAAATTATCAATTCATAACAATGATATCCGCGGTCCCGCGGGCATGTACAGTCGCTCACGCTCAGTAAGAGAAAGAGAAGACCCTGAATTCACAGCGCCTTAACCTAATAAATCACCTGAACCCTCATGAGACTCACGAATCTCATGACATTACCTCAACACCCTTGATCCGTTGACCTTTCACACAATGGCGGAGCGAATTATGAAAGCGTTTGACAACTGTCGTTCCTAGCACAATGTGTTTGACGTACAATGGATGGAAATTACATCAATAACTATTTTAACTAGCGGGAACTGACGGGTGTCAAGGCTAACATAGTTAACACTGCACGGCGGTCTAGAGTGTGAGCGAGATAGCGCTATGTAGGAATGTTCCGCTCACACTCCAACCAGTCTGAAGACCGGACTGCTCAGACACGCCATACAGTAGAGCCTCGCTAATCCGGTGATCCCTGTAATCCGGACGGTCTCGCGCGGGCGCTCTTTGCAACAATTGGTATGAACATCGATTCCGGATGGATTGAACGACTGTCACTCTCAATATCGTACGACTAGATTGACATTCACTAGGTATTGCAAAAAGGTAAGCACACGTCGTATGGAAACTGCAATACGGCCACATGGGCACGAAATTCTTTAAACGATATACTTATCTTTCTTTTTTATATTCAGGTTGAATCTCAAAAAAATCTAAATATTTGAGATTTGGCCGTATTTTATATATCCTTACTTCCTTGCTAATATTTTACCTATATGTTCAAAGTCTATCTCTTGTGAACAACATATACTTATTACTTTACACTGATTCTCGTTTATGGTAAAATGTTGCCAGCGATTAAAAACTGATGGTAAATACTTGTTTTACGGGATTTGTCTATACCATCTCATTACTGGTGCCTGTTCCATTACATGGGTGTTTACTATAGTCGTACGACATTTGAGAGTACAGTACCCCTAGTGTAACTTTGATCGACATCATAACGTGACGAACGCGTTTGCGTTAAGTCTCATTTTGTATAGGATTTTGAGGTTCTAAAACGTCCCGCTTGGCGCGCTCTTTCGAAATCCAATACAAAACGAGACTAAACGCAAACGCGTACGTCACGTTTGGAAATCGAATTTATTTACACTAGGGGTACTGTACTCATACAATTAATCCGGTATCGATGTTCATACAAGTTACATGTTATGTAATGTATGAAGGAAGACTGCAGTCTTGGACGGAAGCGCTCCATTACTGGGGCCAGAGTTCACTGGCACACGGGGATCTCATAGAGTTGTTACAACAGAACAGATATATAGAGTTGTGGCGTAACTGGTGAGCGAAGAGCTGGCGGCTTCCTCGCACAACGTATCAGCATTGCAATACATCGAGCGCCACCAGTATCCTTGGTACAATGCCTCAAGGGACTAATTTAGATTTAAGCTAGTTATAGTTAATACCTCTGTATGTATACGAAGTATATGATGAGAGATAAATAGTTTTAAATTTCACCTTTATGATATTAATTAAACATGTACAGAAATTTGTTCGTCGACACGACCCTCTATTTATTTGCGACAATACAAATATACCCTTTTATACAAATAAATCATTGTTATTGGATAACAATGATTTATTTGTATAAAGGATCCTACTTATTATGATAGTAGATTTTTTTCATAAATTATAACACGTGAAAAATTCACATAGTTATACACCAACGTTTCACAAAATGTGAAAACAATCTATTTTTTTTGTTGTCTTGTTTTTGACCCCTGTGTCACGCTTGTATCTATATGTCTTCTATCAAATAAATAAAAAAGTCGAGTGCTGTATATAATAAAGTTCATCTCAACTCCGTCACATTTTTTGGGGACAAAAAACAATGCAACGAAAATAATTTTGATCCAACTAAGAAAGTGAATGACAGTATAAACACAGATAATAAACGCCCATAGAAAAAAGTATGGGGGTAATATCATCTCTTGTGGATCTACGAGGAGTATCGCTTTAAGATGAGTCAGTATTTTTATCTACCGTAATGCATTGGGCGAAGTCCACCGGCCCGATTCGAAGAATGAGATACGATAACGATAAGTTCTCATTTAGATATCGTTTGTATGTCGTATAATTGACAGAAGCAGCTCGATTCGGGTAACCACTTCACTTTGACGTTAGAAATATCGTAGATAGATCTTATTGGGATCACAGCGGAATCGAAATAAACGTCAATTTTGACGTGTCCTTTAGTTATCGATCTTTTAAAGATCTTTCCAAGATCGTAAACGTGTATTGTATTGTATTGTATTCGGGCGATTTTTCCGCAACTCGACGACTTGCGCCTATTTTGCGTGATATGTTGGGGGTGGGCTAGTCCTGCCAGCCAGCTCCTCGAGGAATCCTATCAAACCTTTGATGTTGAGTAGGACCTCGGGGAGGTCTCTCGGAGATCCGATATCCGATAAACGTGTCTTAATCATTCTTCGAATCGGGCCGCACATCTCCCAATCGGAGTTCGAATATACAAAGAAGATGGAGTTTTGATAGTTCTTATATTAATTCGCCGCAAAATTGCATAACCACGTCGACAATTAATATCATTCTGACCAGGGCCGAATTTAGGGGAGGGCAACCGGGACTACAGCCCCGGGGCCTCCACAAAAGAGTGGCCCCCACAATAGAGACTTCAGAAAATTGACCATTATATTTGGAAAATAATTTGGGGCCAGGGGGTCTCCACTCCTTTGTTGCCCCGAAGCCTAAAGACCTCTAAATCCGGCTTTGATTCTGACTATTCTGAGTCCCCTTAAATCGTCTTATACGTCATACATGAAACTAAATTTCATTTAAAATTTTATTTTGTTATTTGTATTTGCGTGTAGTAAGACTGTAATGCTATTAAACCGCGGGCCAGGAGCATATTTCGTCAGTCATCGCCTCCCGGCTGATACTTTTCAGATGATATTTCTGATGAACAGATGATAGTTTAGATGCTTTTTTAAACTAAACAAACCGTCATTCAGCCGGTTCTATCGCGGTGGAATGGCCGTCAGCTGTAAAATGAACATGTAAAAATATGCACCTTACCACTTTATGTGTGGCAAAGTATGCGTAATGTGTAAATTGCGTAATCCGTTGATGGCTTTTTAGGCGTTAACGCCTGATGAAATGCTTCATGCAAAGTTTCATGATTTGTTATTGCTATCACAAAAGGTATAGCGCTTATTTTTAACATGTTCATGCGACCAGCTGATGTTCTTACCACCGCGATATAACCGGCGGACGATTTTTTAAACTAACAACAGCATCTGAACTATCATTTGACAAAGTATCAAACGGGAGGCGATGACAATTTTTTTTGTTTTACGTGTTTCGGTGGCTGCCATTCCTCAACCCACCATTGGAGCAGCAGCTGACGTCCACGAGGGTTCATCATACCTAGCCGATAACCACTACACGAGTTTTTAGCCGGGAGGGAGGGATGTGTACATTAATAATAATAAAATAAATAAATGAATGAATTGTATCATCTACATCACATGTTTTTGCACCGCGTATAACTTATCTGCTTTGCCTAAAGGTTGACTGGTAGAGAATGCCTTATGGCATTAAGTTCGCCTTTTGTACAGTGTGTTTTCTAATGTGCAATAAAGATTAAATAAAATAAATGGCGCCATGTGTGTAAAAGCAAATTGCCTAACAAGTAGGTGAACTAAATTCAATTGAAAAAAATAAAAGCATCGTTTGCAGAGGATTTTCCTTGATATATTATAATTGATTTAAATTCAATTGATCGATTAAACGCAACAATGTATACAATATCGCATGCGTTTTGTTGCAAGGTGAGTGGAGCCCTTTAATTGTTATATCGTGAGTCACCGCGCAGGCGCGAAGGAAACCATTGTTTTGATTTTGTTGCATGCGTTGCATTCTTGCTTGCATATTTCATACGTTAATATGGATTAACACTAAAATATGCAGTGCTAAATTACATGATTAATCAAAGCGATATAGATTTTTTTAAGTAATATTAAATGTCAGTTTTTACTACCAGGTTTTTTGTCTGAAAAATGAATTTTGGGCATATATGTCATTTACCATACTACGCCACTATACTAGTGCTACGCCAAATCTTGGGATTAGTTGTCAAGCAGACCCCAGACTCCCATGATCCGTACGTGGCAAAATGCCGGGACAACGCGAGGAAGATTTTATTTACCACACTGTGTTTTATCTGCAGTCACTTTTCTATTTCTAATGAACTAGAATCCATTAAGGGGCTCCCCGCGGTTTTCATCGATTTTTGACAAGTTTTGAGTCGTAACTCCTAATTTTGCATTACAGATAGAATTATAAGACAAACGGCTATCGGTCTTCAATCTTTTATCTCCATTGTGGTCTGCCGGATTTTGAAAGAAAACAATACTTATTTTTATATGATTTTTTTGAACATTGTCTAAAAATACACTTTTTTCGTTACTTAATTGCTGTGAAGGATCTTACATGTCTACATATTTGGGTTCGAAATCTACATATTTGGGTTCGTCTTTGACGTCTCTAAAAACTGGTCAGAGATTTTAATTTTAAACTAATTAACACAAAAGTTATGGCCAGAAAACCAGGTTTCTGGCCTAAAATTTTTCAACTTTGATGTGAAATATCTCGAAGACAATGAACTTTCAAGTAAATATGGAATATTATATTGCTTATAACAGTTGCTGTTAATATGATAAGCTACAAAAAAAAAACATTAGAGAACTAAGGGATTCAGAGCGAAGGTCATTGGCACCAGGGAGTCCCACAATAAGTAATTTGTTTATTGTTAACTGTCATCGTTATAACTCGGTGTCATACTCGGTGCTCGGTATTTATTGAAACAATGAATTTATAGCTTTTGAATACCACCAGTTTGACTCACATATTCGCAAGAGTGGGCGTAACTTACTTTCTATGCATCTCGCTCGTACTGGCATATTAGTGCGAGCGAGATGTATAGAAAGTTACGCAGACGTTAGCGAATAGGTATGTCAGTTTGACACTGCTAAGGCAGTCATGGTAAGGTTAGGTTAAGGTCATGTTATTACCTTACATTCGATTTACCTATGCACCAGAATGCCATATTACCCTTTATCTTAACGACAACAATTCAGATGGTTGTAATAGCCTCTAAACAAAATAAAACCTTATGTTCAGAAACACAAATTCAATGTAAATATAATGCCAATCTAATATCAACCCATCATCTTGGTTAAAGTGCTCTTTCACATGGGACTACAATCAATAATGAGTCCAAATTATTTTTTATTAATTATACTTCAGGATGTAACTAAAATAGTGGGGATCCGTAGGGCATTTTCGGTATTGTGTTCTGATAAGAAAAAAGTACCTGCCGAGGTTTTCCCGAGGGTCTACAGTATGAGGTTCTTCAAAAAAGGAGTGTACAGATTTTTAAAGGGTCGGCAACGCGCATGTAACACCTCTGGAGTTGCAGGCGTCCATAGGCTACGGAGACTGCTTACCATCAGGCGGGCCGTATGCTTGCTTGCCACCGTCGTAGTATAAAAAAAAAGTAAAAGAAAAAATATTTCCTTGCGAAAACATTTTTTTTCTATGGGGCAGGTCGTTTAAGTCTGCTAATTCTCCGTAGGTACAAAGACCAAAAAAAAGCCTTCTACTTTTCCTAATTTAATTAAATGTAAGTACAGACAAGGTAAGCTATCTTGACGTGTCTTTCTATTGAAAAACACTTTTGAAAAATAAGTCACGGCAAATATATAACAATTATAAAGCATATACGATCATTTTCATTCTTTTGCTTTCATAAATAGTTACTGATTTAACCATTTGCGGTTATTTAAAAAAAAATCTAAAATTCAGACAGCATTGCTATTTGATAGTCCTAAAAATACTGCGTAAGAAAAAATACAAAAAGATGAGGTTATAAAGTGGTCATTTTTGCCTTACAATACAGATTGCGGCCTATAAATGGTTAAAGGGAATTAAATGCGCCTTTTGTACTAAGGTTCTTTTGTGCAATAAAGTTTAAATAAATAAATAAAGCCTCCTCTACTATCGTTTTGTTTTAGGAAAAAGGTAAACATACTTGACGTCTTTTTATTGAAATAAGCTTTTTAAAAATCAGAAACTATTACTTATGAAAACAAAGTAATGTAAATTATCGTATATTATTTATAATTGTCACATATTTGCCCTGACTTATTTTTTAAAAGTGTTTTTCAATAAAAAGATAAATCAAAATCGCTTACCTTTTTTTCTAAAGCTACAAAACGCAGTTTAAGACGTCAGAGACAAGATACAAAGTGCAATTAAAGCCGGTTGATCGGCGGATCCAATACGATTCCAATATAATTTCAATAGATGCACGAGAATACGGCCACAGATGGGTATAGCGTCTAAATATGTTTCCTTTTTATTATCGTGTAAATTGACTTTAGCGCCCGAGGGTTACATTTAGATTGGATTGAGCTTTGACAATGTGTAGTTTGTATGCAGGTAACAGAAAAATGGTATTACAAGTACTATTGTAGTTTAGAAACGAAGAGTAATTCAGTTCCAGATTATTTTATTTGCGATAAGTACATGTACATGCAAATACAGTTATACGGGTATATACAATTATTTACAATATATTACATCAATCTTGTGGTATATGAATGTCAAATATTATTATTATAAAAAGTGATCCTTACAATATATTCATAAAACAATTTAATTAAGTGCGTTGGCAAAATATTCGTCAATAGTGTAGAATGGTCTATTTATAAAATAATCTCTTACTTTTATGTCAAAGGTTTTTAGATTACTGCATTGTTTTATGTCGGTACTTAATTTATTAAAAAATTTTGATTGCGATATTGTTAAGGCTGTTATTGAAGTGGATAAAGTTAGATTTAGTCTGAACAAATTTCGATTTATTTCCGAGATTAAAATTATGAGTTTCTTCAGCATTTGCATATAGAAGAGTTGAAAAACAGGCGAACCAGGCATGTCATTCGTAGTGATATAGGGTCCGTGCGCGTTGGAGGGTCTGCCATTTTCTTGTGCATAGTAGATTCTGCCATCTTGTGGGCTACATCGGAACAATAAACATCACATTTACGCCTCGCGCCAAAAATCTGACGGCTCCTGTGCTGCCTCCTACAGTTCATGCACGCTCCCTATAGGAATATCATAATAAATGTCAAATTCTATGAAAATATGACGTTTATTATGCCACCCCCACAACTATCTAACCCCCTTAATCATAACACTTTACAAGCCTCAATTAAATAGTTATATTTTTATCCTTTGTGTATTTGAAAATACATACGTCAAAATGACAGACATAATGTGGCTTTCCTTAGAGAAGGGTCCTTATGCACATGAAGCATAAGGACCCTTCTCTCATGGAAAGCCACATAGATAGACAAACGATTAATAGCTAGAGACAGTTCAAGCTAAGATTCTGATAGCCTAGACGGTGCAAGTGTTATTTTAAACGTCAAACTTCTATGAAATTATGACAGTGTACTTAAAACTTGTACTGTCTGGGCTATCAAAATCGCTGCCAACTTAGCTTGGTCTGACTCTAATGGAAGCTTGTTGCGCGTTTATAAATAAAACGTCATAAGACTATGTTTTGTGATAAATAGATTGTCAAACGTACCATTACGAAATAGCCTTAATAAATGCCAATAATGCTAATTACTAGCATTTACGACACAAGACAGTTGATTCTGACTGTCCAAAACAGTATTTATCACCACATCCTTTTGCTACGTCAACATCTAACATATTTTAAATAATAATCGACCCTGTAGTTATAGAAGTAAGGTTCAAAGTCAAATGACGAATAATGATAAATAAGGGCGAATTGTAGGGTGACCAAAACAGCGTAGTCACGCCTCCCTTATCAAACCGTTTAATAACCTTAAAAGGTTCTTTTTGAGTGCGTTCCTTAATGACATAATCGTGTAAAAGGGGTATTTTGTTGAAATGTTTTGATTTATTTCTTGATAGTGATCAGATTAAAAGATAAGTTAAAAACAGAAAATACTTGTGACAGTAAAACTAGCATGATAGTGCATGTTTTCGGTACAAAACTGACGCGAGATAATGACAAAAATAAAAACAACCCTCTCTATGCCTTATATTAGATATCTATTTCTTTTAGTTTATCTTTTAACGTAAATTGGCTTTTGCCTGATTGACTCCTTAACCTTTTAAATTTAGTTTTATGATGTTTTTTCTTACAATCTTCAATATTATTTTTTGTAATTAAAGTTTAATTCTTAAACTACTCCTAATTTTCAATGTATACATAAATACACTTTATTACGATTCATAAATGATTTTAAATATCCTACATTGCCGGATTTGGATTGGTAACCCCGTACACCATTAAAAAAGTCCACAGTCAAGTTCAAGTTTGCAAATTATAACTAAACCATCACGTAATGTACAGGTTATAACCACACTACGCCATGATGCTGATTCCAGTTTAAATCTAGATTCTAGACACAATCTAAAGCCTGCACTTAAATCTTCAAATCGCTTAAGAATGCAGATCCATTAAATTGCTATTACTAGCTGATTAAATGTCAATCTACAACCCACATATCAGTAAATGCAATCACGACTTTAATTCAAGAAAAAGAAGGTTCAGAATTAATTGAAAGATTCATCGGAAATGATTCGTCTTTATTACGTGCAGTTTTAGAGCTGATTGATGATTCTTTAATTGTAAATCGAGTTAAGTAATCTAATTCTTTATTGCTACAAATTATGACATTGAACGGTATATTTTAAGTCCATAGACATTATAAATATATAGTTTTTCACACAAGTCTTACCCGCAACTCTTTCCGCGTCGAAAAAGCCACTTTCGTTTATACTTCTTCCCATTAAATTAAAGGTACCTTAGGAAATTATTTTCAGTGTAAAAAACAATGTGTTTTACTGCCAAAATCTCTGTATGTCTTCAACCAAATGCGTCCAGCCTAAAACATTTTACAAATCAAACTTAACATTTTCTTATTTTAAAATAATGTTCTTCTAACCACGTAAGGCCCACCATAGACAATTTTCCTATTTTTAATTTGAACCTTGATAAGTAAATTGGGATGAATTTCATTGGTTTGAAAAAGCAATGAAACAAAAGAAATGTTTCTTTATTTGGCCCACGAAAGGTTCTATTGTGACCATTATGTACATTGAGCCTTAGGAGGTTAAGGGACCTTAATCACGAAGTTCAATATTTAAAATTACTAATCTAATTTTTTCTTCTATTGTTACAGGTAGCACGACAGATCTTACACCAACACTAATAGGCATATACGACTCCTTGCTAGAGCCCAAAAGCCTAAGACCAGAAGCTAGCGCTCTAGAGAAGGCTAAAGATGCAAGAAATGACCCACCAGTAGACCTCATGATCGAAGAAACGCCTAAAGATCCCTCCAAGATGGTAGGCAGTGTCAAACTACCCATAGCAGCAGTTAATAAAAGTTCCCTATACAAACGGTGCAATGGTGAAAGTGATACCAGTGAAAAAGTGCAAAGGACGTTTAAAGACAAAGTTTCAGAGACAGCTTCATTTGATAATTTATCGCCGAATGTAAAAAGGATGATTTCAAGTGCAACAGAGACTACAACGTTAAAGTTTCAAAGGAAAGGGAATAACGCTAGAACTTCTACTAGACAACGATCGAATATACCTCTGTTTGGAGCGACATCGAAGCTAACTCAATCTGGTGTTGATATCTTAGATTCTGTAGAAATTTACGATCAACCCTGTGGTATTAAGAGCTTTGGTAAAAAAGTTGAAGAAGAATCTCCATCGAAATTACCTCTAAAGCCTGATTTTAGAATAGACGAACAAACAACATACGATGTCCCAACGAATAATAGACCAGCAATTTACGATGTGCCTGTAGCAAATAAGACAGCATTCGAATCTCTATCATTACCATACATCGACCAATCTATTGAGCTCTCTATATCTTCAAATGATAGAGAATTCGATATAAAACTGTCATCAAAAGACAATTCTCCTCAAAAACCAGTAAAGACCGAAGTGCCTTCAGATACATTCCCCAATGGAACCAATAGTTTAAATAGAAAAGACTTTGTTAGTAAGATTGAGAGTCCGTCAAAACTAGCCAAAAGTGGTCCTTATCCCGAAGTAGTAGGATCGACGGGTAATTTGAAAACGATACCAACGAAAGAGACATTGCATCCACCGCCCATAGAAGTGACTAGACCGCTTTCTATGAGTTCCATTGCTTCTTCTAGCTCGACCTCAAGTAGTGGTGTCCAGAATAAAGGAGGAGTAAACTCTGCGTATTTGGCGTCTATCGAAAGTTTGGATGACCATAGTGATGCTGATATTGCTTCGGCGAATGGTAGCAATAATTTTGTGAATAGTGCGGGCATTTTGAACAAAGGCGCGACAGAAGAGAGGCACACAGAGACGATACCACGTAAGTTATTTTTTCCTCAATTTATACAAGAATTGACTTGATTTTGTGTTTTTATAAGTCACATAGTACGTCGCATCTAATTCTCAACCTATTGCAATGTGAATTGTATTTTTTGTTCTTTGTAAACTAGTTTGTCAAAAGAGAAGGGGTTTGATTTGATTGAATTGTTCCTGATATTTTGATCCCTTAAAGGCGGGATTCCACCAGTCTGTGGCACAAGCATATTCAGTACAAAAATGCTTGTGCCGCACAGTGCCGCACATTGGTGCAATATTTGGATCTTTCGCGAATTTTACATAGTTACATTACTTACATTATGTGCATTAACTTTCCAAAAAGCGAGCCTTTCGCAAAAAGACGAATCCGTGACACACTTTTTCGGACCATTATAATATTTCAGGGCAATCCTGGAACGAGGTGTCAGGGCTATCGCAGTTGGAGCGCGTATGCGCGGAAATCGTGCAGACGGAAAACGTCTACGTTGAGGACCTGCGACAAGTCGTTGAGGTAAGTTGATTACTTCTTTTTGTTCTGATCTGATGTATCATGTAGGTACAATCGTTCGCACTAATAACTGGCAATTTTTAAATCTCTAATACTCTGCTGGTCAGTTCATAGTGTTACTGTTAGTATGTGGTAATCCACTCCTATTTCTTTTTTTTAAGTATCTTTGTGTTTTTTTTGTTTCGTTTAAGTTTACCACTACTTCTGATTTGTTTAACGGAAATAACAATGTCGTATTTTTATCTGTTATTTTTATTTCTGGCGTTATTTAATCAACATTGTTAAGGCTATAATTAGCTCCTATACACGATTTTTAGCATTTTTAATAGAGTTATCATTTTCATTACTATCATCGAAGGGATCGCTTTTCTTATTAGCGCCATAGTAGCTAATTGAAAATAAAGCTAGGCATAGAAGTTATCAATAATTTATTGATATTTAATTCGCGAATATTTATAATTCTTACACATTCTATGTGTATGTACACCAACTAACTATTTCTAACGAATATACGAGTACCTACTACATTATTACATGTCCATGTTTGCTTCGCTACTAAAATTGTCACCCATTGGATAGTGATGATAATTTGTGTCACAAGTGATACATTAATTAATTGGATGGTATTTGAGTTGAGACATGATAGGTATAGATATTCAATTAGAATTTTTTGAATACTAGCTCCCTAATTGATGCGTCCGTTAACCTTAATAATAATAACATACACGATTATTAATCCATCATGAATTTCACTTCTCTAAAATGTTCGCTTAATAACAAAACATCAGAAATGTTTATATACTCAAACAGACATACCGACATAATTAAACAGTTCAACTCGGACCACGGGATGTTAGTTCGTCATAAAACAAACATAATCTAAATAGACAGGCGTTAAAGCAATCTTAAAATAGTCTAAGCGAGCGATACATTTCTACTATAATGTTCCTTTAATTTTAAATTCTTCGCATCCTTTGAAATTCGAACTGCATTTTTGAAAGAACTCCCAAAAATGTTTTCATCAACTATTTTACTTCCGAAAGTAGAATGTTTCCAATGAATCTCATATTTTTCTAAATTGTTTTGTAATAATTATTTCGGTAATTTACTGAACAGATTTTTAGGTTTTTTTGTGCATTTAGCACAAAAGTTTGAATTCAAAGTTTTCAAATTTATTATAAAGAGATGTCTTGAGACCGCTCGCTCGCGTTTAAACTCGTGTAGTCTAAGACTGATGTCAGTATGTTCTTGGTACCTACTTTATGTATTTTAATTTACCCAGTTTATGAAATTCGCTAAAGAGATTTTAATCCCTTTTAACTCTTATTTTTGCTTTGACATTATATTATTCACTTTTAGTTTCTTTCAAATTAGAACTGTAATGATTATACTTAATGCAAAGTCACTGTTTCTTTTGAACTAAGTTAGCTTCCTAAGCAACTATCGACTATAATGTTAAAATAGTTACAAAAAAACTGTGCGGGCGAAAAAACCTTATCCGTTTGGAATAAAGCTTGTATTTGCTTGAAATTTAGTTTTCTCAAGCTTGTCTTTCGTTGCAGACGTTTTCCGATGTCTTTGAAATATAACTCTAACCTAATTTATTGCGGAAACTGTTAAATCATTTTATTTAAATTTTTAATGGCGTAGGAAATTCGAGGAAGTTATTTTTCAGATGTGTATTTAATGGACGTTTCCGAATTCCAAAAGCTGTAGGGGTTCGTTTTTAATATGAGAATTAAAATATTATGTATTGAATTCACTTAAAATAATATACATATAATAGTAAGATAAATTTGTACAGTCAGATATAATTAGGTACGAGTACGATACGAATGTGCATTTTGCTAAGAAATTTGTTTTTGTAATACACAAAAGATGCAGTCATATCTGATCTATTTAAAATGCAAAAATTTTGAATTATTAGTACGGCAGTACAGAGTACATACAATGAATTCAGTCGACCGGCCATATGCCGCAATGTAACGAAGATAGCATGTAAGTACTTTATCCGTCTAAATGGGGCTTTAAGCATTGTTTCTTATGTTTCACATGGAGGCAATGTTGAGGATGTTTACGGGAAAAAATCACGGGCATCAACTTATCTTGTTACTGAACTTAACATCACTGCATCACTGCGTATGCAATTGATACGTAGTGATGTTAAGTTCAGTAACAAGATAACATTAAGAATAACTTGCTTCACCTGTAAAAAAGCTTTTTTGTTTTTTTCTACAACAAAAATTTAAGGCACAAGTTTTGTTTCAGTGATTCTTTATCATACAGCTTTTAGGGTCTGTCATTAAAAGGAAAATAATAGCGTTCAAGGAGTATAGTTGCCGAAATAATATTTGCAATAATCTCCAACAACTTGAATAATAAATGCGATGCCGATTGTATTCTGTCATAGATTATAAAATCCTCTTTAATATCCTAACCCAACCAAGTCCCGAAGTACCGTAAAAATTCACCTTCCTTAACCAGACCAGTTCTCCCACTTGGAACACTTCCATGCATCCAACAAACCGTCACTTTGACAGACCATCCATCTAACTGTACCAAATAAATAGACCTCTAATTGTAACATACTCACTCTCAATGATAGCTCTATCAATACTGGTTATAAACATACGTTTTATGCGTGCGATGTAAGCGATTTTCAACTTTATTTCCATCAGCATTACGTCAAACGACACGCATTGAACTGAATCTTAATCCTATAGTAAAATCAGATACAATCAGGCACTCACTGCACGCGAATACGTAGTGTGCTCTCTGTCACACCTACCCGTCGTAGGTAACTATGACAGAGAGAACACTACGTACTCGTGTGCAGTGAGTGGTTGATTTTAGTTTAGTCGCAATCTTTTTTCTGCGTGTATTTAAAAACAAACTCAACCTTAACTTAAAGGGATAAGGTTGATATTGAATGCATGGTTTTATAGGTCGTAACGGGATGGCCCAATATGGGGATGATTGGTGACAGTGACTGGGAGATCTTTAAATGTCTAATGCATTTTTGCACTAGCCTAGACTCGACAGACCGTTATGTTCCTAGATTTATTATAATGATGTATACCTAGATTTAATATTGAAGTCTGTTCTGAGAAAAAATGCGTAATCTTACAAAAACAAATTCTAAGAAATATTAGAAAAATACACTTATAGAAGTAGGTATGTAAACTCCCATTTCCCAATTATGGACATGGGATCCTATAATGGGAAAATCCAATAAAAAATCGTGTAAGTAGGTTTGTTTCATATACCTAAAAGTAGGTACCATAAATTTTTAGAATGTGTCCTAAAACTGCTAAATTATACAGTGTCCGAATGAAGTTTCAGTTTCGGTAGGATTCGGTATAAAAATCATGTTTAGGCCGAAAGCTCGATTTCGCCTGAAACTAGAGCTTGTTTCATCAAACACTTTTCAAGGGCTTCACTGAGGCAATCTTCACATTGGATGCGGAACCGCACGCCGCTCCGGTGCACATGCATAGCGCTGTCTCGCTTACACACCGGAGCGACGTGCGGATACCGTGCGGTACCGCAGTGTGATAACCGCGCGTAACCATCAGGGCTATAACCGCGAAAATCGAAGTCCGTCAATTACGGGCATTTTTCTCTATCACTCTAATTACGCCTTAGTGAGAGTAAAACAGAAAGATCCCCGCAATTTGCGAATTTTGGTTTTCGCGGTAGGCCCCCAGATACGTACAGTTATACGAAAGATTGATTCTAATTGAGAATCGTGAGCGTAGCGAGGGACTCAAAAACACGAGATGTAAAATAACTGCTCTCGTGTGACACATACAATTTTTCACCTCAGTAGTGAGAACAAAATTCAACATCAAGTAAAGTTAACCACATTTATTTACATGTATGAATGAAAGGCATCATCATTATGACGAAAGCTTCTAGAAATATTCCTGTATTCATGGCCTGGAGTGACGAAAGTAGGCTTGTTCGAGCTGCTGAGGTGAAAAAATAAATTTCGCTGAAACGGACCGCCGTCGCCGAACAGGTTTCGCATAAAGTTGCGTTTTTTATCGACGCCATCTAATGTCTCAATCTAAGCCAATTAGCCACTAAACCCCGTTTAACCGCCGTTTAGTATCAGGCTTTCACCGTTACGTCGCTTTCTAGAGCTTTTGCTAATTAAACACTTGGCGACAGGACATTTTGTACGGAAATAGTTTAGTCTTAGTCTAAAAGTAAGTAAGGAAATCCTGGGACTTACCTAATTTACGAATTATATTAACGATTCTTACAAACCTCGTTCTGCCGCGTTGATCATATTTTTCTTCAATAGGCAGGTCCACACAGAGTGAGCATACGCGCGAGGCTATTTCCTCACGCACAAACCGGCTAGTTTAGACGTGTACCTCGGCCGAGGCGGCGCGCTCGAGCGAGGAAAACGCGCGTGCCCCCTCGGCCGAGGCATGTCTACACTGTTAATAACACAAATACTAAACAGTTCCTCCTCTGGAGTTGCAGGCGTACATAGGCTACGGATATGCTTACCATCAGGCGGGCCGTATGCTTGTTTCCGACGTAGTATAAAAAAAGTTCCATGTTTTTATGTGGATTGGGTAGGTATGAAACGTCATCTTATTTACATAATAGATATATACAGAGATACGACTATTACTATAACTATGTAGTTTAAAACTAAAGAAGGCCTTTGAGGCATTGTACCAAGGATGCTGGCAGCATTTCCTCATTATATCGCAATGCTGATACGTTGTGCGACGAAGCCGCCAGCCCTTCGGCCACCAGTTACGTCAACCAGACGCTTCGCGATTTCTGCGGTGGCATCATGGTTCCATTTTTATCACTTGTCACTATGCCCGTCACTTTCACGCTTACATACTTGTTAGAACGTGACAGGCATGGTGACAAATGATATGTGCGCGCTGGGACGTCAATGCCGTCGTAAAGACGACCAGGAGCAACACCGATGTGTTGCGGGCCTTTGAGCGCCACGTCGACCAAGCAGTGATCTATTGTGACGGCCCTTTAAAGTTCTTTCTAATTCCCGTTGAATCCAGGTAGTTCCAGATTCTCTGGGCCGTAATGTTCTGTACCTTATGAGGTTGCAATACATGCCGCCCAAAAGACAGGATGTAGTCATAGGAATGTGCGTTGCATTCTCTCCTGGCAGAACCTGCATGTCGCATCTTGTTTATTTCCAATTTGAGACATGTGTTTGTTCAATTTAAGCCGACCACTGCTGAGTACTTAAACATTCCGCCGGACGATATAGGCCGGTTAGTTGTTTGGAGCTGTCAAATATTTGTTCTAACTGACAGGCCGATATCGTCCGGCGGCCTGTTAGTCAGTGGTCGGCTTTACAGTGCCCTGTCAAAATACTAGTCAGAAAAATAAAATTTACTATATGGAAGGTAGAGGCAAGGAACAGAATCTCCATATACCAAAAAGTGTCCGAGAAAAAACCATAAATAGGTGGCGCTACAATACCTAGAATACTTGAGAAAAAAATCTAATCATAGACAGCGCACTTCACTCCGTCAATAACGCCACCGGTGTGAAGTTAGCAGCCAAAGTTAGCAGCCGCCGATAACCCAACCAAATTAAGAAGTCAAAATTTTAAACGTAAAAAATGTCATAGAGAACCAGTAAAAGAGCACCTGATGCATGTAATTACAAAGTAAACAGACCAAAAAGGACTAAAATTAATGCAAAACTAAAATATATTCACTTTCGTCAAAGCACTCATGCTATCTGTAATATTGCCTAGTAAAAAGGCAAGCAAGAGGTTTTCAAAACCGTTTCCATGCAGATAGATAGCTACATAATCAAGCTAAAGAGCTGCTGAAAGCTTTAAGTGATACTCGACCATTAACTTGGAGAAAAGGGGAGACCAAGGCAAACTGAACACAAAATATTCGAAATAGTTGCAATATTCAAAGATTTTTAGCATGAAGGACGGCAAGCAAGGGATTATCGACCTATGTGATAGTTAGCTAGTAACACAACCAATAAATGATTGTGCATCACAAGTTGATACTCGATCGATAAGACTAGTCAATTTACTGAAAAGTAAAATATTTTTATAATCTAAGTTAAGCGGCTGCTGAGAGCTACGAGTGCTAAAACGACCAGCAAGAGGTTTTTGAAACCTGAACTATACAGCTAGATCATCAGGCTAAAGAGCCGCTAAGAGCTTAAAGTGATACTTTACTACTATCTAGGAGAAAAGGGAAGACCAAGGCAAATGTAGCCAAATTATTTAAAAATGTTGCAGTTTTCAAACATTTTTAGCATGAAGGACGGCAAGCAAGGGATTTTCGACCTATGTGACAGTTAGCTAGTGTCACAACCTACAAATGACTGTGCATCGCAAGTTGATACTCGATCGATAAGACTAGTCAATTTACTGAAAGGTAAAAAAAAATGATTTTCTTAGTTTAGTGGCTGCTGAGAGCTACAAGCGCTAAAACGGCCAGCAAGAGATCTTTGAAACCTGAAGTATACAGTTAGATGATCAAGCTACACAACTGGTCAGAGCTTTAAGTAAAACTAGACTACTATTTGGGGGAAAAGGGGAGACCAAGTCAAATATACCCAAAATATTTAAAATAGTTGCAGTTTTCAAAGATTTTTAGCATGAAGGACGGCAAGCAAGGGATTTTCGACCTATGTGACAGTTAGCTAGTGTCACAACATACAAATGATTGTGCATCGCAAGTTGATACTCGATCGATAAGACTAGTCAATTTACTGAAAAGTAAATAAAAAATGATTTTCTTAGTTTAGTGGCTGCTGAGAGCTACAAGCGCTAAAACGGCCCGCAAGAGAACTTTGAAACCTGAATAATACAGTTAGATGATCAAGCTACACAACTGGGCAGAGCTTTAAGTAAAACTAGACTACTATTTGGGGGAAAAGGGGAGACCAAGTCAAATATATCCAAAATATTTCAAATAGTTGCAGTTTTCAAAGATTTTTAGCATGAAGGACGGCAAGCAAGGGATTTTCGACCTATGTGACAGTTAGCTAGTGTCACAACATACAAATGATTGTGCATCGCAAGTTGATACTCGATCGATAAGACTAGTCAATTTACTGAAAAGTAAAAAAAAAAATGATTTTCTTAGTTTAGTGGCTGCTGAGAGCTACAAGCGCTAAAACGGCCCGCAAGAGAACTTTGAAACCTGAATTATACAGTTAGATGATCAAGCTACACAAATGGTCAGAGCTTTAAGTAAAACTAGACTACTATTTGGGGAAAAAGGGGAGACCAAGTCAAATATACCCAAAATATTTCAAATAGTTGCAGTTTTCAAAGATTTTTAGCATGAAGGACGGCAAGCAAGGGATTTTCGACCTATGTGACAGTTAGCTAGTGTCACAACATACAAATAATTGTACATCGCAAGTTGATACTCGATCGATAAGACTAGTCAATTTACTGAAAATAAAATAAAAAAATGATTTTCTTAGATTAGTGGCTGCTGAGAGCTACAAGCGCTAAAACGGCCAGCAAGAGATCTTTGAAACCTGAAGTATACAGTTAGATGATCAAGCTACACAACTGGGCAGAGCTTTAAGTAAAACTAGACTACTATTTGGGGGAAAAGGGGAGACCAAGTCAAATATACCCAAAATATTTCAAATAGTTGCAGTTTTCAAAGATTTTTAGCATGAAGGACGGCAAGCAAGGGATTTTCGACCTATGTGACAGTTAGCTAGTGTCACAACATACAAATGATTGTGCATCGCAAGTTGATACTCGATCGATAAGACTAGTCAATTTACTGAAAATAAAATAAAAAAATGATTTTCTTAGATTAGTGGCTGCTGAGAGCTACAAGCGCTAAAACGGCCAGCAAGAGATCTTTGAAACCTGAAGTATACAGTTAGATGATCAAGCTACACAACTGGTCAGAGCTTTAAGTAAAACTAGACTACTATTTGGGGGAAAAGGGGAGACCAAGTCAAATATACCCAAAATATTTCAAATAGTTGCAGTTTTCAAAGATTTTTAGCATGAAGGACGGCAAGCAAGGGATTTTCGACCTATGTGACAGTTAGCTAGTGTCACAACATACAAATAATTGTGCATCGCAAGTTGATACTCGATCGATAAGACTAGTCAATTTACTGAAAAGTAAAAAAAAAATGATTTTCTTAGTTTAGTGGCTGCTGAGAGCTACAAGCGCTAAAACGGCCCGCAAGAGAACTTTGAAACCTGAATTATACAGTTAGATGATCAAGCTACACAACTGGGCAGAGCTTTAAGTAAAACTAGACTACTATTTGGGGGAAAAGGGGAGACCAAGTCAAATATACCCAAAATATTTCAAATAGTTGCAGTTTTCAAAGATTTTTAGCATGAAGGACGGCAAGCAAGGGATTTTCGACCTATGTGACAGTTAGCTAGTGTCACAACATACAAATGATTGTGCATCGCAAGTTGATACTCGATCGATAAGACTAGTCAATTTACTGAAAAGTAAAAAAAAAAATGATTTTCTTAGTTTAGTGGCTGCTGAGAGCTACAAGCGCTAAAACGGCCCGCAAGAGAACTTTGAAACCTGAATTATACAGTTAGATGATCAAGCTACACAACTGGTCAGAGCTTTAAGTAAAACTAGACTACTATTTGGGGGAAAAGGGGAGACCAAGTCAAATATACCCAAAATATTTAAAATAGTTGCAGTTTTCAAAGATTTTTAGCATGAAGGACGGCAAGCAAGGGATTTTCGACCTATGTGACAGTTAGCTAGTGTCACAACATACAAATGATTGTGCATCGCAAGTTGATACTCGATCGATAAGACTAGTCAATTTACTGAAAATAAAATAAAAAATGATTTTCTTAGATTAGTGGCTGCTGAGAGCTACAAGCGCTAAAACGGCCAGCAAGAGATCTTTGAAACCTGAAGTATACAGTTAGATGATCAAGCTACACAACTGGTCAGAGCTTTAAGTAAAACTAGACTACTATTTGGGGGAAAAGGGGAGACCAAGTCAAATATACCCAAAATATTTCAAATAGTTGCAGTTTTCAAAGATTTTTAGCATGAAGGACGGCAAGCAAGGGATTTTCGACCTATGTGACAGTTAGCTAGTGTCACAACATATAAATATTGTACATCGCAAGTTGATACTCGATCGATAAGACTAGTCAATTTACTGAAAAGTAAAAAAAAAATGATTTTCTTAGTTTAGTGGCTGCTGAGAGCTACAAGCGCTAAAACGGCCCGCAAGAGAACTTTGAAACCTGAATTATACAGTTAGATGATCAAGCTACACAACTGGGCAGAGCTTTAAGTAAAAGTAGACTACTATTTGGGGGAAAAGGGGAGACCAAGTCAAATATACCCAAAATATTTCAAATAGTTGCAGTTTTCAAAGATTTTTAGCATGAAGGACGGCAAGCAAGGGATTTTCGACCTATGTGACAGTTAGCTAGTGTCACAACATACAAATGATTGTGCATCGCAAGTTGATACTCGATCGATAAGACTAGTCAATTTACTGAAAAGTAAAAAAAAAAATGATTTTCTTAGTTTAGTGGCTGCTGAGAGCTACAAGCGCTAAAACGGCCCGCAAGAGAACTTTGAAACCTGAATTATACAGTTAGATGATCAAGCTACACAACTGGTCAGAGCTTTAAGTAAAACTAGACTACTATTTGGAGGAAAAGGGGAGACCAAGTCAAATATACCAAACATATTTCAAAAAGTTGCAGTTTTCAAAGATTTTTAGTATGAAGGACGGCAAGCAAGGGATTTTCGACCTATGTGACATTTACCTAGTGTAACAACATACAAATGATTGTGCATCGCAAGTTGATACTCGATCGATAAGACTAGTCAATTTACTGGAAGGTAAAAAAAAAATGATTTTCTTAGTTTAGTGGCTGCTCAGAGCTACAAGCGCTAAAACGGCCAGCAAGAGATGTTTGAAACCTGAAGTATACAGTTAGATGATCAAGCTACACAACTGGTCAGAGCTTTAAGTAAAACTAGACTACTATTTGGAGGAAAAGGGGAGACCAAGTCAAATATACCCAAAATATTTAAAATAGTTGCAGTTTTCAAAGACTTTTAGCATGAAGGACGGCAAGCAAGGGATTTTTGACCTATGTGACATTTAGCTATTGTCAAAACATACAAATGATTGTGCATCGCAAGTTGATACTCGATCGATAAGACTAGTCAATTTACTGAAAAGTAAAAAAAAATGATTTTCTTAGTTTAGTGGCTGCTGAGAGCTACAAGCGCTAAAACGGCCAGCAAGAGATCTTTGAAACCTGAAGTATACAGTTAGATGATCAAGCTACACAACTGGTCAGAGCATTAAGTAAACCTAGACTACTATTTGGGGGAAAAGGGGAGACCAAGTCAAATATACCCAAAATATTTCAAATAGTTGCAGTTTTCAAAGATTTTTAGCATGAAGGACGGCAAGCAAGGGATTTTCGACCTATGTGACAGTTAGCTAGTGTCACAACATACAAATGATTGTGCATCGCAAGTTGATACTCGATCGATAAGACTAGTCAATTTACTGAAAAGTAAAAAAAAAAATGATTTTCTTAGTTTAGTGGCTGCTGAGAGCTACAAGCGCTAAAACGGCCAGCAAGAGATCTTTGAAACCTGAAGTATACAGTTAGATGATCAAGCTACACAACTGGTCAGAGCTTTAAGTAAAACTAGACTACTATTTGGGGGAAAAGGGGAGACCAAGTCAAATATACCCAAAATATTTCAAATAGTTGCAGTTTTCAAAGATTTTTAGCATGAAGGACGGCAAGCAAGGGATTTTCGACCTATGTGACAGTTAGCTAGTGTCACAACATACAAATAATTGTGCATCGCAAGGTGATACTCGATCGATAAGACTAGTCAATTTACTGAAAAGTAAAAAAAAAATGATTTTCTTAGATTAGTGGCTGCTGAGAGCTACAAGCGCTAAAACGGCCAGCAAGAGATCTTTGAAACCTGAAGTATACAGTTAGATGATCAAGCTACACAACTGGGCAGAGCTTTAAGTAAAACTAGACTACTATTTGGGGGAAAAGGGGAGACCAAGTCAAATATACCCAAAATATTTCAAATAGTTGCAGTTTTCAAAGATTTTTAGCATGAAGGACGGCAAGCAAGGGATTTTCGACCTATGTGACAGTTAGCTAGTGTCACAACATACAAATGATTGTGCATCGCAAGTTGATACTCGATCGATAAGACTAGTCAATTTACTGAAAATAAATAAAAAAATGATTTTCTTAGTTTAGTGGCTGCTGAGAGCTACAAGCGCTAAAACGGCCCGCAAGAGAACTTTGAAACCTGAATTATACAGTTAGATGATCAAGCTACACAACTGGGCAGAGCTTTAAGTAAAACTAGACTACTATTTGGGGGAAAAGGGGAGACCAATTCAAATATACCCAAAATATTTCAAATAGTTGCAGTTTTCAAAGATTTTTAGCATGAAGGACGGCAAGCAAGGGATTTTCGACCTATGTGACAGTTAGCTAGTGTCACAACATACAAATGATTGTGCATCGCAAGTTGATACTCGATCGATAAGACTAGTCAATTTACTGAAAAGTAAAAAATAAATGATTTTCTTAGTTTAGTGGCTGCTGAGAGCTACAAGCGCTAAAACGGCCCGCAAGAGAACTTTGAAACCTGAATAATACAGTTAGATGATCAAGCTACACAACTGGGCAGAGCTTTAAGTAAAACTAGACTACTATTTGGGGGAAAAGGGGAGACCAAGTCAAATATATCCAAAATATTTCAAATAGTTGCAGTTTTCAAAGATTTTTAGCATGAAGGACGGCAAGCAAGGGATTTTCGACCTATGTGACAGTTAGATAGTGTCACAACATACAAATGATTGTGCATCGCAAGTTGATACTCGATCGATAAGACTAGTCAATTTACTGAAAAGTAAAAAAAAAAATGATTTTCTTAGTTTAGTGGCTGCTGAGAGCTACAAGCGCTAAAACGGCCCGCAAGAGAACTTTGAAACCTGAATTATACAGTTAGATGATCAAGCTACACAACTGGGCAGAGCTTTAAGTAAAACTAGACTACTATTTGGGGGAAAAGGGGAGACCAAGTCAAATATACCCAAAATATTTCAAATAGTTGCAGTTTTCAAAGATTTTTAGCATGAAGGACGGCAAGCAAGGGATTTTCGACCTATGTGACAGTTAGCTAGTGTCACAACATACAAATGATTGTGCATCGCAAGTTGATACTCGATCGATAAGACTAGTCAATTTACTGAAAAGTAAAAAAAAAATGATTTTCTTAGTTTAGTGGCTGCTGAGAGCTACAAGCGCTAAAACGGCCCGCAAGAGAACTTTGAAACCTGAATTATACAGTTAGATGATCAAGCTACACAACTGGGCAGAGCTTTAAGTAAAACTAGACTACTATTTGGGGGAAAAGGGGAGACCAAGTCAAATATACCCAAAATATTTCAAATAGTTGCAGTTTTCAAAGATTTTTAGCATGAAGGACGGCAAGCAAGGGATTTTCGACCTATGTGACAGTTAGCTAGTGTCACAACATACAAATAATTGTGCATCGCAAGTTGATACTCGATCGATAAGACTAGTCAATTTACTGAAAATAAAATAAAAAAATGATTTTCTTAGATTAGTGGCTGCTGAGAGCTACAAGCGCTAAAACGGCCAGCAAGAGATCTTTGAAACCTGAAGTATACAGTTAGATGATCAAGCTACACAACTGGTCAGAGCTTTAAGTAAAACTAGACTACTATTTGGAGGAAAAGGGGAGACCAATGCAAATATACCAAACATATTTAAAAAAGTTGAAGTTTTCAAAGACTTTTAGTATGAAGGACGGCAAGCAAGGAGTTTTTGACTTATGTGACATTTAGCTATTGTAAAATCCTACAAATGATTGTGCATCGCAAGTTGATACTCGATCGATAAGACTAGTCAATTTACTGAAAGGTAAAAAAAAATGATTTTCTTAGTTTAGTGGCTGCTGAGAGCTACAAGCGCTAAAACGGCCAGCAAGAGATCTTTGAAACCTGAAGTATACAGTTAGATGATCAAGCTACACAACTGGTCAGAGCTTTAAGTAAAACTAGACTACTATTTGGGGGAAAAGGGGAGACCAAGTCAAATATACCCAAAATATTTCAAATAGTTGCAGTTTTCAAAGATTTTTAGCATGAAGGACGGCAAGCAAGGGATTTTCGACCTATGTGACAGTTAGCTAGTGTCACAACATACAAATGATTGTGCATCGCAAGTTGAAACTCGATCGATAAGACTAGTCAATTTACTGAAAAGTAAAAAATAAATGATTTTCTTAGTTTAGTGGCTGCTGAGAGCTACAAGCGCTAAAACGGCCAGCAAGAGATCTTTGAAACCTGAAGTATACAGTTAGATGATCAAGCTACACAACTGGGCAGAGCTTTAAGTAAAACTAGACTACTATTTGGGGGAAAAGGGGAGACCAAGTCAAATATACCCAAAATATTTAAAATAGTTGCAGTTTTCAAAGATTTTTAGCATGAAGGACGGCAAGCAAGGGATTTTCGACCTATGTGACAGTTAGCTAGTGTCACAACATACAAATGATTGTGCATCGCAAGTTGATACTCGATCGATAAGACTAGTCAATTTACTGAAAAGTAAAAAAAAATGATTTTCTTAGTTTAGTGGCTGCTGAGAGCTACAAGCGCTAAAACGGCCCGCAAGAGATCTTTGAAACCTGAAGTATACAGTTAGATGATCAAGCTACACAACTGGGCAGAGCTTTAAGTAAAACTAGACTACTATTTGGGGGAAAAGGGGAGACCAAGTCAAATATACCCAAAATATTTCAAATAGTTGCAGTATTCAAAGATTTTTAGCATGAAGGACGGCAAGCAAGGGATTTTCGACCTATGTGACAGTTAGCTAGTGTCACAACATACAAATGATTGTGCATCGCAAGTTGATACTCGATCGATAAGACTAGTCAATTTACTGAAAAGTAAAAAAAATGATTTTCTTAGTTTAGTGGCTGCTGAGAGCTACAAGCGCTAAAACGGCCCGCAATAGAACTATGAAACCTGAATTATACAGTTAGATAATCAAGCTACACAACTGGGCAGAGCTTTAAGTAAAACTAGACTACTATTTCGGGGAAAAGGGGAGACCAAGTCAAATATACCCAAAATATTTCAAATAGTTGCAGTTTTCAAAGATTTTTAGCATGAAAAAAATTCATTTTAGCGCTTGTAGCTCTCAGCAGCCACTAAACTAAGAAAATCATTTTTTTTTACCTTTCAGTAAATTGACTAGTCTTATCGATCGAGTATCAACTTGCGATGCACAATCGTTTGTAGGTTTTTACAATAGCTAAATGTCACATAAGTCAAAAACCCCTTGTCTCCGTCCTTCATACTAAAAATCTTTGAAAACTGCAACTTTTTTAAATATGTTTGGTATATTTGCCTTGGTCTCCCCTTTTCCTCCAAATAGTAGTCTTGTTTTACTTAAAGCTCTGACCAGTTGTGTAGCTTGATAATCTAACTGTATACTTCAGGTTTCAAAGATCTCTTGCTGGCCGTTTTAGCGCTTGTAGCTCTCAGCAGCCACTAAACTAAGAAAATCATTTTTTTTACCTTTCAGTAAATTGACTAGTCTTATCGATCGAGTATCAACTTGCGATGCACAATTATTTGTAGAATTTTACAATAGCTAAATGTCACATAAGTCAAAAACCCCTTGCTTGCCGTCCTTCATACTAAAAGTCTTTGAAAACTGCAACTTTTTTAAATATGTTTGGTATATTTGCATTGGTCTCCCCTTTTCCTCCATATAGTAGTCTAGTTTTACTTAAAGCTCTGACCAGTTGTGTAGCTTGATCATCTAACTGTATACTTCAGGTTTCAAAGATCTCTTGCTGGCCGTTTTAGCGCTTGTAGCACTGAGCAGCCACTAAACTAAGAAAATCATTTTTTTTTTACCTTTCAGTAAATTGACTAGTTTTATCGATCGAGTATCAACTTGCGATGCACAATCATTTGTAGGTTGTTACAATAGGTAAATGTCACATAAGTCAAAAATCCCTTGCTTGCCGTCCTTCATACTAAAAATCTTTGAAAACTGCAACTTTTTTAAATATGTTTGGTATATTTGCCTTGGTCTCCCCTTTTCCTCCAAATAGTAGTCTAGTTTTACTTAAAGCTCTGACCAGTTGTGTAGCTTGATCATCTAACTGTATACTTCAGGTTTCAAAGATCTCTTGCGGGCCGTTTTAGCGCTTGTAGCTCTCAGCAGCCACTAATCTAAGAAAATCATTTTTTTTTTTACTTTTCAGTAAATTGACTAGTCTTATCGATCGAGTATCAACTTGCGATGCACAATTATTTGTATGTTGTGACACTAGCTAACTGTCACATAGGTCGAAAATCCCTTGCTTGCCGTCCTTCATGCTAAAAATCTTTGAAAACTGCAACTATTTGAAATATTTTGGGTATATTTGACTTGGTCTCCCCTTTTCCCCCAAATAGTAGTCTAGTTTTACTTAAAGCTCTGACCAGTTGTGTAGCTTGATCATCTAACTGTATACTTCAGGTTTCAAAGATCTCTTGCTGGCCGTTTTAGCGCTTGTAGCTCTCAGCAGCCACTAATCTAAGAAAATCATTTTTTTATTTTATTTTCAGTAAATTGACTAGTCTTATCGATCGAGTATCAACTTGCGATGCACAATTATTTGTATGTTGTGACACTAGCTAACTGTCACATAGGTCGAAAATCCCTTGCTTGCCGTCCTTCATGCTAAAAATCTTTGAAAACTGCAACTATTTGAAATATTTTGGGTATATTTGACTTGGTCTCCCCTTTTCCCCCAAATAGTAGTCTAGTTTTACTTAAAGCTCTGACCAGTTGTGTAGCTTGATCATCTAACTGTATAATTCAGGTTTCAAAGTTCTCTTGCGGGCCGTTTTAGCGCTTGTAGCTCTCAGCAGCCACTAAACTAAGAAAATTCTTTTTTTTTTTTACTTTTCAGTAAATTGACTAGTCTTATCGATCGAGTATCAACTTGCGATGCACAATCATTTGTATGTTGTGACACTAGCTAACTGTCACATAGGTCGAAAATCCCTTGCTTGCCGTCCTTCATGCTAAAAATCTTTGAAAACTGCAACTATTTGAAATATTTTGGATATATTTGACTTGGTCTCCCCTTTTCCCCCAAATAGTAGTCTAGTTTTACTTAAAGCTCTGCCCAGTTGTGTAGCTTGATCATCTAACTGTATTATTCAGGTTTCAAAGTTCTCTTGCGGGCCGTTTTAGCGCTTGTAGCTCTCAGCAGCCACTAAACTAAGAAAATCATTTATTTTTTACTTTTCAGTAAATTGACTAGTCTTATCGATCGAGTATCAACTTGCGATGCACAATCATTTGTATGTTGTGACACTAGCTAACTGTCACATAGGTCGAAAATCCCTTGCTTGCCGTCCTTCATGCTAAAAATCTTTGAAAACTGCAACTATTTGAAATATTTTGGGTATATTTGAATTGGTCTCCCCTTTTCCCCCAAATAGTAGTCTAGTTTTACTTAAAGCTCTGCCCAGTTGTGTAGCTTGATCATCTAACTGTATAATTCAGGTTTCAAAGTTCTCTTGCGGGCCGTTTTAGCGCTTGTAGCTCTCAGCAGCCACTAAACTAAGAAAATCATTTTTTTTTTACTTTTCAGTAAATTGACTAGTCTTATCGATCGAGTATCAACTTGCGATGCACAATCATTTGTATGTTGTGACACTAGCTAACTGTCACATAGGTCGAAAATCCCTTGCTTGCCGTCCTTCATGCTAAAAATCTTTGAAAACTGCAACTATTTGAAATATTTTGGGTATATTTGACTTGGTCTCCCCTTTTCCCCCAAATAGTAGTCTAGTTTTACTTAAAGCTCTGACCAGTTGTGTAGCTTGATCATCTAACTGTATACTTCAGGTTTCAAAGATCTCTTGCTGGCCGTTTTAGCGCTTGTAGCTCTCAGCAGCCACTAATCTAAGAAAATCATTTTTTTGTTTTACTTTTCAGTAAATTGACTAGTCTTATCGATCGAGTATCAACTTGCGATGCACAATTATTTGTATGTTGTGACACTAGCTAACTGTCACATAGGTCGAAAATCCCTTGCTTGCCGTCCTTCATGCTAAAAATCTTTGAAAACTGCAACTATTTGAAATATTTTGGGTATATTTGACTTGGTCTCCCCTTTTCCCCCAAATAGTAGTCTAGTTTTACTTAAAGCTCTGACCAGTTGTGTAGCTTGATCATCTAACTGTATACTTCAGGTTTCAAAGTTCTCTTGCGGGCCGTTTTAGCGCTTGTAGCTCTCAGCAGCCACTAAACTAAGAAAATTCTTTTTTTTTTTACTTTTCAGTAAATTGACTAGTCTTATCGATCGAGTATCAACTTGCGATGCACAATCATTTGTATGTTGTGACACTAGCTAACTGTCACATAGGTCGAAAATCCCTTGCTTGCCGTCCTTCATGCTAAAAATCTTTGAAAACTGCAACTATTTGAAATATTTTGGGTATATTTGACTTGGTCTCCCCTTTTCCCCCAAATAGTAGTCTAGTTTTACTTAAAGCTCTGCCCAGTTGTGTAGCTTGATCATCTAACTGTATAATTCAGGTTTCAAAGTTCTCTTGCGGGCCGTTTTAGCGCTTGTAGCTCTCAGCAGCCACTAAACTAAGAAAATCATTTTTTTTTTACTTTTCAGTAAATTGACTAGTCTTATCGATCGAGTATCAACTTGCGATGCACAATCATTTGTATGTTGTGACACTAGCTAACTGTCACATAGGTCGAAAATCCCTTGCTTGCCGTCCTTCATGCTAAAAATCTTTGAAAACTGCAACTATTTGAAATATTTTGGGTATATTTGACTTGGTCTCCCCTTTTCCCCCAAATAGTAGTCTAGTTTTACTTAAAGCTCTGCCCAGTTGTGTAGCTTGATCATCTAACTGTATAATTCAGGTTTCAAAGTTCTCTTGCGGGCCGTTTTAGCGCTTGTAGCTCTCAGCAGCCACTAAACTAAGAAAATCATTTTTTTTTTACTTTTCAGTAAATTGACTAGTCTTATCGATCGAGTATCAACTTGCGATGCACAATCATTTGTATGTTGTGACACTAGCTAACTGTCACATAGGTCGAAAATCCCTTGCTTGCCGTCCTTCATGCTAAAAATCTTTGAAAACTGCAACTATTTGAAATATTTTGGGTATATTTGACTTGGTCTCCCCTTTTCCCCCAAATAGTAGTCTAGTTTTACTTAAAGCTCTGACCAGTTGTGTAGCTTGATCATCTAACTGTATACTTCAGGTTTCAAAGATCTCTTGCTGGCCGTTTTAGCGCTTGTAGCTCTCAGCAGCCACTAATCTAAGAAAATCATTTTTTTGTTTTACTTTTCAGTAAATTGACTAGTCTTATCGATCGAGTATCAACTTGCGATGCACAATTATTTGTATGTTGTGACACTAGCTAACTGTCACATAGGTCGAAAATCCCTTGCTTGCCGTCCTTCATGCTAAAAATCTTTGAAAACTGCAACTATTTGAAATATTTTGGGTATATTTGACTTGGTCTCCCCTTTTCCCCCAAATAGTAGTCTAGTTTTACTTAAAGCTCTGCCCAGTTGTGTAGCTTGATCATCTAACTGTATACTTCAGGTTTCAAAGTTCTCTTGCGGGCCGTTTTAGCGCTTGTAGCTCTCAGCAGCCACTAAACTAAGAAAATCATTTTTTATTTACTTTTCAGTAAATTGACTAGTCTTATCGATCGAGTATCAACTTGCGATGCACAATCATTTGTATGTTGTGACACTAGCTAACTGTCACATAGGTCGAAAATCCCTTGCTTGCCGTCCTTCATGCTAAAAATCTTTGAAAACTGCAACTATTTGAAATATTTTGGGTATATTTGACTTGGTCTCCCCTTTTCCCCCAAATAGTAGTCTAGTTTTACTTAAAGCTCTGACCAGTTGTGTAGCTTGATCATCTAACTGTATACTTCAGGTTTCAAAGATCTCTTGCTGGCCGTTTTAGCGCTTGTAGCTCTCAGCAGCCACTAATCTAAGAAAATCATTTTTTTTTTTACTTTTCAGTAAATTGACTAGTCTTATCGATCGAGTATCAACTTGCGATGCACAATTATTTGTATGTTGTGACACTAGCTAACTGTCACATAGGTCGAAAATCCCTTGCTTGCCGTCCTTCATGCTAAAAATCTTTGAAAACTGCAACTATTTGAAATATTTTGGGTATATTTGACTTGGTCTCCCCTTTTCCCCCAAATAGTAGTCTAGTTTTACTTAAAGCTCTGACCAGTTGTGTAGCTTGATCATCTAACTGTATACTTCAGGTTTCAAAGATCTCTTGCTGGCCGTTTTAGCGCTTGTAGCTCTCAGCAGCCACTAATCTAAGAAAATCATTTTTTTATTTTATTTTCAGTAAATTGACTAGTCTTATCGATCGAGTATCAACTTGCGATGCACAATCATTTGTATGTTGTGACACTAGCTAACTGTCACATAGGTCGAAAATCCCTTGCTTGCCGTCCTTCATGCTAAAAATCTTTGAAAACTGCAACTATTTGAAATATTTTGGGTATATTTGACTTGGTCTCCCCTTTTCCCCCAAATAGTAGTCTAGTTTTACTTAAAGCTCTGCCCAGTTGTGTAGCTTGATCATCTAACTGTATACTTCAGGTTTCAAAGATCTCTTGCTGGCCGTTTTAGCGCTTGTAGCTCTCAGCAGCCACTAATCTAAGAAAATCATTTTTTTATTTTATTTTCAGTAAATTGACTAGTCTTATCGATCGAGTATCAACTTGCGATGCACAATTATTTGTATGTTGTGACACTAGCTAACTGTCACATAGGTCGAAAATCCCTTGCTTGCCGTCCTTCATGCTAAAAATCTTTGAAAACTGCAACTATTTGAAATATTTTGGGTATATTTGACTTGGTCTCCCCTTTTCCCCCAAATAGTAGTCTAGTTTTACTTAAAGCTCTGCCCAGTTGTGTAGCTTGATCATCTAACTGTATAATTCAGGTTTCAAAGTTCTCTTGCGGGCCGTTTTAGCGCTTGTAGCTCTCAGCAGCCACTAAACTAAGAAAATCATTTTTTATTTACTTTTCAGTAAATTGACTAGTCTTATCGATCGAGTATCAACTTGCGATGCACAATCATTTGTATGTTGTGACACTAGCTAACTGTCACATAGGTCGAAAATCCCTTGCTTGCCGTCCTTCATGCTAAAAATCTTTGAAAACTGCAACTATTTGAAATATTTTGGGTATATTTGACTTGGTCTCCCCTTTTCCCCCAAATAGTAGTCTAGTTTTACTTAAAGCTCTGCCCAGTTGTGTAGCTTGATCATCTAACTGTATACTTCAGGTTTCAAAGATCTCTTGCTGGCCGTTTTAGCGCTTGTAGCTCTCAGCAGCCACTAAACTAAGAAAATCATTTTTTTTTACTTTTCAGTAAATTGACTAGTCTTATCGATCGAGTATCAACTTGCGATGCACAATCATTTGTATGATTTGACACTAGCTAAATGTCACATAGGTCAAAAACCCCTTGCTTGCCGTCCTTCATGCTAAAAGTCTTTGAAAACTGCAACTTTTTTAAATATTTTGGGTATATTTGCATTGGTCTCCCCTTTTCCCCCAAATAGTAGTCTAGTTTTACTTAAAGCTCTGACCAGTTGTGTAGCTTGATCATCTAACTGTATACTTCAGGTTTCAAAGATCTCTTGCTGGCCGTTTTAGCGCTTGTAGCTCTCAGCAGCCACTAAACTAAGAAAATCATTTTTTTTTACCTTTCAGTAAATTGACTAGTCTTATCGATCGAGTATCAACTTGCGATGCACAATCATTTGTATGTTGTGACACTAGCTAAATGTCACATAAGTCAAAAATCCCTTGCTTGCCGTCCTTCATGCTAAAAATCTTTGAAAACTGCAACTTTTTTAAATATGTTTGGTATATTTGACTTGGTCTCCCCTTTTCCTCCAAATAGTAGTCTAGTTTTACTTAAAGCTCTGACCAGTTGTGTAGCTTGATCATCTAACTGTATACTTCAGGTTTCAAAGATCTCTTGCTGGCCGTTTTAGCGCTTGTAGCTCTCAGCAGCCACTAATCTAAGAAAATCATTTTTTTGTTTTACTTTTCAGTAAATTGACTAGTCTTATCGATCGAGTATCAACTTGCGATGCACAATTATTTGTATGTTGTGACACTAGCTAACTGTCACATAGGTCGAAAATCCCTTGCTTGCCGTCCTTCATGCTAAAAATCTTTGAAAACTGCAACTATTTGAAATATTTTGGGTATATTTGACTTGGTCTCCCCTTTTCCCCCAAATAGTAGTCTAGTTTTACTTAAAGCTCTGCCCAGTTGTGTAGCTTGATCATCTAACTGTATAATTCAGGTTTCAAAGTTCTCTTGCGGGCCGTTTTAGCGCTTGTAGCTCTCAGCAGCCACTAAACTAAGAAAATCATTTTTTTTTTACTTTTCAGTAAATTGACTAGTCTTATCGATCGAGTATCAACTTGCGATGCACAATCATTTGTATGTTGTGACACTAGCTAACTGTCACATAGGTCGAAAATCCCTTGCTTGCCGTCCTTCATGCTAAAAATCTTTGAAAACTGCAACTATTTGAAATATTTTGGGTATATTTGACTTGGTCTCCCCTTTTCCCCCAAATAGTAGTCTAGTTTTACTTAAAGCTCTGCCCAGTTGTGTAGCTTGATCATCTAACTGTATACTTCAGGTTTCAAAGATCTCTTGCTGGCCGTTTTAGCGCTTGTAGCTCTCAGCAGCCACTAAACTAAGAAAATCATTTTTTTTTTTACTTTTCAGTAAATTGACTAGTCTTATCGATCGAGTATCACCTTGCGATGCACAATTATTTGTATGTTGTGACACTAGCTAACTGTCACATAGGTCGAAAATCCCTTGCTTGCCGTCCTTCATGCTAAAAATCTTTGAAAACTGCAACTATTTGAAATATTTTGGGTATATTTGACTTGGTCTCCCCTTTTCCCCCAAATAGTAGTCTAGTTTTACTTAAAGCTCTGACCAGTTGTGTAGCTTGATCATCTAACTGTATACTTCAGGTTTCAAAGATCTCTTGCTGGCCGTTTTAGCGCTTGTAGCTCTCAGCAGCCACTAATCTAAGAAAATCATTTTTTTATTTTATTTTCAGTAAATTGACTAGTCTTATCGATCGAGTATCAACTTGCGATGCACAATCATTTGTATGTTGTGACACTAGCTAACTGTCACATAGGTCGAAAATCCCTTGCTTGCCGTCCTTCATGCTAAAAATCTTTGAAAACTGCAACTATTTGAAATATTTTGGGTATATTTGACTTGGTCTCCCCTTTTCCCCCAAATAGTAGTCTAGTTTTACTTAAAGCTCTGCCCAGTTGTGTAGCTTGATCATCTAACTGTATACTTCAGGTTTCAAAGATCTCTTGCTGGCCGTTTTAGCGCTTGTAGCTCTCAGCAGCCACTAATCTAAGAAAATCATTTTTTTATTTTATTTTCAGTAAATTGACTAGTCTTATCGATCGAGTATCAACTTGCGATGCACAATTATTTGTATGTTGTGACACTAGCTAACTGTCACATAGGTCGAAAATCCCTTGCTTGCCGTCCTTCATGCTAAAAATCTTTGAAAACTGCAACTATTTGAAATATTTTGGGTATATTTGACTTGGTCTCCCCTTTTCCCCCAAATAGTAGTCTAGTTTTACTTAAAGCTCTGACCAGTTGTGTAGCTTGATCATCTAACTGTATAATTCAGGTTTCAAAGTTCTCTTGCGGGCCGTTTTAGCGCTTGTAGCTCTCAGCAGCCACTAAACTAAGAAAATCATTTTTTTTTTTACTTTTCAGTAAATTGACTAGTCTTATCGATCGAGTATCAACTTGCGATGCACAATCATTTGTATGTTGTGACACTAGCTAACTGTCACATAGGTCGAAAATCCCTTGCTTGCCGTCCTTCATGCTAAAAATCTTTGAAAACTGCAACTATTTGAAATATTTTGGGTATATTTGACTTGGTCTCCCCTTTTCCCCCAAATAGTAGTCTAGTTTTACTTAAAGCTCTGCCCAGTTGTGTAGCTTGATCATCTAACTGTATTATTCAGGTTTCAAAGTTCTCTTGCGGGCCGTTTTAGCGCTTGTAGCTCTCAGCAGCCACTAAACTAAGAAAATCATTTATTTTTTACTTTTCAGTAAATTGACTAGTCTTATCGATCGAGTATCAACTTGCGATGCACAATCATTTGTATGTTGTGACACTAGCTAACTGTCACATAGGTCGAAAATCCCTTGCTTGCCGTCCTTCATGCTAAAAATCTTTGAAAACTGCAACTATTTGAAATATTTTGGGTATATTTGACTTGGTCTCCCCTTTTCCCCCAAATAGTAGTCTAGTTTTACTTAAAGCTCTGCCCAGTTGTGTAGCTTGATCATCTAACTGTATAATTCAGGTTTCAAAGTTCTCTTGCGGGCCGTTTTAGCGCTTGTAGCTCTCAGCAGCCACTAAACTAAGAAAATCATTTATTTTTTACTTTTCAGTAAATTGACTAGTCTTATCGATCGAGTATCAACTTGCGATGCACAATCATTTGTATGTTGTGACACTAGCTAACTGTCACATAGGTCGAAAATCCCTTGCTTGCCGTCCTTCATGCTAAAAATCTTTGAAAACTGCAACTATTTGAAATATTTTGGGTATATTTGACTTGGTCTCCCCTTTTCCCCCAAATAGTAGTCTAGTTTTACTTAAAGCTCTGCCCAGTTGTGTAGCTTGATCATCTAACTGTATAATTCAGGTTTCAAAGTTCTCTTGCGGGCCGTTTTAGCGCTTGTAGCTCTCAGCAGCCACTAAACTAAGAAAATCATTTTTTTATTTACTTTTCAGTAAATTGACTAGTCTTATCGATCGAGTATCAACTTGCGATGCACAATTATTTGTATGTTGTGACACTAGCTAACTGTCACATAGGTCGAAAATCCCTTGCTTGCCGTCCTTCATGCTAAAAATCTTTGAAAACTGCAACTATTTGAAATATTTTGGGTATATTTGACTTGGTCTCCCCTTTTCCCCCAAATAGTAGTCTAGTTTTACTTAAAGCTCTGACCAGTTGTGTAGCTTGATCATCTAACTGTATACTTCAGGTTTCAAAGATCTCTTGCTGGCCGTTTTAGCGCTTGTAGCTCTCAGCAGCCACTAATCTAAGAAAATCATTTTTTTTTTACTTTTCAGTAAATTGACTAGTCTTATCGATCGAGTATCAACTTGCGATGCACAATTATTTGTATGTTGTGACACTAGCTAACTGTCACATAGGTCGAAAATCCCTTGCTTGCCGTCCTTCATGCTAAAAATCTTTGAAAACTGCAACTATTTGAAATATTTTGGGTATATTTGACTTGGTCTCCCCTTTTCCCCCAAATAGTAGTCTAGTTTTACTTAAAGCTCTGCCCAGTTGTGTAGCTTGATCATCTAACTGTATAATTCAGGTTTCAAAGTTCTCTTGCGGGCCGTTTTAGCGCTTGTAGCTCTCAGCAGCCACTAAACTAAGAAAATCATTTTTTTTTTTACTTTTCAGTAAATTGACTAGTCTTATCGATCGAGTATCAACTTGCGATGCACAATCATTTGTATGTTGTGACACTAGCTAACTGTCACATAGGTCGAAAATCCCTTGCTTGCCGTCCTTCATGCTAAAAATCTTTGAAAACTGCAACTATTTGAAATATTTTGGGTATATTTGACTTGGTCTCCCCTTTTCCCCCAAATAGTAGTCTAGTTTTACTTAAAGCTCTGCCCAGTTGTGTAGCTTGATCATCTAACTGTATACTTCAGGTTTCAAAGATCTCTTGCTGGCCGTTTTAGCGCTTGTAGCTCTCAGCAGCCACTAAACTAAGAAAATCATTTTTTTATTTTATTTTCAGTAAATTGACTAGTCTTATCGATCGAGTATCAACTTGCGATGCACAATCATTTGTATGTTGTGACACTAGCTAACTGTCACATAGGTCGAAAATCCCTTGCTTGCCGTCCTTCATGCTAAAAATCTTTGAAAACTGCAACTATTTGAAATATTTTGGGTACATTTGACTTGGTCTCCCCTTTTCCCCCAAATAGTAGTCTAGTTTTACTTAAAGCTCTGCCCAGTTGTGTAGCTTGATCATCTAACTGTATACTTCAGGTTTCAAAGATCTCTTGCTGGCCGTTTTAGCGCTTGTAGCTCTCAGCAGCCACTAAACTAAGAAAATCATTTTTTTTACCTTTCAGTAAATTGACTAGTCTTATCGATCGAGTATCAACTTGCGATGCACAATTATTTGTAGGATTTTACAATAGCTAAATGTCACATAAGTCAAAAACCCCTTGCTTGCCGTCCTTCATACTAAAAGTCTTTGAAAACTGCAACTTTTTTAAATATGTTTGGTATATTTGCATTGGTCTCCCCTTTTCCTCCAAATAGTAGTCTAGTTTTACTTAAAGCTCTGACCAGTTGTGTAGCTTGATCATCTAACTGTATACTTCAGGTTTCAAAGATCTCTTGCTGGCCGTTTTAGCGCTTGTAGCTCTGAGCAGCCACTAAACTAAGAAAATCATTTTTTTTTACCTTTCAGTAAATTGACTAGTTTTATCGATCGAGTATCAACTTGCGATGCACAATCATTTGTAGGTTGTTACAATAGGTAAATGTCACATAAGTCAAAAATCCCTTGCTTGCCGTCCTTCATACTAAAAATCTTTGAAAACTGCAACTTTTTTAAATATGTTTGGTATATTTGCCTTGGTCTCCCCTTTTCCTCCAAATAGTAGTCTAGTTTTACTTAAAGCTCTGACCAGTTGTGTAGCTTGATCATCTAACTGTATACTTCAGGTTTCAAAGATCTCTTGCTGGCCGTTTTAGCGCTTGTAGCTCTCAGCAGCCACTAATCTAAGAAAATCATTTTTTTATTTTATTTTCAGTAAATTGACTAGTCTTATCGATCGAGTATCAACTTGCGATGCACAATTATTTGTATGTTGTGACACTAGCTAACTGTCACATAGGTCGAAAATCCCTTGCTTGCCGTCCTTCATGCTAAAAATCTTTGAAAACTGCAACTATTTGAAATATTTTGGGTATATTTGACTTGGTCTCCCCTTTCCCCCCAAATAGTAGTCTAGTTTTACTTAAAGCTCTGCCCAGTTGTGTAGCTTGATCATCTAACTGTATTATTCAGGTTTCAAAGTTCTCTTGCGGGCCGTTTTAGCGCTTGTAGCTCTCAGCAGCCACTAAACTAAGATAATCATTTTTTTTTTACTTTTCAGTAAATTGACTAGTCTTATCGATCGAGTATCAACTTGCGATGCACAATCATTTGTATGTTGTGATACTAGCTAACTGTCACATAGGTCGAAAATCCCTTGCTTGCCGTCCTTCATGCTAAAAATCTTTGAAAACTGCAACTATTTGAAATATTTTGGGTATATTTGACTTGGTCTCCCCTTTTCCCCCAAATAGTAGTCTACTTTTACTTAAAGCTCTGCCCAGTTGTGTAGCTTGATCATCTAACTGTATAATTCAGGTTTCAAAGTTCTCTTGCGGGCCGTTTTAGCGCTTGTAGGTCTCAGCAGCCACTAAACTAAGAAAATCATTTTTTTTTTACTTTTCAGTAAATTGACTAGTCTTATCGATCGAGTATCAACTTGCGATGTACAATTATTTGTATGTTGTGACACTAGCTAACTGTCACATAGGTCGAAAATCCCTTGCTTGCCGTCCTTCATGCTAAAAATCTTTGAAAACTGCAAATATTTTAAATATTTTGGGTATATTTGACTTGGTCTCCCCTTTTCCCCCAAATAGTAGTCTAGGTTTACTTAATGCTCTGACCAGTTGTGTAGCTTGATCATCTAACTGTATACTTCAGGTTTCAAAGATCTCTTGCTGGCCGTTTTAGCGCTTGTAGCTCTCAGCAGCCACTAATCTAAGAAAATCATTTTTTTATTTTATTTTCAGTAAATTGACTAGTCTTATCGATCGAGTATCAACTTGCGATGCACAATCATTTGTATGTTGTGACACTAGCTAACTGTCACATAGGTCGAAAATCCCTTGCTTGCCGTCCTTCATGCTAAAAATCTTTGAAAACTGCAACTATTTGAAATATTTTGGGTATATTTGACTTGGTCTCCCCTTTTCCCCCAAATAGTAGTCTAGTTTTACTTAAAGCTCTGCCCAGTTGTGTAGCTTGATCATCTAACTGTATAATTCAGGTTTCAAAGTTCTCTTGCGGGCCGTTTTAGCGCTTGTAGCTCTCAGCAGCCACTAAACTAAGAAAATCATTTTTTTTTTACTTTTTAGTAAATTGACTAGTCTTATCGATCGAGTATCAACTTGCGATGCACAATCATTTGTATGTTGTGACACTAGCTAACTGTCACTTAGGTCGAAAATCCCTTGCTTGCCGTCCTTCATGCTAAAAATCTTTGAAAACTGCAACTATTTGAAATATTTTGGGTATATTTGACTTGGTCTCCCCTTCTCCCCCAAATAGTAGTCTAGTTTTACTTAAAGCTCTGACCAGTTGTGTAGCTTGATCATCTAGCTGTATTCTTCAGGTTTCAAAGATCTCTTGCTGGCCGTTTTAGCGCTTGTAGCTCTCAGCAGCCACTAAACTAAGAAAATCATTTTTTTTACCTTTCAGTAAATTGACTAGTTTTATCGATCGAGTATCAACTTGCGATGCACAATCATTTGTAGGTTTTTACAATAGGTAAATGTCACATAAGTCAAAAATCCCTTGCTTGCCGTCCTTCATACTAAAAATCTTTGAAAACTGCAACTTTTTTAAATTTGATTGGTATATTTGCCTTGGTCTCCCCTTTTCCTCCAAATAGTAGTCTAGTACTACTTAAAGCCCTGAACAGTTGGTAAGCTTGATCATCTAGCTGTATACTTCAGGTTTCAAAGATCTCTTGCTGGCCGTTTTAGCGCTTGTAGCTCTCAGCAGCCACTTAACTAAGAAAATCATTTTTTTTTACCTTTCAGTAAATTGACTAGTTTTATCGATCGAGTATCAACTTGCGATGCACAATCATTTGTAGGTTGTTACAATAGGTAAATGTCACATAAGTCAAAAATCCCTTGCTTGCCGTCCTTCATACTAAAAATCTTTGAAAACTGCAACTTTTTTAAATATGTTTGGTATATTTGACTTGGTCTCCCCTTCTCCCCCAAATAGTAGTCTAGTTTTACTTAAAGCTCTGACCAGTTGTGTAGCTTGATCATCTAACTGTATACTTCAGGTTTCAAAGATCTCTTGCTGGCCGTTTTAGCGCTTGCAGCTCTCAGCAGCCACTAAAGTAAGAAAATCATTTTTTTTACCTTTCAGTAAATTGACTAGTTTTATCGATCGAGTATCAACTTGCGATGCACAGTCATTTGTAGGTTGTGACACTAGCTAACTGTTACATAGGTCGAAAATCCCTTGCTTGCCGTCCTTCATGCTAAAAATGTTTGAAAACTGCAACATTTTTAAATAATTTGGCTACATTTGCCTTGGTCTTCCCTTTTCTCCTAGATAGTAGTAAAGTATCACTTTAAGCTCTTAGCGGCTCTTTAGCCTGATGATCTAGCTGTATAGTTCAGGTTTCAAAAACCTCTTGCTGGCCGTTTTAGCACTCGTAGCTCTCAGCAGCCGCTTAACTTAGATTATCAAAATATTTTACTTTTCAGTAAATTGACTAGTCTTATCGATCGAGTATCAACTTGTGATGCACAATCATTTATAGGTTGTGTTACTAGCTAACTATCACATAGGTCGATAATCCCTTGCTTGCCGTTCTTCATGCTAAAAATCTTTGAATATTGCAACTATTTCGAATATTTTGTGTTCAGTTTGCCTTGGTCTCCCCTTTTCTCCAAGTTAATGGTCGAGTATCACTTAAAGCTTTCAGCAGCTCTTTAGCTTGATTATGTAGCTATCTATCTGCATGGAAACGGTTTTGAAAACCTCTTGCTTGCCTTTTTACTAGGCAATATTACAGATAGCATGAGTGCTTTGACGAAAGTGAATATATTTTAGTTTTGCATTAATTTTAGTCCTTTTTGGTCTGTTTACTTTGTAATTACATGCATCAGGTGCTCTTTTACTGGTTCTCTATGACATTTTTTACGTTTAAAATTTTGACTTCTTAATTTGGTTGGGTTATCGGCGGCTGCTAACTTTGGCTGCTAACTTCACACCGGTAATAACGCCTAGGTTCTTAGCTACTCTAGCGCTAATACTCTCTCTGGAAAGATTTGGAACTATTATTTATGGCTGACAGCTGGACACTTTTGCAACAGTTCTGCCTAAGGAGATTCTGTTCCTTGCCTCTACCTTCCATAATTTACTAATTAACACCGGTGGCCCCCGTCAAAATGACAAAGTCCTCGCGCCAAAAATGGCTCCCGGAAGTGGGTTGGCGCGGTCTGTCAAAACTGTCATGTTGTCAACGGTAATTAGTGGAGGGACGAGTGGACATGTCACGAGGACCGTTAGCGGGTGAGAAATAGGTTTAGGAGAATATATTAACTGACACTGACAAACTGGCTAACAGGCAAGACAACACCAAAAAAGTAGAAAATTTCTTATATTATGTAAATAGCGGTGGTGGCCGAGTGGATATGACGTTCGACTTTCAATCCGGAGGTCGCGGGTTCAAATCCTGGCTCGTACCAATGAGTTTTTCGTAACTTATGTAAGCTGTCATTTGATATTTACCACCAGCTTTTCGGCGAAGGAAAACATTGTGAGGAAGCCTGCATACATCTACAAATTCAAAGGTGTATGTGAAGTCCCCAATCCGCATTGGGCTAGCCTGGGGACTATAGCCCGAGCCCTCTCGCGCATGAGAGGAGGCCTGTGTCCAGCAGTGGGACGTATATAGGCTCAATTATTATATATATGGAAATAGATTGTACGGACCAAGCAAACTTTACATACCTACCTATACAGGAACCTACCTACCTATAGTCTACCTAGTACCTACTAGAAAAACGTATAATATATAGTTATTTAAATTGTTTTTTTTTTTTATTGTTGTTAATTATGCATGTTAATTATAACTATTATAAGATGTATAACTCAGTCCAAGGGCGCGCTGTACGAATCGTCGACGATCCCAAACTCACAAGCGGCATTGAACCTTTAAGGATAAGGAGAGACTTTGCCTCCTTGTGTGTGTGTTCTACCGCTTGTACAATGGGCTGTGCTCTGAAGAATTGTTTGACATGATGCCAACGGCCACTTTCTATCACCGCATATGGAAAATTTCATAGTTCACAGCCGATTGCCGTTGATCAGTCCGTCAATAAAATTGTGGTTCTGCAACTGAAATATGTGTTTGTTAGAGACAAAATTTATAAACGTATGCAAATGTTTGCGAACAAGTCCCAACTATTTCCTTGCAATCTTTTATATTTTGTTTTTTATTTTGTTTTGTTATAACATACCTACTGCATAACATACAGCAATAAATAATGATTTGGAATCGATACTCGCGTGCGACCTAGGCTAACATTTGACCTGGATAATGCCTGCGGCGTACGATGCTACTCTTTGTTGTTTTACTACTCGTACTTACAATTATGACCTCGCGTTTAACCGCATTCATTACATAACATTAAGTAAAAAAGTATTAAGTATAAATAGTTTGGTAAACCAAAGAAAAAGGCGCAAATCTGAAAAATGTAGGCGTGAAAGGTAATACAGGCGCCTTTTTCTTCTCACAAATTGGTTACCAGACTATAGATGTTCACTGTTCTGTTTTTTTACAGAAAAGAAGCCTGTTCAATATACTCCACAAAGCTCAACCAGTTCCTAACTACGTTAAGCAGTTAGCGTGCCCATAAATATTTCTAGATACAGAACTGGGCTACCGTTTATTATGCAGGGTGACTGGGGCGCGGCCCTTAGCAAGCGGGTTGTTTTTATAAGAGGTAAAAATAGAAACGAATGAAGCCCTTAAATTAATGTATGCCGGGCGTGATGAAAAATGCGTGGAACACCCATTGGCGTCGCATAAGGTAGAAGTACTAGTGCTCGACGCTGCACTAGTACTCGACATGGGCACTTTATGACAAAGTGACAAGGATTAACTTCAAATACAGAATAATTTTCGTTGTTCATATTTAACCTATATTTACAGTACATATGTGCTACTTTATAGCACTAGTGCGAGAAGTAGCATATTATGTTACTGTGTCGAACATTTAAAGGGCCATATGTACTGTAAAACGTTGTACGATACATGTGCGAATAGGTAATTCGCAACTCGTGTCGATTTAAAACACTCCCTTCGGTCGTGTTTTAATTTATCGCCACTCGTTTCGAATTTCCTATTTTTCGCACTTGTATCGTAATGTACTATTCTATGACATAAAGTGCCCATGTCGGTGACTAGTGCAGCGTCGAGCACTAGTACTTTTACCTTACAAAGTTTTCACTTTTTATCCGAGTTCAAAAATAAGGTTTTCAATTCGTAAACATTCAAAAATTTATTCCGTAAGTGGGGTTCTTTTACAAGTCAATACAACATTTACCGTAACATCATATAGTGACATGAAAAACACATAGCAACATTTATAAATACAACAGCCAATACCTGGGTAAACATTACATTATAAGAATCTTAAAATAAATAATTACTACAATATGTACAACAGAGATGTATAGTCTCTCCAAGTGTCAAAATGAAAATTATACTAAATCAATAAATCGCGTCTAGATTGTTAAGCTAGCAGTCTCAGGAACTAATTCTACATAATACATAACTAGTATGTGTCTAATAAGTCAAGTATATTAAACTATATTACAGAGACGTATAGGCTCCACGGTTAATACATTAAGTTTGGAAATTATAAAAGGTGGGGACACGCTCTGAGAAAGATAATAATACCCATATACATATACCGTCGGTTTCTAGAAGACTCTTGGAACTCCATCTCAGAGATTCGCCCTACAACGAGAATCATAAGTACATAGTTGATAAGATATTGATATATTTAGATCTTACTTTGCCTATTAGTAGCAAATTAGCAATGCATCAAAGCCCGATATCAACAGGATGGCAGGCAGGCTAATTTAGCTTTGTAGGACGTTTGGCATAACCTGGAACCAACACTCTCAATTCTCCAGGAACTTGGTATTAAACAGCGACTTTCTTCTATCGTCCAGTGTCGTATTCTCACTTTCTTTGGACATACTATACGTCGAGACGATACATCTGTGGAACAACTTGTAGTGCAAGGAAAAGTCGAAGTCACAAGGCGCGGTAGGTCATCAATGCGTTGGTCATACCTAGTCAAAAATGCACTCAATGGACCACTCCACGAATGTACAAGAAGAGCTACAGTGCGTGAAAAATGGCGACGGATTGTGAAGCTTGCCACCGCCCTGATATGACCACGACCACTCTGACAAGAGTGTGACGACAAAGAAGAAGGATGAAATGCTCTACTTCCTCAAGTTAAGCATTCATTCATTCTTTTAAAATTATGGTTTCAGTCCAGTGGAACTATTTCGCCAGTATCAAGGTATTAGGAGCTTTAAATACGACTAAAATTGTACGGTTAGTACGAGACAGTGTACGGTGATTTTATCAGCTCTTGTAAAGCGATAGCTGGACTTTACAAGTAGCACGTGGACTACTTCCCATTGACTCCAAAATGGTGTTCAAACGCGTTTCAAGATTTATTCTCCATTTACTGCACATTACCACATTAGTTTACTGTATAATAAGCTATCGACTTTAAACATTATTGATGAGCAAAAAACAAAGGAATTAATCACGAAGCGTGACTATCAAGATGGCGCTCGAACCCAAAGACCTCTGAACCCTCAAGTTAAGCAAATTGGTGGTAATGTAGAGTTCTATGGATAACCTGTCACTGTTGCTCAGTAATGAATAAATGATACTATTTTGTCATTAAGTACTGAGTAAAAAAAACGATAAATATAGAGCGCTTGTTAGAACAGAATGCATTTCATTAAGTCCATTATTGGTACTAAATCTAAAAACAACATTTTTGTCCACGCATTGGATGGAAATGGGTATAAAAATAATACTACGTCATTAAGGTTCCGCTTATATTTAATGCTATAGATTTAATTGGTTTAGTTATTTTTACGAGCTTTTATTTAACTTGCCCTGTTAGTATGTATGGGACAAAACTTTAACGTTAAGTTTTAAACCGCAGCCAAATAACACTAGACCCTACTCATAATGTTGTTTTCCTGCCGGTGAGGTGAGGTGAGTAGGGGGGGTAAACAAACCGCTTTGATGCATCTATGTCATATTTCATAACATTTTCATTATTTGTGAAAACTTGTCAAAATACAGTTTAAGGCATAGTATGTATAAGTTACTCTATGGTTTACTAAGGTGCTAGTGCTGCACTCTGGCGGCAGAACATTGCAGTAATACTCCCTATTATGGAGTTGGTCTTAAACTACTTACGAGTACATAGTAATAATTGTTCAATATAAATAATTAATAAATAAATATTATAGGACATTATTACACAAATTGACTAAGTCCCACAGTAAGCTCAATAAGGCTTGTATTGAGGGTACTTAGACAACGATATATATAATATATAAATACTTAAATACATAGAAAACACCCATGACTCAGGAACAAATATCCATGCTCATCACACAAATACATGCCCTTACCAGGATTTGAACCCGGGACCATCAGCTTCGTAGGCAGGGTCACTACCCACTAGGCCAAACCGGTCGTCTCGTAATTTAATATGGCCTACAGAATATGACTAAGGGTAAACAAACCATCCTGTATGATTCGTGACGGAACTGCACTTTTATCCCAAACTCACGCTTGTCCAAATTCTCATATGTTTTATTATATGGACATGTCTAGTTTATTTATAGTTATAGCTCTACGAATGCGTGGGTCTGCGAGATATAAATACTTTTGACATATGTGGCCATGTTAGGTCCACTGACACACTTAATAAAACACATTATAGTTCGTGTCATCCACGATGACGCGCAGATTTGTCAAATCTAACCTTTAATAACATGAAATTACGAGTTAAGGCACGCGTCTTCGTGAATGGCACGATCGTAGAAAATAGTGAATTTAGAGATGGTTAGATTTTGACTGCACTTCAGAGAATTGAAATTGTTTTTTTTTTTCATTGAGAATGATTATACAAGTTGACCTGTTTTAATTGTCCTTGAGTGTAACTGTCTAGTGACATTAAGACACATTGTCATAGAAAATATTAAGCTATAAGTGGTTAGATTTTAGCTGTACTTGAAAGAATTGAAATCGAATATTTTTCTATGAAAATGTTCATACATAGTGACCCGTTTTCATTGCCTTTGAGTGTAACTTATAGAAATGCAAATAAAGAGTAGGGTTAAGAATAAGTAAGAGACTGAGTGTTTTTGTTACAAATAATACAAATGCGAATAATTCATCCAAAATGTTATTTTTCCAACGTTCGGTTGGTCCGTTATTTTACTACTTAACTTCCTTATGAATAAAGCTTAGTTCCCGACCTAATATATATTTATTTTGAGAAACAGGCCTGTATAAAGACCGTAAACTCGTGCGCAAGAGAGGTATTAGAATTTTAAAAACCTTAAGTTGATTTGATAAAGGTTGTAACGCAGTTTATTTCGCTGATACTTTAGATAAAAACTATTGTACCTGTTATACATATATACTAACGGGCTTAAAACTATCCCTTGGACCCGGGTATGTCCTTAAACTACGTCCAAATGAGAGGTATGGACACTGTGAATGTCATCTTGCAGGTAGGGCACCGCACTGCGGATGTCATTCCAGATCTAGAGCGGAGCCCAACTGGGGAAGTACCTCCACCTTACAGAAAACAGCAGCCAAATAACACTAGACCCTACTCATCGTGTTGTGTTCCTGCCGGTGAGTAAGGTTGCCAGAGTTCAACGAGGGTGCGGAGTGTTAGGCTCGGCAACGCGTATGTTACAGGTGTTGCAGGTGTCCATAGGCTACGGAAACTGCTTTAGCATCAGGCGAGCCGTATTGTTGCTGTTGGTGGCCGTTGTTTGCCATCGACGTATTATTAAAGAAACACTATCTTCATAACAAATTTCATCTAAATGTGTTTCTATTAAAATATTAGTAGAGATTGATGCGCGCGAAATATTGCCTGTACTCGCAAACAAAATATATCAAATCAAGTTAAAGTTTCGAAGTTCGAATAGGCCGTATCGTATAAATGAGTGTGGAGACACGTGGGTTGGCGTAGGGAGGCGCCGGCGCTTAGTCGACACTATCGACTTAACGCCGACTTAATCGATGTCGACTCCATAATGAAATTAATTGGCTAATTAACTAAAACATTATTATTTAAACTTTATAAAATGAACGACATTATCATCGCCAATTTCTAATTTTCAGGCTTAACTTAGAGGTTACTCTAGGTTATTTTTTGTCTACTTAATTAAAAAAAAACCGGACTAGTGCGAGTCAGACTCGCCCACCGAGGGTTTCGTACTTTTTAGTATTTATTGTTATAGCGGCAACAAAAATACATCATCTGTGAAATTTTGAACTGTCTAGCTATCACGGTTCATGAGATACAGCCTGGTGACAGACGAACAGAGAGACAGACAGACGGACGGACAGCGGAGTCTTAGTAATATGGACCCGTTTTACCCTTTGGGTATGGAACTGTTAAAATTACCTAGAACAGTTATGAGACCAATCAAGCACCATTTCGAGTTCAAGTAAAAATTAATTAATTTTACAGTAATATACTGTAGAAGTGTAATGTGTGTGTTTGACGACCGGTCTGGCCTAGTAGGTAGTGACCCTGCCTACGAAGCCGATGGTCCCGGGTTCAAATCCTGGTAAGGGCATTTATTCATGTGATGAGCATGGATATTTGTTCCTGAGTCATGGGTGTTTTCTATGTATTTAAGTATTTATAAATATTTATATATTATATATATCGTTGTATAAGTACCCTCAACACAAGCCTTATTGAGCTTACTGTGGGACTTAGTCAATTTGTGTAATAATGTCCTATAATATTTATTATTTATCTCTTTATTTATCTTGTGTCTTAGATTAGGCATTTTATAATATGACTATAAAAGTAAAATACAACAAATCATACAAAAATAATACAAAATACATATAAACACATTATAAAAAACCTAACCTAGGGTGCCGCCAGCAGCGGGGCAGGGCCCAAGCTGCCGGTGGTCAGGGCCGCAGAGAGAGGAACCGGCGGACTATCCGCGCCGTGTCCAAGATCACCGCCTTCTGCATCTGACCCTTGATCCAACCACCTAGCGAGAGTCTCTCAAGGTGTTGGTCGAGACTCTTCGCTATGAGACCATTCGCTGAAACGACTATCGGGACAATGATCGTCGAATCAACATCCCACATGGCGGTTATCTCGTGAGCCAAGTCTAGGTACTTACTGGACTTGTCCTTCTCGGCTTTCACGAGATTCTCATCATGGGGGATGGTGATGTCGACGAGCACGGCCCGGCGTTGCGATCGATCTATTATCACGATGTCAGGCTTATTGGCTACAATAGTCCTGTCAGTGATAATAGATCGATCCCAATAGAGCGTGGCACGACCATTTTCGAGAACTGGCGCAGGTGAGTACTTGTAGTACGGTACTTCGCGGTCCACAAGGCCGTATAGAAGAGCAAGTTGCTGGTGAATAATCCTGGCTACGAGATTATGTCTGTGCAAGTACTCGCCGTTAGCAAGATGAGAACAACCGGAAATTATATGCCTGAGTGACTCTCCGGGACGGCGGCATGCCCGACAAATGTCGACCGTACCGTCCTTCAGGATATATTTCCGATAGTTGTTCGTCATCATCACTTCGTCCGCAATTGCACAGGCAAAACCCTCGGTTTCTCCGAAGAGGTCCCCGAATCGTAACCAGTTCACCGACGCGAGCAGGTCCACGTCGGGTCCCGTGAGGGCCTTGTAGAACCGCCCGTGTAGCACCTTACTCTCCCATGCCGCCTTGCGATCCGCAGTACTTAGTACCACAGGTTTGCGCCAGTTCTCGTTTGCCAAGGAGAGCGGCGTGAGGTTCCTGTCTACTGCCACCACATCACGATGCATCCCACACTCGTTGTTAAGGAAATAATTCCTGAGATTGCACACCTCGCGGTTGTGGAGATCTTTGGCGTTTAGGAAGCCTCGACCTCCACACTTCCGTGGGATGTACAATCTCGTAACTGACGAGCGTGGGTGTAGCATACGGTTATTATTATTATATCTCCTTGGATTTCACGGGCCTATAAATCCCGGTCTTTTGATAGGCTTGCATGGGGATATAGATCCAACACGTAGAGGCCTCTTGGAGAGCTTTAATGTCATGTAGAACGCCTGCTGGAACCCGTTCACGGGCGCAACAATAGACACCAATGAACCGGTCGCAACAGGCATTGGGACTATTGTAGTAAAGTGAACAGTATAACGGTCTATGGATTGAAGTTTGGGAGGACAATGAGACTGGGTTATTGCAAAGACGTCCGGACACCTGCCATAACAATGTTTTCACTAGTTATCGAGGCAGGCGGTGACTCGCCGCCCACTAGATGGGCCCCTGAAAATGCCGTCGTGAAGACGACCGATTATTATTATTATTTATAATTGAAAAAAAAAATTAAATTCTAAGTATTTTCTTTAATTTAAACTAATTATTACTATTGATGTCACAATAATCGAAATCGATATCGTAATTACCGTCCCAACACTAATGAACTGGTGGTCTGTATCTGTGGTGGGCGACGCACTTAAATTTAACTTTTTATCGACTGTCGATAAATAAAAATGGTAGTGGGCGTGACTGTTATTTATTCGATATGCATACGAGTAGTCTTGCATTTAATGAATTTAATTATGTTTTGTCAACGCTGCTTGATAAAGTACAATTCAATTCGTTTTCAGAACTTTTAGAAATGATAATTTATTTTTATAATTTATAGGTTTGACGACCGGTCTGGCCTAGTGGGTAGGGACCCTGCCTACGAAGCCGATGGTCCCGGGTTCAAATCCTGGTAAGGGCATTTATTCGTGTGATGAGCATGGATATTTGTTCCTCAGTCATGGGTGTTTTCTATGTATTTAAGTATTTATAAATATTTATATACATATTATATATATCGTTGTCTAAGTACCCTCAACACAAGCCTTATTGAGCTTACTGTGGGACTTAGTCAATTTGTGTAATAATGTCCTATAATATAGGTAATAAGCGCTGGTAGCCTAGCGGTAAGAGCGTGCGATTCGGAGGTCGTCGGTTCAATCCCCGGCTCGTACCAATTATTTTTTCGGAACTTATTTACGAAATATCATTTAATATTGACCAGTCGCTTTTCGGTAAAGGAAAACATCATGAGGAAACCGGACTAATCCCAATAAGGCCTAGTTTACCCTCGGTGTTGGAAGGCCAGATGGCAGTCGCTTTCGTAAAAATTAGTGCCTACGCCAATTCTTGGGATTAGTTGTCAAACGGACCCCAAGCTGTGGTCGATGGCCAAGGGGAGCGGAGGTGGGGCATAGATGTAGTTAGAAATTTTATTCTCTAGGGGGGGGGGGGGGGGGCGACAAACAAGAAGCATTGCGGTAATAAAAATAAAAAATCATACCATAAATATAAATTGTACTAACTCTACGTTAATATCTAATTAATCTGATATACATGTTACAATACAATTAAAATTGAAATAAATGAGAAAATAAATTTGATTCACATTAATTAATTGTTTAACATTGATTTGCATTGCAGTAAGTGCCGGCAAAGTATGAAAAGCCGGGACAACGCTAGGAAAATGATGATGATTGATGACCATCGCCAAGTTCGTGACAATATTTGAAAATGCAAACTTCAAACTGGTAGCTTATGTAAAACCTGACCCACTGTTCACCGTCGGAGTGGGCGCTAACCAATACGTTCTTCCGGTCTACATTCACAAGTGGTCTGTTCTATATTCCTAATAAGTGAGCATTAACGCCATTACAGAGTCATTGCACAGATTTATACTCGTAATGATAGGAGAGAGGAGGAGTTTCATAAGAACTATAGATAATAGAAGAGGTAAGATGCTTGGGCACCTGTTACACGACGAATTTATCAAAAACATCATAGAAGGGAGAGTTGAAGCAAAGAGGAAGGGAAGACCAAGGAGAGGGTACATGAATTAAATAAAGGAAAAACTCAACGTCGTGTCGTATCAGGCTGTTAGAGAAGGCAGAGGATCGCTAAACATCTGATCTGACGACCGATTTGGCCTAGTGGGTAGTGACCCTGCCTACGAAGCTGATGGTCTCGGGTTCAAATCCTAGTAAGGGCATTTATTCGTGTGATGAGCATGAATATTCGTTCCTGAGTCATGGGTGTTTTCTATGTATTTAAGTATTTATATATTATATATATATCGTTGTCCAAGTACCCTCAACACAAGCCTTATTGAGCTTACTGTGAGACTTAGCAAATTTGTGTAATAATGTCCTTAAAAAAAACCATGGAAATTGCTCCACCAACAAGAGTCTTTCTCTTAAATATATGATAATGATGTAAAAGCGGGCGCAGCGGCTGAAAACGCCGAAATTTTGAAACGTTTTAAATATAAGAGCCTCGGTACCATTTTGTACCATTTTGGCGTTGAAACTTGGCGTTCGTGGGGTCACAGCGCGCTCAAGTTTTTTGCAGAAATCGCGAAGCGTCTGGTTGAAGTAACTGGTGACCGAAGAGGTGGCGGCTTCCTCGCACAACGTATCAGTATTGCGATACAACGAGGAAATGTCGCGTGCATCCTTGGTACAATGCCTCAAGGGCCTATTTTAGATTTATGCTAGTTATGGTAATCCTCTGTATATACCATATTGTTATTGTATTTGATGATAATGATGAATGGTAGCTGACCGAACTATCGCGACGAGCGAAGCGTTTCAGCTTGGGCAAAATGCTTTCTTACATCTGCTGCGGTATCATGGTCGCATTTTTATCACTTGTCAAGTCGTGCGTCACTTTCGCACTTACGTACTTGTTAGAACGTGACAGGTATGATGACAGATGATAAGAAACCGACCATCTTAGCCAGGCAGTTCTACATTCGATTCGGCTACATCTGTACGTATACGTACCTTATATATATATATTTTAACTTAATTACCTTATCAAAATTATTAGAATTCAAAATTTTCATGTTTTTATATTTTTGAATGAGAAATCTCAAATATACAATTACAAAAAGTGCATGCAGAAAAAACGCAAACAAAAAATACAATCAAAAATAAAACATACAGGAAGGACATGCGTATTTTTTTATGCTAGGAAATATACTAGTCAGTTTGCTCTGGCTCCTACACTAGGCTCAGCCTGTCTCGTAGGTAACCCAGACTCAAAAGAGTTTATACAATATATATATATATATAATGGCTTCTCTACACGATTGCCCAGCGCAGGCCAGTGATATTGCTATCTCATTCCACCTCATTGCTGCGTCCCTTAGACTGGCCTACGCTGGGTCATCGTGTAGAGGAGCCCTAAGGTACGTATAGGTGTATAAATGATCGAAGACAGTCTAAATCGGAAACACTAGCTAATTTTCAATTTTGCATTCTTGTGTATATTCTTGAATCTACAATGAAGTTGTAAGGAAATAGGTAAGTAACTATGGGAGCATGTTGACGATTAAATTTCATTGTCACGCGCCCGTGTCACTGCCTGTGCCGTGGTATCAGCGTGTTTGGTGTGGGCCAAACCGGTGCCACGAGTTGCGACACGCATTGTTTGTCCACAGCGCTGTCTGAGCCGCGTTTAGACTATATTAGTCCCAACGGGAGAGTACTAGACTTGACTATCGCATATTATCAGAAGGGTACCGGCCCTATTATCAGAAGGGTAGGCGAATAGCGGAGTGACTAAATTTCATTGTTACGCGCCCGTGACACTACCGTCGCCGTGGAGTCAGTGTGTTTGGTGTGGGCCAACCCCCAACCCGGTGCCGCGGGTTGCAAACTTGCGACACGCATTGATTGTCCGCAGCGCTGTCTGAGCCGTCTTTAGACAACAGTTCGACAGTACTCGGGAGATTATAACTTGCCCAAGTACTTAATGCACTGGTCATCTATTGGATTAGGATTTAAACGGTAAAAATGGCATCACTATAGTAAGTATTGCAGATATATATATCGCTATATACACAGGGACAAGGAAGATTTCATTGATTGAATAATAAAAATATACCTTTCAACTATAACTTTTTTATGTTACAAAATATAGCGGTGCTATAATAGACCACAGGATCCCACCTGATTACAAGTATTTATATATTATATATATCGTTGTCCAAGTACCCTCAACACAAGCCTTATTGAGCTTACTGTGAGACTTAGCCAATTTGTGTAATAATGTCCTTAAAAAAAAACCATGGAAATTGCTCCACCAACAAGAGTCTTTCTCTTAAATATATGATAATGATGTAAAAGCGGGCGCAGCGGCTGAAAACGCCGAAATTTTGAAACGTTATAAATATAAGAGCCTCGGTACCATTTTGTACCATTTTGGCGTTGAAACTCTAGGTTCGTGGGGTCCCAGCGCGTACAAGTTTTTTGCAGAAATCGCGAAGCGTCTGGTTGAAGTAACTGGTGAACGGAGAGCTGGCGGCTTCCTCGCACAACGTATCAGTATTGCGATACAACGAGGAAATGCCGCGTGCATCCTTGGTACAATGCCTCAAGGGCCTATTTTAGATTTAAGCTAGTTATGGTAATCCTCTGTATATACCATATTGTTATTGTATTTGATGATGATGATGAATGGTAGCTAGTAGTAAAAATGGCATCACTATAGTAAGTATTGCAGATATATATATCGCTATATACACAGGGACAAGGAAGATTTCATTGGTTGAATAATAAAAATATACCTTTCAACTATAACTTTTTTCTATTACAAAAAATCCAGCACTGCTATAATAGACCACAGGATCCCACTTGATTACAAATATTTGAAGTGTTTTCAGTCCCGAAAATAAAGCTACCTAATAACTAGTTCATTACCTAATAACTTGGAAGGTTAGGTTAGGTTTGTTTTATGGCAATCCTGAAAAGTTCTGAGAAATACCAAATTATGACTAAAGAAAATGCGGACAAGCAATACATTATGACTTAAAACTTTATGGGGAATAATAGAGACCCTAACGCTAACCGGACAAGTAACTCTACTCTCGAACTATCTCCAAGCACTCTCCCAATGTAAACACTCCATACCGGGCGCAGTGTAAATATATCCACTACCTACGCCTAATAACATCATTATATGCATATTATGCATCGTCTAGATATCACTTTAGATACGGACTTCCGCTGTCATATGAAAATTTAATGTAGATGATCTTGGGTTTCATACGAGTAGGAACTATGTTACTGATAAGGATACGTACGTAGATATACTATATTTTATTACATGGGCTTTAATGGATGTGATATGAGATCATTGAATATTGTATTAGTTAAGCAGGTGTAAATCAAATAATGAAAAATACGCAAGTACGACCTATAACGAGTTAGCACTGATTAACTAGCACGTTATCTTTGCGCGGATTGGCAAAGTAATATTATTTGTCTTAATTAGGTGTAAATCAATCGAATCACAGAATGAAAGGAGCGTAGACGTCAAAACTGTTGATACAGGGTTTATCAACGTTTGTCTATACTCTGCGAGTTGTGTAGATCAGAGCCCTACCCTGCTATTCCCAAAATAATGAAAAAAAAAATTCAATCGATGACATTTTTATTGTACAGGAAAGAAATTAGTTTTAATTTTTATCCGAATTTAAATTCTGTACCAGCCATCTTTGATTCAACAACAATAAACACACAGTGTGACGTTACAGAAACCGTGCATAGAAAGATAAGATATACAGTGACCCGTTTTCAATATTCTTTAGTGTAGTTCCGTCAACTAATAGGGCATGCCCATAAGGACCTTAGTTTCTCTTTCGAAAGGGTCTGAGAGGGAACTCGTGCGCGTTCAATAATCAGTCGGTAGTTAATTGTTCTAGATAGGAAACGTGACTTGATTTTGGTTGAACTGTTATTAGCAATGTACGAATGAAAATCGTAGTCCTGCATTTTTAGAGATTGCAGAAAATATCAGAAATTTTAGGTCTTTTAAGAAATTTTCTTATAAGCCTTGGGGAGTTTGCGGTAACTGCGAAAGCGAGATAATTTTGTAAATATCTGCTTAACTAGAGGCACTTCTGACTGTAGCAAAGTAAGCATCCGCAACAATCTCGGCCGAATTTCACCTTCCCATACAAACGGAGTCATTTTAAAACTACGTGTTGGATTGTAATGAAACTTTGCACATAGGTACAATGTCATGAGGTATATCTATGCATCTAATTAGTTTATATAGCTCCAGACAATTATATTAGGCATAGATATACCTTATTCTATTGTAAGTACAAAGTTTCAGAACAATCTAGCAAGTCGTTTTAAAATGAGAGCGTAACTACTTACGATTGTATGGAGAACCGTGCTTGCTGGAGACCCTTATGCTTATTTATGAATATTTTTGTCGATTTAGTTATTGGATATTTTTCAAAAAGGAGAAACCAAGGGGGCTTGCGAAGTCTAGTCTGGGTTTGTTAACTTTACGTTATTTTCTCGTAGAAGTAATACGGCACTAATCGTCAGTCGACCTCATCTCATCCAACGGAAGAATGTGCCATACTCGCCTTATCTTTACAGCTATTTATAGCATTGTCTTAGCGTTTCTAACCGCACACTATAAGTCTATAACCTATACGGCCAATTCCTATTATTTTACTTGACCACAAGCTCAAAAACTAACCCTAAGTATACTTTGCACATTCCTTGAATAATCAACTTAAAGTGATTATGTTTAGAGTTCAATTCAGTTAAGCCATCTCTTACGACTTACGATATTTTGGAACGCAACGTTTAAATGAAATTCGAAATCATACAAACAGTTCGAAAACCAACTTTACGCGCTTGAATTTAGATTGCCATTTACCTTGAAAAGCTTGGTCGGTCATGATGTTATGGATTGGGTGGGTATTAAGTGCAATTTTGCGATGCATTGTCGTAGTGTAGTAACCCCGGTTGTGGTATTGGAATTGACCATTGTGCGAAATTTAACGGGTCTTGACCTATACCTACTATAACTAATAATCCTAGTATAGCAGACTTTAGAACGTAATGAGAATAAATAAGTATTAGTTTAATAATAATTGGTGTAAAAGGACAGTTTTATAAAATATTTTACAGTATTTATGGTGCTACTTTACCGCACTAGTGCGAAAATTAGCAATATTACGTTACTGTGTCGAACATTTAAAGGGCCATATGTACTGTAAAACGTTGTACGATACATGTGCGAATAGGTAATTCGCAACTCGTGTCGATTTAATTTATCGCCACTCGTTTCGAATTTCCTATTTTTCGCACTTGTATCGTAATGTACTATTTCAAAAAAATTCTGCACATTTTCTATTAGCCTACCATTTGCGATACCTACGGTTAGAATTACCAAACTGAACCTTGACTTGTTTGAAATATAGATACCTATACTGAATCTATGTTTGTTTAATTCCAGGGCTATCTGCATGAGTGGCGTCGTTTCACCACGTTTTCTGAAGATGAGCTGACGGAGCTTTTCAACAATATAGAGGACATCTACAATTTTAACAGGTTAGATAAAATATTATACAAATTAACCATTTTACTACCTATTTTACTGTCTAATCTTAGAATAAAAAAGTCTAGAAATCTAGTTCCATAGAGTTGATTACATGAAAAGTGAAGCTAAAATAGCGCCATCTTTTTACAAGCTTTTATTTAGTTTCATCTGTCCCGGGGTCTGTCTGATTTGTGTCTGTAATGAAATCTTGCAAGTTAAATTTGACCGACTTCCCAGTATCTAATGGAGATGAAAATTTGCATACATATGTAAGTCGGGTGACAATGCAATATTATGATACCATCGAGCTGATCTGATGATGAGACAGGAGGTAGCCATAGGCACTCTGTGATAAGACAACGCAACCTATTGTGTTTGGGGTTTTTATAATTGTCTCGATGAGTATTAATTGCCTGTGGAAAGAATAGTACAGTCAGCGATAAAAGCCTGTACCTGCCAAAAATGAATTTTTTGACAAAAACTTATTTTACAGTACATATGGTGTTACTTTATCGCACTAGTGCGAAAATTAGCATATTACGTTACTGTGTCGAACATTTAAAGGGCCATATGTACTGTAAAACGTTGCACGATACATGTGCGAATAGGTAATTCGCAACTCGTGTCGATTTAAAACACTCCCTTCGGTCGTTTTTTTATTTATCGCCACTTTTGCAGCTGTTTAACTTCAAGGAAGTTAAACAGCTGCAATAGTACATTACGATACAAGTGCGAAAAATAGGAAATTCGAAACGAGTGGCGATAAATTAAAACACGACCGAAGGGAGTGTTTTAAATCGACACGAGTTGCGAATTACCTATTCGCACATGTATCGTACAACGTTTTACAGTACATATGGCCCTTTAAATGTTCGACACAGTAACGTAATATGCTACTTCTCGCACTAGTGCTATAAAGTAGCCCCATATGTACTGTAAAAATGTTTTATGCAATATGCTATGATATTTCTGTGGTAGCATGTAAAAACCGAAAAGAAAACCAGAAACACTTTCGCGAAATGACAAATTAGCCTAATACTTTGGCATAGTGAAAAGAACTTGGGAATCAATATAACCATCACAAACTTGTATCTCGTAATTCCCTTCATTCAAATTTCAACAGTAATTCCCAGCAATAAGGTTGTATTTTGAAAAATGTTATTGTATGAAATACGAGTATAATAAAGTTGGTGGTCACCCTTGCTGCAGGGGTGTTGTTATAATACGGAGGGTAGTTTGACGAGGGTTTTAAAAATACGTGTATAATGTGACGGCTCGGACAGTTGGGGTTCCGTAGGGATTAACTTTTTTTAAGTGTTAAGTGTACAACTTTAAATATACCTAAAAATTAAATTTAAAACCCCCTACGCTTTATGCTAACAATATTTATTTATGCCAAAAATAATTTTGGGAAAGACCTGATACTCATCAAACTGATGGGTCGATTTCTATACAACATAGCTAAGAACATAACATAGCAAGGAAACTCGCTTTCACGTAAAATAAAACGGCATCGAAATCGGCCCATCCGTTGTACAGCTACGATGCCACAGACAGACAGACATTGGCGTCAAACATATCACTCTTTTTGCGTCGGGGTACTCGGGGGTTAAAAATGACCTATGTCGATATTTCATTTCGTCAATCCCTAGTTTTTACGGGAAAAAGTTCTAGGTATAGTTAAAGTGTTCCTGTTAGTAGGGAGTATTTTCCCGATACAAACTATTTTCTTTTGTACTCCCCCCTTGGCAAGGGTTCCGTCAGCCGTCGGTCGTTTCCTTAGGGTTCCGTAAACACGGAAGCCTTTTAGTTTTCGACGATTTGACACGCTTGTCGGATTTAAAGGGATGTGAAATGTATTTATGAATTATTTATTACTGAAAACGTATTTTAAAGTTGCAATTTCGGGTTGGTGTTTTTTATTGTTACTTAAATTTATGTATTCATGCACGGAATAATAACTGTATGAATTTATAAGAGAGATATCTTTGAAGAGTTTGAAAAAGTCTTGACGTTCAGAGTAGTATAGCCATCCATGCCGTAATCGGCAACGGCGACCCTGGCTAATTATGAGCGTGAGCTCTGATATGGCTTGCAAAGCCGAACTTTACTTTTACTATCGCAGGTGGGACAGTACAGTTGACCAGAACTATTGTAAGTATTACCTTGTGGAGACTGGTCTGTTTATGCTAACTTTATTTTTGAGTATAATTACAGTGAGACACCTCATTCGGTTCTCGTATGTTTCTTTTATCCTAATGAATGTTTTAATTATACGGAATTTTGTCTCTTACAGACTCCATACATCTCTAAGGATAATTTGATATAAGTCATTTAGTTCTGACATTTAGAGATATTTACACCACTAAATAATTTTAGTTTTTTTTTGTATCTGTTTGTTTTTTTTTGTGATTGTTTTTTATACTTAATTGTTGATGTGCTAGTTTTTGCTTGTATGTAAATTCCATGTTGAGTTACAAAAATGCCCTTGTGGCCTATATGCTGAATAAATGTTGAAGTTGAAGTTGAATTAGTATATAAGGAGGGTTCCGGCCGGGATTTACGTATCTGATGTTTCCGCTCAGGACGACTTCGACATTATCCTAAACTTGGCACTTTCCTATCTTGTCTCTTTTTTAATTTGCCATTTTCTTACCTGGTCTGTTTCCCAAACTTGTCGCATCAAGGCCAATGAGACAGGCGTCTTCAAAGTTCCTTACGCTCACCTTAACACGAGAACGCCATTCTGGCCGCTGAGAAGCATACTCCTCCCATTTTCCAAGTGCTATACCGCAAGCAGTTAGGTGGCGCTTAGTTTCAGAGTAGTAACAAATAATTAAATTGTTACATGTGTACATTCTTCATTATTGTTTTAATTTGCATTAAATTGCCTATTTATAGGTAAGTAGTACTTACTTACTGAAAGACCTATACTTAGAGTTGGTAAGAACTCGATCTTGTAAGTCTTGAAAATCTCCAGTCGTTATTACGCGACTCCGCGCTTAAAAGACTTCCTACTCGACAGTCCTTCATTGAGTGTTTAAGCGCAACTTAAAAAAACTGGAGTCTTCGAATAAAGACTTCGTCAAAAGTTTTAGGTTTTATCTACGAGCAACACAAAGTAAAATTGACATTTTTCCATGTGTGTATAACCCATGAACTTGTGTGCAGACAATGCCTTTTAGAAAACTTTTGTACATAATTTAAGAGTTCTAGCTATTAAGGTTAGGACTCAAGTTTCGACTTAATGACTAGATTCTGAAAATCTGAGTCAAGTCTTAAAGATCTTGAGTCTTAACCAACACTACCTATACTTTTAGGCCACAAAAGGTTATACCTTCACATTGACAAGAGATCATAGCATTAATTTAACGGTAAACAGAATTAACACATTATAATGATAATGTTATTAATGTAAGTTTTGATTGAGCTTCACGACGGATTGCGTAAGTCGCTCAGTATTTGGGTCGCGTGTTTAAACTGCTACCTCTCACTTCGTGAACTATTGTTAGTTGCCTTTGGCTATTACAAATATTACTACACGTTTAACCGACTGACGAATAAGGGGGTTTTTAGATTAAAGATAAATACAGTTTATTATTCAAGTAGGCAGATTACAATGCGCTTATGAACGTCAAATAAAGCTACACCGGCTCGAATCCTACACCTCTGCCTCGAGAAGATTTAAATCCCCCCTCAACTGGAGGAGGGTATCCCAATATGGGACCGGCAAAGAAATCGGCGGGAGACATCTTTTCAATACATTAGATCTTATAATTAACATGCATTAAATAAGAAAAAAATAGTTATTTACGATACAAGTGCAGAAAATAAAAAATTCTCAACGAGTGGTGATAAATTAAAACACGACCGAAGGGAATGTTTTTAATCGACACGAGTTGCGAATTACCTATTCGCACGTGTATCGTAAGTTTTACAGTACAAATGGTTCTTTAAGCTTCCGCACGCGTGCAGAAAAGTAGCACCATATGTACCTACTGTAAAAACAATTTGAATTACAATAACAACAGTAGGTACTTTTCTTTGTAAAAATTAGATTTAAAAATATATATGAACATCAAATCACACTCATAGCTCTTTCAGCAAACGCATCGATTTCTTACAAAAGGAAAATAAAATTATTTATTTATTTTATTTATTTATTTAAACTTTATTGCACAATACATGAAGAGTACAAATGGCGGACTTAATGCCAGAAGGCATTCTCTACCAGTCAACCATGAGCCAAACCGAAAGATCCTAATTGGTGCAGGGTCAGAATACAGAGTAAAATGACAAAAATATCACAATATTACCTATATAAAATTATACGTACATAAATAATATGATACATAAATATAAATACATACATATATAAATATATACCCATTGTGAAACATCATGAGGACGACCTTTGAACCTTGTCAAACAGATGCTTGCGCAACATGCGCTTGAAGGAGAATTTGTTCTGGGCTTGTCTCATAGAGAGAGGAAGATCATTCCACAGCCGGATTGCCTGAATGTTGAAGGAATTCGACATGAAACCTGTACGATGTCGAGGGACAATAAGTTGAAGGCTACGGGAGGTTCGGAGATCGGTGCCGGGGCGCGGAGTAACAAATTTGAATTTGGAACGAAGGTAATCAGGGGCTGAAGGATTAAATAAAATTGTAAACAAAGTGCAGAGAATACGCAAGGATCGACGTTCACGAATAGGGAGCCAGTTAAGTTTTTTGCGATAAGCAGAGATATGGTCGTATTTTCGGAGTCCAAAGACAAACCGGATGCAATTATAATACCTAAATAAAATATTTGATGTGCTTTCTTACCTGTGCTGTGTGATTACTGATTTGGTATAGGTGCAGTCGCCATTACCGTCAAACATGTTCTAACATACTCTCCACTTGATAACAGAACCGTGTTTTTTTAAAATATAGGAGACAAACGAGCAGACGAATCACGTGATGGTAAGCGATTACCGTCGCCCATGGACACCCGCAACACCAGAGCTTTCCGGATATACCGTGTTTAGATATGTATGAGCTAGACCGCTTTGATTTGGAGCAATTTGCGGTTAAAGTGCTGAAAATTTTAAAAATACGTAATATAAATTTATATCATAAACATGTTTAGCGAAACTACATAAGTAGCTTTATTATATAACTTTGTTACAAGAACAAAATGTAAGTAAGCCTTCCACTCAAACCGCAGACGATCCTATGTCGCAAACACCTGATATCTACCGGGATACACTTGCACGTTGGTACCGCAATCGAGATAAATCGATAACTAGCTATATTATATTTATCACGCGATAGAGACAATTTAAATATATGTATTTTTACCCATTGACAAAACGGATATGTTTAGATAAACATGTTAAATTGAGGGTCAATTTAAATCAATGACAAAAGTAATTTATCTGGGACGATCTATGAGAGGTTGATTTCTTATTGAACTTTACGCCAATGGTAGTAGCGTCTCTAATATTGGCAATAAGTACCTTTTTGGTTATAAACAACACTACCTTACCGCCAACTAGCTCTATGCATTCATGCGCATACACAAAAGCAATGAATGGTTTAACATAATAATTATTCCGTTTCGAATTTAACCTTCTCGTACACCTGGGTTACGGCGTTTGATTCGATTTTGTACTGTATCTCTACCTAACAGTGTTAGAAAAATGGTGGGTTCCCAAAAGTAGGCGTGGGCGCTAATGGGTTAAAGGGAATAATGATCTAATGATTAACAAGTTCTTAGCCATTTCTACTTAATAGATATATATTCAATTTACGAAGCAAAAGCTGTTGCTAAAATCCATTAAAGGTTATACGTGTAATAAAAGTAGGAAAGTAGCCATATAATGTTTTAATATCCCACAATGTTAGCAGTAAAGTTCCCGTTTCGTAATCTCGAGTTAATTGCTCAATACGTGTAGTACTACCGGTTGCGGGGAGGTTTATATTTATTATGTACTTGCTCACAGGAACGACCACATACCGAAACATGAAGCCACTTACTTATTCGCTAGGTGCACGACTGGCGCTGCCTTTATTTTGTGGGTTTTTTCTACGTTAAATCTTATGGAGAAAAATTAGTTCAAACGGCTGCCGCTTGCACTAATATGAGAATTTTACTTGTTTGTGACAATCAGCGCCACTTCTCCCTCCACCGACTTCTCACGTTCCCAATTGGGATATTTTGAATGAACTGCTTACACTTTTTATAATTTCATAAGCAGTTCCACGCATGAGTTTCTATAAAAAATACCCAAAATCTATAATAATATTCGAAAATTTCCCTCGATTTGTCAAGAACCCGTTCATCATCATGACAATGTAGGCAATAAAAATATTAAAAAATCTTTCCAATTTCCAGATCCCTCTGCGAAGAGCTAAACACCTGCCGCCTCGACGCCACCTGCATCGCCCGCTGCTTCGTGAACAACACCTCCGGCTTCTCCGTGTACACGTCGTACTGCACCGGCTACCCGCGCACCATGGCGCGGCTGGCGGCGCTGGCCGGCGGGAGCCTCAGCGCCAGGGAGTTCAGGGAGAGGCAGTTGGCTCTCGGGCATCCGCTGCCGTTAGCGAGTTACTTGTTGAAACCGGTGCAAAGGATATTGAAATACCATCTATTGCTACAGGTAAGATTTTTAGGTTATTTTAAGTAAAATCTAGGAAGGCGATTTTTAGGTTTTCGGGCACCTCGTATTTTCGCTTGATAGTACCGATTAGTGTCAAACATTGGTAGTATACACTTAAAATTTTAATTTTCTGGGTTTTTGGGAATCAATGTTGCAAGTTTATTCGTTAAATTTCGCTTTGAAATAAATAAATAAGATGGTAGTCGATTTTTAGGTTTTTTTTTTATACTACGTCGGTGGCAAACAAGCATACGGCCTGCCTGATGGTAAGCAGTCTCCGTAGCCTATGTACACCTGCAACTCCAGAGGAGTTACATGCGCGTTGCCGACCCTAACCCCACCTCCCTCGTTGAGCTCTGGTTTTCGTGAAAAAAGCACGTGATAATAGCTATAAACTCTTATCGCTATTATATCCGTCTATAGCACAAGGTATAATCAAGGATAATAACTTGATGTTTCTTTTCATACCAGTACCCCTAGTGTAAATATTTTCGATAGCGAAACGTGACGTACGCGTTTGCGTTAAGTCTCATTTTGTATGGGTTTTTGAAAAGCGGGACGTTTTGGAAAGTCAAAAATCTCATACAAAATGACACTTAACGCAAACGCGTACGTCACGTTTCGCTGTTGAAAATATTTACACTAGGGGTACTGAATACGTCAATTTAAGGCCAGTACACACTAGAGGCGTATGTAACACGTCTCCGCAGCTCTTCCAAAATGTAGGACATAAACTTGCTGCATACGCCCATTAGGCTTAGCCTTTATTCCTCATTTGCCAAAAACCCAGTTCATTTGTTAAAACTCCCGTATTTAGATGTGTTTTGTTAAATGTTCCAGAACGTGGTGAAGCAATGTGCGACAAGAGAGACGGAGTTTGCTTTAATGCAGATGACGGGCATCGCGCAACACATTGACGACATGAAGAGGAGGCACGAACACGCTGTCAGAGTACAGGCAAGTCTTTATCACCTTGGCTTATGGCGTCATTTAGAGTCACAGACCAAGCTAAGTTGGCAGAGATTTTGATAGCCCAGACGGTGCAAGTGTTAAGTAAACGAGACTATTTCATAGAAGTTTGATGTTTAAAATAACACTTTAATTTCACTGCCTGGGCTATTAAAATCGCTGCCAACTTATCTTGGTCTGACAACTATGTAGTTTTTCTTCCCTTACGAATCGTGTTAATTCTTAACCCTGCAAAGAATACTGCAATTAAAACTATTGAGAGTTATAAAAAAAAATTAAGGTTAACTCACACGCATATTAGAAGTCACAATTAGTGCGACATGTTATTCAGACTAAGCTTTTTTTTTATATCACGACGGTGGCAAACAAGCGTACGGCCCGCCTGATGGTAAGCAGTCACCGTAGCCTATGGACGCCTGCAACTTCAGAGGTGTTACATTCGCGTTGCTGACTCTCTAAAAACCTGTACACCCCTTTTTTGAACAACCCCATACTGTAGACCCTCGGGAAAACCTCAGAACAACCGCACCGCTGGAAGGATGTTGTGTAGTGTGCAGTTGCAAAGTGTGGGGATCTCATTGTAAACGTTGTTGCGACTGCAACTTAATATTATATAAAAATCAATGCAGTAGCTAAACGCAGCCGTCGGGCTCGGCTAGCATTCGGAGGCTTTTTAAAAGCACCAATAGGAGCGCTCCACATAATCTGTTTCGCGGCCAATTGGAAGCATTTAAATCTGAACCTTTTGTACTGATCAAGTAAAATATTGCAAATCACTCTTTCATCATCCTCCATACTATAAACACCTACTTTCTACATTGAACCGTTTTGGCAAGAACCCTTGCAAACCAGTACCCCTTTGGAAGATTATACTTCACTTCATTATAAATCGAAGTTTTATTTAAGTCGTCGAGATCCTGACCTGCACGGCGGCTACAAACGTCAAGCTACTTTGAAAACGACGTTTTCAAAGACATTTTCACACTATGTCACGATGTTGTGAACTTGTGACGAGTCGGTGCAGTGTCTATAATTTGTTGTGTTTTACAGGAGATCCAATCGCTCCTATACGGCTGGACTGGACCGGATCTGACCACGTACGGGGAGCTGTGTGCCGAAGGGACATTCAGGTCTGTAGCTATAGTCCGGCAAACGCAACTTGATAGTAAGTAAGAACAAATAAAACTATACTCATCCCTTTCTTTTGGGTATTATACTCTGTATCTTTAGGTATTAAAATAAAAGTATACAAAATCTACCCTCAACTGGGTCCTTAAGCCATTTGAGGGTAGATGTAAACATTACATGATCGAATAATGTAGGTCAAAGTCAAGTCACAGATCCAGGCGGTTTTGTATTTGGTTGGTTAACCAATAAATGTTATAACTACCCGAAATTGTACATATTGTTTGTTTCCTTTTATTTAAATACCTAAAGATACAGATTATAATATGTATTATGTAAGATAAAGACAGTATGATTATCTCTGTCTGTTTGAAATGAGACAGCCCCGGGCCAATATCTCTACTTAATAATGTGCCATCAGAGAGTTGCCAAAATGGCGAAATTGTCACATGGAAATTTTTCGAAAACTTATCAATTTTTTGTATGGGAATCGAAATTTTCCATTTACATAATGAAAGTTTCCGTTGTTTGCTGAAATTGTCTTGAAATTACCTTGAACTTTTTCAACACTTTGGAATCTTTCCGCAACTTGAACTTCAGTGTAGCTACTGAGTCTTAAACAAGTAGAGGTAGTTGATACTACCCAAAAAAACAAATACAAACTTCTTGGATAAAACAGATTCCGACGAATTTAGAACCGTTTTTTGAAGTCCGTGAATGTAACAAAAATTCTAAACTTCGTACTAACGTGGAACGTGTTGAACGACTTGATTCTTATACTATTTTACTTCTCCAAAATATTATACCATATCTTAAGATAATCGTAACATTTGCATGATAAATATTCGGAAATGCTGATTGATTTACTGTTCTTAAACAATTGTCGTAAGATAGCGTCTTACGCTAAGATAAGCGCGTCTCAACTTTCATCTTAAAAGAGCCCTAAATCCACTCGGCTCTCTAATCCCAATACGTTTTTAAGAGCAGGTCAAATAATGATAACGTTCAATTTCATCCTGAAGCGTCACTAGATCCGATTCTAATTCTACAACTCTGCGCAGAAACTAGTTTTCAAGTTAATTACACGCGTAGGTAACTAATTTATTATTTATAATGCGTTTCCGCAGAGTATTCGGCGCGAAGGCGATGCGGCACGCCTTCCTCTTCGACAAAATGCTGCTGGTGACGAAGAACCGTGAGGACGGGATCCTTGCATACAAGTCGCATATCATGGTAAGTTGTAGCTGCTTTTGGTTTAAAAAACCAAACCTAAGCTTTGATTTAACAATTGCAAACTCAATAACTATCTTGGCATGCTTATGAAGATGCTTATTGGCACCAATGGTACAGTCGAGGAAATTGATTCTTTAGCAGTTAACGTGTCACGTTACAATGGACAGTTCTTACCATAAGTATGAACAGCCAAATTTACTTGAACCGCAAGTTGCTAAAGAATCAATTTCCGCGACCGTACATTGATTAAGATGCGTATAATCTAAGATAATTTCGTGCTTCGAATTTGACAGGTAAACGAGATGGCGCTGTACAGCTCCATACATTTTGGAGTAACTCTGATTGTCAAAAGTTGACGTTTGACAATTCAGTGACCGCAAAACATATGGCGCAGTACAGCGCCATCTGTTTTGGATGTCAAACTAAGGGGCACTTTTTTTATTTAAACTCCTTTTTAGGGTTCCGTAGCCAAATGGCAAAAAACGGAACCCTTATAGATTCGTCATGTCCGTCTGTCTGTCCGATTCTGTCACAGCCAATTTTTTCCGAAACTATAAGAGCTGTACTGTTCAAACTTAGTAAGTGGATGTATTCTATGAACCGCATTAAGATTTTCACACAAAAATAGAAAAAAAACAATAAATTTTGGGGGTTCCCCATACTTAGAACTGAAACTCAAAAAATCTTTTTTCATCAAACCCATACGTGTGGGGTATCTATGGATAGGTCTTCAAAAATGATATTGAGGTTTCTATTATTTTTTTTTTTTCTAAAATGAATAGTTTGCGCGAGAGACACTTCCAAAGTGGTAAAACGTGTGTCCCCCCCCCCCCCCCCGTAACTTCTAAAATAACAGAATGAAAATTCTAAAAAAAAATATTATATACATTACCATGCAAACTTCCACCGAAAATTGGTTTGAACGAGATCTAGATTGGTTGGATTGGTTTGATCTAGTAAGTAGTTTTTTTTAATACGTCATAAATGTTACGGAACCCTTCATGGGCCAGTCCGACTCGCACTTGGCCGCTTTTTTTATTTAGACTACCTTTTTATTATAATTAATTATCTTTGTTAGCACTTAATATGTGACTTTTCCTTAGAAAAGGGTCCTTATGCACACGAAGCATAAGGACCCGTCTCTGATTGAAAGCCACATATCCCTTAGTAACGTTTTAGACATTTCAACCCGTCGTATTAGACCGCGAGCCAGGAACAGATTCCCACGACCAATCGCCTTCCGGCCGAAAACTCGTGCAGTTGTTAACGGCTAGGTATGATGAACCCTCGTGGACGTCAGCTGCCGCTCCGTAGGTAGGTTGAGGAAAGGAGGAGAGGAGAGGAGGAAGGACAAAAAAAATTGGCTACGCCTCCCGTTTGATACCGTGTCAAATGATAGTTCAGATGCTATTGTTACTTTTAAAAAATCGTCTGCCGGTTATATCGCGGTGGTAAGAACATCAGCTGGTCGCATGAACATGTAACAAAAAAATAAGCGCTAGTTATACCTTTTTATGATATCAATAACAAATCATAAAACTTCGCATGTAGCATTTCATCAGGCGTTGACGCCTGAAAAGCCATCAATGGATTACACAAGTTACACATTACGCATACTTTGCCGCACATAACGTGGTAAGGCGTATATTTTTTACATGTTCATTTTACAGCTGACTGTATTTCCACCGCGATACAACTGGCTGACGGTTTTTTAAATATAAAACAGCATCTACATATAAACTATCATCTGACAAAGTATCAGCCGGGAGGCGATGACTGACGAAATATGCTCCTAGCCCGCGGTCTATATGACGTGGAAACTGTTTCATTAGCTTCAAGCCTCCTCATCTTATAAAGTTTTCGGTTATACCCTAGAATTTATCGGGCTTTTTTAAAACGGGACCCTATTACTAAGACTCCACTGTCCGTCTGTCTGTCGTTCTGTCACCAGGCTGTATCTCATGGACCGTGACCGTGACTGTATTTCTGTTGTCGCTATAAATAAAGGCCGTGTGTTCAAGTCTCACCAAAGACAGTAATTTTTCCACTTTTATATTTATTCTCAGCTTAATAGCATCGTTAGCAGACATTTCTGCTTGTTAAAAATTAATTACCAAATAGTTAAGTTTTGGAGGTTATGTGCACCATTTTTTTTTATCCATACTGATGTACGAGTTTTTACTCGTCCAATCTAATTTTAACCTTAAATTGAAGGTAGTCTAAGGCGCACGGCACACTGCATCCGATTCGCACGTCGCTCCGAAGTTCACATAGCCCAAATACACACATACAATAAGAGACATTATAGCGACATCCCGCTCGCACGCGTGAATTAGGTGAAGTTATACTACATGAACGTGAGTAAATAACCAACCCGATACCACAAGTCATATACTTACTTGTAAATTTCAGTGCAACAACATGATGCTGGTGGAGTCGATCGCGGGCGCGCCGCTCTCCTTCCACGTCATCCCGTGGGACGCGCCGCGCGCGCAGCTCACGCTGCAGGCCCGCTCGCCGCGCCACAAGCGGGAGTGGACCCTACTGCTCAAGCGGGTAAGTTCACATTCGCTCGACAAGCTTACGTTCCACGTCATCCCGTGGGACGCGCCGCGCGCGCAGCTCACGCTGCAGGCCCGCTCGCCGCGCCACAAGCGGGAGTGGACCCTACTGCTCAAGCGGGTAAGTTCACATTCGCTCGACAAGCTTACGTTCCACGTCATCCCGTGGGACGCGCCGCGCGCGCAGCTCACGCTGCAGGCCCGCTCGCCGCGCCACAAGCGGGAGTGGACCCTACTGCTCAAGCGGGTAAGTTCACATTCGCTCGACAAGCTTACGTTCCACGTCATCCCGTGGGACGCGCCGCGCGCGCAGCTCACGCTGCAGGCCCGCTCGCCGCGCCACAAGCGGGAGTGGACCCTACTGCTCAAGCGGGTAAGTTCACATTCGCTCGACAAGCTTACGTTCCACGTCATCCCGTGGGACGCGCCGCGCGCGCAGCTCACGCTGCAGGCCCGCTCGCCGCGCCACAAGCGGGAGTGGACCCTACTGCTCAAGCGGGTAAGTTCACATTCGCTCGACAAGCTTACGTTCCACGTCATCCCGTGGGACGCGCCGCGCGCGCAGCTCACGCTGCAGGCCCGCTCGCCGCGCCACAAGCGGGAGTGGACCCTACTGCTCAAGCGGGTAAGTTCACATTCGCTCGACAAGCTTAGGTTCCACGTCATCCCGTGGGACGCGCCGCGCGCGCAGCTCACGCTGCAGGCCCGCTCGCCGCGCCACAAGCGGGAGTGGACCCTACTGCTCAAGCGGGTAAGTTCACATTCGCTCGACAAGCTTACGTTCCACGTCATCCCGTGGGACGCGCCGCGCGCGCAGCTCACGCTGCAGGCCCGCTCGCCGCGCCACAAGCGGGAGTGGACCCTACTGCTCAAGCGGGTAAGTTCACATTCGCTCGACAAGCTTACGGGCATGTGGGCTCCTTTATCAACGCGCCATTTCCCGTGCGGCACAAGCGGGTTGGCGCTGAAGACGTTTTAATGACACGCCGTCTTATTTGCGCTTTTTAGGGTTCCGTGTACCCAATACCCAAAGGCTAAGCCCTATCTCTAAGAACCGCTAGACAGTTGAAATTTTCACAGATGTATTTCTGTTGCCACTAACAACAAATACTAAAAACATATTTAAATGAAGCCCCCATACAACAAACGTGATTATTTCCCGTTTTTTTGCGTAATTTGTAGTAATAATGGTTTTTTCATTATTACTAAGGCGTATAAATTCACATTAAGATATTAGGAATGCTCTATCTTCTTAAACATGCAGTACAACACACAAGACAGTTCACGCAGCAGACACAAGCGAATGTAAGCGCTGCTGTTAAAGCCACCTCAAACCAAAGTGTTTGATAAAAAATAAATCCAGTAGATAGCCAAACAAGTACGCTAAGTTAGTATTGATTTGTTTTACATGTATCCAATTTTTCTTTGTTTTCAGGTTATTTTAGAGAACTACAACGCAGTGATCCCGTCCCACGCGAGACAACTTGTGATGGAGCTCGGACAAAACAAAACTGATGGTAAGTTTCTAGTGTCTTTACATCATTTTATTCATAGGTTAAGAAAACCTAGAAAAAATAACTTTTATACGACATTTTAATCGTGAAAACACTCGATATCAATATATTTAGTACAAAATAATAATTAACAAAATATACGGCTTCAAAGACAACTAAACTAAACAATCATTATGAGGTTTATATATTTTGGTCTATAAACGTAAATTTTTGATACGTAATGTATGGGAGTGTCAAAATTTACTTCTAAATGGCGGCACTAAATATGTTTTTTTATAAAGAAATAGTTTTATATGGTTTGAACATTTAACTTATAATATTTTATAGGTAACGCTTTCAAATTGTGTGAAAACTCTGTTAATATACATATATATGCTCTCATTACAGATGACATACTGGCAGAGAAATCTCACAACCTAATAACGCAAGCGTCAATGAGGAAACAACTCTCAGCACCCGAATACCTCGAGAAACGGAAGCTAGAGCGAGAGAGAAGAAAATCCTTCGAGAACGGGGCGAGAGGCAGAATGAAGAAGAACATGAAATACAGCGTACCCAACAACAGAACAAGTAATCAAGACTGCGACTGTGCACAGGTATCTTTAGAGAAAGGGACAGACTATACATGCGATACTTGTTATATAGATCTCTGCTCGGATTGTGAAGCAGAAATATCCAAAAAAGACAAAGATTGTAGCTGTAGCCATGATGACGGTAAAGAAAAATGCCCTGAATGCGACAGAGCATTACAATTCATTGATTCAGGTAGCGCTGAACATTTAGAGAGAAAGCAATCTGTTTGCAAATGCTCTGATTTCAAATCATCTCAAGAAAGCTTTGCTAAAGAATACAACGGTTCTTTGAATAAAATCAGAGGATATCATTCTTCTGATAATATCGTAGGTTACACTGACGCTAAAAGTAAAGATGATCTTAGCGACACTAATAATTCTTTAGTAAATGTTCGGAATATACCTAAATCATGTCTAAAATGCGCGAAGATAAAAGAAAATATAGTGACTGATTCAACTAGTACTATACATTCGAGGAAATCTAGGTGTAATGACAATGACAAACACAAGACAGATACGTTAAGGTCCAAGTCTAAAGAAGATCCTCAACGATCTAAATTGTCTAAAATAGGAACGTGGAGACGTAAGTCTGAACCTGGTTTGCAACAAAATACAGCTATCATGATTAAGAAAAACATGGATAGTGATACTGACAGAAACGAAGGGAAAGGTACAGAAAAGATAGAATTTGAATGTCGTAACTGTGGTTCGAATAAAATCACCAGAAAAGCAAAGAATACTGAAGGTGTTATCATATCAGACCCTGAAGTTGATGCTAGAAAGAGCAGTAATACTAGTTTGAAACCAACGATTGAAATAAAAATGTACAACACAAAGAAAGTACCAAAGAAAATATCAAAACTAAAGAAAAACAGAGCAAATGGATTACGACTCGGGACTGACACCACGGCGAAGTTCTATGCTGATTTCTCAACGGACGTATCCACTGAAAATATTCTGCACATTTCTGAATCTACCGACAGTCTGAATGTTGACAAATCCAAGGACAGCACACCTAGCTCAGTTGTACCAGAAACTATTAGCAAAGACGAAGACATTGACGAAGAAACGTATAAAAAGTTAATAGAAAAGACAGATTCTTTTAAAAAGAATGAACTAGAGAAAGTCAAGTATTTAAACAAGCAGAAAGTAATAAATGAAGGGTCTGAAACGGAAGAAAAGATTGAAACAAGAGAAGACGCCCCGAGTGGTGAAGATGTAGAACAACCTTTGGAGCAAATAATATCGCAACTGTTGATGCAAAATCGAGAGTTCCAGAAGTTATTAAAGAAACAACAGCTAAGGAATAGCGCTCAACGAAGACACCAGAGACTACTAAAGTCCCATTCAAATCCTGAACACCCAGTAAATAAACCTAAATATTGCCGGCAAGCTTCTGAAACTTTACTAGTAAGTAAAGATGAACCTGACGTACAAGTATTAAGTCCCCCAAATGAAATAAATGATGCATCCGATGATGATCACATTTATGAGACTTTAAGGGTAGAAAACAGAGTTGAAGATGGTTTGCATTCATTGAATTCTAAGAGTAAATCTATTCAGCATACGTCTCATGTTCCCAGACCAAAAAGAATACCTTCACCACCAAATGCTGCCCCCACTAAAGTTGTTAAGAATGTAGATTCTGATTACGTATACCTTTCTTTTGATAAACTGAACAAACTTCAAGACAGTGAAGGCATATATGATGTACCTGTCAAATCTCCTGAAAAGGTCAACCCTCAAACTGAAGAATGTTATGAGACAATGGAACATCGTGGTTCTGCTATCGACAATAATACTGAAAATCTTTATGATAGCCTAATGGAAATCTGTAGAAGAAAGAAAGATACACCAAACACACTACCCGGGGATTACTTGCCTATGAGTCCCGAGCAGCAAAGTCCTAATACACCAGAAATTTGGCTTAGTAGACAAAAAGAACATTTCAATGTATCAAGAGATAGAAAATCTGGTTCTTTACCAAGAAGTTTTCAAGTAATAACAAATAACCAAGAAGAAAATACGTTAAGCTCATTCAAATGTAAACCCAACAGTAACAGCAAGACATATTTGAATAGAGATGGAAAAGTTATGAGTACAGATAGACCATTCACAATCGCATCAGATAAAAGTGAAATTAGTTATGACGATGTTGAAAATTATATGAGTGAAGGAGACATACTTAAATTCAACAAAACTACTAACTCCAACGACAGTGATTACGTGCAAAATATCAGTCAATCTACATTAGAATTAGAACAAGAAATCGACAAGTGTTACAAAAATAATTTTGAAAAGGATCTCGATGCTAATAAAAATCAAAATTTGCTTACCGTTTCTCAACCAAACTTGAATACATCTACTACATCATCATGTGAAGTATTACCGTTAGAAAGCAATGATGACAAGAAAGAAATTGATATCATTCACCCGGAACATAAGATTTACAAACCAACCAGCAACATGTTGTCTCTTAAAAATGTTTTAAGTCGTTTTAAGAATAGGTCGCCTCCGAAAAATACTGAAGAAGAAATTAATGCTAATGATCAAAGTAGTCCAGAAATAAAAACGGACGCAAAGAGTCCTACGAGTGAAAAACGACCGGGCTTAAATCCAAGAAGTTATTCCAAAAACCTTTTACAAAGGTTTAGAAGTATTATAGGTGATGAACATTCAGATGACAATCAAAATAGGACTGAAACTAAAAAAAATACTGATGATATAAATAATTCAGTGAAGACAGATATAAAAGTAGTTATCACTTCAACAGATGTCAGTCCCACGACATCTACCGTAGTGTATTCCTTCAACAATGATCCTATGAGTAAAAGTGTCTATGAGCAAACTACTTTGACAGAGAGTCAAAACGAAAAGAACAATTTAGAAACTTTGTCACACAGTTGTGACAGTATTCCTCAGAAACCTGAAGTAATCAGACCAAATTACGAAAAGAGCGTAAGCATGGTGACTAACATATCAAATGCTTCTTCTCCGTCCAAATCTACTAGTAATTCCTATCAAAGCTTAAATAAACTACCAATTTATATGCAAGGAAGTAAACATTTAGGGGCCAGGATAGCACAACGCGAATATGCAGATCCAGTCACGTTAGTAAAAGAAAAATCTGCCTTAAAGAATGTTAATGTACTTATTAATAAAAACGCCGTTAGACCTGATAGTTTATTTTCAAATTCGTCTTTTGTTACTACGTCTAGTGAAAGCGCAGATCACGAAGTAAAGCAAGAAGCTAAAAAGGATAACAGTAACGATAAATCAACAAATTCAGATGAGAGTTTCTACGAAAAGTCATTTGAGAAAATAGAACACGTGGTTGACGAAGATGTGTATAGAGATTCAGCTGTGTATTCCGACCAAGAAGAAGTTGAAGAATCTAAAACTGAATCGTCTGATGCAAAATCGGTTAGCAAAACTGTTTCGAGAATAGAAAGTATCAAACACAGTTCCTCATTTAGAGCACAAAGGGTAACTGTGACATCTAGTGTTTGTAATACTAAAGCCACAGTAGCAAAGAAAATCCCTGATAGTAACGCTAAAACTAAAATTGAACAGAAAGGTTTCGATAAAGATAAGCCAAAAGCACCTCCTGTTCCAGTCAAACCAAAAATTACTAACATCCCTACACCCATGATGGTTAAAAATGTCGTAACAAATAAAAATAACCTAGCAAAGAATCAAGATCAGTCATCATCATCAGAGTCAGTTAATATAAAAACTATTCGAAGAAACACTAGTTATATTCACAAAATAAAAAATGAAAACATAGAACCAACCGAAGGCAAAGTCGAAAAAAAAGTAAACGAAGAGGGTAAAGAAGAAACAGATGGCTCTGGAATACCTAAGCCAACAGGTAATATACAAATCAAGAGGTTAAGTTTTGAAAGAGCAAGTCTCGACTCGGCAACAAGAAAAATAAGGACGAACGAAACAAAACGAACGTCAGTAGAGCCACAGAAAACGTCAAAGAGCGTCCTTGAGAGGAGAATGGAGATAGAAATGATGTCGAAAAGTTTGACGAAGCAAAGTCAGATAGCGAAGAAACCAGCAGCAAAACCTAAACCGATTTCTACTAAAGTTGCGAGTTTCGAACGAAGCGTAAGCGAAGTTAGAGGCTCAACTAAAGGTACTAGCTTTGAAAGAAGTGTGAGTGAGGCTAAGAACGAAGTATTAGTTGAGGCTACTGTTTCGAATGAAGAAAATCGGGAAGAGAGTAAAACAGAAGTTAGCGATGATGCGAAAAGTAGTTGGGTGAAGCAGGTTGTCAACAAATTCCAATGAGTTTTATTGCTGAGCACCACAAATGTATTCGATCATGAAAAACACAAAAATTTTCATATATAAGTAATATCAAAACGATTTAATTTCATGCATTATGTATTTGAACTGTAAACGCGTTTGAAAGTATGCCAGTATTTTTACAACGTAACAAAAAAAGTTTGTTATTAAAATGTCATGAATGTTAAAATTCTATAAAAAAAATTGTGTTATAAAAGTTAACAGTTAGCAATTGTTACACGCAAATTTTCCAAAAACAACTGGTCATATTTTTTCGTCAAATAAGTTGATATTTTAGTATTTGCTCTCCGTATAAACGTAATGTATGGCATTTAAAGTCCGTCTGGTTATGTACGCCACTTTTTAAATTCATTATACACGTAGGCGTAGATATAAGCGTAATTGTTGATTGTAAATATTTTAACTATCAAACCTCCCCGAGCTTTGATATCTTGTGCCATAGACAAGAGAAGATAATTTAGTATATATTTTATCTGTATTATAATTATATTCTATGCACAAAATAATGGACACGCACAAAGAGGCAGCGCCGAAATTTATGACGAAAAATTATCATTTGACTTTTTATCAGCATGTATCTTTGTGCAATCCTTTATATCTTATGCTCACTATGTAAATAAATTTGTTAAAATGCTTATTTTGCTATGTATTTATTCAAAAGTGCCATTGCAAATGATATCTCATTAGGTATAATATACACAAAAATAATATTTCCGTGCAATTTGATTAACGATTTACTTAAAAGTATTTATTATTTCATAGGTTTAGTTTTTGTTGTAGTTACTAACACCAAAAAGTAGATTTTGTTTATAGTATTATTTTTACTAATTTTATACGATACGTTGCTGTTTATTTTTTAACATTTGACATTAGTTTGTTAATTTCATTTTCGTGTATTAGTACATTGTCATTATCATTTTGTTTTAGTAAAAGTATTGTAAGACATTTTCTGAATGTTATACTTAATTTGTCGAGACTGCTAGGAAGATAAGACTATAATTTTATCAATTAACAAGTTTTAACCGTAATTAAATTAAAATAATCAGAAATATATGAACTTTTCAATTGATACAACGCATCGCATAAGCCAGGAGCCTTCAGTAAGAAATGCATATATGTACTTGGGAAAAAATCGACCTATGCCGCCATGACACCGTTGGCTGATTGGCTCAGGCACCTGCCGCGATAGTAGAGGATTCATATATATATATTTCTGGTAACACATAGTTAATTTCAACTAACACGTTTTAATTAATTGCATACATTTTAAAGTAAACTAGCACGAATATTTTTATAAAATGTCAAGTTATATCCCAACGAGTTAGACCAGGAGCCAGTAATTCAAATAATAACTTGTTTGTAACATTTTATATTGACGTTAGCCTTGCTGGCAAGGAAAAAAACGACTTGAAGTTACTGGCTTTAATGAAAAGGAACAGGTATATTATGTATTACAAACGTCAATCATGAAATTGTATCCCGAGGTGTACTCTGAATTTAAATGTAAATCTTATCGTTCTTTCCCTTTTTCTCCCTTTCCCAAAATACGCAATGAAAGGGATAAAATGATAAAATTGATGTTTGGGGCAGTTTCGTATTTTTATGAAACTGGATAATACATTGGTACCTATACTACTTATATGTAAGGTAGCAACGATTAGATAAGTATTACTAATGAACTTTACAATGTCAAGGTAGCCTTTGATAACAATAAAACATTTTTTTTCTTAAATTCATGTTTAATTTATTTCCTTAACCTTTCTTATGTGTGTGGTACCTAATTAAAAATCATAGGTTTAAGCGTCAGTTGTGCCAAATATAGCAGAAAAAAACGTTGTCTAAAAAATGCAAAAAAATACTATGTAAGTAAATTCGGTCAAGAGTCTTATCATTATCATACATCGACAAAGCGTTAAACGTATACCTAATTGTTTCCCACAAGCAAACTCACTCTAAGAGTTGTGTGGGACTACACCTATTCTAGATTTAACGGCTAGTATTTTCTATCCCTAATCTAATTAAATAAATTAATTCTAAACAAAAAATAACCGAAGTAACAAATAAATGAATGCCATTATTTTATGGTTTTAGATACTGCTGACACGCAAGTCTAGATACCTACTCTAGATCATACCGCCTAGCATGACTTGCATTCTCGCGTGCGATACCATATATCTAGCGCGACTTCAACTATGGACTCGCAGTCATACAGACGGTTATAATGATATAAATAGAATGGATTTAGGGTATTAGGGATGAATGCAAAAGCACATGAAACCTCAAAAAGTCCTTTAACCTTTTCAACGCTTTTCCACACGTGTCAAGAAATGCCATGGACGCCAAAAAGTTAACTGGTGAAGAGCGAATATGAAGCTTAACTGACAGTACAGGAAAGTCGCTTTGACAACGTCCGCCATAGCCTTTTTAATGGTCATTGGCGTCGCGGGCACGACAGACGATGACCGTTTTAGTCTTTGGCGTTGAAAAGGTTAATTCGAGTAAATTGCGAAGATTGATAATGTGATCGATTTGATTTTAAAGAACGTCAAAGTACCCATTTAAAATCGAAGTTTACTACTAAAAATTGTAAAAGCACTAGTACTTATCGAAGGCAATGAAGTAAACGCAAATGCCTACCATACTGTACTAAGCAAAGGCCCCAAATGGCATGTCGATATTACGAGGGCACGCGACGCAACGCGATGGCGCTGCCTTGCACTGCTGAAAATGGATTACGTTACGGCGACCTGAGCTTATAGAAAAATATTCGTCCACGGTCGGAGAAAATAGAGCAAAAACATCTGCACAAAGTTCTCAGAACGGATTGTTTATAGTAGATATTACTTATGTTCTGTCATTATCAATAAATAAATTACTTATTAAATAATTACACTGTGTACCGCTGAAACTGAACATGGTTGGAGAAAAGAAATCAAAAATATATGCACAAAGGTTATCAATCTGGATTGCCTATAAGTAACAAAGATGAATAACTTCACTAAGGTAATTATCATAGAGTGAAATGATGATGTTTTTAATTAAGTATTAAAATTAAGTCAAATAAAACTTAGATTTATTTTATTAAAAAGTAATATAAATTTAATATATACCTATAAAATGACATAATCAGTAGCTATGCTTAGCTGATTTCTCCAGCATTTTTCATTTAAATTATAAATGATATTAAAATTTGAAACCACTACTCATGGGCTGAAAGCCCGTTTAAAAAAAGCGCATACAATAAGTACAAATATCATTATTTGTAGAAATCACCACTACTGTAAAGTCGTGATCAAAAATGTGTTATGATGGTCATAAGTAGTAAACACATTCCCTCTTGTATTTATCAACTAAATCACAATAAAAAAACTAATGGACACCTTGAGGGCTCGATGTAGACGAATGTATGGGCACGGGGTATATTTCCCCAATTTTCATATCGGTCCCATGGAATTCCTTGTTCGGTATGACCATTATTAACTAATTCAAACGGGAGTTAATCGCGTATTAAGTTTTACATTTACCTCCGACGTTCACGCCGAGACCACGGGGACAACGCCAACTTCGAAACGTTGGAGGTAAATTTAAAACTTAATACGCGATTAAGTCCCGAGTGTATTGGTTAGTAACGTGTCAAAATCGTGAGTCTTAATCAGTATGACCATTTTAATACATTTTAGACATTCGGGATCACGACTCCCCCAAATCACCCAGTATAGGTATATACTATCAGCAACACTGTTAACTATACTATCCGCAAACCAAAATGCCGCCCTGACCACAGAAGTGTGAATGAGTAGTAATTGTTATACTATCCGCAAACCAAACTGAAGACCACGGTCGTCAGTGTGGTTTGCGGATAGTAGGTATAACAATTACTAGTAGGCCTTATTTCGATCGAAATAAAGTTTACGAATGATCAACAGCAGTGAAATCAGGCCAGTATTTTGTGTATGCGATTTTTTTTCCGCCAATGCCAATAAAAATATATTATTTTGAGTCCTAAACGAATAATAACCGACGAAGGCTCAGTAAGACGCGTATAATCAGATAATAGTTATTATTGACGGCGTTGCGTGATTTCAGGCCGAGACTGTCTTTGCACGCGAGACACTACCTGTCACCAGTACTAAGAGTTGGGAGATTCTCAAGGCTGGTTTTATATGTTTAGTTTGTTATTGAACAGATAAATTGACATAACTTACAAATATTTTCATTTTTATTTTTAGTTGTTAAGCATCATCGAAAACAATGTCTTTGATAATGAATGTATTTCTAGTATCCATGGATACTCAATATTTTTACAATACGCACTCCAGGTTGAATAACAAAACTATCTTAAAAATAAGCTCTCAAATCTCAAAAAACTATATTTCCATGATTTTACAAATATATAACGAGATCAATGCATTTAAGTACACTGTTTTCTAATTATTTTTTAAAAAATGTTAAAAAGTAGGTAAATAAATACATACAGCAGTGACCCTGAAAGTAATTGGATAAAATAGATACAAACCTAGTTGAATAGCTACCAAGTTCAAGGTTTAGTCACAAAGTATTATATTGCTATCAAATATCTAATTCACTAAAATACAACTTTTTTTTCTTAGAGGATTTCAAAACTTTGTCTCAAAAACGGATGCATCTCTTGGCCTATGCCATCCCGAAGAAAACTTTTCCGTTCGACAAAGATAGACATATCACCGCAAAGCACTAGTGTGAAAGAGACAAAACACAGGAAGCATCGAGACTTCTTTCAAAAACCATTCCTTTTTCCACGGCCACGTCGACGGCGCGCGTTCAAAATGCATTCCAATTTTGAAAATTGCTTGTAAAATTCTCGTAAAAAATTTAAATATAGAACTGGCAGTGGCTTAGTATAAAAATTACTAACCTAACGATTTTAAACTTTAATCCGAATACAATAAAGTTATAATTACAATAAATTATTTTTAAAATTCTTGAAAGAACGCAGTAACTGTTTATTTTACATAATCGATTTTAAACGTTATTTAATTGAGAAAAGGTGTGTTTTTCAATAATGGGTTCGACGAGTTACTTGACGAAGCCGAAGATAAGTGGGTACAGGACGAAGAGCGGGTCCAGTGTTGGATCCGATAAGGAGATCAACGGCAAATTGCGACGTTCCAAAGTCAGGCAAGTCATTTTGCTTTCTAAAAAAAAACTTTTTTCTTTTTAATACATGATTAGTTGCTAAATTATTAAAGAAATAAAGTTTAATAAATCGCGAATTATTCAATGTCTGAAAATCGATAATTCGACTAAATCTACAAAATTAATGTATTTATACAACGTCTGATTTCAAATCGGAAAACATATTAAAATTAAAAACACTAAAACAAATGCTTACTATTTAAATAATCCTATTACTCATATTGAAAATAACGCTCGCAGTATAAATTTGTAACATATACTTTTTTAATTAAAAAAATATTGGATTAGAGAGACACATAATCAGCGTAGTTACTACTCTGTTCTCAAGTGCCCTAATCAACAATTTAATTAATCATGCTAATGACGTCAAATAATCAACTTGTAATGACTATCACCACTAGATACAACTTACAACCCTAGCAACCAAATTGTTTACTTGACAACCGTTAACATGGCAACGTATAATCAATACGAATTTCGAAACCCAAAACCATTGCACACAAAACTTTGGCGCAATGCGCAACACTACGCGTTCCTTTTTCAAATTTTATTTTTCTTTTTAAAATGTGACTTAAGTAGGTTTTTAATTACAAAAGTAAGATTTAGGTTAGGTTTTCGTTGGTAACAATGAGTTATCCGTATTTTTCGTATAGGAGGCCGAAGATGGACTATGGATTGAAGAGAGTGCCAGATTACACCGAGCTGGCCTATAAGGAGGCTGTGTCGAAGCTGAGATATTTCTTATCTGGAAACTATGCGCCTAGTGTAAGTATACTAATTTTATTTATGAGTGAACTCTGAAACTATAACGCGTAAGAAATAACAGGCCAATGATGTGTAGGTACCTGACACCAAAATCATATCTGAATGATAGATAGGTTCCTGTTAGTTATCATTCGTGCCTGCGTCTCGCTTGAGCTCATAGATACATACATGTACGGACAAGTCCGAAATGAACGCGGGAATGATAACAAACGGGGGCCTAGTCAAGATGCCAATCATCGATAGATAACGCCAATCGATACTTACTTAAATAATGCATGGTAATAGTCACGTGACTTTTCGTATCACCTGTCATCCAGATACAATGCAAATCCTCTTTATTGCACAACCTGAATAAATGTACATGGAAACACATATAATACATGAAGATGGAGGTAAACAACAGGCGGCCTTATCGCTACAGAGCGATCTCTTCCAGACAACCTTTATCCACTACGGATACGGAGTTGATGTCAGTTGCCATGTTCTAATTGAACTGTAAGACATCAATGCTTGTTTTACAGCAAATAATTATTTCATGTCTAGAAGCATTTACATTTAAATAAGGTATACCTAAGCGCCTAAGAAGGGCCATCATTTTCTTAATTTTTTATTTTTCTTATTTTTCATGTGAACTTGCAGTTTTGTCTATGGTACTACTTGGACCCAATTACAATTATAAAAAGTATGAAATTTTGGAAATAGGCAATCTTAAGAACCGCGCTTACTTATTCAAATGAAATATTAGGTCAAAAGTTTTATTTCGAGGTTCTCAACAAAAAGACCTATTTTTACGTCTCTCGAGTATGTAAGTCTAGTAGAAATTTCACAATTTCTGTGTCGTAACATAGGCCTCAATTTCAGATCCGTAGCTATGGCGGTTCGGCCTCCATCAAGAACCTGGACGAGTCCGACGGCGACCTGGACAAGAAGTATCTCTTGGACAAACCTCGTCCGCGCCTGACCGCCAAATATGCGTCGCTGTATGCGGATAGTCTGAACAACTATGCACCGCACACAGGTAAGAAAATATACTCCATAAATGGTACAGGATGCTTCGTCAAAATTCCGTACGCGTCGTCAAGTGTGGCAATGTTTCGTATCGATACATTGTCCCTTTAAAATCGGTGAAAACTTGGTGCAGACAGGATTTATCATATCTAAGGATGCCTTACGGTCACTAAGAATGCTGCTAGGTCAGTGGTGTCACTCACGAATTCGAGCCAATAGTACAGTCTAACGCGACTAGTTGCGACCAATCGCGCGCGTGATGCGAACTCGTCAACCAATCACGTTGTGGCGTTAGACTACACGGTTGGCTCGATGTCGTATGCGTGACACCGCTGTACTGGCCCCATTGTTATTGCCCGTAAGGCTCCGTCCTTAAATTTATTAGTTGACTGAAGAATCTAGGAAATAATTGTGACCTACCTCTTATAAGCCGGAGTGTCTCAATGTAAAAGCCTCCATAAAGAACTTGGACGATTTCGATGGGGACGTAAACAAGAAGTATCTCCGGCTAAACCTCGGCCACGCTTGACCGCCAAAAAGGTATGCGTCGCTGTATGCTCACAGTCCTGACAACTATACGCCGCATACAGGTTTAATAATGATTGATGTTTTGATTCTTGCTTCTTGCTCTAAAATTTCAACATTGAATTGAACCTAGTGGTGATTGAGATTCACAAACAAAACATAAACTCCGTGGAGGCTTCTTCAGCCTATCTTTCCGGACCGATACGACCTTCAGACCTTTAAGAAAAGAGCTTATTCCCGTCAAAAAAGGCCTGCAACGCACATACAACCCCTCTAGTGTTACAGGTATCGATGGTCGGCGGTAATCGCTTACCATTAGGCAATTCGTATGCTTGTTTGCCTCCTATATCATAAAAAAATATCAACATTTCAATTAATTCATCGTCGGCACAGATATTATTTATAGCTATGTAGGTATATTTGTGCCACTGCACTGCTAGGTCTTCCTCAACCAAATTTTCGGAATTAGATTGCAGGATTCTTAAAAGAAAGCTCTATGAAATTAATTCGGAGAGTTGAAATACTTAGAGACATATTTTAGAGTGTAGCTTAAATAACACCATTCCACCACATATCTTTATGCATGCCTTTAATTAAATTCGATTTCGCATCAGGAAAATCAATTCCGATACCTCCAGCGACCGCTCCAGCGGATCTGACAGGCGGGACCAATCCGGACGTCGTCAACTTCATCCAGAAGCAAGAAGAGTACATCGAGCAGTTGGAGCGAGAGAGCCAGTACTGTAGGGTAAGCATCGTTAACACTCGCTGCTCACAACATACCATGACTTCGCCGCCAAAGTGCCCTAATGCCCTGCCCTCAGCAGGAGACCGGGTAGGTATCTTAAACTTTAAAGCCTAGTAAAAATAGTCCCTAAAATATCAAAGAACCACTAATATCGATCAAACATTCCGTCTACACAAGTATTTATCCAAGTTTTTTTTAAATACTGGAATAACAGCAATTTTACGTCCAAAGAACCGCTTTTAGTTTGCTGATCCCTTTTACTTATTTGTGTTGTATTTTTTAATAGAGGGTATATACGTTATACGTTAAGTTATATTTAAACAGAGTCCATTTAACGAACATTGTGAATTCTTCTTCTCTTCTTATTCGCGTGAAGGGTTCAAATTTCTTAAAACTACATTTTTTTTGCCAATGCTTTATCACTTCTAGCCTTCGGGGTGTAACCCTCAGGAGACCTTCCTCAGTGCATATCATTGAGCACAACAAACACTGTCTCATTGGGGGACTCCACAGTCGCAGAATGTATCACCTTGTCGCCCAATTCCCCATCTCAGGAGGTCTTTTGACAGACCAACTCCCGTCTAAAGTCTAGCAAGACCTTTCCAAGCAGGTGTTCAAATTGAAAAACATATTTTTGAATTCATGAATGCTTCTATAAAGCTAAAAAGAACTAAATCTAGAGAGAGAGAAAGTTCCGTCGTTTCTGAAGATGACACATTAAGGTTAAGGTTTAAGATCATTTAATCTCATTAAGAATTTTACAATTCACTTGCACGAGATAAAACATTAATAATGAAAAGATTATAATAATATGGATATGAGCGCACAGGCACTAAATTATAACATTTTAAAACGTAAAAAAGGGGTACCTGATCAAACAAATATTTATTGACCGCGCGCTTTCGAAAATGCATGCAACTAGTGACAGTAACACCAAAACAAGTAATACACGGAGTCATTACAGCTAGATATGACATGATGCGTACGCTGAGCGTAGTTCGATTTGTACACATGAGGTTATACTTGTTTACTCGTTTTATTTGTGTTTCTATCATTTGTCAGTACCATACATATTTAAGTTTAGTTAATAGGTATCTTATATGTTTTTTTTTTTATATAAATTACCGTAATTCTGCATATCTACGTTATTTAATATTTATTCGATATATGTTTTTTAAGTAACGATTTAAAGTGAGATATTGATTTTGTTTCTTTTATGGTTTTTGGCAGTTTATTGAATAACTGAGCACCTTCGCAAAGTATACTTTTTTTCCATAGTTGGTTCGCGACGGACGTACAATTAAGTCATCAGCATTTCGTAGTTTCATTTTTTGCACCTGATATTTTCGAGTAAATTTTAGCTGAGATAAGATGTCATTTTCAGTTATTTTTCGTACCAATTACAATTGTAATATATGTAGGTTTGAGTTACGTTTAAGATTTTTGTTTCGTTATATAGTGTTTTGGTTGGGGTTAAAAAGTCATACATTACGGCCACACTGTCTATTAAGTTTAAGAATAAGGTACCTACTAAATATATTTTGTACCGACTAGGACGAACTAAACAACCTCCTCGGCAAGGTGAAAGAAGTGATATCTGAAAACGAGCATCTCCACGAAGCTCAGAAGAACAAGCTGATTTCCCGCATGTTTACGACTCACGGGTCAGAGACCGACGATCTGGATGATGTTGGAGATAGCACTGGGCTGGATAGCGATCATAAGGTACGGAGGGTAGAATAGTTTAAGATACAGACCATAAAACAAGCTGATTTCCCGCGTGTTTACAACTCACGGGTCGGAGACCGACGATCTAAATGGTTTAGGGGATATCACTGGAATGGACAGCGATCATAAGGTACAGGGAGTAGAATAGTTTAAGGTACAGCGCGGAATATGAAACAAGTTTATTTCCTGCATGTTTACAACTCACGGATGTGAGACCGGCGATCTGGACGATGTTGGAGATTTTTGTTTACACACGCTTCTGAGATTGATGATCTAGAAGACAGTTCAGTTTAAAGTATAGTACAGTTTAAAATAAGAACGTAGTTTTCCGGTTTCCCCATTTTAAGAAAATATCAAGCTTACCTGGACTATACCGCATTAATTTTCTGGGTACTATATATGTACAGTTTGAATTGTTAAGACTGCTTTTTGGTCTGAAAAATGTTCCTTTAAAATATCTTGCAAACCCACTTACCCACTGAGATTTTAGTAAATAAAACACAATTTCTGATATTTATACTTGGCATGTTAAATTCCGCAACTAGAATTAATTCAACAGCAAACTTGACTTTGTTTTCTTATAAATTTATTTCCGTGCACTCCACAACTACCTCATAACCGTCAATTTTGAACCTTCTATCCTTGATTTAAGTTTCAAAATACCTCAACATTCTACTGAAATGAGCATCATTTGTAGGCCACGATAACCAAGACACGCAAGCCCAAGACTCGAACCACGAGACTCGAAGGTCCGAATATAGTCTTCGAGTCACGCATCTCAGAATTGGAAGCGCAGTTAGCGCAGTCGAAAATCGACCTTAAGAAGGTTCAGGTAAGATTTAACGTTAAATAGGTTTTAGTATTCTATCAAGTTTTTCATGCAAATTGTATTTTCGACATTTCGCGATCATTTTGCTTGCAAATATGCTACTTAAATGCTCAACTCAACTCCAGTTTTATTGATAATTTTAATAGATGCTGCAAAAGTAGGATCTATTTCACTTGCTATTTGTATTTTATGACTTTTAAAATCTTCCAGGATGAAAATAACGAAAATAAGCGTAAGCTTGCCTCTGGACTCGTTGACTCAACTTGCCTTGACGGCTTTAAGCGGCAGATCGACAATTTGCAAAGGTTAGTTATACATTTTAGTCCCCACTAAAACCAATACCAAGTATTATGGTAAGCAAGTTGGTACAGTCAGCATCAAAAGTAGCGGATGAAACAACGCGCCAAAAGTATCTGATATTCCGTATAAGTTTTCCAAATGTAGATAATTTTCTAAAATTCGCGTTCAAAAATATATCTTTTACACTCTTAGTTGTTCTATATTAAAGACATCACTTTTTGTTAAGCTGTTACAGAATGGTAGATACTTATGAAGCGTTATTTGATCTGCTACTTTTGATGCTGACTGTACCTACCATTGTCGCCACATTGTCGTTAATAAGGAACTCTTCAAATAAGCACATGTACTTTTTTCTTACACACATTAAATTTTCTCTCGGAGAGCACTCTGTGACTAAGTGGAACTGCTGATGAAGACCATACGGCATGTTTTGTTTAGCGTGTGAATTCGGTGTATTATTCAGTTTCATCAACACAGAAATTTCCTTGTTTATTTTACATTTTTAAGTTTTCCTGTTTATTCATTATTAAATTTTAAGAGGTCAGCATTTAATTTTTCAGAGACAAATCCTCCCTGGAGTCCCAGATCTCCAAACTGAAGACCAGCCTGGAACAGCGCGATGGCGACCTGGATGGGCGGTACAAGCGTAATGACGTCATCGAACAACAACTGCGGGACGAGAGGAATAGTTTGGAGAACGAAGTTCGCAGGTTGAAGGTATGATTACTAATTGCCGAATATTTCCATCATCCGTAGTCCTTACCAACCGACTCTCAACCATGATCTAAATCGATGAAAAAATGAATCGACCAAAAACTGTGACCGAAAGTGACCCCTAACTACAGAACTACAGAATTATTAAATTTTTCGTTTTTTTACCCGTAATCAACATAACAAAATCGACGGAGTAACGAGTAACGACATCCTTTGTGAATAAAGTGAATCATAGTAAATGTAAAACTTAAAGTTAAGTATATCAATATACTTGTTGTCAAGTGAGAAACAGTTATTGGGTTTGATTATCGCTCCGCTGTGGGCCGCTTTCCCGAGTTTCTTCTGATCGCTATCATGCTCGGTGATATCTTATATAGATACAATCTTTACATCCGCAATGGTTGTATTTAAAAATTCAAACTACTCTCCAGGAGGATCTTGCATCAGAACGCGCCAAAATCCGAGAATTAGTCGGCGAAGGATCCCGCCGCGCCATACAAGAGCGTTCCGCCGCGGAACAGCGGTACAACGCACATTGCGACTCGCTTCAGCATGAGCTAGCTGCACAGTATGACAGTGTGGCGAAGTTACAGGTTAGTCACGTTACCTTAATTTTACTAGGATCACATCCATAAGAGGGTCATTCTACAAAAATCTCATTCCTCTGGCCATACCTTTTCGTAAATTCCCAGGAAATTCCGCTTTATTAGCATCTCATTTTTGGTGACTATGTAACTTGTGTCAAGTGCTACAACCAAACAGCTAAGCGTAATCTCCTGGGAATTTGCGAATAGGTAATATAGCCAGGCGAATGAGATTCCAGGGGAATGAGAGTAGAATGACCCCAGGATCCTGACGTGGTTACAATGAGTCTAACTTTGAAGCAAATAGCAACAAACCGTAATAAACTTTTATTCAAATCGATCCATTCTTCAAAAAAAATGGTGAAACGAAATTTAAAAAAAGAGATAAGAAAAATTATTCCGAGGAATTGAGAAATCCTTTATTTTCGAACTCGGTTAAAACTTCTTTATTTCCGAAGTCGGGGATTTATTGTCATTGAAGCATTCTCTGCAGATGAACAATTCAAATTGTGCTCTCCTTCCAAATGTTTACCTTAGTTCTGGTTTCATAGAGGTAGATTCATACTTAGATTTGGACCAAACTATTTCTGTACAGAGTTTTCAATATGAGCAGTTTGAAAGTGTCACCATAAATGAAAAATTTCTATGATAACATGTTGTTTATTTAGACACTCCACACTTTGTTACAACAAAGTCGGTGCAGAGATAGCTTAGACAGACTTTAGTGGTAGAGTGAAAGTGGGTCATAAATAAACAATAGTTTGGCCCAGGACTGTCTCATTTCAAACATAGACAGAGAGAAAAATACTCTTCTCTCTGTCTTTGTCTTACGCTAGTAGTAGCACCCAAGAGAACAGGATGAGTATAATTTTCCTGGCTCTTACTGACTGATAAGTTGTGTTTGCCAAACTATAGAAGATAAGTATGATTTATCCCGTAGCTGGACCTGGAGCGTCAGCGTCGTGAAGAGAACGAGCTGAAGCGAGAACTGTCCATGAAGAACTCCGCCATCGAGGAGTTGAAGATGGAGCTGAAGAGCAAGACAGGTAAACAATTCGCCAATAATCCAATGGTTTTTTAAATTAAGGTATCCAAAATATGCAATGGCGTTTTCCGAAAAGACAATTAGAGTTTTTTTACTACAAAAAAATAGAAGTGAAAACAAGCATTAGCCCACCAACTTTTTCTCAAAAAACTCAAAAGACAACATGTAGTATTTACTTTAATTACTTCTTACCCAGCTTCACTTCAAGCCGACTTAACTCAAGCTCACGCTGAGAAGGCCTCTATGGAAGAGGAACTGGCTTCAGCTCGCCTGGCTATCGAGCGTCACCAACGTCAGGCGAAGCACGAGGCTAATCGGCTCAACTCGGAGGTATAAATTTTGTAGATTAAATTTAGGACAAACAAACAAACACCAAATACATTTAATTTTTGAGGATTACATCTTCTATTCCGATCCATATTGGAGTACCTTTGACTATCTTCCGAATTGTCTTGTCTGCTAAACTTTTGTTCAAAGCATTAGTTTGAATCTCATTATTAATTAATCTTGAAGTAAGTAATTAACATTCTTGCAAATTTATTTTTTGGTATACTATTACGCGAAGGATTCTTATTGGTCCTTATTTGACTAACCTGTTTTAGATCCAGTCGCTTCGTCAGCGTCTAGACCGCGCTGATGCAGACCTGGTGCACTCACGACGAGAGAATCTTCGTCTCACCGAACAGATCTCCACTCTTGAGAAGGAGGTATGACTTTATATGTTTATCATCATCAACCGTCAGATCAGATTCGGTAACCTTTACCTTAGTAATCAGTTCCAAAAAAATTCATATCTTTTTATTTATTTCTTTATCTCGAAGTCCAAGTCCGGTCAGTTTTGAGTAACTATTTATTACTTTTGCCCACTGACCCAGTGAGATTGAACAACCTGGTATTGTATTTGTATATATTGTTGTTTAGAACTAGAGGGTTACAAATATATTCGATGATGGAATAAGATCTACATTAGTTATCCTAAATATTTAATCTATAAAAATTATGACTTCATCTACTCGGTAAATGATGTTATCAATTTTAGTATTTGGATAAAAACATTGTTTTAATAACATGTGACATCCACAGCTGAACATGAAGAGTTTAACTCCAAATTCTCCTGAGAAGAACAAGAAAGAAAAAGAGATGTCATCAATGTTGGAATCGATTGAGAATAAACACGGTAAGGGTCCATACAAAATGCACACTTCAATATTTTCCGAATCTCTTTCAAACACAATTGGGTAATCCAATGGGTAAACTATTGATGTTTTGAAATTTTCATTGACATTTTATTTTATTTCGATAAGTTCAAAACATTCATATTTTACCCTTTCATCTTTATGCATGTTTACTGTATCGTGAAAGGGCTTGACTTCAATAGTTTATTCATCAGATTGTTTAATTACATCTATTTCCCCTTATACAGCAAGATCTTTAAGCACTTCTAAACCTTTTAAAGCGACAAGGTACTTTATAACTTTAGGAACGCTTTTATTAGCACCTTTGTAAATTTTAAAAAGTAAAGTTGGAACATTTGGTCCCGCAGCAAAAACGGTTGCCGAGTTGGAGTCCATGATACATTCACAAAACAGTCTGATGGAGAAACTCACCGGAGAATGTCGTTTGCTCACAGACAAGCTAGACGACGCAAACCGTAGGCACAAGTACGAATAAATTTCAACTCTAATGCATGATCATAACGCTCACTTTACTTCAAACTTTGGATCGTTTGAAACTGATAGATAAGAATTCACACACACATACACACACACACATAAAACACTCAATGACTTATTAGTAGTTTATAAAGATAATAATTCACACGCATTTTACAGTCGATGACATAACAAATAACGATACATTTAAGAATGATCTTAACTATCACTATCAGTTTGAAATAAACCAAGAAGCACTTTTAATCAATCATTTATCATTACCCATTAAACTCGAACTGTTTCTAACGTCGTGCTGTGTTTTTATTGGTGGCAGGCACGCAGTGTCGCAGCCGTACAGACGAACCAATCAGAACACAGCGCGATCGCTCAAGATCCCGCGATCCCTCGACCCGCCGTACCCGGCGCCGCTCCGCAAAAGAGTCCGATTCGTCGAATAATTACGCGCCAATCACCATTGGCCCGCTGACGACCAATCAGGATCTCGAAGAGAGAGGAGAGAAGGTGTACAATCTGCCGCTTATGATTCAACAGCCCTTTTTACGGGAGAAAAAGGAGCCGATCAAAGTTGACATAAGCGTGAAACTAATACCGAAGCCGAGGAAGAAAGATAAGAAGAGACGTGAAGCGGTCGTTGAAGTGAAAGAGGAAAAAGGAGTTTTGAACACATTTAGCATGGAAGTCACTGATAGTGATGTTCAAGTTTTGAAGAAGACGGAACAACCAATAGAAAGCAAAGTAGAGAGTAGCGATAGTGAGCCTATGGTGGTTGAGAAAGAAGATGTTCCTGAAACCATAGATGGAAATAACACAGTTGATGTTGCACCCGCTTCCCCAGAACCTAAAAAAGATTTAGAAAATCAAGCAGACGATACAGTTGAAAAGCAAGGAGAAAACACAATCGTAGAGAAGTCAGAATATACCGTTACAACAAATACAGTCGCAGAACAAGATCCAGAAACAACTACTAAAGTAGACGAGCAAATCGTTGAACATCTAAAAGATGATGAAAATGAAAATGACCTACCGGAATCTCAGGTAGAAGAAACAAAAGAACCTGAAATATCAGAAGCTCAAGAAAACAATGAAAATTAAAACTATTCAGAAAATAAACTGACCACTATACGAGAATTATCTGTGACTGAAAGTAACGCGAAAGATTTAGGTCTAGGGTTTGTGCAATTGTAGATGCTTGAAGTAGTTAGTTAAAGCTAATATTATAAAAAACTTAAAACTTTATGTAATAAATTTGAAGTTGATAGTTAACGATTAAAATTACCGGTGTTGATTTTGTCATTTATGAATTAATAATAAAAAAAAAACGTTTAAATAATATTTAACGGTCCTAACTCCAAACTAATTTCAAATGTTTGTTTATATTTGTTTTTGTATTGTTATAATCAGTGTTGAAGTAAATATCGATTAAAAATAAATGTTGAAACGTTTTGTTAGAGTAGATATGCGAAGTTGTAAACTTAGAAACATTTAGTAGGTATGTTTAATGGGTAATGATAAATTAATTATGTGTGCAATAAATAAAATAAAGTACCTATTATTACTTTTTCACTTCTTATTTATTATATTTATTTATGTAGTTTAAGTAAACTAGGAATGGAGAATTGTAGCTGACACTTATCACTATAATTTATTATTTCATATTCTTATTTCGTTTCAATGAATTGGTATATTATGATGACTATGCCTTTTTTGCGTTATCGTTCTTCTTGTTTTCATATTTTAATGATTTTAAGATGCTGTGTTCATATATATATTATATTTGAAAACAACTACTTTTATGTTTTGTTTTATATATACCTCTATTTGTTTATTAATATCATTCAATCATGTAATTTCACAGCTCCATTAAATTTTTCAGAACGGAAAAAACACAATTGCTTTGCAGGAACGCAGAGCTTATGAGAAAACTGCGTAACCTGTGGTCTTCCCATAAGAAGTACTGCACAACTACCATCGCACGAAGCTACACGCCTTTAAGCGGCTACCCCAATAGCTCATTTGACTTAGACCGCACTTATTACACTTCAACACCGTATAGGAATAGATTTAGAAGATATGACGAAGGAGCGCTAACTAGACAATTTAGCGATTTGTCTATTGATAGAATAGATTCTGATGATGATCCTGTTAAGGTAAAGAGTTCGTTTGATGTTGGTGATGGGACTGTAGTTTAGAATAGTCTGCTTAGAAATTTAGAATTGGCAGTATATGTAATGTTTGATAGTGACAGTAGTGACGCTGAGCATGTTCATGTAATTAGGACAGATTAAACTTATTCATTTAAATCTAGAAACAATCTTATAGAAACTTAATTAGAAGGCTCGTTATTGTTGAATTATCTGAAATGACTTTTTCGGGCTCGGCCCCTAATCTGTTAAACAAAAGGTTATAGTTTCCTTTATGCAGCGATTACACTGCTACTGCCAATAACCCCGACATAAGTAACGGGAACAAGCTCGTTTAAAAAGCAAATTTACTATCCTATTTATATGGTTAAAATTAATGAAACAGTCAATTAGGGGATAACACGTTTTGTTATCTCAAAAAAAAATGACCACCTTGGTGGCTATTAATTGATCTCTGAATGATCTCTGTCACATAAATTTGAACCTTAATACTATCGCGATAGTTGCTTTTTAAATGACATGTTTGCTCTGGCTCGCGTCGACGTTGCTCTGCATAAAATAAACAAAGGTTTTTCTTTAACAGACTAGGGGCCCGGACCGAGCCTGAAAGAATCATCAGAGATAATTCATACTGTAACACCTCCTTGACAAAAATTCTGATCAAGTAAATCTCTATCTGAACATAATATAAATATCTGCTATGAAAAATTAAATATTAAATCAATCCAGTTCCTAAACATCAACAATTTGTCAAAAGATAATCATATTATGTCCTTTTCCCTTCTTGAATATACGAGTAGAATCAAAAGTTAAAACATTTTTACATAAAGTAAATGTGTAGATTTTTGCACTTGTGTGTGAGTTGTGTGTGCATCACTTCTGATTCAGGGCGGAACTGGCAACTCTGCAGCGTCAAGTAGACAGCCTGGGGCGCTCCATGCAGTCGCCTAGCCCTCGCACAGGTCAGTGGCATTATTGTCTTCTTTATCCGCATTATCAACTTCTCAAAATTATTCATTGTGGACAACATTGCTATATTGTCATCTATAGCAATATCAATATAAACTCCACAAAAATTTTCATAATTAGCAGCATTGATATTGTCTTCAATCGATATTAATAAAAACTGCTCAAAATACTTGATCATTTATTTCATTCCATTTATTATTCTTAAGTAATACAACAACAACTCTGTCATCTTCACCACGTATAGCCAAATTGACTTCAAGTACTACAGAGGTATCGTGATTATTATTTATATTGTTAGTTTCGATATTTGTATCCTTATTTTATTTTGTTTTTTTTTTTTAGGTAAACTAACAGTCACTACAAGAAAGGCTTAAATATAAAGTATTTTAACACTATTTACACTATGTGTGACCAACACCGTTCACCACTTATTAATAAGTGTATTATTTCCTTGAAAATTAAGAACATTGACATAATTATGATCTTGCCTCTATATGAAAAATTTGTATGACTCTAGCTAATAATATGTCGCATAAATTTACCTTTCTCGCAGAGTTAATAAAAAACTTAAGATTTAAATTTTGAGATACATCTACATCATACATCTCAATTTTTACTTCCCAATAAGTACTAAAGGTAATATTTTCTTTAAAGATGTGTTCATCTTTAAAGAAAATATAGATCTGTATGCATGGTTTGAAGAAGTAATCAATATTATTTTGTGCCATTGTAAAGAATAGTTAATTAGCAAATACTATAATAATTAATATTAATCAAATATTTTAGCACCAACCCCGCACCTACCCTCAACCGACCGAAATGCACCTCCCGCCGCCGGTGGCGGACCAGACCATCCCCGAGCTGACCCCACCGGACACCCCGACCAGCCAGACATCAGACCAGACACCAGAGACCACAGACCTCTGAGCAAACAGGCTTCTCGAACATCTATCAAAAGTTACCAAGAACCAGACCATACCAACCAACCAGATAGAAGACTTGCAGAACAGACAGAACCAACACAACTTGATGATAATATTAAAGAGGACATAGCTGATGAGAAAGAAGTTGAATATGAAAAAGAACAACATGACCAAGAAAAATATCCTGTAGAAAATGTAGAACAAGCATATGAACAAGGTTACGAGAATCCTGATCAAAATTACGCAGAGAAAACCGAACCGTATTACGAACAAACTGAAGGCTACGATCAGAATTATCAAGAAGGTCAATTTGAGAATTACGAGCAGTATCCACAACAATATACTGATCCTAACGCTCAATATGAAGGACAATATGAAAATTATGCGACAGATGGGTATCAACAAGAATATGATCAAACACAATATGTTGATCCTGCTACGCAATATGTTGATCCGAATACACAATATGTTGATCCTAATACTCAGTATGTTGAACCTACGACACAATATGACGCACCGCAATCAGAACAAGCACCTACGGAACATGAAGCACCTACGGGCAGCAAAATAAGCAATTCTCCAGTGAAGGGCCAGAGTTAGCTTTAGTTTTTGTGCAATATTTGTTTTATTTGTTAATTTTTGTGTTAGTGATAGTTTTACGGCGTTTATTCCTACTGAGCTGGATTTATTTTATTTTTCATCATTTTTTCTTTATCTTCCCGGCTTTCTGCAACGGATCGCTAAGGGAGGGGTACGCACAGCGCACAACAACTTATTTATTTTATACTTATGAGAAAGTTTCTTTTAGTAAACTTTTACCCCCTTATTCATAAACGTCTACTAAAGTTAACCGACGTATATTGGACTTTAGTCGACGTTTATGAAATTATGAATTAGGGGGTTAGTGGCAAAATAAAAGCATACAAAATATGTAGTAAAAATTTCTAGTTCAGTAGGAATTCAGGTTTTTAACGTGTATTGTAGATGCTTTCAGTGTTAGTTCGTTACATTGTATAGAGACAATATTTTGCTCATTACAAACAAACTATATCCATAGTCTTTTATTAAGTAAAAGCTTTTATCTGCCAAAGACCCCAAGCCAAGACAAGACAAAGACATACTATTCACAATTTCTTCTCCTATTGCACACAGCGCATCGAGCATGCGCATGTAATTCAGCCGAATTATTTGCGTGTGCATGTACAGTCAGCAAAACTATTTCCTTAGCACCGCTGAATAAATAATATTAGTATGGTGCTAGCTAATAGTTTTTATGACTGTACGCGGTGGCGGGGCAAGACCAAAATTGTATGTGGGCAAGGTACATTTAGCGAGGCCCTCTGGTGGCACAAGAAATAACGAATATTTTTACAGTGTGTCCGAGATATACTTATTGAAGGCACGAGGCCCCTCGGACCGCGAGAGGCCGTAGGCGTTGGCGTTGGCCCATGTCGCCCACGCCTAACGCCGCCTCTGACTGTACGTCATGCATATTAATTATTTAGGTACCTCAAAAATCGATGTAGACTAGGGTCATACATTGATGTAAGTAAAAGGGGTAGATATGTGACGTTAATAGTTGACAAAACTAAAATCTGGTCCAGCACCCACTCATTTGCAAATACTACACACCATTATAATGTACATGTGCACAACGAGCAACAGGGATAACCAAATATAGTTAACAGTGCTGCGCAAGCGAGACCCCTATATTTTGCGTATTCCTCGAGGTGCAACAGAGAAAAACTAATAACATTATACAAATGTGTAGGCGAGACGTACATACTTCTTACATTGTCGTCTTAAAGTGATATTAAGTCATTTCGATTTTTAAAAAATACAATGATTTGATATTACCTTATCTTAGACCGTCTCTCACTTCAAGCAAATATCTGAGCGAGCGAGTTACACTGAGATTAATATCAAATGATTGACTATCATATTTTTAAAGCATGAAATTGACCCTCGTTTTTTACTTCTGAAACCCTGGTCGACTATTCACTATGTTCAACTAACGTGTCGCTGTCGCCTCGAGAACCAGTATAACGATATGATCTCAGTTGATAGGGATCTCGAGGTTTCACTTCTGATGGTTTTTCGGAAAAGACAAGTACGCTTGACAAGAGATAATGTAATCACTGGTAATTCGTAGTTACTCCTGGTATTTATATATTCCAATCGTTCACCGAGCGCACGACTCAAGATAACCAATATAAAAGTGTGAACCTTGTTTATTCATAGTTACGATACGTATACGGATTCACTTATATTGGACAAGTTGTAAGTCATGGGAATAAGCGCCTTCAACGGCGGTCTTTATTAGGTAGCGTCAGGAAACAAATATTTATAAAATATATACGAAATTAAAATAAATAGGCACTTTATTTATTTTATGGAAAACAATTTTTTTTTTCGCTAACACAAATAAAATATGTAAAACTGTATGTATTTTATATGTAAAACCGATAGTTTATCTATACAATTAAAAAAAATATGCGGAGAGGGCGGTATAAAAAGGAAAATTATAATGTATGGCGAAAAAAAAATTGTATCAAAAACGAAACCGAGCATCATTTTTAATTTCCACAGCTGCAGCTCGTTTTAAAATAGAAATAAGTGAAAGTTTTTTTCTCTAAACATTATAGTTTTCATTTTTTTAACGTTAATACTGATTTTGAAGTTATATTTTTTTTAATAATTCCCTATCGAAGGCGAAATTAGCAATGTCCCACTTTTCTCGATTTGAGACGGCAGCGTGCCCTTACATTAGAATGTTCAATTTAAAGTATTCGTTCTGATTTTCATCGTTTTCATTTTCATCACCTTAGTTGCTCTACAAAGAGGACAAATTAAAACAAATACTCAAACGGTAAATACGTAGTTAGGGAGTTTCGTTCTGTTTATAATCAGCAGTTCCACTACACTAAATGCCAGTTTTTGGATGAAAATGCTTAATTTGTAAACAAAAACCACAAAAATAACTATATGTGTACCTATAAGACTTTAAGTGTTCCCTCAATTCTTCATGGATTCCATCATTAGAACTTTGAACCCGGGACGGGACCATCGGCTTTATAGGCAGGGTCACTGCCCACTAGGCCAGACCAGTCATCATACATTTTACTTGACAAATAGAGATGATTATTATTTATTTCTTTTGTTTATGATAAAAGGTTAAATTTGATTGATCTAATATCTGTTCTAAATATTTTTACACAGTTTTCAACATACATAAATACATCTTAAAACTACACTATAACTCGCATATTAAAATTGTAAATCGAGCTCTCGTTAAAAATGTTGTCCATAGTTTTCCTATTGTTGTACAAGTACTATTTAGTAATTTTTGATGGACTATTCCCGATATTTGGATTTCAAGTTAATGCAAGATATTGTTTTAACAATACTATCAGAAAACTGAATTTTTGGTTAACAACCGGTTATTCGTATATTAAAATAAAAACCGGTTACATTCTATAGTTTCAAGGAATAGGAGCACATGATTTAAAAAGTTGCATTATTTATAAAAAAAATTGCTGACTCTACAATGCATGAAGTGGGCAGGCCTACTTGACACTCGGATAAACGTGTTACTCACATGGGTAATGCATTATTTAGCTGTCGCGCTCACTCAATAACAAGGAAATTTTTAATTTTATTTAGAAAAAAATATGTTTTCAAATGTTATAACAGTACTTACGAATGAAAAGTGATACCGTGAGCTTTGTTTTTGTGCTTGGAGCTATTGAAGCACTGGAAAAAGGCGCAACACGGCATTCTTTGGCAATATTTTATCGAATTTGATGACAATGTTGACACTTCAGCGTCACCCGTACGACTAATTCAATATAGGTCCCGGAACCTATATTTTGTGGCTCACGATCGAGCGCCTGGTACCTCATCTACCCCTATTACGTACATCAATGGGGTCATACCAAGATAAGTTGGCAGCGATTTTGACAGCCCGACATTGCAAGTGTTTTTTTAAACGTCAAACTTCTATGAAATTATGACGTTTACTTAACACTTGCACGGGCTGGGCTATCAAAATCGCTTGCTGACCAAAACTAATCTTGGCAGACCAAAACCTGTCTGCCCGAGCTCTAAAGTAGCAGCGAGACTGTGTGGGTTACTTACGCGGATAGATTTTGTACTGGAGCGGGTGGCTTGTGTTGAAAAACGCTCAAGTCGCTTAATATTTTAAAGCTATAACAGACGGGCGTACCGGACATATCTCTTGTTCTCACATATAGCTGCATCCTTAACAGACTTCTGACGGACCACTTTAAGAGCTTACCCCTCTGTCGAAAACCTCGGCCATTGGGGCATTGGGGTTGGTTGGTTGTATTGTATGGACTCGCTTTTATCTGACATGGCTATTTGTACGTTCCGTACAAAAAGCCATATATTTGACGTGCTCCTCACCCGCAAAAATCGGCAGACATGTTTTGTACAGAAAATTACAGACAAGGCGTCTCCAATTATTAAACCCTTCAAACGCCTTCCACTAGATCGAGCAGGCTTCGGACCAGACCAAGGCCACGGTCTGGTACGCCCATCTGCCATTATTATTGTATATGCAGATTACTCGTGCACGCACAAAACTTGCGCATGTTACAAACATTAACTATATAATATTTGACGCGCTCTTCACCCGCAAAAATCGGCAGACATGTTTTGTACAGAAAATTACAAACATTAACTGCATGCAAGATCCATTACAGCTTGAATATGCAAGAGCGACAAAGAAGCAAAGCGGTTAACTTCGATTTTTTAAGTTACCGCCAATACATTCACCCTTCCCGATATCGGGCCCGAAATCAGTCCCGATGTTGAACTTGATAATCGTTTTCCGTTTCGCAGAATATCAGCACATCGTTAACAATTTTTGAAATGTAAATAATAATTTGTCTCTAATTGCCAAAAATGTGCAATATTTGATATTTTTGAATATGAACCATTTTTATACAATTCAAATATTGTTAACGATGTGCTGATATTTACTGAAACGGAAAAATACTCTTGCTAGGGAACGACGTCGGGCCTGATATCAGGCCTAATAAAGTGTGGATGTAATTGGCCCTGTAGGCCCCCAAAACGTAGGCCTCCAGCAAACGTAGTGATTATATACTCTTTGCCTCCAGCAGCTAAACGTTTACAAAATTTGAAAGCGCCCGACGTCCGACTCGACAAATGCTGTCATGGCTCCTCTACATGATGGCCCAGCGTAGGCCAGTCCTAGGGACGCATTTATGCGTTAGAGGGAGCAAGTGATATTGCTATCTCATTTCACCGCATAGCTGCGTCCCTTGGACTGGCCTACGCTGGGCCATCGTGTAGAGGAGCCCTTTAATTAAGTGTCAATTTGACGTTTGACGTTCTGGTCAGACGTTACAATAATATTACTATACTTACTTGTTGTATTTCTATTATTCTCGTATTATTACTATCCGCAACAATTTAGAAGTAAATAAAACAACAAAATACCCAAGTATTTTAATTAAATTTCTCACAACCATACGCAAGTCGTTATAATTGAAACAACAGCACTTAGAGGTTATGTTTGTAAGTTTGTGATCAAAACAAACATTCTACGATGGTTTGTGAGAAATGCGAGAAGAAATTGGGACGTGTGATCACACCAGACCCGTGGAAGACTGGGGCAAGGAACACTACGGAGTCCGGCGGTAGGAAGGTGGGAGAAAACAAAGCTTTAACGGCTACAAAAGGACGCTATAACCCGTACACTTCGAAGTTCCAAGAATGCAAGTAAGTATACCGATATTCAGAATTAGTAACTTATGAATAGCAGTAATTTATCATTTAACCGTTAAGTTTCATGTCAATTCAATCAATTAGTTAATTCATCAATCAAATTCAGTCAATTAATTAATTAGTAACTAAGTAATAAATAATAAGTGCATAGAAATTTGTTTGCAGAGGGGGGGGGGGGGGTCACTTAACTCTGCTGCTCTGTACTTCATGATTTTATTCATGGTATTATAGATAGTCAGACCAAGATAAGTTGGCAGCAATTTTGACAGCCCAAGTGCAAGTGTTATTTTAAACGTCAAATTTCTATAAAATTATGATGTTTACTTAACACTTGCACAGACTGAGCTATCACAATCGTTGCCAACTTAGCTTGGTCCGACTCTATATGAGTCTTAACTATGAGTAAAAGTTATTATTTTTATGGTCTTACATATCCTCAATCATAACAAGTTGTTTTTTTTTAGTCTCTGTTACTTTATTGACCCTGAGAACATAAACATACATTGTTGTGCATGTTAATAGTTAATCTATTACAACTTTTAAATGTCTTGTATCTCGGTGTAATACTAAACAGGTACTTTTTTTTCATACATCTGGACAGGCTAAAGCTCTAAGCCTCTAAACATGTACTGAGATGTAAAAAAAAAAGTTCATTTTTTTAATAAATGGCTTCTGTCGAGTGGGACAATTTAGCCAGTGTCAAGTAGTGAGAGCTAAGTTACGATAATCATGCAGTATTTGGTTAGTACATGACAGTGTACGGTTATGAGCTCTTGTAATGCGATAATGCGTAATGCGATGGGTAAACCAAGTGAAGCACCCAAGGTAGTATGGAGGCCAAGACACACTTTGGGTTGCTATGCCAGAGGAGTAAGTTACTAAGTAAGTAGACTACCCGGTGTTGACTTCAGAATGGTTAAAGATAAATTTTGCATTATCTGCACACTTCCACATTAGTTTACTGCATAATAAGCTATCAATATTACACTTTAAACAACATTAATGAGCAAAAACAAAGAATCACAAGGCTATAATTTATTATCTTCAACATGATTCAATTTAATTCCACTGTACAACATTTTATAAATACATATTTAATTAAAAGAATTTGTGTAATATTCCAGGATCTGCCGTACAAAAGTGCACCAAGTGGGCTCACATTACTGCCAGGCGTGTGCATACAAGAAGGGCATCTGTGCTATGTGTGGGAAGAAAATTCTGGACACTAAGAACTACCGGCAGAGCTCTACATAGTGTCAAATATGGTTTAGTTTTAAGTTAAATAATTATTTTAATGTGAGTTGTTAAAGATAAAACAGTTTTAAAAGGCACTTATATAAACCTATGCCCACCTATGCCACGAATAATGCTACCATAGCTTTCGCGTGGAAACCGCCGGACAGAAGCAGTGGCCCCGGGTGTCCTGTACACTCTTGGCAACGGTCCGTCCTAAGAGAGCTATGAGCAGTCGGGTTAAGCTGGAACGAGGCCAGAAGGCGAGCTGAAGATAGGAAGGCGTGGCGCGAGCTTGTGGAGGCCCTTTGCACCTCTGGGGTGCTTTAGGACAACAACAACAACAACATGCCCACCTCTAAAGTAATTTTATAGCTACAATGCACACAAACACAGTAGACTTTTGTTTTGTTTGTGTGTGTCTATAAGATTGCTTTAGATATGAGTTTGGCTTAGGCGAGAGCTTCAAGGGAGGCGCATTTTAAAAATGGTTTACATCTACAATACTCTAGACAAAGTATTAAGACTAATAGCTGATGTATGTAAAAATTACATTTATAAGTATGTATGTACATTGACATTAATGACATTAGTAGACCTGTAACAGCCGTAACCCACTCAGTTGTAACATTTATGTGAATATGCAACTGATGTATGAAATAGTCGGCATATAGGGCAAAGAGACTAGGAATACTAATGTACTTACTTAAAACAATACATTACGATACAAGTGCGAAAATTGTACATTAATTATTTAATATACAGGAAATTTTGAGAAATGTTTATTTATTTCCCAAGTAATATTAAACAAAAATATCTACATTCTTTTGACTTCATGAAATTAACAAACATTAGAACTGGGAATAAAGTAATTAAGCTATAATAACAGATTAATCCTTAAAAAAGTGAAAACGCGCATGTGACACCACTAAAGTTGCCGTGTATAGGCGTGGTGGCCGGTTACCATCAGGCGAGCCGTGCGCTGTATCCATATCGCTCAAATATACTAGATCGAAAGAGTAGCAGATATCTATGAAATTTTAATTACTGTTTTGTACTAAGCTCGTCAAATAAAAATTTACGTTTTTAAATTTAATTAAACGCATTATTTTATTCATAAACGTGTACTAAAGTTACGATGCCACTAATAATCGTTTGTCCCTTTCCATCATACCAATACGTCGGAAAGGGGCATACGATTATTAGCGGCATCGTAACTTTAGTACACGTTTATGAATAAGGGGGTTAGTGTTTAGTTCAAGCACTTGAACTAAACAATAAGCTAACTTCTTCCAGAAAACCACCTAGTAATTAAAAATACTAGGCGGTGGACCTACAACCATTAAGTACATGCCAAGTACCACCAACTGTTGTCAAGATTTCACGGTAGATGTCGCTGTTCCCTCGGCAAACTGGGTAACGACTGTCTTTCACCGAAACAATAAGTACTTTGGTCGAATGTTGATGTTTGGTTTCCTCACGATAGTTTTTCGTGATTTATTTTTTCATGAGTCTCCACCGTGAAACGTGATAGACTCATCTAAATTCTCTAATAAGAATAAGATAAATCTATTATTTGTGAATATAGTACGGTTTATGTCAGTTAAACCGCACAAATATAAAAACATTTGTCTTGAATAAATAAATATTATAGGATATTATTGCACAAATTGACTAAGTCCCACAGTAAGCTCAATAAGGCTTGTGTTGAGGGTACTTACACAACGATATATATAAATATTTATAAATACTTAAATACATAGAAAACACCCATGACTCAGGAACAAATATCCATGCTCATCACACGAATAAATGCCCTTACCAGGATTTGAACCCGGGACCATCAGCTTCGTAGGCAGGGTCACTACCCACTAGGCCAAACCGTGTCTGTTTTAAGTATATGTAAAATAATTTGTGTGGTAGTAGATAGTTACTATCGCGACTAATGGTCCTACCGCGCTGCTTAAGGCTCCCGCAAAATACCGTAAAACTGAGTTGCTCTGAACTATTTTATGGGTTCCGTACCAAAAAGGTACAAAAAAACCCTTATGGTGCGTACTCTCTCGAGAACTACTTAAGCTATCGATTTGAAATTTGGAATAGTTATGAACAACGCTAACCCGGACACATTGAAAGTATTATTGTTTATTTTATTTATAATAACTATGGGAAATGCCCAATATGAAGAGGGGGCAAAATTTCAAAATCTAGTGACTAGGTCAAGTGGGGTATAATTTGAAAGAGCTCAAATTGACCATTCCAAAATTATTTTTTGTAGTGGAATAAAATTGATTTATGAAGAAAAGTGTGAAAAAATATCATTCCCCCCCCTTATCTCCGAAATTTAAAATATAAGTGTCATATTTATTTTATAACCTTTTTCTAATTAACAAAAAAAAAATCCAAATTTAGTTTGCAATTTAACTAACTTTAAGTGCCTTTATAACTCTTGAAATTTGCCAAAGGTCACCATCGCTTGAATATCCAATAATATTACATTACGTCATCATTAAATTACATTTAACAAACAGTAGTTTTTCGATGCGCTTTGTAAACATCAAAGCATGTCGAATCAGTAATTAAGTATGTTTCCAATTTAAAAATCAATTTCCTAAGTCCGATAAAGACAATTTCAATCCTCGTTTAGCCGTGTGGGCGGTGGAAAATGGTTGTGCTTCATTTTATAATAACTGCATTTATTTTTGGACCTATCGTAAGTATTACTAATAATTATATTAGATATAAATCCGCAGAACTCAGCAGGAGGCCATCAAGATCACACACAAAAAATACACATTAGGTACACAAATATGTTTATAAATTGCACTCCCTAAAATCATATTCCGTTGCAATAAGAGCAAAAAGTAAGTATATAAATAAGAGTCCCTTTTCGGAACTATCCGTTTGTGTTTTTTTTTTGCTTTCGGAATTACCCGAGTACACCTTATCGCTTTCATTGCTAGACCATACCATACCATAAATAAAATAAAATAGACCAAGTACACGTTACACTTTCAAATTTCTGCTCGCTAGAAATAGCCTAAAAAGTCTTAATTTACGAAATTCCACTTATCTATTATTATTATTGTAGTTTGTGGGCCTTTGAATGCCACGTCGACCAGGCATTGGTCTATTGTGACAGCCCTTTAAAGTTCATTACTGATGCCCGTTGAATCCAGGAAATTCCAGATTCTTTGGGCCGTAATGTTCTGTACCTCATAGGGTTGCAATACGTGCCGCCCTAGGTGGGTACTTCTTTTTGACATTAGTGGTCCACAGGAGCAGAGAATGTGCATTGCAGTCTCCTCTGACTCATGGCAGAACCTGCATGTCGCGTCTTGTTTCTTTCCGATTTGAAACATGTGTTTGTTCAATTTACAGTGTCCAGTCAAAATTCTGGTCACCGCGCAGGCTTTGTATCTTTTGAGCCCTAGAAGCTCCCTAGCAGTTTTGCTGTTGAACCCTTTGATTAGAGCTTTCGAGTGTTCTTGTCCTTTTACGAACTTCCACCAATCGTTTGCCCTTATTTTTTCTAAATTGCTGAGCAGTGAATATGCATCCCGTTTTGTGATTCCACAGAACGGTTCTGGGCCGACCAGGGGTGTGTCTGCGCCCTTTCTAGCAAGTTCATCCGCTTCTTCGTTTCCGTTAATGTCGGAGTGCCCTGGTACCCATCTAAGTGTGACTTTGTTGGAGTTTGCCAGTGCATTGAGGTTTGTTTTACAGTTCTGGACTAGTTTTGAGTTTGACTCAAGGGATTCTAGTGCCAGCAGAGCAGCCTGGCTGTCTGAGTTGATGTAGATATGTTGGTGTCGTAGGTTTTTATCCAGGTTAATCTCCGCACATTTGTTGATGGCGTAGACTTCAGCCTGGAAGATTGAGGCCTGTGTGCCCATGCTGACGCTGGCTCTGAGCTTAGGTCTCTCACCATAGATCCCACATCCTACATCAATGCCTTTCTTGGAACCATCCGTGTACCAAATATGGCTTCCCTCTTCGACGTACATTTGGTTGTTGGTCCATTTGTCTCTAGGAGGTATTTCTACTGTGTACAGTTTAGTAAATTGACATTCAGTGTGCGTGTCATCGGTGGGCATGCTAAGGGTTCTATTTGCAAAAACCCAGGCCTTTAGTTTGGTTAATGCTTGAGAGCGCCATTTTGGCCTGTTTAGCGTGCATATTCTGTAGACGCACTGCTTAGCCTCCTTTTGCACCTGCAAGTGGAGTGGTATAATATCCAGCAGTGCGTCTAGGGCCGCTCCCGGTGTCGAGGAGAAGGCGCCTGTTGCTGTTAAACAAGCCGTGCGCTGCAGGCTGTTTAGAGTTTCTATTGCCGTCTTTTGGTTGGTTTTGTTACACCAGACTGCGGAGGCGTAGGTAATTATGGGCCTCACAACCGCTGTGTATAACCACATAGCAATTTTGGGTCTTATGCCCCATCTTGCTCCTGCCATTCGACAGCATGACCACATGGCCATTTTCGCTTTTTGTATAATATTTCTTAGGTGAGGGTTCCAAGTTAACTTTTGGTCGAAAGTGACCCCTAGGTACTTGACCTCGTCTGAGAATGGTATTGTTTGTCCATTAAGTCTTGGTTCTGTGAGCTTTTCGAGCTTTCGTTTCCTTGTGAATGGTACTATTACCGTCTTGCTCGGATTAATGGACAAGTCATTTTCTCTACACCATTTGAATATTGTGTTTAGAGCTCCTTGCATTAGGTTTGATATCGTGTGGAGGCAAGGGCCTTTGATGATGACTACAAGGTCGTCGGCATATCCTTGTGTGTCATAGTCTTGGCCTGACATAATTGCAAGAAGTTGGTCCACTGCCAGGGTCCATAATAGAGGGGAAAGAACGCCTCCTTGTGGGCACCCTTTTGTGGTATAAAATTCATGCTCTATAGTATTGAGGGTCAGAGTGGCTACTCTGTTCGAGAGCATGCTATGTACCCATCTGGTGGTGGTTTCGTCAACACCCTTTGATTTCATACCATTAAGTATGGTCTCTGTGGGTGTATTGTCGAAAGCACCCTCTACATCAAGAAACGCACATAGAGCGGTTTGCTTGTCCTCTAGGGTTTTCTGCACCTTGTCAACCAGGTCAAGTAGGGCAGTCTCCGTAGATTTTCCCTTTTGGTAAGCATGCTGGTTTACACTTAGTGGTCTTTCCACCAGGTATTGGGCTCTAATGTGCTGATCGATGATTCTTTCCATCGTTTTGAGTAGAAACGATGTTAGACTAATAGGTCTGAAGGATTTAGGCTGTGAGTAGTCCTTCTTCCCTGCTTTTGGTATAAATCGTACCTTGACCCGAGTCCATTTATCTGGTATAATTCCCCACGCGAAACTTGCTCGGAATATTCTGGCCAGATGCGGGAGGAGGAGATCCTGTCCTTGCTGAAGAAGCGCCGGAAACACTCCATCTTCTCCCGCTGATTTAAATGGTTGAAATTTTTTTAAAGCCCATTTAATTTTGTTTGGTCTAAAGATGTTGGTTGCCAAATTCCAGTCGATATTGCGTGCCCTGTGGATTTGAGGATTCCTTTGGGCGCAAAGTTGTATGTTACTGGTTGTATACGAACCGGGGAAGTGTGTGCCTCTGAGCAAGTCAAGAGTTTCCTCTTCTGTGTTCGTAAATGTGCCATCTGGTCTTTTCAGGAGACCGAGATAGTTGGTTGATGTCTTGGAGAGTATTTTGTGAATTCTCGCTCCTTTATGAGTTTGGGCAATCTCTTCACAGAACCTTCTCCATGACCTTCTTTTTGCCTTCCTGATTTGTTTATTATATTCAGTCAACGCTCTACCATACCTTTCCCACTCATTCGGTGTGGTTGAGTGATTGAATATGCGACGTGTAGACCTACGGAGGTTTTCTAGCCTTTTGTTCCACCACGTCGTTGTGTTAGTAGTTTTTGACTCTTTCAGCGGACAGCTTTGTTCGTAGGCCCTACTTATGCCTTCAGATATTAGGTTAACTGCCATGTTAAGAGAGTCTGGTGTTTTGACATATTTTGGGACATCCTTTAGACGTTTTTCGAGGTCAGCCTTATAGGCTTCCCATGACGTTTCTTTTGGATTTCTACGCGTAAGTGGTTCCCTATCTAGAGAGCCTTTAACACTGAACAAAATATGTTTGTGGTCCGACATTGAGTTTTCGCTGCTGACACGCCAGTCGGCTAGGCAGCTTGCCGCCTTTTCAGTAGCGAAGGTTATATCTAGTACTTCTTGCCTAGCTCTAGTTACGAAGGTGGGCATATTACCCTTATTCAACAAGTGCAGACAATTAGTAAAGATAAATTGGGATAGTAACTCACCCCTTTTGTTGATTCCAGTGCTCCCCCAGATGGTGTGGTGGGCGTTGGCGTCACATCCCACAATAAGTTCCGCCTTTTGTGCTTGAGCGTACTCAAGCACTTTAGTCAGTTCTTCTGTGGGATCTTGCTTCTCTCCGGGCAGGTAGGCGGAGCAGACTATTACCTTGAGTGCTCCTCTCCCTTTGAGATCGACGTAGGCAGCTACTTGGTCTTCACTGCATAGTTCTGTAACAGGCAAGAAGTTAATATTTTTGTTAAATACGATGCAGGCTCTCGGTTTAGCACCTTTTTCGTAGATCAGTACCTTTCCTGCTCTGTTCAGTCCTGATGCCATGGACTTAGTGTTGATCCATGGTTCTTGTATGAGGGCGATGTCCAGGCCATTTTCGCCAAAAAGTCTTTCCACGACCGCTGTGGCCGCTATGGCGTGATGTAGATTGGCCTGTAGGAACCTCACCCCCCTACCCTCTAAAGCGTCGTTACTACTTGGCACTGCGCTGGGCACTGGTGTGCCCTTGGTGCCGTCTTCGGTCCCCATTACCCCTTGGGCGGTTGTTGCCCCTGAAGCCTCCCCGGTTGGCGAGAAACCGCTGCATGCCCGATGGTCCTGGGATGGGATTGGAGGTTGAAGGAGCCGCCCGTTTTGGACCAGAAGGCACCTTTCGGGCAGGCTTTTGGGATAAGGTGTTGGGTGGGGTAGGGTTTGCAGACTGCGGTGGTGGGTCTTGGGTAGGTTGAGTTTCGGACTGTTGGGTCTTTGGGTGGCCCTTTAGCCGAAACTGGACCTCCCGGAAACCTAAGTTTGCCTTTAGGCCCTTTTTCTGTAGATTCTCCACAGACAAGTCATCTAGAGATAGGGTTACCATAACCCCACTCTTCTCGACTTTGGTGTGGAGAATCTTCCAGTACTCTGTGTACAGCCCCTGGTTCTGTGCATAGAGTAGAGATAGCGACTGCTTTACCTTAGAGTCGTCTATCTCTGGAATGAACACCATCCCTATGTTCGGCTTGGGAAGCTCATTTTCAGGGATGACCCCGAGGTTGGCTTCCGGCCATGGTTTTAGGGAAGGTGTTATTTGTTCAAGCCAGGCTTTAGATCTTTGGTCACTACAGGTGATGAGTAACCAGCCTGGCTTGTAAGAATAACCTTTGAACTTCGGTCCCTCGTCCATCTCCAGAGTCGCAATCTTTTGCAAGATGGTGTTGCAGAGGGACTCCAATTGCGCGACACTCATCGGCTTGGAATCCTTGATTCCGACTCGGACTTGGCTGAGGACCTCGTTGTAGGGTTGTGAAGGTTGGGGTTGGGTTGGGGGGGTCACACTCACCCTTGGGTTCTTACAAATGTTACCCTGCGGTGACTTTTCCTCCGAGCGCGGCCGTTTGGCCGGTTTAGGCTCGGGTCTGGAATGTGTGGACCCAAACTTGTACCCCAATTTCTTAAGTTCCGTAAAGCTCTTTGCGGACAGTTGTAGCGCTTCCTCGTGTGCTACTCCTAGTCCTTTAAGAGCTTTATAGCGGGCCCTTCGCAGAGCCCGTCAATTTCTTGACGGACTTACGTGTATCAGGGTTGGGAGCCTCCGTTGGGTTGTTTGGGCAATGAGTATCGCTCCTTTCAACCGTGTCGGCGCTCTCCACTCCCTCCATGGCTTGCTCCGATGTTTGGGCAGAGTCTTCCGCACCTACCATCAGGGGCATTAGTTCCTGGCATAGGTCTTCCAGGGTACCTTCAGTTTTTTTGTTAGCGTTCTCCATACAAATCCCACGAGAAGCTAGGGAAAAATGTGGTCAGTTTCCAGCAGAGCCCCGCTTGCCGGAACAAGGCAAAAATACACCTCGAGGTTGCCCGGTATCGAGGGTCATCGTTAGCGACTGAGCTCCCCCTCAGCCACGCATCTCTCGGCACGATTGGTCCACCTTAGATTGGGGTTTTTTGTAGAGGTTGTCTCCTCTTGGAGTGGAATAGGAGTGGTGTAAAAGGAAACCTATTAGGGTTTGCATTCCGGGTCCCAAATGTGCGGAATATCATTCCGCACATTCAGGCTCCGGACTGCAAACCCCAGGAGAAGGAAAGGTGAGACGGGAATAACAGACAGGAAATGACAATTTGGAACATGGGATTAATGACTGGATTTCTGGGGTGGGAAAAGGAACACCTGACGGGTGGGGATGCCACATCATTTGGCGTGGCCCACACCAGGCGAGGCCCTCATACTTGGCTACTAGTGGTCTGGGGTAAGTTGGTAAATGTAGCGACGCCCATTCCGACCACTAGCATTGCCCGGGGGGGACGACCCACCCACCAATGAAACCCTGGGTGGGTTCGGCCCTGATCCGCGGCGGCAGATGCAGGGACGACGGGGACGTGTATGATGGACTTGAGGTGTTGGCCAATAGCCCAGCGTCGCATACCTGAGCGTACCTACTCCCTCCTCCCCCCCAATCCACTTATCTAAGAATCTTCACTCATAAACTGAAATAAATGACATATACATACTAACAAGGAAGGGTACCCAACTGTCCGACTCCGATTTGATTCATTTTGATATATGTTATAGAGTAGTCTAAAATAACGGACACGTATTTTTTTTAGCTGCCCAAACTCAACCTATTGGGAGAAATTGTCCTCCAAAGTACTAAAAAGTTACTAAATCTTCTAACTCCTATAGAAAGTGATGCTCAAGCAACTTGCTAGTTAATGGCTGGTTTGAGTATATGTTTGAAAGCAGCAAAAAATAATGAGCACGTGTTTTGTTATATCGGCTAAAACTCATTTTTTCCTAAAAAAATCGACATTCGAAGTTTTATAATATCTTATCACTATAGTTACACATAAAGACGGGTGTTTTTTTAGGAAACCTTGGGTTTAAGCAGATATAACAAAACACGTGTACATTATTTTTTCCTGCTCTCAAACATATACTCAAACAAGCCATTAACTAGCAAGTTGCTTGAGCATCACATTCTATAGGAGTTAGAAGATTTAGTAACTTTTTAGTACTTTGGAGGACAATTTCTCCCAATAGGTTGAGTCGGACAGTTGGGTACCCTTCCTTGTAAGAAACCACCTGCCGCGACAGCAGAGGACGCTGGTTCGATTCCACGGGGCATTGGAGGCCATGGTCACTTTTTCTTAGTACATATATGACATTTATTTCAGTTTATAATTTATATAGTCTACCCTGCCTACGAAGCTGATGGTCCCGGGTTCAAATCCTGGTAAGGGCATTTATTCGTGTGATGAGCATGGATATTTGTTGCTGAGTCATGGGTGTTTTCTATGTATTTAAGTATTTATAAATATTTCATCATCATCATCATTATTGGCCTTCGAGTCTATTACAGACTATACAAGCAGTGTCAGGCAGGGCGACAACGTTTTTTATGGCTGTGTAAGCCAATACGGGAGCGGCAAACACGCCCACAAGCCTGGCAGGTGTAGTTTGCCCCTGCCGAACAGGTATACAGGTACAGGGGTACAGGTAATATTTATATATTATATATATCGTTGTCTAAGTACCCTCAACACAAGCCTTATTGAGCTTACTGTGGGACTTAGTCAATTTGTGTAATAATGTCCAATAATATTTATTTATTTATAGTAGTGTTTCTACTTAAAATAAAAACAAATTAAAATATTTTGTGAAAATAATTTAATTTGTTCTAATATTTGTAATAGAATCTTCACTCACTCAAATAGCATTGTGTGGAGTCAAATGTAACAAGAAGTGCTCTGAAGTGGTTTTATCTATATTCCGAACGTAAAATTCATCATGAAATACCTATGGCGTAAGTGGCGTAACTTATATTTATTGAACCTATTGAAAACCCCCCGCCTCGATTTTACGATCGGTCGACGACATCTTCATCGGGCTGTTCTGTTTTCAACAATTCCAGGTCTCTTCTCTCAGTCCAAAAGAGTTGCCATTTCTAAAGACCCAGATTAACGACGAGAAGCATGCCACGGCTTTCAACAAGCTGCTCAATTCCATCGTCAAGACCAACCGGAAACGGCTGGACACTATCAACAAGTTGACCAAACTGCAGGTATCTTAATTTTTTCCCGTAGTAAACTAGATACTTTTATAATTTCACCATGTCCGTCGGTCCGTCCGTCCGCGGCTTTACTCGTGGTCGTTAGAGCTAGAAAGCTGCAATTTAACATGGGCTTGTACAAAGGGCTGCGAAGGTACTCCCTTAAGCTTGTAATGTACATGATACTTACTAATAGCTCAAGTTTACCCTATTCTGACAGAATGGTTACCACGGAACTCTACACTGAGCATGTCTCGACATGTTCTTGGCCGATTTTTTGTGATATATGAGGCAAACCAGCATACGAGTTACCTGACCAGATTATTAAAACCCTGTACTGTATACTCTCCTTTTCTGAATAACCCTAATATACTACAGTATGTATCTGAACGTACTTAAACCCATTAATGGTTAGGTCAGACAGCAGATTTTCGCAACACTGAAATCGTAATAATTTTTTTTTAAACTGTTTTATACATATTGCTGGTCTAATGTTGAAATTTCCTACGGGAGAGTCAATTTTTTTTTCGCGATTTCAGTGTTGTCCCCATAGTAAAAGTTGCTCAGTATGACCTGAATGTTTCGGTAATTGCTTTACGTTCAGATACATACTGTATAGGGGGTTATTAAATTATTACGTCTATGGTAAGTTATTACGACTCTCTCTCTTATTCTAAATATATATATTTCTATTAGATACCTATCAAATAATATTACTTCATTTTAAATAAACAAACGACATCTGTAGCAGAAATCAGAAATACATCTGTTTCCCTTCTTGATAACATCATAATCTCTGTTGTGGCCAATGGGTCATCGGACAAAGTCGTTACTATTTACAAGTTATTAAATATTTTAATAGAATACGGTTGTTATTAACATATTAACACATTTATGGACCATATGTTGTCTTCAATAAAGAAATTTTAAATTAAATAATAATCTGCCCTAGGCCATGGATATATACCCTTCGTTACAAGACACACTACGTACCTCGTCGCGTAGGGACAGCGACGAGTCAAGCAGCGAGAGCGATGAGAAGAATAACATCATCTATCTAGTTATAGTACGTATCATAGTTAAACTATTTGTCACACGTCAATAATATTCCCCTTCCCTCTATCACCCAAAACCCCTCCTCACCCACATCAGTCTCCCGAGCGACGGCGTCTAGACAACTCTATGGCTGCTGCATCTACCTCGCCGCACCTACACCGTTTTCCAGACTGCTTAGACGTCGACGCTCGGGAGACGCTAGTGTAGGGGGTCTCTAACGCCTATAGGCTACGAAACGCACGCTCCGCGCTTGGACGCTTGTCGCTGACGTCGACTGCCATATAGGTTGTTTTAACCAACCGGCGTCGAGCGACCAGCGGCGCTTTGCAGCATTGCATCGAGCGTCCAAGGAATTTGAGCCGTACACTGACGACGCTCCCATATCTTTGCATTTTTTGGACACCCCTATAGTCACCGGCGGAGTGCCCAGTCCACCAACCGTCCAGAATCAGTGAGCAGTCTGCCTCTTCTTCATAAGGCGCTATGTCAAGCTCCTAAGCCTCTGTATCACTGCGACCATTCCTTATCTATTGCGATCGCAATCAATCTGTGCAAAGGCGTCTCATCTGCTTCTATACAAAGCCCTGTGTGTTACATATCCCAAAGGTATTGTAAATACCCCTACAATGTACTTGGCACCAGTAGTAATGAGACGTAGGCATACCACAAATCCAGTGAAGGCCTTTGTTACCATAGAAATAAGGACGTGTTCCAATGATTTGACAATTTTGATCGTCACCAGCTATTTGATGCTGACTTATATATCAGACTAACCTTCAACCGTATTACTTTCAGCCAGACACATATTCAATGTCCAACGCGTCACAAGACCATCGTTCAATCCAACCCGCACCAACCACTGAACAACCCAAACAAACTAAACCACCAGCGAGATCACAGTCACTACCACAAAACATACCCACACTTCACGATTACTCCAAACTTAAGAGCTCAAACCCTAGTCCACCTCCTATACAAAATACATTATCTTCTATACAGAGTATAAGCAGAGACGGCTTAGATGCACTACGGGTAAGTATAGAAAGATCATGTAAAAGTAGAGAGGTAAAGAAATGCAGGAACGCGTGTAAAGCGGCGGTGAAAAGCGCATGTTCAGAGTATGAGTGTAAAAAGAAGTTGAAGAAGAGATTAAAGAAGACTTGTAAGAGGGAGTGTAAAGACGAGTTCAGGATTGGATGGTAAACTATCAGATACGTAAAGTAAACGTAAGTAGATGTTATCTCGTTGGAATAAGAGTAACGAATGGGCAGTTACTTGACTGTGTCGAAAATGGTACAAGCAGTTCAAAAGTGGCACCTAAAAGTTAAAAGAAATAACTTCTGACGCGTTTTTACTTTAACTCAGATAATCCTGAAGTAACATATATTAAAATATATAGTAGGTGCCTATTGCTATAAATGTAATTTTGTTTGTTAGAAAAAATATTTTTTTCAGAGAATTTTATTAGGTAAATAATAATAAAAAAGAATAACATTTTAAAATTGTCTTTATTTCATTTATAATACATCAATAAAATACTAATTGTATAACCGCATAATAACTTGTTAATTTGTAGGTAAATACATCGCTCGTACAGACTTAACCAACAACAAAAAACTATTCCTTTATAACAAAATAATACATTTCTTGTAACTGTTATTTAAACGCAGTCTGGTCAGGATTTATATAAAATTACTAAAATAGTGGTATTAATTATAAAACTAATATCGTGCCAAAAATAATTTAGATACTCGTTCAAATGATAACTACACCAATATCGTAGGCGCATTTAAGTATTTCGTTTACGGAATAATTTGTGCTTATAATCATTTTATTTATTGAAAGGTTCATAATAATAATTATGTATTTTTATTCTCATTTCTTTTCCAACATCTCAAGAATATATTGGTTGTTGAAATAAAACAAATCAAGGCCGTAGCGACATCTATCGGAAATGGAAGACATTACTTCTGACCAGACTTGTCAAATAATTCAAAACTTATACATTTACTTATTTTGAACTACTGGAAATGTCAAATTTTAAAATGAATAAACTATTGCCACGAAGAAATGAAATCTTTGTATATTTTATCCTTTGGGTCACTTCACATTATTATTTGTAATAATATATGTCCGATTTCTGAATAAAAAGGTACCTTGGCGATTTGCCGCCTTATTTAAAAATAATGTTAATAATAAATAACGCTAACTATTCTATAAAATGGCCTTGAAATGCTCGCACATTTCAAAATAATGATAAATCTACAGTTTACAATATTGTGGTAGAAACTGAGGACGGAATGTCAAAACAATTGAATACCTTCTAATAAATTATAATCTCAATTAATTTGATATTAGGTACTTGGAATGTGTTTGAATTAAAAAAGTATTTTTTATTGTGACAGGTCCTTAACACTATTTTACGAACATTAAAATTGCTTTCACAACCGAAAATAATTCTTAACATTTTTATTTTTAATTCACAAAATACCGAAAATACTCTAAGATCATTAGTAGAAATGTAAAATTAGAAAGGCACATGTTTTAAAATTTTGTTAAGGTTATTAAGATTCATAATTTTATCCCAATATAAGGCACTTACGTATTCTTTCGATGATTTTTACACTTTTCTCTTATATCTAAATGCACTCACATAAGTTCTGATACAGTTTCTGACAATGTAATGAAATAGCTTGTGAAAGTGTATACTGGAATTATTTTCGGTAACAGTTCAAAATGTTACGACAATTTAAATAAGATTGTATCACATAGTAACGAAGTATTATTTAACAAGACATTAAGATATTATCGTTTGACGGTTTATTTCATTAAACATTAAACTATTTAAAGTGAAAAGGACATTGTGCAGTAAATAAATTACTCGTAAAATAGGTATTCAGATTTTCTCGAAACAATAACCCCCTTATTCATAAACGTGTACTAAAGTTACGATGCCGCTAATCATCGTTTGTCCCTTTCCATCATACCAATACGACAGAAAGGGACAAACGATGAATAGCGGCATCATAACTTTAGTACACGTTCTTGACTAATCGTCTTGTTAAGACTGCAAAATAAAATAAAGAGACACCAAATAAGGCTATTAAAAGTTAATTTCTCAATTGAATCTGTATCAGTACTTTTGTAAGTCTTTAATATGTGTTTTTACAAGTATTTACCACCACTTGGGCTTCTAGAACTAGACTTAATCGAAGTCACAGATATGTTGCCAGAACTACCGCTACTTACCAGTTTAGGAGGCGGCGAACTGGGCACCGAGAACGTTTTATCCGTCAAATTCTCCTGACTTAACGATTTTTGACTCATGAAGACAGGAATCTTGGAAGACACTGTTACAGGTTTAGATTTATCAGCTGCTTTCACCGGTATACTGCTTGGTTTAGCTGAAATGACCGGTTTTACAGCTTCAGCCGATCTTAATTGCATTTGGTCGAGTTGTGACAATCTCCTGTTCTCCAAATCAGTGCTTGTAACTATAGTTCCTTTTGGAGATTCGTACGTCGCTGTTCTGAATTTGATGGTAGTGTTTCTTGGTAAATCGAAGTCGGAATGTCGTTTCTTTGGCTCATCTTGTGTCGTTTTCGTTCGTTGTTCTTGTCTGGCTGAATGGTGCCGTTCGTTTGAGATGAAGTCGTTTAGCATTTCAGGGTCCAGTTCGTAGGAAAGTGGGGGTTCGGATGGAGGTACTCTTTGTCTACTTGAAACTTTATCTTTTTCTTTCTGTTGTTGCTTTTCTGTCCTTGGTGTGACGACTTGGATTTCTGTTATATGATCGTTCTTTTGTTCGGGTTCTTGAGGACATTCTAATCTTTGTTTCTGCGAATCTGACATGGCTACCGGATTGATAGTGTATCGTGTTTTGGTCACTTCAACTGTATCGTCTTTTTTATCTTGCATATCGTCTAACTCTCTGATTATTCTTATTCCCAATTTAGATAATTCTTCTGGTGTCTTTTGTGCCATGAAGCTAGGGTCGTTAGTTATTTTTTCCATCAACGCTTTAGCTTGTTCCTCGTCTAGTTCAGTATTTAAAATAATTGTTTCTGTTCTTGTGTACGCGGGTTCTTCACTTGTGAAATGCATGTTAGGGTTCTGTCTTTTTATTTCGTCTATTATCTTCTTGTCAATGTCCGCAACATCGCCTTCTTCCAAGTCCAATTCATTTAAGTCTCCCTTTTTAGAAATACCAAAAGTGACTTGTTCCACCTGCAAAGGAGCATCTCCTTTAGCCGTTATGTATTGCGTAGATACTTTCTCAATGTTTTGTCTGATAACTTTATTACCAAATTTATCCTCTGCAACATTTACCGTCACCGTTTTCTGGACAGGCTCCTGGGTCATTGTCAGTGACATATTTGCTGGTTCCATGTACAATGTCCGTCCATCTTTGTCTTCAGTTTTTCTCTTTATACCTTCAACAATATCTGGTATTAATCTTATATTTGATTCTCCGATTTCTATGCTTTTAGTATAAGATTTTCTTTGCTCTTCAGCTGGTTGGGATTTTTCTGTAGTTATTGTCACCACATTATTGCTCTTTCTTGGCTCTGTCCATTCGCTTGAGAATGTTTCCATTTGAGGTTTCTTATCGAATTTCATACTATTGTTAGATCCGACTCTGATGTTACTTACGAACTCATCGTAGTCTTTTAATTTCGGGTCAGCGGTTTTCAAATTAAAATTGACAATGTCTGGTTGATGTTGGCTGATAGCTGATTTAGATGCATCAGTCATTGGTGTCGGAGTCTCTTTACTTGTAGCAGCTTCATTCTTTTGATCAATATGTACATTCAAAATTGGATTTTTCGCTAACAACTTTTTCATCATATCAGATTTAGGTCGTTCCAAACTGTTCACGTAAGTATTACGACTTACTTTCAAATCATCTGGAATGTTAGTATCATATGTCATGTGTTTTTCATCAAATTTGACAGGCGATTCTTTTTTAGGACTCATGTCATGAGTGCTATCCAAAGAGCTCATGTTGCTACCGTCTGAAGTAGATTTCGCAAATTCTGATACGAGTTTTAAGTGCACTTTCATGTTTTCGTCAATAATCCTCCTTGCCAAATGATCTGATGTTTCATGAGACTCACTCTCAACTAGAGGAGGTGATTCGGGTTTTTTAATTTTCTTCTGACCTTCTTGTTCAGTCTTCTCAGAGTCTACTGAGCTAGTGGAACCTTTGACAATAGCATCCTCCAAATTGCCAAATTCAGAAGCCTTTTTCAAGCGATTTCTTTGGAATGTATTAAGCCCTTCCATAGCAGAAGTCTTAGCAATATTTAAGCTAAGTCTAGGCTCTTTGTGTTTAATTGTCACTCCTTTCTCTGGATCCATATCAGGTAGTGTATCTTCGGCTGTAGAATCAAAGAACGTTGATTCTACAACGGACATAGCTTTCCTCTTTTTAGGGGACAATGTTTCATTTATTTCACCATCTTCAGCTGATATGTCTAAGCTTTGCGCCCTCTCTAAAGTACCAGTAGATGGCATATTTGTTTTAACTCTCAATTCGAATCGCGATAAGTCACCTAGTGAGGCGGCTTTGCGTTCATTCTCATCCAGAATCGAAGTGTCGTCTGAAGCAGAGTTGAGAGTGTCATCTAGCGGCGAACTGTGGATCGTGACATCACTGTTGTTTAATTCAATAGTTGTCGATCCTTTGTCGCTTTTTTCGCTATGATTTAAAGATACAACCGAGTGGACGTCTTGGTTAGAAGAAAGGTTAGATTTGGAATCTTCGAAGTAATTGTTGAGAGAATCACTCTCCCGTTTGAATGGTCTGTGAACTATATCGTCAATGTCATCTTGGCTGAAGTTAATTGATTCATCAGCGTTGGGTTGGGGTGCTGGTTTGGTTTTAATTGCTTTGGGTGTCGAGGTATTGTATGATGTTGTAGTAGTGTTAGGAGACGTCATGGAATCATGCAATAGACTTGAAAATTGCTTTTCACTCTTCAGGAAGTCATTTACATTTTTTAGTTGTTCAATCATGCTGTCATCTGTTTTATTTTTCTCAACTTCAGGCGGTGAAGGCGCTTTGCCTTTAGATTTCTTATTTGGCTTTGGAGCTTCATCTTTCTTGTGTTCATTTCTGTCATTATCCTTTTCGTAAAGTAGTTCTGATGAACTCTTCCTGTTGCTTCTTGCCACTTTGGCAGCATCGAACATGTGCTGAGGTAGTTCTTGTGGTATACCATTTTCGTCCCGTTTAATTCCACTTGAGTTAAGATCAGTTCTAGCAAAAGCAGTCGGCGCATTTTCAGACGTCTTAGACTCAGCACTTGTATTTAATTCTTCTGGTTTTACCCTAGCATTGGGAATAGGCGGTGCCATCTTTTCTCTCCTTTTAGCAACTACAGGTTTCTTTACTTCTGTCTCGCTTTCTAGTTTAACATGTGAAGCCGGCGCTGGCCGTTGCGGTTCAGGTTTATCTGGTTCATCAACTGTTTTCTTCTCAACTGCCACCATGCCATTTTCGACATTCTTCTGTTTTAAAACTCCATCATCCGGCACATTAGGCGGCAATACTCTAATTCCGAATTTCATACCTCTTTTAGGATCATACTCTCTCTTTTGCACTTCAGCGTGTTCTAGATTAGCCGTCCCGTTTTCTGCTTGAATAATGACATCTCCAGTTGAATGCCTTACCTTGTTCTTTTCAGTTTTATAATCGACGGGTTTAGCCGTAATCTGAGCAACATCTGAATGTCTATTCTTATTCAGTTTAATGTTCTTCTCGTTTTCTCTTTCTAACGTTGTGGGGAGGTCTTTCTTCTCCTTCTTGTTTCGCTCCAGGGTTGTGGGGACGATCTTTTCTGTGATTATCTTTTTGATGCCCTTTTGTTTGGTCTCTAACGTGGAGTTGTTGGAGTGAGACGCGTTGGGGGACTGCGGTGGGTGGAGGAGCTTGCCTTCTTTCTCGAGCTGTAATTAAAAGAAAAAATAATCAGTTCAGTGGGTATCCAAAACATAATTATATGGACATATTCAGACAGATTTAGTAGATTTAGTAGTTCATGTGTCATTCTCCTAACTTAATTCGTTGGAATAGTAATCTGAGCCCCTAGTATCAATTTATTCGATAGCGAAACGTGACGTACGCGTTTGCGTTAAGTGTAATTTTGTGTGGGATTTTGAGATTCCAAAACCTCCCGCTTGGCGCTCTGTTTCTAAATCCCATACAAAATGAGACTTAACGCAAACGCGTACGTCACGTACAGACGAGTTAAATGGTAACTGATCGGCCCTAAGTAAAGTACACCATGTTACTCTATATAGGTTAGTTTACACATAGTTTACACTATTAAACTATTATTCTCATAAGTCATAGTCATAGCTATCCTAAGATATTGACAAACATACAACTTCATATGCTAACAGTTGTGCTAAACTATAAACAAACTACTATGTTATAACATAGTATCATTCGAGATCAAAGTCAACACGACACAGACATAAACACATCCTTGCGCCGAACAATAGTGTGCATTCCAAAACGTATTATATTGTCTCTGGTATGGAAAACAGTCATTGTTCAAATCTATAATAACTTACACATCAAGCAAAACTGAACCTTATTAACTATGCACAAAATCCTATTTCGATTACCTTTTTACAACCATTATGACGTTTTAATAATTATGTAAGTAATTTTTCAACCAGTTCTAAGAGTCCTCTCGTTTATTCGTTTGTTCTTAGGCGGCATGTGTCTACTTTTAATGGTTATCGAAAGTCATAATGTCGAACGAAAAAGCATTAGAAATGTGATATGAATATTTAATGTTTTAAATGTCATTGGTGTTGCGTAATAAGTAAATGGGTACGAAACTGATGTTTAGCTAGAAAGTAGAGTGACTTTTGAAGTCAACTAAAAAAAAATATCGAATTCTTTTGACTTCTCATCATTAGTGGCCTTACCATAACTGCCTTAGCAGTGTCAAACTGATATACCTATTCGCTAACGTCATGCATAACTTACTTTCTATACATCTCGCTCGCACTAATATGCCAGTACGAGCGACATGCATAGAAAGTAATTCACGCTCACGCTAGCGAATATGTCAGTGTCAACGGGTGGTAGCCAGTGTTGGCCGAACGTTAATTAGAATTGAAAATATTGAAAATTAACCAATACAAATTGAATTTGAATTGATTAAGTTGAATTGATTTATTAAAATGCATACAATATTGAAAATTAACCATTACAAATTGAATTTGAATTGATTAAGTTGAATTGATTTATTGAATTGCATACAATATTGAAAATTAACCATTACAAATTGAATTTGAATTGATTGAGTTAAATTGATTTATTGAATTGAATTGATTGATCGATTGAATTGAATTGGACCGTCCGTTACGGACTTACGGTATACTTACGGTTCAATTTGTAATGGTTAACTTTCAATTCTAATTAACGTTCGGCCAACACTGGTGGTAGCCATAGTTTCGCTATGTTAGTAGGTAAATTACCTCCGTAAGTAAACAACAATTTTACCAAAACCAAACACATTTGGCCTACCGGGCCCTTAGGATGCAACCAAAGAAGTGCGTTGAGGATAAATAAATAAGTAAGACACTCAATCCTGAGCCAAGTGCTTTTTCATGCTCTCCCGCAAAGCACCTATGTACTTAAGTATTAGAAAATGTTGTGTAAGGCTCTGGTCGTAAAAAAGCGTAGAAAGCAGTGAACAATACGGCACTTTCCTCACGAGGGCAATTATCCATCGACGAGAGAACTCTCGCTTTCCGGGATGGCCTGGAATCTAGGGAAAGATTTCACCGGCATTTTTTCTCACAGAAAAAAGATCAATAGAGATATTAGCCATCGGAGATTTCACGGCAATTTTACTTCTTGGTATTTGTTTTCAATTTAATGTTATCGTAAACTTGGGCTAAATGTATTACCTAGTGTAAGTTTTGCATGCCAAGTGTGGCAGAACATGCATTCATGTAACCTATCTACTGACATGACAAATTGTAATATCTGTGTAATGTTCTAGCAATATAAATGATTCTGATTCTGATTGATAATATTCAAAAATATTTATTTATTATTTTAAAGGAGTTTCGTGTTATCGATTAGTCTAGGCAATTATTTCTGGTTTTTGTTAGATGTAAGTATGAAGTCCTAGACAAAACTGCTAATGTAGGTAGAGGACACTGTGTAGCTCCATATATTGTGTGCGAAAGTTGTCAAAAATGTACGTCTGACAATTCAGTTACCATAAGCATACCATTGGTATAGCCCCGAACTGAGCAAAGCTTGTACTATGGGTACTAGGCGACGATATTCATATGTACTTATATACATAGAAAACACCCATGACTCAGGAACAAAAATCTGTGTTCATCACACAAATAAATGCCTTACTAATGAGTCTTAATGGAGTTCCGGGCTAAATATCCTCAAGAATTAATTAAAATTGACAGTTACAATGAATTTAAATTATATTAGGATAGAATCGTCATCAGCAACCGCGATGCGGCGTATAAAGTTAATACTCGTACTAAAACGAATACTATGGGTAAACCAATTAAACAACACTTAACTACACGAAAATATTTTATAAAATGTGACAATCCAAATCAGAAGGGACGCGGCGCGCCAATATTATTATTATTATTTTTTTTTATTTTTATAGGACATTATTACACAAATTGACTAAGTCCCACAGTAAGCTCAATAAGGCTTGTGTTGAGGGTACTTAGACAACGATATATATAATATATAAATATTTATAAATACTTAAATACATAGAAAACACCCATGACTCAGGAACAAATATCCATGCTCATCACACGAATAAATGCCCTTACCAGGATTTGAACCCGGGACCATCGGCTTCGTAGGCAGGGTCACTACCCACTAGGCCAGACCGGTCGTCGTCATATTAATGCGGCACTAGGCGACGTAAGCGCTGACCGCCATAAGGTCCCTTTTGATATGGATTGTCACAAATGTTTTGTGTTAAATGACTTTAGACCCGTTTACATAACTAATATGTCTACAAAATGCGAGTTTAAAGGATTGTACTCAAGACTCACCGTGCTAACATCACCAGTAGAGCCAGCCCTCTTCAGTAACGGATGCCGCACCGCCCGCCCCGCGCCGCTCACCCTCCCCCCCTCCACCACCTCCAACTCCACAGGGTAGGGGGAGGCGAGAGACAGGATCGCTACAGCGTCTTCTAGTGGAGTTCCGGAGAACTCTATCTTGATGCTTTTGATTTTGTCCCCTGAAAAGATGAAGATTGAATTAATGACGTGAAATATTCCTAAGCGTTCAATTCACGAGTATGAAGCGCAAAGATGAGGAGAGCATCACAAGGCAGCGTCGGTCTGCTAATATTACTCATACAAGGTAGCGTTTTTGGCCCTCTAATATTCATCATAAGGATTATCACAAGGCAAGGTTTTGCGCCCGTTACTATTCCTCATAAAGGGTACCATAAGGCAACGTTTTGAGTCCACTATTATTCTTCATATAGAGTAAATACCACAAGGCAACGTATAAGACCCGCTACTATTTCTCATAGAGTTCCATAAGGTAACTTAGGTTTCACTACTATTTCTTTAAGAGAGTACTACAAGGCAACATTCTAGGTCCTCTACTCTTCCTAATTGTTAAGTACCAAGTTCCAGCTTGGCAGCCGCTCTGCAGCACCGAATGCACACACCAGAACCCAAAAGGGGTCTTTTATCTAACTCAGTGTACCTCAAAGTAGAGTTTTAGACCCTTCACTATTCCTCATCTCACAAGGCAACCTTTCGGGTTCGGTACTATTCCTCATAAAGAGTATATTTTTTCTGTTTATAAAAGTTATGTGTTACCAGGTACCAGGCTTAGCAGCAGTCGCCAGGCCGCTTCGCAGGAACGAATGCACTCCTACACCGTCCCGAGCACCAGAACCCGAAAGGGGTCTTATCTAAGTCAGTGGTGTACCTCAAACAAGTTTTAGGCCCCCTACTATTCCTCATAGAGAATACCACAAGGCAACCTTTTAGGCTCACTACTATTCCTCTATAGTAAGCATCTTTTCCTCTACTTTTTATTTCTCTTCAAGTAATATTTTACCAGGTTCCAGCTTCGCAGCAGCAGCCGGGCCGTTCCGCAGCACCGAATGCACTCGCACGCCATCCCGGGCACCGCCCGAGCACCGGAACCCGAGACCCGTGAAGTCGCGTGCCCATAGCTTCACTAGCCGAATTCTGGCTCGCTGGAAACAACAAATAAATGAATTAATACAATTAAATGTTTTTATTTTCTGCAACATGACGCCCATGAGGGTCCAAAGCTAGTTAAATTCTTGAGTCAGAGGCAGTTCTTGTTGAATTGGAACCTTTTGTTAATAAATGAAAGTTCAGAATAGATTGTGGAATATGTACAAACATTTGTACCGGGGGTCTGAGGAGGTTAAAAGTATTAAAAATAAGTATGTTTCAAAGATTGCATAAATCCGAGAATTTTGGAGGGGTGTCACCGTGGTCGGGTTGCTTAGAGGTCCAGCGCGTTAGCCGCTTAAGCTGAAGATGCCGTTTCGAATCCGGCCTCCACCACGGGGGCTCGGTCACTCTTTTTTCAGTATATAATATCTATTTCAGTTTTTCGTTAAATTTAGTTTAGTTCAAGCTAAGTAAATAAAACTAAGAGGAAACAAAACCCACAGACAAGTCGAACTTGAACACTCTTTTCATTTTGAAGATAATGCGATTTTGAACAGCGTATGAAGACGTTAAATCGCCTGTTCCATTGTCAGACCGAGGACAGGTGGTACCATTACAGAGAAGATACATCTCTTTAGGTATTTAAATAAAAGTACACAAAATCTACCCTCAAATGGCTCCTTAAGCCAGTTGAGGGTAGATGAAAACATTACATGATCATATAATGAAGGTTAAAGTCAGGTCGTTCAGTGACAGATCCAAGCGGTTTTGTATATGGTATGGTTTAACCAATAAATGTTAGAACTACCCGAAAATGTTCAAATTGTTTGTTTACTTTTATTTAAATACCTAAAGATACACAAACAAAAACATTAAAACTAAGAAAATTAAAAGCTGATACTAAAACTAAAGTAATTAATGTAATAGTAATTAATGTAATGTAATTATTAATGTAATAATGTCTATAAAAGAATAGATAATCAACTATTTTCACATTTACATAAAGATGGACAACATTCATTCAGCATTCGATATAAAACTTTTAGTGAAACTGCACGTGGATACCAACTTGGCATTAGAAAGCTAATTGAACATAATTTCCTGAAGATATAAAAACAAAACAGTAGAAGTTAATAAATTTAATAATACATTACTCGAATGTTAGAATACTAAAGTTTAATACTTGATTACACTTTACACAGCATTTTATAACAAGCAGTTATTGACTTAATGGCCGATTTATAGAAGTGGTTACGGAAATTCCCTCACTGCGAGCTATACGGCTAACGTATTATTTAGCTATTTTGAATTATACCTAAGTACCTACTAAGCTGCATGATGATTTTGTGTCATCCACGATGACGCGCAGATTTGTCAAATCTAACCTTTATTAACATGACCATACGCCATACGAGTCAATGCACGCGCCTTCGTGAATGACACGGTCTATATAGTTCTTACAATCAATACTCGTAGAGAGGCGAATACAACAAAATTGTGAATGAAAAATCACAAACTATAAATGGAGATAAGAATTCTAACTTTAAAATAGCTTGGAAATCATGTCTATAGGTAAACAAAGTGATGGTGTGTTGGTTCCCCTTCGTTTAAATTCAATGCCTATACTGACTGTGTATGTACAGTCAACCAATTTGAATCCTAGGCCACTATAGAACCTTGTCGCTTTAACTAGTCTATACATGACATGCATCACTCAATAAGCACTGTCGTAGAAGTCATTATGACATGGTTCTATAGTGGCCTAGGAATCAAATTGGTTGACCGTACCTAGTAAATTTTTCCCAAATGTAAAAAAGAAGAGTTTAGAGATCAAGTTTTAATGTATGAACTGACCAGTCTTAAGAATCAAAATATTATAGGCTTATAGCCACTATTTAGTTATCATATACGTCGAGATATTCGGAGGATTTTTGTACATTTTATGATAATGATTTGAATTTGAAATCGTTAAACCACAATGTTGCATCATTTTATGTACTATATGAGGAACGGAAGAATCATTTTCGTGGAAAATGTCATATTTCTAGAGCCAAACCTTTGAATACAGATACCCAAAGCTGCCGAAGTCAGGTTCATTGCGGTCTGTGTATGCCCACTGATAACCAGTTCGCCGGACGATATCGCCCTGTCAGTTATTCGCGATTGTCAACTTTTGCGAATAACTGATAGGCCGATATCGTCTGGCGAACTGGTAATCAGTGGGCCCCATTAAAAGTGTTAATATACGTGTATCGGAATGTTGTGTCTGCCTTTTGCAAACATGTCCGACCTCTGCCCGTGTACCCGCCACTCACGCGTCGCCTTGTCAGTTATTCGCGATTATCAGCTATTGCGAATAACTGATAGGGCGATATCGTCCGGCGAACTGGTAATCAGTGGGCCCCATTAAAATGTTAATATATGTGTATCGGAATGTTGTGTCTACCTTTTGCAAACATGTCCGACCTCTGCCCGTGTACCCGCCACTCACGCGTCGCCCTGTCAGTTATTTGCGATTATCAGCTTTTGCGAATAACTGATAGGCCGATATCGTCCGGCGAACTGGTTATCAGTGGGCCCCTTTAAGTGTTATTATACGTGTATTGGAATGTTGTGTCTACCTTTTGCAAACATGTTCGACCTCTGCCCGTGTACCCGCCACTCACGCGTAACAAGACCTCCATATTTCCATTATCCTTATCGACGATCTTTAAGTCATCATGACATCATGCTTGCATCCGTGAGACAGGCATAGCCTTGTTTTTTATACTAAAGTAATCCTATAAGATTAAAACGCAATAGTCAAAATACCTATTATTACTTTTCAAATTTTATATGGTTGCAACTTAAAACCTTAGAACCTGTTGCCGGCTTTGGCAACCTACTCCACTCCTAAGAATAGGTGAAGGCATTAAATTTTACATGCTTGCAATCCATCCATCGGTTTTGCCGACCAATTTATTTATTTATTTATTTAACACCAGTATCTATACAATTTTTGACTGACCTACTTGTTTCAATTGATGTATGAAATAAGTGAAATGCGTAAACGCTTTTTTTAACTTGCCTTGTTAGTATGTATGTTAGTTAGTATGGGTCAAATCTTGGAAGCTAAATTTGACCCACTATCCAATTCCATTTGAGCTGAAATTTTGCATGCATATGTAAATCGGATGAAATTGCAATATTATGATGACATGGAGCTGATCTGATGATGAAGACAGGAGGTGGCCATGGGAACCGTGTGATAAAACAACGCAAACGATTTGTGTTAGGGGCTTTTAGAATTGTATCGATGAGTATTAGTTGTCTGTGTAAAGAAAAACTTTTTGCCAAAACTTATTTATCCAAGAATTGCTCAAAAGACTATTGTGACGTTATCTATGAAAATGGACCTTATTGTCGATGGCGCATCCGGCGTAATAAACGATGCTCCGATACAATTACAACGCTGCGCGACGCAGTGCGGCGTAAGCGCCATCGACAATAAGGTCCCTTTTCCTAGATAATGCCACTATTAAAGTTATATAAATTTCCTGCTGCATTTCTAACGCTCGTTCAAAGCTTGTAGCGATATTGGAACCGTTTGTTTGTATGTGTATTATTTGTACTGTCGTTATCAGTGTCACCATGAGTGATTGTATATATACCTTAATACAACGACATAAAGTCTATGTTCAGTCAAGTTGCTAAAGTCAGCAGATGACACGACACTATGTATTTGCAGTGGCCTTCAGCATCTTTACCATCGTTCACACTGTTAACTGAAATTAAACCTTATTGGAAAGTCATAAGGTCCACATTGGTCAGTTAATGAGTGGCTGTATCACGAGTTTTGTTTTGTGCGAATTTGTTTGTTAGCCGGCAAAATAAAAGCCAACCGCACAAACATTAACGACCAAGGGCTTCAAAGGAAACAGGCATTTGAAAAATCATCATATTCGATGATAGTTGATACCATTTGATATGAATGAGGGCTACCGTTTTTGCGCTCACCAGTTGGCGCCACTGTAGACGGGCGTCCAGAAAAAGAGCTCTCGAAATTCTATGTATTTAAGTATTTATAAATATTTATATATTACATATATCGTTGTCTAAGTACCCTCAACACAAGCCTTATTGAGCTTACTGTGGGACTTAGCCAATTTGTGTAATAATGTCCTATAATATTTAAAAAAAAATCTCATATGCTTTTAAAAGAATACGTTCTAATATACACAAAAGTATAACCCATTGGTTGACTGGTAGAGAATGCCTTAAGGCATTAAGTCCGCCATTTGTACCTTCATGTGTTGTGCAATAAAGATTAAATAAATAAATAAAAGTATCTTACGTCTAAATTTGTCCTTTTTTAAACCTGTTTAATTTTGCATATATGTAATTTAGTTGAATAATCAAAACTTGAAAAAGATTTACCATAATTATGAATAAGTAGTGACAATTTGCGATAAAAAAGCTTGCAACCCCCGAAAATACTATGCATTTGACATTTTGAAAGACCTCCGTCTACACTAGCGCCCCTAGCGGTGAAATTTAACGCGTTAGTCCTCATGAAGTATATCATAATTTACAATTTCATGGAGGACTGTGGAGGTACATAGGAAATCCATTTCCAGCAATGGACGCGAATAATATGATGATGATGATAATGACAGACTTTATTGACTGTCTTGTTTGTATTATTTAAGCTTTAGGTGATACCTAGAAATAGTAAGGTTGGAAATGCAGCTCAAATTTACAACGAATATCAACTTTAACGTAGTTTACATACGACTTAAATTTCAATAAAGGAATATCGTTAGGGATTTGCTCGACTTAGATAAAGTTAATGCAATAGTGAATTAGGCAAGAAGGTTAATCTAAGCTAAGACCTAATCTGTGACGTTGGTGCTGGTGACCTAATATTTAGTCTTAGGTTTGATATTAATAGTTACTTAACGTATTACGGTTAATTAATATACCAATATATTATTGACGACCGGTCTGGCCTAGTGGGTAGTGACCCTGCCTATGAAGCCGATGGTCCCGGGTTCAAATCCTGGTAAGGGCATTTATTCGTGTGATGAGCATGAATATTTGTTCCTGAGTCATGGGTGTTTTCTATGTATTTAAGTATTTATAAATATTTATATATTATATATATCGTTGTCTAAGTACCCTCAACACAAGCCTTATTGAGCTTACTGTGGGACTTAGTCAATTTGTGTAATAATGTCCTATAATATTTATTTATTTAAGACAAATGTTTATACATATATATCGTTGTCTAAGTACCCTCAACACAAGCCTTATTGAGCTTACTGTGGGACTTAGTCAATTTGTGTAATAATGTCCTGTAATATTTATTTATTTAAGACAAATGTTTATACATATATATCGTTGTCTAAGTACCCTCAACACAAGCCTTATTGAGCTTACTGTGGGACTTAGTCAATTTGTGTAATAATGTCCTATAATATTTATTTATTTAAGACAAATGTTTATACATATATATCGTTGTCTAAGTACCCTCAACACAAGCCTTATTGAGCTTACTGTGGGACTTAGTCAATTTGTGTAATAATGTCCTGTAATATTTATTTAAAATTTATTTATTTATTATGTATATTATTGCGTAGTAATCCGAAGCGTTGGTGGCCTAGCGGTAAGAGCGTACGACTTTCAATCTGGAGGTCGCAGGGTCAAACCCCGGCGCGTACCAAATAACGCCTATTGCCCACAGGAGAGAAAACTTGTCCCAACTGTACAGTTTTCTCTCCTGTGGGCAATAGTTAACAGCTTGTTGGGCATGTAGGTAATGATTTTATCATACTAATCCTAATAAAAGGAGTACCTTTTCATGTGGCTAAGGGTTAAATAAGAAAATTAACCTATGTAACCCTTAACTTTTGGTCATGTCTACAGGAAAGATGCGAACACAGTTTTTTCTTTGACCCATTTATAATAAATACAGTATTTATTTAGTCACCTGCAATAATTTACATTTTACGGGGTGAATTATATAGGTCATACTGAGCAACTATTACTTTGGGACCAATCCCAAAAGAACGTACTCCTATCTTAAAGGCCGGCAACGCACTTACAACCCCTCTGGTGTTGCAGGTGTCCATGGGCGTCGGTAATCGCTTACCATTAGGTGATCCGTCTGCTCGTTTGCGTCCTCTACCATAAAAAAAAATGTATGAAACATCCCATTTTTTTTCATCATTCGGGGTTGGTCCCATAGTAAAAGTTGCTCATGTTAACGGCACTAATCATGGGACATTTAAGAGAAAATTTGGAGTATTTTCGATATTTCACCGACATCTGTAAAATTTCTACCGCTTTATGCTTTAAAAGTTGAATGTCCAATTCGTCCTTTATGTTTTCTATGTATTTAATGAAAGCTACTGCAATTGGTTTCTATATTATTAACCAATTAAAACTATGGTTTTTTGCTCCAGTCATGGGATGGATGGCGCCATTAATTTTCAAATTAATAAATATCAATGAAAAATTAAACTTAGCAGCTCTTTAGCCCTTGTTTTACAGGATTTGTCTATACCATCCCATTACTGGTGCCTGTTCCATTATAGGGGGGTTTACTATATGACCCCCTTATATGTAAGGTATAGTAAATGCATGAAATGAAATTTTTTTAATTAAGAAAAGATACTGTGTAAACTGTGTTTGTTTATTAAGGAATAAAGATATATTATTATATTTACCCCCTAAATTATTGCAGGTGGCTAAATAATCCTGTATAAATAATTCAATATGCAATATTTATTAACTTAATCATAAACAAGAATATAAAATCGAGTAACACGAAAACATTAAGCAAGAACTATAAAAAATATGTCAGCCATTATCGGCCTTAATCAAATTTCTACAAACACAATTTCCACTACGGTCAAGGAATCGAATCGATCTAGCTATTACGTGGTTAACCACATCTTCCATCCTGTTCTTTCTGGTGGTGATAGAGTGGGAAAGATTCGCATTAGCATTGTAATCGTCAGGATAAGATTGGAATGCTGCATATTCCCAATGCTCCTGATAAGTCAGAAACCAGTATAAAGTTAGCTAAACTAACTAAAGAACTAATCAAAATATTTATCATCACACTTGCTCGAAAAAGATCATTTCATGCTGGTGTACTGAAGGACAATAGTACATTACGATACAAGCGCGAAAAATAGGAAATTCGAAACGAGTGGCGATATATTAAAACACGACCGAAGGGAGTGTTTTAAATCGACACGAGTTGCGAATTACCTATTCGCACATGTATCGTACAACGTTTTACAGTACATATGGCCCTTTAAATGTTCGACACAGTAACGTAATATGCTAATTTTCGCACGAGTGCGGTAAAGTAGCACCATGTGTACTGTAATAGTTATTTTTTTACAAGGTGGCAAAGTTGTTGTTTAACCGCTCGTGCTTATAATGATACCCGAGCAAGCGAAAGATTCCAAAATTGAACCATGAGTGTAGCGAGTGGGTCGAGAAGTGGAATCTTGAGCTTTGCGAGGGTTTTAAGGCACGAGGGTTTCGGTCACGAGGCACAATTTTTTTCACCACGCCAATGCGATGAAATACTAAAAAAAAACAAAAACCAAATCCAAATTAACGTAATAAAAAATGTTTCATTCAAAATCATCATTTAAAAGTCAATTCTACCAGCTAACATAAAGAAACAACTCAAAATTTGCATCTGATTACCCCATGTGTGGATAAAATGCAAATTTCTCATTCGTTTTTGATCATTCAAGAGGGCCTTTACCAGTTGGTGTGGTGGAAAGGCCTATATTGTTCCCGCGGGAGTTATGGATTGTGAAAAAAAGCTATAAGTCCCTGGGAGGTAATAGCTTTTTTTTATTATGTCACTAATTCATACAAACGAAGTAGTGTAAATGAGTTTTACTTTTAAAATACTGTCGTTTATAATTTAGTATTTTTGTTTATGTGTATAAATATTTAATTTGATTAACTTAATGGCTGTTTAAAATATTTTTACATAATTTTCAATCTCAGCACTCTGACCACGCTAACTTTACACAAACTTGGCAATAAGAATGCTTACAAGTCCTTATATACTCCATAATTGCGGTACCTTTGGCAAGTTTGGCATGAAAACTTAGCGTGGTTCGTCTCTGAGGATTCCCTACAAGTGTTTCACTGGGTGTTTTTCTTACCCTATCTGACATTAAATATTTTAATTTATGTAATTTTTAAGTAAAACCACTAATTTATAATACGAAAAAAACCGTGACCGTCTCGTATATACGGGACGTATGGCAACCCTAACAATAGGACACACTGTTGAATTTTTTGTCCTTTTGTATTTCTACAACTGTGGGAGGCATTTGAAAGACTTGCTTTCCTTTCTTGCCAGTATTTACAAGAAAAAAACACTGGAATATTGGAATTTTAATTTTTGAGTAAAATACGTTAGACAAATACTCGTTAAGCGACGTGAACAAGACTAGATCGGAATTGCATTGCGATATCGAATGCCTGTGACCGGTTATTTGCTAGAATATTGCGACTGGGCAAATCGTTAGAAATATCTGTATCTCGGCGCATAGCCGTTTACTCTTATACGATGAGATTTTTAAATTAAGCTTCAAATTAAGTATCCCTAATGTTTCGAGTGTGACGTTGCGCTGGTGGTCCCGGAAAAAAATGATGGCTAACGCATTTAATTTCGCCGGTAGGAGCGCTAGTATATATGGAGGTCTTTCTAAATGTCAAATTCATAGTATTTTTGGGGATTACAAGCTTTTTTATCATGAATTTTCACTCTTTATTCATGATTATGGTAAATCTTATTTATTATTACATTACACAGGTTTAAAAAACGGCAAATTTAGACGGTAAAATACTTTTGTGTATATTAGAACAATTCATTTTTAATAAGCATAGCCGAATTTTGAGAGCTGAGAAAACGGTAGCCTTCGTTTACAGGTAGATTCCTGGTTCAACATATTAAACAAATATCACTGGCCAATGGCCATTCAGAGAGGGTATGCCGCCATTTTTGGCACATTTGGTCCGGGTGAACATCAGAGTGGGGAGAAGATTGTATTTGTTTATTTGTTTAAGTAAATGCAGAAGTAGAAATTAAGCAAGGACATCAACATATACCAGTAGCGGCGCGTGAAAATTCTGGCTAGGCAACTCGGAACAAAAAAAAACACCTTAACATTATGTACTTTTTTTCATGATAAAAGTGAGACGTGCGCTAGATGTGTCCTTGGGCGCGACCTTTTGCGGTTAGTGTATAACCACCTTTGCCATACTATTATACACACAACATACAAAATATCACTGGTTTAGTAACTTTATATATAAATTTGTGCACACAAGTAAGTAAAATCACATAAAAACATTTAAAACTCTAATAACAACAAGCTTTGGTAACAACCGGGACGGGAGTGTTCACAAACACAAATTCTAAAACCTATTACTACAAACCTACAAACAGTACTTTCTTTGAAGAAACGTTCTTTATCAAATTATTAAACTTGAGACTACATAAGACTCTTGGATTTTTCTATTAAAATTCATCTTTTTTTTTAAAGGTTTTTTCCAAAAAATGGTATCAATGATAGCAAAGTACTGTATAATTTTACTCATTTACTCAATTCAATGTTTTTGTATGGCAATATTAAGCATGCGCGCGGCAAACGCCACTCGATTCAAAATTGTGAACCATTATACTCCAATATAAATCTTACCTGTTTGTATTTAAGGTTTAAATTCAAATGAAGCAGCATGTTAATAATAACTGACGTTATCGCGGCCGTGTACAGAGGGCCTACCGCGTACCCCGAAGTTCGCAAATTGCGAGCATCTTTCCCTGTCACCCTAGTTACGCCATTGGAGTAAAAGAGAAAGTAGCCCGCAATTTGCGTACTACGGTGTTCGCGGTAGGCCCCTCAGTGCTCGCGGAGTTTATGAACATGTGCGTGCATTTTTCCAATATAAAAAAAAAAACCTTATACTATTACGTTTAAGGTTTTTATTCAAATGAATAACCCGATACAAGACCGAGTTGCTTTGAAGCTCATTCGCGTGGACTCTCTATAGCAAACTTTATGAGCGTGTGCGTGAGTTTTCGTATCTGTGTAGTGGCGCATGAGTGAATAGTCAAACTTAGCTTCACTTCGCGCGCCTGCTATGATTAGTGCTTTAGTAAATCGTGTTATCAATTCCAAGGTAATGTAATACGTAGTGTTTTCATTATGGATATATTTTTAATTTTAATGATGATATATAAGTTTGGTTTATATAGCAATAAATTTTAGGCAAGCCGGTGGGAATCGAGTTGTATGGACCCGCCGCCCCTGACATATACATACTATCTTACTTGCTTAGAAGCTTTACAAAAGTATAGGCCAAATCGGACGACGCTTTGGGGAAGGATATACTTACAACATATAAAGTGGTGACAAAATTGGTGCCAATGTCAAGATTTTGGGTTAAGACGTGAGTTATCGGAGTGTAGTGTCAGAATCTAAAAGTCAAAGGTCCTCGTCCCGATTCGTCAGTAATAAATGCAGTGCAAGTTACAACACAATACATGTAAAGACTCAGCATGCATAATGTATTATACAATCGAGGAATGCTACTAACTGTGGAAATTGCTGAGGTTTTGTTCGTGTTTCGGCCTTAAGAAAGATAATAAAAGTACAGTATAAAAATCTTACCTACTACCTTCTTTTAAAATAATCGCTTCGAAAGTCGAAAATAATGGGTTCCCGGCCTCTGAATACTTTTTAGAATATTAACCGGTCTGTGAAATTGTTCAATTATTACCCAAAAAATTATGGACAGAACCGTAAAACCACCCAACTATAGTCCAAAGCTCCCAACTATGGTCCACAAATAAACTCAATTATTCTCGTTCAGGTGTGTATTTTACTACATTTTTGTAGTTCTAAGGCAAATTATGTTTATAAATGGAAGGTAAAACATTGGTATAGATACTTAATTTCCTTTTGAACTTGTGGACCATAGTTGCAGTATTGGACTATAGTTGGGTGGTTTTACGGAACTTAATGAAAGTTTGTATACCTAATAATAGTTTATAGGTAAGCAACATCGAATAGAATTGTTTCGTAAACTTAATTCTAAACATTCGTCTTTAATGGGCGCTCCGCCACTCTTAATCATACATTTTTCAAATCAATAATTATACATTTAAATCGAAAATATCCATGACGCAATTGTAACCACCTTTATTGCCTACTTGTACATGTGCATTACTCTTATGTCATGCCGTCTGTCAAGTAATACAAACATTACCGTTCCAAAAACTGTCATTATGCAACTACTTTCACTGATGACATGTAACTTCCACATATTTACATGTGAAAACGTTTTATTTGCGTGGTAATCAATTTGTCTTAGTTAATCTCTCTAGACTAGCCTTTTTAACTACTTTTGCAAAGGATGCCTCTCTATTCATTAGCATCTATTTAGTTTTATTCTTGTTGATGTCTGTATTGTTTGTGGTTTTTACCTCACAGTCAGCCTCAACTCTGTCAAACTTTTCATACATTTCGTATGATTTGATGGAGTTTAGACGCAGGCATAAATCTGGAGAATGACCTCCACCTATACCCCACCTCCGAATAACCAAGGGGCGGCCCATTAGGCTATCGAAAGATATCGATTCTGATACGCGGATATTTATGAGAACGGTTAACTTAAGTGCGTATTTATAGGCTGACTAGCTTCTGTCCTCGACTTCGTCTGCGTGGAGTGATTAAACTATACTATGTCCGTCCCCGGGCCTCGAAAGATTTAAAATAGGCCCTTGAGGCATTGTGCGGTCACATCTGAAAAATCGATACGAAAAAAGTGCCAAGAATATATACACGACTTTATTGCCCATATATTAAGATAGTGTATACATATTTTTTGCACATTTTTCGTACCGATATTTTCAGACGTGACTGTACCAAGGATGCTGGCGGCATTTCCTCGTTGTATAGCAATAAATTAAATTACCTGAATATGTTCGTCATCTTTGCTTTGTTCGGGTTTGGTGAACTCTGCGTGCAACGTGGAGCCCTTCAAGGGTAAGGTCGGGGCGTGCTGCCAGGCGCGCTCGTCTTGACGGAACCCGGGGTTGTCGAAGGCGAACTCATCCTTCACGGATTCGGGGTCGGTGGAGAAGACTAGGTGCTTTCCTGTGGACAAAGAGATAGAGTTGAGAGAAAATTTAAGAAGACTACCTATTGCTTTTATTTAAACCTGGTTGTCTTGGTAGGCAATACTACTTTCGATAAATAGAAACGCCTCAAATCAGATCATCCGTTTGGGAGCTACGATATCATGGACACACAGGTACATAGCTTAAATAAATAAAACACATCGCGTCGGTGGTTAAAAATGAAAAATATTAGAACGTTGAAATTTTTTTTAGCGTTTAATAGTCAACACGGAACCCTTATTTTAACATATAAATCAAAATGATGAAATAGTAAAATAGAGTCAGACCAAGCTAAGTTGGCAGCGATTTTGATAGCCCAGCCTGTGTAAGTGTTATGTAAACGTCATAATTTCATAGAAGTTTGACGTTTAAAATAACACTCGCACTGTGTGGGCTGTCAAAATCACTACCAACTTATCTTAGTCATTATTGCCATTAATATAATAATTCAGCCTATATACGTCCCACTGCTGGGCACAAGCCTCCTCTCATGTGCGAGAGGGCTCGGGCTATAGCCCTTATTAAAGTCAAATTTAGATACTTCCTCACTTTGCTCTTTTCAAAACGGAGCAAAGTTAGGTTAGACGGATTCTAAAAACTTATCGACGTGTGTAGGATGATTTTTTCCTTCAAACAAGGCATTAAAAAATAACTACTAATTACTATAATACATGAAATCAGAAAAACAAAATGTCAAAACCGTTGCCTAACATTGACAGCTTTAATTTGCATATTTACGAGAATACCGTGAAGTATTACTTCATTTCAACACCTATCGATAAAGTCACACACAGCATATCACAGATATGATCTAATGAACAAATTAACAGAACCGCGTAAAAAACTTTAATAACGCTTACTTTCGACTCTAGAAATCGAAAGTATTGAAAACTGGCACTCTGCGAGATGTGAAATTAAATAATTATAGATTACGACTGTGATTTGCACAGCAACCTGTAATTATTTTATGTAATATATTTAATGGCATTAGTATTAATTATTAATGAAATATTTAGAACTGTTGTACCATAATTAATTCATAAATCACAAAACTAGGCCAGGTACTAACTTTATGTCTACTACTTGTTTTTTCGTAATATATATTTGTATATTTTCGTACATTGCATAATACACAATAAGTAGGTAGGTACTTGATCTCTGACATAACTAAGGCAATTGGTAATCAATTATTTTAATTTTAAAACGTAAACTCTTGAAGTATCCGAACTTGTGCATAGTTTTATTAATTCATATTGTTGAATGTACTTGTGTAAGTTAACTTCGTAGATATCTATTTGACCTATCCTAACTATGTAGCAGCCATAAAAGTTTACGTTTAATGTTGTTTTGGTAACAATTCGCGGTCCGACAAGTCTTGCGCGACTGACCATGTCGGCCGTGCGAAGGTCATCTCCTTATTTGTTAATTCGTCATGTTTAAGATGACTTCATAGATAGACCTTCCTCAAGAGAGGAAGGAAAATGGATGCAACGTTATGGTTAAAATCAAACCTGAAGAATAAAAGTAGTTAAGTCCTCGAGTCCCAAAGCCGTTATACACTCGCGATCAAAAAAATCGACTCAAACTAATTTTTAATTTCAACGTTTAATATCTCCGGAACCAATCATGAGATCAAAAAAGCAATTGTACCATTTTAGAGCTAACAGTGTAAGCTTTCAATACGAGCAGGCGAAAATTTTCAGTTCATAAAAAAACAAGCGATCATACCAAGGAGGTGTAAAATTTGGGTGCAAAAATGACCGTAACAACGAAAGAAAAAACATTTTCATGAACGAATAACAATTTATTTTTGTAAAGGCCTACTTACTCCATAATTGGATTTTTACTTTTCTTAAAAGGATAAGATTCTAAATTCGAAAACAGTAAAGCTTCTGGGATTAGGAGAATAGTAGTAATAAAACCGAGTTTCGCCCCATCAGAATAGTTTTGATGCAAAGTACAGTGAGCTGCGAAATTGTATGGAGAAATTACACATACAATCCGCAAAAATAACAAAATTAATTGAAAAGTACTTATATAGTGTATGTGTGTATTATATTTGTATGTATATGTTATTATCAGTGATCGGTTTTTTGGATTCGACAGGGGGTGAACGACCTCAATCATTATGTTAGTATGGATATGCACCGGGAATCCGGGCTTTATGTTGTTAGAAAAGGCAAAAAAATACAATGTGTTTATTTTATTACACTTTAAAACATCTAAGTAGCTGATAGACGAGTACTTTCTCACCGTTCTTTTGTCTAAATCGAACAAATGAGCACAAGTGTTTACACTGACAGCTCATTTGCTGCCTCCAAAGCGGCACATTTTGTACCGTTTGGATAAAAGTTCGGCGAGTAAATACGCGTGTCTATCAGCTAATATATGGTTACTACGGGTTAATTGTTTGAATAAATGAATTCGTTATCAAAAAGTGAATTACACTTCTTTCAACTGAGAGGTAGCTTGAGAAAAACAATGTCCACAATGTCAAATGGTTTTATTGCTCAGCAAAAATAATTAGAACTGAAATCCAGAGAAAATAATGAAATGTCAATGTCAAGATTTTGAAGTATTTTTTCCATCATGACAGATGTGAAGGTTTTAATATATTTTGCTTTAAATAAAATGTTGAGATTAGGAAAAGAATAGAAGTTTTTGTCTCAACTGGTTGCCATGTAAGAGTAAAAAAATCCTTAGAGATAATTTAAATTGTTTTATTTTTGTACGGTTTGTTCGGTATCGCGGGAAACTGTCGTATCTATATTAACTTTTCTACTTGATATCCCGCGAGGGAGAATCCAAATAACCGATCACTGGTTATTATATGTATTTTTGTTTGATTTGTTTTGCTATTGTAATTGTAGCACCGCTCACAATCTCTCTGCTTAGCCTTAAGGTTGACTGGTAGAGAATGCCTCGTGGCATTAAGTCCGCCTTTTGTACTATAAGATTGTTTTTCTTTTGTGCAATAAAGATTAAATAAATATATCTTGAATGGGTTTGATCACGAGATTTATCATTTTACGCCTCACGCTATGTATCCTTTTAACCCTAATCATACCTTGTATGACAAAATACGATATATTTACTTACTGTAGTGAATCAGATTCTATACAGATAATTAAGGTCAACCGGGATAAATACGTCACTTGAGGTAAATGCGTCTTTTAAAGATTTCTTCTAAACAGAATATTTTTGGGCTTGGCTTGTGCACAAATCACGCGAGGGTTTCTTTTAAATTTTTGGTGATATTTGTTGGCGATAAGTAAATCTTGTTTATTTTCTATTATCGTTATGAACGTGATGTGTATTTATTATACGTGTGTATTGCAACCCTTCGAAGTATGGTCACCGAATTTTAAGTGAAGTCGTCTATAAGATTTATAATACGTTGCGCTTCGAAGTTATCTTCAATAGACGCATTTACCAAAAGTGACGTATTACCAGTTAAAAAAAAATACAAAATGGCGGAATTTCAATGGTTCGCGAAGTCTACAGCTCACAGAGACTAGACTAGTGTACACTTAAGGCCATTTCACTAGTGTGAAATCAGCCTCGTTCACACGATGGATCAATCTGCCATGTATGGTATGTTGCGTGATCACGCGAGTAATTATGTACATGTACAATTAAACAGTGACACTGTTTTACTACCTACACATTTATTAATTATACATGTAATTAAGTAACAAGTTAATAACAATAATAATAATTCAGTCTATATACGTCCCACTGCTGGGCACAGGCCTCCTCTCATGCGCGAGAGGGCTCGGTCTATAGTCCCCACGCTAGCCCAATGCGGATTGGGGACTTCACATACACCTTTGAATTTCTTCGCAGATGTATGCAGGTTTCCTCACGATGTTTTCCTTCACCGAAAAGCTAGTGGTAAATATCAAATGATATTTCGTACATAAGTTCCGAAAAACTCATTGGTACGAGCCAGGATTTGAACCCACGACCTCCGGATTGAAACAAGTTACATGCTATAAAAACAAATCTTCTAAATAATTACATGCCAAGTAAACAAATTTTACAATTAATGATCGCATGGCATACAATTTATGATGTTATTTTCTTTATTGTTTTTATATTATATCGAAAACAAGCATTTGGAAGCATTTTTCAATCAATCAAGCACTTTTTTAACTATAAAATATAATAATCACAGAATTTAGTGCTATTGAAAACAACATATAAGATGGTTTGGAACTGACGTATGTCAAATCTTTGCACAACTTAATGAGTCATTTCAAGTAATACGCCTACTATAAGGCCCTCGCAGACGTCCCTTTCAGCATTCTGTGATCTGTCGCGGACGGCAAAAGGCCTAGCTGCCGCCGCGCCCCCGCGGCCGCGACGGCGCACCGCGCTCCGCAGTCCTGCCAGCCGTGACAGCTGTGCCTACTGTGACAGACATATGTTTATTGTTGTTTGTTTGTGTTTGGTGGTTTTTTATTTTTAATTGATATTTATTCTTACTTTGTAGTTGTACTTTTACGTTGCTGTATTTAGTTATTAAGTTTTTATGCAGGCCGTGACCCAATCTGGTGATAGCACATCTTCTAATATCCATCCATGCCATCTGTGCTCAAAAACCTTTGAAACTAGTCGTGGCTTAAATATTCACAAATCCAAAATTCACCGTCTAATTCTCAGCCAGAATGCATCTGTGCTAAACCTAGGTAACACACCACCCATTCATCATCATCCCTTCCATATCCGTCTCAGTAATCTTAAGCAAAAAATCCCAGTAATTAAACGGATCCCCCGGGGTGCCAGAATCTCTGTAGCAACCCATCTTAGCCACCTCATTAAAAAATGCTGCGACACCAACGCTATTGAAGACTGGCACAATCTTCTTCTTTTCCCATATACCATTTTACATGCAAAAGACAATAACGACAATATATCTTTAACACAGAAAATTAAAAATAATTGCACTGACTTTTCGATCCCTTCAACTTCAACCACACCTAGACATCCCCCTAAGACTTTCAATCAAATTAAAGTTATTGAAAACAAAATCAGCGAGGGAGACTTGAAAGGCGCCGCTCGACTTCTTTTTTCTAGCGATGTGCTATCGCCAGATAATCCAGACACTCTTTCGGCTCTACTAACTAAACACCCCCCAGCTCCCGCGACCCCCTATTTTTTTGACCCCCCAACAGCAACGCAGTCCTGCTTGCAGATTAAAAACAACGACGTGTTTAATGCTATTATTTCCTTTAAAACCGGCTCCGCGGCAGGACTAGATGGCCTCAGCCCTCAACATTTAAAGGACTTGATATCCCCGTCCTTAGGAGAAGCAGGTGAGCACCTTATTAGTAACATTACGAAATTAATAAATGTCATGTTCTCAGGTAATGTTCACCCAGACATTTTGCCCATTCTATACGGGGCAAATTTAATTGCCTTGACTAAAAAGGATGGAGGGGTGAGGCCAATTGCTGTTGGTGCAACACTTCGCCGATTGGCTTCCAAAATTGCAGTTCGACACATCCTGCCAAAACTTCAAAAATCTTTTGAACCAACTCAATTAGGCTTTGGAATCAAAGGAGGCTGTGAAGCCGCCGTGCATGCCCTCCGGACCTTCCTTAGCAACGGCCAGTGCGAAGTGTTGCTCAAAATTGATGTCAAAAATGCATTTAATTCTTTGGACAGAGATACCTTGTTGGCAGAAGTAAAATCTAACATTCCAGAATTGTATAACTATCTCCTCCACTGTTACGCGGATCCAACTAAATTAATGTACCGGTCAAACGAATTGTCTTCAGAAGTCGGCTGCCAACAAGGAGATCCTCTGGGGCCTGCAATTTTCAGTTTGGCAATACACCCTATAATCAAAAATTTGACATCTAAATTTAACGTTTGGTACCTGGATGACGGGACCCTAGGAGGTGACTCAAATACTGTATTAGCCGACCTTTCCGTAATAATTGATAAATTTAAATCCATCGGCCTAGAATTAAATTTCGACAAATGTGAACTATTTATTCAAAATTCTCATATTAACCTTGATAACTTGAAACAAAAATTCAACCAACTTGCACCTAACATTAAGTTACTCGACAAAAGTAACCTTTGCCTCCTGGGATCCCCTATATTCGAAGAAAATTTTGCAAATTTTGTTCAAAATTCTGTTTCCAAATTCGAAAATCATTCTTACCGGTTGCTAGAAATTAGCCCTCATTATGCGTTAAGTATTATAAAATTCTGCCTATTTGTCCCTAAATTAACTTATGTGCTTCGCTGCTGTCCCCTTTGGAAAAATCAAAATCTTCTGTTACAGATAGACTGTTTAATTAAAAGTAATCTAGAATCCGTTCTCAATATCCAGCTAAACGAGCAGTCTTGGACCCAAGGATCCCTTCCCATCCGGCATGGTGGGTTAGGAATCCGCAAAACGTCCAGTGTGGCTTTACCAGCATTTTTGTCGTCAGTCCATAGCTCATCCAGTCTCATAGGAAAAATCCTACGTACAAACTGTGAGGCTACGGGCTTGGCTGATGCCAAAAATGCTTGGCCAGTTGCTTGCCCCGGTCAAAATTTTCCCGAACACCCGAAATCTCAAAGGAGCTGGGACGACATTGCATGTAAATTTACCGTATCTTCTTTACTAAATGAATCCGACACCGAGGGACGAGCCAGACTCCTAGCTGCAGGAACACGGGAAGCTGGATACTGGCTCCATGCGCACCCCTCCCCAAATTTAGGCACGTTTCTAAATCCCGACACACTTCGTATTGCAGTTTGCCTTCGTCTCGGGGTCCCGGTCTGCGCCCCCCATCGCTGCCCCTGCGGAAGTGAAGTTGACCAACTAGGGCACCACGGACTTTCCTGCCAACGAAGCGCTGGCCGCTTTTCAAGACATGCTGCCCTCAATGACATCATCCGCCGGTCTCTAGCCTCAGTTAATGTGCCGGCCCTTTTAGAGCCGACCGGCATATCCAGAACTGACGGCAAGAGACCGGACGGGATGTCCTTGATTCCGTGGAGTATGGGACGGGTGCTGGTGTGGGATGCAACGTGTGTAGACACACTAGCCCCGTCACATCTCCACCGAACTTCCATGAGGGCAGCGACAGCGGCAGAGGCGGCGGAGAACGCCAAGGTAGGAAAATACAGGGGTATCGGCACCGAGTACAATTTTATTCCATTCGGTGTCGAGACCCTTGGTCCGTGGGGCCCTGGCGCTCTGAGTCTCTTCAAAGATCTGTCTAAGAGACTCAGAGACGCCACAGGAGATCAAAGAGCTGGCAGCTTCCTCGCTCAACGCATCAGTCTAACGATCCAGCGAGGAAATGCTGCCAGCGTCTTCGGTACTATGCCGCAGGGGCCATTTTTAGATTATTTTAGTTTTATTTTAGATTTAATTTAGTAATATTTTAGTTTTAATTTATATTGTGTTTTTATATTAAGAATGAAAGTTGAGTAAAATCGTTTTATGTAGATTCAGTTCTGCTTATAACATAAAATTTCGCACTCTCTTCTTGTTTTATGATATAGGCGGCAAGCGAGCAGACACATCGGCTGATGGTAAGTCATTACCGTCGCCCATGGATATCTGCAACACTGGAGGGGTTGCAAGTGCGCTGCCGGCCTTCAAGATAAAAATATCTTCTTCCTCGCGTTATGCCGGCATTTTTGCCACTGCTCATCCCAATCCAACCGGGGTCCGCTTGAAAACTAATCCCAAGAATTGGCGTAGGCACTAGCTTTTACGACAGCGACTGCCATCTGTCCTTCCAACCCAGGTAAACTAGGCCTTATCGGGATTAGTCCGGTTTCCTCACGATGTTTTCCTTCACCGAAAAGCGAATGATAAATATCAAACGATATTTCGTACATAAGTTCCGAAAATCTCATTGAGTATGTCGACAGAGACGTACTAGCCGGGGTTTGAACCCACAACCTTCGGATTCAATGTCGCACGCTCTTACCTAGGCCATCAGCGCTCTTAAGATAAAATTAATAATATATTAAAACCAAAAAAATACTTAATTGATAAAAGAATAAAAATAAAATGTAACCTAATAAAAACGAATACTCCAAAAATATAAATTTCTCGGTACATTATACATTATAATATGTAAATTATGGATAAAGAAGATAAGTATCTGAAAAAAAAAAACTCCATGATTTTCTGAGTTTTCCGCATTTTTCTAATGATACGAATGTTGAGCATAAATGTTTTAATTTCAACCTACATAATTATATATCTGTAATTTATACATTCTACTAAATAATTATTAGAAGTAAATACTTAAAATACTTAGATCTTGAAAGAAACCCATTCCTCGTATCTAATAACCAATGACTAAGAAAAAAACGCATAAAAAGCCGTTCATAGCTTAATTATGCAAGAATGCTCATTATAACTACGTAGTTATAGCTGAAGACAGTAACCTATATTCAACGTTCAACCATTAAGTTAACTTTCGAGTGATCAGTACCCCTAGTGTAAATAAATTCGATTTCGAAACGTGACGTACGCGTTTGCGTTTAGTCTTATTTTGTATTGGATTTAGAAAGAGCGCGCCAAGCGGGACGTTTTGGAAACTCAAAATCCGATACAAAATGAGACTTAACGCAAACGCGTTCGTCACATGATGTCGATCTAATTTACACTAAGGGTATTGTACCAAAGTCATAACTATACTTAAGAGCAATGAAAACCGGTCTGTTTGTATCTACTTACTTAAAAAAGGTAACCGATGTTATAAAACGCATAGCCAGATGGAAGTATAAATAGTATAATGACGACCGGTCTGGCCTAGTGGGTAGTGACCCTGCCTACGAAGCTGATGGTCCCGGGTTCAAATCCTGGTAAGGGTATGTATTCGTGTGATGAGCATGGATATTTGTTCCTGAGTCATGGGTGTTTTGAGTTGGGAGCATGAGCCTTATTGAGCTTACTGTGGGACTTAGTCAATTTGTGTAATAATGTCCCATAATAATATTTATTTATTTATAAGTGGGAATGGCCTGTGCCCCTAGTGTAAATTTATTCGATAGCGAAACGTGACGTACGCGTTTGCATTTAGTCTCATTTTGTATGGGATTTTGAGTTTCCAAAACGTCCCGCTTGGCACGCTGTTTCTAAATCCCATACAAAATGAGACTTAACGCAAACGCGTACGTCACGTCACGCTATCGAATAAATTTACACTAGGGATACTGGTCATATAGCACCAAAGACCAATTCGTGGAGTAAACGACTAGTCGAGTGGCGACCATGGGAGAACGTCCACAAAGTAGACCCCAGATGCGTTGTGACGACGACATCAAAAGGACTGGCAGGAAGAAGTGGCTCCAGGTCGCACAGAGAGGCCTACACCTGAAGAGTAGAGACGGGCTTAAGATAGAGAGAGTCACCATTTTTTTTATTGTAATAATGGCGTATTTTTGCAGTAGTTTATGGGTTATGACTAAAATAATGAAAAGCACTAGTTTTTTTTGTCGATTTTGAAGGGAATGTATGTAAATAGGTGGTTAATATAGATAGAGGATGAAAATAGTTGTATCGTTTGTATGTACTTTACCTATATGTTTGAATCAAATTTTGCATACTAAATTAGACCCATACCCCATTATTCGATTGAGCTGAAATTTCATGTAAGTTGGGTACCATCGAGCTAGTCTGATGATGAATTAGAAATGTTTTTTTTTTAGAAAATCTATGATAAAAAAAGGTAACCTAATTATTTTTGAATTTGTTTAAATTGTCTCGATCAGTCCTAGAGAAAGAAAAGTATAGTCGGCGATATACCTGTAAATTTCACAAAAATGCAGTAATATAGTTTAATTAATCAATAAATCGTTTATTGACAGCCAAGGTAATAAGAGGGATAAAGTAAGACTAAGATGACTCTGAATTGCATGTCATTTGCTAAGACAAAGTGTGGCAATGACATCATTAAGGATAAGAGAATATGACGTTTTTTATGACACTCCCCTCCTCCCAAGGTGAAAATCGTTATAATTAAGTCACAAAAACGATAATAACTCAAACTAGGTAATAAATCGGCCAAGTGCGAGTGCGGACTCGCGCACGAAGGGTTCTGTACCATTACGCAAAAAACGTCAAAAAAATCACGCTTGTTGCGCTCCACTTAAATATTTATTTTGTTCTGTTTTAAGTATTTGTTTGCAGAAATACAACATCTGTGAAAATTTCAACTGTCTAGCTATCACGGTTCATGAGATATAGCCTGGTGACGGACGGATAGACAGACAAACGGACAGTGGAGTCTTAGTAATAAGGACCCGTTTTTACCCTTTGGGTACGAAACCCTACAAAAAGTGTATAAAGCGATACAAACTGCACATCTATGCTCTATTATGCAAGAATGCTCATTGTAGATCGCAGTAACCGTAACCTATATTCAGACCTCAACCATAAGTTAACTTTCAAGTGATTTGCACACAAGCGACATATTCAATACTAATGTTTATGCGAAGCTCTTAAGGTGCAGTGGGCAGCCAGCAGTTTTTGAAAATTGGTAGCGCTTGTGGCCTAGAGGCGTGCGACTTGCAATCCGGAGGTCGCGGGTTCAACTCCCAGCTCGTACCAATGAGTTTTTCGGAACTTATGTACGAAAAAGAGCCCTTGAGGCCTACTTGCAGAATAATTTTTTTGAATTTTTTGATATATCATTTGATATTTACTCATACCAATCGCTTGTGAGGAAACCGGACTGATCCCAATAAGACCTAGTTTACCCTCTTTGGTTACCTGGTTGGAAGGTCAGATGGCAGTCGCTTTTGTAAAAACTAGTGCCTACGTCAATTCTCTGGGGATTAGTAGCCAAGCGGACCCCAGGCTCCCATGAGCCGTGGCAAAATGCCAGGGAAACGCGAGGAAGATCATGTAGCACTTTTTTAGATAATACCTACAATAATACCGTTGCCAAAGAATATGAATAGCAAATCTTGAGGCTATAGTAACTTCATTAATTCGAAACTTTTAAAAAACTATTGCTCGTCAGAAGAATATCACGAATAGTTTACATCGAAAATGCACCATTAACAATTTGAAACTATTTTTGCACAAAAGCTATTGCGTGGAAATTGCTACTATTGTGAGGTAACGCACTTTATGTAACTAAGGCCGGGGTCGTTTTCACCCGCCGCCCGCGGCCGACAGCGGCCCGCCGCCCGCGACGTCTGAATGGTATGTTCGGGAATGCTCGGGAGTGGTCGTTTTCGCCCGCCGCCGTTTCAGACGCCGCAGGCGGCGGGCTGCTGTCGGCCGCGGGCGGCGGGTGAAAACGACCCCGGCCATAAACATCATTTCTATTACTCACTTTCTAAGAATAAATGATTTGTTTTTGTATTTACTAAAAAATTTAAGCGGATAAGGAGTTTGATTGTCCTTGTGGAAAATGAGCCAGTGGACCAAACCACTTTTACAAATGTTTTACTAGCTTTAGTAAAGTAACATGTATATTAAGTCAAAACAAACAATAACTGGACCATTATGATGACTTTTTGAATAAATTAATTCAATTGAAAACGCGTATCTAATGTTATTTCAGATCGAACTCATCGATTACTTTTTTAAGTGGCAAATTCTTTAGGCGCGTTCGGCGTTTTTTTGAGATAGGAAAAAACCGTTGAACTCGCGAGACTATTACCGTTACTTTAACCGACACCTCTGTATATAATTAGTACATATATTGAGTATATGTACGTACATAGATACACATGCGTGTTGAAATTTTTGAGATGGGATTATTCAAGTTTTCACTTCTGCCGTTTCACTGTTTTTTTTTTTTTTAATAACAATGATACCGATAGATTTTATTTCTGCTGCCACTATTGTGTAGCCTTTAGCGGAGGAATCGCTGACTCCCGAGTCACAGGCTCTGACCTAGTTCGGGAGACAAAAGCTGGACCCTGGTGAAACCATTACAAACCTAATTATAAGCTTTTCTGTATCTAGCAGGGATCGGAACCGGTTTTTTTGCAAAAACATCGAAATAACCATATATTTCGGTTTATTTTATACTCTAAATGTAGGACTCAGTTGTGTTTTCAGATAACGACTTCGTATTATTAGATTGCCTAATTAGAAATGAAGTAATTAACAAAGAACGAAAAAATACCGTTTTCGTTCCCATACAAAAAATACCGGTTTCCGATCCCTGGTATCTAGTATAACATAATATCGACACTCTATACTGTGTTAGGTTTTTTAAGTGAATAAAGATTTATTTAAATATTTAAAATATTTATTTAAATATCCGCGATCCCCGGCACGCACGCACGGCCGTCCGCCTCAGCGCTCAACGAGCTACGTTTGGAGAAGGACCTACACTCATTGCACCTTAACCGTCTGCGACAGTGAACGAACTGCGTGGGCACTGCGATGTGAGGCCTGTCTGCTGTCGGCGTTTTTTCAAGTACTAATTTAGGCACAAAAAACGTAAAACTGTACACATAAATAAAATCACCAAAAAGGCATGGACAGAGTTAAACGTAAGCATAAAAACCAGCAATTTAAGAGCATGGACAGAGTTATTTCGGAAAAGCGTTAACCTTTCATAATGACTTTAACTTTCATGCACGGCTAACCCTTGATTTGGCAGTGTCCAAAATACTGTACACAATCTTTGACCCCTTTTTGTATTTTTTTTATTAAAACGACTTCTTCTTCTTCCTCGCGTTGTCCCGGCATTTTGCCACGGCTCATGGGAGCCTGGGGTCCGCTTGACAACTAATCCCAAGATTTGGCGTAGGCACTAGTTTTTTATTAAAACGACTTACGACTTACTTATTATTACGACTACTGAGCGTCGAAGGTGAACTGAAGATTTTTATTTTCTTCGTCCAATGAAGTTTGTGCTGTAAATAGCTAAAACATCGGTCTCGAAATACCTAAATGCAGTAAGATGACTAAAATGCGACCACGGCCGTTTTCAGGGTACCTAAAGGGTCAAACGGGACCCTATTACTGAGACTCCGCTGTCCGTCCGTCCGTCCGTCCGTCCGGCCGTCCGTCTCTCATGAACTGTGATAATTAACCAGTTGAAATTTCTACAGATTATGTATTTCTGTTGCCGCTATAACAACAAATACTAAAAACAAAATAAAATAAAAATTTCATTCCAATCTCGAGGTTCTCATCCAATCACCGAAGTTAAGCAACGTCGGGCGGGGTCAGTACTTGGATGGGTGCCCGTTTTTATAGATAATGGTACGGAACCCTTCCTGTGCGAGTCCGACTCGCACTTGGCTGATTTTTTGAATTTCGATCGCTAGATCCGTTGAACCCTTAAACCGCTTACGAAGCCATATATGGCTGATATAATATTCAACTATTTCGGGAGCATTTAAAGTACAAATTTCAACAAAAAAATTTAACCTGCAGTAAGGGGGGTATCCTACTAATAGACTTGAAAACCAGTGGTCAATACTACTAGATTCCCAATTTATATTACCACTTATTTATAACACTTTTATGGGCTTTGCCTGAAATAAAAGATTTAATAATAATAATATATTGCTCGTATCTCTAAAATAGCATTTCATTGTTTTCCACAGATTTTTGAGTGAAGAAATCAAGCACTCGAAATTAAAAAATCGACCCCCTGGATCCTTATAATATAAAAAAAAGTTAGTAAAACTTTGATATAACTATACGTGAAATTTCAAAGCAGGAAGCCATTTAACTCAACAGCATTTCAATTCGTGTCTAAACATCGGAATCCTGTCTACAGATAAAACACCAATATAATAGCCACCGCATAAGCATGTACAAAGGAAACACACTCTAAAAGGCTTGATAATAACGTTGAATACGGATTGTCATGATTTCACCTTTGACACCGATTGTGTTGGGTCAGGCTTTCTCTGTAACGTCTGCTTTTCCACAGATAGTAATAGCTAGCTGATATAAGGGGGCGTCCATAAATTACGTGAGGGGTTTTTGAGCATTGGTGAGATTTGACTCGAACCCCTCCACCCCTCCCAAATCTTGCGTGTAATTTTAAAATGTTGTAGTCAAAATCAAAATCTTTATTTTGTAAATAGGCTTATGCTAGCTCTTTTACATGTCAACTTACAACTAGGTATATATTATATTTTAACATAAGTAAACAATTATAGTTAATTTAATTAAATGCATTTTTATCCTCTATGAATTCACTAACAGTATAATAAGCTTTTTGTAAAAGCTGTCGTTTCACAATAGTCTTGAATTTATTTATTGACGATTTCAACATATTACGGTAACTTATTATAAAACCGCACACCGTTTGAGTATAAATGCGTTGGATTTATTAAACAAAACATCATTTGATTTATTATTTTCATTAAGAGCAATAAAGACAACGGGGATCAAATCTTTAATATATCAACACAAAATTATTTATTATACAAGAAAATTTTTGGCATATTTTAATCTAGAAACATGTTTTACTTTTAATTAATGATTCTCTCAAATACGTGATATTTGCCTAAAACCTCTCTCCCCCACGTGAGATTTATGCTTGGAACATCCCCCCCCCCCCCTTGAAGCCTTCGCGTAATTAATGGACGCCCCCTAAACCGTCGTACAAATGTAGTAGATGTTTGTATTTCTATGTTGGTATTATAATAAAACAGCTGATATGGAAGGTAGAGGGAAGGAACAAAATCTCCATATACCAAAAAGTGTCCGACAAAAAACCATAAATAGGTGGCGCTACAATACCTAGAATACTTGAGAAAAGAATCTAATCATAGACAGCGCATGTCACTCCGTCAATAACGCCTAGATTCTTAGCTACTACTCTGGAGAGATTTGGAACTATTATTTATAGCTGACAGCTGGACACTTTTGCAATAGCCTAAGGAGTTTCTGTTCCTTGCCTATACCTTCCATAATATCTTACCTCTGTCTGTTTTCCACAGATAGTTAATACTCGTAACTAGTGGAGGTAAACTGTCGTACAAATATAGTGTTTGTGTTTGTAAGTTGGTACTTTGTAATCTTGGTATTACAGTAATGAAGATAGCTGACCGGAGATCGTGAGTTCAAACCCTGACAATGAGTTACTCGAATCTTAAACTTATATGTAAGAAATATCATTATTTCAATTATTTATCAATTACTATACTTTTAGTTACTGTTAGAGAGAAAACAGTGAAGCGTTTTTTTATACTACGTCGGTGGCAAACAAGCATACGGCCCGCCCGATTGTAAGCAGTCTCCATAGCCTATGTACGCCTGAGAAAAAAATTAAAGTTTTAAGAGGGAAGTATACCACGTGATAACCCATACAATAAGAGAAAACGTATGTTATTGACACAATGACAAACTAGGTTTATTGTTAATGTTAGTGGAAACCGTAATAATAAATAAAATAAAACCCTTACGCTATGCCAAAAATATCTTTATCGATTTGGAAAAGAGAAAGAGCTGATACTCACCAAACTGCTAGATCAATTTTTATCAAACATAGCTAAGAACCCTCGCAATTTAAGGAAACTCGCTTCCACGTAAAACGCATAGAAATCAGTCCATCCGTTGGAGAGCTACGATGCCACAGACAGACAGACATTGGCATCAAACACATAACACCCCATTTTTGCGTCGGCAGTTAAAAATACCCTCTCACAAAACCTTACCCGGGTGAAAACAAAGAAATATCAAAAATGTCAATCACCCCTCTTAATGACTTTAAAACAGTTTACACGAGTAAAGTGTTAATTAGAAACTGTTGGCAACCATTAAGCGACAATTACACGAGGAATGCTGGTAACACTGTCTAGAGATGAGATCACTGGTGTAAAAAGAAAAAAAGTTGTGAACTTCTCACGGGCATAGAGATTACTTTTTAAATGTTGGTACTTGTTGTTTGACGACCGGTTTGGCCTAGTGGGTATTGACCCTGCCTACGAAGCTGATGGTCCCGGGTTCAAATCCTGGTAAGGGCATTTATTCGTGTGATGAGCATGGATATTTGTTCCTGAGTCATGGGTGTTTTCTATGTATTTAAGTATTTATAAATATTTATATATTATATATATCGTTGTCTAAGTACCCTCAACACAAGCCTTATTGAGCTTACTGTGGGACTTAGTCAATTTGTGTAATATTGTCCTATAATATTTATTTATTTATTTATTTATTTTAGCGCGCTTTACAATGTTACACGATTAAAAATTATTTATCTAAAGTCTGCCAAGCCATTTCCGATATCAGAAAAAACCGGCAAATTTTAAAAATGTAGGCGCGAAGGGTTGTCGTCCCATAGAAAATTTGAGTTTCGCGCCTTTTTCCAATGACAAAGTTGTTTGACCGGCTCGGCTATAGCTCTACATATATGGACTTACCGACACCGACCTACCGCTCTTTTTATCACTCACTTCACTTGGAAGGAAAAACTTAAAAAGTAAGTACCTATACCTACCTAAAAAACATACACTTGTAATTTAAAGGACCTTACGTATTTAATTTAAGTAGAAAGTAGTAAGTGTTAATAAGTTTCAAACAGTAATTTTAGCTTGTTCGACGTATTGAGGCAAAAACAATGTGGCATGTGGCAATTACCAAATCTTTAAATATTTATAAGTAATTATTTAATAAAAATTGAACAGCTGCACTAATATCGGATTGGTAGATTTACTTTTGTTTGCCGGACAAACATTTTTTTTAAATGTTTAGGCGCGCATTTTTTTTATACTACGTCGGTGGCAAACAAGCATACGGCCCGCCTGATGGTAAGCAGTCTCCGTAGTCTATGTACGCCTGCAACTCCAGAGGAGTTACATGCGCGTTGCCGACCCTAAACCCGCCCCCCCTCGTTGAGCTCTGGCAACCTTACTCACAGGCAGGAACACAACACTATGCGCATAATTACATATCTCATACTAAATTTCGCGGATTTCTTACTGACAAATTGGTTTACCTATACTTTGGAAGCTGATTATACCTACCCATCTTTTTTATCACAGCAATTTACACTTGATAGACACAAGAAAGTGAGTATAATCAAAACAAGTTGCGCTAATAATAAAGCGACCTACTGAATGACGAATTTTTTGCGTTTTTTCGGCCGTGTGCGAACCGGCCTGCTTTCCAACCGGTTTTTTATTTTATGTACTGTCATAATACGGCTAGACAAAGCTGTGGGTTCTTTCAACGTGATTGTGTTTACACGACTGCAGAATTTGCGTAGTTATGTCTAGGTCTCGGTTATTTCTTAGTAAGTGTACGTATTTTTCTCAATTTCTCTTGCAAATGGAGAGCATCTTGATCTTTTTTTGGAATTTTATGGCCTGTATGCTAGTTTTTTAAACCAAAACTCATAGAACTAGACACCGGTAAAACTGGCGCCATTTATAGACATCTTTGACTTCGCCAACGGCCGGCTTCAGTAACTGGGCTGACCTTATATTCATATTTCCTTTATAGGCGCCAAAAGGCCATTGTGACAAAATTTTACCGAAAGCAACCACTATTGTTATACTATTACCCAACCCACGTGGTTTTTATTCAAATGACTAAAGCTCAATGAATTAGGGCCACGTTACTCAAGCGCAGCTGAGCGGAGTCTCTCGCGGCTGTCAAAAGCATGCGCGTGCGTCAAACTAACAAAAGTACAGATTTTTAGGGTTGCCAAACATAATTATGAATATTTATACAGGGTGTAAAGAAATGGTGAGGATCCGTTTAAAGGTATATTCAGTATCGTGTTCTAATTAGGAAAAAGTAGAAGAAACATTTTTTGACGCGAAAAAGATTTTTCTATGGGGCAGGTCCTTTACCTCGCGGCCAACCCTCCATACAAAGTCTTTCTTTCATTTTTCCCTATTCAGAACACGATGCCCTCAAACGGACCCCTCCTCCCCTACTAATTTTGTTACACATGGTATAGAAGAAAATTCAACGACATCCTGGCTCTATTTGGATTGAAAGTGACCCTACTTACGAAGCAGAAGGTGCCGGGTTCGAATTTCAGTATATTATTTGTGTTTTTCTGGCGAATATTAAATTGTTCTATAGTTATGGATGTTATATCGTCGCCTAGCATCAATAGTAAAAGCTTTGCTTAGTTTGGGGCTACGTCGATTATCCCTAATATTTTACACAAAATAATTATTACATACTCTAACGCCACGACAGCAAGCAAAATATTATGCTGCATAAAGATAAATAAATAAATAATCAATCAATAAATAAATATTATTATTATTATTTATTATTATTATTTCTTTATTTAAGATCATCGGGGATCATTGTGTTAGTAAATCTTATCCAAGTGTTAGAACTATAACTATCTATACATAACTATACTTAATAACTACACTGTACAATTATTTATTACTGCGTGCGTGTATCAAGCAGCAGTTATTCAAATACATTATAGGGACATTCTTACACAGATTGACCAAGTCCCACGGTAAGCCAAGAAGGCTTGTGTTGTGGGTAATCAGAAAACGATATATGTTATATACAAATACTTAAATACATAGAAAACACCCATGACTCAGGTACAAATATCACACAAATAAATGCTCTTACCAGGATTCGAACCCAGGACCATCGGCTTCATAGGTAGCGTCACTAGCCACTAGACCAGACCGGTCGTCAAAGAAAAGTAATTTTAAATGCGTATTTTACTTGAAGAAGCATGTAATATTTTCTTAGTAACTAGGTACTATAACTAAATAGCTACAGTAAGTTATACATAGGTAAGTTATTTTTCAAAAGATAGTTGAATATAGTAACATTCTTACTTTACAACATTCTTAGTTTTGTACGTTGGCTTTTTGTTACCATATTTTTGAAGTGAAAACTTCTTTAGGCGCATCGGTTATTTTTTGAGATGAGAAAAAACCATTGAAATCGCGACACTGTTAACGTCACAGTAACTGACACCTAATAAAGCCCAAAATATTTCCTGACGATTCAAAAAATACACACGTGAGTATTGTTCAAGTTTTCACTTCTGTCGGCACATTTGTTTGCTATAATTTGTCGTTAGCAGTATCTATCTGATTAATCTAAAACATATAGCTTTTTTGGCCCAAAAACAACTTCATACTGTAATCAAAAAGTGATTACTATTTATCAGCTCCTCCCTGGAAATCCGACAGGTACATTTTGGGAGGCACTGGAATGACATACATATGGGTTCTAAAGGCACAGTGTATAATATTATGTAAATATGTGTTAAGTGTGTAATTGTAATTTTATTCAGACGTCATTGTAATTTTAATTTATTGTTTTGTAATTTTAATGTATTGTAGTGCAATTTTAATATTAGTTTTAGGTATGAGTTTTGATGTTTTTCTTCTTTTTAAATTTCTTGTTTTTTACATATTAGTTTAATTTTATTGTAATTTATTTTCCTTTATTATTTAGTCGTTGACATGTATTTTTATTTTTAAATTTGTTATTTTTATTATTTTTGTATTTTATCTATGGGCATGTATATAGTTTGAAATAAATAATTTGAATTGAATTGAATTTTTAAATAGGACGTTTGTCCACGACGTTGTTCAAATTTAGAATTGCAGCCGTATTCTCAACCGGTCGGGTTGCGAATGTTGCGATCGATTCAACTCACGCGCACAATGGCGTTGCCAAACCTTTGTAGCACAGCACAGAAGCTGAATGAACTAACTGCCTAAATAATAGGTTTATCACTTATGTCAGGTGCGTCATAAACACTTGGAAAAAATCGGCGACATTACAATAGTTAACGATTTGTATAAATTCTACTAAGATTCTTATCTTTTCTAATATAATGTAGCTGAGTTTTGGGAAAAGGATCTGTTTCACAAATTCTGAGGAAGTATTGGATAGCTAATTAACAAATAAATTAAGTGCCAGATAAAACTTCCTGCAAAACTTAGCACTTTATCTACCAGCTTATTTGAGGATTGTGAAACGCCAATGATGACTTTATTCGTCAGATATCTAAGTGGCAAGTAGCTTATTCAGGTCAGAACTTTACTTTGGACATTGTGGAACAACCTTAAAACTAGGTATACATATATATTTGCTTGACATAATACAATCAGCTTCATGCAGCTTCTTCAACCAGTCTGTAGCTGACAATAATAACTTCTTAGCGAGAGCGACTTCTTTCCTCAGTTTAACTTTAATTGTACTCGGGTTTAAGGTAGACGTAATAGTATTTTATGCAACCGTTGTATAAGAGGGATCAAAAAAGGCGAGTGGCGTGGGTTACAATTGTAAACGAATACCTAGGCATACGCCACGAGCATTTTTGGGCCTACTTATACAACTTTGCGTACAATACTTTTTCTACGACTACTGACTTGTAAATAAAATTAAAAAAATAATTTTATAAGCGCGGGATACGCCAAAATTAAAAACATTGTCTATGGTGAACTTTGTTTTGAATTGACATTCACTAGACGGTGACGACATTAAAAAAACAGTTTTTGTAAGTTGGCAGCAATGTTTACTTTGGTAGCTATTAATTGCAGTGTCGTTTTAGTGATGAATAAATAAATAAAAAAATATAAATAAATAAATAAATAAATTTATTTATTTATCACTCAAACGACAGTTTGCGTACAATACTTTTTCTACGACGTTCACTAGACGGTGACGACATTAAAAAAACAGTTTTTGTAAGTTGGCAGCAATGTTTACTTTGGTAGCTATTAATTGCAGTGTCGTTTTAGTGATGAATAAATAAATAAAAAAATATAAATAAATAAATAAATAAATTTATTTATTTATCACTCAAACGACAGTTTGCGTACAATACTTTTTCTACGACGTTCACTAGACGGTGACGACATTAAAAAAACAGTTTTTGTAAGTTGGCAGCAATGTTTACTTTGGTACCTATTAATTGCAGTGTCGTTTTTAGTGATCTTAATGCACATTGTAAGTGCTGTTATGAGGAATAGACAATATAGATTTTTCTTCAAATCTATTATGTCTTCTTCCTCCTCGCGTTGTCCCGGCATTTTGCCACGGCTCATGGGAGCCTGGGGTCCGCTTGACAACTAATCAATCAAATCTATTATGTATGTTCTCATATCAATATTCATGAAAGTTACATGACAGATAACAGTAGAGGAGTAGAAAAAGTAACATAAGCCTTTTTGATGACAAGGGCAATATTGGTAACTGTAGCACCGCGCAGAAGCAAAAGGAAGTTAATGTCAGGAGATAAGAAGCAAGATAGACCGTTTTGTTGAAAATGGCAACATTGCAGTCAGTCAGTGTCACGTTTAATTGATTAGGTAATTATTATATTCAAATGTTTCATAAACTTTTCTTAAGATTATAAATCAATCGAGTCAGAAGCGAATTAACATGGACGTAGACTTATTATACAGCAATAACTCTAATTTTTAGGGTCACGTATTTTAAAATGTGGCTTCCCAGGCTAATACGTATCGCCGCCTCAGAAGTCAAGGACAAAAACGAGTTAAATAAAAAAAAATACAACATTTTTCATTATTACGCCGCCGCTGGCGGATTGGCGCCCCGGGCCATGACCCGGATGGCCTTAGGGTAAATACGCCCCTGCTCCCGAGCATCGGAGTCTAGTCAACTCTATGGCTGCTGCTCGACGGAACATTGGCGCAACTGCGCAGCGACGCCATTTTCCATAGCAGCGCTGACTGTCTAGTGTCTGTCTGCCGACGCTCAAAAGACGCTAGTGTGGAGAGGCCCTATCAACAAACATACATGGTACGGCACAATTCGTTAAAATACACGATATTTTGTTGGAATACGTTTCGCGAGTTACTCTACAGTATCATGGTGATGGTGTGTCAACTCAACGTCAAAGTCATGCGGATTTAGAAAAGTGCCGGGTACGTGACGCTATTTTTTTCATATTCTGGTAAAGCTAAGAAGCTGATATTTGGCATGATAACGTTTGATAACTTAGTTCTGCAATACGCATCGCGTCCCCGACAAAGTAGACTTTTTGTGTAATGCCTCACAGATCAGACAAAAACACCCGTACATATAGCTATCAAATTCGTAATTGGACATTTCCATGACATTGAAAAGTAGTCAGTCTTACAACTCTACGCAAAAAAAATCAATTGCAACTGCAGCTGATGCTGCATCTTGCAATAAATGCATTGAGTACAGTAATTAAAACGTCCAATGCTCGAGTAAATTACGAGTGCTCGCCAATTATGGACTGGCGAAGGCCATTTTTAATTGATTAAGCTGAGAACAACTAGAATTGTGAAAAAACTTGGTAGAAAGTTATATAAATTCATTTTTCTTGATTATGTCGCTTTGTTGAAACGCGCGAATGTGAGAAATTCTTAAAAGAGAGACCCCAAACTAGCGTTGTCTAGTCAGCGCAATAGATTGTGTCGCTGCGCAGTTGCGCCAATGTTGCGTCGAACAGCAGCCATAGATTTGACTAGACGCCGTCGCTCGGGACCTCAGGAGACACTAGTGTGGGGTCTCTCTAAGCGTCCAATGGTGGTGATGTGCTGTTTTGCAAACTTTTGCATTATTTTAAACAGCGAGAATTCGCTAGTATTGTCAATAAAGTGTATGAAGTCTTTTCTGTTGTCTTCAGTGTCTGTCTGTCGATCCGCCGCTTTTATAGGACTAAACCTACTTTTTGTCAGTAGAATGAGGCGGTGAATTCAAATTTTCTACGAAAAACACCCCTTCGCGGCTCATTTTTTTAAATTTCCCGCATTTTTCTAATAACGGAAATGGCTTACTAAACCATAATATTACAACGTACAGATTAAAAAAATACAAGATTTCTTATTACTTATAAATCTTATAATCTTCACTAAGTTCACAATTGTTCACGATTTTACAATAGCGCGAACAGCGCGATGCAACTGTTGCTTAGTCTGTGGCATCTGTTAGCAAAGATGGCGTCATTGTAATTAAACTTATGCAAGATAATTGTTTAACCATTTACCTTTTCGACCTTGACATTTGCGGGGCTTCACGGTATTCGACATGCCGAGCCTGCTTCACTAATAGGTTAAATGGTGTCACTGATTGAATGATAATAAAAGCGAAATTAGTAAGTTTCTACATTTATTAGTAAAACACTTTCGATTCCTATATTGTATTATTCGGACAAAATTGATCTTTGTCTCATCTGATAAGATTTTATGAGACTTCTATATATTCTTACTAGTGTCCGAACTAAGATTCCGTTTTGGTTCGACCGAAGGTTGGGTTTCCGCCAAAAACCTGCCGAACCTTTCGGCATCGCTAAAACTTACAACTTTGTTTTATGGTAGTATTCGACCGAAGATTCAGTTAAGATATCGGCAGATTTCGACATATTAAAAATCATGTATCGGCTGAAGGTACGATTCCGTTCCGAACGAAACTAAAACAACAAAACCGAACCTTCGTTTTCAGTTTCAGCGAATAATCCAGGGTAGATCGGACACTACATTTATCGTTCTAAATAGATTATGTTTAGGTCTCATATTGCAAACTGTACGTGTGACCTAGAGAAAATTTAAAGACATGAAACATTCTAGTGTTCTTCCTTCTTTTACACATTGAACATCTTTGATATTCTTTAAAGAAAACTATTACTTCCTTACTTTTACTTACTACTTCCCAAAATATTACACTGCTTCTTCATCAGCCGTATTACTTACTCATCCGAACACAAATCTTATTCCGAGGAAAAAACACTCAGTGTCTCTGAATTAACATCCGTCAGGTTCAAGGATCCTTTATTACGCAGTTTACAACTATTTGTCAAAGTCGGCCATCATTAAACAATAGCCACTGGAGATCTAAATGCACTAATTGTATGCTCGAGGGCGAGTCGAGTTCTTAAGAAAAACCAGTGTGATGTGACACCCACTGTTTACCAGTTCGCCGGACGACATTGGCATTATTATTATAAAAAAAAAAAGCCGACTGCACACTAAAAAAGAGGAAAACAAGCCCCAAAAGAATATTGTTGTTGATGGTAAGTATCGCAAGCGGGGACCAACAGAGGGTTACTTATAGTCATTTTGGTTGTTGGTCCCCGCCTGCGATACTTACCATCAACAACAATATTTTTGTGGGGCTTGTATTCCTCTTCCAGTCGGGTTTTTTGTTTTTTCATAATTTTATTTATTTATTTATAACCCCCAAAAATCCTATCGGATTGCACTTCCGTGATCAAGACGAATCTAACGATACCTCATACATCAAAATCCATCAAGCCGTTTAGGCTACAGGAGGCCATACATAATCTCGAAAAACATTACCCTCCTCCCTTTGGTAGTCGTGTAAAAATACTCGACTCGCCAAGCAAAACAAATGGCATCTGTTAATTATAGACCATAAACAAGGCGTTTTTACATTTGTTTTTATTTAAATATTTTAAATGTGGAACTGCGTAACCTTGTGTTACCAGCGTTAAATAATGGAATATTGTCCTCTAACGACGTTATGTTTGGATGATTGATCTATATATTATCTTGTGCTCAGAAGACTCATAAGGTAGCTAAGTTTACTGAATGCATTGTGTTTCTGACAATGACAAGGTACTTTACGTTAAATTTGAAGGTTCCGTCATACCAGGATTTTATTTATACTACGACGGTGGCAAACAAGCATACGGCCCGCCTGATGGTAAGCTTGGGCTCTGCTCTAGATCTGGAATGACATCCGCTGTGCTCTGCCCTACCACACAAAGCGAGATGACATCCACAATGCCCATACCACTCTTTTGGACGTTGTTTAAGGACGTACCCGGGTCCAAATATTAAAAGACTGCTAAAATAAAGTTTGGCAAGGCATTTCGGCCAGTAGAAAAAGGCCGAAAATTTAACACATTCCCCGCTGAACTACGGTCGTAGCCGATAACATGGAATTCCCGATATGTAGCGGAAATGTTTCGTAGAGCCAACACGACAACGTGTGTCGTGATTAGGCGGGACGGCTTTTCCAACTGACAAAGTGGGTTTGCCAGACTATAAAATAGTCGTGTTGGGTTTTTTCGTGAGTGCTTAAAAGTAGAAAGAGCGAAGAGTTATACTTGAACCACGAGCGGAGCGAGAGTTTCCAGTTAATTGTAAAGTTTTGAGAATTAAACATGGACTTTGGATACTTTTCCTGCTTTTGCATGCTAGTTAATAAAGTGTACTTTAATTCGCAAATTTTAAACGATACAGAATGTTTTTTTTTTTTTTGTGAAAAACAAACCTGTAAATGGAAACGCTTAGAAAACGCGGGGTAGGAACGCTAGTGTGTACACGCCCTTACCCTTAACTAATGATGTAGTGTGTGTAGAAGTAGCTATATTAATATTATAAAAATAATTGAAACCATTAAATTTTAACACGTAATAAATTTAATAAAGCTTCGTAATGAAATCTTGAAGTGAGTTATTCGTAATTTACATATGTTACTGCTAAATGTCAGTAGGTAAAGGCAAACTCGTAATATTCAAGTTGCTCGCTGATTATAGTGATTATTTTAGGTCAAAATGGTTTATACTTTATACGTTACATAAGTAAAATAAGCAATTAACTTTGAGTTGATAGGTTATCAACTTAAAGTTAATTTCTAATAGTGAAATGTGGTCAAATCAAATTATAACACAAAAGGATCAAGATTGGTTTGCGCCTAATGACCGTCTCAAGTGGACTCCCGCCATGGGAAATGAAATGGGGTACCTATATGTAGAGGTACTTACATACTTATATCTAAGGCATCTATAGTAATAATAAGGGAGGACGTAAGGAATGTAAGGATGAATCCTTCGTAAAGGCAGTTATTAAATAAAAGACAAAGACAAAACAAAACGTACGTGTCAACTTGAACCATTCATAAAACCACCCATAATTTCTAAACCACATCGCAAACACAACTTTAAAACAAACAGTTAAAGTTTATTTTACACTGATTTCATGTTGATAAGATTCTGAGAACTTATTTTAATGTTGTTTTGCGAAATTCAATCTTAATGTTAAGGTAATACGGGCATACATAACGTCTGAGGTGATGTCATTTTTAATTCCGCTGTTGTCTTTGGTTTTATGGGTTGTTGTTCTATGTTTATGGTTGGTCGTAAGGTGACTATGGGGACATTCCAGATATGGACTTAAGTATTAGGTAGTGCAGTTTGAAAAACAAACCGATTGACGTCAATCAATGAAATATGATGATCTGATCGGAAACCATTCAATGCTTTGAAACTCCTGGGTGTTTGTAGGGCAAACTTCCTAATGATTAGCATTGGCACTAAAAAAAAAGTATCAGTCACAGTATAAACCTATTTTTCTACTCGTCGACTGTAATGGTTGAATTAAGATTTCGTATACCAAACTGTAATTGGGTACTTTTCATGTATGGGCTCGCAACTCAACTATAATATTCATTTCGAAACGGTTTAGTCGACTATAATGAAATGGACCAATCACAGCTCGCCGCGGTCAAGAGGATGAAACAAAACGATAGCTCAAATTAATTATTTATTTTAGGTTGTATAGTAGAAACAATTGCTTCAAAAGTCATAAACGCACATGTGACACTCAACATCCAAAGACTACGAAAACCGCTTACCATTGTTTGTTAGTGTCCATAGGCTACGGTGGCCAAAATCGAGAAAAAACTGTCTAAAAATTGAATTTAGCAAGGAGCAAGTACCAGGGCCTCATGAGTAACGAGAAGGTGTCGTTGACCAACCCGCCGCCGGCGGCCGGGGCGCGTACGAGTATGAAGGTATCGCGGCTGCTCGCGTATCTTAAATAGCTGTTTACCTCTGGCTTGTTTATCTGTATGATTTTATTAGTTTAAAGTATTATTTTTATTGACTCAAAGAAAAAGTATTGTATACAATAGTGATATAATCAAGCTTTTCAATCTCGTACCTCACTTTGGCAACTCAGTAAGCTTCGTTGCCAAAACACGGTACTCGACTGAAAAGCTCTCTATTATATCACGATTGTATAAAATACTATTTTGTAGCAATATATAGCAAAGTTAACACTACTGAAAACACCCAGACAACAACTACGCAAAATAGTAGGATTAATTACAGGAATAAACACACTAAACAAAACCTGCTTAACATAGGTAAGACAGACAGCCCCATGTGTAGAGCGTGCATGGAGGAGGAAACAGCAAAACATATTCTTCTAGAATGCAAACAGGTAGAAGTATACAGGAACAAATACCTAGGAACGCCGAACACACTGAAAGAGGTATTTAACAACCTAAAAAACACTGTTAGTTTTGTAGAGGAGCTGGGGTGGCTATAGAGTTTCGTTTTTCACGCAAAATAGGCAAAATGGATGTCGAGTTGAGAAAAAGACCCTAAAAAACTAACTAGCAAAGTTACATTCTTGAATAAGATGTGTAAAATCTAAGACAATTTAGTGCTTCGAATACATTTTGCGGTAACTCTAGTCTGTAAAAGTTGACGTTTGACAATTCAGTGCCATCTGTTTTCGATGTCAAACTAAGGGCACGTTTTTTTCTTAGACTTTACCTCTCTATTGCAATCAATTCTCTTTGATATATAGTCTGTCAAACAACTTTGTCAGTAGAAAAAGGCGTGAAATTTAAATTTTCTATGGGATGATACCCTTCACGCATATACATTTTTTAAATTTGCCCCTTTTTAGGGTTCCGTACCCAAAGGGTAAAACGGGACCCTATTACTAAGACTCCGCTGTCCGTCCGTCCGTCCGTCTGTCACCAGGCTGTATCTCATGAACCGTGATAGCTAGACAGTTGAAATTTTCACAGATGATGTATTTCAGTTGCCGCTCTATAACAACAAATAATAAAAAGTACGGAACCCTCGGTGGACGAGTCCGACTCGCACTTGTCCGGTTTTTATTTCTACTGACGGAAATGGCTTGAAAGACTACCTAGTATTAAATATGCCAAATTAAATTTAAATAAACCTGTCGTTTTAAAATGAGAGCGTAACTTCGCAGCAGCCTACCGCGAAAACCGAAATTCGCAAATTGCGGGAATCTTTCTCTTTTACTCTCACTAAGACGTAATTAGAGTGACAGGAAAATGTGCCCGCAATTGACGAACTCCGATTTTCGCGGTTATAGCCTGTAAAATCTTCGCTGATCTCAGGTGTTGTCGAGGTGATAAATAATAGTGGACTGTAGTATAGACGCTGGTTTACTTCAAAAAATACAAGAATACAAAAAGTGGCAAAGTGAACAGTCGTTGGGAATTGGATAACAACGGTAAGTTTTTAAAAGCTTTGTAAACTGTCAACGTTTTTGAACACAAAATTGCCATATTTAAATTAGAACATAAAGACATTGAGCAACGATTGAATTAAACATTTCATTGAATATTTTAATTAAAAAATATGCAATCTGAATGAAATTAATTATTAGAATATTTGGATACATTAAATTAAATTATATAAAAAATTATTGATTTTTAATTGCAAACATTAATGACTTAACCTAACGAATAAAGGATCAAAAATGAGTCCATTTTTGAACGATTCGTAACATAGCCCAGCTTCAGCTTTAGCTTGATCATACAAGCAATTATTATTTCAAAACATTGGTAATTAAAACCTACATTCATCTCCAAACTGGTTTCAATGAGCCTCTCTGTTCGTTCATTAAGTTGAGGTATAAAAAATAGATGTTTTGGCGATTGGCGAGTATTTGTGACTCGATCAACGCTAACCTCAGTTTGTCCTTGATGGTTGTTTACAATTATTTTAAGAGAAGTATACCACGTGATCGACCAAGAAGAGAAAACGACGACCGGTTTGGCCTAGTGGGTAGTGACCCTGCCTACGAAGCTGATGGTCCCGGGTTCAAATCATGGTAAGGGCATTTATTCGTGTGATGAGCATGGATATTTGTTCCTGAGTCATGGGTGTTTTCTATGTATTTATAAATATTTATATATTACATATATCGTTGTATTAGTACCCTCAACACAAGCCTTATTGAGTTTACTGTGGGACTTAGTCAATTTGTGTAATAATGTCCTATAATATTTATTTAAATATTTTCCACTCTCCATGATTTTTTAGTATGTTATTGACACAATGAACAACTAGGTTTATAGGTTTTCCTTTTTATCCAAAATTCGCAAACCAATTTTTTTTTTTTTTTCAAAAAACGCGAAACTTATAAACCTACAATATATTATGCTAAAGCGATCGACATTAAAATCAAAGTGATTTGTTAAGATTTAGTTAGTGGAAAACGTTTTCTCTTTCATAGAAAGAATACCGTTATTTCGCTAAATTCGAAAAGCTATTCTTCCCTTAATTTAGGATATTTTGTATTATGGCCTCTCCAAACGTTCGGGCCGCTACGCTGCCTTCCGCTCCCAGTCGGAGGGCTCTAGTTTGCATATCTTCATATAAAAAAAACCATTTTACGTTGCAACCACAGGATATTCTTTTAACAAGTTTAAAATCTTACTTAATGTTAAAGCCTAATATTAGCGATAGTCTCCACACTAGGCAAAGCCTGTATCGTGGTTACCAGTTTAAAGATACTTAAATATAACAATTTTGACACAATTTTTTTTACATGTATGTTTTTTTTGATATATACACCATATATCTATTTAAATTGCTTGAGCATAAAGGTGCATATGTCTTTTCAGAACGTCATTATATCGTTGCTTAATGAGAGAATGAGACTCAACTCAACATTGGACATGTACATTGAACAAATCCCTAGCCAGCATTATCTAAAATCGTGTGCCATTTCTTGCAAGGTCAGACTCAGACATTATGGAAAATATTTTTACATAATTTTATGTATATTAAAAATAGCTATGCCCCTGCGTTTGACTTTTTCCGATTATTAGAGTATTGTAGTGTACTATTGTAAGATTAGAAGCGAAAACATAGATTTTATACAATTATTTTAAATGCTCCTAACTTTTATAATAATTACAATTCCAAGAAAAAATCAACGTAGGGGCATAGCTGTGCTTGATGTACAACAAATTGTTTTCAATAATGTCAGTACGCAGAGAGGAAAATGAGGACTAGGTTTGTATAAAAAGGCGATTTCGCGCTGGTCCTCCACTTTCGTCTTAAGCCGAATTTGATGAAAGAGTTTTCAATTTGTTCTCCTTTATAGCTCGAATGGTTAACAACGTTAAAAAAGTGAACATTCTATTCTTTAATGACAGTAACGAAAAAACGCCTGGTTGCTCCTAGGTTTGTAACGGCTTTCAAAAGATCAATAAACAGCTAGAATCTATTCACGATTAGATTTTACGGAATTAAAAAAAGTTAAGGTTAAAATGTCGGATCTGTCGAATTAAAGCTTAAAGGCATTTTGTACTTCCTCATTCGTTTAAGACAGCCTTGACTTGGTTACTGCAAAAACGCTTCAATGGGACGGAACAAAAAAACTGTAACTGCTGTTGTAAGAATGAGAATCACCATGTTTTTGTCCATAACATTATTACGGATTGTTGGCGACGTTCGTCTGATCATTTAAGCCTATTATATTTCTTATAACATCGTTATTAAATTCATAAAAAAACGTCTATTGTGAGGTTTTAAGTTGACGTTTGGCACCCATAATTTCCGCCCAAAAAAAAGAATTTGTCAAAAATTTAAATGTAAAGATGTAAAGTTAGACCAAGCTAAGTTGGCAGCGATTTCGATAGCTCAGACTGTGTAAGTGTTAAACGTCAAACTTCTATGAAATTGTGACGTTTAAAGAACAGTTGCACTGGCTGAGCTATCAAAATCCCTGCTAACTTAGCTTGTTCTAATTCTATACTGCATCCCAATTATCACTTCTAATAAATTCGTTTTCAATATATTAACCCGATACATCAAAAATGAATCTTAAATTTAATCAATACGTACCAAAAGCTAGATTTCAACTAAAATGCACATCTACAAACTTGTAAAAATGGCTGCCGACCAAAGACTAAACAATTAAAACACGAAACACGTAGTCAACGTGCGTAGAATTCCTTTTAAGGCGACTAATCTGTGGGCCCGGGTCAAGGTGCGATGTGCCAACTGCCATCTACTTGATTGAGATTTATATCGTCATGTTGGTACTTGAGGTACTAGGTGGGTTGAGCTTTTAGCGCCGTACAGAAAGTTATTTTAAGGAAGTTTTTTTTTAAACATTGGTATGGTTTTTGACTGTTTGATATTTTTTAACGTTTTTATTTATAGTACAAATTAAGTGTATAAAATACTTGATTTAGCCGTCCAAAGTGGTAGGTATCTCTAGAAGGTACAATACCTGTGTCACTAAAACATTTTGAAAGCATTTATAGCATCTTTTTCTCATACTAGTATTACTCTACGAAACAAATGATTTTCACTTTTCTACTTTTAGACTAAGTACAACAAGTGTATTCATTACCTACTTTAGATCCGTAATATTTAAAAAAAGAGCATTTTTTTTAATACATGCGCAAAGTCAAAGGCATTTTTATTAAACCGGGCCTCAAGCTTATCTGATAAGAAGTAAATAAACCCGTGTGTACACAGCCTTGTCCAAACAGGTTGGTAATGCGGCCTTATCTTATTGTGAAACATTGTAAATAACCGGTAAAGGAGTGTAGGACAAAAGGGAAATTGGGTTAGGCTTTTCGGAATTGAGTCACAGGAAATTCTAGCGTTTCCAAGCCCAACCAATTTTTTTTTAATCTACATATCTTTTTATCGACCTATAAATTACAGAAAAACGTTCGCTTTAAATCGATGCCTCTACAGACCTTGCAACATTCGCATGCGATTTAAGATACTACCGGCTAAGTAGATTCAACGAATTTATTTGATCGATCCAGAGCCGCAATGTATTCTTCATTCATTTTACATGTTTTGAATGACAAAAAATACCATCGGATCGTAAAGATACTGTCTGGAACCAGGCACGGATATGCCTATGGACAAATCGGTAAACAAAACGATTCCCCTCCTGACATTAACCGATTTATCCGCTAGAAACAATTGCCAGATAGATCTGACGCCACATTTCGTCGTTTTTGAGTCAAACCAAGATAAGTTGGCTGCGATTTTGACATCCAGTTCAAGTGTAACACCACGGTAAAATCAAAAACAATTTTAACCAACTGATTTCCATTTGCATCCAAGAATACTCCCAATTCTACGAATTTGCCTATACTTGCCCGTATAAACTCTAAATTTCTGAAGACTTGCAGGTATAGTATAGGAGTTCTTTTTTGGGTTACGTACCCAAAGGGTAAAAACCCTATTACTACTCCACTGTCCGTCTGTCTGTCACCAGGCTGTATCCCATGAACCGTGATAGCTAGACAGTTGAAATTTTCACAGATGATGTATTTCTGTTGCCGCTATAACAATAAATACTAAATTCAAAATATTTTTTTGCCGTTTTTAGGGTTCCGTAGCCAAATGGCAAAAAACGGAACACTTATAGATTCGTCATGTCCGTCTGTCTGTCCGGTTATGTCACCAATGGTACGGAAACCTTCGTGCGCGAGTCAGAATCGCACTTGGCCGTTTTTTCTGTGGCAAAGGATAAAAAAAATAGCTTAGAAAAGATCAAAAAAGCTTGTAATAAACACTGAAAAATAGAAATTCTGATACACGAAATAAAATGTGTTACGGGACAGTGAATGGAATGCTTCAATGACTGCTGTTTGTACACACAGAATGATTAAATCACGAATCAGCGCAGATCTGTTTTTGTGTCATGACCAACTGGGCCGGTGAGAAAGCAATAATGATCTGACTGACACGCGATCAATGATCAATGATCATGCTAACAAGTAACCAGGCGGACGGTGTTTGTAAATGCTTATACTTTGTAGAACCCGTCTGCGGTACTACCTAAGTCCTTAGCAAACTATGTATGTCAGTCCCATCAGATACATCAGAGCGGCCGGGGTGTTCCAAAATATCTGAACACCGACAATAGAGGCGTGTTCAGATATACAATACACGTATAGTGGAGCCGTTAACCACGTAGAGTATGATGAATTGCCTTATGTTATATCTCAACCATTTTAAAAATGCACCCCTTCAAAGTTTTATGGCGCTAAACACGACTGCCCTTGGCTGATGTACCATTATCTATCCATTCACCTGATTTACCTATCGCACATTTAAAAAATAATAATCATTCGATAGCTCATGAATTAGGCCAATTAGGGCATAAATTCGAAGCATAAATAAATGTCACAGAGAATTTTCCACAATTACTAGAGAATTAATAATAAAGAATAAAATTGTCTTCAAAAATTACCTTTCATGCTTTCCGACATTTATGCTTGAAATTGATGCCCTAGTTCATAAGCTATCGAATGATTTTTTTAAATGTGCGATAGGTAAATGAACAGATAATGGTACATTAACCAAGCGCAGTCGTGTTTGGCGCCATAAAACTTTGAAGGGGTGCATTATTAAAATGGTTGAAAAAAAAACAGGTATTGGGGGTGATTTGTCGATAAAATTCATCGTACTATACGTGTCAAAGTCAATATATTCTTTATTCAAATAGGCCTAGCAATAAGCACTTTTAAATCGTCAAATATTACAAATATCATCTTAATCTAAATATCCCTGGTTAACGGCTCCACTATACGTGTTACAAACACATTGTATGTGAGCACCTTGGCCGCTACGATATATGCACTTTGCAGCGACCACTAGTGGAAGTGCCACTCTAGCTAGACATCATTTTTTCGTTCGTCATAGTTTCGTATTTGACGGTTATGGTGAAATTCCACACTAAGGGCTACACTACTACTGGCTAAGGCTAGGTACACACGACGGCGTTAATTTTACGCGTGTAATTTTGCACGTTGCCATACTAATGTTGCTGTCACTACGATATTCGGTAAAATATCGTATACGGGTAAAACTAACCCCGTAACGCATGTCAAATTTATTTATTTATTTGAACATTAATAGCTGTAAATAGAGTTGAATATTATAACTGCCATTACTTCCGAGATATATGCTTTTACCGTATTTCTTTTTACCGTATTTCGTAGGTACTTCCATACTTAGCGGACTAGTCAGGTCAGGGGTGAAGGCTAGTTAAAATGACTTATTTAAAGTCCTTTATATCTTCGTTTAAAAAAACCCTAGTGTAGTCGGTTTAACAGTCGTGCCATATTTCCCACGCCCACGACTTATATTGAAAGAAAAAATGTATACGTTTTTTAGCCAATAGGATTACAATCTACTTACGGAAGCGGGTAGCAGCGGTTAAGAAAAAACAAACGAGGTTTTCACGAGACCGAATTTACGAATTTATATGAACTCAAAAGTAAACAAACGAGACTGAAGATAGAATAAGTTAAAAAAAAATAGTTGTAAAGTTTCAAAAAGTCGAGTTCACTATAAAATAAAATAGAGTCTGTGCGGAAAGAGAAGAGTCGTGGAATGTATGGGGCCCAATACATTCCACGACTCTTTTCTTTTCGAACAGACTATATTAAAACATCGTATACAAATAAATAAATATATGGACATTTACAAGTCCATAATAACCATAACGCAATCGTCAATATCAAACATTTATACATTGAAACAGTCTTATTGAAATATTTCTTTAAATATTTGTTATTTATTCGAATTTCAGTACCTAAAAAAACAACAAAATTTTGTGCTTATATCTCAAAGATTTCTAGTCGTTTGTTTACATTTTTTCAATATTTAATGCACGGAAGTGGAATTCCACCATTTAAAAAAAAAAGTTAAAAAAAACAGGTAGTGTTGGCAGCACCCCGCGCATCTCGCAGGTGCGCGGGCGCGGCCCGCTGGACCGCATTCCGCCGCTGACCCACATCGCGGAGCTATAGTGCGGTCGTACAGCAATGGCTCTTGGATAGGAATCGTGTTTCATACTTTAAAATAATTTAAAAATAAAATATTGATTTTATTTTGAAGTCGCAGCACATCTCACTCGTACTTAAATGTGCGTGCTAGAAACGAGTTACAGTTTTGTCAACATTGTTAAGTTTATTTAATTTTGAGTTTGACATATTGGTACCTTTTTGTACAGCAGAATAGATACTGACTGTTTTTTACTATAGTCTCGGCCAGGGTTTGGGTCTCTACGATGGTCCAACGCGGATCGGAGACTTTACGCAAACACCTTTGAATTCGTATTTTTTTTCGTGTGATATGAGCTCCGTGACCTAACTAGAACGCACTACCTATTGACCATTAAAAAATGTAGCTAAATAACAGTAGCCAACATTTAATGTTCGGTCGTTAACTACTTGTCAGAAATCTGGTTTCCAATATACAATTAAGTATACGGATCTGAGACGTGTCCTAAGTAACAACTTATTAATTTTATCATTATTTAAGATCATCAAACCTGATCAAACATTCAAGTTCGCGTGAGTCACGGAGTGTCAAGTTAACTATTTAAATATTAGCAAATTCCAATGTAATACGATACACTTGTGGGGCGTAATAAACAAAATTGTAACCTTACGTGTTTACGTCTTTATTTTTATCGTAAAACTGGAAGCGAATAGGTACTTACATGAAAAAAATGCTACCTATGTTAAAAACTCAGGAGATTCATTATGAAGTAGCCAGTTTATATCTTGTATAGGTATAGATCGTGTCATTCGCAAAGACACGTGATGCGACTCATAATTTCATGTTATTAAAGGTTAGATTTGACAAATCTGCGCGTCATCGTGGATGACACGAACTATAATCTGTTTGCACGGTAGCGCCATACGGTATGGTATACTTTTTAAACTGAAATCAAACGAATCTTTTGAAATATTAATTAATACTCATAGCGAGTTCACTTACATCGAGTGCAAGATTAGTATTCTTGAAATTACTGACTCTGGTCGGTTAGTGTTTGGCGACTTATGCATCAAATTTAACAAGCCATAATTAGTAAATCTATGTTTTATCCTTATCTTACAAATTCATAACAGATTAATACAAACGATTAACTGCTAATTCAGACTTTTAGCGCTTTTGTGGATGACGCCATAAAAATGTTGTTAAAACACACCCAACGCAAAATCAAAACATTGAAACGCGTACCAAGTTGGTAAACGTTTTGGAGTTGGTGTATCAACTGTAAATCTACCGTTTTACTGAGGCGGTTGGCAAGAACTTAATATTTATTATCAGCTACGGACTAGTAAAAAACTCAAGAGATTTCAACTACTAGTCACTAGTTGAAGGCATGGCTGCATGAAGCTAATTTGTATTGTTAAGTAAAAATGTAATATATTACCTAGTTTTAGTCCCAAAGTTTATCTACCATCGCGAACATTTATTAACCGCCTGAGATAAATAGCAGAACTATACCAATCGAACGCAGCCGCACTATAATCCCAAGTACCTGCAACGTATCAGTGACGTCAGCACTCGTCCTTCAGATTCCAGGGATTTTTCCCCTTCCCAAAACATTTACTCTTTTGTTTCTATTCTGGCAACATTATTGACGCGCTTTTGAATTTGGAATCCGAACCGCGCCGAATTTGATTTATGAAGCTTCTTGTTTTTCAATTTTGACGTTTTGATCGACGGCCAGTAAACTGCCAATAAATTGACGTGTTTTGTTTTTGCGAAGTTAAATACTGTTTTTTTTTTTGCTAAAGTCAAAGGATCATATTAATAAAAATACCGCATACATTGCCATAGATCTAGGAACCTCCTCCTTCATGAAATTGAAGGCGTTTTTTTTTATGCGCTTTTAAAAATATTGACCGAGCAATTGTTACATTTGTGACATGTGTAACCGTGCGTTCTTCTTAACTACGCCGTAGCAAATCGTTATGATCAGCACATAGAACATTTCATGACAAAAACCAGTGATTGACAACATGAAAATATCGATATGTCCGTTATCGATGTTTACCAAAACGTTATAGGCGGCAAATTTAAAAATGCGAGTCGGGTTATTCTCCCATAGAAAATTTGAATTTCGCGCCTTTTTCTACTGACGAAAGGGCTTGCGCAACTATATCTTCTTTAATAATGTTATTAATTATCTATGGGTTTGCCAGAGTATAGCTACCACGAATTACAGGACGTCCGCTATCTTTTGTTTTTAGTTTTCTTTGATTTTAGGATTAGTTCCCGATTCACCGGATTCTTGTTTCGCCGGAACTTTTTCAGTTACAGAAAAACAAACAAAACTATGGAAATATCGTGGCTTTACCTGTAAAATATTAATCGAACCGATTTCTAGGTAATTATAATTATGTCCTATTGTGCAACAACAATAAAATAATAATTCACACAATACTAAAATACAACCACACGTTTTCTTTACCTAACTAATTTTATTGCAGACTTATTAATATTTCCGCCGAAACAAGAATCCAGCGAATTGGGAACTAACCGATTTTAGGACTGTATAATACTAGTTTTCATTATTAAATTTAGGTAGGTATACAAATATGGATTCGTAATTGATCTGCTATTTTGAAGCATCTAGATCGGTACGCTGCAAGCGGCAACACATGGTTATTTATTAATCAAAAACTGCCAGCATTCTCGGCACCATGCCACGGGGGCCCATTTTAGATTTACATTTTTAGTTTTATAGTAGGAGTTTTAGTTTACTTAATTGTAGTTTATTTGTATAATTTGAATTATAGTAATTGTATTTCTTTTTTAATAATCTGTAATATCTCAAACTTATCGAACATTGATCGATGTTTGATTTTACCCAACACTCGTTTTCACCAGTAAACGTTATATGTTATGATAAAACAGTTCATTTCAGACTATGGCAAGAGTCGATTGTCAGTGGATCATAGGCAGAGAGAATCACTCTAAAGAAATTGATGACGATAGCCACGATAGGGTTTTTTTATCTACTGCTACTGACAAAATTAGGTTGTCAGGCAATTCATTCTATTCTTGCGTTTCGTTTCAATCATAACAACTTCTTTCCAACAGTAACAACTATCTTCATATTCTCACCATCTTATCTCATTAAATTGAACGCAGTCACGTTACGTTATCTTGGTCTAGATTTTTTATCTCAGTTTACTTTCACTCTGTGAGTAAACTAGCTTGGAATCGACTTGTTTATAATATCGACTACGAATAACCTTGATGCTAAATTGCTGAGTGGAACGAAATTACTATTATCTTACTTTACGGTTCCCTTAGTAAAGTATTATTTTCTTATATCACGATCACGCAAGCTTCCAGTCCGCTTGGTAAGTGGACATCGTAGCATATGGACGCTTACAACACGCGGTGTGTAACATGCGCGTTGCCAATATATACTAGTATCCAAGGATTTATACTAAGGGTAAAACAACTTGTAAGTTTTCAAGTTATGATTATAATTGATTTGAGTGAATGTGGTATTACTTTCTGGGTCATTCCTAAATCAACTTAATCCTCGGTGAATTACGTAGTCGAGGAAGAGTTTAGCGCGTATGAAAAAAGACACATCAATTAAATGCTTAAGTTGTTAATATTAATTCCCTACACTTTACACCATATAACTTATGTTAAAAACTATTGTTTGGTTTTCATGTGCGAGAAGAGCCTTGAAAATGAGTTGTAAAACGTGTATAACATACTGCACGTATTAAAATTAAAGTATTTCCTGTATTATCATCGCTTAGCATCAACTTTCAGTATTCCTTAATGAAGTGGATTTCATTAATATTTTTATTTAATCCGCTATATTTATCATAGTTCCCGTGGAATCTTAAAAAAACATACAGGACGGCTATCGTAAAAACGAAATTCGAAGAACGTTCTCGCTCTTACTAATTGGAGTGGCAGAGACGCAGATAGGTAATCGTCAATTTTTGTATTCTGATATTTACCCTCTGATATTTATAGGTTATTTATTTGTGATCATGACACCCTTATTGTTGCAAACGTCCATTAGCTTTTTTTCCAAAAAGCGTTAGCTCCTTACCAAAAAGCGTTAGCTTCTTACCAAAAAGCGTTATCAGCCGAATTCTTATTTACCGCCGAAGTGGCATAGATAATTCGTATTTAAAATTAATCAGTTATTTGGTTGTGACCTTTAGGACGTCCGTTTATGGATTTTAATCAAATCAATTAAGATTTAGTGACCTCTAAATCGTTATGGCTATGATAGCTACAATGGAATAAATTATAATTCAAAAGTGCTACTATATTATGTATGGAAATTATCGCAGTTAACTTCACAGGTTTGCTATTATAATTCATTTATTTGATTGGTAAACGAAATATATGGCGTAATATTAGGTACATATAAACAGCTTAAATTTAATTTACCTAAGGTTTAATCCCAGTGACAAAAAATGCTATTATTATTTACAAATAATCATATTCCATAAATCTATTGAGTATTATTTTGACTCAAATTAACCAGATTCAGTCACACTTTTTAGCGAAAGGACGATTTTGTTTACCAGTATGTATGTATGTTCATCTGTTCCCCCATAACTTCTTAAGTTCTCAGGAGTATTATAATATTTACTATTTTTTTTTTAAATCATTAAATCCTACCCGAAACATATCATACCATATAGGTATTAAGCGATTGACGGAATTTTACATTTCCGTCAGCGTCATTTTTTCGTAACTTCGAAAGGTGTTTTAGTCCGGTCCGAAGCCAGCATAACTGTACGCGGACTAACCGGATCGCCATATGAAATAGGACCTCACCCCGTTTAAGGTAACTGGCAAATGACAAGTTATTTAAAACCCATTTCAGTCGTATGGTATGTTTTTTTGGCATGTTCACTTTGGGCAGGTGATCGGTATTTATCGTACTTATTTATTCTAGTTTTTTGGGTCTTCTACATACCGTTACCGTTAGCAGTGCTAAATAATAATTATTCGAATGCGTGATCATTTTTATTAAGTATTCGATTTCTCTTTTGCGTATTTATGCAATATACTTTAAACCAACCCTACCACGAACCACGATATTATGGAATATAATTAGTTAAATTGATTGATTAACTAATAAAAAGTGATTGACTTGATGTATCTACACGACTACTTAGTAAATGAAAGTTAGTTGAACGTATATTATATATCTAATAAATAAACTAGAAAACGTTTGCCTTTCGTCGTTTGTACGCTGATTAAAAATTATTATATTCATCGCGTTTTCACATTATTTTTCGAAGTATAGTTCGTGTCATCCACGATGACGCGCAGGTTTGTCAAATCTAACCTTTAATACCATAACATTACGAGTCAAGGCACTCGTCTTCCTGAATGACACGATCTATATCTCAAGTAACTGAACTCTAGTTTTAACTTTACAGTAAGTATATAAGTGACATTAATCCACCAAATCTTGATTTTTCACCATTTACCTATAAGAAATACATATTTTTCAAGTTAATATCATTTTTCATTATTTCGAACAGGAACCTCGTCTGTTGACACAAAACGGGTATCCAACGGACATGACAAGTGAAACCACTCATGAAAAGTAAACAGAAAGTGTTAAACATTCATCGTTTGCTTATACTGACAGTTGGCCGAAGAATTTCCTGTCAGTGAGTTAGAATAACATGCGATTATTTTTTATCGGAACTTGGATAATCTGGCTTCCGTTTTGTTAATTCCACATTTTTAATTACGTTACGCTGCGTTCATACAATATGATTTTCGGATATGATAGCTTTTTACGCGAACTAATTTATTTTTGTTAACAGGTTTAAAATCTGGCAAACTTTTACGCAATTCTAACGGTGGTATTCGATAAACTTGGTAAGCCGGTAGATTCGATAACAATAGGATAAACGGGTTTGTTGAAGAAAAAGTGTAATAAAATATCTTTACAAAAACTTTTTACCTTGTTTTTTAGTTACTTCGTCAAACCTATTTTCTCCGTGCTCTGATGATCTATGTGCGTTAAACTTCTGGTCATACAAACTGTTCTCTTACAAAGAATATACCAAAGAGATTTTTTAAGTTAATGCGCTCTAAGTTTATTTTTCAAATTGTTCAAGAAAATAAAATTTAATTAATGTACTTATATATCTATGACCAAAATGCATGTAATTTTTTTTATAGTCCTTCTTGGACGACTACGACAAGTATGAAAAGTGCTACCTACTGTGTATTATTAATTTCTACTACCGTTAAGTTTTTCTTGAACTACAAAAGGATAATAATTTTATACAAGTCTCAGTTACGTTTCACCATGCATCTTAGATTCTAGTATATTTACTGTATTTACACAAGATAGCCGTGTCTAGCTTGTTAGCTCTCTAGATTATCTGTATACGATGCTACTGAGATTTCTACTATGCTGTTCCTACTCTTTATTATCTGTTATTTGCACCTTTCACTCTACTCACACATCTTGATCTTGTGAGGCTTTGTGAATATGATTGACGTTTTATTTATAAGACAATTTTCATACGTCTGGCGCAGAATTAGAATTTCTAATACTATCTACTGCCCAATGGTGCTTCTCAATTCTTTTGTACAATAATAAAAATGACTATGTGTTTGTAAAAAAATGCTGGTTCTTTAACTATGCGTAGACATCGGATTCAAGGGGGCATAATTAATGACAGGTAGAGAGTTCCTGTAACGATAGATTAAATTATCGATACTTTTTCCTAATACTAGTGGTCGATATAGGTATTTCTTACCTGTCGTTAAATTTTTTGCCCCTAGAATCCGATGTCTGTCTAAGACACTTGTTTTGCAATAGTAATGGTACTAACAAAATACTGTTGTAAAAACAAAATCTTACCTAACACGACATAACCAGCCATTCACTTTTATTTTTAGCAAAAGCCTACTGCGAGATGGCAGCACATTTTTTACTCGTTCTGTTAAACAAAATGATACGCCTTCTACGTTTTTAATTAACTAGTACATGACTATGGATAGCAGTAATTAAATTGTTTATCCTCTGCGGCCGATCGTTCGTGACTTGTCCGAATTAATTGACTGACTCATTAGAACCTCGATATATTTCGAGCTACAATTTTAAATGTATATTTATGGGACATCAATTTTCTTTGAGTCATAATATTAAGCTATCGAGCATAGTGAGAACGTGCCATCTTGAACGTCAAATTCCTATGAACATGTGACATATAATGGTAATTACTTTCACATTTTGTCAACTGCAAATGTCCGAATTAATTGACTGACTCATTAGAACCTCGATATATTTCGAGCTACAATTTTAAATGTATATTTATGGGACATCAATTTTCTTTGAGTCATAATATTAAGCTATCGAGCATAGTGAGAACGTGCCATCTTGAACGTCAAATTCCTATGAACATGTGACATATAATGGTAATTACTTTCACATTTTGTCAACTGCAAATTTAGTGCTGACTTAGACGAACTTTAGCTATATTTTTTTCGCCATTCAATAAGAATTCACATGATTTGACACCAATTATTAAAAAGGATACAAAATATCCACTTACATGTCTTTTAACTCTTGGGAAAACCCGCGTATTTTCTGTGGTCATTACGAAAGTTAACGACTTGGAATTTTTTTTCTAAGACTTATTGTCATATAGTTACCTCATAAAAGGTTTGTACATGCTAATAAGAATCCTTATAAAGTAAGAAAATTAGGCTTTAAAGTCCGTTTATTTTATGATGTCCACAGAAAAGACGCGTAAAAAGGTGATTGACCTTCTTCTGTTATATTTAAATGAATTACTAGAAAAATGGCGAAAATAAGAATATCAGTCTATAACCGAAGCTAATCTAATCACCTAACACAATCAATTTAAATATCAGCGTCGTCAAATTGACCGTTACGGCTGCGTAGGAGTTTATTACCAAGTTAGTTTTGGTTGCTTTCCCTAACTAATAGCCTGTGCCAGGCCTCACGCTTCCAGTCATTAGGTATACGTGACTAGGGAAAGTGTATACGTGAGTTGGAAGTACTTTTGGAAATTTACTATCTGTTTTGTTATTGTTTATTATGTCATCAACTTGCCGCTTTTGATATATTGAGCCGGTTTTAAAAGAGTTATCTAATAGGAAGGAGCTCTCTGCGTTTAGAAGGAAACAGAAACATTCTTACATTTAAATTACGGTGTATTGTTAACTTTACTGGTGTGGCAGTAGTTGAAAATACCAATCTAAACAACTTTAAGTTACCCTTCTCAAATCTACTCAATATACGCACAAAATCAAAAATTACGTTTAAGCGAATCATAATAAATACATACTGATCTAGTAAGTACCAGTAGTGCTTGAGGTACTTATTCAATACTTAGATATTAGGCAACTTTCAGACGAACAATTTACTTTATTAGTTGGTTGAAAAATTTGAAGTCTCAATCAAGTTTACTTCCCTAGTAATAACATACCTCTCCATTAACTGGCTTCGTATTTCATTAATTATTGCGAAAGATAAAAATATTTATAAATATACCTACACTACGACAATATTGCCTACATTTACTATTTTACTTATTTATTTTTCTTGTATACTTAACAAATTATTAAAGTCAGTCCAAAGAAAAGATACTTAAGAATTAATATTTTATAGACAAGAAAACGACTCAGATCTCAAGGTTTAGATTTAATACCTAGATTACTTAGATATATTATAATTTACTAGCCACTTCCAAGAATTGAGTGATACAAAATAGAGTTGCAAAATTGATTGTTTGACAGTATTATACGCTATGTACACAGTGTATTAGTTAATCATAGAACAAACATAAAATGTGACTTATCTATACAAAATAGGTACAGAATTTTCCACTATTACAGCGCGTTAAGCGAGTTAATATGCCGTTCAGGTATGTGAACTATGTAATAGTACGCCAGAGTAGGTCAGTTTACCTGTCTTATCTTAAGAAGGTATAAGTAAGTACTAAGCCAAGCACGCACAGGCAGCCATGTTTAAATTTAACATTATAACCAGCCATTGCGATATCACCTTTATTGTTGAGTGGGTAAGACATATCATTGATATGTAGTATGGGTTTTCGTCAATTTGGATTTTACGCTTCCGAATGAGCATCGAGTGTAAAACACAGCGAATAATGCATATTTAACGTTGTCGTCACTTATTAGCAGATTTGCGGTTACGATTTCTTGTAAGTTTATGCCTAGTAAATGCGATCTTGTTAAGACTTCAGAAGTCGAGATTAAGGTCATATATCTATATGCATATTGTTATAGGTATACGAATTAATTACTGTTTAAACATTTAAGGTTTAGTATTTTTGTTGATTATAAATATTTTAACAAGAACATATTTAATTTATTTCTGTCTAGCAATGTACAAATAGGTACATTTTAAACCTATTACCTGTTTACTTTCATATTCACTTGAGAAATACCAAGCTAAATCCTGTGCTTGTCACACACCATAATTATTTACTATCCACTTAACACATTCAATGCATTTCTCACCAGTGTATTCAGATATTCTCGGTAAGTTACAGCCAACATAAAATAAATATATTAAAATTATTTGATGAGTGTTTTAGCTCATTTTCTATATTCAATAATGAAAGATAGCTATCATCATACAAAAATATGGTCTGGCAAATCATTTTATCAGTAACTGTCTAATAAATACAATTATACTCACCCGTTTTTGGGGTTATAATACTAGCAGGCACTGTGGTTCTCTGCGTATGCTCTACTGACAAGCAACTCTTGCCAAACTATACAATGAGGCATGGCAAACAGTGTGCCATGCCCCTATAACTCTACAAAGACATCTGTAATGACAGATTGCCGAGTATGGGGATGATTCACCATAAATCTCATTTCTATGAAAATCTGCCAGACTTTATAACGTTAAACTCGGTATAGAGTTAGCTTAGACAGACTGTATTAGGCAGCCTACCGCAACGAAAGATTTATATTCTTTTAAACCAATTCCGTCAGTAACAGATGAATAAATAAATAAAATAAATAAATAAATATTATAGGACATTATTACACAAATTGACTAAGTCCCACAGTAAGCTCAATAAGGCTTGTGTTGAGGGTACTTAGACAACGATATATATAATATATACATATTTATAAATACTTAAATACATAGAAAACACCCATGACTCAGGAACAAATATCCATGCTCATCACACGAATAAATGCCCTTACCAGGATTTGAACCCGGGACCATCAGCTTCGTAGGCAGTGTCACTACCCACTAGGCCAAACCGGTCGTCAAATACTATATATATTTAGACAATCTTAACAGCCCGGACAGTGCAAGTGTTATTTTAAACGTTTAACTTCTATGAAAATGACGTTTATTTAACACTTGCACAGGCGCCTATCATAATCGTTGCCAACTTTGCTTGGTCTGACTTTTTTTCTATCTCTGATTTATCTTCATACTAGCGACCCGCTCCGGCTTCGCACGGGTTACACAAAACCTTAACAAATTACACAAAACCTTAACAAATTACACACCTAAACCTTCCTCAAGAATCGCTCTATTGATAGGTGAAAACCGTATGAAAATCGGATCAGTAGTTTTTGAGTTTATCGCAAACATACATACAGACAGGCGCGGCGGGGGACTTTGTTTTATAAGGTGTAGTGATGGAATGCTCCAGTGACAAGCAACTCTTGCTAAACTATAACTAGCAACCGTAAAGCAAAACAATAATTTCGGCCATTTTAAACGTACAAAGCAGTAGACTAGAACTACTCTGAAGCATTTCCTATTGACTTCCGTTGTAAAAACTCTTTGCGCAATACGAAAACGTGTAACTTTGAATTACAAGTCAGTAACTTATTTATTTCTTTATATCGACACAGTAAAAAAATACCTAAGGTGGCTTATTTACTATATAAGCTAGGCTATGTTATCTTTTATTTTACTTACCTGCGTATGTTACTCTATTTTACTATGACTATTAGTTTAATTTATCAAGGAAGATTAAAAACTGACTCATGGACATGTAAAACATAAAAATACGAATGACGTGCGTAGGTACTTCTTGATGACAACGATATTAAGTATCCGAGGAAATTTAGAGTTGTCTCAGGAATGACCTCAGACAAAATAAATGTATCGATAAGTGCATATCGACTAATGACCTCACTAGAAAATGTAAAGGTATGACTACATGAACCAAATTCAAATAAAAAAAAATATCGCGCCTAAAAAACGTTAGGAAAAGGTATTTTAATGAGTAAAATTTAAAAGAATCCATGTAAGACATTCGACTCGATGGAGCCGGTTTCCAGTTTAGGAATCGAGCGTTATTTAAATCCATCGAGATGACTCGTTTGAATATTTTCCCTGAAGCTAAGGTCGTTGCTTTCGAAAAGCCAAGTTCAAGTGGAATCTTTGGCTCGAACATGTGACGTGATAAAAAATAATTATATGGTAGGTATTTTTTGGGTGCCAACTTTAAGTGTTTTTTTATGATATCCACTTTTACTTGATTATGTATAAGTGGAATATTTCTTAATGTGATTTAAAAAAACGTGGTATTAATTGCCGATTTAAGTGCAAATTTTAGCGAATGCGCTTTTATTTATCTATCATACGGATACACATGTTACAAATCTTTTTTTTAGTAGTGAATAATCTTGATTTCCTTCTCTGTTTACAAAGCTAGTTAAAAAAACCTGTGTACAGACCCTTTCATACAGATGAAGGGGTCTGTACACAGGTACAGAAGAGATAGAAATCTAGGTAGATGATAACTAACTAGGAACGTCAACTTGTGCCTAAACTAAACTATTAAACACTACATAGACCAAGTAAACTTCTTAAGTATTTAGGTAGGTATTAGGTATATGTATATAGCTGTTCTCTGATTTGAATAGAATGTTGTTTTCAACTTCCAAGTACATAACTTAGACGCAAACTCCTTACCTTTGCGCGACTTCCAATACAACTTTCTCAGATAATATGCCGCAGCTACCAAAAGAAGTGCTCCTATAAAGGCACCTATCGCCGCACCAGCAACGCTACCAGCACCGTAGCAGGCGTGCTCTTGACCATAAACACATTTCACAAAAACGAACACCAAAAACAATTTCCCGAAACCCATTTTAAAACACTACACTTTATGGCACATAATATTTTTCCAACGTTCACCGATCACATTCCTCAATAATTAAAAATAAACGAATGCTTTGACGTTTTGATTTTGAAATTCGAACGGCGCGGACGTAGGCGTGCGCCGCGTCGGCCAGCGCGGTGGAGTGTGGTGGTGTGGTGGTTGTTTTGGCGCGTGTGTGAGTAGGCTCTGATTGTGGGACAGAGAACGTGTATACAAAACTTGTTTGGACAGTGGGATGGTGTCCGTTCAGGTAGCAGGACACCATGAATTTGTAATAATGGGAAGTTTACTTTTTGCTTTGGATAAAAGCGGATGTTCAGAATAGTTCAGAAGTCAAGATAGTGTGAGTGTCTTTGACAATATAGGTTGTCATTTTCTTATTTTTGCAACAAGAACTTTACCGTAAGTATTCAAAAGGAATGTTGTCATTTTTTTAATATGAATACTTTAATTTAAAAAAGTATTACATACCTGCTTACCTCTCAAAACGGATGAACAACAGGTTAAAGTAAGTGAGCGAGACTATAAACACAAAAGAGCGACACGAAACCTTAACCAGTGTAACAGTACTTAAACATGGGAAACATAAATAAATCTAGAATAAAGAAAACAAGAATATACCGAAAAGAGATAAAGAAGAAAAGATAAATATCAAAGATGTATTTGATAAACGAGCACCATTACGACAGGAAACTAACAAAAGAACAACTAAAATAAGACACGCAGAAGAAAGTATAATAAGTGCAGATTTAAATGTTAGCTTAAGTCACAATAAAAATCTACTCAGAATAATCTCGCCTGAAAGAAGTGAACTGAAAGTAAGAGAGCCGAAACAAAAGATGACAGAATTTGTTTTGACAGAAAATTTTCCTCTAAGACTATTTGAAACTGATAGGTATAACTAACCTTTAGAATCAACCTGCATGTCTGACTCCTCAGTGCTGCCTGATGCTTTAACAAATGACATACAAATAATTTTCAGGATTGGACTTATTAAAAAAAATATATAAAAAACTAGACTGGCCAATAGGCACACACAGGCCAATATATTTTAGTAATCACTGACTAAGGTTAAGTATCGGGCTTTCGGTACATGTCAATATGATTCATACTTATACGTATACATAATAAAATTCATATACCTATTAGAAATAAAGAATTTCTAATATAATAATAATAAAGAAAATCAGATCACGAGAGTTATTTTACAATTTTGTATATAAGGTTTTTTTTGTTTTGTCTGAATTGTCTGTTTTATGTTAACCTGTTTATGTGCAATAAAGTGACATACATACATACTTTATTGGTTACATTTAATATTTGGCATTAGCTTTTCATAGAGAAATACAATTGACGTGACGTTGTTATTAACGTAACATAAACGTCTTTCAAGTCCAACAAGTTGTCGATATTCTGTTTTTTGTCCCTTCTATCATATCGACATTTATGTTCGAAAGGGACGAAATTGAACAATCGTTTGCTAAGGTTTATGAATACGAGGGCAAATAAATAATAACCTAGTTCCAACCAGGCATAATTTCAGCTCTGGGAAAGAAGGTCAGATGGCAGTTGGCAGTAACTTTTGTAAAACTAGGGGACTGTTATCCAACGTAATAATAAAAAGATTAATAGAACAGATACTTAAATACTTACTTAGAATAATAAAGATATCAGTACTATTATTTTATTACACTAAAATATATAAAAACATTATTTAAATACATACTGCTTTTTCTAACCCTTGGAGGGGGTGGAGGAGGAACCGCTGCTGTCTCACTCATTAAAAACCCAATGAAATCACTCAACTGTAAATCTAAATAACTAAATTCAAACACCACTGCTTGAATCAACCAACGATAAGAAATGAAAACAATCACACAATAACCTGATATTGATATCGCAGATTATTTTCATATCGATAAAATTGTTTGTCGTTATTGGTGACAGTGGTGTTGTTGTATTTAAATATTTATCAGTTATCACGTGTATGCTAGATTTCTCCTGAAGACGTAATCGAAGATAAAGTAAGTGTTATCTTAAGTTTAAGTCACTGTATTCGCTTACCACTATTTGATTATGTTTGAATTTTGAATGAATTTAGAGTTTTGAAAAAAGTAAATGAATAATACAGTGCTTTAATTCATTGTATGAACCTATTGCGTTAAGAATGATGAGAATATTTGCGATAACAATGCATTAACATTAGATAACCAGCGCTAGGCCCTCTGCTTGGCATATACTGAGGTTGGAGCCCATTGCCCAATCATTAGGTATTAAATGTATTATTTACCTATTTTCCTAATTAATTTGTATAAATTATTTAAAGTTATTATCGAACACATATTTAATCTTTGATAGAGTATTTAAGCAATTCTAAATACATATGTACCAGTTATTTACGTCACCGCTTACGCCACACTGGTGCCTTTGCTGTGAGGACATAGAAATAGAAGCGAAATGATTGATGATTGCACCGAATGACAGGTTCCGATTGGATAAGATTTGTATATCTTGTTTACTCTCTTACTCTAAGTTGCTTCTAGAATACATGACCGCGGCCGGCAAAAGCGTCTACGAACGTCGTCTGCGAATAACCTGTTAAGGCGTCCTTATGGCAAGCGACAAAGTGGGATGTTTTGCCGGCCGCGGTCAGATGTTACATTTACCTGTAGCGTTACGTGAACAAAAGATTTCCTTTGGCAGGATTAATCCTGCTTGGCTTAAGCCTTAGGACCCAATGATGGATTTAAGAAGTGGAGCCACCTAGATTTTTGATGTAAATTTTTAGGGGGGGGGGGGGGGGGGGGGGGGGGGGCTCGCTACTTTATTTTGATATCTATATCATTTAAGCTACTTACTAGGCCAAGTTTTCGTTCAACCACAAAATTTCTAACCAAATTTATAACCTTCCCCTCCCCTTGAAAGTTAAATTCACATACATTTCTGGACCTGCTGACTTAACGGTTATCCACACCTGTACAACTCAAGCGCAGGTAACACACGCACACATACACACTTGTTTACACGCAGCTTCCAAACATCTACCCGTGAGCATCAAGCAACAGTGAACCTTATTGTACAGAAATAAGAGTGTAAGCGTTGGTAATATTCATTTGGTATTCTGTACTATCACTGACGTACACATACGGATCGGTATTTAAATTAATATTAATATTTTTTAAATTAGACTCGAATACAAAACAGGTAAAAAGGCTTGGAAGATAGTATTCATGAGGACTCATTGTTGAGTGTGTGTTTTAGGGTTCCTTCGTATATGTACTTACCTAATATTATGTAGGTATGTAATGTACTTACCTAACCCACATAGGCGCACCATAGGCGTATCGTATGCAACTGTGCATAGGTTGGACACCTAGTACAGTATCAGTAACTACCTACCTTGATGTTTATTTATTAAGTTTGTATCTTATGTAAATGTTGTGGCATGTGGTACAGTGGTACCCAATTACCTACCTGGTTATTTTATTTATTAATGATAGTAAGACACAAAGTATCTATCTATTCTATCTAGTTCTCTATGTCCTACCCTTACCATCGACTTGGTCGTTTAATAAATTAAACAGATAGAATATCAACCGACTATCTAAAGATCAAACAAACCATCGTGTTTGTTAAACGATTCTCGCTTGGCTACAAAATTGTTGATCAACAATACGTCGGCTACGCCATTAGGAGCTGTAAATAACTGGCAGTAATCTAAAAACATGACTATTTATACTATAAATGCCATAAAATCTTTCAATAACAAGCAAACAAGTTTTGGTGTAGAATTGAATGTTTATTTTATTAGTAGGTTTATCTCACAATTTAATGCTTTGAAAAAATCGTTCTGTTAAGTTCTAGAGTAGAATAATTATCAATTTAGAACTCAACGGAATAAACTTAAAAAAAAAAGTTTTAGGCAAGTTGAACATTATTTAGATATCTTTTCAAATTCTACATAAATTGCGGGTTTTTCTTTAACAGTTGATTAAGGTTGCCAGTGTTTAAATTCATATTTGTATCCGTCCATTAAGTATAAATATCAAAGATAAATATAGTCAAATTATTCACATTCCCGAAATGAAAATATTAGAGGAATTTCAAAATAACGTTATAATCATATATTCTATGCTGAAACAACAATTTATAGATTTGTGATCATAACGATATCGATAATCTTCTTCTTTGTACCGATAACGAAATAGGTTTTTTTAGCCTGGCAATACTTAGTTTGACTAGAGAAAAGCGGAAAGCCTACAGCATCAGCAGCAGAAATTAGCCGATGGAAAGTTGGATAAAAGTCCTAGAATATCTCTGCTGATCGTTAACATTAGGTTTTATTTTTAGTCATAAGTCGTAGTTGCAAAAATCTACAGCAATAACTAGCTTGTTTGTAAGTGTAACCCGTCGTAAAGATGGATAATGACATATTGGATTCTCTTAACGATTTGGGGTGAGTTTTAGGCCGTATGTTGTGTATTTTAGAACATATTTATGAGTATTTGTGTGATATTATCAATACTAATCTATCTACAAGCTCTCGTTCCGTAAAAAGTAGTAAAATTCTCGAATTTTTCAATCTGTACAGGTTATAAAACATTGATCCATTTTTGCCGATATTCTGTGTACCTGATTAAATTATTGCATGAATATCATAATATGAACAATTTAGATGCCAATACTTTCATGTATATCCCAGTTGCTCATGTATGCAGTTGCTATGTGTATGTGAACATTGTGAACAGTAGAAGTTGTATCTCTGACTAAAATCTATTTCAGTATTGCACAATTTTTATTTTTGTTTGTATATTGCATGTTATTACAGCAAGTACACGTTTTATTTATTAACCATTCACACAGTAGAACAAAGTTCACTCTTCCTTCCTTCAAAAACTAAGAATTAAATCACCTAAATACACCTAAAACTTGTGGACCCCTATTTTAGTATGTTCTTAATGTACATAAAAAGTACACAAAATAAATTAGTGTATAACTCCTTATCTATTTATATAATGCAATAACTATTGCACACCTCAAACAACAAAATTTTAGAAATAGCAAAATAAGTACAAGATCACATGTGGTGTAAATAGAAGTTGGCCGTAGCAACAGCCTCCTGAAGACTGTCTGAACGCTTAGATTGGCCGCCTCACAAAGTACTGGGTAGAGATGGTGATGGGCAGGGCTAATAAATAACCCACCTTTTTGTCTCTTGATCCTCTCTGCACACAGTGATTAATGTTGATGTAGTGGTGTTTTTATGTAATTACTAACATTGGGTGTAAGTTATTCTAGTTTTACTTACAACAATTATCTCCTCTGAATTAAAGAATTTTTTTAATACAGTGGTGTATCTACTAATCATTTTGCAAATGTCATTTTAAGGTACATTTCATTGTCTTCATTGATGATGTGCATTACAGCAATAATATCATGTCACATTATATAGTTTGTGCCACAACACACAACATAAACTAATTGTGTTTGGGGTTGTTAGAATTGTCTCAATAGGTATTACCTTCCTTGACATTTTATATATGCTAAATATTGTAATTAATTGACTGACTATGTAAATTTAATTTTTCTTGACTTTTTATCTGTTTGTATGTTTTCATTTTCCTGACATCTATTTTTCTAGTGTGTAAGCGAATTGGTGTAGTACTGTAAGCTTGCACTGTGTTAAATAAATAAATATAAATATAAATATTAGTTACCCATGAAAAGAACAGTCAGTGATAAAAGCTTGTGCCAAAAATGAAATTTTTGCCAAAAACTTATTTTCCAGTTACACTGGCCCTCTAACCGATGAAGCTGCCTTCGCCAAAGCAGTTGACGGCGGCCCAAAGTCCCTGGAATACACCAAACTGATCCACATCCTTGCTGAAGAGCTGAAGAAGCTATGTAACCTTGAAGAGACTGTAAACATGATGAATGATCCAGATGAATCCAGCTCCTTCCTGTTGGAGCTTAGTTCCTTTTTGAAGGAGCTGGGGTGTCCTTATAAGAATCTAGTTACAGGTATGCTAAACATTAAGAAGTAGAAAATATGTTTAAGTATTTTTATAGATACCACTAATCCATGCAAGGCTGTCTTGGAAAATTCTCGGCTGGGCCGAACTGGAGGACGTCGCGCTAGAACGTGAAAAATGGAAATCCCTTTTGAGAACCCTATGTCCCTGATGAGGGAAACAGGATACCATTATCATAATCATCAATTTTTATAGATGTTTACTTATAATTTGTATAGCATGCGGTTTGTATGTGATTGTGACACCATTTCTGACATTTATTAGCTTGTACGTTTTTAATGTAAGTCAACAGTTGTCTGTGAACTTGAAAAAAATCATGTTTACATTCATATAAGTGTATCCAAGAATATCCAAGGTATCCAAAGGCCTACCTGTCTATATTTGGCTTAGGACCAGAATATTATCTGTATTACTATATCATTGAATAAAGCATAGTTCATATAGAATTGGTACGCACTAGAAGATTGTTATTTTTTTAAGTTAATAAAATAAGAAAGTTATGAATGGTGAATTTTAAATAGTAATGTATTTAGCTTTCAAATATGTATAAATAAATAAATAAACTCTGTTATGTAAATAATTACGAACTGTTTTCATAATGGACCCCCGTCATTTTCTGAACAACACTTTTGTCGACATTTTTGGCGTATTGATTTCTTGTAGATCGCAATGAATTGATACCCTGGACAATTTGACTAGTCTTATTTAATTTTTTTTCATGATTGCCCAGTAGTTTTTGATAGATTGAAATTGGGAACAATTCGAAGGATTCATCTCGCGGGGTATGTAATTGGCCTGATTATTAGCATTCCATACCAAAACTTTTTTTGGGTAGTGGCAGCTGGCTAAATCTGGCCAACATTTCACAGGACCGTTATGGGTTCTAATAAATACCAATACTCATTTCTCTAAGCACTCTTTAATATAAAGGTCCGACTTCATTGTTGACTATGTTATAAAACTTTTCTCTTACAGCCGAAATTATAAATTCCTTGCCATATCATATGTTTTTTTGCGAACTTGTCAAGTTTCACGAACTTATATTATTCGGGTAAATTACCTCTATTCTTGGCCATATAAAACTTCGAACCGAGTAGTTGATTAAAATCGAGTTTTACATACGTCTTGTCGTCCAACAACAAGCAACCTTCGAATTTTGTCAATACTGGGTCGTACAATAGTCGAGCTAGTGTTTTAGCTTGTCGGATCTGTTTAACAGTCCGATTTGGCTGTTTTATTGCTCGATAGCTCTTATAGCCACCTCTGAGGTGAATCATCTTTATCTCTCTAGAAGTTTCTTTGAATTTTTGGGATAAATCGTAATTAGACCGTCCTGAATTTTGTTTGAGTGACCTTGGGACTTTTTTTCCAAAATCTTGTTATCTGTAGTAGGTCTGGGAGACCTCCGATTAGTTTGTGTTTTCCTGTCGGCTGATAGAGTCTCCTTGTAACGTTTTATGACCCTACAAATACTAGCTTTTAGCATCTTAAGCGACTTAGCTGTCTTGGTCCGGGATCGATAAGAATTTTCGAAGTATTTGTGCATGATCAATCTCCTGTTCTCAATTTTCATGGCCGAAAACTTTAAAATGCATAAAGCTAGGAAAATAATATTTTCACCATTAATACTTTGAAGGTTGGTGATTGAACTGTAATTGTCAATTTTTTTCCCGCCATGGAATTATTATTTTTTAAACATTGCTAATTATGTGCCAATTCTATATGAACTATGCTTTATCATTGTCAGGCAGATTATATAAATAGATATATTAAATAAAATAACATAAGACATTTTTTTCCAGCATTTATAATTAAATATGATTTATTTTCAGGCAACTTAGATCCATATTTTACAGACTAACATGCATTCAATGATAATAATTAAACTCTAAAATTAATCTTAGTCACATAATTTGTTTCTGCTGCACCGTTTGCTTGTTTTTTTACCATTTATTACCATTTCGAGCATATATCTTAGTGGTTACTCTGTGTGCATCTTATGACATGGGCAAGGGTAGCATATGCTCTGTGTGCACCTAAAAACTGGACCTGGGTATGTCCAGAGAGGTATGGGCACTGTGAATGTCATCTCACTTTGTGTGGTAGGGCACAGCACAGCGGATGTCACTTCAGATCTAGAGCAGAGCCCAACTGGGGAAATACCTTACAGAAATAACACTAGACCCTACTCATAGTGTTGTTTCTGCTGGTGAGTAAGGTTGCCAGAGCTCAACTAGGGTGTGGAGTGTTAGGGTTTGCAACACGCATGTAACACGTCTGGAGTAGCAGGTCTCCAATGTCTCCATAGGCTACGGTGTCTGCTTATCATAAAGCGGGCCGTATATTTGTTTGTCACCGACATAGTAAAAAAACCTAAAAGCTGTAACTGCTACTACATGTTGGCTTTAGCTCCAAATGTCTGTAACACTTGTGGACAGGATAGCCTTTTTTAACTTATTCAATAATTATCCAGGTCACATGTCCTCACGCCTGGAGACTAAGGAAGACAAGATCCTACTACTCGACTACTTGATCTCAGAGCTGATGGCAGCCAGGATTGTGGGGGTTGACCGGCCTAAGGAGAAACCGGGGATGGAGATTGTCATGGTAGGTTGTTGGCTTATTATCATGGCTCATAGAGTACATACCTTTTTAAAATAGTTAGCTGATCCAGCAAAGCATTGTCTCTCTCCGATGAGCAGTAGATTTACTGGGGTAGTGATTTCACTATCAGAAAGAGACAACGCTTTGCTGGATCAGCTATCTCTATTAAGAGGAATTCCTAGTTGCGATTTTTCCATACAAACGCTCTCGACTGATTCCTCCCTGGATTTTCAACCTAGAGCAGTGATTTTTTCAAATAAGATCAATATCATCAATATCTGTGCCGCTATGTTTTGCTTTTTTGGATTATTTTATTTTGAAGAAAGATACAGCGCCTCGAAAATCGCAAAAACGGCTCAATTGAATTGGCTGTAAAAAAAGGCACAGTATACAAATATGACAAAAAATATCCAAAAAATCAAAACATAGCGGCATAGATTATTTCTTCCTCTTGCAGTTTCCAAAATTTCATAAAGATTGATTGCGTTTTGGAGGAGGAAACAGTCGAGAGCGAAACCTCGATTTTTGAGTTTTTTGCGTGTGAATTTTAGTCCGAGCTGCAGTTGTCCTTATCGCACGAATTAGAGGCGGAGACAGTTTCTAAATATACGTACACAGAAGGAATAGTGATGGGCATAACATGTTAATGGTTAAAATGAGAAAAAATACACCAACAACCAACAGTCGATCGCCGTAATATAACCAAAATACCACGTAGTTCTAAGAAAAGGGTGCCATGTGTTTTCAGACTCTTTAATGTAACAACTATTATGTACCATGGTTTCGTAATAAAGATTTATATTCTATTCTATTCTAAAATGTACCCGTAATGGCCTGTCACTTCAAACCGTTTTTAGGGTTCCGTAGCCAAATGGCATAAAACGGAACCCTTATAGTTTCGCCATGTCCGTCTGTCTGTCTGTCTGTCTGTCTGTCTGTCTGTCTGTCTGTCTGTCCGAGGCTTTGCTCCGTGGTCGTTAGTGCTAGAAAGCTGAAATTTGGCATGGATATATAAATCAATAAAGCCGACAAAGTCATACAATAAAATCGAAAAATTTAATTTTTTTTAGGGTACCTCCCCTACACGTAAAGTGGGGGTGAAATTTTTTTTTCGCTTCAACCCTAGAGTGTGGGGTATCGTTGGAAAGGTCTTTCAAAACTAATATGGGTTTTCAAGAAACATTTTTTGATAAAGTGAATATATTCGGAGATAATCGCTCCGAAAGAAAAAAAAAATGTGTCCCCCCCCCTCTAACTTTTGAACCATAGGTCCAAAAAATATGAAAAAAATCGTGGAAGTAGAGCTTAAGAAAGACATTAAATGAAAACTATAGCGGACATGATCAGTTTAGTTGTTTTTGAGTTATCGCAAAAAGTTTTCCCTTCATAGTAAAAAGACTTATTTTAATTAGGTACTGATTATGCAAATTTGCCTATTTGTTTAACTCAGGTGAAAGGTACCGTTTCATCCCTTGGTTAACAATTTACTATACTTTAAGCTACAGTTTAGCTTATTGTGACGGAAGAGTAACTACGGAACCCTACACTGAGCGTGGCCCGACATGCTCTTGGCCGGTTTTTTTTTTGTATTTTTTTACATTGCAGGTCATGTAGTGCTTATGTTTAGTTATGTTTACTATTAAAGGCCTGTAAACAAAGCTAAGTAGGATAATAGGTACAACCTGCTTATTTTGATTAAAACATCATAAATACCCATTAACAATTTGATTGTCTTGCATTGCTCACACTTGTGCGTCACAAGTAAACCACTAGATAGCAAATTTACATTACGGCTAGCCGATATCAAAATAAGGGCCATTTTGAAATGCGGCGGTTCAACGATTAAGGTATGTTGCGGTAATACCAGATGTGGGTGAAGAACGTAGGAAATTCATTTCTCCCTAATTTGGCTTTCTTTTTTAATGTTGGCAACATTGTGTAAGATGCCATTTCATTGCCTCGACTGCCAGTGTCCCAGCGCCACTCAGGGATATCGGGCTTGTGCTATGCGCAATCACATAGAGCAAGGTAAATTTCGGGTATCCGATCTTCGCCCTTTTTTTTATACTACGTCGGTGGCAAACAAGAATACGGCCCGCCTGATGGTAAGCAGTATCCGTAGCCTATGTACGCCTGCAACTCCAGAGAAGTTACATGCGCGTTGCCGACCCTAACCCCCCGCCCCTCGTTGAGCTCTGGCAACCTTACTCACCGGCAGGAACATAACACTATGAGTAGGGTCTAGTGTTATTTGGCTGCGGTTTTCTGTAAGGTGGAGGTACTTCCCCAGTTGGGCTCTGCTCTAGATCTGGAATGACATCCGCTGTGCTGTGCCCTACCACACAAGGCGAGATGACATTCACAGTGCCCATACCTCTCTTTTTGACGTAGTTTAAGGACATACCCGGGTCCAGGCCCTGTAATATATTTTGTGTATTGTGATGAAAATGTGATTGTTTTTGTAATTGTGTTAATGTATAATTTCGTTTTAGATGTTTATTTATAAAACAATCCAATCAAGAACAGACCTAGGATTGCTGTAGACCAATATCCAATTTTGACCCTTCCAGGTAAAGATGGGAAAGAAACAATACGATCTTTACCCATTTAAAAAACAGCAGTGTAGGTCAAATTTTAAATTTTCTTCAAATTACCTACTTAATTATCACATTTATTGTTTTCTTGATCACACTTTCGTACCCTTATTATTATCCAGTACCAACGCGACGGTAAATCAAAAGGAAATATTTAGGTAGTCTATTTTGTATGTATGTGTATGTACACCTACTTACTGACAATGACATTTTTTTAATTTCCGCTGCTCAAAGGTTGCCTGGAGATTGCGTTTTAGCGATTAGACCGCATGTTGTTTACCTGTGCTTATGTTTCTGTTTTCTTTTGTATTGTTTTCTTTATTCCATTTTTTATTCCATTCTTTTTAAAACCTTTCTACATAACATTAGGTCTACTTGGGTGGCTTACAAGTTAGTATTTTGTTTAATATCTTGTAAACAGAACAACTATGAAAGTTACAAGAAATCAAACAAAAAACTAACATGTATACCGCCGAAGTAGACCTAATATTATGTAGTACGAAAGTACCTACACATACGGATGCATATGTAGATGTGAACGCACACATATATAGTTAGTTTCGGATACAAAATAGAGATAGCACTTCGAAATTAGTTTCCTTAAAATGCTTCAAGAGGGCTCTCTTTTCCTATATATTTTATTCTATTACTTTACTCTTTGCATACGATCCTTACATTTTATCCAAAAAAAGATTGTATATCAACTATATATATAATTGCAATATTTTACCGTCAAAATCGCAATTGTTAGCACATTGTTTACTTATCAAATTGCCTTATGACATAAGTATCAAAGTTTGAGAGCCACAATTTTACCAAATGTTTGTATCAGGGTTAAGATCGGATACAAAAATATGAAAAATAGAACATTCGCTGACAACTTTTAAATTTGTATTGTTGGCTGCAATTTATATACGTAGGAGAAGGCTAAACTCCGGACCTATTTCTTTGTGATACCTTATTCTCTTTCCATTTAAACCAACTTTTATTCACCATCCGATGTTACCCCTTGATGGCAAAACACTCGTTACCCTAAAAAAAGTATGTTTCATCTTTACACGTGTACAAAACTAAAACCTTTATATATTGAAGATTACCAAAATTCAGGCTGAATCTACGGTTATTATTTAACGATTTGCTCCGTACTTCAAGAATCTGACACGTTCTAGAAAAAAAAAATCGCGAGTTCTCTCAATTGGTCCCAAAATTGACCGGCACTATTCCAAGTATTCCAACATACCTTACCCAGATTGTCATTGCGATACGTTCTTCAATAAGACGGCACAAGTTTAGCCCCATCGTACTACTACTACTATTTAGATTGTAGGTTAACCATACCTACTTACAAAATTTCACAACACACTATGATCACACCCAACTTATTGTCACGGATAGGTACGACGACCGAAGCAAGGACCTCATTCTTTTTTGTAGTCTTTATCTGAATTAATTACTAGATACAGTATAATATAATAAATAAATAATCAATATAAATAAATATTATAGGACATTATTACTCAAATTGACAAGTACCACAGTAAGCTCAATAAGACTTGTGTTGAGGGTACTTAGACAACGATATATATAATATATAAATATTTATAAATACTTAAATACACAGAAAACACCCATGACTCGGGAACAAATATCCATGCTCATCACACGAATATATGCCCTTACCAGGATTTGAACCCGGGACCATCAGCTTCGTAGGCAGGGTCACTACCCACTAGGCCAAACTGGTCGTTAAAATAATAATTAAAAACAATATTATGTGATAACATCAAACACAACTTGTGTCGGGCAGCGCAGGATGAATTCCGGCCGGCTCGCCGGCAATGTCAACGGAACGGCGCGCAATGAGCGGGCGCTCGCGTCTCGCATCTGTGTGCGCGCACTCACACTTAGATAGCTCCCGCTCCCGCCCACCGCAGCGCGACAGAAACATAGCTTCAAAAATTCGAGATTTGAAAAGTTGCTCAGCTAGGAATTGCTCTTAAAAAGGTGTCACTACAGGCAAAATAATAATGCTACTTTCTTTGCACATTATACATTTTTTTACTCTAAGAAAATGTTGGGTTGGGTGGGTGGCTTCCGAGGATGCGCAGTGTTGGTATATAAAAATTATTTAAGTGATGCACCGCCTGTGTTGGTAATGCATAGTTTGCCCGATAATAGTGATATTGGAAAAATCTGATTACTTTTTATACATTTCCTTCATCCAGCTCTATCTGTTCTGTTCTGAAATGGAATTTATTGGCAACAAAAAACATTTTGACAAAATTTACAAGTCTGACGCTGACTGTATTTTTTTTCCAAAACCTATAAATGCTAATCATCCTTAATGTGATTTTAGTTAAGATATTTTTTGTTATTAACATAGTTTTTAAGTGTTATTGTACATAAATAAAAGTTTATGAGCCACGAGCTTCAAATAAACGTTAATTTAATTTAATTCAAAAGATAGGGATGGTTTCCTAAGACCATTTTTGCTTAGCGGGATCTGGTTAGCGCTATGCTAAGCTGTCCTCACTCAGTGCCACAATTAAAAAATTCACTTTGTATAATTAATATTATAAATCTTCCAGACTGGTTTTAAACATCTTGATCTTTAATAATTATTGATCATATACATACACTAAGGCAATAGGTGTATTAATTGGGATATACTTATTCTTTTAATTAATTTCAGCAAGAATCTCCCACTGCCAAGGATCTGAAGGAGATACTGATAGCGCTAAAGTTCAACAAACCACCGCCCAACATCACAGCTGAGATGCTGTTCTCGAAGTTGGAGTCGAAACTTAAGGACACCATACAGAAAGAAGGTAAAAGCCTTTAGTAATGTTAACTTTTCTGCAAGAATCTCCCACAAGGAGCTGAAGGAGATTCGCATAGCGCTAAAGTTCAACAAACCACCGCCCAACATTACTGCCGAAATGCTGTCCTCCAAACTGAAGTTGAAACTTAAGAACACCATACAGAAGGAAGGTAGGGCAAACCTGGGCTATTCGGTGATACTTGGTTATTCAGTGAACTATCACTGAATAACCAAGCCACTGAATAAACTGACTAAGTTTTATTGTCTTTTAGCCGAGTTGCCCTGTAATTTTATTGCTAAAACGATGTCTAAGAAATAGCACGAATGTGGCTAATGTGGTGTAATATGGTTCCAAGTCATAAAATTACCAGGTAACTTGGCTAAAGACTATAAAACTGACTATCACCGAATAACTATGTAAGGTAGAAGTACTAGTGCTCGACGCTGCACTAGTCATCGACATGGGCACTTTATTTCATGGAAATAGAGGTTAAATTTGAACAACGAAGATTTTTCTGTATTCGAACTTAATCCTTGTCACTTTGACATAAAGCGCCCATGTCGAGTACTAGTGCAGCGTCGAGCACTAGTACTTCTACCTTATCACCAAATAGCCAAGGTTTGCCCTATTATTTATTATTATATTAACTAGCGATCTACCCCAGCTTCGCCCGGATTACATACAATTCATCTTATTTATCGTATAGCAGTTACACTAGAACATTCTCAGTACAAATAACACACCTAAATCTTCCTCAAGAATCACTTGATAGGTGAAACTGAATGAAAATCCGTTCAGTAGTTTTTGAGTTTATCGCGAAGGCCCTGCCTACGAAGCTTAGGTCCCAGGTTCGAATCCCAGTGCGGCATTTATTTCTGTGTGTATCACTAATATTTGTTTTTGAGTTTTGGATATCACAAGTATCACAACAGCCGGGCTAAGATGGTCGCTTTTTTATCATCTGTCATCATGTCTGTCACGTTCTAACAAATAGGTAAGTGCGAAAGTGACGCATGACATGACAAGTGATAAAAATGCGACCATGATACCGCCGCAGTTGGGCTAAGATGGTCGGCTTTTTAACGTTTGTCACCATGCCTGTCACGTTCTAACAAGTATGTAAGCGCGAAAGTGACGGGCATAGTGACTAGTGATAAAAATGGAACCATGTTGCTATTGCAGGACTAGGTAGTATAAGATTAGAGATGCAACGAATAGTGGCTTGGCGGAATACCGAATAACGAATATCCGGCGAAGTCATTGGCCGAATAGCCGAATATTCGGTTAGAAGTTGTCCCTAAAATGAAGTATATTCGAATTCGAACGCGCGCGTGTGTGCACTGTGCAAGTTGCAACTTGTGTCTTGCTGTAGGCAGTCTTTGATAGAAATGGCGCTTATTCTGCACGCATTGTTGACATTGCGGTGCGTTAGTTTCATCGTGTGTGTAAAAAATTTATTCTTCTCATGTTTCGTACTATCTATGAATAAAAAGGTAGTCTGAAAGATTATACTGATCTTAATAATTGATTACTTGTAATTTGTTACTTTTTTACCCCTCGATTACCGTTATCTGCGTGTTAACGTACTATTCGTTATCCAGCCGAATACTATGCTACTATTCGGTATTCGGCCGAATAGAGAAATTATGACCGAATAGGCCGGATACCGAATAGTGGCCGAATATACGTTGCATCTCTATATAAGATGGTTCATAATCATCTTTTTTTGTGTCCACAGGTCAACAGTTAGTAGGGAAGCCATTATACAACAAAGCCATGACCGAAAAAGACTGGAAGGCACTCGAGACAGCCTTCTCGGAGATGTATGAGGAATACAGGTTGCGGAGAGAAACATTGATCACTAGGTTGGAGTGCACGGTGCAGAGTTTTGAGGTAAGATGTTTTTACAAATATGTTTACAATGGAAAAAATAACTCATTTTATCAGAGGCAGTTTTAGAGGCCGAGCGTGGCGAGAACTGCTAAATGTCGAGCATAAAATGGCTATTTATGCTCAAATTTTCACTTAAGAATGTAGGTTGAGGAGTGAAATATTGATCACTAGGTTGGAGTGTCTACGATGTAGAGTTTTGAGGTAAGAAAGTCTAAATACCTAATCTGATTCTTAAGAGATTGAACTTTAGAGCAAAATACAACCAAGTATTTTTTTATTTTATTTGAATTATATTTTTATCAAGTGAAGCGAGGAGCAAGGCTCGGAAACCGGTTAAATTTCCAAACCGTTATATAAGGACGCCTTGACAGGTTATTCGTATAAAGATACATGCAAATCTCGTCCTTATGGCAAGCGACAAAGTAGGACGTTTGCCGGCCCCTGTCACAAATAGTAGTAAACACATCAAAAGCAAGCAACTGGACTAGTCCTTAACAGGCTAGTAGCGCCATGTACAGATCCGTACAGCGCCATCTACGTTGGGAGTAGGGAGGATATGCCGATTCCAGCTCACTTTAGGTATTTATCTCCCCCTCCCCCCCTCACCCCCCCTCACCCCCCCTCACACCCCTCCTCACACCCCCCCTCACCCCCCCTCACACCCCCCCCCCCTCAACCCCCCTCCCCCCTCTCCCCCTCCCCCCACCCCTCAACCCCCCTCCCCCCTCCCCCCTCTCCCCTCAACCCCCCTCCCCCCTCCCCCACCTTCCCCGCCGCCGCCTCCCCGCCCTCCCCCCCCCCGCCCCCCTCCCCGCCGCTGCCCCTGGCCTGCGCCACTTGGTAGTTCGGCAAAGATCCGTTAGATGGCGCCACTAGCCCCCCCCCCCCCTTCCCGCCGCCTCCCCGCCCTCCCCCGCCCCCTCCCCGCCGCTGCCCCTGGCCCTGCGCCCCTTGGTAGTTGTGCATATATCCTCGCCAGTTGGCGCTACTTTCTATGTTTAAGGTATTTATCTCCCGAGGGAAAACTTCGCTAAAATAGATGGCACCACTTTGTACGTGTACGACAAACAAAAAGTGACGAGGTGGCCTCCAGTGGCGAAGGTCGGATTCGAACCAGCGTCTTTAGCTGACCGGGGCGTCTTTAGCCAGTTAACGTCATGAACCCCTAGGCCACCCCGTCACGGTGAAACTGGTCCTAATTTCTCGTTACTGGCTCAATTTAGGTATTTATCTCCCGACGTGTTGCATCAGCCGCCACCGTGGCGCCGACGGCCACCTGCAAATTCCTACGTGGGCGTCGAGGTCGATCGAGATAAGAGAGAGAATAAGTTAGATTTAAAATATGCATATATATATTTATATGTTTATATATTGGCGCTACTTTGTATGTATCTGACGCCACAGAGCACGTGTACGCGTCAAGGTCCAGGTCGATGGCATCGGCTTGCTCCAGGTGCGGTTGGTTTTGGAGCTTGTGGTCAACAAATATATGGACTTTGTACTTTTCCAACTGCCCAATAAGTTTGTTTTAAAATATGCATACGGGCATATTTGCAAGAGCACATAATATAGAGTGGTTAAAACCGGATAGAAAAATGTATATTTTCTTGAATACCTGGGTATTCGATATTTATCCAGGTACTAGTCGTAATGTTAAACATACATGTTTTTACTTACATTACGGGATGTTTCATGTTAATCTAAAAGTTGTAACTATTTCTAGTTACATCTGGTAACATTTACATCACACTTTTTAGAAAAGGGAGTTTCTAAACCTAAGTATGTCGTTAACTAGCAAAGTCGAGTATATCTGTATGTGAATAATAAATAAATATCGAATATCCAGGTATTCAAGAAAAATACATTTTTATATCCGGTTGTAACCACTCTATATTATGTAATAGGTATTTTTTTAGCTGACCTAATTCCGATTCCTGGTACTGGTGAACTTATTTATACCACGTCGGTGGCAAATACTGTCCGCCTGATGATAAACTGTCACCGTAGCCTATGGATGCCTGCACCTTTAGAATTGTTACACGCGCATTGCCAACACTTTAAAAACCTATACACTGCTTTTTGAATTGGGAATGGGAAATTTCCTATAGCTCGTTGAACAATAATGTGGAGAAATGATCATGTATGCGCAGGTGTGTAGATAGATAGGTATACTGAAATAAAAAAAAAAGTTTAAAAGTGAATGAGTAATTATTTATTTACCAATAATTTAGCTATTTTACAATGTCCCCATGCAAGGGTTTTATTACCATTGTTCAAAATGAATCTCTTTTCATCTTTACCACAGAGAATTTTCTTTCTTCTAATTTGAGTGTACATATTGTGCTTATCACTAATCAAATTATACATGTTATCATAGAGAGTTTTACTCAAGTCTAAACAGGTATAGTATTTATTAAAATTTAACCTACGTACAGCAGCGGCGTTAACACCTTTGTTTTTTTTTATACATTTAATTTCGTTATTGTCATCCGAGTCTAATATATACGCATACATTTTTGCCCTTAACCCAACAAATTCTCGTATTATTCTTCCATTGTTTTCGTCCTTCATCATGCCCACAACCTTTTTATTGACTTGTGGTAAATTATATACGTTGTTTTGAGGCAAATCTGAAGTGTCAAATCTGCTTTGCAAGTCAGGTTTAATGTCTTCGTAAAAGTTATCTGTTTTGATATGATAAACAAAAGAGTCGGTGTCCGTGTATAAAAGGCTTACATTATCACCGTATTTATTTAACATGTAATCATAGTGGAAGTTGTACATGATTTGTTTACTCAAATCTAATACACTAAAACCTACATAAATAGGTTTGTCGTATACAATTATGGTTTTGTTCATTTGCACAGCTACCAGTTCTTCAGAGAAAATAGAGGCACTGTGGAAATTTGGTCTGGAAATGTAACGATCGAGACCATATGTAGGTTTTGTTCGTTGCTTATGTTCGCTGTGCAAAGTATCCCACTGTTTACACAACTTGACATCAACCCTTTTCTCGACATTTTCAATAGTTTTCCCGAATATGGAGTTATTCATGAGTTTAAAGAAATCTTTTTCAAAACTGTTTTTAGCTTGGACTCTCATTTGCGAATTTAAGTCAATATATGATTTTAGCCAAGATGATTGATTGAAAGTGAGAATTCTATGAATTTTCTTACAAATTAACCCTTTTTCAATATATAGTTTGAGGTTAGCATAGTGCACAACATAATTGGTTTTGTTATCGAATGTTAGCAATAACTTTTTAATTTTACCCTCAATTGGTAGTTTGGTTTCAGCACAGAAAGGGTAATCATTATGCAAGTCATGTAAGCTATGTGGATACTCCAAATCTACTTCCAATATATATCCAACATCAGAGTCTATCCGTTGTGTTGATATATCAAACAGTTTAACCTCGTCTTCACTCATCCACCTAAAGTTATCGATTGGAAGCGGGCGTCGCATGGCATCACCGTAAAGATTATTTATATCCAAATAGATGATAAAACTGCTGTCCTGATTCACGTCATAATCATGCATGAATATATTATTGGCCTTAGCATAGCGGTTTGACGCTTGACAGACACCACCTCTTATACCTTTCTTTATAAATTGAATCATTTCATAGTCCGTAAACAATTCTAGGCATACTTCGGTATGTTTCAACATGGCGTCCCAACTCAAACCGGGTGCAGTGACATATTGACACGGATCTAATTCATACGCACCTATACACACTTGTCTAAAGTTTTCAAACACTTCAGCCAATAATAGAACGTCTGTCTTTAAATATAAGTCACAGTATTCACCCAGAGTTGTAATATTGAACGCATCCCAAACATCTTTTGCATGTTGGTAATCCTCATCGGAAATATTTAAGTCCGTGAGGCTGCTATAGAAGGCGGCCTGAGGGGGTAGCGCAGTTTCCTCAAGCCGCCTCCAGTCACTTACATACTCGTAAGGGAAAACTCCCTTACGCGTATGTAACTTCATATATTTCTCACGTTCGTAACAATTATCGGATGGTGGTAAGAAATTTGGTAGTATTTTGAATTGGTCCTGTGAAAGGTTTGAAACTAGTTTATCCAAGCTACTTGACATGAATTTATACGAGTCGACAAACCTTAGACTGTATTCGTCAATCCTTAAATCGAATGAAATATATTTTTCCTTGTTAATGGGAATGCAGGTTAACTTTCCCTTAATCTTGGCTAATTCCTTAATGAATAGATGACAATCGTAACCGCTCAAATTGTGAAAGACGACTGGTATAAACTTTGGTAATTGGTAATTCAAATTACATGAATTGTGTGTTTTGCCTCTAATATTACCCGTTAAATGACAATGATCAATTACATAAGCTTCATCATCTCCAATTTTTTTCTTGCAAATATGACATATATTGGAGGATGTGTTAGCACCGGTGCTGTCGCTGTAATTTTTTTTTGGTGGTACGACTTTTTGCAAGATTTTTATGATTCTATCAGCGTCTTCACGAATGCTCTGTATAAATTTCTCCACACAATCTTCACCGCGATAGATAACAAATTTGGATAAATTATTGTCATATTCACAATGAATATAATAGGAAAAACTACATGGCACATGTTTATGGGTGTTACAAGTAGCACTTGTAGTAGTAGACTTTTCATTATCTAACGGAACTAAAATCGATTCAAAGTCACCATAAATTACAAATGGCACTTTCATTTTATTTTTATAATTTTTGAAACGTAAGTATTTATTATTAGGCTTAGGTAGCTCTACAAGTGTCTCCCCACAACCAATTGCTCGGTGTCGATCTAGTTTATTTTTATTTGCAAAGGGGTGTAAACACCCATCACATATCCATGTTGTTTTTCCATGCTTACTAATTTGCGAACTCACTAAACGAGACAAATTTTTAATCCAACAATAATGTGAAACATCACCTCTCTCAAAATATAACAAATTTACATGATTTTCGCAAGACATTTTCGAAATACGTAGAGGTACAATAGTCAGACCCCTGTCATCCCTTTTCTTATCTGTATCAATACCATATACATTAACACTGATTTTATTTAATTTTTCAAACTTTTTAATGTCCGAGAGACAAACCGGATCTTTTATACCTGTCACGTTAAAAATGTCTGTATAATGTGGGTACGATGAGGGACGATCACTGTTTTTATCAACTGGATAGAGAGCACTAATGATGGCCCAATAAAAACACTTGTTATCACGATTTTTCACGTTAACACATGCATTCTTCGATTGCACCTCGGGTGGCAGTGGTATATATGTAGATCCTTTGAGTGGTTGATATTTGTTAACGTTGACGTTGAGAAACTCAATCTTCTCGAGACCCCAACCGCTGTCCCTTTCGTCGAAATCTTCACATTTTTTGGAAATACACAAGGATATTTGTTCAAAATACGATGGAAAATCCATACAGTCTTTATGCAGAGCCACGTTTTTTGTGTTGAATGACTTTAGATCACGTATCACTTCACCTTCAGCATTGGTTTTCACAAAAGTACCAAAGAGTTCAACATTTATTTTTACATGTTTATGTGTTTTTAGTTCAATGGTAATCAGCTTTTCAAGCGTTTCTCCAATATTCAACAAATACATTTTAGGATCCAAAATGTCTGCACTCCCATTAATCCGGTATGTAATTATTCTGCACTTGAAGGCACTGTCAACAATGTAAACAGCACCGTCGGCAGACTTTTCTTGTGCACAAAGCAGGATGTGGCGGTCACTTTCCGAATGAGATATCAAACAGTTTGATAATACATCTTCGTTACAAAAGTTGCAATGATGTAACAACGCCATGGTGATGCTTCAATTCACTCGCTCAGACAACGGTACGGTCGTGCCGTGAGGCGGGCTGCGGGCAACTAAGTGAGTTGCATCATGCCATGCGCTGACGTCTGCGGTGCGCGGCGAAGCGGGGAAGGGGAGCCTGGCCGGCGACGCGCCATGCGACGCCCACACATGATTTGCACGTGTCGACACAGAGTGACTCATTATTGCATCATCGGGCTTGACTGAGAATGGTTAGAGAAAACGGGGATTTCCCGTCGACCAAACACAAGTGAATGATTACATATCTTCAAGTATACTCTGGTGAACCCACTTTGTGAGTAGAAAAAAAAGACGTAATATTCAATTATTACTGCGCGTTATTACTGTACAGCCTACAATTGCATTGGTGTAGGGGAGGAAGAAAGATAAGGGTTCTATGTTAAAATAAATAATAAATAGGTTAGTTATTGTTTTTTATTTTTATTTTCATGAAACTTTAACCGTTTCAATTGAAAATATAGGTATTACACAAAATATCGGTGGCATAACACTTGATTTCAGAGTCGACAATATCGTTTACATTGCACAAACTACCTATAATATTGCGTGCATGTTGAACATTAGCGGGGTGATATATCTTGAAATGTTTCTTGAAGAAGTTGAGACGGTTTTCGTAGGTAGACTTTATTTTGTTCAAGTATCCGATACGTGCGTTAATACACTCCATAACACATTCGATATGACTCCATTCCATGTGGTTTATCACCAAGGGGTGTGTGTTCATCACCGGTTCATTGTCACAGCTGAGTAAAAGTAACGGTACAGGAGAGATACACATCCGAAGACGATCGCACTGAATCAGCTCTGGTGAAACACACATTGGGCTATGAAAGAAGTTTCCAATGACGTCAACTTTTTCCGCAAACATTGCATTCCATTCTTCACAGGTGAGTTCATAATGGCCATTAAAACTGACACAGGTATGTAATCTGATTTTAGCTTGAATAAACTGCAACTTCAAGTATACATGGATATTTGCAATCGGAGCACTTGCACCAGCAGGACAGCGTTTGAGATTGTAGACACTCTTGCTCAGCTCACAGCAACCATCACCAGCACCGGAACAATCAATCGACGGTGTGTAAGAAGGTAAAAAAATGTTTGAATAATTCATTTTTTAAACGTATTTTCAAAGTTCCAAGACACGTTTACAATTGAGGGTGGTCAATGCTCTACTGAATGATTTTACGTGTGGCACTGGTGAGAGCGTTGTACTCAAACAGTGAATCATTGATAATGAGACAGTATGCCGTGGTGTTGGCAGGTACATTCTCTTTAAACTCCATTTCCAATTTAATATCAATAGCACCAGCTCCCGAGTTGAAGCTGTCACACTGTCTGGACGTGTCAATGACTATTAATGGAGAGTGTGTCTTGTAATGAGCATAATTTACTTGAGGGCTGGTATGATCACGGCTGTAGTACGATCGTTGGAAATTGGTAAATGCGTCATATAAGAGCGCATAGTTGTTTGTTTTAAATTCAGCCGAAAAAGGATCGTATGGATAATACTGTGCGTTCAAATACACCCTGCAATTGGTAAGATTACAATGGTCGAATATACTCATATCTTTGGTCTTGTCGTTCCTGCGTGCCGTTTGGAAACCAACAATGAGATAGCGAGGTTTCTCCAGCTGAGTACTAGTCTTGATGCACCAAATATGACGTTCTGAGGAAGGTAGTATGGGATATTCATACAGTTCCCACGTGCGGAACGCTATCTGAACTGGTATGCTGCCCTCAACATACGACATTAAGCGCAGTTTCTCCTTATCAGATACTTTTATGACTGGCATCCTCCATGTGACACGAGTGATTTCAATCTCACCATTTGGAGTCGGCGGTTTTGGTACCGTATTCGGATCAACGGGTGCTAAATCTAAACAGTTTACATCTATACTGGCGCGATTTAATATCAACTCGTGTTTCCCATTCATTATTACCTTCTTGTAATCCTCGGCGAAACCCAAGAAATGAGATAGTGGTATGGTTAATGTAAACTTGTCATGTATCTTTTTAGCACCAACTTCCCACCCCGCTGTCTGAAGACTATGGTCCATTTCCTTGGTGTATGAGATTAGTCCCTTAATGGTGGATGTGATGCCGCAGTTTCTCGCTCGATCAATCTCCACACCGTTCAATTCATAACGAATGTCTTGAAATAAAAAAGCAGCACCATTGTTGACCAGTAGACAGCCTTTCTCCACAGTGCCTTCCACTAATATTTGACTTTGACTCGGTAGTAGAATTAGATCTTGACGGTTGATACATATGTGGATGTTATCGTTGTTTTTGAAAGAGTCATTATACGGAGTGTATGGGTGAAATTCTATACTTTCTATACTGTCATCGAATAACACCTTCTCACCAATGTTTAAGATAGATGACGAGGACATACTTTGAAACCGATACTCTGTAAAAATGTACTGTTTTCTCTAGTCAATTTCCTTGGTTGTTGTTGTTTTTGTAGTGACTGCCGCTGTCTCTCGTTAATACGACGAGTTGTAGTAGTTCTCTCGACGAGAGCAAGATCTCGACTAGTTGTGAAGGTGTTGTTACCAAGGCTTTTATTGTTATGTATAATCATTTTTTTTTTACTTTTTACGAATATGCAAACGAAGTGCAATGCTTTCACCTCGGAAATTTACCGTATTACCGTGCTCGTTTACAATGCGCAATTCAATGTTTTGTATGCGATTGTTACTCTTCTTGACGGGTAGATATATAATATTGGTAGGTTGTTCAATAATTTGGTAGCCGGGCGGGACGTCAGGTGAAAACTCGTGTAAAACATGTGACGGCTTGTTGTTTACGAATGAGCCCTCCACAATATTGCACTCTATTCTTATAGTGTTTGTAATGATTATGTTAATTGTTTTATCCGACCAATGTGATGTTTTTGCTTTAAGCTTTTTCGCTGAATAACCAAACAATGACCCTATGCTGTTTGGTTTGTCAAAGCGAATATCATACTTTGGCGAGAATATCATACACTTGGAGGTATTGTTATTTACAAAGATATCCACCAATTTTTCACCATCACCTTTAGCCCTCTTTGTCATTTCCTCGTTCAAGAGGTGTATTATACTGGAGAGCTCGTATGAACCTTCAGGAATTGCGATTACATCATCCCCATAGTGAAACATATTATTGCTCTTATCAACATTAGGAATAGTGTTGAAAGTCTTAAAGTACACGAGAGCACACTCGTAAAAACCATCATTGTCCAATTCTAGAGCCGGTTGAAAGTCTACATTCAACACAGGCTCGTTACCGCTCAGACTTATTGTGAATGATGTCATAGACATGATACTGACGGGTAGACGATTAATGTAAGAATGAAACTACGCATGTAATGCTCATTATATTTATTTAAAACAAACGCTTAGCATTGGTACACAGGAAGGCCAAACATAAGTGTCCACAATTTACAGTATTAAATTTCTGTAATCGATTGTAATTATACTCTACTCGCATGTTGCGCTGTTGTTTGGTACTAGCGGAATCATTTATATAATCAATAAACTCTCGAGGTGGTCTCAAATCACCAAAGCTATCAAAATATAGACAATAATTACCCTTTTTCGCATAGGCACACCAATGTGTACCTTCACCCTGCTGAGAGTCTAAATTGATAATACCAGTTTCATAATAGTGAGGTTTCTTTGGGAGATTATCTCGCATGAAAACACCCCTAAAGTAGGGGATTTTCTCTCTACGTGCAAATCTCACAATGTCCACATCGGTGAGAGCTTGACCAATCGGAGGTAAATCTAATTTCTTGTTTTTTTTTTTTTCGCCACTTTTGCAGTTGCCGTTACTGTTGCTGCTGCTGCTGCTGCTGCTGCTTCATTAGCCGGTGTAATGTAGAGTCCCATTCCACGTTTATAAGGTGCTAAATATAAACCTCTACCGACAATCTTGCTTTCATTGTTATTATTATTATTTCTATTCCTGACCATTTCATAAATATTTTTAGCAGCAGTGGTAACACCGCCGGCCAAAGTTCCCGTGGCTGCTAAAGCACCCAGTAGCGGTATCAAAGCTGGTAGGAAACCGCCTCTCTTAGGTATTGGAATGACTCGCTGTTTCTGTTGTCCCTTAACAATTTTCCCTTTAACAAAATGTTTCGCAGCTTTTACACCCACTTTTAGTAGTGTATTAGTAGTTGTATCCTTCTTTTTCGCAATGTGTTTTTTTACAGCATCACGACTTGCTTTAATGACTTTTGATATGGGAATCATACCCATACCGTGTTTAACTTTATATTTCATAATCTTATCTACCGCTAACGCGGCAATACGTTCACCAATTGAATTGTTACCACGCCAACGATTTTCAGCAGCTTTGGCCAATCGCAAATCTGCTTGATGACGTCCCTCCAATGTTTTATCACGTGAGTAGGCAATATCGTGTAATTTACAAGCTTCGTCAAGCGGATTCACACCGGGATCGTTGCGAGCCAATCTCTCCTTCAATCTAGTACCGGGACCGCAATAATTGTAACCGGGTATGTGCGCTTCGAATGGTAGATTATTAATTAAATTATTTATAATACCCCCACCGCTACTATGAGATCGCAGTCGTCTAGGTCGTTTGGGATTATGCTTAACACTAACCCCGCCAATGTGTGTTATCATCTCAAGTATCTATACTTGACTGTGTACGTGAGTATAAAGTATGCCTATATATCTATATAATATTTAAACCTTTGAAATTTGATCATGTATGTGTGTATGTGTGAGTATAAAATACATGTCCTAACGATTTGATACATCACAGTGAAATGAAGCTTAAAAAACAAAACACGTCACTGGCTATTAAAGATTGGAGTGTTGTGCTAGATGATAATGTGAAACCAGCAATGACTCATCGCTCCCTTAAACATGGCTCGTTGCTGGCGAATAACATTAGATGTCTCATCTGTGGACCTTCCAACTGTGGCAAGACAAATGTTCTGTTGTCTCTGCTCTTACATCCGAACGGTGTAAAGTTTCATAATGTTTATCTTTATTCGAAATCATTGAATCAACCTAAATACAAGTTTCTGAGTGACGTTTTAGAGCAAGCGGGTGACATACCGTTTCACACGTACAATGATAAGAGTCAAGTCGTCCCACCGGAGGAAGCTGCGGAGGACAGCGTCATTGTATTTGACGATGTGGCTTTGGAAGATCAAGATGCCATTCGTCAGTACTTTGCAATGGGACGTCATCGTTGGTTAGATTGTTTCTACTTATGCCAGACATATAGTAGGATACCTAAACAGTTGGTACGTGATAATGCCAATCTTATATTGCTATTCAAACAGGACGAGTTGAATTTAAAACATGCCTATGACGATCACGTGAACACCGATATGGGTTGGGAAAAGTTTAAGGAAATTTGTCGCGAGTGTTGGCAGAAAAAGTATACTTTTTTAACAATCGACAAGGAGAGAGACATTAATAAGGGTCGATATCGTAAAGGATTTGACGTTTTCATTATTGTATAAAATTTAGTGTCATCTCCGGTTTATTATCAGTTTTATGTTGTCAGCTACTGAAGAACAACGTCGTTTAATTTATATCCTATCAACATATTAGCATCGGCCGTACCAAAAGCAGCAGCAGCAGCAAAAGCAGCATCAGCACATACACTATAAAATAAAATATGTTTGGTAATAAAAAGTTGAAACGGAAACTCGTAGATTCCATTGAGAGTGTAAAGAGAAAAGTAAAAGCGTTGCGAGCAGATAAAACTTTGCTTGACACTTCGCTAGCTCAAACCTTTGAACCAATTACAAAACCGCTCAATGTTTTAATGACTAAAGCTTTAGAATCTAAAGGTAATAATAATAATGATGACAATGCTAAACCAGCAGTAATGAATAACCCCCAGCTCCCTTTGATAAAGACCTCCACACCATTGTCAAAACATTCACGTAAAAGGAAATATCTGATTAAAACCGAAGAACCCAATAGTAAACTGATTAAGTGGAGTAATAATCTTTTTACAAAAACACAACAGTTTGATGATGCTGCTGATGATGATGATGATGATGAAGATGATTCTAATGATGATGCTGATAATGATGATGATGATGATGAAAGAAAAACAGAGGGAGATGAAGAGTTTAGCGATGCTGAAGATATGAAGTCGGCTCTTGAATTTGATGAAGGTGGTGGTAGTGGTAATAGTAGTATTGATGATCTACAAAATAAATATATGAAACATCTTTTAAAAACATCAAAAATACCATTTGGTGTTTATCTCAAGGATAATAAAATGCATATTGGTAATAGTCGGGTTAAAATCATTGATGACGTGTTACATATTAAAGATTCACGATTCAACCTAACTCCTGGACTGTTGGAACTTATCTTTAAAAGAATACCAAACAAGAATATAGTTTTGAGAAAAGATGTAGAGGATTACAATAATATTTTAGACATTACAAACGCTCATCGTAGAGGATTCTCGCCAAACGGCCAATTGAGTGGAGATAGAAGTGTAAAATATCAATGTTACATTAAACAACCACAAGAATCAAAGAAACATAAAGAAGGTGGATGTTTGAACTCTGGTAGAAGAGATGTATTAACAACTAAAACTTTTTATCCTAAAACTGATTATATCTATTGGGATGATCCCAACGAACTGGTGAGCCGTTTACAGCTTTTGATAGCATCACAGAATGCTGGCAACACCTCTCATTCGAACGAGATCAATGCAATCGTTGAGGAACTGACTGAGAGCGGTATAATTTTAAAGTAAGAAAACAGACCCTCTTCTGTTAGCTGTTTTTAAACCTGTTCTGAGCTGTTATCTAATAAAACAGACATGTTTTGTAACTAAGCCTCTCCCCCCTTGCTACCTTGTTATAAATACCGATGAGGCCTCCCCCATCGTTCACTTTCACAATGCCTCTTAACAAGTTTGGACAATACTTGGGTAGCGAGTCTACAATCCGTGACGACTTGAAAGTGGAACGAGATTTAGTAAATTTTGAAAATAGACGGGTGGCAGGAATTCATAAATCTTTTCTTAAAACTGATGCTATTTGTAGGGCTGAATTGGATGAACAAGTAGTATTTTTAAACACAAAGCTAAAGGCAAATATTAAAGATATAAAAGATTTACGGGTAAAGGTTGAACAATTATCAGCTAGAATTACTACACAAACACACGCACCACAACCAGCCCAAACACCATCAGCAACGGCAATAGCTCCAGGAAAGCGATTGAAGAAAAATGAGTAAAGCTCAAGTGGTCAACGAGATACACAGGTATGCGAGAAAAACATTTCCACGTCGTCGATTCATTCAGAGGGGGCTCGATGACACATGGCAGATTGATCTAATTGATATGCAAAAGTACTCCAAGGATAATAACAACTACAAGTATATTCTAGTGTGTATCGATACCTTTTCCAAATACGCTTGGATGCAACCGCTAAAGTCTAAGAGCGCTGAAGATGTTACAAAGGCAATGAGCAGAATTTTGAGTGAAAACGGGAGAAAGCCCAAGAATATTCAATCAGATGATGGAAAAGAGTTTTTCAATGTCAAATTTAAATCGCTCATGAAACATCATCATATCAATCACTACTCTACCTATAGTGTCATGAAAGCTTCCATAGTGGAAAGGCTAATTATAACCTTAAAACATTGTATTTGGAAACAATTTAGCATGAATGGTTCCTACAAATGGATACAGCTGACAAGTGAAGTGGAACAATATTACAATAACAAACTGCATCGTACTATCGGTATGGCACCGGCGAGTGTGAATAAAAACAACTCTAAACAGTTGTTACATAAAGTCTACAATCACATTAAAGTCAAACCACGTGCCAAGTTCAAGGTCGGTCAACATGTGAGAATTAGTAAATATAAATCCACTTTCGCCAAAGGCTACACCGGCAATTGGACTACGGAAATATTTACAATAACTAAAGTGCAAACTACTAATCCAGTGACCTATTTACTTCAAGACGCTAATCACCAACCCATCTCTGGATGTTTTTATGAACAAGAGTTGCAGAAAACTAAACACAATGACATTTATCTAGTGGAAAAAGTTTTAAAGCGTCGTGGAAATAAAGTGTATGTAAAATGGCTTGGCTTAAATGAAAAAAGTTGGATAGAAAAAGATAACATTGTGTAACTATTTTACTCAATAAATATTCATTTACTCCAAATCAATGAGGTTTCACTCAATAAAACATTCCTATATTCAGTAATATGAATTTATTATTAATACGTGTACATTAAAACATTTACATTCGCAGCGAGCTAACAATTTAAAATTAAACAATGACAAGGAATAAATGCATCATCACCTTAATATGTACGAGCATTCTTACATTTAGGTTCACATTCATAATCACCGGAAGCTATTATGTTTGGACCTAGCACACAAAATATTACATTGATTAAATAATTAAAAGATTTAGTATTGAACACCACGCGTGAAAATAGTTCCGCTGTAACGCCACCTAATAACGCAATCCAGTCTTGATAGTTGATTTGAGCATCTCCCACTATCTCTTCTACGTCATCGTTTAAATCGTCCCACATTACAATTAACGGGTAAATATGACAATCGTCATGGTGACCTTCGATATACAATCGTTTTAACAATCTCGCTACTTCCGCTCTAAATGTGTGAAATGGCATGGGGAGGCGCCATCTATTAATCAGAGTATTGTTCTGGAACGCTTTTATCCACTTGCTTTTACATCCTTGATAAAAAGATTTCATTTCATCGCTCGTATCGCTCTCAGAAGCGCTCTCTAGGCAGTTTGTTTTTCCCTTGTCCCCATCGTCTTGTTTTAACAGTGCCTTTGCTGTTGCCATCGGTTGTGGTCCGGGTGACGATTGCGAAGTGGAGCTGCTACAGCCACCGTCACAGCCGCCGCCGCCGCTTGTGGTGGTGGACAACCAGCACTGGCAGCACCAAGTGGTGATGGTATTGTTGTCGGCTGGGGAAAATATAATAAAAATATTGTTATTATTTATATTAAAAGTCAGCAAGTGTTCCTAATTGAGAACATAAGGGATAGGTCGAAAGTGATAGATTATTTAAACTACACAGACAGAACAGAGGTGAAATACTCAAATGTTAATGTGAGTATAATACAACTATACCTACATTTGGTATGTGATGAAGCTTGTGGATCCATGATTTCAACGCAATATTCGTTGTGACACTGTAGTGGGAATATGGTTCAACATGCTCTTTTATAGCAGAAAAATTCAGTGGAGGGGTGGGGTGTAGACGGGCGGGGCGCATGTGGTAAAGAAACGTGTGAAACGGTTCTCATGAACTATATGAAAAGAGGAAAAGATTTGTTTGTTAAGTTATCGTACAGGAAACGAAACTACATTATTTTGTAATAATTAAAATATAAATATATGTACTTACCTCAACTTTCGGTGCAAACTGAATCATCTTTGTCGAGCGAGGTCAAATGTAGTCATTTACATTATTGCTCAACGAGCTATAGGAAATTGGCATCGATACATGCGAATTTCACATAACGCCTAGTCTCACTACGATTGCATATATAGTCGAGAAATTAGGACCAGTTTCACCGTGACGGGGTGGCCTAGGGGTTCATGACGTTAACTGGCTAAAGACGCCCCGGTCAGCTAAAGACGCTGGTTCGAATCCGACCTTCGCCACTGGAGGCCACCTCGTCACTTTTTGTTTGTCGTACACGTACAAAGTGGTGCCATCTATTTTAGCGAAGTTTTCCCTCGGGAGATAAATACCTTAAACATAGAAAGTAGCGCCAACTGGCGAGGATATATGCACAACTACCAAGGGGCGCAGGGCCAGGGGCAGCGGCGGGGAGGGGGCGGGGGAGGGCGGGGAGGCGGCGGGACGGGGGGGGGGGGGGTAGTGGCGCCATCTAACGGATCTTTGCCGAACTACCAAGTGGCGCAGGCCAGGGGCAGCGGCGGGGAGGGGGGCGGGGGGGGGGGGGGAGGGCGGGGAGGCGGCGGCGGGGAAGGTGGGGGAGGGGGGAGGGGGGTTGAGGGGAGAGGGGGGAGGGGGGTTGAGGGGAGAGGGGGGAGGGGGGTTGAGGGGTGGGGGGAGGGGGAGCGGGGGGAGGGGGGTTGAGGGGGGGGGGGTGTGAGGGGGGGTGAGGGGGCTGGAATCGGCATATCCTCCCTACTGTTGGGTATCAAAGTTGCGGCTACAATTTCCTTTGCTCATAACTAGGGAATGCTAACCGGTTAACCGGTTAACCGGTTACCCGGTAATTTGACCAACATTACAGTCGGTAAAATACCGGTAATTTCCAGCCGTAACCGGGAATTTACCGAACGTTGTATAGGCAAATAAAAATGTAACAACCTGTTGAATTAGCCCATCTATGTCTTCGTACTTACAAAAAAAAAACAATTACTACGGTTTACGATTACGAAGAGACACTTAAAATACTTACTTTTCTGCATCTTATGATCTCGTCGGAGTGAAACTAGGAAGCAATGTTTTGTGACAAATGAGTGGTCGCTAATCCCTCGCCCTTTCCCTTCTCGCCACCCCTACCCGACCCGCCTTACTATGTTCAGTGTCCTTTGTTTTAGTCTGTAGTGTCCGACAAGTGTGGAATGCGAAAGAACATTTTCTACCGCTGGTTACTTGTGTTCAAGATATCGTTCACGAATGTCTAAGCAACGTTCTAATTAACAGAATGATCTGATGATGACATGTTCCTGATTCCAACTCCTATCTTAATAGCCCGGTAACGATTTTAGAGCAAACATTTTAAATTGATAGATTTAGTCGTTGGAATTGTACACCTTTTGTTACGTAATATCTAAATAACAAGTATTGGTTTCTATTAGCACGTTTTTTCATCTTGCCTTTTAATAATGAGGTCGCAAGCGTGCATCCCCGGTAATAGGTGACGAGAAGGGATAGTTTTTAAAAATTCATATAAATTATGGTAGTAAATTATACAAAATGATGTATAAGAACAGTTTCAGCAAATGTTGTAGATTGTTTAAGTATCAAAATTACGTTGAAATTAAGTCAATTTTCAGAGAAATTGTCACTTATTTTGAAGTAATTTCTGGAGAAAATTTATTTCGTCTAACTTTCATTTACACTACTTCAAATTTATAGTAACAAAAATGTAGTTTATTAAAGTTGAAGTACAGGATATGTGTAATACAAAATTACCATTTTTAGCAGTCCAAACTTAACGAAATTTACAAATAAGATTGACAAAATCACTGCTTTTCGCGCGTTTACCTAAACGTCGATCAGAAAAAAAATTCATTACTAATTAAGTGAGTCTGTTTTAAAAAAAAAAAATTATAATCAAAGATAACAAGACGTGCTAAAAGAAACCAGTACTTGTTATTTTTAATAGTTAACAAAAGGTGTACAATTTCATGCGCTTAATCTATCAATTTGACATTTTTGCGACTAAAATCGATAACGGCCTCTTAAAGTGCAATTTTAAAGTAACTAGTGTTAAAATGATATGAAACTAATCTTGCTGTTAATTTTTTATTTCTTATATTTACTAGATTTTAATGAATGTTGATTACGGTTTTAGTTACTTTAATAACAATATTATATTGATAGATGTGTAAATGCAAACTTGTATGACATTTAAATGACGACTGTCACTCTTTAGTTATAATTTTTGTTACCCTTTGATGACTGCGATTTTTAAAGAATTAAAAAAGTTTGATGTTACTTATTTAATGTACAAGTTCATTTCGCTTTGAAATGATACATGTTTGATTTTTTATTTAATATGATTAGTAAATATATCTTGTTTAATGTTTATAGTTTATTTTCATTATTTTGTTTTGTCGATGTTTCTATAACGTGCTGTTGATTACTTTTAAAGGTTACTGACGAAAATAAGGACACAATCAATAATAATGCAAAATCAATGTTTTTTATTTCATAAACGTATAACCGGTAATTTACCGGTTAACCGGTTAGTGGGACCTCGCGTCGGTAAATTACCGGTAATGAAAAACGCCCGGTTATTGCATTCCCTACTCATAACCAAGACTCGGAACCGGTTTTAAAAATAGCAGTTATTTCACTTTTACTCCGAACTTTCATAAGAAAGCGATTGTTCTAAGAACTTTATTGTAACCTAAATAAACCGGTTTATTCGGTATATCCGGCAAGCGACGAGACGGCTGGTCGGCCTGGTGGTGTGCCGCATAGACAAAGACAGTGACATTGGAAGAAACCGGTTTTTACTGTTCAAAACCGGTTAATATGAAAACTATGGAAATGTTCTCCTACAAACCGGTTTAAAAATAACGGTAATAATAACGAAACCGAAATTTTACGGTTTGGAAATTTAACCGGTTTCCGAGCCTTGTTCACAATCATTTAATGAAACCTTTTTTTTCAGTGGTCCGAACGTCTCAAAACGAAGAAAGACGTCATCCAATCCGCATACCGGCCGAAACGTGACCAAATGAGAATGAAACCCGACGTCAAACTGTCGGATTTCCTCGCTGCCAGGACCTCGTTGTTGCAAGTGGAGAAAACGTCAAGCGCGAGCGTCAGGAAAAATACACAGAGCGACGTTAACAAAGTTATCATTGGACAGGTATGTTAAAACACATCCACCCATCATTCATCCATCTATCCATCATACCATCCACCATCTATCATCCATCCTTCCATCCATCCGTCTTTAAAGTCATCCATCAATCAATCCAGCTATTTATCCATCCACCTATCCATTATACTATCGCCCATCTATCATCAAAACTTCCATCCATCCGTCTTCAAAGGCATCCATTAATCAATCCAGCTATTTATCCATCCACCTATCCATTATACTATCGCCCATCTATCATCAAAACTTCCAGTCATCCGTCTTTAAAGTCATCCATCAATCAATCCAGCTATTTATCCATCCACCTATCCATTATACTATCCACCATCTATCATCCAACCTTCCATCCATCCATCTTTAAAGTCATCCATCGATCAATCTAGCTATTTATCCATCCACCTATCCATCATACCATCCACCATCTATCATCCAACCTTCCATCCATCCATCTTTAAAGTCATCCATCGATCAATCCAGCTATTTATCCATCTTTTCATCCATTCATCAATCATTTATTTCTTTTCAACACACTTGCTCGAAAAAGATCTTATTTAATGCAGGTGTGCTGAAGGACAAAGGCCTATTTTGTTCCTGGATTGTGAAAAAAAAGCTGTCAACTCCCTAGGGAGTTATAGCTTTTTTTTTTAAATTATGTCACTTATTCATACAAATCAAGTAGCATAAATGAATTTTACTTTTAAAATACTGACGTTTATAATTAAATATTTTTGTTTATGTTTAAAATTATTTAATTTCATTAATTTAACAGCCGTTTAAAATATTTTTACATAATTTTCAATTGTGGCTGAATGCCGAATAGGTCTGTGCCTTCGATGCCTCATCTACCAAGAAATGACAAAATGGCGGACGAATGTTGATATGTCACCGTATTTGATAATTATTTCGCTTAAAATTTAGTTTTTTCTTCGCAAGTGTGATGAAAAACATTGTGTGTAACTCCGGGGGTAAGAATATTGCAAACTCGGGTCTTTAATTCCCTTCAGCCTGCCGCTGTCGGGAATTACCACCCTGGTATCCAAAATTTCACTTACCCCCCTCGTTGCACAATGTACTATAGTCTATCGTGTCCTAACACTAGGCAAAGGCTTTCTCTTCCACACATCTCGGTCTATGGCAATATTAGACCAATCTTTTCAAAAAGGTATGTATGTATGTATAAACTCTTTATTGTACAGAAGACAAAATATAAATATGGCACAGGATTAGCAGTACAAAGGCGAACTTATCCCTTTAAGGGATTTCTTCCAGTTAACCTTTGAGTAGATGAGAGTTGATGAAGAATGGTAGACAAATATAGCACTGAGTACAATAGACTAGAGGAAAGTCAATAAAATTATAAAAGAGGGCAAAAAAAATAAAATAGAAGTAATAGTATAACAAATATTATATTAATACAGAAATAAGTCAAATAAGTTAAATCTGGTCAGATAGCCACAGCTTCTTTAACTCCCCTTAAGCGAAGCTACGGACCGCGATTGCCTTAAGGAGGTAGGCAACTCATTCCAAAGCTGAACCGCTCGTGCCGCAAAAGATTTACCATACGCACGAGGTTTGTGATGAGGTGTTGCTAGTGCAAGATTGGCACTCGATCGAAGGCGATGGCCACTACCGTCTGCCATAAATTTGAATTTTTGTAAGAGATAAAGAGGAGAAGAAGGAATAAAAAGAAGACGTCAAGGCGGTCCTTCGAGGCCTACCTTCACATGTTACATACCCTAATAATTATTCTAGGTCCCCGACCGCGGCGGGCGCCCCCACGAGGCGCAGCCGCCGCCGCCCGAGATGCCGTCGTGGCAGCAGCGCTCCTCCGGCCCGCAGGTAAACGTTCACTGTCTCTAAATAAATAAAAATTAAATAATTTATTTCAGATATACCAACCCATAAGACATTACGAAATGCAATTCAAATATATTTTTTATGATGTATTAAAAAAAACTACTTACTAGTTCTCGTTCAAACCAATTTTTGGTGGAAGTTTGCATTTTCATTCTGTTATTTTAGAAGTTACGGGGGGGCACACACATTTTACCACTTTGGAAGTATCTCTCGCGCAAACTATTCAGTTTAGAAAAAATGATATTAGAAACCTAAATATCATTTTTGAAGACCTATCCCTATATAGATACCCCACAAGTATAGGTTTGATGAAAAAATTTTTTTTGAGTTTCAGTACAAAGTATGGGGAACCCCCAAAATTTATTGTTTTTTTTTTCTATTTTTGTGTAAAAATCTTAATTCGGTTCATAGAATACCTCTACTTACCAAGTTTCAACAGTATTAGCTCTTATAGTTTCGGAGAAAAGTGGCTGTGACATAATCGGACAGACAGACGGACATGACGAATCTATAAGGGTTCCGTTTTTTGCCATTTGGCTACGGAACCCTAAATACAAAATAAATACTTCGTTATATGGCTGTATCTCCTATACCGTGCGTCGTAGCGCAAAGATAATCAAAGGGTTGTCGGCCTTATAACTATCCGGTCTATATGTACTTGGCTGGCAATGCCTTACTTCTCGGCCTCTGTAGTAATGTACTATTACTGTATAGGGACCGTGCGCGTTGGAGGTTCTGCCATCTTGTGGGCTACATCGGAACAATAAACATCACATTTACGCCTCGCGCCAAAAATCTGACGGCTCCTGTGCTGCCTCCTACAGTTCATGCACGTTCCCTATACAGTGTTTTACAACAGTACGAAGTCGCAGAGGAAGTTTTTTACAAGAAGTGTTCTATCAGATTACACTAACATGCATAGTAGATGGCAAAGCCCTAAAACTGTCATAAAATGCACATATAGCTATCGTAACTAGCAGGCTCGGAAACCGGTTAAATTTCCAAACCGTTATCATGTACTTGGCGCAAAACATTTTCATTACAGTTTCGCTGGAAAAACCGTTATTTTAAAACCGGTTTTTATGAGAACAGTTCTTGTCTCTCTGAGAACCGGTTTCTTCCTATGTCGGTGTCTATATTTACGCGGCTCACAACCAGGTCGGCCGGCCGTTTCGTCGCTCGTCGAATATACCGGTTTTTTTAGGTAAATAGTTTTTAGTAAAACATTTTTTAGGAAATAAAGTTCTTAAAACGTTCGCATTCTTATAAAAGTTCGTTGGAAAACCGAAATAAACCAGTTTTTACCGGTATTTTATAAACCGGTTCCGATTCTTGTTTAAAAGAGAATGAGAATGTAACTGGCAACGAATGACAAGAAAAAGTAGTTTTACCTACCCATTTGTTTATCAGGGTGGTGGCGGCCGCGGCGGTGGAGGCGGCATGGGCGGTGGTGGGGGCGGGCGCGGGGGCGGCGGCGGGGGTGGGCGCGGCGGCCGCGTGCAGGGCGGGTACAACCAGGGGCAGGGCGATCAACGGTAACTATTCATTCATAGATTTATATCATGCGTATTTGTATATTATATTTCAAGGTCTATACTCTGTATCTTTTATATAAATACTCTAAAGATACAGAGTATAGTAAGGGCGCAGTCGGATGAGAACAACGCGCGCGCCGCCTCGGCTGAGGCACGTCTACACTGGCAGCTTTGTGCGCGAGGACATTGCCTCGCGCGTATTCGCCCTGTGTGGACCCGCCTAACAATTTGACAAAATGTTTGATACCGAACACATGTATGTGTTTCTTTGTAACCAGGAAATACCCCAGTAAAGCTAATAATAGATAAACTTTTTTGTTTAGACTGGTGGATTGCATATAAAGTTCTCTCTCCCTCCTGGTCGCATAACAAATTTTGTCATATTTTTAATTTATGAAAATTATGATTAAAATTGTAAGTCATAAAAATCTTTTCAAAATTTTTCCTGAACATAACTGGGTTTTTGTCAGAAATGAGTCATGTCATAATTTTTATAGTCATAAATTTAATTCACATAAAATTTAAGGTTAGGTTTGTTAAATAGTTCACTAAATATATAACTGCTATGTAATTCATCAAATATTATGGCTAAAAACGTATGACACAATATATTATGACTTTTCATTTGTATGCGCAATGATGATTATGACACAAAGTTGTTATGCGTATCAAAGATATGACTTAAACTTTTATGCAACCCAATTTTTTCTATACCCATAGTACAACTTTTGTTTATTACATGTTGTTTTAATTTATTTACTCCTATTATTATATCCCTTTTTATGTGGTTTGAGACCTTATATTATTTTCAGACCCCAAACGAGCCCGGCACCCTTCAACCAGAACCAGAGCCGCAACTACCAAACCTACGAGGTCCCTCCCGGCGGTTACAACAACAACCAGAACTACCAGAGTAACCAATACCAGGTACAGTCATAGTCACTCATGATAGAATTTTAAAATAGAGGTGGATTGTCAAAGAAAGCTTTGTCATCATTATCTCAGCCATAAGACGTCCACTGCTGAACATAGGCCTCCCCCTTGGACCTCCGCATGTACCGGTTGGAAGCGACCCACATCCAGCGTCTTCCGGCGACCTTAATAAGGTCGTCTGTCCATCTTGTGGGTGGTCGGCCTACGCTGCGCTTGCTAGTCCGTGGTCTCCACTGGAGCATTTTTCGACCCCACCGGCCATCTTCTGCGTGCAATGTGGCCTGCCCATTGCCACTTCAGCTTGCTAATCCGGTGGGCTATGTCGGTGACTTTAGTTCGTCTACGGATCTCCTCATTTCTGATTCGATCGCGTAGAGAAACTCCGAGCATAGCCCTCTCCATAGCTGGTTGAGCGACTTTGAGGTTCGAGATGAGGCCGATAGTGAAAAGCCACGTTTCGAAAACTTTGTAGTCACAGTAAATTTGCTGCCATCTTCCGACACATGATTAAAACTTTTAGAACGCCATTTGACTTTGATTCTTATAGGTATGTGTTAAATTTGTTAAATATCAAAAAATGGCGCCATCTACTAGAGGTATCTTTGACTTGATGAATGATATTTTTCAGGGACCTACTCAACGCTCGGAAACCGGTTAAATGTTCAAACCGTTATCATGTACTTGGCGCAAAACCTTTTAATTTCGGTTCCGAAAACCGTTAGTTTTAAACCGGTTTTTAGGAAAACATTTCCATAAAGTTCTTGACAGATTAACCGGTTTCGAAAAATAAAAACCGGTTTCTATATATGTCGGTGTCTTTGTTTAGGCGGCGCACCACCAGGCCGGTGCGCCGTCTTTTTAGGTTACAATTATATATATATTATTTATTTATTTATTTTTATTTAATCTTTATTGCACATAAGAAAAGACACTGTACAATAGGCGAACTTAATGCCGTAAGGCATTCTCTACCAGTCAACCATTAGGCAAAGCAGATAAGTTGTAGGCGGTGCAAAAACATGAGGTATATATAGGTGATACAATTGATACATGTACGAACACAATACATTCATAAGAAATACATAAACATAAACATACATATATATAAATAATATTGATACAAATACATATACTTACATATATATATATATATATATATATATATATATATATATATATATATATATATATATATATATATATATATATGAAATCAGATGAACTTACAAAGCAGAAACATTAAGATTTTCCAGTACTGTCAGCAAAGTGCTCACTTAAGGATTGTAATAATATAACGTTTTTTGCGTGATTTCTGCATGAGACAAATTATATCAATTTAGCGCAAACGAATATTTGAAAGTAGATAGATGCGCATATATTTATGTATTCATAGTGTATAATGACTTATAATACGCAATAATAAAACGCAATCGTTTTTTGTATGGAAAGCGAACCACCTTATGAAAACACGCCATTAGATTTATCAGTGTTTACAAATATGTGAACATCTCACTATTGTCAAGAAGTCAGTGCGTAATCATTCTTACAAGACTTGTAAAAGCGCCCTTAAAGTCTACAGAATAAAGCTCATTTTTGCTTTTGATTTCAGGGCAGCCAGGGTTACCAAGGCCACCAAGGCGGCTACGATAGCCAGAGCAGGGGATATGACAACCAGAGAGGTTATGATAACCGAGGCGGTGGTGGTAGTTATCAGAACCAGGGCGGTTACCAGAATCAAGGTATGGTGTATTAACTGCATAACCAAACTTAGAATCAATTTAGAAAGTTTGTATAACTTTGTATTTTTACTTTATACTTTATTTATATGTGGAGTAGCTAATGTATTTTAATTAATATGTTGTAATTTTAATTTCTTTTTTTATGTTATTTGTGCTAGTTATGTAAGTTGACATTATTATTATTACCAATATTAAATAAACACACCTAAAAAAAAAAAATTTGTAAAGAACGTTAAATAAGTTTTTAGCAAAAAAATCATTTTATGGTAGAAGCTTTTATCGTTGACTGTACTATTATTTCCACAGGCAATTAATACTCATCGATACAATTCTTAAAACCCCAAACAATTTAGGTCCCATGACCACCTGCTGTCTCAATCATCAGATCAGCTCCATGTCATCATAATATTGCATTGTCATCCGATTTACATATGTATGCAACATTGTAGCTCAATAGGAAATCGGGAAGTGGGAACAAGCTAACAGGGCACGTTAAATAAAAGCTTGTAAAAAGGACAGGTTACCGGTTCGTTGCAATTTTTATTAAAAGTATTTTTGGGTAATACGTGTTTCACTGTGCGGCGGGAATGTTTTCTTGTATTTATAACTTTGTCTATTGTAAAATAATTACCAAACTATGAATTAAAAATAGAAGGTAAGCTTCAAATGCGCTTAGAAATATTAAAATAGTATTGGTTTTTATAGTTTTAACCTGTTTTTTGGCTAGTGTAAAACATTCCCGCACCGAAAACCCCGGGGTATGCTCTTAAAACAAAAAATGAATTAAAAAAATTGGAATATAGTATATTATTATTGATAAACTTAGTTTGATTAACAAATACAAAAAAGAACTGAATCGACAAAATAATAATTATCACAATTGATCACAACATTTCAAAAATCAGTTTAGAAATGCTACCCACAGGCGGGGAGGACAACTAAACATAAGAAAACATTTTGGCACAAGTTGAAACTGACACGCTTAGCTCGAGCTTCACACTCGCTTAGTCAATCAAAAATATAAAATTCAAAATAAATAATTTCAATTTCAAGTGCAAAAAAAAATACAAAAGTAGTTAATATCTGCATACACGTTCGGGGATCGAACCCGGATCGTCGCTGCTACCACCTTATTTGTGATTTGGTATCTTGACTTGATTTTTATATGTAAGTACTTAAACCATTTTCAGCTTGAGTTTTTGTTTTCATCTAGGTGGCGGTGGCGGTGGCTACAAAACCTACCAAACCCAATCCTACCAGAATCAGGGGTACCAGAGCCAAGGGTACCAAGGGAGGGGGTACCAGAACGAGCACGACGACCGCACCGAGAGGAGGGGCGGAGGGGGAGGGGGAGGGAGGGGAGGGTACGGGGGGAGGGGGCGGCGCTAGAGTTCATTGGAAGGTGTTTGATAGCAACGTGGTAGTTTGGTTTAAAGTCTTAATTTATTCAGTTTCATTAAAAATCACCTGTTGCATGGTGTTCGGCGGTTTTAAACAAGTTAGAAAATTCAGGGACAAATCATGCTGTCCCTTTCTAACGTATGGCACTATCCCTTTCGGCTATTCGGGTTGTCAATATTTAAGTCATTATCTGGTTGTGCACGCGAAGGGTCGTCAAATTGTGCCTACCCTAATAATTGCTCTGAGCAACGCTGAACCGAACGGAGACGAGAATGCCCGAAATGATCAGTCTCGCCCCCCTAATATTGCTCGATTTAATATTAATCGTGCCCCAAAGTTTGTCAGCAGAAATAGATATTTGTTTCGTGGTAATTGAATTGTCAAAGATCAACTTTCCACCGGACCTTTGTCATTGGATTATATATGATGCTGGACAGCGCCATCTATCAAATTCTAGATGTGTCGAATTTGAATACAATCAATCAATTTGAATGTTTGAATTTGAATCATAAGTTTTCAAGTACCTAATTTTAATTATTACTGTTTGCTATCAAATGACTTTATAATAAACTAATTATACTTATTTAACACCTTGATCATTAAATGAATTGTTAATCTCAAAATGTTTAGTGATTATTTGATTATTAAGCTAGACTTATCGAATGCGAAAATAAACATTTTTAGGCATATAAAATACATATACTAAAACAGCAGAGAATGTATGAAATTTGTATGAAAACTGCCCATTCACACTTTGCATTAAATCAGCTATAAATAATTACAATAGAAATATATACACAAGTTATGTATAATCATGTACAACTCAATAGAACATACTTTGTTGTATGTATTGTTATTTTTTTTAATACACTAAATTAAAGACTGTAAAATGTGTTTGTATTTTATTTCAACCTTCTAGAATACACACGGTAGTGTGTCCAGCCAAGTGAAGAAAAAAAAACTTTTTTTTTCGGTCATTTGGGCCCTCTACACACTTCTCTGATACCATCGCCCACACTATTAACTGTCCATCGCTGGACCTTATTACGAAAGAGATAGTGTCCACCTATTAACAGTTAAAAGTGTTGCCGTTTATATAATGTAGGTATAACGTTACATTTCGGCATTTCATCGATCGATTGATTTCGTTGTACCTACAACTTAACCGGCTAATGTCCTAAAATCGCATGCGATAAATTTCAAGGTCTGCAGAGGCGATAAAAGTTACAAAGGTCAATAGTGGTAAGACCATTGAATAAATAATAAGAACGGTTGGAGGGTCTGCCATCTTGTGCCCTGAATCGGAAACATAAACATGTACATTGACACTGACGCTGCTGCCTAAGCAAGTGCTGCCATCTACCGTTCTCGTACGGTTTTATGTGCATAGTAGGTTTTGCCATCTTGTTGGCTACATTCGAAGCATAAACTACACCTCGCGCCAAAAATCTGACGTCTCCTGTGCTCCCCCCTACAGTTTATGCACGCTCCCTATTGGAAGCGTGCAAAGCGGGTGGTGGGGGAAGCCGGAACGATCATAGCGCTTGATGTGGCCAAATATGGCAAATATGCTACGTGTGTTTCTGTCAATTCCCATACTATTCCGTTATTTTGTTCACGTTTTTTGCTTTAAAATCATATTTACCATAAAAATAGTGGACGAAACAGTAATAGTAAACTTTATATATTTCCAACATTGAGCTAGAAATTAGGCTTTTATATCATATAGTATTATTCCAGGCTTACCAACGTAACGGCTAAACATTTTATCTAGTCCGTGTCAACGCAGTTTTGCTTGGATGTTAATAAAATAGTATGACTAATACAGTGTACCAACATTAGGTAATTGTAATATTAGTTATAATGACAGTTAGGCGGCCGGTACACTTGTAAGTTTTACTTACGTAAGTAGGGACCCAGCGATACTATAGAGTGAGAGATGAATATCATTATCTCATTCTAACAAATAGCTTTGTCCTTACTTACGTAAGTAAAACTTACAAGTGTATCTCAAGCCTTACTGAAAGTCCGTCAGAAACAATTTTGGCACAAACGTTGTGACAAGCGAAAGAACATCTGTTTTAACATAAAATGAGTTGATTAAAACCTATGAAGAAGGCAAAACTTTTATACTTGAAAGCATCATACGCGTCCCCAGGAAGAGGATGACGAAGTGGGCCATCAAAACATAATAAAATATATATTTTTTCACTGAATTTGTAACGAAACAACGACGAAGAAAATTAACTGAATATTTTATTTTATATTAACAGATAATTTTGACTATTTTCAGTAAAGCAAAAGTCAAGTGTGTTTAACATTAAAAACGAAAAGATTTCGCACATTGGTAACTGTATTTTATAGTAAACATTTTTAAGGAATAATCTTTATTTTGTTGAGCTCATTATTTGACAGCTCCCCAGTAGTTGCGAACGCTAAGCGGCGCTGCCATCGTGCACGCTCCCAATAGTACTACCGTACAGAAACAACACATACAATGACATGACATGAGTTAGTCTGTTCGGAAAGAGAAGAGTCGTGGAATTTATGGGGCCCAATACATTCCACGACTCTTCTCTTTCCGAACAGACTCTATATCTATGGCTTATAGTTTATACAGCTCCAGCTTATAAAACAAACGAAATAGAGCAAAGACAAGTTTTGTATGAAAACCTTTACCTCATTGTTTTTTTAAAACTTTGGAATCTGAAGCGACAAAAACTACTTACAGGCATACATATACCTCATCCTATTGTAAGTACAAAGTTTCGGAGCAATCTAGCTAGTCATCTTAAAATGAGAGCGTAACTACGTGTGTGGAGGTCCGAGCTTGCTGCGGACTCTTATGGAAAGTAATTAAAGGTTTTATAAAAAAAAAAACATTCACATTTAAACTTCCATTTATTTACACAACATCATAATCCCTGTTTATTTGTGTAGCTAACTTCAATACATAATTCAACTGCATTTCGCAAACTCTTGTATTTCCAACCGTATCTCTTCAACATAAAGTCCACCAACCAAACCACCAAAGTTTCGAAACGCAAAAGCGTCATAAGACCTTGCGAAAGTCAGTCGACGTACAAAGTGATTATTTCAAAAATATCAACAATACCAATCAAAAACTATCCTTATATATATCGTGTATAAGGTTCAATATTTCAAATCATTGGACTTAGGCTTTCATAAGACAATTCTTTTTTTAGTTATTGTAAACTTACTTAGTTCACATAGTTTTCGAGTTGTTTTTCTTTAGTGAGTCAATCAAATTTTTAGTTTCGTTTAATGTCTCCTAGCTCACTCCACATTATTTTTCACCACATTATTAATACAATTAATTCACATTATTGTTTGATATTTCTTTAGCATGATACTTAGATATGATATTTTTTAACGATTCTATACATCTCAGTTGTCGCCAGGGTCACGAAAAATTTGATTGATTCAAAAAATCTAATGGAAAATAGGTCTCGGATGAAACGAATGTTGACTTACTTCTTCCGCGTGGGATTGGGTTATTTGTGTCATTTCCATCCAATCAATTTCAAAAACTCGAGTAGCCTACGCGTAGGTAATTGAAGTACCTACATGCACCAAAGAAGGCCCATCATTATTGTTATCATGTTTAATATGAACTTACAGGTTTTGTCTATGGTATAAGCGAACTTGGACGCAAAATTTGAAACTATTGAGACTTATAAAACTATGAAATTTTGAAAGTAGGCAAGTTTTTAATCGGACCATCTTTAGTGCAGGTAGTCGCACTCGGTTATGGTTGTTCAATATTTACGCTATGGAATGTCTAATTTAACTAGAACCCTAAATGACGCAACAATCACGTTTTTACCACCCAGAATTCTTCATCTGTTCTGTCCGAGATCTATATTTTATATGTGTATAAATTCATAATTACTTTCTGAAGTCGATTAAAAAAAAAAAACGGAAACTTGCTAATTTAATAAAAAATAGTTACTCTATAAAATGATGCTATTAAGGTGTTAAAAAAATCTATAGAAATCGTGGTCATCGTGGAGTTTCTACGTGATGAAATTGACTCAATTCTCTTAGGTTCATAAAATTGTCTTCCAAATATTGACTTTATTTCTGAATAGATAAGTAAATGAAGAAGTTTTGGAAGACTGGGGATAATATCGTACAGTCTTTGGTATTATGGGACACTACGGTCAAATGGGTTATCTCCCAAAATCTATCAAAATCATTATAATAACAAAAACATATTTTGAACAAACAAAAACAAATGTGACGATGCAATTTGATCTAAATGACAAGGGATCATAGAATAAATATGTCATATTTTTTGGGTATTTTGTAACGCATGAAACGTAGTATAAGATTTGTCTCCTTGCTCACGGGACAGAACTATTTTCATAAACAGTGTAAACTCCATATAACGTCGACATTTGTTGGTTATAGTTGCTTTATTTCAATATTAATTTCTCTCTATTTAATGAAAATTCTTTATAGCGTCAAAGAACGTCCGGTCCCTTGAGTGTCGCTTTATGGAATTTACACTTTTAGTGCTGCCCCGTGAGCAAGGAGACAAATATAAATATTTACCCAAAATTCGCGAGTTTTCGGCTAGTAACCAGTATACTAACATCGATATAGGTACGATATTTATCTTCTATTTCACACCGTAAGGTAATTAACTGACAAAAAAAAATTTAAGTTTATCAGTAAATTATCTGACAGTGGTCTACTTTCACGAACATTTTACATATAGTATTATACATAAGTTTTTATAGGGTCGGCAACGCGCATGTAACACCTCTGGAGTTGCAGGCGTCCATAGGCTACGGTAACTGCTTACCATCAGGCGGGCCGTATGCTTGTTTGCCACCGACGTGGTATAAAATATATATATAGGTTATTTTATTTCTAGTTTATCCATGTACAGTTAAGTTTAACAGCAAAAGTGGTTAAGTGGGCGAAGTGTGTAAATCTGAAGGTAAATTAACTGTTCAACTGTATAATTTTGAACCGGATTCCTTTATTTGGTATAATAATGATTGAAAGTCATAATGTAATGATAGTCATAACTCTGAAACCGTTAACTTTCCAGGAATTTCCTTACGTTATCCTATAGATAGGTTAGTTTTGTTTAATGGCAATCCTGAAGAGTTACGCGTTTCTGAGAAAAACCAAATTATGGCTAACGAAAATGCGGACGAACAATACATTATGACTTAAAAGTTTTGGGAAACAATAGAGACCCATTTTTAACATCTCGCTTAATGACTTTTGCTGACTGTAGGTAATTTTTTATTTATCAATTCGCAAATGGCTCAAAATTTTTTTGGTTGTCATGTTTCTGACCACTCTGTCACTCTTGTATCTATGTCTTCTATCAAATAAGTAAGAAAGTCGAGTGCTATCGTATGTCTTTCTAACTGTAGATTATATTTTACATGATAAAAATTAACAACGGAATTTCATCTCATACAAAAAAACTCCACTCGGTCACATTTTTTGAGAACAAAAATCAAGACAACGCGGATGTAACACCTCTGGAGTTGCAGGCGTTCATAGGCTACGGCGACTGATAACCATCAGGCGGGCCGTATGCTTGTTTGTCACCGACGTGGTATAAAAAAAAGACCGATTTTTTTTTTCACCCAAATATACGAGTATTATTGTTGTTTTGTTTACCAAAATTAAGATACTTATTGTTTGTTCTTGGACTTTTTTAAATACTACGTTGGTGGCAAACAAGCATACGGCCTGCCTCATGGTAAGCAATCACAGTAGCCCACGGACGCCTGCAACTCCAGACTACATGCGCGTTGTTGAGCCTTTCCGCACCCTCGTTGAGCTCTGGCAACCTTACTCACCGGCAGGAACAACACTATGAGTAAGGTCTATTGTTATTTGGCTGCGGTTTTCTGTAAGGTGGAGGTACTTCCCCAGTTGGGCTCTGCTCTAGATCTGAAGTGACATCCGCTGTGCTGTGCCCTACCACACAAAGCGAGATGACATTCACAATGCCCATACCTCTCTTACATACATTTAAATAAAAGTATTGATATTATTAAACTTACATATAATTTTGCTACATTTCTGAACATTAAGAGGAAAGTGGAGGACCCGTGTGAATTCGCCTTTTCATACAAAAGTAGTCCTCATTTTCCTCTCTGGATATTAACATTTTTGAAAATATTTTGACACAATTTGTTGTATGTCAACCACAGATATGCCCCCTAAGTTTGATAAAAAAATTATATGAAAACTATTTCGCTCCAATTTTTACAATCATTAAAAAATCTAAAAAAGTCTAAAATATACATCAAATTATGTAAAAACGTTTTCCATAATGTCGATATACGGAGAGGAAAATGGGGACTACGTTTTTACGGAGAAGCGGCCGCCCCCTTCCCTCTTAAGCACTACTTATATTTTTTTAATAGCTGTGTCAATGCCAATTAAAGTGCAAGTAAGATTTAATTTTATGTAGAAAATCTTTCCGATAAGTGTCTTAACCGAGTCAATCTAAAATGAACTTTAACAGTACACATATAAGGTCGCTCTGCGCTCGTCTGTTACTCTGGTGTTCGAAGTAGCTTTTCTCATAGCCGTTACGGCTTCTCCAAATTGCCTTTGTATGTGAAATTGGACTCTATATCTTGACATATAAGATCGATTTGAGAAGGTCAGTGCTCTCATAACGATCGAATTTTAAAGTGTTAAGTGTATAAAACAAGTCAATCCAAAATGCACTCAATAACTCTAACCATAAAGTCGCTTATAGATCTTCCGTACTCCATTTGTATGCCTCTTCTTCTTGAGCTCGCCTTTTACTCTGGTGTTCGAAGAAGCTTTTTTCGTAGCCATTGGAACGATCTACGCCGTCCCAGCGGTAACCGGGACGAATGTTGAAGCGGTTTGGCGGAAAACTGCCTTTGTAGGTGGGCCGTTCTGAAATTAATATTATAGTTCAGTACATAGTTGCATAATGGTTATTATAGTTGTATGAGTTGTAGTATAATGGACGTTCCCGGGATTTTTAAAACTAAACTAACATACCTGGTGGCAGTTCCCCTCGTTCCCTCTTCTTCTCTCTCATATAAGCCAGCATTGGATCTCCCTCTCTCTCGATGTTTTTAAGTCTGCTTTCTAGGTCGACGTCATCTTTATGTCTGGCTAAAGGCTTCGATGCCTCATGCATGAAATCTTGGACGCGGGATTCTTGGTCTTGTATTTGTTTTAAGCTAGAAAAAAAAAATTGTTTCAGATAATTGAATTTCATACTATGTATTTGGGAATCGTGGGTGTGATCGGTGGCTGGTAGCATTTTATGTCACTTTAACGTCAAACGTAATGGCTAATATGGATAAGTCTGTGTTAAAAACAAAACCATACATGTATTTTTTTTTATTTTATACTACGTCGGTGGCAAACAAGCATACGGCCCGCCTGATGGTAAGCAGTCTCCGTAGCCTATGTACGCCTGCAACTCCAGAGGAGTTACATGCGCGTTGCCGACCCTAAACCCGCCCCCCCTCGTTGAGCTCTGGCAACCTTACTCACCGGCAGGAACACAACACTATGAGTAGGGTCTAGTGTTATTTGGCTGCTGTTTTCTGTAAGGTGGAGGTACTTCTCCAGTTGGGCTCTGCTCTAGATTTGGAATGACATCCGCTGTGCTGTGCCCTACCACACAAAGCGAGATGACATTCACAATGCCCATACCTCTCTTTTGGACGAAGTTTAAGGACGTACCCGGGTCCAACATGTACATGTATTGTTAAAAACTCACTGAATTTAATCTGTTACCTATAAATATATATATTTTTTTTGTGTTTGATATTGTCAATCGACTCCTTTTAAAATTGGGGATCCAGTTATATACATTTTTACATCAACAGATTGTAAACTGATATTTCATAGTTTTTATTCAAGCTTCTAACAAATTCGTAATAAAATAATAATTCGATAATAAAAAAAAACTGCATTCATTTTTATATTATTTGTGCATGAAATTTAAATAAAATCATATCCATGTAATACTTTCGTCGAAAAATTACTTCCGGGCGCCGATCATTGATTATTATTATTCTCTTTCCATCCTGTTACTCCGGTCCCGGGCAGCTCGGGTAACCTCCTCCCACCCCCTCCCCAATACTCCCAACTCTTGCTCCACGGAACGGCGCCAAGTATATTTAGGGCGACCATTTTTCCATGACCATGTGACCATGTTTGTTTTGAGAATAATAATTAGACAATTAAAAAAAACTGCATACATTTTTATATTATTTGTGCATGAAATTTAAATAGAATCATACCCATGTAATACTTTCATCCGAGCGCCGATCATTGATTATGATTTATGATATATGAAGACATGAGATCCTCCTTTAATCGCGAGTGTTTTTAATAGTGTTACGTATTATGGAGTTTAAGAAATACATAAAACATGCCGTAACGCGTAATATGGGAGTAAGTGTAGCGCGCAAGTGGAGAACTTTTTATGATTTCTATACATAAAAAACAATAAGTTTGCTGTAAATATAAATAAACTTACCCTTTGCTCCATTTTTTGTATTTCTCGTCTAGTTCCTTTTGCCTCTCTGCTTTTTCTTTCTGCTTCTGCCTCTCTTCTGATGTATCTCTTTTACCTAAAACATGACATTCAAAATTTTAATCACAATATTGCAAATCATCTAAATAATCTCACATGGTCCAATGGTAAAAAATCTCAACTGAAAAAATTAAATTGTAAGCATTATTTTTTCCAAAGTTTCAAAAGTTTCAAAGTTTCAAAGTTTTTATTTGCTAGAATCATGGTCAGGTACAATGTGATGGACTTAAAATAATATGGATCAGCACAATTCACCATTTTTAGTGGCATGCAAATTAAAATATACAATTTGCAATAAATGAATTAATTGAATTAAAATAAAATTAATAGCATTACAACTAAAATAAAATAAAATCACAGTCATAAAGAATATACAAATTTACAATGTCAACTTCTAACCTAGGTATAACAATTATTTAAAAAATCATTTAATTTATAAAAACATTTATCAATTCCCAACTTGGAATTATGGCATACCACCATAAAAACAAGTTGTACCTATCTATATTCTCTTCCGAGCTTCACTGCGTTTTGATTTATTCATTTTGGCGTAAGCGTCTATTCATTTTCATCGAGCGAAAACTCATTTAATTTAAAACACGGGTTCCGTACAAGTTTAACTTTATTTTATTTTTAACAAATTTATAGTTTTCAGATTGTTCCCTGTATGTGAAGTATAAGACGATTTATTATTAAAGCTTTATTTTCGACTTTACAAGTTTTGCAATGTGTTTCTTTTTTACAACTATTTTTTCCATTTCTTTGTTATGTGACCCCTCTGAGGTAAAGCCTCCTCCATTCTTTTGCACCTTCTTCTATCCTTTGCCATATGCATCCAACATTTTTCTGCTGTGTTTGTTCTGTCATCGGTCCATCTTTTCTTTTGTCTTCCCCATTTTCTTTTGCCTGTTGGGTCCAACAGTATAAGACGATATTGATATTACTTGGCAAATTTCATAGATCTAGTTCTAGGTCAACGGAAAGTAGTTCATAAATTTTCATTCCCTCGAGTGTCCAAATATACGTTTTTTGCGTTAACTTAGAAGTTTGATTTGTTCACAGCTTCAAATGAACTGTAGACCTGATTATATAGTTTTTATTTCCACTCGATATCTCCCACGCGTTCCGCGATAAAGGGCCTTGATAGACGGATGGACGGACAACAAAGCAATCCTATAAAAGTTCGGTTTTTTTCAGGTAACGAACCCTAAGAAAGCACTGTTTGTAAAACTGCTTTAAGTTATTTTAATTAATTTATATTCTTTGTGTTTGGAATGTCGTATAGACTAAGTTTATTACATTTCTCCAGTGACTTCATTGTTCACCCTACTAAATGCTTCCTCCTCTCTCCTCCTGAACGCTTCATTTTACTGTCTCAGTGGTCCAGCGTCTTGTAGCCTAGCTAGCTTTCCTTCATTCATTTACTAATTCAATCATTCATATCATCAAAAAGATAGGTGAAAAAGCTTTAAAGGTCTAGCAGAAGACATAAAAATATTTTTTTTTCTAGAAACTACTTTAGCGTTTTTTCCCGAAAATTCATCCTACTAAAGACTTCCTCCTCTCTCCTGAACGCTTCATTCTCCTGCCTCAGTTGTCCCGCATGTTATAGTCTGGCTAGTTTTACTTTCATCATACAATACATTCATTCAATCAGCCGAAAGATGTCCACATCTGAAGAAACAACTGTAAAAATGTAATAGAATAGAAGTTACTTACTCTTCCTAGACACCACCTTCGCATTTCTCCCAGACACTTCATCTTTCATACTACTAAAGGCTTCCTCCTCTCTCCTCCTGAATGCTTCATTCTCCTGCCTCAGTTGTCCAGCATCATGTAGTCCAACTAGCTTTACTTTCATTATACATCCTTTCAATCATTCATATCAACCAAAAGATGTCCACATCTGAAGAAAAGACTGTAAAAATCTAATAGAATAAAAGTTACTTACTCTTCCTAGACACCGCCTTCGCATTTCTCCCAGACACTTCATCATTCATCCTACTAAAGGCTTCCTCCTCTCTCCTCCTGAACGCTTCATTCTCCTGCCTCAGTTGTCCAGCGTCTTGTAGTCCGGCCAGCTTCCCTTCGAGTGTTCGAGCCATTTTCTTGTGGGTTGGTGGTGGACTATCATTTTTTCTTCGGGGTGGTGACTGGTCAGAGTCACTGTTTCTAAAAAAAAATTATACATATATGTCTTATTTTGAACAAATACAATAGTCTTAAAGGAATGCATCCTAAAGGAGTCCAAGTCCACGTTTTTAGCAATCTAATACAAAAAATACTAAATTTTTCTAACAGCTGAGCTGAGACTTGTTTCTGAATGAGATTGTCTGACTATCCATGAAAGAGAGATTAGTTCGGTTTCCTCATAATGTTTTCCTTTACCAAAGAGCAACGGGTAATTGTATAAAATGATGAAACCTCTGACTAGGCTTAAATCATGCCGTGGCAGGCGTTCAAGATCAGAGTAAATGTCAAAATTCTTAAATTTGTTCTAGCTCACTCGCATAATTAAGACAAATTATAATAATACCTAATGTAGAATTTGTCATGTGGTTTTTGCTTAACAGTGTGCCAGAGGACACACATACATTCAGCCAGGTAGCATTGTTTTTAAAAGCCTTCAGAAATTAAAGCATTAACTAACTGTACCTTCTATTCTTAGCACCATTTTTTCTAGGCGGTGATAAGTCAGAATCTGACGATTTTCTCTGTTTATCCTTATTCTTCTGTTTTCTTGGTGGTGACAAATCAGAATCAGAACCCCTTCTTGGCGATTTCCTTTTCCTTTCAATTTTATCGTTCCTTCTTGGTGAGGTTGAACTGCGTGAGTGCTTGGTTTTTCTTTGTGGGGACCTTGAATGTCTTTTTGGAGATTTTGAGCTTTTGCTTGATTTTCTTTGTGGTGACATATCGGAGTCTTGTTCTTTCTCCCAGTCTCCCCAACGGCTAGGTTTTCTTCTTTCTTTAGGTCTATTTTCCCTTTTTCTTGGCGGTGATTGATCGGAATCATACTTTCTTTGATTCTTTCTTGGAGGCGATACATCAGAGTCATAATGTTTACTTCTTTCTTTTCGACCTTTTCTAGGTGAGTCTGATCTTTTTTGTTCTTTTTGAGATTTTCTTGGAGGCGACTGATCTGAATCGTAATTCTTCCTTTCTTGACCTCTTCTTGGGGGTGATTGGTCAGAATCATAATTCTTTTTACTTCTTTGATCTTTCCTTCTTGGTGGTGACTCATCCGAATCATGACCTCTTCTCTTCTCTCTTTTTTGACTATTTTTTCTAGGAGGAGACCGATCCGAATCATAATTTTTATCTTTTTTAGGTGATCTTTGCCTCGGTGGACTAATATCACTATCGCTATTTTGAGCCTTTTTAGAACCTTTATCTTTAGTCTCCGAGTTATTTTTTTCTGATTCTTTTTCGTCTTCAGAATCACTGTACATTTTACCGAAAATTAGTTCATTTTCCTTCTCTTTCTCTTTGATGTCTCTTTTTATTTCTTGTACTTGTAGTCTACTGTTGAAACCATCATCCTGAAATAGTTAAAATTCTGGTTAAAATAACATCAATCTATAAAATCAGATCAAATCAGTTAAAATAGCAATTTTAATGTGTAAGTTCGAGATATTCGTCTTATTTTGTAATAAGTTAAGGTATGTGGTTATATTTGAGTTGTGAGTTCTACAATAGCATCATGATAGCATCAAAAGTAGCCCATTATTGTGAATAGGATTTTCTTTAACGACAGGGTCGATAGGCTACATTTTTAACCTCCTTTAAAGCATTTTATGCAAAAGTTGTTGGGTTAAAGTTTTTCAAATACTCTAGCCACATACAATAAATATCATGTCTCTCAGTCATAAGGATATCTCAAAAAATAATCAACCTACCTGATTAACAACTTTCCACTTGGAGCTAGTCTTAAACTGTTCCATCTTCCGCACCTCCTCGGGCCTCTCATCGATAATGCCGGCAATCTGCGGGGCATCCTCGCCGCCATCCAACATGTCCAACTCATCACCGTCCAGGGGACGGAGCTTGGACAAGTCTATGTCATCATCAATTAATTTGATTCTGTTGATAAAATTTTAAGGAAAAATTTACATTACAGCAAGTTGAACAATCACCTGTTTTTCATTGGAAAGAAACAAGATGCGGCATGCAGGTTCTGCCGGGAGTCAGAGGAGACTGCAATTGCCATTCTCCTACCTACTAAGGGCAATATGTATTGCAACCTTATGAGGTACAGAGAATATTGCAACATTATGAGGTACAGAGCATAATAGCCCAAAGAATATGGAATTTCCCGGATTCAACAGCCATTAGTAATGAATTTTAAAGAGCCACAACATTAGATCAGTGCTGGGTCTACATGGCAATCAAAAGGCCCTCTAACACAATAATAATAAGTCAATTTACGTCTTTTAAGTACAACCTTAAACAGTAATTACTTTTAACTAAGTAAACAACAAGTTTCTAATAACTAAGCGGACACATTTTGTGAATTCTAGTGAGTTAGCACATTCACATTTTGACGACCGGTTTGGCCTAGTGGGTAGTGACCCTGCCTACGAAGCTGATGGTCCCAGGTTCAAATCCTGGTAAGGGCATTTATTCGTGTGATGAGCATGAATATTTGTTCCTGAGTCATGGGTGTTTTCTATGTATTTAAGTATTTATAAATATTTATATATTATATATATCGTTGTCTAAGTACCCTCAACACAAGCCTTATTGAGCTTATTGTGGGACTTAGTCAATTTGTGTAATAATGTCCTATAATATTTATTATTTATTTATTTATTTATTCAGTGCCGAAAATGTGGCCTGGCTTGGATGTCTCGTTTGGCTGGGTGGCAATTAAAGTGTTACCCTGTTTTAAACCCTTTGTCAGTGAACTTTCTCTCTATCTCTGTCTTTTTCTTAGTTCTGTTTTGTTACATTTAAATTTAAATTTTTTATTTTATGTTTACCTGGGTGCCCTGAAAACCAGTGCCATGTCTATGGAGCTGTAAGCTGTAAGCTTAAGGTATGAGGATTTTAACTGTGCTTTTTACGCAGTATAACAATGAAATGCCTTGTACTTTCTCCTGAAAGAACTCAATATAGCATAACACTTATCTAATGGTTTTAAGATTGTAAAAATATTACTGTAATCAATAGAGGGTGCCAACAACTAGCACGCTAGCCTCATATCGGACAGAATAGCGAGTAACAATGACATATCAACATGGCCAAACTTTGCGAAGTTTCTGATAAAATAACGGACCTAAGTGCTATTTAATGCAGTCAACTTTATACGCCAAACTTAATCAACAAGTCATTCAAGTAAAAAAGTTGCTTATTTCTACTTTTTCTCTCAAAAGGGAAGAAGCTTGTTTTTGAGGTTATACCTTTAAAATCTAATTTAATACTAACAAATCTTCACTTTTACACAGATAAACGCTTTTGAGCGTCTTCATAATAGTATAAATTACATTAGAAAGAATAGTTGTATAACAGATACTGGAGAAAATAAGAAATAAGCTTGAAAGAATTATGTTCAATTACCCTTTGCCTTTCACGACCTTTTTCTTCTTTTTCTTTTTGTCACATGACGATCCAGTTAAATACTTCTGTAAATAAGCTTTCTGGTCGATCTTTGCAGTCATTTTTAGCACTTACTCAAGTCAAAAAGTAGTTTGTAAAATATAAAATTAATCGCAGTTTCACAACAAGCGATCAACAACGAACACTTGACGTTTGCGTTTGACGTTTTAAGATAGATTTAGTGATGTGCACGTAGATGTACAAAACCGGTAAATTACATTATTACCGATTATTCGAAAAGAAGTTGCAGTTCTTACATTTATTATAAAATGAAAAAAAATTTAAAACATTACGCTTTTATACGATAACTGCGCGAAAAAAGGTGTGTTAAGGCATATGTAAATAGCAGTATCGGAACTAATATACATAATTTGCGTGCATCAATCAGCGTGAGCGATCCTCAAAGTTGAGTCAAAATAAGACCAAAACCGTTAAATCTGATTTGGGCTCCAGGGCTCCGTTATGTCAATAACCATTTCAATAATTTACTACCGCGGTTACCGTATCTCATGGACGCTTGGAACTCCTCGAGTTTCATATGCTCGTTGCCAATTTTTTGTCATTACAACGTGTGGTTTTGCTTTACCTGTCTCTATGTTAAGTCTTATACATAGTAACTATAAGTTGTCACTTAAACACCTAGAGAACACAGCCCACTGCGAACCACAAACGAAGTTTTGCCTCTCTGACGCAATTGTACATTCGTCCGTAAGTGCGACACCGTGGCAAAACTTCGTTCACGGTTCGCGGTAGGCCCTTAAATGTAACAGCTTCTTAAACGAACGACATATTCTGTAACATTTCAAACCCAGAGCTGTCACATGCGTCTTTCTGATCACTTATACGAAAATTCAAAGTTACACAGGCTCAGGCTCTACCGGGAGGGGGTCAAGAAAATGTGACATGTTGTGACAAAAGGGAGGGGGAGTCATAAACTTAGAGGGGCTTTCCAAACGTGACCAAGTGTGAGGAGGAATGGGGTAGAGGGGGGGGGGGGGGGGGGAGATGCCGAAAAACCTAGAAATTCGTGTGACATTTTGGTTAATATGATATGTTACTTTAAAATCTGCGTTTAACAGGAAAACGTAGGTTAAAAAAAGACCATAAAGGTAATTGCTGCAACATCGCCTTTATTGGCATTTTATTTTCTTATTTAAATAAAATTCCTGCATCCGTGAATACTTGAGCGCCGTCCATTAACTAATTAATACTTATTTAATTGCTGTCATCGTCGAAGTTGTCCTGACTATTGCTTTTGCTGAATAGGGATTTCTGGAAAAAAGTACAAAATACTAATTTAAACTTTCAAGATTTTTACACGTTATCATTTACAATGTGAGTGTCAGCCGTAGTGTCCAAAACGTAAAATAATGGGGCCTGAGTACACATAAAAAAAAGAAAAAGCATTATTATAGACTGTCGAGCCATTTTTATTAGTAAAAGCGGTAAATTAAAAAAAAAATGTACGCGCGAAGGGTTATCGTGCCATCTGAAGTTCGCCCCCTTTTTATTGTCAAAGTTGTCAGACAGACTATAATTGGCATCTTAGATATGACTAAACTTAATTCGATAAATAATATTTAATTCTTATTCGTATGCTTGTTTTCCACCGATGTAGTATAAAAAAAACCTCGTGCTCGATAGACTCCTTTTTAAAAGATAGATTTAAAAACTGGAGTCGCTTTTAAGAGCTTACCCCTTTGTCGAAAACCTTGACCAATGGTCATATGTATTGTATGGACTGACGTTTATCTGACATGGCTACATTTGACGTGCCCATCCCCCGCAAAAATCGGCAGTCTGATTTGTGCAGAAAATTACAGAGAAGGCGTCTCCAGTTGTTAAATCCTTCAAGATAGACTCAGACTAATTCAATCAAGAAAAGAAGAAATGCTGTCAGTTTGAATTGAGATTTAGACGATACAACTGTATAGAGTCAGACCCAGATAAGTTGGCAGCAATTTTGACAGCACAGACAGTGCCAGTGTTATTTTAAAAGTCAAACTTCTATGAAATTATGACGTTTACTTAACACTTGCACAGGCTGGGCTATCAAAGCGCTGCCAACTTAGCTTGGTCTGACTCTAAAACCATAAAGATTAACATACCTTAAAGCTTCTAGATTTGTAGGGCTGAAATCCAAAGGTGTTTTATTAGGTCGGTCAATAAACTAAAATAAATATTTACTCCGGCCAACGCTTTCAGTTGTTGTGCGCATTTTTAAAAAATATATATTATATTTACTCTCAATTGCTCAAAGGTTAACTGGAAGAACTCCCCTAATAATAAGTGTGCCTTTGTACGTTGTATATATTTTATTTTATTATGTATTACGTACATACATACATTATTTCGCGTCTATTTTTAATGACGAATATTGTCAAGATTCCGTCTAAGCTAACTTTGCATCGAATAGAACAAAGTGATGGAGTGTCAATATAAACGTTATATTTTCATAGATATTTGACATTAATGATGACATAGCCACAATTTGGCATTGCAAACGCGATGCAGAGTTAGTTTTGTCCGACTCTAAAGAAGAGACGCTTTCCACATAGATTTTGGTACATTGACCCGCCTGTTGCTATCTCTATTGCCCTCGCATAATTGAGTATTATGGCTCCATCGGTATTGTCGATGATTCCGCCAACGTCAAGGTTTAGGAAGGCCCGTGCTTTATGAAGACAATTGGCCGGTGAATATCAGCGGTGCAGTTCACTCAGATGAAAATCGAATGTAGGTCTACCTACAACCAGGACAAAACAAACATAAATGATTAAAATTATCTACTACAAATACAAGTTACTGTTTTTTTATGTGTTTAGCTAAAACGTTCATAAAAGGGTAGGTAACTAATGTTAGCAGAATGTAAGGAATTTTAGGGGAGAGGATGTCATATAAGGGAGTGGCGACACGATTACAATATCAAAATACGTGTTCGAGAGTACCCTCCGCCAGACCACATTCACATAGAGAGTGGTCTCGATTCTCTCGAAGACTCTCGATCACGTCTTTTTTAAGCGAACAGTTATATTACTGTCAAGCTCGCACAGTGACATTGACAACCGGCATCATGGGCGGGACAGGAAAATAATTAAGTATGCAAACGAAAATCTATGTAAAAGCGTCTCTGCTTTACCTATGATATTTAATCATTATTATCACTGAAATGTTAAACATACCGAGAAATCAGAGCTAAAGTAAGGCTGAAAAAAGTGATAAATGAGTTAGGTTAGGTTAGGTAATACGCATTGCTTAGGGATGTAATTCAAACCGGTTATTAAATGTTTTTTAGACAGTAATACGTATTGCATAGGGATGTAATTCAAAACCGGTTATTAAATGTTTCTAGAACCGGTTAAACCTGCATAATTTGAATATTGGGTCTTCATGCAGTTATCTACAGGTTGAATTGAGGTTGAGAGGTGTATATGTACCTACATACCTACATACCTACATACATGGTTGTTCAGTATGACCTCATACTGAACAACCATTACAATTAAGCCCCGAAATCGCAAAAAAAAATCTGCTGTTCGCTGAAAAAAAAATACTGACATGATTCGCCTAAATGGATTTTTTGCGTTTTCTGGGTTGGCTTGGCCCCATTTTTTCTTTGACAATACACATCTATTTCAAATTCTCTTTGGTATAAGTAATTCAGTTATTTATTTATTTATTTAATTTTAATTGCTTACATTAGTTAGACCTACATAGGTACCTATTGACGCTTCAGAGTTTGGTCAGACTCACTTTTCTCAATTTTTACGCACCTTAAAATCGTTCTTCGATTTGAAATAGGGCTGGAGGGAAAAAGTTTAATTTATATTTAATTCATTAATATATGATAGGTAAGTAAGTACTATACCCGCGCTCCGGGGGGCCTACCGTGAAAACTTTTAAACTTTTACTCTCACTAAAACGTAATTAGAATGACAGAAAAAAATGCCCGCAATTGACGAACTTCGATTTTTGCGGTTATAGCCCGGTCATTCCTGGTGCAAAGGCTGTCTGATGTGTCCCTTGCCAATCAACGCGGCAACAAGGTTGATGAGTTCGCATCACGCACGCGATTGGTCGCAACTAGTTGCGTGGGACTGTACGCTTGGCTCGCATTTGTACACAGCGGTGCCAGTGACCAGTGCTGGCATCATTGTTAGTGCCCGTCTTTACGAAGTAATATATATAAGTCAATAGCACCGAGGGGTGCGCGGGGAAGGCCTCTTTCAGTAGTTTTACATTGTGTGTTTAACTTTAGATTTGTTTAGGGTTCTTACATTTAATTTATTTAAGTTAAACAAAATACTACTAATAGATCTAGCCAACCGGTAGATTAATAAGCAAAGGAAAAAGTTTATCACATAAATAATATATATAATATGCCACATATCACATTAATATATATAAACGTAACATAACGTTTTCTCAGCTAAAATGTTACTACTGCTGCTGATATTGTAACTACTTAAGATAGAATAGAATATTTTTTTACATACTTCATATTCTGATGAGGAGCTCTCATCAGATTTATATGACTCGAAGGGCTGAAATGAAAGAGTATTTATTATACTTTATAAGTGCCGCCAACACCGCCTACACGACCTAGCTACACTCAGAACCACCCCAAACTAGCGTCTTCCGAGCGTCGGCGTCTACTGAATGCTATGACTGCGGCTCGACGCAACGTTGACGCAACTGCGCAGCGACGCGATTTTCCATAGCGCTGACTAGACGCCGACGCTCAAAAGACGCTAGTGTGAGGTGGTCCTAAGGCCATAATCATACATGGATTTTTTGCGTAGATTCTCATAATAAAGATGCATAATTTTTCCACATTTATTTAATAATGCGATAGTAAATTTAGATATTTTATATAATATATAATTATTATTAGGCCTTTTTTGTATAAATAACTAAATATTATACTACAAATACAAATATTAGGTACACAAATTGACTAACTCTCACAGTAATCTCAATAAGGCTTGTGTTATATATAGTTTATATTTCTTTTTTTTCTATATATGTCAACGGCACCAATCATGGGACATTTAAGAGAAAATTTGGAGTATTTTTGATATTTCACCGACATCTGTAAAATTTCTATCGCTTTATGCTTAAAAAGTGGAATGAAAGCTACTGCAATTGGTTTCAATATTATTAACCAATTAAAACTATGGTTTATTGCTCCAGTCATGGGATGTACGGCGCCATTAATTTTCAAACTAACAAATATCAATGAAAAATTCAACTTAAGCAGCTCTTTGGCTCTTGTTTATGGTAAAATGTTGTCAGCGATTAAAAACTGATGGTAAATACTTGTTTTACAGAATTTGTCCATACCATCCCATTACTGGTGCCTGTTCCATTATAGGGGTGTTTACTATAATATACGTTTACGTGTACCTAGGAAAAAATTGAAGTCAGGTTCTCTTCTTACTGATATATTATTTTATATTTTACCAGTTTAACTAGTAATTGAAACTATATTATTCTTAGTCTGTGCAATATAGTATAAATAAATAAATATTTACCTGGAACTTTGATTTATACGAGCTTGAGCCGTAGCTGCCTTGGACCTAATACAGAATGATAAAGTTACAAAAAATGTATACAGTTTAAATTCATGTACTACTATTTAAAATTACTTGCCAAATTTCATAGTTCTACGGGATTTGATGATTCCCTTTGGCAGTGTCAAAATATAGGTACGGTTTTTGCGTCATATATTTTTTTTTATGTTAACATAGAAATTTGATTTTTCACAGCTTCAAGGGACTGTATATCTGAATACTTATATGGTTTTAATTTCAACTCAATAACTCTATGCGTTCCCGAGATAAAGGGTCTTGAAATACAGACGGGCGAACAACAAAGGTTCCGTTTGAGGTACGGAACCCTAAAAAAGCATGATTAACGTATCAAATGGACGAACGATACAATACATTGTTGTCATTGATTATAGTTCGTGTCATCCACGATGACGCGCACATTTGTCAAATCTAACCTTTATTAACATTATTACATGACAATACGAGTCAAGGCACATATATATCACTACCACATCAGTAGTAGTGTAAATAAATTCGATTTCGAAATGTGACGTACGCGTTTGCGTTTAGTCTCATTTTGTATTGGATTTAGAAAGAGCGCGCCAAGCGGGACGTTTTGGAAACTCAAAATCCTATACAAAATGAGACTTAACGCAAATGCGTTCGTCACTTTATGATGTCGATCAAATTTACACTAGGGGTACAGTACCCCTAGTGTAAATATTTTCGACAGCGAAACGTGACGTACGCGTTTGCGTTAAGTGTCAGTTTGTATGAGATTTTTGACTTTCCAAAACGTCCCGCTTGGCGCGCTGTTCAAAAACCCATACAAAATGAGACTTAACGCAAACGCGTACGTCACGTTTCGCTATCGACTAAATTTACACTAGGGGTACAGAATTCAGGTAGGACCTACTTTTCCGCTTGGCGAATAGACGAAATAATTCTGTAAAGTGTAAACGACATGTTAAATTAAGATTACCTATAGCTTACATAATCGGTTTTGGTAAAAAAACCGATTACATACCTAAGCTTAAGTCTATTAGGTTAGGATGCGTATTCTGATTGTAATAACAGGGGGCCTACCGCGAAAACCGAAATTCGCAAATTGCGGGGATCTTTCTCTTTTACTCTCACTAAGACATAATTAGAGTGACAGAGAAAAATGCCCGCAACAGACGAACTTCGATTTTCGCGGTTATAGCCCAGGTAATCAATTTGGTTTGCATATGTTGTGGATATGATCTGTCAGTGTCAAAAGTGACGTTTCAACAAAATAAATACTCTTACCAGAGCTATAACCGTGAAACTCGAAGTTCGCAAATTGCGGGCCATCTTTCTCTGTCACTCTAATTACGCCTTCACTGGAGTAAAAGAGACAGATCCCGCAATTTGCGAATTTCGGTTTTCGCGGCCGGCTCTCAGGATTTGAACCCGAGACCTCCTACTTCATAGCCAGGGCCACTACTACTAGATTTCTATATCAGGCACTTTTTCTTACATTTTTAATAAAAATGGATGTCTTGTTTAAGTTTTTGTATATTGAAGGGGATTTTAATTTATTTTATTTTTATAAGTACCAAATGCACAATATTCTGTTTTAAATCTGTACTTAAGCTCTTTTTACACACCTTGTAATTCTTCGCCCGGTATGACTGAAAAAAAATACTATTTTCAAAAACATAATAAACAGTTCATTTCAAATATAATATGATAGATCAGATAATCGTTATTAAATATATCTAATTTGTGTTTATTTATTTGTTACTTAAACAATTAATTACTAAGATAAGACTGATGATATGTTAATATTGGAATACCTTATCCGGAGGATGCTGTTGAAATTAATGAAATAGATTGCATTATTGTGCATTTCATAAACTACGAAAATAATTATTACATTCAAATTCAATTTAGATTTACATGTACTTATTTGAGGAAACCAATTAATAAACAAAAAATGAAAAAAATAAAGCACATATTAATATAAACAGGAATAATGTATGTTTTTATATAAAATAATAAACCTATTTATAACTCACGTATGAGAAGTGGAGAGACTGTAAATGAATGAGTATTTGTATTTATTTGCTAGAATCATGGTTAACACAGATATTACATCGAAATCATTAGTCACCGATTTACAGCGTAGTATTAAATATAATCTCATTAATCTACATTACAAACTGTTTCAAACTACCATATTTATTAACATTAAAACTACTATTACAAATTATTCAAATTTATATTGCGACATCAAAATGATATGTAAATGATGTCAGCCGCTTATGCAGTACGTCTTGCTTGAGACTCGATTTTTTTTCAGAATATCTATTAAAATTAATATAGAAAAGTAGTTCTAGAATTTAATACAAGACCCATCGTAGGCAAAACATTGAGGAGGTTTGTGTGCCGATGGGGAGTTCAAAGAAAAACCATAGTTAATTTTTTTTAACATAATTTAAATTAAGCAAATAAGAAATTTGAAATATTTACCCCTAGGTTGTGTGTTCTTGTGTATTTCTGAAAGCAAAAATTACTGGCATTAAAATTAATTTTTAACTTTTATAAATCAGATTAAATATAAATCTTAATATTTTGTATCTACAGTATTCTCTATGGACGCATTATTTTGTATTTTAGTGTCATTTATTTTTACAAAATCTCTAACGTTTATTTACAAAATAGCAAATCTTTGGGTTGCATTTTATTATAATAAAAACCATTACTGACAATTAATTAAGTAAATGTATGGTACTGTTTAAAATAAACCAAATAAAATATGTCGAGATAGTACAAAAATCTCATTTAAGAAAAAAGTTTTTAGTTATCATTGTATGTACTTACGTTGAACTTCTTTGATGACGGGGTCTGTTAGAAAAAAATCATTAAAATCTTAATATTTATAAGATATGTTTTTGAGAAACATAAGAAACTAAAGCCTGACCAGAAATATACGATCACGCGCCATATTGCGGAATTTTATTGGAACTAAATTTCTTATACTAAACTGAACTGTCGCCCTATACATGAGAATAACAGCGCCCTCTTGACAATGATCATAAATTTCTGGTCGGGCTTTATTAATATATCGTTGAAGCATCAAAAACAAATTAATTATAGGCTTTAGGTACTTACGTATTCTACTTTCAAAACCTGCAAGGAATGTCAAAAAATACAGTAAATATTTACGGCCCAGACTACTAAAAGTATTTACTTTTATTGAGAATGAAGAATTAAAGAAAAAAAACTGTCAGGTGAATAATACGTATTAAATAATCAAGATGTAAGTTTTATAAATGCTGAATTGATGCTAGAGGTCTGAAATTTGATATATGGACTCCTTGTTATGAATAATAAAATATATATTTAAATTATCAATATTGCCAATTGAATAAGTTACTTACACCCTGGCCTTCATATTTCTGAAAACAAAAATAATTAAATTAATCATTTTTTACAACGAAATATATATAAAAAACAAGGTTTAATCCAAAAATATTATTTCATTTAATAGTCAAATAAAATACCAATTGTTATTGATATATAAAATAAGTAAATTAAGATTAAAACAATCAATCAAGATTCTTCATGTTTTTTATGTGTTTCCATGTACATTACTTTCAGAGGTTGTGCAATAAAGAGGATTTGTATTGTATTGTATCGTATTAAAAATTGAGCATAATCGGGGATGATGGCAAGAGGCCTGATGGGGTGTCCTTGGTTCCTTGGAGCCTGGGTCGGATGTTAGTGTGGGATGCTACCTGCGTAGACACACTGATACCGTCCCACCTCTAACGGACTAATTTAAATCGGGCACAGCGGCGGAAAGCGCCGAAATTTTAAACGTAATAAAAAGAGCCTCGGTAGGGAATCCTCTGTATATATCCATCATGTATATTTTATTGTAGATTAAAAATAATCTGAGCTGTTATAATAGGTACTTACATCATTGAGGTAATCCAAATAAGACGATAGTTCAGCTACGCGCTGGCTTGACTGTAAATATATATTTTTTTATTTAGGTCTTATTGAAATCCATACTATTATGATCGATGCAAAAGTAACTTTATCTGTCTGTTACATATTCACCACTAAACTACAGCACAAATTGAAACATAACTTATTACACTTTGGACATAAACTAGGTAATCGTATTTATGTAATAAAATTAAGTTAATTTTACGGTTATCTCATCGTGCTGCGTGCCGAGCGCCAGTACGCGTGGCGCGGCTATCGTGACCACTACTCATGTACGGTTAGCGCTTGAAAATACGTGAGTTACTAAAAACACTTGAGTTAAATCCTAAATTTAGCTTAAGAGATTTTTTTTCCTGGGGGTAGGGAGAAGTGATAGAAACTGAACGAATCACTTGCGTAGAGCTGCGGGATTCGCATAGTATTCATTAAAACTTTTATATAATCAACAATAAATAAAAGTAGAATACCTTGTAACTTCTCTGAAACGATAGATTTTTTTTTGAAATATTAACCTAAAATACCGGTTATTGGCCTAAAATACCGGTTTTGGTAAGCATTATAAGAAGAGCATCAAATTCAATAAAACAAAATGTAATTAAACTCGGAAGATTACACGAAACGTTTTAAAGGCGCTTGGCTTAAAACTTCATGTTGGTGGATTGTACGAACTAAATTAAAAATGTTTATGAATGATCTGCTGACATGTCAGGCAAGTATCTCTTAATACATAACTGTATATTGATAAATCAAGACTTCGAAAAAGGCATCGATTGATGAAATACGTGTTTTTTTTAATCTAAATTATCTATGGTATATTTTTGAGTTCAAATGTAAACCAATGTAAATATACGTTATAAGTATGTAACCGTCTAACTTCAAACAACAAGCGTAAAGGACGCACTTAAGCGGCAGAAGGAGATGGATATATGGATGTTTGCATCGTGTGTTGCCTGTTGAAGGTCAGAGCGCCCGCACAATTTTTTTACAATTCCTTGTCACAGACTGACATGACTGAGGGTTTTTTAAAAAATTATGTTTAAAATTTTTTCGTTTTAATTTAGTTTCATGTTTAGTTATATAATATACTCTTCTTGATATAAACTGTATAATGGATATAATAAAGTTAAAACGTATGATGTGAAAAAAATAAAAACTCACTTCTGCATTAGAGTTGCTACTGTCTGATCGTGACTAGAAAATAATAATTTGTTTAAATATCATTCTAAAATGATGGCTGAGCGCCCGCTGCATTGCGCCTATTTCACCAACTTGATAACTGGCACTTACAACTTGACACTGATAACCCTCCGTTTTTATGTAAATATTTTACTGATTTCAAAATATTTTTCTTGCATTTACATTAATATGAATATTATTCACAAAAATGTGAATAAGGTGATTACCTTATTCACATTTTTGTGGTAAAATTGTTTATAATTGCGAACCTTTTCTTCTTGTTGACATCGGTTACATTTAATTACTTTTAATTGTCAAAGAGTACTCCTTGCCAGTAAAATAAACTAGAACCACTAAAAATCTAAGGGCTCCTCTACACGATGGCCCAGCGTAGGCCAGTCCAAGGGACGCAGCTATGCGGTGAAATGAGATAGCAATATCACTTGCTCCCTCTAACGCACAAATGCGTCCCTAGGACTGGCCTACGCTGGGCCATCATGTAGAGGAGCCATAAAGCCTGACCAATATCACGCGACATATTGCGGAATTTCATTGGAACGAATTTTTCATACTAAATTGAACTGTCACCCTGAGAATAACAGCGTCCTCTTGACAATTATCAATTGATCACATATTTTTGGTTGGGCTTAAAACTTGGCGAAGGCCAAATATAATCTTGCCAGGCTTTACAAAAAACTTACTTCATATGTTGAGTTTTCATCATCTTCTCTGTCGCTATCAGATCGTTTGCTGCTGCTTGATCGCGAATAACTCTGAAAAATAGTACTTGAATAAAAAAAATGCATAGTGTGCCAGTTAGCAAAATAGTAAGTGAATTAAAAAAAAATGCATAGTGTGCCGGTCAGCAAAATATCAGCGCGCGAGGATAACTAGACAGGAGTAATCGTTTTCATAATACAATTGAATTATCATAGGAGTCTTTTAAATATGAAGAATAGATGATGGCGTATATGAATATATAATAGCAAAAATAGTTATAATACGCGAAATAAACATAAGTTAGTAGTCTCCAAGTTTCGTCTACAGAAAGTTAAAAAATCGTTCATGGGAAACTGTGTAACATTTTATAACAAAGTACCCTTAGAGGCATGGAACCTGCCCTATACTTCATTCAAGCAATACGTCAAAAATGCACTTCTCAAAAAGGGATACTATAAAATAGATGACTACTTGGGAGACACGGAATCATGGCCAAGTATCCAGTCTCAAAAGCTGTAATAGTTTTGCGTGCAGTGTCCCGGAGAGGCATATGGCGCTGTTGTTTCTAGCTGTTCAACCTTATGTATTAATGTTTGTTATGTTTTAATTATTTTGATGATGACATTGACATATTAAATACATATTAGTTATGTATTCTGTAGAACTAGTTTTAAGATTGTTAGCTTAACAGTCTCTTGACGTGAAACATGTATTTCATACAATTTTTTATTTTTTTTATTCTTTGACATTTGGAGAACCTTTACACCTCCAAATCTTATTAATGTCATTATTATTGTGTATTATTATTTTTCTCAGACCATGGGGACCTTATACATCTCCAAACTTAATGTATTAACCGTGGAGACTATACGTCTCTGTCATACTGTATAATATATTTGACTTGGTACATACTAGTTATGTATTCTGTTGCATTAATTTATGAGACTGCTAGTTTAACAGTCCAGACGCGGTTTATTTATTTAGTATAAATTTTATTTTGACACTTGGAGAGACTTTACACCTCCAAATTTTATTAGTATTAGTACTCTGACATTGGGGACCTTTTACATCTCCAGATTTAATATGTTTTTAACCATAGAGACTATACATCTCTATTGTATTTTAAGATTATTATAATGTAATGTTTACCCAGGTATTGGCTGTTGTATTTATAAATGTTGTTATGTATTTTTTCATGTCACTATATGATGTTACTATAAATGTTGTATTGACTTGTAAGAGAGCCCTTGAGGCCTACTTGCAGAATAAATTTTTGAATTTTGAATTTGAATTTTGAATTTGAACATATGATGTTTTTCATATTTAAGAGGGAAGAATAGCTTTTTGAATCTAATGAAATAACGGAAATTTTTCTATGAAATTCCATTACGGGAGAAAACGTTTTCAAAATCTTAACAAATCACTTTGATTTTGATGTCAATCGCTTCAGCATAATAAATTTTAGGTTTAGAGATTTCGCTTTTATGTTTTTTTTTTGTTTTGCAAATAAAAAAAAGGAAAACCTATAAACCTAGTTTTTTATTGGTGTCAATAATATACTACAAAATCATGGAGAATGGAAAATGGTGTATGTCCCTCTTAATGACTCATATATATATATATATGATCATATTACTATGATAACATAATTGCGGCCTTGCGCACGCGCTGGTCCAGTTAACTTACCATAAGGACGAGATTTACTTGTATCTTTATACGAATAAACTGCCAAAACGTCCTTATGGCAAGCGACAAAATAGGACGTTTTGCCGGCCGCGGTCACATATACTAATGTCCTAGCGAACAACTTATCTGAAATATTCCGTTATCAGTCTACTACAACTTTATAATGTAATATATGATTTAATGATGAAGTATAACATAAATTACTTACTTCATCATTGTTATCGTCATCATCATCTTCTCGGTCGCTGTTAGACCTTGCGTATTTCTGTAAAGGTAAAGATTATCTATATTAATTTTTAGCATGACATAGTAAAGTAGGTAACATATCTTTTTGTTAATTCCAGCAATTAATTTCATAATTGTTTTTTTTTACTTTATTAAGTATACTAAGCAGATATCGTAGAATATCATGTGAAGCATAGAATTGCATATTATGGCTTAAAAACTAGCACGAGATCAAAAACAATTCCAAACAGCATGCTTTACAAGTAAGCGTACATGTTACAAATTAATTGAACACCATATCATAGTTACAGTGAAAAATATCAGAGAACAAATAACTATCTAAACATTAAAATACAAGAGAGTAATAAACTTTATATTATAAAGATAAAACCTCGCAAATGAGACAATCTTAGAGTCAAAGCAGATGTCATCGGTCAGTGAGAGGAGGAGAAAAGGGTGTCAACCAAGCATTCCTTAAACCTAGCAATGTGTATTAGTTATTAACAGAACTTTCGGGAACAGAAAATACCGATCAAATTCGGTGTATGGCCGAATTTAAAATGGCCTTCAAAATAGATATATACATATAATCACGCCTATTTCCCAGAGGGATAGGCAGAGACCATGGATTTCCACTTGCTACGATCCTGACATACCTCTTTCGCTTCCTTCACTTTCATAACATTCCTCATATATGCTCGTCGGTTTAGGGTGCTCTTGACCTGGCCTTTCTTCAGGGTTTCCCCGATTTGATCAGAGAAATTCCACCGAGGTCTACCCCTTCCAGTTCCCTCTTCTACTTCTCCCTTATACACTCTCTTTGTTAACCTACTTTCACTCATTCTTTCCACGTATCCAAACCATCTCAACATACCTTTCTCAACTTTTGTCACTACATCTTCGTTCAGTCCACACTTTTCCCTAACACAGATCCCTAAACCCTAAAACGGATAAAACTTGTCAAATCTTACTTCGTAAGTCGAGTTATCATCATCATCATCTTCCCTGTCGCTTGACGCCTTGGAAAGACTCCGCGAATTAAATAATGGTACCTAAAAGAAAAAATATTAGCGACATGCAGTAAGTTTTCTTTTAAGCGGATGTTACGTAAACATTTGCTAAAATAAGAGTTCAAATAATATACATATGTGTATGTATATGTATGTATGTGTCTTATATTTATAGTGTGTATTAGTTTGCTTTTCTTTTTAATTCATTGATTTTTTTCTCTCTCTTCACCAATTGTGTCTCTGTTTGGCCCTATGGTTGACTGGTAGAGAATGCCATTTGGCATTAAGTCCGCCATTTGTACATTTTTGTATATATTTTGTGCAATAAGGTTGAAATAAAATAAATCAATATATATATTTTTATTATTTGAGCGGTATTCAGGTTTTAAAACTTGATAAGGTTTTGATTTTGTTATGATATGTCAAATTGGCGCGTCATCGTGAATGGCTTGAACAAACTGTAAAATAGTATTTTTTTTTTATCTTTCAAATACTAAAATCCATTTGGATTGCCCACTCTATCTGGTTTTGTAATAAAATGACAGTTCAATTGTCACTCTAATTACGTCTTAGTGAGAGTAAAAGAAAAAGATACCCGCAATTTGTGAATTTCGGTTTTCGTGGTAGGCGGTATCTGTCGCGTAAACGGAGGACGCTGGTTCGATTCTAGCCCTGGGCACTGGAGGCCTTGGTCATTTTTTCAAGTGTGTATGAAATTTATTTCGTTTATATTTGAAATAGTAGTGCGTCTAGTAAACTAGTAAAAACCAATATTAAAATATTTTCATAGAAAGTAATTTAATTTGTTCTTAGAAATAATAAACCGGAGAAAATATTTACCAGACTGCGGCGCTGAAATTATATTATACTATTGTTTAATAATGCAAAGACAATGGCGAAAAGTGGTTATATGGCAATTACTGCTATAAAGTATATGAAAGAAATAAAACAAAATCAATGAGTCACAGTCACAGCTAAATAAAGGTTTTAAATTAAATCAACAGCATAAAAAAGGTCAGGTGGGCCAAGAGAAACATGCGAGTGGCGCCATCTACTCGAGCATAGGCCAAAGGTATGGCAGCATCTTTTCGAGCAATGGCGCCATACCTTTGAACTATGCTCGAGTAGATGGCGCCACTTTTTGATACTTAACAAATTTACACATATCAGTGAAAGAATAAGGATCATAAAGTCAAATGTCGTTCTAAAAGTTTTAACCATATGTAAATTTACTGTGGCTACAAAATTTACTTTGACAATCCACTTCTATTTCAAGTTTCTTTGTGCATAGTGCATACCTCACAATTAATTTTTTATCAGTCAAATTTTCGGTAACGCTAATTCCCGTCATGTCACTTGTCTTATGTCAAGAGTTGTTCCAAAACTTTACTCACACTATCAGGGTGATTCTGGTTTTGCTAAAACGAAATAAAATAGATTAACTTATGACTATCTAGCGAGTGAAAAAAAAAATCCAGACTAGAGAGAAAATAGAGTCAGACCCAGATACGTTGGCAGTGATTTTGATAGCCCAGCCTGTGCAAGTGTTAAGTAAACGTCAAAATGTTATTGTTATAGAAGTTTAACGGTTAAAATAACACTTACACTATCTGGGCTGCCAAAATTGTTGCCAACTTATCTTGGTTTGGCTCTAATGACTCAAATAAAAGAATATCATAATTATTTGACGTTAATCTGTTTGCGTAACTGTGATAATTGTGATGAATATTAAATTTAAATCATGTTTATGTACATCTCAATACGCGATTTGATGTAATGTCAGGGGGGCGAAACTGATCCTTTCGAGCATTCTCGGCTCCGATCGGCTTAGTATTGGCACAACTTGACGTCCCTTTCTATGCACAACCACAGATGAGATAATGACTTGAATTTTGACAACCCTAAATAGCCGAAATGGATTTCCATGCATTAGAAAGGGACAACACGATTCGTCCCTGAATCGCTGTCAAACTTAGGTTTTGTAGGAAGTTTCTTTTCTGTACGGTAGTACTATTATTTATTCTGTGGGAAGGATCATATCCTAATAACTTTACTAGTCCCTCTACGCTGTGTTTCCACCGACTTGTCACTATTGGCAGTGACATACAGGCGTAATCGAATTTTAGTTCACTTCACTTCTTTTAAAAAATACGGTGCAGCCAGAAGTCCAGTGGGACTATTTCGCCAGTATCAAGGTATTGGGAGCTTTGTACGGTTAATCCAAGACAGTGTACGGTGATTTAATCAGCACTTGTATAGCGATAGCTGGACTTTACAAGTAGCACGTGGACTACCGGCCGTTGACTCCAAAATGGTGTTTAAACGCGTTTCAAGATTAATTCTTCATTCACTGCACACTACCACATTAGTTTACTGTATAATTAGCCATCGATCTTACACTTTAAGGTGGTTCGACTAGGTTACCCAAAGCTTAAACCTCACTAGATGGCGCCACAATTTTAGTTTGTAATAATGTTGAGGATTATTACCGGGTTATTGTCGTCATCATCTGGCTTAGGCTAGAAAAAAAAAACGATATTTTTAGCTTGTAGTGTAGAAATTTTCATGACATATAATTTTTCTGGATTTTGGCTTGAGATTTTAAGAATGATCAATTGATCAAATTTCAAGTTTAAACTTTTTCATTTTTCAAGTATCGGTTTTATTAAAATTTCATTTATGCGTATATCTATTTTGTCTTATTTAGATTATTAAGTATAATATAAGTAACACTACAACTCCTAGCCGCTACTATATTATTTTTCAAACTCGACGCGGATAGGCTGACAGGCAGGTGTCATCTTAGTACAATTTTGCGAGATTTGGCGTTTTTAGGTTATAAATTAAATACTATAATTAAAATTAAAAACCGGTTAACATGCATGAAACGCACATCCCTATCTAAAAACCGATAAAAAAAACTCACCGCAGGCAGCGCCAGTGCCACAGCTAGCAACATGGAGAAGATGACGCACTTCATATTGAACGATCTGTGTCTGTATTCCGTGCCACAGCTTATATAGTCAGCGGGTTCAAGTGTGAAATTAGGTATAATTTGATAGCGTGTGTGGATTAGTCAAGGCGATGGTTTGGAAGAGGGGTTCCGTGATTTGATCTGGTAATGCGATAATGAGTAGGGTTATTATTATTTAAATAGAAACACAGCTTTATATAATGAATTCTAACTAGAGTTAGTAGACAATCATGACGAAAAAAATGGCACATTAAAAAAAAGGAAAGAAAACTAGACAGCGTAATACGGTTGCTAACCAACTTTAAATCTAAATCAGATTTCAAAATAAAAAAAAAACTTAAAGATGATTTTGGAAACAATATAAAATGATACCTCACTCGAAATATTACGTTGATTTTTTTTTGATTGTCACCATATTGTTTCATCATGTCTCTAGTGACATTCGAACAATTAGTAAAATCGACCCACAGGTTTTGTCTCTTACAACATCGCGCGGCGGCGGCAGCGGCGAGCGGCGGCCATAGGTGGGAACAAAAGGTCGGATCGCTGTGTCTCGCTCCAGCCTATGGTCGCCGCTCGCCCGCCGCGCGATATCGTGGCCGGGCCGTTAAGTACCACGAACAAACATAATAAAAGGCTAAAAATCTTTATTACAGTACATATGGGGCTACTTTATAGCACTAGTGCGAGAAGTAGCATATTACGTTACTGTGTCGAACATTTAAAGGGCCATATGTACTGTAAAACGTTGTACGATACATGTGCGAATAGGTAATTCGCAACTCGTGTCGATTTAAAACACTCCCTTCGGTCGTGTTTTAATTTATCGCCACTCGTTTCGAATTTCCTATTTTTCGCACTTGTATCGTAATGTACTATTTTGTAGAGTGAAGAGTGCAAACCTCAATCTCCAAAACAATATTTAATTTAAAATCAGTTACTGTAATGCCATATGATAAATAAATAATATCTTATGATTTTTATTTAATAGAAATTGCAATAAAGTAAATAAATAAATAATTTAACAAAGTTTGTTTGTACTTATTTAATAAAAAATAAATGTAACTACAAGGTTTTACGGTGTATATTAAATTATTTGTAAATTATTCATTTTGTAAAAGTGCCTAATTATTATGTACTAGTACAGTTAAATTTATATCGAATTCTAGTGTAAATTGATAGGTACTAATCTGTATATATTTTAGGATACCGTACCCGAAGGGTGACAAACGGGACTCCATTACTAATCTCTACTGTACATCAGTACCCCTAGTGTAACTTTGATCGACATCATAACGTGACGAACGCGTTTGCGTTAAGTCTCATTTTGTATAGGATTTTGAGTTTCCATAACGTCCCGCTTGGCGCGCTCTTTCTAAATCCAATACAAAATGAGACTAAACGCAAACGCGTACGTCACGTTTCGAAATCGAATTTATTTACACTAGGGGTACCGACATACAAAAAAAAAACTAAAGTAGATGATAAACATTATACTCTGTGTCTTTAGGTATTTAAATAAAAGTAAACATAATCTACCTTCAAATGGCTCCTTAAGCCAGTTGAGGGTAGATGCAAACATAACATGATCAAATAATGTAGGTTAAAGACAGATCGTTCAGTGACAGTTCCAGGCGGTTTTGTATTTAGTTGATTAACCAATAAATCTTAATAGGTAGTATTTTTCAAAAAATTGAGGTGCGGTGACGGGTCATGCGATATCATCTCAACACAATTTTGCGTGATTTTGTGTTTTATAGTTATAATTTGTATGGAGAACACATCTGGCACCGTACCCAAGCTTATTGAAAAACACTATATAGGCTCTATGAGCTGTAGACATGATTTAGAAAAAAAAAACACGTCCTTTAGGGTTCTGCAAACATTTTAAGAACCCTAATTAATTGAATGGCTACGATAATTCCGAAATGAGTAATTTTCTCAAACTTTTACAATTCAAATTAATGAGTCGATAATCTGTAAGGCCATGTTAGATCAATTATTGGAACATGAACCTTATAATTGCTTTCGTAAATTCAATTAAAGACATTATGACAAACTAGTTTTTCACATGACTCGCTTTGTGAAATAGTATTTTATACAATCGTTATATAGAGAGCTTTTCAGCCGAGTCAGTACTCGGCAACGAAGCTTGCTGAGCTGCCTAAGTAAGGTACGAGATTGAAAAGCTTGATTATATCACTATACAAGACTTTTTCTACAAGTCATTTAAAATAATACTTTTTTTTACTATAAAACCTAAATAATTATTAAAAATGATAAATATCTCAGTAGACATAAACGCGTGACTCCCATCTCGCGCAGTCTTTTCTATGGGAACGCGGCGCGGCGGCATGTGATTGGTAATTTTTTTTTCAACACACTTGCTCAAAACGGCTTTTTTATTCCACCGATTTTTGGCTCATAATCCTAGATATTAAACACGCGTGCTTTTTCAGTATATTATAACACTCGTGCTTTTTCATTATATTATCCGACTGAGTTAAGAATTAACTAATTCCTGCCTGAGCCTTCTTAAATTGGTCGAGTAGATTTTACAACGTGGACTGGCGGGAGTCGGCGCCCCGCGCGGCGCCGGGGCTCGCGGGGGCCGCGGCGGCGGGGCGAGGGGCGGCAGGCAGTATGACAGATGCAAGACTTTTACTAACCGATTTAACAATTGTTTGATTAATATGAGTTTCTTTGACGACCGGTTTGGCCTAGTGGGTAGTGACCCTGCCTACGAAGCTGATGGTCCCGGGTTCAAATCCTGGTAAGGGCATTTATTCGTGTGATGAGCATGGATATTTGTTCCTGAGTCATGGGTGTTTTCTTTGTATTTAAGTATTTATAAATATTTATATATTATATATATCGTTGTCTAAGTACCCTCAACACAAGCCTTATTGAGCTTACTGTGGGACTTAGTCAATTTGTGAAATAATGTCCTATAATATTTATATTTATTTATTTAATTATTTTTTCCTCGCAAGTGTGTTGAAAAAGACACATCGGCTTTCTTATTGCGCGGTCGCTTGCAGCTCGCGCGCACAATATCGCCTCATGTGTAATGACCAACTTGCCACACTGGTATCACAATGTACTATTATAGTTAACTACAGCGTATCGAAATGAATCTTATAGTTGAGTGGGAGCCTATACATGAAGTACACAATTATAGTTTGGTACACGAAATCTTAATTCAAACATTACGGTTAACGAGTAGAAAAAAAAAACATTTTCGAGATTCTTACATTTGCTGTTATAATATGACAGCCGTTGTTATCAATAGTAACGTCAACGAGTACATCAAACAGTAACAAGTTCATATCGTATTTTAATAATGCTCCCACATTGGCTTGTGCAAATCAAGTTGAGATTTTAAAAATCTGAACACGCAAGTTACTCTTGACTCTTGACCTCAACGCTACGCTACGTGCGTAGACTGCTACGCTGCTACGCCGCTACGCCGCTACGACGGAGGTCATTGCCCTGTTTCTTATCTTTTACGAGTATTGCTTTTGTCTATATTGCCCTTTGTATTACTTGTTAATGTGTATTGGATATACAGGGTGTCTTGGGATTGTATATGGGAGAAACGTTATGCGTGGCTGATCTCAGATAATATATATTATTTTTTATCTCTTAAAGATTAGTTAGATATACGAACTTGTTCAATCTCATTTATATAGCTATGTCGCGTTTGGAAGGTATTCCTCGGAATACCTGCGTCAAGGTTATCTAAAGGTACCTTGACGTTAAGCTGAGTGGAAACCTTTTTAGTGAAGTTTTAACCCGTTTTTGTGTCATGTTTTTGTTAATTTTATGTTGTTCAAACGTATTCTATTCAATTGATAATAATACTTATAAAATCATAGCTCATATAACTTATCATAGGAGTTCATAGTGATAAAGTATAAATTATGCATGTATGTATGTCATTTTATTGCACATAAACAGGTTAACATAAAACAGACAAAACAAAAAAAAAAAATTATAAAGGCGAACCTATCCCTAAAAGGGATCTCTTCCAGCTAACCTTTGAGAAGATGCGAAAGGAATTATTATAGTAGTATTAATGTAGTTATTATATTTCGCTCATAATGTGTGTTTTTATTTGACTGTACACATCTTAACGCTCTATGGTTGACTGGTAAAGGATGCCTAGAGGCATTAAAACAGTTTTATGTGCAATAATAAAGTTTAAAATACACATTAATTAATGAGTGAAATCAGTAACATTAAAACAAGATCTTTTTTTTATAAGATTGCTACTCCTTTATTACGTTTGCCAAGGCTAAAAGGTTACATTGTTATTTTGACTACTTGTCTGGCCTAGTGGATAGTGACCCTGCCTATGAAGCCGATGGTCCCGGGTTTAAATCCTGGTAAGGGCATTTATTTGTGTGATGAGCATGGATATTTGTTCACGAGTCATGGGTGTTTTCTATGTATTTATAAATATTTATATGTTGTATATATATATCGTTGTCTAAGTACCCTCAACACAAGCTTATTGAGCTTACTGTGGGATTTAGTCAATTTGTGTAATAATGTCCTGTAATATTTATTATTCCCTTTATTCATGTATTTATTATTATTATTACATTGGATTGCGACTGCAGCGGCGCTTTAAAAAAAAAAAACCATAAATATATTTTAGGACATTATCACACAAATTGACATCATCCCGCAGTAAGCTCAATAGGCTTGTGTTGTGGGTACTTAGACATCGATATTATATTAAATATACATATTTGTAAATACTTAAATTCATATAAAACACCCACGACTCAGGAACAAATACTAGGCATGTAATGTACTAATTCGATGGACACACCAACAACATTTTTTTCATAAATGTAGACATTTAAAATTTGCAATGCAATCAAGTGTAGGCACTGAAATCATATGTTAGCCGTGACAATAATCAATCAATAGCATGGTTCAATAATTAATATTTCAATTAAACTGGATTCTGCTATTGGAAACTAGTCTTTACGTATTTTGTATTAGTCCTAAAGTATACGTATCATAATTTGTTTAGGCCTCATTAAAATTAATAATAATGTCTTATATTATCCCTTTTATGTAATTTTTTATTTGTCAACATATGTGTCATCTTCAAGCAAAAGGGTACTTATTGTCGGTTGACAATAAGGCGCTATTTCCATATAGCTTCAATTTAAATTCAACTTTATCGAATACCGACCTTTTGGTTCAAAACGCCACATAATAAATATACATAGTTCGTGTCATCCACGTTGACGCGCAGATTTATCTAATTTAACCTTGTATAACATGTCAATACGAGTCAATCCACACGTCTTCGTGAATGACACGATATTTACTTATTTCCTAATAATTACCTCCATACGCTTAATATTCTAAATTAGAAATTTCTCTTACTTTGGACTCAAAATCAGCACTCGCAGCAAAAAATAACTTTCTTCTCTTATTGCACAAATACTATCTATTCTATTGATAACTTTTAAACTCCAAAAAAAGAGCGCACTCTCAACTTAAAGGACGCCAACGCAGTCCAGTAGTTGTAGGTGTCCATGGGCGAACCTAAGTTACATAGATATTATTTTTTGTACCTGTTTGTATTTTTGCATGATAACATACCCCTCCTCCAACATACTCCTTTATTGTTAGTCGGTTAATAAATAAACAAAGAACTAAATCACGGTTCACTGAATTGAATTGAATTGAACTGAATTGTTCACTTGAAAGATTAAAAGGCTGTATCTTTTGGACCGTAAGAGATAGTCACTGGGTGATGTTTTATTTTATTAATATTGGAAATCTGAATCACGCTTGGAGACGTATCCTGATTGTAATAACAGGTGATGAGTTTGATCTGGATTTGTTATGTATTTGAAGTCGGAGTGAAAGGCATGGGTACAGTGACTGTCATCTTGGTGTGGCACGGCGGATGTCATTCCAGATCTAGAGCAGAGCCCAACTGGGGAAGTACCTAGTAGGAACCTTGCAGAATAACACTAGACCCTACTCATAGTGTTGTGTTCTTGCCGGTGAGTAAGGTCGCCAGAGCTCAACTAGGTTGCAAAGTTTTAGGGTCGGCAACGCGCATGTAACTTCTCTGGAGTTGCAGGTGACGTTTCTATTTGATGAAAACTTTTGGCACTAACAGATTGTTGGCATTTTTATACTGTGTACTACTTTTATATAGTATTATTTCAGGCTGGACAACTTAAAGGCTAAATATTTTATCTAATATATGTCTAAATAGTATGATTAAAACAGTGTACCAACATTAAGCGATTGTAACAATAATGACAGTTATTGAAATCCCGCCAAAAGCCATACTTTTGGTGGGTAAAGTAGATTTGCATTATCTGTGACACTTACTTCACTCTGTCTGTCAAGAGAGAAACAATTTGTAAGAGCGTTGATAAGATATTATTGTAAAAGTTGCTGATTAAAACCTCTGAAGAAGAACTACGTTTTCATATTTAAAGCGTCATACGTATCCCCTGAAAGAGGCTCACGAGGTGGGCTTTCAATTCAGAAGCCGGGATGAGTTGGAGCAGCTTGCTTTGAAACCGACGCCCGCCGACTTGGGAAAGACACTATTTCTATAAATTTGGAGCCAAGGTCAGAGAATTCCATTTATTTTCGCCTGTTTTCACTGTGTTTTGGCAGTCAAAGGAGTTATTGCTGACTAACAAAGCTGGGAGTTGGAGAAAGTGATAACTGTATACGAATAATTAACCTATTTTAACAAACTTTTTTTACTAACTGACGTCCGTGATGCATATAAGAAAATAAGACATCGTCGCTTGTTTTGTGTCGTGAAATATCCTATCAAGAGCATGTTTCATGTGGTTAGCGTTTGTTCGTGTGCATATTTTTTTTTTGGTGATTGTGATGCTTATAGTAACTAGCTGTACTAGCACCTAGTGACTAATAATGTGTGATTAGCTTCTTATGAGCGTTTGATGGTGAACGGAAATAAATTTCAAGGAGTGATAGGAATTGTTGTCTCATAATATAGCATTAGATATTGATTTTAACAATTTATGAAGACTGTCAGTTTGTTCATAATTGTTACTGTTGCATTTCACTCTAAATTACTGGCCTAACTGTCATTCCATTTGTATATTTAATTTTTATTGTCAGTCTTTAATAGTAAATCTGAAAATGGGAAGATCTCATAGTCGTAGTAAAAAGCGTGATAGAAAGAGTAAGAGAAAGTCAAGAGTTAGCTCTGACACACATAGTAGACATGTGAGTAGGTCTGATGATAGGACACACACACATAAAAATAAGAGTACAGAGTGTTGTAATGATTGTTCATCTCATTCCCATAGCTGTTGCCAAATGTCTAAGAATAGGACAAGTTCAGAGTCATACCGTTCTATGACTCGAACACCACCATTCTTCTTGGGGTCAAATAACTTCCCAGTCTCCCATAGTGTGGTGCCAGAATTTGACCCTAGTGATAATAGCCAAACTATACTTACCTGGTTGAACAAAGTGAATGAATGTGCCCAGATATATCATTGGGATGACCGACAGATTTGTCATTATGCCATACCAAAATTAAGCGGTTTAGCCAAGAAATGGTACCAAGGACTGCCATCCGTTCTATTTACATGGCCTGAATGGACAGAGAAATTAAAAACAGCTTTTCTTATTAATGAAAATTATGGAGAACTTTTGTCAAACATGCTGAAACTTCGTTGTAAGATTGGACAGCCTTTAGAAAATTATTACTATGATAAAATGGCATTAGTAAATAAGTGTGAGATATCCGGTAAAAAGGCTGTAGGCTGCATAATCCAAGGTATAGATGATAAATTTGTTAGAATGAGTGCCGGCGCATGCATGTTTGAAAATCCAGAACAATTACTGAATTACTTGCGCACCGTTTCTCTAACTGATTCAAATAATCTTATATACAGTAAGAATACACCATCAAACAAAGCTGTACATGGCCAAAATAAAACCAATGATTCACTCACACAACCCCTAACTTGTTTCAATTGTAATGATGTTGGACATATTAGCACTAGGTGTACTAAACCTCTGAAAAAATGTACTTACTGTTTCAAGCTAGGCCATGACTTAAAAGATTGCCGTAAAAAGGCTGGTTCTGGTTACAGTAATGATAGAGAAGAGCATAATTTAAATGAAAAATAATAATAACGACAATATTATTCATTAAAAATATTTTATCCTTGTGCGGCTGTCTTCAGAAATTTGTTAGTGTGTAAGGAGGAAAGTAGTGACTGTAGAAGTAGACAATGTCTGATAAGTATTTAAAATTTTAATTATACCTGTAATACATGATCCTAATAGAATGTCACATCTAGTGATTTGGAGTGAAAAATAATAGATAATTTACCATCAAAGGAAGTTATATATGTTGAAGATGTTATTAAATAGAAAAATAATAATGATGATACATGTGAGAAGTGGTTAACAATTTGAAGGTTTCTTAATTGTAATTTTAAAGCAGTAAAGTTCTAGAATTTCAATGCTCATCAAACTAATATTTATGATAATAACTTGGAGTACAAGAGACTTACATGAATGTTACATATTACTGTTTAAGACACTATCTGTTTCGATTTATCTGTTTGTTAAAATTGTGAATAGATCACTACCAGAGAAAAACGTGATATACTATGTACTTGTGAAAAATGTACATAACTGTTACATAATATTAAGTGAGCTTGAAATCTTATGATCAGACACATTCATAGCAACTTGTTATAGAGTGAAATAGAGAGACTTGTTATACTTTTAAGAAATATGTACTTATCCATGATTAAAGTGAGTCATTGCAGGTGAATAGGTGCATTGACATAGTGAATGAGTAACAGTGAGTTACTGACATGTAAATCCGTGTACTGATGTAGTAAATGAGCAATAGTGAGTCAATGACATGTGAATCTTTTTATTAATGTATTAAATGAGTAATAATGAGTCAAGGGCATGAGAGTTCATGTATTGAAGTATTAAGTGAATAACATTGAGTCAATGACATGTAAATCCATGTATTGATGTAATAGGTGAGAAACAGTGAGTCAATGACATGTGAGTCCATGTATTGATGTATTAAGTGAATAACAGTGAGTCAATGACATGTAAATCCATGTATTGATGTAATAAGTGAGAAACAGTGAGTCAATGACATGTCAAACCATGTATTGATCTAGTTTATAAGTAACAGTGAGTCAATATCATGCGAATGCATGTATTGATCTAGTTTATAAGTAACAGTGAGTCAATATCATGCGAATGCATGTATTGATCTAGTTTATAAGTAACAGTGAGTCAATATCATGTGAATGCATGTATTGATGTAGTTTATAAGAGTGAGTCATTGCAGGTATTGAAGGAAATGCCTGAAATGATGTAGTATACTTAACTGTGTAAGTTAACCTTGATTATTTGTTTTGTTGTGCATTAAACGTAATGTTGATTATTTATGTTTACCCCTTTAAAACGCAGTGTCGCGTTTTACGCCAGGATTGGCCGACTGTTGGCATTTTTATACTGTGTACTACTTTTATATAGTATTATTTCAGGCTGGACAACTTAAAGGCTAAATATTTTATCTAATATATGTCTAAATAGTATGATTAAAACAGTGTACCAACATTAAGCGATTGTAACAATAATGACAGTTATTGAAATCCCGCCAAAAGCCATACTTTTGGTGGGTAAAGTAGATTTGCATTATCTGTGACACTTACTTCACTCTGTCTGTCAAGAGAGAAACAATTTGTAAGAGCGTTGATAAGATATTATTGTAAAAGTTGCTGATTAAAACCTCTGAAGAAGAACTACGTTTTCATATTTAAAGCGTCATACGTATCCCCTGAAAGAGGCTCACGAGGTGGGCTTTCAAGATCTAAGTTCGTAACAAATCCGATTCAAATTCATACCTACAAATACGTACGTAACAAATCCGATTCAAATTCATACCTACAAACACGTACGTAACAAATCTGATTCAAATTCATACGTAACAAATCTGATTCAAATTCGTACGTAACAAATCCGATTCAAATTCATACGGTAGAACGGAACGGTGGTATGTCTGTGGACAGATCTCTGCCAAATTCCTTGACAGAAATTAGAATTTGTATGCTATTTGTATTCATAAATTCATAATACCTCCGTAGACATTGTAATGAAAATTGCATACAAGTTCTCGCACAGTCTAAATGGGGCTTTATTCGTGCCATAAATTGTCAGATTTGTTCGCTAGACACATAATCAGATCCATCTGGCAATGTGTCGGCCCGATTCGAAGAATGAGATACGATAACGATAAGTTCTGGTTTAGATATCGTTTGTATGTCGTAAATTGACAGAAGCAGCTCGATTCGGGCAACCAATGTCAATTTTACGTAAGAAATATCGTAGATAGATCTTATTGGGATCACAGCGGAATTGAAATGAACGTTAATTTTGACATGTCGTTTAGTTATCGATCTTTTAAAGATCTTTCCATGATCTTAAACATGTCTTAATCATTCTACGAATCGGGCCGTTTGTCTGCCGAACAAATATGTCATCTAAGGGTATAGATATAAGTTTAAATAAATAAAATAAATAAATATTATAGGACATTATTACACAAATTGACCAAGTCCCACAGTAAGCTCAATAAGGCTTGTGTTGAGGGTACTTAGACAACGATATATATAATATACAAATATTTATAAATACTTAAATACATAGAAAACACCCATGACTCAGGAACAAATATCCATGCTTATCTCACAAATAAATGCCCTTACCAGGATTTAAACCCGGGACCATCAGCTTCGTAGGCAGGGTCACTACCCACTAGGCCAAACCGGTCGTCAAACCACAACGTAATAAGTCGTCAAAGTTTACAACGTAATAGATCGTTATGACAGCGCCTGCCATGATAAATATGTGAACCTTTGTTAGTTCAAATTTTTATACTTTTTGTCATAAGTCACTTCTACCACCAAACAATTTTTGTCGCTGTCAACGACTAGGCTTACGCAACAATTATACACCTAACAGGGACATTTTGACAGATTCTTATATAAAAACACCCTCCATATTTCGTTAGGTTAAGAGCCAAAAGCTTTTAAGGATTATGAATTTTCTCTCTACCAAATTAATTACTTAAAGAAGAAACTCCATATAAAAACTTACATTACATGTAATAAAATTTATCATCTTTCGCTTCGAGTAACAAAATTATGTTCATCCCGTCTGCCCTATACTACTGTACTCTAATATCTTTGCCGAGTATAAATTTGTCGCATTTTGTTCCTTTTTGGTGTGAGAATGATAATTTTTGAGTTCCGTGGTACGGGGGAATTCTGATCTCTGTACCACGAAATCCTCGTAAACGCGGTAGCGATATGATTTTTGTTGCATTATTCTATTATCTTTTTACCACATCGGTAAATGTTACTATACGCCCATTTGCATTTAAGCGATAGATGGAATAATAGCTAGCTTCTACTAACAAGGAAAGGTACCCAAGTATCCGATTCCGATTTGATTTATACATATTTATATATATGGTCGGTTTGAGTATATCTTGGAGACCAGGAAAAAATAATGAGCACGTGTTTTGTTATATCGGCTGAAACTCATTTTTTCCTAAAAAAACCACATTCGAAGTTTTATAATATCTTATCGTCCATAAAAATAATATTGTTTTTTCACTTTTCCTACTACATCTATACCATAATGCCACGTAACTGATTTTGTTAATTGATTCGTTATTCCGTTGGTTGTCGGAGTTTGGCGCTCCTTTCGTGGTACGGGGGTTTAACCGGTATGGATTATCCTAGTATTTTCAGGTGAGACCCACGACCTTTTCATAATTTCGTTAGCTGTAGACTTTGTTAGGGTTCGGGATCCGTTTTGTGGGACAGGGTGTGGCCGGTACTATAATATCGATATTCTCAATAAAAAAAATTCCAAAAATTCGTTCCTTCATACTGTTGCTGTTGCAGACAGAGGCGCGTGTCGTGGTACCCGTACCACGACACGCAGCACCCCGGTGTTGCCGGTATTATGATATCCGCATTTCTAAGTATTTTTACCGAAAAGTACAGCTCATCATTCTTTTGCTTAGAGAGTGCCAGGGGGTGCATCTCGTGGTACCGGTGGAGCTGGTACTATGATAATCACGTTTTCACGATATCGATAAATTTCTTTCATTATTTTGTTGCTGTTGTAGGGTACCACGGTTCGGGGCGTGTGTCGTGGTACGGGTGAGGCCAGTACTATGATATCCGCATTTATACGTAAAATATAAGTTCATTTCATAATTCTATTGCTCTTTAAAGAACGTCGCGGTTCGGGGTGTATCTCATGGTAGGAGGTAGCCGTGGCGACGCCATGTCTGCGAAGGATGCAGAGTACTAAAAATATTTTAAGTGAAAAATTATAGATTTCGTTTCAGCGGTTTGGCAATATAGATTTATCCGACTTTACAGCTTTATTTGCAGTTTTGTAACAACAAGAGACTACTGTTTGCTAGAGCGAGAAATCGATATTGGTTGGTGTAACCATTACCACCTCATTCCCTCCCCCTCCCCTCATTTTGGTACCTAATTATCCTAACCAATTTTCTCAGGATTCAAATCTTAGTTGATTTTGTTCGTCGTAAATTATTATCAATGAGCGGAATTCTTCATAGCAAAAATCAAACTATCAGAGGGATTGACCTAACTGTTTTATCGACTTATCGATGTTACGGAATAATATCGCATTAGGTATCCATAATCAACTTAAAAGATTATTCTGTAACATTTGACCTCTTTGATAAGCAACTTGCATGTCTGTATTAAAGTAAATCATGTCAGCGTCACATATGTCATTTATGTCACTTGAGTTTTCATGAGTGATTTCCGTGCCATGTTACTAAAATGGTTAATCCTAAAAGAAAACAATTAAAAAATGGATACAGAAAGATTCTTATTTCAGTTTCAAAGAAGATTCTTCCACAATATATTGCTCTAAATGTTACGTTCATTTACATCGTAAAAGTATTTTCTGTTTTATTCTTTACTATTATACCAAAATACAGTGGCGGTCAGCTAATTAGGGACACCGTTAATTTGTTTGTATGTATATCCAAAAGCCTGATTTCATTAGTTTAACTTTGTTTCGTTAAGTGACAAATATTTATCGATAAGTCGATAAAACAGTTAGGTCAATCCCTCTGACAGTTTGATTTTTGCTATGAAGAATTCCGCTCATTGATTATTATATTTCGATGTACATACATATTTTCCACCAAAAACGAATTTTCAATTGTGATTATTTGATCAACGAACATCCTAATTCTAAATTCCAAATTCAAATCACCAGGAGTCGTCAACCTTTGACCGCATCGATTACGACGCCAATTAAATTAATCTGAACCAATGGTTGCTCTGTGCGGCGTTGCTAGGTTACCGATCGCTCCCCTGATGGCTAGACGTGGATGTATTTGGGAGGATAGCTAGGATTGTGCGACATTAAATCAGGTCAATTCGAACGTACATCGACTTAAATATTTCCTTTTTTTACACAAATTGACTAACTCCCACGGTAAGCTCAAGAAGGCTTGTATTGTGGGTACTACAGACAACGATATATATAGTATACCAATACTTAAATAGATAGAAAACATCCATGACTCAGGAACAAATGCATGTGCTCAACATATAAATACCAACAAACCGGCGTAAACAACTCGGCCGGTACTTCAAAACCGCGTACGTGCGATCAGGATAACAGCGCAACAACCACGACGATGACTAATACCGGAGCCGGCGTGCGTGCAAAACCACCTATGTCACACAATGAAAGCGCGCACGCAAATGCAACGATGTTACACTTAGATACAAGCGTTGTGCGTTCAGACCTGCGAATGTGTGCCGAAGAGTTGCGACAAACAGATGTAGCGCACGCAAAACCGACTATGTTACACATAGAACAGAGCGGTGCGCTTTTAGACGAGCGAACGTGCGGCCAAGATACACAAATGTTAATAGCTGATAAACTTAAGGCGCCGGGGCAATGGAAACCGGAGAACCCTTCCGAGGAGTGGACATTAGTCCAGAGGAGAAGATTAAGAAACAGGATTGTAGGAAAAATAGGAACAGCGTCTATGGACTCCAGTGCTAATTTTAAAGCGGCCGATATAAAGATACCGTTGTTTATCTACAATGTAAACAAGTCTACCATGGAGAATGACATAGCTGCGCATGTGTTCAGTAAAACAAAAATAAATGTATCGCTGCAAAAGTTAAAAATGAAAATAGACCGAGGATATGACGCTTACAAAGTACTAGTGCCAAAAACTAAGCTTAACGTGTTTCCAAGTGAAGATTTCTGGCCAGAGGGGGTACTATTTAGGCGATATGTGAATTTTTCGAGGCCTCCGCTGAGGGATAGTCAAGGCAGTCCTGATGAACAATTTAATGGCTAGTCGTGAAGTGATGGAAGACTGCAGATTTATATCTTTTAATTGCAAAGGTCTCTTGAGATCTGTAGACTGTGTTAGGTCATTGTGTCAGTCGGCAGAGGTCATCGCACTCCAAGAAACGTGGTTATTACAGCACGACATACCGCTCCTGGGAACTATTGACCCCAATTTTGGCTACTACGGGAGTACAGCTGTTGACCTATCGGCGGGAGTACTACGTGGTCGTCCTCATGGGGGTGTCGCACTCCTGTGGAGTAAGAACCGGTTCCCGTGCGTTTCCGTGATTCAATGTCGTAGTGTTAGACTTGCAGCGATTAAAATTTTAATGAATGACAGATCTTTAATAATATTTTCTGTGTACATGCCAACTGATGAGCGTGAGAATCTGGGTGAATTTACAGAATGCTTAAGTGAAATGTATGCAATTATAGACAGTGAAGAAGTCGACTTAATATATTTGTTAGGCGATTTTAATGCTCATCCTGACACGCCGTTCTTTAATGAGCTGAGTGGTTTTTGTAGGGATATGCAATTATGTATGGTGGACTCAGAGCTCCTACCGGAGGACTCGTATACGTACATAAGTGACAGCCATGGATGTATGCGGTGGCTTGACCACTGTGTGACCACAACAGCGGCTAGACAAACTATTGTTGGTGCTAAAATACATTATGACGTATACTGGTCTGATCACTTTCCTATAGAAATTATATGTAACGTAAGTAAAAGTGTACCTAAAAATATAACTCTTAACAGTAACAATTTAAATGAGAACTTGCTAAAAGGCATAATATGGGGTGAGCGTGAGCAATCCCAAATAAAAGAATATTTAGATATTTGTAATTGTAAATTAAAGGATATTGATTTTCCGAGTGATTTAGCATTATGTTGTGATAATTTATGTAGTAATTCTGATCACAGGAAAACTATTGAAAACCTGTATTATTCTGTTATTACAGTACTTCGGGATGCTTCTATTGCTAGTTGTGAAAGAAAACAGCCCAGAAGGATTGGCAATGTAACTGGCTGGAACAAACATGTGAGGGAGGCTCACCGGAGGGCAAGATCTTGTTTTCTAGAATGGTGCCGGTATGGTAAACCCAGATCAGGTCGATTGTATGATGAAATGTACCACTCTAAGAAAGAATTCAAACTCAAACTTAAATACTGTCAAAACAATAAAGACCAATTAAGGATGGACATGATTGCCTCTCATCACAAATCTAAAAACTTCGCCCAGTTCTGGAAGGCGACTAATAAGATCAGTCCAAGGGTGAGTTTACCGGCGAGTGTGGAGGGGGTTAGTCAACCCAGTGATATTGCCAACCTCTTCATGAACCACTTTAAAGTGGACCCTCTGGCGGCAGATGGGAGTGAGCCGGTGTTCGGAGCTGGGTGTCGTGTGCGTGGTGATCCAGTCAAAATAACACCAGCAGAAGTTTCAAAGGTAATTCGTAATATGAAAAGAGGAAAATCACCCGGACACGACGGCCTTAGCATCGAGCATCTGCAACACGCGGGTGTTCATCTCCCCAGGGTTCTTGCAATGCTGTTCACTTTTTGTATTCGTCACAACTGCCTACCGCACGATCTCATGAAAACGATAGTTGTACCCATTATTAAAAATAAAACCGGCGATGCTTCCGACAAGTCCAACTACAGGCCAATCTCTCTGGCTACTATACTGGCGAAGGTGCTGGATGGTGTGCTTAATACGTACTTAAGCAAACACATACTTTTGCATGACGCACAGTTCGGTTTTCGACCTGGGCTGTCAACTGAAACAGCAATACTATGCCTTAAGCACACCGTGCGGTACTATACCGACAGGAATACGCCAGTGTACGCGGTCTTTTTGGACTTGTCGAAGGCATTTGACCTGGTGTCATACAATGTGCTCTGGAAGAAGCTGAGCAACGACACAAGTCTGCCGGCTGAAATAATAGAGACCTTTAAATATTGGTACGATAACCAAACTAACGTGGTGCGATGGGCAGGGGACTATTCGCAGGTTTACAAGATGAAGTGTGGAGTGAGGCAGGGGGGGCTCACATCACCCACGCTATTCAATGCTTATGTAAATGGGCTGATTGAGGAGCTCAGCAGTGCCGGTGTGGGTTGCTCGGTGGACGGCTGTTGCGTCAATAGTATCAGCTATGCCGACGACATGGTACTGCTGAGCCCCTCAATCGATGCACTCCAGACATGTTGTCCATCTGTGAAAGGTTCGCCGTGACTCATGGACTCAAATAAAACGTAAAAAAGAGTGAAATATTAATTTTCAAATCCGGTACAAAAACTTACCCCATTCCGCCTATAACTCTCGGCGGTTTTCCTCTTAAACAAGTTACAAGTTTTAAATATTTGGGTCACTGGGTCACGGATACCCTAAAAGACGACGTCGACCTAGAAAGGGAACGCAGAGCACTATCGGTCAGGGGTAATATGCTCTCACGCAGGTTTGCACGCTGTACACGCGAAGTTAAGGTAACTTTGTTTAAATCTTACTGTCAGACGCTGTACACGTGTAGCCTATGGAGTGATTACACCAATAGGACGTTTAGTGCTCTGCGGGTCCAATACAACAATGCTTTTCGAGGACTGCTGGGGCTGCCCTGGCGCTGCAGCGCGTCGGGCATGTTCGCCGACAGCGGCACGGACGGCTTCCACGCCGTGCTGCGCAAGCGCGTGGCGTCCCTGTGGGCGCGCGTGCAGGGCAGCCCTAACACTCTATTAAAGGTGGTCGCCGAGAAGATGGACAGTCCTATGATCACCCACTGGATGTCCATGCATGTGAGACCAAATAATAATTTTAATTTAATTTAATTTAATTTAATTTGATTTAATTTGATTTAATTTGATTTAATTTGATTTGATTTAATTTAATTTAATTTAATTTAATTTAATTTAATTTAATTTAATTTAATTTGATTTAATTTAAGTTATTTAATTAATTATTTTAATGTAGATTTTATTTATATTAAGTAAATTATTAGATTATAAATTATTCATTATATTTAAGCAAAACTATGGATAATTATGTCCGAAATAAACGATTTCATTTCATTTCATTTCATTTCATTTCATTTCATTTCATTTCATAAATACATGCCCTAACTGGGATTTGAACCCAGGACCATCCGCTCCATAGGCAGGGTCTATACTCACTAGGCGAAACCGGTCGTCGACACTTGTATTAATACAATATTGATATATCCTTGTCATACCCTAGACGTGAAGGTTTGTGCGTAGATGTGATGAAAGCTTAGATTTTGGTCAGAACAGTGGAAGGCGAAAGGCCCAAGGGCCCGCAACAAGTAGATGGTCTGACCAGGTTAAGAAGATCACCTCAGGCAAACTCCAACAAGCGGTGAGGCCTACGGGAAATCGAGACCGATGAAGACAAATCACCGGAACTGTAAAATCATGTGGTCTCGATTATCAGTAATGGGCATAAAGGGAAGTAAGTACTCACTCCATGCATCTATTGTCAAGTAGCATTACTGATATATCCGCTACTTGACGCCAGATGTTGACTACGAAAATAATAAGCGTTTTGGTAAAAATGATGTATGGAGTGAGCACTCTATGCTTACTTATTTCTCTATGGTAATGGAAGACCGACAAAGAAAAATATAAATATAGTTGAACCTAGCAATCCTGTCACATTCGGTAGGTACACGTTACCCATGTGTCCCGATTCCACTTCCACGTAGTGTTCCATTTCAAATTTTAAAACGAACGCACGGCCGTTACTCGTAAAAGTGACGAGTGCTTCAAATGTGTTTGAATTTTTAACAAGGTTCGAAATTCGAAATACGCGTTCTTTTTTTTGCGGGTTATTTTTGAAGGGCGTTTTTCTTTTATTAAATGAGAACGTGTTTTTGACAAGGTTCGAAGTACTTTTTAAGTGGCGTTTTCTCTTGCGTCAAAATGTAAACAGGTTTTTAAGGGCTTTTTGTATAATACAAACGTTTAAAGAAAGTCAATTGTCTTGTTTTAAATTTGAACTATATTGATTTTCGAAACTTGCTTTCGGTAATGTTAATCAATTTTAATTGAATTGGTTCCTGCTGAACACAAGGTATTAAACGAAATAAAAAAGATAAATTTCATACAATGACAAGCCAGTTTTTTTTAATTAGCTTGTAAGTAAAAACGTGCAAGAAATGAGTATTACATCACGGAATATTGGTGTTGCGGACATTTGGGCGGCGTCCGCGGAGCCAAAGCCAACACGTAGAAACACTAGAAACCCTTTTGACACTTTAATGAAATGTAAGGGGTACACCGAGCCGATGCTGTCCTTGACCATGTCATGGGTTGCATACAAAGGTAGCACCCGCCAGGGTGTAAGGACTATTGGGAGTTGATGGAATCTAAAATGAACTAGATTATTTAGTGAATATATAGGTTATACTGACCGACTTTTACCATGGGATTAAACCCGAAATCGCGAAAAAAAATAATTGGCTGTTTCATACATTTTGGCTGTCCGACCTTGACATTTTCTATGGGAGAGTAAATTGTATTTTCGCGATTTCCGTATTGTTCCCATAGTAAAAGTTGCTCAAGCGCTGGTGGCCTAGGGGTAAGAGTGTGCGACTTGCAATCCGGAGGTCGCCCACTCTTACCTCAGGAGGGTTCAAACCCCGGCTCGTATCACCTCTCGGAAGTTATGTACGAAATATCATTTGATATTTACCAGTCGCTTTTCGGTGAAGGGAAACATTCGTGAGGAAACCAGACTAATCCCAACAAGGCCTATGTTTACCCTCTGGGTTGGAAGCTCAGATGGCAGTCTCTTTCGTAAAAAAAACTAGTGCCTACGCCAAATCTTGGGATTAGTTGTCAAGCGGACCCCAGACTCCCATGAGCCGTGGCAAAATGCCGGGACAACGCGAGGAAGAAGAGTAAAAGTTGCTCAATATGATCTATATGTTCAGCCCGTAAATTATTAGGTACAGGCGACTAAATAAACACCCTGTTTAGTCACCTCGCCATTTACGTTTCCACATTCTACCCTCGAGAACACAACTCTCCTGACTCAATCTGGATGGCCGGCTAAGGCAGAGGCAGAGAATCCTGTCCCACACATCACACACCTTCGGGTGACACGACCACGCCACGCCCAGGAGGACTCCGACACGTGGGGTCGCTATTCCCCAATAGCTCGCCACAAGCTGCCTTGCGTTATTGAGGAGAGGTTAAGTATTAAAATATCAAATCAACACAATATTTTTGAAGTTTGAAGCCGCCCCACATATTATGAATTCAGAACGAATGGTAATGAACTGTCAATTCATTCAGACATCATATGGAAATCTGTCAATTTCATTACCATACTTATCGCAGGAAATACGCATTCACCCAAGAAGTTACTACTTAGACATTATACAGACTAGAAAGGACGTGAAACGCAAGATTTTGAGGAGAGTCTTATTCACCTAAGTGCCAAGTGGTTCGTTATTGCAGCACAGAATTAGTAATAGGTTGTAAATAGTCGGTTTATTAGAGTGGAGGCAAAGAGAAAAACAGATTACATACAAAATTTTAAATGCTTCTAACTCCTATAATAATTGAAAATTCGGAAAAAGTCAAACGTAGGGGCATAGCTGTGGTTGATATACAACAAATTGTGTCATAATATTAATATCCGGGGCGGAAAATGAGGACTAATTACGTTTGTATGAAAAGGTGATTTCGCGCCGGCCCTCCACTTTCGTTTTAATGACAACATTTAGACATCAAAATGTACCATCAGCCCTAAAAGCGCATGGCGACTTTATGGGCTTCTATTGTTTCCCATACAGTTTTAGGTCATAATGAATTGTTTGTCCGCATTTTCGTTAGCCATAATTTGGTTTTTCTCAGAAACGTGTAACTTTTCCGGATTGCCATAAAACTTACCGTTTTTTTTTTTTTGCCCAGGAAAAATCTTCGAAAGATTCCCCAGCGCCAACTAAAAAACTAACCTAACCTAACCTATCTAGGATAACCTAAGGAAACTCCTGAAAAGTTAACGGTTTCAGAGTTATGAGGTTATAACTAATGATAATATGACTATCAAAGAAAGGAATCTGCGACTTTATCAATGATTTCATTTATTCTCCATGCAATTTTGCAGCTCATTGTACGTTCGAATTGGGCTCATGAACAGAGCAAGGTAAAGTCATTGAATGCCACATTTTTCAGCGGAAACTTCATATATGTTTCTTGTTTATTCAAAGCGTGACTTTTATAGTAAAGTAGCAATTACTCCCTAGATCTGAAAATAACGGTTACAAGCCAGAACAAATGGGGTCACAAGGTGATTGAATGGTAGGGGTCATACAGTCAGAGATTTAGTGGTCTCATTTGTCTTTTTGGTTCCCGAAAGTTGGTGATACAAATACCCACAATTTTTCTTAAATATATATTGTTTGGAACGGATTTGAGTGATGTGAGTCATGGTGGACAGAAATAAGCTACATACTTGAACTTTCTTTATAAAAATCCAAAGTTATAAAAAAAGTCGTAGTTTTTTTTATGGCTCGAATTTACAATTATAATATCAATTTGCCCGACGACCAGTCTGGCCTAGTGGGTAGTGACCCTGCCTATGAAGCCGATGGTCCCGGGTTCAAATCCTTTATTTACGTGATGAGCACGGATATTTGGTCCTGAGTATTTTTTAGATTAACATCAAAAATGCGAAAACGTTAAACCACTTCAACCTTCAATATAACTAGCATTCCTATAGAATCGATACACTTAATGCCACGATGCGTTACTATTTTTACTAAACGTCGTATCTTAATACAAATTCCACGGCACTTACAACCTTTCGAGAAATATATGCATACAAAACGTCCTAATTTCATAGAGCAGCATTGTGACTTACGCGCTTTTACTTCCAAGACGTCTATGCGTATAGCTTGTGCAAAATGTCGAAGTATCATAGAGAATTACTGTGACTTAAGACCTTTAGTTCCGAGGCGTGTTCGCGTATAGTTTGAGCAAAAGAGCAGAATATCATAGAATATTAATGTGATTTAAGACCTTTGGTTTGAAAGGGACGCGTATAGTTTATCAATTATTTCAAGACCGGCGAATACTACAAGGCTAGCTGAATAGAAATGAAGTGCTATCTACTGTTTACTAATTCAGTTGTCTTAGATTATCTATTTATATCTATTTGTATCATGGTTCAATAATTAACAAATAATGTAGCTTTATTACTCCGTAACTTACTTTTGTATGGAAATCAATCTCTGTGTATTTTTGATACGACATACACAACCCGGTCTCAGCGACATTTAACAAGAACGAATAATCTATAGGGAGCGTGGAATACGCGGTAACATCTACGAATTGCTGAAATCCTACCTCACTGGTAGAAAACAAGTGGTTCAAATAGATAATATAAGTTTAAAATCGAAGTGTAAAGTAACTCTGTCATCTAATTCTAAAGAAATTACTCATGGTGTACCACAAGGGAGCGTATTGGGACCACTGTTATTTCTCATTTATATAAATGATATGCCACAAGCAATTGGCTACCCAATGGTTCTCTTTGCTGATGATAGCACGGTAATAGTAACAGGCGATGATCCACAAACATGTCAAAATAATATAGATAATGCACTAAAATTAATAATCAATTGGCTTAATCTCAATCATTTACGTATAAACTTAGAAAAAACTAAAATTATGAATTTTTATCAAAGGATCAATAGAATGGCTGACATAAATGTGACATATAATAATTATATAATTGAGGAAACTAACAATACGCAATTTCTAGGATTAAATTTAGACAATAAGTTAACGTGGAAAAACCAAGTTGACTCTATATGTAGTAAATTATGTTCATTTTCACATGCATTGTTCAAATTAAATAAAATAGTTAGTCGACCAGCAGTACTCACTGCTTATCATGCATACGTAACTCCCACACTGCGCTATGGTATCATTTTCTGGGGAAATTCGACAGATCGAAATTTGGCTTTTAAAGCACAAAGAAAATGTTTACGATCTGTTTGCGGGCTAAGGGAAAGTGATGATTGCAAACGTTTCTATATTGACCTGAAAATTTTAACATTCCCCTGTCTATATATATTTGAAGTTATTATGTATGTAAAGTTAAATAAACATAAATTCACTGGCTTTAATAGTATTCGTCAACGACACAAAATTACGTGCACAAAGTCACACACAGCCCTGCGTGAAAAAAGTGTATTTGGCATGGCGAATACATTATATAATAAGTTACCTGACAAAATAATAGAATCAGACATGCCTCAATTTAAGATATACTTGTTAGACTTTTTAATAAAAAACGCATTTTACTCAATTAAAGAATATTTAGATTATAAGCCATATCTCTATTAAATTTATTGTAATGTAATTCATGCATGCTGCATGCTTAGGTTAAGATAATTTTTGTATAATATTTGCATGCCCAATCGCAGGCTGAATACACTGTTCGTAAAAATGTATTTAAGATCCACCTGACTGTATTTTAGCAAATAAATGATTTGATTGATTGATTGATTGATTGATTGATTGAGCGTGCATGAACTGTAGGAGGCAGCACAGGAGCCGTCAGATTTTTGGCGCGAGGCGTAAATGTGAAGTTTTTTGTTCCAATGTAGCCCACAAGATGGCAGAACCTACTATGCACAAGAAAACACGTGACGTGTACATGTGCATGTTTATGGTTCCGATTCAGGCCACAAGACGGCAGACCCTCCAACGCGCACGGTCCCTATAGATATTATTGAATTATAAATAATCTGTCATTAAAAAAATCGCTTAGAGTATAATAGACCTTCCAGTCCACAGACAGTGTTTCTCCAATAATATTTACACTTCTACTAGTAACCCTTTCGTTTTAGAAATAATGTATTTGTATTGAAATAGGACGATTTTACCAATCTACGGGCCTTAAAGGGTTGGCAATCAGTCCCTTGTCAAACTACTATTCCGATAATTTGTGAGGGCATTTGTCTAAGGAAACTTCATCGATTAGGGAATAAAGACGCAATTGTACATCTTGTTTTGACAGTTCGTGATGTGGCGCAACGGACATATGACGAATTTTGTTAGTTCGATAGGTAGATATCATTTACATATTTACACAGGTGCATTGGGTTAACTTCAGCAACAGGGTAATTTTGAAAATTGTTACCATCTCCTAAAATTGCCGCAATTGCCGCAATGTTGCAGTGTATAAATAGTTTAGTTAATTAAAACTGCCTCGTCGTAGAACGGCGTACTCCTGGGTCACAACGGAAGAACAGCGCTGGCTTTGCCAGCTACATGCTGAGTTGTGACCCTTTTATGGCATTTTGGCCATTTTACCACTGTGCGGTTTAAGAGGAACTTCCTCCCGCGCACGCTCCGGTTGTGGAATGAGCTACCTGCCGAGGTTTTCCCGAGGGTCTACAGTATGAGGTTCTTCAAAAAAGGAGTGTACAGATTTTTAAAGGGTCGGCAACGCGCATGTAACACCTCTGGAGTTGCAGGCGTCCATAGGCTACGGTGACTGCTTACCATCAGGCGGGCCGTATGCTTGCTGGCCACCGTCGTGGTATAAAAAAAAAAGAAATGTTAATTCATTGTATTGTCAACATGTTTTTGTCATCCGTGTCTGTTTTGTCATAAATAAATGTATTTTCTTTCTTTCTTTCTAAACTATTAGCTCTTCATTCTTTCGCAACACTCAGTTGCAACAATATGGATAGAGTGGATATACTTATTTATAAAACTTTATGGGCCTTTTAGTTAAATTATGTTTTATCCCTTTCTTACAACTTAAGTCAAAATGACAGATAAAGACAGACGACTCATAGCTAATTCAGGCCAGTAGCTTGTTTATGAATAACGCCAATTAGAGTTCAGAGGAGTAATTTTCAAAATCGTTAATATTTTGAAAATTACTCTGCTTTCAAATGTATCCTAAAGCACTTTAATTAATGATGTCACCTTTCTTTTTTTCTTTTCGATAAAATAAATAAAAGGATTTAGTCGATCTATCTATGTAAAATACTACGTCGGTGGCAAACAAGCATACGGCGCGCCTGATGGTAAGCATTCCCCAAAATATTTATTTATACAGGATGTAACAAAAATAGTGGGATCCCTTTAAGGGTATATTTGGTATCGTGTTCTGATTATGGAAAACTAGAAAAAAAAAAAATTTACGCGAAAAAAAAACTTTTTTCTGGGGCAGGTTGTTCAAGTCGGCCCACAAATACAAACGAATCCCCACTATATTTGTTACATCCCTAAAAAATAATAATTGGGGACAATCTTATATATATAATCTGATCTGGAAGAGATCGCTTCTTAGCGATAAGACCGCCTGTTGTTACCTAACTTTTACGTGTTTTTTCATTTTCTGTCTATTTTTAACTGTATGGATCACAATAAAGAATATTTACTTACTTACTTAATATCAACCTAATCTCAAACTACACCAAGCAAATACACAAACGAACTACATAAGTAACGGTTGACTGGAAGAGATCCCATGGGATAATTTCGCCTTTGTTGCATTTAATTCTCCTGTAGCTGTGTTTCTCGATTTTTTTTTCATGTAAAAAAAATAATATACATACATACAAATACTAAGGGTTATATGGGAATTCGAAGAAATCAGTCCGTTGTCAAACCCTTCTATATTTTCTGGGGAATTGGTTTGAAAGTTCAACGAGGGTGAGCCAGGTCGTTAGGGTCGCAGTACACGAGGATGATAATATTACACCTCGTGTACGTAGCACGATTGCACGTTCCTGATATACTGCAAAATAGAAAAAAATGTAGTATACTTTAATAATTTTTTTTCAAACTATCAAAGGGTCTAGCAGGCTAAGCGAACAAGAAGTGCCCCCAACGACGGATTTTGTCGATATTTCTGGTAGTGTACTGTTAGGTCCTAAGGACCCTCCATGCTTAACATCAGACCTCGATTCTCTTTTGTTTGCGAGTTATTCAGGATAACGTAAAATAATTAGGGTATCATTGAAAGTGTCATATTTTATAAACGATTCAAGTTACGTGAACCAAACAAAATTATATTTGATAACAATAAAAAAAACTACAAAATGCATATTTTTTACCAGCATCCTGTCCTTAAACTTCATTGCAAGAAAAAAATATTTTTTTCCTTCCGATTTTTTTTTTACTTTTCGCGGAGGTACACCTCCAAAAAAAATATGCATGAGTAGCCACTAATTCCCACTACATACACATATAAAAATATTTGCACAAATGTTCGTGCTTCATGTCAAAAAAAAAACGATTCTCCAATAAGTCGTTACTGGCATTATATGTACAGATAGAAGTACCGGTATCAGCGTAATTCGTCCCATTCGTTTTTCGTTCATTTCTTATGTCCGTCTCATTCTGTGTTCGTCACTCATTCTTTATTCGTCTCGATCGCTATACGTCCCTATCGTCTTAAGTCCAATTATGTAACCTGTCTCTTTCTTAATAAGTCTTTGTGGTTTTTGGAATTTTGAAAATTGGAAGGAAAAAAATATTTTTATTTTTTGCAATGAAGTTTAAGGACAGGATGCTGGTAAAAAATATGCATTTTGTAGTTTTTTTTATTGTTATCAAATATAATTTTGTTTGGTTCCCGTAACTTGAATCGTTTATAAAATATGACACTTTCAATGATACCCTGATTATTTTACGTTATCCTGAATAACTCGCAAACAAAAGAGAATCGAGGTCTGATGTTAAGCATGGAGGGTCCTTAGGACCTCACAGTACACTACCAGAAATATCGACAAAATCCGTCGTTGGGGGCACTTCTTGTTCGCTTAGCCTGCTAGACCCTTTTCTTACAAATAAATAAATAAATATAACCGGGACATTCTTACAAAAATTGACTAAGTCCCACGGTAAGCTCAAGAAGGCTTGTTTTGTGGGTATTCAAATATGGAGGGGGGGGGGGGGGGGTATATAATAACTAATATATAAATACTTAAATACTTAGAAAACATCCATGACTAAGGAACAAATGACTGCTCATCACACAAATATATGCCGTTACCGGGATTCGAACCCAGGACCTTCGGCTTCATAGGTAGGGTCACTACCTACTAGGCCAGATCGGTCGCCATCAATGTATTATCACTTATTTCCAAATTATATTGGAAGAGATCGCTCTTTATCAAGAAGACCGCCTGTTGTCTGCTTCTTTCTTTAAGCTATTATTTTTCTTTCAACGGTATCTTTTACTGAGGTGTGCCAATAAAGAGTATTCAAAATTAATTCTTAACAAGCAGTAACGTCTTCGGACGATGCTATTAAGCTTAGAATACATTTCAAAGTGGAAAAATTACTGCCTTGGGTGAGACTTGAACTCATGGTCTCTGGATAAATACTCCAGCGCTCTGCCAACTAAGCTACTGAGACCTCATCCAGCCCCCCTCCCCCTTCCAGGCTAGGTCCCCTATGGGGCTAGGGTCCTCTAGACCCATATGGTGGGAAAATTTTGCTGGCTATTGATGATTTTTACACTTTATATTAATTTATTCTAAGCTTAAAGAGTAGATATTCTATCTTTTCTGTCTATCAATCTATCTGCTAGCAGTTTGACGTTGTAAAAACGTTAATTTTAACCCGTCTGTAGCCGTCCTAACCCGTAAACTGCCGGATTTTAGCGGTTTTGCAGGTTTGTTCCTGGTTCGTCGTATTCCTGTTTCGTCGGATTCCTGATTCGTCGTATTCTTATTTCGTCGGAATGATATACATATAATTAAATATGTCGTGCAGTAAACCAGTATTTACTAAATATGAAGATTTAATGTAAAGGTGAAGTCACGGTAATTGCATAGTTTCATTTCATATTGACATTTCGACGAATCAGGAATCCGACGAAACAGGAATACGACGAACCAGGAACAAACTGTTTAGCAGCCACGGTTGCGTTAGGGAGGTTTGTTTAACGGTATAATTAGAAAATTTCTAGCTCACCTTTCAGCTTCGAGCTGCATTTTGCTAATTTTCTTTGCCAGACTTTAAGGTGAAGTACATTTCAAGTTTAATTTTAATAGAGAACTACTAGCTGTATTTTTTATTTTTATATTCTTAATTATTTTGACAAATATTTATATTTATAGAAAGTGTTTTTATATTTTATTTACTGTTTTATTTTATTTTTGTTATTAATTAAGTGGTCCTATTATTTCTATTTTTAGATTATTATTCTTTATTTATTCCGATTCGTAGTTATTATTATTGTTGTTATTGTGTTGTGACGATCTTTTTAGAATGCATTTTGTTTTGACATATAAAATATAATGTACATTTCCAATAAGAAATAAATGCATCTTATCTAATCTAATCAGTGATTTAAACATTCGCCATTTTTAAAGAAAAACAGCATTGAAGAGACATACATAAACATTGAAACTTGAAATAAAGTACTTATACAGTGTGTAAATCCAATACGGGCAAAAAATCAAACCAGACATAGCATTTAATAAATAAAATAAATAATAAATATTATAGGGACATTCTTACACAAATTGACTAAGTCCCACGGTAAGCTCAAGAAGGCTTGTGTTGTGGGTACCATGACAACGATATATATAATATACAAATACATAAATATATAGAAAACATCCATGACTCAGGGACAAATATCTGCGCTTATCACACAAACATTTACCCGTGTAATCATGAATTAAGAAGTTTTTTAAGTTACACTTAATTATCTTAATTACCCCGCAGTTAATTTTAGAATATTTACCGAGCAGCAATGTACTGCAAACATTATGAGGCATAAGATGACATGACATTATGAGATACTATCAACCAGCGTTGACAGTTACTATAAAAAGCTCATATCTCGTAACTCATGTGTTTCTTTACATTGCTGGTTTATTTCGAATTATTTTGCATGGTTAATATTTTCATTGTATTTTTAAGAAAAAGTTATCTTAATATAGATTTTAGGTTTTTTGCTAACCACGGTTTAAAGGTTTGCCCCATTGACATATACAATATCTAAGCACGGGCCTTACGGACAATAAGAATGGGGCCAGTACAGCGGTGTCACGCACACGAATTCGAACCAATCGCGCAGTCACAACGCGATTGGTTGATGAGTTGGCATCACGCGCGCGATTGCTCGCAAGTCTCGCAACTAGTTGCGTTAGACTGCACGTTTGGCTCGAATTTGGGTTGGCCGCACTAGCACCATTCTTATTGCACATAAGGCTCGTCCTTAGATATATATGTCAATGGTTTGCCCGTATTGAATTTACACACTGGATGACACTGATCACAGGCCTTCACGTCTATTGCAGACGATTTAAGCTTTGCTGTTTAGACAACGGGTTTGATGACTGTGGAGGCCGATGCGCGAGCAGCACGACCTCCCACATTTATGGCAGAGAAAGCTCATGCCACCTGAGGTTCCGGGGTTTGCTTTCTGCGCCGCCTTCTGCTATCTAACACATTAAACCAAGCTTGGTCGCATAGCCTTCTCCCCTCCACAACACGCTTGCACCATCCATCACGGTCTTCAGCTAAGGTTTCCCAGGCATAGTGGTCGATTTCAAATGCTGACATGTCTCGCTTAATACAGTCTTTAATACGCAACATTTTTTTTATACTACGTCGGTGGCAAACAAGCATACGGCCCGCCTGATGGTAACATACCATGGTGACATACCATCGTCCACACTGACACAGACAAATGTAGGTATTCATTATTACAAGTAAACTAAGTTCACTGTTGGTCAACTGGGAGTTTTGCTGTTAGTATTAAAGATATAGTACCGGATTCGGTACGCCAATCTTCAGAACCGAATTTCCCGATATTGACGCCCCTTGGTGGTCAACTGGGCCCGCAGAGCACTGAGCCCGCAGGTCCATCGCTTGGCAGTCTGTTATACACACTTGGTTATTATATACGTGTTGTTTTCAAGGAAAAAGTCATATATAAAGTATCGCAGCTGCTTCCTCGCCGTGCAAGATTTCACAAATCGCCACTGATTTGTAATTTTTTAATTTGTTTATTTTTTGTTTAGCATTTACTATACGATGTGATGTATTGTGACAGACCCAGCAGACAGGGTCCCTGTCTACGAAGCAGGAGGATTCGGGTTTGAAACCTTCGATTTGATTCCTGGTAAGGGCATTTATCCTAGTCATTTATGCTATAGGCCTCATTAGTCCGACATGTCGGACTAATGAGGCCTATAGCATATTGACATATGATTTAGAAATGTTTATATTTTTAATTTTTGTGTAAAATTTATTATAATTTTTTAGAGTGAATTTTTGACCTATGTTCGTGTTTTTTTTTATCGAAAGAAAGTCAAAAACTAAGGCGAAAAGGATTCGAATCGCTTTAGCTCCTAGAGAAAGACCCCAAGATTACTAATTTAATTTTTCGCAGCCGTAAAATGATTTTAAAAAACCACTACGACTTTTCAAAAACTTGTTTTCTGAGCTTACTGCACCTTTAAACGTGGCGTTGATTTTCAAGCCGTTTATATTTAAAAATCTAAGCAAAATACCGCACTGAAAAAATCAACATTTCTCCCTCTCCGGGAAGTAAATGATTCCTGTTAAAACTGACGTTTGATGGATTAAAAATAGGAATGGCCTGTCACCCGGGCCCAAAGTGGCCCCTTTGCTCACCCTCTTATTGCTCAATCGTTAAGTGTCAGGTTTGTTTACTCCTTGCATATTTTATGGTCAGTATTAAAGTTTGAAAATGTATTGTTTTGGTAAAAACCAGCAAAGTTCGTGTCGGATCAGGGATGGTGAGTTTTATACGTCAGGTATAAATCTGATACGAAAAATGTATGTATAATATATGTGTATGTATGTAATTTGAATGTATAAAATAAATGAATATTATAGGACATTATAACAATAACACACATTGACTAAATACCCTCAGTAAGCTCAATAAGGTTTGTGTTGAGGTTACTTAGATGATATATATAACATATAAATATTTATAAATACTTAAATACATAGAAAACACCCAAGACTCAGGAACAAATATCCGTGCTCATGACATGAAATGTATGTATGTATGTAATGTTAATAGAGAATAACGAGACGCATTTCTTGAATAAGTATTCCAAAAATATTTTCTTAATAAAAAAGAAACAATATAAGTATTTTGTTTGTACAGTCGAGTTCCTAAATATGAATACCTTTCTTTACCTTAATCCATTGTAATAAGGTGAAAAAATGTATACATATTTATGAACTCGACTGTACCATATATGTTGCCTATTATTTTAGGCGAAGGTGAAATATATATTTTTGAATTTTCTACTAAAAAAAGTAAATATTCATCATCTTTGTACCTCAAAAGCATCACCTTTTAACCCCACAAAAATGAACCAGTATTCTGATTTTGAACCTTACACCCTTATTATAAAGCTTATAGTTTTCCTACACCAACGCTTGAAAGCGAAACGTTTTAAATGCATAGTCAAAACATGGCGCTAACGACGTTTTTACTTAACTTATCAAGCCATATTCAGTAATAGTAGACGCAAATCAAACTGACGGCCAGGGTCATATCTCTATCTCTCTCACCCTACCAACGACCACGCGAGTGTGAATGAGAAGTTTTACGACAGTTTGGTTTGGGTGTACTATACAATTGTAGATCCTATATCCATAAGGATAAGGTGTTTTATCTACCTATAATTATGTTTGCCGAGACTGGGGGCCTACCGCGACTACCGAAGCTCTCAAATTGCGGGCATATTTCTCTGTCACTCTCATTACGCCTTGATCGGAGTAAGAGAGAAAAATGCCGGCAATTTGTGAACTTCGGTGTTCGCGGTAGGCCTTCTGAATTTCTTTGCTACGACTTTAAGCTTTAAGACTATATCATGTCATTCACGATGACGCATGCGTTGATTCGTACTGTCATGTTTTTAAAGGTTATATTTGACAAAACTGCGCGTTATCGTGGATGACACGAACTATATTAATATAATATTGTCTTGTATGTTTGTACCTTGAAGGTGTTCGCAAATAGAGGGTAGGGAATGTCATTACATTAGAGATATGGAGGACGTGACCTATACCTATAAATATGTATGTATAGTATTTTTAGACAGACTTAGGTAGAAAGGAATGAAAAAAATATTTGCGGATGCTGTAGAAAGGTGTTTAGGTAATTATTCGTATTTAGGAGCTTAGGATATAAGTTAGATAATAGGTATATTATAGGACGGATGTACATATACTTACGTAATATTTTGATACATATTGAAATTATTTTGGGATTTAGATTTACTGAGCAGAATGACTGGTAGACTGCCTTTTGGCATTAAGTTCGCCTTTTGTACGATAAGTTTTCTTTTGTGCACTAAAGTTTAAATAAATAAATGACAGCACAATTGAAATAGTTATTTACGATACAAGTGCAGAAAATAGGAAATTCAACGAGTGGTGATAAATTAAAACACGACCGAAGGGAGTGTTTTAAATCGACACGAGTTGCGAATTACCTATTCGCACGTGTATCGTTCAACGTTTTACAGTACATATGGCTCGTTAAAGTTTCGACATATGCACGGAAAGTGCTCATTCCCGCACGCGTGCGGGAAAGTAACACCATATGTACTGTAATAACGAGGGGGGTACGTAAGTGAAATTTTGGATACGATGGTGATAATTATAAAACCCGACCCGAGTTTGTAATATTCTTACCCCCGGAGTTACACACAATGTTTTTCATCACACTTGCGAAGAAAAAATTAAATTTTAAGCGAAATCATTCTTAAAGACGGTTGCATACGAGTATCAAACGTTCGTCCGCAATTTTGTAATTTTTTGACAGCGGTGGCAGTATGGTTCCATTTTTATCACTTGTCACTATGCCCGTCACTTTCGCGCTTACATACTTGTTAGAACGGGACAGCCTTGGTGTCAAATGATAAAGAGCCGACCATCGTAGCCCTACAGGATAGAAAATAAGGATTGAAAATTATGTTATTTTAAACTGCTGTTAAATTAATCAAATTAAATAATTTTAAACAAACAAAAATTTAAAATTATATACTTCAGTATTTTAAAAGTAAAATTCATTTATGCTCTTGGTTTGTATGAATGAATAAGTGATACACACAATCCATAACTCCCGCGGGAACAACATAGGCCTCTGTCCTTCAGTACACCTGCATGAAATAAGATCTTTTTCGAGCAAGTGTGATGAAAATACATTTTTCAACGTAGACATTTTTTCGTCGAGTAAAAATGGGTGTGATGTATGTGGGTACTTAGCCAAATATATTACCTAACATATAAGTGAGTAGCACTAGATTTCTTTGTCTCGATTAAATACTGTAACGAACGGACGTGTGTTATTTCTGCAACCCTTAGTCGGACGCCACCCCCTTCATCCCTATTTCTCAGTGGCGACGAGTCGTTCGGACCTTTTGTGCGTGTACTGTGCGTGTTGTGTTGGTGAAAAAAAAATAACAATGTCAATCGGCAAAATAGGCGAGTTTAAGATCGCGTCGGACAATTGGCGGTTATATGTAGAACGACTTGAACAGTATTTCTTGTGTAACAACATTAAAGCTGAGTTGCAAGTGCCTACGTTAGTGACCGTGATTGGTGCCGAGTGTTATGAGCTCCTAGTCAACTTATGTACACCGGATAAACCTACTTCAAAAACATTCGCCGAACTAACTACCATTTTAGAAAAACATCTGCAACCGAAACCCAGTGTTCTTGCCGAACGTTATAAATTTAGGCATAGAAAACAAGGAGACAGTGAATCGATGTCTAATTACGTGGCAGTTTTGAAAAAAATGTCTAAGACGTGTGATTTTGGGGCGTGGCTCGAAGAAAGTTTAAGGGATATAGGGTATAGTGTATATGTAGTTCATGATTAAGTGGGAAGGTGTGATGTATGTGGGTACTTAGCCAAATATATTAGCTAACATATAAGGGGGTAGCACTAGATTTCTTTGTCTCGATTAAATACTGTAACGAACGGACGTATGTTATTTCTGCAACCCTTAGTCGGACGCCACCCCCTTCATCCCTATTTCTCAATGGGGAAAATCTTGAACTTGTAAGGTAGATAGCTACTATCATAGAAGATATTATCCATGTATCTAAGTATGTATTCTGTATAAATAGATAAATATATGTATTTATCGTCGTCGTATTAATTGTATTTATCGTCGCATAAATCTCATAATACTAGGTTTGCTTAGTTTGGGGCTAGATTGATCAGATTCAGGTTCAGATGATATATAATCATATTTTAATCCATTTTTATTTAATCTGTGTTAAGTTTATCCTAACATATCTATGTATTTATTTAATTAACTATTCTTCAAAAGCTGGTACAGGTACAGTCAGCATCAAAACTAGCGGCTGAAATAACCTTTCATAAGTAACTACCATTCTGTAACGGCTTAACAAAAAGTGATGTCTGTAATATAGAACAACTAAGACTGTAAAAGATATATTTTTGAACGCGAATTTTAGAAATTTATATATATTTGGAAAAGTTATCCGGAATATCAGATACTTTTGGCGCGGTGTTTCATCCGCTACTTTTGATGCTGACTGTACAACACATTTATAAATAAATAACAGATTTTGACGATTTAAAAGTGCTTGTTGCTAGGCCTATTTGAATAAAGAATATATTGACATTGTCTTTGATTATAATCCCAAAATATGCCTACTATACAAGGTGCCCGTGAGCATTGCGAGACATTTTAACTAAGCATTCCTGGTAATATTTAGAAACTAAAATGTCATATAAAATTTTCTGAATTAGGCCTAGTTTCAGAGATGATTAAATGTTTTTCGAAATCATTCTTTCGCCATAAGTCGGTACATAACACATTTTTGACTGCGATATTGCCACTTTGAGGTCTAGTCTGGACATACCTATTGATTGACATCGAAAAATAAAAAAACGTATTCGAGAGGCTACCCCCAAATAAAAAAAAACTTTTTAGTTAATTTTAGGTTGTGTTTATCAATGAAAATTACGAGTTTTGTACAGGAGTGTTCAAAAAAAGGGGGAAAAAAAAAAATATTTTTTTTGTCGAATTTCACAAAAAGTCATATAACATTTTTTGCTTCTGTTGCCATCAGGAATGCACCGTTAACATCTCTCGCAATGCTCACGGGCACCTTGTATAGGAAATCATGATGATTCCTCATGAATGCCAAAATTAGTTCAACTGTAAACAAATCATCTTACTGTCGAAACTATTACACATTGTACACGTCACGTCTAAAAATATCGATACAGGCAAAGTGCCAAAATATGTATACACGACCTTATTGCCCATATGTTAAGGTAGTGTATACATATTTTCTGGCACTTTGTCTGTATAGATATTTTAAGACGTGACTATAACATTAGTGAGTACGAAAGCAATCGTAAAGAGGCCGTAGGCCAAGTATACGCGAATCCAACTCGTACTAAAACGAATCTATTTATAAATAAACAAAACTGAGAATACATACATAATAATCACAGTAAACTACATATCCAAACTAATGTTGCCAGACTCGAATTATCTGCGTCTCTATTGCTGGAACACTCGGTCGGAACGAAGTCAAGAAAGGGTTGTGACTTGTGACTGAAACTTGTGACGGAAGTGCGATAAGGAACTTCGTTCCAACATCCTCATCCTCATTCTCATTCTTTCTCAACGTCGCGACGGGTTTTCGTGACGGAAAAATCTTACACTTTTTTTCGCTTTGCCCCCGTCCGCCAAGTCCATACCGTCGATAAGGAACTTCGTTACAAAGATTTTGATTTTCGCTTTTCGCGGTATCGCCTCGGATGAATTGACGATGAAGTAAAAAGTGAGAGTTACGCTTTGAAACAGCGGAGTTTCGTCGAATATCCAAAAATTTGTAGCAGCAGCAGCAATTTAAAAATGCGACTTTTTAGTAATTTATGAAAAAAGAGGTGAGGCACAGATAGGCCGAACTTGTCTATTTTTTTTTTCGTCATTTTTCGACAAATCGCGGTTAGGGTCCTTATTCTGTGCAATATAAGCGCAATTTCACTGTATGTCCTAATAAAACTTCTCTCGTAACTCCACGGGTAATTACATACATGTTTTTCGGGACAAGTTGTGATTTCGTATCTATTCTACCCAATATAAAATGGCCCAAATTCTCGGTGAAGTATAGAATGCCCAATTGGCAAAAAAACGGTGAAAAAGCGAAAAACCGTTGTATCTGGACTATCTGGCAAAACTCATAGCGCGCCCCCATCAGTGTTCCCATAGACGCGGAGCGAGACGGTCGCGCGGACTCCGACGTGCGTTCTGAATTCAAAATCTGAAGTGACGTTCTGTGTTGTGTGTACCGGTTTTTCGGATTTGTAAGCTGCCAGTTACGTGAGTTTTTTTTTAATTTACTGTTTAAAAGTATGGATTCTAGTATGTGATTTAGATTTATATTTGTTGTACTTGGATATTAATATACGTGATTAGCTTAGATAATCAGGTGTTTATATGATAAAATACTGTAGATACTTAAGTTCTTGATAAAAAACAGTACTAGTGAAATAAAAATGTTAAGTGATTTTTATTCCTAATGCAAATTAGAGTGAATTCGGTCTCGGTACAGGTTTTGCATTAATAAGAATGAATTTAAATGCACATTTGTACTTACATACAAATTTAAATAAATAAATAAATAAATATTATAGGCCATTATTACACAAATTGACTAAGTCCCACAGTAAGCTCAATAAGGCTTGTGTTGAGGGTACTTAGACAACGATATATATAATATATAAATATTTATAAATACTTAAATACATAGAAAACACCCATAACTCAGGAACAAATATCCATGCTCATCACACGAATAAATGCCCTTACCAGGATTTGAACCCGGGACCATCTGCTTCGTAGGCAGGGTCACTACCTACTAGGCCAGACCGGTCGTTGAAATTTATTACTAGTATTTTTAAATTGACATCGATGTGATACAAGTTAAACAGAACTTGCGTTAATTAATGTTAGTTTTCTCGAAAGCGCTCGAAACGGTAGGCGTTTTCTATGAGTGCGTAAATTCGGAAAAATAAATATTCTCGAGAGTGATGCGTACTTTTTTCCTTTTGTGTTATGATTGTGTTGTGTTGTAATTCACAGTAAATTAAATAAAAACCGAAACGACTACAATACGTGTTACTTTAACGCAACACACTTATTTATATTATATTATATTTGTGCGAGTTTCTTCCATTCGAAATTCGAATCTCAGAAGCGGCATTAGAATTTTAAACATCTTATCTTGATTTGACATTACTGGCTGATGATTTTTGCATAGATCAATATACCTACATGTAAGATAAGTACGAAAGAAATGCATTACGACCTACTTGGCGTTTATTTTGCGTGACATACGACCTACTTAAAAATGAATAAAATCATGTTGTACCTATGTGTAAAGTTCGGACGTAGTTCTAACGCTATGATGTGTAGCAAACCGTAGCGCGTCGTAGTTTTTCCGATATGTAGCGAGAACTGTCCGTAGCAGCAGCGATTGTGATCCGTAGGCCAATTTCTAGTTCAGCCAAACCCCGAATCTGATTTGTAACATTTTGGTAATAATTACGATTTTGATACGACATACGACCTTAAAGATAGCTCACGCTGGTTGGTGCATGCAAAATGAAGTGAGAGTGGTGATGCGTGCCAATCGCTAAGACGATCGTCAAGGTCGTATCAAAACCATAACAGATTGTTAAATTAGAATCGACCTCCTTAAGGCTAAGACCGCGGATTGGACGCAAGCGGCGCGCGGCGCGGAAAGCGGTAAATCAAGGGCGGTCATACATTTAGAAAGAAAGAAAGAACATTTATTTAATGCCACAACGCATTACATTTAGCTAAAATAGGATCCCCACTTAACTCCCCATAATTTGTATTTGGTCGAGTGCAATGTATGAATGGCCTTGATTTTTCGCTCGCCGCGCCGCTTGTGTCCACTCGCGGCCTAATTCAGTTTGTCGACAGTTTTCATCTTATATAGGGACACATATTGAATGTTAAAACAAAAATAGATAGCAAATGACCAATTTATCACAATAATGTGGACATTAAAATAATATATGTAAATGATGAAAAAATACAGATCATATAATATATATTTTTTTTATTTTTTTTTATTTAAAATATATATAATAATTCAGCCTATTAACGTCCCACTGCTGGGCACGACTCAGGTGTTAGGCTGGTTTTGTGCCGCGCCGACCGTCGGTGCGGACTTGCGGAGCGATCCGCACCGGACCAATATGTATTAAGTTCAGGGAGCGTTTTACCTCTACACGATGGGCCATCATACTGACCCACTAAGATGGGCCAGCAGCGTGTAGAGAGGGTAGTGGTGTCGGATGGCTTACGGCGCGGCGAGATGACGATGGCATGGCCGCGGTGTCGGTTATTCGGTGCCCTATTGATTTTCCGAAAAAAAAATACGCCGATTTTCGATTCGCCGACAACGATTCGCAGACGGGTTTTTTGGCCGAGCAGTAGTTTGGAAGAATGTCATTACGCATAATAGTCGTTTGCACGAGTAGTCAATACGCAGAACATTGATACGCATATTTACTTTTTATAGAATAATCATTTAGTAACTGTTGTCTGCGAATCGATAATCAGCGAAATAATTGTCGGAGAATCATTTGGTACCCGGGTTTTTCGTCCGCATCAAAGGTACACACAAGGTTATACATCTTCAAACTTAATGTATTAACCGTGGAGACTATACGTCTCTGTAATATTGTATAATATACTTGACTTGGTACATACTAGTTATGTATTCTGTTGCATTTGTTTATGAGACTGCTAACTTAACAGTACAGACGCGATTTATTTATTTAGTATAAATTTTATTTTGACACTTGGAGAGACTTTACACCTCCAAATCTTATTAGTATTAGTAGATTGGGGACATTTTACATCTCCAGATTCAATGTATTTTTAACCATAGAGACTATACATCTCTATTGTATTGTAGTAATTATTTATTTTAAGATTATTTTATTTATTTATTTAAGCCATTTAATTCCTTAATAATACATTTCATAATTAAATTAATAAATAATACATTAATAAAATAAATTAAATCAAATATTATCAAATAAATTTACATGCATTTTCAAATCAGTAATAATTTTATACAATAAAAGTCATTTTTATTATTAAGGACCTTTTGACGAGTAAAGGCCTAAGATTAAGATTTTAAGATTACTATAATGTTTACCCAGGTATTGATTGTTGTATTTATAAATGTTGTTATGTATTTTTCATGTCACTATATGATTATAAATGTTGTATTGACTTGTAAAAGAGCCCTTGAGGCCTACTTGCAGAATAATCTTTTGAATTTTGAATTTTGGTAGTGGGCCAGCGATGGCGCATACACGTGGCGAATTCCATAGTACGTGCTCTCAACCATCGCATGACCATCTCGCTGGTCCAGCGCTGGACCAGCGTGTAGAGGAGCCATAACCATGGCATGGCCATCTCGCTGGTCCAGCGCTGGACCATCGTGTAGAGGAGCCATAACCATCGCATGGCCACCTCGCTGGTCCAGCGCTGGACCATAGTGTACAGGAGCCATTAGAGTAAAGCTGATGGGGGACAACCCACGCGCATATGTACTTCATACAAATAGTCGGTGCGAAGCGCTCCGCGCCGACGGTCAGCGCGACACTAAAAACAGCCTTACATATAATATCCCTCTTTTTCCGTCTGGGATTACAAAAAAAATAACCTAAAGCAATAAACGATTTTTAAACAGTGTTCGTGACTAAAATTCGTTCGTGGTTAAAATAGAAATACCCGGAAAATTATGACATTCACGATGCAACTGCATTTTTAACAAAACTTTTACCACAGAGGCCGTTCAGGTTTTGGAAATGTGATAACAATTTGATATTAATCTTATGCTCCTCTTAAACCGATATGTATTCGATATCAGTAAAATACACCCAAAACTACACAGAACCCATGTCGTTTAACGAAGACGGATTGCTATTTAAATGGCAATTTGCTTTATATAGCTGTTTATACAGCTTTTATACCGCTTCATGTCTCCAAGTTTTCAAATCATCGAACTTAGTCGAATATTCAGCTATACAGGGTGCTTTTTGACAAAGCAGCGAGGAAAAATCAGAAACTATGAGAGTTTAAATTTATTTGAAGGAGTCACGAGGCATGTATTGGAGACAAAAAAACAAATTTAAAGATTTTGGAAGAATATTGTTTTTTTATGTTGTTGACACTATGATTAGGGATTGCAAACCGGATTGATTTTCAATCCGGCCGGATCCGGCCGGAATTTGGCCATGATCCGGCCGGATCTGGCCGGACCGGATCTGGATTGGTATAGGGATATTAAAGTTAATTAAGTGACATATTTTTCTAGTTTTTTGCGTAATAAGTATTCCTAAATCTATAATTTGAAGTTAATAAATAACTTCTTAAAAATAAAATAGAACTTAGTAGTAAAAAGTGTTACAATGTCAATATCACTTTAAAAACAAAATATGAAATCGGTTTTTTATTATATTTAACCATTCACAAGTACTCAAATTTTACGATTATATTTATGAATTTGAGTAGTTTACAAAGCCTGATGATGGGATTTGGGGTGGGAAATGGAAGTCCTTGAAAGGACAAGTTTTCGTAACTGTTATTTGATTGAATTCTTTGTAACGTTGACATCCATTCTAGTAACAAAAGAAGATATATATTTTACTTTTAATCAAAGTCATATTAAATGCGCTACAATATTATCTTGCTCTCATTTTTTTGTGCGTGAAAGTAGTAGAATGTATGATTTAAAAAAATGTTGTTTAGGGATATAAGGGCAAATTATAGGGAACGAAATACGACACAGCGATCTCGTGCAAAAATAATAGAGTGTAGGATTAAAACCATCGCGGAAAGGGACTCCCTAAGAAAAGTTACATGGATCAAGTAAAGAATTGGCTAGACGTAGAGTAGTACGTACGTACGAAGATGTAGGAAATTGCATAAAATTGGATGAAATTGTGAAGACAAATGATTCCTACTTAAATTTGAATAGAAAAGAATCTAGATCTACTAAAGATTATCGATATACATATATATGATGAGCTCAACTCAAGTCGGTTGGATACCGGCGACTTAATCCTGTTCATTTGTTTAGTTTTAATCTTCTATTACAACATTATGACATAACATTAACCTTCTCTCTAGCATAAATTACAAATGCCTTCCATGGCATCTCCTTCCTTTAATTTTTCCTTCTATTACAGTATTTATGTAATCGTCATATCATGCCACCAACATGAAAGAAGAAGAAATTCTCTCCTGTTCCCAGTTATCGTCATAATAAATATATTTTTATCTCACTATATTTAAACTTCTTCACTAGTTTTTTGTTCTATCCAACTTTATATCTCTCATCCGTCGCTTTTTCCTCACCTAAAACGCACAGCGCGTGCTGTATTTAGGCGTCTTTTTTATTTTACCGGATCCGGTCCGGATCCGGTAAAAATCACCGGAAGTAGCTCTTGAAAAGTGCCGGATCCGGCCGGATTACCGGATCCGCCGGACCGGATTGCAATCCCTAACTATGATGCATTGTTTTAGTAAATAAATTTGGGCAGTTTTCTTTTGTTTTAGTTGATTATCATCTTCGTCGCGTTGTCCCGGCATTTTGCCATGGCTCATGAGAGCCGGGGTCTGCTTGGCAACTAATCCCAAGAATTGGCGCAGAGACTAAAGCGACTGCCATCTGATCTTCCACCCAGAGGGTAAACAAGGCCTTATTGGGATTAGTCCGGTTTCCTGACGATGTTTTCTGTCACCGAAAAGCGACTGGTAATTTTTTTTTTATACCACGTCGGTGGCAAACAAGCATACGGCCCGCCTGATGGTAAGCAGTCACGTAGCCTATGGACGCCTGCAACTCCAAAGGTGTTACAAGCGCGTTGCCGACCCTTTAAAAACCTGTACACTCCTTTTTTGAAGAACCCCATACTGTATACCCTCGGACAAACCTCGGCAGGGAGCTCATTCCACAGCCGGAGCGTCCGCGGGAGGAAATTCCTCTTAAACCGCACAGTGCGCGACCATTTAGGCTTTAGGGTATGAGGATGAACACCCTGCCGACGGCGAGCGGTGCGGTGATAGAAAGTGGCCGTTGGCATCATTTCAAACAATTCTTCAGAGCACAGCCCATTGTACAAGCGGTAGAACACACACAAGGAGGCAAAGTCTCTCCTTAGACTTAAAGGTTCAATGCCGCTTGTGAGTTTGGGATTGTCGACGATTCGTACAGCTATAAAATATAATATATAAAATGATTATACGAGTAATTTATAATTTTGGGTATGTCCACAGAAGAGGGCTGATAAATAATTGTTATGTTAAACCGTTATTCATATGTAGCTATTTATTATAGTTTAAACCAGGGCAGGGATCGGAACCGGTTTTTTGCAATAACTTCAAAATAACCTTATATTTCGGTTTATGTTATTCATACTCTAAATGTAGGTCTCAGTTGTGTTTTTAGATAACGACTTCGTATTATTAGATTGCCCAATTAGAAATGAAACAATTAACAAAGAACGAAAAAATACCGTTTTCGTTCCGATACAAAAAATACCGGAGTCCATTGGTTTTGACTATCAATTCCCGTAATTCTACAACTTTTGACTATTTGACCGGTTCTGTTCCCAACTGGTCATATGGATCTTTTAGTTAAATAAACGTTCATGCATTCCGTGACTCCTATAAGCAAATATATCTGATTTTTCACTACCCCATTAGGATGAGACACTCTGTATAAGAGGATGACAGCATGTATAAGGAAGTTATATGGAGACTGAAGTTTCGCTAAGGGCACGAAATTAAGTTTTAACTTTTTGTGCCTTATAATGTGTAATACATACACATTTATTATATATATATATATAATATGTATTTTAATATATGTATGTATATATCTTTTTTATATTTGTATATGATAATTATATTGATTAGTTTTGTGTTTATTCTGTGCTAGACTTCTTTTATTGCATCTGGAACACCTACTGACATAACATTTTTTTTTTTTTTTTAATTCCGCTACCTAAAGGTTGTCTGGAAGAGATCGCTTTTTAGCGATAAGACCGCCTGTTGTTTACCTCTTCTTTATGTGTTGTATTATTTGTACTGTTTCTGTATTGAGGTGTGCAATAAAGTATATTTGTATTGTATTGTATTGTACATACCTATGTATACCTATACAGGTTGGAAAACCGGTCAAGTGCGAGTTGGAGTTACACAAAGCACTATATATGCTACTACGTTAACTAAAATTTTAACCAAATTGCGTAATTAACAAACATTGGAACACGCAATTAACCAAACTTACAAAAAATTTAGTAAGTAGAACCCTAATAGGTAAATAATATCAAAAGTACATTTTTGAAAAGCAATAAAAACAACTAGCACAAAGGCAAATTCCAATACAAAATAACAGAATTCATAATTTATGTCCATTAGTTTTAACGGCCAAAGAAAAGGGAAGCCAGTGAACATTTTAATTACGTTTTCTGCAAAACAAGAATTCTGGCAGAAAGTTAATCTATGTGTTTAGTATAATTGATCCATTTGGACAAACTTTTCAGGCTTTTTAGAATCATTAGCTGCAAATTTCCACGTTAGCTCATATTTAGGCATATTACAGTAAAAAAAAATCTCGACCAAAAGTTCGATTTACTACATACACAGTCTGTATGTAGATGTAGGCATTTGACAATACGTGCTACACAGGGTTGCAATACTTATTCGGAACCGATATGGGACAATACGGTAGTATATGGCGTTACGGGGAGGTGTACAAATACGTATTCACATAGCTTTGTTTACTTGAATCCAAACTGGTTAAAGAGACATGATTTTCACCATTTATGTGCGCATTTTACAGCGGTATTGATATATGGGATGAAAACGGGACAGGTAAAAATACAGGACGCGATCTTTCAATACGGTCACAGTCCCGTATATACGGGACGTATGGCAACCCTAGCTATAGTTATGACTCACCCTTCTGTCATACCCTTGACATGGGTTTTATGGCTGCTTTATGACGTTTTGACACTTAGCTTACTACTTGAAATTATCGTTTTTATGGGCTATTAGAAAGCTCGTAGGTATTTAAGTAAGGTTAACTAGGCTAATTGGCTGCATACTGACTGTAGCATCAAAACTAGCGGATCAGACTACGCGTCAAAAGTATCTACCATTCTCTAACAGCTTAATGGCTCGTCCACACGATGGCCCAGTGCTGGACCAGCGAGATGGCCATGTGATGGTTATGGCTTCTCTACACGATGGCACAGCGCTGGACCATCGAGATGGCCATGTGATGGTTATGTCTCCTCTATACGATGGCCCAGTGCTGGATCAGCGAGATGGCCATGCGATGGTTGAGAGCACACACTATGGAATGGGCCACGTGTAGATGCGTACGCACCATCGCTGGCCCACTACCTTTGATGTGCGGAAGAAAAACGGACACCGTGGCCATCCCATCGCTATACCGCCGCGCCATTCGACACCACTACCTTCTCTACACGCTGGCCCATCTAGTGGGCCTGTATGGTGGCCCATCGTGTAGAGGAGCCATAACATAAAGAAATACGACTCTATGTAGATAGATAGATAAAGCGTTTATTTGAATTCTGCAAATACACACAATTTAGAATACATAGGCAATCAGAACTATTAGACTTCTACAGATACTTTTGAAGGCAAACTGTGGGTCTCCCCATATATATCGACGCGCAATCGGCAAACGCCGATAGGAAAAAGTTTTATGTCTGCGCAGTAGGACCTGGCATTATGCTGAGTGTTCAACTTTTTCAGTATAGTTATAAATATACAGTGTACAAGTTAGTTATAAGTTTTTTTTTCTTTTTCTTTATTTGTATGTATTGTATAACTGTGTACTTATACTGAAATTCTATTCTATTCAATAAGAGCGAAAAAGGCTCGGCCGACGTCTGCAACTTTTTCCTATCGGCTTTTCCTAGCGACTTACAATCCAAAGGTCGCGGGTTCAAACCCCAGCTCGTACCAATGAGTTTTTCGGAACTTATGTACGAAATATCATTTGTTATTTTATCAGTCGGTTTTCGGTGAAGGAAAACATCGTGAGGAAACCGGACTAAACCAATAAGGCCTAGTTTACCCTCTGCGTTGGAAGGTCAGATGGCAGTCGCTTTCAAGAAAACTACGCCAGTTCTTGGGATTAGTTGCCAAGCCTGGGGACCAGGCTCAATGGCAAGATGATGGCGTTTGCCGATTTCGCGTCGATATATCTGGGGAAACCCTTAAAATATATCTCTGTTTTGAAAAGTACCTATTCCAGTGTGAAGGATGTTATGCATGTTCGCGTCCATACTTCCGTCAAGTTCTTTAATAGAAACTGTTACCAAATATCCCGTGAGATGGCGCTGTACCGGGAGCGGCGATTTCTACATCACGCTATCAAAATGTTTCTAGGGATTGTATATAAGGGTTTGGGATTATTTTTAATATATTGGCTTTATTTATGACTGGTTGTCTATATTTATAGTCAATCCTCCTAAAGTAAAGAGCGCCCTTTTTGAAAGAGTTAGGAGTACATACCTTGGCGCCTTGCTCATCTGCTAATATTAGTCCTGTGGTAGTGGTAATATAAGCGTCGAAAATCTGAACTTTGATGGGACGACATATTCATACTGTTTGACAGCTGTCATCATCACCATTTTTGCCTCCAGTCGCTCACTGCCGAGCACAGGCGTCTCTTCGTGTACGCCACTTATCCCGGTCCTGGGCTAGTCTCATCCAGAATTGTCCCGCGATTTCTCGAATGTCGTTGACATAAGGGCTGATTTAGACGGCACGCGAACTCGCGTGCGATTTTAGTTATATTGCGGACTATTGAGGTTACAACCAATTCGGCGACCGATCAAATACCGCAATGTAATGGAACTCAAATGCGAGTTCTCGCACCGTCTAAATCAGCCCTAATAGTCGCAGGCAAAGTGAGCCAAAAGTGAGTATATTTATATATATCTAGTGGAGATAGCTGTGTTTTTGAAAATTCGTGGAGCTTTTTTAGATCAGCACAATACGGTTGCCAAAAGTTTGATTAGCAATCTTGAGGATTTTGTTTAGTAATAAATTAATCGATTATCCCTATAGAAAATTTGTAACAATTTATACATAAATCTAAAAATATGAAAAATGCTTCTTAAAATGGGAAATTTTAGTTTTGATTCCTTTTTAGGGTTCCGTACCCAAAACGTAAAACGGGACCCTATTACTAAGACTCCGCTGTCCGTCCGTCCGTCCGTCTGTCACCAGGCTGTATCTCATGAACCGTGCTAGTTAAGTAGCTACTCAGTTGAAATTTTCACAGATGAATGTATTTCTGTTGCCGCTATAACAACAAATACTAAAAAGTTTTTTTTTAACTTTTGAAAAAAAAAACAACAAACTTAACAACTTAACTTTAAAAACTTTTTTAAATATAAAAAAAAAAAATTCAATAACTTGATATCCACGGTCCGGGCACGCACAGCTGATGCTTACGCTCAGTGAGAGTGATAGAAATCCAGAATCTGCGGGGTCTTAATAAGCTTTGAAGAAATACAAGGAATTGGCATCTATCAAACTCTACAGTTGTTTGCGAGACTATATTCAAACCATTTTACAAGCTTTTATTTAACTTGGCCTGTCACTGTCAGTATGTATGTATATATCTTAGTGTGGGACAAATCTTCCCGATTTCCGATTGAGCTGAGATTTTGCATGACAATGCAATATCATGATGACATGGAGCTGATCTGATGATGGAGACAGAAGGCCATTGAAACTCTGTGATAAAACAACGCAAACTCATTGTGTTTGGGGTTGTTAGAATTATCTCGATGAGTATTAATTGCCTGTGGAAAAAAAAAGTACAGTCAGCGATAAAAGCTTGTACCAAAAATGTAATTATTGCCATAAACTTATTTAAGCACAAATTAAAATGCCTTTAAAATAACAGTCCATTTAAAAAAAAAACATCAACATGAAAAACAGTTCTGTAAAATGGCAACGGTAAGTGCGTTGGAAATGCCGAGTTATTTTTGTCTGTAATCTGAACGAGTGGATGAAGGATGACTCTCACACCGAATTAATGTTTGTTTTTATTCGATTTCGAACTGCTAAGTACCCGTACCATGACTCACTGACAGTGTCAAAACTGACATATGCGCTATCGAGAACGTAACTTACTATGCATCTCGCTCGTAGTCGCATATAAGTGCGAGCGAGATGTATAGAAAGTATAAGTTACGTTCTTGATAGCGTTTATGTCAGTGCTGAACTGGTGGCAGCCACAAAGGTCGGCCTGTATTATTTTATAGGATAAATGAATTATTGAAATTTTATTTTATTTCACTTTATTAGGTACACTATACAGTACCCCTAGTGTAAATTTATTCGATGGCGTAACGTGACGTACGCGTTTGCGTTAAATCTCATTTAGTATGGGATTTAGAAACAGCGCGCCAAGCGGAACGTTTTGGATACTCAAAATCCCATACAAAATGAGACTTAACGCAAACGCGTACGTCGCGTTTCGCTATCGAATAATTTTACACTAGAGGTACGGATATCTAATACAGTTACTTTATATAATAGCATTTGCGTCAAATCCGGTAGTTTTGGTTTTTTGCAGACGTTTTGTTTTGCAGCGATTATAACCCTAAATGACTAGTTAGGGTTCCGTAGCCAAATGGCAAAAAACGGAACCCTTATAGATTCGTCATGTTTTTTAATAGTCATACATCCTTGCTTTGCCCTAACAGGGCCCATGTGGAAAAAATGATTTGAAGCAAACGAACCCCGTTACAAAAGACGACAAAGTTACTGGATGAATCGTACAATATTATGAAAAACATACAATTTCATATTATGGCTTAAAAACTATCACCAGATCCAAAACGAGTACACAGCGTGCTTTACAAGTAAGCGCAAATATTACAAATGCTACATTTAATTACCATTGCAAGGGCGCACCGGGTCTTTTGTCCGAAGGGTGTGGTTTTTCGCCGGTTCCGTGGGAATCTGCGGATCCTGCAATGGAACTGTTAACACAACCAAAAACTGTCGGTCCGATTCGAAGAATGATTAAGACACATTTAAGATCTTGGAAAAATCTTTAAAAGATCTATAATTAATCGATAAGTCAAAACTGACGTTTTGACATATCTAAAAATATTCTCTTAAATGTTCCATGATTGGTGTCGTTAACATATGATATTTATTTCAGTTTATAATATAAATGTTAGAAGCTTTTAAAAACTTGTGGGGAATTCGTTTTTCGCTAGTAACTTTTAAAACTATTGGCCCTGTGAGCTGTAGACCTCGCGTTAAGCTAAGAAAATGTAAAAGTGAAAAATACTTAGTTCGTCGAGTCGTTACCACCGTAAACTCACAATGGACTTAAGCGCCATAGACGCTATTGGCGCTTAAGTCCTTTATGCCAATTTCCGCATTTTGACAATAATCCAAAAAAAGGATTTTTTAAATACCACGTTGGTGGCAAACAAGCATACGGCCCGCCTGATGGTAAGCAGTCACCGTAGCCTATGGACGCCTGCAACTCCAGAGGTGTTACATGCGCGCTGCCAACCCTTTAGAAACCTGTACACTCCTTTTTTGAAGAACCCCATATTGTATACCCTCGGGAAAACCTCGACAAAAAAATCTATTTCATCATAGAATCTGGTCACAAAATTTCACGAGAATCGGTTGAGAATTGCGACCTGTAGGAAAGAACATCGGACATACGAAAGCAAAATACCCGAGTTTTGACTTCGCTAACGCTTCGGTCAAACATCGAATAGTCAGAAACAGTCAAACGAAGGGGCATAATTTTCATTTATTTTATACGAGATAAGCTGAAGTTGGTGTTATTTTAGTGAAATGGTGTGATAGAAGGTTTTAATAAATACATAAAGAAACTTGAGAGGAACTCCACTCAAATAATGACTCCGCAGAAATTATCTTGATTGAGACATTTGTGCCTACATTACACCCTGACGTCTCGCTTTGAATAAAAATATCGCTTGAGGGGTTGAAGAATTTTGGAGAAAAATAAAATGATAATGTTGAAAAATTGCAAGTTTGTATATTTGAATGATATAAATAAATCTTAGTCTCCCTTCTTTTAGCTATAGTTTGGACAGGGGCAGTCTTATTTTAAACATAGATAGACAAAATCATACCGTCTTTGTCTTACGAACTAGACAGAGAGAATCATACGGTTCTAGTACACCCAAAAGAGGGATCAGTATAGTTTTTTTGTTCTTATTTACTGCCGAATTTGGTTTGCCAGACTAGTAACTCAAGTATACATTTTCAATCATATTTTCTAAATTATAACTTAACATTAACATTTAACAAAGAATAGTAGCTGTATTCGGATTTCTAAATTTTTTATTAAAGTACCTTAACGACACCAATTATGGGACATTTGAGAGAAACTTTGGAGAATTTTGATATTTCACTGAACCCTGTACAATTTCTAGCGCTTTATGCTTTAAAAGTTTAATGTCCTATTCATCCTTTATGTTCTCTATGTATTTAATGAAAGCTACTGCAATTGGTTTTAATATTATTGAAAATTTTAAACTATGGTTTGTTGCTCCAGTTATGGGATGTATGACGCCATTCATTTTCAAACTAAAATTTATCAATGAAAAATAAAAGTTAAGCAGCTCTTTGGCTCTTGTTTACGGCAAAATGTTTATGTTACAGTATTTGTGTATACCATCCCATTACTGGTGCCAGTCCCATCATAGGGTCGTTATATATCATACGATTTTGACACGAGTCGCAGTTCATCCCGTGCGTATCAGTAGATATTATAAGCGCGAGCGGTCGTATCATATCAATAACAAATCATGATCAGATTTTTATATCTGAATGGCGCTCTAGATGAGTGAAGAAGATTTATAATTACAGTCCAATTCGAACGTACACTGACATCAGGATGATATTTGAATCATGATACTTAGTTATCGTGCGGGTCGCCCGCGCCAATACATGCACAGACAAGTGCAAGCGAAATGCACGATGAATGACATCAGTTAGATGTCATTCTGATATCAGTGTACGTTCGAATTGGCATGTAATGCCGCAAAGGTAGTCCGTACGACATTTACTTAGTACGAAATTCAAGAAAATATTCATGTCATGATATAACGTTACGTGTTAAAGTTTATAATTGTCATGTGACATACTTATGTCATTTTGTCAAGCGTAATACTTACGTGTCATCTGATCCAACGCGACAGAATGTACGAGTGTAATATGCACGCATACGTTTCTTCTATGGAAGGTAGAGGCAAGGAACAGAATCTCCATATACCAAAAAGTGTCCGACAAAAAACCATAAATAGGTGGCGCGCTACAATACAAAGAATACTTGAGAAAAAAATCCAATCATAAACAGCGCACTTCACTCCGTCAATAACGCCTAGATTTTTAGCTACTCTAGCGCTACTCTGGAGAGATTTGGAACTATTATTTATAGCTGACAGCTGGACACCTGCAACAGTTCTGCCTAAGGAGATTCTCTTCCTTGCCTCTACCTTCCATAAACACGTCACTTTTGACACTGACTTTGACAGATCAGTATCATATCGGAAACAGATCGAACAACTAAAACTCTGACTTCCGGTTCGAGCGCCATCTTGATAGTCAAGCCTCGTTATTTATTCCTTTGTTGTTTACTAATTAATATTATTTAAAGTGTAATATCGATGGCTTATTATACAGTAAACTAATGTGGTAGTGTGCAGTGAATGGAGAATTAATCTTAAATCGCGTTTAACCACCATTTTGGAGTCAACGGCCGGTAGTCCACGAGCTACTTGTTAAGTCCAGCTATCGCTTTACAAGAGCTGATTACCGTACGTTGTTTTGTACTAACCGTACAATTTCAGTCGTATTTAAGGCTCTTAATACCTTGATACTGGCGAAATAGTCCTAGAAACTTTAGTCATTATCTAAAATTAGATATTAATTAAATGTCTAGACACCATTAATAGATACCTTAAAAAATTTAATATCTTTACTGACTTGCCTTTATGTGTAATATTCGCTGTTTGATTCCCAATTAATTATAAAAAAAAACTATAGTAATCATAACCAGTGATCGGCACGGAGTGTGCCACTTCGCGGGATTCCGAGTAGAAATCTTTATATGGACATGACTCAAATACCGCGATCTTGTTCGTAAAAGTAATTCTATTGAGTGTTATTTTAAATAAGAGTTTATAAATATCGGCCCGATTCGAATTTTAAGATCGATCAATCGAACGTTAAAAATTGTATTCATTCATTCTTCCGGGCCTTATTCGCGAGTTTTCGCGAATAACTGACAGGCCGATATCGTGCGGCGAACTGGTAATCAGTGGGCCCCTTTAAAATTATGGCTTCAGTCCAGTGGGACTATTTCGTCTGTATTAAGGTATTAGGAGCTTTAAATACGACTAAAATGGTACGATTAGTACAAGACAGTGTACGGTGGTCTTGTGTAATGATTGAACCATAGTTTACTTTTTTGTACATAGTGTTCGTTTGTCTTTCATGTTTTACTTTTGACTCTCAATTGCTCAAAGGTTGACTGGAAGAGATCTCTTATAGGGATAAGTTCGCCTTTGTACATTGCCACAATTTTTTATTGTATCTTTACCTATCCCTTATGTACAATAAAGTGTTTACATACAGTGTACGGTGACTTTATCAGATCTTGTGGGTTGACGTTTTTGTTTGAAGAAACGTCACTTTTGGCCACTGACATACCTAATCTATGTCGTATCTTTAGCAAATGTTTGACGTATCTTAAAATTTAAATCGGGCTGTAAGATTTTTGCTCGAAATCCCGCGGTGTGGCACCTTCCCTGCCAATCACTGAACTGTATTTATGTATGGGCGACTTCTCTTTCTCGTAATTTAAGAGCAAGGCGCTTGTCGGTGGAGTAGACGCCAGTTTCCGCGGGTAGTTGCCTGATAATGAAGATTTTCATTTCATTTCAAAAATATTCAACATTTGCTTTAAAGGGGCCCACTGAATACCAGTTCGCCGGACGATATCGGCCTGTCAGTTATTCGCAACATGTAAAATTAAAAATAATTCTAGTTTCGCGCTTCATAACGAAATGTTATCTACTAATATGATTAGAACTAATGGCTGTCTTCTAATTAATATGAAGTGTCAGTCTGTGTGTCATGGTAATTAGTTTTAGTGTTAATCTACATTAATTAACGTACATTTGTTTGTTTGTGGCATGATGTTATTTTTTGGATATTTATACCTGAGTCGGGGGTGTTTTCTATGTATTTAAGTATTTATATTTTATACGAGTATATGTCGTTGTCTACGTATGTTGTGTACGTAACAACATAGGCATAATTGAGCTTATTGTGGGACTTAGTCAATTTGCATAATAATGTCCTACGTATAATTTTTATTTGTTTATTTATTTACTCAGTCGAGTTATTACTTGTTTGTTTGTTTAAACTTTATTGCACAAATTTACAAAAAGAGTACAAATGGCGGACTTAACGCCTTGAGGCATTCTGAACCAGTCAACCATTGGGCTAAACAGAAATAGTTTGGTGCAGGATTGTAAAGAGTATATGGAAATAGACACAAGTCGAGACTACTATGATATTATACTTACACAAATATATATTTTAAATATACCTACATATATACATATTCCATATATATAAATAAACACTTGTGAACTATTCCAAAATGTTTTCTCGATCCAATCTCACTTGCACGTCTGCCACGAGTTTGCATTTGACATTAACGTTAGCAGCTGCGTCGCATTCCCTCTCTGTCTCTCCAATACTTCAGTGCGAGTGAGATAGACTGCGATTGAGTTTTCGCAATCGCTTACGTAAACGTCAAGTGTCAACTCGTGGTACGGCTACTTGTGGAGAGTGGGTAGTTTCGTGGGTATTATGTTATATATATCGAATTCATGTAATTGTATTGTTAGGTAAGAAAAATATTGAAAAGTAAAGAAAACTATTACAAAGTTTTTGTATGTATGTACATATCCAAAGTATTAGTTTTTTTTATTTTTTTTATTACAAATAAATCACAATTACAGAATATTTGATCAAAAAGTATCGTTAAACCACAATGGTTTGTCTCGATACTCCATTCCGCAGTATTTAATAATTAGAAATACAATGCAATACACATATACATCCAATTCGTAAATGACATTATAATTGCAAATATCACAAACTGAACGCGTCTGTTATCATACCGGCCGGCCGAGCAAAACAAGAACCGGTCCACGCTTACTCGATACAGGCTGCTCCTGCTGTTAATCATTAGAGCGCAGTGGGTGTCGAAAAACGCCTAATTATGAGATATTGATAATCAGGGCCGTCTAACCCTACAATAAGGCCTGGACCTAGGAGCCAAGGCAACCTAGCAATGGTTATGAGATGGAAAACAACCCCCCCCCCCCCTGCGCCACCTACAATTGTAAATGCCATATCAAGTGCCTAGGGGCCCTATCTTTCTAAATCCGGGCCTGTAAATAATGAATGCCCACTAAAATTGCCCAATAATCGGTAAATTCTGAGTCGTAAATAGTTGCCGCCCCGTAACATGCCTACCTTAGTCAGCGTCTAGCCGCTTACTCATCAAATTACATGATTCATCCCAAAACGTCACGCCTAATCTATTTTCATGAGATTTGGTCTTAGAACGTAATGCTCATCAAATTAGTGTCAGACCAAAATAACTTGGCAGCGATTTTGACAGTCTACACAACGCAAGAGTTATTTTAAACGTCAATCTTCTATCAAATAATGACGTTCACTTAACACTTGCACAGGCTGGCCTATCAAAATTGCTGCCAACTTATCTTGGTCTGACTACACATAAGTATCGTATGAAAATTCAACAAGAATAATTGTTAATGTCAATATAATTTATTCAATTTGTGACATCGAAATGATATCTAAAATAACTACTTACTTCTGACTAGTACCTAATGAGCGAACAGTCTAGGCGCTCGTCTAACGCCCTCAACGCGATATTCACAAAGAAGCTTAAATCCCTTCTAATAGATCAGGCATACTATCGTATTGCCGACTTTATGAGTGCGCTGGTGCGAAATTGACCCAGCAGCGTTTGGAAAACAGGTTTTTAGTACCTAACCTACCTACAAATGTTACTGTTTCCTTGTTTTGTTACTTATATATAATGATAAGGACATAGATAAGTACTCAATAGTTTTTAGATTTATGACGTGTAAAATGTACTATGTTTATATTTACCAATAAAGTCTGTATTCTGTATTCAGCATGCTGTTAGTGCTGCCGCGCACACGTCGTAGCAATGAGGGCTTTTCTAAATGTTATCAGCCGTCCGTGCGTCTCGCTCGCGCCAATACATGTACGGACAAGTACGAGCGTAATACAAGCGCAACTGACGTCATATACATGGTGTAACACAAGGAACCCGTGAGATTTTAACAGCGTATTCCTGATCACATTTCGGGTTAAAGATATTTTATTTGTCTCAAAAGAATTGTTTCACTTATTGAAATAAGTCGATACACACAAAAAAAGGTTGGTGGAGCGTTAATAGTAATGCAAAATACATATTATTTTTATTGGAGGGAACAGGGAGAATTGAACAGAGAGAATTCCAGAAAAAAAGTTATGACATTTAAAGACTAAAAAAGACATACATTTTTTTCTGGAATTCGCTTAGTTTCGGAGTTAATACTAATTAAAAAAACTTTTCTTATTGTTACTAAGTGCAAAACGCCTTTTTGAAGCGATGATGCCATTATGGGGCGTAGTCTAAATAACCTTATTGATAGATGGCAACAAGAGACAAGTAACATTTTGAAAAAAACTAGGTTTTACGAGAAAAAAAAGTAAAAATTCATTGTAAGTCCCACTAACACTGGTGAATATATACCTAATATAAAATTATTGCGGAATTAACATAAACTCATATAATATTCTTTACTTCTCATGGCCTTGGAAATGCGTGGTTAAAATCTTTCGGGTTCCTCATGTTAAGTCTCATTTTGTATGGGATTTAGAAACAGCGCGCCAAGCGGGACGTTTCGGAAACTCAAAATCCCATACAAAATGAGACTTAACGCAAACGCGTACGTCACGTTTCGCTGTCGAATAAATATATACTAGGTGTACTGATCTTTGTAATGCAAGAGGCGATTTAGTAAAGTTTTTAACCTATATACAATTTTGTGACTCATCCCAAAACGTCCCGTCAAAGAGCAATTTAACGAGATTTCGCCAAACCACGTTATTAATACGTTTTAGTAAGCTATACACAGGAAACGCAAATGAAATGAAATGTAACGCAAAAGAAATTTAGCTGAGTTGTTTACCTATTATGTTTTATTCAGCGTCTGGGCCGAGGCATTTAATTACGTGACTCATCCCAAAACATCACGTCAAAGCGCAATTTCACAAGATTTGGCCAAAGCACGAACAGCTACATCAAACGCCCATCAAATTATCATAGACATAAATATCGTCTACAAATCTGCCTAGCCCTGCAGACTAATGAATTCACTCGATGTCAGCCTTATTAATGGAGTTGATCATTCACATTCGTTTATAGAAATCTTCAATCGAAATTTAGAAAGTCCGCTAGCTGGCGCGGCTGCACGGAACTGGCGCATGCGCGCGGGTGTCATTATAAAAATAAATATAAATGTTTGGGGACAATCTTAAGGGGCCCACTGATTACCAGTTCGCCGGACGATATCGGCCTGTCAGTTATTCGCGATTGTCAGCTTTTGTCAATAACTGACAGGTCGATATCATAGTCTGAACTAGGAGTTCCTGTGTTTCCGACAGAATAGGACAATATTAATTAATTTGTAATTATTCACTTAATTACAATTATAAATAGTACACGCTAGACACTACAAATCTTATCACCTTCACAAAATAACTTACAAGTATTCTATATGAAAGTACAGTAAGTACTCATTTTACGACTATTGGTAAGCTCTCTGTATCATCGTATGTCATATTTTGAAGGGCGCGTCGTAGAGTATTTTTATGGCTCCTCTACTCGATGGCCCAGCGTAGGCCAGTCCAAAAGAACGAGTGAAATTGCCATCTCATTTCATTGCATAGCTGCGTCCCTTAGACTGGCCTACGCTGGGCCATCGTATAGAGGAGCCCTTACAACCAGCATAGCTAAGTGGGTATAAGTCTAGTTTTGCATTTAACCTGTTGTACAAAAATGGGCCCAAAAAGACAAAAAATCTAGATGAAAATACGTGGTTTCTTTGTACCGTTTGAATACATATAATATCTTTGCGCCTTTTGTAACTATATTCAGTGTTGAAAGAAATTTTGGTGTGCTGCAGTGTTGTGCTTAATATAAATAGTTGACGAACAGTTAGTACTTCACATGCTTTATAAAGGAGTTCAGTGGGGTATAAGAATGGGCGGTAAGTAGCTACCTTTAGTACAGCTCTCTGGGCTCTTTCTAGGTTTATAGTAGTGTTGTTTTAGCTAACTTTTAAGTAACTTAGTATCGATTGACAAAGTGAGAAGTATACTTGCTTGATTAATTTTTGATCACGGATCGAACGAAGTTTTTTGAATACAAATATAAATTTTCGAACTCTTTAGCACAATGCTTCGATGTGATTTTTAAAAGAGAGGGTTTCGTTAATCATGACTCTCGAATACTTAATTTTGTCAGTAATAGCTATAGATGGGCATGTACAGGGATTAGTTTTTAAGCATAACCATTCACGTAGACAAAGTCGCAGGTAGAAGCTGGTCGTCTATAAATCTGTGCCTAGCCCTGTAGACTAATTCATTCCGTGGGTGTCAGCCGCGTTAGTGGAGTCAAGTGTGATCAATTGGCTGTTAGCGAATGATATTTGTACCTACAGGTAGGTCAGGGAGTTCACATTCATTTGTGCACGGCTATGGGAACAAATGGTGTAAACCTATATAAAAAAAAATGGGAGTCGGACTCGCGCACCGAAGGTTCCGTGCAAACCTGTAGGTATATAAGTAAAAGTGATTGCGTTGACATAGAAGTTTGATTTTGTTACAGCTTAAAGGTACGAGTATTATAGACCTGAGTATTTCATATGAATTTCAACTTTATTACCTCTATGCGCTCATGAGGAAAGGGGTAGTAAGTTTAAAATTATTAAAAATATTTTTATTATTTGTTGTAACTAAAAATTTACGGTTTTCGCTATTTTTCCTTTATTTGTGCTATAAGACGTTGCTTCGCACGAAATTTCAAGATTCTGAGTTCACGGGAAGTACCCTGTAGGTTTAGATTCCCTTGCGAGTGTCGAAAATTTGCGGAAATTTGCGGCATTAACGGCTGTACCTTTTGATTGCGTTGGCTTAGAAGTATGATTTTTTCACAGCTCCAAGGGATAGTAGACCTGAGTGTTTGATATAAATTCGTGCTTGATACCTCCACGCGTTCTTGAGAAAAAGAGTCTTGACAGACAGACAGACGGACGGACGGACAAGAAAGGGGTCAGGGTTCCGTTTTTTCCTTTCGAGATACGGAACCCTAAAAATAGCAGTTTTGTTTATGTTATGATTTTAGCAGGTTACGCACACTAACATCAGTATGATATTATTTCTATTATATGTATTCTTGCATCTCACTCGCGCTAATACATGTACGGAATAAGTACAAGTGAAATGAACACGCGAATGTTAACTGACATTATTTTGGTATGTATCCAAATGTATGTTCTAATTAAGCTCCTTGTGGTCCAGAATAGCCTCGTGCCCAATGTACTAACTACTACTAACTTAAAATTAAAATTAATAATTTTTGAACAATCAGTACTAGCGGTACGCCAAAAAACGCTGCAAATTGTGTTAAAAGTATGAAAACCGGTACGGTAGATTTTTAGACCAATTTCAAAACCAAAAAGAAAATAAAAAATCGAGAGGAGTTATGACTTTTTTTGGATAGGATTTTTTTTTACAAAACCTATCGTGTGTAGTATTAACTGAAAGGGAATTTAGGCCTATTCTAAAATTATACCACTTCAATACATTTCAGTCAACTGTATTTCAATTAGAATAGAAACAATTTTCAAAACATAGGTACCAAGTTTGGGCTCCTCCGAATACGATACCGTTCAATTTTTTTTGTAAATTATACCTACCTTAAATTGTACCTAATATCCTTATATTCAACCCTAAGAAAGAAATTTTGAAAATACTTACGTTTAGTATTGGTTTGAAAATTTTCCTTTTTTGAAATTTGCAGCATTTTACTGAATTTCGGGGTGTACCGCTAGGACTACAATCTGACGTACAATGGAGTTTCAACTTTTATAAAAACAAGTTTAGTAGTCATTCATTTCATTTGTCTCATTAAATTTTCGATCACATGAAATTCAACCCAATTGAAAACACAACTAGATTCAAACTTCCCTAGCTATATTTTTGTGTGGTGAGCGGCATCGGCACGGGGATAGGTATTGCCAAAGACAATTTGAAGCAGAGGTGTATTGTCAAAGAGAACTTTGTAGCCACAGTAAATTTACTGCTATATTTCAACAAATTATTACAACTTTTAGAAAGCCATTTCACTTTGATCCTAATTGTTTCACTGATGTTTTAAATTTGTGAAATATCAAAAAAGGGCGCCATCTTACCGAGCATCGCCTAAAGGTAGTGCCACCATACCTTTGGCCTTTGATCTATTAGATGGCGCCACTTTTTGATATTTAATAAATTTAACACATATTACTGAAAGAATAAGGATCAAAGTCAAATGGCGTTCTAAAAGTTTTAATCATGTGTCTAAAGATGGCAGTAAATTTTCTGTGGCTACAAAGTTTTCTTTGACAATCCACCTCTATTTCAACTTCTCTTTGGTATTGCCAATGTGTTTCTAGGTAGAACATTCATAGCGAATTGTGTAACCGCGTTGAGACAAAAGCTTCGCATTATAAAGGCGCTTACACACGCTGTCACCGCATCCGGGACTTTGTGTTACCCACGTCATAACCTTTACGTTAGCCATTCAAAGGTAAGCCTTAACTCAGTTTAATTAAAGGCGTAATTAGTTTGGCTTCGAGATGTAAATGTATTGGAGATAAGTTTTGGGTGGGAGGGGAGTAATTATTTTGAATCCCTTGTGTGTATTTGTAAATGTATTTACATTACATATGGCGCTAATTTACTCAATCTAAAGATTTCATCATTTTTAAAAGTTGTTAATCAAAAGTTATATCGTTTTAGGAGTACAATATATGGGTTAATTATTTGCTCGTGTTACAGGAATACACCCGGTATTATTATACGGTAACATAAGTAACATAAAGGATGATGCATTTTAGTGTGTTTGCTTTACGCGGCGTCATACGTATTTGGCGAACGAGGCGCGAAGCGGTGCGGCACGGAGGTAAAGGGGCCCACTGATTACCTGTTCGGCTGACGATATCGGCCTGACAGTTATTCGCGATTGTCAGCTTTTGCGAATAACTGACAGGCCGATATCGTCCGGCGAACTGTTAATCACTGGGCCCCTTAACAATCCTTTAGAACGAACTCCACCGCACCGCGCCACTCAACGCTACTCCACGTTCACATCTAAATGGCACCGCTTCGCCTTCGCGTCTAGATCCCTCACCTAGGACACTTCCATATAGACCGCGAGCCAGGAACAGATTTTCATGACCAATCGCCTCCCGGGCAACAACTCGGCTATATATGATGAACCCTCGTGGATGTCAGCTGCCGCTCTGTTGGTAGGTTCACGAATCGTAGCCATCGAAACACGTAAAAAAAGCCATCGTCTCCTGTTTGACACTTTGTCAGATGATAATTCAGATGCTATTGTTAATTTAAAAAATCGTCAGCCAGTTATATTACGGTGGTAAGAACGTCAGCTGGCATGAACATTAAAAAAATAAGCGCTTTACCTTTTTATGATAGCAATAACAAATCATGAAACTTTGCATGTAGCATTTTATCAGGTGAAATGCCTGAAATGCCATAAACGGATTACTCAATTAACACATTACGTATACTCTACGGATATAAAGTGGTAAGGCGCGTATTTTTTATTCCTTTTACAGCTGACGGTCTTTCCACCGCGATACAACCGGCTGACGGTTTTTTTTATAAAATAGCATTTAAACTGCGATGACTGACGAAATATGCTTCTGCCCCGCGGTCTAATACGTATCACCGCACCGCTCCGCGTTGGCGTCGAAATCGCATCGCTTCCTTTTCCAATATTAGATATGAAACAAATACCTTACTATACGTATAGATCAAATTTTAATACTTTAAGCGCCAAGCGCCCCATTTCCAATACAATATGAATACGCTAGCGTCTTGGCAGTAAATGTGTCCAAAGCTTTAACTAACTAACTAACTGCTTTGGCTCAGCGATCCAAAAAGAATCTTGGCCTCCGAAACGAGAGAACGCCACCTGTCCCGATCCAGCGCGGTTTCCTGCCATGAATTGGCATTCAGCCGACGCAGGTCCGCCTCCACGACATCACACCAGCGGTACCTGGGGCGCCCGATCGGTCGACGGCCGGTTGGTCGCCCCAAGTACGCTTCCTTGACTACGCTCCCAAAAGCTTTCGCTTATCGTCCAAAGCTTTAGCTTATCTATTTAGTTACACAGTAATATACCTGTACCCCTAGTGTAACTTTGATCGACATCATAACGTGACGAACGCGTTTGCGTTAAGTCTCATTTTGTATAGGATTTTGAGGTTCCAAAACGTCCCGCTTGGCGCGCTCTTTCGAAATCCAATACAAAATGAGACTAAACGCAAACGCGAACGTCACGTTTGGAAATCGAATTTATTTACACTAGGGGTACTGGTATAATTGCACTAGTTTCTAAACCACGTCACAGTCGCAAATCTAATCCCTTTACAAAGTGCCGGTAAACGAGCTGCCGTGCGTTGAATGCCTTTTGAAAAGTTAAGCTCCGACGTGCTACGGTTTAAGCTGGCTACATTCATTCACCTACACGTTTAAATTCTATTTTTCTACTCGTCGACTGTAATGGTTGAATTAAGATTTCGTATACCAAACTATAATTGGGTACTTTTCATATATGGGCTCCCAACTCAACAAATGATTAATTTCGATACGCTGAAGTCAACTATAAAAAAATCATTCGATACCTCTCTGTCGGGAGGTATGAGTGGCCGTATCCGCCGTTAGGCTGCGACGGCTGTATCGGGTCCCCCCCCACCGATGTGGGGAGGTCATTCCACGTCTATATGGACGTGTGTGCTGCTGGTGAAGGCCAGCTCTTCGCTACCGATCGTTAACTCAGTAAATGCCTAAGACATCCTGCGGCCACCACACAAAGGCTGGCTTACTGCCTCTATTAACTTTTTCTTTTTTGGTAAAACTTTCCTTGCCACCTGTTACCTTATTAGCCAAGCGTGACTCGCGACAAAGGCCGACGTGGAATTAGCGAAGTAACTCTAATTAACCCCAATTTGGTGATTAGTTAATGAATATGGTCACGTAACATGCCGAATGGGTAATTGGATAATATCATTATTTACGAATGTGTTGTTTTAATTATTAAATGGATGGTTGACATCATCAAATTGTTCAATATAAGGGGTTACAGAAATAGTGATGTTATTTAAGGGTGTAAACGGTATCGCATTCTGTCGATAAAATATAAATAAATAAGTGTTTGGGTAAATAAATATGTCACTACCACAATTCTGACGGATTTAACGACATATATGTCAAAAGCCGTTCAGGCGATTGGGCTGTACGGCATGCCATAGAAATGTACATACATGCGCTCGAAAAACATTGCCCTCCTTCTGAAGTAGTCGGGGAAAAAGCGCTATCATTTCTCAAAAATTCTACATCGGTACGCTTTTTTTAATGGTATGAAAGATATAACTACAGGATGTTTATTATATATTTATTTACTATGGGATCAACCTCTAAATTAAGAACTGTACTAGTAAAACTACATCAGTTAAAATATGTATTGGATAGGGCCACGATGTTTACCTTATACTATGCGCTGGCAAACTCTCTGCTTTCTTACGGTCTGACATGCTATGGTAGGACATTTAAAACTTATTTAGACAGGATTAAATCATTACAGATACGCTTTATGAAACTATTAGTAGACAACAAAACTAAAACTCGCTGTAAAAAAAGTGACTATGAGGAATTATTTGTGGAATGCCGTATGTTGCCGGTGCATGAGGAAGTAGGGATGTTGCTGGCATTAGAGCAGTTCAATAAAGATGAATTTAAAAACTATATTAATCGCCCTAGATTAACAAGAACAATAAGTAAAAAAATGTTAGAGGTTCCGTCGTGCCGTAATAATTATTACAGTACATATGGGGCTACTTTATAGCACTAGTGCGAGAAGTAGCATATTATGTTACTGTGTCGAACATTTAAAGGGCCATATGTACTGTAAAACGTTGTACGATACATGTGCGAATAGGTAATTCGCAACTCGTGTCGATTTAAAACACTCCCTTCGGTCGTGTTTTAATTTATCGCCACTCGTTTCGAATTTCCTATTTTTCGCACTTGTATCGTAATGTACTATTATGGAAAAAGAAGTAGAAAGTATGTGGTCTGGTCTGGTCTGGTCTAAATCGGAAAAGAAGATTAACTTTCCCATAGAAAATATCAAGGTCAAACAGCCAAAATAGATTAATAATTTTTTTTCTCGCAATTTCAGGATTGCTCCCTTGATAAAAGTTGCTTAGTATGACCTATATATTCACCCCGTAAATTATTGCAGGAGACTAAATAAACATCTATGATGTATGAAGATAAGAACAGTTCTTAAACTGAATTAAAAAAACAAACAAAACAACAACAACAACCCTCAATGCGCTAATGCTACTTTATCGCTCATTACAATTATTTACATAAAGCTTTTCATACCGTACCCCTAGTGTAACTAAATTCGATTTTGAAACGTGACGTACGCGTTTGCGTTTAGTCTCATTATGTATGGGTTTTTGAACAGCGCGCCAAGCGGGACGTTTTGGAAAGTCAAAAATCTCATACAAAATGACACTTAACGCAAACGCGTTCGTCACGTTAGGATGTCGATCAAAGTTACACTAGAGGTACAGGATTAACTTTTTCACAGTTAAGGCCCATTTACATGCGACGATTACGGTGGTAAATAACGGGGATGAAGACACAAACAAATAACAAATTCTACTAAATTAATACAAAATAGCAATTTTCTTGTTTTACATAACACAATTCAAAATGGGGTCGTAATCGTCATCGTGACGTTACGATCACGTATCGTTTCGTAAGAGATGTTTGGTGCGTTGTGTGTTGTGTACGATTGTAAAACTTTATCTGTCATTTATGCATTTTGTATATTATTCGCTACGTGCACGGCTATTGTAGTTCAAATTTCCTTTATTTTGTCGATATCTATATTTCTTTATGAAATTTTCCTTATTAAATGGATTATATGGTATAGCCATCCACTTCGCACGTTACGTAGCCAATAGACTTTTAAATGGAGCGTAAATATATTCCACGGGTACCCTATAGACAGCCGCCGCCCACCCGGCCGTCCGAGACGCCGCTGGAGATACGACATCCAGTACCCGTACCATGAGTCACTGACAGTGTCAAAACTGACATATACGCTATCGAGAACGTAATTTACTTTCTATACATCTCGTTCACACTTATACACGAGTACGAGCGAGATGCATAGAAAGTAAGTTACGTTCTCGATAGCTGTCACGAACGTATTGCGAACCGGCTAATATTTGCCAACGTCATGGAGTAGATGGCGCTAGTAGTCACGTTTAAGTTATATAACCGCTTCTAGGTTATTGGTATTTTTTTGGCTGAAGGTCAGAGGGTAGATGAGAACGACAGTAGGAAAAATGAGGTTGTGTATTTTTTCTTTTAGATCAAGTTAAGAACGTTCTTATGGTGTTATTAGAATAATGATGTGTCTCTTGTTATCAGTCCAACGTTATCAGTACTCAGAGTGAACAGTGATCCAGTGAGGCTAATATGAACTTAAGGTAAACTTTGTGTGAGGAATGGGGTCGCTATAAGGGAAGGTATGGAGGCGACTATTAAGCTTAAGAAACCAGGTGGATAATCATGTGTAACTCATGTTATATGTAGGTAATAAAGTCGGACACCAGCACAACTCATATCGTCATCTCACTGATGTCCAGGCCTCGTATAGGTATGTAGTACATTTACATATCGCTTTCCAGTATCCGTAAAAGCATTAGCTCATTCGATAGGTTAATAAGTATGGTAAGCTTGACGACAATAGCGTTTATGTCAGTGCTGGTGGTAGCCACAGCCACACTGCCCGTCGCCGGCGCGGCGTCACGTGGACCCATGCCGCCACCGATCGAGAACTATGGCATAGTATGCAGGAGACCTATGTCCATAAATGGACATCCAATATAATTTAAATTATTATAAATTATAATCGCAAAATTTTACAGGCATAGATTAAATAGTTTCAGCAATCAGATAATATAATAAAATCGCCCATTCAAATCGTACATTGTAAATGGCCTTTAAGCTAACCTAAAACATGTTCGAATAATGGATGGCAAACCGCAGGACCCGGCTTACGCTGGCTTAAAAATAACGGCAAAGTCATTAATTAAATTTGGCGAGGGTCCCACAGGGGAGCGTTATAGGACCACTTTTTAATAAGGCTTGACACGTGTAAACAAAAACAATAATATTTAGGTGGGTTTAAAAATTTTGGAATTTGATACAAATACATAATATTTTATTCGAGTTTGTCTGTCGTGTCTTGTATCGCGCACGCATAAATTCTAAGAAAATTATTTTAGTACCCAACCTATGCCGCGTTGTTAAGTCTATCGAAAATGGACGCTTTTCAATTCTCGAGTTATGTAGCTTTTGATCCATAATTAAATAAACTTGTTGGGCGTAAATAATAGAATAAGTAAGATTGTCACCGAAGTATTATAAATTGATCAATTTATTTACAAAAATGACGGGCAAACCCATTAATTAAGAGGTGGTGGTGAGAATACCACAGGGGAGCGTTATAGGACCTAATTTAAAAATGTAGGAAGTTGTCACAAATAACATATTTTAGATTACATGTACACTAGTGCGTACATACTTAGCACATTACGTAACTATGTCGCAAATTTAAAGGGTCACGTGTACTGTGAAATGTTTTACGATATGTGCGAATAAGCAATTCGCAACTCGTGTCAATTTCTCCATTCGGTAGTGTTTTAATATTATCCCCACATCATTCGCAACAAGCGATTTTCCTATTTTCTCACTTGTATCGTAAATAGCTATAACGTATCTTTAAGCGTAAACGTCATTTTAGATATATGCCGACAGGTATCCCGTTCGTATCTATAAAATAAATGAATAAAATTAAAGTTATTGGCAAAAGGCATGTACATTTAGGTGTTGAAGTCCCTGACGTCTGAGCTAGGTAACAACCTGTGTTACACAAGTCAGTGTCCTCTCCCAAACAATAGAAACTATTATGACTTATGACTTATTAAGTACATTTACATTTTAGACTGAAAGTAGGTAAATCCACCTCAACCTCAACCTCAATTGTTGTTTACTCCGAGAGTACGTCTGAATGTCTGTCAAGATAGACCAGTTTGACAGCACTAAATAATTTAAAGGCTTGTTTTAATGCTAAAAAACAATGCCGTTCTAATAAGAAAAAAATACAGTTCAATTACATTTTATATTTATATATTTTTTGTGTAGATGTGTATGTGTGTGTATGTGTACGAGTATATCAGGGCTTGCTTTCTGTTTGTTCATACTCTATAGCTAAAAACCACTCGTAAGCATGTATTAAATGGGATGTATTAAACTGTAGCTGGATTATTCAAACGACGTGCTTATTTCTCGTAATATGACAGATGCTATTATAATAACGCATGGGAATTACACCAGGTACGTAATTGTCAATCAATAGCACCTGGCTTTGCCCTTGCAACGTTATGTTATATCAAAGAGAATTTGAAATAAAGGTGTATTGTCAAAAAAAAAAATTGGAGTGACGTAAACTTACTGCCATCTATCGACACATAATTTAAACTTTTAGAACGCCATTTGACTTTGATCCTTATTCTTTCACTGATATGTATTCAATTTGTAAAATTAATTAATTAAGTGCTCAACGAGGGGGGGCGGGTTTAGGGTCGGCAACGCGCATGTAACTCCTCTGGAGTTGCAGGCGTACTCGTACATAGGCTACGGAGACTGCTTACCATCAGGCGGGCCGTATGCTTGTTTGCCACCGACGTAGTATAAAAAAAAAAAGGGGCGCCTTCTAATAAATTAAAGGATCAAATTATTACAATATCCAGTACAGAGCACACTTATGATACTCGTATTGGTGACATTTTTGAATTTGATGGAAACCATTTTTTTAACAAGAAGATTTGGGCTGATGCAATTTGAACGGAAAAAACTCCACTGTATAAATACTTACTTTAATACATACGTACATTCAACGACCTTCCGTTGCAGAAATTAGATTTTATTGAGCATCTACTGAAATAAACTTTACGTCTCACTCATGCACGAGTAAAAATAAACTCTATTACAAAGTCGTATACATCATATTACAACATTCTCACTGAGAATGGATTACAACGTTATTGTAGCGGTTACTTTTAAGAACCGTAAGTTAAAATGTAGTAATTCGCGACTTCGTGGATTGTAAATGTAAAATTGTGCTTTACGCACGTTTTAATAAAAAACTATTCTATAGGTAAGGGAATAGAATCCAAATTGCAACGTCTTTACTGCTGACGGATTACAAAGTTTCTATTGCGGTTCCAGTTAGCATTATTAAAAAGTGACAACATTACGGACAGCAACATATTTTGACATGAATAATAAATAAATAAATATTATAGGGAGATTCTTACACTTCACTAAGTCCCACGGTAAGCTCAAGAAGGCTTGTGTTGTGGGTATTCAGACAATGATATATATAATATATCATTGTCTGAATACCCACAACACAACACAATAGTATTTGTATACTTAAATACATAGAGAACATCCATAATTCCGGAACAAATGTGCCCATCACACAAATACATGCTCTTACCGGGAAGCCAGGACTATTGGCTTGCCTGCCTATGAATAGGCAGGGTCACTACCCGCTAGGCTAGACCGGTCGACATTTGCGACAGCGGTCGGTAGTAATGTCGCGCTGCAATACCGCAGTAATACTGGGCCTGAATCTGAACGGTAACTTAAGGCCCTCAGCACATGGCGTAAGCGTAAGAGACTCGTAAGCGTATCGTAATACGCGCGTAGAACGACAGCACTACGCACGTACAAGTTCAAACAAGTCCGGAGCGTCGTCGTAGCGTAGCGTATGAGATTTCTGTCGTCATTACGACAGGCGTAGTGTAATACACGCGTAAAAAACAAAACTTAAATCTTCGAGAAAGTATGATCCTACTTCTCTTGTACCTACATCCGCTGAAGACATCTGACTCCATGATTTCAACTAATGAGATTACACTTATAAAACAATTACGCTTCTGCGACGCTTGGTGCCTAGAACTTTACGCGTCTCGTACAAACAGCAACACTCTTGGCTGTCCATTGGTGGAGCTTATGCTTTTTGTAATAAGGTCCACCGATAGTCAGTTAATGTGTCAGTGTGGGCGATGGTACTTGTAACGTTTTTACGATACGCTTACGTGACGCTTAGGCTTTAGCTCCGTGTGCTGAGGCCCTAACTGTGACAAGTAGTAACAAATATTAAGAAAGCCACCGAAGATCTCATGTTATTGTCATCGTGACAACATACTTATGCCTTGGCCGAACCTAAGCCACTCTGTGCTAAATCGTGATTTCTCCAACCGCAAATGTAAATTTGTACATCTGTTGTGTATTTATATTCGGTTTATCGGAGAAATGTTTGATGTTCGAATGTCAGTGGTTGGTAAATACTCGTAATGCGCGCTCGAATAAAAGCGGTAAAGGATGTCAATGTCAAATTGATGTGTTATCGATGCCAAATTATTATTTTCTTAAACATGTGCACGTAAAGATCGGCAAATTATTTTCTGAATGGACTTTAAAGGTGACATTTTACTGTTGAATAGGTATCGCCAGGAGAGTTGAGGTGAATGATTACACACACAGCTACACGGAGTTACTATTACCAAAAACAGTATTGAATTAATGAAGGAGTGAATGTGACTTATGAGTGCACGATATTAAGGTAACAAAAATTAAAAACCTTGAAGAAAATGTTTGGTTCATCTTGAGGTTAGCAGTTCAACTTGCTATTAATTTCAAAATCTCGCTGTTATTCAAGTCCGACCTGAAATATATGATTATTGTCAAGAGGGCGCTGTTATTCTCATGTATAGGGTGACAGTTAACTTTAGTATGAAAAATTTAGTTCCAATGAAATTCCGCAATATGGCGCGTGATCATATATTACTGGTCAGGCTTTACATGAGTTTGTTGTTGTGTGCGTGGTTTCAACTTTCCTGGTGAAGTTTATATTAACTGCTGAAGCGTTGACGCGGGCGATGGCACTGTCAATTTATTTGTTGAAATTGTCATTGACGTCGCCTGCCTCAATATTGCAGTAGGTCTAGTACATGATTAGCTCGAGAGCGAGAGTAGCTTGTGGCGAGATAGACTATCCGTCTTTGTATAACTATGTTAATTAAAGAGGGGCGGGTAGTCCATCTCGACGCGAGATACTCTCGCGCCAATCATGTGCTAGCCCGGCTGCGTTGAAGGTGACGTTCGGATGTCGACTGCAACTACATTACTGTTGCAGCATCGTTGTTGCCGCCGCTGTATCTGTCAGTTTATTTCATAACATGAAAGACGGAATGGACGTCATAATCGCGGCAGTAATGCGGCGGTGAATGCCACTCATTGAACATCAGCAATGTAGCGCTACAACACTGCAGCAGTGATTTTGGTGCAGTATGAATCCGTCAGATTAAGGCAGATTTTTGAAATTCGAATGACGTTGTTTCATCGTTCCTATTAAGAAGTTACAAAGATGCATTGATATTTGTAAGAGATTTTGACAGTAGAGTGCGCCGCTCCGTACATACATTTATGTGGTAATTATGGTTGTCGAAAATTGCAGTTCGACAATTCACTTACTTACTACGGTGACGCAACGACCCAAAGTGAGTCCTGGCCTTCGACACCAGATCACGCCATGCCTCTCGGTCTTGCGATAGCTGTCGTGAGTCGCCATGGCCGAGGTTGAGCAGGTCTTGAGCTATCACGTCGTTCCAGGACATCCAATCGGTCGAGTCCCATTTGGTTGTCCCAAGTACGTTCTCCTCACGTCTCGATACGACCTTCAAACGCCTTTTAAGGCCGGCAACGCACTTATAAAACCTCTGTGGTATTGCAGGTGTCCATGGGCGGCGGTAATCGCTCACCCCCAAGTGATCTGTCTGCTCGTTTGCCTCCTATATCATAAAAAAGACGATCCTCTCCCATTCTCTCTAAGAACATTCACAACATTTCGACAATTCGGTTGCCATAAAACATGTAAGGAAAAAGTGTGGACTGAACGAAGATGTAGTGACAAAAATTGAGAAAGGTATGTTGAGATGGTTTGGACACGTGGAAAGAATGAGTGAAAGAAGGTTAAACAGTATAGCTCGCAGAAGGTTAAAGAGAGTGTGTAAGGGAGAAGTAGAAGAGGGAGCTGGAAGGGGTAGACCTCGGCGGACTTTCTCTGATCAAATCGGGGAAATCCTGAAGAAAGGCCAGGTCAAGAGCACCCTAAACCGACGAGCGTGTATGAGGAATGTCATGAAAGTGAAGGAAGCGAAAGAGGTATGTCAGGATCGTTTCAAGTGGAAATCCGTGGTCTCTGCCTACCCCTTCGGGAAATAGGCGTGATTATATGTATGTATGTATGTATGTATGTATGTATAAAACATGTGGCACCATAAACTGCAATCTTAAACTACATATTTTTATTTTAATGGTCTCTAATGAGACCATGTCAACATGTCAATTGAGACATGTAACTATTTAATGGAAAGCAATCCATATCAAATATAATGACACAGTGACATAAATACCTTAAGCTGGCTATACACACTAGGGTATGCCTGCGCAGTTTTGCCTGTACAGTTCATCTGCGCAAGCCAAATCTGTATAGAAAACTGCACAGTCGAATGCCACACACGCTCCGACTTACCTGTGCAGTTGGTAAAACTGCGCAGGCATACCCTAGTGTGTATGGCCAGCTTTAGACTCAGATAACAACTTAGTTCTAACACATTGATGCAACCAATTCTAAAAAATATGTATACACGACCTTAGTCCTCGCTTACTTCGCTACACCATTTTACACAAGTCCATGATTCTTTATTTCCATTGATTCTTTTCACTGTTAATTGGCTGCATGGCTAAAGCGCTGGTGGCCTAGCGGTAAGATCGTGCGACTTGCAATCCGGAGGTCGCGGGTTCAAACCCCGGCTCGTACCAATGACTTTTTCGGAACTTATGTACGAAATATCATTTGATATTTACCAGTCGCTTTTCGGTGAAGGAAAACATCGTGAGGATACCGGATTAATCCCAACAAGGCCTAGTTTACCCTCTGGGTTGGAAGGTCAGATGGAAGTCGCTTTTGTAAAAACTAGTGCCTACGCCAAATCTTGGGATTAGTTTTCAAGCGGACCCCAGGCTCCCATGAGCCATGGCAAAATGCCGGAACGCGAGGAAGAAGATGTCGCGAGACCGAAAATACCGACCACCATTTTTTTTCACGTGAGTGACGTCACTCAAGCACAAACAAGTGTTCAATTTGTAATAGCAACGGTGAAAAGTTTGCACTGCACATTTGACGTTTTTTTTAATTTTTTTATACTACGTCGGTGGCAAAAAAGCATACGGCCCGCCTGATGAAAGCAGTCTCCGTAGCTATGAGTAGGGTTCAGTGTTATTTGGTTGTGGTTTTCTGTAAGACGACGACGATGACGTATCTTTATTACTGATAATGGCGGCTGCCTTTTTGGCGCGAACATTTATCGTATTTTAAACAGTTTTTCTTTGTATATAGCGATGTTATTCATGAAATAAAATTTGTTGGCTGTCGAAGCTAAATGCGAACATTTATAAATATATTTAAAAAATGTGGAATAGCCAATAGCTTCATCGATTTCTTAGTCCTTGACTGTACCCAAGTATAGAAGGCTTGCCACCTCGTTGAGCATCTCTATTATACCCGAGGCTTCGATCATGGACCTGTATAGTTATAGATATACTTTTTACTATACTTACTTAAGTAGGTCGTGTTCTTCTCTCACTCTCTCTAAACGTAAGCGCGAGCGAGATGGATATGCGTGCTCGGGACCGCGGATATCATGTTTTTTTTTTAATTTGTTGTAAGTTTTGACAAAAAAGTAATCGATGAGTTTCCTTAAAAATGAAATTGGGCATTTTTAGAAGTTGGGTAACAATGTACTTAGTCAGGTCATAAGTTCTGTCAAAAAGGTTTTGACACATAAAAAAGCTATAGGTAAAGCTCTCTTATTAACTTATTATTCATACATATGAGTTGAAAGCTTATTTAATGCTGAATTACTTACAATATAATTTATTGTAATTTGCTGTCTCAGTTTTGCATAATTTTATGTAATATTAGGACGAATGTTATAAAAAAACATGCAATAAATACGCGACCAGTTGACCAATTTTGATCCCTATTTATTTGCTTTTCTTTTTTACATGGTTGAATCTTACATAAAACAAAAGCTGGATCTTTTATCTTTCTTAAAATATACCGGGTGTTTCCTGTAACACGAGAAAATAATTAAACCATATATTGTACTCCTAAAACGATGTAACTTTTGATTAACAACTTTTTAAAATTATTCTTAGATTTTATCTCTTTCATACAAATATTATTTTCAATGTACGCTGACATCATTGTGTTTGACGTTGCTTGTCACACTTTAAACGTAATAAATTCGCAATACATTGTTTTTGAACAAGTTGCTACGTTACCAATCATTTATTTTGAAACATGACAGTTTCTTATACATAGAATATACATGTATAGAATCTATGATAAACTAGCATTACCTAGTTTGCGTCTGGAACAGCGCCATCTATCAGGAAATTGGGTCAACAAACTAAACAAATTGCGCCTTGTAATTAACTTCAATGTGTAATAAAAATTAAAACATAAGTTATTTTTAAAAGTTGCTGAACAAATGTTGGTGAGTTTGAGGAGTACAGCCTACAGTTTAATTTATTGCTCCATAGGAAACACCCGGTATAATTCATTTGTATTGGTATTTCCCAAATTGCAACAGTAAGTGTTTTACCACCTACTCGTTGGATGGCAGTCAAAAATTTACGTGTCACTGAAAAGTACCCTAAGTTTGAAGGGTATTAGCTGAAGTACAGACTTGTCGGAGAACTAAATTCTGGTGATAAAATAACGTTCTAATAAAGTAGGTTCATATAAATAAATATTTTATTAACGTGACACTGATTTTTATTCCAAATCCAGCCGCGTATTCGTGTCTATCGAAAATCCCTAAGTAAACAAGTAGTAAATAAAGACGCGTTCTTTTCAAACTATTTATGTCACACTTTGATCAGTATAAAACAAGTTTTCAAAAAATGGCAAACTATTTTTTTTATTAAAAGCTTTGTATTAAATTTTATCAGTTAAAAACTTTGTGACAGAACTTATGACCTAACTAAGTAATAAGTCATAAGTCATTTATTCATAAAGTTGATTTACACGTTACCAACGTTAAAACGTTAATATTATGGTACCATCGAGCTGATCTGTTGATGGAGACAGGAGGTGGCCATAGCAACTCTGTGATGAAACAACGCAACCTAATTGTGTTTGGGGTTTTTAGAATTGTCTCGATGAGTATTAGTTTTAGTATTTGCCTGTGGTGAGAAAACAGCCAGCAGTACAGTCAGCGATAAAAGCTTGTACCAAAAATTAAATTTTTGCCAAAAACTTACTGTCCATCGAGTGAAAGTCAAAAAATCTGGATTCGAATCGATGACATCAAATTCCTCAAGATTGCTAATTTCATTATTTGGCTACCGTATTGTTATATAAAACACCACTATGATTTTTCAAAACATCCGACCTCTGAACCTACGGCACTTGAAGACTGGTATTTAAACGGTTGTATTTTTTGTGCGTGTACAATAAATAATAACTTACTTACAAATATGTATTATTGTAAACTTACTTGTAGTATATTTATTTATCTATTGACACTCAGTAGGGCAGTTTCCTCTAAAGATAGATAAACCCGTAGCCAAGTAATATCGTGAGCACGGGTCAGGGCCTCAGGGAATATGGATTAACGAAACATGGATGTGCTAAACTAACATTTTGTTATAAATAAGTAATAGACGAAAATTTATTTCGTCTATTACTTATACAAAGGAAAAAATTAGCAAAGCCTCTAGTGTCTAGGGCTGGATTCGAACCAGCATCCTCCGTTTACATGACAGATGCCTGGACCGCTCGGCCACCCGGGCTCGTTGGCATGGGCCGAAATTTCCAAATATATGACAATTTCCGAAGGCTTGTGGCCATGGGCGCCCCCAGGATTACTTTCAGGGACGTGCATAATAAATGGAAAAGAAAAATCGATGCAGTAATTTATTTTTCTTGTGTTATATAGTTCCGAGTAATGCTATCAAAATTATTGCAGACTTATATTGGTCCAACTCTAATGCTGGTGCAGACGCGTAAAAAGACATGTATTTTTTAATATTTTCTCTTCTGCTAGGGTACAAGTGCACCCCCTTGCACCCCTCTGCCGGCGCCCATGCTTGTGGCGCCCCATGGCCACCCCTAAGGTACAACAGTATGATTCGACCTCCTAACCGAATCAACCTAGGTGATTCCGGGCTAGTGAAGAGAGATGGCGCTGCCATTAATACTCTACAGGTCACCTGCAATAATTTACGGGGTGAATATATAGGTCATACCGAGCAACATTTACTATGGAACCAACCTCGAAATCGCGAATGAAAAATTTACTCTCCCATAGGAAATGTCAAGGTCAGACAGCCAAAATATATGAAACAGCCAATCGGTATTTTTTTCCTTTGCATATGACATTTATTTTCTTTATAGTTTAAATAGTAGTGTGTTTACTTGTAAAAAACACAAATTAAAATATTTTCATAGAAGATAATTTAATTTGTTTTTAGAGGAAGAAGTAGGTATAATATTCTAAAGGTAGATATCGCTACGCGCTCCCCTGAGGCGAGTAAAAATGTAGCAAATAATGAAAAATCGGAGAAGTGCGAGTCAGACTCGCGCACGAAGGGTTCCGTACCATTATTTATAAAAACGGCAAAAAAACTATGTTTGTTGTATGGGAGCCCCCGTTAAATATTTATTTTATTTTGTTTTTAGTATTCGTTGTTATAGCGGCAACAGAAATACATAATCTGTAGAAATTTCAACTGGCTAACTATCACGGTTCATGAGATACAGCCTGGTGACAGGCCGACGGACGGACGGAGGGACGGACGGACGGACAGCGAAGTCTCAGTAATAGGGTCCCGTTTGACCTTTTGGGTACGGAACCCTAAAAAAGGGAGATTCTATTCGGGTAAGATTGATAAATGCAGCGTAATTAATTTTTCCTTAAATAAAGGAATTCCATTGGCAGAGCCTGCTGTCTACAAAATGTATTGGTATAATGCGGTTCAGATACCTATTATATAATTAGTAAAAATACATTACTGATATTGTCAATAAAAAGAATAGTTTATTTAATTCAAATTTTTACTGTCAATTCACTGTTTACTGTCAATTTTAATATCATTGGGCATACCTGGTACGTTATCATAATTACAGATTATTGTCTTGACCGTATAACTACGGAACCCTATAAAACGAAGATTTTTTAAAGCAAGCTTGTGAAAACTAAGTTAATATTTGACAATATTAATTCAACTGCTGTTAATCAACTTTTTTGATACTTTCATGATTTACAGACTAACCTCGCAAAACTTATTTTGTATTATTATCGAAATAATACAGATCGACGCGACTTAGATAAATAAATGGCCAAAGGTAGCCAAAGAAAAAGTTGTCAGATCTCAGCGAGGGTGCGGAGTGTTAGGCTTCGCAACGAGCATGTAACTCCTTTGGAGTTGCAGGCGCACAGAGGCTACGGAGACTGCTCAACATCAGGCGGGCCGTATGCCTGTTTGCCACCTACTTATTATTTAAAAAAATAAGAATATTAAGAAATATTATTGACTGTAACTTATTATCTTCGTACATCCATGACACTATTCCCGTAAAAACTTATTTCGTTTTATTCTAGAAATAATACGGAACGCGTCCACGTGGCTCTGTGAGATAGAATCGCCCCGAGTCAAAACCTTCATCAAATGGCTGTCGAAATGTAATCACAGATTAAGGAAGGGTACGCCTAGGGTTGCCAACCGTTGTGTACAGATTTGCGATACATTTGCGATCAAATTGCGGTACTAGGGTATAAAATGCGGGACTCCTTCACCCGGCCTAACTGGGTAAGGTATATTGGCCGTCAACTTATTGAAAGGCAAGAAAAAATTACTTTCTAGGCAGGGTAGTGCGAGAGAGCGCACGGTGTTTTCGTGCGTTACTCTAAATTAAAATCACGCGCTCTTTACTTCATAACTAAAAGTTCTTTTCTGTGTTTCTAATCTAAAAATGGGACAATCGTCGTTCCGCGCGGGCCTTTTGCGGGACACATACTCTAGGGCTCCAGAGACGGGACGTCCCGCGTATAGTGATAGCCGCCCATAGGGATGCCACAAAGGGGAAAGCTCAGGGTCCCGGTTCTGATTTAACAATTTGATACGGTTTTGACCTTTTTTGATACGCATTAAAATCTCTTTTAGTGGGTTGAGACATTATTGCTTAATCAGAGGGCCTACCGCGAACCACGTAAGACGTGTTGCCTCCCCGTCACACTTGCGTACAAATTTAAAGTGTGAATGAGAGGCACCACGTGGAACGTGGTTCGCGCTCGGCCATCTGTATCCATGTGTAGGTCGTTCAGTGACAGATCCAGGCAACCAGTTAATGTTATAGCTATACGAAAATGTACAAACTATTTGTTTATTTTTATTAAAATACCTAAAGATACAGAGTATAAAGCCCGTAAAGCGGTATTGGGAGCGTGCACGACTGTCACGCAACCTAGTGTCCGCAAGTCTAGGGGAAAACGTCAATTCACTACATCTTATAAAACTACTCCAAAACTAAAAACTACTGAACGGATTTTCATACGACTTTCATCTATCAATAGAGTGATTCTTGAGGAAGGCTTAAGTATATAACTTGTTAAGGTTTTGTGTAAATTGTTTGAAATATAACGATGTTGTCGGAAAAAGTCACGCTGGCTAGGAGCTTTAATCGAAAACGCTGCCTAATCCGTTTGAGCTATAACAACACAATGTATGGTGGGGTTGTTTCTCATTCATAGGTCTACAAAAAAGTCCGCGATGTTAAATGTCTATCTTTTAAGGATAACTTACTATATCCATTCTTAACTTCTAGAAAAAGATCACGTAATATGTGGCATTTGCAATGCTATTTACATGGATACATTATTAACAATTATCAAAATAAATACGTTAGTTATATTAAGCATTTCATACAGATTACAATGGTCTCAGATTACACCATTCAATTTAAATGAATATTTCAGGAGTAATCGTAAATCAAAGTTTCATTTCGAGCCATATAATTGTACGAAATGTTAAAGACGCTGTCCGCAGTTAGTTCAAATTTTTACCACCTTATGCGCTGGGATCGCTTTACTTACCCCCACCACGTACTTCGCACGGTCCCAATATAACCATATATTTCCACTTGACTGTACACGCATATTGCCATTGCAGCTATATTTAAACTAAACTTGAACTTTGTACTAGTTAACCTTTATCTAAATGTCAGTTAATGCTATTTATAGTCTGGAAACTTGTGTGCAGGTATCGTAAATCCTTAAATCAAAACCGGACAAGTGCGAGCCGGACTCGCCCACCGAGGGTTGCGTACTTTTTAGTATTTGCTGTTATAGCGGCAATAGAAATACATCATCTGTGAAAATTTCAACCGTCTAACTATCACGGTTCATGAGATACTTAGAGCCTGGTGACAGACAGACAGACGGATGGACAGCGGAGTCTTAGTAATAGGGTCCCGTTTAACCCTTTGGGTACGGAACCCTAAAATCAAAGATACATGGTAAATACTCAGTTTCTAGTTATTAATTTTACAAAGGAGTAAAGTTACGTGCTAATGATGATAATTATAACCATGTTGATTGAACCACGAGCGTAGCGAGAAAGTAGAATCTTGAGCGTTGCGGGGGTTTTAAGGCACGAGGGTTAAACAAATTTTGCCACCGAGTGAAACGCAACATTTTTCACCACACCAACCAAAAAAAGAAACAAATCAAATCCAAATGAATGTAATAAAAAGAAATCATTCAAAACGATGATTTTGAATGATATTTTTTTTATTACATTTATTTGGATTTGATAAATGATGATTTAAAAGTCAAGACTTTTGGTTGTTATTTCATCCATATTTTTAGCTGAGTGTACTTAATACTTTTACGTGTGGTGCATCCATCCATCAAGGCGATGAATGAATGAATGAATGAATGTTTATTTGAGACAAACAAGCGTATATCGTTGTGTGTTACAGTTTTGGTTTTGACCGATCCTTGTTTTGCCATGACTGGCGTACAAATATTGTTTTTTACTTACTAACTAAATTAACTATGTACAAGATATAAACCTAACCTTACATACTACGATAAACATTACAATTTTATGCAATGCGATGCGGTTATGCGAGGGTTAACGCTACACAGCCTACACAGGGCGGCTTTGGCGAAGGCTAGACGTATAATAAATACTATGATATACTGATATTTATCAAATATCGTGATATCTATCTATGGACTGATGTTTATCTGACATGGCTATTTTATTCTAATTTAATTTGAATTTTAAACGTTTTATTCGGATTTTTTATATGGCTGTTATATTTTGTAAATGTCAGTAATGTTCAAATATTTCTAAATGTCTATAATGTTTTAATTTATTTTAAATTTTGTTTTTTTTTTTTTTTTTTTTTTTTAACATTGTAATGAGATTGGACCTATGTTGTCTTAAATAAACGGATTTATTATTATTATTTGTACGTACGTACAATTACCATAAGCCATACATTTAACGTGCCCCTCGCCTGCAAAAATCGGCAGAATGTTTTATACAGAAAATACAGACATGTCAATAATAAATAAATAAATAATAAATAAATATTATAGGACATTATTACACAAATTGACTAAGTCCCACAGTAAGCTCAATAAGGCTTGTGTTGAGGGTACTGAGACAACGATATATATAATATATAAATATTTATAAATACTTAAATACATAGAAAACACCCATGACTCAGGAACAAATATCCATGCTCATCACACGAATAAATGCCCTTACCAGGATTTGAACCCGGAACCATCGGCTTCATAGGCAGGGTCACTACCCACTAGGCCAGACCGGTCGTCAATGATATGTCATAGTTTTCAATTGTTTGGTATATTTAAATAATGTCCTTGTTATAAGAACGGAAAAAAAATTAGAATGTCCTTCAGTTTCCTAAAATGTACTTAGCCATACCTCGGAGTTAATGGAGTAAAAAAAAACCGTGTATACTTACTAAATAATACGAAAAGTGAAACTTTTTTATTGATTAAGTATCGGACGTAGTGGAACGTATTTTATTCACTTGTTATACCCTTCGCCACGAAATGTCGTGGTAATGACCTGAGGACATATATGTCCTATATGTCCTTCGGAGACGGGACTAGAAAGTCGTCTACGTATTTTATGTTTAAAGCTAACATCGCTATTCCATTACTGAGTCTATAAAAGTATGAAAGATATGCAAAAAAATTCTCAGGATGGCCGAATAATCGGAATATATTTAATATGTCAGTCCTTCGAATTGAGTGAGTTTTTGCATGAATTTAATATTAAATAGTCGGGGAATTTGTTTATCTTAGATAAAAAAATTATAAACAAAAAAGTCCTGAATAAATTACTTGCCACTTATCTGACGAATAAAGTGATCGTTGCCATTTCACTATCTTCAAGTAAGCTTAACTAGTAGATAAAGTCAAATAAAGTGCTAAGTTTTGCAGGAAGTTTTATCTGGCAGTTTATTTATTTGTCAATTAGCTATCCAATACTTTACTTGGACATTGTGAAACAGGCCCTAAGAATAAAACATAGGTAAGTAAATTGCTAATTTGATTTTAAAATTCACCATCAGTATTAATTAAGTAAATATGTGTAATGAACAATATGACGAAAACTTTGTGTATCCTAAAGTATAATCTATTTAATACGTTATTCTACTATCTAATTTTTGCAGTCCAGATAGCGGACGTAAAAAGAACTGTTGGGCGTCCAACTCTACGTTTTAAGGACTCCTGCAAGCGGGACATGGACAGTTTTGGCATTCGGACCGACGGTTGGGAGAAACGCGCCGAAATGAGACCGGAGTGGCGTGGCGTCGCGACATTAAAGTCGGAATATCAAAGCACGACGATGACTGGCTGGAGCACCTTAAGCAGAAAAGTCTTCGTCGTGCTTCACCACCTCCTGCGAACTCACGATTTGTATGCAATCGATGTGGAAAGAAATGTCGCGCTGCTATAGGACTTTATAGCCACCAACGGCGATGCCCAGCCCCTTAGACCCACAAGCGCCGCAACAAGCATCTACAACAGATGGTGTGGCCAATGATGATGCGAATACTTTTCCAGATAGACTATGGAAAACATTTATTACGAACATTCAACACTAAGTGTTAATACAAACTACGAGTATAGTTACAAAATAAAATAAAATTAAAATAAAACTTTAATAAATCTAACAAAGGCCACGCGGCATAGTGCCGAAAACGCTGGCAGCATTTCCTCGCTGGTTTATTAAACTAGTACGCTGAGCGAGGAAACTACCAGGACTTTGCACTCCTGTGGCGTCTCTGAGTCTCTTTAACAGGTCTTTGAAGAGACTCAGGGCGCCAGAGCCCCACGGACCAAGGGTCTCGACACTGAATGGAATAAAATTATACTCTGCTGCGAGACCGCTGATTTCCCTACCTTAGTGCCCTCTGCCGCCGCATAATTATTATGTATGCAATTTTTTAGATCAATCGGAAATTGGGAAGTGGGTCAAATTTAGCTTATAAGATTTGACCCACACTTACTAACAAACCAACTAAACTAACATACAAGCTTGTAATACTTATTTATTACAAGATTTTACGTAAAAAGTCTGAAATAGCACTGCATCTAATACAAGCTGTTTACCACTTACCTCGTTATCTGTAAGGTCAAAGTTTACTTAAAGTAGGGCATAAAGACCCGGTATTGAACAAACAGTATATGGAAACAAAGCAACAGGTTGGAATCACGAATTGTCAAGGTTAAGATGGTGGTTCAAATGCTGCTGCAGGCATTTTCGTGTTATTGCCAATAGGGTTGCATTAAAGATTTGTAAGAATATCTTCTCGGGGCAGAGGTGTAGGGTTAGAGCCGGCGTAGCTTTATTTGACGTTCATAAGCGCATTGTAATATTACTTGTTTGAAGTATTGTACCCAGTTCTGGTGATGAGATCTAAGAGGAATCGAGGGAACTCCCTAAATCTTATAGGCTTACATAATATACTGATTTTCATTAACAAATCCAGCAATTATATTTAAAAGTGGCATTAATTTTTATGTGTGGAACTGGTGATGAAGAACAAAACGGAATACCTCAACGACACCTATTTTAAGTCTTGGGCCTAATCATAATTATTGTATTGGTAATTACGTCAAAATGAAATCAATATCTAAAGTTTAAATGTACCTGTAGACGGGATGTTCGATTTGCTCCCAAATAGTACATATTTATCTGTAATTGGTTATTTTTCCAGAAATAAACTAGATAAACTAGAGGAATCTCTATCAGGCAATCCTATTAGCCGCCTCAAAGAGAATTCTGTTATGTAACTTATGTATGAAGGCAACAAATATGTAAAACTGACAATTATTATTCAGTGCTAGGCTGATCGTGTCACTATTCCGTAGTAATGATATTTGCGCAGTATATTGACTTAGAACAAAGACCTTTCATTCAAACTAGATATTGTGTCTAAGGGTGTTTGACATAATTATTGAAAGTCATAATGTAATGATTGTCAGATTATCATTAGTCATAATTCTGAAACCGTTAACTTCTCAGGATTTTCGTAAGGTTATCCTATAGATAGGTTAGGTTAGGTTTTTTGATGGCAATCCTGAACGCGTTTCTGAGAAAAAACTAATTATGACTAACGAAAATGCAGATAAACAATACATTATGACTTAAAACTTTATGGGAAACAATAGAGACCAGTCTAGGCTACTTCGTGACCATAAACGACTTTACGTTGGAATTTTTGTCTCTTTTTAGGGTTCCGTAGTCAACTAGGAACCCTTATAGTTTCGCCATGTCCGTCTGTCTGTCTTTCTGTCTGTCTGTCCGAGGTTTTGCTCCGTGGTCGTTAGTGCTAGAAAGCTGAATCCCGGCATGAATATATAAATCAATAAAGCCGACAAATTCGTACAATAAAATCTAAAAAAATAATTTTTTGAGGGTACCTCCCCTACACGTAAAGTGGGGGTGAATTTTTTTTTTGCTTCAACCCTACAATGTGGGGTATCGTTGGAATATGAAAAAAATCGTGGAAGTAGAGCTTAAGAAAGACATTAAATGAAAACTATAGCGGACATGATCAGTTTAGCTGTTTTTGAGTTATGGCAAAAAGTTTTCCCTTCATAGTAAAAAGAATTACTTTAATTAGGTACTGATTATGCAAATTTGACTATTTGTTTAACTCGCGTGAAAGGTACCGTTTCATCCCTTGGTTAACAATTTACTATACTTTAAGCTCTAGTTTAGCTTATTGTGACGGAAGAGTAACTACGGAACCCTACACTGAGCGTGGCCCGACATGCTCTTGGGCGGTTTTTTACAAGCTTTTATTTACTTTCACCTGTTCCGTTGTGTGTCTGTCTGTAATTAAATCTGCAAGTTCAATTTGACTAATTTCCTGGTTTCCGATGAAGGTGAAAATTTGCATACATAAGTATGTAAATCTGGTGATAATGTACTATTATGGTACCATCGAGCTGTTTTGATGATGGAGACAGGAGGTGGCCATAGTAACTCTGTGATAAAACAACGCAACATAAATATGTTTGGGGCTGTTAGAATTGTCTCAATGAGTATTAGCTGCTCGTGGAAAGAAAAGTACAGTCTGCGATAAAACCTTGTACCAAAAATGTACAGAATCTAGAGCAGAGCCCAACTGGGGAAGTACCTCCACCTTACAGAAAATCACAGCCAAATAACACTAGACCCTACTCATAGTGTTGTGTTCCTGCCGGTGAGTAAGGTTGCCAGAGCTCAATGAGGGTGGGAGGGGGTTAGGGTCGGCAACGTGCATGTAACTCCTCTGGAGTTGCAGGCGTACATAGGCTACGGATACTGTTTACCATCAGGCAGGCCGTATGCTTGTTTGCCACCGACGTAGTATTAAAAAAAAAAAAAAAAAGTTATTTTTGGCAAAAAAATATTGCTAGGTAATTCTCTCGAAAGTACCTATAACGTTAAAGTGTACTTAAGTAATCCCTTGAAATCAGCTGTTAAGCTACTTTCATGATAGTGAATCAGAAAGAGATTAAAATAAGTGTGTGTACAAGTAGGCCAATTCGAACTTACATTTTGATGTCAAAATTATATTAAACTAAGTAATTTTGCTCTAATTCTCGCGTGTATATTCGAATTGGCCTTAAAGTTTCAACGGAATGGTCTAGGCAGAACCCTTGACATCCTTGACAAATCGAGGAAACGTTATACTTAGCCCAAAAAGTTCGAGGTATCAAAATACGTTCTGAAGAACGTGCCATGTGTAATATGGACCCAATTCTGCTCTCGTGCTGTGAAACATCGGTTTTATTTTATCTCTCGCGTCAACTGATGCTCCATATGAAAGTTAATTTTTATATGGAGTACCTGACACGCAAAGTATTTGTAGAAATTTTTTGGAAGTTTAGCACATTAATTAATTTAGAAATGTATCATCTAAGTAATAAAATACTGGAAAACATATTTCATCGATTATTTTTAGGGTAAAAAATTTTTTTTGAAACGTTTGAAGTCAAAGTCAAATATTTTATTGGTATAGATCGTGTCATTTACGACTACACTTGCCTTAACTCGTATTGTCATATTATTAAAGGTTAGATTTGTGTTTTCTTATTATTTTATTTGTTTTAATTTATTTAGATATACAATTTACAGACGAACACTTTAAAAAGAACAAACACAAATCAAACTTACAACTAACTATAAAAATAAACAAGCAATAGTTTTCTTATTTAAGTATTAAAAAAAAAAAACTATATTATATATTATATATGGACTGGGCCCCTCAGGATGGATCTCGGGGCAGTGGAAGACCAAAACGGAGATGGCGGGACGACCTTGATGCATTTTGTAAAGAGTGGCGGGAGTGTGCATTGGATAGGACCAAATGGCGAGAAAGAGGGGAGGCCTTTGCCCAGCAGTGGGACACGCTAACAGGCTGAAAAAAAAACATCGTTGTCTAAATACCCAAAACAAGCCTTATGACCTTACTGTGGGACTTAGTCAATTTGTGTAACAATGTCCTATAATATGTACTTATTTTTACTTGTTTTCTATGTATTTAAGTATTTATAAATATTTATATATTATATATATCGTTGTCTAAGTACCCTCAACACAAGCCTTATTGAGCTTACTGTGGGACTTAGTCAATTTGTGTAATAATGTCGTATAATATTTATTTATTTATTTATTAAGAACACTGTACTGTGTGATCTATTAATACTGCGATCGCGTGCAAATGGGCGCCCAACCCAGAGCTAAAACTGGATTTACGTGGAGCAACGTGGCAATAGGCCTTAATTTATTTCGGCTGTTAGCCGGAGAGCCTATTTTATTTTAGTGATGTTCGCGGTCCCGGGAATAATACTTGGAAACATTACAACATTTTAGATTTTATTATAATAAGTCCAGCTGAATGTTGAGTCTCTTTTTTTTTAATTTTAATAATTATACTGCGTGTATTTTTGTTAGTTAATTAAGGCTTTAATGAACACACTTTAATAGATTTTATAAAAAAATGGATGATTTTTATTTTTTAATACAAAATAATTTAGCTAGCAACGTATTGAACGTAGCGAACTACATTGCCGCTCGTTTTTTTTTTCGAAAATTAATTGTGCTCTGGTATTTAAAACTAAATTTAAAAGATCTTACAGAATTGTTTTACACCATTAAAACCTACGTCTAGTTTAAATCTGTAGTTATATAAAAAAATACCTACCCCCTTATTTAAAAAAGTGTACTAAAGTTACGATGCCGCTAATAATCGTTTGTCCCTTTCCATCATACCAATACGTCGGAAAGGGACAAACGATTATTAGCGGCATCGTAACTTTAGTACACGTTTATGAATAAGGGGGTTACTGTATAGTTATGGACATATGATAGTTTAGTAAGTAGCCACAACACAAGTTATATTGCGCGTATGTACAGTCAAGGTATTAAATATCGAGACAGACAAAGTACTAAAAATATGTACACACGACCTTATTGCCCATATATATATATATGTATATTATATACATTGTTGTCTAAGTACCCACAACACAAGTCTTAATTATTGAGCTTTTTGTCGAACTTTAGTCAATTTAAGTAATAATGTCTTATATATTTATTTATTTACTTATTTAAGTTATTTAAGTATTATTCATTTAAGTTTTTTTTAAATTGTAGATGCAATATACTTGTAGAATATACTAGTATTTTTGATTAAAATAGTTTTTTCGGCATATACGTAGGTTCCAAATTAACTCACATAATTTTCTCGTATTGTTTCAGATCAACCAGTAAACCAAATATGTTATAGCCGCTTACAGTGACCGACAGTGTAGTGAGCTTCCGCTAGTCTTTTAGTGCACTCAAGTGCAAATAAAATGGGGTGCAATACCAGTGCGGACGCGAAGGCGGCGAAAGAGGAGACCGGGGCAAATGGAGCTCAGGAGAAAGAGAGTTCTGAAAAAAATAATCAGAATCACACGAATGCTGTACCGGTGAAGGGTAAAGGTAAGTTATTTCTTAGATTGTCATTCGTCATCAACTAAGTTATGGGTAAGCTTAGAAACAAATTAAAAATGGAAAAAATAACTGTCTTGGGTGGGACCTGGAGGCCTACCGCGAAAATCGAAGTTCGTCAATTGCGGGCATTTTTCTCTGTCACTCTAATTACGTCTTAGTGAGAATAAAAGAGAAAGATCCCCGCAATTTGCGAATTTTGATTTTCCCGGTAGGCCCCCTGAACCCACGACGACTGGATCGCTAGCCCAGTGCTCTGCCATCTGAGCTACCAAGACCGTACCCAATATAGCGAATATTTCCACTATTTATGAGCCTTAGGGAGGCTTTTTTCCATTTTTAATTTGTTTCTAAGCTTAATAGCATCGTTCGCAGACGTTTCTGTTTGATAAAAAAATGTGGATAAAACCGTCTATGAGATAAGACCGTCTACAAGCTCTTTCTTTGCTTATAACTCTTGCGTTTGTACACATACGATACTTACAGAAGGTCGGTAGAGTAGGAGCGAAGCTGTTCCATTCTGACTGTGTGTGAGCGAAATACTTATACAAATACGAGAGTTCTTGCCCTAGGGGGGAAAGGGGGGTGCAAATACGTATTCACACACATTTTGGACCCGGGTACGTCCTTAAACTACGTCCATAAGAGAGGTATGGGCATTGTGAATGTCATCTCGCTTTGTGTGGTAGGGCACAGCCAGTGGATGTCATTCCAGATCTAGAGCAGAGCCCAACTGGGGAAGTACCTCCACCTTACAGAAAACAGCAGCCAAATAACACTAGACCCTACTCATAGTGTTGTGTTCCTGCCGGTGAGTAAGGTTGCCAGAGCTCAACGAGGGGGGCGGGTTTAGGGTCGGCAACGCGCATGTAACTCCTCTGGAGTTGCAGGCGTACATAGGCTACGGAGACTGCTTACCATCAGGCGGGCCGTATGCTTGTTTGCCACCGACGTAGTATTAAAAAAAAAACATAGCTTTAAGTGCTTTAACTCACATAAGTGAGGAAACAAAGTGGTTAAGAGATGATTGTGACGATTTATATAGGTATTCTGCGTATTCTGCAGCGGTCAAAAGCGGTCAAATATACGGGACATAAACGGGGCGTGATACTTAAATACGGTGACAGTCCAGTATATATACGGGACGTATGGCAACCCTACATATAACGGTCTTTCCAACTAAAATGTTATATGCCACATTGACCTTAATTATTTTCTAAGAAAACATGACACATTATAGGAACTTTGCGCACAAATGGCATAGAGAATATAAGGATAACTAGATATGTATAAAGTAAATTGGACGTATTCATATGATCCCTTTTAATCGCATTCTCACAGTAATATTGAGAGTGAATATTCATTCCACTTTACTTTTTCCTTCACACCAAAAAATCAATATCATGATCTTACAATTTTTTTTTATACTACGTCGGTGGCAAACAAGCATACCCGGCCCGCCTGATGGTAAGCAGTTTCCGTAGCCTATGTAAGCCTGCAACTCCAGAGGAGTTACATGCGCGTTGCTGACCCTAAACCCCCCTCCCCATCGTTGAGCTCTGGCAACCTTACTCAACGGCAGGAACATAACACTATGAGTAGGGTCCAGTGTTATTTGGCTGCGGTTTTCTGTGAGGTGGAGGTACTTCCCCAGTTGGGCTCTGCTCTAGATCTGGAATGACATCCAATGGCTGTGCCCTACCACATAAAGCGAGATGACATTCACAATGCCCATACCTCTCTTTTGGATGTAGTTTAAGGGCGTACCCGGGTCCATTTAAGGCCTAACCCGGTCCACAGGTTACAATTCTATTTACATATAAATGCGAGCGTTGTAAATACATAAAATACGTAGTATATAATAATATGGGCGTAACGATAAGTGGCTCAAATTTAAGATACAAGATTTGAATCAAATATATTACAAAGAAACAAATAAACGCAGTGAAGCTAAATAAAAGCATGTAAAAAATACGGAACAAAAAACAAACAGTATTATAGTCACGAAAACAACTAACTACTTCTAAAACACTAAGTCCCCTACATTGATTTACTCGACTAAGTTTTTATGTCCAAGATAAGTTGTGTCAGCCAAATAAATACTGCTTTTATTGCAATAAAGTAGGTTTCTTATAGGTAACTAACATTGATATCTTTGATACACAGGTAAACATGTTTGTCATACCTGTGACCATACATCGTTATCGCGGGAGCAAAAACAAGCCTGGCAAAGATCGCATGTAACAGAATGTCTGTTTTGTATAAATAGAATTTTCTGCCTACACAATACACATTCTAAACCTCTAAGATGTGCTTCTGGCACGAAGTTTTCGTTGGAAAAGGTCAATCAAACTCGTACACTATGTGTTTTAGTTTGAAGTGGTTTTCTCCAATAAAAATGGTCAAATTATGCACTATAATTTTATTAAAAATATATAGCACAATATACAGAATAACACCGCATATGCATATGCGGTTATATGCATTTTAGGAATATTAGAGACAAGAAAAAATATATTACCAAATAACGTCCGTTCAGTACGACTCGCATTCGGATCTCTGGTTGGTGGGGTCATCCCTGCCCCGCGCGCCCTCACCCCGAGCGGCGTTCGGTAGTTGCCGGCAACACTATGTAAAGCCCGACCAGAAATATATGATCATTGTCAAGAGGGCGCTGTTATTTTCATGGGTGACAGTTTAGTTTAGTATGAAAAAAATAGTTCCAATGATATTCCGCAATATGGCGCATGATCATATATTACTGGTCATGCTTTAAACGCTTACCTATGAGTCAACGTGTCAACTTGAATAATAAGTTGCTAATGTATTTAATTTTTGTGTCATTAGTTACTTCTTAAATTTTACTTTGGTTATCGTAATAGATGACCAAAGTTTAATCTAAATTTTCTACTGCTATATTTAGAACTTCACTTCTGTTAATGTTATTTGTCATAATCTTTTAGTACTGTCCAATCGTTGTTGCTCCGCGATAACAATGTATGCTTAAGACTAATAAATTATGTTGATGTTAACAATTCAGATTACTATTGAATATCTAAGAAAGAAAGAAAAGAGATGTGTTTAATTGTGCAATTTAAATACGTTAACATAAGTGTACAGGATCATATAAGAATATATAGGTATTGAATAACTTTTGCATTGCAATATTAATAAAATAAAGCTAACCCGACATTTTAAGTGGCATTTTGGTGGAATCAAAACCTTTTAAAATATTGAATTGAATAGGAATCTCGCTTTGGCGTGTAAAATATGGTTAAAACAGCAAGGAATTCTAGCCAAAACTTGCCACACAAAAAATAACACGGAATAGATATTCTGTCAAGCCATTTCCGTTAGCAGAAAAAAGCGGCTTCGCAAAATGTAGGCGCGAAGGGTTATCGTCCCATAGAAAATTTGAAATTCACACCTATTTCTAGTGACAAACTTATTTGACCGACTATAGTATACGTACGAGTAAATAATTTATTGTAAAGATTTATTATTTGTTGCTGAAATTAACCGATAACTTTTATAAGCACGCCATCTATGCAATTTTCACAAAACTACTGATGACACACCTCAATCTGTATTTACAGCTTACTTTACACGGCAAGTAGTTGTGTCAGTAGTTACACTGTACTTTGTATAGATGGCGTTGAAATCAATGTTGAGGAAAATATAGGGCGGGAAAGCTTAGTAAAGATTTTCTTCACATAGCTACAATGTTAGGATATTTTTGCGCCTCTGCCAAGGATTATACGTTGTCAGCGGCTTTTCTCACAATGAAATAAACTGCTGAGTCGTGATTAAGTATTATTGCTGAACTTGTAGAAATTTAACTGCGATGCTAGAAAATATTTTTTTAAGTTCATTCGTTCGTCTGACGTGCTTGGAATTTTCAATTTGGCTTTTTATAAAAAGTCAATCACTATCAAAAGCGGGAATAACTTTAAAATGCATGAAATGATTTAAGTGCATGTTTCTTAAACGGGATTTAAATGAAATTGAATGGGGAATTGAGTTCACTCCTTGCCTGAAACACTTTTGACGCATGCCCGTCGATATTTTAACTTGATTTGATTCTTCCATTACTCCAATCTAAGAGACATTTCGCGAGTATTGGAAATTGAACCAACGGGTCTGGTATAGTGGGTACTGGGTAGTGACCCTGCCTATGAAGCCTGGTCCTGGGTTCGAATCCCGGTAAGGGTATAATTTGTGTGATGAGCACAGATATTTGCTCCTGAGTCATGGATGTTTTCTATGTATTTCAGTATTTGTATATTATGTATATCGTTGTCAAAGTACCCATAACATGAGCCTTTGTCCCTATAATATTTATTTATTTAAAATAAAATTTAATTTAAAATAATATTTCTAATGAGGTGGCCATTTATTATTATAGCGAATACTCGTATTAAAAAAAGTCCTTGCGTCCCAAAAAAGCAGTAACTTAACTCCATTCCATTTTCATTATGATGTACGGAACTAGAAAATTAATCTAGGCGAATTACTGTATTACGTCTTACGCTTAAACTATTTACTCAGGTAACCAGTTTTTTTTTTTAATTAGGTATGTGAGACCCGGGGAAGGACATACAATAGTTTTTATGGTTCCGTACCCCTTTGGATACGCTTTGGGCGTAAGGGTAAAACGGGACCCTATTACTAAGACTCTGCTGTCCGTTTGTCTGTCTGCCTGTCCGTCTGTCGCCAGGCTGTATCTCATGAAGCGTTATAGTTAGACAGTTGAAATTTTCACAGATCATGTATATCTGTTGCCGCTATAACAACAAATACTAAAAAGTATGGAACCCTCGGTGGGCAAGTCCGACTCGCACTTGTCCGGTTTTTTTAATAATCTTCATCATTACACGCAGGTGAGGTCGCGGGCAGAAGTTATTTAACAAGCTTTTATTTATCTTCCAATGTACCTATGTATGTATGTAACTATGTATGTGGGTTAAATCTTGCAAGTTAAAATTTACTCCTACCCGGTTTATGATGAAGCAGAAAATTTGCATACATATGTAAGTCGGATGACAATACAATATTATGGTATCATCGAGCTGATCTGATGATTGAGACAGGAGGTGGACATAGGATCTCTGTGATAAAACAATGCAATCCAGTTCTGTTTGGGGTTTTTAGAATTATCTCGATGGGTATTATTTGCCTGTGGAAAGAAAAGTACAGTCAGCGATAAAAGCTTGTACCAAAAAAGAATTTTTTGACAAAAACTTATTTTATGTGAACAGCTTTGGCCAATCGAGGAAAAAGTATAATAATGCCGCGGGTAAGTAACTGAGGTAAACACATCACAGTCATTGATCAGAGTTTCAATTCTGACAGCGTTATTTTGACCAATCACTAATGATCTTTCAAGATTAATGTATTTCCTATTTTCCCAAAGGCTTATTTTTGTGATGAATCGCCTTCTCTTTATTTATTTAACATCTTAAGTAGGTTTTTTATAATGTGAATATAAAAGTAAAATTAAAAGTAAAAAGTAAAAAGATTTGATTGCTTTGCATTAAGGTTAAAAATAGGCAGGTAATTTGTGTCAGTACAGACATGCTATGCCTATTTGGAAGTTGTAGTAAGTCGTTAATATGTAATGGATTCATAAATCCGTAGATAAAACCTTGAATATTTGTTACAGTTATACAGGCTGTATCTAATCATATTGGTGGATGATGGAATCCTAGTTGTGTATTAGCGAAACTACGTCTTTAGTATTCTAGGTCCATGTTGGTATCAGATACTTTACAGATACCTACTTTTTTTTTAATTATTATAACCTTTATTCATTCCATATCTTAGGTTAGGATTTTTTATAATATGGATATAAAAGTAAAATATAAAAACATTTACAAAACAATACAAAAGATATAAACACATTATAAAAAAACCTAACCTAGGGTGCCGCCAGCAGCGGGGTAGGGCCCAAGCTGCCGGTGGTCAGGGCCGCAGAGAGGAACCGTCGGACTATCCGCGCCGTGTCCAAGATCACCGCCTTCTGCATCTGACCCTTGATCCAACCACCTAGCGAGAGTCTCAAGGTGTTGGTCGAGACTCTTTGCTTTGAGACCGTTTATTGACACGACTATCGGAACGATGATCGCCTTTATTATTAGCTTTTACTATAATTATTCTTAGAAAATAAATTCGCATTTGGAGTTCTGGGAATATTTTATATAATATATATCAATTTTATCATACACAATATTACAAAAAAATAAGTTACTCTAAGAAACCTTGACAACACGTTTTTATCGGTTTGGTTCTTTATCTCCTAAAAGACTTATTTTCTTAATGAAACATTTCCTGTCTTAACTCAATTCCTTTCCAAACACAAACCAATTAATTAGATTACTATCCAAACCTCCTACAAATCTATTCGGTAACTTGAATTCAACCTAAACTTCATTTGCAAAAGATTCACTTTAAAAACCATGTGAAGTTAGATACGACTTTCGAAAATTTATAAGTGTTACTAAAAATATTCAACCTAATTTGAAGGAGCGCTCAACCCAAAGGTATTCATAGACTTTATAATTAATTAATTAATGAAACACGGTATTTTTTTAAAGTCTGTTAATTTCAAGACTGCATTCCTGAGCTTACATTAAGTACCTTTCTGAAAGAAACCGGTTTTCTATATTACTCTATCTTGGAGATAATTAATGATTTATTTTTATCTAATAGGCCCCTAAGAGCGTGTACAATTGCCTTAGGGCCTGTTTGCATATTGATTAGTGTTTATTATGAGTTTATACATTTGCTACTAAACGCAAGTATTACCTCGGATACTTACTCCTACTGGTCAACATGAGGAAACAACTTAAAATTTGCAGTATTTAAAGAACAGAAGAGCCTTTATGAGGTCGGGTGGTAGAAATAAATATTGTTCTACTATAGTATAGTATACAGGGTGACCTTAGCCATTGGACAAACTCTGAAATCCCACGTAGGGTTACTTCTCAGGAATGCTCTGACGTTAATATTTTTTAATTAGAACAAAAGATATAAACATATTTTTTTCGAACAAAAGTTATTTGCAATAATCGACAACAAAAAGAAACACACTGTGTTAATCTTTGACAGTGTTTTTGACAATTTGTTCGAAATATTTGATAACAATGATGACATTTTTCAAAAGTCAGAAGTTTTATTAGTGTCATAAATAAAAGAAAATAATCAAAAAGGTCGAAGAAGGTTCCATACTATTCTTTTAGGATATTACCTTAGGAGCTACTAACACATACAGGCTGCTCCAAAGTAAAAAAGCGGCCAAGTGCGAGTCGGACTCGCCCGTGAAGGGTTCCGTACCATTTATGACGTATTAAAAAAACTACTTACTAGATCTGGTTCAAACCAATTTTCGTTGGAAGTTTGCATGGTAATGTATATCATATATTTTTTTTAGATTTTTCATTCCGTTATTTTAGAAGTTACAGGGGGGGGACACACTTTTTTTCACTTTGGAAGTGTCTCTCGCGCAAACTATTCAGTTTAGAAAAAAATGATATTAGAAACCTAAATATCATTTTTGAAGACCTATCCTTAGATACCCCACACGTATGGGTTTGATGTAAAAATTTTTTTTTTTTTAATTTTTATGACGTATTAAAAAAAAACTACTTACTAGATCTCGTTCGAACCAATTTTCGGTGGAAGTTTGCATGGCAATGTATATCATATATTTTTTTTAGATTTTTCATTCTGTTATTTTAGAAGTTACGGGGGGGGGGGGGGGGACACACTTTTTACCACTTTGGAAGTGTCTCTCGCGCAAACTATTCAGTTTAGAAAAAAATGATATTAGAAACCTCAATATCATTTTTAAAGACCTATCCATAGATACCCCACACGTATGGGTTTGATGAAAAAAGATTTTTTGAGTTTCAGTTCTAAGTATGGGGAACCCCCAAAATTTATTGTTTTTTTTCTATTTTTGTGTAAACATCATAATGCGGTTCATAGAATACATCTACTTACCAAGTTTGAACAGTATAGCTTTTATAGTTTCGGAAAAAAGTGGCTGTGACAGAATCGGACAGACAGACGGACATGACGAATCTATAAGGGTTCCGTTTTTTGCCATTTGGCTACGGAACCCTAAAAATGGTAATTTGTTAATTTCTTCGAAACCGTTACACCGGTTGTTATGATACTTTGTACACTGGTTCTAAAAACCCCAAATGCAAATGTACATTTTGGCTTTGTCCAATGGCTAGGGACACACTGTATAGTTCCACTTAGGAAGCAGTGTGTAAACGACATAGATATAAGAAGTAAGGAGATTTGTAACGAAGCATAATTTCAACGCGTCTCGCTGTCTCCAACTGTCCCCCACCACATCATTAAAGGCGTGGCCAGACAACCAACTCACGCGCTGTGATTGGCCAAACCGCGCGGTGTAGGAGCCTAGAGCGGCGGCACTAGAGTGAGGACAATTCGATAGAGCTATCGATATTTTACATGTTCTGAAAATGACCTTAGAGTTTTGACATATTTGTTTTAAGTAATAATTGCCATAGACTTAATTTATATTCCTTTAAATTATTGACCTTATTTACGAGCTAAGAATTTTAAGGTACGTGTAAGGTATATTAGTTGAGCCATAAGTTCTCTCACAAAGGTTTTTACTGATAAAATGTAATACAAAGCTTTTAATTAAAAAAAAACATTTACCATGATGCGAAAGCTTGTTTATGCTTAACTAATCAAATTGGTTTAAATTTCAGTAATTATTTGATGTAATGTTTGTTTAAATTGTTTACTTTGGGATTGTCGTTAGACGCGAGCGCTTCATTAAAAAAAAGTTTCAGTTTATTATAGCATATTTCGTCACCAATTGAAAGCAATTCCAGCATGTTATATAGTAAGTATAATGCACCATTAAATAAGCTTTTATATCATATGTACGAATAATAAGGAAACAGTAATCATAATTATCAGTAAAAATCTTTCTGATAGAACTTTTGGATCGACTAAGTATACAATATACTATTATTTTAAACATATTTATATTCTATCTGTAACTGTAACTGGAAACATTTTTCTTGAAAATGATCCGAACAAATAACACTTTTCTCGCTCATAAACCAGTTAGGGCCCTCTTCCTGTAGCATCTATCTATTTTTCGTTAATACTGGGATTTTAAGGGAAACTGAAAAAAATTGCAATTATGAACATATTTCTTTTTTGACTCACTGTAAACTGTACCTCTGTAAATTCCATTCACCACCGTTTCTTTTTCAATTGTTTACTCTAAATAATTGTATATTATTATTTTCAATTGTAGTATTGTTTTTTTTTACTTGTAAACCTTATTATCCACCACAGGACAGGCTATGCCTAGTGTGGGGGCCAGCATAAATGTAATACTGTTATTATTTTATTTCTGAAATAAAACATTTGTACAATTGTCCTTAATTAAATCAGTTTATCTTTTGGCTTACCTTTTCGATTTTTAATCCAAATTAAAAAGTATTAAATTAAACATTAGGTGCATATAAAATAATTGTAAAATTTTACTTGAAAAATAATTACTTTCGTATGAACAAACATTTTTATCGATAACGCTCAAAGATCAATATATGCACGAGCACCACTCTACTTCGCGGCGTCAATGAAGGGAGCGGTTGGCGGTCGTACCAAGAAACAATAATGTCCCTGTGAATATCGTTAGCGGTTTAATGCATTGCGCCGTTGCTAAGGACACTACAAATAGTTTTCCATGACAAATTGCCACGCGTTTGTATGACAACATGGTCTGACTCAGAAAAATCATATGTCACTGGATTTATTTGTTAAAATGTGTGGTTTTATTGACTAATACGTGAAAAAAAATGTACTATGTAATTTCATGATCCTTATAGTTTTTGGATGCACTCCTATTTCGACACAAAATAGCGCTATAATTCGGCATTTCAATAAAATTGACGCGCACATTGTTCAATGACAGCTAAGTTGCTACTGTCTTACGGCGGGCCGGTATGGCCACGATGTGGCCATGTCGCGGCGACACGCGCCACGCCTCCGTCAGCCATCTAGTACTTTCTATGATCTGAGGTAAACGAAAACCTTAGAAACCTTCACGTTAAATAGTAAATGGTTGACAACACCTGCCTCAGGATCGATAGTCTCAATATTTAAGTAGCCGCGGATTAAAGGACTGTTTACGACCACTGGTTTCGTATTCTGCCGTTATTGGGTAACTCGATTTTTACTAAAAAAAAAAACATTTTTTCCGAACGATTGTTAGTTACAAATATACTTAAATTGCCATGTGTGAGTGAATTGCAAAAAAGTACAGTACCCCTAGTGTAATTTTAGTCGATAGCGAAACGTGACGTACGCGTTTGCGTTAAGTCTCATTTTGTATGGGTTTTTGAACAGCGCGCCAAGCGGGACGTTTTGGAAAGTCAAAAATCTCATACAAAATGACACTTAACGCAAACGCGTACGTCACGTTTCGCTGTCGAAAATATTTACACTAGGGGTACAGTACATAATAAATTTATAACATAATGTGGGTCAAATCTCGGAAGCTAAATTTGACCCTCTTCCCGATTACTGATTGAGCTGAAATTTTGCATGCATATGTAAATGGGATGACAATACAATATTATGATGACGAGGAGCTGATCTGATGATGAAGACAGGAGGTGGCCATGGGAACTCTGTGATAAAACAACGCAAAATAATTGTTTGGGGTTAGAATTGTCTCGATGAGTATTTGTTGCCTATGATTAGAAAAGTACAGTCAGCGATAAAAGCTAGTACCAAAAATTTTTTTTTTCTTCAAAAAACTTATGTTAAGTTATATCTCTCCTGATTTTGTTCCTTCCTCCAAAAACAAATAGAAAAGGGAAGTGTAAGCCCTCTACTCAAGTTTCTGTTAGTTATTCCAAACAGGCAAGGGCTGAGTCAGCGCGAATGCGTTTGAGGCTTTATTTGGAGCGGAAAATTCGAGGTTGTAGAACCGACTTACGTAATATCTGTCAAGGCTTGAAGTCTTTGAGCTACACCGGTTCCGACACGTCGGAAGGGAAGAGCCCAAGCGATATCTTACCGTACAAATTATTATGATTTGTCTTTCACCTGTTACTGTTGTCCTTTCGCATTTTCTCAAAGGTTAGCTGGAAGAGATCCCTTTTAGGGATTAGTTCGTCTTTGTACATTTTTTTTTTGTTTAGTTTTGTCCGTTTCATGTTAACCTGTTTATGTGCACTAAATTGACATACATACATACGTAGATAACCTAAACAAGAGATACTCGGTTCTCGGTTCAAAGAGACAGCCATGTTGGTTTTAATACCTATTGTAAACGTTGTATGTTTTATTTGGGTGTTTATATGTTTGTTTTCAATATTGCAATAACCAACTGTACTTACTAATTTTGCTGAGATTTGACATATACCTCGCTCCATCTTGATTAGATTAGGATAGAAAATATGGGTAAAGTTTTCTACATACAAGTGTCTTAGATGTAGTAGAATGAGTGTTTTTGGTTTAGGGCATGCATGTTTACCTGTCTTCAACACTGGGCAAAGTTTAGTACGGAGCACTTAAAAATATGAGCGCACTTAAGTTTTCACCCCATCTTCCACTTCTTTCCTTTTAAAAGATTTTTTTAGATTCTTTTTATTTGCCGTATTATAATTACTCGGATAAGCATGGAATTTAGGCCAATTCCAAGAATAAAATCTGATACTGATCTAACATGGATCTGATATCATTCCAATATGAGATGGTTCTAATCTCCTTTAGAAGACCTGCTGAATTGTGCTCAATCAAAAACGTCAATTTTGACACTGAGAGATCAGAATCATAACAATTTCAAAAGAGATCGAATAAAGGGGTTGTCTTTGAGGTTCAAGATGGCGGAGACGTCTCGAGAATATTTTTTTTGTTTTGCTCATTCATGTCGTTTAAAGTGAAATATTGATAGCTTATTATGTAGTGAACTATCGTGGACGTGTGCAGCTAATGAAAAAATAATTTTGAAACGCGTTTAACCATGTTTTAATCAACACCCGGCAATCCATCGTGGCTTTTAGTAAAGTCCAGCTATCTCTTTACTAAAAGCAACTACCGAACAACGTCATGCTCTACGAGCACACTTAAAACTTACCACTGAATAACGACACTTGATATAGGGAGCGTGCATGAACTGTAGGAGGCAGCACAGGAGCCGTCAGATTTTTGGCGCGAGGCGTAATTGTGATGATTTTTGTTCCGATGCAGCCCACAAGATGGCAGAACCTGCTATGCACAAGAAAACACGTGACGTGTACATGTGCATGTTTATGGTTCCGATTCAGGCCACAAGATGGCAGACCCTCCAACGCGCACGGTCCCTATTGGCAAAATAATCATAGATTTGACGGAGGCCATATTATTAAAGAAGAAGAAGATCGAATAACTAAAACTCGAATCCAAAAACGGCAGTTTTGACACTGACAGATCAGCGTCATATCGGAATGGGATTTAATAACTACTCGAATTGGCCTGTAGGTATAGTTTCTATAACATTTTTTTGACAAAAGCCCTGATAAACTCAGAAAAAGTATCATCATTCACTGTTTCTGTCTTAGACTTTCTCTTTTCCTTTATCTTAAATCGCACTTTCAATTTTATTCAATTTCTATTCGACTTTTCGCGCTGCGAGAACTAAAAGTTTATTCGAATTTTAAGAAGCTCAACTTGATTTGCGAAGTAATGTCAAGTCAAGTTTGGAACTTGACAGTTCGAATAGACTACAATGAAGCTGAAAGAGCAAATATCACCTACTCAGGATGTAATTATTAGGTAATTCGATCTCGGCTGCCTTTGGGACCCTGGCTCCATTCAAACTTGTAGCAAGGCATAGGAGATGGCGATTTACTCTAAAGTAGGGGAGACCGAGGTGAGTTAACAACATAGACTTAATATTTTCTAAAGACGGGCCATACGCGTGCGTCCGTGAGGGACAGAACATACGCAATGCGCCTAATTAAAAAACACGTAACATTCCTGATAACATAGCAAAAACAGTGTACGTAATTTGGTCGGGTTCATTTTTCCCCACTATAAAAACGGTGGCCAACAAACAACGTTAACGTCACTTAGGACTTTTTAGTAGTAGGCAGAAAGGAAATTGAGATTATGACAAGGACAAGAAATAATAGCGCTTTCTCTGCTTCTCCTATTGAAGGTTCCATAAGACCATCCCGTTCGGTCATTTTCCCCCACCTCCCACATATAATACAGTTAAATATATTCATATTCATTTATTTCGTATATGCATGATACATTACACGTCAAAACATTTTAAAGATAGGATTAACACTTAATATTAATACATTTTCGATCATTATGAATAAGGAAATATATTTATTGTTAACACAGAGGTAGGTTGAAACAACGTCAATTTTGAAACGTCTATTTGTTATCCAACTCAAACAAACGATATTGAGCCTCGTCCCACTGTTCGCTGATCCCTCAATATGCGTCCTTACTTCAAGACGATTACAAGTACCGCCAAATTGAGGTTGTTTCAACTTACCTCTGTTTTAACTCACCTCGGTCTCCCCTACGGACGGGAAGCACGAAGAATGTCGTATATAAGTACGTGTATGAGTTGTTGATGTAAGTAGTTGTATGTACGAAATGTCATTTGATATTTACCAGTCGCTTTTCGGTGAAGGAAAACATCGCGATTCATGAAATGAAATCATGTGGTCAGCCAACGGATAGGCTTGATCACTTTTATTTTTATTTTTTTATTACATTACAGCTTTAAACAGTTCTACAAACTACAAAAGAGTTACAGAACCAATTACAGGTTATCACTTATTAAATTAACACACAATTACATTTTATATGTGGCTACTTAAGAGCCCCCAGCAGGCTCGGTCAAATTTCACCTTCCCATACAAACGGAGTTTCCTTCTCATTTTAAACTAAGTGTTGGATTGAAATGAAACTTTGCACATACATTCAATGTCAATGACATGATATTATATAGATATAATATGCCCTAGAGGGCTAAAATTAGTTTATATTACTCCACCTTATAAAATAAACGAAATAGAGCAAAAACGGTATCTAAGCTACATAAACTAATTTTAGGACTAGATATACCTTATCCATTTCAATGAAAAAGTTTCAGAGCAATCTAGCTAGTTATTTTAAAATGAGAGCATGACTACGTTTGAACGGAAAACCGAGCTTGCTGAGGACCCTTAAGAACACAAAAAATAATAATAGTAATATTTTTTTTTGTTCCCTAGTTATCAGGTAAAAAAACTAAGAACCGCTGCCTCCTATGCCTTGGGTCACACATCGATGCACGTACGAGTGCCTTGAGACCACTATTCACAATTAGTTTACTTACAACTTAATTACTTAACTTAACAACCAGGGGCTACGGTAATAATCGAATTTAGAATTGTTTATCTGCCTGACAGGCGTATTCTGATTTTAATAACAGGGTGTAAATGAGATTTGAATGAATGAATGATATTCCGAAAAACTCATGGGTACAAGCCGGGGTTTGAACCCGCGTCTTCCACACGTCACACGCTCTCACCGCTAGGCCACCAGCTCTTTAACGTATTTCCCAAAACATTCACATTATACTCATAGTGTTGTATTCCTGCCGGTGAGTAAGGTTGCCAGAGCTCAACGAGCGGGGTGTTTAGAGTCGGCAACGCGCATGTAACTCCTCTGGAGTTGCAGGCGTACATAGGCTACGGAGACTGCTAACCATCAGGCGGGCGGTATACTTGTTTGCAACTGACGTAGTATAAAAAAAATTGCCTTAAAAATATTTATTGCTACATCGGCTACAAATTTCGTAGAGGCTCTACGGAATTCGTAGCGGTTCTACGCCGCATTCAGATGCAAATTGTGTTGCCATACGTCGTCGGTACACTCAACTTTGTAAATGTGGGTCACACAGAATTGTACGAGTACACTTTGTTTCGAGATATCAGCCCGCGTTGCCAACATGCCAATCTTCAACGCTCCGTAGCGTAGTGTAGTTATCTCTCTCTATCACTCTTCCTTAGTGCGACAGGGACAGTTGCGTTTCGTTCGCTGCGGACCTGTTTAAAAAACAAATGATATAGAGCAAAAACAAGTTTTGTATCAAAAACCTAAATTCGCTTTTTTTTAAACTATGGTATTTTTATACTACGTCGGTGGCAAACAAGCATATGGCCCGCCTGATGGTAAGCAGTCTCCGTAGCCTATGTACGCCTGAAACTCCAGAGGAGTTACATGCGCGTTGCCGACCCTAAACCCGCCCCCCCTAGTTGAGCTCTGGCAACCTTATTCACAGGCAGGAAAACAACACTATGAGTAGGGTCTAGTGTTATTTGGCTGCTGTTTTCTGTAAGGTGGAGGTACTTCCCCAGTTGGGCTCTGCTCTAGATCTGGAATGACATCCACTGGCTGTGCCCTACCACACAAAGCGAGATGACATTCACAATGCCCATACCTCTCTTTTGGACGTATTTGAAGGTACATAAACTAATTACAGAACTAGATATATATACCTTATCCTATTGTAAGTACAAAGTTTCAGAGCAATCTAGCTAGTCATCTTAAAATGAGAGCGTAACTACGTGTGTATGAAGAACCGAACATACAACCCTATAATAATAAACATGAGTTTACATTGGTAGAGGAAATTATAACTTTCTGGCCGCGTTTGGTATCGAGCGGTCACGCTTCACTGCGCCTACCTGTTTGTTCAGCCTCCTATATATCTGATTCCACAATCAGATTTATAGCAGACTGAACACGCTGACGTGTCCACACACGTGTAACGTGAAAGCTGAAGCTTAGAGAATTACAATCATTTGTAATTTTTCCTGATCGATTAATGCAGTCACATGAACTCATCGGCGGAAAACAAAAAAAAAACAAGTTTAAGCTCATTATTACACAGATTGACTAAGCCCTACGGTAAGCCAAGAAGGCTGAGTGTTGTGGGTACTCAAACAACGATATATACATATAATATACAAATACTTAAATACATAGAAAACATCCATGACTTATTAGGAACAAATATCTGTGCTCATCACACAAATAAGTGCCCTTACCGGGATTCAAACCTAGAACCTTCATATGCAAGGTCTCTAGGGTCAAGCCATTTTAATGTTAACAGGTATAGATCGTGTCATTCACGAAGACGCGGGCCTTGACCCCTATTGTCATGTTATTAAAGGTTAGATTTGACAAATCTGCGCGTCATCGTGGAAGACACGAACTATACGTACTTTTTGTGATTTTGTGATTTGTGATACGTACTGTAGGGCGCCATGAACCGTGATTGCTCGATACCAATGCGGCCAGAAAACTATCATTTCTGCTACTATTGTAAGCTTATTTTTATTATAGGCTGGATTAAGTCTGTCTGTGTCTGTGTCTGTATGTGTAATTACAGCAAGTAGAAGTTTACATACAAATTTTTTACTCGCTTTATATTTCCATAATCAACCAAGCTGTGACATTTGAAATGACAACTTGTGGCAATGTAATCATTACCATCCCATTAAAAAGTTTTGAACAAATAAATTTCAGCCGTGAAATTAAATAAGTGCTTTTGAAATAATTATTTTTACCATTAGAAACGAAATAATAAAACAGGTACTGAAAGGTAGGGCGCAGTGAAGCGTGATCGCTCGATACCAATGCGGCCAGAAAGCTATCGTTTCCGCTACCATTGTGGCGAGCACGTTTTTAATATCATGGCTTTAGCCAAGTCTTCAATATTCTATGTGGATTCTTGGCAGAGTTTGAAGGTGCATTAAAATAAGATAATGTATCAATTCAAATCTAAATTATCTATACTCTGAAACTGTTGACCACGAATCTGCTTTTCATATGGCGTTGCAGTCAGCAGTATTACTGCAACAGTACTGCAGCCCGACGCTACTGTCGCGCTATAATACTGTTAAATTGGTTATATAAACAAATTGAGCGAGTACATGTTTTGAATTTAAAGTTCCTACTCACTCTAATTTCCTTGTATTATAATTTCTTTGTATTATAATTTTTTTGTATAAAAATTTCTTTGTATTACAATTTCTAGCAATAAAAACTAGCACCAGACATAGATTTGTCATCTAAATGTTTATGTGTAATGTCGTTTAAAAATGAGAACGTAACTTAAAGACTGTATGGCGGCGGTAAGGTTTGTGCGACTGTAAAATTGAATAAGATTTTTTTCATAATTTTGCAATGAAATGACATGACTTACATTCAAATTAGGTCCGGAAATACTAAGTGTCCGGTGCGATGAGTGAAGATGATATGTAAAGGAATTTCATACAGCGTTGCAAACCTAGGCCTGTAAAGCAAGCTTCTTTTGTTTTCAAACGTTTGTGACACAACGTCTTGGCATTCAACCATCAAATAGTGGTAAATTCTTAATTTGATTTTGGCTGTGTAAACCCTTCTAAACTAAGAACTAAAATTTTTGTCATTTCAAGTTTGAGAAAAGCACATCTCGGCGAGAATATCGTCTAATACGAGTATCTACTTGGCCTGCAACCCTTCGTTTCTCGGCCTCTATCGTAATGTACTATTAAAAGGGTTACAGGCAATATAGTCTAGTGGTGTTTACGTACTCTTAACGTATTTCGTAGGTGGAAAGTGAATATAGGTTACCTATCCGTGTGATCCGTTGATTGGATCCGTGCGGGCGCTATCGGTATCGGATGCCTATCTGCCCGCATTCTCTATAAACTGCATAGTTTACTTGTATAGTAGAACAGGTACTGGAGGCCAATTCGAACTCTTATCCTGATGTTATCCATTTTGTTATCATTTGCTAATACATAATTTAGATTTCACTCTGATGTCAGAGTACGTTCGAATTGGCCTGATAGTCAAATTTCAAATCGTTGCAATATATCACGAAATTCCACGGATGGTGAAACTGAGAACAGGTGGCCTGGAGCCTCATTCTCAAATCGAAATTTATATTAAAAGCGTATGTAAGAAACACTTTATTGTATAAAGCAAAGACAGGTTACATCAGTATATGTTGTAAGGATATTTAAATCATTCGATTAATTGATATTTAATATTACTTTGGCAAGAAATCCGCACTCCTGAAAACCTATAAAATGACATCCATGACGACTTTTCATGGCGCCATCTTGGATTCCAAAATAGTCATCATTTATATTTCATCACATATTTCAAATACAAACTAAATATACCGTTACGGTATCGGTATTTTTATAACGTTATAAAGCCCCGTGTATAATATAAGCATTAATAGTAGTGGGTGAGACTACGCGTGAAAATTATCTATCTTGCTCTAATATAATATCATTTACTTCATTTAGGTACCTAAATCATTTGTAAATCATCTACTCGTACATTGACTACATTAACAATTAATGAGAATTACAGTAAAATGTGAATAAAGTTACAATACAAACTTAAACTAATTAAAAACTAAAAATCTATATCTAAAGGCCCCTGGGGCATAGTGCCAAAGATACTGGCAGCATTTCCTCGCTGAATCGCAACGCTTATTCGTTGAGCGAGGAAGCTGATTCAATTCAATTCAATGATTTAGGTACCTAGATGATGATTTTTTTATTTAGGTTACGTACATAATTGGTTTATATCATTTATTTTCATAATAGGATTTTACTATCGCTTTGTGACGACAAACAGTAACATTTACTTGAAAAATAAATTAAATTAAATTATCTGTTTACACTATACACATACGTATTAACTCTAAGGGTTAAGGTCTTCAAAAAAGTCTGATATTTTATAATATCCTTTTTTACACAAGTTCCGGTTGATGACTGATTTAAATTGACTTAATGGAAAAAATTTAAAATTGAATAAATTTACAAAAAAAGATGCTGACTGCACTAAAAAGAAGCATATAAAACAAATATCCCGAAAACTGACGAGGACCTTTCCCTTTTAGAAGGCGGTTAAAATAACACATAATTTTCGTGTCTGAATAAGTCCTCTGCTTTTTTACCTTGCAGCCATTGATTTATAGCTGCGCTTCGTTCAGGTTCACTGTGAGAATTATTCCTCATCTCATGAGTTAATTTACATATGTTAAAGCGGGTAATAACTTTTACCGCTATTTAAAGTATTTAACATATGGAGAAGAGGAATTATTTTGCACAATTATAGAAGAATGAAATAGGGAATATTACGCGAAACTTTCCGTTACGTGCCACTACCTCAATCCATCACAATCTGAGGGTCCACCGCGAAACAAGATAATCGGAATTCCGTTATCTAACCTTTCTATCACTCTTGCATATTCGAGCGATGAAGAAGCAGATAACCAAATTTCGACTTTCGCGTTTCGCGGTAGGACCTTTGAAAACAAACCGCCTTATCAAAAAACAGTTTAAGGCACAGTATGTATAAGTTACTCTATGGTTTATGAAAGGTGCTAGTGCTGCACTCTGGCGGCAGAACATTGCAGTAACTATTAGGAGAGATGGTTGAGTTAAAGAAAGTGGTGCTTTACGAGGCCGTGCTGTACTGTTGCAATCGTGGCCCACAAATAGTCTCGCCGTAAGATCAGCGCTGACCTTCAGGTCAGCATTATGCTGAAGGCGAGATAATTTCGTGGTAGCTTCATGTCTAACTCTTACGCCATTCAGACAGCACGTCTCTGGAACGGTCTTCCCCCTAACATTAGAAAAGCTTGCTTTCAAAAAATCTGTGCGTGATATATTTGCTGGCAGTTCAAAGATCAATTACGAGTAGTATCAGTCTCACGAATTGGTTATATATATATATGGTTTAAGAAGAAATTTATTCTCAAAAAGAATTTACAAAATTCGCTTACTTGAGAATACAATATTTATATAATATATCTTAGGACTAACATGCAGACAATGTAAGATTATATATATATATTTATTTATTTATGTAATGTATGTATGTGTCTGTATGGTTTAAACGCACCTCCTACAATCTTTTCTGCTTTGCCCTAAAGTTGACTGGTAGAGAATGCCTCATGGCATTAAGTTCGCCTTTTCTTTTGTGCAATAAAGTTTTAAATAAATAAATAAACAGTTTCAATATGTTTTAGCCTTTTTTTATAATATATATACTTCTGTATGTAATTTAAGTTTTACCACGAAATAAATGATTTATGATTATGATTTATGGTATTAAGTTGTGGTGATACTTGGTCGTAAATTTTTGAGAGTGTTCTCCAAAATACGGATATCCATGAAACAGTAATATTGAACAGCAAAAAAGGGGTTTAAAAATGTTTGCGTGGTCATGGCTGCTTTTAAACGAGGGGTGACTGGGGCAATCGGTCAATTCATCGTCGGTCACAGACAGGCGTACATGTGGGAGTAGGTTTCACGTACCAGATAGTTGAAAGTGGACAATCGCTTCTCGTTACAAACGTAGTCTTCATTTTTAGGGTTCCGTAGCCAAATGGCAAAAAACGGAACCCTTATAGATTCGTCATGTCTGTCTGTCCGATTATGTCACAGCCACTTTTTCTGTCTGGATGTTGACATTGACACTTATAAAATATAGCTAAAGTTAGACCAAGATAAGTTGGCAGCGAAGTGTCATTGTAAACGTCAAACTTCTATAAAATTATGACGTTTACTTAACACTTCCACAGGCTGGGCTATCAAAATCAGTGCCAACTTATCTTGGTCGGACTCTACGCCCCTTCGATTGACTTTTTGGATTTTTTACCGAGCGCTAGCGAAGGTCTGTTTCAGCTTGGACAAAAATGCTTTCACATGTCTGGATGTTCAACAATACAGGTTACATTTTCTACCGATTCTCGTGAAATTTACAAGGTCCAAAATTTGAAATTAATTATTTTGTCGATTCCGTGTTCGGATTTTTTTTAAAATGGTTAAGCCATGGGGATTCGCGAGATCTACAGCTGACAGAGCTACTATTTATTGAAATGTCAGCTTAATAGGACTAATGAAAAAAACTCAAGTATATGATATAACTAAAGAAAGTCCAAAATAATGCCTTGTACATACAAAACCATTTGTTTCATAAATACGGAACCCATTGCGACCATTTCTGATTGCGGTTGGACAGGCGTTGACGCGAGGACGGCGATTGGTCGACGCCATTGATTTATTACAGAGCTGCCGCTGTTACTGATACCGCATTCGAACTTTAATAGTAGTTTATGTATCTGTTACATAAGGAATGAATCAAAAACAGCTGGGTTTATAAAACGAGCTGCTTTATGTACACCCCTTCAATGACATTATGAAATCCTAATCCTAAATTATCCTAGTAAAATGCGGATATGGCACATTTTTGAAAAAAAAAAAAAATTTTAAGTCGTTTTGTGCCAATTATATCATATTTTTTGTTATTTTAGGAATCATTAAAAAACGATTTTGCTCAGAAATGGATAAGGCACAAACGTATTCTCAGCCGATGATTAGACATTTCGCTCGCATTCATTGGTGCACATGAGATGCATTCGAGGTGTGTCAAGGTCATATGGTGGACATGTCAATAACATGATCAACACCTTTTTTATGTAAGAATCTGCCTCATGTTGTACCTTATTTTTAATATTGTATTTTTTATCTTATCCGTAAATATTTTTTTTCGTTTCGTTAAAGTCGGATAAGATTAACAATTACTTTCATAAAGACATTGTTTGACTGAAAAATGGAATTCCTAAACCATCTCTAGTTTAATTAAAAATAAACAAAACGATACTTCTATTAAAGAAATCTTCGTAAACTTCGAAGTAACATAAATCATGAGTAGGAAAATGCCTTCATAAAACCTTTGGGGGTTGTTTCAGTTTCGAATAAAATATGATTTCATAAAAACGAGCCTTATAAGAAGCGTTTATCGTTATTACAAATATATTTTTAACATCATCTATTTGGAAAAGGCCTTTTTCTTCCCTGCTGGGAGGTATCAAAGTGGCACTTTTCTGTTCTATGACACAAGTTTTTTACTTTCTTGCATAATATTTTTTTAGCTTAAATAATATTTTAAAACATAATTATTTCCACATAGGTGATGTAAAAAGCAGTATGTCACATTGTAGCAAACTTATTTCTACCTAGGGCGTAATCCTTAACTACGCTCATAATTTAAGGTACGCTCATGCCGTAAATATGCCATTTTGCTCCCTTGTGACACAATATATTTTTTTGTTTCAAGACGGAAAATATGTCTTAAATGTTAGATTAGGTTTTATAAAATATTAATGTATTATCAATGAAAGAAGATACAGTCACTAAAACTATTACCTTTGTCACCAAACTATTGCCAAGCTAATACCTTTGCTGACTGTACCAGAAAAAGTAACGTGAAAATACAGGATGGTTTAGGATCTACATAAAATCGGTAGTTTTAGAGTGCCATCTATGAATTTCGTGAGCCTAATGGAGGTCGCGCATTGGCTATTATATAACGTTATATAACATAGTGTGACAGGGACAACATGATTGTGTTTTATGTTGTCGTTCCCACACAATGTTGTATAGCATTTTATTACAGCCAGTACGGGACAGCTATATAATATGATGATCGGGCTTTTATCAAGTATGTAAGTGCAACCATATATATGTTAACAGCACCAATCATGGGAAATGTAAGAGATAATTGGGAGTATTTTTGATATTTCACCGACACCTGTAATTTTTTTTATCGCTTTATGCAGTAAAAGTTGAATGTCGTTTTCTACGTACCGTAAAACCACCCAACTATAGTCCAAAGCTCCCAACTATGGTCCACAAATAAACTCAATTTTTCTCGTTCAGGTGTGTATTTTACTATATTTTTGTAGTTCTAAGGCAAAGTATGTTTATAAATGGAAGGTAAAACTAGGAGTAAACCAAAAGAAACATTGGTATAGATACTTAATTTCCTTTTGAACTTGTGGACCATAGTTGCAGTATTGGACTAGAGTTGGGTAGTTTTACGGTATTTAATGAAAGTTGCTAAAATTAGTTTTAATATAATTAACAAATAAAAACTATGTTTTCTTGCCTCAGTCATGGGATGTATGGCGCCATTTGTAAACTAATAAATATCAATGAAAAATTAAATTTAAGCAGCTTTACTGCTCTTGTTTATGGTAAAATGTTGCCAGTGTCTAAAAATTGATCGTAAATAATTATATTACAGGATTTATATATACCATTACTGGTGCCAGTCCCATCACAGGAGTGTTTACTATATATTTGTACATGCAAATTCATGTCAATTCCACAACCACGCTATATGAGTTCATACAGATAACCTTTAGCCACAAATTATTATTAGTATGGAACCCAACTAAGCCTTCATAAAGACATGTCATGCCGACCCTTATCAATAAATACACACCAGTTAAACCCATTACGAAGCTTGTGACAGCCATTCATTATTAATTCCATGGGAACTTGTATTATGAAAGACACGATTTTTAAGTTTATTTTGAAGTGAAAACTTCTTTAGGCACGTTGGGCATTTTTTGAGATGGGAAACAACGATTTAACTTCTGACACTGTTACGGTCACTGTAACCTACACCTCTGTATATAGGGTTTTTATTTAGTCACCTGCAATAATTTACGGGGTGAATATATAGGTCATACTGACCAACTTTTACTATAGGACCAACCCGAAAAAATATTTTAGTCTCCCATTGAAAATGTCAAGGTTAGACAGCCGACAGCCATGTATGAAACAGCCAATTTTTTTGCGATTATGGGGTTTGGTCCCTTTTCCTCCCCAAAGTTGCTTAGTATGACCTATATTTCATCCCATAAATTATTACAGGTGACTAAATAAACATGCTGTATGAGTACACACGTAATTGTTCAAGTTTTCACTTCTGTTTGCACTCCCGGAGGGCCACTGTTTTTATTTTCATATATTCGACTGGCGGCATGCACCAAACCGTAATGAGGGGCGGAAGAAAGGGAAGGCCATTGCCCAGCAGTGGGACTCAAAATAGGCTACTAAAATAATATAATCACAAAATTGTATCAGATAACTAGATATCATACGTAACCTTGTATCTCTAACGTCGAATGATGGTCAAAGGTTTATGATAGTTCAGTTTAAATTCGCTTTTGGTTGGACTTTACTTAGATAAATATGCTATTAAAGATCCCGATAACCCGGATATTGTACATTTTATCTTAAAGCGTCCAAAATATGCGTTATTACACTAATAAAGTCAGAATATTCTTACCTTTATGACATCCTTTAAAATGTTTCACACAAATTATTTATCTGAAAACTGTCCCAACTAAACCTACCTTAACTCATGACGTAGCCACCCTTGCTATATTCCACACATACCAAGTTCACCTCAAAAAACCAGTATAAGATGAACTATTTTAAGCATACAATTGTTACTGATCGAGAGCCCATATTTCGCTGGTTATTTAGGAATACAGTAAATGTTGAAAGGAACAACTGAGACTTCGCGCCGCCGCGGCACAGTCCTCCCGCTCGCGGAACGGAACGCACGTCGGTTCCAAATTCGAAATTTCGACCACCCGCCTTTTTAAACCAATCAGCGTTACGCTCGTGTGCAACGACCAATCGAAACCAATTAGTGCATTCAAAAACGGATCTCTGTGTGTCACAGGTAAGTTTTCTATTACATTTTTGGCAGCCGGTTTTCTTTGGTTATTAATTAGATTAGAAGTAATTAGTAGGGTTCCGTAGGTTATATTTACATGTATAGCCTTGACAGGGGACTACCTGCGAAGGATTTATTAAATCAACCTTGAAATGGGTCCAATTATTTAGTAAGGGTTCTTTGTTACGGCTTTTTATATTCTGAATATGATCGCAGGCATAAAAAGGTACGGGAAATTCTTTCAGTAAAAGTAGCGGTAAAATTTTATGTTTTCATACAAAAGGTGAATTCTTTAAGATAATACGCTGTAAAAACTTAATTAAATGTAAAGGAAGGAGATGAATAATGAAGTGATTTGTCTCTGGAAATGTCCACAATTCATTTTACGAAGAGTTCTCGGGTTTTAATTTAATGTTATTCTTCCTTTCTTGTTCTAACATTTTAGTTTTCAAGCTCCAAAGAGTAATATTTCTGTATTTTGGAATACTTTCAACTTTTAGTTCACTAAGTTTCGTTAAACAGGTTTCAGAAGAACTCAGGGTTTTCGAAGTATTATGGGGCTTTGCAGAAAACGAAACGAAACGCTATCATTTATAGAAATGATAGACATTATTTTACTTTTATCGTAGCATTTCGTTTCGTTTTCTGCAAACGGTTGTCATGTTGGCTAGGTCCTACAGGTATTTTAAGACAATTATGTTGACTTTTAATATCCGTTTACAATCTTTGCATTTTACACTAAAAAACTGTTATTTTTTTAAATTAGTTTCAGTAGTTAATGGTAAAAAAAGTTGTCAAAAGTTCCATACAAGGCATTGCCTGATTTGAAAAACTTACAGTCATGACATGATCTACCTATTGTACAGCTGTCTATATCTAACTAGGCTTGTTTGTGATTATGGGTGAAAGACGAGTTTTATTAGGAACTAGCGACCCACCCCGGCTTCCCACAGGCTCCACAAAACCTTCTGTTGATAGGTGAAAACGCACTAAAATCCGTTAAGTAGTTTTTGAGTTTATCGCGAACATACAGACATAGAGAGGCGTCGGGGGACTTTGTTTTATAAGGTGTAGTGATTACATGTACAGATTTTTGGTAGAAAATCGCTGTTTTTCCAAAACAGGCAATGGTTGGCATGTAAGGCAATGATGCTCAAGTCAAATTCTCTAGTGATAGTTCTTAAGGACATAGTATTTTTATAAAATTTTATCTGAGTTTATAACCGTTGCGCTATAATTGTAAAGAAAAAAGTAAATAAATTTGGGGACTATCTCAGAAAGACCAACCCAGCCCAAAAAAAAGCATAGCTATCTCTACGGGTACTAAGTGCTGATAGGTGCATACTTAAATACATAATACATACATAACAGGTACATAGAAAACATCCATAACTCAGGAACAAATTCGTAATAAACACACAAAAGGGTCACTATCAACTAGGCTAGGAGGCTGTTAAATTTTTTTACAGTACACGTGGTGCTACTTTACCGCCCTAATGCAGTAATTAGCACTATACGTGGCAATAGCGAAAATTTAAATTACAATGTGTACGGTAAATTGTATAATACACGTGCGAAAAGGTATTTCCTACTTTTCACACATGTTTCGTAATGTACTATTAAATCAGTAACATATCACGGCAAGCTACACTGTCTGGGGAAACACTTAAAAACTAATTGAATTAAGTAGTTTAGCTGTTATGAAATCTGTTTATATACCGGTTGTGGCCTGCAACAGGAGAATAAAGTTAAACTGTAGGCTGTACTCCTCAAACTGACCAACATTTGTTCCGTGACTTTTAAAAATAGCTTGTGTTTTGATTTTTAGTACACTTTAAAATTTATTCTAAGACTCAATGTAAGTATTGCGAATGTAGTAATGTTTAAAGCGTGATGAGCAACGTCAATTACACTGATGATAGCATACATTGAAGATAATATTTCATTTGTATATAAAATAGGAAGTCAAAACTTCATAATTTATTAAAGGTTTTGAACAAAAATAAAATAAAATTTGAATAAAAATCCTGTAAATTGATCTAATGGACGCTCGATATTGGTCTGGTCTGTCATTGCCGTTTAGTTCGTGTAGCTACCGTTGGCGCTTGTTGCGTATGCAGCTGTAATGTTCAGCCAAGGTGTGGTTGGACCGGAACGATACAGTGCTATGTTTACGATGCTTGATATATAAATAATCTTTAATTAATTTAGTCCTTATCTTTTATCTATTTTTCAATTTGTTCACTCTATATTATTTTACGTCTTTTTCCTTCTTGTCTGTTGTCTTTCGTGATTTTTCTCACTTGATGGTCTCATCGGATGATCAGCGCTGGAAGCCACCAGCCACATGTTGAGATGAGGCCATTTCGTGGCACTTTATACTTTCTTTGTTTTGGTTATATTATGTAATATAATGTGTCTTGTTTGTGTTTACGAATAAAAATTATTGAGGACTTCAATCTATGTTCAGAGTCCCCAGTAAGCTCGGTTCTCCATACAAACGTAAATACGCTCTCATTTTCAGACGACTAGCTAGATTGCTCTGAAACTTTGTACTTACAATAGGATAAGGTATATCTAGTCCTGTAGGCCTAAGATGGTCGGCTCTTTATCATTTGTCACCATGCCTGTCACGTTCTAACAAGTATGTAAGCGCGAAAGTGACGGGGATAGTGACAAGTGATGAAAATGGAACCATGCTGCCACCGCTGCTGCGGTAACATGGTTGCATTTTTATCACCTGTCATGCCATGCGTCACTCTCGCACTTACATACTTGTTAGAACGTGACAGGCGTAGTGACAAGTGATAAAGAGCCGACCATATTAGCCCTTTAGTAACTAGTTTATGTAGCTTTAGATATCATAGTTAAAAAAATACAGCGAATTTATAATAAATATAAATAAAGTTTTTTATACAAAGTTTGTTTTTGCTCTATTTTATTTACAGTTTATACACGGTGACCTTAGCCATTGGACAAACCCTCAAAAACTCACGTAGGGTTACTTCTCAAAAATGCTCTGACGTTAATATTTTTTTAATTAGAACAAAAGATAAAAAAGTAAAGTTTTCGAACAAAAGTTATTTGCAATAATCGACAACAAAAAGAAACACTGTGTTAATCTTTGGCAGTGTTTTTGACAATTCGTTCGAAATATTTGATAATGATGACATTTGTCAAAAGTCAGAAGCTTATTAGTGTCATAAATAAAAAGATAATCAAAAAGGTCGAAGAAGGTTCCATACTATTCTTTTAGGATATTACCTTATAGTGGGGTTTTTAGGTGCACTCAATGTATGGGAACCAATATTTTTCTCATTAAAGCATGAGACTTGGCACACTTGTTACTAAGGTGGACCAGAGTCGAAAACGCCCGGGAGGCAGCGGGAGACACCCCTCTAGGGGGGAGGGGGAGGGGGTGAAGTTTTCCTACGCCGCGCGCACTGTTGGTCGTTATAACTACTAAACTATAGCTACTAGGGCAAGTGTGGTATCATTTTCGGATAAATAAAAGATGGTCAATCATTTTCTAAAACAAAAAAAACACCTTTACATAGAAAAAAATTGAAATACGGCCCAAAATCTAAGCTCTTTTGAGTAAAAAAAATCTTTCAAGGTCAATAAATTTTTAATGATTACCGATATCGGATTAAAAAAAATATATTTAAAAAGGCGCATTAATACAGATTCCAAAAATATAAGTAATATTGCAAATATTTAAGAAAAAAATTGTTTAAAAAAATATAGAACACCGCGCGGCAGAGTCGTAAAAAATTCTTAGCCAATTATGAACATCAAAAACGAGTTTTATAGGTTGCTAGTGTCCTGTAAGCTGTAACTAATAAGGATGGAGTTTTCATTAGATATAGTATATCATCATATCAGCTCATATATGTCCCCACCGAGGGGCTCGAGCCTACCCTGCATTAGGGTGATCGGGCCTTAGTCGATCACGCGAGCCCAGTGCGGGTTGGTCGACTTCACACACAAGCTTCGAGTTTCCTCGCAGCCGTGTGCAGGTTTCCTCACGATGTTTTCCTTCACCGTAAGAGCGTCGAATAAACGTACATATGAAATCGAGATTCGAAAACACATTGGTATGCGGCCAGGATTCGAACCACGACCTCCCGCACAGGAGGTAGCGGTCTTAAGCATTACGCCACCGACGCTCTCTATATATAGTATATAGCTCAATTTTAATAATTATTTGATAGAAGACATTTTTTTATCGTGTGTATAAGCATATTTAAACTTATGGCTCAGCTGGGCACGATTTCAAGTGACCCAAAATCTATAAAGAAATTAAACAAACAGTATAGAATTTTACTTAAAAATGTTTATTATTTACATTGTCCCCCACAATCGCAAAGCTCCGTGCACTTAAGTTGCCGCTGAAAGCACCGGCACCTCGAGCCGCCGCACCTCTTTTTGCATCTGCACCGGATCATTTCCAGGCATGCATCTGCAGCTACGGGCAAGTCTGTCCATGTAGGTTGCCAGCTTTCACTGACTTTTCTCCATCCCCAGTTAGATGGACAGGGAAGATTTTGATTCGGTGACATCTGACCCCATACATGGACTGCTTGGAACACTGCCCGCAGGAAATGCTGGTATAGAGCAGCTTTCGTCGGAGGTATATTCTCCAATTGGCGGTCTTTTTTCGAGAATAGGTGCTTTCGGGCTTCGTTTACGGTTATAAATGAACTGGCTCTAAAACAAAACAAAAAAATTAGTTACTAGACTATTTTATTGTATTGCTAGTTTTAAAAAGTGCTTATTACCTGTCATATAAAATGACGACAAACTTTTCGATTACTGTAAACGCCTCGCTAGTACTCCCCTCATATGCTGCCAGAAACCCTTCTGTGGCATTGGGAAATGCGTTCCATGCATCTATTGCACTTTTTTTTCCTTTCCCGTTAAAATAGGACACAGTATCACAACCTGTGAAGGCATGGAACAGGGGGAGGACTTTCGCTTTTTGTGGCCCTGTAAAAGAAAATAATATGTTTTATATAGCCCGCCTAGCGTTATAGTCTCAGTGCATTCTATTCTATTCTAGCTAGTGGCTAGGGCGTAACGTAGATAAATACAATTTATAATTATTTTTTACCTAGAGTTTTTGCTATTTCGTGACAAGGAAGGTACTGGTGGTGTTTACCAGTACCTACGTGTACCCACAGCTCTTCTAGCTCAGGTACTAGGCGGGCTATATAAAACATATTATTTTCTTTTACAGGGCCACAAAAAAGTCCTCCCCCTGTTCCATGCCTTCACAGGTTGTGATACTGTGTCCTATTTTAACGGGAAAGGAAAAAAAGTGCAATAGATGCATGGAACGCATTTCCCAATGCCACAGAAGGGTTTCTGGCAGCATATGAGGGGAGTACTAGCGAGGCGTTTACAGTAATCGAAAAGTTTGTCGTCATTTTATATGACAGGTAATAAGCACTTTTTAAAACTAGCAATACAATAAAATAGTCTAGTAACTAATTTTTTTGTTTTGTTTTAGAGCCAGTTCATTTACAACCGTAAACGAAGCCCGAAAGCACCTATTCTCGAAAAAAGACCGCCAATTGGAGAATATACCTCCGACGAAAGCTGCTCTATACCAGCATTTCCTGCGGGCAGTGTTCCAAGCAGTCCATGTATGGGGTCAGATGTCACCGAATCAAAATCTTCCCTGTCCATCTAACTGGGGATGGAGAAAAGTCAGTGAAAGCTGGCAACCTACATGGACAGACTTGCCCGTAGCTGCAGATGCATGCCTGGAAATGATCCGGTGCAGATGCAAAAAGAGGTGCGGCGGCTCGAGGTGCCAGTGCTTTCAGCGGCAACTTAAGTGCACGGAGCTTTGCGATTGTGGGGGACAATGTAAATAATAAACATTTTTAAGTAAAATTCTATACTGTTTGTTTAATTTCTTTATAGATTTTGGGTCACTTGAAATCGTGCCCAGCTGAGCCATAAGTTTAAATATGCTTATACACACGATAAAAAATGTCTTCTATCAAATAATTATTAAAATTGAGCTATATACTATATATAGAGAGCGTCGGTGGCGTAATGCTTAAGACCGCTACCTCCTGTGCGGGAGGTCGTGGTTCGAATCCTGGCCGCATACCAATGTGTTTTCGAATCTCGATTTCATATGTACGTTTATTCGACGCTCTTACGGTGAAGGAAAACATCGTGAGGAAACCTGCACACGGCTGCGAGGAAACTCGAAGCTTGTGTGTGAAGTCGACCAACCCGCACTGGGCTCGCGTGATCGACTAAGGCCCGATCACCCTAATGCAGGGTAGGCTCGAGCCCCTCGGAGGGGACATATATGAGCTGATATGATGATATATTATATGTAATGAAAACTCCATCCTTATTAGTTACAGCTTACAGGACACTAGCAACCTATAAAACTCGTTTTTGATGTTCATAATTGGCTAAGAATTTTTTACGACTCTGCCGCGCGGTGTTCTATATTTTTTTAAACAATTTTTTTCTTAAATATTTGCAATGTTACTTATATTTTTGGAATCTGTATTAATGCGCCTTTTTAAATATATTTTTTTTAATCCGATATCGGTAATCATTAAAAATTTATTGACCTTGAAAGATTTTTTTTACTCAAAAGATTTTAGATTTTGGGCCGTATTTCAATTTTTTTCTATGTAAAGGTGTTTTTTTTGTTTTAGGAAATGATTGACCATCTTTTATTTATCAGAAAATGATACCACACTTGCCCTAGTAGCTATAGTTTAGTAGTTATAACGACCAACAGTGCGCGCGGCGTAGGAAAACTTCACCCCCTCCCCCTCCCCCCTAGAGGGGTGTCTCCCGCTGCCTCCCGGGCGTTTTCGACTCTGGTCCACCTTAGTAACAAGTGTGCCAAGTCTCATGCTTTAATGAAAAAAATATTGGTATTGTCCTATAACGACCCCACTATTAGGAGCTACTAACACATACAGGCTGCTCCAAAGTAAAAAATGGTAATTTGTTAATTTCTTCGAAACCGCTAGACCGGTTGTTATGATAATTTGTACACTGGTTCTAAATACCCTAATGCATATGTACATTACGGCTTTGTCCAATGGCTAGGGACACACTGTACACCTCATGTCATTGTATGTGCAAAGTTTTGAATGAGAACGAAACTCGATTCGTACGCGAAGGTGATATTTGGCCGCTCGTTTTTGCTCATATCTTGAATATCCGTACAAATAGCATTATAATTACTTCGGAAAAAAGTTTTACCATTAAAGTTCTTACAAATTTAGTTGTTTATTTTTACTCTATGATCAATAAAAAAGGAGCGCTGGTGGCCTAGCGGTAAGAGCGTGCGACTTGCAATCCGGAGGTCGCGGGTTCAAACCCCGGCTCGTACCAATGAGTTTTTCGGAACTTATGTACGAAATATCATTTGATATTTACCAGCCGCTTTTCGGTGAAGGAAACATCGTGAGGAAACCGGACTAATCCCACCAAGACCTAGTTTACCCTCTGGGTTGGAAGGGCAGATGGCAGTCGCTTTCGTAAAAATTAGTGCCTACGCCAAATCTTGGGATTAGTTGTCAAGCGGACCCCAGGCTCCCATGAGCCGTGGCAAAATGCCGGGACAACGCGAGGAAGAAGAGAGCTCAATAATTTAGGAGGACACATTTTTCTTTCGGGCGATATATTCCGAAAATATTCACTTCATCAAAAAATGGTTTCCGAAAAAGAAACGAAGAAAACTTTTATTCGTACAAAAATATCTTTCATATACTTTACCCTTCATTTGGCCAGTTTCATAAAAACAAGATCGTTAAGCGCTTTAGTACAGCGATAGCAAAGCTTTTATAATTAACTTACTTGCTCTGAAGGAAGTTCTAACGATGCTGCAATTAGCGGTTTTTGTCTCGGATTAGAAGTACGGTATGGATCAGTTAAGGCCTGTTCACACTGGACACTTGTGTGTAGGTGTGCACGTACGCGTTGTAATGCACAGACCGTTATGACGAAAGTGGAGGACCTGCGCGAAATCACCTTTTCATACAAACGTAGACCTCATTTTCCTCTCTGGAATTAACGTTATTGAAAATATGTTGATTCACTTTGTTGAATATCACAGCTATGCTCTTAAGTTTATTAAGAATTTTTAATTTTTATAGGAGTTAGAAGCATATACAATGTTGTATGAAATTCAAATTGGGAAGAAACAAGACGCGACATGCAGGTTCTGCAAGGAATCAGAGGAGACTGCAATGCACATTCTCTGTTCCTGTGGACCACTAATGTCAAAAAGAAGTACCCACTTAGGGCGGCACGTATTGCAACCCTATGAGGTACAGAACATTACGGCCCAAAGAATCTGGAATTTCCTGGATTCAACGGGCATCAGTAATGAACTTTAAAGGGCTGTCACAATAGATCACTACCTGGTCGACGTGGCACTCAAAGGCCCAAAAACCTCAATAATAATAATAAAAATATGTTGTATGAAATCTGTTTTTCGCTCCTTATTTTTGTAATAATACAAAAATCGAAAAACCTCAAATGTAGGGGCATAGCTATGGCTATAATATACATAAAATTATGAAGAACTATTTTGTAAAATGTCGATATCCAGAGAGGAAAATGGGGACTACTTTCGTATGGAGAATCGACCTGTCTCTTTCCTCTTATGAGATACGGCATATCGCTTGCGTGACATGTGTCTGCGCGGCTTCAACATTTTAGTGCACGTGCACATGCACGACCTACGCATATATAGCTGATGTGTTCTGGCCTTTATATTTCAGGGACTTTTTCATTTCAGCATTAGGTATACACTATCATTGAAATGGCTGTCAAGTGCATTGAAAGGGTATTACGATAGCTTTAAGTAGGTAATATTATCTCTGTTATTCTATAACCGTTTCGTTATCTAATATGACTAGCAATCCACCCCGGGTTTGCACGGATTAGCAAATTATACACTTAAACCTTCCTCAAGAATCACTTTATCCATAGGTGAAAACCGCATGATAATCTGTTCAGTCGTTTTTGAGTAAATCGCGAACGTAAACACACACAGACAGGCGCGGCGGGGGACTTTTATAAGGTGCAGTGATTTTAGACCTTCATCATCATCATCATCATCATTTAAGAGCATGGCTCAAACTTTATTTACAGCACGGTTTTTTTTTAATTTATAAACGAGGAATAGGACAACTATCCGCCATTTAAATGTCTAAATTAAATCGTGTAAGTTATTACGTTCACATAGAAATATGTTGTATTTATTATGAAACTCACCTTCACTTTGTTACGACTCGTTTAATAAAACTCATGTTTTAAGAACCTTCATTATGTACCAGATATAAACTTCTGTTATACAATAAGTACATTAAGAATGGTTAAATTTAATGGGACCGGGAATTGTCAACTTTCAAGATAAGAAATGATTCTTTTAATTATTAAGTACAGAACCCTAAACTGTCTTATTAGACAGCCATCTTCCGTTATGAAAGTATAGTACAGTCGAGTTAGAAATTAGGTCAAAGTGTAAAGATACAGTCGGCCCCATAATTGCCGCTTCGGAAACTTCGTTACTTTGTTATCCAGCACCGAGTTTGGCCGATCGATCCGCGAAGTACAGTCTCACAGTAATTACATTTTCGAGTAATTATAATTTTTTTTTAGCGGTATCATGGTTGCATTTTTATCACCTGTCATGTCATGCGTCACTTTCGCACTTACATACTTGTTAGAACGTGACAGGCATGGTTACAAATGATAAAGAGCCGATCACCTTAGCCCATAGATATAAGAAGTAAGGAGATTTATAACGAAGCATAATTTCAACGAGTCTCGCTGTCTCCAACTGTCCCCCACCACATCATTAAAGGCGTGGCCAGACAACCAACTCACGCGCTGTGATTGGCCAAACCGCGCGGTGTAGGAGCCTAGAGCGGCGGCACTAGAGTGAGGACAATTCGATAGAGCTATCGATATTTTACATGTTCTGAAAATGACCTGAAATTCATTTGTAGTTTTACATGTATGTAAAATGTATAATTAATGGTGCAATAAAGAATATTTACTTACTTACTTACCTTATAGTTTAGACATTTTTGTTTTAAGTAATAATTGCCATAGACTTAATTTATATTCCTTTAAATTTTTGACCTTATTTACGAGCTAAGAATTTTTAGGTACGTGTAAGGTATATTAGTTGAGCCATACGTTCTCTCACAAAGGTTTTTACTGATAAAATGTAACACAAAGCTTATAATTAAAAAAAAAAAACATGTACCATGATGCGAAAGCTTGTTTATGCTTAATTAATCAAATTGGTTTACATTTTAGTCATTAGTTGATGTAATGTTTCTTTAAATTGTTTACTTTGGGATTGTCGTTAGACGCGAGCGCTTCATTAAAAAAAAGTTTCAGTTTATTATAGCATATTTCGTCACCAATTGAAAGCAATTCCAGCATGTTATATAGTAAGTATAATGCACCATTAAATAAGATTTTATATCGTATGTACGAATAATAAGGAAACAGTAATCATAATTATCAGTAAAAATCTTTCTGATAGAACTTTTGGATCGACTGAGTATACAATATACTATTATTTTAAACATATTTATATTCTATCTGTAACTGTAACTGGAAACATTTTTCTTGAAAATGATCCGAACCAATAACACTTTTCTCGCTCGTAAACCAGTTAGGGCCCTCTTCCTGTAGCATCCATCCATTTTTCGTTAATACTGGGATTTTCGGGAAACTGAAAAAAATTGCAATCATGAACATATTTCTTTTTTGACTCACTGTAAATTCCATTCACTACCGTTTCTTTTTCAATTGTTTACTCTAAATAATTGTATATTATTATTTTCAATTGTAGTATTGTTTTTTTTTTTACTTGTAAACCGTATTATCCACCACAGGACAGGCTATGCCTAGTGTGGGGGCCAGCATAAATGTAATACTGTTATTATTTTATTTCTGAAATAAAACATTTGTACATTTGTACAATTGTACTTAAATAAATCAGTTTATTTTTTGGCTTACCTTTTCGATTTTTAATCCAAATTAATAAGTATTAAATTAAATATTAGGTGCATATAAAATAATTGTAAAATTTTACTTGAAAAATAATTACTTTCGTATGAAAGTAATTATTTTTAATGTGTGTATATAGTATATCCAAACATTTTTATCGATAACGCTCAAAGATCAATTATATGCACGAGCACCACTCTACTTCGCGGCGTCAATGAAGGGAGCGGTTGGCGGTCGTACCAAGAAACAATAATGTCCCTGTGAATATCGTTAGCGGTTTAATGCATTGCGCCGTTGCTAAGGACACTACAAATAGTTTTCCATGCCAAAGCGTCAATGTAGAATGCATAGACAAATTGCCACGCGTTTGTATGACAACATGGTCTGACTCAGAAAAATCATATGTCACTGGATTTATTTGTTAAAATGTGTGGTTTTATTGACTAATACGTGAAAAAAAATGTACTATGTAACTCCATGATCCTTATAGTTTTCGGATGCACTCCTATTTCGACACAAAATAACGCTACAATTCGGCATTTCAATAAAATTGACGCACACATTGTTCAATGACAGCTAATTTGCTACTGTCTTACGGTGGGCCGGTATGGCCACGATGTGGCCATGTCGCGGCGACACGCGCCACGCCTCCGTCAGCCATCTAGTACTTTCTATGATCTGAGTGTGTAGCTATCACGGTTCATGAGATAGGTACAGCATGGTGACAGACGGACAGACGGACGGACGGACAGCGGAGTCTTAGTATAGTAATATGTATTAGGACTCTACTTCGTTCAATAACAATTTATTTTAGTTTTAAACGCACCGCCTACAATCTTTTCCGCTTTGCCCTAAGATTGACTGGTAGAGAATGCCTCATGGCATTAAGTTCGCCTTTTGTACATTAAGTTTTTCTTTTGTGCAATAAAGTTTTAGATAAATAAATAAATAATAGGGTCCCATTTTACCCTTTGGGTACGGAACCCTAGAAATATAATTATCGAAACTGCTTACAACATATTAAGACAATTGATTGAAAAATACGATAGCATTTTTGCCAAAGCTGAAACTGAGCGCTGTCAATTTAAATTATAAAAACAGTCAACCAATAGTAATACAGGATGAAATTGTTATGTTTGATCATACGATGAAGGTCATACTGAACCATTTTTACAATGGGTCCAGATCCGAAATCGCGAAAAAACCTGCCGTCTCATACATTTTTTTTCACGGGTTTGGGGTTGGCCCCATAGTAAGAGTTGTTCAGTATGACCCACATATTCACCCCTCACGTATGGTCCACATAACAATTTTACCCTGTATACCTGTACCTAGGTAGAATTTTTATGTCAAACATATTTTTAATGCTATTAAGAAAACCAATCATGCAATGCAAATTGCATAAAACTAATCATGTAATGTCTTATTAGGTATATAGGTAGACAAAATTATATAAATCAAAATATATTATGATTTTATATTAGCTGTATCTGTCGATTTCCTTGATAATGCATGACGCCGCTTTTTACTGTTTTCACCAAATTTTATGTTAAGAATAGAATAAAGAAACAACGAAAATGGTCTTGAAAAATAAGAAGGGGTTTAAAAAACAGTACCTTGTCAGTGAGATAAAATTGTACGTATCACAATCAAAATCACGACTTGATATGCAATCGTGGCGTGTGGGGTACGAAATGTACTGAATTTATAACAAGTCAATGGCGACGAAAAGGTTAAAGTAAAATATCTGTAACTGCGTTAAATATTTATATCTCCTGTTGACCCACTATGACGGCCAAGGGAATAAAATTTTCAATATAATGTTCGCTAGAATACTTTGTATTCTGTCTCGCGATATTTTTATTGAAACTTTATTTCGATAGCGTCATTCGAACATTTTATGATCGTGTGACATTGTAGCTAAGTGTACAAATGGAGCGATAGTAATGGCATTCTAAAGGATCAAATGATTCAGAATGAACCCATATTAAATAAATAAATAAATATTTGGGGACAATCTTATACAAATCGACTTAGCCCCAAACTAAGCAAAGCTTGTACTATGGGTACTAGGCGACGGTATACATACGTATATACATAAAAAACATCAATGACTCAGGAACCGGGATTCGAACCCAGGACCATCGGCTTCATAGGCAGGGTACTGATCCTGCCTGACGACTGCTGACGACAGGTCTGGCCTAGTGAGTCACTACCCACTACCCACTGTCGTTAGCGGTCGTTACTACTATAGCAAGATTGCAGCGACACATTGCTACCGCAACAACTGACTGCATTGCTACCGCAAATGTCAAAAATCCGGGCAGTAACATTGTTTTTGTCAGCAGTAAGTTCACGCTGCAATAGATATCTACTACGAGTATTAGTGAATCTATTACGAGTATTTTCACTCAAACTCAGAACTTAGTATTCATATAACGTTATGTCACTGTTACTAGTTACGCTGCAATTTCCATTATTGCGATATTGAGATAGTTCGTGCAATGAATGCATAATAGTGGATAGTTAGCAGGTGTAGCCAATGAACGTTATTGGATCAATTTTAATTGTTCGATAGAGGACGCGCAGCCAATATGGTATCGGTAAAGAACTTAAGGTTCCTCCTCCCGCAAAATACCGTAAAACGATTTTACTTTGAACCATTTTTGAGCAGAAAAAAAATATAACAATGTACATTATAAGCAATGATATGGTTTTTTTGGAAATCTATTTTAATTTAAATAAGTGAAAAAAAAAGTTTGAAGTCACACCTACTTCTTTCAGTTGTATCCTTATTACTACTGCAACTTTTATCGAAAATATATGAAACTTAACAATCTTTCTCAGAAAAAACAACACTATAAAATGATTTGGTTTTCTTGCTTTTTGCAAATTCCTATGCCTCAATTCTTAAAAAATAAGCCTAAATCCTAGGTCTCTACCATTACCCCGATCTCGTCCGTATAGTCAGTGCGGGGCAAGTTGTGTTGATGGACGGAAATGTGCGGCGTTGCGCGCGCGAGCAAGCGAAATTCTAATTCAAACGCATAGTTCTGCGCGCTCGATTTTTTGCAGCGCGACGCGCGCGAGGGCCTTGGCGTCTGATGCGGCCTTAAGTAAAACCCATCTTGCATGAGTGTGGATAGACATTCCGGTGCGAAATTTGTTACATAACGTAAGGTTAAGTAAGAAATATTATTTGAATAAATAAAAATAAACCTTTTCGTTGTCGTTATTTTGTCCCATCAGCCAAGCGACAATAGTAGGACAGTTTGTTAGAAGAAATATTACAAGGTGTAAGAAAAATAGTGGGTATCCGTTTAAGGGCATAACTATTCGGTATCGTGTTCTGATAAGCTAAAATTAGGATAAACAATTTTTGAAGTGAATTTTTTTTTTCTACGGGGCAAGTCGTGCAAGTTGACTAAGCCTACAATACAAATGCCAATAATTTTTCGCGAGAAAAAGAAATTCTACTTTTTCCTAAACACGATACCGAATATGCCCTTAAATGCAAAGCTCGGAACCGGCTTATAAAATACCGGTAAATACCGGTTTATTTCGGTTTTCTTAATATTATTAAAATTAAGTATAAACTAAATAAATAAAAACTAATAAAATAAATAAATAAAACTTGTTGCACTTAGTTATAATTAACTGTGTCGCTGTACCTATACTGTTTGAAAAATTCTCGGTTATTAATATTATTGTAACTACATAAATATCATTTCATCACTATTAACTTTTTCCATATTGATATTACTACAAAAACAACAAGAACTCGAAAGTTTTAACAAAAACTAAAAATAAAATACTACGCCAAGTTATAAAGCGTTGAGTTCAAGTGTTGGCTTTGAAATAAAACGACATTCGTTACAAATGTATGTGAGAAGCAAGCCATATTGTTGAGTGTGGGTTTTATTCATGTCGTAATATAACTGTTGTACTTACGTTTGACTTTTATATTTATTTTAAATATAATAATCGTTTTTACAGTAACATTAACTAAATTATTATTCGATGTAATTTTAATTTTGTTCGGAATTTCAATGACAGGTATTTTGAATAACAGTTTTGAATGATTCACGGTTAGTATCGACGGGATTAAAACCGTGAACAAGATGTATGTAACTGCGTTGAAGTATCGGGAGCTCAATAAAAACAATACAAGAGGTAATCACGGTTTATATCCCGGCCGATTTAAGTCTCAGATATTTTCAGTTGCAATAAGAATAGTAAAATCAAAGAGGTTTGCAAATAGATAAATGATCTAACATTCTGAATTAATCGTACGAGCGAGCGAAGCGAAGTGCATTCGATTCGGAGCACACGGTTGGCTAAGGGCACATCCCGGCATTGCAATGTTTTTAAGCTGAACTATCAGAGGATAGTTTGATGGACTATAACTTAAGTAAATTTGTGCTTATTTTAATGAAATTGGGTAATGGTGTAGTTTAGGGCATTATATTTTAGTCATGAAATTATGAGCAGGCTCGATCAAGGGGTTATGGAGCTAGAAGAGCCTACAAGTTTTAAAAAATATTAGTGGGGGGTCTTGCTATTCTGGTCATTTATTTGCAAGAAAGTATGGTCGAGTTTGGTATCAAATTATAGGGCTCGGTTTACACATTTATTATATTGTTTTTTTTTTTTTTTTTACAATTGTATAATATTTAGCAAGATAAAAACGAAATAAAATAAACATATATAGGTATTTGACATTTGACAAGAAAGATTATGGCTTACCATAGATACAATTTATTTTAATCTTTATGGTTACTTTCAAGGGCTCCACAGACCTTGCAATAAATCGCAGGCGTTTTACGATCCTTCGCTGAATAAGTGGTGCATTCAATTGTCAATCAACCTATCTTTTTGGCGAACCACGAGTTTTCAGTTCACTACTAGTGTTGTTTACGTCAAGTATTAGTCACATTTGGTAAACATTGATATGATTTAAACATTGATAACGTAATAGCATGAATAATAAGTACCTTCAGTAACCAGTGACTTAAAATAAGTTGTGTCTGCCCCCTTCGACCTATAGGGATGGTGGCCTATCGTATAGTTATTTCCATGAGAATGGAACGAGAACAAAAGCCGGCGCAATATACAGCAGGATTAACAACTCGTGGAACGCAATCAACGGCTGGTGCTGTGGTTTGAACAGGTAAACAAAAGTTGATAGAAATTGAATCCTAATGTTTGACTTATTTAAGGTTAGGTTGAAGGTAATTTAGTCGTAAAGCTAATATTACAAGTAGATAAACTTTTCGGCTTGAGCTGATGAAAAAAGAAATCACCCAATAGAAGAAACGAAACGAGAGCGAAACATGTTAAGGAATCATCGACTTATAAAATACGTGAGTGACCCCTTTTCATGCAGTTAGCCATATTTGAATATGTCATTATAGATCAGTAGTACAATACATTTTTGAAAAAAAAATGGTAAGTTTTTAATTTTGATATTTTCATCCATCAAAAAAAAAATGGTCACTGTACTAGTTTGTTTCTATTCGTGCAATACTATAGCAAGCATAATACACTAGGAAGGGATGCAGGAAGGGCATCGCAATAGCCTGTCGGACGATTTGTCTGTCGTGTTTCATGTAAGTCCACTTGCTTATCAAGAGCATATGTGACCAACGCTAAGGTAAACCAGTACGAACCTACTCCTTAATTATACAATGGGTTCTTTGTACCTCAAGGTTCAAGTTAAAGTGGCTAAGCAAAGTACTACGTACCCGCGCTCCATCGTAATCATTATGGAAGCTGGAGGTAAGGAATGGAATCTCCATGTACCAAAAAGTGTCATCAAAGAACCTTAAATAGGTGGCGCTACAATACCTAGAATACTTGAAAAAAATTCAATCATAGACAGCGCACTTCACACCGTCAATAACGCCTAGGTTCTTAGCTACTCTAGCGCTACTCTGGAGAGATTTGGAACTATTATTTATAGCTGACAGCTGGACACTTTTGTAACAGTTCTACCATAAGGAATTTCACTCCTTTTAATTCCACACTCCGTAGTAATCACAATAACATGCAGCCTATCGTGTAATTCATATTATTAAAAAACCTATAAGATTGTTTATTAGAATTCCAAAAATTTACTCCAATAATATCTGAATGTTGGAAAAACAATGCTTATTTTCTTATTAAACGAATCTAGAACAAAGGACGATATAAAGCAGGAATAACCTTGTGGAATGGAGTAATCAACCCGGGCTGGTGCTGCAGTTTAAACAACGGGTAACAAGAGTTTCAAGAAATTGAATCCTAGGATAAACTAGGTTTCATCCATGTTTGACCTACATAACGTTCTATTCTATAAATTCTGTTTAATTTCTTTTTCTCTTGCATTTCTTTAATGAAATAGGAAGTTCACTGGTTCAATATTATTTTAATGCACTCTTGTTTTGAAGCGAATTAAAATCGTAATTGTCAGGAATTATAGTCTATCTAAGGATATAAATAGAAATAGATATAACTTATTCTTAAGCACAAACACAACATATAAAATTATACATAAAACAGAAAAACATAAAAAGGAGAAGTACCACGAAATTGTCTCATCTCATCTCAGCATGTTGCTGGCGACTTTCAGCGCTGATCTTCCGATGAGACCATCACCAGGTAAGAAGAACAATAAATATAAAACATATAGAAAACAAGGACAGTAAAAAGTTTCAAAACATTACAATACATCTGGTTGTACAGGTTGTTATGTACAGCTGTTAAATCGGTCCAAACTCATCATGACCGTTCATTACGCCTGCCATCATGACTAACGTGAAGTGACGTGAAGGTCGACAGATAAAAACAAAAGCAGTACTTTCTCGATTTTAAAATCAAAATAAATAACATTCAGATGAATCATCATCATATCGTCCCTTTATCGCGCACTGCTGAGCACATTAGCTGAACCTTCTTCTATTACGCCACTTGTACCGGGCCTGAGCTAATCTTATCCAGAAGTGACCCGCGTTCTTCCGAATGTCGTCTAACGAATGAGCCAACGGACGCCAGGAGCTTCTTTATTCGAAAGCGGCCACCACCCCGTAAATATTTTAGTCCACCTCAGATGATGATGGCAGCATCATTACTGTTGTTACGTTACTGCTGGCAAGCGTGACGAGGCCAATGCTACTATCTTCTCGTTAGTCTAATTACTTTTGGAACGTTCAATAAATCTCTCCGTTTATCAAGGATATTAATCTTGTCTGGACACTGCGATGTTCCGAATATTAAAGACCGTATATCGAGCCAGAATTTAAGGTTGAGGGGGCACTCTAAAAAACTAATCAAACCTCCATGTGTTAGCAACCGTAGGAAACACTTTTTACCAAATAAATATGTGGAGCTCTCTACCAGAAACTATTGTGAGTGCACAGTCGGTGAACTTTACCCCTAGTGTAAATATTTTCGACAGCGAAACGTGACGTACGCGTTTGCGTTAAGTGTCATTTTGTATGAGATTTTTGACTTTCTAAAACGTCCCGCTTGGCGCGATGTTCAAAAACCCATACAAAACGAGACTTAACGCAAACGCGTACGTCACGTTTCGCTATCGACTAAATTTACACTAGGGGTACTGTTTCAAAAATAGACTAGATACGCATGTAAGTACTTTCAAAAGTGCAAAATAAATATATGCAAGTGCTGCGGTATACACGCAACAGATTTTTTTAATACTACGTCGGTGGCAAACAAGCATACGCCCCGCCTGATGGTAAGCAGTCTCAATAGCCTATGTACGTCTGCAACATGTGCGTTGCCGACCCTAACACTCCGCACCCTCGTTGAGCTCTGGCAACCTTACTCACCGGCAGGAACACAACACTATGAGTAGGGTCTAGTGTTATTTGGCTGCGGTTTTCTGTAAGGTGGAGGTACTTCCCCAGTTGGGCTCTGCTCTAGACCTGGAATGACATCCTCTGTGCTGTGGCCTACCACACAAAGCAAGATGACATTCACAATGCCGGGTCCAGCTCTCCAGCTCCAAGAGCTGCTAGTGTATCACATAAAATAATAAATATTTTATAAGTGACACTGCCTGCGTCAACTATGCAGCAGTTAACGATGCAAGATTAAAGGTAATGTTCGAATTCAGACTGTACCATCATTTCTGCAGCAGCAAATGTCAAACATAACCGATGTTGCTGCCCGGGTTTTTGACATTTGCGGCAGCGATATAGTCGTCAGCAATGTCGCGCAGTCTGAATTTGAATGCCACCTTTACCATACATCGACTTGGTAGAAACAAAGTAAATACTAGCGCTTTCACACTCTGTCGTTATTGCTTGCCAAGATGGTGCAAGCTTAAACGGATGAGGGAAGGCGAATCTTATTCTTTGATTGTACGTCAACAATGTAAAGATACATTTCCTTCATACGTCTGGACAGGCACGACCCGTATCACTTCAGTCATGCAGTTTTGTATTCCAAAATATATGCCCTTTTTATTCGTTTCTCAACATTTGTCTTCTCTACTCTGGACATACTTATTCGTTGTTGAATAATAGCAAACAAGGAAATTCCCACCTGTTCTGAGCCCCTAGTGTAAATCTATTCGATAGCGAGACGTGGCATATGCGCTTGCGTTAAGTCTCATTTTGTATAGGATGTAGAAACAGCGCGCCAAGCGTAATGTTTTGGGAATTAAAAATCCCATACAAAATGAGAGTTAACGCTAACGCATACGTCACGTCACGCCATCGAATAAATTTACACTAGGGGTACTGAACTTAACGTAAATCTAAAACAAGTGAACGGGACCTAACAAGCCTTCATATTTTATTTTACTACTTTTATTTCAAAAAGCACCCAAGCACAGTCGAGACCACAAACATCCTTAAACCAATGTTCCAAAAATATATTTACACGCCTCGAAGACCGACAATTTCAGCAGGCATTCTGATTTTAATAATAGGGACCGTGCGCGTTGGAGGGTCTGCCATCTTGTGGCCTGAATCGGAATCATCAACATGTACATTTACACGTCACGTGTTTTCTTGTGCATAGTAGGTTCTGCCATCTTGTGGGCTACATCGGAACAATAAACATCACATTTACGCCTCGCGCCAAAAATCTCACGGTTCCTGAGCTGCTTCCTACAGTTCATGCACGCTCCCTATAGGTTAAGAATTCGATCTGCGGCGGCATCATGGTTCAATTTTTATCACTTGTCACTATGCCCGTCACTTTCGCACTTACATACTTGTTAGCACGGGATAGGTATGGTGACAAATGATAAAGAGCCGACCATCTTAGCCTTGCTGGATTAGATAATGGATCTGATCTGTCAGTGTCAAACGTGTTGTTTTTGGTTGAAGAAATGTCACTCAGTGAACTCGACCGTACATTTATGCCACTTGTCACTTACTGCTTTATATACATGTGTAATTCCCATCAATCAAAATGACCTAAGTACACTTGTGTCACTAATAATGTAATACCTTACAGCAATGGGAAGTCATTACAAGCTTTTATTTAGTTTCACCTGTCCCGTTCTCTGTCGGTCTGTAATCAAATCTTGCAAGTTAAATTTGACCCACTTCGCGGTTTCCAATGAAGCTGAAAATTTGCATACTAATGTAAGTCGAGTGACAATGCAATATTATGGTCCCATCGAGCTGATCTGATGATGGAGACAGGAGGCAGCCACAGGAACTCTGTGATAAAACAACGCAACCTAATTGTGTTTAGGGTTTTTAGAATTGTCTCGATGAGTATTAGTTGCCTGTGGAAAGAAAGGTATAGTCAGGGATAAAAGCTTGTACCAAAATGAAATTATTGCCAAAAACTTATTTCATATTGAAAATAACTCAAGTGGATTTACGTCGCCTGTCGCTTAGTACCTGAAGTAACGGGAACATATTTGTACAAAGTTTTCAGTGATAAAGTTTGGATACTTTGCATTTTTCTCTTCTGTTGGTTGGTTAAGTTATTTTGTCAAGTTTTTGCATTTTACCTTTGAGACTGCTGACATATTTGCTTTTAGAACGAAGTTTGTGTAATAACATTGACATTAATGAAGTTTTGCGGTATTTTATCTTTATTTTAGTGTGAGTCGTTTAGTCGTAAAGGCATTTATTTGTGTGATGAGCAAAGATATTCAAACCTAGAACCATCGGCTTCATAGGCAGGGTCTCTACCCACTAGGCTAGACTGGTCATCAAAACGCATTCGTATTGTAATGTACCTGATGATGCAAATAAATAAAATGAAATCGTATACCAGTTAATCACATCGTTTATAGCCATTAGCCACGTCGCAGTCATAACAATACCATATCGATCCAATATCGTCTACTAATGGGATCCCGGTGAATCAAGCGTAATTACTATGTAAGCCGGTATTACATTCGATGCTCATAACGCTGTAGCACAATGTAGGACAATGTAGCGGCCGGTAAACTATGCTGGCCAAGTTGCTATGGATGGCATAACGAGGTCGATAAGGATACGAGGCTGGCAAACTATAGTCGGCTGAGAATACGTATGTGCCATATGCATTTTAGAGCAAAATCTTTTTTTTTTTATATATAGACTAGGTCGGTGGCAAACAAGCACGCGGCCCCCTGATGGTAAGCAGTGCGTGGCGGCACGTGATTAGTAATTTTTTTTATAGTTGACTACAGCGTATCGAAATGAATATTATAGTTGAGTTGGAAGCCCATACATGAAAAGTACGCAATTATAGTTTGGTATACGAAATCTTAATCCAACCATTACAGTCGATGACAAAAAAACTAAATAATATGATTCTAATGTCATTCTAATATCAGTATACAGTCAAGGTATTAAATATCGATATGGACAAACTGACAAAAATATGTACACGCTACCTTAATATATAGGCAATAAGGTCGTGTATACATATTTGTGGCACTTTGTCCGTATCAATATTTAATATCTTGACTGTACGTTTGGATTGGCCTGTATCTGTCCCAAAGTAAACATTGTAAACACTATCTTGGATTAACAAGCGAATATTTCAAAGCAATCAGAACAACGTCGTAGCTACAATCGTAGTGGCTCTACGGATTTCGTAGCGTCTACGCATTTTCGTAGGCCCTCAAATTGTTGGCAAGTTTGGACCCATCTGAGGGACAGGATTATAATTAGATAATCAAAGTATCCTTAAGATTGTGGGTTTAATCTTGGAAATTTGTCCCAACTGTTAAACTGAGGCTGATATTTGGATTATGATTTGGGGATTGGACTGAATTAATTTTAAGTGGAATACTTTATGATAATCATGATGCCTTTATGGATTTTTTAAATCTGCTTTAAAAAAAGAAAGAAGTCTTTTTCCGTTTGTTAATTATTCAAAGATGGCTACGACTAAATGGGTCGTTCCAAACTAATTTGAATTTGGAATCTTATGCACGAAAATACGGTCAATAATTAAATGTGTTTTTAACAAACCAACCCAACCTCAAAAGTGTGTCGAAAAAAAATATCACAATTGATCGGCCGTTTGGGTGCCACTCGGGGTGATCGGGGTGACAGTTATCGAGGTCATGATAACTGCTTTTTTTTACGTAGTTGGTGGCAAACAAACATACGGCCCGCCTGATGGTAAACCTTTTAATTCCGGTTTTGTACGTAATTCCGTTATTTTTTAACGGTTTTTAAGAGAATTCCAAAAAAATCTTGTCGGATTAACCGGTTTAGAACAATAATAACTGGCTTCTTCGTGTGTCGCTGTCTTTGTTTCCGCAGCACACTACCAGGCCGGCTGGCGCTCTCGTCGCTCGTCGAATGAATCCGTTTATTTGTCATATAACACACGGTTGCTGCGTCGCCAGTTCCTTTTTCTTTGAACTTGAATGGACACGTTAGCGCGTGAAACCAAAATAAACCGGTATTTATCGCTACTTTTAAAACCGGCCTTGATCCCGCGGCGTGGCACCCAAAATGCCGATCACTGATTGGCTAATTCCACGAGACTGTAACGTCAGTTACCAATTCTTTCGTGTGTTCTTACATTAATTAAGCAAATTTAAGTGTCTGAATGTCTGGCGTAGCCCTACAGGTAGATATCTGGATACTTAAATTTGCTTAATTAATAGAACACACGAAAGAATTGGTAACTGACGTTACAGTCTCGTAGAATTACCCGATTATGTCTTTCCAGGAGAGACAGTCTTTACGTATACCGACCGACGACCGGCCGGACCCGACCCTGCCTACGAAGCTGATGGTCCCGGGTTCAAATCCTGGTAAGGGCATTTATTCGTGTGATGAGCATGGATATTTGTTCCTGAGTCATGGGTGTTTTCTATGTATTTAAGTATTTATAAATATTTATATATTATATATATCGTTGTCTAAGTACCCTCAACACAAGCCTTATTGAGCTTACTGTGGGACATAGTCAATTTGTGTAAATTTATTTTATTTTATTTATTATTACCTACATTTTGAAGGCAAAGATAGGTCAGTTTCTCCCAAAACTACCCGTTAAAAAGCTTCTTAATTAAGGTAGTTACAGTTTAGTAGAGTTGACAGACACACGTAAAACTGTTTTATGTAGCCATTGTAACCGTGTGTTTAATGTGTTTTGGCCACATGGACAGTAAAAGCATCATTACTTTGTGTTGATGTCTTGTAGAAGTAGATTTTCAAACAAGCATACGGCCCGCCTGATGATAAGCAGTCACCGTAACCTATAGACGCCTGCAACTCTAGGGGTGTTACATGCGCGTTGCCGACCCTTTAAAATCTGTAAACTTCGTTTTTGAAGAACCCCATGTTACAGGCCCTCGGGAAAACTCGACATGGGAGCTCATTCCACAGCCAAAACGTTCGCGTGGGGAAATTCCTCTTAAAACACTGTCACCTAAGACTGTCTTGGCACTGAGGCAGAGGTGAGCGGAGATGAAGGAGACGTATGGGAATCAACTGATAGCAACGATGGACGAGGAGTAAAAATCAGTGTCACATTAATAAAATAGGTACAATCGTTTATTTGTATGGACCTAGCTACTTTTTAGAACGTTATTTTATCACATGCAATTACTTTTCCGACAAGTCTGTACTTCAGCTAATACCCTTCAAACTTAGGGTATTTTTCAGTGATACGCAAATTTTTGACTGCCATCCTACGAGTACGTTTGGTAAAACACGTCCAGTTGCAGGTTGGCAATACCAATACACATGAATTATATATTTTAAGAAAGATAAAAGATCCAGCTTTAATTTTATGTAAGTTTCGACCATGTAAACAAGAAAAATAAATAACTAGGGATCAAAATCACCTCAAACAGTACCCCTAGTGTAAATTTATTCGATATCGTAACGTGACGTACGCGTTTGCGTTAAGTCTCAATTCGTATGGGATTTTGTGTTTCCAAAACATCCCGCTTGGCGCGCTGTTTCTAAATCCCATACAAAATGAGTCTTAACGCAAACGCGTACGTCAAGTCACGCTATCGAATAAATTTACACTAGGGGTACAGGTCGCGTATTTTTTACATGTTCTTTTATAACATTTTTCTGAATATTACATAGAATTGTGCAAAACTGAGACAGCAAATTAAGTTTAATTATAATATAAGTAATTCAGCATTAAATAAGCTTTCAACCCATATACTATAAGGTAATTATAGATTATCACAATTAATATCAATATTATTTAACAATTTACAGATTAAACGCAGTAATTAATGATATTTTATTCACTAAGAGATAGTCAATTGACCCTTTGGACAAGTCACGTAGTCTGTCACGTGACTTGTCCAACGGATTGACTGAGGCGGTAGATTTGCGGGAACAGCCGGCTTATAAAAACACAAGCGAGTACCTGAGTAGCCATTCTGTTGGCAACCTCGGAATAAGACGGATCTCTTGGAAAAATACTATTCCAAGAACTGTTTAAATTGAATTACGATTGTAGGATATTGATTGTTATCATATTATTGTAAAAATGTGGTTAAAAGGAATGACGGAAAATACATGTTGATATAAAGTTGTTGTTTTTATCCTGACCAAACGACCTCAACAGGTCAGAAGTGGGATAAAATAAGGCTAAAACTTGCCTTTCTACGCTCACCTCTCGAAACAACAACAAAAAAAAAAACGTAAGTACATTTTTGAATACCTATGATGATTAAGGATAAAACTATGTTTTTATTTATTTATTAGATGTGCATACAGTTTAATTAAAAGTAACTCCGATTTTAATGATTGCATACATGGTATTAAAATGACTTGAAAGATCGATATCTTTAAACAATTATTGGAAACACAATAGTTTTGTGGTTGGTATTCTATCGATGTTTTTTTTTCCCCCTTTTTCTTTTTATTTCTTAAAGTAATCTTTACCAAACCTTCATTACTCTGTGTCATAGCGAGGCGGTAAACACCACATTTAAATTGACTTCTTATTGAAACGTGATTCCCTTACATAATGGTACCTAATACCTAACCTATTTTAAACTTGCATCAGTTACGTTACGCCCTATTATAACTATGTTTTAGTATTTTGAAGTGTCTCAACTTGACATCAAATAAATCACAAGAAAACATTTTTTTTAATTAATTACACTACTATGCTTTACTTTAATTGAGTTTAATTAGTGATAGCGTGTGTTTTTCCTACAATTAAAATACTTAGCTTTAGTTTTCATACTATAAATATATATAAAAAAAAAAAAAAAAAACTATAGCCATCTCAATAAGCTTGTACTTTCAGCAAATTATTTGATGTCACCCTATCCAAACTATGGTTTGTCTGATTCTTTAACTTAACTTTTACGGGATTTTAAGCTTACAGTGTAAGTTTCAGACGCGTAACATGACTAGCGAGGCTGGCTCGAGGAATGAGCCAATACCTCGTGAGGAAAGGATTGAATTGGATAAGGACGGAGGCTATGTGAACAGTCGAGGGGAAGGACTGACACATAGATATCATGATGGAGTGCCCGGAGATAAGGGTAAAGGAAAGGATGACGGATTGACTGGAAGTGCATCGGGCTTGCGGACAGAGCCGACAGCACGTGGACAAGACATGACACACAGGAGGAGTCGCTCACGTCGTCGATCAAGCGACTACGACAGCGAGGAGGAATACAGAAGGAGGAGGAAAAGGAGGACAAGGAGGAGGAGGAGCTATTCATCAGGATCATCTGGAAGATCACCCGTGCTACCGGCCAAAAGGACTCGAGGAGATAGAAGTAAGGGATATGATCCTAATATTATGCTAGATAAATTTTTGAATATCCTTGATAATTTTAAGCGTTCGGATAAGCCCAAATTAACCTTTAACACAAACGTTGTGCCTGAATTTGACCCGAGTTCGAAGGAGCAGACCATTCTCACTTGGCTAACGAAAGTGGAAGAGTGTGCACAGATTTATGGATGGGAGGACAAAGAAATAATCCACTATTCGTTACCCAAGCTGACAGGTCTAGCTAAAACATGGTACCAGGGCTTATCCACACTGCTATTCACTTGGACTGAATGGAAACAGAAGTTAATAGAATCATTTCCTTATCGTGAGGACTACGCTGAACTATTAACGGAAATGTTAGCCAAGAAAGTCAAATATGGCGAGTCGTTTGAGCATTACTATTACGCAAAAGTTAACTTGCTCAACCGCTGTAAGATCTACAACAAACATGCAGTTGACTGTCTTCTTAACGGCATCGAGGATCGCACTGTTAAGGTTAGTGCTCAAGCGGCTCAGTTTAAGGAACCTGAGGAGGTACTTAAATATTTTAGAACTATAAAGGTCGGCCAACCTCGTGACAACAACGCGTCTTTCTTAAAAAAATATAATAATAATAATGAACGTAAGACTACATTTACCAATAGCCGTCTTTCAGAAAATAGTAGTAAACCGGGTTCTACCAATTCAAATATACGGTGTTTTAATTGCAACGAGATTGGCCACCCGAGCTACAAATGCGACAAGCCTTTATTGACTTGCACGACTTGCAATAAGATAGGGCATCAGGCTTCTAATTGCTATAAGAATAAAAATACAGGTATTAAGGACAATCCTCAGGCTCCTGACAAAAACAATGTTACCAAACAGGTCCTTAATGTTACCGTAGATAGTAAAGCCAGTGATAAGTTTATTCATGACATAAAAATAAATGGAGAACTTGTAAAAAAATGTCATATTGACTTAGGATGTGAATGCACAATAATAAGGAAAAGTGTAGCAGCCAGTCTAGGGCTTCAGATCGACTGTCAGCGTGACTTACCACTCTTGAATGGCGTAGGACCTAACTTAACGCGTCCTATAGGGACTTCTGTTGTAAATATAGAGGTTCAAGGTATAAAGGAAACTAATATCGAGACATACATAGTGGAAGATAACGTAATTAATTACCCTGTGATGGTAGGGCACACTTTTACGGAAAGACCTGATATTATTATTACCAAAACTCCAACCAAACTTTTGATCCGGAGACTCGCTAAGGACAAAGTACACCTTTTAGTGGAAAAGGACACCGAAATTGAAGGTAAAGCATTGGAACCAATATTAGTTACCACAAACACTCTATCAGACTGCAGTGTGTACGTCAGCGGGTCGCTGAGAGGTCCCGAGGGAAAGGAATACTATGTCTTTCCTGGTACGTATGTCATTACAAATCGGCACACTACTTTGTTGGTGTATAATATTTCGGCAGACAAGATATGCATTCAGAAGGGTAAGTTATTAACACGAGCCCTTTTAAAAACTTCACAGGACTCAGGACACATACTTAACGCCGGCTGCGTGACTTTTAACAACGACACAGCCAATAAGGAAATAAATTGTAACCCCAATCTGGATTATAATCAACGCACGGAATTGGACAAGGTATTACTTCAATATAGGGATTGTTTCTCCAATAGCCTCAAGGATCTTGGATTCACAAACACAACAGAGATGGTGATTGAGCTGGAAGACGCTGATCCAGTCGTCTATCGCCCTTACCGCTTGCCTCATGCTGAAAGGTTACAGGTAAGAGACATGGTACAAGATATGATAGACAACGGTATCGTTAGAGAATCATGTTCCCCTTATGCCAGCCCTGTTGTCCTGGTCCAGAAAAAAACCGGTGAGAAGCGCTTATGTGTTGATTATCGTGCTCTCAACAGGAAAACTAAAAAGGAACACTACCCGTTGCCCCGTGTCGAAGACCAACTAGACTTATTAGCCGGTAACACCATGTTTACATCCTTAGACTTGGCCTCGGGCTACTACCAGATACCCATGTCAGAGGAATCACGAAGAAAAACGGCATTCGTAACACCCGATGGCCAATTTGAGTACACCCGCATGCCATTCGGACTTGTCAATGCTCCGTCTGTATTTCAAAGGACGATACATAAAATCCTTAAGGATGCCCATATAAAATACGCGTTGGTCTACATGGACGACATATTGATTCCCTCGAAGGATTTCACCGAAGGCATGCAACGTTTAACGGAAGTACTGGAACTCTTGAGAAAAGGCGGTCTCACACTCAAGTTAAGTAAGTGCAACTTCTTTTTGGACACCATAGACTTCCTGGGTTTTGAGGTAAGTGCTAACGGGATTCGTCCAGGGAGCCGAAAAACAAATGCCGTATCGAAGTTTTCAACTCCTACCAATCAGCACGAGCTACGTCAATTTCTTGGACTCTCTGGCTTTTTTCGGCGATTTATCAAAAACTATGCTGCTATAACGGCACCATTGACGGACCTACTAAAGAAAGACTCGCAGTGGAACTGGTTCCCCCGGCAACAAGAAGCCTTCGTTAATATAAAACAGCAGCTCATAGATCGACCAGTCTTGGCATTATATGATCCAAAGGCTGAAACAGAACTACATACAGACGCCTGCAAGGAAGGCGTAGCAGGTATATTATTGCAGCGTAACTCTAATGGCGTCCTTCAACCGGTATCGTACTTCAGTCGCAAGACAACAGCAGATGAGCGCAAACTGCACTCCTATGAGCTGGAGACGTTAGCAGTTATTGCCTCCCTCAGCCGTTTTCGCGTTTACCTGGTAGGTATCCCATTTAAGATTCTAACCGACTGCAACGCTCTAAGGGCGACCTTGACAAAACGTGACCTCGTGCCCCGCATCGCCAGATGGTGGGTTCAACTGCAAGAGTACGACTGTACTATAGAATATCGACCAGGCGCCCGGATGTCACACGCCGATGCTCTGAGCAGGAATCCGGTGGACACTGCAGAAAGTGAGACTCATGTTTTAGACGTGCTGCAAGTACAGCAGGCACCTTGTGAACAAGACTGGATTTCGACGGTACAAATGGCAGATGAAGAGGTAAAGAAAATTAAGCTTATTCTCTCTGATCCCGACTCTACAGAGATCATAGACATACACAAAAATTATACACTGAAAAATGATCGCGTCTACCGTATCGTCGGCGAGGAAATAAAATGGTTAGTACCTAAGGGCGTACGCTGGCAAATACTAAAAATGAACCATGATGACGTAGGTCATTGTGGATTTGAAAAAACACTCCAGCGTATTCGAAACCACTACTGGTTTTCGAAAATGCGACGGTTCGTGAAGAAGTACGTGACTTCTTGTCTCGAATGTGCTCACCACAAGAAACCCGGTGGAAAACAAGAAGGAGAACTGCATCCCATCGAAAAAGTAAGCATTCCATTCCATACTGTGCACGCAGATCACCTGGGCCCCTTCGTGAGGAGTAAAAAGGGGAACTGCTATTTACTAGTTCTGGTCGATGGTTTCACGAAGTTTGTCAACATAGCAGCTGTGAAAAACACCAAATCAGCGACATCAGTTCGTGTGCTAAAAGAACACATAAAGTGTTTTGGCGTCCCAGTTCGTCTTATAACAGACAAAGGTACGAGCTTTACTAGTAATGTATTTCGAGATTATATAAAATCTTTGGGAACAAAACACATCATTAACGCTGTCGCGACGCCCCGAGCAAACGGGAAGGTCGAAAGATTCAACAGAACCATTTTAGATGCGTTATCTACAATGAGTCATGGTGAAGACGATAGGTCATGGGACGAACATATCTCTGACATTCAGGTAGGTATAAATACCACCCAGCATAAAACGACACGAAAGAGCCCATCAGAGTTATTATTCGGATTTAATATCATTGGCAGATCAGAAGGTAAACTTGGTTCAATTTTTAATGATACAGTGCATAGAACAACGCCCGAACAATTATCTGATGTAAGACAGACCGCATGTGACAAAATAGCTCAACAGCAAGGTAAAGACGCAGCTAATTTTAATAAACATAGAAAGCCGTCTACACAATATAAGGAAGGTGACTTGGTACGTGTGGCCAGACAACTCCCACATGATGGTAAGTCTCAGAAGCTTGTTAACAAATATCAGGGTCCTTACCGTATACTAAAAGTTTTACCTAACGATAGATTCCTTATAGAGGACACACCGATGACTCGCAAAAATGGTAGAAAGTATGAGGCTGTTGTAGCCATAGATAAAATTCAGCCATGGATGATATTCACGAGAGAATTAGAAATCGGAGATTCAGATGAGGATGTCGATAATAGTAGCTAGGTAATATATACATACTTTTAAATTCTTGAGGAATCATATATTGGTTATGTTGATTTATCCACTAGGCTGGTTTAAAAAATTGTCGATTACTTAAATACTTATCCATTAATTTAAATAATACCTAAGTGGCTAATGTTTTGAATACCTATATTCTAAAGATTTGAGTGTTATATTTGATTATATTTTAACTCCTTAAGATAATTATGTATCATTTGTTAAGGAATTAAAATAGACGTAGAAATATTAATACTCGTTAGTCACAAAATGTCAAATTATTTTGGGCGAATAAGTGTATGACATTAAGTAACAAAAATTATTTAATTATTATGTCACCATTTTGTTTCTAGATAAGTAATTAGTTTTTTTTTTACTGTTTACAAATAATAGCGAAGGGACTCGCTATGTGTAGGATGGCCGAGCTATAAGGTAATTATAGATTATGACAATTAATATCAATATTATTTAACAATTTACAGATTAAACGCAGTAATTAATGATATTTTATTCACTAAGAGATAGTCAATTGACCCTTTGGACAAGTCACGTAGTCTGTCACGTGACTTGTCCAACGGATTGACTGAGGCGGTAGATTTGCGGGAACAGCCGGCTTATAAAAACACAAGCGAGTACCTGAGTAGCCATTCTGTTGGCAACCTCGGAATAAGACGGATCTCTTGGAAAAATACTATTCCAAGAACTGTTTAAATTGAATTACGATTGTAGGATATTGATTGTTATCATATTATTGTAAAAATGTGGTTAAAAGGAATGACGGAAAATACATGTTGATATAAAGTTGTTGTTTTTATCCTGACCAAACGACCTCAACAATACCTATATGAATAATAAGGGATCTTAATCTATAGCTTTTTTATCAGTCAAAACCTTTTTGACAGAACTTATGACCCAACTAATAAGTAACCTTTTTAGTCCGGAACCATTCGTGGGGCTCTCAAAGGGAACCATTATAACGGCTATAAAAGACCACACTAAGACTAAACATCAAAAACAATGGGACAGTCTCACGGGTCTAAAGCACTCGAAGCTCTTTATGCAAGGAGTAGACTCCGGTTGGAGCAAAAAGATATGGAAACTTAGCAAAATACAACTTGTTGATACCCGCACGTCTCCTCTCACTCCCTCATCGTCTTGCTCGCTCTTATAGATCAAAGTCGAACAAAAACACAGTCATTTGAGATATTAAACGTAGAAACGGCTTCATAGTTGATTTATATTTGACTGTGTCTTTAACAGTATGGGTGGTATTGATTACCGATATTTATTATGGGAATAGTGAAGTTGCAATGTTCGAGTAAAAAAACTCTGGAAGCTGAATCATTGATGTGTAGCCACGGACTTTAATTGATGAGCCATTTAGAGTTCAGTTCACATTGGAGATTACATAGCGTTAGTACAGACGACCAAATTAGCTAGAACTGTAGGTGGGTCAATAATAAACGTCGGTTACCATACCAAGGTCATGAAAAACTTTGACTATGGAATCAACCCAAAAATCGCGAAATGATGTTTGCTTTTTTGGTAATTTTCGGCTAGTTAAATAAAAACGATTTTTACAGTACATATGGTGCTTTTCCGCACTAGTGCGTAAATTAGCACATTTAGTAACTATGTCGAAAATTGAAAGGGTCATATGTAGTGTACACATGTGCGAATAGGTGTTTTACACCTCGTGTCGATTTAAAATACTCCCTTCGGTCGTGTTTTAATTTATCGCCAATCGTTACGAATTTCCTATTTTTCGCACTTGTATCGTAAATAACTATTTTAATACAGTTGCTCAAAAAGTGTTACTTTACGTAGCTGTTAGAGCGTTCGCAACGTTGGGTTTTGCGAATTAGTGCTTTTTACTTTTCCATCTCTTTCAAATTTACATCTGACCGTAATCCATACGGACCACACCAAAGAGTTTGGATGTCCAAAAACTTGATGATGTATGTTTTTATTACACAATTACACGTTTATTACGTCCAATAGTACATTATGATACAAGTGTGCTAAGTTGGTCATTTCACACGAGGCGATACCTATTGTGCGCGCGAGTTGTAAGTTGAACGTTGTACAATACACGTGTGAAAACATAATTCGCAACTCGTGTCTATTTAAAACACCCTTCAGTCGTGTTTTAATTTATCGCCACTCATTGCGAATTTCCTACTTTTCACACTTGTATCGTAATGTACTATTAAAATACATCCCGATGTTTCGAACTCTTTACAGCGTTCGTGATCAACCTATGGCGGTAAGGGCTTGTGCACAAATCACGCGAGGTTACTTTTTGACTCCCCCCCTCCCCCTTGGTGATATTTGGCGAGGTTCTTGGCTACTCTCTCGTCCCCCACATAACCTCACGTGTATTTTTTTGATTTTTTTTCATTCGAACTAATTTTGAGATAAACAGTATTGTATATAGTAAATCTTGTTTATTTTCCTATTTGCGTTATGAATGTGATGTATATTCATTATATGCACTCCAAAATTTCGTAAAATAGGTTTTATATCTTAGTTTCGTTCACTGTAAAAAAATACACGTGAGGTCTCCTTGTACCCAGCTAACGTGATCTGTCGTGATTTTTTTCGTGACCCCCTCCCCCCCCTATCGAATCTCGCGTGATTTGTGCACAAGCCCTAACCGAAGTCAAAATTACGATTTTAATGAAATTAGATTCAGAAATAGTTTGAGCTCTAGGGAACGACATAGGATAGTTTATCAGGGATATCATTATTATACGCTGACGAAGTCACGGGTTGAAGTTAGTTATAAAAGCGGTATACCACTCAGAGACTACATCTTAGAAACTATATGTGTGTAACGAACTGAACACTCCCTAACTACTAACACTCTAACCCTGACTCTTATCTATAACACTTTAAAGTCCAATTTCGTTAAAACTGCTCCCCTCTGGCCGTCCAATGTCAAAATGGTCTTAACTTCTTTGGAGATACGTGGCCCTTAAGTCAGTTCGCGTTCGCTGTTGGTGTTTATTGTTATATAAAGGTCGTAAACGCCTTTCAGTTAGGTGGAAGATGTGACGTTTTTTAAGTTAGAAGTGGGCTGAGAGAGTTTCTGTACATAATTAATAAGGTCGTAAGCGCCCGTCAGATTGGTTGAAGATGTGACGTTTTTAAAATTAGTGGTTTGAGAGAGTTGGTGTATCTTATTTAAAAGGTCATAAGCGCCCTTGAGTGTCGTAGACTATGTAACGTTTTTAGAGTGGGAGATGTTGAGACGCTTACATTATTGAGCTTGGATTGTGCATCGATGCATAAGTAATCGCATCTAGGATAAAGTGGTGCAGTTAGAACAGTATTACATGTAAATTAATCGGGGCGCGCGGTTGGGGGCAGTTTGTATTGCAGATTTTGGACTTTATACTCGTAGCTAAGTTATTAAAGGGTCGTAATAGATCATTTTACTTTATCTACTCTAGAGCATAATAAGCAATTTTATGCCGCTTACACGCAACTTAAATGTAAATTTTACAAGTATGAGAAGTGAAAATATATTTCTTAAACTTATTTTTAAACTTATGCCTCTCCGAAAGCGAGGAGGAACGGTCATAGGGATTAGGGATCATCATTCGACGCATGAAGTATAGATGACATAAATATTATTTTTACATTTTAGTTACATATTTGGTATTTGCATATGAAAATTGCAACCTTACTGCTATTTAACTAACAAAAATATTTATAAATTGTGTTAATTTTTTTAGTAGGTACCTGGTATACAAATCTTCATGAAATATGAATGTTCATATAATTTTAATTTTAACTAGCAGGGTTAATGTGAATGCAACAAGCTGTAAGATGCTATTTATAAGAGATAATTATAAAATGAATTATTTATAATTTCAAAACTTATATTTGTTACAGGTAAGTGATTGGATATTGAGTTACAAAGAATCTACATACTTCATCGAGGTTTTTATACACCAAAGACATACATATTTATGCATACTTTTAAACTGGCCAACATACCATGCAAAACAACCTTAAGGGCCACTTGCACATTCCACTAACCTGGGGTTAACCGGTTAACCGAGTGTCAAATTGTACTAGTAACCATGGTAACTAAAACACATGGTAACATGGTAAAAATATGCAATCACTTGCTTGAAAGTATTAAGTCGTTGGATGGAGTTCAATTGGATTTCAATGCTGTATAAATGTTATAACGATTTAAATGAGTATTTTTTTAAATTTAGACCAGTTATTTATAATTATTTCTTAGACATTAAATTTAGTAAAACATATAAGATATATTCAATTCAATTCAATTAATTTTCAGAACACGTGAAATTCCGTCATATTGTACGCTCGAAATGAGCAAAATTGTGGATACCTTTATATCTATAACATTTTTATACTTTTTACACAATTTTGACAATAAAATCTTATCTAGGTTTAACCGGTTAACCCAGGTTAGTGATTGGTACAAATGGCCCTAAGAGTCGTCGCCAGAAAGTGGCTTCCATACAATCGAGGTTACGCTCTCATTTTAAAACTAAACTAGTTAGGTACCTACTGTTATTCAAGAATGACTATTCTGTTTATTCCGTTCCAGTATGTCGTCGGCAAATAGAGATTACGACAGATAATGGAGGATCCAGTGACGTGCAGCTTTCATCTCGCCGGATAAGTAGATTAACAGGTGTATTCTGATATAATAACAGATCAAGAATTCGATCTGGATTATACCGGGTGTTTCCTGTAACACGAGCAATAAATTAAACTGTAGGTTGTACTCCTCAAACTGACCAACATTTGTTCAACAACTTTGAAAAATAACTTATGTTTTGATTTTTATTACACATTGAAGTAGTATGTCTTTCCCATCACGGAACAATGGTGTTCCGGACCTTTGGGAGGCGTGCGCGGAGCCGAAGCCAACACGTAGAGGCCCTTTTGACACTTTAATGAAATGTAAGGGGTACACCTAGCGGATGTTGCCCTTGCCCGTGTCATGGGACGCACGCAGAGGCAGCACCCGCCAGGATGTAAGGACTATTTGAGAGTTGATGGAATCTAAAATGAACTGGGCTATTGGGTGAAAGCGATGGACTAAATACTGGGCTATGGGATAAAAAATAAGTAGTATAATTATTACATAAGTAATATAAAATGAATTTTTAAAAGTAATTATTACAATTAATAATGTAAACTAAAACTAAAATATGACTAAATTAAATCTAAAATAAATCTAAAAATGGCCCCTGCGGCATAGTACCGAAGACGCTGGCAGCATTTCCTCGCTGGATCGTTAGACTGATGCGCTGAGCGAGGAAGCTGCCAGCTCTTTGATCTCCTGTGGCGTCTCTGAGTCTCTTAGACAGATCTTTGAAGAGACTCAGAGCGACAGGGCCCCACGGACCAAGGGTCTCGACACCGAATGGAATAAAATTGTACTCGGCGCCGATACCCCTGTATTTTCCTACCTTGGCGTTCTCCGCCGCCTCTGCCGCTGTCGCTGCTCTCACGTTGAAGTTAATTCTAAGACGCAATGTATTGCGAATTTTGTTATATTTGAAGCGTGACAGGCACCGTCAAACACACTGATGTCAGCGTACATTGAAAATAATATTAAATTTGTATGAAAAAGTTAAAACTTAAAGATTTCATAATTATATCGTTTTAGGAGTACTATATATGGTTTAATTATTTGCTCGTGTTACAGGAAACACCTGGTATATGTATCTGATCTGTTAGTTTCAAAAGCAACTTTTTGGTTGAAGAAAAGTCACTTTTGACTTATTCTTAACCTATTATTAAAATCAGAATACGCCTGTGTCTTCAAGACAACACTGAATCCATTAACTTACTTAACTATTTATTATTACACAATGTAGATAAGAAAAAACAAAACTTTTGACCAATAAAATATTTTCATAGCCTCAATAGCTCAGTTGGTTGGTAGCCTATAAAGCTGGAGGTCCTGGGTTCCAATCTCAGTTAGGGCATTTATTTGTGTGTTCCTGAGTCATGGATGTTTTCTATTATATTATATCGTGTAGTACCCACAACACAAGCCTTATTAAGCTTACTTTAGGACTAGGTGTAAAATTTTGTTATAACATATACTTAATTAATAAATAAAACATCTACAAATAACACAAATAAATTTATAATCACATAAAAAATGATATAAAATTAGATTATCCACCACGAACTTAAAAATAATACAATTTTTAAAGATACCCGCGACGTAGGCTTCGTCAGGTGGCCACAGATGCAGATCAGCAACATGCTTCGTCACGAACATACCAATGATGATATCCGCAACAGGCTTCGTCATTGTTAGGGTTCCTTAGTCAACTAGGAATCCTTATAGTTTCGCCATGTCCGTCCGCGGCTTTGTTCCGTGATCGTTTGTGTTAGCTGTCATTCGCGCGGGCGTCTCACTCGCACTTGTATGTACCTACGGATAAGGATTCAAATATCGTTTTGATGCCAGGTTCGAACTGGCCTATTACTTTAAAATCTAAAAGCATTTTAGTAGTGTCCGACCGAAGATTCGGTTTCGGCCAGTTTTGGCCAAAAAGTCATGTTTCGGCCATAGTTTCGGTTTCGGCCAATAACGGCTGAACCCAACGATATAGTACTTCTTACTACACTATTGACAAAGACCAAAAGTTGGGGAACAAGTAGGACAACCATATTAATATAGGTATTGATTTATGTATACAGAAACTAATTGCTTTATTGGAAAACACAATTCCTCTAATGAGGGCGCCACTAGACGCTCGACGCAGTCTTAATATGCGTATAAAAGCGGTTTTATGATATTTTTTCAACGATTTAACATGTCTGCAAAAGTTTCGGTTTCTGTTTCGGCCGAAACTAGAGGCAAACCGGAACCTTCGGTTTTGGTTTCGGTAAAAAAATATGTTTCGGTCGGACACTACATTTTAGTAAATAAATTGCTCCATTATATAAGTAAGTCTTTAAGCTCTGAATATAAACTCAAGGCCCGTCGGAGTGGGTGTAATCGGTTGAGAAGTATCGATTTCGATGAAGCCTTGTCCGATAATTTTACATTTTACCTTTTAGGTAAAACCTCAGAACTACAGTGATGTAAATACGGAATTTGACACGCTATTTTACTGCTCATTTCTGTCAAGTTAGGGCGTAGAATGGCGTGAACGTGGATGTGATTTATGTCGTTTTTGATTTACGATCTACAGATTTTGTTAGAAGTACAAGCCTATAGGTATGTACAGTCAGCTGAAACGATAGATTTTTTGCACGACTTTTGAATATCTCTGCAGCGGTTGTGTGTTCTGAACGATTGATTCTGACAACTGGGTTTAAAAAAAAAGTTGGACAATTTTATAAAGGCATCCAGAACCCAGTTTATAGATTACCTATAGGTAATATAGGTACTAAATACTTAAAAAAAACTAAAAAAATCGGCCAAGTGCGAGTCGAACTCGCGCACGAAGTGTTCCGTATCATTATCTAAAAATCACTTTTTTGTATGGGAGCCCCCCTTAAATATTTATTTTATTCTGTTTTTAGTATTTGTTGTTATAGCGGCAACAGAAATACATAATCTGTAGAAATTAGACGGACGGTGACAGACGGACTGATGAACGGATAGACGGACGGACGGACAGCGGAGTCTCAGTAATAGGGTCCCGTTTGACCCTTTGGGTACGGAACCCTAAAAACGTCACTCAAGCGAATCACCGGCGTAAGTGATGTACGATAAGCTGCAGAGTTAAGTGATATGTGACATTTGCACATTTGTGATGGTCTTAAATTGTGGGTCTTGCGACTTAATTTGTGATGGTCTTAAAACCCAGCTCGGTGTAGAGCAGAAACAATCATTCTTGAAAAAGTGCAAAAACTTATAAATAAATTCTGTCATTTTTATCAAACAGACGAAAAGTTGATGGTCTTAATGAAGCTTGTTTTCGAAGAGACGTAAAATATCTAAAGTTTATACATAGGACTAATTGAATTAATATTTTATGTATGTGTGGTGGTCAAATATTGTGGGTTCAGAGCAGTGCATATAACAAAAAAAAATCTTTCTCGAGAAAAATGCAAAAAATATAGTTAAAAATCCGGCCAGGATCATTAAACTATTATTACTACGTATAGAATCGACGCAGAGAACCAGTATTTTGCGCCATGAGTTGTTGTTTTAACAAACCAGTACCTGGGCGACCGAGCTTAGCTCGGTTATAACTATTTATTGTAATATGGTGGTCTATAGGTGATAATCTTAACTACATTTTTTTACTAAATTAAACTTGTCTAAAACAATAAAAATTAAAAAATTATATATAAACTTGAACATATTAAAAAAAAAAAACAAAAGTTAATCACCGGGCAAGATTCGAACCCGTAACACTCGTTTAGCAGTCCGCGTCTTAACCCGCTGGACCAGACGGATAGTGGCCGGCAACACAAAATTAGCGACCATATTCTGCGTCGATAGAAAAACGCATGAAAACTCGAAAACACGCGTTTTCCCAAACATAAGACTAATCTAGATAGATTGTATACCCCCAAAAACCCCCATATACCAAATTTCAGCGAAATCGTTAGAGCCGTTTCCGAGATCACAGAAATATATATATATATATATATATATATATAAGAATTGCTCGTTTAAAGGTATAAGATAGAAGCGGAGCGTGAATCTCGCGGCCTAAACGCGTAAGCGCCATGATTTTTTCGGCGCGTACGACGTTTTGGTCGCGTGGTACAGTTTGCGACTGCGACAATTTTATTGCATTGTTTGGTATGGCTTCTCTAAATGTAGTAATAATAACTCAACGGTCAGGGGCCCATTTCTCAAACGGTATTAGTCTAATATTATTAGTGTGTTGCCATGGTAACCCATACGATTTGACAGTTCGTAGGTTAATTATATTAGTCTAATATCGTTCGAGAAATGGGCCGTTGGATCCTTATTATGCACAGACACTAGGTCAAACAATTATAAAGTTAAATATTATTTCACTATATCTTTCTTATTTCCTCTTATAATAGATTGCTAATTTGTTAATTCATTATACGTCAAACAAATATTGCGCTCGGTTTGCTTTCCGCTCAGAGACACATATTCGTATAACGTCAAATCATATAGGTACCTATTATATGTCGAAAATGTTTAAGAGAATAGAATTGTTTGAGAATAAGTTTTTGGCAAAAAAATAAATATTGGTACAAGCTTTTATCGCAACTGTACTTTTCTTTCCACAGGCAACTAATACTTATCGAGACAATTCTAAAAACCCAAAACACAATTAGGTTGGGTGGTTTTATCACAGAGTTCCTATGACCACCTCTTGTCTCCATCATCAGAGTAGCTCGATGGTATTATAATATTTCATTGTCACCTGAGCACCCGACTTACATGCCAAATTTTCAGCATCATCGGAATACGGGAAGTGGGTCAAATTTACCTTGCAAGATTTGACTCGTACAAACATTCATAGTTACATACATTGCAAGTTAAATAAAAGCTAAAATACATGCATACGTTCTCTACTAATAGAAAATAAACCTTCCAAAAGAAACAAAAGGAAACAATAATGCAATTTTCCATTCCGTTACAGGTTATTTATTTGGGTATCAATAAGATCCTCAGTGACATATGAAGATCGATTGGGCAATGGGGAGTAGGCACGTGAATTCAACGTTGTTGAAGAGAAAGTGTGTCGACTGATAAATACGATTGAAATTGGGCTTGGTATTACCTATTCTTCTTCGGCCGACCGAAGAGCTGGCGGCTTCCTCGCACAACATCAAACATCAAACATCAAACATTTATTCAGCAAATAGGCCACAGGGGCACTTTTACATGTCCATTTTTACAAACAATAAATAAAAAAATAAAAAAACAATTACAAATATCGAATCTATGAAATAATAAATACTTTATTAGAGATGTATACTGTCTCTAAATGTCGAATTACACAAAAAAAACTATGATAAAAAAATAAAACCATAAAATACTAAAATTCTTTAGAGATGTATAAGTCTCTACGTGTCAGAGATAAAATATAAAAATATATATTAAATTATCCTTAGAGATGTAGAGGGTCGCCAAGGCTTGAATTCTTATATAAATAATTAAAAGACAAAAAAATTAAAACAGACAAGAACCGAATGAAGTGTCTCACGTTAATGTCACTCAAAAGTAAAGTTACATACTTTAACATAACCTGTACCCCGTGTAAGCTTAAACAGACCGGTCTCCACAAACAGCACCCGTTCACGAGTATGACGTGTATCAGTATTGCGATACAACGAGGAAATGTGCAATGCCTCAAGGGCCCATTTTAAATTTAAGCTAGCTATAGTAATCCTCTGTATATATCCATTATGTAAATAAATGTATTATTACTTCTTTTCTCGTGCCGAGGTTTCCCTAAACAGGAGCATTCCACGGGCTGTCCCGTACGGACGCATTTTATTTCCTGTGTTGTGCCTTTTTTCGGCGTTTAAAGCAGGCGATTATTTATCTGTGCATATTTTTGACCATTGGTCACCGAAAAGGAAACTCTTGTACCTGCACATTTTTAGAAAATTCGCGTTTGAACAGGACAATGGTAGAAAAATTCATGGAATGCTCCTAAAGTGGATGCGCAGAACGCAGCGGAGCTGACAGCCTTGGTATTACCTATTATGGCTCTTCTACACGATGGCCCAGCGTAGGCCAGTCCAAGGGACGCATTTATGCGTTAGAGGGACCAAGTGATATTGCTATCTCATTCCACCGCATAGCTGCGTGCCTTAGACTGGCCTGCGCTGGGCCATCGCGTAGAGGAGCCCTTAAGCATGAGAGTATGGTTTATGGTTTAAGAATTTATTTCTCCAAAAGAATATTACAATTCACTTACATAGAGAAATACAAACAATCATAATATACATTATTTACATAGTGCACGAATAGCATAAAATATATTCTAAAACAAAACAACTTATTTATTTTTGTACGAAAAAAGGGGGTACATAGTGTGAATCTGCAACTGGTAAGCCAAGTACAGTACAGTGAGATTGTCATCGCGCGAGCGCGGGCGGACCGGGTTGTCGCGCAGACCAGCGTAATGTGACCGAGACATTAATAAAGAGAGCGCGCCAGAGATACGCGTTTATACTGGTTGGTCTGAGCGGTCAACACGAGAGTATTATTCAAAATTTATGGCAAAAAATCGAAAGTGTACTTTAGCCATCATCTAAGCCCAGCCATTAATATAATTGCTGAAGGATATGTCCTTGTGGCTACAACTGCTGCCTACCTGCTGGCCTTGAGGACGTTTGGATTTTAGTACCTACTTTATTGATTATACCTATTTTATTAAATATTTATAGCGTAAACTTTGCATATTATATGTTCACATAGTATAGCAAAGATAATTGAGTATAAATAATAATAAAATAAAATAAAAATTATTTATTTTCAGATTCCTCCGATCCATAGATTGTTAGTTACAAGACACTTATAAAACTACATTAGTAAACTATCTTATATTACAGGTTTCATACAAATATCTATTTCTTAGGTCGTATGATATGGAGTTCGGTATAACGGCGGAGAATATCCGAATCCCACCTCTCTGCTATCATTCTCAGGATGCTGTTTGCGCTCCCCCTCATCCGCCTCACCACAGATGCCGTCTTCTTCCTCACTATAGCATAAAAGTCCTCTACAGCGGCATCGGCAAACATTCCAGAGGCGCTACAGAATCGAGGAAGCCCAAACAGCATTCTGAAAATGTTATTATATTGGATACGCAGGGTATTATAAGTCTTCAGCCTGAAACTGGCCCACAGGCCACACGTGTAAAAACTTTGACAGTAAGCTTTGAATAAAGTCAGCTTCACTTGGGCACTACAGCGTGCGAACCTGTGTGCCAGCATCCCACCTCGGACCGACAACGCTCTGCGCTCCCTCTCGATATCAAGATCGTCTTTCAGGTCCTCGGTCACAATATGCCCTAGGTATTTGAAATGTGTGACACGATTCAAAGGATATCCGTTCAACATTATTTTGGGCGTGTAGGCTGGACACTTTAATTTACCCCTAAAAATCATGAACTCGCTTTTGGCAGCGTTGTATTTCAAACCGTGCTGCTGCGCATAAGTCTCACATGTTTCAATTTGCTTTTTTAGCCCTGATACTGATGGGCTCAACAGCACCATATCGTCCGCATAACTTATATTATTTACACAAACGTTATCAATTCTACAGCCGGCATGAATGCTGCTGAGCCCCTCAATCAGTTCATTTATATACATACTAAATAATCTAGGCGAGGTTAGCCCCCCTTGCCTTACCCCACACTTTAGCACATATGGATCTGAATATTCTTTAGCCCATTTTACCACGTTTATCTGCTTACTATACCAGTGCGACATGATTCCCGTCACAGGCGGATTTATGCCTGTCTCTTTCAATTTTGACCACAGTATATCATACGACACGGTATCGAAAGCCTTAGAAATATCTAAAAAACAGGCATAAACAGGCGTATTTCTCTTAACATAATAGCTTGCTGTATGTTTTAAGGCTAATATTGCATTTTCCGTAGACAGTCCTTCACGAAAACCGAATTGCGCATCATGTAATTTAACGTGTTGGTTTAAACAACTATCAAGAAACCTATCTAGTACCTTGGCGGTGACTGTAGCCAAAGAAATCGGCCTATAGTTACTTTTATCCGCAAGATCTCCTGTAGAGTTTTTAACAAGGGGAATGACCACAGTTTTCATCAAATCAGGAGGTAAATATGTGTGTCTCAAGCATAGCGTGAACAGCATAGATAATAATCTTCCAATGTGCGAACCCGCGTGTTGAAGGTGTTCAATGCTGAGCCCGTCGTGCCCCGGAGACTTACCTCTTTTCATATTAGCTATAGCTAGTCTAACGTCTTTAGCGGAGACTACAATAGGCGTATCTCTCATATTGGACTCAGCATTGAACCCCTTACATACGGGTTGAAAAGGGGGCTCCACCTTAAAATAATCCCTGAACAAGTTAGCAACATCTTTGGGTTCACTAACGCCATCTACACTAGCCGACAGACTTGGTTTACAATTTAACTTTTTGGTACTTTTCCAGAATTTATTAAACTGTTTAGTCGCGTGTTGTGTTGCTAAAATGTCAAATTTAATCTGCTCCTGATTGTTTTGACAGAACTTAAGCCTAGATTTAAAAAAATTACGACTAGTGCACATCTTTTCATAAATGGGACCACTCCTGGGTTTCCCATGTAATACATATGTCAAAAAATCTAACCTAGCTTGCTTGTGACTGTTGGATACATGTTTATATAGAGGCGTATTGTCAAAGTAAATTTTGTAGTCTAAACTAAAGTTACTGCCATCTTTCGACACCGGACTAAAACTCTTAGAATAACATAGGCTATTTCACCCATGTTGTTTCACTGATATCTATTAAATACGAGTATCAAACGGTGTCGCCATCTACTCGAGTAATGCCAAAGGTATATCGCCATTTCTAGAATTTTCGAGCGCGTTTTTTTCTTAGATTTTATTTATCTTACATAATACATTTCATGGCCTTTGTCTTGTCATGGGTTTGACGTATATCGTCTGTCATTTAACTAGTTCTATTATTCATAGAGCGACATTATTCTCATTTTATCGCGTCGCTAACAAGTTTCCAGCGGCACAATGGCTATCAGCTCTATTCTAACGCCGCCATAATAGACAAATACATAATGGACAAATGTATTCTAATTGAGACACACAAAGCCATTGCCCGTTAAGAGGAAACATTAATAGTCATTTTTCCATATAAACGTTCTCGACATTTTTCTCTATGGATTTTGGACCTAGATAAATATTTTTTTTAATGTTAGTTTGATATTACCGGTACCTGTGTCTGCACGTTTTGATTTTTTCGTAAGTAACTAGGTTACTTCAAACAGCGTTAAAAACGGCCAAAAAATGCGCCGTTAACAAAACGGCTGGGATAAAAAATCGGCAACAATAAACGCAAAAATATATAATAAATAAACGGTCAGACACAGATAATATATTTCTCATTCTGTACCCCTAGTGTAAATATTTTCGACAGCGAAACGTGACGTACGCGTTTGCGTTAAGTGTCATTTTGTATGAGATTTTTGACTTTCCAAAACGTCCCGCTTGGCGCGCTGTTCAAAAACCCATACAAAATGAGACTTAACGCAAACGCGTACGTCACGTTTCGCTATCGACTAAATTTACACTAGGGGTACTGTTCCCAAAATTTTGTTCGAATTGGTTAAAAGTTTTGTGGAGGAAAATGGCAAGAATGAAACCTCGTATCTGAGATTTATACATAGGATTTTTGGCCTAAGCTGCAGTTGTCCTTATCGCACTAATTTTAGGAGCCGCTCCCGTCACCGCGAAGGAGATATTTACCTAAAAATCATATATCTGAGAATGAGTTTCTAATCAAATACAATGAACTGAAATAGATGCCAAGTCATTTAAGATTTTTCTTTAGTATATAACATCAATTTCAATTTATATTTTATATATAGTAGTGTAAACATTTGAAAGTACAAATGAAAACTGATTTATAAAACAACAAAAACAATTAGATTTTTGAAGTTATTACTTGAGACGTCGCAATGACTTTTTATGTAAGTTTTTAATACCCATAATATCAAAGACAAACTAACCCTAAGCATAAGAACCCTTCTCTGTAAAAAGCCACATTTTGTATGAGATTTTTGACTTTCCAAAACGTCCCGCTTGGCGCGCTGTTCAAAAACCCATACAAAATGAGACTTAACGCAAACGCGTACGTCACGTTTCGCTATCGACTAAATTTACACTAGGGGTACTGTTCCCAAAATTTTGTTCGAATTGGTTAAAAGTTTTGTGGAGGAAAATGGCAAGAATGAAACCTCGTATCTGAGATTTATACATAGGATTTTTGGCCTAAGCTGCAGTTGTCCTTATCGCACTAATTTTAGGAGCCGCTCCCGTCACCGCGAAGGAGATATTTACCTAAAAATCATATATCTGAGAATGAGTTTCTAATCAAATACAATGAACTGAAATAGATGCCAAGTCATTTAAGATTTTTCTTTAGTATATAACATCAATTTCAATTTATATTTTATATATAGTAGTGTAAACATTTGAAAGTACAAATGAAAACTGATTTATAAAACAACAAAAACAATTAGATTTTTGAAGTTATTACTTGAGACGTCGCAATGACTTTTTATGTAAGTTTTTAATACCCATAATATCAAAGACAAACTAACCCTAAGCATAAGAACCCTTCTCTGTAAAAAGCCACATATTTTTTTACTTTAGACAACATGACTTTTACTCAGAATTAAGTTTAATGCCCACGGCTATTTTCTGCTACAGCACTGCACCGCTCCCCGTAGGTAGCGCGTCCTCACTTACTGGAATCTATATAATGGCCGCACAGTGCGGTTCGAGGTATTTCCTTCCGCGAACGTTTCAGCTGTGGAATGAACCCCCTGCTGAACTGTCAAGGGATTACAGAATGGGAATGTTTAAAAAAGGAATGTATCTATGTAGTAGCCACTTACCAAGAGAGAGAACAAAAAACATGCAATTTTTGGGAAGGATCACATATTTTTTCTTCTCTTCATCTTCAGCGATTACTTTTATTATTTAAAACACGAAATAATTAAAATTCAAAAACATGATATCTGCGGTTCCGAGCACGTACACTCATCTCGCTCACGCTTGCGCTCAGTGAGAGGGAGAGAAGAACACGAAGCTACTGGGTCTTCAAATAAAATCGCCACACACGTTACACATACTTCTAGTTTGCTCTACTCGAAATAGCTCCACATGATATATCTAGTTATCTTCGATCAACACCGGGAAGGGATACGACATTCGTACTATTTCTCCTCTGCCGAAGCATAAGTACAGTCAGCATCAATAGAATCGGATGAAATAACGCGCCAAAAATATCTGACATCCCAGATAACTTTTCCAAATATAGATAAATTTCAGAAATTCACGTTCAAAAGTATATCTTTTACAGTGTTATTTAAAGACAACACTTTTTGTTAAGCTGTTACAGAATGGTAGATACTTATTAAGCGTTATTTGATCCGCTACTTTTGATGCTGACTGTACAACTTTACCTATGGGGCGGTGCATGTGACTCGTCCGTACACAAAAAGAGATTGAGGTGTGCAAGATTTGTCTTTGACGTGTGTCATTTTCTATGTTATTGTTAAGATATCAGAGAATGTATAGATAAAGTTCGATTCGTAACTTTTGATGCTGTAACAAGAGCGGCCATCTTTTCCAGATAAAAGAAAAAAAACTGTTTTGCATGTTTACTGTTCCGCAGAAAACTAGTTTTACCTTAAACCTTAAGCTTACGAACTCTTTATCTGAGGCAAAAGAAAAGTTGAAAAAAAACTTTAATAACTGAAAGCGTGGAGCGGAAATTACTAACCATAAACCATTTCGAGGAACTACAAGAAAACCAGAACAAGGAAAATATTCCGGCTAGTAGGTATTATACGTGGGCAATACTGAAATTTCCTAGACTGCGGCACTTAGAGATGACGCAGTGAAAAGTGTAATTTTTGGTTTAATTTATTTGAGTGTGATGTGTATTTTGGGAATGCTGGCAGTTTGAAAATTGTGTGGCGAGCGTATTCATAATTTTAAATCGATAATTTTTTCATGCTACAATTTATACTAATTATAATGTGCCCTCAGTCCATCCTATGAAGAAGCCCAGTTCTCGTGCGACTGTTTGAGGTAGGTTTTTTTTAAATTGAGTTGCTTTTATATAAATCTTACAGATAACAATCTAGAAGGAAGTCTTTCAACAGCGACTATCCAAACTAAATATAAAATATACTAATAAGTTAATAAAATTTGATATAATAAGTTACTGAAAAGTCGCATATCAGCAGCTTCAAACAACCTTAGGTATCCAAATGAGTTAAATATAAAAATCCTACATGCACGCGTATACGTCATGAATGAATAAAAAAAACGCGAATCTAAATTTGGGGCAAAATCACTACGGAGTGGGAGCTCGAAAACTCGAATCGGGGATCTGGCAGACCCTGCCGGCGGTGGCAGGATGAACTGAAATCCTTCTCGAAGGAGTGGCCAGACACAGCACTGGACAGAGATCAGTGGAGAAATTGGAGGAGGCCTTTGCTCAGCAGTGGGCCAGGACAGGCTCCAAATAATATTAATTAGGTTTCCTCACGATGGAATGAATATCTGGATGAAATTATATCGTTTCCTAAAATAATAAATATTGTAGTATAACGTCACAAACGGGTAATAATACTAGGAGACAACTTTTTTGTCACGTAGAACCTGCACTGCGTCCGAATGTTATCTGAATTGCAAACTACATCTACGGCAAGTTACGTTCAGATTTTGAGGATTATATTATATTCATCAAAAGCTTCTAGATCTATCTTTGAAGTTGAGAGTAACTGTTTAACTTTAAGTATTTTTAGTTTAATGCTTTAAAGTAAAAAGTTTTAATGTATAAGTCCTGAAAGTTATAGTTATCTAGAAGAAGATTTTGACGCTCTGTAGAATCGGTTTATAAGTGTTTTCTTAACTTCTTTTGTTAAAAAAGATATAAAAGATAAGTATTTGTCTGAAAATAAAAGTAAGGAAATTATTAGTTACTATTTTCGAAGGAATTTAATGGAAGCAATAAGAATAAAAGTATTTACTCGTATGTATTTGGGACATTAAAACTCAATCAGCCAAGGGTATTTAAAGTATACATGAATACTTAAACATAACACTGAAAAACAATGAAAACGGCTTGCGTTCTCTCGAAATTTGTATGAATATAATAAAATAATAATATTCATATATTTATTCAAACAACAAGATCCACTAAATATTTTTTAGTATTATTAAAAACTAAAACCTAAATACTATGTTAATATTCGAAAACAACGAATGACAACGTAATTTTTATTAAATGTTCGATTGAGCACTCATTCCTTATAGCGATAGTAATCAGGAGGCTGTTCGGGATAGTGAACCGTTTTTAATGTTTTTGAGTGTAACACTAATGACGATGTCTACTTACAATAAAATAAAATGAAGGATGTAATAAAAATAGAACATTCCTTCCATAGCGTGACAAAAACACAAACGATAATGGTGCCTTTATTTGATACGTAATAGTAGGTAATTATTTGGCTTCTTTCATAATTAACCAGTGCCTATATCTGTCAGCATTAATGATGACTTACAATAGAATGGTCCCAATCCAGGTCGAGGCGTCTGACACTTTTCTATGACGGGTGATTGGCTACAGAAAACGAAGTCTCGGAAGCCTGGGCCTGCAGCCGGACCATTCTAGCGTGAATCATCCTTTAGGCTTCTGACCACTGATTATTTTTCTGATAGATTTTTTTTGGGTCTGATAGTGTCAAAGATTAGGCTCAAGGGCTAAATATTAGTTTATGCATCTCTATTCAAATGTGTAGTTGCAATGACTAGGTACGTTTCTACTGCGAAAAATATTTCTTATAGATGGAATCTTTTTTTTCAGTCGGTCCCTCAATACTGAGGATCGTGACATCATGTCCTTCTGTTGAAGGCCAGGTTTCTGCACAGGGTTCTGTTCTTCACCAAGTGCATGGCCTATTGCAGGTTTATAGAATAGAATAGAGAGCGTTTATTCATGGCAAAATAAAACATAACATTACATATAAGCCACGAAATGAAATGGTCCCGACTCAGCATGGTGCTAGCCTGGCTGGGCTAGTTGCTAGTTTTAATTGCATAGGTGCAGTAATTTGAGCACACCATCTAGTAGGAGGAGGACTCTGAGATCTCGTGCATTCAGCTTTGCCCGTCATTATTCTCTACATCACTTTTTCCAGGCTATCTGGGAAGCGACGTGTGAGGTGTTCGAAGTAAATAAATATAAATATTATAGGACATTATTACACAAATTGACCAAGTCCCACAGTAAGCTCAATAAGGCTTGTGTTGAGGGTACTTAGACAACGATATATATAATATATAAATATTTATAAATACTTAAATACATAGAAAACACCCATGACTAAGGAATAAATATCCATGCTCATCACACGAATAAATGCCCTTACCAGGATTTGAACCCGGGACCATCGGCTTCGCAGGCAGGGTCACTACCCACTGGGCCAAACTGGTAGTATGTAAGCATTTGGTCCTTGCATATCATTGACAACCAGCGTTTTATGCGTAGCTCCTCCAGTATGGACTAATTGGTACGCATTGCCGTCCACGGTACCCGTAAAAGCCAGCGCCGACACCACATCTCAAACGCGTTCATACGCTTGGTACCTAGTTAGAATAGTTTATTTCTCTTTCTTTTCTTGCCACCTCATTATGTTGTGCAAAATATTATACTTTTGATGGTTTATTTGTTAATATTTATACCTGAAAGTTTGTGTTTGGATATTTGTATGTTCTTTAGTCATGTATAGACTACTAAACGGTTTAAGATAAAATTTGGCGCACAGGCTATAATAGATATGTGATACTGTATTTCATAATTAATCTCTTAAGAGATTGAAATGGGGTTTTAAAAGGGGAATGGGGGCAGTTTTACGACTATCTATAATGGCGCTGTAAAAGCGTATTTAAAAATGTGACGTTATCTATGAAGTTATAAACGATACTCCGATACAAATACAACGCTGCGCGACGCAGTGCGCGGTAAGCGCCATCGACAATAAGGTCCCTTTTCATAGATAATACCACAAGTATCTAACACTGACCTTATGTCAATCAATATTGAAATCTTCATATTTCAATGCACATCAGTAGCATAGGAAACAGCCTTGACCTGGAATCTAAATCAATTGTGGATTCGTTAAGGGTCGCTGATACGTCCGATAACTTCCAAAAGCAGGCACGCAAAGGTCGGATACGTCCTACTCCTTAAAGTCATATGTGCTAACACTTTTAACCATTGATAGATTTTATTGCTTTGCATTAAGGTTAAAAATAGGCAGGTAATTGTGTCAGTACAAACATGCTATGCCTATTTGGAAGTTGTAGTAAGTCGTTAATATGTAATGGATTCATGCATCCGTAGATAAAACCTTGAATATTTGTTACAGTTATTCAGAGTGTATCTAATCAAATTGGTGGATGATGGAATCCTAGTTGTGTTTTAGCGAAACTACGTCCTTAGTATTCATGCTGGTATCAGATACTTTACAGATACCTACTTTTAGATTCACGTTTGTCAATATAGGTTCTCTCGTATCTTTGCGTTATGTCTTCTTTGTCCTACCCTTATCCCAGTGTATCTGGTGTCGGGTCTTCCCGTACATTTGCGCCAAAGAATTCTATTTCGGGTTGTCTGTGGGTTAATGTTTTGCTTCTGGATCTCTTTGCACGTTAAATCACCATGTGGAAGGTGTGTCTTTGCTTTATGCCAAAAAAGAATATCAAATCTCACATTCGATCTATCGGGCTCAGTTGTCCTCACCTCGTATATTTACCGGACAATTGATTCTGATTATAAGTTTACAATTGCTTACAATACATTTATTCGCACTGGGACCATTAGTGGTAATCGGGCGAGTTTAACGACTGGACATTGAATAGCCAAGTTTAGGCGTAACCGTAGATAACGATCGACCACTTTGAAGGTTAGAGAAGTTTGTAATATTAATTATTAGGTATACAATAGTACATTGTGCAACGAGGGGGGCAAGTGAAGTGTTGCAATACTCGTGTTTGCAATATTCTTACCCCGGAGTTACATACAATGTTTTTCACTACACTTGCGAAGAAAAAACTAAATTTTAAGTGAAATAATTCTTGAATACGGTGATATTTCAAACATTCGTCCGCCATATTGTCATTTGTTTACAGATTGGGCATCGAAGGCACAGACGTATCCGGTATTTAGCCACAATATTTTTTTTTTATAAAATTTCAAACGGCTATTAAATTAATCAAATTGAATATTGTTTTACATAAATAATACAAATAAATTACAAACCCCATGAATCTAATTTCAACGCCAAATGGTACAAAAAGGTACTCTCCACCGAGGCTCTTATATTCAATAGACTATTCTATCGATATCAATTTGCACATCACTAAGCTCGCAAAATTCAACGGTTTGACGTCTAAATTATATGACACGAATGTTTATGAATACTAAAGCAAAGTAATACGTGATGTACTGTCATTTCACGTTTTACAGCCAGAATTTATGACAGTTCATGGCGGATTAACAGCGATGACATGACGTAAAATGTTGATGTTTTGTTGAATTTAGAATTTGGTGACAATTTTTGTTTTTGTTGGCAATGGATCACTTTTGTCTTAGAAGGTTTTACAACTGGAGACGCCTAGTTTGTAATTTTTTGTACAAAACAGTTTGCCGATTTTTGCGGGGGAGAGGCACGTCAAATATATGTTAGATAAACAATAAGTCAGTCCACACATTGAAGGTTAGATATACATAGAATGCATATTTGAATCAAAGTGCCAAGCTTCTGAAGTTCTGACTGTCTCACAATCAATTTGTTGATTTGGTTTGGCCATGCTTTGATTACTCGCGCACGGTGTCAGTGGGGCGAGGTCAGTTTTTTTTTATCTATCTGTTATCTGAAAGGTTAGTTCAATTATTTGAACTAACCTACCTATCGTCAAGGAAAACTTAACTTTAGAAAATTTTTAGTCCCCGTTATGAATGTCTTTATACACGCTGTTTTTAAAGTTCAAGTTCAAGGGTGTATTCCTGAGCTTAAATTAATCGTAAGTAACTGTCTTAAAGAAACCCAGTGCCGGATTAACCCTTAAGCAAAATAAGCACTTGCTTAGGGCACCACGTCTAGGGGGGGCACCAAAATCGGAGGAAAAAAAAACGTGCAGGCTGCATCAGCATCGTAGTGTAGTGGAGTATGTATACAAAACTTTATGATACGTGTGCAAGTACCCATCTAATAACGAAGGGTCGTAAAAGTAAGAGAGTGAGGACACATAAGCACGTCTCCAACGTAGGCCCTTGCTTTGACCTTACGCGGAGGCCCCCAAAGCTCATGGCCAAAAAATCTTACCATGCCCAGCCGATTTTTTCGACGTAGATTACCGATATTGTAGCGATCTCTGCTCTCTTGCGCGCCAGATTTGTCAGCTAGGCAGAGTTGCTGCAGAGCCGCGATCCTACGATCTAATTGTCAAAATAAAGGGCCCCGCGAATTCCAAAAACCCGCATCTTAATTCGTGCTTTCGAGTTAAGCCAAAGGCAGAGTAGTAGGAGAACCGTGATATGTTGATTTTGAAGCCACTATTTTGCAGTTCGGCGTTAGGTCTTATGCGACGCTAGGCTAGTAGGCCTTCTACTTTTTGCAAATGTCGATCTTCTGCCTTATTTTCACTTGCCCATGGGTCCAAATCCAAGCTTTCCTCTCTCGCAGCTGGGCCTTCTGCTTTGCTCACACTTCGCCACTGGTTGTATTGTATGATAAAGCTCCGGATGTCCAGCCATTCCCACCTCGCCATTGGTCAATTCCAAGCTTTGCTTTCTTCCAGCCCGACCTTTGGCGTCATTTGCACGCGCCAATCGAACGCTCCGTGTCAATCTCATGAAAAGCTAAACCTTAGACTTTGCCTTTAAAAACACTGATTTAAACTTTCACGACTTAGGCCAATCAAATTAGATAAACATAGCGTTTTGAGGAATGAATTCCCAGCAAGCTGGAAATCGTTTTAATACTTTCATTTGGTCCTAAATGCGTGTAATCCGAGTTTGCTCCATCCCAGGAGGTGTGCGTACATTTTGATTTCAAAAATGTGTTCAAGAACGACTTGTTGTTATTGCTCAGAGATCCTTAGGAGATATTTTTTTCCTTGGATTGCCAAACCACTCCATATAGAAGGAACCTACCATTAATTACAATGGCCCTACCATAGGTTTGGTGGATCAGACACTGATGACACTGCAGAAGGCGTTTTCAGATTATTAACATGATTTTACCAAAAATAAGGAAATTAAAAACGGCGGCCAATTTTTAACAATTCTGACTATGAATATACATTCAGGTAACTTTCGGATCATGATTAGAACTAAGTAACTTCCCGTCGGACGTACCGTTTTCGATCTACAAGCAAAAAACTAAATCTACTTCCTTGCGTTGTCCCGGCATTTTGCCACGGCTCAGGGGAGCCTGGGGTCCGCTTGACAACTAATCCCAAGATTTAGCGTAGGCACTAGTTTTTAGTAAGCAAAAAACTAAAAAAGAGGAAAAAATTATGCACACCTCTTGGGATGGAGCAAACTCGGATTACACGCATTTATAGGAACAAATTAAGGTATTCAAACAAATTCCAGCTTGATGGGAATTAATTCTTCGAAAAAATCTAATTTGATACATTATTTGTGACACAGTATTATTTAAGAAAACGGGAATTAATCGCGTTCAGTTAAGTTCTAAAATTACCTTCAACATCAAGATGATGATGTTGACTTTACTCAGTCTTCTCCGAGACTATAGGGACAACGACATCCTTGAAAAGTCGGGTCAGAGGTAATTTGAAATCTTACGCGATTAAGTCCCGTTTTCTTAATCAATAATTTGCTATTTAAGACTCTTGTGGCCATCTTGTCAGAGCTTAGCCTCACATGAATAAACTTAGCAGGAAAGCTCTAAAGGTTGCAAAACCCTGTGCGGAGCATGGCCTACGTCCTACACGTCTTCGCTTACAATTAGACATTGGTTGGCTTGGCTCTACCTCCGGCCTTTTGCGAAGCACGGTCTTTGGATTTGCTTACACTTGACCATTTTTTTATTCCAAAGTCTGCTCTAATTATAATCAAAATACACTGTTCAAAGCTTTCGGGTTACTCTTAGGCAGGTGTATAAGTCATGTTCCGAGTAGGTACCTTGTGAACCAAAGCAGGTTTTAATCGCATAGTAAAGCACACAGTGATAGATATAGGTACTCGTAATTTCGGTCATTTCGTTTAGGCCAGCTATTCAGTCCATTCAGTCATTTCAGCAGTATTCAGTCATTTATTGCCTTCATAGGTACATATTAAGGTGATACATAAGAATATCGCGACTGCAGGAGCATTAACTACTATTGCAACAGTACTGCTGCTGCAGCATTGTCAATTTCCGTGATAAAATGATGTGACGGATTAAAAATTCTATTCTCAGCAGTAATGCGGCAATAAACGTCAGTTAATTCATCAAGAAAATTCCATGTAATCTTGATGAGGGGGCACCACGGTCTAGAAATGCTTAGGGCATCAAAATATCTTAATCCGGCACTGAAGAAACCGGTATTCTAAATAACTCCATTTTGAAGATAATTAATGTTTTATTTATATTCGATAAGGGTCCTACGAGCGTGTACACTTGACCTTGACTTAAAGGTTGTTTACTTATAGATTAGTGTTTAGTATGGTTTTTATACATTTGCTGCTATACACAATACTATATCGGACGATCGATATTCGAAATGTCATTGATACTTAATAATTTTCAATTGTTTGGTGGATTTAAATATACCTAATGTTCGTTTTACAACAACGCTATGATATACTTTTTACGAATAATAATAATAATAACTAGGTTAGGTTTTTTATAATATGTTTACATGTATTTTGTATAATTTTTTGTATTTTACTTTTATATGACGACCGGTCTGGCCTAGTAGGTAGTGACCCTGCCTATGAAGCTGATGGTCCCGGGTTCAAATCCTGGTAAGAGCATATATTTGTGTGATGAACACGGATATTTGTTTCTGAGTCATGGGTGTTTATATGTATTTAAGTATTTATAATTATAATATATTATATATATCGTTGTCTAGGTACCTACAACACAAGCCTTATTGAGCTTACTGTGGGGCTTAGTCAATTTGTGTAATAATGTCCTATAATATTTATTTATTTATTTATTTATATCCATATTATAAAATCCTAGCCTAATATGAATGAAAGAAAAACAAAGATAGTAACTATGCCATTCCAATTCCTTAAATGTACTTAGTCATTCCGAAGTTAACGGAATTTAAAAAGACACCGTGTACTTTATAAACATTTTTGTACTTTTCGATTTTGTTTTTTTTTTCAATAAGCAGGTCTCGTATTCGAATTGACAAAAGCGGGGCCGGTTTTATGATGTTGCGAGAAATTAACAACGAACCTATTAATGCTTTTATATCTCAATCTATTACCATTCTTTTCCAATCTAACTATACTTATAGTTTAAGTACAAAACCAGACATATCGGGTAGTAGTAGATATGAAAAAGCTGCTTTAATGTCCCCAAAGACAAAACTTCGTTTTTTTTTTTAAGATAATGTCTTTAATATTTTGTATTTCAAACCAACGGGAACAATGCAGGTGTAAAGTCAAGGTATTAAATATCGGCACGGACAAAGTGCTAAAAATATGTATGCGCTCCCTTATTCCCCATACATACCTAAAGGTAGTGTGTACATATTTTTGGCGCTTTGTCCGTATCGATATTTAATACCTTGACTTTGATTTAATACTTCAGTTTGATATTATATGCACGTATTATCTATCCTGAAACAACAAGCAGTTATATCCTTTCATAGTTATTGTAGGTTTAAGGTAGCTTTTTAAAAAGGCAGACTACGGCTACTTCCACTCCATCCTGATCTACGGTGCCGACATGTGGGGAACAACGGCTGATCGTGATAATGTGTTTAAGATCCAAAAGCGCGCTGTTCGAATAATTGCTAGCAAACCTCATGATCATCCCGCTCAGAGCCTATTAAAAGAGCTGAGAATACTCTACGAGTATCTGGCGTCTTCATTCTTGAAGCCTGACAATATATTTCGTTAGTACTTCTACTTAAACTAAAACAAATCGGTTTGTAACAACAAAGTTTGTCTTAAGATATTGATAAAAAAATATATACTTCATTACATAAGTTTAGTTATTTTTCATCACACTTGCTCGAAGAAGATCTTATTTCATGCAGGTGTACTGAAGGACAAAGGCCAACGCTGCACGCGGGCTCCCCCGGAACTTATGGATTGTGAAAAAAAAAGTTTTTTCTTCGCAAGTGTGATGAAAAACATTGTGTGTAACTCCGGGGGTAAGAATATTGCAAATTCGGGTCTTCAATTGCCTCCAGCCTGCGGCTGTCGGGACAAAAATTTCATTTACCCCCGTATCCAAATTTTCACTTACCCCCCCTCGTTGCACAATGTATTATTTAGAATCGGAAACCACCTCGCCACTTAAGCCGTCTGGGCTAAACAGCAGAATCAAGATGAACCGACTATAAAGCTCTTGGTGAATAGTCCAGAGTCCAGTCATTAGATAAAGTGCCCCATCAAATATTCAATCGATCGATAGTAGTACGATAGTGGATTCTTGTTTATCATTTCTGGTCTATTCTGTTTATCTAACGACCAATGAGAGTAATTGGGTTTGTCGATAGAGAAACATCGATACAATATTTATTATCGTACACATGGTGCTACCTTATTTACCTATTTCGAAAATTTAAAGGGCCATGTGTACTGTAATAGTACATTACGATACAAGTGCGAAAAATAGGAAATTCGAATCGAGTGGTGACAAATTAAAACAAGACCGAAGGGAGTGTTTTAAATAAACACGAGTTGCGAATTTGCTATTCGCATATGTATCGTACACAGTTTTAAGGGGACAGTTTTAACAGACGGACGATATCGGCTTGTCAGTAATTCGCGATTCGCGAATAACTTACCGGCCGATATCGTCCAGCGAACTAGTAATAAGTGGGCCCCTTTACAGTATATATGGCACTTTAAATTTCCTACATAATTACGTAATGTGCTAATTATCGCAATAGTGCGGCAAAGTAGCGCCATATGTACTGTAAAATGTTGTACGATACACGTGCGAATAGACGATTCGCAACTCGGAACGACTTTTCTCCTTTTCGCGTTTGTGTCGATCCGTGGTGCGAGTATTTTTATAGATTATACAATTTACATGACTTTTTAATTAAATTGCCAGATTTATTTTCTTTGGTTACTGGATTGTTCTAGGATACTGCTTGACCCCATAGTTTTAGGAAAAAACGTTACTTAGTTTTCTTTTTAAAAAGATACCTCAAGAGAGCAATCTAGCAACTAATTCAAAGTCTGCACCAATATGCGGTATTTTTAACTCTCAACATTAACTGTTTTACCTACACCGTTATACTAGATGACAAATGGTCTTATGTTTATTAAAGCACTCTTTAATTTCCTCCTAGTTACAAAGACAAATGACAAGAACGTTAATCGTCAAGAAACTTATTATCTTTTCCGACCATAATAACGGGCATTTTAGCTGTTATTCACATTGCTGAAGGAGCTGATCGCCTCAGCAGAATCGCAGGATAAGTGATGTTTTAACTTAATTTGTAGAAATCCAAGTATCGTTCTCAATATATGAAATACTAGCCTGTGAAAAAAGTCCATACCACAAAAATACATACGACGGAGATGAAGATGCTTGTTAGACCGGGTCAGAAATGAGTTCATCCGTGGAAGTTTTAAAGTCAGATTCATTGATGAAAATCTCGCTGAAACTCTTCTTAGGTTTGGACCCGTAATGAGGACACCTGAGAATCATATTAAAAAAAAGGTCCTCAGTATAAACACCGGTCCGAGGAACCATAGAAGTCTCCTTCAAACTTGGATGTCCGTCGTCATTCATTAACTTCAAATGTTCAAATCGATGACACGACCCTGAGCCGAAGTGTATGGCGAAGATTGAAGAGGAGTGTCAACCCCAAATGAAATGGGATGAGGCTAGGCAAAAAGAGAGAGAGATAGAGATTTGCCTGTGACTTGATCCGCGCAGAAACAACGATGAAATATGTATAGACAAAGCTCAAGTTCAAAAACATTTCTGTCCAGTCGTCGGCTCCAAGTTCGCTAAGGTATTTTTGGACAGAAACTGCTTCGGATAGAGAAGCATGGCGGTCTTTGGTGTCGGAGGCCAAGATCCACTTCGGGTCGCTGTCCCACAGTAGTAAGTAAAGTTTTTTTTTTTTTGTTAGAATGGCTTTTGCTGCCAGGGCACTTTGCCAACGTCAAGTTTATTACGGACAAACTTAGGAGTGCACCTATGATTTAGCCCAGAATTTTGAATTTAGAGAATTATATACATAGTAAGTAAAGTTCAAGTTGACTTCAAAAAACAGTCCACACGACTGATACTTATCTGACACGTATCATTGACAATTATTCCTTCTACATTAATGTAGTAATATCCGTTACCGGGATTTGAACCCAGAACCATCGGCTTCATAGGCATGGTCACTCCCCACTAGGCCAGACCGGTTGCAATATACCCACGATCCAAAAATATTTATTTATAAAAAATAAAATAAAATAAGACCCATGTCTAACCCTCTACTTATACTGGTTAGCATATGTTAATGGATTTCATAAAAGGGAATGACAGCGCGGCCATGTTGTTATACAATTGACCAAAATGGCGGATGAATAGCAGTTTTGTCGGTTGATTTATTGAGGTAGCGAAACATTCCTTTTCATCAGTTTTCTATTGACGATTTTGCCCTACTTTGTTAGTGATACAGTTTTGATTAAATCGTGTTATTAGAGGTCGATTCTTATTTTTTATGGTTTTGATACAACCTTGATCGTGTTAAAGATTGATTGATTGAAATAAATTGTTGATTGACTGATTGGCGCGAATCTCACGCACGACGATAATAAATTACAAATATTTTTTTTATTTTTTATTATTTATTTATTATAAGCAGTAGATAAGGAGGAGGTAGTAGGTATTACTATTGTATTTAAAGTGTGCAATATATGTGTTAAAATGGCATAACTTGTATATATGGACTTTAAATCAGGAGGCGTATTCTGGCTTTGTTATGAAAATGATCTGTCAATATAAAAAGTGACGTCTTTGGTTAAAATGTCACTTTTGAGATCATATACATATATGTATAACAAATCTAGTTTAAATTCGTAACCTGGGGGCCGATTTTTGAATTTCGACCACTCGATCTCCTGTATTTTGTTCAATAATATTCGTATCTCCACTACTAGACATTTAAATTCTCCTATTGGAATTGAAAACGAGTGGTCAATACCACTCGATTCCCAATTTCCATCGAATGTATTTAAAAATTTGCATTTCGCCGTTTTCCACAGATTTTCGAGTGACGAAATCGGCTCTTTTTAATATATCTCCTTTAATTAATTTATTTAGGCATTTAAATTCTACTAATAGAATTGAAAACGAGTGGTCATTACCACTAAACTCCCAATTTTCATTTCTCGTATTTTTAAAATATCAATTCGCCATTTTCCGCAGATTTTTGGGTGACGAAATCGAGCACTCGGAATTAAAAAATCGGCCCTGTGTTTTTAAAATAAGGATATATACAATAGGTCTGTATAACGTTCGTGACCGTTAACATTAACATTGTTAAGAGCGCTTATTGCAAATTTTATATCGCATATCATTTCTTTTAACCGTTTTTATGCTACTTTTTCTTTTATTTTATTATAAAGGCATTTTAATACATGACTACTTACTTTGTTGCAGGTATGTTCACACTGTTACCAGAATCACAACCATCGACATAAACAGGTATTTTAAAAACCCTAAAACCTGCAAAAATCCGCTTTTTATACCAACCTGTGCAAACCTTATCACAGGAAGATTCAGAGCAGAAAATTACGGAAGCGTTTTAAAAATATGTTACGAGACAAAATGGTGTTTAATATAAAAAAGGGCTTAAAGACATCTTACTAAACAATTGACTAAGGACTGAATGTAAGAAGAAATACGGTTAAAATTACGGTAAGTTTTCTATCATTGTGTGTTGCCACAAATTTAAAATTGTCTTTATAGTCGCAATGCATAAGCTTTTTTGTTAGCCTTTTAGCCTTTGGTTATGTTTACTAATTTTGTTTTCCCCGAAATTTACCGACAGTAACTTTGAACGATGATAGACGCGTAATTATTTTACCATTGGATTGTTTGTTCAAAGTCAAATTAACTGTCTAATATTTTAAATAACGCAAAAAATTCGGACTTGATGCTATATATGGTACTGTCCTGCTGCTGTTCTTCTCATAAGCGTCTTCCGGCACCCGATATCGGAAAGGCGCTTCCAATAATTTCGGCCATATTGGAGCCTCCCGTCAGCTGCCAGACCGAAAATATTTGTTTGTGTGCGTATGTAAAGCCATAATGTTTGTTATAGTGTGCGTGACAGCTAAAGACGTTGCCCCAAAATCCTAGACCGATATTGGATCAGACAAATTGAAAACGCTCTAAGCCCTATCAATCCCATCAATGATTGAAATTGAACGTAACAAAATAAATTCAACTCTGATCCAATTGTAAATGGTTTAAATTACTTTAAAGTAATTAGTACTATGAGTAGAACCGTGGGCTTTACGTGGTTAAGGGACTGGTGCCGTCAACCCACCTGGAATTGCTGGCTACAAACATTCAATAATATAAATTACTAAATTATGGAATGCTTGTATCCAGCAACTCCAAGTTAGATACTACAGAGTAACAATAGATCATCTTAGTGAAGTGTCAACGCTCAAGGGGCGATTCGAACTAGACTTCAACCGAGACGTTGTTAAAGACTTGGAACTCCATTTTCACCCCCTTAGGTTACTTTCCAAAATTCCTTGTTTAGCAGAGCTTTACGGCTTGACTTCAATGGTTAAATTATCATCAGGTGTTATTAATAAATAAATGATCTAGAAATTGAGGTTTGCGCTCTTCAAATACGTGTCATGGCCTAAACCTTAACCCCCTTATTCATAAACGTGTACTAAAGTTACGATGCCGCTGATCATCGTTTGTCCCTTTCCATCATACCAATACGTCGGAAAGGGACAAACGATGATCAGCGGCATCGTAACTTAAGTACACGTTTATGAATAAGGGGGCAAGAGTTCGCAGCATGCTCGGTTCTCCATACAAACGTAGTTACGCTCTCATTTTAAAACGACTAGCTAGATTGCTCTAAACTTTGTACTTACAATAGGATAAGGTATATGTATACCTGTATTTAGTTTATGGAGCTTCAAAAATACAAATACAGCGAATTTAAGTCTTATATACAAAACTTGTATATGCTTTATTTCGTTTGTTCTATAAACTGGAGCTATATAAACTAATAACAGGTTCTTACTGGTTCTACATAACTTCCGATTTTGTCTTGATTCGGCCTTTTGTTAAGGAAAGAGTCAAAGTCGTCTCGTCATCTCCAACATAATATAAGAATAAAAAAAAACTGGATTACGTAATTTTTCCCGTGTACTTTCTAAAAGTTGGCAGGGATGTCATAAGCAAAGTTGTACTCATAATGCCTTGTTTGCCTCGAGCATCAACTGTTTAAGGGCTTGAGGACTCTAAATCAAAGTTGCATTAAGTTGTTTGCTTTAGTTTCTTTGTTTAAATGTAACAATATCATATTTTTGAATTTCGAATGTCTCTTCAGCTAATTGTACTGTTGTTGAAATGTGAAGTTCGTGACGAGCGACACTCGTGCCTAATAGTGTTTCGAACTTACAACTGGAGATTTTCGCAGTGGAATGTTATTGATGTCTTTCTTGGTAAAATGGATAAATTTTCATTACATGCAAAGGCAATTTTAAATTTCTTTTTTATTTTCGCTACATGCGTGGAACCGCGCTAGTAGTCAGAGACTTAAAAAAACTCGAATAAAAGGTAAATTTAACATTCAAATCATTCTTCCCGTCCCGTTCGACCTTCTTGCCAACCTTCTCTCTTATTTACGTTCCGTTTCGTTATCTCCTTTCGATCAATTCCTACACAATTTTAAAAGTCGAATAGCTCTTCAGCAAATTGTACTGTCGTTGAAATGAGAAGTTCGTGACGAGCGACACTCGTGCCTAATTAATAGTTACTGTCAACACCATTCTGTAAATAGTATTTCGGAGTTATATATTCTGTCTCGTAGTTTATAAGCTTAGAAGTTTGTTTTGTAGTGGTTTGAAGATGTATAAAATTGAACTTGGCTTGGTGTTAAGTCGAAATTTGATTAGCTATACGCACCTATACATGTATACCTATATGTACCTATGATGAGCCAACCCACCGCTGCATTTTTAGTTGCAATAAATAGTCATAAGCGTATGGACCTGTTTTAATTTCTTCTTACACCTTCACTCCAAAATGAACCTTAACGTCTAGAACATATGGTCCATCGACCACGGATATCATTTACGGTGACCTATTTCGCGGAGTGAATTTAATGTAATTTGGAGTTAAATATGGACAAATCAGTGCAAAAAAGTGGACAATAAAGCGGATAATAAAGTGTTAAAGTGAATTAAAGTGAAAAGAACGATATAGATTGGTAACTTTGGGATTTACAACAAAATGTTTCTACAACCGTTATTGTTCGAACTAAATTGAACTGAGTGATTTGGCATGTTTCAAGGGACAGTGGAATAGTGCATTTATACATATACAGCGGCAAAATAAGATAGCAGTGGACATTACGTACTTATATGCAGCGCGAACTTACCTACGTACTTATGCGCTTACCCTACACGGTAAAAAGTGAGTGCCGGGTTGGAACATTCTAGAACTTAGTGATTCGGTATTTAATTTGGTGATATTGTGGCAGTGAAATTACACAATGGAGCAAATAGAAAAACGTATATTACTTCAGAAAGATACTTATGAAAAGATAAAAAAGGCTTATAGCAACTACAAAAAGTCGCCTAAGGAAAGGATAACTATTGGATATGTACAAGGAAGAATGGATACTTTAGATACATATTGGAAGGAGTTTAAGACAGTTCACGAGGAGATACTCTTATCGATTTCAATAGAAGATAGACAATTACTTCCGTACTTCGCCGATGATATGTTCGACCAGTTTGAGGAGTTAGTTTATACATATAAAGGAGAGTTAAAGACGGCGTTATTGAAGCTTAGTTCTGAAATCGCACCTGTAAACACGTCCAACCAAATCACTGTGAGTAACACAAGTACATCCAATAGTGAAGTCCGTTTGCCTAGAATTTCCATACCGACTTTTAATGGGAATTATACAGAGTGGCAATCATTTCACGATCTTTTTGTGGCATTAATTCATAACAACTCGTCATTGGAAAACGTACAGAAATTACACTACCTGAAAAGTAGTCTGACGGGCGATGCTGAAGTATTATTACGGCAGTTCTCAATCACCGGAGAGAATTATACTGAGGCGTGGGCTATTCTGAAAAAGAGATATAATAACAAGAGATATATCGCGAATACCGTTTTTAAGAAGTTTTTTGGACAACGAGCGTTGTCTCAAGAATCGGCTTCTGCGATTAAGCAGCTGTTAGATACTACTGTTGAATGTATGAACGCGCTGAAGAATTTGGGTTTGCCTACCGATCAGTGGGGTGCAATCGTCACGTTTGTCGTCATATCTAAGTTAGATGTCAACAGTCATAAACAGTGGGAAGAGACAATTAGTGAAGATAGTTCTGATGATCTGCCTGGATTTGAAAGATTGAAGCAATTCTTGGAAACGCGGTTTCGCACACTAGAGATGGTAGAACCTGCAAGTAGAAGTTACAAACAACCACCGAGTATTAAACCGAAGTCATTTCATACAACGGCAAGCAACGATGATCTGCAATGCACCTTCTGCAAAGAAAAGCACTACATACATAATTGTAAGCAGTTTAGTAAGCTACCCATTGAAGAGAGATATAGCCACGTTCAAGGCAACAACTTGTGCTATAATTGTCTTATACCGAATCACACCGTGTTTAAATGCAAACAACGCACGACATGTCAAATCTGCAAGAGGAAACACCACTCCTTATTACATAGAGAGAAGGAGCAAATAAGTGAAGATAAACAGGTTACAACTGCAACGAAAGAGGATCCGCCTGCACACACAAACGAAGAAAAGTTTGTCACCAAGGTCACAGCGCATGTGGCAAGCGGAGAACATCCTGGTGAGAATATATGGTTAGCCACAGCACTGGTAGACGTCACATCGAGTTCAGGTCAGTCACACGTCTTCCGTGCTCTCATAGATCCAGGTTCAGAGGTGTCACTAGTAACATCAAGAGTCGTCGATTTATTAGGTTTAAAGAAAAACGAGATCAGCGGCGTCATGTTTGGTGTTGGTGAAGGTAATCGCACATCTCTTAAGCACTTAGTAGATTTACAGATTACGTCTAGATATGATACAAATTTCTCATTTAATGTAAACAATGCATATGTATTGAGGTCTATAACGCGTTGGTTGCCTGAAAGGGAAATTAGAGGCTATAATTGGCCACAGCTTAAGGATTTACATCTGGCTGACCCCACCTTCAACGTACCAGGTAGGATAGATATTTTACTTAGTACGAAAATTTATGCAAAGATAATAGATAGTGGTTTGATTAGGGGGCCAGGTGACGTAATCGCGCAGCACACTCGTCTCGGGTGGATCTTGTCAGGTGATATTGAGGTCAATTCAAACAGGTCTCATTATGTCAGGAGCTTTCACATCACAAGACAGATCAAGGAAGAAGACAATCTACTAAGAAAATTCTGGGAATTGGAAATACAACTTTACACAACCAAGAAAGCTTGGTCTAAGGAGGAAGAAAGTTGTGAAGAAATCTCCAAAAATACAACAGTAAGAGATGAAACAGGTAAGTATGAAGACTATGAAGTACATCTGCCTCTGAAACAAACAAAACAAGAAACAATAAAGGTTTGCGGTGAAACAAAGCAACAAGCAACTAACAAATTCCAACAACTAGAAAGGAAGTTCCAGAGAAATGGAAAACTAAAGGAAGAATTCACGAAAGTCACCAATGAATGTTTGAATTTAGGTCATATGAAGAAGGAAGAGAAGGAAGATGAAAGGGAAGGGATTTACCTAGCCAACCACCCTTTCATTCGTGAGGACAAGGACGCCACAAGGGTACGGGCTGTATACGGTGCGTCGTCGAACGGATACAACGGTCGATCCTTAACTGACAGCATGCTCGTGGGGCCTACCTTGCAACCTGACTTACGCAGCCTCATCATTCGCTGGAGATGTCACAAAATCTGTGTGGTAGGCGATATAGTCAAGATGTATCGTCAAGTAAGAAAGACAAACAACCATACCGATTTACAGCGAATAGTGTGGCAAGACGAAGCTTATGGCAACTTGGAAAGTTATCAGCTGTTAACAGTCACTTCTGGAACCGCCGCGGTACTTTGGTTAGCAGTACGAACGCTACTTCAATTCGCTGATAATGAATCTGAAAGGCATCTTAAAAGCGCGGCAGTTGGTAAGGACTTCGTCTACATGGACGATTTGTTGACTGGCCATGAAGACTTATCTGAAATGAAGGTAATATGCAATGAAGTTAACAAGTTATTAAAGAAAGGTGGCTTTCACGTACAGAAATGTTTAAGCAACTCTGAAGAGTTGTTAAAGTACTTACAAGAGGTTAGTGACAGTAAAGATACAGTGAACAGTCTGGAAATAAAGCAAGATAAGGTAATAAAAATACTTGGACTTACCTGGGACAGGAACGAAGACACCTTTAAAATAACGGTGAACTTACCGGAACTCAGGAATCCTGTAACAAAAAGGTTAGTTTTATCAGATGTGGCCAGTCTCTTCGATCCCTTAGGATGGCTAGCTCCAGTCGTCATAACAGCGAAAGTCATGGTACAGAAATTATGGCTTTGCAACCATGGGTGGGATGAAGAACTGCCCGCTGAATTGGTTAATGAATGGGTTACTTACCGGGATGAGCTGAACGAACTGCAAATGATCGGAGTCCCACGGTGGTTGAAAATCACAACCGGCTGCAAGGATTTACAACTGCATGGGTTCCCTGACGCATCATTCGTTGTCGACGCCGCAGTAGTTTATGCGAGAGTCGTAAGTAGTCCGAAATTAGAACTTTACGCCGCAGCCTTGTTTGCAGAGCTATTGCATGAGCTCTCAAACTTACTGAAGACGAGAGAAGAAGAAGGGAAAACCAAGACAAGTCGAGGAGATTATTTGACAGCAGCTGAAATGGAAAAAATAAAAATGAGATGTATAAGATACTACCAATATATTTTGGTATATGAAGATAAAATTAAGCATCTGAAAAGGAAAGGTGAAATTCAGGCAAAAAGTTCTTTAATCACACTGACCCCATACTTAGATGAATCTGGTCTGTTGAGGGTAGTTGGCGGCCTTTACAGCTCTTCCATAAAAGAACAAGCAAAGCAACATATCAAAAAACTAATGATAAAAGAGGCTTCCGTAAGAACTTTGCACATAGAAATTCTGATTATAATGAATGATATACATTCGAAGCATATGTTGGATTATCTGTTTAAAGGCAACTATCAGACAAGTTACACTCGGCTGCAGAACATGTATTCTGGAAGAGGCTACAGTTTCCGCTTACCACTACTTTACATATAAACCGCACGCTTGTATATCACCATCGTGATCTACATACCTGAGTCCAAAGGGGTAGGCGGTCAGCCTTTAAAATACTTACATCCAATTACAGTTTAAAAGTAAATACCTATTTTAGGTAGCATCCCAATCAGACTTAGGTATAGTCGCGAATACCTAAGTAACTAAGGTTAAACGTTCATTACATAACCGCTTTCCCGTTGCGTATCTCAATACATGTGCATACTTACCTATAAACGTAACTTGTAATCATTGAGATGATTTAAGTGGTTATTTAACAGATAAACCACTCGTTATTATTTCGTCAACATCAAACATCATTCAAAAAGAGACTTTATTATGATAGAATAAGAATTATAATCGAGTGTGTTCATTAGATTGTTTGTGAAATATAAGATGTAACGAGTTTCCATGTTCGTACTTAATCATAAACATTATTTACTAAAAAGTTTGTTTAGCTAACATTAAGTTTTGTATTTAGTAACTAAAACAATCCATACAGTCCATTACAATTGAATCGTGTTAACCGTGTTAGCAAACAAAATGTTATTTTCTAAGATAAAATGAATTTATAGTCGTAAGTACGCAAAAAATGTTATATATTACATGCCCTATGTCAGATCGCTTTTAATATTTGTGATATATTTGCTTATATTATTTTGTTAAATTGCTCAGTTTACATTATTTAGACGCGAAATGAACTAATTAGGAAACATTTACTATTGAAATTATACTTTAATTCTATGAATCTAAGGTTCAAAGCAGTTCATTCATGGTTCATAACATATGTTCATACACCTCTTAAATGTAAACGAGCACTTGGGTGATGGGATTTGTTTACTTCTTTTACATTATTAATTAGTTAGCACACATTTTGTGGGTACCTAGCTTGACTAGTTATGTAGTACGTAATTAGCACCAAGCTAACTTGTTCGTGATATAATAATATTTTCTACGGCCCGACCATAGATCGATATTGTGTTTCCAATGAATAAAATGTACCTACATTTTGTTAGATTAGATAATTACCGCCGATACAGTAGTTTAAATTGTATTGAGTAAGGAACTATAGTTTTTATGACTATTTGGTTTCATAGTTTGCATGCCGACTGTTAGTTGTTAACTTAATCGACTAGATTTTTATGCCCTATGTTTTTTCGGTTAAAGTTTACAATGTACTGGTGTTATTATGCGGGTTTAGGTCAACGAATATTTTCTTACTCATTCTAGAGCTTGGTTTAAAAACTGTTGTTTTTGGTGGGCGATATGTTAAGTCGAAATTTGATTAGCTATACGCACCTATACATGTATACCTATATGTACCTATGATGAGCCAACCCACCGCTGCATTTTTAGTTGCAATAAATAGTCATAAGCGTATGGACCTGTTTTAATTTCTTCTTACACCTTCACTCCAAAATGAACCTTAACGTCTAGAACACTTGGTCTACTATATTAACCTCGTACTAAGTCCCAGCGTACTCAAGCGAGTACAAATTATATTCGAGTTTTGAACTCATATCAAAAGTGCAGAAATTGGCCTGGGTCTGTTCTGTTCTTTTTGTGTCTGGTCAAATCTGTATTACATGTATGTAATACAGAATTTGTATTATGTTATGTATATTATGATTAGGTATATTGTATCTTAAAATGGGGTTGTAGTTGAAAATATACCGGGCACGGGCAAGTGTACCTTTAATACTACAAAATCAAAGGTCCTACAAAATCTTGTGAACTTAATAAGCCTGATATTTACTATTCAATAATTTCTGATATGAAAATAAATTGAATAGGCAGCTCATAAAAGTCGACCTAAGATATTAATTTTATAAATTCCACGAACTAACATAAAGTTTGGAATTGAAATACATTCCAATGAAAGCCTCTAGCTAGTATTTATTTCTAAATAAACTAGCGTATAAAATGTTCGGTATTTAAAATACAGTGAAAGCGCGAAGCCGATTCTTTTCTTAGGCATCGTACATTCGTATTCTTCTTTCACTCTCACTGAGCGAGATGGCTGTGCGTGCCCGGGACTGCGGATGTCATGTTGTTGAATTGAATTTTTTTGTGAGATCTAATTTAAAAAATTAGTCCGATCAAAAATAATATTGCTAATTTTTAGAAGCAATTTTCATATTTTTAGCTTTTGTGCGTAAATTTATAGAATTTTTCAAGGTGTGTTTTAGACCTATGTTGATGATTTATCGGGTGAAAGTCAAAAAATCAAGATTCGAATCAATAAAGTTACAAGAGAAAATCCTCAAGATTGAAGACTATTTTTGTGATCTTAAAAATCTATCTTATTTGATAAATAAATATTATAGGGACATTTTTACACAAATTGACTAGTGCCACGGTAAGCCAAGAAAACTTGACGTGTTGTGGGTACCAGACAACGAATATAATATACAAATACTTAAATACATAGAAATCATCCATGACTCAGGGACAAATATCTGTGCTCATCACACAAATAAATGCCCTTACCAGGATTCGAACCCAGGACCATCGGCTTCGTAGGCAGGGTCACTTACCCACTAGACCAGACTGGCCGTCAACCATTCATAGATAGATAGATAGATAGATTTTATTCGGTATTAATCATACACTGTCACATTAAATACAATTTAGGCACAATTAATTTCAAAATTATTATAAATTAAAATACAATGTCAACTAATTATTCCAATTCACGTAAATATGAATGATAACGATTTTAAAATTCTAATGTATTAGGAAAATAATAAAATATAATTCAAATTAACTATTTACAATTAGGCACAATATAAATAATCACAATTACATTAGAATAAAAACATTTATCAGAATAAACTATAAAAGAACATGTTTGATATGGTAACGGGGATTTGGACGGAATTCATTCATCCAGGAACTTATTTACCGAATAGTAGGCCTTCATTATGCAATAATTCTTAAGTTTAGAAACAAAAGCAGAATCTGGGTCAACGGTTCTGATTGGCTCGGGTATTTTATTATAAATCTTAGCACCCATTACACCAAGAGACTTACCAGTTTTTATAAGCCTATGTGCAGGGACAGCCAGCGCCGGCTTTTTCCTTGCGGAATTTACCTTTGCCACAGGGAACTCATGCGGGTTTCTCCTCACATACTTGCCGACCTCGAAAACATAGAGAGAAGGTACTGTCAATATGCCAAGTTTAATAAAAAGCTGTTTGGCTGGCTCATCCGTTGGAACACCACATATACTCGTACTACCTTCAAGTCAGCCTGCTCCGTTACACCAATCAGCAGGAGTCACTAACGCTGCAGTCTGGAGCCCGATATATTTTTTGTTATGGTTGTCAACTGATTTTGATGATACCGCGAAGATCGCTTACGCGGATCTGATTCGTGCATGCGAAACGAAGTTAAAATCGTTTGTGAAATGCGCACCAATTACCAAGATGATCGTCAAGATGTCTCCGAGGAGTCTTCTTATAAGGCATGTCGCTCGTACTTATTCATCAAAGGCCTTTAGCAACTTGACCAAGGCTCGGAAACCGGTTAAATTTCCAAACTGTTATCATGTACTTGGCGCAAAACCTTTTAATTGCGGTTTCGCTCGAAAAACCGTTATTTTAAACCGGTTTTAAAGAGAACAGTTATTGTCAAATTAACCGGTATAGAGCAATAAAAACTGGTTTTTTACTATGTCGGTTATTATTTTTCGGGCAAGGCCTCGCACTTATTATTGAGCGTGACATGCCTGAGAACATGACTCAAGGTCATATTAAAATAAGATCAAAACCTATTTTTTTAACAGAATTGGCCTCCATGGTTCGATAAGCTTTGGTTCGTGTGTGGGTGTTAATGTGATACATCAACGTAAATAGCTTTGAACTATTGATATTTTATTCCAACGAAATACTACATTTTATAAGATAATTTAAATAGAAAATACACTTTGATTTAAGCTATAAACTTTTATTTGAGAAAGGTATGATATTAAAATATATTTGTGCTTAATTTTGATTGAAGAGTTATGCTGCTAAATCCCGATGTCCTTCTAAAAGGACAAATTCAAATAGTATTTTAAACTATAATGTAATAAAAGAAGGTTCCAAATTAATTCAAGTATTCTCTCTTTGTTTTCTTATAAACAATTTCATCATGAATTATAGTTTGGCAAGCCATTTTCATCAGTAGAAAAAGGAGGAAAATTTAGGGGCTTTTTTAGTAGGGGCGAAGTAATGTCCTCCCATAGATAATGGGTTTGCCAGAGTATTTATCACTCAATTTTGTTCATCGGTACGTCGTCTTAATTTACATTAAGTCTTCTTCCTCGCGTTGTCCCGGCATTTTGCCACGGCTCATGGGAGCCTGGGGTCCGTTTGACAACTAATCCCAAGATTTGGCGTGGGCACTAGTTTTTACGAAAGCGAATGCCATCTGACCTTCCAACCCAGAAGGGTAAACTAGGCCTTGTTGGGACTAGTCCGGTTTCCTCACGATGTTTTCCTTCACCGAAAAGCGACTGGTAAATATCAAATGATATTTCGTACGTAAGTTCCGAAAAACGCATTGGTACGAGCCAGGGTTTGAACCCGCGACCTCCGGATTGCAAGTCGCAAATAACTGAATTTTAAGCGAAATAATTCTTAAATAGGGTGACATATCAAACATACGTCCGCCATTTTAACGGCTGTTATATTAATCAAATTAAATAATTTTATAAACGTCAGTATTTTAAAAGTAAAACTCTTGGTTTGTATGAATAAGTGACATAAAAAAAAGATAAAACTCCCTAGGGACAGGAAGTTATAGCTTTTTTCTTCACGATTCATAACTCCCGCGGGAACAATATAGGCCTTTACCCTTCAGTACACCTGCTTGAAATAAGATCTTTTTCGAGCAAGTGTGATGAAAACATATTAAAATGATTTTCAACAAGTTTAAAAAGGGATCCAAACATGTCAAGCGTTTATTAGACTCAATAATGCGTGAGTGACCTGTTTAATAGTACTGCGTCGGTGCAAGCCTACGGCTCTCCTTATAGTAAGTAGTCTCCGTAGCCTATAGACGCCTGCAACTTCAGAGGTGTTACATGGTCGATGCCAACCCTAAAGGGGCCCACTGATTACCAGTTCGCCGGACGATATCGGCCTGTCAGTTATTCGTAAAAGCTGACAATCACGAATAACTGACAGGCCGATATCGTCCGGCGAACTGGTCCCACTCATTACCAGTTCGCCGGACGATATCGGCTTGTCAGTTATTCGTGATTGTCAGCTTTTACACTCAAATCTCACACGCTGTGTACAAAAAATTTCCTAGAATATAAAATAGTTAATAGTTTCGCTCTCTGTAATAACAGCTTCATAAACAAGAATTTGAATAAGAGAACAGAAGTTACGGAACCCCAATATCTCGGTCATAGGGATTCTATTTACTGGCTTTGGGCCAGAAAGCCTATATCAAGGACCCTCGAACAGGTGGTAAATAGCAAACCATAATCCGTAGGACCGTTTCGGGGAATTTGAGGAGGTATTGTTATGTAATATCGTGACTCGTGAAAACTCGTTTACCGTGTACCTATAGGATGCTTTGGCATCTGTTATTTATGATTACAATAGGTTTAGGGCACATTAAAGATGATAATAAGTACATAGGTACCAAATAGGCTAGATGTCTTAATATTAGGTACTTTCATTTCTCATGGTATGAAATTGGGTCGTTGTTGTTTTAAAAAAAGGTGCAGAAAATTATACGTTTCTGCTCTAGAGCACTATACTTTCTAAGTACGTTTTTGGTATTTTTTTATGATAAGCAATTAATGTTGGTTTTACCGTTTAAAATTTAATATGTTGTCCATAAATAACTATATTTTTACCTAAATTGTAAATTAAAAGTACCCTCAAGATACTCAAGTTGATACTTGCCGTGTTTTTTAAATGCACGTGTATATTACTTTTCTCGTATTCGAAATGAAAATTAGAGTGTTTAATTTGGGTGAAAGGCACAATTTCAGTCTCGGACTATTGCCGCTCTCCCTGCGTTCGAGCGCAAAACTACCTCGACGCAATTAGGTGCGTTTCCAACCCCTGGTTAACAATCTACTATTATCTTTTTTATTGATTATTCCCTCAAATTGTTTTGATTTGTACAAAGTTTTTTTTTGTTTTAGGAACATATTATGACGCAAAACCGGTAATGCAAGTTGTTTTTTTTAATCGATGTATTAGGTGTAGTGAAAGGCCTAAATATATGCCTTTAGATGCTTTATAAAAACCGTTTGAAAATGTATCTAGGCCGAGATTATTATGATAAATATTTTTACAAACAGCACAAAGAAAAAATTACGTAAATTCTGACCGTAAATCTGACTCTCATTTGTCCAGTTTTTTGTACCTTTTTTGATCAATTGTGCCATTTCAAAGGGCGAGGCCGGACCCAAATTATGTGAAAAATGGAGGCTCTCTCGATAGCAAATTACCTTTATTATTGACCTTAACATGACCTCGTCTTTCTACAGAGCACATAACTGGAGTAACATTTATAGGAAAAAACTTTATTCAAAACATATACAGGGTGATTTTTAAGTCCTGAACAGCAACAACAACTCCCGATACAGCTTCCTTAGACTAACGCGAGTTAAGCTAATCACAATTAATTAGCTCCTTAATTAACTACTCACTTTTTAGGGTTCCGTACCCAAAGGGCCAAACGGGAGCCTATTACTGAGACTTTGCTGTCCGTCCGTCCGTCCGTCTGTCACCAGGCTGTATCTCATGAACCGTGATAGTTAGACAATTGAAATTTTCACAGATGATTTATTTCTGTTGCCGCTATAACAACAAATACTAAAAACAGAATAAAATAAGTATTTAAGGGAGGCTCCCATACAACAAACATATTTTTTTTTGCCGGTTTTATAAATAATGGTACGGAACCCTTCGTGGGCGAGTCCAACTCGCACTTGCCCGGTTTTATTTATATCCCTAATTATCAACATTCATGGTCAACCTACTAGTCACGTGACTTAATTGCAATTCGCAGACTTATGAAATTTATCATTGCCAATGTCATTTTTTTAATGTTTTCAGTCATTTACTTCTCAGGGATGCTCTGACGTTAATATTTTTTTAATTAGAACAAAAGACAAAAAAAATAAATTTTTCGAACAAAAGTTATTTGCAATAATCGACAACAAAAAGAAACACACTGTGTTAATCTTTGGCAGTGTTTTTGATAATTTGTTCGAAATATTTGATGATGATGACATTTTTCAAAAGTCAGAAGCTTATTAGTGTGATAAATAAAAAAAATAATCAAAAAGGTCGAAGAAGGTTCCATACTATTCCTTGAGGATATTACATTAGGAGCTACTAACACTTACAGGCTGCTCCAAAATAAAAATTGGTAATTTGTTAATTTCTTCGAAACCGCTACACCGGTTGTTATGATACTTTGTACACTGGTTCTAAATACCCTAATGCATATGTACATTTCGGCTTTGTCCAATGGCTAGGGACACACTGTATATTTAAATTAAATTAAATATTCGTTTATTTCAGGCCGGGGCCTATAAAGAAAAATGTTAGTTACAATTCCTTAAATTATGTTAGCACCTACTCGTTATATTAAAGTATATATAGTTTAAAGTTATATTAGAGTATATTTAAGTTCCCATCTTGGGTTTCTTGAGCTTACTGTGGCGCTTACTCAATTTGTGTAAGGACTAGTAAAGTTGGTAGATTTTTCTAAAAATATGCTTTTTATTCTACATTTCCCTTAGTGTCACGTTTCGACCTTACATTCCTCTACATTCCAATTAGCATCACACCCGTATGTTCTCCATATTCATAGGGCTATTACATTTAGTACTCAATTTAAATATGAATCGAAAAATATCTACGAAACACGAAGACCACAAGAACAAAGGCAGCTTAATACGGGGCTTATCTGTGTGACGTCACAAGCCCACCTGGCACCCCGCTCTACAAGGATGTGAGAAATTGACGCAATACATTATTATTATATTTACGTAAACGGGAAATATCCTAGGACGGCGTTTACTTTGTCTCCGCGGTCTCTGAGAAGATTCTTGTAAACATCCTTAATTTTAAAACTTTATATAGCCTTTATTAACCGTTTAATCAACAAGTAGTATAATAAAAAACAGTAAATTTATCCGTACCCTATCACCCCGTATCGCACTTAAAGGCCTACAGGGTAAAGGGTACATAGCCCTTAGATTGGTCATAGTGCTGCGCATTGTTCATATTGCCGCGTCGATACGACATTTTATTAATGTCACAATTATTGTAGAATATGAGATCTATATTGAAAATTACTGTCTTACTTTAAAAGTGCGGCCCCTGTTTATAATTATATGAAAATTAATAATATTTGTTTTGATTACGTACAGACACGATGACGATAGTAAATATTTTGTCGATTATAAAAGTCGTTATCGATTCTTTAGCATCCCATCACTATAGTTTTATATACGGCCTGTGCGGGAAGGGAAGTATATTCCCGTAAAATTAAGGGGTTTTGAAAAATGCCTATATCTTTTGTACAGATCCGCGGGCCACGGCAGCTGTATATACACAAGGATATAGTCGGATATAGTAGGATATAGTTAGGATAATAAGAATTATTTTTATTTCAAATTGATTATATTACAGGTCTATAGGGACCTTTAAAGTCAGGATATGGTACGGGAAAAAGTAGGTCGTACCGCAAATCTGGCTTCCTCTACACGGGAAGTATATGACTCGTAAAGCACTGGCAGTAAGTTTGGGTTTAGCGCTGCCGCACCGAATGTATTAAGGCTGTAGGTGATCGGATTTTTAGAGCATCTTGCTTATTATCAAGGTCTACTTTTCTTCGCTAATTCCTTTGTTGCGTCGACTACGTGGGTTGTAATGTCAGGCAGCTGTGGTTACTACCTCCTATCGTGCTGGGGTAAGCAATTTATGTATGTATATAGCTAGCGGTAGTATAATGATGAAAGTTTATGCCGCATCCATGAAAACAACCATTCGTGTACGACCACTGACCTCCGCGACTACGTGCTCGCCGCAATACCCGCGAACATGTTTAGCTGTTATAATATTTGAAGTTGCAACTAGCTTCGTACATTTGGGGTTTAAGTTGGTCGTACTAAAGTTAGACTGGATAAGGGCATAAAAAATAAACATGTACGTGTTTTTTACTTTCTACAATTGATACTTATATCAGAATAGTACATTATATATTGAGGTACCTACTTCAATGTGGACAAAGTCGCGGGCCAGTCCGCGGATATGTCGTTTATCCACCAGAGTTTACAAGCCGTCTTCGTATTTTATTATTAAAAGATTTTATTTAACTTGCAATGTATGTATGTATGTTTGTTCGGGTGGAATCTTGCAACTCAATTTTGAAGCAGATATCTTCAGCCGATTAAGCTGAAATTTTGTATACACGTTTAGTTTGGATGACAATAGATGATAAATTATGTGACGTCATTCTAAATCCAACTTGGCGGACCATTCAAGATGGCGGAATAGTTATTTTTAATGCACTTCTACAATATGGGTATCAAATGAAAGGGATTGTTGACAGTAACTCGAAAAAATATGTGACGTTATTCTAAATCCAATATGGCGGAACATCCAAGATGGCGGAATAGTTATTTTTAATGCACTTCTACAATATGGGTATCAAATGAAAGGGATTGTTGATAGTAACTCAAAATAACTAAAAAGTAAAAAATAAAAATTGATTATATTACAGGTCTATAGGGACCTTTAAAGTCAGGATATGGTACGGGAAAAAGTAGGTCGTACCGCAAATCTGGCTTTCTCTACACGGGAAGTATATGACTCGTAAAGCACTGGCAGTAAGTTTGGGTTTAGCGCTGCCGCACCGAATGTATTAAGGCTGTAGGTGATCGGATTTTTAGAGCATCTTGCTTATTATCAAGGTCTACTTTTCTTCGCTAATTCCTTTGTTGCGTCGACTACGTGGGTTGTAATGTCAGGCAGCTGTGGTTACTACCTCCTATCGTGCTGGGGTAAGCAATTTATGTATGTATATAGCTAGCGGTAGTATAATGATGAAAGTTTATGCCGCATCCATGAAAACAACCATTCGTGTACGACCACTGACCTCCGCGACTACGTGCTCGCCGCAATACCCGCGAACATGTTTAGCTGTTATAATATTTGAAGTTGCAACTAGCTTCGTACATTTGGGGTTTAAGTTGGTCGTACTAAAGTTAGACTGGATAAGGGCATAAAAAATAAACATGTACGTGTTTTTTACTTTCTACAATTGATACTTATATCAGAATAGTACATTATATATTGAGGTACCTACTTCAATGTGGACAAAGTCGCGGGCCAGTCCGCGGATATGTCGTTTATCCACCAGAGTTTACAAGCCGTCTTCGTATTTTATTATTAAAAGATTTTATTTAACTTGCAATGTATGTATGTATGTTTGTTCGGGTGGAATCTTGCAACTCAATTTTGAAGCAGATATCTTCAGCCGATTAAGCTGAAATTTTGTATACACGTTTAGTTTGGATGACAATAGATGATAAATTATGTGACGTCATTCTAAATCCAACTTGGCGGACCATTCAAGATGGCGGAATAGTTATTTTTAATGCACTTCTACAATATGGGTATCAAATGAAAGGGATTGTTGACAGTAACTCGAAAAAATATGTGACGTTATTCTAAATCCAATATGGCGGAACATCCAAGATGGCGGAATAGTTATTTTTAATGCACTTCTACAATATGGGTATCAAATGAAAGGGATTGTTGATAGTAACTCAAAATAACTAAAAAGTAAAAAATAAAATAAAAGTATTTTTTTTTTATAAAAGCTTTTATTTAAATGCTCTAAAAAGAAGAAAATAAAATTTTAACCATCAACTTATAACCTCATTATACACAATTTATATGTTCATAAAAGCTTGTACCTATGAGTATTAAATTAAATTAAAATTTTTGGAAATTTAAACTAAGCAGATCAAGTTACTTAATTAAAGAGGTACTAGTTTGTTTATACAATTAAATCGCGCGACAAGCTTTAATGAACGTATAAATTGTGTACAATGAGGTTATAAGTTGATGATTAAAATTTTAAAGAAAATTTTTATTTTCTTCTTTTTACAGCATTTAAATAAAAGCTTTTATTAAAAAAATTACTTATTTTTTACCCTTGAACTGTGTTTTACGAGTATATCAGCCTGCACTGTTAGGTGTTGATAATGGCTCCGTTCTATTATTGAATTGTTCTTGTTTTTCCATTGCTTGTAGATACCTGCTCAAGTGGACCAGTGTAAGTTTTTTGCAACTTAATATCACAATAACATACTATACACATACCTATGTGAATTTGTGTAGGATCCGAAATAGAGCAAGGTCCCAGAGCCGCCAGACCTCGCTTTTAAATTTCCTGGATTCATCGTTATAGAGTTAATTTCTGATATATTATGTCGGCGTAATTGTCTAAGGTTTGACATAATACTCTGTATTCGGCATGAATAAATGAAACTATAGTCTGTCAAGCAAAGTATGTCAGTAGGAATGTACAGCAAAGGGAAGTAGAGCAACACTCAAAAAGCAGTATTGCGTTAAGAAAAGCAGCAATGTACATCGAACCAAAATATGTAACTATCATAACCTCAAATTTTACAAATATTTACGATCAACGAGCATGATTGTATATTGTGTGCACCTGGACTTTGCTTAAGTTCATGCACAAGCTTATTTAATATATTGGTATTTAATGATGATAGCAGAAATTTCTCTTGAAATAGCAACGATTCAGAATGTAAACAAACATGATGGCTGTCCACATTCCACAGATAAAATACAGATGACACGCGATTTTGGAATTATTAGAAAACAGTGTTGCTAACCCGTGATTATTAAAATTTGCCGCCTTTTGCTACTGACAACATTTGCTTGACCGAGTATACAGGGTGTCCCAGAAGTACCACGCCACACTGAAATCGGAGGTAGGTCAACTCCAGAGGAACATAACCAGCCTAACATGACCCCAGTAAAAGTTGCACCGTTTTCGAGTTATTAGCAAAATTCAGAATTTTGATAAATTTCCCGTTTTTTTACATTTTTAGTACCAGCATCGACTTAAAACGCTATTAAAAATAGTTTTTTTTATTTCTTTTAATAGCTGTTTAGTTAATTCAGAAGTGCAAAGTGCTATTTCGTCTATCACTAATGTAAAATGCTGAAAAAAATCGATTAATCCTGATTTAAATAATCAAATAAACATGAATGTCAACTTTGACCGCCTACCATGGAAAAAAAATATTAGAAAGGAAACAAACAAATAAAAATACTAAATTAGGCATGTTATGCAGATTTAGAAATGGTATGACACTTGTACCTTCTGCGATAACATGAGGCATTCTTATCACATTAGCGATAACCCATCCAACGAACTTAAAACTGGAATTCCGAAAGCAGTCACTGTGTGGTACAAATAATGCTGCGTACAGCGATGGATCATCTGTTATTTGATCGAATTATTGTGCCTGGCTAAAATACCAACTGTTAACTTCTTATCTGGAGGCTAAAGAGTAATAAACTGCTGGATAAAACGTCGATGATAATAAAAAAAACTGTTTTGTCTTTTATTGATTTATTTGAACATTAAGTAGGTTAATAAGTATCACAGTAAATATTCGAATTGTCTTCCGTGGACCCTAATGCATAACAAACATCTCCTCATAAAACTTCGGCTTAATCTTCATAAGTTGAATTCCGATATGGTACGGGCTGCGTCGAATACTCGTTGCCGCAATTCTGCTTCAGAGCGGATTGGTTTGGCGTAAACTTTGTCTTTTAAACACCCCCAATAAAAAAAATCAAGTGGGTTTAAATCCGGTGATCTTGGTGGCCATAAAATTGGTCCTAATCGCCCAATCCATCTCCTGGGGAATGTATCGCTGAGGTGCTCGCGGACTAGCCGAGCGTAGTGTGCCGGGCAACCATCTTGTTGGAACCACATCTTACGTCTCAGTTCCAACGGCACATCTTCCAACAAACCAGGCAAGTCTTCTTGCAAAAATGCTAAATAATTTCTACCATTAAGAATAGGAGGCAGCTCGACCGGTCCTACAATTTGCCCATTAAGGATTCCACTCCACAAATTAATTTTAAATTGGTGCTGGGACCGATCTTCTCGTTCTTCATGTGGGTTTTCTGTCTGCCAACTATGGATGTTGTGCAAATTAAGATATCCATCTCTTTTGCAAGCCGATTCGTCAGTCCACAATACTTCGTTGAAAAAATTCGGGTTTTGTCTACACATCTGTATCATTCTTCGGCAAAATTGGACACGGAGTGCGTAGTCGGCTGGAAGAAGTGTTTGGACTCGATGGATGTGGTAGGGGTGGTATTGATAACGCTTCAGAATTCTTTGTACCGAGGATTTTGAGATGCCAGTGCGGCGTTCCACAATCCGCACAGAAGTCCCTGGCTCCGCTCGTACTTCTTCCAATACCGCATCGTCGTCGACAGTCTGAGGTCTTCCTGCTCGGCCATTTCCTCCGGGTAGCCTTCCTTCTCGATATGCGTTGACAACTCTTAAAATAACTTCATGCGTCGGTCGATTACGATTTGGATATCGGTCTGCGTACAATGTTGCTGCCAATCTTGCGTTGTACGAAACATTGCCTTGATTTGAAACCCTCCTTGTTTCGCCATAAATCAAGTGCATGTCAGCGTATTCACTATGCAGGTACTGGTGATTCGCCATTGTTGTTAATCAGTGTCCAAGGGGTGCCAAGTTGTCGTTCAGATCCATAAACAATCCAGAAAAATAGCAAATCAGAGTCCGGGGCAGAGCCAAGTCGATAAAGTTTAAGAAAGCAGGAATACAGAAATAACAGAGAACACAGGTATTGCACAAAGCGCAAGATAATCAACTGATGTGGCTTTAATAAGCTACTGCTATTAATAACTACTAATACTCATGTACTCCATCCCCCCTTTCTTTAATGAGATAAGACACAGCCTAAGAGAAGGCTTGAGAAATTAACATGTGCGTCAGAGGGAGAGCTATTGTTGGTCAATTTCAAAAGGGAGATAAAGATTAAAAAGACCACGATGCACAATACGATTAGAAGTAGCACTAATGATGTTTTTACTTAACAATGATAGCTTGCGCATTTGGTACAATCATTTGATCAGATAACAAATGGGTCATTATTGCGACTGCTTTCGGAATTCCAGTTTTAAGTTCGTTGGATGGGTTATCGCTAATGTGATAAGAATGCCTCATGTTATCGCAGAAGGTACAAGTGTCATACCATTTCTAAATCTGCATAACATGCCTAATTTAGTATTTTTATTTGTTTTTTCCTTTCTAATATTTTTTTTCCATGGTAGGCGGTCAAAGTTGACATTCATGTTTATTTGATAATTTAAATCAAGAGTAATCGTCTTTTTTTCAGCATTTTACATTAGTGACAGACGAAATAGCACTTTGCATTACTGAATTAACTAAACAGCTATTTAAAAAAATAAAAATAAACTATTTTTAATAGCGTTTTAAGTTGATGCTGGTACTAAAAATGTTAAAAAACAGGAAATTTATCAAAATTCTTAATTTTGCTAATAACTCGAAAACCGTGCAACTTTTACTGGGGTCATGTTAGGCTGGTTGTGTTCCTCTGGAGTTGACCTACCTCCGGTTTCAGTGTGGCGTGGTACTTCTGGGACACCCTGTAGATCAAAATCCATTCAGAGATACAACACAGTTATTTACCACTAGCTGAGTATCACATGTCACAATTGACCTAAATCGTTTAAAACACGTCAATCCTTGTTGCATGCGATATTCTCACGCCATTTTGACATGCGAGTGTGCTTAACAATGTATTAGTAAATAGTTATTTACGATACAAATTCAGAACAGGAAATTCGCAACAAGTGGCGATAAATTAAAACGACCGAAGGGAGTGTTTTAAATCGACATGAGTTGGGAATTACCTATTCGCAAGTGTATGATACGTTTTACAGTACATATATCTTTTTAAATTTTCGATATATGCACGGAAAGTGTTCATTCCCGCACACATGAAGGAAAATAGAACCATATGTAGTTACTGGAACCGAATTTAAACAAGTTTCTATGAGAAACATTTTTATGACAAGATCGTAACTTACACGAAGAGGTTTCGTAATAATTGGGGGCATTGTTTCTAGTGACAACTACTATCCTATCAGGTCAAGGCGTGGGGTAATGTCATGTCAGAGCGACATTTAAATGCAAACCGTCACGCTAGCCCGTCACGTCTTGCGGCCGATAAAGGGTTGATAATGCCAACGTTAAAGGTTATTCAACAATACAAGATAACCCTTCAAGCTTCAGGGCTTTTTGTTGTGAACATAAAAATTATGGAAGGTAGAGGCAAGGAACAGAATCTCCATATACCAAAAAGTGTCCGACAATAAACCATAAATAGGTGGTGCTACAATACCTAGAATACTTGAGAAAAAAATCAAATCATAGACAGCGCACTTCACTCCGTCAATAACGCCTAGGTTCTTAGGTACTCTAGCACTATTCTGGAGAGATTTGGAACTATTATTTATAGCTGACAGCTGGACACTTTTGCAACAGTTCTGGCTATGGAGATTCTGTTCAAAATTCTAAAAGCCCCAAAATACAATTAGGTTGCGTTGTTTTATTACACAGTTCCTATGGCCGCCTCCTGTCTCCATCATCAGATCAGCTCAATGGCACCATAATATTGCATTGTCACCCAACTTACATAATATGTACGCAAATTTTCAGCTTTATTGGAAGGCGGGAAGTGGGTCAAATTTAACTGACCCGTGCAGGACGTGTTACTAGGTGGCCCAGGTAGTCTCTTTTTACATTCCGATCTTCAGCCATCAAGATGCCACCAGAGTCTGTGAGCTTAAGTATCCCCTTTGATGTTAAATTCAGTCACTAGGTCTTCAATTTTGCGGTTTCTAAGGACTGTCCAGCTGCCATTAGGTCTTCATTTGAGGCCCAGTATCTTACGGCGAATTTCCCTCCCGGCTACTAGCAGCATATTTTCTTGCTTAAGTGTCAGTGTCCATGCTTCACATTCGTAGAATACAGGGCTTCAACCCTTATCCGTGAGCGACGTGATTAGAAAGATTTTAAAGAACATATTTTACTATAGAACCAACTCCGACGTAGCAAAAAAAGAAAATATTCTGTATCAAACCTTAAAAACGCGTTTTTTTGAAGATCTCGAAAATGTGTGTTATGTTAGCCTACTTAGAGGCTGTGGTCTAAAAACTTGAAAACTACGAAAAAGTGTTAAAAAATAAGTCAGCCTAGACTGGACGAATCATTACGAAAGATTTAAAAATTATGCAATGAGTTCTTATGAATTCATCTGGTGGAGACCGTCATTGACAACATGTTAGTATCCCGCAGAATCTGTTTTTATATCTATACCTACCTAATTACCTGTTTTTCGACTCATTACTATTTAGATAACGTACCCAACTAGCTATCTGATGATCAATCCGATGATATCCGATGATCGCAATTATCCAGATAAAACAACTAACTGTACACCAAATCTCTTAACAATCACACAGAAAACAACAAAACATTTACCCCAGAGCAGCGAGCCGTATACAGCCACAACTCGTATCTATGCAAGGTATACTCAGGTATGTTTGCCAGTTTAATTCACTAGACATCAACATCCACTGCTCACCAGTATAACTGTGATCCGTTTACGTATAAATATATAATAATAAAATACATTCAGCCTTTTTACGTCTCACTTCTGGCCACAGGCTTCCTCTCATGCGCGAAAGTTCGCACGGAGCTATACAAGTATGATCTATGTACTGACCTTGCAAAACATGGCTAAAAGTGCAACCACACCGCAGCTAATTTTTGTGGAACAACAACATGACATAGTAGGTAATAAGTATTAAGCTAATTTACCTAATTACTTACTGTTGCCCAGTGTTGGACAAGAGCGTTTCTTGTATTGCAACTTTTTAAGTGACCTTTTTTGCCACCTTTTTGTTATTTCTAGTCAGGACCGCGAGCCCTTTTCATCCTTATAGGAGAAAAATAGTGTCCCATAATTTCCATACATTTTTCAAACTTTCCTTTTTGTTACCGCCATGCAAAGTATAGGTATGGGGAAATGATAACACAGGAAAAAAAATCTGGGACATTTTTTTATCCCATCAGGATCCAAAGAGCTCGTGATTCTGAGTAGAGAAAATAAAATTTATGAACAAATATAAAATTTACGAAAAATACAAAATTTATTAAAAAATACAAAATTTATGAAAAAAACAAAAATTATGAAAAAATACAAAATTAATAAAAGTGGCATTTTTCTAGAATCGCTCACTCACTGAGGTTGGGGATCGAAAGTATGGTTTATTACGAGTTACACTTATTGCCGCAGCAAAGGTGCTGAAGGATGAAAAACCCCGTATTTATTAGTAAATCAGGGGTCATATTGTACTGGTTTGGTTGACAATGGTTTGTGAATATATTGCCTCGGGCGCGGAAATAATTAAACTCGATTTCGGTACCGAGGCAGATACGGCACGTCCGGGGGTTATTCTCGAGTCTTAGTAGATTAGAATTATGTGGGTTAGGCGCATGAAGAGTTGGGAGGCTGTCTGGTAAAAGGTGTCTATATAGTCCTAATAGTAAGAATACGCTTTCTTTTCTCTTTTTTGTCAACCTGTTTCTTAATTATAATAGGTGTATTTTTTAGATGGAATTGCATATTCAAAAAACCGGCCAAGTGCGAGTCGGTCGAAGGCACGAAGGGTGCCGTACCATTACGCAAAAAAAAGGCAAAAAAATCACGTTTATTGAGTAGGAGCCGAGCTTAAATATTAGTTTGATTTTGTTTTTAGTGTTTGTTGTTGTTGTTATAGCGATAGCGGGAACAGAAATACATCATCTGTAAAAATTTCAACTGTCTAGATATCATGTCGGTTCATGAGATACAGCCTGATGACAGACAGACGCACAGTGGAGTCTTAGAGATAGAGTCCCGTTTTTACCCTTTGCGTGCGGAACCCTAAAAATCGGTTGTAAAGTACACAATCTAGAATCAAAGAACTCAAGAAATCGTAAACAATCACTAAATAATATTGAATACGATGTATTTAAAATGTATATTTGTTTCAATGAGTTTCCGATATTTCACGGAGTAGTAAAAATGATGTGGGTTAGTCAAATGAATAGTTGGGTCGCAGTGGCCGGTTTTTTGATGTTTCATCAAAATCGATTCGTTGTTTTTTAAATTAGTAATTTGAATAAGGATTTGTATTTAGTTTTTTTCATTAGTATTTTATTAAAAGCGTGCATTTTAAATTTTTACTTAATATTGTATATTACTGATATTATGTACTTAGGAGCATTCCATGAAGTTGTCCAATTGTTCCATACAAACGCAAATTCTCCGAAAATTTGCAGATACCGGATTTTTTTTTCTCTGTCTGGACTCGGTGTATGGACAAAAATATGCCCAGAAAAATAACACTGTCACAAAACTCGTGACTTTTTTGCCAAACAATTTTCGTTAGACAGTGAATATTCTGTACGTTCTGTACATGTTTCTATATTATCTGATTCCACCCAATATTTCTGATACCGTGCTGACATTTCAGAACGTGACATATTGAAATGTAGGCACATTCAACCGAGATCTGAAGCGAGCGTTCAGAAACCGTATCTCTATGGAGTACTGATAAAGCGCACGAAAGAACTAACCGAGACTAGTAAATAACAAAGACTGTTTATTTTAGAGATGGGCCGAATATTTGGTAATTACCTATTCGATGCAGGTAGCGATGTAAAATGTAAGTTTCTCCAGAACTATAATTAGTCATTAAAACACAACACGGTGATGCTTGTTGAATACATATTATTATTATTATTATTTAAACTTTATTGCACAAGTACAAGTATAACGTACAATAGGCGGACTTAATGCTTTGAGGCATTCTCTACCAGTCAACCACTGGGCCAAACAGAAATTTGCTAAGGTGGGTGCAGTGTGAAAAAAAAAATTCCAAAATTAAATACTAAGTCTAATACTACTAAGCCAGTATACAAACTAATAGGCAATATATATAATACTTTTATAAACTACACAAATTATAATACATAGGATATTTAGATTATTTGGAAAAAAAAAAATTACGAGTTCCTTGCCTTTTGACCAGTTTGTTTCGAAGGAATTAATATTATATTATTGTTTCCAAGGAAGTAATTCATAATTAGCTGCAAATGTAATTGAAGTGTTTTGAACAGGTTTATTAGAATGATACAAAAACTCAATATTCGGCCATCTCTAGTTTATTAACCTCTCGTGTGCCTCGATTGCTTTTTTCAAATAGTTTCCTCGTAGCGCTGAATTCCTCGTCATGTTAACTCGCTTGCATCTTGGAGGAACCGTGGGTTCGCTTTGGAATCCTAATCCTAATACGGATACTTAGCGCAGAAACTGTTTTTTTGAAAGCAGTCAGATAGCAGACAGAAACAAAATCTCGGAACCGTTTTGCCAGAGCAGGCAGCGCTCTGCTAAAGTAAGATGGTAATATTATAACCTAGTCATATTAATTTCTCATTTTACCACATGACTAATATGTAGTCATGTGGTAAAATGAGAAAGCACGTGCTTTCCTGAGTTTAAGATCTAGTAGAGTCATTCACGTATTGTCATGTTATTAGTTAGTACCTGGGCGACCGAGCTTTGCTCGGTTATAACTATTTATTGTAATATGGTGGTCTATAGGTGATAAGCTTAACTACATTTGTTTACTAAATTAAACTTGTCTAAAACAATAAAAATTAAAAAAATATATATAAACTTGAACATATAAAAAAAAAGTTAGTCACCGGGCGAGATTCGAACCCGTAACACTCGTTTAGCAGTCCGCGTCTTAACCCGCTGGACCAGACGGACAGTGGCCGGCAATACGAAATTAGCGACCATATTCTGCGACGAAAGAAAAACGCATGAAAACTCGAAAACACGCGTTTTCCCAAACATAAGACTAATCTAGATAGATTGTATACCCCCAAAAACCCCCATATACCGAATTTCAGCGAAATCGTTAGAGCCGTTTCCGAGATCACAGAAATATATATATATATATATATATATATACAAGAATTGCTCGTTTAAAGGTATAAGATTAAAGGTTAGATTTGATAAATCTGTGCGTCATCGTGGGTGATACGAACTATATATAGCAGCCGTTATTATTAATCGGTCTCTGGCTCAACTAAACGGAGCGGAGATTGTACACGTGTTCACTCCAACAATGTACGACGTGCAAACTTGGTGACAAAGGCTGAAAGCTAATTCGGGTCGCTTGAGTGACGGCTGTCACTTTTGAAGACATCTGTATAATAATATACCAATAAGAGCAAGAGAGAAGTATACAACGTACTCATTCATAGAAAAAGAGAAAAGTTTTTTCCATTTCTAAATATTTTCCATTCTCCATGTTTTTTTTTTGTATGTTAGTGACACAATGAAAAACTAGGTTTAGAGTTAGAGGTTTTCCTTGTTCAAAATTTGCAATACAAATTAAAATTAAAGCGAAACATATAAACAAAGAATATATTATGCTGAAGCTTTGTTTTTTTTAGAATATAGTTATTGGAAACCGTTTTTTCCCGAAATGGAATTTCATAGAAAATGTACCGTTATTTCGTTTGGATCGCTAAGCTATTGTTCCCTCTTAAGAGGATTTGATTGCGAGGCGTGTTTTCTGTTCGTAGGGGCTTTTCGCTACATGCGGTTTTTCCCGTAGAATTAAATTTATGAATATAAAAATTATGTCATAACTCATTTATGACAAAAACCCAGATATGCCCAGGAAAAATTCTAACAATTTTTTTTATGACTTACAATTTTATGCATAAAGTGTTATGACAATTAAAAATATGATAAAAGTTGTTATGCGACTAGAGGGAGTCCCGTGAGAAGCGCGAGTCAAGCGACTCCATTTCAGTTTGGGCAAAAATGTCTTCGTATGTCGGACTGTTATCCGCTACAAGTCACATTTTATCAACCGATTCTCCTGTAATCTGGAATAGATGTTATGAATGAAAGAAAACGTGACCGTAGCCTCCAGTGCCCAGGGCAGGGTTCGAACGTCACCTGCATTCCTTAAGAGAGCACGGGAGCTGATATTTAAATATTTCAGGTGAATATATCCGTCTCGCTAACGGAAGCGGCTCCTAAAACTAGTGCGATAAGGACAACGCCAGGTTAGGCGAAAAATCCTGCAAAAATATCTCAAAACAACGATGTTTCGTACTCGACTGTTTCCTCCTCCAAAACTTAACCAAATGTAACGACATTTTGACATTCTAATGGTAATTAAATTATCTGTGTTGAACTGTTTTGCTTTTTAGGCTAATTGATCTCAGTTTTTAAAACCATACTTATCTTTGCAGCCTAGTAAATTAGGCCGTTTTTACGAATATTTGAAGTACACTGGCGCCTAAAAAAACAACTGTATCAAAGAAAGCTTTAGGGTCGACAACGCGCATGTAATACCTCTGGTGTTGCAGGCGTCCATAGGCCACGGTGACTGATTACCATCAGGCGGGCCGTATGCTTGTTTGCCACCGACGTGGTATTAAAAAAAGGCAAAACAGTCCGACACAGATATTAATAATGAATCTGTGTTGAAAAAAACATTGCTCTAGCTTCAAAAACCACGGAGCAAACAGTCGAGTACGCGTTTGTATGGAAAAATGACCACTCTTGTTGCCTCTTAACCACTTAGCTACACGAGTCACGGTGGTAATGGTCGAAATTGGCGAAAATTTGTGAGCAACTGGTCTAGCCAAGGTGAAAATCACTGTCGCTTCGACAACGAAACGCTTTGTGTCTCTCTATCACTCTTCCATATTAGTGGGACAGTGACAGTTGCGTTTCGAAGCTATGGGGCGTAAGCGATTTGCACGTTGGCTACGCGACCAGGGTCGATAACTTTTTGGATGGATGGTGGATTTGAATTACCTAGTAAGATCCTTTATTGTTTTACATTATTGTTAGTCTCAGTGCTGGCTATTAATTTATTAAAAGCCTGCCCTTAACTCGATTAATGCCTATACTTATATTATTCTAACCTAGGAACCTAGCAAAGGTTGCATCGCCCTATTTTTAAACCTTTTGATGTACGCGTGGGCCTTTCTGCTGCGTTTATCTATTCACCCATTCACTCGTTCATCCGTTCACTCGTTCATTCGTGAACGTATCGGTGCATCAGTGCGTTTGCTTGACTCCTTTTGTTTCAATCAAGTTTATTTTCCTAGTTTTAATTTTGTGATTGTTTAATGATTGAAGTTGAAATAAGTTTTTGGCAAATAAATTTTTGATACCAGCTTTTATCACTGACTGTTCTTTTCTTTCCACAGGCAACTTATACTCATCAAGATAATTCTAACAACCTCAAACACAATAACTTTGCGTTGTTTTATCACAGAGTTCCCATGGCCACCTCCATGATCAGAGATTAGATCAGCTCCATGTCTTCATAATATGGCATTGTCACTCAATTTACATATGCATGCAAATTTTCAGCTTGATTGGAAACCGGGAACTGGATCAAATTTAACTTGCAAGATATGACCCGTACAAACATAGATACATATTTATATACATGACAAATTAAATAAAAGCTTTTTTTTTTATACCACGTCGGAGGCAAACAAGCTTACGGCCCACCTGATGGTTATCAGTCACTGTAGCCTATGGACGCCTGCAACACCAGAGATATTACATGCACGTTGCCGACCCTTTAAAAACTTGTACACTTCTTTTTTGAAGAACCCCATACCGTAGCCCCTCGGGAAAACCTCAGCAGGAAGCTCATTCCACAGCCGAAGCGTCCGCGGGAGGAAATTTCTCTTAAGCCGCACAGTACGCGACCATTTAGGTTCTAGGGTGTGGTTCTAGCTTGTAATAAAACACGCAAAACTAACACATATTATGGGATTTTACAGATATGTATTTAATATTTGCGTTATTCAAGTAAATAATGTACGATATGAACAACAGAAAAGTTTGGAAGGAAGCCAAAAAAGGCAAAAAAGGCAAAATGGTATTGGCCTGTCAGATAGAATAAAAAGTTGACAGTTCCGAATAACTGACAGGCCGGTACCGTCCGGGGACTGTTAATCAGTGGGCCCCTTCACGTTTGTCCAGGCTTATTGCCGCTGGCAGAGTCCGCTTGGCAAATAATCCTAAGAATTGACATAGACACAAATTGTTACTATAGCTACCGCCATCTGACACAAACTCAGAGGGGAAACTAGGCTTATAAGGGATTAGTTCGGTTTCCTCACGATGTTTTCCTTTACCGAAGAAAAGCGATTGGTAGATAACAAATGATAAATCGTACATAAGTTCCGAAAATCTCATTGGTTTTATCACTGTCACGAGCTGGGGCTTTAACCCGCGACCTCCGGATTGAAGTCGCACTTACCGCTAGGCTACCAGCGTTAAAATTAACCTTCTATACACGGTAATCAACTCTTAAAGGATACCATTATCTCTACCTCATTTTGCAGTGTACATAGTATCGATTACGCTGACGGCGTTCTTCTCACGTACATTTGAGAGGCTCTCGACCATCACGTTGTTTGTCTTACATCAGGTGTAGCGACACTTTGAAACTGGTATAGAAGCACTTTTATCGTGACGCTACTAAGGAAATGGGTCGTTCAAACAAATAACAGCTCTCCTAAGGAAAAAAAGCTAGAAACCTTAGGGTTTCTAGCTTTTTTTTTTTAAATCTTCAACCATTAAATTAGTTTATGGTTGAAGAATTTCTGTCAACAAGCACATAAGCTGTTGATTATTGTCCACAAGGCAGAATTTTTATTTAAAGATATGTGCAGGTGCAACCCAAATAAACTACGATAGAAAAATTCTAAAGTACCTTTAAATACTTCGAGCCATTGTTGCTTTAAGAAAAAATACTTGATGACACTACTGACAGGATCTTGTGGATCAAGCGAGTGTTTGATGGACAGATATCGAGATATCGCCATGATAAAGTACCCGTCATTTTTTACAACCCTTGATTGAACGACGGATACTGCCATTATCACGCTGTCAAGTAAACATACTTATATACCCAACAGCCAAACAGTAAATCCATGAAAAAAAAAATACTTACCCCATAGTAGCGAGCCCCACGCAGAAACAACTAACACGTAAGCAAAGTAGGCATCCAGGACATTCAAGTCTTGCCCAGGTAGCTTATTTAAGTTAAATAAAGAAATAAATAAATATTATAGGACATTATTACACAAATTGACTAAGTCCCACAGTAAGCTCAATAAGGCTTGTGTTGTAGGTACCTAGACAACGATATATTTAATATATAATTATAAATACTTAAATATATAGAAAACACCCATGACTCAGAAACAAATATTGTGTTCATCACACAAATAAATGGTCTTACCAGAATTTGAACCCGGGACCATCAGCTTCTTAGGCAGGGTCACCCACTAGGCCAGACTGGTTGTCAAAAGTTATAATTACATGTTATTAATTTGATCTGGATTTGATCTGTCTGTGTCAAAAGTGACATTTTTTTAAACTAGAAACGTCAAGGGTACTGACATATCATATCCAGATCAAATTTATAACCTGTTATTACAATCAGAATACTTGTTGTATACACAGTGATTCACAAGCCGTTTACAGTACACAACATAACACTACCCCATAGTAGCGCGCCCTACGCAGAAACAATTCGCACGTAAGCAAAGCAATCAGGTCATCTATGTGTTTGCTCAGGTAGATGTTTGCTTTGCACTATTGTACGTCCTAACACCCACATTCATAACTTATCCTGAGTGATTCTTATGACGTTGTAATAAGGTTTATGAACTGAAATATCGATGGTAACATAGATTGACATTGTTTAGATGACTTAGTTGTTGTTGTTTTGGTTTTTAGCCCGCTTTTAATAATATAGCAAACACGTTTACGCATGCAACAAGACATACGTAAGACTGTCGGCTTTACTTAAAAAAGCTTTCTTCTTTAAAAACTCCAATATTCTTTTGAGAAAATCTCGACATCCTTGTCTTCTCCTATATTACTGGTAACTGTTTAATGAACTCCATATATTAACAGATTTGTGCAGATGAATGCAGGCACATTTATTTGTGACTAATTTCAGCCATACGTTGACAATCTTGTCCGCTAGACTCTCCTATCAGACATATCTGTATATTTATTTGAACTTTATTGCACAATATAACAAATAAAGTACAAATGGCTAACTTAATGCCTAAAGGCATTCTCGACCAGTCAACCATCAGGCTATACAGAAACAGTAGTTGGTGCAATTGTAGGTGTATAGTGAGCTGCAAAATTGCATGGACACATTACGAATAAACTCAGTCAAATAGTCGCCATACAATTTTGCGACTAGGCGTCGAGATACTTGGCGGGAAACGTTGTTGGTTAAAAGGGCTGTTCCCATACAATAAATTTAAAAAATATCCCTAGCTATTGACAATGATATTACCTTCATCCACCTTTCCTTACCACTACGTATAACCTTGTTCGAGTGCCATCTTGATAGTCCCGCCTCGTGATTAATTCCTTTGTTTTTTGCTCATTAATATTGTTTAAAGTGTAATATCGACGATTTTGGAGTCAACGGCCGGTAGTCCACGTGCCACTTGTAAAGTCCAGCTATCGCTTTACAATAGCTAATAAAATCACCGTACACTGTCTTGTAGTAACCGTAAAATTTTAGTCGTATTTAAAGCTCATAATCCTAATTAGGAGCTAAAAATATCCTAATTAATTAAATATCCTTTAAGGATCCTAATATATTTATTTAAATTCAAATTTGACAAAATCTTAGGATCAAATTGTAACATATAAATTAAATCTCAATAATGTACCTATTATATCGAATACACAAAAGCACACGCCATTACACACACAACACAACATGAGCATAATTAAGTTAGATTAATAAGAATTAAGCGTTGTACAGTCTTTTTGTTTTTGTAAGGTAAAGGTAAGGCAGAATATCAGCGATGTGGCTTGCCGCGTCATCATGCTGAGCCAGCGCCTATTCTCTGCCACGACACATCGTTTTGTATTTCTATTGTTTCAGGAATTGTAAACTAGTTTTTAAGAATAATTCTAAGCTGCATGTTCTTCTTATTGTCTATACCTACCTACCATGTATGTTGTGGAAACGAATAAAGTTTTATCTATTTATCTAATACCTTGAAACTGGCGAAAATGTCCCAATGGACTAAAGCCATTTAATTTTAAAAGAATGAATGAACTTGCAACCATATTCTTGCTACACGTGTAGTCTCGAGCAAACGTCTGGAGTGTTCATTACTCGCGCCCGTCTTGAGTCGAGGGGCCCTTTGTCAGCAACACCACTGATCCCACACTATATCGTATAGGTTTCGCCCGCGACTTTGTCCGAAAATCGTTATAATCTTTGATGCCCATTTGCACCTCGGTCTCCTTTTCTATTATATTTATAAATTACAAATATGCTTTTTAGTGGAGCTCTAGAAGCAAAGATTTAAAGAATATGTTTATGATTTCAATAAATATACTTTTATGACGCCAATGATGGATATATCCGCACCGTAGATCCAACGCCGAAGACGGTTTCATCCGTCAGAGACCAAAGAGCAACATAGACCTACGACCTACTTATATTAACACTTCCTATCTATTGCAATGACAAACTCAACGGTATGACGCTAAGATTGAGAATAATTATCAGTATTTTATGTTGTTTTCAATTCATTGTTATCACCATAAAAACGATCCAGCTAAGTAAAATACGAAATAGTGTTATTCGAAGGTTTATCTTTCAAAATACGGCCCTACCACGCGTATCCGTCTAGTAAACATTGTCAAGTGTTTATTACACGTGCTAGTCTTAGGCCGCATTTACACCTGTAAGTTTTACTTACGTTCACTTACGTAATCGACTTACGTTAAATTTTACTTACTGCTTACTGTAATTTTTTTACTACTTTCGTAAATTGGGAAATTACAAGTCTAAACAGGTTCGTGTTTGTTTACGGAAGCGACTCACAGCTTATCGAACTAAATTGATAAGTTGAGAACTTACACCAAAACAATGTCCTCTAAACAAAAACAAAACAAAACCTGGTCACCAGACGAGGTAGAAACTTTAATTACCGCTTTTGAAGCACGTCCCATACTGTGGGACTACATAAATAAAGAATAAAAAATCTTAGGTGGTGAAATTGCCTGTCAAAAATGTGTATCGTTTTTTTTAATGATTGGTGCAACTTTTTCCAAAATACTTTGTAAGCGTAAGCGATTTGTGACTGATATCTAATGCACACACTCAAATTCAAAGGTAGAGGATGACTTTACCTTGCAACATAGTTCGTAATTATGGCAGCATTTCCTCGCTGAATTATTAAAACTTACGCCATTGTGTTGATTAATCTTACCGACGCCGCGTCAAACACAAAAGCTGTCATTCGGACGCCAAGTCACTGAAGTGTCAAAACAGAAATTGAACTTTATGCATAGGTTTGCAGGTAGGTCTATGTTGCTTTGTTATCTGTGACGGATTAATTCGTCTTTGGCGTTGGACCTACGGTGCGGATATATCCGTCATTGGCATCAAAAAACTTAAAGAAGCTGTCAATGTTTTTATCTGTTGTAAATATCAAAATATTCATCACTCAATGACTACTAGCGCCATCTATGCGCAACTTGTAAGAAACTGTTTTTATACAATAAAGCAGTCACTGGAAATCATTCGAAGCAAACTCGTCGTTTTATTTTAGGTTATGTGCTCCAGCAGCTTATAATTACTATTTTACAAGATATTAGTCAGAATTATCAGCAGTTTAGCGGGATAGACTAAAGGACTTGTGTGTTTTACGATTGGACTAAAAAGTGAAGTAAAACTGTGCGAAAATAGTAATTGGTGGAAGCCGTTATTGAAAATCATGGCTGCCAGCTCAAGTTATTTAGTGAACGTACCGAAATTAAAAGGTCGCGAAAATTATAGTGAGTGGTGTTTTGCAGTTGAGAACTTTCTGGTGCTAGAAGGCATGGTTAAGTGCATAAAATCAGATGCAGCTACGACGTCGACAACGACAGAAGATAGCAAAACGAAAGCTAAATTGATTTTGACAATAGATCCGTCTATCTACATTCATATAAGAAATGTCGAGACATCGTACGAGTTATGGACAAAATTGAAGCAACTATTTGATGACTCTGGTTTTACAAGAAGGATTAGCTTGTTGAGGAATCTTATATCAGTTCGACTTGAAAACTGTACATCAATGACGTCCTACGTGACTCAAATTGTTGAGGCGGGTCAGAAATTGTCCGGAACGGGTTTCAATATAAGTGACGAGTGGATCGGTTCTATCATGCTAGCGGGATTAAGTGAAAAATATATGCCGATGATAATGGCCATAGAACATGCCGGCATGGATATCACCACGGACGCCATTAAAGCTAAGTTGATGGACATGGAACCGGAAAATAGTGATGTGACTAACGCTCTAGCATGTTTCCGCAGCCAACATAAAAAAAATAACAAGTCTGTGGTTCGCAAGGATGGCGCGGCCGCACAGACGTCATATGTCAATGTCAAGGAGAAACGAAACGTCAAATGTTATCAGTGTAAAAAGTATGGACATTATCGCAATCAATGTGACAAAATTGAACGTGAAAACAAAATAAGTCATGCTTTTAGTGCTGTATTTTATACCGGAGACTTTCAGAAAAGCGATTTCTACGTTGACAGCGGTGCGAGTTCTCACATTACTTGCAATGAACATTGGGTGATTGATGCTTGTTATTCAGGCTCTTTTGATAAAGAAATTATGGTCGCTAACAAGACTAGAGTACCTGTGATATGTAGCGGAAATATGAATATCACGACTTCAACTAAAGAGTGTGATTACGACATAGTGGTCGAAAATGTACTGTGTGTTCCTAGCTTGACTACAAACCTTTTGTCAGTTAGTCAACTGATAAAACAAGGAAATAAGGTGCAGTTTACGGTGAATGGATGTAAAATCTTTAATAAGAAGAGAACATTGGTAGCTACGGCAACACTTATAAATGGTGTTTATAAACTGGATACAGTGACATGTTTTGTGGCTTCCGTAGTAGAATCGCCGTCCCTTTGGCACCGCCGCTTAGGTCATGTATGTAGTCATAGCATGAATAAAATGCAGAATGCTGTAGAAGGCATCAGGTTGGAAGAGAAGGCAGATATTAGCAAGTCAAATTGTGCTGTGTGCTGCGAGGGAAAGCAGAGTCGGTTGCCTTTTGCTCATGAAGGTAACAGAAGTACAGAGCTGCTGAATGTAGTGCATTGTGATGTTGCAGGCCCCATGGAAAGTCCGTCTCTTGGAGGCTCCAGGTACTTTCTTCTCTTTATCGATGATTACAGCCGCATGACTCATGTGTTTTTCTTAAAGAATAAAAGTGAAGCTCTACAGTGCTTTATGGAATATAAAGCAAAGGTAGAGAATTTTACATCAAAGAAAATAAGGAACCTACGCAGTGATAATGGTGGAGAATTTTGTAATTCAGATTTCGATAATTATTTAAAGCAAGCAGGAATAATTCATCAGAAGTCTAATCCATACACGCCCGAACAGAACGGTTTGAGTGAGAGGACAATACGTACGGCTACAGAGAAGGCCAGATGCCTCTTGTTTGAAGCAAATCTTGGTAAAGAATTTTGGGCAGAAGCCGTTAATTGTGCTGTTTATTTACAGAACCGCATTGTAAAAAATGGGCTGAAAGATCGTACACCTTATGAACTGTGGACAGGGAAGAAGCCAAATCTTGCACACATCAGAGTATTTGGCAGCACAGTCATGAAGCATATACCAAAAGAAAAGAGACTCAAGTGGGACAAGAAATCAGAAAAATGCATACTTATTGGTTATCCTGAGGATGTCAAGGGGTACAGAGTATACAACCCTACGACTAGAAGTATCACAACCAGTCGTGATGTCATTATAATGGAAGATAAGTATACTCATCAAGAAACTCTTGTTCCAGTGGATGATATGCTAGAAAAGTCTGCACAGAGGCCTGGTCCACAATGCCCAGAACCAGTGGGGGATACAGACAAGGTCAGTGAGCTAGAGGACTCATTTGTTTCCACAGGTAGCACAAACTTAAATGATGAAACTTATGTGCCCTCAGAAGAGTCGACAGTGTGTGATGAAGACCTGAATACAGAAAATAAAAGGGTTTTTCCAGTGAGACAACGAGGAAAACCTGATAGGTATGGTTTTATGTGCATGAACGATGACCAACCTGATAATGAGCTCACACTGAAGGAAGCACTAGAAGGACCAGAGAAGGAGTTTTGGGAGCAAGCTGTGCAGGAAGAGCTACAGAGTTTCCAGGACAACAAAGCATGGGAAATTGTTGATGCTCCAAGTGGTGGTACAATAGTGAAGTGTAAGTGGGTTCTTAAAAAGAAGTGTGACTCAGACAATAATGTGCGTTATCGGGCAAGGCTCGTGGCTAAAGGTTGTACTCAAAAGTATGGTGTAGATTATGAAGAGACATTTTCTCCAGTAGTTAGACATACTACATTAAGGCTTTTGTTTGCACTGTCAGTTCAGTTAAACTTAGATATAATTCATCTTGATGTCAAAACAGCTTTTTTGAACGGAGACCTAGATGAGACTATATACATGCAGAAACCAGAAGGTTTTGCTTGTACTGATGACAAAAAGGTACTTAAATTAAGTAAAGCTATATATGGTCTCAAACAGGCATCCCGTGCTTGGCATAAAAAAGTGGACAATTGTATGTTAGCAGATGGTTATAATAAATCTAAAATAGAACCATGTTTATATACTAAAATTGTTGGCAATTGTAGAACCATGGTAACATTATATGTAGACGATTTTTTAATTTTCTCAAATGACCCACAAGAATTAAAACATCTGAAAGAAATGTTAAGTAGTAATTTTAAAATTAAAGACTTGGGTCAAGTCAGGGAATGCCTCGGCATGTCAGTTAAATTTGATACAAAAAATAATGTTGTTACTCTAAGTCAAGAAAAATATATTGATCAGATATTAAAGAAGTTCAATATGTCAGAATGTAAGACTGCAAATACTCCAATGGAGGCAAATTTAAAGAGTAAAAGGGAAAATGTTACATCGGGTCAAAATCCCTACCAACAGCTTATAGGAAGCTTAATGTATCTAGCGGTCTTAACACGACCAGACATAGCTTATTCTGTGTCATATCTTAGTCAATTTAATAACTGTAATAATGAAGAACAGTGGGTTTATGCAAAAAGAGTTCTAAGATATTTAAAGAAAACTAAAAATATAGGTTTAAGATATTGTAAAGATGGTAGTGTCAATATACAGGGCTTCGTAGATTCAGATTGGTGTAGCGATATTAATGATAGAAAATCATACACAGGATTTTGTTTCACAATGTCTGGATCGGTCATATCTTGGAGCTGTAGTAAACAAAAATGTATATCGCTTTCAAGTACCGAAGCTGAATATGTTAGTATTTCAGAGGCCTGTAAGGAGGCGGTATATTTAAGAAACTTACAGTATGAAATCACAAAGAAAATGTACAAAATTACTTTGCATAATGATAATCAAAGTGCACACAAATTGTTAGTTAATCCTGTATTTCATAACAGAACTAAACACATTGATGTAAGATTTCATTACTGTAGAGACCTGATAACTAAAGATATTGTTATAGTTAAGTATTTATGCACAGCTGATATGCCAGCTGATTTACTTACAAAAAGTTTAAGCACTGTTAAGCATTACAAATTTATGGATGCCTTAGGCATTGTAAGAGTGTAGGCAACCTTTATAGTGTTTTGCCATTTATTTAGTTATTGTAAAATATATTTTGAGTGGGGGTGTTGTAAATATCAAAATATTCATCACTCAATGACTACTAGCGCCATCTATGCGCAACTTGTAAGAAACTGTTTTTATACAATAAAGCAGTCACTGGAAATCATTCGAAGCAAACTCGTCGTTTTATTTTATTATCTACTGTTGTTTCTTTTCGGCAGGTCTAATTCCATTATAAAATGTGTAAAACTAATTTGTATATTTTTCTTACAGGTAAGCACCACTTTGATTCATCCAGCTTTAATTCAACATACAGTAAGAATAGTGACTAAGACATTTAAACACCTATAACCTCATCGATACTGCGTCATGGCGCAGTCCTAGAGAGGCATTCAGATTTAATAAATATGTTATTGATATAATAGACATTTGAAATGTTTCATATTTAGGTATAAACATATAACATTAAACATATATAAAATATTCTATATACGAATATTCGCATCATTTTAAACATTCGCATCGACATTCGCATTCACATCAAATGAAGCGAATGTTTTGCGAATGTGCGCAGGTCGTGTCCTGTCTTGTCGACTCACGTATGGGGCAGTGCACGCAAATTGTTTTCAAGTAATGCATTTTGACCAGTAGACAGCATTTATAACATCCCGTTATAAATCTTATCAGGAACGATAATAACAACTACATATTCCCTAACAATGTATTCGCATTCGGATATTCGCATCCTGGAATTCGCGAATGAGAATAATGCGACATTCGTGACATCCCTGGTCTATAGGAAACCTTTTTTTTATCTCGTTTTCGGGACTATGGCTACTTCAACTATTTGCCTCTTAGTGTATGATATGACATAAGTACCGCTACTACCAGTTTTTAACATTGCCATATTCGCTCACGTCTACGTTATACTTTCTATGCATCTCGCTCGTTCTCGCATATTAGTAACAAAATTTAACTATAGTCCGTCTAAGCTAACTTCGCATCGATTTAAACATAACAAAGTGAGGCAGAGGCATTACAAACGTCATACTATCATAGAAATTGCGTCACGTCATTTAGTCATTGTTCAATAACTTTTATCATTTTTTCATACGAATCAAATATTATCTTCAATTCTGTTCATATTATCATGGTAATTGACGTTGCTTGACTTGAAACATACGAATATTCGTAATGCATTGCGTCTTAATATAAACTACAAATCACAAATCAAAGTACTAAAAATCAAAACACAGGTTATTTTTAAAGGTTGTTGAATACTCGTTAGCCAGTTTGAGAAGCACAGTCTACAGCTAAGCCCAACCCGGCATAAGTGCGAGTGAGACTAATATCGTATCAATATCAAATGAAGTTAGATTTTTAATATTCAAATGCCGCTCCTAGCCGCACCTCTCTTAATATCCGGTATAGTTTCCTCGGTAATGCGGGAAATTACTACCGCCGCGTATTTTTAGAATACTATATTAAGGTGTGCGAGGAACTGCTTAGAATGACTGAATATTTTTCTACACAAAGCTAGCCTTTTACCTGAAAGTATTCGCTGTGAAACATTGTTTCATTTAACAATGAGGATTCTTTACTTTAAACTATTCTTTGCTAAAGTTTGCAATTTTGTTTGAAATTATCCAAAAAAGATCTAGGGAATGAAATCCTCAGAGTATTCCATGATCTTTTATACTGTTAATTCTTACTCTTTGAAATATGTTATAACTAATTAATTCAATACCAGAATAACAATATATTTAATGACTTATAACTTACACATTGGTTTAAATTGTTATTTTAATTTATTGGACATAACGATTTTATTGTAATTTTAATTCTAAATCTACTTTTTAATCTGGGGGCACCGCCAAGATGAGCAATGCGAAGCGTAAAGGCACTACCTAGCTTTTCTCGAAGCGCTTCGTCGTTTTTTTAATCCCTCATAACTTGGGTTTGGATTCTCGAGAAATAATGTCAATAGTGGACTTGAATATAATCTTAATTTCGATTGTCCTGACTCCTAAAGCAAAAATATCATTCAGTAATTAAAAAATCTTAACATCAAAAAACTCTTTCTTTTGTCCATTTTATATCCTAAAATGCACACTGTGCAAAGCATGGTCGCCATTTTAAACTTCAGAAATGAAAATAAACCGCAATAAACACAATTTTGGCCGTAATGTGCCGTCTGTGCTATTGCCAAGAGACCGATTCAGACTAACAACTTGTCACGGTTTTGATCTTATTTTAATATGACCTTAAAGATCGCTTACATGTCTGGTACATCTACAGAGAAATAATTAAGCAGAGTGCTAACTCCACTCATCAGTTTTCTAACCAAAATGCGGGATATTTTCTTAGTCGAGATCTAGCGTCAAGTAATGGCTTTATCAACCGGCCTATCCTATTGCTACGACAACGAAACGCTTTGTGTCTCTCTATCAGTTTTCCACATTAGTGCGACAGTGACAGTTGCGTTTCGATCACTACGGAGCGTAAGCGATTGGTACGTTGACTACGCGGCCAGTACCGCTACTTGACACCAGCGGTTGCAACATGGTTCCATTTTTAATTTAAAAACTTACGTATGGAGTTACCACTCCATCCTTACTTATTTCTCTATAGGTACATGCGTAATGAAGTTAATGTCGTACGTGAGATGCATGTCAAGTTCATATCAAAACCAGATCAAAGCCCTAACAATTTTTAAATTAGAATCGACTTCCAAGTCACCGCAATGCGTAGTGGTTCGTTTCGATTTTATATGGGACAATAAAATATGTAAAAATGTGTGTTAGAGATTTTGGAAGTTTGCCGCAAGGCGCTTGAATAGGTACTAAAATCTGGCAACAGTAAAAATAATTTAACATTTCCTTTATTTAACTAAAACAGAACTTTAACGATAGTAGCCTTAGGCTGCCTTTATGCCCAGTTCACATCTATTCTAGTAGCATTCCAGGTCTAGTCATCGAATCCAGCACTGATCTGGATCATTTACATTAATGCCAGTAATTTTCATCATCCAGTGAATTAATGGAAACTGTTACCATAAAAACAATACGATTTCACTAATTAACGTTCAATCCAGCACTGAATTGATGGTCTACATTATTCCAGTGGCGCTGGATTGGACGAAAGTAAGTATCATCATCATTCCAGTTACTAGACTGTAATGCTGACAGGGAATGATTATATTCCAGTGCCGGTTCACATTATTCCAGTAACATTCCAGCGTTGGATTCAAACACTGGACTGGAATGCTTAAGCTCAGTGAGAGTGAGAGAAGAACACGAACCTAATGGGCCTTAAACAAATTCAAAATACGAAGATACAACCCAAATTTTTCTACCTTAAAGTTGACCAGAGATTCAGGCTAATTTGCGGTTTTTTAACGGTATAACTTTTTTTCACTAAAAGGCAGTACTAGATATTGTACAGCCTAATATTCCAATAATATGATAACATGGACGCACTATCTAGTGAAGTAAAAGCGATCAGGGATTTTTAAATTTCCTCTAAAGCTTCAGCAATCCTTTATTTACGTCCAGTTAATTTTTAAATCTGTCTCGTTTTACCGGAGCTAAAAATAACAAATCCACTTTAATTTCCAAGTAAAATTGCCGCTTTATGTCCTAAAAAGCCCACTGTGCACGTTCCGCATTGCGTAGAGGGCTCGTTGACGATAAAACTGGAAATAAAAGATTTTTTCTCAATAAAAGTTATTGCCACCTCTTTATGCACAGTGGTTTGGTTATGGCAGAACGTGTGTTTATAGTTTTGACTTTTTGTTATGAGCGGTATTTTTGCATGGGTACATTCGCCTTTTTACAAGCTTTTATTTAATTTGCGATGTATATTTGTTCGGGTCAATTCTTGTAATCTAAATGATACCTTTTCCAATTATTCGATTGAGCTGAATCTTCATATACTTATGTAAGTTGGGTGACAATGCAATATTACGGTACCATCGAGAGAATCTGATAACGGACATAGGACTCATAGGAGTTAGTCATAGGAACTTTGTGATTTAACATCGCAATCTTATCGTGTTTGAGTTTCTTAGAATTGTCTTTATGAGTATTAGTTATCTTTTGAAGGAAAAGTACAGTCAGCGAATAAACATTTGTATCAAAAATTTCATTTTTGTCAAGAAATTTATTTTAAGTCAAAACAGATTCTAGAGTCCGTCTAAGCTAAATAGACAAGACATCGACTTTGACAGCACAAAGTGTAAAAGTGTCAGTATAAACGCCATATTCATAGAAATATGATAAGAATGACATTTATTTATTTTATTTTCAAACAAAGCTGGGTCGTAGTATATGATATATAAGTAAGATGAAGGAGTTAAATTTCAGTAACATCTCGTACCTTGTTATAGTGAGAATAGTATGACGACTTTCATGTTGAATGCCACTATGACAAGGTGTTCTAAATTCTTTATTTAAAAAATAAATAAATATTATAGGACTTTATTACACAAATTGACTAAGTCCCACAGTAAGCTCAATAAGGCTTTTGTTGAGGGTACTTACACAACGATATATATAATATATAAATATTTATAAATACTTAAATACATAGAAAACACCCATGACTTAGGAACAAATATCCATGCTCATCACATGAATAAATGCCCTTACCAGGATTTGAATCCGAGACCATCGGCTTCGTAGGCAGGGTCACTACCCACTAGGCCAGACTGGTTATCAAATTACTTAAAATATGTCAATAATTTGCAATAGTGAAACAAATATCGGCAACATCAACATGTTTTGTTAGGAAATGAGTCTTCTGTAGCTAGTATATTACATTACAATAAAAATACAATCTAACAATATTTTAAAGGGATAAGTTCGCCTTTGTACACATTTACTGTATTCATTCTGTGTCATGTACTTGTTTTTCGCAATAAATTGTTTACTACTTTGTAGTAGTAATAGTACATTACGATACAAGTGCGAAAAATAGGAAATTCGAAACGAGTGGCGATATATTAAAACACGACCGAAGGAAGTGTCTTAAATCGACACGAGTTGCGAATTACCTATTCGCACATGTATCGTACAACGTTTTACAGTACATATGGCCCTTTAAATGTTCGACACAGTAACGTAATATGCTAATTTTCGCACTAGTGCGGTAAAGTAGCACCATATGTACTGTAAATACTATACCGCAAAAAAGCGATCTAATCTAGACAGCTATTAGGTAGCGGAAATCAATAAATTCAGGTTAGTCTGTGCCAATATTCTAACTTAGCACCAAGCTAATGAAATAAATTTACTCAGTAATTAAAATTAAAAAAAAAAATTAAAAATATTTATTTCGGACTCTGGTTCCATAATTTGTTAGTATAATACACTTACGACTACAACACTGTACAATTTACTTTACAACTAGTGTTAGTGACATACATTACTTAAACCTAAACCTAATATCTCCGGGGAGAGGCGCGCACTGGGGCATGCATCTTATCCCAATAACGCATTATCGGGCAATCTACCCGTTCAGCAAGTGAGCTCAAAATGCTGTTGGTGCTACCCAGAACTCTTCGCATCAAAGATGATATTCTGGTGCGTAAAATTGCGTGGAACCCCGGCACGCCCGCCGCCGCGAACATGCCGGACGCACTGCAATAGCGAGGGTGCCCCATCAGCATCCTGAACGCATTGTTGTATTGAACTTTCAATACATTGACGGCCCTCTGAGAATAGCTAATCCACAGTGCACACGAGTAGAAGGATTGGCAGATTGGATTGGATTGGCAGTTAGCGGCAAAGTAATGAATCCTTACTTTGCCGCTAACTGGTTTACCCTGCTGTCGGCGACATTTTCATTTAATTCAGCCAAATTAGTGCTGTGGCAAACAGTCTTGATAGTTCCGTGCGGTTCTCTAGAATTATGTGGCAATCCATATGAAAAGGGAGCTTATGGCGGTTGGCGCTTACGTTGCGTAGTACCGCATTAGTATTGGCGCGCCGCTAATAATGGCGTAAGCACGACCGCCATAAGGTCCCTTTTAATTTGGATTGTTTCATATCCTAAGGTAAGTGGTTTGTTGAGCTGTTTACTAAATAGGGGACTTAATACCAGGAAATTAGCAGGAAACAAAAGATATAGCGCGCCGGGCGAAACTTGCGATGGATGGATCTTCACGGCCCGATTCGAAGAATGATTAAGACAGTTTTAAGATTTTTGAAAGATCGATAACTAAACGACATCTCAAAATTGACGTTTATTTCGATTCCGCTGTAATCCCAATAAGATTTATCTACGATTTTTCTAACGTCAAAGTGACATTTTTTAATTTTTTAATTTTTTTATTCTATAAAATATCTTACATTGAACTAAACAGAAAAGTGCCGTGAAACCCTGTCGGGTTTGTATCGACACTCCATTCGTGGATACTTTTTACATTATAAATTGTTGTGATACATAGGATAAATTAATATACATTATAACATTATATAAATTTGGTTTGGTTGCCCGAATCGAGCTGCTTCTGTCAATTATACGACACAAACGATATATAAACGAGAACTTATCGTTATCGTATCTCATTCTTCGAATCGCCACTTTCCCGTGTCGATATTGAATACCTTGACTTGAGCGTGATCCACTGCGAGGAATGTCAAATACAAAATGTCAGTTCCAGTTCAACATTTAAAAAGTTCATGCTTTTGTTTAGTGAGAAAACTTCAACAATTTTGTTCAAACCACTGACTCCGGTCCACTGTGCTCATAAAATAATTTTATTCCGACACAGAAGGTTGGAAATGCAGTATTTTCTCAGGTCACTTTTTCCACGAGATATAACATTATGAGCTACGAGCTTTTGTGTTACGAGACGGGGGTTTTGAACTTTTAGTTCGGGCTTTATTCGAAAATGAACAATTTTTATTCTGTTTTCTTTTTTAGGGTTCCGTACCTCAAAAGAAAAAAAAACGGATCCCTTATAGAATCACTTTGTTGTCCGTCCATCTGTCTGTCAAGACCCTTTATCTCGGCAAGGCGTGGAGGTACCGAGTTGAAATTAAATCATATGCTCAGATCTACAGCCCCTCAAAGCTGTAAAAAAATCAAACTTATCATTTAACGTAAAAAAAAGATAAGGCCGTTTACACCGCAAACAACGTATATTTCGACACTCTCAAGACGAAAAAAATATGGGGTACTTCCCGTTGACTATGATAATTTGCAAGTAATATCGTTTTATACTACAAATATAGAGAAAAATATGAAAGAATATGTTACATGAGGACGAGATATAGAATATTTTGTGGCACAAATGAGTGTATGATAAAATGAAACATCGATAAATATGTGATCGATAAGTCAGTCATAGATTAATAATTAAAAGATCTAACTACTTGCTGTATGTTACCGAGAAATTTCAAGAATGCAAATCAGTTACAAATCAGTCATAGGCTCTGGCTACAAAATTTCACGAGAATATGTTAAGAATTGCGACCTGTAGAGGAGAACATCCAGAAATACGAAAGCAAAATGTTCGAGTCGAAGCGGAGACCTTCGGTAACGCTAAGGTCAATTATTTTTCAAAATAGTCTTTTTTGACTTGGATACACAAATGCGAACCGAAAAACATGCACCTAAAAAAAATACAGTGTACTTTTGGGCCAATCTGTAAATACGCGAAATCTCTACTAAAAGCAACTCTCTGAATAGCAATTAATTTAATAGTTGGCACCTTATCGCATCAACCATTCATAATGTCATTAAACGATCGGTAATTACTTGTGATTAGACGTAAATTAATCGCTCATTCAGTTTTTTTTATCAGTGAGCAAAATTTAATTTTCTCCTCTAGAATACAAAAATATAGTTTAATGAAAAGTTTTTTTTTTACTTTACGCATCTGTTAAGATATATGGTTAAGATGGAGATATTTTCGCATTAAACAAATTGCTCTTGAATAAAGCAAATCTCTAAAGAGCAATTAATTTAATAGCTGGCACCTTATCGCATCAACCATTCATAATGTCATTAAGCGATCGGTAATTACTTGTGATTGGACGTAAATTAATCACTCCTATGACAAGGGTCCTTCTATTCTCATATTTTATGTGCAAATTATTCTCAACTTGACATCTTCCTACTTCGTATACTTCGTAAGTGCTTCGCTGTTAATTTATATCAGAGCTCACGCCCGTAATTAGCCAGGGTCGCCATTGCCGAACACGGCATGGATAGCTATATATTATATAATTAGTTTCACACTGATCCTGAACTGATGATATAATTGTATTTTCAAAACATCACAGTTGATTTACCAGTGTAAAGGCCCTCTTGATTCTTCAAAAACCAATGAGAAAGTTGCATTTTATCCACATGTTGGGGCAAAGTAATCAGATGCAAATTAGGAGTTGTTTCCATATGTTGGCTGGTAGAATTGACTTTTAAATAATACAATTTTTATTGCATTCATTTGGATTTGATTTTTTTGGTATTTCATAGTTAATATTTTTCTCGCGTTGGTGTGGTAAAATTTTGTTTGTTTCACTCGTAGGCAAAGTTTGTTATCCCCGTGCCTTGAAACCCGTGCAATGCTCAAGATTCCACTTCTCGAATCATGAGCGTAGCGAGTTTTGCAGCAATTTTGGAATCTTTTGCTTGCTCGTGTATCAATATCAGTACGAGCGGTTAAACAACAACTTTGCCCCCTTGTTAAACAAATAACTATTCTTTCCCATCACGGAACAAGGGTTTTCTGGACGTTTGGGAGGCATGCGCGAAGCCGAAGCCAATACGTAGAGACTTTTGACACTTTAATGAAAATTAAGGAGTACACCGAGCGGACGCTGCACTTGCCCGACCGGCCGACCGACCGGTTTGGCTTAGTGGGTAGTGACCCTGCCTACGAAGCTGATGGTCCCGGGTTCAAATCCTGGTAAGGGCATTTGATCGTGTGATGAGCATGGATATTTGTTCCTGAGTCATGGGTGTTTTCTATGTATTTAAGTATTTATAAATATTTATATATTATATATATCGTTGTCTAAGTACCCTCAACACAAGCCTTATTGAGCTTACTGTGGGACTTCGTCAATTTGTGTAAAATTTTGTTTGTTTCACTCGTAGGCAAAGTTTGTTATCCCCGTGCCTTGAAACCCGTGCAATGCTCAAGATTCCACTTCTCGAATCATGAGCGTAGCGAGTTTTGCAGCAATTTTGGAATCTTTTGCTTGCTCGGGTATCAATATCAGTACGAGCGGTTAAACAACAACTTTGCCCCCTTGTTAAACAAATAACTATTCTTTCCCATCACGGAACAAGGGTTTTCTGGACGTTTGGGAGGCGTGCGCGAAGCCGAAGCCAATACGTAGAGACTTTTGACACTTTAATGAAAAGTAAGGGGTACACCGAGCGGACGCTGCCCTTGCCCGGGTCATGGAACGTACGCGGAGGGCACAACCGCCAGGGTGTAAAAACTACAGAGAGCTGATGGAATCTAAGATACATTAGGCTATTTGGTAAAAGCGATGGACTTAATACTGTGACATGAAATATAAAAGCGGACGCCGGCATAATAAAATGGTGTACTAAAATTGTATTTATCATTACACCGGGTTAGAATGCCAACATCCATTTTTTGGAATCAGTGTGCAAAACTACATTTTCTTCACTAGAGGTTAATATAAATTTTAAGTTGTTTTTTCACTTTACGTAGCTATTAAGATGGACATATATGAGACAAAGGGTAAACAAATTGCTTTTTGATAAACAAATAACACAGGGCCTACCGCGAAAAACTTAAATCGAAATTTCGTTCTCGGCCTCTCTATCCTTGTTCCGAAATTTCTGGACTGGAGCGGACGTCTTTTGGCTGACATAATCGTACAAATTAAAAAAAAAAACCTACCTAGCTCAAGTGTTAAAATGTCCCATAGATCTTAAGAATTACGAGCTGTGGTTCCACAGACCAACCCCAATAGGCTGAGCTTATAGGACGACTACCGGTCACCGCCCGTGTGGTTTATTTATAGGGCACATATAAGATTGCACGAGCGCCGCTTCGATCAGTTGCACCCAATTTTACGACCTGATAGCAGTCGTCTGTACGAAAATAAACCATAACATTTTTGAATTAGTTCCCAAATAATGGTATATTGCAGCGTAAAATGGCGTGGAAAGTCATCTTAAGACTTCCAAATACAAAACAGATGGAATAACAAGATAAGTCAAATTCATTAATTTGTTGAAAATTGTTCCTTGTACGCTAGCAATGCACCGGCGAGAAGTTTCCATAGTTGCGAAACTTTCCATATGAGAATTTCCCGGTAACTTCTGAGAATGTTCTCAAGAACGAGAATTTATCGGAATATTTAATGATTTCATAATATACACCATTTGGATATTTACATATTTAGGTTTTACTCGAGAATAAGTGTAGGCTAATTTCATCCTGCATCATATACCCTCTCGTGGCTCAGTTGGATTACACGCAATTTGCAATGACGAGGTCCCAGGTTCCATCCCCGAACGATGAAATATTTTTTGGTTTTTTTTTGCACTTTAATTTCCTAATTTTGATTGACTAAGCTTTGTAGCAGGGAGAGGAAGGTCCCTGGATCTATACTCTGCACTGTAACTTTTGTATTTTGTTTTTTGTAACTTTTTGTATTTTTATTTTAGAGCAATTAAACATCATTTAGAGGTTGCAACAACAACTTGACACAACGAAAGACACGCATTAGGAAATTTTTCGGTACTTAGTAAATAAAACAGGACTGCGAAGACCAAAAGTGGTAATGTTCTCTGAAATATAACGAGAATTTAAGCAACTTATTGGTAACTTATCACTTATTACCAAAATAACGAACTGTAAAAGACAATAACATATACATTATAACATGTTATTTAATATTATGACAATTTAAACTTTATTCTAAGAACATTCTCTTTTTTATACAATAAGTTTCAGGTTGCAGAAATGTTCTGCGAACATTCTCGAGAATATTTCCGCGATTTGGGAATGTTCTGCAATTTGTACATTGCTATTGTCCGCGGGGTTTTTGATGCAGAGGTTGTCCATCGCCGTTCAACGTGGCAGCTCGGCGAGCGTGATGGGTTCCTTTGCGTCTGGAGTGGCGCGGGCCAAGTAGTATAAAAGATATATAAATGTAGTCCTTTTAATACAACATAAACATTAAAGAACTAAGCGTTTAAAAATGTACTTTTCATTTGGTAACAATGTGTGGCGCGAGTTTCGCAAGTAAGAATGCAAGTGAAGAGGACGCCATCGGCTAACACATGATGGCAGCTAACCAGTATTTTGATTATTGTAAACTTACAGAGCATTGTTACTTTTCACCCGCCGTTACGTTTGTCCCCGCTCTCCCCTAGTAAATAGAAAACTGAACAAAAATTAGCGAACAAAATGTAAAAAGGTTTCCCTTTCCAAACCCATTTTCTCAACTGTACCCAAGTTTACCGACGCTGATTAATGGACGGGAAGTCGAAAACATTCGCCGAGTGTACTTCGCGAAAGCCCTACTTTGCTTCGACTGTACGTCTAATATTACTTGACCTGCAGTATAGTAAGAATTATCCTTACTTTGAGCTCACATTTATACTGGTATATTTAAGAGTTCTTAAGGCGAAAAATAACTTGAACGACCTTGACCGTTACCAGCGCGTGATATATGTAGGTCAATTTTTAAACGTCGCATCGGCTAGGGTGAACTGCTTGTTAGAGTGAAGTCGGTCTCATAACTAGTGACAAATTGCAATGAAGTGGTTGCCGTATCACAGTCGCAATTTTGGCAAAACTTTTTAATTCATACTGTCAATACTAAAACACAGAATGAAGTCAATATTTAAGGGGCTCCCATATAACAAACGTGATGGTTTTTTTTTGATAAGACGTTATTATAGATAATGGTACGGAACCCTTTGTACGCGAGTCCCACTTGCACTTGGCCGGTTTTTTCAGACCTTGTGTCCGTATTGAGAAACTTATATACCGACTATGTTAGTAAAATGTACACATGTAATTCGTTTTAGATAAACTATTTAACATAAGGGGCTACCAGGCCAAATTCGCTGTTTTTACGTCGCTATAGCAAGCTTAAACGTTGTATAAACAATTAAGTTATGTACACAATATTTTAGCTTGGTAATTGTTCTTTAATTTTGTCTACGGATATTTTCAAAAAATATATCGTATCACAAGTAAATATTTTTTCCGTGAACCCTTTTCTTGAGTTAAAATCCATATAAACTCCCTTATAATACAACGCTTAGACACAAAACTGTAACCAATAGTGAATAATGATGTACACTTCAATTACTTCTGCTGATTTTTCAATTATATAAATACGGACGCAATAATTTGCTTGCTTGAGCAAATTCAAGTTGTAAAGGTGAAGAACGAGGACCCTGGGTGAAGGGAGTTCGAACGCGCAAAGTCATTCATATAGGGGACGCCCATAAGTCGCTCCAGACCTGACCTGTTCTATATTGATTTGCCTGTTGTTTGACCTGTTATTTCCAATGCGTCATTATTTGACAGCTCGTAATCACCTTCAGAATGCACAATCAACCTGCAGAATCCTGACAAGAGCAAGGTGATGCGACCCATTACCGTTACGTCCCCATAAATGAACATTCCACAACACAAGTCGTCTTAATAACACTGATGGGAAGTCGTCGATTGAAGCGCTCCTTTCACGTCCACGGTTTATTGCGTGCTCTATGGTTGCGAGAGCGAGAGAGAATCTATCTCTGAACTAGTGTAAGGAGACCTCTTAATGGGACAAATACTTTTTAGAAAAAGGTCACTTCTGTGGATAATACAATAACAGTTAATGGCTTTGGAATATATACAGTGTACTCTATATAGCCACAGGGATGGGACGTTTTTTAACGCTATACAAGGTGGCCAAAAAATATGTGCATTCCCATTGCCAAGGAGGTTTTGGGATTATACTCGTACTGAGTAGTCTTGGCAACTTTGAACGCACCCGGCTTGTAGATCTTGACGCCAAACGTCAGCTCCGAAAAACTCGGCCCAAGCCCTCATACAACTCATCTGGACAGCTCTACTGTGCTCCGTGCAGCCGAACTTTCAAAACTAAATTTGGATTTGCAAGTCACGCTCGCGCCCATGCGCGTAATAGTTAATAAATAATATTTAAATACAATATTAATAAAAATAAAATAACTTGTCAGGATGTTGCCGTCGACGGATACGTCTAGGAGGACAACATCAATAGTTGCTCCGTATAAGCCCAAAACCTCCCTGGTAACGCGAATGCACATATTTTTTGGCCACCCTGTATGGAGTTTTCGTTATTTACAGAGAAATTACGAGTGTTAAAGTGAACCAACTATAGCCAACAAATTTCGACGTTATAGGGAGTAAATCGTTATATCGAGTGACGTTATATGGAGTTTAGGAATGTATTTTGAGGTGTGATATGAGTGTAATATATTTTTACACTGGAAAAATTCATCACACTTATATCAAAGTTTATCCCTGAACTTTGGGGTGTCTATAACATTATTTTATTTTTTCTTATATAATGAAAATGTTAATTATGTCATATCATCTTTAGTAAATGCAAGTAAATGTACAATATATGTGACACATGCTAAAATCGGCTAATTAGAAAAACATTTTTTTTTTCAAAATCTATAACGTAAAGGGGGCTGAAATGATGTATTTTTATTACAAATGTAGAGCCACACTATCCATAAAAATTACAAGCCCAAACTTTGAAAACCCTCTATGTTAATCATAAGATTTTAAACCATTTTATGCCAAATATGCTTTACATCATTTTGAAGAAGAGCTGATATTCTTCAAACTGCTAGATCGATTTTTATCAAATATAGTTAAAGACATGGAATAGAACAATCTCACCCGAGGTAGAGCGGGTTAAGTAGAGAAGATTAAGTAGGAAAGCGGACGCTGGCGTTAGGTTGGAGAAGATAGCTAGGAACCATCACGGTACCGCTAGGAAACTCGCTTTTACGTTAAAAAACCGCATTGAAGTTTATTCGTTTATTCGTTTGTGAGCTATGCCACAGACAGCCTTTGGCATCATACATAGTTATAACACCCCTCTTTTTTCGTCGGGAGTTAAAATATTTATAAGATCAACTTGCACTCCAATCTCGCCCGCGCTTGGAAAGCGATCGGAATAACAACTTTATATGGCTTTTATGCTTTTAGGAGATGAAAGCTCTTATTTAGACTTAGGGAAGTGAGAAAGTTTTTAGATTTATCAATACAACCTTAAAGTTTCTTTCTATTGTGTTTTGTTCGACGTTTTCTTGTTTTGTCCCGTCAGCTTGGAGACAACTGTAACTTAGTATAAAACTTGTTATGACATACGTCTGAAAATATCGATACAAACAAATTTCCAAAAATATGTATATGTTACCGGAAATGTATGTAATCCGTCATTGTATACAATTCCTAGGAAATGTATGTAATTCCTAAAATCGCACGGAAATGTGTAAAACAAATTATATTAGACACATTTCCTAGGAAATTTATACATTTCCTAAATAGCAATCGGAAATGTAAAATAGTTGAGATATCAATGGGTACGCGGGGATAGCGGGGCGAAGGGAGGTTCCATCCAACCGAATTATTGAGAATTTAAAAACATATTGGCCTACTTTAAAAATTATTCATGGTAAACCCAGGTATTAGCAAAGTCAGGGGAGTGTGGAAGGAGCAAATCAGGATATTGACAATATGTTGACCACGTGGATGCAAGATAATAATAATTCACATTGGAGTGAGGGTTTGAGATTAGTGCAACTCATGAAAAACAGAGCTTTTCACGCTGGTATTAAGCAATCTCCTTATGAGGCACTTTTCGGGTGTAAAGTAAAAGTTAGTTTACAGTTGCCCAATGATCTTTTCCGTCTCTAGCCCGTAGATGTTGAAGAGCGGCTTGATGACGTCTGTGGCCTCCCCTTTCTTCTTAGCTTCTTCGATGGAGGCGATCGCTGCGTCCTCCATCTTCGTCAGGTGGCGTATGATGAGGCGGTATTCCGCCTCAGAGCGGGGTTCAAAGCGGATGCCCTCCCCTTTCGGCTTAGTGGAGGGCGGCTCCCCGAGCTCCTGCGTTAGGTCCTCCAAGCGTTACAGTAAAAACCAAGGCACTATGAAATTACAAAATTAAAGAGAATACAAGGAAATCATAAATAAAAACCATAGACAAATTAATCATTATTTTAGCGACGATATGATAGCGTGGCTCCGTTACGTCGTCTGACTTGGTGTCGGATTCGGCAGGTTGCCCCGGAACCGCCGAAACACCACACCCTTCGGCCAGAAGTCCGCGCTTGCGATGGTGTCCTGCAGCGACCGCGGCACGCGCACCACAAATGAATTGACCACATAGCTTATTTCCCATAATATTAAGGTGTATGGTGTATACATATTTTTGGCACTTTATCATCCGTATAAAATTTACGCTGCTTGAAATTTTAACCACCAGCCATACTCTGCTTAGTGCTTTATTGGTCCAGTTTATATCGCGATTTCGGCATTGCTTCAGTAAATAAAATAAATAAATAAAATTTATAGGACATTATTACACAAATTGACTAAATCCCACAGTAAGCTCAATAAGGCTTGTGTTGAGGGTACTCATGCAACGATAATATAGAAATATTTATAAATACTTAAATACATAGAAAACACCCATGACTCAGGAACAAATATCCATGCTCATCACACAAATAAATGCCCTTACCAGGATTTACCTATATTAACCTATAAAGTCACTACGCAGAGTATGGCTGGGGTTCAAATTTCACCCTGTATTTTTAGACATACAATAGTTGGTCCAGAAAATGACCATTTACCATTCATATGAATACCAAAAAGTGGATGTTAAGTGAAATTAATTCCTGTAAAATCATTCGAATGTTTGAGTAAAAGGTAATTTAAACACCAAACAAACCTAAGTTTTATCTCAGAAACAGATCTCATTACATATTCAAATATACGAAACGTCTAAAATAGGAATAATATGAGCGTTTTTATATAACCTCAAAGGTTACTTGTTAGTAATGCGCAAAACCGCGGTCAGAGTCAAAAGAGTAGAATATCTTGAAAATAAAAGCGAGACATTGCACTTTTCGTTGCTATACCCGTACACCGTACCATGAATTTTATGCGGCCTTAAACGCTAGCGTCTATGTCAGCTGTAATGCCAGTGTATCTCGCTTACACCAATGTTGGCACGAGGGAGATGCATCGTGAGTTAGTTTACGCAGTCTCTAGCGAATATTGTGGGGAATAAACCTATCACTATTTAGCAGAGATCTATAGCACAGTTAAACCAAGAAAGTGTATACTAGAAATTTATTCAGTGTTTACATGAGCACTGTTATTGACCGACTTCCACGACACACATCCACCTCCTAACATGAAAACATAACCGGAATAAGAACGCCTATCTATCAAACATCCTCCCCAATCAGCATCCGAGTAACCATGCAAAGATTTACCTGTCTTTTTGTAAACAAGTCCATATTGTTTTGTATGCTTTAGGTATCGCAGCACACGCTTTGCAGCATTCCAACATTCCTCATTAGGGCAATCCAAGAATTGACTCAATACAGCCACGGTATTCGTAATATCAGGTCTTGTTCTCGTAGAGAGATACATCAGTGAACCTATAATCTCACGATATGGGTACTGTTCACTGTCACTGCACTTATTTACAGATTTTTCAATCTTTTGCTTAACTTCCATAGGCGTAGATATTGGTTTACTTTTATCCATATTAAATTTGATTAATAAATCATCAATGTATTTTTCTTGTGACAATTTCATGCTTTTGTCACATCTGTCAAACTCTATGCCTAACATATATTTCACAATGCCATAATCTTTCAATTCAAACTTAGTGGCCAGTTCCTTTTTGAAATCTTCGATGCATTCACCTCTTTGCGAAGCGACGAGAATGTCATCCACGTAAACTAATACAAAGAGTTTAGTTTGCGAATCTATATTTTTAAAATAAAGACAAGGCTCATTTAAAGATGCTTGTAATCCCATGTACTTCAGCTGCTCGTCCAGTCTGATGTTCCATTGTCGACCAGCTTGTTTAAGCCCGTACAGCGATCTTTTGAGCCTGCACACACTGCCTTCAGACCTCAGGTCACATAACATCTTACTAGCTCTTTCATGTATAAGTGAACCTGGCTGCTCCAATCGTGTTAGATCTTGCAAACATTCATCTAGGAGATCTGGCACCTTCATATATATCTCCTCTTCTAATAATCCATTTAAATATGCCGTATTAATGTCCAACTGATGAATTTTAAGATCCAGCTCCACTGCAAGTGCAACTAATAGTCTTATCGAGTCAAGCCTATCGACTGGCGCAAAAGTTTTCTGATAATCGATGCCGTAACGTTGGCTAAAACCTTTTGCCACTAGTCTGGCTTTCTTCTTCTCAGTTCTATCGATATTCAACTTCTTTGTTAATATATATCGGCAACCAACAACATTTCGACCCATAGGTTTCTTGACAACATCGAAAGTATCGTTTTTGATTAAACTTTGAACTTCTGAAATTATTGCGTCTTTCCATCCTTTTCGTTCGTTACCGGATAAGGCCTCCTTTAGAGTTATTTCGGCGACTCCAACGAAATCCACACAGTCTGCATACTCTCCAGTCGACTCAACGCCTTCTTCCGTGGAAACCTGTGGCTCTACATCAACCATGTTGTATATCTTGCGTGGACGCCCAACATGACCTCGCTCCAGTCGTGGTCGCCCTGGACCTCTCTTTACTATCCTCCCCCCATCAACATGAACATCGTCTTGATGATGATCGTGTTGAGATGGTTCCATGACAATATATGGATCGTCTGTCATTTGGCGGGCTTCAACGGGAACATCATCTCCTCCTTCAGGTTCTGGATCACGACTACTCGATGACTCGATGCACTCATCCTCGTGATTGGAGATATGTATTACCGGATTTTCACTAGTTTGAGTCGGATGGAACTCTACATCTACCGATACAGGTTGATTTTGAACATTTATCGATTCTCCCAAGTCGATTTCAAAGGGGTCAATCTTCAGGTTCACGTTTTCTTTACCTTCACTTTTTGCTTCGTGAAATTTCACATCTCTTGACATGATAACTTGTCGTTGTTTTGGCATCCATACTCTGTAACCCTTGCGATCTCTAGGATAGCCTACAAAGATTCCTTCCAGGCTTCTTGGTGCGAACTTATCTTTCCCGGTTGACTTGTCCAAGACGTGTACCTTAGATCCAAACTTGTGTAAGTAGTCTAACTTGACAGGTCGTTCAAACCATTTCTCAAAAGGTATCTCACCTTCAAGACTTCTGGTCGGACAACGATTTCTTACATGGCAAGCTGTTGCTACAGCATCTGCCCAGAAACCCGGAGAAAGTCCTGATGAAATCAGCATACATCTCGCCATTTCTAACAAGGTCCTGTTTTTTCTTTCCGCGACCGAGTTCTGCTGGGGTACTCCAGGAATTGTCAATATTCTTGCTATTCCTTCTTTCTTCAGGAACTCGTCGAAATCCCGATTACAGTATTCGCCTCCGTTATCTGTATGGAGATAAGTTATTTTACGTCTGAATAGATTCTCTACGTGATTTTTATATACCTTGAATGTAGTGAAGACTTCACTTTTCTTACTAAGAAAATATACTTCACACCATCTCGTATGATCGTCGATAAAGGTTACGAAATATTTCGCTCCATTTATTGACGTATGCCTCATGGGTCCTACGAGGTCAGAATGTATGATTCTCAACTTTTCATCGCATGGCCCACTCGATCTAGAAAAAGGCAACCTACTCATTTTTCCTTTCGCACAAATATCACAATCGTACAACTCGGCTACATCTGTCATCTTTAAGTTCATGCCAGATTTGTTTAAGACTCGGACAAGATCTTTCGCATTTAAGTGACCTAAACACTCATGCAACGACCATACGTCAACCTTTCGCTCAGAAATCGCTGACACTCCATCACAATGTTCCTCGACGTAATATAGATTACCTTTACGATTCGCGACAAGTTTAGTGTTACCATAGCTATCTTGAACACTAGCTATGTTTTTCTTGAACGTAACGCTATACCCTTGATCAGTAATTTTAGCTACTGAAATTAGGTTACATCGCAAATCAGGAACAAATAGAGTATTTGGCAGTTGCACTTCAGTTTTAGAACCATTATTACATGAAGAAAATCTTACTGTCCCCTTACCTTGTACGTTTGTGCTCGAATTTGTCGCTAAATTTAGCTTACCGGGCAACGGTAGTAATGTAGTACCAAATTTATCTGTATCGTTGCACAAATGTGACGTACACCCACTGTCGACGATCCAATTTCCATTCTCGTTGCAAACAGCATTAACATCTGAAACACAATTGAATGTTACAAAATTGGAATCAACATCTGGTAATTCATTTAAGTTCGACACATACTTTGCACTATCATTACGTTGTACTTTTATCTTCTGTGTACACTCAGAGGCTTTATGTCCATGCTGGTGACATTTGAAACATTTATACTTAAATTTCGAATTAGCCTGCTCAGGGGCATCATATGCGTGTTGACGATGCTCTATTTGTTTCTTAGGCTTAGAAGATCTCTTTCCTTTTACAAGAAGTGCCTTATCTACACTTTCTTTATTATTTCTGGAATGTTCCTCTTCTAATATCTTAATTTTCAATGCGTCTGGTTTTGGCAATGCATCTCGAGATTCTATGGCACATCTAAAATTGTCAAAACTGGACGGCAAACTATACAGAAGCATTATAGAGATCAAATCATCATGCATTTCAATATCCATGTCCGCTAATTGGCTTACTACATCGAAAAATCGCATGACATGTTCTCGTAAGTCACCACCTTCATCCAATTTACGCAGTAACAACTCTTTTAATAGCGTAGCCTTTTTCGCAGGTCCCTTGGAAGCATGAATGTTCTGTAACTTTAACCATACGTCACGCGATGTCTTACAACCTCTCAAATGTCGTAATTCGCTCGGGGTTATGGATAAAATTAGGTCAGACTTAGCTTTAGAATCGCCAATTTCCCATTTTGCTGCTTCAGCTACCTCAGCTGGTTTCTTGATACTCCCATTAACGTATCCCCAGGCGTCGTTTTTTATTAACACTGCTTCAACTTGGATCTTCCATGTTTCATAATTACTCTCGTTGAGTTGATCAATTTTTACAGTACTACTCATTTCCGCTGAAAATTTCTTTCTTTTACCGTTAACACTATTCTTGAATCGTGCATAGGCTACATAACCACTGTGGGGAATAAACCTATCACTATTTAGCAGAGATCTATAAATATGTCAGTGTCAAACTCGTGGTAAGGATACAGGTTCTAAGTTCTAATAAGTTTTTGTAAAAAAATACCAAATAACGCTCGCTGGTTTAGGTTAGGTTAGGTTAGTCGGTTAAGAAGGCCTATTATGCTAAAGCGTATCATATCAACAATAAAATAAGTAATAATATTTTAAGTATTGCAATTTTAATCTAATATTGTATATATTTCTTTTTCATTTTCTTGTTTTTGACATAGTGTTTAATTTTATTATTTAATAAAAAAAAAGAAAAAATAATTTTTTTTCTTTAATTTTATTTTTATTCGTTGATATGATTTTTTATTTTTATTTGAATTGGTTATTATTTTTTGTGATTATTTGTGGGCATGTAGTCTGAAATAAATATTTTGAATTGAATTGAATTGAATAAATAGTTTTACTAGCTAAACTAAACAGAGTTTAAAAAAAAGTAGCGCTTTTTCAGATTGCTAAAAAAATATGAATAGCAATCTTGAGGCCTTTCTCTAGTGCTCTAGTAGAATATGAAAATGGCTTCTAAAAATGTGCAATTTTATTTTGGATTGAACTCATCGATTACTTTTTTTGGTAAGACTAACTAAAAATAACGATCCAAAACGATAATATTCGCGGTCCCGGGCACGTACAGCTGACTCGCTCACGCTCACGCTCAGTGAGCGTGAGAGAAGAACCTGAACTCACGGCGCCTTAAAAAGTATGAAATGGTGGGGATTTATTTGCGGCCACTTGACTTTTTTCATGTTTAGGTATTTTATGGATTATTTTACTTTTAAATAAAATTGAAAGTGAGATTACTTTACAAAAAGAAACGCCGGTTTGGGCTATTGAGCTGTCAATTTAGTATTTCGAATTTAAAAACAGACTTTCTGACTAATTCGAACGTACACTGATATTAGACTGATATCTAACTGATGATGATGATGACCATCTACTTAAGTCATTCAAATATAGTGCATTTCGCTCGAACTTGTCAACACATGTATTGGTGCGGGCGATACGCAAGATAGCTAAATAATATGATTTAAATATTATTCTAAAGTCAGTGTACGTTCGGATTGGCTTGTTGATACATATGTATACCTAAATTTATAATTTGTGCGGCTCGATTTGCAATTTGCGGAGCAAAACAATGAATCTATTTTTACTTGTTTAACTTACTTCTATTACAACTGAACGCTGTTTTAAAGGAGATGTGCTACTTACTTCCCTAAACTTTTTTCTGGCTGTAATTATGAATTCCTCTACAAAGGCTTTTTAGAGCATATTTTAGCAAAGAAAGGGAACAAAGAACGTCATGAGTCGTCTCGTTTCGGTCTAGTGCTGCTATTTTTAAACGCAGTTTTGCGAACGTTTTTATTTTTACAAGCTTTTTTAGTATGCATCCTGTATAATTGTATAAATATAAAATGGTGAAAATTAAAGAGCGCATGGGTTAAAAACCTTTTTTAGTATAAGTTAAGGTTCTGCTTTCCTGTGGACGTTATAAAATTAATGGCCTTCAGAGCCTAATTTCCGTAACTCATCCTTTAAAGACACGTTATTCTAAGTAAAATGTAATTAGTGGATAACTGTCATTGGCCATCTGTTATGTAATCACTCATATGTAAAACATTCATTTACGGCTGTTGTTGTCCTAAATATCAATAAAAAAAAAAAACGTTAAAACTGTCTTAAAATTTTTTGGGGATGCAAGCTATTATATCCATGTCCACCTGTCATCATTCATCCGGCAGACGTGTGTTCCTCACTCTGTCAGATCTTCAGATGCCCAAGATACTTATCTCCATTGCTGTTTCTTCTTAAACTTCTTAGTATTTATATTGTGAAAGTCTAAGACAAATGTATCAACTTTTTTTTTTACTTTTGTTATATTTACAGACCGGCATCTCGGTTTTTTCGAACGTTTTCAGGCCGAATCAGAACACGTTGGTATTATGTTTTTATAGAGTATCAATCCTATTATACTCGTATATAGTACAGTATAATTAGTAAAATATATTATAATCGTTATTCTTCATTTACATCGCAATTTAAAATTATAATTGTACTTAAAAGATAATTTTATTTTAGGAATAATTTAACTACTTTTAATTTTAGATATGTTGCATAGGTAACTAAATAATTATCCAACGTTAATTAGTCTAGAAAAAAACTAAACAAAAACTAATAAAATTTAAATTAGAATTGAAATAATAATAGAAAGTTCTATTATTTTATAATAAAAATTATACAGCCAAGTAATACCAGGAGACCGATTCTCATTTTAACAACTTCTTACGGTTTCGATAGGACCTTGAAGATCACCCACGCTGATTGGTTCATGCGAAATGTAATAAAATAAATCACAATCATAACCCTATAACTTCAATATTGAGTAAACTATTGTAGTAAAAAATATTGACACAGAATGCACATTTCATAAGTTCAAATATACAGGTTTTAACCAAGGACCTTTAATTTTTCGCTAAAACACAAATAGGATTCCATCATCGACCAATGTTCTAGTATTTACGCGTGACACACACATATTGACAGTCATCTCTATGGCCTCAACCACCAATTTGCCGTCATTCGAATTGAAACGTCAGTGCATTAATTGTTCGAAGAAAATTTTTGTATGCGCATGCGTGGTCTAATGTTGCAAAAATTATACTGATCGAAGGAAAAAAAGAGGCAGGATAAATTTTCATACATAAGTTAATCAATTATCACATTATCTTTCGTAAAATACGATATTAATCCATGAAGTTGTACCTAAAGTGGTTATGTATTCTGTAGCATTAGTTTATGAGACCGATAGTTTAACAGTCCAGACGCGGTTTATTTATTTAGTATAAATTTTATTTTGACACTTGGAGAGACTTTACACCTCCAAATTTTATTAGTATTAGTACTCTGACATTGGGGACCTTTTAAATCTCCAGATTTAATGTGTTTTTAACCATAGAGACTATACATCTCTATTGTATTGTAGTAATTATTTATTTTAAGATTATTATAATGTAATGTTTACCCAGGTATTGGCTGTTGTATTTATAAATGTTGTTATGTATTTTTCATGTCACTATATGATGTTAGTATAAATGTTGTATTGACTTGTAAAAGAGCCTTTGATGCCTACTTGCAGAATAAAGGGTCTAGCAGGCTAAGCGAACAAGAAGTGCCCCTAACGACGGATTTTGTCGATATTTCTGGTAGTGTACTGTTAGGTCCTAAGGACCCTCCATGCTTAACATCAGACCTCGATTCTCTTTTGTTTGCGAGTTATTCAGGATAACGTAAAATAATTAGGGTATCATTGAAAGTGTCATATTTTATAAACGATTCAAGTTACGTGAACCAAACAAAATTATATTTGATAACAATAAAAAAAACTACAAAATGCATATTTTTTACCAGCATCCTGTCCTTAAACTTCATTGCAAAAAATAAAAATATTTTTTTCCTTCCAATTTTTTTTTTACTTTTCGCGGAGGTACACCTCCAAAAAAATATGCATGAGTAGCCACTAATTCCCACTACATACACATATAAAAATATTTGCACAAATGTTCGTGCTTCATGTCAAAAAAAAAACGATTCTCCAATAAGTAGTCACTGGCATTATATGTACAGATAGAAGTACATCAACGATGACGTGTCAGCTTTGATAACATCTGACACATAATATTATCTGCATTTGTTTTTTGCATTTTGTAGTGGAAATGGAAAACATTAAGTGCAAGTCTTGTAAAAAAACATTAAAAAATATCCGTGGGAAACAAAATGCATAGAAACAGAGCAAGAGGCTGATTTATATAGCAAATGCACTAATATGTTAATTTGCATAAATGATTTATTGTGTGGTAAGTGTCGGCTTTTAGTGTATAAACATAAAGCAGTAGCATCAACTTCTGCGAGTACATACACAACAATTGGCGATGCTGGCTCTTCGTCTGCAACCTACTGCTTTATGTTTATACACTAAAAGTCGACACTTACCACACAATAAATCATTTATGCAAATTAACATATTACTGCATTTGCTATATAAATCAGCCTCTTGCTCTGTTTCTATGCATTTTTGTTTCCCACGGATATTTTTTAATGTTCTTTTACAAGACTTGCATTTAATGTTTTCCATTTTCCACTACAAAATGCAGAAAACAAATGCAGATAATATTATGTGTCAGATGTCATCAAAGCTGACACGTCATCGTTGATGTACTTCTATCTGTACATATAATGCCAGTGACTACTTATTGGAGAATCGTTTTTTTTTTGACATGAAGCACGACGCACCGAGCCTATTCATAGCGCAAAAGAAACTCATCAGAATCCTGGCAAATATTGAACTACCCGATAGCGCCGCACCTTATTTCCAAGAATTTAAAATACTTACACTTCCATGCATCTACATCTTGGAAATGTGTAAGTTTGTCCGTAAATACCCTGAATTTTACACCAAACGGGAAAACGCGGTAAAAAATCGTAACATGCGGTACAAAAATAAATTACAATTGCCATCCTCACGGCTTAAGCTGCACTCGGCTGGACCTCTTGTAATGTCCATAAAAATTTATAATTCATTACCAGAAAGTTTGAAAGACGAAAAATCTGAGACTACCTTTATTAGAAAACTAAAAGAGCTACTGATTTCTAAAAATTATTACTCCTTAAATGATTTTTTAAATGATAAGTTTTAAAAATATAGTTAATGTATATAAAATAATATTAGATTACATAGTGCCTTTCTCCATATTTGCTGCGCCCAACAGGGTACATAATGTGAAAACATAGAATTAAGATTACCACCTGTATTTAACCATTATGTGCAATAAATGTATTGAGCAATAAATGTATTGAGTATTGAGTATTGAGTATTGAACATTTGTGCAAATATTTTTATATGTGTATGTAGTGGGAATTAGTGGCTACTCATGCATATTTTTTTTGGAGGTGTACCTCCGCGAAAAGTAAAAAAAAAAATGGAAGGAAAAAAATATTTTTATTTTTTGCAATGAAGTTTAAGGACAGGATGCTGGTAAAAAATATGCATTTTGTAGTTTTTTTATTGTTATTAAATATAATTTTGTTTGGTTCACGTAACTTGAATCGTTTATAAAATATGACACTTTCAATGATACCCTAATTATTTTACGTTATCCTGAATAACTCGCAAACAAAAGAGAATCGAGGTCTGATGTTAAGCATGGAGGGTCCTTAGGACCTAACAGTACACTACCAGAAATATCGACAAAATCCGTCGTTGGGGGCACTTCTTGTTCGCTTAGCCTGCTAGACCCTTTTTGAATTTTGAATTTTGAATGTAAATCCTTCTTCATATTGAAATGTACAATTTTGTAGTATACATAATTACATAAGTGGCTACTTATAAAATGCCAGAATATAACAAAAAGTAAGATATAGAATCGTTATTTTTCTAAAGTAACCTTTTTCACTAAGGGTACCTGTTCTTGAGAGTTACACGTGTGGCCGTTCAAGCAAAATTTATAAGTACCAATTTATTTTCTGGACGAGAGAGGAAAGAACTTTTAAAACCTCGTAGCTTGTTTGTTTAATAAACACAAACAGGACCTTAGTCTTTTTAGAATAAGGTTGGAAATTAAAGAGCAATGTTAGTAGAGAGGTTACTTGGGAAATATAATGTAAGAGTTTCTCCTACTTGAGTATTTTCAGCGTTCGGGTTAGATTAGGTTAACCTCAAATATAATTGAGGTAAATATTTGTATCCCTAATTTGTTTAAAAATATGAGACGAATAGAATTTCATGGCAACAATAAATAAGCATGTTAATTAAGTAAGAATTACTGGTATTTAAACACGATGTCTTGTAACATCCATATACTGTATCAATGCAATTACTATGAGTACACTTAAATAATATGAATATACTTAATGTGCAATTGCTTAAAAAAGTTTTTTCAATCATGATGTGATTTTTTGACACAATTAAAAAAAGGGCCATTATGGTTATCCGTAGCATAGGCGTATGATGGATGGAATATTACTGTCACGCGATTGACAGACATAGATGTACACTATCATTAAAAGGGGGCTAATATTTTTTCAGAGTTTTTAGACGTTTTAATCAAAGAAAAATGCCATGAAAAGATGACACGGAAACTAGACTATATTTGAAAGGCCTCATTTCAACCAAAAACTTAAAAAGTTAAAGGTATCTAAATAAATAAAAAACACGAAAACATATTGAGGTATTATTATTATTATAGAGAAGCAACAAACAATGCAACTGTCACAATCGCAACCTGTACCATGCGACCAAAACGTCTTAAGTGCCTTAAAAATCATGGCGCTTACGCGTTTAGTTCGCGAGATTCACGCTCCGCTTCTATGGTTTGTTGTCAAAACAACAACTCATGGCGCAAAATACTGCTTCTCTGTGCCGGTTCTATACGGAGTAATGATAGTTCAATGCGAAAACATGTCATATAGCTTGTGATATAGCCGAGGGAACTGGTGAACAAAATTTTTAACAGAAATATCTATTACAGTATTCTAAGTATGTTCAGGGTGCCTAGCCAAGTTGACAATCGTTTGCGCTACGATAACGAAACGCTTTGTGTCTGTATCACTCTTCCATATTAGTGCGACAGTGACAGTTGCGTTTTGTTCGCTACGGAGCGTAAACGATTGGCATGTTGGCTACGCGCCCAGATAATTTGAGATAAAACTATAAAACCCACCCGACGACCATATTTGCCAGCCAAAGCTTTCTTTTGTGTCATCTAAGTCATCTTTGTTTGCTGTCAAACTCGAAAGCACGTTTTTTTACGGTTTATCAATCTATAAATTTCACTACTTTTGCAAGTAAAAACCCTGACATAATGATAATATACCCTACAGAGAAACACTTTATTTCAAACAATTACATAAATAAAAGCTGTAGTTGACGCCACTATATCACCGTGACAACGTAATCCCTCCTACATATATAACCAGTCGCGGTGCAAAAAATACTGGAGCGAATACGCGGCCTTTATACGAACTTATTTTAAAAAGGTAAGTTATTTTCTCTAGCAGAAGCGTGCTTATTATGTCACAAAGACGTTTATTTTTAAAGCCCGACATGAAATATATGATCATTGTCAAGAGGGCGCTGTTATTCTCATGTATAGGGTGACAGTTCAGTTTAATATGAAAAAAGTTCCAATTAAATTTCGCAATATGGCGCGTGATCATATATTACTGGTTAGGCTTTACTTAATTGACGGCAAGAATCTCTCGATTTCACGAAATATGAAACATTTACGACTGATTTTTCCAAATTTAACTCATGGAGTTTAAAAATGGGGATGAAGTTGCGATCGGAGACTAGTGAGTAGTAAGTATTAGTAGTTTATGTTACTATTACATAATGAAAGGCACGATTGTGGGTTTATGGAACGAATTAAATGAGTTTCATAAAAGGATCACACGAGTATTTTAATGCCTTATTATGTACAGTTACATACACTGGTTTATCTTCATCCTTTTTATAATTACAAACTAATTAAAAGACAAAGAGATTTCTCAGCGCCTTATAGTCACCTCAGGTGACCGCAAGGCTGGCAGCTACCTCGGCCAGATGATAAGCCTGTTCATGGCATGATAACACATGAGGGTGACTTGGGGAGCATTTTTAGGGTTCCGTAGCCAAATGGCAAAAAACGGAACCCTTATAGATTCGTCATGTCCGTCTGTCTGTCCGATTCTGTCACAGCCACTTTTTTCCGAAACTATAAGAGCTGTACCGTTCAAACTTGGTAAGTAGATGTATTCTATGAACCGCATTAGGATGTTTACACAAAAATAGAAAAAAAACAATAAATTTTAGGGGTTCCCCATACTTAGAACTGAAACTCAAAAAATCTTTTTTCATCAAACCCATACGTGTGGGGTATCTATGGATAGGTCTTCAAAAATGATATTGAGGTTTCTTATATCATTTTTCTCTAAAATGAATAGTTTGCGCGAGAGACACTTCCAAAGTGGTAAAATGTGTGTCCCCCCCCCCCCGTAACTTCTAAAATAACAGAATGAAAAATCTAAAAAAAATATATGATATACATTGCCATGTAAACTTCCACCGAAAATTGGTTTGAACGAGATCTAGTAAGTAGTTTTTTTTTAATACGTCATGAAATAAAAATAAAAAAATATTTTTCATCATACCCATACGTGTGGGGTATCTATGGATAGGTCTTCAAAAATGATATTAATGTTTCTAATATCATTTTTTTCTAAACTGAATAGTTTGCGCGAGAGAACCTTCCAAAGTGAAAAAAAGTGTGTCCCCCCCCCCTGTAACTTCTAAAATAACAGAATGAAAAATCTAAAAAAAATATATGATATACATTGCCATGTAAACTTCCACCGAAAATTGGTTTGAACGAGATCTAGTAAGTAGTTTTTTTTTAATACGTCATGAAATAAAAATAAAAATAAAATTTTCATCATACCCATACGTGTGGGGTATCTATGGATAGGTCTTCAAAAATGATATTAATGTTTCTAATATCATTTTTTTCTAAACTGAATAGTTTGCGCGAGAGAACCTTCCAAAGTGAAAAAAAAGTGTGTCCCCCCCCCTGTAACTTCTAAAATAACAGAATGAAAAATCTAAAAAAAATATATGATATACATTACCATGCAAACTTCCACCGAAAATTGTTTTGAACGAGATCTAGTGAGTAGTTTTTTTTTAATACGTCATAAAATTTTAAAAAAAAATTTTTCATCAGACATATACGTGTAAGGTATCTATGGATAGGTCTTCAAAAATGATAGTTAGGTTCCTAATATCATTTTTTTCTAAACTGAATAGTTTGCGCGAGAGACACTTCCAAAGTGGTAAAATGTGTGTCCAAAGTGGTAAAATGTTGAACAAGATCTAGTAAGAAGATTTTTTTTTAATACGTCTTAAATTGTACGGAACCCTTCATGCGCGAGTCCGACTCGCACTTGGCCGCTTTTTTATTTATAAGTTTAAGAGATTTATCATAGTTTAGTTTTAGTTTTAATTATTCGTTTGTTTTTTTTTTTTTTATAACGATAGGCAAGCGTTTGACCACGATCTCACCTGATGGTAAGTGATGATGCAGTCTACGGTGGAGCACGCTTACCTATGAGATACCTATTTACCCTAGCCTTGAAGAGACCCAGATTGTACTCAACCACTACTACTGTACTGTTGTTGTTTATTGTGTTTGTAATGTAAGTTTTTAAAATTAAAGTAAATTAAATTAAAAGATAAAATAAACGTCAAATAGCGGTAATGCAAACTTTTTCGCGCATCTCACACATCCGTTTTTTTTTAATTCCGAGACAAACTAGAGCCGGGGGCCGACTGCCACATCATTCAATATCAACTAACATGCGGGATTTGTCAAAATTCGCAAGCGCAACTGACACTTCATTTCGAATAAAACGTCATCTCGAATGACATTAGAATACAGGTCAAATCAAATTTCTTTGTTTCACAGAGATGTTATAATTATAAATTTGAATGTATATCTATCAAGCCATTTTAGTCGGTAGAAAAAAGCAGCAAATTAAAAAAAATATCGTCTCGTAGAAAATTTGAATTTCCTTTTTCTACTGACAAAGTTGTTTGACAGACAAAAAATAAGGTATAGGGAGGCTGCATGAACAGTAGGAGGCAGCACAGGAGACGTCAGATTTTTGGCGCGAGGCGTAAATGTGACGTTTATAGTTCCGATGTAGCCCATAAGATGGCAGAAGCTACTATGCACAAGAAAACACGTGACGTGTAAATGTACATGTTTATGGTTCCGATTCAGGCCACAAGATGGCAGACCCTACAACGCGCACGGTCCCTATCGGTTATCGATACATTAAAGTGAAAATTACGATGCACCCACAGATACAGGTTTGATAATATAGGCTGTAAGCCCCTCGTGCGGCAATATGCCTATATTGCTTGGCCGCCCGAGGGGTTAGCTTATCGTGTCAGAATATATTATAGAGAGGTCATGATATGGGTGTAGATAAAATACAGGGTGATTGGCACATGACCTGTCAAAATTTTATGGGGTTAAGGTGGTGTCATTTCCTTCCTTCCCGTCCTTGGAACTTTGGTCCTAGGAGCCACGGTTCTGGAGATAGGATTTTTTAAATGTTTTTTCTAAATTAACCAAAATCTGATATTCGAAGCCCCATAACTTCTTTTAGTGTGGTAGTGGTAGCTTTTGTTTTATTTCGTTCGATTTTAAAACTAAACAAATTCAATTGTATTTTCGAATACCGCTGATTGAAAATTAGACTGTAATTTTTAGGGTTTCGTAGTCAACTAGGAACCCTTATAGTTTCGCCATGTCCGTCTGTCTGTCTGTCTGTCCGAGGCTTTGCTCCGTGGTCGTTAGTGCTAGAAAGCTGAAATTTGGCATGGATATATAAATCAATAAAGCCGACGAAGTAGTAGAGTAAAATCTAAAAAAAAAATTTTTTTTTTGCTTCAACCCCACAGTGTGGGATATCGTTTGAAAGGTCTTTCAAAACTAATAGGGGTTTTTAACCATTTTTTTTTTGATACAGTGAATATATTCGGAGATAATTGCTCCGAAAGAAAAAAAATGTGTCCCTTCCCTCTAACTTTTGAACCATAGGTCAAAAAAATATGAAAAAAATCGTGGAAGTAGAGCTCAAAAAAATCATTAAATGAAAACTATAGCGGACATGATCAGTTTAGCTGTTTTTGAGTTATCGCAAATAAAATCCCCTTCATAGTAAAAAGACGTACTATCCACAGTTCATCCTTTGGTTAATACTCGTAATCTACTATACTTTAAGCTCCAGTTTAGCTTATTGTGACGGAAGAGTCACTACAGAACCCTACTCTGAGCATGGCCCGATATGCTCTTGGCCGTTTTTTTTTCTTATATGGCCGCTAGATGTTAATGAAAGTCAAACAACTGAACTGTGATTTAACTTACAATTTATCTGTACCAACAACAACCGCAAACAAATAAATAAACAGAAATACGTGCTATCAATATAACAGCAACACAAAGCTACAAATGCAGCCAGGAGAAGCAAAAATCCTATTGTAGTTGTAGTATTTGTGTGTTTCGCGGCCGCATGCTTAAGTTGGTGGAGGTTGTATTCAAATATTTAGTACCAGGAAGGGTACAGGAAACCCATTCGGATTTAAGAATTTGATACGGTTTTAAGCAGTGGGGTCCGGTATATGTACTAAGGTGATGGAATTGTTGCAAATTCAGACGTGGTAAAAATAATAAATGTAACTTAAAACTAAACTACCACAAATTACAATCACAATACACAGGGAACAGTATAAAGGGTGTTCATTTAGTCACTTGCAATAATTTAGGGGGTGAATATATAGGCCATACTGACCAACTTTTGTTATGAGACCAACACTGAAATCGCAAAAAAAATTTGGCTGTTTCATACATTTTGGCTGTCTGACCTTGACATTTTCTATGGGAGAGTCACCTTTTTTCGCGAATTCGGGGTAACTCCCATAGCAAAAGTTGCTTAGTATAAATGAAAGATTTAATCAAGGCTCGGAACCGGTTTTAAAATACCGGTTTATTTCGGTTTTCCTCCGAACTTTTATAAGAACGCGAACGTTTTAAGAACTTTATTGTAAACTAAAAAAACCGGTTTATTCGACGAACGACGCAACGGCCGGCTTAGTAGTGTGCCACGTAAACATAGACACCGACATAGGAAGGAACCGATTTTTATTATCATCAACCGGTCAATTAGACAAGATCTGTTCTCATAAAAACCGGTTTATAAATAACGTTTTTTTTTCGAGCGAAACGAAATTAAAATGCCAAGTACATGATAACGGTTTGGAAATATAACCGGTTTCCGAGCCTTTGATTATACACAATGGGTAAGATATCAATATCGTCATCTAAGCTTGGGCGAATGTAGGACGCAGTCCCTACATGTTTTTATCTTATTTTGATTCAGCCTTGAATTTATGCCACCAAGACCAAGTCCCGGTCAAGCAAGAAATCGCTCACCGTAAGAGGAGGTAGATAGGGCACACCCTTCGAAAACCAGAGGGCAACACGGCCAGGATCGCTTTCTCGTGGAGACCGCAGGAGCAGGCGATGGGGTCGGCCGGCGCACACGCGGCAGTGCACCGTCGACGCCGAGTTGCGAGCAGCCGGACTGAGTTGGAGGGACGGGACAGGACAGGAGCGGATGGCGACGTCTCACGAAGGCCCTCTGTACCAATGGGGTACCACAGGACGACAACAACAAATTATGTGAAAGTCGTGCGAGAGATTTACCTAAGTTACTAAGACGATCATTACGGTTGTATCAAAACCAGTTTAAACCCGTAAAATGTTGGTGTATCTGAATCGGTCTCCAGGTAGAATTCAGTTTACGGGTAATGGTTTTGTGAATAGAGAAATAAGATTTATGTTGGGAAATAGTAATAATAAGGAAACAAACATATACACAGAGAGATATAAGTTGGGTTGGGGCTCTTAAAATATTAATTATACGAGGAATAAATCTTTCGATTTCGGGGTCCCATAGTAAAAGTAGCTTAATTTAGCGAGTAAAATAAAATTGAGCCCTGCATCCTGAATCCATGGCGGGAGACCTGTATAACTTTAGTTAGATAGGCACGTTTACGCATGTATGGCTAAAATGACACTGCGGGTGACATTCTGATCCCACACGATACGTTTAGTACATAGCCAAAAACCCTGTGTCCATAAACAATCTGATTTTCCCGACAATTAAAGTGACATCGTATTTAAAAACCCATTTCACCAATGGACTACCCGAGCACACAGAACATTTCAATTCACGCAAATCATTCAACACGGTTCATGCTGCTTTTAACGTGTCATTCGATAAAATACTGAGCGGCGATAAATGTGAAAGTCGTGCTTAAAAATAAAATGACGCAACAGGTATCCAAAATTATGTATTGTTTGAAAGAAAAAATTACATTATTGGAGTGTGCAGTGTATTTTTGTATTCGCAAAGTGCCTATTCAGGCAACTAGTTTTCATCCCGAAAACTAGTTTCCACCCAGGCCTTACTAGTGAAAATGCGTTTTCTCTAAGGCGAGACGGAAAACTAGTTTTAACTAGAGAAAACGCGTTTTCACTAAAAACTGTTTTTTGGTGACATACCAAGTATAACATTTGTCATTTGGTCAAATAGACCAATTAGCCCACCCTCCTTTGTTTTTTAATTTTCTCCTATAATTTTTCATACTTAAATACACTCCAAGAGCCAGGTACTGTAAAAATATTGGTAACTAATTTGTTAGCACAATGTCAACCCTGTAGCAGTTAAAATTTCGTTTTTTTTTTTACAACAAACGTATATTTATGCGTCAGTTTGAATTTGGAACGCGGAAATAAACGAACCGTTGAATAAAGACCGGTGACCGTTTATTTCGCGTATTTTTGTGGCAGATTTATTCAAATCCTAGGCTTTGGTTCCACCATCCGTTGCGAATAATGAATACGTTCGTAAATTGTTTTTGTTTTTAATTCAGTTTGCTTCATTCAGAAAGTAACTACAGGGCATATTTGTGGTGTTTGACAGAGGGAACGTTAAAACAGAATAGTATTTAAGTAAGATGCATTGGCGTAAATCGAAAACCAAAACAAACAAAAACTACATTAACGGGTCTGACGTCTCTGACGCCATTGAATTTCATTATTTTACTTAATCCCACTTTTTATTTTATTTTGTGGTCTTCTGTGACCACAGGCTACCTAGTAGAACCTCGGTGACAAAAACCCACATTTCAGCTAGGTAGCACTAGGTAGACCACACAATGAAATAAAAAAGTGGGAAAAGGAAGTGGGGACCAGTGGGGACTAGTGCAACCTGGATGAAACGTCGGATAAAGGGTAAAATAATGAAATTGTATCAAATATCAAACATTTATTCAGCACATAGGCCACAGGGGCTATTTTACATGTCCATTTTTACAAACAATAATAATTACAAAATACAATTACAAATATGGAATCGATTAAATAATATATACTTTATTAGAGATGTATACTGTCTCTAAATGTCAAATTACACAAAAAAAAACTATGATAAAAAAATAAAACCAACAAATACTATTTTTTTTAGAGATGTATAAGTCTCAAAGTGTCGGGGATAAAAAAAAAACATTAAATTATCCTTAGACATGAAGAAGGTCTCCAAGACTTGAATTCGTATATAAATAATTAAACCGAATGAAGTGTATCACGTTAGTTCAAAAGTAAGTTACATACTTATAACATTTATTACTTTTTACTATTACTTTTGACGACCGGTCTGGCCTAGTAGGTAGTGACCCTGCCTATGAAGCTGATGGTCCCGGGTTCAATTCAATTCAATTCAAATATACTTTATTCATGTAGGCCTAGCAACAAGCACTTATGAATAGTAAGACAGTATTACATATAATTATCTTAATCTAATTATCAGAGCAATTTATTGATGTTGTAAATATTATTCCATATATAATACTAATGAATATAATTCATAGATCAAATTTAATACTAAAACTTTCACAAAATATAGTCATACAAAAAAAAATTTATAAAAAATACTAGTCTAGATTGTTTCTAGAATAAATTCTAAATGTCAAACAAATATAATAAAAACAACAAAGGAAATACATGCATTGGAATATCCATTTCATCATCATTATTCAAATATAATAAATAATTAATCATTTCGAATCACAATTAATCCCACGTTGTTTTATCATTCATGTAGTCTTGTGTGGTATAATAAGCTTTAGAAATAAGTTTACGCTTTACATGATTCTTAAATTTATTAATTGGAAACTCAGTAATATGGTTTGGAAGTTTATTATAAAATCTCACACAATTACCCATGAATGATTTTTTAATTTTATGGAGCCGAGTGAAGGGCACGGCGAACTTATGTTTATTTCTAGTATTCATATTATGAATGTCACAATTTTTCTTAAAATCGGCAATATTTTTATGCACATACAGAATATTCTCATAAATGTATTGACAGTGCACTGTCATGATGTCAATTTCCTTAAATTTATCTCTCAGTGAGTCTCTATGGTTCATTTTATATATTGCTCGAATAGCCCTCTTCTGCAGAACAAAAATGGTATTTATATCTGATGCACCACCCCACAGTAAAATACCATATGACATAATGCTATGGAAGTAACTAAAATATACTAATCGAGCTGTTTTTACATCAGTTAACTGACGGATTTTGCTTACTGCAAAAGCTGCAGAACTCAGTCTATTCGAAAGAGTAGCAATATGGGGACCCCACTGGAGTTTAGAATCTAAAGTTATACCAAGAAAAACTGTACTATCAACTAATTCCAATTCCTCATCCTTCACAATGACACTTGTTTTTACATGCCTTACATTACTAGTGACAAACTTAATACATTTAGTCTTATTCTCATTTAACAATAAATTATTAACATTGAACCAATTTACTACTTTTGAAATAGCATCGTTTACATCATTGTAAGCTTGTTGCTGTCGTTTGACTTTGAAAATAAGTGAAGTGTCATCTGCAAACAATACTATATCATGGTGGGTCTTTACAAGGAATGGCAAGTCATTTATGTAGATAAGGAACAGGAAAGGTCCCAATATTGACCCCTGTGGTACACCCATAGAGACCAATGACCCCGGTGATCGCTGTCCATTCACATCGACCCTTTGTATTCTACCATTTAAGTAGGACTTGAGTAAATCCAGTGCCGCTCCTCTAACTCCATAATAGTGTAGTTTCCTGATTAATGTTTCATGACAAACGCAGTCGAAGGCCTTAGACAAATCACAGAAGATACCTATAGCATCTCGTGACTCCTCCCAGGCATCGAAGATATGCTTAATTAGCTCAACACCAGCATCGGTTGTCGAGCGACCCCGTGTAAAACCAAACTGCTTATTATGCATTAAATTATTGACGTTAAAATGTCGTACTAATTGTGAAAGAATTAATTTTTCAAAAATCTTACTGAACGTTGGTAGCACAGATATCGGTCTAAAGTTAGTGGGGTCAGAGTTGCTACCCGATTTAAATAAAGGAGTTATTTTACTATGTTTCATTAAATCAGGAAACTCGCCGCAATCAACACTGTTGTTAAATATAATTACTAAGTCAGGCGCTATAATTTCTACTAAGGATTTGACAGCATGGACAGAGACTCCCCAGAGGTCATTCGTTTTTTTGACATTAACCGAATTAAACGCCTTTACTACATCGGAGGTACAAACACGTTCAAAATGAAAATCTCCACAACACTCTGGAGCGTTATCTTTTAATAGAGTAACAGCGGATGAGGGTGATGAATTTAAATCCTTAGTTGTGAAAACTGGTACGTCAGTGAAAAAATTTTCAAATTCTGTAGCTACTTCTAAATTGGAATCTATAATTTTGTTATCAATATTTAGTTTAAAATCATTCACTCTGTGTTTCGAGCGACCAGTCTCCACGTTGATTACTTTCCAGGTTGCTTTAATAATGTTGGGACTATTTTTTATTCTTTGACTTAGATAATTTCGCTTAGCTATATGACAATCTATTTTAAACTTTTTCGAATATTGCTTGACATGTTCTTTAAATTCATCACTCGTGTTAAACCGCCGTTCCTCATACAAGGCATACAGTGCACGTCTTCGTTGATGTAAGTCCGCAGTAGCCCACTCACTAAAAACTGATGCACCACTAACTACGACCGATTTTGAAGTAAATATCGCATTATAATGATCCATAAAAGTGTGAAAGAATGAATTATACATACTATTTGGACCCATATCGGAAGACAAAAAGGGTAGCGCCTGAACTAGACTTTGCTTCATTCTTTCTACGCGGTCCGAGGTTACTGGTACAAAAGTTATTTGTTTTCTCAAAGTATTTTTCCTTAATGTCTCAAATACCATTAATTGACCTAAGTGGTCTGATTCTAAATTACTGATAACTTTTTTAGTAATAGGAACAATATCAGTGAAAATATTATCTATACAGGTTGCACTAGTAGCAGTCACTCTAGTAGGCTCCATAAACATGTGGTTGAGATTACCAGATTTGAATAGATTCAACAATCTACAAGACATTGTTGAATTTTCCAAAATATTTACATTAAAGTCGCCGCATATAAATAATTTCTTACTAGAAGATGATATTCTAAGTAGCACAGAATCCATTACACTTTCAAATATTTCAAAATTACTTAATGGCGGCCTATACACACAGACAACAATAAATTGCTCCAATTCTACTGCACTTAGTTCTATAGTCCGTTCAACAGACATGGATACAATATCCTTACGTTCCTTAAATTTTAACTGACTATTTAATATAATTAACGACCCACCATGTATGGAACTAATTCTGGTGAACGAACTTCCCACCTGATGATTATTAAATTGAGGCATTAATTCATTATTTGTTAACCAATGTTCAGTAATACATAAAATATCAACATAAAAATCGTTCATAAAAAGTTCAATCTGTAAATCTTTTCCTCTAATACATTGAATGTTTTGATGCACCAGGTGGATATACTTTCCATGTTTACAGTATTTTTCATTATATTTATTTAAAACTAAATTGCCAGAGACAGAATCTTTTGTCTTAACAGCTAGTTTAAATCATTGGTTATGACTGGAACCAATTCCAAGCTCATACTGGGCTGCTCAATAGGAGCAGAGTTGTCTGCCAAATTCTTGGCAGAAATGTCAAGTAAAAAGTTCAAATCCTGGTAAGAGCATATATTTGTGTGATGAACACGTATATTTGTTTCTGAGTCATGGGTGTTTATATGTATTTAAGTATTTATAATTATAATATATTATATATATCGTTGTCTATTAGGTACCTACAACACAAGTCTTATTGAGCTTACGGTGGGGCTTAGTCAATTTGTGTAATAATGTCCTATAATATTTATTTATTTATTTATAACATGTAGGCCGCGTAAGTGCAAGTGTTATCGCCTCAGATCCGTTAATTACATTAAATTAAATACGTATACAAAACGCGAAAATTTAAGGTGTTATATTTAAAAAAAAACCGGCCAAGTGCGAGTCGGACTCGCGCACGAAGGGTTCCTTACCATTATGAATAAAAACGGCAAAAAAAAAAATGTTAGTTGTATGGGAGCCTCCCTTAAATATTTATTTTATTCTGGTTGTAGTATTTGTTGTTATAGCGGTAACAGAAATACATCATCTGTGAAAATTTCAACTGTCTAGCTATCACGGTTCATGAGATACAGACTGGTGACGGACGGACGGACTGGGAAGTCTCAGTAATAGGGTCCCGTTTGACCCTTTGGGTACGGAACCCTAAAAAACGACCTACGGATCACGCAAAAGTTTAAATAACCCTGTTAGCTTGCTTCTTAACTACGTAATTGTAAAAAAAATAACCTTGAATGTTTCTGCTCTTGATCAATTTAAATCAGATCAAGAAAAAATGGCGGCCTTCAACATTGAACCTTCACAATGATTTATACTCGAAACCTTTGAGGTGGAGTAAATAAATTCTGCCGGCGGAAATTATGTCCGGGGCGTGGCAATGCTTAGTTATTGTTATAGTTAGTTTGGAATAAAATAGGAGTGTTCCGATACCAAATTTGTAATAACGCATTTCATATAAAAGAAAATACTATAGGGAATATTACGCAAAACTACTTAGGGGGCACCACTACCACAATCCATCACAATCTGAGGGTATACCGCGAAATAAGAAAATCGTAATTTCGTTATCTAACCTCTCTATCACTCTTGCATATTCGAGCGATGAAGCAGTTAACTAAATTTCGATTTTCACGTTTCCCGGTAGGCCCTTTGTAAACAAACCGCCCTGATGCATCAATGTCATATTTTATTATCTGCGAAAACTTGTCAAAAAACAGTTTAAGGCACATAATGTATAAGTTACTCTATGGTTGAGTAAAGGTGCTAGTGCTGCACTCTGGCGGCAGAACTTTGCAGTAATGCTCCCTATTGACTTACTACTACACACACACATGGCTTGAAAACGCAATAATAAGTCATTTATTAGTTTTTTTTATAACAGAAATTAGAATCGGCCTGATCCGGCTCCAATACTTTTTACCCAAACGACCTATTTTACGGAAATCAAATTTACCTTATAAGGGCTGTAGAAAAGTCTTAATAGAGTGAACAGATAAAGTCTGTCAAGCAAAGTATGTCAGTAGAAATGTCCAGCAAGTAGGGCAACACTCAAAAAGCAGTATTGCATTGGTATTGCGCTAAAAGCAACAATCTACATCGAACCAAAACATGTAATTATAATAACCTCAAATTTTACAAATATTTACGATCAACGAGCGTCACTAGGAAAGTCTTCGATCTAGAAAGTTAGTGGACTTGGCAGAAAATCGGCAGCCAAATCGACAACGTCACAACAAATTGATGACTCTCATGATGTGACGTTTCAATTTACCATAAAATTCTAATGAAACTGAATCTACTAGGTGAACGAATTGATTACTGTGGACGTGTAAAAGACGAATATCATACGAATGGAATGTATAGTATGTAGCTTTTTGAAATTAGAATTAAAATTTTGAACAAATTTTTACCATATAGTGACAGCTAAAATATAACGACCAATGCATGAGTTTGAGTTATAAAAGTAAATATTGGGATAATTATTTGTGATTTATAACAATGGTGTAGGCATTTGACAAGAGTCACAAAAACAGGAAAACCATACCGACAATTTGATTACCCATTATAGTCAAAATAATGTGTCAATTATTTTTTATTTTATGGTATATTGCGGTTAATGACGTCATATGTATATCAGCAACTTCCAATGTACGTAAATTGTGAGAGTTTCGGGTTTTACCCACTGAAACTCCCATACAAAAATACTCTGCTTTTTTGAAGTATTTATGAGTTTATGTTTTTTGTAGAAAATTCGTTGAACAGATATAAAAGCGCTCGTAAATGTCTCGTTCAATAAATTAGTTTATTAATAATTTTCTAGAACGTATTAAGAGTTCTCATCCAATAGCTACTCATGCGACGTAAAATTCAGCGCAATGAAAATGGCTTATACATTAGCGCAAAGTAATATCTGCTGAACTTTAATCTGATAGCCCACTTTCACTGATAACAATCAGATCATTGGATTCTTCATCAAATTTTAACCTAACATCTGCATTTTGTATTTGTTCTGATGTTTTGAGATGAAGAATCTACGTATGGTATTCTACAGCAACCATCAAATCCTAGATTAGACGGGAAGAAAAATAACAATAAAAACAGTTATTGAGTACATCCTTAAGTTTATTAAAAAATTAGAAAAATTTTAATATGTTGTGTTCACAATTATTAATCTTAATGACTAGTAACAACATAAAAATACTTAATTTATACATAAATCTTAGCCTAATTAATTCATAAAAACTATAATGAGATACATTGAAATTTCATAGAGATCCATTTTAGCCTTAAGTTAATTACAATAGTGGTGATTCATTAAGAAAATACTCATAAAAAGCATAGTAGCAAAAGTAATAATGATTTGTGTCGGACAAGCATTTGAACCTCTGCTGTCTTAATTTTGCAACAGTCGAAAATACATTTACTTTCTTTTTCCGCAAATATTTTGACAAAGAGATATCGATTGCGCAGTAGACCATCGTTCGATCTAGCCCATTACTGCAATGCACCAAAATCGGGTTAAGATTCCAATGACATCCTTCAAAATGTAATGTACTTTCACTGTATTTTCTAACCTCGAACAGCAACTTCATAAAATCACCTGCAGGAGGCAAAGTATCGTGATTTTCCCAATTAGAGTATGAAAAATGGTAAACGGACAATGAATCTCTCTCTTCATCAACTACCACGAGCTTCGTAATTTTTAGATTTGGTTGAATCATCCAACTTTTGATAGTGCCGACTGTGATATTTCCAAATCGGAGCGATTTTGAATTTTGAGGGTGCCAGTAGAGATAACCTCTTTCGTCTTCCTCAGGTTTATTAAGCATCACTATAATATTCGTTTGGTTCTTCAACACTGCTTTCCACAAAGCCTTGGCTCCCTCTGCAGATTGCGGCGTTTCGGTGGCAATGTACGCGTTGGGTCGCTTGTCACCTTCGATGTAACTGGCATTGATGGTGGTTGAGTCTTTTCCAAAAAGATTCACTCGGTTACTCTTGAATAGAAGCCTGTTCTCGGGTCCAGCAAAAGCGTAGTCCTTGAGCTTCGATGGTACTTCAGTCTTCAAAACTTTTTTATGCTGTTTGTAGAGATCTTCTATGAAATCCGATTTATTCATCAGCTTTATGAGGTCCTTTGGGGCCAACGATTTTGATTTTGAATTCCACATTCTGGTTAATTAGCACCGAACTAGTGGATTCAAGCTCACAGAGATTACTAAAGGACAATGCTTTACAATCCCTTATTTATATGATTTTACATTATCCCTATGATACATCGCTGATGATTTAATGACGTGAAATTGATTAATATAATATAAATAGTTCAATGATGGCATAAACATGTTCCAGATTGACGTAAACAAACCGCAATTGTGCCCGATTAGTCGCAAAGGAAAATGTATCTTGTTTGTGAAATGAAAAATCGACTCATAAAAGTCACAACAAGAGAAACAATTTATCATCGTAAAACTAGTTATTTCTATATTTTAAACCAGCTTTCATATTTCACTCAGTAGATTTTTACGATTTTTTAATGATCTTGATACACCCGTGCCTGGACTATAAAATGGGGGGATGGAGCTTTTTTGGTTCACTATCATACAGTCGGTGAAACCGGTTCCTACACTAGCGATCGCTGCTCCTTAAGATCCAGCATGGAAAACACCTACAGCTTCTGCTTCGACAGCATGGGAATCTCGCAGCCAGAAAATCTGAAGAAAGAAAACTCCAAGGTACGTCACTCCAACACGGTGATAATTGAACGAGAAGCTTCCGAGAGCTACATTGAAAAGTTCAAAATTGATAACAAGTTTGTCATCTTGGGCAAGTCTAAGAATTGGGTCTTGATTTGGGATAACTCATCAGATATTTTTTACCAGAGAAGTAAAAATAACAAGTGGCAGCATCTGAACTTCAACGCGGTCAAATTGTCTGAGCTTGGAGTCGGGAAATTTGTGGTCAAGAAACAAAAATTCACGGAGAATGACTATACAGAATTTGAATTGACTGCTACTAGGAAGCCTATTGGGAGTTCAATGAAAGTTATGAATATGAAGAAGCGTCCAGTGTTGCGGCTGAAGAACTTTATTGAAACAAGATCAGTATCAATGATCGATGATTTTTTGGAAATCGAAAATGAGATTACTATGGAGTTTTTGAGCTCTCAAGAAAGTGTTTTCGTCCAAGTTAAATTAGTGGTCTATGCATAAGCAGTCTCTATCACTTTTGTGGGTATTTAAGCAATTTTTTGGTCAATATGGAAAGTAATTAAGCAAGTGCCAATTTAAAACCCAGCTTAAGTCAATAATGTAGCTGTTAATTAGGTTTTGATGCATAGTATATACAAATGAACTCATAATGGACTATTATAAAACTGTAATAGGGAAAATAAAGCAATGAAACTTTTCGATTAAAAGATTGTTTGTTCACTACACTTTAGGTATTACATGAATAATTTGTTTTGCGTGAAACATCAGAACAAAAATTATTTTTGACGTCACTAGTTAATCATTTTTACTTTAATTAATCATTATTTCGTTGTTTTCTGCACTGGGACGTCTAAGCAAGTTGCCTATTGCAATGCCACGGCGCAAATGTAATGTCTTTTGTCGTATCAAGCAGAATTTACTGATTGCGCTTATAGGTTACACTAATTACCAATTAGTAACTATGGATCTAAGACAAAGTACACAGAATTATTTAGAAGCAGAAATACGGTCATAGAAAATTTTTATACTGAAGCATACTGCGTTGAACTCTGATTACAAGTTCAAAATTCCCCTGGTACTTTTCCGTTAGATTCGTTTTATAGAGATGACATCACAAACGCATCGGAAAATAGGTCACATAAAGCCGCGGAAGGTAAACGACCCGCATTCCATAATCGCGTCACCGTGTGAGCGAGATATCAATAACGACGTCATTAACGCAGAGTTAATGATGTGACAAGTATAGATGGTTTGAAGTATCGATCATGAAGATCGTTCAAATTTCACATTGAACATTTTAAGTACTTCAGAATTTTAGCTAAAGAAGTGCGTAATTTTTTTTATTTTGTGAAAAGTATGAGCAGAGTATTGATTCTGCTCGAATATTCTTTTGATGATTGAGTGGATTAAACTATATCGGATCAAAAATAAAAACGTATTTTGAAATTGCACATATAAAATTTATTTAACTTATATGGCGAGAAAGTAAATAATATAGCGTAATAATTCAGATTTATAATAAAAAATCAGATTAAATGCAAAAGTACATAGAAGTTTAATAATTAACGAATTACATTTCTAGATAAACTTTATAAAATTCTTACAAACTATGATTATAAAAGTATAAATACTTACAGAGCCTTATAAATGTTTTCAGCTGCCTTTTTTTACATCCATTAGTTTATTAAAAGTAACAAAATTTTGATATGTTGTACACACAATTATTAAAAATACTCAATTGATACATAAATCATAGCCTAACTTATCTATAACTAAACATTTGGTATAAATTTATAAAATCTATAATGAATTACATTGAAATTTCATTGAGTTCCATTTCAGGCATATGTCAATGGGAGTATTCCAGATTTATTATTATAAATAATATAAGCACGCACTATATCATAGCAAAAAAAGTAACAACTCTTGTCGGACAAGCAGTTAAACCTTTCATTTCTCAATTTTAATACCGTTGAAAATATATTTATTTTATTTGTTTGCAAATATTTTGAAATCGACTTATCAATTGCGCAGAAAACCATCGTCCGTTCTAGTCCATCACTGCAGTGGATCAGAATTGGGTTCCGTTCCTTGCGATAGCTTTCAGAACCTAATATTATTTCATTGTTTTTATTAACCCAGAACCGAAACTTCAAAAAATTAGATGTACGAGGTAAATTATCTTGAACTGGCCAGTTCAAGTATAAATAGTGGTGAACAGTCAACAAACGTCCCTTTTCGTTAACGACCTCAAGCTCGGTCATTTCAGCAGTTTGTGGAATTGTGTCTATTTGAACCGTTTTGACTTTAAGCTTTCCAAATTGAAGTGATGTCTCTATTTCAGGGCTCCAGTAGCAATAACTTTTTTCGTTTTCTTCAGCTTTGTTGAGCATTACTATAATCTTGATTCGATGCTGCCATACTGTTTCCCACAGAGCCTGGGCTCCCTGTGAAGACTGTGGCGTTTCGCTGGCAATGTATGCTTTGGATCGTTTGTAGCCTTGGATGTAGCTGGCATTGATGATAGTTGAGTCTTCTTCGCCAGGAAGTTTAACGCGGTTGTGCTTGAAGAGAGGCCTGTTTTCAGGTCCAGCATGAGTATACGCGTTGCGTGTTGGTGGTACTCCAGTCTTCAAAATTTGCTTATGCTCTTCGGAGCGACGTTCAATGAATTCAGGTTTCTTTATATCGTTGATGAGGACCTCGTGGTGCAATGATTTTGAAATGTTACTCCCCATTTTGGTGAATTAGTACAAAATTCTTGAGGCTAATAGATTCAAGCACGATACAGAGCCAACTGAAGCTTAATGGCTGGTGCTCGCATTTATACCCGGATAGTGTGTCTATGTGTTTGTGCGCGTGTGTGGTTCATACTGCGTTGAACTCTGATTACAAGTTCAAAATTCCCTGGTAATTTTCCATTAGATTCGATTTATAGAGATGACATCATGACACTTCGGAATATATAGGCCGCGGAAGGTAAACGACTTACATTCCATAATATCGCTACCGTATGAGCGAGATATCGATAATATCATCATTAACGCAGAGCTAATGATGTAACAAGTATCGATGATTTGAAGTATCAATCATGAAGATGGTTCCAATTTCACATTCAAAAGGTAGTATGATGATTCACTCTGCAAGCTGTCCTTGCAACTTCCCGCTAATTCCAAACGTCGTTCAAAAAAATAATGCTAGATATTTTTGGTACTATGTTTATTGATATACGATACAAAATGTCGATGCTTCGGATATCGCACATCCCTAGACAGCAATTGCACATGGTATGTAATAGAAAGAGACAGAAAGAAAAGAAAAGGAGGGAAGTATCTAAGGGATATAACGCCTTCCTTAGGTGAATTTTTTTCAGTTCCTCTCCCGTGGGCGCTACTGGAAACGACGTGTCGTGATTAGACTTCCGTAAAAAAACAAAGAAGAAAAAATGTTTTCCGCTCAATCTTCGCAGGTGGCAGTCAACAGATTAGAAGAGAAGATCAGATCTCTAAAAAGAAAACTCAGCAAACTTCAGACAGACTTAAGTCAAGTCAGTTCTGAATTATCTACTGCTCAACGTGAATTGGAAACAGTGAGGTCTAACGTCCGATACTCATCTTGGAAATGAAAGGTATGTTGTATTTCTTAGTTATTTTGAATTGAATAACATCATGCATGACTATCAGTCTTTTGAAAACGCTGCTATTTTGGGTTTATTTACGTTAAGCTAACACCTTGAGATTAAGATATAAAATCAATCAGAAAGTGATAACTCGAGCAAATAGAGTCAGTGCCGGTGAAGTCATCAATCAATTTCATCACACGCCTAGTTCATTCTTCCGCCTAACGAACGTGAGCCGAACTGAATTGAGCGTTTATTGAAGCAATTTACTGTAATAGAACAATATTTTGAGTGTTAATGATATGACCTAAAGAATCACAGTCCTTATGTCCCGTCCTTTTACTTGATACAGTCGAAAATTTTACTGAGTTGACCTTTTTTGTTTCAGATTCCATCTAAATCAAAACTAGAAATACAAAATCAAAATTTCATCAGTTGTGGAAAATTCCGAGCCATCTCCTGAACCATACGAAGGAACACATTCGAATAGTCAACAAACAGTAAGCAGTGACATCATAAAACTCTTGCCATGGAGAAGACGCTTCCTATCACTGGATTATACGAAATTTGGAGCATGTTTTTGAAGACAAACAGCTATTTGATAGTCGTATTAGCAGCTAGTGCAATTAACAGTATTTTTAATTAATTGATGAGTATTAATCAGTATTGTAAACGGTAGAAGCTAAGAAGAAGACTGATCTATATGTTTCTATTTTATCAAAATTCTCAACGAAAGTGCCATTAGATTAAGTTTTTGAGTCATGACATGACAAAGATTCCTAAATTATAATAAGTTTTGATCTCTAAAGTAATCTCTAAAATTAATTTAATTGTAAATTTATAAAATGGTTGTGATGTTACGCACTTTGAATGAAAAATGTACTTTGGTTTTGTCTCTCTAGTTTTGAATCATCAAATAAATGTGTAAGTTATTTGGAAAAGTATTTTTTATTTCTCTCAGGATGTACCTCAAAAAATCAGTTATTTTACCATTGTCGTGAAAAACATCAGACCATTAATTGAAGTTACAACAAATATCTTCCAAACATAACTCAAATAAGCGTTCATTCCGTCATAATTTCAAAAGCTTGTTACTTTCGATAAATTTCAATTTGTTCTCATGCTTTACATAGGAGTATTCCTTTCAAAACCTAAACACTACTCTTGTAACGTAATGAACGCACGTGGGAACTAACTCAGTCCAAATTCCAGTCAATGAAGCGGCTGACCGGCATCTAATACTCAAGGTCAATTCAATTCTACCTCGTCATGTGTGTAGTGTTGCATCATCTTTCATTCATGAATTGAAACCAATCTCAGATTATAACACTGTGATGCATTTTTGATTCATTGCATTTAGGACAATATAAAAACTAAATACCAATATTAGTATAATCAACTACTTATATTGTAGTCATAGAACTTAAAACATAGAGGAAATTATTTTGAAAGTTGAGCACTACTGCTCTTTAGCATTCTTCTTAATAATCTGCGTAACTTATTGGCTAAGATTGCTGGTTATTTCTACAAATCCACAATGTGGTCTGAAAATCTAGATTTTAGTTACATCCAGTGTCTACGTGACTACATACCACAAAGAAATGGGGTCATCGCAATCATGATGTCATCGAAACTCGGATTGGAGGTTAATTGAGGTGATGAGCGTGACAAAATCGTAGTGTAATTTATAGCGTGCAGGTGTTTGTTGTTCATTGTCGAGTAAAGTTTTTGAAAAATTACCCGTTTAGGCAAATACTGGCCATAGATTCAAATTAATGGTTTCTATGCATGATTTCAAAACTCAACAGCTATTTATACACTTTAGTTCATGTCATCATCTCAAAAACTAGATTTTTGGTTCCCAAAAAAGACCTAAGCCCCTTTTCTATAGAAACATTTTAAATAGTTCAAAATTTTAGCTAAAGAAGTGCGTAATTTTTTTTATTTTGTGAAAAGTATGAGCCGTGTATTAATTCTGCTCGAATATTCTTTTGATGATTGAGTGGGTTAAGCTGTATAGGATCAAAAATAAAAACGTAATTTTGAATTGGCACGTACAAAATTTATTCAACTTAAATGGCAAGAAAGTAAAGAATAGCGTAATACTTCAGATCTATAATAAAATAAATTCATATAAATCGAACAATTAATGAGATGATTCTTACAGACTATGATTATAAAAGTATAAAAACTCACAACTCCTTATAAATGCTCTCAGCTGCCTTTTCACATAATTTTATAATAATACGTAACCTAAAGATTACATGTGAATATTAATACTAGTAGTTGAATCATCCTTCGTAATGGCGGTCGTCATTGATAAAGTGGGAAGTTTTGGTGAAAATTATGGGTAAAATATTAGAATATTTCATCTACTCTCACAAATAAAATAAGCAGTACATCAGTAGTAGCAATGATGTCGCAATGACAAAAAGCCCTATCCAATTGTCCAATTGCTCCCATAAGCGCCATCTGGAACAAAAGTATAACATTAGAAAAAGCTTTTTTTGTTATAGAAAGAAACTGTAGCATAATTACCATGGCTTTGAACATATGTGATGGATTTTTGAAAACTTTGACCTCTGACTAATCTTTCAAAATATTTTATAGCGTATTTACATCAATTGACTTACTGGGGCACAGGTATTTGATCAAAGCAGATGATTTTCATTTCATTTTCAGTGATTTTCTTCCCAAAAATAGTAGGATCCGGATTAAACGTAAACTGGTGTAGTACCTTCGAAAGCCTGGAAAATTCACAAATTAGTTGGCTGGGAATAACACACACAGAACAGACAGTTTATGATTGTCAAAAACTTACCCCATGATCTTAATCTTCTGGTACGTCGTCTTGAAAATTGCTTGGTGAATAAAATCACCGGTGACGCCTCTGATTTTCAAAATTTTGCAAATGTCTGGAACGGCAATTGTTATTTCTCCACGACCCGGCATCTCTTGAACCAATTCCATGTCAAGAGAATGGAATTTAAGATTTTCAGTTTCTACTGATCTGAAATTGAAATATGAAACAATAATAACATAATAATTCTTAGGTATAAGTATAATAAGAAGTCAAATACTTTGGAAAACTTACATATGATTTCGTTCTTCACCAGAAATTAGCAAAATTTCTGACGGCAAGATGAGTTCAATTTTATAGGAATTCTCCGGTCTGTAAATAGAAAACAAAAGTTCAAAATCTAGAATTTTTAAAAATAAATGCAGGCATTTACAGTAAGAACACTTACATTTCTTCAATTATTTGGAAAAGATATCCAATTCCCGAGTCATTTTGTATCGGCTTTGTAGAAATGTTATTTATTGTCAAAACAACTTGTTCCTCATCTAAGTGATGCACTATCGCATTTCGCACCGCCTTCAAAATTTCACTCCGAATTTCTTCGCACGGCCACGCGCTCGGTACTTGAATTCCAAAAACTATAGTCTGGTAACCTTCCATAATTGAAGATCTAAAAACAGTTTCAATTCGATTTAACTAACGTTCAAAAAACACATCCAGACAAAACTGTTCTAATTATTATGCAGAATTCATAAATACCTTGATGCTGCGAACGTCGAAACAGGTTTTACGCCGTCGCTTGGACGATATTGTGCAGTAAAATGGGAACTGTTTGTTCACTGTTAATTTATTTGTTGCAATATCACAAAAATTGTCAAATATTCCTGCCAAATTAACTGGAATACAGGAGCGCATGCGTACACCTTCGAGTGGATTTTTGAACTGCCATATTGGTCACTTCTCAAGTAGTTACTCACGAAGTGACAAATACTGAAGATTATCAATCTTATTTATCGATCATCAAAGTCGATTTTTGCTTGTTGTTTCAACTGCATTGTCAATACGTATAAATTTGCTCCTATTTTATAAAGATTATAATCATGCAACGTTGATAGTAAAGCAAAAATAATTCAAATCGAATGAATGAATGTCACTATCACTAACCAAAGCTTAGACCATTTTTAAAAAGAAAATTTGTACTAGTTCTACTGCCAGCGATTATTAGCTATGATTACCATGACTAATTGATTATTCATTAGGATCTTTCTTTTAAATCTGGCTGCAATAATCTTTCTACAATGCTTAAAAGATCTTAATTAAAGTACACTTATTTTTTCATGTGGGGGAGCAACTAAATTGTTGGTAACTTGGAACTGGCTCTGGTGGGGCGAATAGAGGATTCTAATGAACGATAATTGACGTTGCCAGATCGGTGTTTATGAAAATGGTTGATAGTGTGCGTGCATACGTACATGAGCATAATGTGTGCGGGGATGAAATCATAGCTTGTTTACATTTCAGTACGACGAGGTAATCAATGAACTTGATTGCTTTTTTTTGCAATGTATTAACGAAATAAGAACATTTCATTAAATAATGGTTTGTTACAAGAGTAGATAAGGGTCCTACATAGTATTTAGGTTGTTGCTAAGAGAAAAGAAGGTCTTGGAGGCGACATCTATTAGATTATTTTATAAATTGCTTACTACACTAGACAGCTACCGATAAGTCAACTTTCATACTTAACTATATTTACTAACTTACCATAACTATAATGAGTACAAATATAGAAGATTAATCAATAATTAAGTAGTCACGTTACATAATTGTAAAAGAAAGTTCGGTTAGAGTTTCGCACGTGAGGTTAAAGCTCCGGAATTAGATAAATAAACTTCAACTTCACCGGTCAAGGACAGCGGTTTATTGATACCGTAACCTACTATTGGAGCGCTATTGGTATAATTGATTAGTCACAGCTATAGTATTCTGTTTGGCTACCGTACGAAAGTAAGTGTTGTTTTTAACGCTACATCTCAATAAATAATAAAGATAATTAGTACATTGTAAGCAACCAATTAAGCATCACACCTCATTTAATAAGTGCGTAGGCGTTTTGTTCCAAATTGGTGCGCACTGATTACATTAGAATGATGCTTCAAACAAGTTGTTATTATTACTCACTTACTCATCAAATTTCATGACTATGTTTATATCAATTTGATCTTTTTGCTTGATATTCCTGGATGCAAACTTTAAAACAGATCGGCTTTGGAATTGTCTTAGTAATTTGTTTAAAATATTTTAATGCGCCCAATAGTTTACTAGCTTATTAAGTTCTCATTACAGTTTTACTTGTCAACAATCCTAATTGCATACTCAACTACATTTGAAACTTCAAATCTGTAGTTCAAATATTAACACAATTATGCGATTATAAATTGAGAGGCAATAAACGCTTCAGTAAGCGCGTAGTTGTTGTGTGAAAGAGTCCCACTTATGAGTGACTCGTTGATAGTTCATGAGGAGCAATTGAATAAATCATTGTTAATGCGACTCAACGATTCAATTAGCTTTTGAGCATTTGACTTATGACATCTACACAATACTCGCTATGAAATATTGTTTACTTTATTAGTTACGGAAATTCCATTACTTATATCGTGGTGTAATAAATATCAAAGTAACTGTTACATAAAATTTTATTACAAAATACAGCACAAATACAAAAAATAGTTATTCATTGAGCAAAGAATGATGCGTATGATTTTGGATATGACTTAATATAATAGTACAAAACCGTATAGATAAAAATGAACTGATTAACATTAGATAGACAGTTGTGTCTTTGTTTTCTGAGTTTTAATACCGTGGAAAATACATTGAGTTTTCCTGTATCTTCTAATCTTGACAAACAGATGTCTACAGCACAAAACGCCATGGATCTTCCTAGCCCACTGTTGCAGTGAACAACTATCTTGTCGCTAGCTGATTGACTGTATAGCTTTGTCATTAGTACCAAGTCAATGAAGCTGGATTCGTCAGGAGATATATCGTGTTCTTGCCATTTTTCATACAATAAGTGAGTGACTCTCAAACAGTCACTATCTCCATTGGTCACCTCAAGGCTCGTAATTATGAAGCCCGGATGTGTTGACTCAACCTTGACCGTAGTTATCTTAAATTTTCCAAATCGCAGAGTTACTTCTTCCACTGGACTCCAATAGCGATAGCACTGTCTCTTGCCATTTTCAATAGTACTGCACAACATAACGATGATTTTAGTTTTATGCTGCCATATTTTTCTCCAGAAGTCAGAGCTGGTGGTCATTGCGGTAGGTGCCTCACACACGATGTACTTCTTAGAGTGCTTGAAACCATCAACGTAACTAGCGTTTATATAATTCCTCGAGGTTCCTTGTATCTCAATTTTCATAATCTTGTCGTGCTCTTCACAAAGAAATTCACAGGCGTTGGTACGGTCTATCAATTTAACGAGACCACTGCGACTCAGCGTCTTAGAACTTTCATTCCCCATTTCAATTATGTCAGCTGGTGTAAAAAATTTTAGGTTTATATTTACTTAGAAATCCAGCACTGTTCAGGAATGAGCTACAACTGATGTATTGCTAACTATAAATTGCCATTTATAGATCCACGTTTTCCTTATTAACTCCCTGACACATGTATGAATAACTTAGTGGTGAGATTATTGTTACCATTCAATAAATATTCTAAATATTACACACAATAGGCTACTATCAATTGACGTCATAAGAAAACCTCAAATAGGTTCATTTGAGTCAACTAATATAGCTACATGCTGAAAAACAATTCATCCGTGGCGGCATGGGTGAAAACCTGTTGATAATCCCAAACCAAGGACTATTTTGTTTAAGCAAAATTTACTGATTGCAAAGGATATTAAATTTGTTATCCTAGACCATGCAATGGTCATCATCATTTCGGATGTCGAATGGCTTTTTTTGACTATGCAAGCGCTTTTAAATTACTGTGATCCGAGCTCGGGCGTCCAGCATGACATCATAGTGGAATTTATTGCACGCATGTGTTCGATATTCATTTGCCAAGTAAATAGTTTTTGTGTAAACAGACAGATAGACAGCGGGTCGGTGTTGATGAGATGTTTGCAAATTGAAAATGTGATAACGCGTAGATAAAAATAAATAACATTGTTCGTTTTGAGTAATTAAATGACCCAACGAATTGACGTCACCAAACCACAAATGAGGTAAATGTCAGTTTAATAGCTGACTACTGATTAAAATTATCAACAGGAAAGTATATTAATACAATTAACCACAAAACGGAATGACTTTGAAATATAACTCATAATCGCATTACGAATACTTTATTTACTTTAATACAAAGTCAGTATAACAAAATTTTTTGTTGTGATCACACGTCTTCTGTTTCCATCTACTATTGGATTTCTTCGACAATGGCTGCTAACCTCTCAGCAATTTATGGAGCTCGCAGTTTCATGCGAAGATCAGAAGACCCGAAATACGAAGAAATACTTCTTCAAGAGCACTTGGGAATTATCAACACACCAATTGAAGGTACCAGTGACAACTTTCAATTGCCTAAAAACAAGAAGAAGAATCGTAGTTTGGATTACCCATGCTGGGACATTTCCCGGGTGGTTTTGAAATCTCACCGTGGATCAGATTACATCAACGCCAATTATGTGAGAGGACACGACTTCAGTTGCAAATTTATCGCAACGCAGCAACCAATGGCCTATACTGACGATGATTTTTTTAGCATGTGCTTTCAAGAGAACTCTCGGGTGATTGTGATGCTCAATGGTACTAAGTCAGAACCACCAGGCTTTCAGTACTTCCCTACGAACCAAGATCATATCATCTTAGAAGAATTTATAATCAAGACTGAAAGCATCAGGATGGAACTCCAGTACACTAGCACCACCTTGAATGTTATCCACAAACAAACCGGAGAATCAAGGACAATGCACCACTTCAAATATTTGGACTGGCCAGAAAATGGTATGCCAGATTCAAAATTGTTTATTGAGTTTCTGTTAGCTGTCAACAGGCAGGAACAACAAAATTTAGCAGAGGCGGTACAGACCAAGCAGCCTTTATCCGGTCCAATTGTCGTTCATGGTGATAATGGTGTGGGCAGAACTCCAGCATATTGTGTGATTGACATGTGTCTGTATTCTTTAATACATACTGCGACTGTTTCAGTACCATTGACAGTTTTGAAAGTGAGACAACAACGTAATTTCAGTATCCAAAATCTAAATCATTACTTTTTCATACATAATGTCTTGTTTTACTTTTTGGCTACTATTAGATCAAATACTTCAATGTTCACCGAATTTCGCTGTCACTTGACCAAAAAGGACCTGCATTTGTTAGCATTAGATTATTAAACAAACATGTAACCTACTGAGAATAAAGGAATTGTTAGCATTTATCAGTGTATCATTTTTTAAGCCAATCAGACTCATGGTCATAGGACAATTTCTTATTCCTAAAATCTCTTTTTGTTCACAACGAATTACTAATGCATTAATGTAGCATGTGTTGAGTTACGCTATAACTAGATGAGTCATAATCGCAATGAAGGCTATTCGCTTCATCATCTTGATAAGCAAGTTGCGTATTGTGTAACCATTACCAAAACGGACAGGAATAAGGTTGTCAAACTCTTATCGTTCACAAGCTACTTTGTTGATTTCATTCATAGAACGTGTTCGTCAAGGCTGTTTATTCGCGAGTTATTTTTAGACGCTGCCAGAGAGTGAACGTGTTTCGGTACCGATGACTTCATGGTTTTAGTGTTACATTGAGTCAGAAAGTGAAACCAATACAGTTGCTATATTCATATTTTGAATGTGACGTGTGCTTTTGATTGAGCGAGTGAGTAAGTGATGATGATGATGATGATGATACTGAGAGAAGGATTATTGCATGGTCACCAAACAATCATTAGCAATTCTATGCATTATACAAATTACTTTGGAGACAATGTTGTATAATAATATTGAGATCAGTTTCTATGCTTTGAATAATCAACTAATCCAGATCCTAATAAACTGTTTTATGTAGTTCATACTTTTGAATACAAGAAATCAGTGAAACCGTATAATTCTATATCGACGATATGGATGAGAATGTTGCTTTCAAGTGTGAGTGCTTCGCCGAAATTTGAAGTATCAAATGACAAATTATTATTCAATGAATGCATCGGAGGCTGATTTCAAAGCTATCATAGTTTTGAGTTGAAAACAGGAACAAGCCCAAGATCGAGTTGGCAGAGTCTTTTACGTTCAAAATCATTTAAATAGTTTTCAGATCTATAAACTTTCAAAAATATTTAGTGTCACACAGTTTACCGGGAATAAAAATGATTAGAATGAACCTTATATGCACTCTGGCTCTGAGGAAATTCAACTGTTACAGATATGGAATTGTCTGATGCATTTGCTGTTAAAAGGGCACGTCTTAGATGTTTTTGAATCTGAAAGATGAAGTTTCAAATTGACCGCCAATTTTGCACGTAAAAAAATTTATTTTCAAGTTGATGAGTTTTTTAGAATATAATTTTCAAATTTCTACATGGAAAACATTCCTGTTCATTGTATATTGTACCCCTTGACTTAGCTTAAGTTCATGCATAAGCTTATTTAATATATTGGTATTTTAATGGTGACAGTAGACATTTCTCTTGAAATAGCATCGATTCAGAATGTAAACAAACATGACGGCTATCATTCACTATCCACATTCCACAGATAAAACACAGATGACACGCGATTTTCGAATTATTCGAAAACAGAGTTGCTAACCCGCGATTTTTCATATTTGCTGCCTTTTGCTACTGACTAGATTTTCTTGACCAAGTATTTATTTATTTATTTATTTATTTAATCTTTATTGCACAAAAGAAAACCTTATAGTACAAAAGGCGGACTTAATGCCATGAGGCATTCTCTACCAGTCAACCTTTAGGCAAAGCAGAGAGATTGTGGGCGGTGCTACTTTAACAACAACAACCAAATATAATACAATAACATACCATACATACATAATACATACATACATAAATATACATACTTATATTTCTTATAATATATACATAAATAACGACAAAACATATAGAGCTTACCCATACATTATTATTTTTTCATTCTGCTAGCAAAGAAAGCACGTAAGGATTTTTTAAATGCAAACTTACTTTGAGCATTTTTGATGCCGTAGGGAAGTCCGTTCCAAAGACGGGCCGCCTGCACGGAAAACGAATTCGACATGAACCCAGTGCGGTGAAGAGGGATAGATAGAGACATATTGCCGGAAGAGCGAAGTTGACGGTCCCGGGTAACGCCGTAGTATTGAAATAGAGACTTAAGGTATTCAGGAGAATGAGGATCATTTAACACAGAAAAAAGAGTACACAACATGCGAACATTGCGTCGTTGATGAATGGGGAGCCAGCCGAGCTGGGAACGAAAAGATGAGACATGATCATATTTACGAAGGCAAAAAATGAAGCGAATGCAGTTATTGAGTAGCCGATCCAATTTGTCGAGAAGTTCTTCATTTAAGTCCGGATAACACACATCACCATAATCAATAATGGGCAGGATAAGGGAATTAATTAATAAAACTTTGGTTTTGATAGGCAGGAAGTGCTTAAATTTATTAAGAGCGTGAAGGGAACCCATGACCTTTCGACTGATCTCGGTAACCTGCGCTCTCCAACTCAGAGTACTATCTAAGAGAACACCCAGATCTTTAACACTTTGACTGAACCTTATTGGAGTGCCGTCAAAACTTACTGGTGTTATCGCGTCCAAGTCTATTCTTGCAAGCTGTCTGGAACTACCGATAATAATGGCCTGGCACTTGGAAGGATTTACAAAAAGGCCGAACTTGTTTGACCACTGCTGGATATGTAAAAGGTCCAGGTTAAGTTTCTCAATGCAAGTCTGAAGGTCAGTCACGGGGCACTGGTCATAGAGTTGCAGGTCATCAGCATACAGATGGTAGGTACAGCAAAGGTTAGGTGTAATAAAGTTAATAAAGGCGGAAAATAGAAGTGGGGATAAAATTCCTCCTTGAGGCACGCCAGTAACCAGCTGCTGGCGGCCCCTCAGGTAGGCTGCGAACCAGTTAAGGGCTGTTTCCGAAACGTTCATGAGTTTGAGCAGAGCAAGGAGAATGTCATGGTCAACGGTGTTGAACGCGTTAGAGAAATCAATTAGAACAAGAACCGTGACCAAATGACTCTCCATGCCCCGCCTAATGTCTTCTGTCACTTTAAGAAGCGCAGTACTGGTGCTATGACTTGGTCGGAAACCTGACTGCACGGGGCTTAAAAGGTTATGCGAATGGACAAATAGCGAAAGTTGCTTATGAACAACCGCTTCGGCGATTTTCGAGAGAAAGGGGAGAATGGAGATGGGTCTAAAGTTATTAAGAGAGGTGGGATTACTAATTTTAGGTAGCGGAATCACAAACGCTTTACGCCAAAGAGAAGGGAATTCGCCAGTGACCAGTGAGGAGTTTATGATGTCAGCCATCACAGGAAGTACACAATCAAGGACTGATACAATCATGTAACGGCTGACATCATCACAACCCACGGCCTTTGACTTGATGGCTTTAATAATGGCCTTTATATTAACTACAGAAATAGGACAAAATGAGAATGAATCTGTGACAGGAGAGGGCATAGATAAGATAGTAGAAAGAGTACTGGTCTTAATAGCAGTGTCAACACGAGAAGCGGAAGAAAAATGTATATTAAGATCATTAAGAGTGAAGGAACTGCCATCGAAACCATTGGAAGGTTTACCTAAGCCAAGAGACTTAAGAAATTTCCAGACATCAGCCATAGAAGAAGAGGAAACATTACTGTGAATAAACCGTCGCTTTGCTGTACGTACCATCTGGTTGCAACGGTTACGAGCTGCCTTAAAGAGTACCCAGTTGGTGTCGGTGCGGTCACGTTTATAGAGACCGAAAGCTTTGTTCCTCCTCCGCATTGCTATACGGACGCCTTCAGTGATCCAGGGAGCCGGTGGACGCCTAACTCTGACTGTGTGAACGGGTGCGTCGTAATGAATCGCATCATTAAACAACGAAACCTTAGTGTCCGTTGATGAGGTTGAGAGCACAGGAGACCAATCGATAGCAGCAGCATCTTTTAAGAGCGATTCAGAATTGATTTTAGCTAAGCTGCGCATATGAATAAGAGCAGGTTTGAATTTAGGAGCCTTAATTTTGTATGACGCGTATATCAGATCATGGTGAGAGAAACCTGGCGCTAGGAATTGACCCTGCTTAGTGACAAGACTAGGAGACGAAGTGATAATGACATCGAGCCAAGTGTCCGATGAGGCCGTGTGATGAGTCGGGCCCAAAGGAATAAGAGAGAAGCTGACCGACTGAAGCAGTGACATCAATTTACGCGAATGTGTCGTATCTTTCAGAAGGTTAGTGTTTAAATCCCCCATGATCAGGTGATGTGTGTACTCAGAACTTACGGACTCAAGAATTCGTTCCAGGTCGGAAAAGTAGTCAATGGTCGGGGGACTGTAAATTACACCCAGAACTGCCTTAACCCCTTTTATATTCACCTCGAGAAATAACCATTCCGCTGAACTAGAGTAAAGAGAAGGAGTTGAATTTAACAGTTTGTATGGAATGGTACTTCTGAGGTAAATTGCTACGCCACCACCACCCTTTCCAATTCGGTCATTTCTGATCAGCACATAACCAGGCAAGGCATAGGATGTCGAGTCTAGGGTAGGCTTCAACCAGCTTTCCGACACTAAGATCGCATGGACGAAGTCGGATTTAAAAGTTTCGATAAGTTCACTATAATGAGAAGGGATACTTTGTGCATTAATGTGGCACACGTTAAAGTCACAGGAGTTAAGAAATTCGCGAGACACAAGGGTACCCAAAGTGTAAGAAGTATCAAGGGAATTTAGAGAATGAAAAGAAATACTGTCATTACTAGCAGAATAAAAAGTTTCGTCATCAGACATAAATATTAAAAATACGTAATAAATATATATAAAAATTTATATAAAATTAAATAAATAAAAAATGAATTGCAAGATATAGCCTCACAATCCTGCTTATCCTGCTGGTTAGCTTGTAAGATTACAAAATTGAATAAAATAAAACATAAACAATTGCATTAGATGAATACATAAAGAAAAAAACTAAAGTAAAAATAACTGGCAGCAAGTCAAAATTGTCACAAAATAACTAGAGTTGTTAACTGAACAGTTTAAGGTGTGACTCAAACTCTCTCGCTCCATTGACGGCATTGACGTACACAAAACAAAAGAAAAATACACATGCCAAACGTCAATGTCTCTGTCAGAAATACCTGATTAGCTAAAGAAAACATTGCACGATTAACTGAATTTATAACAAAAAGCGGGTAAGAAAAGAAAATAAGAATAAATGGGCTATGAACCGCTTACTGCCATGATGCAATAAGAGCAATCAATGAAATAATTTACAACACGAACTATACAACACATACAATAACTTATGGCTTCCCGGCGGGCCGAGATCGGCCTCCCTGGCTGCAGGGGACATCCGCCACGTTGTTCTTCACACCAGCGACGCCGGGCTCGGATGTCGACGACGAACCAGGTTGCTGGTTAGCGCTATGAGGCTTCAGGCGCTCGATGTCTTCCTTCGATACATTTCGATACAGTATTATGTGGAAATCGTTATATTCTTCATTTTAATCCACTATCAACTTTTAAGAAAAGGTCTCCTTTTTTACCATTTCGGTGGCAAGTAAGCATACGGACCGTCTGTAAGCAGTCACCGTAGCCTGCCGCATGCAATCACAGGGGTGTTACATAATAATATAATAAATAAGGTACATTTCATTAAAGTGTCAAAAGGGCCTCTACATGTTGGCTTTGGCTCCGCGCACGCCTCCCAAAGGTCCGGAACACCATTGTTCCGTGATGGGAAAGACATATAATCTATACATCTATACATATAATAAAGCTGAAGGGGGTCGAAAGTCTGTACATGGAAGATATTCGAAAAAAAGTAGGCTGGGGATACTAAGAATCGTTAACAGAACACGTTCCAACAATTTTTAGAATTTTTGTCTGTTTGTCTGTTTCTCTGTTTGTCTGTTTATTTGACCTCGCATCACGTGAAAACGGCTGAACGGATTTTGATGCAAACTTTACTAATCTGTCGAGAAAATGCCCGGCAAAGTTATAGGCTATAAAAATTCAACCCCTAGAAGGGGGGGTAGCCACTACACTCGATTGAGTTAAGTTTGCACCTGAATCTTATGGCGCTACTTAGGAAGGAGGTGCAAACTTTTACAACAAATATGTGCTACGAGTATCGAGTACCCTGCTAAACTAACAGATATGGTGCTGAAATTAAGCCACCGAGGAAGGATTTTGCCAAATTAACTCTAAAGTTAGAAGAGGGGGGTACGAATATCAATTCAATTTCAATTGTGTTGATGTAATAATACAACGAAATTAAACGAACGATTATTGTTGATTTTTGATTTCATACAATTAAATTAAAAAGACAGGGTCCTACGCCTAATTATGTAGAAAAGGAGGTAACATGTTTTTTTTGTCACTGCACCCAACTTGACACATTTCAGATTTGCCCTATGGTTGACTGGTAAGATACCCGCAATAGGGTATTCGACTGTATTTAAGATAAATTATTTCACACCATGCATGAAATAAAGCACTAGATAATTATTAAAAAAACTAAATAGGATAGAAATATAAAAATGTGTCTTGAAAACCTAACTGCTTGACAAACATGCACAGAGAACAAATTGCCAAACGTGAACTATGCATCGTTGAAGAGTTCCATTCTGTTCATCATGACCAATTCCACTTCATCAAATGTCACTTCTATAAATGTAAATACTTGATTTGTTGATGAAAATACAAAAATCACTATATGCATGCCTTTCACATTTGAAGAGTTCCCTCGATTCCTCATGGACCCCCGTCGTCAGAACTCGAACTTGACAAAAATTTGTCTTGAAAATCTAATTTACTTAACAAACACAGCGAAGAGGACAAATCGCCAAACGTATACTGTGTATCGTTGAAGAGTTCCATTCTGATCATCATCAGCAGTTCCACTTCATGAATAATGTCACTTTTTTAAATGTAAATGCTAGATTTGTTAAAGAAAATACAAAAATCATTATATGTATGACTTTCATATTTGAAGAGTTCCCTCGATTCTCCTCCTTTTGAAATGTTGAAGTCGGTTAAAAATGAGTTTACTTACATAGTTAAGTAGTGGCAAAATCAACACACATATCAACACGCGTATAACTGCATAATTATTTAAAAAAATATTTTCTCCGTCATGAATGTACCTGATGTATACCTAATCGTAATTTTATCGTAACCATATTCATACGTATCGCCTCTTTTAAGCACTTAATAATGGCTACGAAAGTGGGTATAATGAAAAAAAAAAATCTCTGATGCTTGCGGTGTAAATGTCAAACGATTTGGGACTCGCATTTTATACGCGTTAAAATGCCATAAGAACTAAGAACTGAAAATGCCTTCCCGAAAAAAAGCGAACCTTTCACGAAAGTCTCGCAACGCATTGAGGTTACGAAACTGTAGCGACGATCGTGATTTTAGGCGTAGCCACAACTACCAGAGACGTTATGCAGGATTTTTCTATCCATTGAAAACCTCATTCTTATCATGTACGGAGACCTGCAGGGCTAAGATGGACGGTTGTCTATCATTTGTCACCATACCTGTCACGCTCTAACAAATATGTAAGAGCGAAAGTGACGTATGATATGACAAGTGACAAAAACACGACCATGATACCGCTGCTGAGCCATTCTTGGGTTTGTGAGAGATCCATACTCACGCCCATAGAGGAACGGTCCATGCTCACGCAGAAAAATGAGCAGGCGGAAATCGAAGGTGAACATGCAGTATATAATTTCATCAACACTGTCTTGGATGAAGGCAATGTCACAAAATACTCGGTAGAGTTCCTTAGTTCCTTAGCTCATTGAGTGCTTCAGGACTCCCAACACACACATTTACCCTGAAAGTTGGAGTTCCAATCATGCTTCTTCGGAATTTGTCGCCTCCGAAGTTATGCAACGGAACCCAGCTAAAAGTAGTGCAGCTGCAGCGAAACCTCATTGAGGTGCAGATCCTGACGGGGTGCGGCGCCGCAGAAGTCGTGTTCATCCCGCGCATCCCCCTTATCCTGAGCAATTTCCCGTTCCACTTCAAGCGCCTACAGTTCTCCGTGAGCGTCTGCTTCGCCATGAACATCAATAAGTCGAAGAGGCAGACGCTGCGCGCCGCTGGCGTGGACCTGCGCACGGGCTGCTTCTCGCACGTGCAGCTCTACGTGGCGTGCTCGCGCGTTACCAGCTGCACGGAGCTATTCGTGCTGATGCTCGCCGGGGAGACTCGCAATGTGGTGTACAAATAAATATTGTAAAATGTCAATGTTATGTAAATATACTATTACATACCTACTTATTAGTATGTAACTGTAGATATAATTATATGTATACATTTAGTTGTGCATACATAAACATAACTGTAAACAAAATGTAAATACTCGGCCTCAAGTTTTTGATATCTACGAGTATTCTCCTTTCTTCTAATCCTACTTCTAACTAATAGGTATTACACCTAAATTCGATAGTGTTCGGAAGTATGGATTTCTATGGGTATATTTCTTTTCATGCTTAGACTGATTTGGATAGGTACAGTCAAGAACGTAAAAAAAAATACAAAAGTGGAACTGTATTGTCCGATATACATCTACTACTCTATGTCGTTTAAATCACGTCAAAAATTTGAATAAGGACGAATTTGAAAAAAATAACAATTGATTTTGGAGTGTAGTTTTATTAGGTGGTACCTAATTGTAAAATATTTTATCTAGACTACAGTCCTCTAGCGTATCCATCTGTCAACTTTACTTCAAGTTCCACCTCCAGGGGAGAGGCAGAGAAATTAGCGGTGAATGAGCCGGTTACTGACACAGACCGAATACCACGCGGGCGGAGCCGCGGGCACAGCTAGTAAATAATAAATTATTTATTCACGACCAACTTGGATCATTATGTGTTAGTGACAATTTTTATCTTAATGCTAATGTTAATATATACATATGTATTTAATTATAGCAAACTATATACTATATTTGAGTTTCTTATAAATAAATAAATAAGCGGATTCAAGAAAATCCGCCTAGTTACTCACTTATTCCTGCGCACATGAGTCATGCAGCAGTTATTTAAATATAGGCCATCAACCCTGTCCGCAAGCATGGTCAGGATGCTGTTGGAGCTGGCCCGTACTCTGCGCACCAGGGATGTGGCTCGCTTGCGCATCGTGGTGTTACAGCCGCTTTGTCGACCCTTTAAAAACCTGTGCTTTCACTCCTTTTTAGGGTTCCGTAGTCAACTAGGAACCCTTATAGTTTTAGTTTCGCCATGTCCGACTGTCTGTCTGTCTGTCTGTCTGTCCGCGGCTTTGCTCCGTGTTCGTTAGCGCCAGAAAGCTGAAATTTGGCATGAATATATAAATCAATAAAGCCGACAAAGTCGTACAATAAAATCTAAAAATTTAATTTTTTTTAGGGTACCTTCCCTACACGTAAAGTGGGGGTGAAATATTTTTTTCGCTTCAACCCTTGAGTCTGGGGTATCGTTGGAAAGGTCTTTCAAAACTAATAGGGGTTTTTAAGAAACATTTTTTGATAAAGTGAATATATTCGGAGATAATCGCTCCGAAAGAAAAAATAAATGTGTCCCCCCCCCTCTAACTTTTGAACCATAGGTCCAAAAACTATGAAAAAAATCGTGGAAGTAGAGCTTAAGAAAGACATTAAATGAAAACTATAGCAGACATGATCAGTTTAGCTGTTTTTGAGTTATCGCAAAAAGTTTTCCCTTCATAGTAAAAAGACTTACTGTAATTAGGTACTGATTATGCAAATTTGCTTATTTGTTTATATCGGGTGAAAGGTACCGTTTCATCCCTTGGTTAACAATTTACTATACTTTAAGCTCCAGTTTAGCTTATTGTGACGGAAGAGTAACTACGGAACCCTACACTGAGCGTGGCCCGACATGCTCTTGGCCGGTTTTTAATTGAAGAACCCCATGCTATAGCCTCTCGAGAAAATCTCGGCAGCTCATTCTACAGCCGCCGTCCACGGAAAGAAATTCCTCTTAAATAAGGGTGAGGATGAGCCCTGCCACACGAGAGATGTAGTGATACAAAACGGCACGTGCTCATCGAAAAACATGGGAAAATAAACACGTTGTTATAAATACCGATAAAATAAATAAGACAACTCCCATTCAAACTTCTCTGATAGCCAGTTTTATAGTTGTTCACTAACTGCTAATCGTTCGTTCCTAGGCACTTCATTATTTGCAAGTTAAGGATTGTTGGGAAAATATGTGCCTGTTACATGGAGAAAATAGTTTGAGAAAGTCTAGAAATATTCCGCTGGAATAATAGTATGTATATATGTATGTATGTGTGTATATATGTATTAGAAGTAAGAACTTTTCTATCATTATAAGGTTACTTCTAATCTACCATTTAACTCATATAGTTTGTAAAATAGTTGTGGTTTTTTAGAATAAAAGTACAGTCGCCGCGCTCCCAAATATCTGAACACGCCTCACGCTCACGGTTCGAGTGTTCAGATATTTTTGAGCACCTCGGCCGCCCCGATATATCTGAAGGTGACTGTACCATTAACTATGGTGACTAGGGATGGCGAGGTGAATTTGGAAAACTGGAAATGGTATACCTGATTCTTCAGAACAATAGGTACATAAATTGTGATGGGATTCAAAATAACGACTAACCTAGAATACTTGAAACTCACTCACGCCATTAGAACGAATAAAATATCTCTGTATTCGACCCGTGATCTCCTACTTTGGAGTGTCTGTTTTTGGAGAAAACAACACAGAAAAATATACCACACTGAACAAAACACTGGTAAAGAGTAATTCGAATTCCCTAACAGAAATAATGCAAATTACAGGACCACGTTTCCTGAATAAAATAGCACAACCACCTTATTTTCTTTAACGAAAAACCGTTCGAAAACTCGAATTGCCCATTATTTAGCGATTTAGGTTGTTCGACACAATAAAAATACAAAACAGTAAGACATTTGTAACTCTTGAAATCCTAGAACATCGCAACATGCCGACGGCATGTTTGAATAAATTTTTACTCGCAGCTCTTAAAAGCGATAGAAAAGAAAATAGACGTACTTGAAATGTGGTATTCGTTATGTAGCGTCTAAACGAAACTAGTGTAGCTCTTCTAACAAATTGACAGTCATCGAAGCGAGCAAGATTCCATCTCACAACATTTCGGAATCAGGTTCAACCTGACTTTATAGCAGAGAAAAAAAAGTAAAGAGCTTTGACTTTTAGATTTAATTTAACATTAACCAAATTTGGTTTAAAATATCTACATTTTTTTGTATACTATTCGGTAGCGGTAAGCAGTCTCCGTAGCCTATGTACGCCTGCAGCTCCAGAGGAGTTACAAGCGCGTTGCCGACCAAACCTCCCTCACCCCTCGTTGACCCAGAGGTCAACCAGAGGTGCCAGAGCAACCTTATTCACCGGCAGGAACACAACACGCGGATGGTATAGATGCGGATTTGCACATGTTTAACCCAAAAACAGTAGGTATTAAATTGTAAATATCCTACTCCTTTCCACTATACTGTGTTCCAAGTTACGCTCGCTTAGAAGATTGTTTTATTACAATACTAATCCTACTTTTGGTTGAAGCACTTAATAGCCTACTTAATAGCCTACAGCACGCGAATGTGTGCTTGAAAAGACCTAATTTTTATGAAGAAAAGTACTAATGTCTTTAGTTGATTGCAAAAGAAAATGGTTTCAGTTAAAAAAAGCGATAAATATGATGTATAGTTTTTATTAATAAAATAATTATTACTAGTACTGTAAATACTAAATTGAGTGGAGTTGTTCGAATTATTTCCTATTCCTACATGTAGTAAGAATTATTTAAATAACTAATTACTGTAACCAATTCTAAATATCGTAAAATATCGGCTAATCATCGGTCGAAGGTCGAAGCTGACATTTTTTTACCGCGATTCTACGCTCGATTATTCAGCTCGATTCTACAACTATTAAGTATTGACTAACATAGATACATAGGTAGTCACTTTGCAGTGAAAAGTTGTTTATTAATATCCAAAAACGATTGTATTTACGTTGTAAGCACCAAAGTTATACTAGGTATAAACTCGGTGCATCGACAAAAAATGTAGCAATTACTTCTAAAATAAATTTCCGTGTAGAAACGAATAAGAAGCACTTTGAGAAAATTACTTCTTACAATAAAGAGTCTGTAAAAACAGTCTGACAAAACTCATCTACTATTTCTTATTACTTACCACAATATTTCTTACAAATACTTTAATCAAACGAAGTTGCTCCAAACTGTCCACAGAGGGCGTTGAAAACCAAACGAGTATAGTTTTACTTTACTAGCTCCCTAGACGAATAAACTCCACTTCTACAAAACGCCTTAGTTTCATAGAAAAAATGTGGCGGTTACGTCATTCTTTCATTGACGGATTTTATACGTCTGTTTTTCTAAAATGTAGTAGTTTTGTATGAAAGCCGTGGCACTTACGCCTTTTTTCTAGCCAGCTTTTAGGCTATATTGTGTGAACACTTAAACGGTTACAGCTTTCTAAGTGTTAAAGTAATTTGTTTTATGTTCAGTTGAAAGTAAGGAGTTGTATTTGAAGAGAAATTTAACGATAGTATTTGCTAAATGCCAAGTGGTTGGAGAAATAAAAGTTATGAGCGTTAATTTACGTGGGAATAATTATTTCACCACACTTGCTCGTACAAGGTATTATAACACGTATGCGGTCCGTAAATCCTCAATTTCGACCTAGGGCTGTAATATTCGTCTCAAATTAGGCAGAAGTTTTATATTTTCCTTTTTTTCTCACAAATGTGATGAAAAACATTGTGCGTGCCACGGGCGGTACAGGAATTATGAACTCGTGTTAATTAAATCCTCGCCTACGGCTTCGGGCTTCAATTAATACTCATTCGTGAATTTTTGTTTACCGCCCTTAGTACACAATGTACTGTTGACGTCAAAGATATATGCGGCTGCCAACAGCAATGTCGCGCCCCAATACTGCAGCAGTAACGCATGCATGCAGTCTGAACCCGAATGTAACCTTTATAATCATTGTACGGTCGGTTCCCCAACTTAAGTAAACAAGTAGCTATACTAAGTTGTATATATCTAGTAGGTAACCGATTGTACATATCTAGTACTTAATGAATAGAATCGGGCGTTACTTTGTGGAAATCCATACTAATTAAAACAAAAATATTACTTTGCTAATCCGCGAAAAGATAACGTGCTAAATAGTCAATCAGTGCCAACCGTTGCGTATTTTTACATGCGATCAATGTTCCCACCCTCCCATCGCAAAAATAAATACGCAAATAAATATAACAAACTACAACCAAAAGTACAAAACTCGACACGTGTTTCTCCTTTCTACGAGGCACCCTCAGGAGATGTTGACGGTTTATCATAAGTTCAATAGGTTAAGTTGTTAAATTGTATAAAGAACTGTGCCCCTAGTGTAAATTTAGTCGATAGCGAAACGTGACGTACGCGTTTGCGTTAAGTCTCATTTTGTATGGGTTTTTGAACAGCGCGCCAAGCGGGACGTTTTGGAAAGTCATAAATCTCATACAAAATGACACTTAACGCAAACGCGTACGTAACGTTTCGCTGTCGAAAATATTTACACTAGGGGTACTGAGCGCCTCTCGCCAATAAACGTTACAGTTTGGCGGGAATAAATATGTATTATACATAAGTTTTAATTTTAATATAAAAAAAAAAAACAAAAAACGTTCTAATGTCCGACAACTGAACATATCTAGTGTAAAATGTTTGGTATGCAATGCAAGCGAAGCCATGAGCCATCTAGCCTACCTTGTATCTGCTGTTGACACAGCACAGAGGTAGTTTCTAAACAGTACTGATACTTACTTAGCTGTGGCGCAGCGACCCGAAGTGGATCTTGGCCTCCGACAAAACAGAACGGATGTGAAATTGAAATAAATGTCTTATACTTTAGTAAAATTTACCACTAGTAAATTTTATATTTTAGGAATGCATCCATGGTAGACACACAGGTGTTACATAATAGCTTGTGCTTGTAGGGCACGGCAATATTCTTAAATCTAAAGATTGAATTAGCTAACGTTCTGACCACTAAGCAGCCACGGCAGCGGTGGTACTCGTCCCAAATGCTCTAGTACATAATATATGCAATCCTTGAAAGGCTAGGCGCCTTTAACCAACTCTAAAGGGTCATCAACTCATCAGGCCTAGTCACTTTTTCTGTAGCATTTGAAATCTAAATCAGTTTATAATTTATAATCATTGTTCATCTGCGTAAAAATGGGGCTGGACTGATGCTGAGAAATGTGACTGTGAAGACTCTAAATAAACTGCACCACATTGTTTTGGAATGAGCCATAACGAAGTATGCAGGATCATCCCTGGATTTCAAAGACCTTACGAGCGATGCTATAGACTATTTACTGAATGCAAAATTTAAGTTATGATTCGCATGTAAATACTTAAATCACAGTTTAAACTTGCCATACGATAAATAAATAAATAATTGTTTGTACTGCATATCTAGTGTTAAATGTTTGGTATGCAATGCAAGCGAAGCTATGAGCCGTCTCGCCTTACCTTGTAGCTGCTGTTGACACAGCACAGAGGTAGTTTAAAAACAGTAGCCAACTGTATTTTAAAGAATACCTTAATGTGATCGTTTGTGGCTATCACCAGTTCGGCACTGACATAAACGCTATCGAGAACGTAACTTACTTTCTATGCATCTCGCTCGTACTCGCATATGTGCGAGCGAGATGTATAGAAAGTAAATTACGTTATCGATAGCGTATGCATAATGTCAGTTTTGACACTGTCAGTGACTTAAGGTATGGTTATGGATAAGAAATACAGTTATACTAACTCTCTCTATTTTTTGTAATTGTCCAGAAGCACCACTCAGTAGGTATAAGTACTTTACTTGTAAAACAATATCAAACAAAAAATCTGTAGATAAAAAGAACAAGAAGTTCCAGGCCTATTCGAACAAACACTGATATCAGAATGATATATGAATCATGTTATTTAGCTATCGTGCGTCTCGCCCGCGCCAATACATGTATTGACAAGTACGAGCGAAATACACTATAACTGAATATACACACGTATATAGATAAAATACACATGTATATATAGAAAACACCGATGACACAGGAACAAATATCTATGTTCATCACACAAATAAATGCCCTTACGGGATTCAAATCGAACCCGAGACCATCGGCTTCGTAGGCAGGGTCACTATCCACTATAGGCCAGACCGGTCATCGAATTTGCGAGCACACTCCTTTGTCTGATGCTCTATCTGTTATTGATAAAGTTAGTTAGTCAGCAGTTAGTATTTGTGGGCATCTTCCGCAAGTCGACAACCATTGTGCCTATTTTGCGTGAAACGAGATAGCGCTACTCTAACCACCCAGCTGCTCCATGAAGCCTAGCAATGTTGTCAGGTTGCTAACTGCCACTTTTAGTGTGCACGGAATCCCTAGGGTTTTAGTAGTAACCACCAAGTGTGGTATTTGTTCCTGTATACTTCGACCTGTTTGTACTCTAGAAGTATGTTGTGTCTAGAGGAAAGGTTGAGAAAGTCCATATGCCTGTATTTCTCAACCTTTCCTGGCCAGTTCATCCGCTGCATCATTTCCTCTTGATCCACTATGCCCCTTTATCTATTGACCTGTTACTTTGTTGCCTCCTTTGCTCACTTCCGTGAGGCTTCGATGACATTCGAGTATGAGTTCTGAATTAAGTTCGTCTCTGCATAACGCTTGTCGTACTGATTTATTGTCTGACAGTATTAGTATATTTTCGTGTTTTACTTGTCGTCTTGCTATAGCATTGCAAGCTTGATATAACAACTAGGTGCTCCTGCTGTTGTAAACGTCTACTGTGGTCTCTCAGAGCCTGTTATTCGGCACTTTGTAGCTCGACTGTCACATTGCGAAATTGTTGGCATTCCTTTGTCTGAAAGGCTCCTATATATAACCGAATATAACCGACCTCATCATTTACTACTTTTGTATAGAAAATTATATTCTACATAATTTTTTGATGTAGGTAGTTAGATAAGCGCTTTATGTATTTACACGCTGATTTTTAAGTCGTGAACAGTAACCACATCTCCCGATAGACTTACATCAAATCACAATTAATTAGCTCTTTAATTAATTATCCATTTAATAATATCCCTACTTATCAATATTCATGGACAGCCTACTAGTCACTTGACTTAATTGCAATTCGCAGCCTAATATTATGACATATTAAATTTTTCATTGTGAATTTTTTTTAATGCTTCCAGCCAGCAAATACAAAGAGAAGTGAATAATTTGATCCTAAGACTCCGTGACATTTTTATGTAAAAATTAGGGTTACCATGAGTCTGAATAAATTTAAGTTAAATATTTAATTAATTATAACAAAATATATTTGCAGAATTTTCAATATTCTTACGCACAAGAGTTCATACTTACGCACAGAGTTTCAGGAAGGAAGGTTTTGACATTTGAATGTTTGTTTAAATACCTTTTATTCTTCTCACACGTGTAAGCGGCATAAAGTTATTTTTTATGATCTAGTGCATAAAGTAAAATCATCTATTAACTTGGCAAGCTATAACTCCCTACGCGGCCGTGCGCGTGCCGGCTCGAGTACTCATTTCTTTAGTCATAAATAAATACGGTGAAATTACCTTAAAAAATAGATGTTTTATGAATGTTTTCCATACAATCGAAGTGGAAAGTAGAGTATAAAACGTGGGCATAATTGCCCATTTTACCCTTGAACTATATCGGAAGTCAGTTACGCTCGAATCAGCAATTTATCGCCTTAGATAAAATGGGTTATTTTATGCACTTTTTGTAATCTACTATATTTAATGTGTTTTTAAATATCCTTTTACTTGATCATTATTAGGTATATTCGAAGTTAATAACTTAATAACAAACTAGAGGTTTTTTTACCTCAAAGTGTATCCTTATTTTAAAACCTCATCGATGTATATGCACTTTGCATGTTTAATGCAACCGTCGCTTGCATATTCATCGCTGCAGGTGGACGATAGTGCTGTGAGAATTTTAAATCGCACGAAAATTTGTACATGTAATAAATATAGTACTTACACGTCCGTAGCGCTTAAGAGTGGTGACAGTGCAATTCCGCCGCAGCTGCACTACTGCTCCGACACTACTGCAGCGGCCTGAACGCGTCGGTGTTATTGTCAATTTCCATAGTAAAATGAACGACGGTAGCGACTGCTGACTTTAACGTATCTCCGAGCGCATCTGCACTCCTACCAACTGCACGTAGCATTTTTTTTATACTACGTCAGTGGCAAACAAGCATACGGTCCTCCTGGTGGTAAGCGATTACCGTAGCCTATTGACACCTGCAACTCCAGAGGATGTACATGTGCGTTGCCGACAGGCAGGCAGACTTACTCACCGGCAGGAACACAACACTATGAGTAGGGTTTAGTGTTATTTGGCTGCGGTTTTGTGTAAGGTGGAGGTACTTGCCCAGTCGGGCTCTGCTCTAGATCTGGAATGACATCCGCTGTGCTGTGTGTGCCCTACCACACTAAGCGAGATGACATTTACAGTGCCCATACCTCTCTTTTATCGGTGAGATATTAATAATACTTTTCTTAAATGTCCCATGATTAACATATACATATGTAACGTAAATGTTCATGCCAAGTTTCATGTAACTAATTTATGCTTATTATTTTAAAATGAAAGCGTAACTTTGATTGTATGGGAGCGACCCTTTGGTGGTGGATCTTGGATGGTTGTGTGGATCTTAAATACACACAACAAATAGTAGAAGTCACTTAAAAGCACGCAACGAGCCTTAGAAGTCACTTAAAAGCACGCAACAAATAGTAGAAGTCACCTAAAAGCACGTAACAAACACTAGAAGTCACTTAAAAGCACACAAAAAGCACTAGAAGTCACTTAAAAGCACGCAAGAAATAGTAGAAGTCACTTAAATGCACGCAACAAATAGTAGAAGTCACTTAAAAGCACGCAACAAATAGTAGAAGTCACTTAAAACTGTGTTTAAATGGAAGTCGGACTCAAACACCGCAAATTACGTACTGATATAATTAAATTTCATATCAAGTAGAAACCAAAAGCGCTGGTGGCCTAGCGGTAAGAGCTTGCGACTTGCGATCCAAACTCCGGCTCGTACCAATGAGTTTTTCGGAACTTATGTACGAAATGTCATTTGATATTCACCAGTCGCTTTTCTGTGAGGAAACCGAACTAATCCCAATAAGGCCTAGTTTACCCTCTGGGTTGGAAGGTCAGATGGCAGTCTCTTTCGTACCTAAACTAGTGCCTAAGCCAATTCTAGGGATTAGTTGACATGAGCCATGACAAAATGCCGGGAAAACGCGAGGAAAAAGAAGATCAAAAACCTTAGTAATCAGGTTTAAATAAGTACCTACATAGGTACTTGTTTATCGCAAGAAAAATCTAATATATTATTTAGTATAATGATATTGCCCTAGGCAACTAAAAAGGATTTTACCATATTTGCCCCGCACGTGCAGCTTGAATTATATACGAGTATTACTTTAGTACGTGAAGTTATTAAAATTATCTCAGTTTTGCGTATTCTATGAAGATAATGAGGTATTTAAAATATTACGATGATTTAATCTCAAATTACCTAAACTTATCCAATTTATTTTGAAAAAAGTAGACGTTAATAATATAAATTGGAGTAAATTTTGCTAGATTAATCTAGATTGTAATTTTATATTGTAGAATAAAGATTTCTATCTTTGTTTAATATTGAGATAAGATGTTTAAAGAGGTCCACTGATTACCAGTTCGCCGGACGATATCGGCCTGTCAGTTATTCGCAAAAGCTGACAATCGCGAATAACTGACAGGCCGATATCGTCCGGCGAACTGGTACTCAGTGGGCCCCTTTAAAGTTAAGAGTCGCCAGTACAGAACCGCTGAATTCACGTTTTCATACAATTGTAGTTACGCTCTGGTTTTATAACGACATGCTGGAATAACATGACAGTTGGCATGAACATTCTTCTTCTTCTTTTCGTGTCGAGGTTCCTTTTTTTATGCGATGGAAGCCCAATAAGCAGCGGTGTTGACAGCCCTGGCTGTCGCGTCCCTCAGATCATTAACATTGAAGTAACATATATCTATGCCTGAAATTAGTTTTCGTAGCTAGAAACCGCAACACAAATGAAATATGGCGATTATAATTTTTGAGTGTAAATCTTCTTATTGCTCTATTTTCTTTGTATTACAGTTTCTAACAATGAAAACTTATTTGAGGAATAGATATGTTACTTTAATGTGCCTGTCAAGTTTATAAAATGCGTTTGCATGGCAGCGGTTCTGTACTGGTCACGCTTATAGTATTTTATATAATTGTGATATAATAGAGAGCTTTTCAATCGAGTACCTTGTGTAGGCAACGAAGCTTGCTGAGTTGCCTAAGCAAGGTACAAGAATGAAACGCTTGGTTATATCATTATTGTATACGATACTTTTTCTACGAGTTATCTAAAATAATACTTTTTTTTACTATAAAACTTAAACAAAGAAAATTGGTAAGTATCTCTGTAGACAAAATTTTTGTAGAAAAGACATAAACGCGCGAATCCTGGCCCGCGCCCCGGGGCCGTTTAGTCTTTTGTATGGGAGCGCGGAGGCACGTAATTGGTAATTTTTTTTTTTAATATTGGACTACAGCGTATCGAAATGAGTATAGTTCTTAAGAATATAGAGTTGGGAGCCCATACATGAAAAGTAGACAGGTTATGTTCGAAATCTTACTTCAGCCATTACAGTAAGAGTGATAATATGTCTCTCCTTAGTCGTCACAAGGGTTAAAGTTCAGGGGTCACAAACATTTTTAAACGGCAGCCCCCATATTTCTCCTTATCTTTTACATAAGTCGTCACAAGTGTTAAAGTCCAGGGGTCGCAAATATTTTTAGACTACAGCCCCCATATTTCTCTTTGTCTTTTACATAAGTCGTTACAAGTGTTAAAGTCCAGAGTTCACAAACAATTTTAAACTGCAGCCCCTATATTTTTCCTTAGCCGTCACAAGTGTTTAGCTCAGGGGTCACAAACATTTTTAAACTGCAGCCCCTATATTTTTCCTTAGCCGTCACAAGTGTTTAGCTCAGGGGTCACAAACATTTTTAAACTGCAGCCCCATAAATATTTTCTTTGATTTGAAAGACATATAACATGACATACACACTTCCCAGGTGGAGTGCCATGCTGACTATCACCGCCGTGGTGAATGGTTTTCTCAACGAATTCATATTTACAGGTAACTTTGCCACATTTTACGCTAATACTGAAGCTAGCATTTGCTTACATTTACCGCTTCAGTTACACTTAATAGAAAACACATAGATTCCGACCAAGATAAGGTTGGCAGCGATTTTGACAGCCCAGAAAGTGGAAGTGTTATTTAAAATGTCAGATTTCTATGAAATTATGACTTTTACTTAACACTTGCACAGGCTGGGCTATCAAAATCGATGCCAACTTATCTTGATGACTTAATTTTTTAGCTACGCTACACTCAGCAAGGTGAATATAAATACATATAGGTCATAATTAACACATTTGCTGTAAGACCAACCCCGAAATCGTGAAAAAAATATAGTTATCAAATACAATTTAAGCATACATTTAAAAGATCCAAGAATAAAATGTCAGAAAAGAGATTTATTTCAATTAGTTCTCATCGAATTTATAATACAGCAACTTTATACATTATTAGCGTTTGCGTCAAATCCGGTAATAAAAAATATTCATTGAGCCAACATCATAAACAAGTTTGAAAAAAATCAGAACTACCGGATTTAATACAAACGCACTCCATTACAAAAGGCGACAAAGTTACTGGATTATTAATGGAACATAACATAATACAATTTTATTGTGATTTAATACTTAAATAGGAACATATGATATTTAATTATTTATCAAACAGCTCATTATGAACATTGGACTTGTAGAATGGAAAAATGTATGTTGCATATTGGATTATTGGCAGCGTTGACATTTATTTTCGTATCGTATTCGTGGTGTTAGAGTGTTACAATTGATTGCATGTAAAAATAGGCAAGTGTTATTTTTGGCACTACAAATGTTGGCTTGCACAAGACCAGTAGCACCTTATTATTTGGCGAAATGCAGAGCAATAATATTCTAGTAATTACTTTCAGGTTATAAACTGAAAAACATATCATATACCGAAAATGTGGCCGATCCCTGCAGTGGTCGAGATGGACTTGAACTGGTGCCTTTAGCTATCACAGCGAACGTCAAAAATTTTTGGCCAACCGACCGCAAACGTGATCCAACCAAATTTAGTATCGGCAAATTTTGAAAGACTAGGCCTTTGATAATATTCTAATACTTGCTTGCATCGTCGATTCGAATCGGTTAGGGATAATTAATAATATTTTCTAACTTTCTCCCTAATTATATTACTTTTAAGTATAAAAGAAAATCTTAGCCAAGCATTCGCAGACTACTTTACCTATACTCTGTATCTTTGGGTATTTAAATACAAGTAATCAAAATCTACCCTCAAATGGCTCCTTAAGCCAGTTGAGGGTAGATGAAAACATTACACATGAAATAATGTAAGTTAAAGTCAGGTCGTTCAGTAACAGATCCAGGCGGTTTTGTATTTGGTTGGTTAACCAATAAATGTTATAACTACCCGAAATTGTACAAATTGTTTGTTTACTTTCATTTAAATACCTAAATATATGCAGTATAAAACCCTGTAGTTGACTCTGTTCACCCAGCTCAAATCACCTGGGTCAATTAAGTAAACTAAAAATACACTTTATTCACATTTACGTCATTCTCAAATTTGATATATTTCAGCGGCATTTATCTATATAAATTTTTGGGTGTAGTAAACCTTTAGAAAACCATTATACATCGGCTCTGCATACAAAAAAGCAACACCTGTATCAATATTTCGTAAAATGGGTCATGTCTGACGTCACTGTGGGGCCGTTTCTGTTTTTACAATCCTAGTACCTGGGCGACCGAGCGTTGCTCGGTTATAACTATTAATTGTAACATGGTGGTGAATAGGTGATAATCTTAACTACATTTTTTACTAAATTAAACTTGTCTAACACAATAAAAATTAAAAAATTATATATAAACTTGAACATATAAAAAACAAAAAGTTAGTGATCGGGCGAGATTCGAACCCGTAACACTTGTTTCTAGCCGTCCGCGTCTTAACCCGCTGGACCAGACGGACAGTGGCCGGCAACACGAAATTAGTGACCATATTCTGCGTCGAAAGAAAAACGCATGAAAACTCGAAAACACGCGTTTTCCCAGACATAAGACTAATCTTGATCGATTGTTTACCCCCAAAAACCCCCATATACCAAATTTCAGCAAAATCGTTAGAGCCATTTCCGAGATCCCGGAAATATATATACATATATATATATATACAAGAATTGCTCGTTTAAAGGTATAAGATTAAAAACATAAATGTGAAATGAGAGCCAAGTTCAATATTAAGAGGGGGTTATCGCAAAACTATAACTTTTAATAATTGAATTTTTACACGTTTTAATTAAGGGCAGATGCCACTAAAAAAAAAACACTCGGAAACTAGACTATAAGGATTGACTCCACTCAAGTATATTTTCGTTGTTATTGAGAAACAAGGTAAAAACCCACGCGACGGCCAAATAATCCGTCGCAAGTTCATATCTTTTGCTTCTTTCTTTTTTCGTAATAGCTTTATACACCTTCAAGCTCAACAGCTCAAGAATATGTGTCATTGTCAACTTCGCCGACAATATAATAATGTCATATCATTCTACACAATATTTATTCCACACATCTGAAGTTTATCACATGCGTTATTCTTCACACAAATATATTACTATACAATCTTCGCAACTCTTATTAATGTTCGACATCGGTCACATTTCTGGTAAAAAGGCACTATCTCTTTCTTACTTACTTATAAGTACGTTGGTGAGAATAGATCGAAATTATACAAACGTTCAACTTAGTAGAGCTGTTCTGCTTTTTACTGATATCCGTGGATAGGTCATATTGTCCGTATTGCCTCCATCTAATACTTCTCACCCAGCAATGCAAAAAATAAATGGAGTTGTGTAGAACCACATTAATAAGAGTTGCAACGATTGTATAGTAATATATTTGTGTGAAGAATAACGCATGTGATAAACTGCAGATGTGTGGAATAAATATTGTGTAGTATCGCTACTAGGTAGAGTCAAGATTGTGTTGAAATAATGACTGTGAAGAATAACGCACGTGATAAACTTCAGCTGCGTGGAATTCATATTGTGTAGAATCGCGACTAGGTGGAAACAATAATGGCATAAACATCGCATAATCCATCTCAAGGTACCATAAAAATAAAATCAAAACCTTATCAAATTGTTAAAACAGAATTGGCTTCCGTTACTGACTAACGTGAATTCTACACGTCATCTTTCAATGCCACGCTAGATTTGAATTTCAACTTAAAATCGCGATGAAAGCAATTTATCATACCGTTTGTAAAGTTTTGGATTTCGAAACGGGAAAGGTAGTGAGTAAATGTGAGTTTAAACGATTTAGCATTTTGCGATGTGACTTTAAGAGGAATAATAATAAGTATATATGAAGATAATAATTTACGGAGAAAGAGCACATAGATAGTAAAGGCAAAGTAAATTATTTGCCTTTGAGACGAAAGTGGAGGACCCGTGCGAAATAGTCCTCATTTTCCTCTCTGTATATTCAAATTATTGAAAATATTTTGACACAATTTGTAGTATATCAACTGCAGCTATGCCCTACGTTTAATATTTTTCGAAATTTGAATTATTATAAGAGTTAGAATCATTTAAAAATTTGTATGAAAACTGTATTACGCTCGTAATTTTTAGAGAGGGGAAAATGGGCTCTACGTTTGTATGGAGAAGCGGCCGTCCCCTTTGGTCTTAAGGTTTTCTAGCCTCTTGATTTACATAATGATATGACTGTTTTCTGTAGGTACATATATAAAGGTTACGTTATTATCATATTTATATCTTATTATGCATTCCCATTGGCTTTTCTTACTTTTTAGAAACTGAAAGCGAGGATGACAGACGATAAATACCGACCATCTTATACCCGTTGCAAACTACTTGTTACATTATATTTTTTGCGGAAGAACTCAATTTTCAGAATTAAATAATAAGTAAATAAATATTTGGGGACGATCTTACACAGATCGATCTAGCCTCAAACTAAGCAAAGCTCGTACTGTGGCGACGATATACGTACGGATATAGATAAATACATACTTATACAGTATGTAACAGAACGTAAGACAAAGAAAGGGACCAATTAATGTTGAGGTCATACTGAGCAACTTTTACTATGGGACCAACCTCGAAATCGCGAAAAAAATGGACTCTCCCATAGGAAATTTCAATACGAGAATGGCCTAGTAGGTAGTGACTCTGCCTACGAAGCTGATGTTCCCGGGTTCAAATCTTGGTAAGGGCTTTTATTCGTGTGATGAGCATGGATATTTGTTCCTGAGTCATGGGTGTTTTCTATATATTTATTAATATTTATATATTATATACTTATATCGTTGTCTAAGTACCCTCAACACAAGCCTTATTGAGCTTACTGTGGGACTTAGTCAATTTGTGTAATAATGTCCTATAATATTTATTTATTTTTATTTAATATCAGACCAGCAAAATGTATGAAACAGCCAAGTTTTTTTTCGCGATATCAGAGTTTGTCCCATAGTAAAAGTTGCTCAGTATGACCTAAACAATAATGGGTCTCTTTCTTTACTTTCGTTCTGTTACATACTGTATATATAGAAAACACCCATGACTCAGGAACAAATATCACACAAATAAAAGCCCTTACCGGGATTCAAACCCAGGACTATCGGCTTCATAGGCAGGGTAACTACCCACTAGGCCAGACGGATCGTCTTAGAATAGAATTATGTTTTATAGTTAAAAGTCACGGAGTTAAGAAAAGGAAAATTTTGTTAGAATTTTGCTAGAAATAGAACAGATGGAAAATAAAATAGATTTGAAAACGAACGTGAGGAAATAGAAAGGAAAAATAATTTCGCTACCTGATTGAATAGGTTTTTGTTGCTTTATTTGCTGCCGGATTTCATTTTTTATACAGTCGTTTCAAAGATGTTTAAGCTAGTGTAAATTTTAAACAAGCTTAAACATTTTTGACAATATTGACGTAAATTTCAAAAATCAACTGAATCAATTCACAAATATTTTTCTGTGCTATAGGTAAATACTATTTGTATTTCAAATTACATTATTTTTATTATTTCAAACCACCGGCAAGATTAATATACTAATTTAATTTTAATAAGCAAGTTACTACTATAAAACTTCACCTAGAAAAATATATTAAAAAAAAATTTTTTATGTATTAACTTACAAACTTGGGAAATACAGATCCTCAAAGGAAATTTGAGCAGAGTATATGGCCGCGCCTAGTAAATATTAGATAGATTTAGAGTAAAACGAAAAATCAAACATTGGCTTTTTATAAATAATTTTTCGAATTTAAAGCATAAGATGTTTAGTGACATATTTCGTCACGAAAAATATTGTTTTCTTAATCAATCTTTCCTATTAATATCGTTCCAAAGCCGTTATATTATTTAGTTCACAAAAAATCGGTTAATTTATGGAACGCGAACTAAAATTCGATCTATCGCCTAACCGGTAAAAAAGGGAACCGAATTTTATGGTTCGCAAGGAACGATATAATACCGGTTAATCTCGTCGGTTGTCATACGAGATAGAGACAGAAATACTTACTCGTTCTATCTTGCTTCGATATTTTAAATTTAACGGATTAATTTCGTACCTCAAGAATGAAATGAGAACGTATTTAGCATAAACCGTTATTTTCTTGGTTTTATTCGGTTCTTGTCTTTTTGTCAGGTAAAATTTCTTGTCATTTAATTATTTATATAAGAATTCAAGTCTTGGACACCCTTTACATCTCTAAGAACAATTAAATGATCGTATTTTTTTTAATATTTGATCTCCGATACTAAACTTAGAGACTTATATCTCTAAAGAATTTTAATATGTGTTGTTTGTATTTTTTATGATAGTTTTTTGTGTAATTCGATATTTAGAGACTGTATACATCTCTAATAAAATATGTAATTGTATTTTGTTATTTTTATTGCTTGTAAAAAGTGCCCCTGTGGCATATTTGCTGAATAAATGTTTGATTGGTTGATCTCAAAATAACAGTTCTTTAACAGTTAACCGCAAACGGGAACGAAATCCATTAAATTCCCGGGTAAATGAACAAAACTAGTTTTAAAGGTAAAACGGTTTCGGAGCCCTGCATCAAATAGTGTCAAAATAATACATATTTACGCACCATTTCCGGTTCATTACAAGCGAAACGCCTCTCCCGGAACATCCTTCATCCATCCACTTAACTTCGCGTAGTTCGGGTAACTTAAGCCATCGCAAATAAGCAAACAGGAAAAATTGGCCTTCGCTCTATCGGCACTTACAATAGACTTAAGTTTCACAGTAAGTTAATATCAGTAGCTTGATTTTTGTGTTGAACACATAGGTATCACAGACAATCTTATAACGGAGAGGGCTCTGGACTCCATTAGAATGTATCCTCAGAGTTAGTCATTTGGAGGAACGCATTCTAGAGCAAAGGAAATTGCTCGCTTCAGTTATTGCGACTAGCATAACTTAGCTTGCATATTGGTACTTGCATAATTAAAATTACAAATACAAATAGAGTAGTTGGTCAAAACGATGTTATGCTTTTCTGAATTTAAGACGTATGGGTCAATTCTGCCTTAAGAAATCAATCTTTGAATCAGTGCACATTTAGTTATAATAATCTTTGTCTGCGCTGTGCCTAATGTCTAATCTATCAATGCTCGTAACATGATTGAAATTATAATTAGAGTATTTAATTATCTACTAGTTGACCTCACGATCAAGGACATCTGACATCAACAAGGTAACCTCATTACAACACAATACAAATGTGCCATTCTCAACCAAAAGGGTACTTATTGTCGCTTGTTGTTAAGATGATATTTCCATAAACATTGAACTTGAAATCAAACTTATCGATAACTGACAATGTGTTTTTTTTTTTATACCACGACGGTGGCAAACAAGCATACGGCCCGCCTGATGGTAAGCAGTCACCGTAGCCTATGGATGCCTGCAACGCCATAGGTACACTCCTTTTTTGAAGAACCTCGTACCGTAGACCCTCAGGAAAACCTCGGCAGGTAGCTCATTCCACAACCGGAGAGTGCTAGGGTGTGAGGATGAACAACCTGCCGACGGCGGGCGGTGCGGTGATAGAAAGTAACCGTGGGCATCATGTCAAACAATTCTTCAGAGCACCGCCCATTGTACAAGCGGTAGAACACACATAAGGAGGCAAAGTCTCTCCTTAGACTTAAAGGTTCAATACCGCTTGTGAGTTTGGGATCGTCAATTATTCGCACAGCGCGCCTTTGGACTGAGTCAAAGGGTCCAAGCTGGCATGCAGGTGCTCCTGCCCAAAGGTGACAGCAATACTCCATATGGGGTCTGACTTGCGATTTATAAAGCAGCAGTCTTTGCCCTGGAGTAAATATCGCTTTGCTTTATTGAGCACACCGAGTTTTTTTAGATGTGGTACCTTTTATTTGCACTTTAAACGTCACAAATAATCTCGGCCGCTGTCAAAGAGTGATTAAGACACGTTTAAGATCTTGGAATATAACTAAACGACATGGCAAAATTGAAGTTTATTTCGAATCCGCTGTGATCCCAAAAATATCTATCTACGATATTTCTAACGTTAAAGTGACATTGGTTGCCCGAATCGAGTTGCTTCTGTCAATTATACGACATACAAACGATATCTAAATGAGAACTTATCTAAACCAGAACTTATCGATATCGTATTTCATTCTTCGAATCGGGCCGTTTTTAACTATTGCACAACTCGATAAAAGAAAACAAAACAAAAGAATACAGCAATACAAACAGACGTAAACAAAACAGGCGGTTTTGTCGCTAAAAACCGATCTCTTCCAGACAACCTGTACGTAGCAGTTTTTCATTGGTATTTCTTATTTGTAGAACTTAAAAGTCGAGTCGGATAAGCTACTGGAAAATATAACTGTTACATTTCCTGGAATCCATTTTCAACAAAGGTGAAATAAGTTTTTGTCCCTTTTGTACGCTTCGCTGATCCTTAAAGGTTTCTTCCGAACTATCTACAGTATAAATTTTATTTAGTTACTTTTTTACTTTGAGCCTCCTTTTCACGCTTAAAAGGAGATTGCTTCTCCTAGATTAGTTACTAAGACATTGCGGAAACAGAACCCCTAGTGTACATTTATTCGATAGCGAAACGTGACGTACGCGTTTGCGTTAAGTCTTATTTTGTATGGGATTTAGAAACAGCGCACCAAGCGGAACGTTTTGGTAACTCACCATACAAACTGAGACTTAACGCAAACACGTACGTCACGTCACGCTATCGAATAAATTTACACTAGGGGTACAGAAGGTTTTCTGTATGTTACTAAAAATATGGTGGCATTACAGAATATTGTACCAAAAGCCGTACAATAAGTTAAATAAATTAAAATGGAAGACAGAGTGAAATAAGCAAAATTGGAATTCAGGGAAAAGGATCCATCCTCAAAAACTCATTGAAATTATTTTAATTATAAAATTCAGAAAGTTAATTTTGACAGAAAGTTAAATTTTATTGACAGCATTTGCTCACTCTATCGCAATGCGAAACAAAAAAATATTTAATTAAGGAATAAAGAAGAGTTGCAGTTCCAATTTCTCCCTAACATACTTAGACAGAGTCAGCAAGGACAAGCAAAGTATTCATACCTGCAAGACATATAACTAGAAAAGTATCTTGACATACACCACATGCTATCTCAGTTTCAAACTACTAATTTTATATCCCTTTAGAAAAGACTAGTGTTTTAGATCTGTGTATGACCCAAATAATCCCTCTCATCACTATCGAAATTATCACGGGATCGATATACGGAGCGTGGTTCATCATACACGAGCACGATTAGTACCAACAAACACTGTGCTATTGAATATGTACAGTTCATGTGACAGCCTAATGTGTTGCGTCACTTACTTCGAAAACTTCATGTTTTTTTTTTGATACGCAGATGGTAAACTAGCATACATATGTATGCCTACAACTTCAGAGGAGTTAGATGCGCGTTGCCGACCCTAATACCACGTACCCTCGTTAAGCTCTGGCAACCTTACTCACCGGCAGGAACACAATACTATGAGTAGTCTAGTGTCATTTGGCTGCGGTTTTCTGTACTTCCTCAATCGGGCTCTGCTGTAGGTGTATCTTCATTTCTATCATTTCAATATTTAAGAGCCGTATTCTTTTTCATACAACCCTTTACTGTATCTTAAACGCTTCTTTTTTACAAGCTTTTATTTAACTTGCCCTGCTAGGTATGTATATTATTTTGTTAGTGCCAAATTATGGACGCTAAATTTGACCAATTTTCCGATTTCCGATTGTAAATTCGCATACGTATACAATTAAATATTATGGTACCATCGAGCTGATCTGATGATGGAGATAGGAGGTGGCCATAGGAGCTCTGTGATGAAACAACGCAACTAATTGTGTTTAAAAGTACAGTCAGCGACAAAAGCTTGTACCAAAATGATTTTTTTTCCAAAAACGTATTTTTTACTTCTAGTATTTCGTCTACTTATTACTTATCCGTAACACACGCCTTATTGAGTTTACTTAGGCTAGATCGATGTGTGTAAAATTGTTTCATAATATTTATTAGTTTTTATTTAATTTACTTTTATTGATATAAATGTATATACATGTTTAAATAAAGCATGCTAGTGAACAAAGCCTCACTAGGTTTAACTACCGCTGCGCTGTAAATAAATATTTTATTTTAATTGTTATTAACAATTAACAATGCTAGTTCTACGTTCTATCTTATGCTAGTTCTTTTTTTTATCACGATTATTTGTTTATACAACTCCGCGTATTTTATTTTTGTACATAATAGATATATATAGAGAATTACTACAACTAGCTTAAATCTAAAATAGGCCCTTAAGGCATTGTACCAATGTTGCGGACGGCATTTTGTCATTGTATTGCAATACTGATACGTTGTGCGAGGACGCCGCCAGGTCTTCGGTCATCAGTTACGTCAACCAGATACTTTACGATTTCTGCAAAGAGAATATTCTGTTCATTTTAATATACAAATTATTAGTACTTCCATAAGAAATGAAATTATAATTTCCTATCACGTTTACATAGATACGAGTAGCATCGTTAAAGTAAAAATAATATAAACGTAAAATATTTCTCAGTAAAACTTTATTACTCAAGTCAAACTTAACACAACACACTACGGAATGTATCATAAGAAATGTAATTACGACCACAAAATCTCATGCATTTCAGAGAGGTTTTTGGACTTCACTTATTTATGTGGGAATTAGGTCAGAAGTGAAAACGGGGCGAGGACAGAATAAAGGAATTTATGGCTACACTCAGGGGATTACTTACAATAACAATGTAGTTCTGTGAATCGCCCCATAATAAAATGTACTGAAAGTTTGGAACTCATTGAATGAAAGAGGGGTTCTGAGTTTATTAAGCCTTAAATAGCTCTGGGACTTATTTACAACAGTTTCAATTAGTTTTTCTCTAGTAACGTAAATCTACCAAAAAAATGTTTTTTCAATGACGGACTCGCAGTTTTCACAGCCACGGATAATCTTTGACAAGTTTGTAGTGAAAAAAAAAATTGGAAACCTTTGTCCAGCAAATCGAGGCTCAATGCTCCAAGTAATATTATTATTAGTTAAAAAGGTAATGCTCAAGTTAATGTGCTTAATAGTTTGGCCCAGGACACAACAAACATAGACAGAGAGCATCTTGTCTTTGTCTTACGCTAGTACTAGCATCCAAAAAACGTGATGAGTAAAATATTCCTGGTTCATACAGACTGACAAGTTGTGTTTGCCAGACTATATAGGTATAATATTTTTTAAATCGAATCTTAGAAAGAAAGATAAAAAATCTAATTTAAATTGTCCTGAGTCATACTAACTCGCATCAAATCAAACATGTCATGTAGACGACCGGTCTGGCCTCGTGGGTAGTGACCGTGCCTATGAAGCCGATGGTCCCGGGTTCAAATCCTGGTAAGGGCATTTATTCGTGTGACGAGCATGGATATTTGTTCCTGAGTCATGGGTGTTTTCTATGTATTTAAGTACCTATTTATAAATATTTATATTATATAATATATCGTTGTCTAAGTACCCTCAACACAAGCCTTATTGAGCGTACTGTGGGACAGGTCGTCTAATCTAGTCTATAGACGTATAGTCTGGCAATGATGAGAATAAACATATATATTTCTTTCTTTCATCGATAAAGTTTATTCTTTCTCCCTTTTTTAGATGATGCACTCGTTGTTTGAGATTCCTGAGTTTGAGATTGAGGGCCCTGAAACCCTTAAATACTAATATAATATTTAAACTGCTGAAGAACACAATCTCATTTCCTTTTCTTTTCCAGACGACAAGAGCCCCACTGAAGAGGAAGCAGCGACCAAGATCCAAGCAGCGTTCCGCGGGCACCAGACCAGGAAATCCATAACCATGAAAACCAGCAAGCCCCAGCAGCAGCAGCAGCAGCAGCAGGAGCCGGAGCCCACCCGCGCCGAGCTGGAGGCTGAGTTCCGTGCTGACGACAAAGGTACTTATCACCTATCTTTTCAATTCGAATATGCCAAATTTATTTTAATGAGGAAGACTAGCGGACCTGAAATTTTGCCTTGTGGTATACTCCATAATAATATAAAGAGAAATTATTCCGGACCTGAAACTAGAGCTGGAGGCGGAGTCCTATCCATACTGATGACAAAAATCTTGGTCAGTCAGTCAATCTTACCAGATTAATTGGCATCAATGAGGAATAACTGCGGACCTAAAACGTTACCATGTGGTAACGTTTCTTCTTCTCGTTTTCTTTTAACCTGTCTTTAAGTTTTTAGATAACTGTAGGTACCATTGGAGTATACAATGATTTTTATTATTAAGGAAGAATTGCGAACCCAGTCGTTGCCGTGTGATATTCTATATTTAAGAAAAAGTAGCGGACCAAAAACGTTACCTTGTAGTACTCTATACTTGAGTATTAGCAGCAGTCCCAAAACCTTTCCTTTTGATACTCTTTTCTACATACATAAACATAGTAACGCCCCAAGACCTTGTTTTGTGAGGGATATGAGAGGAATAAAAGCGTACTAAACAACTCGCAATGTGGTACTCCATACTTGAGGTACAAAACAGTGCTTTGTGTTGCTCTATTTTCTATATTGACAAGGAAAAGCATTTCGATGTAACGAAAAATAATACCAGATAAAAAAAAAAAGTTAATGGAATGCCAGACTCAAAACTTAATATTCTATCTCGTAGTAAAATTATGTTTCAAAAAAAATAGGCAAATCATTACAAGCCCGTTTAGAAGACTGTGAATCAACACCTTGTGACACAAGCCTTAATACATGCTTTGCATCATATCCGACAGAGAAGTCCCAGAAACAGAAAGCCTTTGCTTCCTTAAATTTTCTAAGCCTTTCTGAAGCCTTTCTATTCGAGCCGACTCACTCTCAATTCTCAATACAATTTGCAGGCTAACGCCTAACGCTGTTGCCGCTGCCCCAGGAGTAAAGTAAGGTTACAGAGAAACAGTGTTAGGTTAGGTAGCCAACAAGGAACTAGGGAATCATTGTACCTTAATAAGTAAGCCAGCAATAATATATAAAAATATTTTTAATACTTAACTATGACGTAATATGACTTAAAATTTTTGAAACTAGGTGTTTTTTCGCTTAAAAGCTGCCAAGCCTCAATTGTCTGTTGGTGGTAAAATACATTTACAGATTTTGTATTTTTGTTAATACTATAACAACTAACTATATTTTCTAGGATTGTACAGCTTTGAAATGATCCCATGAGTGTTCCGTGACCAAAGTTTTGTACCGAACACTAAAAATTGTACGAGGAGTCTCAGAAGCTAGGAAACTGTTACTCTGTTATATTTCTTTATTCCTGCCCCACAGGTAATTCTTTCAAAGGAACACCTCACGAAATAGCATTTTACGAGATTACAAAGATTTGAGCTTGTATTTCGGGAAAATGTCAAGGATTCTGTGCATTTCCTATTTGTATTTGAAAGCTGTAAATCTTAATAATGCGAGCAGCTTATGTAAGGGTAGGTGAACTACAAAATGAACATTTTGTACACTAATTTGAACTATAATACATATCTTGGAATTTATTCAGATAACGTAAGACACGATATACATAAACAGGGAGACGGTAAAGAGTATATAAAAAATACTGCTGTCTTCAGTAGAGTGATATGAGGAAGTAGTAGAAGAGAGGGGTCTTGGGGGATATCTAGGGGATAAGATATCTGGGGGACAATACATATCTTACTTCCTTTGACGTTTTTTTAAAACATTTTTATGCGCACAGCCAAAGTAACGTGTTTTTTTTTTTTGTAAGAAGTTTAGAGTTAAGTAAATAGTAGTAGTAGTAGTCAATATTTAAAGAAATGCCGAACTGTATGATGGAGCATAACTAAAGGTTAAACCAATATAATCTGTCAAATATTTATTTATTATTGAAAACAATAGGTTAATTGAAAAAAATTGCGGTCCCGATTGAATATTAGTCGTCCGTTGAAAACAGTTTTCTGGTGGTTTCACTATTTAAAGGTAAAAATATAATTAACAGACATTTTCACTAAATGTTTTCAAAGAATCAAAGTAAGGTCTCACATTAAAGGGAATTGAATGAAAAAAGCTAGTCGCTAAGAACCTGGGTATATTTTATTCATGAATCTTTTGTTGGATAGTTATGAAGGAGGAAAATTAAATATTACGACGGCTGAATGGATCCAGTGGGAAATAAGGCAAGGATCTGAGGGTAAAAGAGTAACTCGAATAACACGCGTAAATAGAATATACTTATTGGTATCTTGAAGAGTATCGAGGTCGTGTAAGTTTCTACATGTTTAAACAGTTGGGCTAGCCATGATGTCAGAACCTTAAATAATATAGGTATGGAAATCACCCTCTGGAGTCGCAGGCGTCCATAGGCTACGGTAACAGCTTACCATCAGGCGGGCCGTATGCAATAGGTTCAAAAATGGATAAAAAAAAGTCGTATCGCTTTTTGGGATCACAATACGGCTTTTTTGTATACCACGACGGTGGCAAACAACAAACATACGGCTCGCCTGATGGTAAGCAGTCACCGCAGCCTATGGACGCCTGCAACTCCAGAGGTGTTACATGCGCGTTGCCGACCCTTTAAAAACCTCCTTTTTTGAAGAACCCCATACTGTAGACCCTCGGGAAAACCTCGAAAGGGAGCACATTCCACAGCCGGAGCGTCCGCGGGAGGAAATTCCTCTTGAACCGCACAGTACGCGACCATTTAGGTTCTAAAATGTGAGGATGAAGACCCTGCCGACGGCGAGCGGTGCGGTGATAGAAAGTGGCCGTTGGCATCATGTCAAAGAATTCCTCAGAGCACAGCCCATCGTACAAGCGGTAGAACACACACAAGGAGACAAAGTCTCTCCTTAGACTTAAAGGTTCAATACGGCTGCCATAAATTTAATTAGCAATCTCACTGTCACTTTTTGTAGAGCCCATCTTGTGAGGGCGAGTCACCGTTTGCCGGAAATAAAATTACATACCGTTTTATTAGGCAGACGTCCGGTATTTTTATCCCATAGCTCCCATAGTCCATAGCTTTGATCTAATAACCTAGTTCATTTTAGAATTCATCATGTCTCATTATCCTTACACCCTAGCGGGTGCTGCCTCTGCGTGCATCCTATGACATGGGCAAGGGCAGCATCCGCTCGGTGTAAGGATAATCTCGGTGTAGCTCAGCAGCTTGGGACGGATGTTAGTGTGGGATGCTACCTGCGTAGACACATTGGCACCGTTCCACCTCCAAAAGAACTAATGTAAAAGCGGGCGCAGCGGCGGAAAGTGCCGACATTTTGGAACGTAATAAACATAAGAGCCTCGGTAGAGAGTACCATTTTGTACCATTTGGCGTTCAAACTCTAGGTCCATGGGGTCCCAGCGCACACAAGTTTTTTGCAGAAATCTCGAAGCGTCTAGTTGACGTAACTGGTGACCAAAGAGCTGGCGGCTTCCTCGTACAACGAGTATTGCGATACAACGAGGAAATGCCGCTAAATATCATCCTTAGTACAATTCCTCAACGGCCTATTTTGAATTTAAGTTAGTTGCTTATAGTAATCCTCTGTATATATCCATTTTGTATATTGTTATTGCAAATAAAAAGTTTTCTATGATTAGTACTTATTCTCAAGACCTTCCTCGCGAGACTTCAGCGTTTCGAATCCTGAATCGCTGAAATTTTCGCTCAATAGAAAAAAAACACAAACATAGATCAGAAAATATATAATTAATTTTGCACAAAAGCTACACATGAAAATTTTTTCGAAACATGAGCAATATTATGCTTGAGGGAACTCGGCGATTACTTTTTTATTTTTAAAACAGACAAAAAATTCAAATTAAAAAACATAATATTCGCTCTCCCGGGCACGCACTTCCTCTCTCGCTCACCCTTACGCTCTGTGAGAGTGAGAGAACACGAACTTACTGCACCTTATAGATGAAATAAAGATCTTCGTCCTCATTATCGTCGTGTTAGTGAGGAAACAATTTACTCCCAATGCCCCAGCAAATGGTTTCCGGAGGCTGAAGGACGGAATTATTGCTATATCGAACGCGTTCGATACTAAGAGTAATACAATAAATATTTGTATGCTTTGGTATATATTTATGACTTGGTTTTGAGGAAAAGTTTATATTTTTTTTAATAAAAGGATAAATGGAACAATTCTCCACTTCGGGAAAGACTCGAACTTGCGAACTCATTATCGTTCTGTTAGTGAGGAAACAATTTACTCCCAATGCCCCAGCAAATAGTATCTCAATAGGCTATCAATGTGGCTCTTCAAATTACAGAGGTGGTCAATGTTTATTTCAATATAAAAAGCCAAGAATGAATTTTAGACAACTATATTATATATTTAGATAAAAGTTTATACAACACCGCAATTAAAGTGCTCAATAAATTGGACATTAACATTAAAACATGTCAGGATGAAAGTACATTTGAGAAGAAATTAAATGACTACTTCATAAAAAACGTATACCCTATAACCTATTAAATAATATTATACAAATGCTTTAGTTTGCACTGATATATTACATCTTACATTCAATAAATCTAATTATTAGTATAGTAATAGCAACACAATCACTACTCGTATTAATACGATTATAATTTGCTTTGACGAAATGCTAATTTTAATTAAAGAAAAATTGAAAAATTGTTTTATCTTGTATCATGCACAAAATCTACTTGTTACAAATTGTTAAGACATAGACATAGACATAGAATAAACAAATTTCGACTAGAAACCTCATAGAGTTAGACCAAGTTAAGTCTGCAACGATTTTGATAGCACACTAAGTGCAAGGCTTATTAAAGCGTAATAATTTCATAGAAGTTGGCGTTTAAAATAATACTTGCACTGCGTGTGCTATCAAAATCATTGCAGACTTGTCTTGGTCTGACTCTCTGACTCTATTAAGTAATAATTTTCTGCTACATCAGCAACTAATTAAAGCTCAGACTAAAGTTACTTAAACCGCAACGGCTGCGGGATATGTAGTTACGTTTTGAACTAGATTTACCAAATAATATACTTAGTTTAAAACTAGACGCTTAACTTGCTTATAAACTTTATTAGCCTGTTGTATGTTTCAACATATTAGCCCTTAGAGTAGTAGGCCATTTACGATTACGTCATTTAAATTTGATTAATTGAAATAAAATCAAAATTCCAATAACTCATATATGGCATATGGCTATTGAAGAGTAAGTACTAATATAGAGTTCAATAAATAGTTTTTTTTGGCGAAAAATTCTGAATAACTAAAATTTGATGTTAAAATTGCTTTAGATCGTGTTCGAACTTGTGGAATCTAACCTCAGTAAAAAACATTCTAGGAAAAAAGGAAAAATATGACAGAAAATTCAGTCAGGAACATCATCATACACTAGTAAAACAATGTGATTTTTAAAATAAAAATTAACATGAACGGCAAAATGGATGTTAAAATTGCTCAATCTTCAAACAATACAAGTTCCAGAAAATCCAAGAAAAGAAGAAAACCTTCGTTTTTCCAAGTCAGTTAAAAAGCCCGATATGGTCCGTAAATCTTGATTTTTCTGCACCAGAGCGTACTACGGGCGTAGTCAGTGATGTGCAGTAATTGGGAAATTGGGAATATTCCAGATTTGAGAAAAAAAAATGAGGAATCAAGTATACCCGGAAATTAATGTAGGGATATTTTCTAGGTTCAATAAACAAACTAATTAATTGAATTTGTGTTTTGCCATATTTGGCGTACCTTACAATCACGTGTCATATGAGTAATACGAATCTTGGAAGAAAATTTCAAATTTTGGTATCATAATATTCTTACCATAGTTACTCCAATAGTTTATAACGACGTTTTCCAAATATCTTGGATTTTTTCTAATCATTACAGTTTCTAAAGATCTAATAATTTGCTTTTTTAATAATGCCTTTCTGGGGATTTTTTTAAATATTCCCAAAAAATATTTTATAAACTCAAAATAAGGTCCCAAAAAATAGTTCGCCGGAACGGAAATTTTGGAGAAACATATCCCACCCCTAGCTGGTAAATATTAAATTAATACTGTCGCTCCCCAAGCCGTCTTACACGACCGGACCACCATTACCTATGCATGCGGCTGAATGTTTCATAGGATTGCATTGATTGGGGTTTATGAACACTTTACAAGTCAAAACCTTATTAACCGAGAAGCGTATAATATAGTCATCTGGAGTTTGCGCGTAGAACCATCCAAGTGTAATAATTGGAAGAATAACACTCAAAATCTGATAAGAAATTAAGAATTTTTTGGAGCTTTGATGCATTTTAAAACCGAAATTAAATAAACTGCGTACATCTTCTTACATTTTTTGGCTAATAGTTTTTTGGTTCCCAAAATTAAGGAACAGGAAATCCCTTGGAATGAGAATCAATATTTTGAGAATTTTTGCACTTTCCAAACAAAGAGCACAATATTTCCACAAACGTGTAGCAAGTTTTACACGGCCAGACCGCCATTATGTATGCATAGGACAGCTTGTATTGGGATTTATGAACACTTTACAAGAGTCAAAAATCACCCAAAAACAATGTTTGGAGGAGTGCTAGTTAATAGATAGTAAATGCACGAAAATTAAGACATCGCAGGAAAAATCACAAATTTTGCACTGGATGCACTTTCCAGGCCAATATTTTTTAAATATATTTTCAAAATATTAAAAAGCGCTGGTGGCCTAACGGTAAGAGTATGTGACTTTCAATCCAGAGGTCACGGGTTCAAATCAAACCCCGGCTCGTACAGTCAGCATCAAAAGTAGCGAATGAATTAACGCGCCAAAAGTATCTGATATTCCGTATAACTTTTCCAAAAGTAGATAATTTTCCAAAATTCGCATTCAAAAATATATCTTTTACAGTCTTAGTTGTTCTATATAAAAAAACATTACTTTTTGTTAACCCTTAACCACCTACGTGCGGTCTCACAGACCATAGATTATTCAAAGTTGTCAATAACTGAACGCGAGTACATCGCACATGCGTCTGTGACCTTGTACCTTTGCCCGGCCCCCCCGCAGTGCCGGCCATGCCGTCGACTTGTTCAGACGTGTGCTCATTTGGATTTGGTGAGTAAAAAAATATCATCGGCGGTCTGTGAGACCGCATGTAGGTGGTTACTATATTTTTGCATGGTCTCCCAGACCGCACGTAGGTGGTTGTGTTATTTTTAATGTCATAATAATCTTTACTATAGTTTGGCACGTTTCTTGATTTTTTTCTAGTAAAACATGCTTCCTAGTGACGCAACAATTGAAAAGTGGCTACAGGAAGTATCGTCTGGTGAAGATGACCTGTCGGATGAAGGATACAGTGACGTAGAACCAGAACTTGCTCTACTAAATTTACCGGAGGAAAGTTGCGAGTCGGATTCTGAGATCGAGGCTAATGAATAACACCGATCAACGATCAGAACGGGATAAAACAAGAAATTTCAACTCTACCTTCCCGACATGCGTCTCGCGAGCCGATTGCACATATAGGAGAGCAAGAGCACGAGCAGTCGGAATCCTCGGATGATGATGTGCCATTGATACAGAACGGTCAAGACCTAGAAAGGAGAATTCTTTTGGGGAAAATCGGTTTCGTTGGTCATATGAACCGCCATCTCTGCGATCAAGAATTTCAGGAGAAGGCGTAAAACCAGCTTACCGCGATGAAATAAACTCTTCATCTACACCACTAAATTTATGGCAGCATTTATTTACTGACGAAATGCTTGATAAAATTGTTCTACACTTTAATATAAAGATTTGGCAAATAAGGCCAAACTAAGAAAAAAGGTTCAAATTTATGAAGACACTGGCTGAACAATTAGTAAGACCACATCTAGAGCGTCGTGCAAATAATCAGCGTCTTCCGCGGGACTTGAAGATAGCTCTGAGCCAAATCCTCAAAAAAGAGACCAGTTTACCAATACTACCGGCAATACTGAAGAATGGTTAACCGTCAGAAAAACGTGCTCGTCTTGTGACCACAAGAAGAAACACAAGACACAGTACATCTGTATCGAATGTAAAAACCCGATTTGCATTGAATGTTTTAATATGCTGTGTGTTGACTGCCGAGAAAAATTCTTACTTTAAAGGCCTGTAATTTTATAAAAACAGCCCATTTCTAACCAAAGTAGATTGTCTAATAGCTTCGTTGATTACTTAATTTTAATATTTTATAATGAAAAGCTTTATATAACATTTCAAAATATTGAGATCTCATGTCCTTAAGGATACCTAGTTTTATGATTAAAAATGTAACAAGTTTCTAAGTTTTTTAGGTTTTAAAGATATAATGTTGTTTATTTTTGTAATAGTTTTGCCTAATAAATGCCTTACACTATGTAAAGAGTACTTACTATATTAAAACACCCTTCAGTTACGTAAAAATAAATAAATCAGGTCCCATAACAAGTAGCGGTCTCCATGACCGCAAGTAGGTGGTTGTGCGATACAAATAGGACGTAGGTAGTTAAGGGTTAAGCTGTTACAGAATTTTTGCGTTTGAAGCGTTATTTGTTCCGCTACTTTTGATGCTGACTGTACCAATGAGTTTTTCGGAACTTATGTACGAAATATCGTTTGATATTTAACAGTCGCTTTTCGGTGAAGGAAAACATCGTGAGGAAACCGGACTAATCCCAATAAGGCCTAGTTTACCCTCTGGGTTGGAAGGTCAGATGGCAGTCGCTTTCGTAAAACTAGTGTCTACGCCAATTCTGGGGATTAGTTGTCAAGCGGACCCCAGGTTCCCATGAGCTGTGGCAAAATGCCGGGACAACACGAGGAAGATGATGATATTTTCATAATATTATTTTATTCCTCAGAATCAGGATCCAAAGATTAGTTCCAAGGAACGTAAATGTTGGAGAAACATATCCCATCACTAGCTGGTAAATATTAGATTACGTAGGTATGCATGAGACTGAATGATTCACGGAACTGCATTGATTGAGGTTTATGAACACTTTACAAGTCTAAATCTTATAAAAGCGTTCTAGAAGCATATAATTTAGTCATCTGGAGTTTGCGCGTGGAGTCATTCAAGAATAATAATTCGAATAAACACTCAGAAACTGCACAGAAATTAAGAATTCCATATTTTACCTTTTATGCATTTTAAAAACGAAATCGAATGGCGTTCATAGATACGCACTTTTTAACTTTTTTGGTTCCCAAAATTAAGGAACAGAAAGTTCCTCGACTCGAAAATTTTAACGACTTCCACAAAATCCAAAGTCGCGGGCAAATTCTACCAAATACTAACCTTGAAGCATCTTCCAGATGAAAATGCTTAATCTTCGATACTTTTCCCCGGAAATCCTAAAACGAGGCACTCAGCGTAATGGGGCGGGTGATGACGTCATCTGTCAAAACGACATGCCGGGCCATGTATTTATCATTATTCATTGCTTAGAGCCGACCATTTCTTGGCTAAGATCAATCTACACCAGATCTATACAGTTCACAGAGCCACTACTTCTAACCTAAATTAATTGTCAAAGCGAAGTTTACTAAAACTATGTTAAATTATGCCACTATCTGGTCTGATTGCATAAAAATGTATACTACTAAATTCTTACTTAGATGTAAACAATATTGGAGCTATAGAAATCTTGTTATCTGCGAAAAACCGATTTTTATGACATTTGACATTGAATAGTTAACTTCCGACGCACACACCAGATGCCAATGGCGAATATATAGGTCTAACGCCAAAGATGGATTAATCCGTCACATACCACAAAGCAACATAGACCTACATAAGACTGTATAATCATACAGTTCAATTTCAGATTTGACAATTCGGTAATAAAGGTAACATGGCGTCCAAGTGACAGCTTTTGTGTTTGACACGGCGTCGAAAAGGTTAAGATATGGGGTGTGGAATTAAAAGGAGTGAAATCTCTTATGGTAGAACTGTTACAAAAGTGACCAGCTGTCAGCTATAAATATAATAGTTCCAAATCTCTCCAGAGTAGCGCTAGAGTAGCTAAGAACCTAGGCGCTATTGACGGAGTGAAGTGCGCTGTCTATGATTTGATTTTTTTCCCAAGTATTCTCGGTATTGTTGCGCCACCTATTTAAGGTTTTTTGATGACACTTTTTGGTACATGGAGATTCTATTCCTTACCTCCACCTTTAAAGAACATTTAAAGTGTCATAATGTTAATGACGTATACGAGATTTCAGCTTGTAATCTCCCATTTCGAGGTGAAACTCTTAATTTGCCCGGATTACTAGTACTTATCATCTGTGTTAGCTGGACGAAAACAAAAGAATTGCTCCTCATTTCATTACCCCGACAAATAGGCTCCAACGACAGTGAAAGACAGAATTAGGGCAATATCTGATCCCAACCTAAGTAATATTCGAGAAAGCTTCCAAAAACCTTTCTGTTATTACATTTTTGGAGCAAGACAAACCCTTTTTGCACAAAGTAATAGTGTTTTCTTACAACCACTCTTATGTAGAAGGCTATAATTGACACAATTCGAAAAACTCATTTGCTTATTGATTAACCAAGTTTTATACGAGCTTATTATTATGACCTTGAAGATCGCTCAGGCTGATTGGTGCATGTAAAATGAAGTGAGAGTCTTGCGTGTAATGCGCGAAAATCGATCGTCAAGGTCGTATCTATACCAGAGGGCTTACCGCGAACCACGTTCGACGTGTTGCCTCCCTGTCACACTTACGTACGAATTTACAAGTGCGACAGAGAGGTAACACGTCGAACGTGGTTCGCGGTAGGCCCTCAGAACCTCGAGTTTAAATTTATTCGATATCGTGACGTGACGTACGCGTTTCTGCGTTCTCATTTTGTATGGGATTTAGAAACAGCGCACCAAGCGGAACGTTTTGGAAACTCAAAATCCCATAAAAAATGAGACTTAACGCAAACGCGTACGCCAGGTCACGCTATCGAATAAATGTAGGGGTACAGTTCAAGACTAATAACTAATTGTTAAGGTGGCGCATCGTTAACCTTTCATATGCGCCTGTCAAAAATTTGCCATTCGTGTAGCAACCATGACATCTTCATGTTTAAGTTGAATTTGGTTGAATATATATGGAGCAGATCTGCTCCTAAGCATACCAAAGGTTAATATAATAATAATAATAATAATTCAGCCTATATACGTCCCACTGCTGGGCACAGGCCTCCTCTCATACGCGAAAGGGCTCGGGCTATAGTCCCCACGCTGGCCCAATGCAGATTGGGGACTTCACATACACCTTTGAATTTCTTCGCAGATGTATGCAGGTTTCCTCACGATGTTTTCCTTCACCGAAAAGCTAGTGGTAAATATCAAATGACATATCAAAGGTTAACAAGTAATAAAACCCTAAAAATGCGGAGCTTGCTTGCTTCCCGAAACTTGCGCTCATTTCGATACTTCGTGCGTAGTGAACTTGCTTTTGCGCTAGCTTATTCTATAAGGTAGTATGCGGCAAAACGGGTATTACCGTTTTAAGTTAAAAAAAAAAACGAAAAATCACAACTATTGAAGTGTGTTTTAAGATTAATTTACATGGAGAATTTAGAGGCTTAAATTGGTCCTATTTGCCTGTGCAATGAAAATAATTGTTTAAAAAGAAGCATATTTGATACGATTTTCTCTGAAGTCGATGCCATGAGTAACCAGTTCACCAAACAATACTTCCATGAGTTTTGTATTTGCTGAGATAAATCAAGATACCTGACGCTTTTACAATTCGTCGTCTTAACAAACCTATTTTCGGTATGTTTAGAAAAAAAAGTAAAAACCGATGAAATCCGTTTATCAGTAAATAAACTAAACGCTATACGCTCCGCTCATCGCTTCGCTCGAACATTAAATTTTCACTCTTTAGTTACCGACATGAAATAACGTTATAGTCTCGTCCATCCCTTTTCCCCGAAATCGGATCAGGCCGCTACTGAAATTCGAACTTGATATCTAATATGCATTATGAATTATAGGGTATTCGTAGATATATTACATTTCAACTTAACCCTCCAAGGATTAAGTTATCAGTCAAATACAGGTACTTATATTTTAACAACAAAACTTCCGTGAGACACTTCTCGTAGATTGTTAAATCTGAATCCGAATCGGGTTTCTAAACTGTCAAGCATCTGTCACATCTTGCGAAAATTGGCATTTTTGCGTTCGCACCTCCTGATTTGATCAGTCGCACTGGAATGAAATGGACTGGTCGCGCCAATGTCCTTGAATTTTATTTTCACCTCAGCAGCTCGAACAAGGGTAATTTGCTGCTTAAAATCAGTGAACAAATAAAGATACTGCTGCGTAAAATGCGATCATTTTGTCCACTGAGTGTTATATGTTCTCACTGCTGACGTGAAAATTTTTATGTACTTCACGAGATCAAAGTTATTTACATCTCGTGTGCTTTTGAGTCCCTTACTTCGCTCAAGATACTAAATTATTGTAGAATCTTTCGCTTGCACAGGACTTAAAATAAGCACTGGAAGAAATATCAAACTTTGCTGTCTTGTTGTACAGTCTGCATTAATAGTAGCTGATGAAACAACGCGCCAATAGAATCTGATATTCCGGATAACTTTTCCAAATATAGATAAATCTTTAAAATGTATGTTCAAAAGTATATCATTTACCGTCTTAATTGTTCTACACATAGAACCATCACATTTTGTTAAGCTGTTACAGAATGGTAGATACTTTACAATTTATAATCAAATTGTGCGTAAAATTGTTCCGTGTGGACGCGGTTTTACGAGAACACAGAAAAAACGACAGATTTGTTAGAATTTATACATGGCTTAAAAAAAGGTTCCTAATGAGGTGATTATCCGTTAAGCGACTTTATCCTTAGTCGGATGAGGTTACATCGCTGTAAAGGCCGAACACAATCAATATGTTTATAAATAGACACAGGTCAGATAAGCTGGGTACACACATGCGTGAGAAACCGCAACGTTATGGTCACTGATAACTGAGATTAAAATCGCTCCCAAATGCAACATGATCGAAAAATAGATGTATGTATATTTATTTATATAAGTTTTTACATGATTCACAATTCTACTTACAAGAAAAGACCTGGCTGTTAGGTAGAAAATGCCTTAAGGCATTAAGTACGGCATTAACCTAATCTATCTTGTTTAGTGCATTAAGGTCCAGTTGCCACATACAGCGGACTGACCAACGTCACTATGCAGCGAAGTACGAAACTTCCCATACAATAAAATTTAGCCTAAACTGACCCTAAATAAAATAATGAATACAAGAAAAAGTGACGTACGCCGCCAAATTACTGCCGCGATTATGACGTTCATTTCATGACTCATTTTATCAATACAGCGGTGGCAACAACGACACAACAACAGTAAAGCAGCTGCAGTTGACATTCGAAAGTCACCTTTACAGTCTTTACTGTTTAGGCTGGTACAAGTGTCGTTTTATATTTCACCAACATCATAGTCGCTAACATAGTAAGTATGAGCTTAAAATAAAAATGTCGAAGGCATACACATTAGTGCCTACCTTTTTACATTTTATAAAAATTTCCCGATTTGATTATTTAAGAACTTGCTAGCCTGGGCAACATTCATAGGCTCCCTCCCTCCATCCAACATTATAACACACACTGATACAAAACCGTGGGCACAGCAAGTACTTACGTGAAAATATTTTGTAAATTAAATATGTAAAAAGAGAGAGAACGCACGCTTTACGCTCCAAAAACCGTTGACTCAGCAAGTCTATACCCAGCTTTAGGGTAATGTGCAAGCCATTGGTTTAATTAACCCTTTTATAGAACGGGGGTGGCTCGGTTATTAATTGATGTGGCGAGGTTTGCAAGCTATTTAGCTTGTTAGGATAATTAAAAAGAAACAGTTAATTTTCCAGATTTTCTTCATCTAATACCGCTCTGGCGATGATTTAGGCTTTACTAAAATTCTGTACTGTTACGCCAGTATTTTGAATTTTTTTGGAACGAAGTTCCGTAATAGGATTGGCGGGTTAGGCGAAAATAAGTGTAAGGTTTTTCCGTCACGGCCCTCTTTTGTGTAAATTCCTTCTCGAGAATAAGTAGCCTAATTTCACCGATTTACTTATATGCTGTAGTGGCGCAATTGCCAAACAGCCGCTTAGAAACAGGTGGTAACAGCGACGAATCCGGGTTCGATCCCCGGACGTGTATGCAGATATTACTATTTGTGTTTTTTTACACTTGAATTTCATTTTTTTTATTGAAACGCGAGCATAGCGTATCAGTTTCAGCTCGTACAATAATGTTTTCTTATGTTTGGTTGTTCTACCTGTAAGTCGCATTTCTAAACTGATTTGTGAGTAGATTCGATAATTATTATTTTGTCGATAAAGTTTATGGATTATTATTTTGTATCTGTAAGTCAATAATATAATTCATTAATAATAATATACAGCGTATATTTTTGTTACGAACACATAATCAAAGGGTAGTTAGTTTAGGCTATAATTAACACACTTTCATAGGTTTTATAAAAAATTGACGACTTTTATTTTTCCATATAAAATAATTCAGCAAGCAATGTATCACTACTTTGTTTTAATTCAAAACGTCTCATTAATGACGCGACGTCACAACTGTCACAAGTGATCATTATGTACGAAATACATTGCCGCTCGAAAAAATTCAAAAATTAATTATGCTCTGGTAGTGAAGCTAAACTATATGAAAATGTTATATGAAAAATGCACACTGTATATATACTTCGTTCCAACCGAGTGTTCCACAACTCTCAGGTATTTCTTTATGTGTGTGTACATACCGTACACAGCCATTCTTAATTTGGCAGCTAGCTGTGTAATTTTTTGATCAAAAAGTGTGTGGATAAACGATCTAAAACACAAAAATAATCACAATTAATTCAGCACACATTTCGATTCAAAGCCATATAGCCACCAAACCATAGCTCATAGTATGAAAATATAGGTTTATTGAAAATTAAACTTATTTGTATATTCATATTCATATCTATTTATTTATAATATCATTCATATTACATGTCAATTTATTATTAGGTACAGTATTATATTACAATTATTTATCCACGTAGTACGTGATTTATTCAACATATGATATACTATGTATAGGTAGTATATTATATCTTTACATTTAAAAATATATCATTGGTTTGTAACTTTTGTAATTCACATAAAATTTTGTCTCAGCTGCAATGTCAACCAGTGACAAACTACATACAAAGACTTGTCCTGAATATTAAACAACTTGCGAACAATTCGCATACTTTTTTTATAAATGTCACGTTTTTTACGAACTTTAACGAAGTTTATAAAACGGGAATGTCGCTTCGTGACTAGGGTGTATAGTAAATGTCTCTAAGTGACGTTTTACTTTCTTACAATTCCTATCAGGAGGCGTATTCTGATTTATTAACAGGTTATGAATTAGATCTTGATTAGTTGTGGAACTTGTGGATCTGGTTTGTCAGTGTCAAAAGTGACGTTTTTGGTCGTAGAATTGTCACTTTTGACACTGCCAGATCCGATCCATAGCTAATCAAGATCTAATTTTATAACCTGTTATTAAAAAAGGAATACGACTGACGTTCACCACCGATCCGATCGTAGCTATCATCCTGGCTGATAACATTGATTTAGCGGTATGTAGCAAAAATGGTGCGTAGAGACACAAAGGAACTCACACACAAAAAACGAGATATACAGCAGGCTGTCTTACCGCTAAAAAGTGATATCATCCAGATAACCTTTAGGCTGTCTGGTCATAACGGCGGAGTGGTGCGGAGTTCTGAGAAATCAATCAATAGCATTGACTGTAAACGGAGCGAAAAAAAAAGAAGGAAAACTAATTTGGAAATAAAATAGAGGTAAAACAAAACAAACCTACCGCCTAACTTACTCCTCCCACTCGTAGGGTTCGAATTATTTGACAACCAACGAAATATTTTATTTTTAAATGTCTGTTCTCTTCCTACGCATATCCCACCTACGCACACATTAAATACCGTTTTCAATCCATATTATTCCCTTGTTCATCTACCCACGACATTGGTTATTTTAATTTATTTGATGAAGTATTCAAACGAAAATTTGTCGGCATTTACGTGGAACGCACATATATTAATTCAATTTAAATAATAAAATTCAAATTTCAAATTCAAAAAATTTCATATTTCAAATTCAATAATTTATTCTGCAAGTAGGCCTCAAGGGCTCTTTTACAAGTCAATACAACATTTATAGTAACATCATATAGTGACATGAAAAATTGATAACCACATTTATAAATACAGCAGCCAATCTTAAAATTAATAATTACTACAATACAATAGAGATGTATAGTCTCTATGGTTAAAAATACATTAAATCTGGAGATGTAAAAGGTCCCTAATGTCAGAGTGCTAATAATATTTTGACATCGTAAGTCAAATCCAAAAACAGAAAGTTTATAGCTTCTATATGTACCTACCTATTAAGTTCGGTAACGCATTTTTGACACCTCTGGAGTTGTAAAACTACAAAGGGGTTAGTTGTGTCCATTAAATTTTTAAATGTTAGATTTAGACATCATTGTCCCAAAAAAGCATAAAATAATTTAATTTGTTTTCTAATAAAATAATATCATCCCCCCAACTTAAATATTTGTGTATAAAAGTCGCAAGGCCACGTCTACTTCCTGACCCTTTGGCCTACTTTTATTTCGCAAAAACAACTAAAAATCCTTCAAATTTATAAGGAAAAAAAAAGCGCAAACGAAATGGCAGTTATAGTAGAATTTATTATTCTCCTAGTTGTTAGTGAATTGACATCGTGCCAAGAATAAGATAGTTCAATGGTTGTGAAGTTTGCGAGTCAGTTTTAGTATAAACCAGAGAAAGATGAACTTGATAAACGCTTCATATTTTAGAATCTGAGGGAGTTCGTCTATAATGGTTCTTCTGATTATATTGTAATGTATCTGCACTACCTATGCACTATGAATATCTCCCAAAACAATTTGAGTAGACTTGATCGGTTATATAATAATAGTTGCAGGCTCATTTTGGGTCTGCGCAAATACGATCATATCTCTTTCTACCGTCGCCAGTTAAATTGTCTCCCAATTTATGAACATAGGACTCTCAGAGTTTTTTGTTTGTTGTTTTCTATCCTGTTTGAGCCATCTTCCAGGTCACCTTAAGTGTAAATTTAATTTTGTGACCCCTCGCCCGGGCAGTGAATTTCGTTCCGCTCGATCTCTTAAGCTTTCAGTTCTTCCTCACCATAGTGGTTTTCTATCATCTTCCTTCACTGTCCAAGCTATCCGTCTCCGGAATGCGCTCCCTCTGACGATAAGACAAGCCCCAAGCAAGATACCTTTCAAACGCTTACTTCATAAGCCTCTGCTAGAACAGGCCAGTACGTAACCCTTAAGCACGAGCAGGTGCTCGTATAATCGCTCGCTCGTTCTCATATATATATATATATATATATATATATATATATATATATATACAGTGATTATAGTGTCACTATATTACGAAATATTTAGATAGGATAGAATATTCTGTATTACTTGATTTCTTCTAAACGCTTTTCACTGCACCGACCATGACATTTTTCTGTTTGGCCATATGGTTGACTGAAAGAGAATAAATATAACATAAAAAAAAAAAATATTTAAAAAAATTGCAATTATGCATAATCCGAGCCGCATTTACACTGGTCCACTAAGTCGTTGACTGAGGGGTGGTAAGAACACCCCCCTGATTTGTGGGGCGACACGCCGTCTGCGCCAAGGGGCAGATATACGGGGATAACGGGTGAGACAGGAAAACTGCCAATGGGCATTTTCTCAAGTAGTCCGTAACGACGTCAAATAGGATGTTCTGTTTCAAATCACGCGAATAAGATGCTATTTAGGCATAATTTGCATAAATATGTTTAATACACGATTTGAGATCGGCAAGCGATAGGTACTACAAATTAATGAGAGTCCCCGGAAGCTCGGCCGAATTTCACCTTCCCATACAAACGGAGTTTCGTTCTCATTTTAAAACTACGTGTTGTATTGTAATGAAACATTGCACATACAATAACTTGAGGTATAGATAGTCCTTTAATTAGTTTATATAGTTCCAGTTTATAAAATAGACGTAATACAGCAATGAACAAGTTTTGTATGAAAACTTCAATTCGCTATATTTTTTGACTGTGGTATCTGAAGCTACATGAACTAATTACAGGACCTTATCCTATTGTAAGTCCAAAGTTGCACAAAAACGATTTGAGCTTTTTCAGATACAAGTACTTAACTTAGAAAGTAACATCCATTAGAAAACCCGAAACCCGAAGTCCGAAAGTCGTTCGTGAGATGCGCGCTAATCACCAAGATGATCGTCCAGGTCGTATCAAAACCAGTAGAAAACTAAAACTAATTGTTTAATTAGAATTAACCTTCAGTTTTGGTTTTGACTTTGTTGGACGATAATATACCTGAATGAGTTTTCAAGTGGCTGAGTGGGGTAAAAAATCTCATGACTAGACAGAACAGATAGAGCGCAATGTTTAATTTATTAAAGATATCATAAGGTTCTAATATGTTTCAATAATGTACATACTTCGATTGAAAAAACAAACTTGTTAAAAAACTATTATTGTTATTATAAGCCTATACGGTGTCCCACTGCTGGGCAAAGGCCTCTCCCATTGATTTCCATACGTCTCGGTTTGAGCAATCTCCGGCCAGTCGTCCCGCCATCTCCGTTTGGACTTACCAGATCCTTAGTCAGTGAGGTCACTAAGCACCAAAAAATAGATCAAATCTAATAAGATTAGAAACTTAAATGAAAGCGTCTGAAAACAATAAAATTAATTTCATGGCAGCAAAAACTTACCTACCATAAATTCAATTTTTATTTCATGGAATTTTAATCTCAATTAAAACAAGACCAAAATCGTAATGATAAATCTAAATCGAGGTCTCGATCTTCAATATAAAACTCGCACACCTATTTCCGTACCACCGAGTGCATCAAACACTACTCTGAAATTAAAATAAGCTCTCTTATAGCCTCGCCACAATAATGGTGTGTTAACAATACTAACAACATCTATATTTAATAGACTTTCATCCGTTGCAATACGGTTCACAATCAGCGGTATCGACAGTACATTTGAAGGCACTATGAATATTTCATGCATTGCATGTAGTTCATTAGTACGGTCCAATTTCGCAAAGCTGCATTCAGGTAAATTGGAATTAGCGCATATTTGCCGGAGTAATACTGGAATTATCACTTCTAATTAGTGTAAACTGAATCAGAATTTACAAGTTCTTATACAGGATATATAATATTGTTATGTCTGATGCTCTGGGGGCTATATGTAGGTCATACTAAACTTTTATAATGGACTTAACCGGATCCCTAAGTTTAATATAAAAAAAAAAAGATATTATTTGGAATTATTGAAAGTCATAATGTAATGATAGTCATATAATCATTAGTCATAATTCTGAAACCGTTAACTTTTCAGGAATTTCCTTAGGTTATCCTATAGATAGGTAAGGTTTGTTTTAGGGCAATCCTGAAAAGTAACGCATTTATGAGAAGAACCAAATTATGGCTAACTAAAATGCGGACAAACAATACATTATGGAAAACAATAGACACCCAGATAAAACACCGAGCATTTTTTCCCCATAGCATAAGTCGTTATGCTGTATTATATACATATTGACCCTTCAAGATATAGTCAGACACAACAAAATTACTCTGTATATCTACCTAACTTGATGCTTGGACCCACAGTCATTCTTTGGGAAACGAGGTCAAAAAGCACTTTAAGATCCTTAATAAACCAGCATCTAAGCTTTTTTCTACTGACGAAAATGAATTGATAGACTATAGCTGCAAATAGATGCAAATCATTTAATAACGGAAAAATAAACAAACAATAAAACTAAGGAAATCCATTATAATTGCCATGAACGGTGGAACAGGCTGGCCGTATTTCCTCGCTGTATGGCAATACTTATACGCCGTGGGAAATAGTGGTCAGCCAGATCGCCAGAAGCCTCCATTAGGCGCGACGACCAATCTTTATACAAATAACTCGCACCTTACCATGCCCATTAATATTTGATAAGACTTCCCTTCGGTCCCATGACAGATGGTTAAGATCCCGTAACACTCAATAACAGAACACTATCAAAATCAATTGAGGTAACACCGTGACCTAATTCCAAGCGGGTCGTATCAAAAGCCTCAAAGGAATTTAACGCCCACAAAATGGAGGAAGTTATTTTGATATTTGTGGGACATAAGATCTTTTGGGAGTGTAGACTACGCACAGATTACTAACGCACTAGATTGAGCATTATAAAAGTAAAGACAACTAGCGGATGTTCTAATCTATTTGAATATGTAAGCGCGACCACTTTATCCATGTTTACAGTTTATACTTATGTAAAATGCAAGTATTATTTTGAGCAGTATACATATTATTCCCATTTTTGTTGCAAGTGGTTTTAAATTGTGACCTAAAAATTTCATCCACTGTTCACAATTAGCCTTTAGTCTTTCGTCAATTTGTTATTTGACGACTTCTCTGGCCTAATCGACAGTCACCCTTCCTATGATGCCGTTGGTCTTAGGTTTGAATCCCGGTAAGGGCATTTACTTGTGCAATGAGCACCGGTATTTGTTCCTGAGTCATGGGTGTTTTCTATGTATTCAACTATTTGCATATAATATATGTATATATTATCGTTGTTTGAGTACCCATAACACAAGCCGTCTTGAGATTACTGCGGGGCTTAGTCAAATTGTGTAAGAATGTCCTATAATAATTATTTTTATTTATAATTATTTTCGTGGCTTGGCTTTGCAATGTGGTTGCGTATCTTTCATATTTTATATTAAGGACATAGATTTCAACACGAACATTTGGGCCAATCCCTATAACAAACCACGCAGTGAATTGACAACTTAATACGGTATCTGTAAGAAATAGTTGATGGGAAATGTACTCCGCCTCAGTGGTAGATAAAGCGGCTTCATTTTATATGAAAGTCGTAGCGCTTACGACCTTTTACAATATATTTTGAGGGCTCTTGGGGTATAAAATAAATCACAGAGATATTTTCGTCATGGGCTGTTAGGCGTGTCAGGAGGGGAAGGCTTGTTTTCTCGTAGATATTGTGCTACAATGTTACAATAACAACATTTTCAATGTGCGGAAAATTTACTATAGGAAATTGTTTTTTACTCCATGTCGATGGCAAAGAAGCATACGGTTCGCTTTATAGAAAGTGGCCAACCGCCTGCAACTCTTATTTAAAAAATTGTGTGTCCGTGTGGTAACTTTAAAGACACTTTTTAAACCTTATAAATATATTTAATATTGTCATCATATAACAGTTCACTAATGTAGTAAAGTGAGAAGGATGAAAATAGACTTATAAAATTTTGGTAAAAATATTAATGAATGAAGGGTTGTTAAATTATAACAATATAATATGTTACCAAAATTGATATATTCTCGATGTATTGCTATCATACGGCCATAAGGGTCACATTGCTCAATTGATGCTCTATTTTAGATTTAATAATCTAATAATTACATTATTATTTCAATAAATGTACTTATACGTTTTGAAGTTTTTTCAATGGAAACAAAATACCAACATAAAAAAAAACATCAAGGAATCTCTTTTAAAAAGTCTAAAAATAAAGGGAAAGCCTCACAACATTCTTGGAGGAAAAATTCAGGCCTTATCTTAACTCGAGATAATCCACATTCCAAATGATACATCCATTTACCAATTGTATTTACTGTTCGGCAAATGTATCGTTAATCTTAATGCTATCAGTTTAAGGTTCATTATTGTGTGATTTCAAATTTCTAAGCTGTCAAAGAACAGATTGGAATAGATTTTGAAATACGGATGGAGAAATAACACGTATCCCTTGATCTAATAATCGTAAGAGCCGATTTCGATTGACCTGAGTTCGGGGAAGCGCAAATCTATCTTGTTTTAGAATTGCGATTGGTCGTAAAGTGGTTTTAGGTAATTTGTTACATTATTTAATGTTCAATGTTTGTTTTCTTGTTGTTACAGGTATGTAGCTGAAAATGTATTATTCACAAACCATTTTGTATATGGAGAACGAGGTACGTATTGTAAAGCGACGTGTTATGTTTCAAATTATCCTTCCGACAACCGATCTGGCGTAGTAGGTAGTGACCCTGCCTATAAATCCGATGGTCCTGGGTTCGAATCCCCGTAAGGGCATTTATTTGTGCGATGAGCACAGATATTTGTTCCTGAGTCATGGATGTTTTCTATGTTTTCAAGTATTTGTATATTATATATATCGTGGGACTTAGTCAATTTGTGTAAGAATGTCCCAAAAATATTTATTTAATTATCCTTCCAGTGCAAGACGATTAAAGTACCTAATTGATATGTTATGTTAAAACAATAAACAGATTCTGTGCCTAATATTTTTGCTAGCATTTGGAAAATATTGCCATATAAATCGTCGATATACTATATACTCATATTATAGTTTAGATTATATTAATTGACCATCAGAATTAACATAAACGAATAAATAAAAACTGAGTATTTATGGAATTTGTATGATAAAAATATATTTTTGCAGCAGATACATTCAAGACGCGTATTAGAACACCACGAATTAGTCTCATTTTGATCTCAATTTTGACATCATTAGCAGTTTATCTCGCACGTATTTAATGGTGCAAGCCAAATTCGCTATGATTCATCATCATTGGCCTTAAAGTCTATTGCAGACTATAGAAATAGTATCACGTTTTTCATGGTTATGTAAGCCAATACGGGAGCGGCAAAGACGCTCACGAGCCTGTCGCTTTGATGACGTGGTAGTAATATGGAAATATGTGGTATGACCGAGATCCGACGCCCCACGAAGGTGCGACATATGGGTCGCGTCATTACCAAGCTGAAATGAAATTAGGGGGGACATGTTGCCAGGCAGAGTGATGGCAGGTGGACCAAAATGTTGACGGATTGGTGGACGCTTTCGAATGAAAGAAGCGCCTGGCGTCCGTTGGCTCGTTGGGTAGATGAAATTCGAAAAATCGCGGGACACTTCTGGGGGAGACTAGCCCGGGACCGGGTTAAGTGGCGTACACGAAGAGAGGCCTATGCTCAGCAGTGGGCGGCTGGAGGTTAAAATGATGATCATGATGATAATGTAGTATAAAAAAAAAATATAGGACATTATTACACAAATTGACTAAGTCCCACAGTAAGCTCAATAAGGCTTGTGTTGAGGGTACTTAGACAACGATATATATATATATATATATATATATTATATATAGTAAAGTAAAAATTGTTTATTTCAATAAATATTCACTTGGATACAGTTTTTACTGACCTCCACACTAGGCTTTGCCTGTCCCCTGGAGGAGAGGATGATAATCCTAAATATCTAGTAATACAATAATGCTAATAACGAATAACAAGTTTAAATGAAATTATTAGACAAAATATTATTAGAGAATTGAACAATAGGTAGATACATTCGTTATTACAGGGAAGACTAAATTGTAAAACTAGACGATATATATTTAATATAGTGAAAGAAGATAGAGAAATAGAGATAAAGATAAAGTAAAATAAAGTTGTTGCATTCTATTAACTTAATAAAGTAAAATATTAGGATAGAATAAGAGTTATGCTTGTGTTTGTATATATGTGTATGTTTGTGTGTGTGAGTGTGTGTGTGGGGCTGGGATGCATAGGAGTGCATATGTCTGTGTACATATGAGTATGCAAGTGTGTATATATACACTTGCATACTCATATGAACACAAACATATATACTTAAATATATAGAAAGCACCCATGAATCGGGAACAAATATCCATACTCATCACACGAATAAATGCCCTTAACAGGATTTGAACCCGGGACCATCAGCTTCGTAGGCAGGGTGGGTAGTGACCACTAGGCCAAACCGGTCGTCATATGGTATGAACTATGTATTCGATTCGGTTTGCAAAATATGGGTAAATGTTGAAATTAATCCTATATAACGGAACTCTCTTATATATGCAGGTAAGATGAATGTGGTCATTTAATGAAGTTCCGATAGGCTGATTGAAAAACCTCATTCAAGTCAACAATACAAATTGGCAGAAGCAGTCCGTACAAAGTAAATAAAGAAGCCAATTTGACGACAAAAGATCAATCGGAGGAGAAATAAAATGAAAAACGGATAATTCATCGTATCGACATAGATAGATTGATAGAATATTCATTATTGGCACACCTCAATAAAAGATACAGCTTAAAGAAAACCACTAAATACCTGATCATGAAGGTACAATTCAAATCCTGACTACACCAGCATTACTGCTGCAGTAATACGGCACGACATCACCGTAAATGTCAAAATTCACGGCATGACTGTAAGAAAAATGCTATATAATTTGGTTGTTTTGATTGTCATAATCAAAATGTCGTTCGATAAAAGAAGAATATCAAAATGAAGGCCCGATTCAAACTTTGAAATACGTCAAATATTTGGCCTAGATACGATATGGATCGCATTCTATCTAATATTTGACGTAGGTATCTTAGCGAAAAGCGCCGTTTTTTGTTTGAAGAAACGCCACTTTTGACACTGACATATCCGATTCATTGTTAAAGATCTATTATTTGATAAAATTCAGTCAGGCCGTGTGTACAGTTCTCGAAAAAAACGACTTTAAAATATTATTATGTAACCTTAAGGCCGGCGCCCCACTGCAGCGCACGCTATGTACACGACCCACGTTCCTATACAAAATTTCGTGGGCTTGCCCACGGTTTGTATTAAAACGTGGGCCGTGGATGTAGCGTGCGCAGCAGTGGGGCGCCGGCCTAACGGAACGTAAAGAAGGATTATAAAGTAGGTGCTCCATTATAATCTATGGCATACTCTTCTTTATTAATCAGGTGTTGTAGGGTGACTATAATTGTAGACAATTAATTTTGTCCTTACCAATAAGTGAATAAACTGTAAAAATATGTGGTTATGTAATATTGGTTACTAAAAATCCGGTGGTGAATGATCCATTAACATTGACTGAGTGTATAGGGTTGGTCCTGCTTACGGCTCATTCATCAACCTGTATTGTATACCTACTATAGAACATTGGATGAGGCGTGGTAAAAAGCCGGGAAAACGCCAGGAAGTTTATAATGATGATACTAAAGCAGTGCCGGATTAAGACATTTTGGTGCCCTAAGCATTTCTAGACCATGGTGCCCCCTCATCAAGATTACATTGAATTTTCTTGGTAAATTGAGTGACGTTTATTGTCGCATTACTGCTGAGAATAGAATTTTCAATCCGTCACATTATTTTATCACGGAAATTGACAGCACTGCAGCAGTAATGTTCAAGGATTAGGTAAGGTGAAGTGTAAGCAAATTCGAAGACCGTGCTTCGCATAAGTCCGGAGGCCAAGCAAACCATTGTCCAAGTGTAAGCGAAGACGTAAGACATAGGCCGTACTCCGCACAGTTTGCAACCTCTAGAGCTTTCCTGCGAAGCTCATTCATGTGAGGGTAAAGGCCGAGCTTCAGAAGGGGCTTAACCATTGGCGATTGGTTCTTGTCAGAACAAGTACCAGTGGCCACAAATGTCTTAAATAGCAAATTATTGTTTACGAAAACGGGACTTAATAGGGTAAGTTTTAAAATTACCTTTGACCCGACGTTTCAAGGACGGCGTTGTCCCCATGGTCTCGGAGAAGACTGTAAAGTCGACATCATTATTTTGACGTTGGAGGTAATTTTAGAACTTAATCAAATGCGATTAAGTACCGTTTTCTTAAATAATAATGTGTCACAATTAGGCCAATACAATTAGATTTTTTCGACCTAAAAATACGTGTAATCCGAGTTTGCTCCATTCCAGGAGGTGTGCATAAATGTTTCCTCATTTTCAGTTTTTTTGCTTGTAAATCGAACGGTACGGCCGACGGAAAATTTGTTCTAATTACGAGTATTATTAAAATTCATATCTGAGGATCCGAAATGTAATTTAACTATGTTCTTACAATAAAATATATTGATTGATTGATTGATTTAAGGTACCTTAATATGTATTCGTAGTAAATTGTAAAAAAAGATCAATCTTTACCAGTGTCGGATCCACCAAGTGCTATTGTAATTGATAGGGGGTTCCTTCTACATGAGTGGTTTGGCAATCCAACGGAAAAAATTAACTCCTAAGGATCCCAAAATGTATGCACACCTCCTGGGATGGAGCAAACTCGGATTATATGCATTTAGGACCAAATAAATGTATTAAAACAATTTCCAGCTTGCTGGGAATTAATTCCCCAAAACGCTATTTTTGGATCTAATTTGATTGGCCTAAATCGTGAAGGTTTAAATCAGTGTTTTTAAAGGCAAAGTCTAAGGCTGAATGCGCGGAGCGTTCGATCGGCGCTTACGGATGAGGCCAAAGGTCGAGCTGGAAGAAAGCAAGGCTTGAATTTGACCAACGGGGAGGTATGAATAGCTGGACGTCCGCAGGGTCCGATCGCGGCGCGTTATCATATAATACAACCAATGGCGAAGTGTGAGCAAGGCAGCCCAGCTGCGAAAGAGGACAGCATGAATTTAGATCCATGGCCAAGCGAAAGTGAGGCAGTTTGTATAAAGTAAAAGGCCTGGCGTCGCATAAGACCTAACGCCGAACTGCAAAAGAGTGGCTTGAGATCGAACCTATGTAATCACTGTCCTCCTACTGCTCGGCCTTTGGCTTAACTCGAAAGCGCAACTTGATATGATGCTTTTGTTTTTCGGACTTCGCAGGGCCCTTTATTACACTTTGACAATTAGATTGCAGGATCGCGGATCTGCAGCAACTCGGCCTGGCCGACACATCTGGTGTGCAAGAGAGCAAAATACGCTACAAAATCGGTAATCTACGGAGAAAATCGGTTGGCCACAAGCCCGACGGTAAGATTTTTTGGCCATGAGCTTTGATGGCCTCCGCGTAAGGTTGGGGATGTGCTTACGTGTTCTCACTCTCTTACGACTTCGTTATTGGATGGGTACTTGCACAATGCACACGTATCAAAAAGTTTCGTGTACATAAGTACTACACTACGACTGCGATGCTGATGCAGCCTGCGCGTTTTTTTTCCTACGATTTTGGTGCCCCCCTACACGTGGTGCCCTAAGCAAGTGCTTATTTTGCTTAATGGTTAATCCGGCACTGTACTAAAGGAAATAGGACTGGTAAAAGTTATGTAAGTTATGAAATGAGAAGATTCGCAGAACCAAAGTTGTGGACATAGCTCAGAAAATTTCCAGACTTAAGTGGAAGTGAGCCGGCCACATTGCTCGCAAAACTGATGGCCGATGAGGCAGAAAGGTTCTCGAGTGGTGACCATGTACTAGAAGACAGCGTGGGAAGGCCCCAGGCTAGATGAACCGACGATCTGGTTAGTAGCGGGAAACCGTTGGTTGAGGGCATCTAATGACCGTTCGTTGTGGAGATTCTCAAGAAGGCCTTTGTCCAGCATTGGACGTCTTTCGGCTGAGATGATGATATGTTATACATAGCAGAGCTCGAGGCCGATTCTATTTTAACTGTTTTGATCGGCTTTCTAGGTGGCCTAGGTATGCCGCAAATTTCACTTAGCTTAATTTTAAACGTAAATTTTTCAATTGTTTTCTTTTTAGATATTATAAATCGGATTCGTAATAATCCAATCAAATATTAAATGGATATTGCGCTACAAACATATTGTCCTCAAACGTACACGACCTACAATAGCCTATTTCTTATGAACAACGATACATTTATCATAATGTACGGAAATCCCCTATTCTTTACCGCACGCCATTGTACGCGGGACGTTCCCGTTTATAGATTACTTGCCGTGAGGCCTCAATTTGATAGCAAAGTTAGATATTGTGCCTTCTAGGAATGTGCCTGTTTAGTACCGTTAGCTTATAATTTTGAAGTGAAATCTTCTTTAAGTGCGTTCGGCATTTTTTGAGATTAGAAAAATACCATTGTACTTGCGACACCGTTACCGTTACCATAACCAACACCTCTGTATATAATTATGTACATATATTGTGTATTTACATACATAGATACACATGCATGTTGGCATTTTTTGTGATGGAATTCAAGTTTTCACTTCTGTCGGCATTCCCGGAGTGCCACTTTTTTTATTTATTTGGGGCATCAACAGAAAGACAACCCTTTAAAAAATAAGCCATAAATAATTGTGAAACTAATTTGCTCTAGGCGTATTTACCCAAATAAAAATTATTCCATCGTACCAACTTTAAAACATTAATTTATAATAATAAGAGGTATCGGCGAGCATGACTTGGATCGACCCCTAAAAATACACGTGAGCGATATAGAGGCTAATGCTACCAAGCATTAGATTTACCAAATATCACCCAAATCTAATCAAAGCTTGTACAGTACGGTTTATATTAGCTACGTCTTTTATTTTGAATATCATGATATTATCGAACAGTTGTTGACGACTGGTCTGGCCTAGTGGGTAGTGACCCTGCCTACGAAGCTGATGGTCCCGGGTTCAAATCCTGGTAAGGGCATGTATTCGTGTGATGAGCATGGATATTTGTTCCTGAGTCATGGGTGTTTTTTATGTATTTAAGTATTTATAAATATTTATATATTATATATATCGTTGTCTAAGTACCCTCAACACAAGCCTTATTGAGCTTACTGTGGGACTTAGTCAATTTGTGTAATAATGTCCTATAATATTTATTTATTTATTTAACCTGTTCAAAAATTTAAACCGAAACACTATACTGAGCGTCAAAATTTACGTATAGAAAGCATATTTTAGCGTAACCATATTTTTTAAACTAGCCCCGCTCTATTCCATTCCAATAGAAGCAATATAACGCCACAAAGGCACGGCTTGTCTCTTACCTTGGCCGCAAGGACGCAAAATAATGATTTCCAGGCCTTGAAGGTTGTCTATTTGTAATCTAGATTACCAACAAAAGGGCACGTTTACTTGTAAATATACTACAAAATAGGTTCTTTTTATTCGAAATAGGCAAGATATCAGGTAGGCAAGGTATCGTTTTTACGAATCAAAAATAATAATAATAAAAAAATTACAATAACAATATGGATATATACACAAGATTACTTTAACTAACTTAAATCTAAATTATAGGTCCTTGAGGCATTGTACCAAGGATGCTGCCGGCATTTCCTCGTTGTATTGCAATGCTGATACGTTGTGCGAGGAAGCCGCCTGCTCTTCGGTCACCAGTTACGTCAGCCAATCGCTTTTACGAATCTAGTTTGTAATGTTATGATTATTATTTTGTCCTGAAATATATGTATGTTAGTTGGGATTATTTTGTTTACGAATTGAATATGAAGGAGGCATTTATGATATGTAAATATTTTTTAACCTTTACGTAACCTATTTAGTGACCTTAGTTTAAAGATTTTAGTATAATTTATTTTTCGATGTTTATTTCTGTCTAGACTTCCAGACAAAGGTCGGATTGGGATGTACTAAACTAGGGAATTTTTTTTTAGTATTTATGAAGGTGTACAGCTTTATAATAAATTATCGTTTGATTTGAAAAGGACAGGATCAGTCAATAACTTTAAAAGTAAGAGGCTTCATACATAGTAAATCGTGGTGATTGGTCGCTTCTAAAATGCCGGTCAATACACGGAGCAATTAGTCGTTACGATCGATGTGCGATCGAGGAATGCAGCACTCATACACGGAGCAATTGGTCGTTACGATCGATGCGCGATGGATGCAGTGTAAGCGGCGCCTGCGTCAAGAATAAGGCAGAATCGTTGATCGCAAAGAGCTATACAATGTCGATTCATCATTACGATATTCATGATTGCACGGGTTTTTAAAAGATAATACAAATACAATACAAATCCTCTTTATTGCACAACCTAGAAACAACATTTACAGAGAGACATACATAATACATGAAGACAGAGGTGACAACAGACGTTTTGTTGCTATTTTCGATATCGTCTTCGATTAAGTAAATAGTTAACGATATTAACATATACTATCAATTCGTCGTTTCGATCGGTCTGTAACGACGGATTGTAAAGATGAATCGTACATACCCCTAGTCACCTAAAAAGAAAATAATTGCGTGAGCGACGATTACTTTTGTTGCTACTGTAAGATTACTTTTGTCTGTAAGGCTGTTCTCGTTGTGACTTCTACTTGTATGTCTTTTTATGAGAGAGAGAATATTTTTAAACCTACACCTGAACCAATGGCATGTAACGTAAATAAATAAAGACATATATAATGTTTGTACTTTTATCGACTCAAAACATTGGTTCAAAACGTTACATTTCAGTAAAAATCTGGAAACAGTAATTCATTCCATTCTCAGCGCAAAGTTTGCTCTCATTTTTAAACCAAATGTTATATTTAATTTGCACAGTCATGTCCAAATGACCGACTAGCGTCTCACTTTCAAAATGGTCTAACATAACAGTGCGCTTCTAATTATAAACCTAATTTCCTTTATTTGAGAGTTCAAAATCGAGTGGAATTCAAAGGATTTAATAAATTTACCTAGTGAGTTGAAAACGACGAAGTTGAACATTTGGAATCCAAAGTTTCACGTAATGAGGATTATAGGATAAAACAAATTTTGAGGGATTAGAAGGTATATCTAGTAGCAGAAGGTATACAGAAGGTCATATATATTATATGGAAGTTTATATTTATATTTATTTATTCAGCACAGTGCAAGCTTACGGTACCTACCAATGAACTTAACACTAGAAAAATATATATCAGGAATATAAAATAAAATAAAGCATTCAAACATATTAAATGTCAAGAAATATAAAATTTACAAATTCAGCCAATTAATTACAGTAATTAGCATTTAGAAAGTGTCTAGCAGTATTGCATAGGTACGCTAAACTATTGGCAAACATGTCGGCATCTGCGTACTGAGTGAGCATTGAATGTAGGCTCGATAGAGCGCGTGAGGTAGGAGCGTGCCTCGCGTAGCATGTGCAAGCAGAAGGCCGCTGTAACAGGCATGGCCGGCGGCGTGGTGTTACTGCCCCGTCCACATCCTGGGGTATCCTCTAAGGAACCAATCTCAACTTCTCCAACACCTCTGGACTGTCGACTCGATGATGAACGACCAAGAGATAGTGATCTAAGAGTAACAATTTCCTCTTCAGTTCAAGTGTATCCAGCCCGACCATCCCCGAGATAGAAGTTAAATGAAAGGGATGTCGATTCTAATTTTACGATATGTTATTATTTTCAACTGGTTTTGATATGACTTTAACGATCTTCTTAGTGCGTCGCACAACTGACGCATACCTTTTGCTTCATTTCGCATGCACCAATCAGCATGAGCGATCTTTAAGGTTGTCTCCAAATAAGATAAAAAAAAATTAAATCTAAATCACTTGATCAGTTTAAGTACCAAAATTGAACTACGTAGCAATTTTTTCTTTATCAAAATACTACAAGGTTCTAATTGTATTATTAACTTATACTGATTGTCTCTCGATATCTTTATATCGATAAGACTACTTATTATTTAGATACATATTTATACTTTTAAGTTGAATGAGTCTATTTTCTATCAATATCTTAAAGTGCAATAAAAAGTATCATATTATTTACCCACCATTGTCGTATTGCGACCTTAGTCAGTTCAGGTTTTCTATCACTCTCATTAAGAATGAGCAGCAAGAAAGAGCGTGAACAAGACGGATTAACAAAAAAAAAGTAATGAATGATAATCAATTTTATTAGTAATTTTCTTTTATATTAAGAAGATAGACTATTTTTAAAATTAACAATAGCTACTGAACTATCATCTGACAAAGTATCAAACAGGAGGCGAAGACTAAATTTTTTTACGTGTTCCGGTGGCTGCCATTCCTCAACCCACCAACGGCGCGGCAGCTGACGTATGTATGTATGTAAACACTTTATTGTACATAAGACAGGTTAAGATACAATAAAACAGAATGTAGGCAATATATAAAGGCGAACTTATCCCTATAAGGAGTATAAGGGATCTCTTCCAGTCAACCTTTGAGCAATTGAGACGAACACTATGTACAAATAAATTAAACTGTGGTTCAATTATTACATGAGTACCTAACCACGAGAGTTTATCATACATATTTAGCCGTTAACCACTGTACGAATTGTCATGGAAATCTGTTCCTGACTTGCGCTCTATTTCTAGCTTTTGTGCAAAAATTGTTGTGGCGTAATTTTTTCTATCGACCGAAGTTGTCTATTCAGGTTTCGGATTGTTGAATTTACTAAAATAATTCCTCAAAATTGCTATTAATATTTTTGCATCCGTATAAAATACCCCACAGTCTAAAAACCGTCCGTCCCGTCAACCATCTAAAAAAGCGCCACAATTTTTGAAAAACTGTGCTGACCGAACCTTGAATATATAGTTTTAACAAAATATACTCCTCGAGGCGACCACTTCGTCGAAATTATGAATTATATTCAATTAAAAGTTACATCGAGATACTTCATTTCTCGCAAAAGTATTTTGCGTAAAAGATATTCGAATTTCAAGATTATTATCTCCATTCGATGATTCTTCAATATTCACTTTAGGCGATTTACATCTCAATTTTTGATTGAAGTTTTGAGAATATTTCAGTTTATTTACATTTAAAGGGACAACCCCCTTGGCGTTACATTGCCGGTCTGCTCCGATTTCAAGTACCTCGGTTCGCTCGTGCAGTGCGATGGCGATATTGACCGTGACGTGAAAAACCGGATTAGCACAGGATGGATGAAATGGCGACAGGTCACGGGAACAATTTGTGACGCCCGGATGCCCCTCCGACTGAAGGGTAAAATTTATAAAACCATTATAAGACCTGTCGTCATGTATGGATCAGAGTGTTGGGCCCTAAAAGTGATGGATGAAAAGAGATTGCATGTAGCGGAAATGAGAATGTTAAGATGGATGTGTGGTGTTACAAGAATGGATAGGATAAGGAATGAGTATATAAGAGGAAGTCTGAAAGTTGCACCCATAATAGAAAAAGTAAGAGCGAATCGCCTAGCGTGGTATGGGCATGTGATGCGGAGGGATGAAAGTCATGTGACGAGAAAGGTATTACGAATGAATGTGGAGGGATGGAACGGCAGAGGAAAACCTAGGAAACGGTGGATGGATTGTGTGAGAGATGACATGAAACGAACGCGAGTGAACGATGAGATGACGGGTGACAGAAAGATATGGAAGGAAAAGACATGCTACGCCGACCCCAAATGAATGGGATAAGGGCAAGCGAATGATGATGATTTACATTTAAAGGGACGAGACTTATTGTTAAGAAATTTAAATACGTTTTGAAAACTACTTGTAATTGTAAATAACATTCTAAAATGAAATATAGCTGTGTTAAAGTGGAATTTGAGTTAGACCGATTATGAAGAACTTATTGTTTTATTAAAAGTCTAGGCTGTATAAACACAGTGAATCGTTCAAGTAGGGCAGAATTGGCCACTAATATACCCTTTGTGGCCATTTATAGTCTTAATCTTAATATACGGTAAAATTAATTCAATTTTAACTGGCCAAAGTCGGCACTTCTTATTTTGTACCGGTCTACTTATGTAATTGGAGCCTGTCAATTTTGAAGTTTCCTACATTGTAGGAAAAGCAGATCAAGATAAAAGTTATGGATCATTGACTTCAGAACCTCTAGTGTAAATTTATTCGATAGCGTGACGTGACGTACGCGTTTGTGTTAGGACTCATTTTGCATGGGATTTAGAAACAGCGCGCCAAGCGGGACGTTTTGGAAACTCAAAATCTCATACAAAATGGGACTTAACGCAAACTCGTAAGTCACATCACGATATCGAATAAATTTACACTAGGGGTACGGTACACTTACAACATACACATAAGTACAATACCACTATCGTTTGGTGGTGGTATTGTATATATGTTTATTCATATTAGGGTAGTATTTTTTATGCTTTTTTTTCTTCTTTGATTCCATATCTCAAAAATATTTAATCCAGAAAGCTTTTAAAATATACAAAACCACCACCAGCTTTTCCGGTTTTCACGTTGTTCATTGACTCAGTAGAAGCCTTATAAGAGCAAGACTCCATTGAAATACAAAATGGTCGATTCATCGTATTGAATGGACGGTATAAAAGCATTCAGTGCCGATCGAATCTCGGTGTATAAAAGATTTACGAGAAAAATATGAGTCTTCAGATGTTTATAGCCATGAAGTACGTATGTAATTTTATTAGAATGTTGGCCTTTTGTCAAGGTACATTTGGCTTATAAGATGTAAAAAAATTGGCTTGTCATTTGATTATCGCCACCAAAAAATGGTGGTGCGCTTTTCCGCCGAAGTTTTATTGTCCGAATCTCACTTCCCAACCAATCTTTCGCAGATGATTTACTTGGTAACCAAAATTCGGCAAATTTTCATTATGGTCACGTTTTACTTGATAGAATTATTGTTAAGTATTTAGATTATTATTTTGACATACAACTTTTGGAATACATTTCACTCGCCAAATAATTCAATTGGCCAACTATTTATTAATACAATACTGCCTAGTTATTTCTCAGAGTCAAGATCGAAGATTAAATTACAAAAATAAATCTTTTGTATTTTATATTAGACTTACGAAATAATTCTGCTACTTACCTAAAACGTTGCGTTTTAAAAAGTGTCAATCAATCAATCAATCAATCAAATCATTTATTTGCTAGAATACAGTCAAGTGGATGTTATCAAATACATTTCAAAGAACAGTGTATTAAAAAGTGTCGTTATGATATTATTAGAAAAACATACAGTTGCTAACAGTTAGGTTCGAAAATCAAACTAATTATTAAGATGAGTTGCCACTTGATCATAACTTCATTTAGCCGACTAAATGAAATGATGCAAATAATTCATTGCGAAATGACATTCGGTAATATAATTTTCGGCAGATTTTTAGTGAAAAATAATTAGTGAAATTCTATAATATTTTATACTACGTCGGTGGCAAACAAGCATACGGCCCGCCTGATGGTAAGCAGTCCCCGTAGCCTTAGTACGCCTGAAAGTCTATGATATAAACCGCGCCTATACTTTTTTAAGCTTTCGCCCAGGTTTCTATACCAGTTTATGGCGGACTCAAAATTCCTATATAATTAGGTTAATTTTACGGTTAACTCACGTATTTTTACTTACTCGTGATTTTAAAGCACGAAGAGTGCATGAGTTTATTATTATTATGACTCACGACAGTTTCAATCTGATTCCTCTATACACTGTACCTACATTAAAATGATAATTATTTTACCATTGAATCTCTCTACAGTTATATAAATTTCGGCTTTAGCTTATATTAAGTTTACGTTTATATCTGTCCACTTATAAATGAATTACTTTAATTCGAACTAAAATAGGTTACACAAATGTAGTTACAAAATAATCTTAAGGTCAACCCAACTTTCCACTTTAGGTACAAAAGAGCTAGCTAGTAAATGAAGCATAATTTGAAACGCAATTACACTGTTCTTCATTTCCTTCTGGTTCGTGCAGTAAAAACCACGAAAACTTGGAAGGCATAGCGGTAGAAATATGGTTCCTAAAAGACGTATATGCCGTAAACATTTGATAGTAATTCAAATCATATATTGATTGGAATATGGGTGCTTTTGATATCAAATGCTTGTCTTAATTCGGAGTTTATGAAAGTTTCTTTTGTCCCATACCGCACAGCCTTCAGGCATCGAACATAAGTAAGGTTATCAGTCATTTCATGGCTTCCTTTGTGATGGTTAAAGTCACTGAATGCGCTACATAGTTAAGTAAAAATGTTTGGTTTTGTATAATTGTCTATTCACCATATAGGTTCATGATATATGGTTCATATTTTTATAACGTCAGGTACATCTTTCGAAGTTAAAACGTCCAAACATTAACACAACCGTTGTTAAAATAACTAGCAAATATTTTAACAACGGTTGTGTTTTAGGTTTCCAAGTGCTAATTTACTCGTAGCCGAAAAGTTGACTGTTGTGGTGTCCCTCAAGGCAATATTCTGGAACCACTCTTGTTTTTTGCTTAGCAAAAAATATTATCTAACTTAGTATTCTTGTTGAATAAAAAATCGTTCCTAAATTGCTACTAAAAGGTATTCGAGGCGGAAGTTTAAATTAAGCCCAATGTCAGCTGAAAAACACCGAAAAATTGCCGACATAATGGGGGCCATGTTAACAGCATTGTAAAGATTTTATTTCGGTACTGGGTCCACATGGCACAAGCCAATTAGCCGGTGAAGGTCAGACGTGTATTGGATATGTGTCAGCTAGATTAATTTGTCTCATACCTTTTCTAACCTATTTTCTAGATAGCGAATATTATAAACGAAGGTAAACTGTAAAAATATTTTTCAAGGTTTTAGTCACTCTTAACACAGGATGTTGCTCTTTACGCCAATACGCAAGTAGGACATCACTTTATTCGTACATAGCACTGTTTCGCTCACACACAACATAAGAGTGATAACCGCGTATATTGTGTCCTACTTACCATCACAAAAATGTAAGTTAGTAGTGGGGTGCGTATAAGTAGGTAGTGTGTTTGAAAATAGTTGTAAAAAAATCCTTTCTTTTTCTACTCGTAGTCTTATATAAAAGAAATAAACTAAAATCGTTATGAAAACTAGCAAAATAACCATAAAGATAGGTTAAGTAGAGAAAGCTAGATTGTGTTGAGGCTATTAGACTTAATTACCTACAATGATTGCAAAAAAACTATTAAACGTATTAACTATACCGATTAAACTAAACCAATATCTTCGTCTAAGTATGCTATTAATTTAAACAGTAACGATGCCATCGGAAAGTAGTTGGGGGCAATATTATCTCAAGTCTTAGTGAGCTAACGAGATACTAGAACTAGTAATTAGTTGGATATACAATGTAGTTAGATAAACATTTTACGCAAGCAAAGCATAATAATTTTCTTAAACTAACACTAGTATGCAAGCGGGGAAACTAAACATAACTACGGGCTACTTGTACCGTTATAGCAGCAACTCGTTTGCTTTGTTTGGTATAGCCGGGTCCAGATGGGTTTAATGTGTAATTTAATCAATCGTGTAATGTAACAGGAATTCTGCGTGTGGGCGGCACTACGAGCCTTACAAGCGCTCGTGCCTGATCTGTCGGCTGTCGATTTTTAGCGCGAACACATAAGCGCTCGCAGTGCCGTCCATACGTTATATAAAATTACACGTTACACCCGTCTAGACCAGGCTTATGACCTGTAGAATTTTTATATGGAATAGAGTATTTTTGGGTACACAATTCATTTTATGTACCAAACATGAAATCAGAAATTAGCTTTTAATTTTTGGGTAAAAAAACATAATTTAGCTGATATGATATAATATAACATATAATGCATTACCTACATAGTAAGTCAATATAGTTACTTTTGTGTTTATAAATTAAAACTAGCTTTAGTACGTGAATTCGTCCCTCTCAACCACATTTTCATCTCAATTATACGTCATTCACTCAAGGAGCTCGGAGTAACCACAAGGCTTTCAACCACATGTCTCCGGATAATACTTGAATTCTTCCGACACATAGTTAGGAAGACTGGAGACAACCTGGAAAAGCTTATGACCAATCGGTCGCCTATATTATGTCACCTAAGAGTTTTTACCTGGGGATCTCCCCATAGTATCTACTATTGGGACGTAAATGATCAAGAATATTTAAATCTAAATAACAATTTATTTGATTTACTCTAATAAAATACACTATCTCGTTTAAGTTCAAAGTTAAGGTTCATTGTAGGGTATGTGAGAAAGTTATAGAAATTAAGTTTAGATTCAGTTTTGAGATTAGCAATTAAGTTTAAATTAAGTTTGAGTCTAGCATTTAAGTTTGGAGGAAGGAACTGGTTAACTGGTTCGGTGGAAGGAAAGAGAAGGGGCCGCAGTCCAACGCAATGGTTCGACCAGGTTAGCTAATTCAAGGTCCATGATGCCTTAGAAGTCGCGCAGGATCGGAAAGCCTGGAAATCTACCATCCAGACTTATGTGGTTCTCGTAGGAGGTCCCGATCCTCAGCAGTGAGGAGAACGAAGCAAGGAGGAGGGATACGTCATTTAAATAAGTGTTCATGATACGTTCATATGAAAATATTACTACGTTTTTAATAAACATATTTATTTTTTCCTTTTTAATGTAAAACGTACCATATTACAATTTATAAATTGTATATATCAATTACAATGAAAAAACGTGGCCCACGCTAGCCAGAGATACTCGCAGATATATTTTTCATTGTGATTGACATCTATAGGCTTATACAATTTATGATACCTTCCTTCAATAACGGATTGTTTCATATATATACCACAAAATCCCGTTATGGATCATACGATTCATTAAACATCAGGGTTACCAAAAGTATGAAGCTCTGCTAAACTGTGGAATGAACTGTCGTCTGCGGTATTTCCGGACCGATACGACCTTCAAACCTTCAAGAAAAGAGCCTAAGATCTTAAAGGCCGGCAACGCACTTACAACCCCTCTGGTGTTGCAGGTGTCCATGGGCGGCGGTAATCGTTTACCATCAGGTGATCCGTCTGCTCGTTTGCCTCCTCTACCATAAAAAAAAGGTCGTAGGCAGCCCTAACTTGGTCATCGGTGCCCAACTAGTCGAAATAAAATATTAAAATAATTTAACCAAGAAATACTTTATTGAATTCATAATAAATTCTGCATTCTTCATTCAAGCTTCAGTTTAGCTTTTAATTAAAACTAATTTTCCCAAAATTTCGGCTTCCATTAAACTAATTTCCAGTTAAAATTACCCAAACATTACAGAAATACCGAATAGCTTAACTAAAAGGTCTTCATTATCATAGAAGTTGTACCATCCTAAATTAGGAGAGAATAGGACAGACGTATGCGTGAAAGCAAGATGGGTCCCTGTCCCTTGGGACTTAAGTCAAAAGTTGGACAGCGAGTATTATGATGAAAGAACATAAATCCCAAATGTAAATTGGACTTTATTGCTTGTCAGTTAAGGTTGCTTATTAAAGAAATGTTGTAGCAGAAATAATATTTCTAAACACCATCCTCCTTAAAGTGAATATATGCAACTGGAAGAATACATAATTCCCAAATACTTTTCTAAATGAGACTGTATTACTTGATTCTTAAGGTTTCTTTTTGTAGAGATACTATGGCAGAAATAGTCCACCGTACATGTACCTAACACCTATGTATAGTCTTTAGGAGTTGATGTTACTGACATTAGTGGACTTTATTGTGAAATGCAGGGAATACAAAAATAATGTAAAGTAATATAAAATGCATATGCTAAAATGTTTGTTTTTTCTTAACCGAGCGACTACAAAAAGACGAAGGGTTTTAGTAGATGATTGAACTACTAGAGTAAAGGTTTTTTATAGTATAGCTGCTATCTCTACACATTTTATATGCTGCACATTAAAAACACCTATGTAAATAAGTTTTTTGTCAATAATTTCATTTTTGACACAAGTTTTTATCGCTGACTACTTTTCTTTCCACATGCAACTAATATTTACTACTATTTAACTACTTTTCCTTAAAAAAATATTTGTAGTTTTACATGTATGCAAAATTTAACTATAATTGTTGGTGCAATAATAGTTATTTATGCAACAATAGAGGAAAGTTAGTTTTTCTTGCGAGGGACCCAAAAACACGAGATGTAAAATAACTTTGCTCTCGTGTGACACATACAAGTTTTCACCTCAGTAGTGAGAACATATTAAAGGTTAAAACAATTCAACATCAAGTTCACGAAATTAAAAAGGTAATTTGTCTCACTCCCTAGAGTGAGGAAAGTCGCACTTTCCACACTCCCTGGAGTGACGAAAGTAGGCTTGTTTGAGCTGCTAAGGTGAAAAGAATATTTTCTTACTTACATACTTATCGAGACAATAATTTTAACAACACCAAACACAGTTAGGTTTCGTTGCTTTATCATTATCACAGAGTTCCTATGGCCACCTCTTGTCTCCATCATCAGATCAGCTCGACGGTACCATAATGTATGTTAGTACTTATAACATTGTAGGTATTAACTTATGTATATAATATTATTGTGCACCCCGTGTCGATGTATGTACGAGTATAAACGAACCTGCCCGTGCATACATATACATGGATGAATGAATACAGATTCACTCAAGTTACTGATAACTTTATTGTTACCTGTACCCCTAGTGTAAATTTAATGGACATCATAACGTGACGAACGCGTTTGCGTTAAGTCTAATTTTGTATAGGATTTTGAGTTTCCAAAACGTCCCGCTTGGCGCGCTCTTTCTAAATCCAATACAAAATGAGACTAAACGCAAACGCGTACGTCACGTTTCGAAATCGAATTTATTTACACTAGGGGTACAGAATAGCATCCTGAAAACGTTGGCAGGTAAGATAGATGCACCACTGCTCATGCACTGGAATGGACTGCATGTGGCAGCCACAGATGCTGAGAAGTGGATTCTAGATTGCCTAGTTATACTCGTATTTATTTTTTTATATTTATTTTTTTGTACTTGTAGATATATTATTAGATTATTATTGTATCTCCTTGGATTTTACGGGCCTATAAATCCCGGTCTTTTGATAGGCTTGCATGGGGATATAGATCCAACACGTAGAGGCCTCTTGGAGAGCTTTAATGTCATGTAGAACGCCTGCTGGAACCCGTTCACGGGCGCAACAATAGACACCAATGAACCGGTCGCAACAGGCATTGGGACTATTGTAGTAAAGTGAACAGTATAACGGTCTATGGATTGAAGTTTGGGAGGACAATGAGACTGGGTTATTGCAAAGACGTCCGGACACCTGCCATAACAATGTTTTCACTAGTTATCGAGGCAGGCGGTGACTCGCCGCCCACTAGATGGGCCCCTGAAAATGCCGTCGTGAAGACGACCAGGAGCAACACCGGTTATTAGATTTATTATTATTATTTTGTATGTCACTAACCTTAATTAATTTTAAGATTTGTTGTAAATACTAACAATTATGGATCTATTGTGGATTCGAATTAAATAAATAATTGAAATTGTTACTGATAACTTTGTTTTCCGCTTACTGCTAGACTAGCTACTTTAGATTAAAACATATTATTATTAAGGTAGGGCACTCAAGGTCTATTAGCACATTGCTTATAATTACATTATTTTTTGTATAAGACTGTTTGTTGCCTAAATAAATTAAAAAAATAATAATAATGCATTGTTACTCAACTTACATATGTATGCAAATTTTCAGCTTCATCGGAAACCGGGAAGTGGGTAAAATTTAAATTACAAAGACCCGTACAAGCATAGTTACATATAATGCATCGGTAGAGAGTACCATTTTGTACCATTTGGCGTTGAAACTCTAGGTCCAAGGGATCCTAGCGCGCACGTTTTTTGGAGAAATCGCGGAACGCCTGGTTGACGTAACTGGTGACCGAAGAGCTGGCGACCTCGCACAACGTATCAGTATTAGGATACAACGAGAAAATGCCAGCAGCATCCTTGGTACAATGCCTCAAGGGCCTAATTTAGATATAAGCTAGTTATAGTAATCATCTGTATATATCCATTATGTACATTATTATTGGAGATAAATTATTATTCATATACGAAAAAGAATTTCGTGTATCTACTAGTACTTTGACAATAAAATAAAATTGACCGTAAACTTTAAAACCGCAATTTACGTATAATCGAACTATCTACCCACCATAGCAGATTTAAAAACATAAGAGGTGAGACGGGAAAGCATTAAAGTGAATTTATAGTTCCCAGGCGATCTGGTGGGACCTAACTTAGTCTTATATCTTTATACAGGGTGACCTTAGCCATTGGACAAACCCTGAAATCCCACGTAGGGTTACTTCTTAGGAATTCTCTGGCGTTAGTATTTTTTTAATTGGAACAAAAGATAAAAAAATAATTTTTTCGAACAAAAGTGATTTGCAATAATCGACAACAAAAAGAAACACACTGTGTTAATCTTTGGCAGTGTTTTTGACAATTTGTTAGAAATATTTGATAATGATGACTCTTTTCAAAAATCAGAAGCTTATTAGTGTCATAAATAAAAAAGATAATCAAAAAGGTCGAAGAAGGTTCCATACTATTCTTTTAGGATATTACCTTAGGAGCTACTAACACATACTGGCTGCTCCAAAGTAAAAAATGGTAATTTGTTAATTTCTTTGAAACCGCTACACCGGTTGTTATGATACTTTGTACACTGGTTCTAAATACCCTAATGCATATGTACATTTCAGCTTTGTCCAATGGCTATTAGGGACACACTGTATAGGAGAGGAATCTGACAACCAAGATTTTAAACTGCATTTTTGCGATTGCCCCTCTTAGGTAATTTAGTCATATTTTAGTTTTAGTTTACTTATAGTTTTTAGAAATAATTTTAACCATAATATTAATATCATAAAGAGTAGGTGCTCGGTAATCCGGCGCTCGTCAATCCCGCTCTATAATCCGGTAGTTTACACAGCCGAACGTCGGATTAGAGCAGTTGCATTGTTCGGTAGTGCCACGTGTTTGTTTACGTGTTTTTATTTCCCTTACAAATCCACTTTTCCGGCATTTCCTACAATCCGGCAAAGAGAGAAAAAATCTGATGCCGGATTACCGAGCTACTTTATGTATTTTTTTACAAGCTTTTATTTAACTTGCCCTGTTGGTATGTATGAGACAAATCTTGTAAGTTAAATTTGACCTACTTCCCGGTTTCCGATGAAGCTGAAAATTTGCATACTTAAGTAGGTCGGGTGACAATGTAATATTATGGTACCATCAAGCTGATCTGATGATGGAGACAGGAGGGAGGCATAGGATCTCTGTGATAAAACAACGCAACCTAATTGTGTTTGGAGTTTTTAGAATTGTCTCGATGAGTATTCGTTGCCAGTGGAAAAAAAATACAGTCAGCGATAAAAGCTTGTACCAAAAATAAAATCTTTGCTAAAAACTTGCGTTAAAATTTTTAGAAGGGTAGAATTTTTTTGCAATCTAAATTTAAAAAATCACACCTGAAATCGTCGCCCCGGGCTTATTCCTAAAGAAATCTGGTTGAAAATTTCTCTCCGACTTTATCGAGGATCATGAGCGATTTACGAGCTGTAAAACGACATTTTTTCCTCTAATGAGAAAAGGATTTAGTATAATCGTAATTTGAGGAATGGTTATTTGAACATGGTATTTTAAAAATCGCAATGAAATAAATAAAAAAATGACAATTTAATTGGAGGTTTACACAGCTAAAAACAATTAACGAATCTACTTCTATTTGATGGTTGAATGCCAAGACATTGTGTCACAATTTGACGTTTAAAAACAAAAGAAGGTTGCTTTAGAGGCCTAGGTGTGTGTAAGTTTGTATGAAATTCCTTTACACATCATCTTCACCTATCGCACCGGATATGTAGTATTTCCGGACCTAATTTGAAGTTATTCATGTCAACATTACATTGCAAGTTTGAGAAAAAGCTAGTTATTATATAAGTACGAGTATCAACAAACAAGATACATTTAATAACCTCTTTTAACTGGTAGATCAGGCATTTTTTCTTTTTCAAGTTCTCAGAAAGACTGGCTGAAAGAATGTCGCCGTCGCCTGCCGCAGACATTGTAATTAAAAAGTTAGTCACGTTTTTACGCGCCAGTTTTTCAATCTCCGGGGGAGACGTTTCAACGTCGTTTTTGATGTAGTTGATGTCATTATTTTCGAGAGAGTTATTTTTGAGAAAGTTTATAGCGATTTTATAAATACAAAATACTTTAATTAGCCCTTTTATGCAAAAAAAACCGGCCATGTGCGAGTCGGACTCGCGCACCGAGGGTTCCGTACAAACCTGTAGGTATATATTATTATATGACGTAACTATAAATTTACTGTTTTCGCAATTTTTCTTTTATCTGTGCTATAAGACGTTGCTTCGTACCAAATTTGAAGATTCTGACTTCACGGGAAGTACCCTGTAGGTTTTGATTCCCTTGCGAGTGTCGAAAATTTCCGGAAATTTGCGGCATAAACGGCTGTATCTTTTGAATGCGTCGGCGTAGAAGTTTGATTTTTCCACAGCTCCAAGGGACAGTAGACCTGAGTATTTTATATAAATTCCAGCTTGATACCTTTATGAGTTCCTGAGAAAAAGGGTCTTGACAGACAGACAGACGGACGGACGGACTACAAAGTGATCCTATAAGGGTTCCGTTTTTTCCTTTCGAGGTACGGAACCCTAAAAAACACGAGACTGCGTGCTCATAGAAAATAAGATGATAGAAATATGTAACTAATTAAATGGAAGTTAGTGTTAAAAATTATAAAATATTAAATATGTTACAGTATGGGGTTCTTCAAAAAAGGAGTGTAGGTACAGGTTTTTAAAGGGTCGGCAAAGCGCAGGTATATATAGAAATATCTCTGGTGTTGCAGGCGTCCATAGGCTACCTTGCGAAAACAAATAACTTTTGTACCAGTAACCTCTGACCGCGTGGAACGAATGAAACAAAGTTTAATTCAGGCGCTACCCTTTCTGTCTTCCAACATGAGTCCTAATGATATGTATAATTCATTCTTTCACACTTTTATGGAAAATTATAATGCGATATTTACTACAAAATCGGTCATGGTTAGTGATGCATCAGTTTTTAGTGAGTGGGCTACTGCAGAGTTACATCAACGAAGACGTGCATTGTATGCCTTGTATGAGGAACGGCGGTTCAATACGAGTGATGAATTTAAGGAATATGTTAAACAATATTCGAAGAAGTTTAAAATAGATTGCCATATCGCTAAGCGTAATTATTTAAGTCAAACAATAAAAACTAGCTCTGATATAATTAAAACAACGTGGAAAGTAATTAATGTGGAGACTGGTAGATCAAAGCAAAGGATGAAAGATTTTAAACTAAAAATTGATGACAAAATCATAGATTCCAGTTTAGATGTAGCAACAGAATTTGAAAAATTCTTCACCGAGGTACCAGCTTCCACAACTAAGAACTTAAATTCATCACCCTCGTCTGCCGTTACACTGTTAGAAGAGAATGTCCCAGAATGTACTAGAAACCTTAATTTTGAACATGTGAGTGCCTCAGATATATTAAAGGCGTTTAAATCAATTAATGTAAAAAAAACTAGTGACCTTTGGGGTCTCTCCGTTCATACTGTCAAATCCTTAATAGAAGTTGTAGCGCCTGACCTGGTAGTTATATTTAATAACAGTGTTGACTGCGGTGAGTTTCCTGATCTAATGAAACATAGTAAAGTCACTCCTTTATTTAAATCAGGTAGCACATCCGACCCTACTAACTTTAGACCGATATCAGTGTTACCAACATTCAGTAAAATTTTTGAAAAAATAGTTTTGAGTCAGTTATTGAAACATTTTAACATTAATAATCTAATGCACAACAAACAATTTGGTTTTACACGGGGTCGCTCAACAACCGACGCTGGTGTTGAGCTAATTAAACAGATCTTCGATGCCTGGGAGGAGTCACAGGATGCTTTAGGTATCTTCTGTGACTTATCTAAGGCCTTCGATTGCGTCTGTCATGAAACATTGATCAGGAAACTGCACTATTATGGAGTAAGAGGCTCGGCACTGAATTTAATAAAGTCTTACTTACACGGTAGAATACAAAGGGTTGATGTGAGTGGACAGCGATCACCGGGGTCATTGGTCTCTATGGGTGTACCGCAGGGATCAATATTGGGGCCGTTCCTGTTCCTTATCTACATTAATGACCTGCCTTACCTTGTAAAGACCCACCATGACATAGTATTGTTTGCAGACGATACCTCACTTATTTTCAAAGTCAAACGACAGCAACAAGCTTGCAGTGATGTAAACAATGCTATTTCTAAAGTAGTAAATTGGTTTAATGTTAATAATTTATTGTTAAATGAGAAAAAGACTAAGTGCATTAAGTTTGTTACAAGTCACATAAGGAATGAGCAAACAGGTGTCATTGTCAAGGATGAGGAATTGGAACTAGTAGATAGCACAGTTTTTCTTGGTATAACTTTAGATTCTAAACTACAATGGGGTCCCCATATTGCTAATCTCTCGAATAGACTGAGTTCTGCAGCTTTTGCAGTGAGCAAGATCCGTCAATTAACAGACGTGAAAACAGCTCGATTAGTTTACTTTAGTTACTTTCATAGCATTATGTCATATGGTATTTTACTATGGGGTAGTGCTTCAGAGATAAATACCATTTTTGTTCTGCAGAAGAGGGCTATTCGTGCAATATATAAAATGTACCATAGAGACACACTTAGAGATAAGTTTAAGGACATTAACATAATGACAGTGCACTGTCAATATATTTATGAGAATATTCTGTATGTACATAAAAACATTGCCAGTTTTAAGAAAAACTGTGAAATACATAATATTAATACTAGAAATAAGCATAAGCTCGCAGTGCCCTTCACTAGGCTCCATAAAATTAAGAAATCATTCATGGGTAATTGTGTAAGATTTTACAATAAACTTCCTAATATTATAACGGAATTGTCTGTTAGTAAATTTAAAAATTATGTAAAACGTAAGCTTATCTCTAAAGCCTATTATAGCACACAAGACTACATGAATGATGAAACACCGTGGGATTAAGTGTGATTGTAAAGAATGAATTATTTATTGTTATGTTATTAATGATGACATTTAGATTTTATTCTAGAAAGGTTCTAGACTAGTATTTTTATACAATTTTGATGTTTGACGATCTTTTTGTGAAATTCTTATTATTAAGTTTACCATATCTATAATAGTTCAATGTTTTTTTTAGAACAATAATAACTGCATCAATAAATTGCTCTGATGTTTAGATTAAGATGATATTTGTAAAATTTGACGATTTAAAAGTGCTTGTTGCTAGGCCTATTTGAATAGAGAATATTTTGACTTTGACTTTGGTGACTGCTTGTGCTTACCATCAGGCGGGCCCTATGCTTGTTTGCCACCGAAGTGGTATAAATAAATTGCGTTACCAGTGTTTGCGTATAATATTTTTTAAAAATGTGTTCTTTTTTGGAATCAATTTACCAAATTATAGGTACACGTAAATGATAACGCTTACCTTAGCTAATTATTTACTGATTTCAAATGTCCAAAATTAACTAATTGGCTATCGATAAATGTCAATTGTGCCTCTATTGGTCAGTTTATCAATGATATGGAATATTTATTACAAATAATAATAATAATTCTGCCTATATACGTCCCACTGCTGGGCACAGGCCTCCTCTCGTGAGCGAGAGGGCTTAGGTTAGGGTTAGGGAATATTTAATTTAGTAAACGTTATATAACCTAGCTATTCGGCCCGATTCGAAGAATGAGATACGATAACGATAAGTTCTGGTTTAGATAAGTTCTCATTTAGATATCGTTTGTATGTCGTATAATTGACAGAAGCAGCTCGATTCGGGCAACCAGTCACTTTGACGTTAGAAATATCGTAGATAGATCTTATTGGGATCTCAGCGGAATCGAAAAAAAACGTCAAATTTGATATCGTTTAGTTATCGATCTTTTAAACATCTTTCCAAGATATTAAACGTGTCTTAATCATTCTTCGAATCGGGCCGTTTGTCATTTATATCATTATCGAAAAAGATAAAAGCTTACATAATAATTTATACGTATTTATTGTACACTATCTGTTGTATTCAATATTCCTTTTTCTCGTACAATAAAGTGTTTACTTACTTATTTACTGATTTATTTACGGGCAAAGTTACGCTCCAAGGCAAAGTTGCATGCTTTCAACATGAACTTAGCATAGTAATAATTAAAATCCTGCTAAGTAAAACCTCGTTATACTCAACTGCGCTCGATACTAAACATCAACAAGTAGGTAAGTAACTAAGTACTTGTAACTTGCTTTAAAATTCAAAGGAGAGTGGCTGTGCCGTGCTTTTGAGCGAAATTAGCAAAATGGAGTACAGTCGACGAGAAAAGACTTTTAGGAACAAAAGACTTTTAATGTAAGGCTATTCATTAAATAAGCTTCATACGTAGAGCTACGTATTAGCCTATAACATGGGTTTTCTGATGCGTAGCGATAATGTTTTGCAGGGGCCAACCGATAATGAGCGATATTATTTGGATAACTTATACTAGACCTACAACTTGCATTTTGGTTTCAAAATGACATCTAATTGTTTTCATTTTGTTATCGTTCATCATGCGTCTCGCTCGCGCGAATATATATAGGCAAAGAGAATTTCAAATAGAGGATGATTGTCAAAGAAAATTTTGGTAGCAACAGTAAATTTACTGCGTTGCACATTGTTAAAACTTTTAGAACGCCATTTGACTTTGATCCTTATTTTTTTAACTGATATTGCAGTCAATGCAGTCTGGAGCAATGTCGCGCTGCAATACTTACTGCAGTGCGTCAACTATGTTTGCCGAGGCGCACACTGATAGTTTCGACGCAGGAGTTAGAAAGCGGTGTGCGACAATACTAAACCATCTTCGCCATAGCCCAAACAGTACCCCAAAATGTAAATGTATTCAATAGCGTGACGTGGCGTTACGCTTTGCGTTAAGACTCATTTTGTATGGGACTTAGAAACAGCGCGCAAAGCGGGACGTTTTGGAAACTCAAAATCCCATACAAAATGACACTTAACGCAAACGCGTATCTCAGATCATGACATCGAATAAATTTATACTAGGGATACAGTATTCTAAACGTGCTGGCGCGCCAGGCGCCATGGCGCAGCGCTGGGTCTCGCCTTTGTTCGCGCGCTGGGTACGGCTGCATGCGCCGCCGCTCGTCGCAACACGCCACTTTTAATTAATTTTTATTTTTGCTTGTTGTTATACCTATCACTTACATCGATTTATAAGTTTTGCTGTGCTATGTACTAACACTAATATGGATATTCGAAATAAAAATATTGAATTGAATTAGCGATGATTGGGCGGCTGGGCGCAGACGCCAAAACGAAAAACCTACTGTTTTCACGCTTCAATCGTAAGAATTGCTGACACAATTTGGCAAAACTCCATAAAGTCGAGATATGGCGATTTTTGGAAGAGATCATAAAATAAGAAATGCTCTGAAATATCTCAAGCAATTTAAAACTTAGTACGTAAAATGTTGACATTAAGCAAAAACATATAACATATAACTTTTCGAATGCTTGTTATTAAATTCGGTCATTTTGACCTATTATACTTTATTTTGACCTCCCTATACAATTTTTTTCTGTTTGTTTACAGGTATGGAGCCGAATATTTCTGCCAAATTGAAGTAGTTCTGAACTATGGATAAAGAGGTACCTAAAAGTGTCTTCCACCAAACTTCTGGTCCTGGGTTCGAATCCCGGTAAGAATAGTTTTTGTGTAATTATTTTTCTCAGTAGAGATATTTCTTGTGTTTTTTTTATGCTACGTCGGTGGCAAACAAGCATACCACCCGCCTGGTGGTAAGTAGTCTCCGTAGCCTATGTACGCCAGAAACTCCAGAGGAGTTACATGCGCATTGCCAACTAACCCTCCGCACCCTCGTTGAGCTCTGGCAACCTTACTCAGCGGCAGGAACACATTACTTTTAAGTAGGGTCTAGTGTTATTTGGCTGCCATTTTCTGTAAGGTTGAGGTACTTCCCCAGATGGACTCTGCTCTAGATCTGGAATGACATCCGCTGTGCTGTGCCTTACCACACAAAGCGGGATGAGATTCACAGTACCCATACCTCTCTTAAGGCTGTACCCGACGCCAACAACCTCGCGCACTGTTTTGTAGCTTATACCTCTCACCGCACCACCCGCTGCAAAAGATCGAGCGCGCAGAACTATGCGTTCGAAATAGAAATTCACTTGCACGCGCGCGCAACACAGCACAGGTCCGTCTAGCAACACGGCTATACGGACAAGAGCGGGATAATGGTAGGAACCTAGGCGGGATTTAGGCTTACTTTTTTAAAGAATTGAGGTACAGTTTTATGAATTTGCAAAAAGAAAGAAAACCAACTCATTCTATAATGTATTTTGAGAAAGATTGTAAAGCTTCATATATTTTCGATAAAAGTTGCAGAAGTAATAAGGATACAACTAAATGAAATAGGGTTAACTTCAAGATTTTTTTTCATCGTTTATTTAAATTAAAATCGTTTTTCAGAAAAACGGTATTGTAGCCGCCGTGCAGGTCAGGATCTCGACGACTTAAATAAAACTTCGATTTATAATGAAGTGAAGTATAATCTTCCCAAAGGTACTGGTTTACAAGGGTTCTTGCCGCAACGGTTCAATGTAGAAAGTAGGTGTTTATAGTATGGAGGATGATGAAAGTGAAGTATAAGCATCCTCCATACTATCAACACCTACTTTCTACATTGAACCGTTTTGGCAAGAACCCTTGTAAACCAGTACCTTTGGGATGATTATACTTCACTTCATTATAAATCGAAGTTTTATTTAAGTCGTCGAGATCCTGACCTGCACGGCGGCTACAGTATCATTTATCATATCTTGTAGATTGTTATTTATTTTTTCTGCTTAGAAAGTGTCATATTCAATATAAAAAATGGTTAAGAGTAACTCAGTTTTTCGTTATTTTACGGGAGGAGGAGCCTTAAAATATTTTAGTATTTATCTATCTTTTATAAGTTTTGTAATGGAATAACAACGTAAATATTATTTAAGCGACATTATTCTCAAGAAAATAATTCAACGTTTTCACGCCTTGTTTAGTGTCTGACTGTACCTATTCTCCTGCCAACAGTACAGGCGCCAAAGCACTCGTAATTGTAGATGTTTAAGTGAACTAACTTTTTGTTTAGATGCTTCCATTGAGTCACGCTTTCTATTCCGGCAAGGTAATTGGTGTTTAAATGTTTTGTAAATTAGTGATTCTTCCCCAAATATATTTAAAAAAACTGTTATACAAAATATATTGCCTTGGCGGGCTCATCACAAGCTTTAATTTTTTAAATTGCCCTGTTAAGGGACCCACTGCTTACCAGTTCGCCGGACGATATCGGTCGTACAGTTATTCGGAATTGTCGGCTTTTGCGATTAACTGACAAGCTGATATCGTCCGGCGAACTGGTAATCAGTGGGCTCCTTTAGTATGTATGTTACTAAGATTGGGTCAAATTTTGGAAGCAAAATTTGACCCACTGCATGATTTCCGATTGAGCTGAAATTTTGAAAACATATGTAAATCGGATAACAATGCAATACTATGATAACATAGAGTTGACCTGATGATGGAGACAGGAGGTGGTCATAGGAACTCTGTGATAAAACAACGCAAACTAATTGTGCTTTGGGTTGTTAGAATTGTCTCGATGAGTTTTAGTTGCCTGTGGAAAGAAATGTGCAGTAAGCGACAAACGCTTTTGCCTAAAATTATTTTTTTGCCACAAACTTCTTCTTCCTCGCGTTGTCCCGGCATTTTGCCACGGCTCATGGGAGCCTGGGGTCCGCTTGATAACTAATCCCAAGATTTGGCGTGGACACTAGTTTTTACGAATGGGACTGCCATCTGACCTTCCAACCTAGAGGGTAAAGTAGGCCTGGTTGGGATTAATCCGGTTTCCACACGATGCTCGGTTTTTTGCCACAAACTTATTTTAATAATATGGGTATTATGGGTATATATTACCCTTGACATGCAAATACCACTTTTAAATTTGTTTCACAAATAATTTACTTCAAACTTCAAATCAATAATGTAGGTATCTAATTGACGACTATTATTAATGAATGTCTTTACTTCAGTGAATGATAAATACACTTTAAAGTACCCAAGCAAAACAAGACCTTATAGATACTAGATCATTAGGTACACTATCCAGTAACAGACAGAAGATATTAATGTCTCCGGTGTAACATCTGGGACTAATAGTTAATATACGGTAATGGTATACAGACTATTACAAATAATGTATGAGAAGTTACAGGGCCCTTATTCGACATGCTAAAAGTGACGTTTCGTGTTGATTTCCATTTGATGTGAGAAATATTGTGACTTGTCGAATTGCTATTATCACCACCTGTCAGTGAACAATATCCACACTAGAGGCGGGGCGTTGTACCGGAATAGTTTTTGGAACAGGTTATTTGTAATAGACTACTTTTAGCTTGTCGAGTATTTAAAAGTACGGACTTTGATTTCTGAAATAAAACAAATATGAAACTTTTATCACCTCGCACCTCCATTCTTACCGTTACTTTAGGTAAAATAAAATTTTGTTAACAGATGGTCGTCTGGGTGTCTGTTGTATCTAAAAATAATGTAATAATATATAACAAAAATATGACAATAGATTCATAGCCTTCACTCAAAACGTCACCATATTTCCGACCCTTACCGAAATAATAAGTCGATATTTGTATAAATAATCCTTATTTGTAAGACGCCTAAGCACGGCAAATACGTAAACTGCCTATTGGGGGTCATACTCGTAAAACTGGTATTTTAGACGTACTTTTGGTACGAGTAACAGAAACGTACTTTTGGTACGCAGTCCCAGCTCTAGTCAGGATTCTAGTTGTCAAATATAAGCGTGTCGAATACGTATTAGTTAACTGTCAAATGAAATTAGATCAACGGTAGACTTTTTTGTCGATGGGTATGGCTGCCATGTTTGGATTTATGACATTTAAAAGGGGATCCTAAGGCAGAGAGTAGTTTTACCTGTACGATTTTGATTCTTCTACTGGACGCAAGATGGAGTTAGCTGCCAAATTCCGATCAGGCTGACGCAACTAGGAAGAAAAAAGTTTTGTATGGAATTTGTTTCGCAAATCATTGCCAACGAAGAAAAAGAAAACGTCAGTGCTATTTATTCTGTCAAGTTTACATCAAGTCTACTGTCAGCCTAATTGCTTTGTTTGTTTTGAAGGCTTCAATGTTTTGTTCGGGTATTTCGTGTAATTTCTTTATTGTTTAGTGCAAAAATCGAAAATAGTCGACCGTGATCAGAGTAAAGAGCGAGTTTGTTACAATGCCAGCGAGAAAACGGTTTACTAAGTGTGAAATATGTGGCAAGCGAGCCACTCGAGAAAATCACGAAAAAAGGGATTTTATGGCGAAATTTCCCTTGGATGAAGACTGGTAAGTATTGCTTTAGATACTTTTGACCTTATTTTGGGTCAGCAGGCTATAAACACATCGAAAATTAGATATTTTACATTATTTTTCGTTGTGAACTAGGGATGTACTATAACTATCGATAACTTTACGTTTTATTTGTATATCAGTGTAAATAATTAAATTAAATATGTGAAATTTCCTTAGAACTAGCATGCAATATGACCATAATTAATTCGTCGAAGCTTAATAATGCATAAATTATCTATCACTTATGCATTAATGGTCATTAGTTAACATATTTTTTTTATTTAGTGATTATTAATCACATTTAATTTTTTTTTATGGTCTAATTTAAGTCCTGTCTTTGTTTGTAATATGAGTTTTTCTTTAGTAGTGCACAATAAAGAATTTTATTATTATTATTATTTAATATATTAACCTAAAATGTAAGAAAATTAATCTCTGTTTTTATGATAAATAAATAAATATTATAGGACATTATTACACAAACTGACTTAGTACTAAAGTTTGAATGGCATGTGTTGTGGGTACTTAGACAACGATATATATATATATATATATATATATATATATATATATATATATATATACCCACAACACATGCCATTCATACTTTAGTACTAAGTCAGTTTGTGCAATAATGTATATATGTATGTACATAGACCTAATTTATAAGTATTTATAAATACATAGAAAATACCCATGTCTCAGGAACAAATATTCATGCTCATCACACTAATAAATGCCCGTTCCAGGATTTGAACCTGGGACCATCGGCTTCATAGGCAGGGTCGCTGCCAACAAGACCAGACCCGTTCTCATGATTAACAGACATATAAATACATAAAAAGTTAAAGCATTGATAAAGGGTTGTTGATAACTGGATGCCGAAAAACATGATTTATAGATGCATATTAGCGCGAAATAATCAGTTGATCATCTCATTAGCAAACACATGGAATATAAACTGTAGATAAAGTCATGTTTTTCCAAGGCTGTATGTTTTCAGATGCAGGCAGTGGGCCAAATTTGTTGGAAACGAAGACCTGATACATCTTCCCATAGAAAAGTTACATTTATTCAAACATGTATGTGCACATCATTATGAAAATCAAGCATTTAATGAAATAAAAAAACACGACTTAAAAACTGAATTTAAATAATTCGGGTCCACATTAAGCCCGACCAGATAGTAGTCCAATTAAGAACTATCCACTTTATAACATGCAACTTAAATGTGGACTCGATGCTAACCTGATTTCGAGTACAAAATTTGTAGACAGGAGCCTATGTTGTTGTTATGTTAGGAGCTTATGTTGTTTATTTTATCGATATCGATAAGAATCGTAAGCGTGTAGCGTACTACACTATTTAAATCGCTTATGTTGCTACTATGGTTCTTTGACAGTTCTTTGTCGTACATTTTGGTAATGATTTGCGAAACAAACTGATTCCACTCGCTAGTATGGAAGTCCCGTCTCTTAAAACGTAGTGATTATATGCTCTTTGACAATGACATGCAGTTGCGTCGATGTAGATCTATCATAAAAACGTACATGTGACGCATGTGACAATTGTCCAGGATGAAAGAAATATCTTGACAATTAACATAAAGCAATACAATACCACAAGAAAACAGATTTATTATAAAAATACAAATTATATACAAAGCTTCATTTTAAAACCAATGGTCGTGGGTTCTAACCCCGGCTCTTAACAATGTGCATCTTGTATCATGTACCGATTGCTTTTCAGTAAAGTAAAATATATTATCATGAGGAAGATGGAGTAGCCCCAGTAAGGTATATTTTCCCCTCTGGGTTAGAAGGTCAGATAGTAGTGAGACAGGGAGATATAGTGAAGAATGCGGATAAACAAGCATTTATTGTGTTGTTAGGCTAGTTCTTTTTTTCAAAATTTGAAAACGAACGCAACAGCATGCTCAAAACCCCCTGTGAGTCAGAATCTGTTAAATTCAGGCTTAAGACGAAACAGGAGCTGAGCCCGTACACAAATTTGAGATTTTTAGGTAAAAGGTAAAAAATATCGCCGTCGCGCTGACGAGTGTGGCCCCCGTACCTAGCTAGAGACTATCCCTTGTGTGTGTACCAACAAACCAAATTTTAGACAAATATGATACGTCTTCTTCTTCTTTGTCGTTGTACTCTTTGCAGAGCGTCGTGGTCAACTGCTGATATCAGGCGCAGATGTTGCTTGCCGTACGATTTCTCGCCATTTTTCGCGGTTGGGGGCCATTCTGGCAAATGCGTTCAGGGGACCCTTCATGGCAGATTTGATTTGGTCAGTCCATCGCATAGGTGGCCTTTTGCGCGGTCTTTTTCCGTTTGCTCTACCCTGCACCACTAGACGCTCTATGGAGTCGTTGTTCCTCCCCGAGACGTGACCGAAAAAACTGAGTATGCGGGTCTTTACGAGAGTCGAAAGGCGCTACTTGATACGGAGTTCTTTGAGGATGGAGACATTAGTCCGAAACTCGGTCCAGGATATCCCCAGCATTTTCCTCCAGCACCATATTTCTATGGCGTCTATCGTCTTCTCCTCTGTCTTTCGGATAGTCCAGGTCTCCGCAGCGTATAAGAATATAGGAAAAACGAGGGCCCGTACAAGCCGAACCTTCGTGGTGTTTGTGACGTTTCGGTGATACGTAGCCTATACGTAAAAACTAGCCAAGACTAATCCTTTATAATTTCAGGATTTTCTACACAGCACAGAAAATGGCACCCATATAGATCTCAATTCCGTTGTCGGCGAGTCAACAACGACACGTATTCTTAATATTGAACTTAATTGGCTCTCATTTCACATTTATGTTTTAAATTAATTATAGGCATAGACATACCATATCCTATTGTAAGTACAAAGTTTTAGAGCAATCTAGCAAGTCATTTTAAGATGAGAGCGTAACTACATTTGTATGGAGAACCGAATTTGCTGCGGACGCACAATGTAGCATAATCGGATTAGGACCAACCTCGAAATCTCTGTAACAGTCATGAAATTTATTATGTATATAAATTAAAGGCCCCGTTTTCATGCCCAAACCATTTAACATTTGGGGACCTCGAGGAATCCGAACCATCTTGGAAAATGTGTACCATCAACACAACAGTCAACATTAAAACTTATTAAATTCTACACAAAAAAGTCCTCGATATCTTTGCAGAACAATACATCTTGTTATAGAGAATACTTGCTGAATCTAAGTTTAACGCTTATACACTTCCAGGGGACATTCTCTTAAAAGGAAACTCGGAGGAATATGAATTCTATTTTTAACTATACATTTGTACGTGGTCTACCCCAATATTAACATTTTACTCTACTGTGACTAAACCAGAAAGAAGGGTGGTAAGGGTTATGATGATTCAGTACACCCAGTAGCTAGGTATTAGGATACTGGACGGATTTTTTTAAATGACGTATCGTTAGATTCCTCTTGCCATTCACAACCTACTTTTACTTGTTCTATTAAAGAAAAATCAATACAGCCGCCTTGAGAGGACTCCGAATATTAAATCATATTTTTTCTTCTAGCGCCTAAACTATTGAGCGGAGTACAGTAAAACAGACATCAGTAGATCCACAGTTAGTATACAAGTGCTATGCAATACAAAGTTACTAAAATTAACGGAAGAAAAAGGTTTAGGGCTAAATAATACGTCATTTAAAAAATCCGTCCAGTATCCTAAGCTACAGGGTGTCCTGAATCCTCAGTACTTATACCCATAACCCTACTTTCTGGTTAAGTTGCAGTCAAGTAAAATATTGATATTGGGGTAGATTATGTACAAATGTATAGTTAAAAGTGGATTTTTTATTCTTCCAAGTTTCCTATTAAGAGAATATCCCATGAAAGGGTATAAGGGCTAAATCTGGGTTTAGCAAGTATTTTTAAAGCAAGATCATTTTTTTTCGCAAAGATGTCTAAAGCTATTTTATGTAGAATTTTATAAGCTTGAATGTTGCCTTACACGATTATTGAATAAAGAACGTAGATTTAGAGTAAAACGCGAATTTCTCCTGGATGGTCCACATTTTCCAAGATGGCTGCGGTTCCTCGAGGTCCCCAAATGTCAAATGGTGTGGGCATGAAAAAGGGGCCTTTAAGGGGCGTATATACATACCAAATTTCATGACTGTTCAGACATTTCGAGTTTGGTCCTAATCCGACTGTGCTAATGCCACTATGTACGTAAACTGTAACTGTACTGCGGACTCAACCTCACGTTATAATTTTTTAAGTATTAACGTTGACATAGTAACGAAAATAATAAACACGTCAATTGAAGTAAACAATATTATTATATGCAAGAAAATTTTGCAAAATAGGTACATTAATGATTAATATGTAAAACACCATTAATTATTGAATTATAATTATGATTTTGTGTTAAAAAATATGAGACCAATTATACAGCCCGATTACACGGGCTACATATTAAAAATGATTATCATGGAAACAGTAAATATACACAGGTGAACAAAGTTATAGTAAAATAGGTGCATAATTTCAGAGCTTGCCTGGCCCACCTGTACCACCTACCATGACCACGGCCGTCTCCTACTATTATTATTTTCTAATACCTATGGCCTTACTAGCGAATAGTATTCCATGTTCTTGATCCAGAATTTAAACCCTTAACTACATATTTGTGGCACTTGGGGTTGAATTTGAAACTCTAGGGCAGTAGCGTGGCTCTATGAGAGCGCCTTATATAGGCTTCTGGTGACCAGAGGATCAGCATTGTTAACCAGCGCGGAAATGCACCCAGCCTTCTGGGCACCCTACCGAGCGACCAGAATATAGGGCAAATATTTTATGTATACGTTTTTGACTTAAGTGTTTTTATCATGTTTTATATTTAAACTTACAGATGTCGAACTACCAGCAAAGTTTTTGAAGAGGTGTAGTTTTTATATTTCCTGGTACCAAACTGATACAGGAAATTGGAACATCAGTAAATAATCTACACCGAAGACAATGAAATATAGTCACATAATACTTTAATGTTTTATTTTATTAAAGAAATCGGTAAAAAAATGTGTTTACTGAAAAAGATAAATTTTATTTTATTTGTAGTTGAATAACAAAATATGTATTTAATCTCCTTTTAACATAGGAATTCTCTTTGTGTAGGTACATATAAATAATAGGTACTTAGGTCTTGGTAAGTAATATAGACAGTACAGTAGGTCTTATCTTAATAATTTGAGATCTCATACATGCGTTCCGATATATCTGATGGCGACTGTACATACAATGGGGTCGCGTATACGAGTACAAAGTGCTTTAAAATAGTTGTTGATAGACCAAGTGAGCGAGCTACTATGGTACCTATCTTTATATCAATTTTATGCATTATGTAATAGCGCAATACAGAAATGTTTTTGGACAAATGTAGTATTATTTTTATAGTAATAAAGGTTATTCATGAACCATCTCGTAATTTAAAAAAACGGACTTTATCTCTAAATCATATGCCTTATATTTACAGATGTGTTAGGTTACAACTTGGTTCGTGAATGTGGTTTAGATTTAGAAGCAACTTGAGACTGGGTGCGGAGTAAATTGCATCAATTTTTTTTACAATTTTGAGCGTTTATAGGAGAATATGTGGAGCGAGCATTATTCGACGTGTAGGTGTGGGTTCAACAAAAAGATCGCATGTCAATAGTTCTTTATTGTCGTTAAAATTCAATTAATAATCGCCTTTATCGACCATCAACTGTGTGGTCACTTTTTAATTGATTGACGTTGTCAGGTACAGTTTCACTACTCGCCGCCGCATTGTTCATAGCGCATTACTTATCCTATCGAATACAAGATGTCGCTGATTCCTGTAAACTTATGTTTAAAAAAAAAGACGCTTTACTCTATGCCATATATTGTAGGAAAGGAAGGGTATTCCCTGTCGTACGTCAAAAAATCCAAGATGGTGCCCAAGCCCATGGACAATAAAGTCTAGCAATAAAATCAACACTTGTCAAAATTTGACATTAGCAATCCACAGTCAGGTGACAATCAAATCAAACCGAACCACTTCGAGTTCAGAGCCATTTCAAACTATATAGTAGTAATAAACAAAGTTGATTTTTGTTTGATTATTTTTTCTATGAATGAGTTTTGATTGTTCCAAATGATAATATCCACAGTTGATAGAATCAACACTTGATACAATCAACATGCGATAGAATCAAGTGTTGATTTGATGTGGACGTGAAATTTGACAGTTGTGCATCTCGAATAAGGCCCCAGTAACAAATTGTGGTTACTATAGGTTAGGTATAATAAGAAGCCTATATACGTCCCACTGCTGGGCACAGGCCTCCTCTCATGCGCAAGAGGGCTTGAGCTATAGTCCCTACGCTAGCCCAATGCGGATTGGGGACTTCACATACATACATATACATACACCTGTGGATGGATATATATACACCTTTCAATTTCTCCGCAGACGTATGCAGGTTTCCTCACGATGTCTTCCTGCACCGAATCAAATGATATTTCGTACACAAGTTCCAAAAAACTCACACGACGACAGCCACGATTTACGAGCCAGATTTGAACCTGCGACCTCCGCATTGAAAGTCGGTCTGTTTATGGGTTGGCTTAGCATATTTTCAAGATGTTTTTTGCATTAAAGTATTTCACCACACCAACTGCTGCCCGTAAAGACTCTATTTATACTTTAGAAACTCATGAGAAAGTTGCATTTTATCCACAAGTGTGGAAAAGTAATGTAATGTAAATTTTGAGTTGTTTCCTCATGTTAGCTAATAGATTTGACTTTTAAGTGATAATTTCCAAAGAAAAATATTTAATAAAGTTCATTAGAATTAGATTTTTATGGTGAAACATTAAATTTTTCGCTCGGAAGCAAGGTTTAATACTCGTGAGATTTTGGAACCTTTCGCTTGCTCGGGTATCAATATTAGCACGAGGGTTTAAATATAACTTTACGTACTTGTAAACAAAAATAACTATTTACTACTACTTCTACAATAAGTATTTACAGAAAAAAATAATTAGGTAATGAGTGCAAAGCCGAACTAATTCCTTTAAGGTATTTCTTCTAACTAACGAAGAGGTTACTGTGAAAAATCGGTAAGTATTATGCGTCGATTAATAGTTTATTTTGATGATTAATATGTATGTTTAATAACAGGGATTTGTTGAGAAAATGAAGAGTCATTAAATTTTCACGAAATAATCAAGTTAAATGAGAAAGTACAAAGTGAAAGTAAATAAATAAATAATAAATAAATATTATAGGACTTTATTACACAAATTGACTAAGTCCCACAGTAAGCTCAATAAGGCTTGTGTTGAGGGTACTTAAACAACGATATATATAATATATAAATATTTATAAATACTTAAATACATAGAAAACACCCATGACTCAGGAACAAATATCCATGCTCATCACACGAATACATGCTCTTACCAGGATTTGAACCCGGGACCATCAGCTTCGTAGGCAGGGTCACTACCCACTAGGCCAGACCGGTCGTCAAAGTGAAAACCATTTTAATGAAAATGAACGTTTAAAGTATCCATCGATACAAAGAAATGTGGCAATTACCTCGCCCATTGCAATTGAATCCGTACGTTTTAATTAAACTAAAGTACGTCTTTTCTTGCTGCTTTACTTTTTTAAGAGGAAAGGAGACGGCTGTTTTTCCATATAAACGTAGTTCCAATTTTCCTTGTGGATATGACATTATGGAAAATATTTGCACGTAATTTGATGTATTTGATGTTTAACTTTTGACATTATTCGAATTTTTGATCATTGTAAAAAGCAGGTGCGAAATACAGATTTCATATAAATTTTTAAATGCTTCTAACTCTTTAAATAATTAAACATTCGAAAAAAACTAAAACAGAGGGGCTATGCCTGTGGTTGATGTAAAACATTTTGTGTCAAAATATTTGCTGTTTTCATACCTATTTTGTATCGTACTGGAAAACGTAACTTACCTGAACATTGGGGAGTGGGGACTCAGTTAAGAAAATATGTTATACCTATGATTATTTCAATTTGATTCCTATAAAAATGTTTAAGGCTGTTTTGAAAAAAAAGGTCAAATTGCTACCTACTGCCGTTACAAAAATACCACCTACCTAACATTGATCAAATAATGAATAATGTAAATTGTGCCACCTCATCATAATGTTTAACTGTGTTTATTTGACAACGAATGTTAATGCAACCAAACATTCATTAATTTTCCATTTTACCGTTCGAAAACGTTACCACAATGTTCCATTTGTCAAATTTGTCACCATTAATACCTGAAAACGACATTTTGACTTACTATATCTATATCATTATTCACGTAACTTGAATGCTTGCCAATGCTGATTTCTAAAATCGATATGGTTTAAATGCTGAAACGAGACTGGGTCATGTCTACCGGATACAGGCAGGTGGGCTAGTGTAGCTACCAAGTGGATGCCAGAAGATGGGCGCGGACGCGGTAGGCCCAGACGGAGATGGCGGGACAACCTAGACACCTTCCTCAACAACTGACCGGAAGAGGCGCTAGATCGGGAGCAGTGTTGGGTAAAAATCAATTCGAATAAGAATAAGAATAAAAACAGAAATTTTATTCTTATTCCAACACAATGGAATAAGAATCCATCGCTTTTTATTTTAAAATAACATGAAATGGAATAAATTATGCAATTTTTATTTTAAATGAAGAATAAAAGACGGAATAATTATTCCAGAGATCGAGTTATTCTAAATAAGGTTTTAGTGGAATAACATGTTATTTAGAATTAGAATGAAGTTTGAAGTTGTCGTTAGGTCACTCTTGCGAGTCGATTTACTACCACTTCCTGATGTTCGATTTGGCTTAAATTTCGTACACTTGAGTAACTGGTGGACTTGGTGAATGTGCAATATTATGGTGCAATGAAGCTGGTCTGATGATGGAGCCAGAAGGTGGCCAAAGGAACTCTTAGGAAGGAATTATGGAAGTTGTCTTGCGTAAGCCCTGGCTTGTCTCCATAATATTTATTTAAGGTCGCCGTGGGATGATGAGGAGGATTATATATAAATCGTATCAAATTGTGAAATCAAAATCGGCCTCGATATCTATATATCATTAGTCACGTAACTTATGGGTTCCATTTATCAAGTAACCAATGGCAGCACGACAAAAGGGATCCAAGATGGCGGATTACACTTTTTATGTTCGGGTAAATTGGTGTTTGATCCTAGAAGGGAGTGTGAATGGGTCTTGGTCTTGTAATTAATCGACTTGTCTAACCTTTTCTATGAAAAATTCTTTGCTCATTTATTTTGTTTCATTTAAATGATAATCGCGGTTGTTTATGAGTTAGCCTGACAGTGTCAGTGTTTGAATCACACCAGAATGATATCTGAATCATATGTCACTTATATTCGCATTCGTACATACGAATATTCGCAGCATTTTAAACATTCGGATCGACATTCGCATTTGCATCAAGTTAAGCGGATGTTTTGCGAATGCGAATGTACGCAGGTCATGTCCTGTCTCGCCAACTCGCGTATGGGGAGTGCGCGCAAACTGTTTTCAAGAAATGCACTTTGACCAGTAGACAGCATTTCTCAACACTTTATAACATCCCGTTCTAAGGTAACTATGTTTTACATATGTACTAACAGTTTTTTTTAATTAGGAATCATAATAACAACTACATATCCCGTAACATTCGTATTCGCCTTCGCATCCTGGACATACGGATTCGTATTCGCATTCGCGAATGTGAAAAATGCAACATTCTTGACATCCTTCATTTGAATGATGTCATTTACTTATTGCACGTCTTGCTTGCACCATCAGATATTTATACGGGTATCTGAATGACATAATTTAGTTGTCATGTCTATGTAAGTTCGAATTGGCCGTATCGTGTGTATCTCTAAATAGTGTGGTCTTAAAATGATTTGTAGCTTTCCATCAGGTCCTTATGTTGTCCTCATGAAGATGTGAAATGAGGACTTGTTATCAGAATTTCTGTTGGAATTTCAGATGGAACGGAGCTTATTGCACTTGAAGTATGAGGACCCTTTTGTGGAAAGCCACATTTGTTTATCACGTTAATAACTCTGTTCGTCGTACGCCGATGAAAAGAGTAGCTCCAGAAAAGATTTTGTAGTTTTAAGATAATAATAGTGTTTGTATATATGAGTCTGTACGGTCCTTAGTTACCTGATAATAAACGATATCCAATTTGATTTGTAACTGTTGTAAACAAAACATTAAATAAGATATCCCTCGGCCTCAAAACAGCCTCCTTTTCATGAAACCCTGTAGGTTAATAAAAAGGAGCATAAAAAAGAACGCAATCCGCAAATTGTCACAAACTTGAACAACGCAGGCAAAGTTGCGCAAATGATTCGAATGTAATTGAAAAAGTTGTGGAATGGAGCGTTTTCAGACTAGCTCGGTATTTGAGAGCTAAGTTGCAATATTAAAATTGTATGGCTGACTTGGTTGGAAATATATTTAACTTTAGAAATAAATTTTCAGGGACAACGGCTATCATGAGATGCCATTTGAAGTTTACGCTAGCGACTGCGTGGGCTCGATCACATGCCATCTCGCTAGCACTGATGTTATTCGTGTAAAGGAGGTCGATTCTAATTAGAAAACTAAATTTAACCATTTATTGATCAGCGTGAGCTATCTTCAAGGTCATATCAAAACCATTTCTAAAGCGCAAACAATCGTCAAATCCGAATCAGGCTCAATGTACCTATCTTGCCAATGTCGACAAGTCTCTTGACAAATGTGGCTTTGCTGCACATGGCTTTGCAGTAAAGTACAGTAATGCATCAGGATACATGGTGTTAAATATAATTTCTTAAGAATAGTACATGCTACCCTGTGAGGGCGTTACAATGTCTTACTTCTATACTTATACCTATGCATAACTGTAACTATTTATTTTCTACCTTAAGGTGGTTCGATTTTCATACAAAAAACAATCGCTATTTATTAATTAATTACAAAATATTATTACATAAATAGTTGCGCATCTATCTACTTTCGAATATTCATTTGCGCTAAATTAATAGAAAAACTTTGTTTCATACAGAAATCATGTGCTGCTCCATGTGCATTCTTTGATGGAAAGCTACATATTTTCTGACGATACGATATCACATCATGCGCTTAATAATTGGCTTTTATTTCCCGTATTTGTCACTTTTTTACAAACTTTTGGATTTTTAAGTACCTCGTACAGAATTTAGTATTTTTTACATGTAACTGTGCTTTAGAGGCATTGCAACGTCAGTGCGACACTCCTCCTTTCGGGAATTTTCGGCTTCGTTCCACTCAGCATTGCTCCGAGCAAAATGACTTGAATTTTGACAACCCTAAATAGCCGGAAGGGATAGTGCCATACATTAGAAAGAGACAGCATGATTCGTCTCTGAATAAACTTCGGTTTGGTGGGTGTCATTTCTGTTCGGTACTACTATTATTTATTCTGTGGCAGCGTACAGCCAATTTATTTTCGATATTTCTAATATTATGTTCTAAAAAAGAGCTATAATTAACGTGACAAGACTTTCTACTTAAGATAAGTATGCTCCATTTCTCGTCCTAAATTAGATTTATAATAAAACTTATCTGAACAATTCAATTTCAAAAGTTTTTAGTTAGAAAGCTTTAACAAACTTAAGATGAACTTTTCAATTAACGAATAATCGAAATTAACAGGCTTCGTCATAGTTGCTACACACACACAAAAATAGTATCCAGAACTGCAATGTATTAAATAAGGATAGATTAAGATTACGCGCCTACCTACGGTAGAACAATAAATCAGTCTTGAATATATTCGCGTGCTGTGTTATTTGGCTCCCTTATATTAATTTCCAGTACATAATATTGGCGACGAGGATGGGATGCGAATCCACGCGGGCATAGCACATTGGATACACATAATCATACCTAATCAAAACATTACTTCGTCAAAATAAAAATAATACATGTCAGTTTGCAACACCGTTTACAAGACCAACTTACATGTAAATAATGCTATATTTAACAGACTTCAAAAAGGGAGGAGGTTCTCGATTCGACTGTTTTTTTGTATGTATGTTACTCGATATCTCCGAGAATCGTGAACCGATTTTCAATTTTTTTTTTAATCGAACGAGTATAACCCTGAGATGGTCCCGTTGGCACCAAGTCGGGGTCTGATGATGGGATCTTGGAGAAATCGAGAGAATTCTTCAAATGTTATCGGTACATGTGTGGCGCTTTTGGTAATATTTGTAGTCGGTTTTATTTTTTGTTAAATAGTTTTTATTTAAACATTATTTTATAATAAATGATAGGTGTCATATTTCTTGTAAAAATAACCCGTAAAAATAAACCCGTTAATGTTCAGGCCATACTGAGCAACTTTTACTATGGGACCAATACTGAAAATTTGAAAAAAATTTGGCTGTAGTATAAATTTAGCTGGTCTGATGTTGAAATTTCCTATGGAAGAGTAAATTTTTTTTTCACGATTTCGGGGTTGGTCCCATAGTGAAAGTTACTTAGTATAACCTGAATGTCAACGGATTTGAGTAATTGCTTTACGTTCTAATACATATTCTATAATTTTTTATATCTTGTAGAAAGTGACTTAAAATATGAAATAGAAAATGCATATACATCAGAATCAGAATCTGAATTGTTTATTGCACTTATACATAAATATCGTGATCGCTTAAAAGTATAACATTAATAATACAGAGAAATCGAAAAATGTTAAAGAAAACAGTACTTACAATAAAATTATATGTTTAAAAGAAGTAGTAGAATCATAAGTGCTTAGAATCAAAAACACCTAACTTTAAAACGATACCAACACTCCCACAGAATCGAGCTGAAATACTTTATTTGACATTTTGGGCGCATTCATGATCCCGGACGGCATTCTATCGAATTCATAGCGACCCCGATTTGCAATGAAATACCACTAAAACAAAATGGCCGCCCTATATAGGACGAACATAAAAATACCCATCGATTGAATAAAATCAGTTACCTTTCATGGGTTCGGAATCAGTTGAGATAATAAAACTTACTGTTCAGAAGGTTTATTATTTATGTACGGTATTTAAAAGAAGCTTTACTTCCTTGAACCATATAATGTATTATTGTTTTTTTTATCGTAATTATAACTATTATAATAAATTATCTTTGCATACAAAATTTTATTGATAGACAAACACTTCACTGTTAATTATGTGAATCATAATTTATTCATGATTTTAAGCATGGTAATTTCACTAAAAATACTTTATTATTACACTGGCATAAGTTTGCTAAACATTTTTTTTATTGTTATTCTAACCAGTATTTCGATTCCATAATATATAAAAGATTTAATCATCGCAGATCATCATCATCTCACGCACACCAATAAATGCAAGCGAGATGACTAATGCAATTAATTTCAAGCGAAATCGTATCATATCAATATTTTATTTTATTGATTCAAAAAAATTACACAGCATTACAGTGAACTAATATACTGTGAGATTTATAATAGACAGTATTTATACAAACTAGGTACATGATACAGTCTAGAAAGCAAAAACAGAACAAATTTAAGAAAGAACACTTATACAAGACAGAAGATTCTCGCTTATCCATCGTCTCACAGAACTTCATACATTCTTTACACAGATCTATCCAACTACTTGCAAATACATCACATTCCGATGCTGATGCGAGGAGCGCGTTAATATATATATTGTAGAGCGCGGACAAGTGGTGATTTGCCATGGGACATAGTGCGTGTTTTAGGCACTTGCTAATAGGCGACGAATTCGTGGTCGGAAATTAAAGGAAAAGGGCCTTACAAGGAAAGGTACCCAACTGTCCGGTTCCGATTTGATTGATAATATATGTATATATGATATAGAGTAGCCTAAAATAACAGACACGTATTTTTTTTAGCTGCCCAAACTCAACCTATTGGGAGAAATCGTCCTCCAAAGTACTAAAAAAATACTAAACCTTCTAACCCCTATAGAAAGTGATGCTCGAGCAACTTGCTAGTTAATGGCTGGTTTGAGAGCAGAAAAAAAAATTAGCACGTGTTTTGTTGTATCTGCTTAAACTCAAGTTTTCCTAAAAAGACACCCGTTTTTTTGTGTATCTTTAGCGATAAACTTCGAATGTTTTTTTTTTTATTTAAGTTATTTTGCATGACTTTTTTTAAGCACATTTTCTTTATTTATATATTAGATATATAAAGAGGTTAGGGTGTCCCTTATTGAAGGATTTTCAGAAATTAATAATGCATACCCAATAAATCGGTTTATTTTATCCAAAAACGCTCTGAAAATAAATTTCAGGTCATTCCTGTAACTGCAACCCGTGCCGACTTTCATGCGATTTTCCCATACAATGTATGAAAATAACCAATTTTTTTCTTTTTCATAACTTTTTTCGTATCAATCGCGTATGTATACTACTGCCGTATAATCATTATTTCACAAAAAATCTCGATGCGTACAGAAAACCAATAAAAAAAAAATCAAATTACTGTCTGACCAAATTTCGCCATAGTAATTTGTATGGGAATTTTAGTTGCAAGTCGGCACAGGTTCCTGTTACAGGAATGACCTGAAATTTATTTTCAGAGTGTTTTGGGATAAAATAAACTGAATTAGGGGGTATGCGTTATTAATTTCTGAAAATCGTTAAATAAGGGACGCCCTAAAAGAGGTATTACTATAATAGCTAGTTTATATCTAAAATAGGCCCTTGAGACACACCCGTCCCGAGCTTCAAGGAAAGGACATCCCATCAGGCTTCTAGCCATCATTCCTAATAATGCCAGTCGGCTCAAGAAGAGCAGGAACATTGATGGTGGCAAGAACTGACGAATTATGTCATGTCATGCTTGCATGACTTAATTTATAACAAACTATAATCATAACTACGTTTTACAAACCACTCTTCCTAACTAGATAAGGAAGAATACATTACAGTTTATATCTCTTTATAATTTAATTAAGCAGACACCATGAACTACCTCGCTCCTCAAAGCTAACACACAGAGCCATGCAGCTTTACTCTATAATTAGTGGCTGCAAGTTCTCGAGTGCATGAGCTTTATCCGCGAACTTGGCTTGGCTTGGCTAATTTCATATATTTTACGGCCATGTTTTTGAACTAGTTTTGTTTGCGGTTGTGTTCACGCAAAATACGGTAATAAATGTTCTAGTCTGAGCTCTGATTCTCTAGGACGCAATATATATTTATGTCAAATTGTGCCTATATAACTAAATAACAATTGAAAACAGTTGGCTAGTAGTTTTATTTTACAAATTATTACTCTGTAAATGGTAATCTTCCGATGTCACTCAAACGGAAGCTCATGGACATGTGTATACTCCCAGTTCTCACCTACGGTTCACAGATTTTCTCTTTGCCTAAAGCTCAGAAGTCCCATTCATAAATACAGATTTAAAGGGGTTCATTGATTACCAGTTCGCCTGACGACATCGGCCTGTCAGTTCGCGATTTTTTTTTCCCTCTGGCTTTTACTCCCTGCCAATTTGCACAGGGTGAATTCGCCAATGTCGGTGTTGACTTTCACACGAGAGGAGAATGTTCGGTAATATTTTGAGCTTGTGAAAGGATGTGGTAGGGAAAACCTAAAAAACAAATCGCGATTGTCAGTGACATGGAACGCATCCTTAACGAACGCGGTTCGAGCTCTTCCGCGGTTTCCATCTGTCATCTGTCATCAACTGTGTGCCCAATGATTAATGTTTTACGTTACTATCGCTATTAAAATATTATCAAACCAGTTCTAAGTATCATTTAACATTACATGGTGCCGAAACCAGGGATAGCCATCAAAAAATGGCAGAAAACAACATAAAGCCGCCCAAACAGTTCATCATAAACTCTAATGAAGATGTGGCGAAAGCGTGGAGGCTGTGGCTCCAACAATTCGAGTGGTATGCCATCGCTACAAATCTGGAAGAGAAAAAACCAGCGGTGCAAGTGGCGGTCTTCATGGCATGTATCGGACCTGACGCGGTGGTTATATACAATACGTTCAATCTTTCAAGTGATGAGAAGTTACAATTACAAACCATTAAAGACAAATTCACAAATCACTTCACTCCAAAGATCAACGAATCATATGAAAGATATATATTTAATACCATAATACAAAAAGAGGGCCAACCATTTGATGAATTTCTCACAGAACTTAAAAGTAAAGTGAAAAACTGTGAATATGGTACCTTAGAGGACAGCCTCATTCGTGACAGAATTGTAATAGGAGTAAGGAGCGACTCCCTTAGAGAGAAGTTGCTAGCTGAACATGACCTTACACTGCAAAAAACTATTGACCTCAGCCGCTCAGCGGAGCAAGTTAAAATGCAAGTAAAAACAATGAAGCAGGCTCCTGCTGTAGATGCAGTTACCTGGAACAGCCAAAACACCAACATTAAAAAAAAAGAAGATAACATCAAGATGAATAATAAAAAAAGAGAAGATAAAAGTGAAGAGACATTTCATTGTGGTAGATGTGACACTATACATGGCCGGAGAAATTGTCCTGCTTTTAAGAAAATATGCTTGAGATGTAACCGGAGAAACCATCTCACCAAATGCTGTAAAATAAAAACTGTGGATTCACTTCTCCAGAATGATGAATATGATAGTGAAGACGGATTCATGGTGTCATCAATAGATACTGATGATGACGTGGGTACAGAAGACTGGTATGAGCCATTAACCTTACCTAATGGAGTCACAGTGATGTTCAAACTTGATTCAGGCAGTCGGTGCAATGTTATTAATCGAGAAATAATGGATAGAACAAAATCACATCTCAGTCCGTCAACAACCAGATATCTGACATCCTATTCAAAGCATAAGATGCAAGTATTAGGCGAAGCTAAACTGGTGACTATAATTAAAGGACGGCAAAACCTTATTAAATACTATGTTGTTGATGAAAAAGTGTCACCAATTCTTGGCAGGAAAACATGTGAAAAATTAAATTTAGTGAAGAGAATTGATGCTATTACAATAAACGATGACTTGTTTGAAGGAATTGGTTGCTTGAAACAGTACAAATATGATATTGATTTAGTAGACAATCCCAAGTTACCAATATGCCCGGCACGTAAAATTCCCCACACAATAAGACAAAAAGTCAAAGATGAGTTGGATAGCATGGTAGAACAGAAAATAATTAAACCAGTGACAAAGCCTACACCAGCTGTTTCACCTATGGTTGTGGTAAAGAAAAATGACAAATTAAGACTTTGCTTAGATCCCTCAGAAATAAACAAAAATTTAAAAAGGAGACATTACCCACTTAATACACTTGAGGAAATTGCTGCCAGAATTCATGGCTCTAAATGGTTCACACTGCTAGACTGTAGAAAAGGCTTTTGGCAACTACAAGTGACACCCCGCACATCAGATTACCTCACATTTAGTACACCCTTTGGAAGATATTCTTGCTTAAGAATGCCCTTCGGCTTAGCATCAGCTCCAGAAGTCTTCCAGCAAGTTATGAGCTCACTCTTAGCGGACTTGGAAAATACAGAGGTATCAATGGATGATGTACTTCTACATGCTTCCAGTAAAGATGAATTAGAGAAGACTACACAGAAAGTACTGGAAAAGCTTAGGAATGCAGGTCTCAAACTCAATAAAGAAAAGTGTGTATTTAGTACACAAGAGGTCAAATTTCTGGGCCACATAGTAACTAGCAAAGGTTTAAAGCCTGACCCAGAAAAAATAGAAACCATCACAAAAATTAAGAGACCAGAAAATATAAAAGAACTGCAACGGTTTCTAGGTTTAATCACCTACTTATCAAAATTCATAAAAAATATGGCAGATATTACCAGCCCCCTAAGACAATTATTACACAAAGATGTAGAATGGGTTTGGGATCAACCACAAGAAGAAGCGTTCCTCAAATTAAAAGAGCTGTTAAAAAACCCACCTGTTCTGGGATTTTATGATCCTCAAGCACCTATTTTACTCTCTGTTGACGCTAGTAGTTATGCCTGTGGTGGTGTAATGATTCAAAAAGAAAAACCTATTGCTTACTGTGCTAAATCTTTCACTAAAACTGAGCAAGGCTACAGTCAATTGGAAAAAGAAGCCAATGCAATCTTAGTGGCTTGTAAAAAATTCCATAACTATATCTGGGGTTGCAAGGACTTAACAATAGAATCTGATCATAAACCTTTAGAAACAATTTTCAGAAAACCACTTACCAGTGCACCACCAAGACTGCAAAGAATGTTATACCAGATTTTGCCATATAACCCCAAAGTGACATATAAAAAGGGTTCGGAGATGTATGTAGCTGACACTTTGAGTCGAGATTGTGAGAAGCTAAACTGTGAAGATGTTAACTCAGAAAACTTGCAAGTATGTGCTATCGTGCCATTTTCAAAAAATCGAAGACAAGAAATCAAACAAGAAATTGAGAATAGCAGTGAGTTGAAGACCTTAAAACAAATTATACAAGATGGGTGGCCTGAAAAAATGGAGCAATTACCAGATAACTTAAAAAAATACTGGCACTATAGAGAAACGCTCAGTGTATATAACAACCTCATTTTCAAAAACGACAGGGTACTAGTACCCATATCAATGGTACCACTAGTGATGAAACAATGCCACCTGGGTCACAAAGGTATTCAAGGCACTATAAGGCTCGCCCGAGACAACGTATTTTGGCCAGGTATGACTACAGATTTAGTAAATTACACTAAATCTTGTACAGCATGTGCAAAAGTACAAAAAGATAATCCAATGGAGCCTATTGTTGTACAAACAGCACCAGAACGCCCCTGGAGTTTTGTGGCAACGGATTTATTTCATTTGAAAGGCAAAGACTATATATTGATAGCAGATGGCTACTCAGGATTTTTTGACCTTAAAGAACTGAAAGGAGTTACCAGCTTTGACATAATTGATAATCTGAAATCTTGGTTTGCAACATTTGGAATTCCAGACATACTATTGACTGATGGTGGTAAACAATATGACTGCCAAGAGTTTAGACAATTCAGAAAGGAATGGAACTTCGAACACAGAATATCAAGTCCACATTTTCCACGGTCCAATGGATTAGCAGAACGCTATGTTCAAGAAGCTAAAAACTTGATGAAAAAATGTATGGAAGACAACACAGACATACAATTAGCGTTACTGCATCACAGGAACACACCCCGACTGGACCTCGGGTCACCAGCACAAAGGATGTTTAATAGAAGGACTAAAACCTTACTCCCTACAAACATTAAACTCTTTACACCAAAAATAATAAGAAATGTTACTAAACAATTACAAAAAATTAAAGAAGACGAAAAGAAATATGCAGACAGAGGAAAAAAGGAAAATAAAGAGTTTGTTACTAATGAAAACGTGATGCTACGAAAAGGTCATCGAAACTGGGTCCCAGCAAAAGTAGTGACAGAAGAAGGTCACCGAGCCTACAAAGTAGAGAGTGATGATGGTGCAATTTATAAAAGGAACTCCTGGCACTTAAAACCGACAGAAAATTCTACAGAGCTGGCCACAAAAGATCCAGTGCCAGGAACAGAAGATCCAGACCCTGTCGGACAACCGTCACCTATAGACCAGTCACCAGTCTCTGTAGGACAGCCGTCACCTATATCACCAGCAAAACCCACACTTCCCGTGGCGGGTCCAGAACCACAGCCGCTACTGACAGCTCCTCAACCTCGAAGTACTCGCATTGGGCGGTTAGTGGTCACGCCTGCTAGATATCGCTGAAAAGGAAGGATGACATGGAACGCATCCTTAACGAACGCGGTTCGAGCTCTTCCGCGGTTTCCATCTGTCATCTGTCATCAACTGTGTGCCCAATGATTAATGTTTTACGTTACTATCGCTATTAAAATATTATCAAACCAGTTCTAAGTATCATTTAACATTACAGTCAGCTTTTGCGAATAACTGACAGGCCGATATCGTCCGGCGAACTGGTACTCAGTGGGCCCCTTTAAGCCCTATGGTGGGACACATACTGTATAGGTAATGTAAAACCAAGGCAGTGGTATTGTTTAGTAGGTAAAGAAGGAAGGAAAGAAGGAGTACCTTTACCTTACAGAAAACCGCAGCCAAATTACACTAGACCCTACTCATAGTGTTGTGTTCCTGCCGGTGAGTAAGGTTGCCAGAGCTCAACGAGGGTGCGGAGGGTTAGAGTCGGCAACGCGCATGTAACTCTTGGAGTTGCAGGCGTACATAGGCTTCGGAGACCGCTTACCATCAGGCGGGCCGTGTGCTTGTTTGCCACCGACGTAATATAAAAAAAAAAGATCGTGTAAATTTAGTTTTCGCTGCTAGTAGGTCAAGTTGCGAACTGCATTCTAGCAGAGGTACTTGGAAATTCTGCCGCCATTTTCATTTCATTAATCTGCAAGTTGGCAGTTTCATTAAAGCCTTAGCAGGCTTTTCAAAATGGCAGCATTGTTGCGGGATGTTAATTATGATAGTTTTAGAATAGAAGAAATGTAGACTAAAGTTTATTCATCTCCTTCTACTATATTTCATTAAGTATGAAATCAAGTTTTGTAAATATAAAATGTTGTTATTTGTAGCCGCCGTGCAGGTCAGGATCTCAACGACTCAAATTAAACTTCGATTTATAATGAAGTGAAGTATAATCTTCCAAAAACAACAAGGGTTCTTGCCAAAACGGTTAAATGTAGAAAGTGAGTGTTGATAATATGGAGGATGGACTCATGAACCTTCTATGAATGATGTCTATGTTTTATGAATTTAATTATTAATGAACTTCAATTTAATGTATGTATTATGGTTATTTCTCATTATTACTTGAATCTGGATTTGTGACTAGAACTAATATTTTAATAATTATAGTATTATTGCTTTATTTTAATTGTAAGAATTTCCTAGTATTACGTAAATGCTATTTTTTGTTTGAATATGTACTTATTTTAGTAATTAAGTAGTTTTAGAATATCAATAATGTTGCTATGCCCTGACAGGGTAACCATGCATGCACTCAATACATGTTAACACCTTAATGTCCTTAATGTAACCATGGTTCTGCAATAAACGAAATAAGAAATAAGAAATAAGGATGATGAAAGAGTGAATTTGCATTATTTGATCAGTACAAAAAATGGCTTAAATGTAGATATTTTTATATAATAATAAGTTGCATTCGCAACATTATTCTTGTTTAATTATTACGAATTGTTTTTTTTACTTGTCTTGTGTATTTATAAAATATGATTTTGTATATATTTATTGACATGTTTTTTCTTTGTCCTGGCGTTTAGCCTCGACTGTGAGCCTGACATGTGTTTGAAAATAAAATAAATAAATAAATAGGAGATTATATCGCGTATAAATAATAAGCTGTACTATGGGGAAGTTTTACACATTTAATATTTTGACAGAGGTGAATATTTATATTTTCTACTAATCTACTGTCATCTGTAATTAATACATTCATGAACAGTAATATAAGAACATACCTAATTACCTACATAATAGGTTTGAAGCAAAGTCTATATTGTCTATTCCTCATAAAAACTTGTGCCTTAAAATCGCTAAAGTTATACTGTGATTAATGGCTACCAACCTAACAATATCAAAATTAATACAGTCTCAAACTAAGTGCATTGCTGCCAACTTACAAAATAGTAATTAGGTTGTATAGTAGAAACAAATACTTCATAAGTCAGAAACGCGCATAGCCACCCTTAATATAGCAACATAGACTACGAAGACCGCTTAGCGTTGTTTGTTAGTCTCCATGGGCTACTGTTGCCAAAATCGAGAAAAAAAACTGTCCAAAAATTTGATTTATCAAGGAGCAAGTACGAGGACCTCATGACTTAAGAGATAGTGTTGCTGACCAGCCAGCCAGGAGCCTAAGAAGATACGCTCGCGTATCTTAGCTGTATATTTGGTTTGTTTACCTATATGATTCTACTAGTTTAATAGTTATTTGTTCTACAAGGGGGCAAAGTTGTTAACTGCTCGTGCTAATATTGATACCTGAGCAAGCGAGAGACCAAACTTGAACCACGAGCGTATCGAGTGGTTCGAAAAGTAGTATCTTGAGCGTTGCGAGGGTTTCAAAGCACGAGGGTTAAATTTTTTTGCCCTGAGTAAAACAAAAATTTTCACCACACTACCTCGAAGAAAATTAACTGTAAGATATCAAACAAAATCAGACCAAATCAAATCCAAATGAACGTCATTAAATATTTATCATTCAAAATCATAATTGTAAAGTAAATTCTACAAGCAATAATAAGAAAACAACTCAAAATTTGTGGATTACTTTGCTTCACACGTGGATAAAATGCAACTTTCTCATCAGTTTCTGAACAATCAAGAGAGCCTTTACCAGCTGGTGTGTTAAAAAGTTTTTTTTTGACACGTAGAAAAAGTATTGTATGCAACGTTGTATAAGTAGGTCAAAAAATGCTCATAGCGAATGTTACCGACAGGATTTTAGAAGCAAACTCCCACAATTCCGCATCATGGTCCATTGTGCGGTATTTTGTAGTCGATCGGCGAAACGCCGCCATTTGCGGGAAAGTTTAGTGATTGATTGATCTCTATACCGTTCCCCCAATGTTTATCGTGCTCCCGAGGAAAACCAGTTAAGTATGAGCTTCGGTTGCAGTACTCCATTTTATAAATGTTCATCTTTATATCTTTATCTCTATATCTATCTATCTATATTTATCTTTATATCTTTTATTTTTGTTTAGGACTTTTCCTAAACAGAAGAGATCTCGGGATGACACATAGAGTGCCCAGAGCCAGATTAGTTTCAAATTCTAATCATTTTCCACCAACAAGTGCGAGAAAGATGCAGGGGAAGAAAATTCGACCGATGCCTCCGTATCTGACTTGACCCTCGTTCGATCACAGCTCTGGAGGCCTTGATCACTTTCTTTTCATATATAAGCATGACATCTATTTCAGTTTATAACTTCCACTTTCCGTGCTTGAGGCACACCCGGAGTGTTACTTGTTTGTGAGTGCAATCGGACGACTGATGACTGAGTGTAAGAGAGTGATAGAGCGAGAGATGCCTGTAAGTAGTATTATTATATAATAAATGAGAGTCAGACATGGATCTCGTGGTCTCAGTTAAAATTCGAATGTTCACTCGTTAGGCGCTAGGAACAACTGTGTTGGTGTTTAAAGTTTAAATTCATTTACGGTTTTTGTTGCGCGAAGATAAACGATAAATGGATTTTACTTGTAAATAATTTATAATTCTATTTTTATAGAGTATTATTTTGATTTGAAAGTACTACCGTACAGAAAGGAAGCTTCCTTCAAAACCGAAGTTTGACTGCGATTCAGGGCTGAATGATGTTGTCCCTTTCTAATGTATGGAACTATCCGTTTCGACTATTTAGGGTTGTCAAAATTCATGTAATTATCATATCCGGGGTTGTGTGTAAACGTCAAGTTACCAAGTTTACTCCTTGGCGTAAAATAGTACAAAGTTGAAGACTGATTTGTCAGTACTTTTTAAGTTACTAATTTTATTTTTAAATGCAAATAAATACATATACGCTACAGATGTGATTTATTCATTTAACAATATCATAAACTTAGTAGTATAATGCTGGTTAACGTGATTTTAGTGAGCATTAGTGGTTCGTCATTTAACGGGGTTTTAGAATAGGAATGCATACAAATTACTTCAATATGTATGGTCATTACATATAGCTAAAAAACGAAAATTGTGTCAGTCTCAAATATTTGTCAGGTGTAGGCGTAGATTACTAACCATTGTACAATTTATAGATTGTAATATGGTACGTTCCAGAAAAAAAAAGGAAGAAATATATACCTACATTTAAGCTGGTAACAATGTTTACTTTTTGAGGTTTGCTAGAAGAGATCCCTCATAGGGATCTTTCCTGCACTTTTATAGCTTCTATTACATACTCTTGATTCGTTTCATAAAGTGTTCATTACGTACTGATAAATTCAGTACCGTGAGCATTCCCTTTTTACCAGCCATCATAATCAACATTACTATTCTCGTAATAAAGTTTTTAATAAATAATAAAGTCTGTTTCGTCGCCTAATCTCTTTCAAAGCCACAATGACAGCACTTCCCCGTTTTTATGAGGCATTAAACTAACAACACAATTATCTTCAAGCATTATTGTTTAATGATTATTTAACGCACCAAAATTACATTGAAAATGTATTGGTTGCGTGTATACGCTCGTATTACAATCAATCACGTATAGTAATGAATGTATGGTCGAGTATACAATAGTATTTTATACAATCGTGATAAAATAGAGAGCTTTTCAGTCGAGTACCGTGTTTCGTACTCAGCAAGCTTCGTTGCCTAAGTAAGGTACGATTGAAAATTTGATTGAAAAGCTTGATTATATCACTATTGTATACAATACTTTTTCTACGAGTCATCTAAAATAATATTTTTTTACTATAAAACCTAAATAATTAATGAAAATTGGTAAGTATCTCATTAGACAAAAATATTGTCATAAACGCGCGACTCCCGCCCCGCACCCGTTTAGTCTTTTCTATGGGAGCGCGGCGGCACGTGATTGGTATTTTTTTACAGTTGACTGCAGCGTATCGAAATGATATCTTATAGTTGAGTGGAAGCCCATACATGAAAAGTACGCAATTATAGTTTGGTACCTATACGAAATCTTAAATCAACCATTACATTCGACGAGTAGAAAAAATATCTTTACAAGTCAACGTTGTTCAGTAACAAGAAAAACAATATTTACTTGTTCTTTTGAAACTTGTGCATTCTTATTCAACTTCTAATGACTGAAATTCCAATGCATTTTTTCCTACTAAGTCAACATAAGACCAAAAGTAGGGCAAAAGCGAACTTCGCCTGAATTGAGTTTGCCGTATCAGACAACGGAGAAGACTTTGCATTTCAATGTTGTTAGGGAAATTCAATTATTTTCTGTATTGTTACACCCATTCACGTAGCATCTTATGTATGATATTTTTATAATATAAGGAGATTTAGGAGGCAAACGAGCAGACAAATCGCTTGGTGATAAGCAATTACCGTGGCCCATGGACAACTGCAACCCCAGGGGTTGCAAGACACCGGCAACTGCAGGAGTTACAACTGGCGTCTTTTCTTGAAGGTTTGAAGGTCGTATTGATCCGGAAATACGGTGGGCGACAGTTCATTCCACAGTTTAGCTAATGATTAATGGTGTTAATGATATATACTAGTTTGCTACCTATGTAGTTGTTCTGACAAAGTTAACATAAGAAGTAGGGCACAAAGCAAACATCGCCTGAATTGAGTTTGCCGTATCAGATAACAATGATTTAAAAAAAGCCGTAGAACCCACTTCTTGGGAGTTTAATCTTTGACTTAGATCTCCTTGAGACTTTATCAGTTGACCACTGTAATTAACTTTCGATGCGTTAACATATAACTAAGCCTAACTTAAGTATTTATCTACAACCGGTAGCTTTGACAAATTAAGTTCCTTTGGTAAGGAAGAATGATAAGGTAAGGATGAATATATAATTAATAATTAATTAAACAATAAAGTATTAGTTATTAATAATCACGGAAGAGCGGTGCCTCCCAACACAGGCAATATTGCTTACCGGGAGACATCATCCCTTAAATATATTAAAACCGGTTACTTGCGTTTTTATACTGGACTGTTTTTTTAGAAATATTTTGTTCCATAAAGAGGAGCTTCAAATGAATCCTGGTTTGAGAAGTGGAATCTTGAGCGTGGCGAGGGTTTCGAGGCGCGAGAGCTAAACAAACTTTGCCTCCAAGTGAAACATTAAATATTTCACCACACCAACGCGAGGAAAATACTAACTATGAAATACCAAAAAAATCAAACCAAATAAAATCCAAATGAACGTAAAATATATATATATCTTTCAAAATCATAATTTAAAAGTCAATTGTACCGGCTAACATAACATTTGCATCTGATTACTTTGCCCCACATGTGCATAAAAAGAAACTACTTATCTCATTAGTCCTTTATCAGTTGGTGTGGTGAAAATGTTATTTTAATCTGCGAGCGATATGCTCAATTATATTATTAAATAGATTTTAAAAATTCGTATAGGCCTAAATGATTTATCGTATTCATATTATTTTGCACGTCTTTATGCAAACATGTAAAATATAATACCAATGACAGTTTGCCGTTTTCACACAGCTTCATTTCTCTGCCAGGCTCGTCTGTCAACGTAATATATTCAGCTTCGATAATCAACAGTAATAATACTAATAATTAACTACACGAAATTGATTGGGACTTATTTATCACAGCACCCACGTCTCCGATATCGCCGCAAATATATTATCGGCTCATTATTGGGTATGTGTGGAAAATGTCAATGTTGGCTTCAAAGGGTTGTCGAAAATTATTTCGGCGAAGAAGGTTTTCAGATAAATTGATTACTAATTATTGTAAATTTAGCACAGGTTTTATAAATAGAAATACATTCTTTTGTACTAGTCGTATTTTGTAAATCGCTGTTTAAAATATATAAATAAATAAATAAATAAATAAATAAATAAATAAAAAGCATTTATTTCGGACAATATCCATAGGTAATACACAAAACAACAAACAATCAAAATATTTACATATAAATTACAAAAAATAAAATAATAATATGAATTAAATTAAATTAAAAATACGGATAAATTAAATTAACAAAAAAAATGAATGAAAATGAATGATGATGAATTTGCATTAGTATAGTTCGTGTCATCCACGATGACGCGCAGATTTGGCAAATCTGACCTCTAATAACATGACAATACGAGTTAAGGCACGCGTCTTCGTGAATGACACGATCTATAATGTTTAAAGGTTATAGATTAGGTAAGAGAAATATCGGGACACGAGAAACATTTGTAGATAATTCTCATACTGTCTCTTGCTCTAAGCAAAATAAACTATAAACACAAAAAAAAAAAAAAAACACAAACTGGTACCCTACAACCCCAATTATAAAAACAAAAGAAACCATATTTCTTTTGTTTTTATAATTGGGGTTAAATATGGTTAATGTAGCTAAATCTGTACGCACGAGAACTAAATTTGCTAGATCGCAGTTTAACTCAAAGTCGTCCTACCTTTATAATAAAATCAACAAAGAATTAGACATTCACTCAAAAACATACCATGAATGTAAATTACATCTCACTAAATGGCTTAAAACTAAAACCTACGACGAAACGGAGAAACTGCTAAGATCGGAGTACTAGATACATACACATACACACACACGCACACACGCGCACACAAACACACACACACAAACACACACACACACACACACACACACACACACACACACACACACACACACACACACACACACACACACACACACATAAACATCCGTCTCAGTCGACATTCACACCTTAAATTTAATGAAACAAATTTAATAAGAATTAACAGGAACAGTGTATCTGATTCTTATTGCATGTCTAAGCAATAGGTTAAAAACTGTGTAACTAGTAAATCTGTATAATTACCCATACTTGTAGTTATAATGTAATATATATAAATATGTACTAGTTGTAAATCTAGGGAAGAGCGGTGCCTCCCAACACAATCATTGTTTTGCTTACCGGGCGGCTTCATCCCCTGCATCACAAAAATGTATATTATTAAGAAATAAAGAATTTTGTATTGTATTTGTATTTGTAACTATGTGTGTTCCTTTTACTTAACATGCCTTTAATATGAATCGTAGCTAGGTACGAGATGCAAGAAAAGAAAAACAGTCAAGTGAAATAGCAAAATTAAGAAAAACATTGGGTTGGCTCGCTTTCAAAGCAATAAAAGGAGACAACAGAAAATAAAATAAAATCATCCGTTGCCTAATGAGACGCCGAGATTGAAATGGGTGAATCAACTTGTTTTGTTTTGTTATCCTGACCCGTTGTCCAAGGGAAAACAGTGGCACAGTTTGTTTGAAGAGACGGTGTATGCCGTTCTATTAACAAGCTTAGTAGGGGGCCCAATATGGACATTGGTTATAACGACCACAAAAACGCAAGTTTGATACATTTAAGTACCATAAAAACAGTATTTCAATGAACTTTTGTCCCCTGGACAACTAATCGTAACCATGGCAACGAGTGACGCTAAAAAGTTGATTTTCCATAAAAACTTCTGTAGCTTTGCCATTTTAAAACGGAAAATGCTAACAAGTTTAAACAAACGGGCACTAGCTACTAAAAATGTGGCTTGCCGCAATTTTTATATTGTTTTATTAGCCTGTAAGAACAAAGAGCATTAATAAGACCAAGAGTGCTCACTCCATACAACGGTTTTGTTACCAAAAATACTATTATTTTCGTAGTCTACATCTAGCGTCATATAGCGGAACTCTCAGTACTGCTACTCGACAATAGATGTCGCGGCCAACAAAATTGCATGATGAGAAAGAGAATATCTACATATCCACGGGTCATTTGCCTGTTAAAAAAGGTATTTAATTTCTATTCACTTCATTATAAAATTTACTAAAAAGGGTATTTTACGAAAAACACATAAAGTAATCTTTATTTTCAAAAGTACCTATTTAACTTCCATGCGGAGGCAAAGAAGTTACCTGCTATCGATAACATAATATCTACAAATTCACAACACACTGACATGACATCCGACATTCCTAACATTCCTCATCCTTGCACGGAATTTGTGCGGTGACTATATATATATATATATATATATATATATATATATATATATATATATATATATATATATATATATAGATGCATAATGCAGCTTGGCAGCAAAACCCTAGCCAAAAAGCGCCCAAGTGCGAGTCGGACTAGCCCATGAAGGGTTCCGTACCATTTATGACGTATTAAAAAAAACTACTTATTAGATCTCGTTTAAATCAATTTTCGGTGGAAAGGACAATGGGCACTTTTGTATGGGGAGTGTCCCATGGATGTATACTGTTGAGACATATGTCGTTTTAAAGCTCTTAATCGTAGTATTATTTTATTGTATGGCACCAACCTTGGACCACTTGCAGGGACCGAGCTATATAAAAAAAGAAGTTGCGCATATAAGCAGTTATATTTCCTTATACGTGGGATATAAAAAGTTTTAGCGTATTTTATTCGAAAGAATATAAAAAATGCTTTATGTTTTTTGTATCAACACCAATGATAAAGTATTTAAAGGGACACAATGAACAGTTTTAAAAAATCGTCATTCTAAAAATTACTTGATACACAGCGAAATAAGAGTGTATACAAATGCCATGTATATCATGTGAAAAGTATTTTTATAAGCTATTTTTCGTATAATATAACTGGGGTCAAATCGTTGCAGGGACCAAAATAAAACCATTTAATGAGTTAATTAATTGTAGTTAATTACGCCTTAACTTTTCTACTCAACGCCAGATGTCGCTCTAAAGCAAAATTCTACTTGACGTAAAACATTTATACATCGCGGTAATCTCGTCAGTCTTACTCCATCATTTTAAAAAGTATAGACTAGTTTATGGATTTCTAAAGTAATGTCAAGATGACTCTGAATGTAATATTGTCAACAATAATTGTCAAAACACGCAATTTAAAATATTCAACATTGTAATTACAAAATAGTATATTTCTAATACGCTATAATTTTCTCCAATCGAAAGGCACTCCATTCCATTGATCTCAGAGAGTATGCTCCTTGATGATCTTCACTATTCATGGGGTAGGTAAGATCAAAGTATTATTTTTTCTCGTATAGCTGCTATATAGCGTTCGACTCCATGGAAAATAAAGGCTCCAAATTATATAAAAAATGTAGCATATATACAAAGTGCAATTTAGATAGTATTCCAGAAAAAAATGCGCCTATGTAAATGCTGAAAAGTTTCCTATCGTATTGTCGAACAAATTCATATCTACTTCTGATCTACGCGACCTTAGAAGTTTGGATTGTCCTACCTAATCATTTTACATTTTATTGTTTTCAGAACAAGAATTATTTTACTTCCCACTGTCTATGTAAGGGGACTTAGAGCGGATTCATACTTTACTATACGTGTCGTGTCGAATGATAGTCCCTATGTCAGTTTCTCCAATTCTATTTTGCGTAGGATAAGTTAAAAAAATAATTAAAAATATGTGTTACCGTATTTTTATTCGTGAAATGTTACCTATATTTCTAAGTTAATGATTGTACTATACTTCCAAAAATATGTCTGACAAACATTTTATATGAAAGCCATTTTTCCATGTAAAAATGAACTGTTATAGGGACCATCTTTTGAATTTATGATAATTTATTCATATTTTAATGTACTCGGGTAGTTAATATTGCAGGCATTATATCAGCACCAAATAAATGCTGTGAATCAGATATATATTAAGTGGCGAATAACGTTTCCAAATCGCATTTTCTTTTGACATATTTTTCTTTTTTTTTGCTCTTTTTTTCACGACCGTTTTGGCCTAGTAAGTCGATGATCCTGGGTTTGAATCCCGGTAAGGGCATTTATTTGTGTGATGAGCACAGATATTTGTTCCTGAGTCATGGATGTTTTCTATGTGTTTAAGTATTTGTATATTATATATTATTATGTCGTTGTATGAGTACCCACAAAACAAGCCTTCTCGGCTTGCCGTGGGACTCAGTTAATTTGTGTAAGAATGTCCCTATAATATTTATTATTGTATGTCCGGTAACAGAACTCCCCAGGAGCACTCGGGTGTGTAAGGTCGCTACTCCCCAACTTATTATAATTGTTATTACTTTCAGCATTTTTAAGTTGTTCATCGGACACTGAGGCCATTGAAGTTTCAAGTTGGCGGCATCAAAATGGAGTACCTAGGTACTGTTTCAAATAAATGGGTGGTAAGTAAGTACATTTGGTGAAGTGGAACTGCTGATGTTGATCAGAAACGGAACTCTTCCACGCGCGTGATTTGTCTTCTTTGTTAAGTTTGTAGCGAGTAAGTTTCAAGTACCAAGGTTTTTAGGAACCTTTGTGTCAAGGTAAAGGTCTGACGATGGGTTCCATGAGGAAGCGAGGGAACACCTCAAATCTTATAGGCATATAGTCATTTTGGATTTTCATCAATACCTTAAGCTTTTTCATTCCCACTAGTGGCATTTAATGAAGTGGAACTACTGATGTTGACCAAAACGGAACTCTTGAACGCGCGAGATTTTTCTTCTTTGTTTTTTTTTTATGATATAAGAGGCAAACGAGCAGACGTCACACCTGATGGTAAGCGATTACCGCCGCCCATGGACACCTGCTAAACCATAGGCGTTGTAAGTTCGGTGCTGGCCTTTAAGATTGGAATACGCTGTTTTCTTAAAGTTTTAAATGTCGTATTGGTCCGGAAATACCGCAGGCAACAGATCATTTCATAGTTTAGCTGTATGAGGCAGGAAGTTTCTAGAGAAATGCACAGTTGAGGACTGCCAACCATCTAAGTGGTGAAAATAAAAATGTTGTAGCGTAGAGCGATGACGAAAAGAGGCGGCAAGGATTAATCCGAGCAATTCGATGGAACACTCGCCGTAATAGATTTGTCCTGATAAGTTTGTAGAAAGTTAGGTTGTTAAAAAACATCTGTGTCTAGATCCAGGTCTGATAGAAAACCTCAAACCTTATAGAAATACATATAGTTTTTTTTGGATTTACATCAATATCTTTGGGCGTTTTACTAAAAAAAAAAGCTACATTTAATCAAGTGGAACTGCTGATATGTTCCAGAACGGAACTTTTCAACGCACACGTTTTGTATTCTTTATTAAGTTTGTAGTGAGTAAGGTTCTTAAGGTGTACTTAATACATCAATGTCCAGTTCTGATGATGGGTTTCATGAAGAATCGAGGGAATTCCTAAAATCTTTTAGGCATACATGTAATAATTTCTGGGATTTTATTTACATATCAAGCATTATTATTAAAAAAGTGTCATTTGACTAAGTGTAACAGCTGATGTTGACCAGAATGGAACTCACCAACTCGCGCGCGATTTGTTTTATTAGTTAAGTTTGTAGCAAGTAAGTTTTAAGTATTAAGGTTTCTAGGAACATTTGTGTCAAGGTAAAGGTCTGATGATGGGTCCCATGAAGAATCGAGGGAATTTCTTAAATGCTATAGGCATATATGTAGTACTTATTGGATTTTCATCAACATATTATCAACTTTTATTCACAAAAGTGACATATGATGATGTGGAACTACTGATGTTGACCAGAACGGAACTCCAACGCGTGCAATTTGTCTTCGTTAAGTTTGTAGCAAGTAAGGTTCTTAAGAAACATTTTTATCAAAGTACAGTTCTGATGATGGGTTTCATGAAGAATCGAGGGAATTCCTAAAATCTTATAGGCATACATGTAATAATTTCTGGGATTTTATTTACATATCAAGCATTTTTATTAAAAAATTGTCATTTGACTAAGTGTAACAGCTGATGTTGACCAGAATGGAACTCGCCAAATCGCGCGCGATTTGTTTTATTAGTTAAGTTTGTAGCAAGTAAGTTTTAAGTACTAAGGTTTTTAGGAACATTCGTGTCAAGGTAAAGGTCTGATGATGGGTCCCATGAAGAATCGAGGGAATTTCTTAAATGTTATAGGTATATATATAGTACTTATTGGATTTTCATCAACATATTATCAAGTCTTATTCACAAAAGTGACATTTGATGATGTGGAACTACTGATGTTGACCAAAACGGAACTCCAACGCGCGCAATTTTTCTTCGTTAAGTTTGTAGCAAGTAAGGTTCTTAAGAAACATTTTTGTCAAAGTACAGTTCTGATGATGGGTTTCATGAAGAATCGAGGGAATTCCTAAAATCTTATAGGCATACATGTAATAATTTCTGGGATTTTATTTACATATCAAGCATTTTTATTAAAAAATTGTCATTTGACTAAGTGTAACAGCTGATGTTGACCAGAATGGAACTCGCCAACTCGCGCGCGATTTGTTTTATTAGTTAAGTTTGTAGCAAGTAAGTTTTAAGTATTAAGGTTTTTAGGAACATTCGTGTCAAGGTAAAGGTCTGATGATGGGTCCCATGAAGAATCGAGGGAATTTCTTAAATGTTATAGGTATATATATAGTACTTATTGGATTTTCATCAACATATTATCAAGTCTTATTCACAAAAGTGACATTTGATGATGTGGAACTACTGATGTTGACCAAAACGGAACTCCAACGCGCGCAATTTTTCTTCGTTGTTAAGTTTGTAGCGAGTAAGGTTCTCAAGAAACATTTTTGTCGAAGTACAGTTCTGATGATGTGTTTCATGAGAAAGCGAGGGAACTCCTCATTCTCCTCAATTCTTATAGGCATATAGTCATTTTGGATTTTCATCAATATCTTTAGCTTTTTTTATTCACATTAGTGGCATTTGATGAAGTGGAACTAGTGATGTTGACTAAAACGGAACTCTTCAACGCGTGAGATTTTTTCTTTTTTTGTTTGTTGTGATATAAGAGGCAAACTAGCAGACGAATCAACTGATGGTAAGCAATTACCGCTAGCCATGGACATCTGTTACACCATAGGGATTGTAAGTGCGGTGCCGGCATTTAAGATAGGAACACGCTCTTTCCTTAAAGTTTGAAAGATCGTATTGGGCCGGAAATACCGCATGCGACAGATCATTTCATAGTTTAGCTGTATGAGGCAGGAAGTTTCTAGAGAAATGCACAGTTGAGGACTGCCAACCATCTAAGTGGTGAAGATATAAATGATGTAGCGTAAAGCGGTGACGGAAAGAGGCGGCAGAGATTAATCCGAACAATTCCTTGGAACTTTTAAGTTTGTAGAAAGTAAGGTTCTTAAGAAATATCTGTGGTAGACACCAGTGTCTAGTGTCTAGGTCTGATGATGGACACCTCAAACCTTATAGAAATACATATAATTTTTTTTTTCATCAATATCTCTAGGTGTTTTATTTAAAAAAAGTTATATTTGATCAAGTGGAACTGCTGATGTTGTCCAGAACGGAACTTTTTAACGCACGCGTTTTGTATTCTTTATTAAGCTTGTAGCGAGTAACGTTCTTAAGGTGTATTTATATCAATGTTCAGTTCTGATGATGGGTTTCATAAATAATCGAGGGAATTCCTGACATCTTATAATTTCTGGATTTTTATTTACATATCAAGCATTTTTATTAAAAAGTGACATTTGACGAAATGCAACAGCTGATGCTGGCCAAAATGGAACTCGCCAATTCGCGCGCGATATGTTTTATTTGTTTATTTTGTAGCAAGTAAAGTTCTTGAAGACATTTGTGTCATAAGGTCTAGTTCTGAGGATGGGTTCCATGAGAAATCGAAGAAATTCCTCAAATCTTATAGGCATACAATACATACAGTAATGTTTGGATTCTCGTCAACATATCAAGCATTTTTATTTAAACAAGTTAGTGATATTGACCAGAACGGAACTCTTCAACGCGCGCGATTCTTATTCTTTGTTAAGTTTGTAGCAAGCTAGGTTCTTAGGAAACATTTGTGTCAAGGTCCAGTTATGATGATGGATTCAATGAGGAATTGAGGATTTTAAATCGATTTGAATTCACAATTGGGAGGAATTGAGGATTTTCGTCAACATATCAAGTTTTTTTTATTTGAACAATTGACATTAATTGATGAAGTGAAACTGCTTATATTGAGCAAAATGGAACTCTTCAACGACAAGTATTTTACCTTAGGCGTGTTTTTTATTTTATTTCGTTTATAGCATGTAAGGCTTTTAAGGAACATTTGTGTCAAGGTCCAGTTCTGATGATAGGTTCTACGAGAAACCGAAGGAGCTTCTCATATTGTATAGGATAGGCATACATATAGTCATTTTAGGATTTTCATCAATATTACAAGCATTTTTACTCAATAAAGTGACATTTGTTGAAGTAGAATTGCTGATGAAGAACGGAACACCTCAACGACTTCCAGATTCTTTATTTTTATTACTCTTCTTTCTTTTTCATTATTCTTAGAACAGGTATTTCTACTAAGTGAACCGAACTGCTACTATTAAAAGTAGGTAGGTAGGTAGGTTAAATAGGTTAAAACTGTAAGGATTATTATGTATAAGTAGTCTTTCTTTTAATTAAACATAGGTAAGTAATTCTATTTAAGTATAAGTGTCTTTAAAAAAAACATCAATCGACTCTTATCTGTCACTAGTTCCAGTTTCAGAGTATAAAATCCGGGTACACAGCCACGGCCAGCCGGGTAGCCAGACAGTTCGAATACGGACAAGTTATTGTGAATAAAAAATCTTATCGTCTTGCAAAAGTTATTGTCATAAATGTATAGGTTTCGAATACATGAATATAAAGTTAAAATGCTGGTAAAAGTATTAGTTTTTATCATTAACCATTTTATATCCCAACAAAACTGTTACCCTTACAAAAATAAAATGCTTTAATTACCTTATGTAGGTTACCTTAGGTAATAAATAAATAAATAGGTAGGGACAATCTTACACAGATTGGCCCCAAACTAATCAAAGCTTGTATTATGGGTACTAGGCGACGTTAAACATACTTATTTAGATAAATATATATTTACGTATATACATAGAAAACACGCATGCCTTAGGAACAAATACCTGTATTCATCACACAAAGAAATGCCCTTACGCGATTCAAACTCGGGACCATCGGCTTCATACTTCATAAGCAGGGTCACTACCCACTAGGCCAAACCGGTCGGCAAAAGGTAAAGATAATTAGGTAAAGACAATGAATACTTAAACGTATTATAAATTGACACCAATATCCATCAAATAGTATAACTAGGTATGCTAAGAGCGGGCTTCAGGCCATTACGTCGCACCTTTAGAATTAAACTAATTTGACTCAAAAAGTACGACTACTTTATATATGTAGTTTGGTAGAACAGTAAGAACTCACTATATGTGTCTCTTTTTCATGCGGTGAAATCCCCCCCACCCGGAAAGGGTAGCGACGCCCATTTTATCGACTCTCGAGTCGACTCCAATCTGATACTAATAGTAAGTAAGTACTTACTTAGTAAGCAAATTGTAGTAGTCATCCCTTCTTAGTAAAAGGAAAGTATTGTAAAGATACTACTTTTTAACCGACTTCAAAAATTTTCTGAACCAATGTTGAAAATTAGTTATCGTTTGAAAGTGGGTATATAGTTCCAAGATGGTCCTATTTTTGACAAAACCACGAGGAATTAAGGGAACTCCCCAAATCTTATAGGCGTTTTTTAGTTTCATCAACAGACCAGGCATTGCCATTCAAAAAAGTGCTATTTGAAGAAGTGGAACTTCTGATCAGGACCAGAAAATAACTCTTTAACGATGCGTATTTCACCCTAGACGATTTGTCTTCTTTGTTATGTTTGTAAAGAAGCTACTTGCTTAACCCTTTACCAGGCCAAGGGATATATTTCACCCACATCTTATATCGGTTACCGTAGTCAGGTTTTAACTCCAAACCACCTACAAAATATTTTGTCAATCCCTGAAAATATTATTTTATGATCTTCATTCACAACACGCTTCTAAATTGCGTAATATATCTTTGGCAGCCGTTTAAATTCACTTGAACGCTAATTTCAGTAAACTACGGATAAATTCGAACACTTTTCATAATTTCTATGAAACAGAAGTACATAGGTCGAATAATTTTTTGATATTTTGTAGATTTTGAGTGTTGAAAGCTAATGTAATCGGAAACATTGCTAAATATTCATGCATTATTGTGTATGACCAGAATTAGGATGTGGGTTGACATTATCCCATGGCCTTATTAGAGTTTAACTGTGTGGGAGCTATATTTCCCATGGCCCGGTAAATTGTCTTGTCATGTCATAAAAACTCACGTAAGTAAGTGATTTTTTTTCAGTGATTGATATAATGTTTCGTAGGAGATTTGGAGTTAAACCTTGACTATTATAACCGATATAAGATGTGGGTGGAATATATCCCTTGGCCTGATCAAGAATATAATAAGACAAAATCTAGTATGACAGTTCATTACTTAGACAGGCGATGGGATAACCTTAACCCACATTTTTATTTCTGGTTTAAAGGAAGATCTCCGACGTTCATAAATACATTTTTTACAAGGCGTTCAATACGGTTGCAACAGCATATAAAGTACGTATTAAGACACGCTGGTTCTTCGGGGCCTGGTAAAGGGTTAACGAGGTTTAAGGAATATTTGTGTAAAGGTCTAGCTTACATCATGGGTTCCATGAGGAATTGAGGCAACCTCTCAATTCTTGATGGAACGTAAAACTGTTTATTGACATAATTGTCGATAGGTATCCCATCTGCTCTAATTTACCCCACTTGACGGTACTTACATGAAAAAAAAACTTCTCTTAAAAATAGGAAACCGACTTCAAACATAGGTATTAGAAAACAATACAAAAACTGTTATTGTATTTTCAGAAACCATACGGAAATAATGAGGATGCATCGACATAAGAAGAATCGAACATGGGCAAGATAAAGTTCAAGAAAAAAGCAAATATAATGTGTACTTGTGTGTAGTCAAAGAAAGTTGAAAAATAAAGCATAATTAATGGCCATAGAATACAGAACCGATACACGAACATTAAGACTATTAAAAATAGACATATAGGTTGATCGTACTACTCGTACTAATGTATTTCTTTTGTTCAATTATATTATTGCATTAAAGTTAGATTCTCTAGATATATATTATTCATAGGTTCTGTATTCTATACGAATTGTTTCAGTGTAATTATTGTACTAAATACCGTTGACCGCCTGTCAACAGTATTTATTTCTACATTACTATCACAGAAGATTTTAGGCCCTACAGTAGTTTTTGAATTAGTATTTACTATGGACAAATATAGCGAAATGTGAGTTTTTACCTAAAATATCAATCTTTTGTGAACGTGGTGTAGAGTATATACCGCCTAAGACTGAAGTAGCTACGCGGGCAACGTTTTCAAAATAGAATCGTGTTCATGGTCGGCCCATGGTAAAAATAATTAGGTACACGTAGACCCGCTAAATAAACCCCGTGGACCCACCAGGAGAACATATTGGAGAGACTAGAGATAATATACCGCTTTAAGGGCGGTCGCACTCGGCATTGACATCTGGCGTCTAGATGGCGGATGGACCTCAGCGAATTTCAAAGAAATATTTATAAACATCCAATGACGTCCGGCTCGGACACCAGATCTTCAATGTCCTGATTCCTGTGGAGTCTCCAGGTTCCATCCTCTCCACGTGTGAGTCCTAGGATTTTTCGCGCTGCCAGACTCCGATGACTCAGGCACGTAGTCCAGATGGGTGAGGATCGTGCAGCCTGGAGGGCGTACTCTGAAGTTCCAAATGGCCGAAGACCGTCTAGACGTCCTAGGTAGGTCCCGCTGGAGAGATGAAATGCAAAAAGACCTTAGCGAACTCGGCGCCGTCGACTAGATGGAAACGGTTTTGGACAGAGAAGCATGGCGGTCTTTGGTGTCGGAGGCCAAGATCCACTTCGGGTCGCTGCGCCATAGCAGTAAGTAAGTATTTATAAACATACTGTACCTTCTGTGTACCTAACCCAAAACGAGATATTTAAGAAAAAGTCCACCCGCCATTCTGACGTCAGGATTGCGGTTGGATCTATGAAATCTTGCATTATACCGCACTAAAAGTATGCAGTTATATGGTACAGTCGCCATCAGATATATCGGAGTGGCCGAGGTGCTCAAAGATCTCTAAACACGCACTCTAACCTCTTGACAGTAGAGGCATGTTCAGATATTCGTGGGTACCTTGGCCGCTCCGATATATATGATGGTGACTGTACCTTCAGTTTACCTCTGTAAATAGAAATAGAAACCGGTGTACCTCTCCCCAAAACAAGCTAGCTAGGCTAAGCTCATGCACAATATAACTGCATACTTTTAGTGCGGTATAATGCAAGATTTCATAGGTCCACCCGCCATCCTGACGTCAGGTTGGCGGGTGGACCGTTTTGTAAAATATCTCGTTTTGGGGAAAGGTACACTGGTTTATATTAAAGGTACACAGAAGGTACAATATGTTTATAAATATTTCTTTGAAATTCGCTGAGGTCCACCGCCATCCTGACGCTTACCATATATCTAAGGACCGACCTTAGGGGCAATAACGATAGTGCTAGTTCAGTTGTGTCATTCACAAATTCGAGCCAATCGTGCTGTCTAACGCAACTAGATGCGATCAATCGCGTGCATAATGCGAACTCATCAACCAATCACGTCGTGGTACTTGTGGCGTTAGACTGCACGATTGGCTCAAACTCGTGTGCGTAACACCGCTGTACTGGCCCCATTCTTATTGCCCGTAAGGCCCGTCCTCAGATATATTATGTCAACGACACAGTCGCGATTTTAAAAAATCACATCGCTTCTGCTACCAAATTGTTGAGCATAACGTTTTCCTATCCATAGGTTCCATCTGTCCAGTAGGATCCACCATCTCGATCCACCAGATTGAAGAGATTGTTACTTAACTGATGGATCGAGATAATGAAACCTACTGAATAGAGCGGGTCGATTGGATATAACAAAGTACGCTTATATGAAACGCTACTCCGGTGTGCGAGTGAGACAGTCAGGCCAATTTGAACTTGCATTTGACAGAAAACTGACTCCATCAAACGCTACCAGTTCCATTGCCGGCCTCTTCGCTGCCTTCTATAGTGGTTCAATCTTACCTTGCTTATGAATATAAGGGGCGTGCACACCGATATTAGAGTAATATTGGAATCATATCAGTTAGTTGCGGGCGTCTCGCTCGCACAAATACATGCGTATAAGTGCGAAATGAACACACGAATGACAGCTAACTGGTATCATTCCAATATTATTCTAAAATTGGTTTAATGTCAGTTGCACTTTCGAATTGGCCTACATAGCGATTTCCTTAGCCTGCACACCGGATCGGCGTGTGGGCCGGCATCTAGCTAATGTAAAGCCACCTCATTGGGTGCTTTTAGCCTTTTGAACGGCAAGAACACCTAAAGATGTGGTGAGAGAAAGCCGCGCGTCCCTCATGCACTGCACTAGCTTTACAGCTTGCATTGCGACCAATGTATGCCGCTCACCGCCCCGCCGGTCGCGTGGGTCCAATCCACGGCCCTAGAAGACGTACTTTACATATAAACAAGAGCACGCGAGCATTTTGCGAGTTGTGTATGTGTACTTGTGTTATCTAGGCGCACAAACGGTTACAATAACAAGAAGTGTACACCGCGTGTGCAGTCCAACACGGGAACACGGGTGCGATTCGAAAATAACGCGCTAGCGACGCATTACGACATTGATATTTTACCCTTTGAACGCCATAACAAAAACGTTACTCACATGCCAAGGTCACGGGCGCAAGTGAGCTTGAAAGTGCATGAGTATTACATTAGGGACTTTGACAGCGATTATAACAGCTATAATCATTAATGTGTTCATGGCCCTTAAATCATGTCTAGTGACGGCGCCTTTAGGTGTTCTTGACGTTCAAAAGGTTAAGGGCGTTTGCTAGCTGGCGCTAGTGCACAGAGCGGGCAAACACGCGCAGGTGCCTTTGTAAGTAAAATCAGTCGCACGCGTCCGCGCCAGTTAGCGTTGCTCATACTGTAAGAGCTCGTTCCCACTATGTCGGATGTCGTGGCGATTTTTAATCGTACGTTCCACTGGCAGAACATTTTATATGAAGCTGTTCACACTCGTCCGACAACGATTTTGTGTCGGATACGACATAAAATGTCGTGCGTTTTGCCAGCCCTCCCAGCCCGGAAAAAAATCGTGTCGTGTCTCGCTCGCGTACGAGTGAATATAGCGCTGTTCACATTTTGTCGGATGTCGGAACGATTTCGCCCGCGCCGCCCGCGCGGCACCCCCTCACACACCCGCGCGTCGCTGCCGCGTCGTTGCGATCGCTTCTTAATTCAGCTATCAAATTCTGAAATATTCATAAGGTAAATCTTTCCTTGAGAATTGGGTGTACCCAATATCTCCTTTTTAGGGTTCCGTAGCCAAATGGCAAAAAACGGAACCCTTATAGATTCGTCATGTCCGTCTGTCTGTCCGATTCTGTCACAGCCACTTTTTTCCGAAACTATAAGAGCTGTACTGTTCAAACTTGGTAAGTAGATGTATTCTATGAACCGCATTAGGATGTTTACACAAAAATAGAAAAAAAATAATAAATTTTGGGGGTTCCCCATACTTAGAACTGAAACTCAAAAAATCTTTTTTCATCAAACCCATACGTGTGGGGTATCTATGGATAGGTCTTCAAAAATGATATTGAGGTTTCTAATATCATTTTTTTTCTAAAATGAATAGTTTGCGCGAGAGACACTTCCAAAGTGGTAAAATGTGTGTCCCCCCCCCGTAACTTCTAAAATAACAGAATGAAAAATCTAAAAAAAATATATGATATACATTGCCATGTAAACTTCCACCGAAAATTGGTTTGAACGAGATCTAGTAAGTAGTTTTTTTTTAATACGTCATGAAATTAAAAAAAAAAATTTTTCATCATACCCATACGTGTGGGGTATCTATGGATAGGTCTTCAAAAATGATATTAATGTTTCTAATATCATTTTTTTCTAAACTGAATAGTTTGCGCGAGAGAACCTTCCAAAGTGAAAAAAAGTGTGTCCCCCCCCCCGTAACTTCTAAACTAACAGAATGAAAAATCTAAAAAAAATATATGATATACATTGCCATGTAAACTTCCACCGAAAATTGGTTTGAACGAGATCTAGTAAGTAGTTTTTTTTAATACGTCATGAAATAAAAAAAAAAAATTTTTTTTCATCATACCCATACGTGTGGGGTATCTATGGATAGGTCTTCAAAAATGATATTAATGTTTCTAATATCATTTTTTTCTAAACTGAATAGTTTGCGCGAGAGAACCTTCCAAAGTGAAAAAAAGTGTGTCCCCCCCCTGTAACTTCTAAAATAACAGAATAAAAAATCTAAAAAAATATATGATATACATTACCATGCAAACTTTTACCAAAAATTGTTTTGAACGAGATCTAGTGAGTAGTTTTTTTTTAATAAGTCATAAAATTAAAAAAAAATTTTTTTCATCAAACATATATGTGTAAGGTATGTATGGATAGGTCTTCAAAAATGATAGTTAGGTTCCTAAAATCATTTTTTTCTAAACTGAATAGTTTGCGCGAGAGACACTTCCAAAGTGGTAAAATGTGTGTCCAAAGTGGTAAAATGTTGAACAAGATCTAGTAAGAAGATTTTTTTTTAATACGTCTTAAATTGTACGGAACCCTTCATGCGCGAGTCCGACTCGCACTTGGCCGCTTTTTTTAACTGCCTCTAATCGTTTCTTTCGCAAATAATACAAAACCACAAACATTTCGTCGACGTTCATCTTGTACTAAGCCTCGCTACCCACTCGAAAAATACACGCCAGCTGCGATCGTGCACGACAGACGACTAGTGGGAACAGTACCGCCGACACCCGATTGAAATCCGGATCCGACATCCGACATAGTGAGAACAGCGGCAACGACACACGATTAAAAATCGCCACGACATCCGACATAGTGGGAACGAGCTCTAAGCCGCACGCCCGCTCCATGCACACGCGCGACGTTGCGGACGCCCTATGCCCTAAACCTTACTTGAAAGTGTGAAGGTTACTCTGACAGCGGCTATATCAGCTATAATGTATTTATGACGCTTTGAGCATAGCTAGTTACGACGCCTTAAGGTATTCTTGGCGTTCAAAAGGTTAAGGGCGTTTGCTAGCTGGCGCGAGTGCACGGAGCGGGTGCACGTGCGCGGGTGCCTTTGTAGGTAAAATTCGTCGCACGCGTCCGCGCCAGCTAGCGTCGCCAGTTACTGTTTTTCGTTAACCCGCTTCAGCTAGCAAACTAATCGCAAATGGTCCGAGATTGGCGCAATAACCATGCATTCTCTTATCTGGATCTGGATGCACCTATTCACCAATGCTTGCTTTAAATTAACTTGTCGACTCATCCTGCTAATATTTGTGCGACCGTGAAGAAAATGTATGCCGTCAGTTATTTTTCAATTTATATGAAATAAAGGTGTTAAATGTATTCAAAAGTTTTTATTTCATATGTATATATAATGGAACGAAATACAGCTACTATCTTAGCTTGGCAAGCAGTTAAGAGTCGCTGATGCTTTTATTGTATTCACTGCGTTAATTTTAGGTTTAAGATTCTTTATTCTCACTAAGAATTTGACAATTCACTTACATGAGAACTTAAAACTACACAATTTAATCCTGCTTCATATGGCAAACGAAGGAAACGTTGCTTTGAACCGCGACGCAATCTCAAATGTTTCACTTTTACACAATTTTCCTGCAGAGAGACAAAACAAGTATGTACATAGTACCTTTTTACGATTTATTTTATCGTAACATATAAACTTAGATTTATTTTCTTGCTGCTAATTATGGTACTCCAACTACTCCATAAATACATTTACTTACCTACTTATTGCTTAGGAATCTTATTTCATGTTTAATAATAAGTTTATATAACGTTTCTAGCGGGACATAACGCGAACTTTAAAAAATGTAATGCTTTTTCTACCTTTATCACTCGAATATGTAAGAGCAAGAGAGATAAATAGACGAAACTTACTAGTTCAAGGTAACCACTCCTTTTATTGTCAAAGTTCCGAATTAAACAAACTTATTCTTCGGTGACATTTTTAGCGTTTATAAGCGACTATACGGATCCAGCATTTGCCGCTCATTCGGTTCTCCTATTGCACGCAAGATGTCAGTACTAGAGAGGATTTGAAAAATCATAATTAAGTAGTTTAGTGCCATTTATTGAGCAGTAATAATTTAAAAAAATATATAAATTACTTTTTCATTATATTTCAGGCATGCAAAGTGATGTAAATGGTTACAAAAGTAACTCTAGATGAATGACATTTTTTAGTTCCAGTTTACGCCGCAGCGCATGATCAAAATTATTAATATCATCTTCCCTGGACACTTTCGGTCTTTGGTGTCATATAAGTAATTAATGCTTAATTGAAGACCTTCCAAATAGGATATGACTCAATTGTATATACCAATAGTAAAAATTACCCAAACTGCTACCAAGGCTCCATCTAGTGCCAGGTAGAACAAACAAAGCGGCATTTACCACAATTAATTAACGAAAAAACTCGTTTTATTACCGCCCCTGCAAGCATTTGAGTGCAAGTATATATATATTAAAATACCTTATAAAAATGTCTTTTAAATGATATATATGGCTTGAGTATACAAGCAAGTTTCAGTGTTTAATAGCAATATTTTTCATTCAAGCATATGTTATATCAACTAATTCCAGCCCTGTACGTACTTAAACGTAAGTAGTGGTAAACAGAAATCTAGAATTTCTCATATTCTTTCATACAAAACACCTAACAACCGGCTACGTAACAAGTACTTTGTAAAACAACAGTTTATATTCGCCACTCTTTTTTTTTAATTGCTCAGTCCCTGCACGTTATCCAAAGTTGGTGTCATACAATAAAATAATGCTAAGAGTCAACCCTTTCAAACGAGATATGTCTCAACAGTATACATCCATGGGACAAATTGCCCATTCTCCTTTGCATGGTAATGTACATCATATATATTTTTTTTAGTTTTATCATTCCCTTATTTTAGAAGTCACAGGGGGGGGGGACACATTTTACTACTTTGGAAGTGTCTCTCGCGCAAACTAATCGGTTTAGAAAAAAAATGATATCAGAAACCTCCATATTATTTTTGAAGACTCAAAATACCCACATGTATGAGTTTGATGAAAAAAAAATTTTGAGTTTCGGTTCTAAGTATGGGGAACCCCCAAAATTTATCGTTTTTTTTTATATTTTTGTGTGAAAATCTTAGTGCGGTTCACAGAATACATCTACTTACCAAGTTTCAACAGAGTTCTTATAGTTTCGGATAAAAGTGGCTGTGACATACGGACGGACAGACAGACATGACAAATCCATAATTCCGTTTTTTGCCATTTGGCTACGGAACCCTTAAAATTTTACAAAATAAATAATCCTAACCTAACCTAACATGGAGACCGTAGCCAAACTACCGTGCCGGGAACCCGCTTAGTGGGTACTCTGTTTGTAATCGCTTTCCTCTACAAAGCGGGAAAACCCTGGGATCGACTACGAGCATAGCGCTACGAAAACATTGGCAGTTAATGTGTTAATTTCATACCAAATCGTTCGATTCCCAAATATATATCAAAATATTATTCGAAAATTAATTCTTAGAAGTATTGATTGACATTCGGGGTTATCACAATAATGAATTTAATAACGAAAGCGGAGCTGTCTCATCACATTATGAGCTTGGAATTCGTTCCTTTATTAAAACAATTTTCTGATGTCGGTATTTTGTTGCTTTTCGTTGTTTTCAGACTTCATTAAGCTGGCAACTGGAGAATATTGAAATTCAATTAAGTTATATCAATTTGTTTGTTTCCAGTCAATGATTGACAGGGTTGGCCTAACTAATCTGCATAACTGCTGAACCGTAGATTGCAAGGCTATTTAATCGGAGGAAAATAAATTATAGACGAATAATGCTTGTTTTATGGAATATTCTCACTTAATTAAATTATGGTAACAATTCTCCACAATATCAACAATTAATTGAACTTTTGAGATTATAAAACCATACAGGTACTGTCATTCATATAAAATTATGCGCATTGGATTCGGACATGTATAAAATTAGATGATGACAGAGAAAATCTGTGGTTGTGCACGCAAAAGGACGTCAAGTTGTACCAACTCTAATGATTGCTCGTAGCAAAGCTGAGCCGAAAGGAGCCGAGAAATCCCGAACGCTGCAGATTCTTCCCACTGCACACTGTCACAATCCGTCACTTGAAATTTTGGCAAACCACTTTTAAAACATTAGTTATGTTAAGTTCCCAATATGGAAGGAATATAATCTTCATATACCAAAAAGTGTCCGACAAAAAGCCATAAATAGGTGGCGCTACAATACCTAGAATACTTGAGAATTAATCTTATCATAGACAGCGCACTTCACTCCATCAATAACGCCTAGATTCTAGACTCAAGCGCTACTCTGGAGAGATTTGGAACTAAATATTATTTATAGCTGACAGCTGGACACTTTTGCAACAGTTCTGCCTATGAAGATTCTGTTCCTTGCCTCTACCTTTCATAGTTCCCAATTTAACTACGTTTTGTTTTATTCATTTTGATTTTTGATGCTTACGATTTCTTTTCTTGGAAAAATAACTAAGTAGTTTAACGCACACAATATTTCTAAATAAAAATCTGTCAAAATCGCTATTATCGTGACAAGTTAACTGGCGTTGCCAGTATATTTCGCCCTTAGTTCAATTTAATTTAATTTCTACAATTCCGTGTAACCTGCAATCGATCAGTCCTATAATCAATCTTAATTACAGTGGAAATTAGGTGGTTGATATTGACAGAATGGGCGGAGATGGTTTACTACGTAAAGTCGCAAGTACCAGGTATACTTAGAGCTTCATTCTCACGTATGTATGTTTATTTGTCCTCAGACCTGTGTAACGCCGCCACGAAGATCCAGGCGTCGTTCCGCGGTCATCAGGCGCGCAAAGTCACCCAGGCGGAGAAGGACAAAGAACTACAGGATTTGCAAGATAAGGTTAGTTGTCATCGGCATCTTTATCATAGTATCATTATTATTATGATCAACATCATCATTGTGATCGTCAACATCATTATCATCACTTATGTGGATATATATTTTGTAGGATAGGTGCATATTACGATGACGAAGCGTGTTGTAGATGTTTTTTTTTGCTTGTTTACGTATATACTGACGAAGCCTTCGTCGGGGATCTGACATCTGTCTTGATATGATTTTAATTGTGTTTTTAATAAATGCTTTATTGTGTAATCAATATTTTCCTTAAGGTGTCGTTTGATAAATTCAATGCCATATGATAAAATACATTAACATGATGGAAAGTAAGCTAAGTAAGAATTATTTATAAAATTATTTTTTAATGTTCTTTGTCATATTTATAGAAAGTTTAAAATATCATTCAAAAACACAAAAAATACAAATATAAATGTTTATATCTTAGCAGTATTATTTTTTGCCTATAAATAACAAAAATAACTGGATTAGTGGAAAGTAATTTTAAGGATGCCTTTTTACTCGTGTTTGTCCCAAAAATACCCCGAGGATTTGAGTTAACTCCGAAATGTTGCTGAAATAAGAAACGGACTGAAATCACAGTAATATTAAAACCAGTATATTAGTTGAACATAAACGCTTTGATAAAAAATAATTCAGTAATTATATTGAATGGTATTTTTTTTCACTAATGGCGAAGTAATGAAGAAGAATTGAAAAGAAATAATAGTTTAACTAGTAAACCCTGATAAAATATGTGTCTAACCATGAATTTTCTATACACGGAACACCGGTGTTCCGGGAATGTGGCAAGAGTACACGGAGTCGGAGCCAACACGTAGGTGCACTTTGAAATGAAATTGCTGCCATATCTAATCATTATTGTTAAATCAACGATTTCCATGATTAAAATAAGCTTTTAAGTACCACATCCGACAGTTACTTAAAAACCCTAATTGTCCTTCTGTTATCTCTTAGACAGAACTTTAGAGTTCTTTTGTTCCATCTTCCAATAGTTCCATGGAAGTCAGTAACCATGGGATCAAATTCATTTCTAGAAACTAGCTTAGGTTAAGATATATTTTCGGTTCAGACTAGTCCTGCATTCTTGCTGCAGCATTGCAACATTACCTACTGCATGTATACAAATAATACAAATCGTGTAATATTCGTATCGTAAGAAAATATAAAAAATAACATTTTGAGGAACATATATGGAATTTCATATTTGCGGCAGTAATGTATTTTCGGGCGTTTTGCAGTCCAAACTTGTTAATACTGCTTTCCCTGATTAAACTGTGCAGTCGTTTAAAAATTTACCCCAGCTTAGAAGTAAATCCTTTGTATTAGTAATGACTTTTGTTTCTTCGCGTCTTCATCCCATTGCATTATTAAATTTTACAAACTGCCTTTATCCTTAACAGGATTAAAATAGTCTGCGCAAATAAGGACTTCATTTCTGACACAATAACATCATTATTTTCGAGTAAGCGTTCAAAATCAGCAGTATTATCTACGTTTACTTATAGGCGAAGGCTTCACCTAAAGATCTCCACATACTCCTGAACATCGTTTTGATTAAACCGCATAAATCTTCTATGATCCTGATGATCTTCTTACTACGTTATCCCGTACGAACTAAATTTATTGAAAGAAACTCGAATTTCCTTGTTAGAAATAACAATTAAATTTGTTTAGAAATTTACATAGAAAAAACCATTGCCTCATGTGCTAAAACTACTATACAACAAAGATTTTATGGCATTTTGTACAACAGTTACATAATAAGGGCTCTTAAAATTCAGGAGCCAAACTTACAAAAGGAGACAGTTTTAAGACCTAATTATGCAGGTACCGTTGCACGCCATATTTTTTACTAAGACGACAGCAAACACGTAAAATGATAAATAGGGTAAATCAATTTTATTTGTAGATCCTTGATGTTACCCTTAAGAGGCTGTCAATACCAAATGTCCTTGAAATTGATGTTACTTAAACAGTTTTTTAAGAAAAACTATTTGTTTTAGTCAAGTAAGAAAAATATATGTTCATATTAATTATATTTCAAAGACCGTGGTTGTACTCGATACACGATTGAACGAAATCGGCTCGATAGAAAATAATTGCAAAGATTGGTCTTAAAATCACAATTAAACGGTTTTATGTCTTTATTGTTTTGACTTATGGGTCTGCAATTAAAATCACAATTTCAAAACATATCTAAATCGTTATTGAGTAAAATATTGCACTAATAATCCTTTTTTTTTATATTTTTCTTATTATTCCCTTGCCCAGGCCCTGTAACATGCGACAGTGCTATCTCATTTACTCCGATACAAATAGACAGTGTGCGCGCTTGAGGTATTGACAGCCTCTTAAAAAATACATCAGTTATACTACTGGTTGTACTACATTGTATGAATATTAATTAGATGAATGCTAAGCAGTTTTATTATGATCCTTTTAGACAAAAGATGCCGCGCTTCAAATGAACTTGATTTATATATCACTGTCAGTCATTTAATGGACAGATAGAAATGCTGGAGTAGATAAAAATGCATGCATAACATGATTACATAAAGTAGGTACTCTAGATATAAAATCGATTGAACAATACCACGAATCGCCCTGAAAGTTATCTCTTCTCACCAATCTGAGAATATTGCTGTACAAATCCATTGATAACACGAGCACCAAGTCCATAGGGATAAAACCAGGTTCATCCCAAACCAGGCAACTAAATTTCTAAACAATTTGTCTAAAAGCCCGTATCAGCCGCCAATCATTGCCCAGGGGATATCTGCGAAACACAACACACCACTCTATAGTGAATGAGATTAATGGCTGGCCGTTTTTGGTGGAATCACCCGGTGGCCAGGAATTCATTGTAGGATTCATTCCTGTGATTAAAGGTTGTGATTATTTGATTAAGATTACTATTTTTGTGTAAAACTGTTTTTTTTTAACCCGCAGGTACATTCTACAAGCTTTTGTTTAATTTACAATGTTAGTATCTCTTAACATTCTCTCTTCATTAACATGTATAATATTAATTGACAGATAGGAAGATATTACAAATTAAACGGGTTTTATAGTTAAATTTACGTAGTTTATTCTTATTGGCATATTAAAATCTACCTTTTTTAAATTTGTATGATAATCGTTAACTTTTGTTATAAAAGACGCTGGTTTTCCCAAACATTTTTGACCAAAAAACGGTATGAATATTTAAACAACTTACATACGAAAAGTATTCTTAGATCTCAAGATTGCTTCTTGAATTGGCGAGAAAAACCTGTTGATCGCCTGTTATTACTTACAAGCAATTTAGTCTCCGTTTGCTCGTGTTCATCGTGACTGATGATTTTGGTCCGTGGTTGTTGCTTAGCTTATTACTTTTCCTTTTTTTAGTAGAATAACTATCAAAATTTATCTTAGAATTTATTAGTTTCTGAAGGTCGATTCCGATTTAAAAAATCGTCTTGGTGATTGACGCGCATCTCACATACGTCTTTCAATTCATTTTGGTTGCACCAACCAGTGTCAGTGATATACAAGGTCGTAAATAAGATCGAACCATAACAAGTTTTTAAATCTCGGACCGAATCTAACTTTAAGATACGTCAAAAATTTCCTAAGGTTACGATATGCATTGGATATCTAATCCATATCATATCCCTATCATCTCGTATCCGTATTATTAGCAAAAGTTTGACGTATCTTAAAATTCTAATCGTGCCGTCTGAAGAATATGAGATCGCAATGCAACCCTTGATAAATTGCAAAACTTTGAATTTATCTGTAATACTTAATAAATAATGCCTAATGATAAAAACGGCCTAATCTTCTTAAACGATTCGTTAAGACTTCAGTTGGAAAGTATATAACCGTATAAATACTTAGCGAAGTTCCACAGACACTTACCTTAATTGAGGATAACTTAATTTGAACTGCTTTGTGTATTTCTATTTAACTTAATTTTGCACCTGGGATTTGAAGTTGTTTTCCATGTTTCGTTTATGAGAATAGACAACTTTGGTTGTTAAGAATTTGTTTTGAGTATGACATATGTAAATACTTCTTAGAGTAAATTGAAAACGTCTCAAAATACGTTTTTATGGATGTAATTTTTATAGATAAATTAGAAAATACTAGGAGGAAAATTAGATAACCATATTTTGTAGTGACTTTTGTAGAAACCAAGCGATAAATTAGAATGAACTTCCAGGATTGAGATTAATTTAATATGAGACAAAGAGCTTTAATGTTCTGTGCCTAACTGTCATATTTAATCACACAATCTTCTAGCCACAGTCGGTACCTGTTTTTACTTGAGCTAAAAAATACTTTAGTACACATTTTCACCCTTTCATCTACAACGAAAGTAAGCAACAGATGGAAATTAAAAACCTTACCACGAAACAATTAAAAACAAAGCTTCACGAATGGTTGAAAATTTTATCCTGAATGAATGAATGATTTTATTGCGTATATGGTAATTCAAATTATACAAGCAAATACAATTGTATATTACAAAATAGTTCCACTGAACACATAATAGTACAACCTGCGCTGAAACCGACGGCACTCTAAAATAAATTTAAAACACTGGTTTTTTCTCTGTCACACACAGATATACAGACACACCCATTATGTATATGCAGTAAGCGGTAAAGCTAGGTTATTTTATTACTTAAATGGGCTAATAAAATATTTTAACAATTACATCCCACTTGTTAACTTGAAATTGAACTTGATAAAAGGAATAAATTATGGTTGTTTTCAGATTGTTTGACAAATATTTTTCCAATAATTATCAAGGTATTCAACCCCAATTTTAATTGGACTTTTTCTTTACAGGAAGACATAGAAAAGATCGACCTCACCGATCCCGACCTGAACAAGGCAGCCACTAAAATACAGGCCTCTTTCCGCGGCCACAAAGTCCGCAAGGACGTCCCCAACTAAGGTGACCACGAGTCTCTGACTTCAAGTCACGGCTTTACTTTCTCCTGAACCACAGCGTCTTCAAAACTCTCTTCGACGAGCTTTTGTGTAGCTTTAACGTCCTATTGTAGATGAATTTCAGATAATAACTGGAAGGTCAATTTCAGTTTTCTGGCCAGTAGCTTACGTATTCTATGTATCTTAGTTTTTATTCGCTTTAGGAATTTTTATAAATCAAATAATGCAATCACTGAATCATACATACTGAATACGAAGAATACTCGAAAAGGGGTTTGAATTAAGGGAAATGATAAAAAAGTAACTTAGTCTAATAAATATCGATAGAGTACAATCATTTTACGGTTTTTACTGTTTTTTGAGCTTAAATCCTACAAAGCATTCTACCTATACTACAGCAGCATTGAAACAATTATATATTCTTTATATTTCGAGTATTTTACTCTCATCTTTGTAAAAACCTTCAGATATTGACCTTCAGGTTCAGTAGGATATTTATTGGTAAATAAATATTTGGGGACAATACACAAATCGACCTAGTCCCAAACTACGTAAAGTTTGTACTGTGTAAGCGTAATGTTAAAAGAAAGCTTGTAGAACGAGGGATTTTGATTATTTTTTTGTTATTTGGGTGGTTGGAGTCAGAGAGCCGTTTACTAGTTATATAATGAGTAATTGTGAACGATATGTCAATTCGTTACTCATATGTATCACTATGTCAATTTTTACCCTTATACTATCTTTGACATTGAGTTGACGTGTCTCATAAATACCAAAAAGTAGAATTAAATCGGAATGAATTGAACTATTTATAATAAATTATGTAATATTAGGACCTCTAACTGTCCCGTCTTTTCTTACTAAACTTTTGGTAACACTACTTCGCGAAACGATATTGAACTTCATGCATTTTGCTTTCTTTTATAACATTCCAGTTCTTTCAATGTTTGTTGAAGATATAAGATTTTATTTTAGAATAATGTAGCGTAAGATATTTAAATAGTTTTAGCGAGAGACAAACTGCTTTCTTTCTGTTAAGATTATTAACACTTTTTAATATATTTGGTTTAACAATTTGTTATTCCATTTTCAATTCTTATTGTTATTATGTTTATCTGTTCTCATCGTATTTCTATTCCGCTGATTGTTCCTGTAAATTGCTGGAAAACATTAGGATTTTTGTTAAATAAAATATTTAATATTCGCCTATAAATAATATGTGTTAGTGTTTTATTTAGTATTATTTCCTATACAGGGGTCGGCAAACTTTTGAGAAGAAAAGTCAGTAAAAATCACAGACAAGCTTTAGGAAGCTCAGTGCCGCAAATGTTGTTTTTATTGGTCTTAGAATTCAATGTTTAATTTTCATGAAAAGCCGGACTCGCTCTATTTGCCGACCCCTGCCTAAACCTAACCTAACCAAAAGTGGTCCTACTTTAATATTCTAAAACTCTAAAAATTCTACACATGTTTGTAATTTAGGTATGGAGCGAATTCATACCCACTAGGTATAAGTACCAACATTTGGCTCAGCTCAGATTCGTATAATACAATATCAGGCCCCAATCGTATTTCCGATTGAGCAAGCACAAGATATGGATGGGCTGAATCTGAATAAGTCTACATAGAATATCGGTATATATCGATATATCGTTAATGCCCCAATACACATGCTGTCGATTTATTGGGACAACTATTCGAGGGTCACAAAGCCGCCTTATTTACAGCACTAGTTTTCTTTCCTCAAATGTTTTCACTGTTATACATTTGTGCAAAAAGAAAACCCTATGTTTCATTTCGGTATTATTTTGGTTTTCAAAAATCATACGTATATCACAAGTGATATTTCTCTCTCTTTTTGTCCAGTACACAAAACAAAAAAAAACGCGGTATGTCTGTCCTTATGGTCATCAACCATTATGGATTCCCAAAAAGTACAAAAAACTGCAAAATAAAACTATGGAGGATGTGTTTAAAAGAAAGAGTCATTAAGCTTATTTTGAGTATCACATACTTTATTTATATACCTCATTTCCTACATTTGACATGGCTTCTACAGTGTGTCGCTGATCTTGGGGCTTTAAATGTAAGGCTAGATTCTACTCACCAAACTAAGCAACTTTTGTTTTACAATTTCTTAAAAAAATGCTATTTGTTAATTTAATTATTTTCATACAAAGTAAATGTGATTTTCAATGTACGTAATCCGATGTTAACTTGACATCGTAACTAATACATGTTTATCTTTAAGAGACGTCAAATGTCAAATGAATGTCATGTCAAGTTCATTAGAATCTAACAATTAAATGATTATCTAATTTACTCTTATTATTGTTTTGAAGGCAATTTTTAGGAAAAGAAAAGTAAAAGCAACATTTTTTGTGAGTGACTTAATTAATTGTTAGAAGTAAGTACAATAAAAATCTAACACTAAATCGAACAGCTCCTATTTATCAGTTAAACACTAAGACTCACTCTCGGTTTCTTCTTGAAATTTCAACATGCCTGCCCTCTCGTCGCATGCAAGTTGCATATCGTCTTAAGATTGTTCTGTGAACAGATCGTAAACTAGCCAAACGAATCTTACCAAAACTGGCAATGATCTTTTCTTGTACTTGAGAGAGGATGGTCAGTAAAATAATTTAAAACTGTCGTGGAATCGTAATGGCAAAGGGTTGTTGCCCACTGCTTCCAGCGTATTTCCGGTAATCGGTAGGCCATCTCTTATTCGTTGAACAGCATTCACTATTACACGAGAGAGGCATCCACAGCCTACGATTGGGAAACCGTTCTCGATAAAATCTGAGAGCTCCGGCTCCATTTCCTCGTGTTTCCCCGTACAACAACACCATATCAGTTAATTTTGCCGCAGTAAACGGTTGATTCGGCATTTTGTATTTATTGAATAAAATAATTTGACAGAAATATGTCAACGGTATTTTTTATTGCCAATGTCAACTTTCTGTTTTTAACAGGTTTTTAAGCAAGTTGTAAGGCTACAAGAAGGCCAAACACAACGATAGTCCTCTTTATTCCATGTTAGAAAGAAAAGTTTGTAAGCGGAATTGAAAATTATCAATGAAAGGCCCCCGTACCAAGGTATTAAGGTAATCTCACCCTCGTACAACGAAATGACGATATTATCGCAAAATCCAATACACTGACTTAACCATTAAACTTTGAGGACTAATAAAGTATCTAATTTTCATTTATTTTTAAATGCCCCAAAACAAAATTAGATCGATTTGACGAGTAGAATCTAGCCTTACATTTAAAGCCCCAAGATCGGCGACACACTGTATACAACGCCATTTCGATCTAAATATTCTGCATGTCACTGTAATATTTCCTGTGAAAATCAGGACTTTGTATGTTTGTAATTTCTTTTCTATCTTCATTTACACTCTTGATCAGTTCATTGGGTTTTACGCTTATTACAGTATCTCTATCAAGGGTAGTTTTTGTATATCTTGTACAATCTTGGTTTTCTTCATTGGTTCCTTGATTTGAAGGATATGAAATGGTATAGTATTCCTTATTTCCATTGTAGTTTCCGAGTGGATTATAGCCGTTACTATAATAATTATCAATATAGTCCTCGTATCCTGTATATACGTTTCTATTTCCGTTGTGATTGTAATTTTGTCCATTGTACCAGTTGTATGCATTTTCTTGAGTATTTGGACGTCGTAATAAATCTTCTTTATACATATGTTCTTTTATTTCGATTTGATTTTCATCTAAAAATATGATTATAAACTATTTATGCTTTTCAGAAATTAAGATGGTATTGACAATTTAAGCAAATCTTAAACTAGAAGATTAACAATAATAAGATTAAGTTTTATATCAATTCCAAGTCTCAAGAAATTTAACACATCACATACCGCTCGAACTACAAAGCATACCAAACTATAGAAATACCTACCTTCTTTCTACAAAATATTCTTATGCGTTGTACTGTAAAACGTTGTAGGATACATATGTGAATAGGAATTCATTCAATCGTGTTTTAATTTATCGCCACTCGTTGCGAATTTCCCACTTTTTGCACTTGTATCGTAATGTTCTATTAATTTATCACAAAGACCACAAAGTGTTCCACTGATAAGTGAAATTTAGAATAATATTTGAATTATCGTGTTAAATGTTTTGATTTGCCTTTCATTTTAATTGTATATTTTAACGAGCGCTATTATAAAAAGTAATACAGGAAGTAACCACAATACCATTTTTTTATGTTAGACATAAGGAAATAAAAATATATGGGTATAATTTAAAATAAAATACAAAAAATAATCATATCGTTCCATTACAAATTATATTGCATTGATCGCATACTAACGAGTAAAATATTCATCCAGAAGAAAAAAAACTTACCAACAATTAAAAAACAGTTAAGTATAAATTACCTTTTGATGTGGTTATTGCTCTGTCACCATCATGGTCCGATATATCGCCAGCTTGCCTTCTTGTATTTATGAACAATGGTTTCGGTGCTTTGATTTCTGTTGTACGAGTATCTTCATGATCGCCAGTTATCGGTTTATTAACAAAAATATGAAAGACGGATTCTTTTTTTGTAGTCTTATTTCTTGGTTCAACATACTTTACAACCACTTTCGTATTTTTAGTTAATAGCTGTTCGTGTTTTTTGGGAGAAACAATGTCAACCGTTTCATTTGTTTCGATGTCATTTATTGGTAAAACTGTTTTTGCATTCTCAGTTATGAGCTGCTCACCTTTCGTATGATTTGTAGGTTTTTTAAGAGAAACAATGTCAACCGTTTCTTTTGTTTCGATGTAATTTGTGGGTTCAATATGCTTCAAAACTATTTTTGTATTCTTAGTTACGAGCTGGTCATTTTCCGAATGTTTTGTAGGTTTTTTAAGAGAAACAATATTCATCGTTTCTTTTGTTTCGATGTCATTTATTGGTTCAATATACCTCAACAGTGTATTTGCATTAGTAACAGATGGTTCATCTTTCAAAGGTTTGATACCATTTGCTTCAACATTGTGTTTTATTTCATTTTGCTTGGCTATTTCATCCACCAATTGTCTAATTTTTTCAATTCCTTTTGTATTATTTTTATTATGAGCAATAGTTGCTATATCGATAAGTATGTTATTAACATCTCTTGGTTCATTTCTTTCATTAGTTGGAACCTTAATTTTATCTGTAGATTCTGGAACAATGTTTTCTTTTGGCTCTATTGTCTGACTACTTAAGGTTTTTCCATTATTATGTTTTGTATTTTGATTGTCACTTTCAGGACCACTTTTCGTCACATTCGTTTTGAATTCCCAGTTTACCTACAGAATTGCATAATATACCTATATTTATTTACTATACACTAACTACACTACTTTTATTGACAAATAAATTTGCATGAATATCTAATATCATAAAATCATTGAAAACCACATTAGAGTTTTCAAATAAGTGAATAAAAATAAATGTGTGTATATTTCATTTGTAACTTCGGCAAAATTGAAAAAAAATATTTATTCTATTAATGGGAATGATTGTAAAGTAAATTTAATTTGTTTACCTCTTTAGTTTCATCACACAAAATCCCATGAAATTGATGCAATACAACCAAACATGTCCAAACTACCATCCCATACATGATGGCCCCCACAACTGATATTTAAACTAAATATACCATTCTTATCAATGTTTAGAAATCATTACTATAAAATCAATTATGAAAGGACAAAGTATAAACATTAAAGGTGTTATTATCGTAGCTATATTTAAACAAAAATGTATCTAATGTATGTGGCCGTTATAAATTAAGTTCTTGCGTGGTGGCAATCAAGTATGTGGCCCACCTGATAATCGGTCACCGTAGTCTATGGACGCATGCAACTCCAGGAGTAAACCAAACCTTTCTTATCATAGGAAAGATTAAGCTAGCTTTCTCAGAAACATTAAGACAGTTAACATTTAATAACATAATAGAAATTCAAGATGGGGTAACATGGATTTAGGTAAGTATATACCTAAGATTTGAAAACTTTATAAACATCTACATGTTGGTCTATTAAATAACTTAGAAAACTAGAAGTAACACAGTAAAGGAAGTTTCTAAGAATTTCTAGGAAATGTCCCATGGCACTCTCTTCTAATCGATAAACAGGATACAAAGGAGAATAATAAACTCATTGTATAGAATGAATTTAGGCCATAAAGCTATAAAAAGTGTCAACAAGAAGCGCCAACGCGTAATAAAGTTCCACCAGAGCTGTGAACGGCAGCGCGACCACGGCGGCGAACCGACGGATGCTGCGATTACTATCTTACTAAATAAGGTATAAAAGGTAGGTTTGTACACCTTACGCTACGGTGCTCTTTGTCGGTAAAAAGCATACAAAACAGAATAAAACACTCATCGTACAAAGTGAATTTATACCACAAAGCTGTAAAAAGTGTTCACAAGATGCGCAACCGCGGGGTGCCGTTCCACAAGAGCTGTGAACGGCAGCGCGACCACGGCTGCTGTAATTATCTTATTAATTTAGGTATAAACGGTAAGTATATATAGCTTACGCTAATTGACGCCTTCTGTCGGTAAACATGATGAAAAATAGAATAAAACACTCATTGTACAAAGTAAATTTATATCATAAAGCTATAAAAAGTGTTAACGGGGTGAGTCAACGCGGGGTGCAGTGCCACTAGAGATAGAGCTATGAACAGCAGCGCAACTACGGCTGCTAACCGACTGACGCTGCGATAATTATCTTACTAATTTAGGTATAAATGGTACGTATGTATACTTCACGCTTTGTAGCGCCCTCTGTCGGTAAACAGGATACAAAACAGAATAAAACACTCGTTGTACAAAGTGAATTTATACTATAAAGCTATAAAAAGTGTCAACAAGATGCGGCAACGTGGGGTACAGTTCTACCAGAACTATGAACGGCAGAGCGACCACGGCTGCTAACTGACTGATACTGCTATAATTATCTTACTAATTTAGGTGTAAATTGTTGTTACCTTACGATCAGTGGCGCCCTCTGTCGGTAAACATGATAAAAAATAGAATAAAACACTCATTGTAAAAAGTGAATTTATATCATAAAGCTATAAAAAGTGTTAAGGAGATGAGCCAACGCGGGGTACAGTTCCACCAGAGCTGTGAACGCCAGCGCGACCACGGCTGCCAAACGACTGATGCTTTTGATCAGCTCTAACCTGCAAAATAAAAATGTTTAAGAGGAAAGTTGACGACTGCGCACTACCGCTTTTCCATAAAAACGATCCCCATTTTCCTCTCTGGATATTAACAGTATACAGAATATTTATACATCATTTTGATGTATATTAACCACACCTTTGTCCCTTCGTTAGATTTTTTATAATTACAATAAGAATTAAGAGCTTCCAATAATTTGTATGAATTTGTATTATATCAATATTCAGAGACGAATATTAGCTTCTGCCTGTGAGCCTGCTACTTCATCCGTGTATACTTTACCCTAATCATTACTCCTGTACTCAATTGAATCGCTAAAATTCTAACAAATGTCAATCGGTCATTTGGAAGCATTTTTCTCCAAGCAAAAACGGAGATATTTGCTCCACCTGATTAGTTAGAATAGGACTACATATCTGATGTCGACAATAGTTATACCTAAACTAAAATCAACCATACCTAAAAAAATATCAAGCTGACTGCATGCGATACGATTTAAAAAAAAACATTTATTGCAAGCCTTGGGGCTCATAATCATTTTTGAAATGTCTTATTTATACAATAAATATAAAATTAAAATGTGGACTAAAATTGGTATAAATAAAACAATATTAAAAAAATACAATGCAAAATTTCCAAATATCAATCCTATCCCAGTCTTAATTACATGCCTGACACAGCACTGCACGATGAAGGACAGTCCAGTCTGTTCGCGATCATCGCTAGGACTGTGTTGGGGCTGGCTCGCACCCGCTGGACCAGGGACGCAGCGCGCAGTCGGATAGTGGTATGAAAACGCGCCGTGGGGCGTTTTTATTCGTAAGTATACCTGCTAGGAACTGGCAGAGATTTCCGGAGCGACTGGTGAAAGATGGTGACCGGTGGCGTAACCTGGAAAGAAGAGACGTCCTTGTAGTACCTAATAAAAGTATCTAGGCATAAGTAATCTAAAATGATTTTTTTTGTATCTAACATTGTAATAGGCAGATCGCCGGGGTGGAGGGGTTGAATCACTTAAACACCGTATGCAGGTTAACAGCTCTAATCTCTTCCAGCTTGTACACTTTAATCCCTAAATACTTACTATTCTATCATTATATATAATTATTGTACGTGACAGAAGAGGAAATCCCTTATCGAGTGGAGGCGCAAGATCTATATTAAATGTGCTGATCACTCAATATGCACGTACGTGCCAATATGAGTGTCTGCCTATCGCAACATACCTATTTCCAGCAAAAAAAACGCCATCGACAGACGGGCGGAAACCGAAGTCAGTAATTGTTTCGTGAACCCGGTATAGATCACATATCGTCAATGTTAAGAAAGAACCCGTATCTGAATTTTTCAATTTATTCGTTTATTTTCGAATTTAACTAATAAAAATACACCTCGTATGGTGCACAAACTCCAACGTCGCTATCGAATAAATTTACACTAGGGGCTCTGGACTGTTCTACCTCAAAGATTCAATGATAGTTCAGAACATCAAGCGATTCCTCGGCTGTATTCTAGACCCGTCCCTATTAAAAAACGAAAGTACAATGATTTGCAATCTCTAAAGCCGATTTTGCCAAAAGACTTTCATATCATATCATATCATTTATTCCATTGAAATCATGTTCATTTGTACATTTTGGTCTTAAATATAGTCAAGTAGGTACATGATACCCTGCTAGGGTGTACAATTTAGGATTTAAATTTATAAATTATAATTTACATTAATTTCTAGAAATAATTAAATGTCAAAACAAGTTCATGCATTTTACCCGATCTTTTTTTACGGAGACACGTTGTTATTTAAGTTCGTCTACTGACCAAGAGAGTCTATTTTGTTAATTAAATAAACATAGAATAGTACATTACGATACAAGTGCGAAAAATAGGAAATTCGAAACGAGTGGCGATAAATTAAAACACGACCGAAGGGAGTGTTTTAAATCGACACGAGTTGCGAATTACCTATTCGCACATGTATCGTACAACGTTTTACAGTACATATGGCCCTTTAAATGTTCGACACAGTAACGTAATATGCTACTTCTCGCACTAGTGCTATAAAGTAGCCCCATATGTACTGTAAACATACATTTCATTTCATTTTGTACCATAAAATTTGAAGCAAAATTATCGTAACTTATCAACTTTCAGTCAATACTAAACCAAAAATCTTGTATCTTACGAATAACTGTAAATTTAATAAAAAGTGTTTGCGTGTGTTTTTTGAATATTTGTAAAATTAATCACTGGCTATCAAAGTATCTCAATGAAACTAACAAGAACATATTTATTATTATGATCTCTTTATTTATCTTGGGTCTTAGGTTAGGCATTTTATATACGATTATAAAAGTAAAATACAAAAAATCATACAAATTACATATAAACACATTATAAAAACCTAACCTAGTGTGCCGCCAGCAGCGGGGCAGGGCCTAAGCTGCCGGTGGTCAGGGCCGCAGAGAGAGGAACCGCCGGACTATCTGCGGTTATTATTATTAATAATACTTTATTTCGGACATCACAAATCACTATGTTAGTATTGACAATACAAATTATATTTAAGTAATAATACTGTATTTACTATAAAACCTAAATAATTAAAGAAAATTATGTATCTCAGTAGTATAAAAGGCTAGTAGATTATCGTAGTTATCCTTTCCACTGTATCGCGGCGTCACGTGATTGGTCAATTTCACTATAGTTGACAGCGTTTGCTTATGAATATTATAGTTGAGTTGGGAGCCCATACATGAAAAGTACGCAATTACATATTGATATACGAAATCATAATTCAACAAGTAGAAAAAATATAAGCATGCTTATTTGCCTATAATGTATAAGAATCATGCACCGTATTTTAAAATTCCAACGAATACAAATTAAAGAAAGTTTTAAAAGTGCAGTTCGTGGAGTGTATCCGTCGTTAGCATTAAACCGTGGTTCTGTAGCAAAGCTGTATAAGCCAGGGCTTGTAGCTCGGACCCGGGTAAGCTGTTGCACATAGGAACACTTAAAACAGTAGAGGAACGTGGGCGTTTTATTCTACAGATATGGGGCAATGCCGAATGTCCATAATTGACCCACTCCATTCGTTTGTTTGTTTGGCCCAGCCGTATGTAATTCCTATAATTGAATCCTTAACTACTAATTATTTATGCAAATAAATGTCGTGTTAGAACTATTATTACTTTATAATTATTACTGTGTTTAATTTATGGGAAAATTGCAACGAAATTAAGCAAATATTTCAATTAGTTTTAGCTTAATACCCATTAAACTCCGCTAGTCGCTTGGCACTAGTGTCACTAGTAATGGCGTGATTTCTAAGATGGTGATGAGTGAAACCATGATATCTCGTTGTAACGTAGTAAAACAGCTGCGTTCGCGATTACCCAGCGTTTGTGTTTATCCGGCCTTCCCCTTGTCTTAAGTTGTAGTGGACTATAAAAAGAGGATGATAACAATCTTATTAATGGTCAAAGAGGATACCTATGACGAAGGCCGTGAGAAGTGGAGGAAGGAAAGGTTGGATAGAGAAACCCAGGGGCAGGACCTGAGAAGCAGCAAATAAGATATGAGAGACACTGGAGAGTGGATTGGCAAAGATCTAATCAGTTTTAACAAAATGTTCATGGGTCCTCGGTAAGTAAGACGTAAGTATAGAAGCAGGTAAACGTGCATGAACTAGGAGGCAGTACAGAAGCCCCCTCTCCCGATTTAAACCACAAGATTGTAGGCCAGAAGACTCTCCGACGTGCAAGGGAGCGTTCGTGAACGGTAAGGGGGCAGCATATTATTAGGGCGCGGGGGGGGGGGGGGGGTTATATTAGCGTAAAGTATCAATGTCAACTTTAAGTTATCAAAGATACCGTTACAAATTGACTGACCTTTCAAAATGTCTTTCCCTTCCGATTCAAATAATATAATATTAATATGCTTATTTTGTTTATCTTTGTTATTTTTATTTTTTATTACATACATGGAAAACCAACAGCTTTAAACATTTCTATAAGATACAATAGAAATACAGAGCCAATTACAGGTTCTCACTTATAAAAAAATAAATATAACAAAGATCAATATAATATAGTTCAGTTACACACACAAGTGTCTACAGCACAAGCCAAGGTTAGTGTGTACAGCCAGCTGCAGAACTACTAACTAGACACTAGACACATAAGGAATGGAATTCATTCATAAAGTAGCCATGCACCTCCACCACCGACCGCAAAAAAATTAACGAAAATACAAAATATACGAAAATACAAATTTACCTAGGAAACCGACGTGCCTATGTAATTACATAGTATTTGTAAGTTGTTATGGAAAATATACGCTACAAAATATTACATTTATCTTTAAAAAGTTACAACTGAAAAGTTGAAAGTACGTCAGTAAGTCAGTATGAGAATTAAAAATTTTGAAAAAACCCACGGCGGTTAAAACTTAGTTGAAAAAGGATGCACAAATAAATGTTTACTGCAGAGCCTTCTGGTGAGTTGTCACCGTAACACCTATCTAAGAACATGCACCAATCAAACCCGAACCCATCACTGAAAACCGCATCAAAATAGGACTAGTAGTTTTTAAGAAATATGGCAACATTGGTTTGCAACAACATCCTCTCACCCCAAACGCATATATCGTCTCCGTTCCGTCGTGGGTAAAAATACTGTTCAACATCTGTGAGCTACGCTGGTGTTTGCTGTCACCGCCCTGATGAAGTGGGCAGCGTCGCGTCCACAACTATCTCAGTAAATACGAGCACTAACCTACAAGGTCTTAAGACTTTGACCCTAATTAACTGAGGACTTTTAGAGCGAGTAATAAACTCCAGACGGGGTGGTGCGAGGGGAGGTGTTTTAGTTCTTTATAGTACAGACTTACATTTTGAACTGACTTGCGACCCGATCCGAAATTTATTAAGTTTTTGGCAAAAATTTCATTTTTGGTACAAGCTTTTATCGTTGACTGTACTTTTCTTTCCACAGGCAACTAATACTCATCAAGCCAATTCTAAAAACCCCAAACACAATTAGGTTACGTTGTTTTATCACAGAATTCCTGTGTCCACCTCTTGTCTCCATCATCAGATCAGCTCGATGGTACCATAATATTGCATTGTCACCCGACTTACATATGTATGCAAATTTTGCTCATGCTCAATCGGAAACCGGGAAGTGGATCAAATTTAACTTGCAAGATTTGATTACAAACAGACAATGGTGAGGTCATAAAAGCTTGTAAAATACGTCAAAATTTTTCGATACATTGGATATGTCAGTGTCAAAAGTGACGTTTTTTTTGAAGAAACGTCATTTTTGACACTGACATATCTAATCTATATCGTATCTTTACCGAATGTTTGACGTATCTTAAAGTTCGCATCGGGCCAATGATGATTGCGAATCTCTCTAAACTACAATGTTACAACTGGAAACAATGTAATGTACTTAATCTTCTTCTTCCTCGCGTTGTCCCGGCATTTGCCACGGCTCATGGGAGCCTGGGGTCCGCTTGACAACTAATCCTAAGATTTGGCGTAGGCACTAGTTTTTACGAAAGCGACTGCCATCAGACCTTCCAACCCAGAGGATAAACTAGGCCTTGTTGGGATTAGTCCGGTTTCCTCACGATGTTTTCCTTCACCGAAAAGCGACTGGTAAATATCAAATGATATTTCGTACATAAGTTCCGAAAAACTCATTGGTACGAGCCGGGGTTTGAACCCGCGACCTCCGGATTGCAAGTCGCACGCTCTTACCGCTAGGCCACCAGCGCTTCCCTAGGCCACCAGCGCTTCCCATGTAATGTAATGTACTTAATAAATTAATTTAAAATTTGTGGTAAAAACAGATCCGACAACGAAGATAATAATGCTCAGTAATAATTACTTATCCAAAATAGAACTTAAAAAAAGGCCTTTCTCGGTAAAAAAGTAAGTAGTTGTAAGTTATGTACAAAAACATTCTGAAATCCAGTGCAACTGAAATAAGTTAAACAGGTATTCAAATACTGACAAATTACTGTATTTTCAAATTCCTTATTGTAATTTAAATCAGTGCATATTAGTTATATTTAAGTCAACACTTTAAGAAGGACTAGAACGGTCCGGGCCCGGGAGAGGCGTCCGAAACTTCATCTCCTCCAGATGTGTTTTCAAATCTGAAATTGCAAAGCAACTTTCCTGGCAGTCACGCACAGACACACCCACTCACACACCCACTCACTCACACACAAACACACTAAATTCCCATAAAGGCAAGCAAACTAATAGGCTCGCACGCTTATGTATTGCATGTAATATTTACGTAATAAATACAAATTAAAATATTGTCATAGGAAAGTAGGAAATTTAATTTGTTCTTAGAGTGATGGCGTAACGTGACGTACGCGTTTGCGTTAAGTCTCATTTTGTATGGGATTGTGAGTTTCCAAAACGTTCCGCTTGACGCGCTGTGTCTAAATCCCATACTAAATGACTTAACGCAAACGCGTACGTCACGTTTCGAAATCGAATAAATGTACACTAGGGGCTCTGTTATTGGCTATGCTTAGTACTCATGTTTTTTATATATTATTCATTGCAAACGCTGTAGAACTTCTCAATAAATAAATTAAATTAAACTTCGTTTTTTTTTAATGACTGGTGATCGTTGATCAAGTGATGAACACGTAAATATAGACTATAGAACACGGAATTATCGGACGCCTCAGCTCGGACCCGGGCCGTCCTAGCATGAGTCGTCCTTTATTGTGCCACTGTATGACGAGATATATTCTGATATCTTTATATGTTTATACTTGAGCTATTGTTGCGAGTTTCAGCAAAACACAAACAACAAACAAAGTACATCGGGTGAGTTCCGTAAGTGAAACAGAATCTAAGCTTGAGGGGAAATTCATGAGCGGCAGTGAGAGCGTCTTTATGAGAATGATTACTGATAACGGCCTGCCCTTATATTGTACTCACACTGTAGTCACTATGAAGTTTGAAGCGGTATTTAGTATTGTTTGTTATTGGTAGGATACTTTCGCTTGCATGTATTGGTGTGCGTGAGATGAACTGGCTCATGTCAAAGTCGTATTATATTATTATCATTAACACGTATAAGAAAAGGCGACTTTCACCAAGATTTTAATAATAGCACCGTTAGCAGCGGTATTATGGTCTCATTTTTATCACCTGTCATGCCGTACGTCACTTTTGCGCTTACATACTTGATAAAGACCCGAGCAGCTTAGCCCTACAGTATCATTTAATTGTCACCATGCCTGTCACGTTCTAACAAGTAACAAGTGATAAAAATGGAACCATGCCGCCACCGCTGTCTGTCGATTGTCAAAACACCGTCTAGGCGCCGCTGTTATATAACTGTTAGACACAGCCAAAAATAATAACCGGTTTCTGGTTACACTTCAAAACTATTATGCGCATTAAAAAGTAACGTAATGTATTAAAAATGAATTAGGTTTAAAAAAGTGCTTTTATCTGAAGTGTTAATGGTCCTCTTTGCTCTTTGTTACATATTGCAATTTAATGGATGACTGTCATTGGCCTTCTTTTATGTAAGCATTTATATGTTTAGTAATATTTACGGCTGTTGTTATCCTGAATACCAATAAAATAAATAAATAAAATAAGGCCGAATCAGATTAATGCAGTTGTAAAAAAGTGTTAAGCTATTTCTTATAAATTGAACCAAGCCACAAGGCACTGGAAGAGAAGTTACCTGAAAAACTATCCCTGGCTCGATTTGCGAAGGAACGTAGCCGGTCGAGCACGGCTGCAAACCATTAACACTGCTTAGAGTAGGGTCTTTATCTAGTCAATTTGTGCAAGAATGTCCAATATTTATTATTTATTTATTTCATGATAAAAATTACACCATAAATTTGCACGTGTTAAAATTATGTTTCACTTCTCAAAACATTACAAGAAATGTTTCTCCCAATAAAAATCGTCATGTATAAAGAAAAATATCTGGGAGACCGAGCTTTGCTCGGAAAACATACAAAAACTCAAAACTGCGCGTTTTCTCAGAGATAAGACCTTAGCAAGATCGATTTTTCGCCCCCGAAAACCTCCGTATAGCAAATGTCATATAAAATATAAATATATATACAATAATTGCTCGTTTAAAGGTATAAATATATAAGATGTATCATTCAAAGCACGGAATAAGTAATATTATTTTATGTCGTGGGCCCTCGCAGATACGCTTGGTTCCTATCAGATACCTATCAGAATATATTGTGTAATCGCCCTCAAGAGCTACACACACACACACACGCACGCACGCACGCACGCACGCACGCACGCACGCACGCACGCACGCACGCACGCACGCACGCACGCACGCACGCACGCACGCACGCACACACGCACACACACACACACACACACACACAGACACACACACAACGGAGAAGCTTCATCCTGCCTCGTCCCGAATTACGTCGCGCGACTGTCGATCTACTGATTTTATCTTTATTTTATGTTTGTGTGTAACCTTATAGTTTAGTAAAAACGTCATCTTAAAGTTAAAATTAGGAGAATTACATTTTGCAAGCAAATCATATTAAGGATAATAGATATGGTTAATATACATCAAATTGCGTAATTTTTTTTCTATAAATGGGGACTACGTTTTTAAGCAGAAACGGTCGTCCCCTTTTGTCTTGTAGTGTTTTTTTATACTATGTCGGTGGCAAGCAAGCATACGGCTCGCCTGGTGGTAAGCAGTCTCCATAGCCTATGGGCACAACCCCGTTGCCGACCCTAACACTCCGCACCCTCTTTGAGCTCTGGCAACCTTACTCACCGGACAAATACAACTTAACACTACGAGTAGGGTCTAGTGTTATTTGACTGAGGTCTTCTGTAAGGTGGAGGTACTTCTCCAATTGGGCTCTGCTCTAGATCTGGAATGACATATGTACGCTGTACCGCACACAAGGCGTGATGACATTCACAATGCCCAATGCCTATACCTCTCTTTTGACCGTAGTTTAAGGACATGCCCGGGTCCATCATTATCGTTAAAAACGAGAAGAAGAAGAAGAAGAGTATATCATAAATTATAATATGTGTGTAAGAAGTTGGTGTATAGTGAGGAAGACTAAGATACATACTTGAAGAGTATCATGGGTTGATTCGAAGGTGCAGTGAGTACTCCGTGATGTAGGCTAGGACATAGAGAAATACGGACTTAATGCAACATACAAATATTCATCTCTGTTTTTGTCACTACACTCAAAAATATATATAACTCCGTATAAGATAAAGTCTAAGAAAAAAACGTGCCTCGAAAAATCAAGAAAAAATTGTGCTCGAATAGATGGCCATATACCTTTGGCCTATACTCGAGTAGATCACGACACCGTTTGATATTTAACACATATCAGTGAAAGAACATGGGTCAAAAAGCCATATGTCATTCTAAAAGTTTTAGTCCTATGTCGAAAAATGGCAGGAAATTTAGGTCACTGCCAAATTTACTTTGACAATACGCCTCTATACTAAATTCTCTTTGCTACACTGTAGTTAATGTGTGTCTGTGTGTCTGTGTGTGTTTTTTTTAAAACAGATTAAGGTTAAAAAAAAAATTGTGATTTTTAATTTTAGGATACGAATCATCATCATTATGTGTGTGTTTATTTTAAAACCGAATTTTATGCATTGCCATTTCAAATATTGTATCTCTTTCCATTATTTTCCGCGTATGACGTAATTTATAAAATCTAAGATACCCCACAACAATCGATCAACCCGTGACGTGTTAATAATTTGGGTCCCACCACAAAACGACGCACACAAAAACCTCATTGTGATACGTGGAGATTTGAACGCTTTTGTCTAAGCACAGTTACCAAATTACCTTTACAAACTCCTATCTATTTTAGTTATATCATTCAAAAAGTAACCTTATTACAAAAGGAATAGGATTAATAGTCGGTTGGGGTTGAACAAAGTGTAAAAAGGTTCTTAAATAGTAAAGGGGAAATTAACAGAGTCACGTGAACTGGTAAAAAGTGGATTAACAAGTTAGGCTATTGTCCTTTGTAACGGAATTTAAATGAAGTTAGTAGAATAATTACTTCCACATTAAAAACTGTCTACTCCTTTTATTTATTTATCCAAATCAATACAAAGATGGTCGGTTCTTTATCTTTTGTCACCATGCCTGTCACGTTCTAACAAGTATGTAAGTACAAAAGTGACGCATGACATGGCAGGTGATAACAATGCGACCATGATACCGCTGCTGTGATATACACAGCGAAATATTTTACTACAAGGATAACGACTTTCATTATACAAAATGGGATGTATCAAATCGACAGAATGCCATTTGGGATATTTTATGCACCACCACATTACGAATCTTTTAAGGGTTTCGTGCGATCTCAAACAGTGTCAGGCTCATTCACCAATAATAATGTGCAAGTTACGGAAGATTTTTTGAAGTGAAAACTTCTTTAGCGGCGCTGTGCACTTTTTGTGAAGGGGAAAAAAATGTTAAACACGCGAAAGGTCACGTGACCGACAGATTCGACAGATTGAAAATTTGTAAGACGGACACGTGACCTGATCGAAAAACTGTTACAATGTCATAGAATTGTTAGTTCTGAAGTGTTATATTTTTTAATGTTATATAAATTGTCATGTTTGTGTACGATAAATGAATATTGTATTTTATAGTACCTACTTTTATACTGATAATTAAAGCAATTCATGCAAAATTATTCCCTAACCATTCCAAAAAATAAAAAATGCACAACGATAATATTCAAGTTTTCACTTCTGCCGGCACTCCCGGAGTGCAACCAGTTGTTTTTTTTTTAATACTACGTCGGTGGCAAACAATCATACCGCCCGCCTCATGGTAAGCAGTCTCCGTAGCCTAAAACACCAAAATTTCACGAGGAAATTCTCATGCTAGTTTCAACTTACAAGGAAAGGTACCCAACTGTCCGGTTCCGATTACATTTATATTTATATATGTTATAGAGTAGTCTAAAATAACGGACACGTATTTTTTTTTAGCTGCCCAAACTCAACCTATTGGGAGAAATTATCCTCCAAAGTACTAAAAAGTTACTAAATCTTCTAACTCCTATAGAAAGTGATGCTCAAGCAACTTGCTAGTTAATGGCTTGTTTGAGTATATGTTTGAGAACAGGAAAACATAATGTACACGTGTTTTGTTATATCTGCTTAAACTCAAGTTTTCCTAAAAAAACACACGTCTTTATGTGTAACTTTAGCGATAAGATATTATAAAACTTCGAATGTCGATTTTTTTAGGAAAAAATGAGTTTTAGCAACATTATAACAAAACACGCGCTCATTATTTTCTGCTGCTTTCAAACATATACTCAAACCAGCCATTAACTAGCAATTTGCTTGAGCATCACTTTCTATAGGAGTTAGAAGATGTAGTCATTTTTTAGTTACTTTGGAGGACAATTTCTCCCAATAGGTTGAGTTTGGGCAGCTAAAAAAAAATACGTGTATATTATTTTAGACTACTCTATAACATATATAAATATAAATGTAATCGGAACCGGACAGTTCCTTGTTAGACAGTTCCCGTCCAGCTTGGCTCCCATTTTCTTTCGTATATGATATCTACTTCAGTTCCTTGAAATACAGTATCTAACAAACTTGCTCTTTCAGGGATAGTACAACCAACAAATCGACTATAAAAATACTATTCTTTATTATATTGTAGTCATGTTCATAATTCATAATACATTAAGTATTACAATTTGAGGATAGTTAGGTATAAAATCGTGTTGTTCACGACGACTCGTGTCTAAGACTCGTATTGCCATGTCCTTAAAGCTTAGTTTTGACTAAATTGCGCGTCATCGTGGATGATACGAACTTTACATGACATCCTGTAACGGCACTCAATATTTCTTAAGTCTAGATAAGTACATGCATTTTATATTCATAGTATGAAATCTACAGGGCGACATCGGAGACGTAATCAGAAATTACTTCAGCCGGGGGAATTGATGCCTATTTCATAGGTAGTTACAAGAAACAAACGTTGTCTTATTTTGTTAATTTTATATTTTATCGTGGTGTATGTAATATAAAATATCAAGTTTGTTTATAAATTTAGTAAAAATATAAAATAATGATGGTAAATGTTAATTAATTTCCAGGTTAATTTATATGTAAATAGATTCAAATTATAAGCAATATGGTCAATATTAATTAACTACAATGTCATTTTAGATAATGCACGATGTATGCACTACCATCCTATCAGTAGCAGGGCAAGACCAAAATTTTACGTGGGCAAGGTACATTTAGCGAGGCCCTCTGGTGGCGCAAGAAATAACGAAAATTTTTACGTTGTGTCCGAGTTATACTTATTTGAGGCGCGAGGCCCCTCGGACCGCGCAGCCGGTGGGCTACGGCGCCCACGCCAAACGCCGCCTCTGCATCCTATTAACAATTACCGAGTAATCAGTAAACTGTATCGGAGACGCGTCGTCGCCATTTGATCAGGGGGCCTAGTTATGTGACAGTCATACATCGACAAAGACCAATGTTTTTTGTTATCGGGATGAGTGATGCTAAATAGTTACGAGGCATGCATTATTAAAGTATCGATTGGCGTTCTCTAGAAACGATTGTCATCTTAGATAGGCCCCCAGGGTGCGTACCGTGCCAATCGTTGTCGCTCCGTGGCGAACGAAACGCAACTGTCACTGTCGCACTAATACGGAAAAGTGATAAAGAGGGATCACTACGCTACGTTACGGAGCGTTAACGATTGGCACGTTGGCTAAGCACCCTGTTGTGATTATACAAGGAGTATTCCAGAATGTCATTTACGAACGATACTTATTTCACGACCAGTTTGGCCTAGTGGATATTGACCCGGGTTCAAATCCTGGCAAGGGCATTTATTCGTGTGATGAGCATGGATATTTGTTCCTGAGTCATGGGTGTTTTCTATGTATTTAAGTATTTATAAATATTTATATACTATATATATCGTTGTCTAAGTACCCTCAATACAAGCCTTATTGAGCTTACTGTGGGACATAGTCAATTTGTGTAATTAGTAGTCCTAAAATATAATTTTTTTTATTTTAATTCTGCTAAAAAGCCTAATTTTAACTCTTGATACTTGATCTGCTTAAATATTTCATTGTGAAAAGTTATATCGATCCGAGTCCGGGCCGACGCTTCCGATGCTTCGTTTTCTATGATTGGTGATCACGTGAAACTGAAGTTTCGGACGCCTAGGCCCGGGCCCGGGCCGTTTTAACCTGAGTCATTCTTATTGTGCAGTAGTGGGTTCAGTGAACAACAAGTTTGCGATAATCGCGTAGTCGCGTTGTATTAGGACGACGTCTAAGTATATCAATCTTGAGGCCTTTCTTTACCAACTTTTTCTATCGATGAATATTGTTCAGTTTTAAATGATATTATTTATTTTACTTTTTACTTGTTGACATTTTTAGATTTTTTTCTTAAATAATACATAGTTATTGTAAAAAATTCTAGGGGACCCTAGCGACATCTACTGTAAGAACGTTACACTTCTTAGACGGCTACCGCAGTTCCAAGTCATATTGGAAATTCACCAGTATCGATGTGCTACCCATACTAAATTAACACTTCCACTTTTAAATTTATTCTAAGCGCAATGTAATATAATATTCTTATTGAAGAAATAATGATCATGATGATCGATGCGGTTAGTTAGTAGATCTATTCATTGAAAATCTAAAACGCTCCATTAATCATTTGTAACTACTTTTACACAAAACCGATTAATTTTTCTTGGTGATATCAGGCACGCAAAGCCGTTCGCTCAGCAAGCTGTTTACGGAGAAGGATCTGAACTTGCGCCTTAAATAATTCTACCTACTATTCTCATAAAAGGAAAGAGTAAGCGATATTTTGATGGAATGTTTCTAAGAAGAGTATAGATAATTTACCTGCTCAGTGACCGTCATCTCTGATTTGACGTCAGCATGGATAGGCTGTACATTCTTGGACACTATGTCTAGACTTCCTCCGACGACGTCGCGACGGTGCCGTGACTGAAATTATTAATTTATGCAGGTGTAATTAAACACAACAATTTTATGTCATTATCGAAGCGCTGGTTGCCGGAGTGGTGCTAGCGGTAAGAGCGTGCAGGTTTTCGGAATTTATGTATGAAATATCATTTGATATTTACCAGTCGCTTTTCGGTGAAGGAAAACATCGTGAGGAAACCGAACTAATCCCAATAAGGCCTAGTTTTCCCTCTGGGTTGGAAGGTCAGATGGCAGTCGCGTTAGTCAAAACTAGTGGTGCCACAATATATTGCGAACAAATTTCTGAAAAAAAAATCTAATAACTGTTAAAAAAATTCTAATCACTGACAGCGCACTTATCTTCGTCAATAACGTCTAAGTTAATGTCATGTCCTTGTGCCACCCTAGCGCCACCGGAGAGATTTCGAACTATTATTAACAGCTGCAAGGTGGACACTTTCGCAACAGTTTTCCCATAAGAGATTGTTCTCCTTACCTCTACCCTCCATAGAATAGGCATTGGCTTCAGAACGAAATTGACATGTTGTAGCAAGTCCTTCTTCAATAAGAACACCACCACCACCACACCACAATTGGTTCGTCTGTGTATTACGTAAATTATAAAATAAAACTCGTTTAACTTACTGGTCTGGTAAAATATCCATTAGTTATACAAATTATGGCGTTTATTACAAAAACTAAGATCCAAGTTTTCATATTGTTTCACAACATACTCTTGGTTCGAAAAATAAGTTATAATAAAAAGCAATTTAAGTCATAAAACTTTTAGGTCGATCGAGAACTGTACGAAGTTACACGATGGCATTTTTTAGAGTTGCGTAGGGATCGATTTTAATATTTGACGACCACTTGCCATCAGATATATCGTAGCGGCCAAAGTGCTCACAAATATCTGAACACGCGTCTATTGTCAAGGCGTTAGAGTACGTGTTTTGCAACGAACAAGTACAGAAAAATATTAATAATTAATGAATTATTACTTAATGCATGTCATTAAGATGTTATTTATGATATGTATTATTATTGGATATTTATGAATAAATTGTGTATTAAACAATTATAGTAATGCTTTTTTTTAATAATAATGTAATTTGAATGCTCAGTACCATTCCTGCCAACGTATCCAGGGGGACAATCGTTTGCAGAAAACGAAACGCTATTGTCTCTCTATCACTCTCCCATATTAGTGCGACAAAGACAGCATTTCGTTTCGTTTCTCTGCGAATGATTGTTTTCTTGGCTAGGCCCCCTGCTAATTTAAGGATTAAATCCAGGTAAAGTGCTGGTTATCGAATCAAATTAAACCTTTTATTATGCGAATAGGCTTCAAATTCAAATGCTCTTTCACATGCCAATAAAATATGTTTTGACAGGGTCACTATCCACTAGGCCAAACAGAGCCCCTAGTGTACATTTATTCAATTTCGTAATGTGACATATACGTTTGCGTTAAGTCTCATTTAGTATGGGATTTAGAAACAGCGCGCCAAGCGGAACGTTTTGGAAACTCAAAATCCCTTAACGCAAACGCGTACGTCACGTTACGCCATCGAATAAATTTACACTAGGGGTACGAACAGGTCATCAGATTGAACTTTTAATTTATAATCTCCAAAAATATATAATCTCCAACGCACGTAAAAACTTAACAAGAATATGCGAGGTATTTAACGGAAGTACTCGTATCTCGATAGAACAGCGAAAAGTCCAAAATAATCTATACAACTGTTATTAAAAACTTTTTCTTCACTAACTTTTTAAAGTTAAAAAAGTTTTCCACGAAAAGAACCATTGGAGCATTTTTTAATACCAAATTGTTTCCTAACACGCTTCGTGTTCGATATCCCTAATGTTATCGTCATAATATTTTTTACTTTTCTATTTCAATTTTATATATTTTACATGAACACGTGACTTATCCCGACCAAAACCATGCTGAGGATATTATTATTATTTTATATAATTATTGCTGTTTCTAATGGGCATAATAATGTAAGTTTTCATTGACCTTTCAATTTTTAAAAGTAAGTATTTACCTCACCTATTTTATTCGAGTTATATAGTTATCAGAGCAAAATTAGCAAAAATATGGATTAAAAAAAGAGAGAGATTCCAAAGAGTGAATATAAACTTCTATTATCTAAATCTCTCTTTTAAGAGTCCGCAGCTGGCTCGGCCGAATTTCACCTTCCCATACAAACGGAGTTTCGTTCTTATTTGGAAACTACATTTTGGATTGTAATGAAACTTTGCACATACATAAGGTATGTGCAAAGTTCTCTATCTATCTATGCCTGTAATTAGTATATAGCTTCAGCTTATAAAATAAACCAAACAGAGCAAAAACAAATTCAAATTCAAAACTCTAATTCGCTGTATTTTTTTAACCATTGGTATCTGAAGCTACATAAGCTAATTACAGGCATAGATATACCTTATCCTATTTAAGTACAAAGTTTCAGAGCAATGGAGCTAGTCGCCTTAAAATGAGAGTGTAACTACGTTTGTATTGAGAATCAGGAGGTCTACCGCAAAAACCGAAATTTCGCAAATTGCGGGGATATTTCTCTTACACTCTCACTAAGACGTTATTAGAGCGACATCGAAAGAGAAAAATGCCCGCAATTGACGAACTTCGATTTTCACCGTTATACGGCTGCGGATTCTTAATCGTCTATTTGAAATTTTCGTCGTATTTTTAAATAATGAAAGGCCCTTAGGAACCGATAATCGCTTTTTCCGAAGAAAAATTTAGTTAGGTTAGATTTACTTACAATATAAATTCTCATACTTAAAATCCCTCATAATTCAAATTCTTATAATTCAGAACTAAAAACATTTTATTTACAATAACAATATACATAATCGATATATACAGAGGATTATTATAACTAGCTTATATCTAAAATAGACCCTTGAGGCATTTAACCAAGGATGCAGGCGGCATTTCCTCGTATCGCATTGCTGATACGTTGTGCGAGGAAGCCGCCAGCTCCTCGGTCACAAATTACGTCAACCAGACAATTCAGAACTTGACAAGTGTATTCCTATTTCCTCTATATTTGTCATATTTCCTTCTATCTTTTCGGTTTAAAGAATCTTTTGTCAATTTTATCATAGAAAATTGATTATTAACTAGCCTTTGTGAATTAATTTTCACTGCACCGCCACTGCACTTTTTCTATCAATAACATGATATTCTTGTACTATTAATTACGGAATGGAAACGAATATCGACTAAAAATTACTAAGCTCAATATGGAGAATTTCGCTTGAGAAATAATGATCATTATAGTTAGTTGTTAAAATGCCTGAGTACGTTTTCAAATTGTACGATCGGATAATGGATGTCTGATAGGTACGACCACAAAAAAAGTTCCTGTTAGTAAAATCAGGGGGCCTACCGCGAAAATCGAAGTTCGTCAATTGCGGGCATTTTTCTCTGTCACTCTTATGACGTCTTAGAGAGAGTAACAGAGAAAAATCCCCGCAATTGGCGAATTTCGGTTTTCGCGGTAGGCCTCCAGACCAAGATATCTCTGCGTGCGTATCTGCTATAAATGATGACATTGATAATTTGCATGGTGATCAGTAGTAGTGTGAGTAAGCGTAAGGCCGAAGTGGACGCTCGAGATGGGCGTGCAGCTGGGCAGAGCGTGCGGCGTGCATGTTAAAGAAATGCAAACGTATAGGAGCGGCCTTAGTGCACGCTGCTCACATCACTTGTGAGCCCGACGCCACGCTGCACGCCCCGCCGAACGCTCCGCTTCGAGCGCCCGCTCAGGCCTTACACTAAGAAAATATTAAATAAATTGTTTTCCGAGGTGGTGATATTAAAGATGTACGATAGATTTTTAAACAGTTAACTCTGATAAACAGGTGATATAATAACATTTGACAAGCAAATATACCTACAACTAAAAAATCGCTCTAAAAAATTACAGTTCAAATTCTTATATAAAGAAAATTAGATATGCTAAACTTTTGTTGAAAAAGATACATTACTTTGAATTGGCAAAGTTTTGCAACTTTTTCCCCGTTTCAAATACGAGTAGGCTGTATACTTTATATATTGAATGACTAAATTTTTAATGTATTATACCAGTATCGTTTAATAAAAAACATTCTTTTAAAAGCAAATGACTAGAAAAGAAGGTGAATTTAAAAGAAATTTAAAAACTCTATCCATATTCGAGGTATCTTCCAGTTTATTTTAAATTTGAATTCTGTGTCCGAGAAACAAGATTTAACTAGTTTCGTCGGTTAAGCTTTTAAAATATCAACTTATTTTGTAAGTGTCGATAGAAAAGAGTATAACACAAAAGAGGAAGAGAGAAAAATACAGGGATTTATTACTATAGTAAATTGCAACAATTCTTTTATTACTTGGTTAGGTACTTGGTAGGGAAATTAAGGAATAGCTTGCCGATAGAATTAACATTCGAGGGTATGCGAAATTGCGAATACGATTAACATACCTAAACTTAGACTTTACTCATAATACCCATAACCATAAAAAAATTAAGAAATGGTGGTAAAAAAACAACTAAACTTTATTATTTCAGAAACTAACCAACGATGCAGATTTACAGTCGGAGCTCCTACCACAAGAGTTGAACCCATTCTTTGTACCTGCGGAAGAGTCGGTAGGTCTTCTAGTTTACATTTTGATTGAAAAGGGTGTTAATATTAATCCCCGCTCTGTGTTAATGGTCCAAGAAGTTTCCATCGCGATACAGCGGAACCTTTGGTCTAGGCTTGGTGCAGGATGGCGATGGACATTAGTTTATAGATGTTTTGATGAAGATTGCTGCAGAAATTATGGTTTATGTTAGTTGATGACCGGTCTGGCATAATGGGTTGTGTTGTTACCCTGCCTATGAAGGCGATGGTCCCGCTAAGGACGTTTATTTGTGTGATGAACACAGATATTTGTTCCTGAGTCATGGGTGTTTTCTATGTATATAAGTTACAACGGTTCCGGACGGTTCTAGCTTGAGTTAGCGCAAATAGTTTGTAAAATTATACTCGTAAATTATAATATAATAATCAATGATCTGACATTACAGCAAATGCAATCCATGCCTTTACCGCTGCGTTTACGTCGGAACTCAGAAGTCGTCACAATACCGGAAAATACTACAATGCAGCAGGTACTATTTCGTCATTTTTTAAATAACAATATTACATTGTGTTTGAAAAATCCTAAATCTAGGCACATGAATACAGAAAACCATCTTCTTCTACCTTGTGTTATCCCGGCCTTCGCCAGGGTCCGCTTTCCTACTTGCCTTCCTCCACTTTGCAAATCCTTTGATTTTTTTGTCAAAATGGCTGGGCCTTACCTTATTTCAGTTTTAAGTTAAGCTTACGAGGTCTACAGCTTACAGAGCTACTAGTTAATGATTAACTTCATAATTATTATGAAACCCCTGTTAGGGTGGTAGACAACAGGTATAAGAAGAGAGACGAGGGGGGGAAGGGGAGGGGGCGGTGCCGCGGCACATTCTACAATGACGAGTCATTCTTCAATCGTCTTATATACTATAGAATAGATAAAGTATAGTACATATTGAATCTATCGGAGGTTAGGGTTTGTGGATCGGAACGCGATTTTTATGACGTCTTTTTTTCGATGACGTCAGGGCTATTAAATTAGTGTACACTGCGTTAGTCTGGAGTAAACTTGAAGCGGCATCGGTCGTTTGGAGCCCGCATGAGGACAAGTACGTCTTGCTTCTGGAAAAAATCCAGAAAGCCTTTCAACGATTCTTATACAAAAAGGTTTACGGGTATTACCCATATTTGTACCCATCAAAGTTCCTGCTTGGCGTTTTAGGGTTTCATTCGTTAGAGGTGAGGCGTAACTACGGGCTATTGACTACTGTATGTAATGTCTTACGTGGGACCTCGGACTGCCCTGAACTGGTTGCACAGCTCGTACGCCTGTTCGTTCCATCTGTGGCTAAGGCCCAATTTAATTTCCGACCACGAAGTCGTCACCTATTAACAGTGCCTAAAACATGCAGTAGGTATGTCCTATGGCAAATCACCACTTGTCCGCGCTCTACAATATATTAACGTGCTCCTCGCATTAGCACCGGAATGTGATGTATTTGCAAGTTGGATGTATGAAATTCTGTGTAACGATAGATAAGCGAGAATCTTCTATCTTGTATTAGTCTTCTTTCTTACATTTGTTCTGTTTTTCCTTTCTAGTTTGTATAAATACTGTCTATTATAAATTTCACAGTGTATTAGTTCGCTGTAATGCTATGTAATTTTTTGAATCAATAAAAAAAAAGATGTTAATGAAACTTACTTGGATCGAAAAACTCTTGCAGGGAATAATAACAATGATCTATCAGGTAGGTTTTCAAGTTATGCACGAATCTTGTGTATTGATTCATTGCTTTGCTCTTCAGTTATTTATTTTAAAAGGGAGTTACAGGATTTGAATAATCTTTTTTATGTTACCAGGTGAAGACGTACACTCGCATCGTCGCTGGAGTCGTTTTGGTGCTGTCCGCCATCGTGGAAATCGTGTCGTACGTTTTGGAGACATACACCATATAATTTAGAAATAAATATCTTCGTTATAATTTTCTTTTATTTACTCTTTGTGTACTTTAGGGTCGGATAGCCGACAGTGAATCAGTAGGACACATTTAACCAACGCTTTATTTTGTAAATGTAACGTTGCTTAATTTGTGTTATTGTTTAAATAAAATTCAAGCTTGTGTTTGTTCGAATGGCAACCGGCCGGTAAATACAAAGAATACTAATGAATACACTACAAAATGAATGAAGAGGAAAGAATAGCTTTCCGATCCTAAAGAAATAACGGTACTTGTTCTATGAAATTTTTATTTATTTAAACTTTACTGCACGATATAAATTGTACAAATGGCGGACTTAAGGCATTCTCTACCAGCCAACCAAATTTCATTCCATTTCGGGAGAAAACGGTTTCCACTAACTAAATCTTAACAAATCACTTTGATTTTAATGTCGGTTTATATAAAGGTTTTTTATAGGTTTCACTTAATTGAAAAAAATAAAAGATTTTTTTTGTTTTGCAAATTTTGTAAAACAGGAAACTTGTAAACCTAGTTTTTCATTGTGCCAATAACATATTAAAAAATCATGGAGAATGGAAATGGGCGAGTACGAGCTATAATTCCCTCTGAAGACGAAAAAATGCAGGGATAAATAAATTGTTGATTAAATTGTTGCTCAAGTAAATTGATGTATTTATATGGAAAATAAAGAAAAATCAACTGAGTGTCATGGTCAGGACAATATTCAGCCCAAACTTTTTAATATGTGCATTGAAAATAAAAAGGTTTTATTAATAAATTTTTATTCTTCATATATACCGCTTCTCTTCTTCGCTTTGATTCTCCTTGAAACGCTTATTTTTCTTCTCCGGACTCTCGTTCAAAAATCTCCGATTAAACCTATTCGTCATATAAGGATCCTCGACTCCCATGGTTTTATATTTATCAAACGTACCCATAAAACTATTAACAGCTTTATTAAATGCTCTTCTATAACTGGTAACAGGCATTTTCTCTCTTAAAGTGACCACTGGTTCAAAAGGTATGATCATACCTGCTGCAGACGCTATGAGAGGTATCATAGGCGCTGGTACATAATAGGTCAAAATCTCCATGGCTCCGTTTACCATACAAGTCCCAACATTTTTCAAGACGGCTGTTACTCTTGGACTATTGAAGAAATCTTGAATAGCTTTAATTACATTATTGTAAAGCCTTATGAAAAAGTTTGGCTCAATTTCTTCAACTTCTGTTTTTGAATCGGTTGAATTGTTTTTGATGTTTGGTTGTATGGTGGTGGCATCTTGAAGAGCTATATTATTTGAAATTGAGTTGGGGGTTTGAGTTTCTACTAAATGGATGTCGTTTTCGGTGTGCTGAGGCTGTAAGTTCAAATTAACAAAGTTTACGGTAAAAGCAAAATAAAGAAGAAGAAAACCCCAAGATTTTTTATTGATGTCAATTGAATATGAGTCCCACCCGATCGCAAGCGGGTACCATTTACAATTCCATCCTTCAAAGTTTATCATCCTCCTTGATGGTTTATTCTCATCTGTCCCCGCCGAGCACAGATGGGAATAGGCGCTACGTAAACATCATTACCATTTATGCCTGCCTCTTGTATGGTCACGGTGGTCACGTGGGGCAGGCACATATGGGAACACACCTCCTGAATTATAAATGTATTATATTCGTGTTCCTAGTAAGAAATAAGACCACAATTTCTGGCGTCCGAGATAAACAGTGTTCTATGCAAAATAAAGAAGGAAATAAATCTTAAAAGTAGGTAACCTTGTCACTGAAAGCCGGCACTTCATAGAAACATACCGTTGTTTTGTTACATTGCTGCGGCAAATATGACAAACTATTCTAGGATAATATAACTGGGATATTGTTCTGTTCAGCTGTTAAGCGTACTATCTCTGATGAACCAATGAAATGTGCTCTCCCTGTATGCATTTTAAAATATTAAATTTTTTGTAATATTTACTAATTTCCCAGATTTCGATCCTCATAAGGATCTTTTTACAAATTATTAGTCCCAAAAATCACACAAGAAAATTCTGGATAAAATATTATCCGAGAGAATTTTAGTAACAAAATAGTAAAATGATAATGCTGGAATCCTAGCGAATCTTAGTTGGAAGATCCCATAAGAAACCTATTCATAACTTTGAGGTTAATATTTTACGAGTTCCCATAATTTCGGTAAGCGATATGAACCAGAAACTTACCACAACTTCGTCCGCAGCGGCGTACACCAACAAACAAACCAGAACTTTGCTTGTTATCATTACGATCCGGGGCACAACATGGTTTCTGCAAAGCATGGATGTATTGGAATGCCGCACTTAACTTAGGCAATAAAAGTATGATTATATTTGAAGCAAAGCAATTCTATTATTGCCCATATTTTCACAAAATATTATGGATTGTTCACAGCTTGGAGTTTTACAAGCGTGCAAAGGCATTCTGCAAAGAATTTTAATAAGTGTGTTCCAAACCAGCAATGAAATCCAAGAAACAGGTTTTTTTCATGACAGGCAATTGCAATATAACACCTTTTAAAAGTCGACATGTTTATGAAAATAAATGAGATTCACGAAGGATTTTGGACATTCAGAAGGATATTTATAGGTTAGCATTGTAGCTAGGTTTCATGTCAAAAAAATGCAATTTTTCTTATAACTAGTACGATCAATTGTGGATCGTTTACATTGAAATCTTTTTCATAAGTTTATCATTTTAAATCTGTGCAAGCTTAAAATACAATTTTTTCTTTAATAATATTTCGCATAACTTGTTAAACTTTGACTCCAATCTTTATCGATCGTAAAACACTTGGAAATTAAATTCAAGTCATAAATTCAAAATGGAAATATAACATTATACGAGTAAAAGTAGGTCGCGCCGCGTATGTTTGCGCGCTGGGGAAACTGAAAATGAATTTCTTTATCTTCTGTATCTTGATACTGATGAGTATCGTGAGAGCGGTTCCGCAGGTAACGCGTTTTATTTTTTGATAGCATTTCGTATTCACGATTGGGAATCGAATTTAAAGAAGATGCAAATACAAGCATGGATATAAGAATTCTTTTAAAACGGCACTGATAAAATGTTTTTGCATATTCCCATTCTGTTTTGGCAGATTATTTTTCCTTATACAGCGTGGGCCCATATAACCCGACAGATTTTAACCACGCGTTCTGAGGTCATGAGAAGCATAAAATATTATATAACTTTTGGTCAAATTGGGCAATTTTTTTTTGCGTGTTTTCTGTACACATGTTATTTCTTTTTATCTTGGCGAAAAAAAAAACATTGCACTTTCGCTAAGTTTTCTTTTATTTACAAAAAAATTGCGAGTTTCCTTTAATACTTTAATGTCTGTCAGTATAAGCCAAATCAAATAGTGCAGCGTAGCAACCAAAAGGCGTTTTTACAGAAACAAATTTTCACAAGAATTGTCATTATCTCAAAACAAAACCGATTTCAGATAACTTTGTATGACATTTTACTTAGTCTCTAAATGTGGTCTCTTGATGTATTCTTATAGATCGATAAAATCAGTCGGGTTATATGGGCCCACCGTGTATAATGCAAACAAAAATAAGCTAACATATTATTGTGCCAAAGAATATTGCAGAAAATAGTAACATCATCGTAAAAAACACCCTTATTAAGTCTTTACATAGTCTCTATGTAGAAACCCTAAACTTGTTAGGTTAGTCAGGAAAACATTACCTACATAGTTGTCTATATTTAATTCTTAATAATTGCGACCAGTAGGGCTAAGATGATCGGTTTTTAGGGTTCCGTACCCAAAGGGTAAAACCCTATTACTAAGACTCCGCTGTCCGTCCGTCTGTCCATCTGACCAGGCCGTGATAGTTAGACAGTTGAAATTTTCACAGATGATGGATTTCTGTTGCTGCTATAACAATAAATACCAAAAAGTACCGAACCCTCGGTGGGCGAGTCCGACTCGCACTTGTCCGGTTTTGTATCGCCTATCATCATGCCTGTCACGTTCTAACAAGTAAAGTGATAAAAATGCGACCATGATATCGCCGCAGGCATGGTTTGACATGGTGGGTTTATGATACCACTGTCAACCAACTTAACCTATTCATTGCGAATCTGACTCGTGGTAGTTTGACTAGGATGTAATCCAGCTTGAGCTTCCGTAGCCAACATGTCAATCGTTAACGCTCCGTAGCGTAGCGTAGTCATCTGTCTACCCATCTTCCATATCAGCGTGACAATGACAGCGTTTTTTTCGTTAAGGAGCGTTAACGATTGGCATGTTGGCTACGAGGGCAGGGGTTATCAAACTCTTTTGTATAATTGAAATACTAGTCCCCCAGAACCTTGAGCCGGCGAAGTAAGCTGCATACAAATGTATTCCTAAGGATTACCGCAAAAATCGAAAATCTAAAAATAGTTATATCCCCTTCTATCGCTCGAATAAGCAAGAGTGATAGTTGCAAGAGTGATAGCAGTGAACGAAATTTCAATTTTCGCGGTAGGCCTATGGTCTCCCGCGATACTGACCTTTTGATCCTAGGACCTTATGTACTTTCTGTATTTAAGCTATGCACTAACCGATGTTATAGCTATGTTTGTATTGTATCTTCTGGATTTTCATGTAATATTATTTTTTAATCTTATCATTTTAGGTCCCTTACGACTATATCCCGCTGGGGCGCAAGTCAGCGCCGAATAACCATCCGTCCGACGTCAACCTCAACTATGAGCGGCTGTATCCTTCGCGCCGCAAATATGTTGATTAAACAGCAATAAATACGTGCGTTTTATTTAATTTTTGCCCTTGGGCCGGGAAGCGTCAACTTTCGACCCGCTACCCAAAACGACGTTGCCGCTTAACGGCCGTAGAATAGTAGAAGGATGAAATGCACCCATTCTGTCGAGGTTCTTAGCTTAGCGCTCGAACGTAGTGAGAGCACCAATGGTCCGAAACTGAAATTGTGTCATTTACCCGATTTAAGCACTACTTTTCATTTCAAATACGAGGAAAGTAAAATACATGTGTATTTAAAAAACACGGCTAAGTATAAACTTCAGCAGTATTTCTTGAGGATATTCTAAATTAACAATTTAAGTAAAAGTATAATTATCAGAATGGAAATTGTGCAACAAAACCAATTAACACCAAAATTCTAATTGATTAACGTAAAAAAAAGAATAAAATGAGCATAGAAAGTAGAGTGCTCTAGAGCGGAAACGTATCATTTTATGCGCACTTTTTAGAACAACAACGACCCACTTTCAGAGCATAAGAAGTGAAAAATAGTATACACACCTCGGGCAGTAAATAAGAAAGCCTCAAATCACATCTATTTTGTGGGCAGTCGTGGAGCCGACCCCAAGCTATATAATACCACTAACACACTATCAACCAACCTATCCTACGACTATAATTATGGTAGGTACGGCAATCAGATTTGGAAGAAGAAAGAGACGAATTTTGAACGGGTGTTGCGATAACTTGTTTTCCCTTTGTCGCCGTATTCCTGCAGTGCCTTCATTATTTATATGTTTGCACCATTCACCGTGTTAAAAGTGTATCACGAGTACTTTAATATTGAATTAATAAGTATAGTATATTAGCAGCAAGGCTTTACGTATTTCAATCCGTCTGTTGGCCTGCATTGTAGGCCGTGGGCGTGACCACACCAAAGGACAAAGGTAAATACCGTGCTACTTTCATGTGGTTGCGGCCTTAAGAGGAACTTTTCGATGTACTCAACGTTAAATAATATATAAAACGTATTTCAGTTTTATGATTTATGTAAAAAAGTACATTTTGATGTAAACGTTGAAGTTGATAAGCTGTTTAAAGGAGACGTTAATATTCAGTATACATTTGACAGTCAATTCAATATGAAAGATTTTAAGTTCAATATTAATCCAGTAACTTTGTCGCCTTTTGCAATGGGGCTCGTTTGCATCAAATCCGGTTGTTCTGATTTTTTGCAGATTTGTGATGTTGGCTCAATGAATAATTCAAGTTTATGACCTCGAGCGCCGAGCGAAACTTTTTCAAATAACAAAATAAACCGCGAGAATTTCGGTTTTTTTTCTTAGATTTGGGCGATTATAGCCCTAAAGGACTAGGTAGTTCTTATATTTATTTCTCAGGGCGTTTTTAAGGAAGACTAATGTTGCTACAGTACCAGACTAGAATTTTCTCTGTAGTTTCCGAGATAAAGTCTTAAGTTACTGTATTGTAATTTATATGTCATTTTCAGTTACTTACATCACCTTGAACATACTTACATCACCTTGAAAATACTTACATCACCTTGAACATACTTACATCACCTTGAAAATACTTACATCACCTTGAACATACTTACATCACCTTGTTTCCTGATGATGGTAGAGTTGACTTTTATGTGGTTATTTTGAATTATTATATTTAATAGCGTTCATATTGATTTGATTATAATGTATTACAGTTCGTATTTTCCTCGCGTTGGTGTGGTGTACATTTTGTGTTTCACTTGGTAACAAAGTTTGTTCACCCCCGTGCGTGCCTTGAAACAACCACAACGCTTAAGTTTTTTTTTTTACTACGAGCGTAGCGAGAGAATTTCGGAATCTTTCGCTTGCTCGCATGTCAAAATTAACACGAGGGGATTAAACAAAAACTTTGAACCTTTGTGAAACAAATAACTATTGCCAATGTTTCGAAAAAGCTTTCGAAAAAGACAAATCAGAACCTAAATCTGTTTTTATAACTTTAGATTTAGTAAGTCGAGATGATTTAAAAAGAAAACAATACATTTGTTCGACTAAAGCACACCTCGTAACTTTAATACAATAAATACAAATACATCAAAAACATCGCCAATAACAATAACATATCTACTTACATACTAAAATATAAATTTCAAATTTTACATCTAGTGGGACATAACCAAATAGAAGTAAACCACGGTGACAAATAACGGATTCAAGATGGTGGATTGAAACAAAATGGCGGACGCCGTGGTACTGTAGGGACCTAGTCCCTTTGAGCGGATCTTAGGGTGTCGACCAGTTGACGTACATCTACGTTTCTGGGTACTGGGGACGCTAGCTCGGCATAGCGGCTGTGGTAATCTTGACCCTGAAATGGAGATAAAATTAGGTACAGATTGTGTTAATTGTAGAGATAATTTAGGTAGGTATTTATACTATTTGTCCAGCAATAAATGTATTTCCACTGATATGACAGATTTACCCCTTAACCTGCTTTCGTCGTTAAACTTTTCAACCCTTTCAACCTAGTCCGATAACGGTGACCTTTATAATTTCCTCTGATGAGCACGTTTATGGCTCGCGAATTTAGACTTAAATGTCCGGTCGCACTGTGCACAATAAAGCTGCCCTTGGTCGTTATATGTGTATGCGTAGGATGACTTAGGTCGAGACTTCCTTGAAGGCGCTTTTGGTCCAGGTGTTCAAGTCCAGCTTCTTACGCATGCTATGGACGCATATTATGTTGTCAACGATGACAATTAGGCCATGGACCTAATTCTCATACACTTCGGATATCTCTCACGTCGCTTCCCGGATAACCTGGAGAGAGTTATTCTGAAGGACAATGTTGAAGGTACCAGACCTCAGGGCCCTCCCCCTACTAGATGATATGCTCAAATCACTGCACCTATGCAATTAAAACTGCACGAGGCCATGCGCTTGGCGAGAGATGGAAACCTATGGAGGAACCTGGTCTTCAACAGAAGGACGTCACGATCCTCAGCAGTGAGGGGCCAAGAAGAGGATACATGTAGGTATGTAAAGCCTTTTAAAAGACGAATATCGTTTTCACTTTATTTCTACTCAGAATCATGATAGTTAGGGAGGTGGCGAGCAAAATTTCGATATCATCAGCACACATGGCAGACGTTATTAATAGCAATAATGATACCTTGAGAAACATAAAGGACCTCGTCTGCCACCACGGTGGCGCTGCGTTGTCAATTTACAGCGTTTCAAATATGTAAAAAAAAAAAGGTGGGCGATATTATTTGCACATGTCTGCCTCTGGGGCTGATGATCACAGTCATCCTGTAAACACAAAAAATCGAAGAGGCAGACATCCAGGGCTCTGACTTTTGAAGTTTTCAATTTTTTAAGTTATTTTTATTATTTAAAAAACTGTATATGAAATGCACACTTGGCAGATTTGAATTGTTCGATTAAAAACAATGAAAAGGACCACGGAAAAATAGTCTGCCAGCGTGATGCCGCTGCGTTGTCTATTGACAGCGCTTCAAAAATGTAAAAAAAAAAAGATGTGCTATATTATGCGCACATGTCTGCCTCTTGGACTGATGTTTCAATTTATCATGAAAACGAAAAAAATCGATGAGGCAGACGTTCAGACCCCTGATATTCCAAAGGCAGACCATTTGAATTTTTTTTTTTTTTTTTTTTTTTCAACTCGACACTCGCGCCAAGCTGCAAATACAAAATTTTGCATCTACTGAATATTATTGAAAATAATTAATAGAATCTATACGAACGATTTTCAAAACTCTTCAAAATATTTGGCTTCTGCCTGTTAACTGCGGCTCCGCAGGTATAAAACATCTCCATAGTTCCTTTCGTAGTGTCTCTCTTTTATCTGGGAATATGAGTGAGAACGGTATAACCCAGTTCCGACCTTTTCCGTATTGCGTACCTAAATGTATATAGCGTATACCTACATCTATAGATACATGTGGTAGTATAGAAGTAAATAGAAAGAAACAGGAGACAGCCTTCCCTCTTATTTTGCACGCTTTCCCTCTCTCTCGCGCTCCCAGGCACTTCCACAAGGACGTCTCGAAAGCGTAAGGCTTTGTACACAGCAGAGGTTGCAGAGCAGGTTCTCCGAGACGCTCATCAACAGTTTTGGAGAATTTCGAGTAATTGGAGTATTTGGAGTCTTTGAAGTTTCTCGAGTAATTTTAGTGTGTAAGCGCTTGATACACATAATAATTGAAAAAATCGGAGCGCGTTTTAGGAAAATGTGCGATTTGAAGTGCGCTATGTGTACTCTGCCTAAAGATTTCAAATAACGTACAAAGCGCCTCTACCATCGCCCGTTTTAATAGGGAGAATCCCTCGCAAAATAATCCCAAAATAATAATAATAAACCTATAAAGAATCACAATAATAACATGCAATACCCGCTTCCCCTTGATTACGTCCATTTCAAACCGTTATAAAGTTAAATATCAGTGAGCAAAGTGTCTGCCAAATGTTTTTTCGTATCCACGGAGTCGTAATGAATCGAATGGGGGCAATGAGAACCGTGTGCAAATGACTTAGTAGAGTTTTTTTTTCAAACACTTTTACAACTCCGTCCCATGATAATGCAGAGCCCTGAATGTCTGCCTCCTCGATTTTCTTCGTTTCCAAGATATTTGTGACCATGAACCCCAGAGGCAGACGTGTGCAAATAATTTGATACCCCTTTTTTTTTTAACAACTTTAATCGGCTGTAACGCGAAAACGCAGCGACGTAGGACCATTATTGACTGGACTAAATCGATTCGTACTGACGTAAACTGCAATCTACCTCGATGTGAAACGTGTGCAAATCATATACCGAAATGCTCGCCACCTCCCTAACTATGAGATCTTTCGATTTTTTTAGGAGAAAATAAATGCCCTAAATTTCCAAATATTTTTCGTTCCTTCCATTCCGTTACATTCATACAGTCAAGGTAATAAATATCGATACGGACAAAGTGCCAAATATATACATACACGACCTTATTGTCTATATAATATTAAGGTAGTGTGTACATATTTAAGTCACTTGGGACACCTTTCTCCTTATTAGGATCGAAAAAAATGTGATAATAAATGAAATAAGGCGTGGTGTACATTTAGTGTAGGTATTTTTTTCTTTTGAGAAAATAATGTATTTATTATGTAAGCGCACACATTAGGTTAAGCAAAGAGTGTTTTATTCGCCAACAAATTCCTCCGCAGGTTTAAAAAAAATTGAATTAATTAATGGTCCCTATCTGTGAAAGCGCACTAAGTGCTATTTGAACGTCTTGTTGTGTAATTTGATATTTTCATCCAAATTGAGTTAGCGACCCTTTTCAAGTAGCAAGCTGTCAAGTTATTGCAAAAAACGTAGGGACAAGAGGTTTCAGCGTCCACTCTTGTTCCGTTATAAACAACTAAGGAGATATAAACACACGAATTTTGGACACAGGTAATGAAATACCAGAGCTGTGATTAAGGGGAAAAATACATTGAGGACAATTCTGACTGAAGGAGGAGAAAGCGAGGAGAGAAATAGAAACAAGAGACATAAAATACCTAAACAGAAACTAAGGAGGCAGATTGGGGTTCTAAAATAGAATTCTCAGAGGAACAAGGACTGTAATTGAATCTTGAGCGCAGGTAGAGGTTGGTTCTACAGAACAATCTCCAGAAGTCTATATTAATAAAATCCTAAGCTTCGCGAGTAGTAAGTATTTACACAAGATTCCAGCAGAAATCAAGGAGAAAAATCGGGAATAATGGTTCCAAAATACAATCGTGAGAGGGCTAAAATAAAATAAGAACCCAAAACGTATACATACAGGAGTAAGTAGGTACCTAACGAGTCGTCAGAAGTAGAACAACCTTTATTACTGCTAAGTTCTTCAGACCATGTAATACTGCTATTGTGTATCGGTAATATTTGTAAAATACTTTATGTAAATACATACATATTTTACTTTTAAGACTGAGTGAGGAATGTCACGTACGTACGTCATCACCAAACTAAAAAGGAGAAAAGAAAAAAAAACGAAGGAAAGAAAAAGTAGGCTTCTTCCACATTTCTTTACCGAAAGTATCTTTCTTTTACAAGTCAGTATCACATTTACAGTGACATCGTTAGCGACATGAAAATTAGTAACATATATAAATACGACAGAGTGAAGAATGTCGCGACCCGATGCCGCACCAAAGTGCGAGACGTAGGAGACGTCATTATCAAGCATAAAAGATATCGGGCGGGACATGTTGCCAGGCAAAGTGATGGCAGGTGGACCAAAATGTTAGCGGAATGGTGGCCGCTTTCGCAACATAGGAGCGCCGGGGCCCATTTACAAACGGTATTAGACTAATATTATTAGTGTGTTGCCATAGCAACCCACCACCACCACCAGATCAGACCTCCACCTTACAGAAAATCGCAGCCAAATAACACTAGACCCTACTCATAGTGTTGTGTTCCTGCCGGTGAGTAAGGTTGCCAGAGCTCAACGAGGGGTGGGAGGGGGTTAGGGTCGGCAACGCGCATGTAACTCCTCTGGAGTTGCAGGCGTACATAGGCTACGGATACTGCTTACCATCAGGCGCGCCGTATGCTTGTTTGCCACAGACGTAATATAAAAAAAAAACCCCATACGATTTAATGTTGTGGGCTAGTCATATTAGTCTAATACCGATACCGTTCGAGAAATGGGCCCCAGGGTCCGTTGGCTTGTTGGGTGAACGACATTCGGAAGACTGTGGGTCACTTCTGGATGAGATTAGCTCAGGACAGGGACAAGTGGCGTATCTGAAGAGAGGCATATGCCCAGCAGTGGGCAATGAAAGGCTAATGTGATGATGATGATATATATATATTACTTACCAGCGCCGTGCAAACTAGTGCGACGACCACACAGAACGCCAAAAGCCACTTCATGGTGCCGTATGAGAGATCCACTCACGCGCAGGTTATATATACTGCTCGTTTTAATCAACTAAGTAAAGCGTATAGAATTATATTTGTTTCGTTGTTTAGTTACGGGCGTAAATAAAGTTGTGATGTGTGAAAAACCGTGGTCATTAATTATCTATGGTTCCTTATGGACTTCTCTTAGGAAGCTAGTCCTGGATTCGAATCTTGGTAAAGGCATGTATTTGCTTTTATCATAAATATGTGTGCCTCAGATATGGGACGAACTAAGTACGTAAATATATTTATGTATATTTGTCTAGTATAAATATATATTTATATTATACAAGCCACACAAAAAATGTTTTAACCAGAAATATCACTGTTGGCGGCTGAGAGATCATAACCAGTGATCGGAACTATGGGAGTAAAACTTAAACAAAACTTATCAAGCGGACGTAAAAAGAGTGCCTTAAAAATATTCGAATATCTATGAATGTAAATATTTTTATGGCTGTAAGTACTATACTATTCCTATCCCTATGGACATGAATATTTTTAGGGCTGTATGCACTATTTTATGTCCGCTTAACAAGTTTTGTTAAAGTTTTACTCCCATAGTTCCGATCACTGATCATAACATATCAAACACCTTAGGTGAACAATAGTGTGGTGAAAAGCGGGAGCGGGGAGACGACCGAACGTGATGGTCTTATATAACTTTCAGTGGGAGTAGCAGAGAAAGCGCTATTATTGTTTGTCCTTTTCATAGTCTCACTTTTCTATTCCGCCTACTTCTGAAAAGTCCTAAGTACCACATATAAAGACGTATTGTTGTTGCCCACCAAAGCTTGGCGGGCAACAATGAACCCAATATATTACGTAGGTTGATTTTGGTATTTTGTCAGGAAACGTGTCTTTAAATTTCATCGCGCTGCGTATAAATTGTCCCTTACGGGTGCACGCATGTGACGACTCTATAGAAGGTATACTTGCTTTGAGTACCTAAAAAATAAATTGAACGTATAGCTAGTTACATTCAAAATAAGCTTCCCGTAAAGGAGAGCAGTCAGACAGCCAGACATACAAAGCATGTTTTTCCAAAGTGAACTAGAGACGCTACGCTTGGGCTTCGCGCTCGCTCGGTCAGTAAAAGAGAAAATTCAAAATTGAAAATAATGCTATTACAACTAATTATACAACAAACTTTGAGTCCTGGGAGCCTAGCCAAGGTGACAATTATAATATGATACTCGTACTTATGTAAATTATAACAGAAATAATGACATATTGACGTTGAGAATGCCAAATCCGGCAGCGCGATTTTAATCAACGTAATTAATATCTTATGTATTTTGTTGCTAGGTAACAATTTGTTGGTCAAAAATCGAATTAATTGATTGAATAATTTTGCAAAAAAAGTGTCATGCGCTGACGAAGAAATCTTAACGCATTTTACCACACTTCTTGTTTTTCGTCTTATCCCCGTTTATCACTAAGCGAGCAATATATCGACATATTATAAAGCCCGACCAGAAATATATGATCATTGTCAAGAGGGCGCCGTTATCTCATGTATGGTGACAGTTCAGTTTAGTACGAAAAAAAGTAAAAAAAATTATAAAAATAAAAAAAAAACAAAAAACCCGACTGCACACTAAAAAAGAGGAAAACAAGCCTACAAGAATATTGTTGTTGATGGTAAGTATCGCAGGCGGGGACCAACAACCAAAATGACTATAAGTAACCCTCTGTTGGTCCCCGCGTTTTTTATAATAATATTTTTTTTATTTATAACTTTTGAGTTACCCCCAAAAAACGAATCAAGACGAATCTAACGATACCTTATACATCAAAATCCATCAAGCCGTTTAGGCTACAGGAGGCCACAAAGAAACGGACATACATACATACATACACTCGAAAAACATTACCCTCCTCCCTTTGGCAGTCGGGTAAAAATAGTTCCAATGAAATTCCGCAATATGGCGCGTAATCATATATTACTGGTCAGGCTTTATAGGTAAAAAACTTAAGTCACCTGTTGTATGTAGTTGTGACGTGTTCGAATAGACATTTGTTTTGTTTGTGTGTGTCTTTTAAACATGTATTGTCTATTCGAACACGCCACAACTACATACAACAGGTGACTTACTTAAGTTTTTTAACTTTACATTATTTAAATTGAGATTGGCATTTGCTATCACCGATCTTGCAGCTGTATGTTGAAATAAACGCGATTAAATATGTATAATATACTACCTTTATTTTCGTTTAGGTATTTTGTTATCATTTATAACGTAGTATTTTCATTAACCGCGTAACGAATAGATTTCAACGACATTTTTATCGGCAAGTATTAAAATATCAATTTATCTACCTGTGGAAACTTGTAATTGGCTTACTGTTTCTATTTCGCAATTAAGTTACTCTAGCTGTAAGTTTTACTAAGAAGAATAATTAAATTAATATCTATCTGATTCCCTTAAAAATAAACGATTGCCTTAATGGGCTGATTATAATGTTATTATTATGTACAACGCTATATATCGGCAAATTGGCTCACTAATTAATTATAGAAAATTCGTACTATAAGTACCACAACTACGGTCACATCACAAGACTGGATGCAGAACATTGCAGTAATACTTCCTATTGAAATTGAAACCTCGCCCGTCCGGGCACCCTCCAATTTAAATGGCCTATTTTGCTAAAGTATTGTGACATTGTGTATTGGATCAATAATAAACCTGTTTCCCAAAACCCCGCGACCTTGACAAGTTGAGCCGTGGCCATTTCGACCGCTGTCACCTCGACTGTCACTTGTCACCGATGATTAGGGTTCTCATGGATGGTTTCAGTGTCTTCCAAGTTGATATATATAGCACATTTCTTTCATTAAATAAATAAATATTAATAATATAAATATTATAGGACATAATTACACACGAAGCGCTGAAGCGCTGGTGGCCTAGCGGTAAGAGCGTGCGACTTGCAATCCGGAGGTCGCGGGTTCAAACCCCGGCTCGTACCAATGAGTTTTTCGGAACTTATGTACGAAATATCATTTGATATTTACCAGCCGCTTTTCGATGAAGGAAAACATCGTGAGGAAACCGGACTATAATCCTAACAAGGCCTAGTTTACCCTCTGGGTTGGAAGGGCAGATGGCAGTCGCTTTCGTAAAAATTAGTGCCTACAAATCTTGGGATTAGTTGACCCCAGGTTCCCATGAGCCGTGGCAAAATGCCGGGACAACGCGAGGAAGAAGAAGAGGACATTATTACACACATTAACTAAGTCCCACAGTAAGCTCAATAAGGCTTGTGTTGAGGGTACTTAGAAAACGATATATATACTCGTAATATATAAATATTTATAAATACTTATATACATAGAAAACACCCATGACTCAGGAACAAATATCCATGCTCATCACACGAATAAATGCCCTTACCAGGATTTGAACCCGGAACCATTGGCTTCATAGGCAGGGTCACTACCCACTAGGCCAGATCGGTCGTCAAATGATGAATGATGAATTGATTGATGATGATGATGGTATCCTGTTATCCCTCATCAGGGACATGTGGCTCTAAGAAGGGATTCTATTCGTTACGGTGCAGCGTGGCCTCCTCCAGCTCAACCCAGGTGAGGCCAAATAATGCAGCCTCCTTTTCCACTGTGCGCCTGCAGGTGGTACGTGGGCGACTTTGACCCCTTTTCTGGGAATTTTCCAAGTCAGACTCTCTTTGATTAGGTAATTAGGTTATTTCAATGCAAAACACACTTAATGAACTTAAGAGACAAACTTAAACTTTGTTCCGTCTTAGAGGTTAAGCAAACAACAAACCTGACCCGGACACGTCCTTAAACTACGTCCACAAGAGAGGTATGGGCATTGTGAATGTCATCTCGCTTTGTGTGGTAGGTCACAGCACAGCGGATGTCATTCCAGATCTAAAGCAGAGCCCAACTGGGGAAGTATGGAGGTACCTTACAAAAAACTGCAGCCAAATAACACTAGACCGTACTCATAGTGTTGTGTTCCTGCCGGTGAGTAAGGTTGCCAGAGCTCAACGAAGGGCGGGAGGGGGTTAGGGTCGGCAACGCGCATGTAGCTCCTCTGGAGTTGCAGGCGTACATATGCTACGGATACTGCTTACCATCAGGCGGGCCGTATGCTTGTTTACCACCGACATAGTATAAAAAAAATACAACTTTAAGAAATAGAGTAAAACCCACTTAAGATTTTGGAGGGACCATATAAAAACGCATCTTTAGCGAAAATAATATTTATCGTGAAAAAATATGTATGAAAACAGCAGCGATCAGTGTAAAATGGAATGTTACGCAGGAAATCGTATTAAGCGGTCTTGTTGGTATTCGTGGTGTTGGTTGGTTTTAATGGAGCAGGTTTTACTGTAGTAGTAGTGGTCCATGGCCACCATTCTAAAGGCTCATACGTAACGGTATTGTATCTACGAACAAACTGCAGCTGCCCCAAAAATGGACAGTACATGCTGAACACTATAATACCTTCTGTACCATTCGCAGTTTCAATAACTTTTTCTGTAGCATTCCGAGAGATATTCGAAGTTTCTGTACCATTAACGGTAGCATTCGCAGGTTTTGCTTGTTTCCGCAATGAATAAGAGTTGTGTAATATATTTAGTACATTTAAACTTTTTCTTAAGTCTAAGAGAGCTCTAAAACGAATCGCTTTTAGTCTGGGAGACCCATAATTTCTTTCCTGTATTCGTAATGGACGAATATTTGGAAAATTTTCAGATAAACTTCTTTTGGAGCTTGACCATTGGTGCCAAAGTCTTGGAAATGGTTTGCTATGTTTTCTACCCATGAGTTCAGATTCTTCTTTTATTATGTGGATACTTGGTCGTAAAAGCTTGTATTTTTCATCATTTATGGTTATTTCGTCCAGTTTCTCAAAGTCAGTGTGGATTGGGTAATGACATGATACGTAGAACTGAAAAAAACATCATTCATATTTTGTAAGATATTTAACTACCTACCTGAGTGGTAAGAATAGAATTTTGATTTTTTTTTTCTGAAGAACTGTTACTGAAGTATATTATTAAACTGACTTCGATTGTACGTTTTCCAATGAGTAAAATTAAAATTACATCATAACTTTTTGAAATAAAACTAGAAATATCCAAAATATTGAGTTTATACGACCCAGTACGACGTTCGTTAAGTGGTTTCATTCTACAGTAAGAGATAGAAATATGATTTATTGTTTACATGATTAATCTGTAATAAAGTAATGATGATGTAATCCTGTTATCCGTCATTAGGGAAATGGGGCTCGCAGAAGAATTTTCCATTTGGCGCGATCCTAAGCGGCTACTTCCATCTCTTTCCAGCCGAGTCTAATGCCAGTCGATTCCTAGCGGAGACCGTGCTTGGACAGGTGGTTGTCAGATCTACGGAGCGTGTGTCCGATCCATCGCCATTTCCTTGCAAGGATTTCTTGCCCTTGGGTTTCTGGTCAGTCTTTTGCCACAATCTGACGTTCGAGATAGTTCGTGGCCAGTAAATCCCTAGGATGCGGCGCAGGCACTTGTTTATAAACGCCGGTGGTGTCCTTCCTCACAAATCTCACAAGCCATGTTTCGCAACCGCACAGCAGGACCGACTTGATGTTAGCGTTGAACAGTTTGATTTTCGTACGCCGAGTGATCACGGTGAACGTCCAACCTACAGGCTTCAGCTGGGCATATGCTGCTTGCGTCTTGTTGATGCGCGTCTCAACATCGCTGTCCGCTCCCGTAATAAAATAATAAAACATTTTTTATCAAATAAAAAATTACATTTACAGTACATATGGGGCTACTTTATAGCACTAGTGCGAGAAGTAGCATATTACGTTACTGTGTCGAACATTTAAAGGGCCATATGTACTGTAAAACGTTGTACGATTCATGTGCGAATAGGTAATTCGCAACTCGTGTCGATTTAAAACACTCCCTTCGGTCGTGTTTTAATTTATCGCCACTCGTTTCGAATTTCCTATTTTTCGCACTTGTATCGTAATGTACTATTATTTTAAGGTCGTAATTACTGGGGCTATTAAACGAAAGCCTCAACGCACGTTGTATTAAATGTATGGGCCGTTTAAACTTAATGTTTTGGATAAGTATTTCTAATTTTATAAAAAAAATCTATGATACCTAACATTGGTCACGTAGGATAGAAAAAAATAAAATTGCCTACGCATTGTATTATTTGCATAAATTTCTCAATGATCAATACAATTTTGATTTACTTACCTGTAAAATGCACAAAATCCACAGCAAAATCATTAAAATTTGCTTATTCCGCTATAAAATCAATCTCTCGACTATTAATCATGTTGCCTATTCTATGTAAGCTATTAAAATTTGTTACGTAAACATAATTTTGTTGAGTTTGTAACGTGGACTACGTTTCAACTATCAAGTTCAAATGAATATAATTGAAATTAGTATTTCAGAATGATGGTTGTGGTCTAGTGTGTTGCTAAATTATTTTACTCTCAGGAGCTGGATTCAGATTGAAAAATTTGTTATCGTTTTGAACTGGTTCTGCGTAGGGGGCGCCACTACCACACTCCATCACAAGAGGGTCTACCGCGAAACAAGAAAATCGAAATTTCGTTATCGAATCCCTATCACTCTTGCCTATACGAGCGATAAAGAGGCAGATATCTAAATTTCTATTTTCGTGTTTCCTTTCCGCCCTTTGTAAACAAACCGCCTTGATGCATCAGTCATATTTTATTATCTGTGGAAACTTGTCAAATAACGGTTTAAGGTATGGAAGGTAGAGGCAAGTAATAGAATCTCCATAGAACTATTGCAAAAGTGTCCAGCTGTCAGCTATAAATAATACTTCCAAATCTCTCCAGAGTAGCGCTAGAGTAGCTAAGAACCTAGGCGTTATTAACGGAGTAAAGTGTGCTGTCTATGATTGGATTTTTTTCTCAAGTATTTTAGGTAGCGCCACCTATTTATGGTTTTTTGTCGGACACTTTTTGGTATTCTATTCTCCTAGGGACTAGAAGTCATAAAAAAAAACACTTATTAGCACGAAAACAGACTTGGAACATGTAATCAAAAAAAATTGAACTGAAGTAGGTAATTAAATGTGAAATTATTAACTGTTCAATTTTCATTGTTTTTATTGCGTATCTCTATATCACATTTTCAACTACTTACTAAAAAGTTTTCTGGAACAAATCGCTCTTTAGCGATAAGACCGCCTGTAGTTTACCTCTAATATAAATTTTCTTTAATATATTGTGTTGTATATACTTTGTATCGCTAGTCGATAAATGAGAAGTCCCTAGGACAATTCAAAAATGCTACGAGAATTCCGGCCTCGGTGATGAGTTGGTATCAGGTAAAATTAAAACGACAAATAATTTTACCGAATTATAATATATTTGCAACATATCCTTACTAAAGCGTAAACCAGACAGCCTCAGCAACAATCCAATCGTGGCCAAATATTCGAACAAATACCAACTAAACAATCCTTCATGCGCCACGGATCCACGTAAAGAAAAACAAAACTTAAAAAACAAAAAAACTGCGTTTTTTTTCGTGGATCCGTAAGCTAGTTTCATTAACTGGTAAAAAATACAGATCCACCGAAAAATTCAACATAATCAAAAACTTAAAAAGATTAATTCAAACCTGTATATTGTCAGTACTCTTTTGAACATTTGAAACTATTTTTTTGGTGATAAAGACGAGGTAAAACGTTCGTTTTATACCAACGTATGTTTTATCTTATTTTTTTAATTTAACGCATGACAAACGCCGCATTAAAATACGCTTTATGTACGATCATTCAAAGATATATTTTAATTTCATGGATTCATTCACAGTAGAGTTAGACCAAGCTAAGTTGGCAGCGATGTTGATAGCCCAGACGGTGCAAGTGTCAAATAAACGTCATAATTTCATAGAAGTTTGACGTTTAATATAGCCCGTGAGTCGTCTGAGATATCAAAATGCCAACTTATCTTGGTTTGACGCTATCAACACAAGTTTATAAATTAAAAAATATTTTTCTGTCCTCCGGGCGGAAAGCGTTAACTTTGCTCCCGCTGCGCTAAACGAAGTTGCTGCTTTCCACCTCCGTCGAGCAGAAAAATAGTATGCGCACCACGGGAGGAAACGTAGGTCATTCCATCCCGCGTGTTTGCCACCCTCGACTTCGGCTCGGGTAACAATTTTACACGCGGCACGCAATTTCCTACTTTTCCTCCCTTAGGACACAAATAACTATTTCAAACACTAGGAAGAATGCTAGGACATTGTGCCTGTTTTCTATCTCGATAGCAAGCGTAGTTATATAGCTATATTCCTGTTCCGCGAATAATACCGGTGTTAATACCATTGTGCGAGCAGGACAGTAATATATAATCAGATAGACACCTGTCCTTACTTTAAAAACAGTATCAAATGTTCTAACTTCGCATTCCAAACCCATCGTACCTTCCAAATTTAACAAGAAACGTTAGTAAACTCACAGGTTTGTATAATGAGGTATTCGCTTGACGTGACTTGATATGATAATCATTCTACATTACCAACCGAAAACACATTTGTCCAAATATAAGGGCTCAATAGACTAAGAACGGGACATGGCCGATGCAACGACTTTTTGCACAGGTGGGGGCGGAGGAACTCAGCTCTGTGTGATTGAGGCGAGGAGGACCAGACCATGAAACACATTATCCAGCGCTGCCCCCTGTATTCCTACCAGGGGCCACCAGAGGATCTGCTGCATCTCACACCCGACGCAGCTGCTTGCATCGGCATCCTGAACGTTGACGTTTAAATTACTAACGAATGATTTTAATGTAAATAATTGCCTATTTTTATATTTATGCCATTCGATTAAGAAATATAAGGGCAACATAAAGATGGGCCATTTAACTTTTTGAACACTTTATGTCAAAAACACAATCACTCAAACGCCAAGGTCCCGGGCGCAAGCGAGCTAAGGTAAACCTTACTCGAAAGTGTGAAGGTTACTTTGACAGCGTCCGCCATGACACCTATAGTTGTCCTTGGCGCTGTGGGCACGACTAGTAACGACGCCTATAGGTATTCTTGGCGTTCAAAAGGTTAACAATTGTATATTTTATGTAGTTTCTACTTAGAATCACGAGCTCTTTCGATATTAATAGGCGAAAAAAACTGGTCCAAGATTTTTATTTACATTCCATTTTTATATTATCATTTTTGTAAAGCAAGAACAGTAACAGAATGGAACGATCGATAAATGTATGGAAATTTCGGGACACTTTTTTATCATATCAGGATTGAAAGAGCTCTGGATTCTAAGTAAAGTCAGACCAAGCTAAGTTGACAGCGATTTTGACAGCCCGGCCTGTGCATGTGTTATGAAAAACGTCATAATTTCATAAAAGTTTGACGTTTAAAATAATACTTGCACTGTCTGGGCTGTCAAAATCGCTGCGACCTTATCCTGGTAATAGAAAAGAAATAAAATAAAACTGTGGAAAGTTGAACGTTTGTCTTATTTATCAGTTATCGGCATATTTTTTGTCCAAGTTAACTCTAAGTCTAACTCCGCATCGTATTTAACGTAACAAAGTGTGGAAATGTCATCATAAATATCAAATTTTATAGTCATTTGACTTTTATGATGAAACTAAAGCACTGTCACAAAAATATGTGTGCAGAGTTATCTTGGTCCGACTCTAGATTTAATGTTTTAGATACATACTAGGGAAAAGCCCGTTAATCCAAACCAGGAATAAATTAAGTGACTTTATTAAATTTACAATCCGAATTTGTCCCAAATATCCTTAACAGTTCCCCTGCATTGTGGGTTAAATATGACCCACAGAATAATAAATTACTTTACCCTTTTATTTGGACTGACACATCTCATTCGCTCAAGAATAATAAAGGCATTTTCGTGTTGGTTCATAATGTAAATGTTCCACATGATTTCCATAATTCTTTATAATACAAATAAAGTACATAATTTACATTTCTTGCGTTCATAATGATTTTATACATAAATAATGCATGTCATGTTATTGTGAAATTAATACAGCAAAATAATTAAACTTTTGGTATTTGTGACTTGTACTGTATACACATTATTTATTTTGATCTCGCTAATATTTTATCATGGTTTATATTCAATTTCACTAAGCGATAGTGTATACACAGCCTAAGATTATAAGATACTATTATTACAACTTTGGACAAGAATATAAAGCTATGTGTGTAATATTATCCATTAGGTGCATTTAGGTAACATTCCAAATAGGACAATTTTAAAAACCTCAAATTCTACTAAACTAAAACCACTTTATACTTTGGTAACAAATAGCCTTGCTATATTGCTTCTAATGTAGTAAAGTTGAACCAAGCAATCTCTGCACAGACTTTACAGTGGCAGAGAGAGGAAGAGTCACGTTAAATTACTAATAAATATGACGTTTAATAATGATATCTTGTCATGTCGAAATTAGCACAGGATTAAGCTTAGGGCGGCGTCCGCTAGCTGGCGCGGGTGCACGGACCGGACGAGCGGGTTTACCAAAAATAGTATGAGTAATGCGCAACAATAAGTTTAAGAACATAGGGCCAACCGAAAACCACGTTTGATATGTTGCCTCTCTGTGGCACTTGTAAATTCGTACGTACGTGTGACAGGGAGGTAACGCCTCGAACGTTGTTCGCGGTAGGCCCTCAGGCGTGCGTGCGCCCGCTACGTGCACTCGCCCACACTAGCGGACGCCCATAGACGGACTCTATATATATTTGAGAAATTCGAAATTACCTCGTATCCGACGTTATCCCAATGCATCTTGGCACAATTTTTTTGATGGCGTTTTAAATTGCTTGCCCTTTTTATCTTTAGACAGCTAAACTTCTAATGGGTCACTAGAACTAGAGATTGTGCAAATTTTTTAAAGATTTCACTTCGGATAAATTCGTGAAAACACAAATATACCAGAAGTGTTATTACACACACATTTGCTATACATTTTATGCCCAAGTATATAATTTGACTAGCGCACTGGTGGATATGTATTTATTCATAAATACCTTACGGTCCTGATAAACTACTTAATATTATTACAATGGTAATATTAAATTACGGGGGTATGATTACAATGGATTGGATTACTTATTATAAAGAAAATTAAATAGCAACAATGACGCAAGAATAAAGAAGCAATCAGGTTACATTATAAAAGTAAAACACAATGACGTACCATATATGGTACAGTTTTCAGAATACTAAATTGAGCAAAATTCAAATTAAAAAAAAAAACTGTGTAGAAAAGACACCGATTTTTTCCAGAATTAATCAATTTAAACAGTTAATTTAAGTTATGAAAAGAGCTCCACTTATGATTTCTTTTATAACTAGATATAGTTTTGTAATACTAAAACCTATATGGCTTGTTTCTTCTCATGTCATTGATTAGCAAAACATTAACTACTAAAATTCAGTCAGGTTATTTAAAGCGCGATAAGCGGTAATAAAATTATTCCTGCACCTTCTATATCAATAAAATAATTATTTGATGTGGCAAAGACAGCCTATGCCTTGAGTTAGTTTTTGGTCTGAAGCTTAAGATATTTTTTTCAATGAGTCAAATATGTCCCACTGCGCATACATAGGGTTAATATTTGAATTATCTTTGCCACGTCGGCAATGACGTAGTGCAATATCAGAAAATAAATACAATTGAAGAAATTTTGGTCACAAGTTAACTATGACTTTACGTCGACGTCATCTTTTCGGATATTCACGAAAAATATATTATGCGATGTCTTTAGATACCTAAGACAAACAGATTGTTAAAGTTAAGTATATGAATTTATGACTTCGCTATTTGGATTTTTTATGATGAACGTCTTGTGGCAGATGACAGCTACGTTTATGATATTGATAATATATCCAGACCAATTTGTGGTATTTTCCATTAGGTATATTTTCTCAAGCGATCGATTACTAAACACCGATTGCTGAGGTTTGCTAAATTAAAAAAAAAAAAACCGAAATACCACAAATTGGCATTGGCCGATCTTTCTTTAAGTCTATAGTTGTGTTGAATTATTTTAATAATTATAATGCTAAAATTTCTCTACTATTTTATTTAAAGTCAAAAAGAGGAATTATAGGTAGATCAATAAATTTGTCAATTTCTTAAAAGTCAGTAGAAAATGTAGGATTCAAGACAATAAAAAAAAATTGGTGCAGTTTAAGCTCGTACAATGTCCAACTAAAATTATACTAGTTTCTTAGTTACATTAAAAAGGAAGATGTTCGTATCAGAGTTCGAACAATAAAAATATATTTACACCAACAATTTAAAGTAGAATAGTTATGCTAAATATTAATATTGCAAATGTCATAAGTCAGAGTGTCAAAATTTGTATCTCATTACAATCATTCATTATACATATTTTTAAAAAATATAATCTATATGAACGACTATTTAAGTAGTTTAAGACAGAATTTTTCATATGAAAATATAAGTATTATTTATTTTACAAATATATTTACAATGCTTAATGAAATTAGCTTATGAGTAAGATGAATACTGATTAGAAAAAGAAAACTGGAATTAAAATTGTTTATGTAACTACGCTTTAAGGTCGAAGCAAAATAAATACATTATATAAAAATGTGCTTTATCGTCTATAGAATTAAGTTTTTTTTTTTCAATAAGCCTATAATACTATCACACGTTTTTTAGAAATGAAACCGTATAGGTTATATGAAACATCTCGCCACGCGTCAGATTAAAAGGCATTTAAAAAACTATTTACAAATTTTTACATACAAAAACACCGAGATTAACAACAATGGCGATTTTTAATTTGAATTATTATCAATTATTTAAATTATGCTAATAGAAAATAAAATCCTTAATCATATCATTATCAATCGTATTCGTCATAATTAATTTAAATCTATTTTTTATAAAATTGATGAGTAGCGTACTTTTATTTTAAAGATTATGATGAATGGATGTAAGTTTTCTTTTGGAAATGACCAGTACAATAGGATAACAGTTTCAACCAACTAACCACTTGACTATGCCAAAGTTTCTGATTGTAGGCATAAAATGTGTTAATCTATAATAAAATCAGAACCGATTATTTTGTAAGTTTTTTTGTTAGAAAATTTGCCTGGTTTGACGACACTCCACATTCTGGCCGGTATAATAACGAAATCACACCTTTTCCGTAGAGTTACTGAAGAAACTACTATAGTTTTTCGTAACTCAAATATTTGTAGGACATACGGTGAAATTGCGCTTATATTGTACAGATAGGGTACTATATATACCGACCAAATTTTATTGAAAGCTCACACAAAAAAAAATCGAAAAGAAACATGATAGGCGTGGCGTTCAATGGATTAAATGTATAAAGTCTACGGCCGGCGAACGGCTTCATCTGTCAAACATATGGGCACGTTTTTTTTCGATTTGACGGCTTCAGTTGTCAAACATATAGCCAAGATATTTTTCGTTTTTACACATCTTAAAATACAATTTATACGCTACTGGTTTCAAAATCTTGAAAAATCAACATTGTCTTGGAAAAAACTGTACGATTTCGTTACTTTCTACATTATTTCTTCGTTGTCATGTGACATAGGTTGCTATACGAGTTCAAATTTACGGGGTGACTTAAATTTAGCAGGCAATACAAAATTTGTGAATCTGGTTCAATAAGTAGCAAACTGCAAAATCAGAATACCTACTATATATGTATAAAATCACAATTTTTCAAACATAAGTAGTAGTAGTTGTATGACGGTAACGAAATGGTAAATTTGGTGCCCTATTTTTAGCCAATGTCACAAATTTTGTATTACATTTAATCTTAAGTCACCCAATAACAGACGTGCCACGAGAAAGTTTCAAAAATTCAGAAGCATCCTTATGGAAAATTTCCGGAAACTCACATTTTTGTGGGATACGAACTTTGCATTTCCAAAATAAAAGCTTCCTTTGTTTCCAGTGAAATTTCCAGGAACTTTTCTAATTTTGGAAACTTTCCGCAACTTGCACATATGTACAGTCACATACTTAAGTCATTTAGGGTTTACTTTACATTGGACATTTAATACCGTCAGTATTGACAAACAAATTAGCTTGAACCTTAAATGGCTCAACAATTAAAGTCTGTGGCCGTACATGGTAATTGTTTAGAACAAGAAACAGGTTTGAAAATGTACAGCTACTAGGAAATGCGTCTTAAGTTGAAGTAGGAACGAACTATTGCTTTCAGAGTATATGAGTCTATAAGTATTATGACGATTCTTACAATATTGAGGTTAATGATACTATCACAAAATGTACAATTTGCGAAGATTTAATAAATAAAGCTGATAATTTGTGAGCAAACGCGAGCTAAAACTAAAATGTGGTAAACTAATGAGACGGCAGTGATGGTAAAAACTGTTAGACTTTTTTTAAATATTATTTAATATTGTAAACTGGTGTAACAAAATTCAAGAGTTCATTAACAATTATGTCCAGTAAATTCCACATAATTTGAATTTATCATATTTGGAACACATTAATCACACTCGCAACTCGCAAGTTTATTATAAACATCAATTTATAAAAATGTTTGTACTATGAATTCAGGAAGGATGCATACCACACGAACTTATTAAAGCGAGCGTGTTCCAAATATGGCACATAAGGTTAAACCGTGTTCCAAAAATGGGACACAATTTCTCGAACGGTATTAGAAAAATATTATTAGGACACGAACTTTCAAATCGTATAGGTTACCATGGCAACGCACTAATAATATTAGTCTAATACCATCCGAAGCCCAAGGTAAAATTAGTCTAACGTTTTCCCATCATTTACAAAGCGATTGAACTATACTAAAACTAGCACTTATTTGACACTTTCGACCCAAATTCGTGTAATATATCACACGCCATTTCCAAGTCGTTCCTAGTGATGCCTAACGCTCGTACTACGATATCTTTGGGGTAACCCTCGCCTACTAGGCGAGCGATGTAATCTAAATTTATGTTTTCGTACGAAACGTTCTCACCGTACTTTCGGCCGTTCTTGTCGTGTGTTAGAGGGTTGAATTTTTTGGCTGGAAAAGAAAATTATTTCGTTAATTTTGATTGAATCTTACCTAATGAGAATCTTACTTCATTGAATTAATTTTAATAAAATAGTTTTTTTTATATGTTAGCATAGTCAGCAAACAAGCAGACGAGCCGCCTGATGGGAAGAGGTCATCGTCGCCCATGGACATAAGCAGCACAGAGGATGAACTTTGCTCCTTTAGCTTTAGTTAACGTTTCTCTGCATATTTAATTTATAAAGTGATAATGCAGTACTTAAAGTAAACTTTAACCTGCTCGAACGGGATCTTCGGCGCTGTTGTCGACTAGGTTGGCTGAATGTACTTGCATTTCCAGGTCTCTCCCCCTATTCGTGGCTACCACACCAAATACCGTAAAACCACTGGCATTGTCGTGGACTTGGTCGCTGGATGACCCCCCCCCCCCCCCCCCCACTAGTACTCGAGGGCAACGGCCTTGGCCGCGGCGCTCTGTTAAATATTATGAAACTAGGAGACTTTAAAACTTACGTGCAACAGCTAATTCATTCCTCTCCGACGCCACATTTTCATACGGCGGATCCTTCTCTTCCGACGGGAATTTTGGCATCGTCGTGGACTTGGTCGGCTGGATGTCCCCCCCGCTAGTACTCGAGGGCAACGACCTTTGCCGCGGCGGCGCCCTGTTGGAGCACAAATCAGAAATCATTGTTAGATGGGTGTACCCATACACACACACTAAAACCCAATTTTTGGCCGAGTTTTACCCCCGACGCAAAAAAGAGTGGTGTTTCCCGTATATATGTTTGACGCCAATGTCTGTCTGTGGCACCATAGCTCTCAAACGGATGGACCGATTTCGATGCATTTAATTTTACGTGAAAGCGAGTTTCCTTGCGGTGGTTTTTAGAAATTTAAAAAAAAAAATCAATCCAGCACTTTCAAGAGACTATCGGCTCTTTTCAAAATGTTGTTAGGTATTTTTGGTATAAAAAAGATTTTACAGTACATATGGTGCTACTTTATAGCACTAGTGCGAAAATTAGCATATTACGTTACTGTGTCGAACATTTAAAGGGCCATATGTACTGTAAAACGTTGTACGATACATGTGCGAATAGGCAATTCGCAACTCGTGTCGATTTAAAACACTCCCTTCGGTCGTGTTTTAATTTATCGCCACTCGTTTCGAATTTCCTATTTTTCGCACTTGTATCGTAATGTACTATTTTATGGCCTAATGCATTCGGGGTTTTGATTTTTTTAAATTTAATACTTATTATTTTATAGTCGATTTTTTCGTGATGGATAAAATTTGGCTGGTATGAAGAGCTCCTTATTCTTGGCGGAATACATGCGAAATTCCAATTTGGAACATTTTCATTTAATTTATTTATTTAATAAAACACCGCAACTTAATTGTTTTTGATGAGTATTAGATGCCTGTTGAAAGAAAAGTACAGTCACCGATAATAGATTGTATAGAAAATAAAAACCTTGACAAAAAACTTATTCTTACCTGTTTTCAACCCTGTCAAATATCCTGTCTGGTTTCTCTGGTATTACTGGTGGGAATTCTAGTCTATCTGAAGGCACTACTTTCTCTCTATTGTCGGGGACAGGTACCCTATCTCTTTCTGGTATTCTATTTTCTATCCTATGCTCTCTTTCTGCTGGTACGGGGGGTATTCTGTCAAGAACCCTTTCCGCCGGGACAGGCCTATGTTCTCTTTCCGTTGGTACGGGTATTCTTTCTCTTTCTGGGAGCCTTTCTGGTTTTTCAGTTCTTTCTCCCGATCGATCGGGTCTGTCCGATCTTTCGGGTAGTCTGTCCGATCTGTCGGGTCTGTCGGATCTGTCAGGTATTCTGTCCGATCTGTCGGGTCGGTCGTCGGAGTTATCAGGAGGGGGTGCGGGGAGGGGTCGGCTGTTGGACTGTGGTGTGTTCGCTCGTCGCGGCTTCTCAAATGCTCTTGGGTCTGGTGGTACCTAGAATTAAAACAAAAGTATGTTGATTAATCCATCAAATGCTGTTAAAACAATGCCTTCGAAATCGACGTTTGATTATGGTTTTATATCCAAACTATATAGGACACATAAGGTCAATTACGTTAATATATAGTACGATTTATCTTTACAATCCGTCGTTACAGATCGATATCTATAGCTTCTTCTAGACACTACCGACCTTTGTCACTTCCACCGACCGAAACCAACTATCGTCAAAATTCATACTTTGTCCGAGCTTCGAGTTGAATGAATGAACTGTGTCATAGCAACGATCAACTGGATTTACATTAAATGAAACCCGCAACAATTAGAAACCTCATGGCATCTAGTTTCTTTGCTCCCCTACCTGCAGAGGATCAGCATAGCTTTAATTTAATTTTTAATTTTAATAAGAAACAAATTACTTCTTTCTTTTCTCATAGCATGTTTTGGCGTTTGTAATGTCTTTAATTTGTGCTAGCCTGTAATATGCCTACGTTTGTATCCTGTCTGTGGAAACCTGTAATTGGCTTCTCTGAGTTTTAGTTTACTTAATCTGTTGGATTTCCAAATAAAAAATAAAATAAATAACATTACCGGACTGCGAATCGGCTATAACATTTCCGTGTTTAATGTTACTCTCCACCAATATACATAGACAATAATAAACGAAATGAAAGACGTTAAACATTTTAAATGTTGTCCATTCCCTTCGTGTACGTTAAGATCATTGATTGTAATGTATACCCTAACTTACCCCGTGAGGTCAGCCGATGCCTCAAGTCGGGTTCAGGTTGTAATTCAAAAAATAACTCTACTGTTATTGTAAATACATTTAATTTATCATAAACTTACTTCGTGCCGCGTATCAATGATGCCAGTAATAGTTTCCGTGGACCCGGTAATGATGGAGGTCAGCCGATGCCTCGAGTCAGGTTCGGGTTCTAATGAAGATCTTCTTCTCGGCTCTGCAATGTATGAAGGACCTTTGTGAGTGAAAAGAAAATGTGTTGTTTGTTACAAATTGTCTGGTTTATTAAGGATATTGTGTATTAAAGGCGGTAAAAAGAAATTACAAATGAGTGTGAATTGAAGCCCGAAGCCGAGGGCGAGGGCTTCATGAACATGAATTAGTAATTTCTGTATCGTCCTTGGCATACAATGTCTTTCTTTACACTGGTGAGGAAAAAAATGGAAAAAAGCTTCTGCCTACGTAAATTAACACCTTTTATGAGCAAGTGATGAAAATGTTTTTTTCGGGGTTTCATTGTTTTAAAACATTTATACTCAAATAATGTAAGTACCAAACTCTTCAATTTTATTATATTGATGTTTATTTAACGAACTTCTAAATCTTTTTTATACTTCAGGACATCCTGTATAGCGCAACCAGCTGTAATGTATATTTATATGTGTCGCGACCCTTACTGCGGGGCGCCGGAGCGCGCACGGTCGTCGGGGACACTAGTACGAGCACAGAATACATAATAGTGCTATCGTACAGAAACGACACTTCCTACAAAATCGAAGTTTCACGGCGATTTAGGGCCGAATGATGCTATCCCTTTCTAATGTATTGCACTATCCCTTTCGGGTTTTCAAAATTTAAGTCATTATCTTGTCTGTGGTCGTGCACGCAAAGGGACGTCAAGTTGTACCAACCCGAATAATAGCTCGGAGAAATGAGAAATGCTGAGCCGTACGGAGCCGAGAATGATCGAAAGGAGTGTCACCCCACTGGTACAGTCACCATCAGATATATCGGAGCGGCTGAGTTGTTCAAAAATATATAAACACGCACTCTAGCGCCTTGAAAATAGAGGCGTGTATAGATATATGTGAGAACCTTGCCAGGCACGCTACATGTTTCATGTGAGTGTGTCACCTTGCGCGCTGGCCAGCGCGATGTCCTGCACGCTGCAGGCGGCGGCCAGGCCGGGCTCGGCGGGCGACAGGCTCTTGCGCGGCGGCAGCGGCGGCGCGCGCAGCTCGCCGTACGCGTTCTCGCGGGCCGCGTGTGTCATGTGAGTGTGTCACCTTGCGCGCTGGCCAGCGCGATGTCCTGCACGCTGCAGGCGGCGGCCAGGCCGGGCTCGGCGGGCGACAGGCTCTTGCGCGGCGGCAGCGGCGGCGCGCGCAGCTCGCCGTACGCGTTCTCGCGGGCCGCGTGTGTCATGTGAGTGTGTCACCTTGCGCGCTGGCCTGCGCGATGTCCTGCACGCTGCAGGCGGCGGCCAGGCCGGGCTCGGCGGGCGACAGGCTCTTGCGCGGCGGCAGCGGCGGCGCGCGCAGCTCGCCGTACGCGTTCTCGCGGGCCGCGTGTGTCATGTGAGTGTGTCACCTTGCGCGCTGGCCTGCGCGATGTCCTGCACGCTGCAGGCGGCGGCCAGGCCGGGCTCGGCGGGCGACAGGCTCTTGCGCGGCGGCAGCGGCGGCGCGCGCAGCTCGCCGTACGCGTTCTCGCGGGCCGCGTGTGTCATGTGAGTGTGTCACCTTGCGCGCTGGCCTGCGCGATGTCCTGCACGCTGCAGGCGGCGGCCAGGCCGGGCTCGGCGGGCGACAGGCTCTTGCGCGGCGGCAGCGGCGGCGCGCGCAGCTCGCCGTACGCGTTCTCGCGGGCCGCGTGTGTCATGTGAGTGTGTCACCTTGCGCGCTGGCCTGCGCGATGTCCTGCACGCTGCAGGCGGCGGCCAGGCCGGGCTCGGCGGGCGACAGGCTCTTGCGCGGCGGCAGCGGCGGCGCGCGCAGCTCGCCGTACGCGTTCTCGCGGGCCGCGTGTGTCATGTGAGTGTGTCACCTTGCGCGCTGGCCTGCGCGATGTCCTGCACGCTGCAGGCGGCGGCCAGGCCGGGCTCGGCGGGCGACAGGCTCTTGCGCGGCGGCAGCGGCGGCGCGCGCAGCTCGCCGTACGCGTTCTCGCGGGCCGCGTGTGTCATGTGAGTGTGTCACCTTGCGCGCTGGCCTGCGCGATGTCCTGCACGCTGCAGGCGGCGGCCAGGCCGGGCTCGGCGGGCGACAGGCTCTTGCGCGGCGGCAGCGGCGGCGCGCGCAGCTCGCCGTACGCGTTCTCGCGGGCCGCGTGTGTCATGTGAGTGTGTCACCTTGCGCGCTGGCCTGCGCGATGTCCTGCACGCTGCAGGCGGCGGCCAGGCCGGGCTCGGCGGGCGACAGGCTCTTGCGCGGCGGCAGCGGCGGCGCGCGCAGCTCGCCGTACGCGTTCTCGCGGGCCGCGTGTGTCATGTGAGTGTGTCACCTTGCGCGCTGGCCTGCGCGATGTCCTGCACGCTGCAGGCGGCGGCCAGGCCGGGCTCGGCGGGCGACAGGCTCTTGCGCGGCGGCAGCGGCGGCGCGCGCAGCTCGCCGTACGCGTTCTCGCGGGCCGCGTGTGTCATGTGAGTGTGTCACCTTGCGCGCTGGCCTGCGCGATGTCCTGCACGCTGCAGGCGGCGGCCAGGCCGGGCTCGGCGGGCGACAGGCTCTTGCGCGGCGGCAGCGGCGGCGCGCGCAGCTCGCCGTACGCGTTCTCGCGGGCCGCGTGTGTCATGTGAGTGTGTCACCTTGCGCGCTGGCCTGCGCGATGTCCTGCACGCTGCAGGCGGCGGCCAGGCCGGGCTCGGCGGGCGACAGGCTCTTGCGCGGCGGCAGCGGCGGCGCGCGCAGCTCGCCGTACGCGTTCTCGCGGGCCGCGGCCGCGCGCCGCGCCGCGCGCGGGGAGTGCCGCGGGGAGGCGGCCGGGGAGCGCGCCGGCCGCAGCGCCGCGATCGACGACAGCGCCGCGTTGAACTCCGACCAGTCCTGCGGGGGAGGTCGACACGACTAATATAGTTCTAGCCTCGTGTGGCCCGCGGTTTTAGGGCGTTCTCGCATTACCCGATCCGATATCGGATGGAAGTAAAACGTTAAACATGTTTTTCTGTATTTATTTATTCCTCTAATAAATCATTATTATTAAAGAACGATAGATAACGCTATTTATTTATAATGTGCTTTTGACGATTCAAACGAGATTGTATAGGTAAAATCCTGCTTGAATAAATGACTTTTTACTTTACTTTAAAAGGCGACGCCTTATAGCACTATCGAGGCGCCCGCCTATGAGGAAAACAGCCGCATGATGGTGCCATATCGAGGATAGATAGGCACCGATATCGGAAAGGCGCTTCTGATAAATTCAGCCATGTCGGAGCCCCCGTCAGCATCGGATCCATAATATTTGTTTGTGTGCGTATGTATAATGTTTATTGTAGTATGCGTGATCGCTAAACGTTTCACTATTTGGATGTAGGATCCTACCTACATCCGATATCGTATCGGACAATGTAAAAACACTCCAACCCGTAACACTAAATACTTCAATGTAATTTAAATCATTTTCAATTGAAACATGAATGGCTCAAAGTTTTTCATCCAATTTCATAACAAAAATAAATCAACTATTTCAAATTCAAATAACATTGTTTTTGTATGATGAACTTTAGAACGATAAACCGATATATACAATATAAAAAAAAAATCTAAAATGTATTAAGTTAAGATACAACACACAAACAAACGGCAGTCTTATCGCTTAAAAGCGACCTCTTTCAAAGGAAGCAAAAACGGAGAGATATTTAGCGATTTGATTTCATTTAATATTAGTGCATAAACCTCGAACGAGATCGTAATGTCACTTTTAACAATCTCGTAACTTTGACAAAAATTGTTACGCAATAATATTTAACCATATCAAAATTGACTCTTAAAATGTTTGCGTAGGTATTATGTAAAGTCTTGGAAATAGTAAAAACGTAATCATAATAAAAGAAGCCATTTAAAATAAAAAAGCGATAAATAAAAACGATAACAACTTACTTTCATTTTGCAAGCACAAACATGCTCAATGCATGCCACACAAAGCAGAAACATGATGATAAAACATGAAAAATGAGCACTTAAGAATAAATGTAAAAACGACAAAACATAACTCAAAATGGGGTTGGCAATTGTCCAAGTCTTTTTGTAGATGGCGCCAGCATAGGTTTTCGATGTATGTAGGTATTTATAGTTATGTTCTTTGGATTTGGCTTTAACCTTTTGAACGCCACGCCTATCGCACGCGGCGCGTAATCGTGAACCGTGTCGGTACGCATGAAGGTTCATATTGGATTGTAGCCGTGCGCGTGTCATATGAGGTCTTTGGCGGTCAAAAGGTTAAGGGCTTTATGGCCCTTTAGGCCATATAAGAAAAAAAAACAAGAATTTGACAATATTCTTAAGATTAATAGCATCTGTAATTGTACAGTACGATACAAATGCGAAAAATAGGAAATTACAAACGAGTGGCGATAAATTAAAGCACGACTGAATCTTTTAAATCGACACGAGTTGCGAATTACCTTTTCGCACATGTACGATACACGTTTTACAGTAGGTACATATGGCCCTTTAAATTTTCGACATAGTCACGTAATGTACTAATTATAGCACTAGTGCGGTAAAGTAGCAGCCAACCCCATAAACAAGTACTTAGACTGTGTTTAAAAATTTCAAATCATAGTTTCATTAATTTTTTTAGAGATATGTCCTTTTTTAACGGAATAAGATAATCAAAGACTTTTTACTTCATATCCAATAGTAAATTTTGTAGCAGGTTTTATATTAAATACAGTTATAGTTCGTGCCATCCACGATGACGCGCAGATTTGCCAAATCTAACCTTTAATAACATGACATTAATACGAGTTAAGGCACGCGTCTTCGTGAATGACACGATCTATATTATAATAAAACTATTCCATTATATGCATAATAAAAACATTCTTATTCAGATTTTTCGCAGTACTTACAACACAAAAAATCTATGAATTGATCGGTCATATAATATATAATTAGGATAATTTGAAATTTTCACAAAATATTTATATTATACATTTCAAACTGTATAAAACATTTTATTCGAGGAAACTTCACTTCAGTGAAAAAATAAATTGTGACTACGCTTTTTATTCGAGTGTTCAAATATAAAATAAGAATAATGCGTTCTCATTCTAACAAATACCTGCTTCTTATGATGGTAAAGCTTTACCATACTATACCACACTGAAGCGTATTCTGATTGTGTCAACATATCATGAATTTAATCTGGATTTGTTATACACCGTGCGCTGGTAAAATCCGACAGACTTTAAAAGGTGTATTCTTGACCGCATTTAGAGACTAAAATGTCATACTTATAAAGTTTTCTGAAGTCGGTCTTGATTTAAAGATAATGTAAACTTTTGAGAAAATGTTTCTTTTTCTTTTTGTTTACCACGACGGTGGCAAACAGGCATACGGCCCGCCTGATGGTAAGCAGTCTGTTATAACTTATAACTTAGTGAAAACGTCTTTTTGGCTGCGGCGCTGCCACTATGAGACTTAGTTTAGACATTACCTACTTACAGACATAAAGTTTTAAAGGAAACTAGCAATTTTTATGTGTTAATAAAAAAAAGCTTTATTTATACCTTGTAATGTTTTTTTTCCTAAGATGTAAAAATAACGTGCCGTGTGCAGGAAGCGAAAAAACCTCACTTATTCGTATTTTTTCGCTCCTTTTGACCGTAGGAATGTGCGGTTAAAATTTGTCGGGTTTTACCAGCCCACGGTGTAGATATGATTTGTTGGTTAAAAGTGACATTTATTTAACCAAATTTTCTCCCGCAGGCGCTCCAGCTGTGGAATGATCTCCCTGCCGAGGTTTTCTCGAGAACCCACAGTACCTATGGGAAGCTTAAAAAAAGGAGTGTACATGTTTTTAAAGGGTCGGCAACGCGCATGTAACACTCCTGACGTTGCAGTCTATACGCTACGGTGACCGCTTACCATCGGGAGCCGTATGTTTGTTTGTCACCGACATGGTATTTAAAAAAACACAATCAGAATAAGTACGTCTCACAGTTGAAATAGCGAGAAACATTGTGTCACTTTAACCCTTCGAACGCTTTATGTCATAAACATAAACATCACTCAAATGCCAAGCTCCCGGGCGCAAGCGAGCTAATGTAAACCTTACTCGAAAGTGTGAAGGTTACTTTGACAGCGTCCGCCATGACACCTATAGGTGTCCTTGGCGCTGTGGGACGCCAAGTAACGACAACTTTAGGTATTCTTGGCGTTCAAAAGGTTAACAATTGTATATTTTATGTAGTTTCTACTTAGAATTACGAGCTCTTTCGATATTAATAGGCGAAAAAAACTGGTCCAAGATTTTTATTTCCATTCCATTTTTATATTATCATTTTTGTAAAGCAAGAACAGTAACAGAATGGAACGATCGATAAATGTATGGAAATTTCGGGACACTTTTTTATCATATCAGGGTTGAAAGAGCTCGGGATTCTAAGTAAAGTCAGACCAAGCTAAGTTGACAGCGATATTGACAGCCCGGCCTGTGCATGTGTTAAGAAAAACGTCATAATTTCATAAAAGTTTGACGTTTAAAATAATACTTGCACTGTCTGGGCTGTCAAAATCGCTGCGAGCTTATCCTGGTCTGACTCTAGAAAAGAAATAACATAAAACTGTGGAAAGTTGAACGTTTGTCTTATTTATCAGTTATCGGCATATTTGTTGTCCAAGTTTACTCTAAGTTAAGTCTAACTCCTAAGTTAAGTGTTCTTGGCGTTCAAAAGGTTCAAAAGCACGTTTATAATAAAAGGCCGAAAAAAAAAACTAAAAGCGAATTTACCAAGCGTATAATTGTCAACGTCAAAAACTTACAAATAAATAAAATCAATTCATTACATCAATAAATATTTTAATAATTACACATTGGGATACAAATGAAAATGCACTCTATCGTGAACAGGTTAAGGCTGTTTATCGCATTAAGAAATGGTAAGCCCGAGTCGTAATCGTATCATGAATTAGGCTCAATTATTGGCTATTGTTTAATAACGGGCCACCTTATAATGAAAATGAAATCTATTCACCTATAAACAGAATTCATTTCAGTATAAGGTGGCTAGTTATTGAAGGGTGGCCAGTTATTGACACCTTATACTAAAATTTATTATGTTTAGTAGATGAATAAAAATAATTTTGAGTATAAGGTGGCCAGTCATTAAAGAGTGACCAGTAATTGACAATTAAGTCTATTTATTAAAACTTCTCAGACAACGCAGTTTTTTTATGTCATCGCAGTTAGGGGTTAAATATAATATATTTTTAACTTATATTCAGTGATCGGAACTATGGGAGTAAAACTTTAACAAAACTTATCAAGCGGACGTAAAAAGAGTGCTTATAGCCTTAAAAATATTCGAATATCTATGAATGTAAATATTTTTATGGCTGTAAGTACTATACTATTCCTATCCCTATGGACATGAATATTTTTAGGGCTGTATGCACTATTTTATGTCCGCTTAACAAGTTTTGTTAAAGTTTTACTCCCATAGTTCCGATCACTGCTTATATTTGTTTGTGTGTTATTGATTTTATTTTGTTTTGTTAGGTGGTATCACTGGTATTCTATAAAAGGGTCATTTTTAGTCGTCAATGCATTTCTTATAACACCTAATTTCAGTTTGGCATTTTTGTTAATTGTCTTTAATAGTTCGTAGGGTAAATCGTCAATTACTGGCCACTGTTTAATAACTGGCCACCATATACTAAAAATGAATTTTATTCACCTTTAAACAGAATTCATTAAAGGTGACCTATTAGAAGCATATAAATCTTAACGCGTTTATAATAAGTATTATTATGTCATGTTTGTCGATACTTCATACTTATTCAAAAATTGTTATAAACGTAGAACGTGTTTTACATTGTGCTTTTCATTGAGTGTTTTGTAAATCTGATTTCTCAAATTCTGTGTAACCTCTTACTATTTAGCTGAACCTAAACGTAGATAGGTACTTTTCGTGCTTCTATATAAAGATATGTTTAATAAACATGGAAACTATAGGTCTAGATTAAGAGAAGAAACTGTAATAATATTTTTTGTATGACCGTTTGTTTCATATTTAAATAAATAAATAAATAAAGAGAGGCCAGTAGGCGACGATTTCACCTATTGAAAATGTATGATTTAGGAATACTATCGTCTATACTGATAACTGTCAAGTATCACTTTTAGTATATATGTATAAATCTATGTTTAAGTTTTAGTCAAACATTGAGCCTTAACAAGCAATATTTCACGATAAAAAACATGCATCAACATTAAACATGTCAAGAAAAAAAAAAACATACTTACATTAAGTACAAAATCACTACAAAAAATAAAAATAAAATACTTTTGACAATACTCGGAATCTCTCTTAATTGACCAAAATTTAAATGCAGCAAAAAGCTTACACAATCCTTACCTGATGCCGCCCAATGTACATTACGATGTTTCAATGTCATTTCAACCTTAATTGAAACATAGCATTTAATTAGTCTCGAAAAAAATGAAACAAATGAAATATAACCAAAATAAAAATACAAATAATTCAATCATCCTTAGCTATAACTTTGGGTGGGCGGCACCAGGATAGTAAAAAAAAAAACATATTTTTATCAGTTTAAAATTGTATTTACGCGCCCTTAAAAAAACCCTATTCTGATTATAATACTTACACGATTGCATCATTTAATATAACTTATTTCATCATAATTTTATAACCAAGGGCGTCGCCAGGGGGGCACAGGGGGCAACTGCCCCCCAACCCCCAAATGTTCCTCTCCCTCCCCTCCGCCATCGGCCTGAACACCTGCCCCCCTCCATCCCTAGACCATCAAGACCATCAACTGGTAACGCCATTGTTTATAATGATGAATGTAAGAACGAAAACTTACTTTTCATACTGTATATTCGATATAAAACGAAATTAAGTACATTTAACATAAACAGGCTTAAAATGACTTGAAACGTAAAATATAACATTGGCATAACTCGAAAAATATTATGAATAATTATAATTTGAACACCAATATGACAAAATCGTTTAATTTCTACAGTTGCAACACATCGAGGAGACTAAAGTTAGGACGCTAAGCACAAATAATTTCCTAAGTATTTCTATCGCATGCGCATGAGTGAATTCCTACTCCCCCCAGTGGCAATGACCACCGGCAACATGGGCAGGACATCAGTATGGGCAGGATATCATTATACGCACGTGCATATAATGGCGGGTCAATGTACGAAATTCTTCGTGCTCGCATCCTTACTTAAGACTTAATTTTTATTTGTTTTTTGTACTTTTTACTGCTGGAATATTTAACATAATAAATGAATATTTATCAGATTTCTTTTAAGTTCACAAATAATAATAAATTAAGTCATACCGAAATTTTACAATTACAACGCAAGCTTTTGTCCGCGAAAATAATTTGTTTTGGTTATATATTTATAGAATTATGCCACTGTTCATCTAAAAGCAATGTAATAATGATTATCAGTACTTTTCATAAATTAATGATACTATACTAAATGTAAATGAATGTATGTTCAAGTCGTAACACGTATTTACAAAAAATACTTATTTACTAATACTTGTGCAAAATTAATAAATACAATAATGTTAATTCATTTGCTTAAATTTCATGTTACAACTTTTCATACACTGTGGTTTCTTTTCGCCAATTTCATTAAAAAAATATATATATATATATACTGATCTTGATTGAATGTTTATAAACAAACCGACAGAGGACAAGCTCAATTTAAAATGAAAGTTTAAATATTGCTGTATAAAGTACGCTTCAAAATTATCATATTATGTGATATTCACATCGCCTGATTTAATTTCCAACATTCTCTAGTTCGTTTTAATTTTACCTAAATAACTGCGTAAAGGAGCCCTCTGATTACCAGTTCGCTGGACGATATCGGCCTGTCAGTTATTCGCGGTTGACAGATTTAGCGAATAACAGACCGATATCGTCCGGCGAACTGTAGCCCTAGTGTAAATTGTATCGACATTATAACGTGACGAACGCGTTTGCGTTAAGTCTCATTTTGTATAGGATTTTGAGTTTCCAAAACGTCCCGCTTGGCGCGCTCTTTCTAAATCCAATATAAAATGAGACTAAACGCCAACGCGTACGTCACGTTTCAAAATCGAATTTATTTACACTAGGGGTACTGGTAATTAGTGGGCCGTTTTACGCAGTTATTTAGGTAAAATACAACCGTCAACTTTTTTCAAATTAATAAACCACAATATAATTAATGGAATGAATTATCGGCCCATGAATACTAAGCACACTTAGAACTTTGCAATTTTAAACTATATTTAACTCAACTTCATTGACTTTCAAGCAACAAATTATGACAAAGTTCATCCGACAAAATAGTCCTAATATGTGTCGCTCTCAATGAAAAGGGGCCGCAGTGTTTAGGCGATAACGTTGTAAAGCATTTTGCAGCCTCTTTAAAAGCGTAAGCTCGCTACAGTCCCTTTTCTAAGGAATGACACAGTATTGGTTACCTATCACGATTTCGATAGTTTTAGTCCGAAGTTTCATTTTCTAAATTTTCATTTGTCCGATTATGTCTTATTCAAAGACCGTCGGGTTTTTAGAAAGGTCAAAAATCTGATCTAACCTAGAGATCGATTCAAAATTAACAATAAGTTATGGTTTTGAACTCTACCCCTAGTGTAAATAAATTCGATTTTGAAACGTGACGTACGCGTTTGCGTTTAGTCTCATTTTGTATTGGACTTAGAAAGAGCGCGCCAAGCGGGACGTTTTGGAAACTCAAAATCCTATACAAAATGAGACTTAACGCAAACGCGTTCGTCACGTTATGATGACGATAAAATTTACACTAGGGGTACAGGTTATACGACCTTGACGATCGTCTTGATGATTAGACTGATTAGCGCGTATCTCAAGTATGACTTTCTCTTCATTTTGCATGCACCAATCAGCGTGTGTGATCTTTAAGGTCGCATCAAAATAAAATCAAAACTGTAACAAGTGGTTAAGTCTGAATCGGGCACCTGATAATGTCTTGTACTAGTCATTCTACTTTTTACTGCAGGTTTTTGCGATATGAAAGAATCTTGAAATTGTAATATTCGTAATTCGTTTTAACTTAAACTAGCTACTAAAACAGGATAAGTGCAGAATAGGCCTCAATATTTGACCCTTGACTTTTTTATTTTTAGAATTTATAGCCTGGAGTATAAATAAATAAAATAAATAAATATTATATGACATTATTACACAAATTGACTAAGTCCCACAGTAAGCTCAATAAGGCTTGTATTAAGGGTACTTAGACAACAATATATATAATATATCAATATTTATAAATACTTAAATATATAGAAAACACCCATGACTCAGGAACAAATATCCATGCTCGTCACACGAATAAATGCCCTTACCAGGATTTGAATCCGGGACTATCGGCTTCGTAGGCAGGGTCACTACCCACTAGGCCAAACCAGTCGTCAACATACAACTATGTTATCGTCCCTGCCCTTTTACTTATAATGACAACTTTGTCACTTATAAAGAAAATTATAAAAATAGCTTCAATATCATTTACCAAGGTATCGATAGTGCGTGCCGCTCTAAAATGTGCTTTATATTAATATATAAAAAAAAAAACATAATTCACAAATCTAAAAAATCAAATACTTGCTTTTGGGGATAAATAAACCTGTAGTAAAAAGTAGAATGACCTACTAGATGCTTTTTTGACAATCAATCGATCGTTTTCGAAAAGCGTTCGGTCAAATGAATATTTGCCAAATGAAATATCGGCATTTTTCTCCGAATCGTGACAAGTGTCACTCGAAATAATGAATGGAATGTGAGTAACATTGCGATTGCGAACGGCACACACACAAAGACACGTGCAAACACTAAGCATGCGGTGATTTCCTCTCGTGTCTCTGCGAAACAAACAAACAGACGATATTGGCTTAGGAATCCATGCGAAATTATTGAGGACTATGGGGCATCCACATTGTGTATGGAAAACTTAGACATGATATATTTACGTGCTGAATTTCTGATAATTTTAACTCATGTGTGGTGCGCCCATTAACTGAGATATATAAAAAAATAGGGAAATAAAATTTGTTTTATTCCCTAATTACATGTACTGGGAAGTAAATTTCAAAAGGTAAATTAAACAACAAAATTGAAATTGAATCGACACAAAAGCGTAACGCTGATATGGCAAGCAAAGCCACTTGATCATGCCAAAAACGACTCGTCAAAATGCTTCATGCTTTAAAAAGCTGAAAGAAATGGCGAAGATAAACGAATATAAATTGCATGTTTTAAATTGATTTTTGGTAATAATAAATGTCAATTTCTAAAATAGAACACACCCATATATTAAGCTAAAATTATAAAAAAAATAGCCACAACCGAATACAGAACCTCATCCTTTTATGAAATTGAAGTCGGTTAAAAAGTGGTATTTATGGTACCTAACATGAAATCGGGAGTGACGGGCAAAGTATCAAAAATGGCCAAATTGTACTTTGCTAGTCGTAATGGGACTTTTGAATAAATAAGAACTGTTAACGATTTCATTCGTGGGTGACGTAAAAAAATAACTTTTAAATATCGAACGTATTACTTGAAATAAAATTAATATCGGTTGTTCACGCAACGCTTTACATCGATTTATATTCGCCAGCTCTCGCCACTGTAATGTGAACTTTAACGCGATGGCAATAAGGTTACCTCCGCATCGTCGATGTCGTCGGTGAGGCCGTTGAACGTGGTGTTCCTGCACGACCAGCCGTTGGCGCTCGCGCTGCTCGATATCGTCACGTCCACGCCTGGAAATAATAAAGTTAGGGAGGCGTAGGTAGTTTTAGGTTATGGGACAAAGTTTGTTGCGGATTTTATGTTGTACCTACATTTATGACGAAGCCTGTGGCGGATTATCACTTCTGTAGATCGGTCAAATTTAATTCATAAAGTTTATGACAAGTTCTTTTTCAACTTAGTGAAACCCAATGTACATTACAATGTACAGTTGCAATCTAATTTTAACCATTCATGAATCGAATAAAGTAGCATTTTTGTAACATTGCTTTTTAAAACAAACGAAATTCAAAACAAGGTTCAAATAAAAAATAGGAAAAGAAATATGAAAACCAGTAATCGATAAGAGCCAAAATATTTCTTGTAGTAAGCTAGGTACGCTGTATATATCCAAATGCTTAAAATAAACAAATAATTATTCTTTTATAATCGAAAGCATAAATCCGTGTTTTACTAATTATTTTCTAAATCTCCCTCTTTCATATGCACATATTCAGGCCGAAAAACAAATGTAGCCTATCATTCCCAACAATTAAGTACGCTTCCGACTTAAATTTAACTTGCATACTGAAGCCGTTTATATATAGATAATTTTCCTATGCATTTTTATATATAGTTTTACAGATAAATTTGGTTTTAACAATATTTGTGAGCGCGTCGCTAACACATACAATTTTCAGGAACAGAAAAGCAAAAACTGCAATAACAAAAGTCTGACTTAAGCTCAAAAATTACCCAAAAATGTAGTTAAAACTTCGTCTATGTATATTCCGTCGCCGCAGAAAAGGCAAATTACAAAGGGTCTGTTTCATAATGTCCAAGTAAAATCCTGAATGAGCCACTTGCCACTTTTATCTGACGAAGAAAGTCATCGATTTCACAAATATACTTAAGTGGTAAATAGTGCCAAGTTTTGCAGGAAGTTTAATCTCGCAATTAATTTATTTTCATCACACTTGCTCGAAAAAGATAATTTCATGCAGGTGTACTGAAGGACAAAGGCCTATATTGTTCCCGCGGGAAAGATAAAGATAATTTTATTGCCAAAATCTGTGTACAAAGGTATAACATGTCATTTATATAGAATATAGGTAGGTGTCTACAGATTGCCCATTCCGAGCGTACAATATTGGGTTGAGTTTGAGTTGCCGGGTTGGGGCTGAGTGTTGTTTGAGTTGGGAGTTATGGATTATGAAAAAAAGCTATAGCTCCCTAGGGAGTTATAGCTTTTTCTTTTAATTCTGTTACTAATTCATACCAGCCATGTAAGTAAGTTTACTTTTAAAATAATGACGGTTATAATTTAATATTTTTATTTATGTTTAAAATTATTTAATTCGATTAATTTAACAGCCGTTTAAAATATTTTTACATGATTTCCAATCGTGGCTGAATGCCGAATAGGTCTGTGTCTTCGATACCTAACCTGTCAAAAAAATACAAAATGGCGGACGAATGTTTCATATGTCACCGTATTTAAGAATTATTTGGCTTAAATTTTTTTTTTCTTCATAAGTGTCATGAAAAACATTGTGTGTAACTCCGGGGGTAAGAATATTGCAAACTCGGGTCTTTAATTCCCTCCAGCCTGCAGTTACTTTTACCACCCTCGTATCCAAAATTTCACTTACCCCCCTCGTTGCACAATGTACTATATTGTTCATTAGCTATCCAATACTGTACTCAGACTGTGAAACAGGCCGTAAATGTATAACTAATTAATACTAACTTGATCCATTGCAACCCGAAGACCCTGATGAACCTGACGAATTCGAGGATACTTGTTTTACGGCAGTCTTTGTGTGTCTAGAAAAAAAGAAACGTATTCATTAGGTAACCAAAAAATTAAGCTCTCCTCTCCAATATCTCAACTAAAGATATTTTTAATACTACTTCGGTGGCAAACAATCATACGGCCCGCCTGATGGTAAGCAGTCTCTGTAGCCTATGTACGTCTGCAACTTCAGAGGACATTGCCGACTCTAACACTCCGCACCCTCGTTGAGCTCTGGCAACACTATGAGTAGGGTCTAGTATTATTTGGCTGCGGTTTTCTCTACATTAGTAAACATAGACGCGTATTGTACAAATAAATTTTGTAGTCGACTAAATTTACTGCCATCTTTCGACACAGGACTATGTAAAACCCCTAGAATGACACATGGCTATTTGACCCATGTTCTTTCACTGATATGTGTTAAATATCAAACGGTGTCGCCATCTATTCGAGCATAATTATTTAACAGCCAGGCCAGCCAAATTGAAATGCATTTTTTATCGTAACTACTGCACGTAAAATGAACTCAAAATCAGTCCATCGGCTCAAATTTTTGCAAGCTTTCTATTGGTATCCCACAGGATTGTTACAAATAAAAAATAAATCCAGCTTACCCCTCTCAACCCCCTAAATTTCCCCCCAAAATAAGCAGTTTTGACTTATTTACAATATTAGTGGCGGTAATTATTTTAACTGTTCCAAATTTTAGCTGTTGTTAAATAAGCCAGGCCAATTTTTCGAGGCACGTTTTAGACTTTGTTTATCTTATACTAAGTTATATATATCTCTTTAATGTCAGTTAGTTACTATTCACGCATTCATTTTGCTCGGACTTGTCCGTACATGTATAAGCACGCGCGAAACCCACGGGCGAATGGCATCATGTAGATATCGTTTTGATTTGAAGTTCGAATTAGTCTCAAAGAGGTTAAGTTTAAAACTTACTTTTCGCCTGAAGCATTAGGCGGCCGGGGGGGCACGAAGGCGTCCACGACGACCTGCTCCGTGCCCTTGATCTCCGCGCGGCAGAACGGGCAGCCCTGGCCTTCCGAGTCCTGAAACAAATAACGGTCATTGTTAGGGCAGCGGGGAACCGGAGCGTTCGGGCGGTCTCGGTTCCGTTCGGCTCAGCGTTGATACGAGCAATCTATTAAGGTTGGCAAAACTTGACGTTCCTTAGCGTGCACAACCACAGATAAGATAATCACATGAATTTTGTCAACCCTAAATAGCCGAAAGGGATAGTTCCACATATTAGAAAGGGACAACATGATTCGTCCCTCAATCGCTGTCAAACCTCGGTTTTGTAGGAAGTTTCTTTTCTGTACGGTAGTATTATTTATTTATTATTTATTCTGTGGTTAGGGTTGGTAGCTCAAAGTTCGCGGACGGGACATCGCCTTCAAAATGACAATTAAATTTGAATTCTGAATTAGAAACCTCAGGGTCAAATGTATCTCCCTGGAACTCCAGGGGTTAGAAGAGCTCAGTTTTGCAAGACTCTATGCTTAAGCTCAGAATAAGTTAGGAAAACAGGGGTCCCAAAATATATTATTCTATTCCGTTACCAGTTAACGATCAAAACGCTAGGATTTTATGTAGAAACAATATAAAAATGAGTCGTGTAGCACTTTAAATAAAATAGCCTAAGCCTACGGTAGGTAAGCCCCAACCCAAATTACCGAAAAAAAAACTTACATCCTTATAAAATCCCATTCACTATTCCAAGAATTGGAAACGATAAACATCGAAATATAGGTATGTTGTACCATAATTAATCATTTCCTTGTTTGAGGAAATTTTAATTTCATTAATTAAAATGAATATGCCTTTGCTCTCGGACCCATACGAGGCATTAACCCGGCCCCAGGGAGGACAGAGCCGCCTTTTCTGCTCTCCACTGGGGTAAATCCTGTCCGGCGCGTCCCAGTCGCGGGGGTGGGCACCTCTCACTTCAGTAAGCCGAAGGGAGGAGGTGGCGAAGTTCGGACAGGGACCCAGGTCCGCGGGGTATAGCGCGGAACCCATGCCCAGGGTTACGGGTGAAGTCCTCAACGGCTGAGATGGCGGAGGTGGAAACCACTGATACGGCAGAGCAGGCGGAAGAGGCAAATCCCAACGGCAAGCTGCCCTCACATATTGAGGTCACAGGTTCCGGTGGAACTAGGGTGGCGGCGGAGGAGACTTCGGTCCAACGGCGGCACCCACACCTCTCCAGGAGAGTTACTACCTTGACGTCAGGCGGCAGCCGGTCGTAAAAATCTCTCGCCAAAACTCATATTAACCATGTCATACAACACGAGAAAAACAAGAATGAGGAATGATAGGGCGTCCCCCTTAAGCGACGGCACAAATGGAGATGCGAATAATACTAGGGCGTTCCCCACAAGCGACGGAAAGAAGAGCCAGAGCATGGCTCCAGTAATCCATATGCGAGCAGCCACCTGGAATATTGGATCCATGACAGGACGAAGCGCAGAATTAAGTGCCATACTTGAAAGAAGAAATATAGACATATGTTGCGTACAAGAGACTAAATGGAGAGGCGCTAAATCACGACAGATAGGGAAGGGTTATAAGCTTATTTATAATGGAACTACAAATACTAGAAACGGGGTAGGCGTCATACTAAGTAAGAATTTAAGTGATAAAGTCGTAGAAATAAACAGGATCAGCGACCGAATCATATCGGTTAAAATTGCCTTAGATAACCAACCATGCCTGAATGTAGTGTCGGTCTATGCTCCACAAACAAACTGCCCGGAAGCTGATAAGGATGAGTTCTGGGAAGGACTGGATGCTCTGGTAAGACATATCCCAAACAAGGAACAGAAACTTATATGTGGCGACCTGAATGGGCACGTGGGCCGTAATACGGATGGATACGACGGATCTCATGGTGGTTTTGGTTATGGAAACCGAAATGCTAACGGAGATAGGATCCTAAACTTTGCCGTTTCACAAAATTTGGCTATCGCAAACACCTTTTACCAGAAGAAAGATGAGCACTTAATCACCTTTAAAAGCGGAACATCAAAAACTCAAATAGATTACTTTCTGGTCGAAAATAGAAATTTAAGGCTAGTAAAAGACTGTAAAGTAATTCCAGGGGAACCGCTGACGTCACAGCACAGATTACTGCTTCTTGCGATCAAACTAAAAAGACCTATAAAATTTAAAATCAATAGAATAGAAAAACTAAAATGGCACACACTTAAAGGGGATAAAGGTGAAATCCTAAGAAACAAATTAGTTGATCATTTAATCGAAAACCAGGGTGACTCTCCAAACCAGCAATGGACAAACTTTGAGAAAACCTGTACTGGAACCGCCAAACAGATACTGGGCATTAGCAAAGGTGCTTTACACAATTTTAAAGATACCAAGTGGTGGAATGACCAAGCTAAAAGCAGTGTAATGGAAAAGAAACGACGTTTCAAAGAATGGCAGACATCTGGTACCGATGAGGATAAAGAAAAATATATAATTGCTAAAAAAGAAGCCAGAAGAACGGTTGCAATACAAAAGGACGAGTCTGACAAAGATGTCTACAAGCGACTCGAACACGTAAAGGATTACGAAATTTTCAAAATTGCTAAACTTCGATCTAAAAGCACACAAGATTTCAGCAGTGCGAAATATATTAAAAGCAAAGATGGTGTTCTTCTAACATCGAATTCAGATATTAATAGGAGATGGTTTGAATACTATAATGAACTGTTAAATGAGGAGTTTCCCAGACAACAAGAGACACAAGAACCTTTAGTTCAAGGCCCAATTGAGGCAGTAACTAGAGAAGAGGTAAGAAGAGCGATCTCCAAAATGAAAAACTGCAAAGCTACGGGTCCAGATGAAATACCAGCAGAGGTTTGGAAACTACTGAAAGAAGACGGTGTCGCATGGCTTACTGACCTTTTTAACAACATCGTGATGAATGGCAAAATGCCAGAATCATGGAGGAAAAGTTCACTTGTACCCTTCTATAAAAACAAAGGGGATGTACGCTCTTGCGAGAACTTCAGAGGAATCAAGCTCACCTCGCACACCCTAAAAATCTGGGAAAGAGTCATAAACCAGCGCCTTCTAAAACTAGTTAAAATAACAGAAAACCAATTCGGCTTCACTCCGGGGAAGGGCACTATGGATGCCATTCATGCAGTAAGAACGGTAATGGAAAAAGCAAGAGATAAGAAACAGACGCTATGGATGGTGTTCATTGATTTAGAAAAGGCGTTTGACAGAGTACCTAGAGCCCTTATATGGCAAGCCTTAAGAGCGCACAATGTCCCCGAACAGTATGTAAAAATCATCATGGACATGTACAGCAATGTTCATACAGTTGTCAGAAGCCCTGCCGGTTCATCCGCAAGCTTCGATGTTAAAGTGGGCGTACATCAAGGCAGCGCTCTGAGCCCATTGCTGTTCAATATCGCTATGAACTACGTAACAGAAAAAATACAAAAGCCTACACCCTGGAACTTATTATACGCTGATGATGTTGTGTTGATATCTGACAGTAAGCACAGCATTCAACAAAATTTGGAACAATGGAGGGAAGCCCTGGAAAATAATGGATTAAAAATAAGTAGGACAAAAACAGAATACATGGTCTGCCACTTTAACCGCGTACATCCAACCGATACTGATATCACATTAGACAATATTAAGCTACCACAAGTTAACAAATTTAAATATCTTGGATCGGTGATATCAGACGATGGTACGATAGACGCGGATGTTACGCACAGAGTCACAGCAGGGTGGAACAAATGGCGCCAACTTACTGGAGTTATGTGTGATGCAAGGATGCCAGTAAGAACCAAGGGCAAAGTGTATAAGACTGCAATAAGACCGGCAATACTATATGGCACGGAAACTTGGGCTGCTAAGAATATACACACACAGAAACTTCACACCGCCGAAATGCGAATGCTAAGATGGTCGAGTGGTGTCACGCTAAAAGACAAAGTTCGCAATGAATATATTCGAGGTAGTCTAAAGGTGGCTCCGATTGCTGATAAACTCGCAGAAACCAGACTCAGATGGTATGGCCATGTGATGCGTAGGCCAGACGATTATGTCGTGAAGAAGTGCCTTTCCATCGCAACATGCAAAAGGGGAAGTGGTAGACCGCTAGCCACATGGCTAACGACTGTCCAAAGGGACATGAAAATTCTCTCTTTAGGATGCAATGACGTATATGACCGCAACAAATGGCGTGGCATGGTTAAGAAAGCCGACCCCGTGTAGCGGGACAAAGGCGAGGACAAAGAAGAAGATTAATTAAAATGAATATACAAATATTCGCAATACCTATACAATTGAATAGGTTCCTTAACCTACACAGTGGGTATTCCAATATCGTTACAATTTGTCGGTCGTGATCGTGACCCGGGAAGCGTTTCCTTATTTCTCGTTTAGTTACAGATATTAAATTTTTAAAACCTACATTATATCGTTTAAAGTATGTAATAGTTGGTATAAAATTACTTTAGGCATCGTTATTAATTACTCTTTTAGGTATAGGGAGCGTGCATGAACTGTAGGAGGCAGCACAAGAGCCGTCACATTTTTGGCGCGAGGCGTAAATGTGATGTTTTTTGTTCCGATGTAGCCCACAAGATGGCATAACCTACTATGCATAAGAAAACACGTGACGTGTAAATGTGCATGTTTATGGTTCCGATTCAGGCCACAAGATGGCAGACCCTCCAACGCGCACGGTCCCTATAGGTTAACCAGAAGAGATCCCTCTTAGGGATAAGTTGGCCTTTGTACTACACAATGATGTATCTGATGTAATCAATATTTCTTTTTTCTGGTACAATAGTGTTTACCTATTTAGTTACTTATTTAATTAGCGGATCATAAATAAAATACGCACTTAACAATAAATAGTAGAACGCATTTTGACGAGTCAACAGCAAGCTCGGCCGATTTTCATCTTCCCATACAAACGGAATTTCGTTCTAATTTTAAAACTACATGTTGCACTGTAATGAAAATTTATATATACAATGACATGAGGTATATATGTCTAAAATTAGCTTATAATTTTTTTTTTAACAATAACAACTTTAGTATTAAAAACTTAAATACACTGTATTTTTTAACTAGAGTATCTGAAGCTACATAAACTTATTATAGGCATAGATAATAATAATAATAATAATAATTCAGCCTATATACGTCCCACTGCTGGGCACAGGCCTCCTCTCATGTGCGAGAGGGCTCGGGCTATAGTCCCCACGCTAGCCCGATGCGGATTGGGGACTTCACATACACCTTTGAATTTCTTCGCAGATGTATTGCAGGTTTCCTCACGATGTTTTCCTTCACCGAAAAGCTAGTGGTAAATATCAAATGATATTTCGTACATAAGTTCCGAAAAACTCATTGGTACGAGCCAGGATTTGAACCCACGACCTCCGGATTGAAAGTCGGACGCCATATCCACTCGGCCACCACTGCTTAGATATTTTTTATTTTTATTAAAAGTGGTCTTCTTAACCTTTTGAATGCCACGCCTATCGCACGCGGCGCGTAATTGTGAACCTTATCGGTACGCATGAAGGTTGATATTGGGCTGTAGCCGCGCGCGTCATATGACGTCGTTGGTTTTATATTTTAGTCTTTTATTCGTTTTCTTACAATTTTTTTAAACAGAGATTTGACACGACTCTCCATACAAAAAACCGAGTATATAAAAAAACCTTTCTGATGGTATTTCGCTTATTCTTATTCGTTCATAGGCAAGTATCCAATTGCGATTTCAGGGTTGGTCCTATAGTAAAAATAGCTCAGTATGATGTTTAGTTACATAATGTATTTCGCCATATCATTGTTTCAACTACGCAGAAGCCCTAAGGCTTCGTTACCTAAGTAAATCTACGTCGGCTCGCAGCTAACAATAGGGTTGTTTCCAATTTTTTGAAACGCTTGTATTACGTTCTATATTAACTAAAAGTTGCCCTAAAATTCAACTTTTATACTAAAAACGGCTTTAAATATGTTAAATTAACAAAATATATTTTGACAGCTGATTTCGCGCCCAAAACGCTCTGTGAAAATTGTGTGACGTCACAGTTTACGGTTTGACACATAACTACATACACACGTAGAAGATACGAACTGTCAACTGACATTTGTCATTTGTTGTTTATCGCCTAACTGTCAACAGTTTCAATCCGAGAGTTGTGACGTCATCAGAATCTTCAATGACGTTTCGAGTTTGGTCACGTGACGTGTGCGAAAAGATATTTTAAATTCAATATTTACAAAAATATGGCCATTAAAGGTCCCCTAAATGTAGTTTAACATGTTCTTATAATCCAAAAGAATTTATTGGGATAGAATTCTGCCCTAAGATTTGTAGATGGAAACAACCCTATTCAACGGAATCCATTAGGGAATGAACAACGGAAAACCGACGTTTCAAATTAATTGACTACGTGGAAGCTCAAAAAGAATGAAGAAATGATTATTTGTTTCGATTTGGATGAAACTGGGAACATTTACAGTGTAATTTAAGAGAATTTCAATTAGGTTTTCCTTTTTGACCTGCCTGAGGCAACGCTTGAAAAGAGGAACAATTCAGTGTTTTATTGATATCCTTATCTTAAAGTAAAATGCTTAATTCTTGAGGCGTTCTATTACTGTACATCCACAAAAATAAATTATAAGGTCATTTGCCGACTTTCTATTCAACATAAAAACTTTACATCTTGTGAAAATTTCGAAGAAGCGCTGGTGGCCTAGCGGTCAAAGCGTGCGACTTGCAATAAGGAGGTCGCGGGTTTAAACGCCGGCTCGTACCAATGAGTTCTTCAGTTTGGCGACCGGTTTGGCCTAGTGGGTAGTGACCCTGCCTACGAAGCTGATGGTCCCGGGTTCAAATCCTGGTAAGGGCATTTATTCGTGTGATGAGCATGGATATTTGTTCCTGAGTCATGTATGTTTTCTATGTATTTAAGTATTTATAAATATTTATATATTATATATATCGTTGTCTAAGTACCCTCAACACAAGCCTTATTGAGCTTACTGTGGGACTCAATCAATTTGTGTAATAATGTCCTATAATATTTATATTTATTTATTTTATATTTAGTTATGTACGAAATACCACTAATATCATTTGATATTTACCAGTCGCTTTTCGGTGCAGGAAAACATCGTGAAGAAACCGGACTAATCCCAATACGGCCTAGTTTACCCTCTGGCTTGGAAGATCAGATTGCCGTCGCCTCCGTAAAAATGAGTGCCTACGCTAATTCTTGGGATTAGTTGCCAAACGGACCCCAGGCTCCCGTGAGCCATTGCAAAATGCCGGGACAACGCGAGGGAGATGATGATATCTAGTGAAATTTTCAAAAACTCTTCTAATTTTAGAATACTTTCCGCAACTTGTTTACCAAGCTGTAAGTTCATCTTGCAACCTACTATAAAATAGTTCGGACGCAAAGGAACAAGTGTTTGCAACAAACAATAACGTTGGATAAGGTCAAAATCAAGAAATTACGTCGACTTAAACCTATTACAATCACTAAATATGTGCAAAAACCCGAGAGGTAAGCTCCATTGAGACAGTTCAAGCACTTACGTGTGATTTTCGTTACATTTGGTTGATTAACTGTACGAGTATTTGTCGTGCTATGTGCTTGTGTGCGTGTAAGCGGTGGTGGCCGAGTGGATATGACGTCCGACTTTCAATCCGGAGGTCGTGGGTTCAAATCCTGGCTCGTACCAATGAGTTTTTCGGAACTTATGTACGAAATATCATTTGATATTTACCACTTGCTTTTCGGTGAAGGAAAACATCGTGAGGAAACCTGCATGCATCTGCGAAGAAATTCAAAGGTGTATGTGAAGTCCCCAATCCGCATTGGGCTAGCGTGGGGACTATAGCCCGAGCCCTCTCGCGCATGAGAGGAGACCTGTGCCCAGCAGTGGGACGTATATACGCTAAATTATTATTATTATTATTATGTGCTTAGCAATGTATCGATTTTTACATGCCAGTTCTTGAACAGTCTAAATAGGGCTTTTATAAGTACTAACAATTTGCCAAGCGGTAAGACACAGTGTACACAGTAGATTTCCGTGTATGTACATACATGTACATGTACCACTACTACTATATACACTCGGCACTATAATGCAGGTGAACTAACGAGGTTGTAACACGCGCCAGGATTCACACGCGGTTAGGGTGTGTGACAGAGACAAAGCTATGCACGTATATAGAGATTTCCCGCTCGCACACACTAGCCTGCCTAAGCCTAAGGGCTATTTTCTCTAAGTACTTACAATTTGCCAAGCGGTAAGACACAATGTACAAAGTAGATTTCCGCACGGCTCTATCGCGGTTGTAACACTAGGATTCGCAAGCCGCTCGGGTAAGTGAGACAACCTATGCACGTATATAGAGATGTCCCGCTCGCACCCCGGAGCCTGCCTAACGGCCGTACTTACAATTTCTCTAAGTACTAACAATTTGCCAAGCGGTAAGACACAATGTACAAAGTAGATTTCCGCACGGCTCTATCGCGGTTGTAACACTAGGATTCGCACGCCGCTCGAATGTGTAAGCGAGACAACCTATGCACGTATATAGAGATGTCCCGCTCGCACCCCGGAGCCTGCCTAAGCCTAAGGGCCGTACTTTCTCTAAGTACTTACAATTTGCCAAGCGGTGAGACACGGTGTACAGAGTAGATGTCCGCACGGCTCTATCCTGATGTCCTTGTCGTTTTCGGCACAGATCTTACACAGTTGAAACGTGCTTCCTGTAAATAAATAAATAATAATAAATTAAATAAATATTATAGGACATTATTACACAAATTGACTAAGTCCCACAGTAAGCTCAATAAGGCTTGTGTTGAGGGTACTTAGACAACGATATATATAATATATAAATATTTATAAATACTTAAATACATAGAAAACACCAATGACTCAGGAACAAATATCCATGCTCATCACACGAATAAATGCCCTTACCAGGATTTGAACCCGGGACCATCAGCTTCGTAGGCAGGGTCACTACCCACTAGGCCAAACCGGTCGGTCAATATGTAACATACATTTGTCATGTCATGAGATATATTTCTAATCCAAATCAGTAAAAGATTTCGATAATGGGTGTTTTCAGGAAGATCTGTAGTTTAAAAAAAAAAAAAACTTTTTCGATTTTTCTTATATGTTACAAAAATGTTGAAAATATCGAGTGACCGTGAAAGCGCTAAATGTCTACGATTTTGTAACCAATTCACTGAGAATCTGTTTACAAATAGTTTTGTAAACAGATTCTCAGTGAAATTTTGAGACCAGTATCCTTACCACGAGTTTGACATATTCGCTAGTAATTGCATAAACTACTGACATTGGTGGAAGCGAGATGCACTGCGTTTGAGTTGAGGCTGACGCTAGCGTTTAAGGCTTGCCCTCATGGTTACATTATTACATGCCCGTATTTGCCTACGTGACAAAACCATAGATAAAACAATCCATGATTCGCCTGATCGATCGATAGTAATGAATTCTTTTGTCGATTCTGTTATTTGTTTTTATCAAACTGATGGAGCCAGGTTTGTAAGGTCTACACGCTCACGCTACTAGTAATTGACCGAGCGTTAGCGAAGTTCTCCGTTTCAGCTTGGGGAAAAATGCTTTCGTAAGTCCGGATGTTCTCTACAAGTCGCAGTTCTCAACCGATTCTCGTGAAATTTTGTGAGCAGGTTCGATGATTAAAGATGTTTTTAACACAAATACAAATCGACCTAGGCCCAAACTAAGCAAAGCTTGTACTATGGGTAATCAACGACGATATAAATACGTATATATGTAGATAAATACATACCTATATATACATAGAAACACCCATGAATCAGGAACGAAATATTACCGGGATTCGAACCCGGGCTCATCGACTTCATAGACAGGGTCACTACGCCAGACCGATCGTCGATTTATTTTCGGTTTTTTTCATAATGGCAGAGTTATGGGGATTCGCTGTACTCGAAGTCTACAGCTCACGGAGCCAAGATATATTAGTAATGAACAATGATGATATATTTAACAGAAATACTGACCCATCTCGCAATAAAGTTCGTACTGCTCTTGTGTGACGGTAATATGGTCTTCAGCCGGAGATATGATGGCGCTGCTCAAGTCTGGATTAACGTCTCTGCCATCAGGGTATAAATAGCTGAAAATTAAAGTTGATGATTTTATGTCATTGCTCATTCGTCAGATCTCAATTCAAGAAGCCCAAGCTTAGATGGTTGGACGGAGACCAGGATATCAGGACCTTAGGAGTGACAAGTTGGAGAAGGAAAGCCACAAATAGATCGGACTGGAGCTTGCTTGAGCAGGCCCACTCGCGGCAGTAATGCCTCAGATCATGATGATGATGATGATGTACGGCGACTACGATACATTTAATAATGAATAGACGATAGTAAAAAAAATAGTTTTAACTTACAATCCCTCTCTATACCCGTCAAGAAGTGCTTGCACCAAACTCTTGTTCTGCGGGATGGTCTGGAGAATTTCACCGTCCACGGTCACGTAACCTATTGCCCATTGGCCCAGTCTTGTACACGATAATCTGAAAAAAAAAAGAACTATTTTTAAGAACTGTTCTAAATTCCCTAGAGAGTAAACTATATGTGACTTTTTTTCCAGAATTTGAAGGCATTTTTCCCTTGGATTAATCGAGGGTCAAGACGGAAAACCCAAAAGTCGCAGGCAGTGCCACGTCTCTACTGGGATATACCACAAAAAGGTCTACTTAAGGGCGACGTATGGTATGTGCATATGGTAGCTATCTTAACAACCTGCAGAAATCCGATACATACAGTTAAATTTAAAGCTAAGTTATCAGACGTTATCATGCCAAATATTGACTTCTTAGCTTTAACAGAAGTGTTGAAAAAATAGCGTCACGCACCCGACGCTTTTCTGAAATGCCCTTAGTATTGTTTACATTCGTTAGATATTATGTTGGCAAGGCTTGCAGGTATGATTTTGAAGATGTCCGTCCAGATGAGGGTAACGAAAATATAACCTAACAGAACTCCTAAAGGCGGTAAGATTTTGTCAAATCCACTTGAATACTTAGCATCGTTTTATCCGCTAACAAGCCTATTTATCATGTTTCGATATAATGATAAGATTGCCAGAGAAATTACTCAAATTTTGCTGTAATGCGTTTTTAATCTTGTTAGGGGAAATGTCCAATCGTCCAAGGACCAAAGCACAATGTGCCTATTAACCTACTTTGGTAAATAAAAGAAACGCGATGTCATTCAAGCACATTTTTTTTGTGGTAAAAAGATTAATATCTTATTTATTAGTAAAATGCTTTGTACCTTCTCGTGTTTATAAACGATCTCAAGATTTCGAAAGAGTTTCTCAATTTGTCGAAATATTTCTTATTCCTTGGTATGTTTTTTGAATTCTTTAAAAAAAAAAACGTAAGGGTCGTGTCGCATCAAAAAGTCAAAGAGCCGGCGTAAGATAGGAAAGGCTCCACCGACAAGTGAATAACTCTTAAGTTCATGATGATGAAAAACGCTTGAGGGATAAGGATTTTTTTTGTTCGAAAGGGTTGTTGCCATCAAGTCAGGTACTGTTAATGGAACCCTGAAGAAATCGAGATAACTCTTCCACTATTATAGCTAAACCTGAAGTCCGTAAAGTGGAACTGCTTACGAAGGCCATGCAATTATGATGATGATATTATTCTGTTTTGTGAAGTCGCTTCTTAATGGTTGGCCGGTCGAAGTATGTTACAGATGGCGCCAGCATAAGTTCGTACCTGGCAATCCTAAGAATAGTGTCAAATTCTTGTTTCTTTTTTTAGAATGTTATGGCCTGGATAAATCCGCTTAAGCCAAGTCGCATGGAAGAAAACCAGAGACTATATCTAGTTTTCTTCCATGAGACAGTTTGACAGTATCCAACTCCATTGTTAAAAGTTCTTTTATACTAAACATCAATTCAAGAACCCAGTAAATTACCATTTAAATACGGATATTCAGGTTATTTCCCGTTCCGTCAATCTAATTTAGTCTGTTTAATAATAATAAATATAACAGCGGTTTTGCGGTTTTACCTGGAAACAGATGTTATATTCTCGGAACTATGTTATTATTTATGAAGCGTTTGAGGTTAGAATTTGAACTAGCTGAATGAACCTTTATGTATATTATTCATGTTAAGTCGTTTCGGTTCTCCTTCGATATTTACATAAGGCGATTGCAAGGCAAAATTGAAGGTACGGTCTAACTAGAAGCCGTGACAATCTTACAAGTTAATGTCAGTTTCATTTCATTATTCCATGCCTAGATTACAGTAAGTATTACGCTACTGTGGGCAGTACTCTACATAAAAATGCTTTCTCTGAATCAAGGTTTCCTTTGGCAGGATTAATCTTTGTGTTTCTAAGATGTTTTTAAGAAGTGCGGCCACCCAGATTTTGATGCAGGTGGGGGGAGGATTTTCAGAGTCGGTGACGTTTGAGCTTAGTAATTGTTTAGGTTCTTAGTCCAGTTTGGCATCATTTTCAACAAAATCAAAGACGCAGACGTAGATTTCATTTCATCTACTTAAATCGGTTCAGGGGTTATTGATTCCCCATACAAACTTCCACCCTCCTTTTCACACTTTTAAGGGATATTTTTTGGAATAAAAACTATCCCATGTTCTTCCCCGGGACTCAAAACCATCTCTATAGCAAATTTCATCTAAATGGGTTCAGCGGTTATTGATTCCCCATACAAGCTTCAACCTCTCTTTTCACACCCTTACAACTATGTTATGTTTTTTCCCGGGACTCAATCATCTCTATACCAAATTTTAACTCAATTGGTCCGGCGGTTTAAGCGTGAAGAGGAAAAAAACCTACCTTATATGTTTCACTTAGGAATAGTGTCAATATGATACCATAAATGAATTCGGCATTCCCGATTTATACGAAAACGATACTTCCCAAATTTGTCCTAGTAGCTTTAATTATATAGATATCAAGATAAAGTTGAGAGAGAGACCCTCCCCCCCCCCCCTCCCTCCTAAAAATGTACATAAACAATCTCGGTGGCTCCACATCTTAAGTCCATGCTAAGGACCAATTCTGCCAAAGGAAATCTTTGCTTCACGAAACGCCGTATTTCATGACCTACAATTGCAACAGGAAACATATGATTGCTCCTCTACACGATGGCCCAGCGTAGGCCAGTCCACAAGGGGCGCAGCTATGCGATGAAATGAGATAGCAATATCACTTGCTCCCTCTAACGCATAAATGCGTCCCTAGGACTGACCTACGCTGGGCCATCTTGTAGAGGAGCCATGAAACATCTACCATCTTGAATTGACCTACATCTGTGTGCAATATAATAGTAGAAAATGGAAATGTAGGGAAAACCATGTCTTTAGATCAATCATATTAGACCTTTATTATTATTCTTCTGCATTTAAAACTGGTAATCGAATGAAGAATACTGTGTACAATTATTTCAATGAAGTATCTTGCCCATGATTTTATTAATAAAAGCTACACTTATTTAATTCAAAATATGAAATATCTAAGTCCTGCCTAAGCGTGTGTCGGTCGGCAGGTGTCGGTAAATATGATTTTGATTTTTCTGATGTGTTCGTGTATTCTAAGAACCGTAGTAGACTTTGGCTAGGACTCACCTAAAAACATAACTGCCAGCCTTATGTATGTACTTCTGTAGCCTCGCCTTCACCTCGTCGTATGTTAGGAACGCGACGTAGCCGGGATGCGTCACCGCCAGGAGTTGCCAGTTCCGCAGCAACGTGCTCCAAGGCTGGAATAACCTAGAACAGATGATAAATGAAGATCAGAATAAAGACTACATCCAAGATCAATCTGGCCGAAGGCGTAGATATTTCCTAATCAAGTTTACATTTTTTATGGTATAAGAGGCAAATTAGAAGATGAATCGCCTGATGGTAAGCAATTATTATCGTCCATGCAGCATCAGAGGGGTTGCAAGTGCGTTGGCGGCCTTTAAGATGGGAGTACGCGAAGTCTTGAAGTTCGTATCGGTCCGATAATACAGCGAGCGGGTTATACAGAAAAAAAAACGCTCTTGAGGGTGTAGTGATCCACGTCACTTCTTCACTCCCCTGGATTACAACCAAAGCAATTGGCTGATACCCGCACGTCAAAAGGGTCACAAATTGTTTGATAACATTCTGAACAATCACAGATTATGTTAATATTACTTTTTAGTTGCAATTATGGAAGGTAGAGGCAGGAACATAAACTTCATATACCAAAAATTGTCCGACAAAAAACCATAAATAGGTGGCGCTAGAATACTTGAGAAAAAAATCATAGACAGCGCACTTCACTCCGTCAATAACGCCTGTGTTCTTAGCTACTCTAGCGCTACTCTGGAGAGATTTGGAACTATTATTTATAGCTGACAGCTGGACACTTTTGCAACAGTTCTGCCTAAGGAGATTTTGTTCCTTGCCTCTACCTTCCATAGTTGCAATACTCAACTTCCGACTATTTTGCCATTATACATTATCGATCTTCAGTCGATAAAAACGATTCGCCTTCTATAAAAAATAAATACAAAGTGACCCTCTCATTGCTCTTGCACATTACATTTAACCCTTAACCCATTTGATATTGTATAATATACTTGACTTGGTACATACTAGTTATGTACAGAATATAGCATTAGTTTATGAGACTGCTAGTTTAACAGTCCAGACGCGGTTTATTTATTTAGTATAAATTTTATTTTGACACTTGGAGAGACTTTACACCTCCAAATTTTATTAATATTAGTACTCTGACATTGGGGACCTTTTACATCTCCAGATTTAATGTGTTTAACCATAGAGACTATACATCTCTATTGTATTGTAGTAATTATTTATTTTAAGATTATTATAATGTAATGTTTCCCCAGGTATTGGCTGTTGTATTTAAGAATAAGAATAATAAGAATAAGAATAAGAATAAGAAATATTTATTTATAAAATGTTGTTATGTATTTTTCATGTCACTATATGATGTTACTATAAATGTTGTGACTTGTAAAAGAGCCCTTGAGGCCTACTTGCAGAATAAAATTTTGAATTTTGAATTTTGAATTTTGACAATCCTTTCTTGTCATTCGATTTTGAACCGTAATGCGTTTTTGTTTTAAGTATGATGGGCAAGTATGTTGCCTCTATGGTTAATGCAACGTACTTTACACCTTGCATACTAATCGCTGCATTACAGTATAAATGAATTAACAATACATTTAAAATAGTCACACTATTTACCTGCATTGTAAACACGAAATCTTAATTGCAAACTAAACTACACTTTACAAGTATGTAGCAAGGTTTACTTTAGAATGTGGTGGTAGATTTCTGTAGGCATTTGTCTAATGAATAACGAAGTACGTAACATTGAGAGTAAACATTTGTTAGGGTTCTATATTGTTAATTATACAGTTTTCCCTGGGGCTCGAGTTATTTACTCTGTGGGAAATATATTGCTTGTTTTAAAAGGCGTAGATTTTAAAATACCGCCGACGGTGGACAATAAATAACATCTGAGTGGTCTTTGATCGTTTTCAAAAGTTAATTCGAAAATTTAGGAATATAGTTGGCATTGTAACTGCAATTGCTTGTTTCCTTATATCGTAGGTATGTAGATACAATTTTAGAGAAACCATTATGGTTTTTCCTACCTAAAGTATTACTGTTTAATGCTTTTAATTGTTGATCATTTAAGGTTAATACTACATTTTGTAAGTATTCAACAATTAATGTCTATGACGTCCAACGGTTTTACTACGATGCTGAACTGTTACAATATGCAGTTTAATTGAGCTAAATTTTATAATTTCCATTTTAAAATCATATTGCACTGTGCAGGAAAACCAACCACACATTAGGAGTAAAAGCTTCGCAAAGCTCCGCCGATAGTTAAAGCCTTTATTTTCTGTAGAACATTATTTCTAATTATGCCAAATGCGCCTTACCGCGATGATATCACTATCAACCCATGTTAGAACTACATCCATACGAGCTATAAAAAGATGGACAATGTTTGTGACATTTATCTTGTAAAGAAGAATGATAAAAATGTATGGACTCACCTAGTAAAGACATCAAACTCGAAATTAGATATGAAGTCGTTGCAAGTGAGATCGATCGTGGTCTTTAGGGCCATGGTTTCCAAGCCTGATGATATTGGATGCACGTTGTTCAGCTCTTCCCGGAACAGCTTCCAGGGGACCAGGGTGCTGGGAACAATAGAAGGTAATATTATTGAAACGTTTCATGATTTTTCTGGCTAGGTAAACATGTTTGACACTAAAGTCCAATTTTAAAATTGTAGGAGCGGAAGGTTGAACACTCATAGAAATTTAGAATCTCGTATCTTTTTAGTGAAAGAAATGGTTTATTATTATTATAATTTGTGGGCCTTCATGAGTGCCACGTCGACCAAGCATTAACCTATTGTGGCGGCCCTTTAATGTTCATTACTAATGCCCGTTGAATTTAGAAAATTCCATATTCTTTGGGCCGTAATCTAAGAAATGGTGGGCTGAAAGATGATCTTTAAATTAATTGGTAATTCAGGCAAAACATCGCATCAGGATAGATGGGAGTTTTTGCGTCAAATGTGATGAGAAGATTTTTCTAAAAAACTCGGATTTGCGTTTTGGTATTGGGTACTTGCGTGTTGTTGGTTGTGAACAGTTTTTAGACACAAAACAGAATGGAAATTTTCAGCCTTAGCGCTGGCGACAGACAAAAGGAGATAGCTCTTTCGGTAGTCAAGTTGTTGAAACGTTCTCTCAAATATATTTTGAATAAGAACAAGTATTACGGTACTAACATAAATAGCATGAATTATTCTGCCGGAAAAGCAGTCAACTAAACAAGGCTAACAGGAAGATAAATTAAAAACACAATCAATTCTACCAGTATATTTTTAGTCTTTCGATATTGAAACAATCTTTTTCCCCGTGAAACCGAGGGCGGTCCTTTTACATTTTTAATCGGTTGACCCCACCCGAGTCCTATTTGAAACAAAGGCAATTTAACCCAAATCCGACCGAATCTGAATCGGGTTATTGAGAGTGATGGTCTATCCCGAAAATTTAAAATCAAAATTTCATTCTCTGCCTCTCTAAAACTTACAAATTCGGACGATAGACAGGCAAATGGATAAAGGAACGAAAGAAATCCATTGAGAACTGATAAGCGGTTCTGACACGATCCTGATTGTCAATTTTACGCGATTGACAAATTATGGTTGACCACTAACAACTGGCCAAAAACCATTCGAAATGAAGACCTATGGAGTATATGCCGACAAACACCCATTGACGAAGAGATTGCGACACGGAAATGGAGATGGATAGGACATACTATTCGAAGAGGGGAAACGAATAATGCTACCATAGCTGTCGCGTGGAAACCGCCGGACGGAAGCCGTGGCTCCGGGCGTCCTGTACACTCTTGGCAACGGTCCGTCCAAAGAGAGTTACGAGCGGTCGGGTTGAGCTGGAGCGAGGCCGGAGGACGAGCTGAAGATAGGAAGGCGTGGCGCGAGCTTGTGAAGGCCCTTTGCACCTCTGGGGTGCTTTAGGACAACAACACACAACACTAACAACTCCGATTGTGATTGTCAAATGCAAATGTGTGATGGAAAGCGGTTGTTAGAAAATATAATAGACGCATGAATTTTTGTTAGTTGTGCTTTTTGATTTACTTCTCCTCAAATTGGTCCAATTCTGAATGCATCTAAGGTGCAGTGTGGCCCTCATATCAAAAAGTTTGGAGACCCCTAATCTATAAGAGTCGGATTTCAGCAACATCAAACATTAACACTAAAATGGATTATTAGAGACCGCAAAAATACAATTTCCTATGTAACCTCGCCCTAAAAGGGATCAATGAGGAACCTTAAGGATAATTACATTGGTAGAGGTTTGTTCTTGTTCAATAACTACTAGTCATTTGATAAGAACTTACTGTGGGACGACGTTGATTTGTCTAAGATTGATTCAAAATATTAAAGCTTCATTTAAGCCTGAAGAATTTGAATTATTATAATCTGAGTGCGTCTCATGACATGGGCAAGGGCAGCATCCGTTCGGTGTACCCCTTACATTTCATTTAAGTGTCAAAAGGCGTCTACGTGTTGGCTTCGGCTCCGTGAACGCTTCCCAAAGGTCCAGAATACCATTATTCGTGTTGGGAAAGACATTCAGAGATACATATACAACGTATTTCAATGGACCTTTCTACAGCTTGTCACTTAACAAGCATGTAAGGTTGTGGTGTCATATACATTTTTAGAACTAGAATCAAGTGACTCAGCTCAAAGTTCTCTAAGCTAAAATTGCAATACTTTCCACATGAAAACACACGGGAAATTTTCAAAATGTGCTTTGGGCATCTTTCCAAAATGGAAGTTCTTTCTGGTAAATTGTATCAGACTTTTCTGACTTTCCCACTTTTTCATATTTTACAAATTGCACATCTGTAGTCTGAACGATACTCATGTTTTAATGGGTTCACTTATGGTGTGATTAATCGCTTCGATCAATCTGACGAGAATCGTGATGATCAGTCGCTTCGAAATGGCCAGCCTATAAGGAGGAGGAGCCTAGGAGGAGGATCGTTACGATCAGTGCCCAATCAAGGAATGCAGCGCTCATACATCGCCCCCGATCGCCGGCGTCAAGAATGAGACAAACATGAAATCGTTGATCGCAAAGAGATTCATCGTTGCGATATTCATGATTGCACGGGTTGTCACGATTTCCGATATACATATAACGCCGGTAGCTGTATAACACTACGCAGTTTAGTTGCGATCGTTCAGGGCAATTAGGTAAACTGATAGTCGATAATTTTTAATGGCCACGTAATGGGTAAGTGTCCGCACTTAGCTAATGGTTGTGTAATATCCCACAATATGTGTACTTGAGTGTAATGTAACACGTGCAATAAATTTTCCTACAGACTGCCTATTAGGTAGGCATATGATATGTTTTCAACGAATCTCGCCTGACTGACCGTTTTGTTTTTGTTTGTTCATAAACCCATAACAAAACACACCTTTGGTTTTAGATATTAGTTAAAATAACAGTGGCGAACTCGCCACTCGCACATCCGTAGATGGAAATGGGGCTGGTGTTTAAATAAGTTCTTGGCAAAAAAATCATTTTTGATACCTTCAAGCTTATATCGCTGACTGTAATTTTCTTTCCATTGGCAAAACAACCCCAAGCTCAATTAGCTTGCATTGTTTTATCACAGAGAGCCACCTCCTCTCTCCATCATGGGATCAGCTCTATGATACCATTATATTGTATTGTCACCCGACTTATGTATGCAAATTTTCAACTTCATCGGAAACCGGTTAGTGGGTCAAATTTAACTTGCAAGATTAGACCCGTACAAACATAGTTACATACATTGCAAGTTAAATTAAAGCTTGTGATAAAATAGGCAAACCCAATGGCAGTTTAGTTCAAAAAAGGCTGAAAAAGCAAGATTTCTTAAACCCCGACAATAAGTAAGGAAAAGTAGGACAATACATACTTACATAAAAGGATTTCATCAGAAGTTTAGCACGAAAAAAGTTATTTAACCGTCTAAAAATTTACACGTGCCTGGCAAAACTGAGCTATGTCAACGGCCTTGATTCTCTTGCCGATCTCTTTCCAAATTCGTTCCGTAGAAAAACTTCGAAATACTGAAAATACTGGATATATTTTTTTCATATATTATAGGAGCCTATAATATCCCACTGCTAGGCAATAGTCTCCCTCCACTTTTCCCAGTCTTCCCGATCCTGTGTGAATTCTCGCATGTCTGACCAAAGTCTAAGAGATGAGTGCTTATTCATATTCAAATTTATTTCGTAAATGCATGGTACATTACACGTCAACACATTATAAATATAAGATTTGATTCTTCAATAACTGACGAGAAAGTTGTATTTTATCCCCAAGAGTGGCTAAGTAATTTGATGCAAATGTTGTGCAATTTCGTCCTGATGGTATGAGGGATGAAGTGATGTAATGTGAAGTATTGGCACGAGGAGTTAAACAACAACTTTGTCCTCCGCCTTCTTCTTCATCAGGTGCCATCTCCGTCCAGGAGGTCAGCGACCATTATGTCTATGTCTTTTTATGCTCCCCTGCGAAACTACAATAACTAATTCGCATTTTTAAGGTTAGCCGCAAGACAAAGTTACGCGAACTCGCCGTTGGCCTTCGGGAGGCGTGCGCGGAGCCGAAACCAACACGTAGATGCCCTTTTGACACTTCAATGAAATGTAAGGGGTAGTACACCGAGCGGATGCTGTCCTTGCCCGTGTCATAGGGGACGCACGCAGAAACAGCACCTGACACTTGACTCTTCGTGAAATCTAAAATTAACTGGGCTATTTGGTGAAAGCGATAGACTAAGTACTGGGCTATGGGAAAAATTGGACACCTGCATAATAAAGCCTTATGCAATTATTTCCGGCGTGACTCGCTCCCGCAAAAAGCGATGTTCAGTATGGCCTACATTTAGGGCCTGTTTCACAATGTCCAAGTATCGGATAGCTTATTGACAAATAAATTAACTGCCAGATAAAACTTCATGCAAAACTTAGCACTTTATCTACCAGTTAAGTTTATTTGAAGATTGTGAAACAGGCCCGTAATGTAGGCCATACTGAACATCGGTTTGGCCTCTTAGATTATGTTCAGATATAAAATAATCGAGCCGTATATTGATAGTTTCAAAACGACTTATTAATCGCAGATCGTAGACCCCAGTCCCGCTTATACACAACTAGTGCCGGAAGCACGGCTGAGTTCCAATCGACATTTGCAGGGTTAACTCGATTTTCCACTTAGCTAAGTGCCCCCATGACGAGGTTAATCACGTGACCCGCGTTTGAGAGTGGGGGAAAAAAGGTTCGACTTGAATAACAACGTAAACATGAAAACAACATTTGTATACAACATTATCCAAACAATTTAGCGCTGGATAATTTCAAATAAGAGGTCATAGTTATGAATCCCGAATCTTTCCAATTAGTTTCTTGGGATTTATGTATGAAAATCATTGGTAATATCGTAAGGAATTTGGACATTTGAGAGGGTGTAACTCATAATAAATAATAAAATGATTTTATTACGGATAAAAAATCCATAGTTGTTAGTTACATTTTCATTTAACTTATAAAATAGTGTTAGGGGAATAACAAAATAATTGTAACCTAAGTACATAGTTATTTTGCTACAGAGTGGAGTTTTGTCCACCGCTGCAGCAGAGGGGAGTCCCACCTGTCCAACAACGCTATCATGATACTGTTAGCGCTGCCCCGCCAGCGGCTAAGTAAAGAGGCGCACCGCTTCCGCATGATAGCCGCAAAGCCGTTGACTTGCGCCTCCGCAAACATCCCAGAGGCGCTACAGTGACGAGGCAGCCCCATCAGCATCCTGAAAGCGTTGTTGTACTGCACTCGTAGGTCGCTGTACGCCCGCGGCGTATAGATACCCCACAGGCTGCAAGTGTAGAAAGACTGGCAGTAAGCTTTGAAAAGCGTTACATTAATGGCGTGTGTACAACGTGCAAACCTGCGGGTATAAGTACCGCACGGCCAGCGACCTACGTTCCCTCTCAATATCACAGTTATCGCTAAGATCTTCGGTAACCCAATGGCCTAAGTACTTAAACTTGCGAACTCTAAGCAGAGGTACATCAGGCAAACTGGTGGTGGGAGCCCATACATGAAAAGTACCCAATTACAGTTTGGTATACGAAATCTTAATTCAACCATTACAGTCGACGAGTAGAAAAAAAAAAATGTGCAACGGTAGGTACATAATTAGTTATTAAAATTCTCGGGCCTCTCTTAACAAATCTCAAACTCGTTTCGTTTTGTAAAATAGCATAGGTCCTTGAATTGTAAGAACCCTTATTATGTAGCTGTTGCACAAAATACTATAATGAAAGGTGGTGTTACAGCTTATACATCAGTTTCATGTACCAAGATAATATAAAGCGAGCTAGATTAAGTAGGAAACCAAAGCGACAGTGAAATATAACGTTAATCTGTAACGTGAAACTGCGAGGATGAAAATAACGTTAATTAAGTTGAGCTGTTTATTTCTCTTGAAACTAGATTAAAAATGTAATGTAATTTACCCAGTTAACAAACTGAATAAGGTCAATACGGATAAGTGTGGCATTTGGGTAAGTGCGGTTAGCCTTTACATTGGGGCATGTTCACATATTTAGCGCGACTTAACACATTGGCTACTTGCGCTTACTGGCAAATGTATGAACTCGCAATAAACAATAATGAATTCAAACAGGCCCAATGTGACGATCAGCCTCGCTACCCGCATGTCACACTTACTGTATCTTACCGACTTTAATGCAAAGGTGTATGCATTATAAATTATAATAGCAGCGAATTAAGGGGAAACCATAACTTTATATCCATCATATTCGATATTAATAAAATTCGACTCAAAAGACACATTCATACGTTTCATAGAAAAAACGCAATCAATTTAAGAGAAGGCTTAAAATTGTGTTGAACCTCTCGTTTTAAAATATAGCCGACAAAATTGATTCAATTTTCCGTTTCATTCCGCAGGGCTATTTTTGTCGTACACTGGATTTAGTCCTTCAACAGTTAATAAATTAATTTTACGGATTTTGTTCAAGGTACTTTCGAACTGACGTAGTGCTCTAATTTTTTTCAGGCCAATTCGAACGTACACATCGGAATGATATTTGAATCATGTTATTTAGTTATCGTACTTATCGTACTTTTCGCTACTTGTCCGTGCATGTATTGACGTAGGCGAGACGCAAGATAACTAAATAACATTCAAATGTCATTCTGATGTCAATGCACATTCGAATTGGCATGTTTATATTACAAATTCTAGCAACGAAAAACTATATAGTTCCAGACACATATCGGTGTTCTGCCTTTTCGCCGAAGTTTAATTGACCGAATTTCACTTGCCAACCAACTTTTCGCAGATGATTTACGACATATATGACAATCAACATTCGGCAAACTTTCATTATGACTTTTTACTTGGTATAATAATTATTAAACAGATTATTATGACACATAACATTTGGAATACATTTCTTTCGCCAAATCATTCATTTGGCAATAAAAATAAATAAGATAACGTCTAGTCATTTGACAAAGACAAGATAGGTGCGGCGGCGAGCGAAGCGAGGAGGTGCGTGTTAAGTGAACTGCGACCAGTAGGGCTACGATGGTTCTACCAAGCCATGCTGCCACTGCAGAATCGACTTTTTTGCATCGAATGATGTTAGATTAATAATATAAACTTTTTATGTTTCATATTAGACTTACAAAATCATTCTACTACCTAAACATTGAGTTGTAAAAAGTGTATTTTGAAGTTGTTGTCCAATCATACAGTTGCGAACTGTTTGGTTGGGACGTAATAGGAATTATTATGTTGAGTCGCTACTTGAACATTCGGCGAAATGAAATTATGCGAGAAATACTGGTTGGGAAATGACATTCGGCGAAATAAATTTCGGCAATGATTTAGAGAACCCTGTACCCCTAGTGTAAATAAATTCGATTTTGAAACGTGACGTACGCGTTTGCGTTTAGTCTCATTTTGTATTGGATTTAGAAAGAGCGCGCCAAGCGGGACGTTTTGGAAACTCAAAATCCTATACAAAATGAGACTTAACGCAAACGCGTTCGTCACGTTATGATGTCGATAAAATTTACACTAGGGGTACAGATATATTATGTTTGTTAACATAATTTACATAATTTACTCTCCTTTTAATACTATTATTTTTGTAATGTTTAATTTCTCGGTGTACTGGCTTGTTCGTTAATAAATAAATAATATTTTGATACTGACTGCTCCACGAATAAGCATAATATATTCTAAGGGCTATAATGTGTCGAGTGTCCACGCTGGACAGACAAAGTGGGACATTCCCGAAACTCTCGCTCGTATTACACCGCCTGCAAAATGGGACGCGCGGTCCAGTTACAAAGGGTCTTCTGAAACCAGTGATTTATGGGTCACGTGGACACAAGGATTGATAAAAATAGTTTTTTAGTGTCCTTTCTAAAATACTCGACGCAGGGGTTGCAAGTGCGTTGCTGGAATTTACGACGGGAGTACGGTCTTTTCTGGAAGGTCGTATCGGTCCATCGGTGCGGAAATACTGCGAGCCACATTTCATACAATACCTCATTCGAACAATACGCATGACTATTAAGAGGAAAGGACGGCCGCTTCTCCATACAAAAGTGGTCCCCATTTTCCTCTCTGGATATTGACATTATGGAAAAGATTTTTACATAATTTTATGTATATTAGAGATAGCTATAGCCTACGTTTGAGTTTTTTCGATTTTACGATTATTGCAAAACTTGGAGCAAAACACAGATTTCATGTAATTTTTTAAATGCTCCTAACTCTTACTATAATTAATAATTCGAAACAAAAACAAACGTAGGAGCATAGCTGTGGTTGATATACAACAAATTGTGACAAAATATTGTCAATAATGTTCATATCCAGAGAGGAAAATGAGGACTACGTTTGTAAGAAACGGCGATTTCGCTCGGGTCCTCCACTTTCGTCTTAATAAAGAAGAGACGCTTTCCACATAGATTTTTGTACATTCACTCGCCTGTTGCTATCTCTATTGCACGCACATCATTATATTGCGGTCCTGCCCCTGATGCCAGTTGTCAATGTCACTGTGCGAGCTTGCCAGCAACAGGCAGGTGAATGTACAAAAATTTAATTACAAACTCCGTTTGATGCTCAACTTTGTAATAGTGTGGTTACTCCAGTCAACGAATGGTATTGAGTAGCGTATTTCGTTTGCTGACAGAAAAAGATAAAGATAGTTTATTATTCAAGTAGGCATATTACAATGCGGTTGTGAACGTCAAATAAAGCTACACCGACTCTAACTCTTCACCTCTGACCCGAGAACATTTGAATCCCCCCTCAATATGAACCGACAAGAAACTCGGCGGGACACATCTGTTCAAAACATTACATGTTATAAAATAATTTAAAAAATCAATTTAGATTACCATATAAATCATGTAATTACATACAGTACCTACTTTTCTTAATAGAAATTTTATTAAAAAATATATATGTGCATCAAATCATACAAATACGTAGTTTGTTTGCTTTTGAGGAACGGAACCCTAAGTGATCATAATATTGTGGTATGATGACATCAAATTAAATGACGTTGTTTTATAATAAAATTCGGTGAATAACTAGACTTCGCCATTTTCTTATAGGTACATTGACTACATGATATATAAATAATTAAACTAATAAATTAAATTTTCATGCAAAACAAGCACTGTGTATGTATGAATGTATCTACGTTATTGTACATAAAAACACGAGAAACACAGTTACATACTAAATTAAATGCAACAAAGGCGAACTTATGTCCATTTCCGGAAAACATCCAGGAAATTTAACTACCCTATAAAATATTGTCAGATTATTGTATGTATTAACCTATATGTGTGCGACGCTACTACACACTACAAGTAACCGTTACTAGTACCCATAGTGCAAGCTTTGCACAGTTTTGGGCTAGGTCCATCTTTGGAAGATAGTCCCCAAAATATTATTAGATTGGGCTCACTAGTTGATCGGAGTACCTAAGCGGCTAAGGCGTGCAAGTTATGGAATGAGCTACCTTCTGAGGTGTTTCCCTTGCGCTATGACATGGGGTTCTTCAAGAAGCAGGTTTTTAGGGTTCTCAAAGGTTGGCAACGCATAAGTGGCTCCTCCGATGTTGCTTATGTCCATGGGCGGCGATGACTGCTTCCCATCAGGCGGCTCGTCTGCTCGTTTGCAGCCTATTACATATAAAAAAAAAAAAAAAAAAAAAAAAAAAAAAAAAGAACTAGTTTGTTCTGTGCGTAACTTTTAATTTCAGTCGATTTATTTGAGGGAAATCCTACCGCTTTTAGTACGATGATTAATAGTTTGTATTGTGATAGTCCATATCAAAAGGGACCTTATGGCGGTTGGCGCTTAGGCCATTATTAGCGGCGCGCCAATACTAATGCAGTACTACGCGACGTAAGCACCGACCGCCATAAGGTCTCTTTTGATGTGAACTGACTGTCACATATATTTGTTATGTTTGTTATTTTAGTGTTCAGCATGTCATCACTGCATATTAAAATAAATTATTACAAAGTTGCGTTTGTTTATAACAAACTATTTAAAACTATTTACTAAGTATAATGATTATAATAAATCTTGTGGTGCGTTCGTTATTTATAGGTCTTATGGATTTATTTATCGTAAATTAAGACAGAGTAACATCTACATAAATATTACTAGGAGAAAACACAAGATCGATAACATTCAAAATGTCATTGACAAGGCTTTTTGCATACAAAACTTATCGGAATTCATTTCCAGAACCCGGAACCGGGATGCGGGCACGGAATAAATAATAATACTACCGTACAGAAGGGAAACTTCCTACAAAGCCGGCACCGAATAAATAATAATACTACCGTACAGAAGGGAAACTTCCTACAAAGCCGAAGCTGACAGCGATTCAGGGTCGAATCATGTTGTCCCTTTCTAATCTATGGAACTATCCCTTTCGGCTATTTAGGGTTGTCAAAACTCATGTAATTAACTTATCTGTGGTCGTGCACGCAAAGAGACGCCAAGTTGTGTCAACCCTAATAATTGCTTGGAGCAATGCCGAGCCGAACGGAGCCGAGGAATCCCGAACGCTCTAGTTTCCTTTCCTCCCCTTGATGTGGATCAAATTTATGATACGATTTTTCAAAAGTAACCTGGCTACGATGACATTCAATTTGCACGTCACCATGACGTCACATGTCCGTCTTACGAATTTTCAATCTGACGGTCACGTGACACCTGACGCCCTGACGCGAGTTTTACATTTTTTCCCCATCACAAAAAATGCACAGCGCCGCTAAAGAAGTTTTCACTTCAAAAAGGACAAACTACATAAGCTTTTCTTATTTTTTCCTAAATTTTCACTGATCCAACCTTTACCCAACTCATTCCAGAAAGTCTCATAAGGATCTAATGAAGTAATAAGTACGTGGGCAACCGTAAAGGGACGTTATTGACCTATAAAGGCGCTAGACCCTTAACTTTACGAGCTGGTATAAATCTAGTCAAAGATATTGGTTCGTTTATGAGAAATCTGTTGATTGTACAATATGTGTTGCTAGGTGTACACCTAGCCGCAAAATTACATGGCCCTTTTTATAAATTCATTCATACATAGAGTGCCCATCCGATTTTGCAGCTCGATGTACGTACGATCCGCACATGAGATCAGATCATTTCTGCACTGAGGAAATGAGACGAAATGTGCCGCGCTGGTCTATCTATCGATTATCTGCTAATAGATTTTTGGAATCCTTCGATTTTCGAATCGAAATAGACTTATCTCTTAATTTCACATATTTTTGTACGGAGATCGAAATGTTCCGTTTCTAAAATATCCGGCAACTTTATTGTGACTCTGCAACTTGTATCGTATGTCTGTATCTGTCATTTTATATGTAAGAAAGGGATAAAATATTATTTAACTAAATCAGGCTCGTAAAGTTTTATGAATAAGGGGAATATAACTTCAGATAGGTCACATACGGGACCTAATCGCGTATAATAAGTTTTAAAATTTACGGACGTTTTGAGGACGGCGTTGTTCCCGTGGTCTAGGAGAAGACTGGCTAAAGTTGACATCAACATCTTCTAGCTGCGCGAGTTGTTCAAACTAGCCGCCAGGGATCGGAACCGGTTTTTTGGAAAAACTTTGAAATAAACATATATTTCGGTTTATTTTATACTCCAAATATAGGACTCGGTTGTGTTTTTAGATAACGACTTCGTATTATTAGATTGCCCAATTAGAACGGAAATAATTAACAAAGAACGAAAAAATACCGTTTTCGTTCCCATACAAAAAATACCGGTTTCCGATCCCTGCTAGCCGCACTTGGTTGTACTTGTAGTGAATAATGTGTGAAAATCGAGAAAGTTTAAATCAATCAGGTCTCATACGTTTGAAAACCTTTACAGCCTTTACGACGTCAATAGATAGTGTGTGTTATCTAGACACAATGCTCCACGTGCTCAGCTATTTTTAAATCACAATACACGCTCGATTCGAAGACATTCTTTACCTATCGGAAGGGTGGAATATACAGCTCTTCGTTTCGAGATGTTTGTGAAATAACCGTTTCGTTAATTATCCTAAACCGTTATGAAAAACGGATTTAGGAATGCGATATGAAACCGGTGAAATGTAGACATGTAAAAAACAAATTTTGCGTTGCGATTTAAACAAACGAACGTAACGGAAAATATGTCGAACTGCGTTTCGATTTAGAGTCAAGCTGGGTAAGCTATATAGGTACATTCATCTCATTTTGCCAATTAGACATAAGTATATTATGTATATTACAAAAGTAACTTTATTGTACTTAACGCACTACTCCAGGGGTTCCCAAAGTGTGCGCCGCGGCGCCCTGGTGCGCCGTAGAAAGTAAAGAGGGGCGCCGTGAGTTCTATCATTATCCGAAAACCACAAATATTCGCGGGTACCTATTTGAGCGCTCGCATCGGTAAATAATATAGCGTCGTGTCACTCTTTTTCGACCGTGATTTTAAATTTACAAGGGCGCCGTTGCAAAATACTAAACTTGTAACTGCGCCGCATGTTGAAAAAGATTGGGAACCCCTGCACTACTCCATTGTATTGCAACAGTTGCTCGTATGGTAAACTGAGTGTATTATCACTTTTTTATAAAATTCGTTTTTCATCCATAACAAAAACTGTTCTCCCGTTATTAAACGTAAAAGAAACAGTTTTCGAAAAAACGCAAGCTATACTGAATAAAATACTTTGCTGCTGTCTAGTTTGTCAAAAAGGGGAAACCAGTGGGTGTTGAATGACACATGTGCCTTTTATTAACTGAGTTAAAGGGTTTCAGGTAAACAGGTTTTACACGTGCTAAGCGATATGAAGCCTTGTGTCGACGTTATCAGGACTTTGCCATTTGAAAACTTATTGGATTTGTTTGCTTTTCTTGAGAAATAGATTTATATTTCTGAAGGTATGAAAGAAAAAGGTTTGCGGTTCTTTGATAAATTGCAATCTTCTTGCAACTTATTCGTAAGGATTTCACTGAACCATACCGGGAAATGGGTCACAGGTGTATTAAGTTATGGAGATCTTTTCATATTGCAAATATTTTATCCTATCTTTTCCATTCTTGTCACAGCACACATCCATCTTAACATTCTCATTTCCGCTACATGCAATCTCTTTTCATCCCTCACCTTTAGGGCCCAACACTCTAATCCATACATGACGACTGGTCTTATGATGGCTTTATAAATCAGTCGGAATGGTATCCGGACGTCACAGATTGTTCCCATAACCCGTAGCCATTCCATCTGTGCTTCAAAACCTTACTAGATTAAACGGGAAAACATGTCTCTTTTCATTAAATAGGTAACCAATGTATATTTATATCGCTACAATAGTATAATTTTAGTATAAAATAATAGCTCGTGGTAAAGCCGAGGTATTTAATCGTAAGTAGGTACCTATACTTTCAGAGTAATTGAGGTAAACCGTTAAACAACAAACCATCGCAAGTTTCGAACGGCGCGTCATATATTTCGTTCTTTTCTAATTTACTGGTTCTAACTTAATCATATCATATATCTTATACTGAAATATAAATTTATCCAATATAAAATGAGGTTTTATATTCCTAATAACGGTTCTGGTACTATAGGCACGTACTGATTCGCCAAGTGGCGCTCTCACCTTGAATTTAAATCCAGCCATTGATATCGTTCAACCGCTTTATGAATGAAAGCGTCATTGATAAACGCCTTTACTATGCCTCTGGACGTTAGCGTTTGTATTGTAAAATTTATAAACAAAGATTCACGGTTACAGTAAGGAACCGTTAACTACAAAACTTTACAACACTGACAGTTATTAACTTTCGTTAACAACTCACGCTAATCGGGTAAACTATTTTCTGAAAACTCCCTAATACGGAATAAATTAAAGCCCGACCAGAAATATATGATCATTGTCAAGAGGGCGCTGTTATTCTCATGAATAGAGTGACAGTTCAGTTTAGTATGAATTAGTTCCAATGAAATTCCGCAATATGGCGCGTGATCATATATTACTAGTCAGGCTTTATAACACACAAGCCCTTGTGTATGTATATATATATATATATATATTATATATATAGGTATATTATAACACACAAGCATACGGCCCGCCTGATGGTAAGCAGTCTCCGTAGCCTATGTACGCCTCCAACTCCAGAGGACTCTTTTGGACGTAGTTTAAGGACGTACCCGGGTCCAGATTTAAATCTAGATTGGTTACTTTTTTTTAAAACTATATCAAGAGCATTTATTTAAATAATAGATATATACAGAGATATTACAGTAACTGTACAAATACTAAATTAAATTAATAACTAGATTAAATCTTAAATAGGCCCTTGAGGCATTGTACCTGATGCTGGCGGCATTTCCTCGTTGTATTGCAATGCTGATACGTTGTGTGAGGAAGCCGCCAGCTCTTCGGTCACTAGATTCGCGATTTCTGAAAAAAAACTTGTGCGCGCTGGGATCCCATGGACCTAGAGTTTCAGATTTCATTTTCTTAGTTACTTGCGGCCCGATTCGAAGAATGAGATACTATAACGATAAGTTCTGGTTTAGATAAGTTCTCATTTAGATATCGTTTGTATGTCGTATAATTGACAGAAGCAGCTCGATTCGGGCAAGCAATGTCACTTTGACGTTAGAAATATCGTAGATAGATCTTATTGGGATCACAGCGGAATCGAAATAAACATCAATTTTGACATGTTGTTTAGCTGTCGATCTTTTAAAGATCTTAAACGTGGCTTAGTCATTCTTCGAATCGGGCCGTTATGCATATTATCCACTCATAGATTCATTGTAGGTGTCTGTTCTATTTTAATAAGACAACGATTTACCTTACTTCCCACCTAACGAATAAACTTAAATTAATTAATGTTTTTCCAACTGACATAAGTATCCGCCTCGTCCTGAAATTTGAACCCACGACTGAGTAGAATCACGCCTACATTATTTTTACTCCCAAAACTTTACGTTCCACCCTCATATCATTTGTAAATGTCCGGAATTCCAGTGACGTGTGTCTGTTGATTGATATGTGGGAAAAACGTCATAAACCTTATCATTATCCTTATGAATTTCACTGACTACAGAAAAAAAAAACACTTGAGTAGCCTACGCTACTATCACCTACGTAGTCAACAATGGAAGAGATTCCTTAAAAGGATAAGTTCGCTTTTATACAGAATACGAATTCTGTACAGTAAAGAGTTAATACATACATACATACTTATATGAAGACGGCTGAATTGATTGGCTTTCTTCTCGGAACTTCTCAGTTGGTACCATTCTCATCAGTAAACTTAGCACAGGAGCGCCGTAACAGTATCTCACGCGTGAGATAGGCTACCCGTGTCTCTCTAATTAATACAGATAGAAAAGTCCGGGTAGACTATCTCGCGCGGGAAATATTGTCGCGGCGCTTCTGTGTAAGTCTACTTGTCACAAACTTCTAAAGCCTGGAGAACTTAAAGAAACTTTTAAAACATTATAAGCACATCTATTGTAAAATTTTGGTTGTTCAAAACATGAACTGACACGTGCGCTTGCGCTTGGAAATCACAATTTAGTAAAAAGTAACTACCATGAAAACCACACTGAACTATCAACGGAGCTACCGAACGAAAAAAACTCAACAAACTGCAGCCAAAGTTCAAGCACATTGTATCATTTGTACCTTTCGAATGACACGAATAGGAGTGCACAGACAGCATTGTTAGGAGTCCTTCAGGAGTTGGGCTCGACTAGTCAACCCCAACCCCCTTCACGCAAAATCGAGTTGCGGAAACCTGCACGTCCTACATAATACAAAACGGCCATGGATTACAAACACGTTGTACCATTTGTATGTGTCGAATGAGTCAGTAGCCCGAAAAGGAGTGCACGGACACAATGCATTGCTCATTGAATTGTCTAGTTGGTGTTGCAAGCGTTACTATTTTAGACAACAGTGAGTAATGTTTGAGTATGAGGTGTTCATTGGATTTCGATATAGCTTATTTTCTTTTTAAAGCAGTAAGTGTAACTTTACTTTAGGGTAAAAGTATAATGATTAGCTTGTTGATAAAGTAATACCTCAGAAACCTCTGCACCTGTCTTTCTTTTAAGCTTGAAGTGTCATTTTCATAGCAGCAAGTGTAACCTTCCTTCCAGGTATTTGAAGTATGATGATACCACAAGAAAAATGTTTTTATAACTAGTCTTGCTGTTATATGTTGTGGCCTTACAGGGACATTCTGTATTATGAATTATGAAAAAAAAAATCTTTGAACCCGTTTTTCTTTAGACAATTAAAAGTGTGCCAAGTCATCTTCTCGGAGTCCTCTAGTGCTTATGCCATGATTAACACCCACAAACATTCATCTGGTATATCCACTTACACTTTAGGATCTCCACGAGCGGTTGTGATTTGCCCTTATCCAACGATTTCCTTCCATCATGACAAGATCGTCGATCCAACTTGTTTGTAGATTCTTAAATACTAATACGATCCTTCAGTTTAGGATGCCAACGCCTACCGCATTAATATTTTACCCAAGAAAGTCGCAGTACTTCCTAAGAACAAAACAAATAACGACTTTGGCTGACTTTGATTCTCAAATAATCGTAAAGTTACTGCCCATCGAAAAGTTCTTTAGACAAAATAATTATAAAGGACACTCCACTAAAAGGTTTACAAATTCCACCAAATTAAGTTGATTATATTGCCAAGTACCTGAAAAACTTTCGAAGCTTCCAAATAAGCGCTTGAAACTTTGGAAGCGAGTTTTACAAACTTTCGAAAAGTTGTTTGAACGAGTTTAAAGTTCGTTATACTGTAATCAGAACATCAAAAGATTTTGGCTGTATTTTTCTTGAAAGAGAACAATAGCGTAGTTCTAATGTAAGTGGAGTTTAAGGAAATCCTCAACATTTTCATATCAGCTGAAAGACATCCATCGCTGGAAGAAGTGGCAGGTGGTGGAAGGATGTTCAAAAAGATCAGAACACCACTTTTTGATACAAGAATTAGAGTATGTCATGCAAATTTTCAAATATGCTAAATTATAGAATACCAAAATGATTCCTTGAATACATAAGGTTTCAATTTAAAAAAATACAGCTCATACCTTAGTTACTTCTGCTGCTGAATTTATTTGTAATTGCAACACATGTTCTACAACATATATTCTATTTACCTATACGAAGAGCACAGTAACTAATGCGTTGAATGAGAAATATCACCAGAGTAACAGCAAATTGACTAAAATAGTAACCTCGTTTTTTTATGCATATCGTTAAAGTTGGATGGTTGCATCCACTGGATTTACATACATCTGTGAAGTACAGCAGCGTCCTACTATTCTGTAATTGACCTAGTAAGTAATATGAAGCCTAAACCTTATTTGGTTTAAATTATTAGTTAAAATAAATCGTTTGATTCAAAATAATTAAGGCCGCGACATATGAGTATTCGAAAAGTAGAATAGCCATAAAGTCTTCGCGATAAATACGTGTCTTTACAATCTTTATTTATAAAGCATCTACAAAGTTGAAGACATACCGTTCGGTTTAAACAACTGACCAAGTTCGGGTGAGCCAACTTAAAGTAAACTCAAATTAAAATCAACCACCTTCTACCTTATCTCGTATAGACCAATCTTTGGACACTTTGAAATTGAAAACACACTGTTCGGTGTGAGCTACGTACAAAGTTGGATGGAAACTTAACGTCAACTGTACCCGTTCTGTACAAGGCTTGACCCAGTTCTGTAACTTATTCCTAACTTTTAGCTCTGAACTAAAAGATAGCTTTTGCAAAATTTGGATTGGGAAGACTTGCTGTATAGCTTAAGCGACGCGCCAAGTTTATGTGACAACGTCAATGAGAATCAATACACTATCTCTCTTAGACGAAGCTATAGACATATTGAAATTGAAAGCAACACAAAGTTTAATACAAACTTAACAGCAACTACATGGTCGTGAAGGCTTGACCTAGATCTGTACCTCAATTGAACTCTGAACTAAAACATAGCCTTTGCAAAGTTTTGAGCAGAGGACATGTACGTTCGGTTTAAACAGCGCACCCCCAAAAGCTCATGTCAACTCCACCAATGAGCCATCACATGCATTCTCAATATATTATATCTTATAGACTTTAGGTCAATTAAGATTAGTTGCCAAATGGATCCCAGGCTCCCATGAGTCGTGGCAAAAGGCCGGGACAGAGCGAAGAAGATGTTGATGAGACTAATCTTTTTGGTGTATGCGACACACTTGCATTCAATACACTAAATGCAAACTTGACTTCATCTGCACCGGTAGTGCAGAATAAGGCTTGACCCAGTTCGTAACTCATCGGGCGACACTCTCTTCAAGTACTCTTTTGGATTGACTCGCGCGTTAACTTTGAATAGTTGGGATTTTCGACGGTTTTGGTGTTTTTTCATGACTAATTTTAATTATGACACTTGCATTTTGACTAATTAATTTAAAAATACTACATAGGAACATTGCCTTTTAAGATTTTTGAGAGTAATCAAGTGACATTGTTCTTGGCATGTCGAAATCGAACAACAATTACTATATTGACACTGTTTTTATTATTTTATTACAGTTTTTAGGTCATGACATCCTTTCAAACACAAAAAGACACCCTTCCAAAGTAGAGACAAGTATAATATATAGATAAAGATATTAGGGACAAATAGAAGAAGGATCTTTACATTCAAATTATACAGAAAATTCTAAGACTGTAGTGGAGTGAATACTAGTCGTAGTCAAAAGAAACTTTTCCCAGCACGCTTCGCTTATTCCCAGTTAAATTATCCCATTAGAATTAAATTATCCCAGACGGCAGTTACTTCTTCGAGGAAAAACTTTTAGAATTAATCTCGCTTCCTACTTATGTGTTTTTCTTTCTAGCGTTGGATTATTACGTCGTTATTAGAACAAATGTGCCATAAAATTCGTATTTTATTGGTTTTTATCGCGACATTATTTATCATGCATCATAAAATTGTTGATGAAACAGTGACAAAGTGCCTAAATACTAAGTAAATAAAAACAAGTCGTAGTTCATGGTCTTTATAATATCGATGATATTATCATTGATACAAATTTTTTCGTTCTTTGTTAATTATTTCATTTCTAATTGGGCAATCTAATAATACGAAGTCGTTATCAAAAAACACAACCGAGTCCTATATTTGGAGTATAAAATAAACCGAAATATATGTTTATTTCAAAGTTTTTCCAAAAAACCGGTGCCGATCCCTGAAATATACAAAATTGCAAAGAATTCACCAGCTTTGAGTAGTATTTTTGCGGGTCCAATGCAACTTTAAACATTTACAGAGTAAGCACACGAGTCACGCATCAATAACCATCGCTCGTTAGTGTTGATGTACACACGGCTTTAGATGGCGTGTGAGAAAACCAGGTCAAGTGAATCAATCTGCTTGCCTTGCAAAAAAGGGCATATGTTAGGAGGAAAATGTATATATTGAAGGCCTTCTATGCAAAGATTATTTCGCTTAACGCCTAGTTAAATTCATCGTGTCACTAGCTACAAAGTCAGTGATTTAACGTAGGTCTAAGGATTTAAAAACCTTATGCAGTTAGGAACATCAGAAAATAGAAGAGATTATCTATAGCGAAAACATAGGTTCCTCCGATGAGGGATGAAATAAAATCCGCCCTGTGCTTCTACTACTGCTCCTCTACTAATGTGTTCCCAATTCCAATGCATTCATTCCCTGATATTCATTAATTATTTAACGGAACTAGGCATGCAGCGTAATTCCACGAAAGCATCGTAAATTTACCGTTACGAAAATTACCATTTCGTTTGCAGAATCCCTTGGGAGTTTTCCCGATGTGTGGTGGATTCAAACACGCGCCAGAAGAAATATCACCCAAAGCGAAGGGTTTTTCTGAGTCGGTTTTCATTCAGGTACTTGCTTTAATATTTTCATCAAACTGACGAGGAAATCATCACAAATTGTTGTAATTACTAGAATACCAATTATTTGAAATAGGGAGTCGACAGTTGAAACATTTTTAGTTACAGTATTTATTTGACGTTGTTCGAAATAAGCCAAAATCTAGAATAGTGGTTATCATTCAGTGCTAAGGGATCACTCGACAAAATCACTCTTCCGTCTGCCGACCCTCAATTGTTTGTTTGAAACCAAAATACTTATGAGTCATTTGTTGATCTGTTTATAAATCTGTTTGTAGGGTTGTTGGTAGGTCTGTTTATAAATTCGCTGACATATTGCTTTCAGGGACCATATGATTAAGATTAAGAACCAGCTCACTATAACTTGGATCTGTAAAATCCAAAGTGAATAGACGTCTTTTGGGTAAGCATGCATCGGCACTTACCATCAAGGGAGATTGACAAATGCTTACCTTTTTTTAAATAAAAAAACATGAACTAAATAATCGTCAAGTACTTAAATCGGATGTTCTAGTATGGACTTGGACTAGGAAACCTCGTGCGCATTATATGTATTATAGACATAAGCTTAATGAAAACTCAGGAGAGGAAAATTAATTAAACTTTACTAGTTAAACTAGGACAGGCGGGCAGATAGAAAGCTACAGCTTTGCTCTTTTCCTTACGGTCATCATAGTGAAATATCCGAAGCCTAATATCATGTGTATTTGGGAATACTTCAGAATGTCGGATTATTAGGAATATCACCAATTCTTATTCTATCATCTGAAGTGTTCGGAATTACCCGAATAAATTCAATGAAATTGGCTAAGTAGAACTAGCCGCACTAAATCAAACGAAGCCTAGTTTTGTTAAAAAAAAAAAAACACGTGCTCATTATTTTTTCATGTTCTCAAACCAGTAATTAAATTAACTAACAATTTGATTGAACAACTATTGTATGGGTGTGAGACGTGGACAATGAGGCAGAAGGATAGGAAAAGCTTTGAGGCTTTTGAGATGTGGTTGTGGAGAAGAATGGAGAGAATAAGTTGGACTGAGAAAAAAACGAACGAGGAAGTGCTGCGAATTGTTGGAGAGAGGAGAAACCTACTGAGGACCATAGAGAATAGACGAGGAAAAATGATAGGTCACTTGATAAGACACGACACTTTCTTTAAAACTATTTTAGAAGGCAAGATCGAAGGTAGAGAGGAAGAGGAAAACCACGAGCAAGTTACACGCAGCAACTAAAAGGAAAAGTAAATGTCGTGTCTTACAGGGACCTAAAGAACTTGGCCGAGGACCGCGAAAACTGGCGTCTACTCCACCGACAAGAGCCATGCTCTTAAATGATGATGATGATGATTGATTGAACAAAACTCTCTACAGAATTAAGCGGTATAGTCACTTTTCAGTACAATAGGCTGAGATTGGCCAGCTAAAAAAAATACGTGTCTGAATTTTAGACTACATTCACATCGTAGCCGGATAGTTGAGTACGAGTACCCTTTCTTGTATGATAAACCTAATGGTTGCCAAACTGTCACCATCAAATCATTCGCAAAATTGTATTGTATGGGAAGTTAAATAGCTCTCTATTGAGTGACGTTGATCAGTTCATTTCATCGATTGTGATTGGTGCAATGTCAGTCTGCGCCGTGCGCTTGATGTGTATGCGCGTATGCAACGGGCGGTAGGCACTCTGCCTGTTACGAGTTTTATAATGTCATCTGTGAATTTAGTGAAGTGCATTAACTGCAATTTAGTTGTGAATGAGACGCTGTGTTTTATACAAAATAAACACATGATTATGGAAAGTGACAGTTTAGTGAAAATATGCTCTTCAGCGTTCAGTGTAGAAGACATCGAGAAGGCTAAATCTTTACTTTTTCACTCTATTTCGACAGAACTGCGCAATATCAAACGCAAGACAAAGAGCAAGGAGGGGAAAAGTAGCAAGGATTTGTTTGACATCATCAATGTTTTTAAAGTAACGGACAGTGAGAAGTTACCCGTGTTCGTGGCCTGTGACCTAAATAAGCTTCCTCCGATAACCTGGGATCACCTGGATGTGTCAAGATTTCTTAAGGACATCACGGTGCTTAAACAGGATTTGGAAATCATAAAGGATACGTATGCTTCCAAATTACTCGTACAACAGATGAAACAAGAATTAATGTGCAACAGATACGACACAGTGGTAAACGATAGTCATCAAGAAGTGGATTTTAATTTTTCGCAAAAAGCCAACATTAATAACCGCCGAGGGGCGCATAACGTGCATTTAAATTTGAATAGTGGACCAATAGGCCTTCCACCGCACTTGTCATTTCGGTCTGGTACGGAAAACGATGAGGCGAGTCACCGTGCGGGCGATACCGGTTGCGTCGAGTTGCCGTCTCGCTCGCGCGTACGTACAAGCTCCGTAGCATCTGCTTCATCGGCCGAAGTGCTCCGCGATCAGCGCGAAGCCAATACTGCGCTTTCTGTATCGGCAGCGCTTGCGCAGCCGAATGACGTTTCGGATCATGCTACTGTCGCGAGTCACTTAGGTCGAGAATCATCATCTGGAAGCGGGGAGCTGAGTGGGCATTCATCGTTAAAGAATGTTTCTAAGGCGCAGGATAAATCTTTTGTAGACGTACTTTTGGCACCGGGGGAGTGGAAGCGAGAAGAAACGAACTCTGAGTGGGTTACTGTGCAGAAAAAGCGCTATAAGAACCGGTTTATTGGCGATAAAGGAACGGCTACAACAAACACCAATTGCAATTTTAGAGCAGCCGAGCCCAGGATTCCGTTGTTTATAAACAATGTTGACAGGAGTACGTTGCCGGGGGACATTGTTGATTACATTCGGGAAAAAACAAATATTAAAGTCACACTTGTAAAAGTATCTATGAAGCAAGATAAGGACTATGATGCTTACAAGATGTTTGTGCCTAGGCAAAGTCTGGACATTTTTATGAATGAAGCGCTATGGCCTAAGAATATTTCATTCAGGCGTTTCATTCATTTTAAAAATAGGCAGATAGACTCAGCTGTTTAGATAAATAAATCATAAAATATTTTAAATGTATAATAATAATCTGAGTAAATGTAATTTTGTTAGTTATAATTGTAAATCAGTCACGCGCTCTGTTGACTATGTTAGATCTTTATGTAAACATGCCCATATTATAGCTTTGCAGGAACATTGGCTATTTAATCACAGCTTGGCATATTTAGGCAGCATTGATGACAGCTTTGGTTTTACGGGCAAGTCTAGTATCGATGACACTGTAGGTATAATACGCGGTAGGCCATATGGAGGAGTAGCGTTATTATGGAAGAAAAGTGCGTTCGACTCAGTGTCTGTGATTGACTGTGCTAGTGATCGGCTCGCTGCAATTAAGGTGCAAGTTTGCGATCGTTCGTTTTTGGTGTTTTCGATTTACATGCCCGTCAACCATGCTGACAACTTGAGTGACTTTACAGAGTGCCTGAGTGAAGTATGCGCTATCGTGGAGAGTGTTGAGCTATCCTCAGTTTATATACTAGGAGATTTCAATGCGCATCCGGTTAGCTTGTTTGGTCGTGAATTATTGAAGTTTTGTGAGGATCAGTCGTGGTTATGCGCGGATATTGTTAAGTTAGGCGTAACGTCCGATACTTTTACGTATGTGAGTGATGCACACGGTTGTACGCGCTGGCTTGACCATTGTTTAGTGACCGAGGCAGCGATGCAATCAGTGACGTACGTGAAGGTGCATTACGGGGCAGTTTGGTCTGACCACTTAGCCTTGGAAATCAGCTGTGACATAAATGTTTTGAAACCTGTTCAAAGTCTGCCCAGCAATATGTATAATAAGGTATTGTGGGGACATAGGGATGCTGCACAAATCGAAAAATACCATTATTTATGTAATGAGGGACTTAGATGTATAGACTTCCCGACGGAGTTTACTGAATGTTGTGATGGTTTGTGTAATAAACGTGAACACAGAGTAGTGATAGATCATTTATATAATAAGATTGTTAATACGCTAAAATATGCGAGTGAGGCGAGTGCATCTGGGTCTAGTTGTAGGAACAGGAAAAGAAAGTGTGTGGTAGGCTGGAACAAGCATGTTTATCCTGCTCACAAAGAAGCCAGGCACCATTTCTTGCAATGGGTATCCAGTGCCGGATTAACCATTAAGCAAAATAAGCACTTGCTTAGGGCACCACGTCTAGGGGGGGCACCAAAATCGTAGGAAAAAAACGCGCAGGCTGCATCGCAGTCGTAGTACTTATGTACACGAAACTTGTTGTCGACTTTGACGTGTGCAAGTACCCATCTAATAACGAAGGGTCGTAATAGAGTGAGGACACGTAAGCACATCACCAACCCTTCGCAGAGGCCCTCAAAGCTAAAAGCCAAAATATCTTACCGCCGGGCTTGTGGCCAACCGATTTTCTCGACGTAGATTACCGATTTTGTAGCGAATTTTGCTCTCTTGCACGCCAGATGTGTCGGCCTAGCCGAGTTGGTGCAGAACCACGATCCTGCGACCTAATTGTCAAACTGTTATAAAGGGCCCCGCGAAGGCACAAAACCAAAAGCAACTTATTAAGTTTTGGTTTCCACTTAAGCCAAAGGCCGAGCAGTAGGAGAACCGTGATTACATAGGTTCGATTTCAAGCCACTCTTTTGCAGTTCGGCGTTAGGTCTTATGCGACGCTAGGCCTTCTACTTTGTGCAAACTGCCTTACTTTCACTTAACATGGATCCAAATCTAAGCTGTCCTCTCTCGAAGCTGGGCCTTCTGCCTTGCTCACACCACGCCATCAGTTGTATTGTATGATAACCCACCGCGATCGGACGCTCCGGACGTTCAGCCATTCATACCTCGCCAGTGGTCAAATTCAAATGCTTTCTTCCAGCTCGACCTTTGGCCTCATCCGCCGATCGAACGCTCCGCGCGTTCAGCCTTATGAAAAGCTCAGCCTTAGACTTTGCCTTTAAAAACACTGATTTAAACTTTCACGATTTAGGCCAATCAAATTAAATCCAAAAATAGCGTTTTGAGGAATTAATTCCCAGCAAGCTGGAAAATGTTTTAATACTTTCATTTCATTCTAAATGCGTGTAATCCAAGTTTGCTCCATCCCAGGGGGCATACATTTTGGGATCCTTAGGAGATATTTTTTTCCTGTCGAAACCACTTGATTTTGAAGGACATAGGACAGTTCGTGGATTAGACACTGGTAAGAACGCGTTTTTGGATTTTTAACATGATTTTACCAAAAATAAAAAATGTCGACCTTTTTATACAATTTAGACTAGGAATACATATTAGGGTACCTTCAATAAATCAATATGTTTTATTGCAAGAACATAATTAAATTACATTTCGGATCCTCAGATATCAGTTTTAATCATAATTAGAACAAATTTTACGTCGGACGTACCGTTTTCGATTTTCAAGCAAAAAAACTGAAAAAGAGGAAACATTTATGCACACCTCCAGGAATGGAGCAAACTCGGATTACACGCATTTTAGGACCAAATTCGAAGAAAACTGATTTTATTGGCCTAATTGTGACACATTATTATTTAAGAAAACGGGACTTAATCGCGTTTGATTAAGTTCTAAAATTACCTCCAACGTCAAGATACTGATGTCGACTTTACCTAGTCTTTTCCGAGACCATGGGGACAACGCAGTTTTTGAAACATCGGATCAGTGGTAATTTTAAATCTTACCCTATTAAGTCCCCTAATGGCTAAGCTCCTACTGAAGCTCTGCCTTTGCCCTCACATGAATGAGCTTCGCAGGAAAGCTCTAGAGGTTGCAAAACCCTGTGCGGAGAACGGCCTATGCCTTTTATGTCTTCTCATACTTGGACATTGGTTGGCTCGCCTCCGGCCTTATGCGAAGCACGATCTTCAATTTGCTAACACTTGACCTTACTGTTGAAACATTACTACTGCAGTACTGTCAATTTCCGTGATAAAATGATGTGTTGGATTGAAAATTCTATTCTCAGCAGTAATGCGGCAATAAACGTCACTCAATTTACCAAGAAAATTCAATGTACTCTTGATGAGGGGGCACCATGGTCTAGAAATGCTTAGGGCATCAAAATGTCTTAATCCGGCACTGTGGGTATCGCATGGTAAACCATCGAGCGGGCCCTTTTATGAGCGGATGGCGGTAACTAGGCGCATTTTTAAGTCTAGGCTGAAATGGTGCCAGGATAATACTGAACGGATAAGGATGGATGTTTTAGCTGCGCATCACGCTAAAAAAGATTTTAAGAGTTTTTGGAAACACACGAATAAACTGAACCCTAGGCCGTCTGTCCCTCTCGGTGTCGATGGTTGCAACGAGCCCGCGGACATAGCAAACATGTTCAAGGACACGTTTTTGGTTAAGCCACTAAATAGTCAGGCAAGTACTCGTCAGGCGGTGAAGAGTGTCACCGGAAGGTGTGGGTCGCCTATTAAGTTTGACGCGGCAGGGGTAGCTTCAGTCGTGCGTAATATGACCAGGGGTAAATCTCCTGGTCATGATGGTATTAGTATTGAACATCTTAAGTATGCTGGAGGGCACCTGCCGCGTGTGTTAGCGATGTTTTACACACTGGCGGTTCGTCACTCGTATCTGCCTGACGAGTGTATGAAAACGGTGGTTGTACCAATAATCAAGAATAAAACTGGTGATCCGACGGATAAGTCCAACTATAGACCCATATCACTAGCGACCACTGTAGCTAAGGTGTTGGACAGTTTGCTTGATCGACAGCTGTGTAAATACCTTAAGTTGCATGATGCACAGTTTGGTTTCCGAGCTGGGTTATCGACCGAAACAGCAATTCTTTGTCTCAAGCACACTGTCCGATACTACACCGATAGGAAAACGCCGGTTTACGGGTGTTTTCTTGACCTATCTAAAGCTTTTGATATGGTGTCATACGACCTACTATGGCATAAGCTGCGTACAGAGACAGACGTACCAGAGGAGGTAATAGGTGTTTTTGATTATTGGTACAATAACCAAACGAATGTCGTCAAGTGGGGCAACGCGTTTTCTGATGAGTACAGGTTGAGGTGCGGGGTGAGGCAGGGGGGGTTATCCTCTCCGCGTCTCTTCAACCTATACATCAATGCGCTCATAGAGAGTCTCAGCAGCACCAGGGTCGGATGTGCCATAGCCGGGGAAATGGTAAACAATATCAGTTACGCAGATGACATGGTGCTGTTGGGGCCCTCTGTTTGTGCAATCAGAAAACTTTTGAGCATGTGCGAGGAGTATGCCGTGACGCATGGACTTAGGTACAATGTGGCTAAAAGTGAGGTTCTAGTTTTCCAGCCGCGAGAGCATAAGGTGGATAGGGTGCCGGATGTCTCGCTGTATGGAGTACCTCTTAATAGAACCAAGAAATTCAAGTACCTGGGTCATTGGGTCACGGAGTGCCTCTCGGACGATCCAGACATTGAGAGGGAGCGCAGGGCGTTGGCTGTCCGGGGCAACATGGTGGCTCGCAGGTTTGCACGATGTACAAGGGAAGTTAAAATAACCCTATTTAAGGCATATTGCCAGTCCTTGTACACGTGCAGCCTGTGGGTTAACCATACTCAGAGGGCAATAAACGCCTTGCGCGTTCAGTATAATAACATACTAAGGATGCTGTTGGGTCTTCCTAGGTACTGCAGCGCTTCTGGTATGTTTGCGGACTCACATATAGATAGTTTCCCGGCCATATTGCGAAAACGGACAGCTTCCATTATGCGCCGTGTACGGGAGAGCCCAAACAGCATCCTGAGCCTGGTGGCAAACAGGCTAGATTGCCCGATTGCTAGACACTGGCACAGTCTTCATATTCTTACATTTTAATTTTTAATTTTAATTGCAGTTATTTATAGTTTATAGGAAGCTTGACATTTTAATTTATTTTATCCTTGTTTATTAAATCCATTTATTATTTTAATTTAATCAATGAAATGCTTAATCATGTAAATTTTAATGTCTAGTTTTTAAATCGATTTAAATTTTCGTTTTTATTTTAATTCTTTTTATAAATGTTATATGTATATGGATCAATGTTGTCTGCAATAAATGATTTAATAATAATAATAAATAATAATAATGCAACCGACCCTTAGTGCAAATAAAATAGAAAATGCTCAAAGTAAGATCATAGCTAAAAATTTCCCGAAAAATTAGAAATTTCTGCCGAGGTTTTCCCGACGGTCTACTCTACAGTTATGGGGTTCTTCAAAAAAGGAATGTACAGGTTTTTAACGGGTCGGCAACGCGCATATAAAACCTACGGATTTGTAGACGTCCATATGCTACGGTGACTACTTACCATCAGGCGGGTCGTATGCTTGTTTGCCACCAAAGTGGTATAAAAAAAATTATCAACTTTTGAGGTATACAATCAATTCAATTGACCGTCTCCGTTTTAACGTTGGATTACTTAATATAAATTACACATATTCCCGTAGTATCTTACTTTTCTTTGCTGGTACAGTACAGTACAATTGAATCAGCTCCCGACACAAGAGAGCACATTCTTTCTATTTTCCGATAGCAATTGAGTTTCACGAGGCACCCACTTGTTCTGATCAGATTTCATGAAAAATCACGAGATTTTCTGCTAGCGGAATACTTATTAGATCTTGAGAAATTTACTTGTGATTTCAAACGAGTGCTTGGAATGAAGAATTTTTATAAAAACTTACCTGTACACAAAATAAAATATTGTGTTAATGAATATATCTCTCTACGAAATTTCTTCCTTTAACGCAAATTAAATTTCTATTAAATAACGCGAGGATTTTCTTTTTGATTCCATACCTGAAACAAAAACAACAAAATTATTTAACAAAACGTAAAAAGAGGACGTAAATCAAAAGTAAATGCAAATAACAAACGGTTTTACTAATAAAAAGTGAGAGTAATAGAGACTTGAACATAATAAAATAGAAACGTAATATTAAAGGATGTTTTGTTTAATTAGAGTAATAACAGCGACACTCTTAACTGACCATCGATGGACCTTATATATTTACAATAAGGTTCAAAAGTTGACAGTTAACAGCTGGACGATCGTAGCCACATGTGAAACCTCGTTGCGGGTATACTTGAAGACCATAAATCAGTCTCCAGTATCCGTAACTTTCGGAACAAAGATGTAAAGGTAAAAGGAACAGTTTATGTAAGGTTATCGACGTAAATGTTTGTGCTAGTTCACGTAAATATTAGATGCGAAATTTCAAGTATCGAAAGAGCGGGGTCACAAGTATTTACATTTTTATATTTGTGAAGCAGAACTTAAGGCAGCACTGTTCCGGCTCCTCGGGTAGAACATGCTTGCTGCTCGAGATAAGTGTGTCTGGCCTTTATATTGGGTACTGATTACACATTGATAAGTGTTTATTGATTTATAACTACTTGCGTTTAGTGGCAAATGTATGAACACGCAATAAACATAATTGAACGTGTAAACCCACCCGATTATCACCCCAAGTAGCCATATCAAATGACAGCCTTTAATCTCGTCGTCTTACATCCGAACTATTCCTCTTCCTTTTTTTCTTAAGAAGTACTTTCATAAAATTAAGAACGTATGAACGCATTCTTAACATATGATCAAATATGTCGCTTTTTTAATTTAATACCAGAAAAAGGAATAACAAATAATAAAAATCTGCGTATCTATTGCAAGCAGTCCGATTACAATATAAAAACAATGATTCACAAAGTTCAAAGACTCGCTGCGTAACAATGGACAATGCCATTACCAAACATTGTAATTGCATTCATGAAGATATACAATGGATAAGCTCAGTGATAACTTTGTAATTGAAATTTGCTACGATGCGTTTCGAATGATGAAACTGGTGATTATTTGAAATTTATCAAGCTAAATCACTCAAAAATCAGAAAAACTAACTGTAGAGGGTCAATAGTTTTAAATACTTAGGCCATATTGTGACATCTGATATGAAGGATAATATGGATATAGAGCGGGAACGGAGGGCCCTATCTGTGAGGGCTAACATGATCGCCCGTAAGTTCGCCAGATGTACAAAAGTAGTAAAAGTCACATTGTTTAAAGCCTTTGGTCCATCTTTATACTCATGCAGCGTATGGAGGTATTATACGCAGAGAGCCTATGGAGCCCTCCGAGTCCAATATAATAACGCGTTTCGGGTGTTGGTGGGGCTGCCCCGCTTCTGTAGCGCATCTGGGATGTTTGCGGAGGCGCGTATGGATTGCTTTCATGCGACCATACGCAAGTGCTGCTCATCCCTGGTGCGCCGGGTGCGGGCCAGCCCCAACCCCATCCTGCGCTCAATTGCGGACAAATTCGACTGTCCATACTTGTGGCGCTGCTATGAGATGCATATGTCTTGCAGCCCTTATTATGTATAAATTATTAATTATATACTAACATTAGATATAAGAATTAATATTGTATACTAACAAATTGTATGAGTCGTGTTACTTGATTTAAATAAATTAAATTGAAATTGAAATACAGATTATATATTGTTTGTCCGGAGGATTCAAATAGCAAAGGGAGCCATGGCTTGGTTAGACAAGATCTGGAAAGATCAAGGTATATTAAAACAGACGAAAGTTAGACTTGTGCGTTCTCTGGTGTTTCCAATCTTTCTCTATGGTTGTGAGACATGGACTAAACGAGCAGATTTGATCAAGCGTATAAACGCGTTTGAGATGTGGTTTTACGGCCGGCTTTTACGGATACCTTGGACAGCTATGCGTACTAATAAGTCCATATTGGAACAGCTACGCATAAAACGCCGGTTGGCAACAATATGCCATGACCTGATTCTCATATACTTCGGACATCTCTCACGCCGTTCCCCGGATAGCCTAGAGAGAGTTATTATGACGGGCAAAGTTGAATGGTGTGCTCAAATCACTGCATCTATGCAATTAAAACTGCACGAGGCCATGGGCTTGGCGAGGAATAGAAGCCTATGGAGGAATCTGGTCTTCAACAGAAGGACATGATGTCACGATCCTCAGCATTGAGGGACCGACTGAAGAAGAATATTGTTTGTGGAGCCAAAATAGCGTGTCATCCATTTTGCTCTCTTCGTTATGCTAGATATTATTGCAGTTAAATTTGTAGACAAATTGGCTAGCAAATGGACACCACAGGTTAACAGCGGACGACTTCGATGCATTCTGCAACGACTGGCGGAAGGATGACCATCACCACCAAACAGTGATGAATGGCGGAAGAAAGGGGAGGCTTTCTCCCAGCAGTGAGACACAAAATAGGTTATATAAAAACAAGGTACAATAAAGTAAAGCCATGACAAAAAAGGTCTCACAAATATTAATAATACGCTCACCACCTATTTCGTTACGAGTTATTAAAATACAGGAAATAAATAAAATTCAAGCAATAAAATTATGGATGCATAAGGAACTCTCATAAAGGAGTTCAACATAATACGACGCCCATCTAAAACCCGCAAGACATCATAAAAGGGGTTGAGCTTACGCGAAAAATAGGGGAACACGGTAAAACGCGTATTCTGTACAATTCACGGATGGTTCCAAGGTGACAAATTTATCGGCAGCAATCCCCTAGGGAGGAGGGGGTAAATAAGTTCTTTCTTCCGTCGACTAATTTGTCCCAGGCGTCCTTTGTTTACGTGGCAGATTTATATTTGAGGTTGCGTGCTGAATAGAATTAATTTTATAAAAGTGAAATAAAACAAAACTGTACTTTTGTAATCATAAAAAGCGATTTCGAGTCTCACATCTTAATTTAAAAAAACTCCAATATCGTTAGCAGGAGGATTTGTTAGGTGGGAGTTTTCATTATTGTACTCAATAAGCGTGAGTTGTTAAGAAAAGTTAATCACTGTCAGTTTTGTGACGATAATTAAGCATTAAATTTCAATAAAACCTTGGTTTTGGTGTTTCTTTTGATAAACTGTAATATTACAGAGTAAAAAAAAGGAACAAAGTTTATTCCCAAAAAGATTTCCGGCTTAATTTGTCGTCATAAAACTGACAGTGATTAACTTTTCTTAATAACTGAAAATCCCAGGCTACAAAAATTACACCCGGGACACTTTCAATGTATCCAGGTCCAATTCAGAAGAATAATAATAATAAAAATACTTTATTGTGCACTACAAAGAACATGTTACAAACAAAAAAAGGACATAAGTGAGTAGAATCTGTGAGTTTGTAGATAATGTTATTCAAAACTATCAGATATGTCATTAAACCACAAAAGTTTTAAGCCAGAGGACGAAAACATCTAGAATAAATGTATATTTCGTAATGTACATTTTCACAGTTGGCTCCATGACAGTAAATATTTGCGGGATCGTTTCAGTATTAAATTTTCTTTTATTTCCATGCATTTTTCCATCTAAGTATGTAACTACATATCGCTCATCATCCATAGAAGAAATATATGCTTTATTTTTATTTCTGAAGGTCGATTAACTAAGATTGTCCCCAGATATTCGCTAAAGTTTTAACGAGAACGAGATGAGGTTTACGGGGTAATCCGTCTTGGAAATTGTTACTCCTTATTTATTATTCTTCTCAATCAACGTTGAGTTTAATGGTGCTCGTTTTTTACCTGTACCGAGTTATTGAACAATGTTAGATAAGATTTGTTTGTTTATTCAGCTGGTGTTTTTTTTAGTGTTGGGCAATTTAATTTTATTAGCTTTTATTAATTTTGCAATGTCCGTACGGATAATTTTTCACTTGTTGGCATCGGGTCTATAAGCGCAAACCATTTTGTACGGTTGTTCGTAATAAAAAATAAATATTTTAATGAGTAGTTGTGGTTGTACAAATGACCAGAGTTCATTTAAATTTGTAACAAATATTTGCATTACTAAAATTATTTCTTCATTTACTACATGAATCCTTCCTTTACTTTATTTTAAGTTAAAGTCAAGAAAGATGATGAATTCTACAAATTTTGGTACCAATCTTCAATCCACCATAAAATATTTATAACTCTCGTCTAATCATTCCCACACGTATTTTTTCGCTAACACGCTTAAAATTTCAAATACAGGAAAGCCTTTACCAAAAGGCAAATATGATGAGAGCAAAATTGAAGACACAGAAGGAAAACCAACGAACGTTCCCTTTTGTCGGAAACGAAAGGCTAATTGTAAATGAGACTATAGGGACTTAGGGACCTTGGCTGTGATAGGGAAAATTGGATACATGTTAAATCGCATCGCAGTACTGGGATTTATCTGAAGATGGGCTTGGGAGTTTATTTTTTTTATACACTATCGAACAATTCTCTTTTTTTAGTGTTCATCCAGTTGCATCGGCAGTTGCTACTGTATCGGAGTTCTAAAACCGCACAGTAAGAATTCAGTATCTACTCTGTACGTCCGGGTCATCTAGAGTCCGCTTTGCAACTCATTCTCCTCTACTACGCACGGTCTTTGGCATCCACTTTAAAGCATTGAGATTCATGTATATCATCCCTAGCAACGTTCAGCCAGCACCTTTAGGACTTTCCCCTGCTACCGGGCCCACGAATTTATATGTTACCGGTTTTCACAACTGACTTTCGTACATATGCATGTCCGGCTGTACTCTTCATGTCGCATTTCTAATCGGATTCGCGAGAAATTTTCTGAGATACCGGCCTAGCTAAGGTGACAATCGCTATCGATTGCTACGACAACGAAACGCTTCGTCTCCCTATCACTCTTCCATATTAGTGCGACAGTGACAGTTTTTTTTTTGTTTTATTATTATTTAACAAAAAAATACAATATTTTAAGTATCTTAATCTAATTTTTCGCCAAACTGTGAAACAGTTTGTTGGCGGTGCGCTCTAAAATAATCTTAAACTAAATAGGTACACTAAAAATTGAGTAATACGTTAAGTAGAAGTAATGAGCATAGTAACATACCTATAATCTAGTGAGATTTGACGTGCCATTTCACAACACAAGATAGATATGATAGCTGTTCATTAAGGACGAATTATTATAATATTTTAGCGGCACAAACACTTTGTTGACAACCGAAAATAAGTAAGAAAGTATTAGGTAACTAGGTTAAGTTTTCATATTTGTGTAGTAAAATCTGTTTAAATTTTGATTTCAAACTACCTATGTTTAATTTAGGTGTTTCAAGTAGAAGAACCCTCTTCTACTAAAAAAATAAAAAATTAAAAAAAAAAATTAAAATTTATAATGAGTACCCACTCATTATAAATTTTGGGGATCAAATATTCTTTTGTTCTTCGACCATAATAGTTTTTTGCTGACGGTTGTGTCAATCTTATGATCTTAGCAGACCTAGTGTCACGCTTACTTATTCTTGGTATTTTACACTCATCATTGTAGTAACTATCAAATTGCTTGTTGGCGGAACCCTAACTATAGATTTCTCTATAAAGAGGGAATGTATAAACACACCCCTGCTATCAATAACTATGTTAGGCAGTTTATTTCTAGACTACTCTCGTGTCGGAGGAACGAGCTAAATTATTCATAATACGGAGGAATCCACGTAAAGGAAAGATGTGACTCGCATTATTTTTGCAGTAACCCGTAAAAAAAGGTTAGACCCGGAGAATGTATGACCTGTGACCCTGTGAGAGATCTAGTTTATAAAAATGTTTATCTACAAACATATCATAAACCCTCTATGATGCCTTCAAAATCCGTAAATAATGGCCAACATTACGATAAACTGTTTTGTTACAACAAATTTCTTATCTTTGATAATGGTCAAGTCAAATGGCGTTCTAAAAGTTTTAATTATCTGTCGAAAGATGGCAGTAAATTTACGTCGCTACAAAGTTTATACACCTCTATTTCAAATTCGATATTTTTTTTTTGCTTGTATTTCTCATATAGGACTGCCAAAAGAGGAGCCTTGAAAATACTACGATATGTAGAGATCGTATAAATACACAGTTCTATCCAGCTGCTGTAGGTATAGCAAAAATAAAAATAGCCATAACCGAATACAGAACCTCCTTTCTATGAAATTGAAATCGGTTAAGAAACCGACCATCCTATAGTCCTACTAGATCACAAACAGGCATTAATGTAATGATTTTTCGTAATTAACGGTGCCGATGTAAATGTTGTCGCGAAAAGCGATCAACTTTCAAGTTTCTTGCGGCATTATTGACACGCCATTGTGCCATTTGTGTCAAACGTCAAACTTCTCCAACTTTGAAGTTGGAGCTTGCAGAGTAAATATTTAAATTCCCGATTTGAATTTTGCTAATATTTTGTAGGTTTGGAAGCAAAAGGGAGCTTATGGAGTGGATGGGGGCTTTCAGGAAAACCCTTTCAGGTGTACCCTTTTTTTCGAAAAACTGACAACTCTTGGGTTATTTCGACATTTTCGACTAAGAATCACGAGAATTGTTGATTGAAATAAAAGAGTGCCCCCAGTCTTTCTTACAAATTTAGGGTCTTACGTTTTGTGACGATCCATACGAAATGTATGTAAAAATGAAAATGCAAAACTGACAGTTGTTTTCCAATTTTTTTTCCTTTTTAATTCGATAGACCTCGTGATTCTAAGTATAAATGATTCAAAAGATGATGGTTTTTAAATGACCAAAAAAAACTGTATAAACTTCAAATGAAAATGCTTTTGATAATAAACTGTTTATTAGAATAACTACAATAAATCAGTTTATTATTTATTATTTTTTTCTGTAGGAGTGATAGGCAGCTTCGTCCTAGTGCATTCAGTGGCAGGTTTTTGCGGACCTGTTTTTCACATTTGCCTGCATCAGCCGATCAAGTCCTGCTGGAGTTGTTAAAACTTTTTGCCTGATTTATCCTCCCCTTTTAAAACACTCTTGATTTGAGCCCATAATAGTCGAGAGAACGGCACTGCAGGACGTTTGGAAAATGTATATAAAAATGAAAATGCAAAACTGACAATTGTTTTCCAATTTTTTTTTCCTTTTTCATTCGATAGACCTCGTGATTTTAAGTACAAATAATTGAAAAGATGATGGTTTTTAAATAACCAAAAAAAACTGTATAAACTTCAAATGAAAATGCTTTTGAAAATAAACTGTTTATTTGAATAACTACAAAAGCTACTTATTTATAATTTAAATAATGATCAGTTTTTTAATTATTATTTTTTCTGTAGAAGTGATAGGCAGCTTCGTCCTAGTGCATTCAGTGGCAGGTTTTTGCGGACCTGTTTTTCACATTTGCCTGCATCAGCCGATCAAGTCCTGCTGGAGTTGTTAAAACTTTTTGCCTGATTTATCCTCCCCTTTTAAAACACTCTTGATTTGAGCCCATAATAGTCGAGAGAACGGCACTGCAGGACGTTTGGTGCTCCTACTCTGCTCTTCGTCAATTATAAATTGCGATTTTTTGTATGTACGACGGAAATTGTATGATTTTCAACATCTCTCTCTCTCTCTTCACTGGCTCAGTGACCCAAACAGGATCTTGGCCTCTGACACAAGAGAGCGCCACTCTGCCCTATCCTGCGCCACTTCACGCCAGTTGGGTATTCCGACATGATGATTTTCAACATAGCCTAGAATTAAATAACGCAAATTTTCGATTGCTTTAGCTATTCTAACCTTCGTACAAAGTATTAAACTGACTTTCGTCGTAATTCGTTGCACTTTAGCTGCATATGTATCCCAGGTTTAACGATTTCTATAATAGGCATGCTTGGATTTTGCAAATTCTATTAGCAATCTTTCTGACGGGGTAGGGTCACTTGTTCCTAAGAGGTCTGCCGTTTCGAGGCCTCTATTCAAGAGACAACATTGGTTATTTCTTATGAAATGCAGGATACTTCGAGGTAAGTGTTTCGAAGTCAAGCAAGTAGGATGTTGCAAATTTTCTTGCTATTTGGAAAATACTAATTTTCAGTGTTTTTTTTTTATATGCGTCGGTGGCAAACAATCATACAGCCCGCCTGATGGTAAGCAGTCTCCGTAGCCTATGTACGCCTACATGCGCGTTGCCGACCCTAACACTCCGCACCCTCGTTGATCTCTTTTATTTATACCGGTATAACGTCGCACAGCGTAAAACGAGAAATATTATTGGAATATACAATACAATAATAAGACTATATCGCGGTAGGAAAGCCGTAGTCATCTTGCTTAGAAACAAAAACACAGCCGTTTGAAAGTTACAGTTTTTTTTTCGGTACAGACCTTAGTACACTTTTTACTAAAAATGCCCGGCTACGCGGATGAGGTGTTCAAAATAAGGTGCTTACAATAGACTTTTTCCATTTCTGCATGACCCAGTTGCATCCGTGTCGGAGAAGCAATAAAACAACGTCAGCCGGACTTAATTAAAACCCCATCGAAAGTGTCAAGTGGTTTTTTTTTATACTACGTCGGTGGCAAACAAGCATACGGCCCGCCTGATGGTAAGCAGTCTCCGTAGCCTATGTACGCCTGCAACTCCAGAGGAGTTACATGCGCGTTGCCGACCCTAAACCCGCCACCCCCCTCGTTGAGCTCTGGCAACCTTACTTACCGGCAGGAACACAACACTATGAGTAGGGTCTAGTGTTATTTGGCTGCGGTTTTCTGTAAGGTGGAGGTACTTCCCCAGTTGGGCTCTGCTCTAGATCTGGAATGACATCCACTGGCTGTGCCCTACCACACAAAGTAAGATGAAATTCACAATGCCCATACCTCTCTTTTGGACGTAGTTTAAGGACGTACCCGGGTTTACTGTGAAATTAATTATATTGGTGGTTTTGAGCATCCATACGCTTCATATGTGCTTTATTGTGGTATAATTTGCTTAATACAAAATTAATTTAGTATGGGTGTTGGCGGTATAGGCGTTATCAACGGATAACAGGCCAATTACAGTATTATTTATTATTAAATCTCATTCCAATATGATACTGATCTCGTAGTGATCTGATACTGATCTGTCAGTGTCAAAAGTGACGTCTTTGGTTAAAGGTTGACATAATGCGCAATTCAGCAGGAGATTGGAACCATCTCATATTGGAATGGTGTCAGATCCATGTTAGATCAGTCTCACATTATACCTATTGTTGGAAATGGCCTGTAAATCTCGTACATTAACTCAATCGGCGGGCTTTTTCTTCTAAGAGTTTTTCCATTTTTTATTTATACTTTTGCTGTAGGTACTCCAAAGGCGCAAAATTGCACTAGTACAGTCAACTGCAATAATATGTTACTCTTCGGAGGCCGCAAATTTTGATGATTAATGATGATTTGATTTTGACGAACGGTCTGGCCTAGTGGATAGTGACCCTGCCTATGAAGCTGGTGGTCCCGGATTCAAATCCTGGTAAGAGCATATATTTGTGTGATGAACACGGATATTTGTTTCTGAGTCATGGGTGTTTTCAACGTATTTGAGAATTTATAATTAGTCGATTTGTGTAATAATATTCCGTAATATTAAAAAAGAAAAAAAGTTACACGCTCGTATGACTCTACAAATGAGATCGTGTCAGATATTGTTCCGGCCTTCATTGTGTAACATATTATTGCAGGTAAATGTACCAATACCCCTCCTTTTGCTTTGCTGTGGTCAGGTAAACAGTTAACACACTAAAATAGTATAAGTATTATATACACCTACACATAGGGAACTCTCAATACTCGAGAAGTTCTCAAGCATTTCGACGCCAAATTAATGAGGATAGATCTCCTATCTTTCGCCCATTGAATCCTTTCACAAATCGAAATTGAAAGGCTTCACGAATGAAAGGAAATTTATGTATGTCTCCACGTGTGTATTAGTGATGGGGTAAACATCGAGTCGAGAGTCGAGCCGAGTCGGGTCGAGACTGAATGTAAAGAACGGAAAGAGAATGTGCTTAAGACGAAAAGGGACAACCGCTTCTCCATACGTATGTAGTCCTTATTTTTCTCCCTGGATAGTCTGGATATTAACATTATAGAAAATATTTTTACGCATGTCGATATATACTAAGTACTACAGCTATTTTTTAATTAAAATAAGAGAAACTTAATAATGGAATTTGTTCTTATAATATCAAAATATGAATAAAAAGTAAAAGGAATGGACAGAGATCTAAGGTTAATATGCAAAACAACGTGTATAAATATTTGATGATCTTTCCGGCCGATTTCGACCATGGCGACCACTTCGACTCCTAGTTAGCTCGGCGCTCATGCGCCCGAAGATGGCTGACATAGCCGATCTTCGAGGTGAACCCCCGCGCACATTGAGGGCACGTAAGGACACCAGCTATGTAGTGAAATAAATATTTACATAATGTATAATATCCTGGAAGGAGAGGACTGCATTTGTATGGAAAAGCAGTCGTCAACTTTTCGCTTAAAATACAGTCTTTTGATACTCGTAAGAAGAGAGGTTTAAAATTAAAGTGGGAACATCGCAATTGTTTTGTGTTCTAGATTAGAAATCATTTGCAAAAACAAGTCGTCTTGAAAGTCTTGAAACATGGTAGTATTTACTATTCTTCTAAAGGATCTGTCGCTACAGAAGACTAACGTTTCAAACAAATTTAAAGAACTTCAGGTTTAAACTGTTTCTATATCAGTCTTAAAGTATTTTCACAAAAAAGACTCGATCGTACCAACACTATTGTGTGTACTCTTACAATTGATTGATTGAAGATTTTAACAGCAATTACTTCGTACAACAAATATGTACCTAACTTAAGTCTAAAGGGTAAGGTCCACAATTGTTCACATTAACGATAATATAACAGAGATGTGACCTTTTGTGAGAATCACGACTTGCGAGTTGCGGGAAGTTTGTTACTGTTTAAAATGAGTTTCGAAATGATCGCCGCTGTCGCTAGGATACTTTGGCAAGTTGATACTTTGACGGGGGACTTTGGAGTATGAGGTAAAAAGGTATTGAGTGCTGTGGTACGGTCACGTCTGAAAATATAGATACGGACAAAGTGCCAAAAATATGTATTCATTACCGTAATATATGGGCCATAAGGTCGTGTATACATATATTTGGCACTTCGATCGTGTCGATGTTTTCAGACGTGACTGAACATGAGATGTATACAAAATAGACTGTGATGGGAAATAAATTATCCGTGATAATCATATTTGGGTATTTAAAAACTATAAAATAACCTTAAGATTAAAAAAATAACTATTTATATTTTCCTTTTTTTTTGTATATCGATGTAAAAATCAGAGTCTAAATCTAGCACATACAGTGTGTATTTTTGATATAACCTCAAACTTGAACTAGACGTAGGTTTTAGTACTATAAAGCAATTCTGAAAGTTTTTTTTAGTTTAGTCTTCACTACCAGAACATAATTAATTTTTAAATTGTATAATCACTTGTGACAGTTGTGACGTCGCGTCAATAATGAGACGTTTTGAGTTATAAATAACAAAGTAGTGCGTTGCTTGCTGAATTATTTTATTTGAAATAAAAGTCGTCCATTTCTTATCCCTCTCGCACATGAGAGGAGGCCTGTGCCCAGCAGTGGGACGTATATAGGCTGAATTATTATTATTATATTTCTTATAAAACCTATCACGAAAGTGTGTTAATTACAGCCTAAACTAACTGCCCTTTGATTATGTGTTCGTATCAAAAACACACGCTGTATATGCTCAGTAAAAAGATTTACCCCCTTATTCATAAACGTCTACTAAAGTTACGAAGCCGCTAATAATCGTTTGTCCCTTTCCATCATACCAATACGTCGGAAAGGGACAAACGATTATTAGAGGCATCGTAACTTTAGTAGACGTTTATGAATAAGGGGGTCAATTTGTGACCCATTTCGTACCTTGACACGGTGACAATAGTATGAGGTCTCTAGCGACATTCATGTTGTTTGGTCACCGTGACAAGGTACAAATAATAATAAAATAATAATTCAGCCTATATACGTCCCACTGCTGGGCACAGGCCTCCTCTCATGTGCGAAAGGGCTCGGGCTATAGTCCCCACGCTAGCTGCGGATTGGAGACTTCACATACACCTTTGAATTTCTTCGCAGATGTATGTAGGTTTCCTCACGATGTTTTCCTTTACCGAAAAACTAGTGGTAAATATCAAATGATACAAGATACACAATGGGTCACAAATTATATCTTTTGACTGTACTTATTTTTAATTTGACTTATATGCCCCTCGCTTTGCTAACATTTGCGGAGTTCTCTTAGATAAAGTGGATTGATGTATGCTAATTTAAATTTATTGCACATATAAAGAAAATGTACAAATGGCGGACTTAATGACACAAGGTATTCTCTATCGGTCAATTATCGGGTCAAACAGCGACATTTAATCTAAGTTGCAGGAAAGATTCAATTTCAAGATTTTTTACTTACTTACTCCGTTGGATCAGCGACCCAAAATGAGACTTGGCCTCCGACACAAGACAGCGCCACTTTTCTCGGTCCTGTGCGACCTCTCGCCAATTGTCGACTCGAAGCTCGCGCAGATCCGCCTCCACCATGTCGCTCCAGCGATACCTAGGGCGTCCGATAGGACGTCCTCCTGCTAGGCGACCCAGGTACGCTCTTTTTACGTTCCGATCTTCATTCATTCTCTCAAGGAAGATTTTTTACTACTAAATACTATTATAGTTTTAACATGTATCGTGTTCTGATTAAGAGGAATTTTGAAGAAATAATTTTTACCGCGAAAAAAAAATATGTTTTCTACAGGGCAGGTCGTTCAACCCTCCATACAAAATCCAAAAAAAATCGCATAAAAAAATTGTCTACTACTTTTTTCCCATTTTTGTTACACCTTGTAGAAGGTTATAACTGTTATAAGAACAATCAGACATTTATTTTATCAGGTCAAAACTCTAATTCAACTTATACCCCGCATAATTATTATATGAAATGAAAGTACTGTTGTACGTACAATATGAGTTCATAATTACTTCTCCACATAACAAAAGGCTCAGCCTGAATATTATTATAATAACAAGGAAAATCCAATCTTTATTTAAATTACGGTTCATACGGGAATAAAATAATTTCGCTTAATTTTGTGAGGCGCTATAACTTTTGTGAGGAGTAGGTACGTAGTGTTGAACATATACTGTATGTACTTAATTGCATGATTTCTATACTAATCTAAATTTTTTTTTTTTTAATGCATGTTAATTGCGCCGCCTCGCAGGCTTCACGTGGCGCGTTGGCAGTGCGCGACCCGCTGTAACTAAAAGTTCATGCAAACAGATATTTCTTCTGTAGGGTTATCTAAAAGGACGTGTGTGCACATGGCATTGACAAGCTCGAGCAGTGTCTGAATAACGTCGCAAACCAGGTGTCACAGTACTTCCGGAGCAATGGACTGGTTCTTAACATCAATAAAACCCATTTTCTTCATTTCTATCTCGGAGGTGGAGCCCCAAGAAACCTTGGAGTGTTTGTGGATGGTGCTCCAGTTAGTCAGGTTCAGACTACCACATTCCTGGGTTTTGAACTTGATAGAGGGCTGCAGTGGGAATCGCACACAGGCAAAGTCTGTAACAAGCTAGCCAGCGCTTGCTTTGCCCTGCGCCGTCTAGCGAGAGTGCGGTGCCCAAAAATTTAGTACGGTCATGCTATTTCGCCACTGTACACACACGCTCCTACAATACGGCGCAGAGCTGTGGGGCCGCGCTGCCGAATGGGAGCGTGTCTTTCGCATGCAAAAGAGAGCTGTCCGAGCCATTGTGCAGGTTGGTCAAAGCACCTCCGCAAGGCCTTACTTTAAAGATCTTCGGATACTTACTCTGCCCTCCCTCGTGATTTTCCAAGTGGCTGCATACGTGCGATGTCACCTTGACGAATACTCAAGTGGAGCGGATATCCATGGGCGAAACCTTCGAAACGCCAGAAAGCTTGTGGGCGTCAAGCATAAATTGGCAAAATCCGCAAAAATTACTCATGTAATGGGACCGGCAGTTTACAACCGTCTGCCACCACAAGTCACAGAAGCGCCGTCACTAGCCAGTTTAAAATCAAGACTCAAACTGTGGCTTATCGAGCACACTTTCTACAATTTTGCAGATTTTATTAGTTAAGTAATTACCTAATGTAAGTAATTACCTAGACGACCAGTTTGGCCTAGTGGGTAGTGACCCTGCCTACGAAGCCGATGGTCCCGGGTTCAAATCCTGGTAAGGGCATTTATTCTTGTGATGAGCATGGATATTTGTTCCTGAGTCATGAGTGTTTTCTATGTATTTAAGTATTTATAAATATTTATACTCGTATATTATATATATCGTTGTCTAAGTACCCCATAGATATAAGAAGTAAGGAGATTTATAACGACGCATAATTTCAACGAGTCTCGCTGTCTCCAACTGTCCCCCACCACATCATTACAAAACGTGGCCAGACAACCAACTCACGCGCTGTGATTGGCCAAACCGCGCGGTGTAGGAGTCTAGAGCGGCGGCACTAGAGTGAGGACAATTCGATAGAGCTATCGATATTTTACATGTTCTGAACATGACCTTAGAGTTTTGACATTTTTGTTTTAAGTAATAATTGCCATAGACTTAATTTATATTCCTTTAAATTTTTGACCTTATTTACGAGCTAAGAATTTTAAGGTACCTGTAAGGTATATTAGTTGATCCATAAGTTCTCTCACAAAGGTTTTTACTGATAAAATGTAATACAAAGCTTTTAATAAAATAAAAAAAACATGTACCATGATGCGAAAGCTTGTTTATGCTTAACTAATCAAATTGGTTTAAATTTTAGTCATTATTTGATGTAATGTTTGTTTAAATTGTTTACTTTGGGATTGTCGTTAGACGTGAGCGCTTAATTAAAAAAAAGTTTTACTTTATTATAGCATATTTCGTCACCAATTAAAAGCAATTCCAGCATGTTACATAGAGTTATGAAGAACTGCGAAAGCAAGTTATAGTAAATTATATTGTAAGTATAATGCACCATTAAATAAGATTTTAACTCATATGTACGAATAATAAGGAAAGAGTCATAATTATCAGTAAAAATCTTTCTGATAGAACTTCTGGATCGACTAAGTATACAATATGCTATTATTTTAAACATATTTATATTCTATCGTTATATGTATAAATGAGGCGAAGTGTAACTGGAAACATTTTTCTTGAAAATGATCCAAACAAATAACACTTTTCTCGCTCGTAAACCAGTTAGGGCCCTCTACTTGTAGCATCTATCCATTTTTCTTTAATATTGGAATTTTTCGGGAAACTGAAAAAAATTGCAATCATAAATATATTTGATTATACCTTGTGCAGTTATTCGAATCGTTGCTAAGAACCTGAATAAAATATACTTATTGGTATAAACTGTAATGTTATAAATCGGATCCCTTTGTTTGACATAATTATTGAAAGTCATAATGTAATGATAGTCATATTATCATTAGTCATAACTCTGAAACCGTTACCTTTTCAGGAATTTCCTTAGATTATCCTATAGATAGGTTAGGTTAGGTTAGGTTTGTTTTATGGCAATCCTGAAAAGTTACGCGTTTCTGAGAAAAACCAAATTATGACTAACGAAAATGCGGACAAACAATACATTATGACTTAAAACTTTATGGGAAACAATAGAGACCCGTTATAAATAAATTGTACTTTATTAAATCAGTTTATTTTTTGGCTTACCTATTCGATTTTTAATCCAAATTAATAAGTATCAAATTAAATATTAGGTGCATATAAAATAATTGTAAAATTTTACTTGAAAAATAATTACTTTCATACACACTATATCCAAACATTTTTATCGATAACGCTCAAAGATCAATTATATGCACGAGCACCACTCTACTTCGCGGCGTCAATGAAGGGAGCGGTTGGCGGTCGTACCAAGAAACAATAATGCCCCTGTGAATATCGTTAGCGGTTTAATGCATTGCGCCGTTGCTAGGGACACTACAAATAGTTTTCCATGCCAAAGCGTCAATGTAGGATGCATAGACAAATTGCCACGCGTTTGTATGACAACATGGTCTGACTCAGAAAAATCATATGTCACTGGATTTATTTGTTAAAATGTATGGTTTTATTGACTAATACGTGAAAAAAAATGTGGTATGTAACTCCATGATCCTTATAGTTTTTGGATGCACTCCTATTTCGACACAAAATAACGCTATAATTCGGCATTTCAATAAAATTGACGCGCACATTGTTCAATGACAGCTAATTTGCTACTGTCTTACGGCGGGCCGGAATGGCCACGATGTGGCCATGTCGCGGCGACACGCGCCACGCCTCCGTCAGCCATCTAGTACTTTCTATGATCTGAGAAGTACCCTCAACACAAGCCTTATAGAGCTTATTGCGGGATTTAGTCAATTTGTGTAATAATGTCCTATAATATTTATATTTATATTTATTTATTTATAATATTTAATGTAACTGTAGGTATAATTATTTCTATTTAACATTGTATTTATTATGCTAATTTTAATTTTACTGTAAATAAGTGACATGTAATATGAATTATTATAAATATACGAATATGAATATGAATATATGCTAACAGGCCGATATATCGTCAACAGTTAAAACAAAATAATTGGGACACAGTCACAGATAACGCCGGAAATGTGCGAAAATGTGATAAAAAACGCTATCAAAACAGTTCACCTGTGCCACACAGCTAGAGGTGGCATGCAGCAGAGGTGGAATTTGGCACATATTATTTTCCATTTGTAATTGCCAACCCTAAATAATATTTATTTATACCACGTCGGTGGCAAACAAGCATACGGCCCGCCTGATGATAAGCAATCAATGTAGCCTATGGACGCCTGTAACTCCAGAGGTGTCCCATCGGGAAAACCTCGGCAGGGAGCTCATTCCACAGCCAGAGCGGCCGCGGGAGGAAATTCCTCTTAAACCGCACAGTGCGCGACCATTTAGGCTCCAGGGTTATGAGGATGAACACCCTGCCGACGGCGAGCGGTGCGATGATAGAACAAATGTTTAAGGAAAATACTTAATATTGTTCCTATTTCATACAGTAAAATTTAAAAAAATAAAGTGTGTCACCTATGGTCTTCGAAGCTGGCCTAGGCCGAATGAGTACTACAAAAATACACCTTAACTTCAATTTATTATCAAAACAAAATTTGCATAAAAACTTCAAAGATTCTTCCCTTTCAAAAACCCTTTCAGACAGATAAATAGAATTACATTTAAAGTGAATATCTTCTAATAATAAAAAAATCTGGTTTTACCGAACCCACTTGCAAAACAGAGGACATCACAATCCTACATAAATGAATAAAAAAACACTTGGGGCGTCATGCGCGGGACTTATCTGTAGTATAAGAAGTTTCCTTGAAAAATCCATCCTTTTGTATTCATACTCGTACATACAAAGTTTCCAAGTAACCACATTGGAATAACTTCAAAAACCGGTAATTTAGAAAATCACTAGTATCTAATTCACCAGAAGCACTTTATACTTTGGCACTTCGCTACCTACTGCAATGCTTACCAAGGCATTTTGCTTACCATTGCTAGAGCAGAAAGTGCTTCTAGTTTAGTAGATACGTATTTCTTTTACCCCAACACATTCCGACCGCCGATCTATATTATTTTTTTACTTATTTAATAAACTCAAGTACTGGACCGCTGAAGAAACTAATTGCTGAGCCCTGGACTAGGTACAAAGAAGTTAAAGTGGTCACACTCTTTGTTGTCTATCTCTTTCGCACTCATAAAGTTTTCCTAACAATATCTACAGTGCTAGCTTTAAATCTATGAAAGTAAGCGCGAGACACTACGATTTCAATTTAATTTTATATAATTTCATTTTGACGCTTGGAGAGACTTTTTACCTCCAAATCTTATTAGTATTAGTACTCTGACATTGGGGACTTTATACATCTCCAAATTTAATGTATTGTTAACAATAGAGACATCTCTGTTATATTGTAGTAATTATTTATTTGAAGATTATTATTTATTTTAAGGAGTACCAACAGCTACAAAAACATTATGCAGATTTAGGTAACAATACAAAGCTAATTACAGGTACAGATAGAAAATGGAATAAACACATGTTCGACAGAACCATATTATTGTATTGTCATCAGAACTACATACAGCTGCCAATTTTCATGACGCTACGATCTTAGGAAGATGGTTAAATTAGTTACCTTAGATTCCATTACATAGTTAGTTACATACAGGTCGACCTAATAAAAGCGTGTTAAAAAACCTAAAAACCTGTGTTAAATGTGTATTTTTAACAACGGATGGACGAACTGACGGACGGAATGTGTAATTTGCTACGGAACGACTATGAAATACTTTTTTAAGTTAGCCTTAATTAAATGAGCATAGTTAACCTTCATTCTCAATAGAGCTCAACGAGTTGCAGGCGTACATAGGCTACGGAAACTGCTTACCATCAGGCGGGCCGTATGCTTGTTTGCCGCAGACGTAGTATTAAAAAAAAGATCCAGTCTATAGGTAGATCAAAAATGCATCTAATGACATGTTTTTCTTAGATCTAAAATTCTCGTCATTTAGGGCGCATGCACACTGGCGATTTGAAAAAAGCGAGGTGAGCGCGCAGCGACTTCGCCCCGAGCTCGCAACGTGTTCGCCGCTTCCAAATCGCTCGCAAATCGCCAGTGTGCGCAAAATAGTGATGATACATTTGCGTGCTGAATTATTTTTGAAAGGAAAACAAATGTCGTATTTTTCAATAAATCATATGTACTTAAGTTAATTAACTAGGGGCTATACTAACTACTACTTCAGGTGGAATATGTGGTCGTGTCAAAAATACACTCTCGTGTAAAATTGTGTGATGATACGGAAGTAAAAAGGCATAAGTCTTAATAAAGCTATTTAAAAATAAAAGCATCATAATTATTTTTGAAGGGAAAACAAATGTCGTATTTTTCAATAAATCATATATACTTAATTAATTAGGAGCTATACTAACTACATTCACGTGGAATATGTGGTCGTGTCAAAAATACACTCTCGTGTAAAATTGTGTGATGATACGGAAGTCAAAAGGCATAAGTCTTAATAAAGCTATTTAAAAATAAAAGCATCATAATTATTTTTGAAGGGAAAACAAATGTCGTATTTTTCAATAAATCATAGGTACTTAAGTTAATTAACTAGGGGCTATACTAACTACTACTTCAGGTGGAATATGTGGTCGTGTCAAAAATACACTCTCATGTAAAATTGTGTGATGATACGGAAGTAAAAAGGCATAAGTCTTAATAAAGCTATTTAAAAATAAAAGCATCATAATTATTTTTGAAGGGAAAACAAATGTCGTATTTTTCAATAAATCATAGGTACTTAAGTTAATTAACTAGGGGCTATACTAACTACTACTTCAGGCGGAATATGTGGTCGTGTCAAAAATACACTCTCATGTAAAATTGTGTGATGATACGGAAGTAAAAAGGCATAAGTCTTAATAAAGCTATTTAAAAATAAAAGCATCATAATTATTTTTGAAGGGAAAACAAATGTCGTATTTTTCAATAAATCATAGGTACTTAAGTTAATTAACTAGGGGCTATACTAACTACTACTTCAGGTGGAATATGTGGTCGTGTCAAAAATACACTCTCATGTAAAATTGTGTGATGATACGGAAGTAAAAAGGCATAAGTCTTAATAAAGCTATTTAAAAATAAAAGCATCATAATTATTTTTGAAGGGAAAACAAATGTCGTATTTTTCAATAAATCATAGGTACTTAAGTTAATTAACTAGGGGCTATACTAACTACTACTTCAGGTGGAATATGTGGTCGTGTCAAAAATACACTCTCATGTAAAATTGTGTGATGATACGGAAGTAAAAAGGCATAAGTCTTAATAAAGCTATTTAAAAATAAAAGCATCATAATTATTTTTGAAGGGAAAACAAATGTCGTATTTTTCAATAAATCATAGGTACTTAAGTTAATTAACTAGGGGCTATACTAACTACTACTTCAGGTGGAATATGTGGTCGTGTCAAAAATACACTATCGTGTAAAATTGTATGATGATACGGAAGTAAAAAGGCGTAAGTCCTAATAAAGCTATTTAAAAATAAAAGCGTCATAATTCCGTTGAGTCACTCACTCAAAATACTGATTTTACACGAACACGTGAGTAAAATAGCCCATTATGGTGTAACAAGTGTTGGCGAACTAAACACATAAAAAAATGTTACAACCACGCTAACATTACGACAACGTATCCTACGCGTAACCTACGCTCTATGACTAACGGCCCAATTCGAACAATTCTTATAAGATGTCACAGGGATACGATACCGATGTGACTCAAAAGTGACGTTTTTGGTTGAAGAGTCAGTTTCGAAAGTGACAGATCGGTACCGTATCGCTGTCACATCTTATAAGCATTGTTCGAATTGGGCCGTAAGACGTGACAAAGCAGAGGGATTTAAAATGTTTACGATCAACACTTCGACCCACGCTACACAACGGTACATCACGTATTTGTAAGATTTTTACGATTCATTGTGATTCAGTTTTTTGGACTAATCTAGAGCTAAATTACTCAATATTCTGCAGGAGTAGGGTAAAGGCGGAAACAGTGGCTGAGTTCCAACAGTGGCTCAGTCGCCCAAATATCGCCTCTCTCGTGTTGAAATTAGGTTAAGTAAGCAACTGTACTGCACCGTACCCGACTTCTTTCTACCGAGCCACTGTTCCCTCCTTGACCCTATATCCCTTAAAGTGTTCAGGGTGCCTAGGCAATATAACATTCGAACATCGACAAACGCCAAATTTTGTTTTTTTTTTTTTTATATCGGAGCGACTAGATGCTCACTAATATCTGATCTGAACACGCCTCTATTGTCAAAGGCGCTAGAGTGCGTGTTCAGATATTTGTGAGCATTTTGGGCGCTCCGATATATCTGATGGCAACTGTACGAAAAGTCACGTGAATACATATTTATGTTTCAATTGGCGTTTTCTATCACCGTTGTCATCTTGGATAGGCCCCCAGGCACGGGCATCAAACTTAAAAAATCTATGGACTATGTGATATTTTGCCATTTTATTTATACTACGTCGGTGGCAAACAAGCATACGGCCCGCCTGATGGTAAGCAGTCTCCGTAGCCTATGGACGCCTGCAACTCCATAGGAGTTACATTCGCGTTGCCGACCTTAACACTCCGCACCCTCGATGAGCTCTGGCAACCTTATTCACCGGCAGGAACATAACACTATAAGTGGAGTCTAGTGTTTTTTGTCTGCTGTTTTCTGTAAGGTCGAGGTACTTCCCCAGTTGGACTCTGCTCTACATCTGAAAGTGATTCCTTTAGACGCATAAAACCACAAACGCGAAATACCAATCCCAGGTTTTTTGGTATTTTGCGGACTTCTAAAAAATATTACGCAAAACGCCAACTACGCATAATACCACAAACGCGAAATACCAACCTGACGTGTTGTGGTGTTTGGCGATTTTATTTATTACGCAATATACCAAACACTTACAATACCACAAACGCGAAATACCAACGCACAACCCACAAGCTATCTGACGTCGAAGTGAAGTTCTTATTTCATGTGACTTTGAATGTCAAAGCTATAACTATAAATAGTTTTAATACATAAGATTTCGAACCTATGGTTTCCAAAACGGCCGACTTATTTTGAAACTGTAGTCTACAGACGGCAAGGCGGACATGCATCTAGTTGGTATTTCGCGTATCGTGTTAGTTGGCATTTCGCGTACTGTGATAGGTGGTATTCCGCATACATGGTATTTAGCGTGATTTGTGTTTTGCGTAATTTCATGTTGGCGTTATGCGTAGTTGGTGTTTTGCGTAGTTGGTGTTTCGCTTAAGTGTTTTTTTGCGTAGAGTTGGTAATTCGCGTTTGCGGTTTTATGCGTCTAAAGGGTTTTCCTTCCTTTCAATCCAGAAATCCCACGAGAATGAAAATATCCGAATCGGAATCCAAAAAATCTTATAATTGAAAATTCTGTTGGCAAGACTAGAAAATCAGTAAAATTCTGTTAGTCATCGTTAAAACCTTCGTTTTTACAGCCGTATATAACACATTCTTACATATTTACAAGTATTTATAATAATAGGCAAACTACCAACAACATGCAGAGTTCTAAACGTCAAATTTCTATGAGATCATGACATTTAACACTTGCACCGTCTGAGTTATCAAAATCGCTGCCAACTTAGCTTGGTCTGACTCTACTTCATTTTTTAATAATAAATCAAAAGCTTCACTACTTACTAGTTTTAATATAAATCTTAAAACGTGCTAAATCGAGTTGTTTACGCTAAACGTAGTTTTAGCAAGTTTGACTTTATACTTTAGTTTCACAACGTCCTATATGGTTTATATACTGCATTGAGATAGAACTTTGTCACCGGGACCAAGTTGTTTTCGTCCATGAATGTTATTCCGATCATGTAGGTAGATAGTTAAAATCCCCGGAAACCAGTATAAGTAGAGATTTAACCTTTTAACCGCCGTACCGTCCGTAGTCTACGGAGACTGCTTACGATCAGGCGGGCCGTATGCTTGTTTGCCACCGACGTAGTATAATAGAAGACATACAATATCCAGCTCATTTCACCGCAGTCTGATGACAAAACTTGACGTGAAACATTCTAAGCGGTTAAAAGGTTAATAAGAACTTGATACTTGAATCTAATTTAAAATAACTAATTTAAAATCACGAAAATTTGCACACTTTGAAGTCAACCTATTTAATTTTTCAAGTATTTTTGTATCTGTAATAAGTACTTAAAGAAACCCTCGTTCGAAGGTAATGAAAGTAAATATTTTGAGCCTCTTCTAGAAAAGACTCAAAATCAATTCAGAAGTGAGAATAAATACATAATAATAAATATCACAAAAATAAATGCCTTAGCGGGATTCGAACCCGGGACCATCGGCTTCATAGGCAGGGTCACTACCCACTAGGCCAGACTGGTCGTCAAGAATGAAGTTAAAATAACTTAAGTACAACAAGTAACACACTAAGACTCACAGTAGACACTAGGGCCGTGGTGGGCTCCAAGCGCCAAGTTACTATTTAAGGAAATGAGTAAAAGGCTCATAGATTCTACCGGTGACCAGAGAGCTGGCAGCTTTCTCTCGCAGCGCATAAGTATTGCCATTCAGCGAGGGAATGCTGCCAGCATCTTTGGCACAATGCCGCGGGGACCTTATTTAGATATATTTTAATTTAGATTAGTTTTTACCATTTTGTTTTATTATGTGTTGTATGTTTACCAATATATGACTTAGTACAAGTAACAACTTTTATACCTAAGTGCATTCTAAAATCAGGCTTAGTTAGATCAAAAAATTTTTGATTCTTATTTATCAGAGTATTCTAACCTTTTGACCGCTTAGAATTTTTTATCTTATTTATCAGACTACAGTGAAATGAGCTGGATATTGTACGCCTTATATATCAGACCACGGCGGTTAAAAGGTAGCCGTAGTTAACCGCCGGGTTAAAAGGTTAAAGTACATTAAAACAGTACCATTTTCTATCATACCAGAGACGCCGACACATAGTTGAAACTGCCGTTTTGGCGAAAGAAACAAGACAACGAAAAGACTTTAGACCCAGTTATAGATAGTAAGAATTTCACTGGTCTGCTTAGCTGAGCATTAGGAATATGGTGTGCGACGTTGAACAAACATTTGAGGTAAGCCTTTTTCCGAGTCACGGAGCACGCCTCGGGTGCGATAAATACTTTGTTCATATGCGGATGTCATTCGAGATCTAGAGCTGAGCCCAACTGGGGAAGTACCTCCACCTTACAGAAAACCGCAGCCAAATAACACTAGACCCTACTCATAGTGTTGTGTTCCTGCCGGTAAGGTTGTCAGAGCTCAACGAGGTGGTTTAGGGTCGGCAACGCGCATATAACTCCTCTGGAGTTGCAGGCGTACATAAGCTACGGAGGCTGCTTACTATCAGGCGGGCCGTATGCTTGTTTGCCACCGACGTAGTATAAAAAAAATCATGCACATCACATAATATAATACTTCTGTGGACTATTATGGTACCTTTAGGTATTCCGTTCGTTTGTCCGGCTTGGGATGTTTTTTTGGCTGAAGACGAAGTACTCTAAAGAGATTTTTTAGATTTGATTTGAATAGCATTTGTTTTTTAAATAATTCGTGATAATTTCCGAGAGCTGGAAACTGTTTTTTTTTTATACTACGTCGGTGGCAAACAAGCATACGGCCCGCCTGATGGTAAGCAGTCTCCGTAGCCTACGTACGCCTGCAACTCCAGAGGAGTTACAAGCCAACATTAAATAAGAGAATAGGGTAGTTGACTGAGTAGTCAAATCAGTTTGAACTGTCAAAACGATTAGTCACTAACAAGTCAAGATCAAGTTAATTTGAAATTGTGTCTGAAATAACTGCCGTCTAGGTTTTTCTAATATTTATCTGATGCTTTATTTAGTATATGGTGTGAAATAACTTATTTTTCATCACACTTGCTCGAAAAAGATCTTATTTCATGCAAGTGTGCTGAAAGGTCTATTTTGTTCCCGCGGGAGTAATGGATTGTGAAAAAAAGCTATAAATCCCAAGGGAGTTCTAGCTTTTTTCTTTAATTATGTCACTTATTCATACAAACCAAGTAGCATAAATGAGTTTTACTTTTAAGATACTGACGTTTATAATTTAATATTTTTGTTAACCGACTTCAAAAAAGGAAGAGGTTCTCAATTCGACTGATTTTTTTTACATAATTTTCAATCGTGGCTGAATGCCGAATAGGTCTGTGCCTTCGATGCCTCACCTGCCAAGAAATTAGAAAACGGCGGACGAATGTTTGATATGTCACCGTATTTAAGAATTATTTTGCTTAAAACTTAGTTTTTTTCTTCGCAAGTGTGATGAAAAACATTGTGTGTAACTCCGGGGGTAAGAATATTGCAAACTCGGGTCTTTAATTCCCTCCAGTCTGCGGCTGTCGGGAATTACCACCCTCGTATCCAAAATTTCGCTTACCCCCCTCGTTGCACAATGTACTATTAAATACGCAATATCCCTACTGAACAGCAAAGCAACATTTGTTCATATATTATGCACATATTATTTCTGCAAATATAGATTAAGCTAAGTATCGGAACATGTACTGATGTTAAAAAAAAACTTCAAAAAGAAATAAACAGTTCAATTTTTTTTGTGGCCTATTATAGTCCCTTTAGGTAATCCCAAATACTGTTTTCGGCTGACGATGTAGTAATCTAGAACATTTGGTAATAGAGAAAGATCTTAATTCTGAATAGTACCTACCTTGTTTAAAAATAGACGGAAGATGAAGAAGGTCCAAAGAAAATTCTCATTTGGTTTAACTCAAAAAAACATACAACCGAATAGAGAACCTCATTTTGAAATCTTGAAGTCGGTAAAAAATTTGATAAACAGAAAATAAAAAATCACACTTTGTGGTTTCCTTAAACATCAAAATCAAATTAATCTGTAGTCCTGAATAAAAAAGGTTTTTACTCCTGACGAAGAACTTGGACGATTGATTATACGTTAAATACAAAAAAGGCATCAAAAATACCTCAGTGTTGATGTAAATGCTGCGGTGAGACTGTTAAATTTTCATACCTGAAACAATCAATAGAGCACTATTAGAGAGATATAAAAATAAATCATTAATTTTTTTATTGAAGAAATTTAATTACGTCCAAAAGTAGGTTTATTATGTGTGTGTATTCTGTTCTGTGAGAGAAATATACTTAAATTAACCTATAGTAGGTATCAGTGGCGGCGCGTCACAAATATTCGTAGGGAACCCGGAGCTAATTTTGGTTTCCTTTTCTCCATGAACCGATCGTGAAAGTACTCAACGGGCTGAAGTTTAGACAAGCCGGTGGGAATCGAGTTCTTTGAACGATCCGCCACTGGTAGGTATAAGAAATCTGTTAAGCCATTAGCCATTATTTAAGTCACGTACTTGAATTACCTCCCCCTTTCCTCTTCATCCTGTGAATAGTATACCTTTAAAATCGTAAAGGCAAAACAGCAAACTCTTCTGAGACCCACTAAATTCATGATTGGCGTAGCTCCTTCGCCGTCACCGAAAATAATTGACGTTTTAAAGTAAACGAGGCTCCTCGGCGTTAGGAGGTAACTCAATTTGCAAATCTAATTTCGTACGTATATATTTTTCTTCATAAAGAAGTCAGTTATAAAGTAAGAAAATATACCATCTCTTTGACAAGACGAGTGCGACTTTATTACTGTATTTTACGCAAGAATCTGAAGGTCTTATTGGTAATAAACATTAAAAGGTAAAGATTCCAGGTCGTCGAAAAGGATCTCCATTCAGCACAATGCCCCGGCAAGGCATAGATCTGTTTTCAGTGGGGATGTTACTAATCTAACTTAAAACTAGAATAAGTGCGGACACAGACATTAGCGAATAATAAACAAAGTTAACATTAGAATTAATAAGAAAAATAAGGATGTCCACATTAATATTTATTTTCCATGCAACAGTTTGATTTAGTAGATCATTTTGTACTGACACCATAATATTGCATAATCACAATTGGCAAACAAGTGTACACCAACACGATAGAACACCGCGAGCTCAATTAATTTCAGAGAAAATAATCAATCACCAAATATGACGTAGATATTACATACATACATATAATCACGCCTATTTCCCGAAGGGGTAGGCAGAGACCACGGATTTCCACTTGCTACGATCCTGACATATCTCTTTCGCTTCCTTCACTTTCATGACATTCCTCATATACTCGTCGGTTTAGGGTGCTCTTGACCTGGCCTTTCTTCAGGATTTCCCCGATTTGATCAGAGAAAGTCCGCCGAGGTCTACCCCTTACAGCTCCCTCTTCTACTTCTCTAGATATTACATAGCATATCAAAAGGAAAAATCTTGTGGAAATACTTACAAAAATCTTAAGAAACTTGAGAGCGAACAGGAAAATAACATTATCAAAAATTAAACGAATAACCCGAAAATGTTAATTACCAGTAAGTCGTCTTAGGTAATTAAATAACAGTAGGACAAATTTACACAAAAAAGCAAATGAAAGCAAGGCTAAACAAAATATCGAAGCTGTGAAATTTACAAACAACGATAATCCAATAAACGAGAGATTGATTGAACAAACAAAAAGGTACAAAAACATTTCACGATATTAGAAACAAATTCGACGCATGAAAAGGGAGAGAATAATTTTGCAAAGCGTCAGATCGAATATAACCGAATCTGTACAATGGAGGAATAAAAACGGATATTAAAAAGGGGAGATGGTTGTAAAAACTATACCGTCAAGGATTTATGTGGCTGGGGGTGAAGTACAGTACAGACCGATTTTTTAAAATTTAGTGAAAAATATTAATGAAAGACTATTATCAAATATACGGGAGTTTTCAGAAAATAGTGTATCCAATTAGTTGAGTTGTTAAGAAAAGTTAAACACTGACAGTTTTGTGTGTGACGATAATTAAGCATTAGTTTAATAATTAAGCATGTTAGTTTTTGGTCACCAATATACAATAACAATAATTGAAACATGAGATATTAAAGAAAACAATGTTTTTTCCATACTTTTGACGTAGGGTGTAGGAAATACAATTTTAAGATATTATAAGCAATATACAACAAAAAGTTTTTATTACTTAATAGATAGATAGAGAATAATATTTATATTACTTTCAAAATTTACATGTTATTTTTCCATAAAAATAGCAGAAATTCACAAAAGTTGCAAAATAAAAATGGTAATAATAATAGTTGCATAATAAATTTTAAAATGTTTAAATCAACAATGTCAATGAAAATATAAAAATAAAAATCAAGTAAAATGTCGTATAACTTTACTAACATCTAAATTAGGTTGTATATAATACTAAGGCTTCCTAGGTAATTAGTCAAATTCAATAGAATAATGTCAAAAAATCAATACAAAAAAGATATAATAGTATAAAAAATTGTTTCGATTCAAGTATTAAAGCAAACGACAAAAGGTAGAAGATCTCTTCATGATTGTAACATTGGTTGTATTATATCTTGGGATAACGAAGGTCTACGATCTTGTATTTATTCTGCCTATAGTGCCTATTCGCAAACCCTATTAGCTAGCGGATCTAGTCTTTCATAGAACACATAAAATATCCCTTTTCCATCTTAACGATTAAATACTTAGTAAAAACGGTAACTGCGAGTCTACTTCTTTCTTAGTAACAGCAACCCTTTATTGACCAGTTTTCTACTTTATCTGCTTGCAATAAGGGTTACGAATGGTGAGTTAAATGTGTCACTGACGGTACAGCAGAGTAGAGCGGGTATTCAAATTGGAGGCGAGCGCGGGTGATGAGAATTCCCGGTAATGTTGGTATTGACGCTTTGGGCTGATTTAGACGGTGCGAGAATTCGCATGCGAGTTTCATTACATTGCGGTATTAAATCAGTGAGCTGAATTGGATGTAACCTCAATAGTCCGTAATGTAACTAGTCGCATACAAGTTCGCGTGCCGTTTAAATGAGCCCTTTGCAGTCTTCATCTTTAGGGATCGGTTCAGTTTTTAGACTGAAATTATTTGTGTCAACATGATTTTCTTGAACTTGTTTCAATTTGTGTAAAAATGAATCCTTTCCTGAGAAGACTCCACATTGTAGGACCATTTTTTTCTATGCATTGTGTCTACCTAAAATTCTTGGTTAACAGTCAAGACATTTTATTTAAGATCCAGACATTTTTCAACTTTCTTTTTCTATATTTTAAACGTTTATCTGTTCGGAAAGAGAAGTGTCGTGGAATGTATTGGGCCCCATACATCGACTCTACGAGGATATGAATGTCATATTGAACAATTTTTACTGTGGGACCAACCCAAAAATCGCGAATAAATGTTACCAATATTTTCTATAGGACAAAATTTTCTTTCCAGGCAATATTATCATTTTGCCATGTGGTTATTTTTCCATACTAATATTATAATTGCGAAAGTAACACTGTCTGTCTGTTTGTTAAGCCTCTTCACGCCTTAACCGCTGAACCGATTTAGATGAAATTTGATATAGGGAAGGGAAGGACAAAATAATATTTTAAGTCCAGAAATTATCCTTTAAGGTGATGATAAGGGGAAGTAGAATTTAATATAGAGAGGTATATGAAAATATTAGGTTTACGTAGACGAAGTCGCGGGAATAAGTTTTTTCTATACCCGTTACAAACAAGATGCCAATTTATACCGGTACTCGCAGCAAGCGGTAACAAATCAGGATTACCAAGATGCGCTGTAACGGTGTGCACTATTAATTGATCCGGCTAAACTGTGGCGCTTAACGGCATTCGAAGACAATGTAGCACATCGCTTGTTGACTGTGCTTAGACCTTAAGACGTTAGGATAAGGTCTATGTATGGTTAATTATATTTTCAACTGTACCGCGTTCGAAGACAATGCACAGCGCTTGATGAATTGAGTGTTAGCAGACTTTATGTCGTTGGATTAAGAGTTATGAATGGTCCGTTGTGTCAACGGTGCGTTACCGCAAGGTGCATTGAGATATTTTTGTATTGGATGGGATAAACAGCACCACTCTTAAGAAGGGGTGTAAGGCCAGGAAATTAGAAGGAAACAAATATTCAACACTATTACAATTCCGCGTTAGCCCCCCTCTTACCTGACCCTTCTTTATAATATTGTTTACAAATTATCAGTTGAAAGCGTGGACGATGGTATACAAGGTGTCAAGAAATTAAAAGAAACTATTGTTGATCCTTCGCAACTTTCTACTACACAGACAGAAGTCGCGGGCAAAGCTAGTGGTGACCATGATTATATTAGGAATACGATATAGACTTTTGGACCAGACTATGTTTGGTATATTTAAAGTTTCAGGTTCCCATAAAGTATTTTTAAACATAATGTTTCCATTAAAATAGAGTTTCTTGAAAAAATGGCACTATCATTAATTTTGTATTTTTTTTTGCTTTTTCTATTCCGAACCACGAGCTCTTTCGATCCTAATGAGCTAAAAAAATGTCCCAGAGTATTTTTTCCTATTGTGTTAACATTTCCCCATATACTTTGTATGGCGGTAACAAAAAGGAAAGTTTGAAAAATGTATGGAAATTTTGGTACACTTTTCTCCTATAAGGATGAAAAGAGCTCGCGATCCTGACTAGAAATATTTAATCATTATCTTTTATCTATTTTTCAATTTGTTCACTCTATATTATTTTATGTCTTTTTCCTTCTTGTCTGTTACCTTTCGTGATTTTTCTCACTTGATGGTCTCATCGGAAGATCAGCGCTGGAAGCCACCAGCAACATGCTGAGATGAGGCCATTTCGTGGCACTTTATACTTCCTTTGTTTTTGTTATATCATGTAATTTAATGTCTTGTTTATGTTTACGAATAAAAATTATTCTATTCTATTCTATTCTATTAACGTTTACCTACTCATACTGAAGCAATTAGGTTTCAAATTGTTTAATGAAATAATATAAGTTTGAAAGGGAAAGCGGGTAATAATAACCGAAACTGTTTTGCTCAACGCCTTACTATCTTTTATAACCAGGGCCCAAAATTTGTAGTCGTTTAGATTTTATAGAGACATTTACGACATTGTTACGACAATGTTATTAACTTGAGTGCTTTAGACGAATTCTACGGTAAACGTTGTACAAGTTTGTAATGTTTCAATCTCAATTACGTGCTTTACTTTTATTTTACTACTAGCATTAATATCATTATCAGAAATAGAAGGTTTTCTGGCAAAAACGAATGTTTGAAAAAAAATAAACATCCATAAATCTGTTATAGATTAATAATTAAGAGAGGTAAATTCTACTTGCTGTTAATTACCGAGGAAATTTCAAGAATGAAAATTAATTACAAATCTTTACATAATTTCTTCATTACATTTATTTTGTACTTAAAAATAAATACATAAACCGTAGTATACAGTGCTAAAAGAATAGAACACGACCAATATATTAAAGAAGAAAATTTCGGACGTGTTGTGTATTTTGCCGTAGCTATCTTCACTTCATAAAATATAGGTATATAGGTAACGTTAAGGTAACATCGATAACAGACATGTCGATATTTCATTTTGTCAAAAACTTTATTTTGCCAGAAAAACTTCTGTGTCTGATCATTATTATATAAATAAGGTAATAGACAGGACTTTCTGGGTTGTTCCTGGAGATCAAATTTCAAAATAAAATAAATTATAAGTTTGTAATTCTCATAAAGTAACACCGTGTATATTTATTCACTTGAAATATACTTTTACCAATTTGGTGGACCCAAAAATGTTGTGGCCGCTTTCGGATGAAAGAAGCGCCTGGCGTCCGTTGGCTCGTTGTCCCGCGAGTTTTCGAATGTCATCCACCACATTCGAAAAATCGCGGGACAATTCTGGATGAGACTAGCCCAGGACCGGGATAAGTGGCAAACACGAAGAGACGCCTATGCTCGGCAGTCGGGCAACTGGTCGCTAAAATGACGATGATAATGATGATGATGATGATTTCCAATTTGCCATAGAGATAAAAGTAAACTGTCACTATAAGCTTACTTATATCTCAGTTATAATTTAAAATAGGTATGTGTTTTCCTCTTCTCTTCGTTATACAGCTCCATTTTCGCTAACTGCACGTGAAAAATTAATTCTCATTTCTTAACACTGTAGTTTTTACATCCTTCTCGGGTTTTTAATTTTAATATTTTCCGTTAAAAAAACCTACATTCCGCTCGTTCCACTTCACTTTATAAATAAAATTAAGAGTTCTTTCTTATTTAGTAGATACCTACCTACTAGTGATTTTATAATTTAAAAGCAGAGCTTGAAGTATCGTTTTTTATTTTCGATTTTTTTGTTATCATGATTCGTTTTTTAACTCATGTATTATATATTCTGTACACACGTAAAGTGCCATGAGTGTTCTTTGTCAAAAGAAATATTGTCTATTATCTATTTAGTATTTTGTGTTTTTTCCTATATCTCGTCACATATGTGCAAGATTTGGATCAAATCAATTAATACCTTATATATGTTGCTAGCTACAATCGCCGATATATAGAAGCGGCCAAGGGGCTCACAAATATTTGAACACGCCTTTAAGGCGTTAGAGCGCGTGTTCAGATATTGTGAACACCTTGGCTGCTCTGATATATCGACAGCGACTGTACCAACTTGTCAATCAAAAATCGAAGACATAACGGATTTCCCAATCTCAACGACGCTGTTTCTGTATCTGGCATAAATGTTGACTGGCAAACTCTTAACAGCATTAAGTGCATCGTTCGTAACTGTATATTTGTGGCTATCTATCACACAACGATCCTTATGCTTGAAGAATAATAAAGACCATTTTATCTGAAATTCCAACAGAAATTCTGATGAAAGGGTCCTTATTTCAAATGAAGCACATGGGATGGAAAGCCACATTTATCTGCATTAAGTTTAAAAAATAAATGTTGCATAAGTGTGGTAAGGTAAATATACCGTTAAAACTTTGATAAGAAGCGTCTTAAAGAAAGCAAGTTAATTTAAATTTTAATTATAATTCGGAAACATCTGCTGTTGGGAAGTTGCTGAACGCTTTACATGTACGTCGTCGAATAATGAGAAAACTTCAAATACTTACTAAAAGGTTTTGAGTAAAGTAAACAGTGCTTGTGGGCGAATTCGGATTATAAAAATGTAATACTAATATGATTTTAGACGAAAGTGGAAAACCCGAGCGAAACCGACTTTTCATACAAACGTAGTCCTCATTTTCCTCTCTGGATATTAACATTATTCAGAATATTTTGACACAATTTGTTGTACATCAGCCACAGCTATGCTCCTAGGTTTGGTTTTTTTTTTCGATTTTTAATTATTATAAGAGTTATGAGCATTTAAAAATTTGTATGAAATCTGTTTTTCGCATAGCTATGGTTAAACATAAAACTGGTTGGTTATGAATAAAATTGTGTAATATTTCATAATGTCAATATCCAGAGAGGAAAATGGGGACTACGTTTGTATGGAGAAGCGGCCGTCCCCTTTCCTCTTAAGCTCGATTTCTCCCTCACACAAAAAAAAAACATAAGGACTCCCTGCCCCCGGTACACAACGCTAACTTTTTTTTTTTAACAGTGTGTAACCAAACAGAACACTGTTTGGATACACCCGGGGCCGATTACAGTTTGAGGTGTGAGTGGAGTCAGTGCCACTACCTTGAAAAACGAAATTTCTTTCTCTCCTAGATTATTGCTCTTGCATATATTATTCTTGCGATAGAGATGCAGATAAAGAAGCAGAAGAAGAGAAGAAAAGTTCGGTGAAGGAAAACATCTTGAGGAAACCGGACTAATCCCAACAAGGCCTAGTTTACCCTCTGGGTTGGAAGGTCAGACGGCAGCCGCTTTCGTAAAAACTAGTGCCTACGCCAAATTTTGGAATTAGTTGTCAAGCTGACCCCAGGCAGCCATGAGCCGTGGCAAAATGCCGGGACAACGCGAGGAAGAAGGAGAGAGGCAGATAAAGAAATTCCTATGATCCTGACATTGACAAGCCACCGTACATATCTGGTACAGCAAGTTAGCATTGACGATATGTGCTAGAGTCAAACCAATAAGTTGGCAGCGACTTGGATAGCCCAGACGGTGCACGGGTTATTTTCAACGTCTGTAGCCGCCGTGCAGGTCAGGATCTCGACGACTCAAATAAAACTTCGATTGATAATAAACTGAAGTATAATCTTCCATAAGGTACTGGTTTACAAGGTTCTTGCCAAAACGGTTAGCTGTAGAAAGTGGGTGTTGATAGTATGGAGGATGATGAAAGAGTGATTTGCAATATTTGATCAGTACAAAAGGTGGTTTAAATTTAGGTGCCTTTAATTGGCCGCGTTAGATAATATGTGGAGCGCTCCTATTGGTGCATCTGAAAAGCCTCCGAATACTAGCCCAGCCCGACGGCTGCGTTTAGCTACTGCATTGATTTTTATACAATAATAAGTTGCATTCGCAACAACGTCAAACTTCTATGAAATTACGACGTTTATTTGACACTTGCACCGTCTGGGCTATCAAAATCGCTGACAACTTATCTTGGTCTGACTCTAAGACTACAAGTCTCTACACCTTCTTAGTCATTTTACAATTTTGAATTAGGAACCTTCTTTTATTCCATTATAGTTCAAAAATTCAGTTTGATTTTGTCCTTTTAAAAAGACATCGGGACTTCGGGGGCTGGAACACAGATAGATGTAGTGATGGCATCATATTTTAATAAATCTGAATACACCCGGGTTTTGAACTGAGCCGGCTAAGTTTTACTTAAAAGTTTAGGTATATTGAACTGTATTTTATTTTACGTTCTTTTCTTTTTTACAGATTTCTGGAATGTTGGTACAAAAAAAGTTGAAATTAAAAAAACAGAAGCAATGTTATTTGCTTAAACTTAGAATATTATAGAATGGAATGTGCTTTTAATTTATTGATACTTGCGTATTATTTAAATTTATTGACATTACGACGCCTTCATATACTGCCATATCTATCATATTTTTCTAGATACATTTTCATAATTTTTTGGTAATTTCTCAAAAACGGCTTTAGCGATTAAGGCTGAGGGCAACCTGATTTCTGTTTGGCAGGTCGGATTGCGTTATAAAGAAAGCTGGCCTTACACACTAGGGTATGCCTGCACAGATAAAGTTGTATATGAAACTAGACAGTCGAATGCCACGCACGCTCCGTTTTACCCGTGCAGTTGATAAAACTGCGCAGGCATACCCTAGTGTGTATGGCAGGGATCGGAAACCGGTATTTTTTGTATGGGAATTGGTAATTATTTCATTCCTAATCGGGCAATCTAATAATACGAAGTCGTTATCTAAAAACACAACTGAGTCCTACATTTTGAGTATAAAATAAACCGAAATATATGGTTATTTCGATGTTTTTGCAAAAAACCGGTTCCGATCCCTGGTGTATGGCCAGCTTTATAACGCAATCCGAAGTGTCGGTAATGGTGACTTTCGGATCGCAACCGCAGCTGCTCTACTGTCGCGACATTACTGCTGCGGCGTTGACGCGGGCGCTGTGTCTGCCAATTTGCTTGATGAAATGAGTGACGTTCCGACGTTCGACGCGGCAACGCCGTATTTAATTATGACGCTCAATCCGTCACTCATTTTATGAAGGAAGGAATTGTCAAATACAACATTAACGCCGCCGCAGTAATGTCGCAACAGGAATGTTGCTGCAGTTAAAATCCGAATTTGACCTTAATGCATCATTTGCTCTCGTAAGTAATTAGCATGATTTAATATTACTCTAACGCTTAATTAATCGCTAGCTGCCTTAAAAGCATCTTGCTAATTGATGCTGCTGAGTTTGTATCTTATTAGTGCTTAGCTTTTTACTAATTATGAGAGGAAATCTAGTGGTTTAATATCCATAACCAGTTCCTAATCACCCGTTAGGTAACTTTACGCCAGCTACCGAATACAGGACGATTCTAGAAACATGATCGGGAATTGAATTTTGTAAATCCAGTCTACGGATTGGTAGCTTAAAACGGTTATTTTAGTCGAAATGTCTAAACAAATAGTTGGAGGAGTGAAGCTGCTGGCTCTGTTCAGTTTTGTTTCATTAATAAGAATGGTTTTATGTCCAGAAAAAGGTAATGATAGTTATTTCAAAGTGATAATGACACAAAAAAATAAACATTTTATTACTTAATTTGCGAATCATAAAAATTGATACTTACCAAAAAATTGTATTATTATTATTTTGGAAATTACATAACGTCGAGTGGATCCTCTATCCTTAATAATATGATTTCCTATTTAAAATGTGAATTGAATATTGATAATATTTTACACAATTCGTCTACCATTGATGTAACCTTTATCAAGTTTTTTTAATCCTACAAATCTTCCCATTCTGATCTCACCTTTCGAGCCACGAGCCATCCTGTATAAAGTGATATAATACTACAGGGATTAGTCGACAGTCGTTCCATCTTGTTCATTTAATCGTCTCGGAATCTCGGCGATAAATCTCGTCGTAATCTATCATCGAAACAGATTTAACATTGATTTGGAGTGTACAATCAAGTACAAGGTTATTATGGACTTCATACATCTATTTACTTGGGTCATAAGTTCTGTTACAAAGGTTTTGACAGATAAAATGTAATACAAAGCTTAAAAAAAAGTTTGCCATGAATTGAAAGCATGTTTTATACTGATCACTCTTGACGGAGGCGGTGAATTTTGCATCGTAAAAGTCATACAAAAACTTGTAACGGTAAAAAACACTCGACCATTAACTGTGCCGAGAAAACAAAACAAATGAACCTGATAAAATCTATCAGTTCTCAATATTTGCGTACAAAAATATCGAATAACTGTAAAATTATACATTTTCGTTCGTAACCGTGAAGTCATGAAACGTGTCACGGGAATTACCTCCATAAAGTGAAGAAATAAAAAAGATATCGCGATGAGATAACGGTGTCACGCATTCTCATTTTATACCGCTAACGAATCGAACCAGTGTACTAAACTGTGACTTTTAGATCCATAATTTTTTTTTTATGTGATTATGTTAGTCAATGAGCTGACGAGTCACCTGATGGGAAGCAGTCACCGTTGCCCATGGACATAAGTAGAATCGGAAGAGCATGCGTTGCCAACCCTTGAGAACCCTGAATACTCACCCATGAACCCCGCTTCGTAGCGTAAACATCAGCATGAAGCTCATTCTACATTCTGCTTGTTATGGGAACAATCGAGCGAAATGCGCGCTTATAATTCGGTGTGCTTATGTATATAAGAAGTGGGAAAAAAGCTTTGCTCCTTTGACGGGAGGTACGGTGATGGTGATATAATCGAGACGATGGCATCAATTCAAAAAGTTCTCCGGAGGAGCATTTTCCCATTGTACAGACGGTAGAACAGCATTTTAATTGCGTTTCCATCTCATACTACACAAAAGGGTATAAGCGAGCTATTATTATTATCTGCGAATCTACAAATGACCAGAGCCGCAAGAGAGGTCCTCGCTAACATTATAGCTGCACGTAGAACGAAGGCCGCTGAAGCAGAAAGATTATTGAGTGCGCACTGCGGACCGGAGTGCGCAGGCATGGATGGTTTTTTATTGCCGGCCTTTAGAATGGCAGTGTGCTCTTTTCTTTAAGGTTTCAAGGTCGTATCAGTTCGGAAATACCGAGGAGACAGTTCATTTCACGTTTAAGTTTGCTAGGCAGGAAGGTTCTGGAGAAACGCACCGGTAAGGTCTGCCAACAATCCAATGTTGTCGTGTAGAGCGCTTTCGGGAAGAAGTGGCCGGGATTAATACAAACTACCACCTACGAGTAATATACTGAGGATCTTGGTAAGGTCACAGAAAAATCGTTTGGATGAAGGCAGCGACTTTTATGTCCAGCTACTCCAGCAGTGGACTTCTATAAACTGTTAAAAGTTAACTTATTATATCTTACGCCAGCACTGCTTCCAGCTCTTGCAGAGTTACAACCAAGACTGTGTATACTAAGTTTTTTGACATCGTAATGGCTCGACCAAACGATCAATTAGGCTATTGGAATAACATCTATAGGCACAGTAACATCCATACGGTCTTAAAGACAGCTTTTATTGATTCTAGAGTGAATATGTAATAAAATTTCAATTAGGTTATGCGATATGTGTCGTATTGTATTTGCAATAAGTATATTTTTTGATACATTTTATTTTTTTGCAATGCAATTTATTTTAATTGCAATGCATGGTGCGGATCACATCTTGCAAGATATATTAGACCCACTTCCCGTAAATCGATTGAGCGGAAACTTCACATAATTACATACATACATACGTAAGTTGGATGACAATGCAATATTATGGTACCTACTGCTGAGCTGATCTGATGATGGACACAGGAAGTGGAACTTTGTGATAAAACAATTCAACCGAATTGCGTTTAGGTTTGTAGTTGCCTGAAAATTACAATCAACGACATAAGGTTATTTTATGTATTTTTGATTCATCATCATTCGCTTGCCCTTATCCCATTCATTTGGGATTATTTGATTATCATCGAATATATTTATTATTGAATTACCGCATGACTGACAACCCTGTAAACCAAAAACAGGTGACCTTCAGCTGTTCAAAACATCGTTCTAAAGACAGTGAGACTTCTGTATTCCAGTCTGTATTTCTGAGGAGTCCTATTATCTATCCCCTGTCCATAGATGGCAGTATTGTGAGCGAATTTGACCGCAGTAAGTGTAATCTCCATTATCTGGGAACAAAACAGCGCACCTTTTTGCAAAACTGCACCTGTCCCACAACCGCAAGCGCAATGAATACTCATCAATGATCAGGATATGTTATTTGCAACTATATTTCAATGGGGTAAGGTTTAAATTTGTATGGATTATGTTCTTGCCTGGTCTGTCGTATAGGGATAACGATGTAGTAGGCCAGTGGTTTTCAACTGGAGGTGTAAGGCAGTGGTATTATAGATTATCTATAACCTATGCTTTTCCTGTCTTATGCTCTCGTAAAGACCCGCATACTCGGTTTTTTCGGTCACCTTTCGAGGAAAAACAATGATTCCACAGAGCGCCTAGTGGTGGTTTAATATTGGAAGAAGACCGCGTAAAAGGCCTTTATGCGATAGAATGTCCAGATCAAATCTGCCATGGAATGACCGCTGAACGAATTTGGGAAAATGGCCAGAAATTGTACGACAAGCAACATCTGTGCCTGATATTAGCAGTTGACCACAACACTCTGCAAAGAGTATACGACTGGGATGAAGAGGATTTTACTAGCTAGGTATATCTTTGTCCGTAGTATATTGACTTATTGCACGTTCTTTTCTTATACAGTGGAAACTGGATAAGTGCAACCTGGGTGAGTGGAAAACCTCTTTAAGTGGACCCAAGTTCCCGGTTCCAGTCCCTTGGCAACGAATTATAAGTGGAATTTCGGGATCTCTACAAGCGGTATTAATTTTTTCGAAAATTTCTTATTTTTACCTCTGTAACTGGAAGCAGCCGTCTCCGAAACCTCTTTGAGTGGAATAACCGTTACAAGGAGGGTAGTTTGTTTCGTTAACCTTATGGTTCGTGTTTTAACTACGTACTTTGTATGGGATCACACATCGTTCAGTTTGGCTCTTTTAGCCATGGTGCGGTACCGTGACTATGAGACTATGAAAGTGGGAAGTTGTTTAAATATAACTTACTTCATAACAAAGGACATATAAAGTCAGGATTACGTACCTATTTTTTTGTTAATACATATCTACATTTTTTTTATACCACGACGGTAGCAAATAAGCATACATACATACATATTTAATGAAGGATGATTATTTAAATCTTGATCTTTTATTTGACCTTACTATACGTGACCTCTATAAGCGACATTACTAGCATCCACAACCTCTGTTAGCGAGAGCCTCTGTAAGTGAGAAAACGTTTTATTTGAACCTGGTTAAGTGGAAAACTGGATAAATGGAAAACCTGAATAAGCGGAACTAAACAGCCGTTCCCTTGCGTTTCCACTGTATATCTTATTTCTTTCTCTCTCCCAAGGAGGTCTCCCAAGGAAATCGATCGATCCCTCGCGGTCCCTTAACATCTTCTTCAATAGCAGAAAGAAATGTTAGAGTAGCAACAAAATGTAAGAGGTGATTAAGAAAAGGTTGACTACAACTGATGTAGCCCATATGTAGTCAACGCATTCGAATAGGTAGATCATTTCTAATCCTTCTTACCAAGAAGTAAGGTCGACTATACATCAATTTAGTTAGCTGGCTTGATCACAACAGGTCCAATGACGTGTATTGATGCATATCGCTAAACCAGCATTACAGGTGTCACCAACCCACTTACTATAAGGAGAAATGACCGAAGGTGAATTTTATTCAATTGAATACCTTATACATGGTGTACTAAAAGGAATACGCCTAATTAAAATGTCCCACATGTGCTAAGTGAATGTCCTGTATTTTAAAATCTACACATAAGGTAAAATCTAAATAAGCAACATATGAAGGAGAGTGCTTCATTTTTCAAAGCTTTCATGACCACTCATTTCCCTAAAACCCCATTGCAAAATTTTAAATGACTGTTGTAAAACGCTGTAACTTATATTCACTCAAACTTCCTACCTTTTGATATTTGGACAAAAAATTCAAAAGGACCCTTTTGTTATTATAATTATTTGCAAAAACAGTAAAATAAATATTACCCTTGATGGATATCACAAAGCCTGACAACTTTCATGTCCATTTCGTTCGTTCGTTGTATTTTTTGAGGGATGTAAAATAAAAAGCGTCGTATTAAAGAGAATAATAACGATGGCAATAAATTAGAATGGGTGACAGAAAAGATTGTCCTGAATGAGAAAATAATTATTCATATAGTCATAATACTCATAATAAATGTTCCTGGCAATGGCATCAGCAAATCGTTAGAGGAGCGTAAACTAGAATGCGGTTTTCGAAAAAGCCTTTTCATTCATAGACATAGCCCGCAGTAAAACAACTCTTACTTATATTACTTTACCAGTGTAAAGATTTCATTTAAACATACAAAAATATCGATACACGTGCAAAGCCACAAGAAAAGCGAGTAAGTATTAATTTCCAGTTTTCCTTTCATTTATACAAAGGTCGGGGGCAAATTGCTCAAGGGACTAAAATCAGTTCCTATTCCCTCACCAATACGGGGATTTATTACGTCTTCGGTAAAAAGTTATGTATTGGAATTGTTTTTAGAGAAAACACTAGCTGAGCGATTTCAATTTAAAAAAACTAATGTTTTATCTCAAACTTACTTGGATTTTTCATACTCACTACCACCAGTTTTGACATTGACATATTCGCTTACGTCTACCTATATTAATTTATATACATCTCGTTTGCACTAATATGCGAGTACGAATGAGATGCATTGAAAATAAGTTACGCAGACGTGAGCGAATATGTCGATGTCAAAACTGGTGGTAGCGGTTTATACAGATCAGATTTCAATTTGGATACAGAATATTTTTTCACGTTTTTTATGTATGAAATTTTATTTTGCTAGATACTAGCGCCGTGAGACACCGTAACTCAAATTCCATACAAAACAATTGCATTACTTGATCAAAAGGCTTTCTCTCAACTAAGACAATCCACTTATGATGATGATAAATGACAATTGAAAACCTACGTGCTAAGCTAATGGTCTCACCCTCACCAAAAAGGATGCCAAAGACCGTGCGAAGTGGAGATGAAAAGTTATTTGATATATTGTCTTTTTTGTATAAACTTGTTTATGTGAAGAAGTAAGGTAACATACATATATACATACAAGTCTTAAAACTGACCCTGACCTCTACAGCAGCTAATAATATCGCTAAGATCAGAGAGATATCTTAAGGATTTTACCAAAAATTGTTTTACTTATAGCAACTTCAATATCAAGTGCATTTTTAAAAATTTCATTCGCGTTTTTGGCGTTATCTAAGATTCTTGCTATTTCCAATCAGTCAGTCACAATCGCCATATTGAAGCTCATTCAACGAACATTCGATCGTCCTTTTCATCCCACACAAAGCTTGCAAACGTATCAATGGATTCTGGCCAAAGGATCGTGAATTGTTTCTTGAATTGTCTGCCTCTGTTATCATTTATCTTTCCTATTATATCGATAATTGAATCGGCTAGAATCATCAGTCTTGCTCCAATTCTATCAGCACATACCTGATATGTATAGCTGACATACGATTTGCACCGGTCTCTCGAACAACTTGTAGGTATGGTGAATTGGAGCAAAATTTACCATCGGAAAAAAGACAATGTGGAAAAATAATCTATATTAACAGAATTTCCAGAATGAGACAAAGCTACTTATATCAAACACAGACACAGCTGCTTATATTATTATAGCTTGTGGTATGCCGACTGATTGCTGGGAGGACATTGCATTACAAAGATCGGAAAGGCGTTCTAGTGTTCATAAGAAAGTAGATCAATATGAGCAGCAGCGTCTGGAAGATCTCTATGCTAAGTGTCATATCCGCAAGACGCGACCTAAGGCGTCCTCGTACACTCGCAACTTGACTGGACAACTCCATTGCGCATCGTGTGACCGCATCATCAAGACAAAGTTTGGTTTTGCGAGCCACATTTGGGCATTTCATAATCGGATAAAAAATGTTGATAAAGTCGCCATTGCCGGATACAACCTCTTCGACCTCTAGCCAACTTAAAACAGGGAAAGTAGTTATTTACGCCTGTATCTCTATTTTTCTACACAGCCCAAATGGCTTAACCGATTTTAATGTGTGAGGAAGAACGTTAATTCGTTATTCTAAAACCAATCGGAAGATTTATCTTTTTTTAAGCCTATAAATTGTCCCACTGCTGGGCATAGGCCGTCCCCTAGACCTCCAATCTCCCCGATTAAGTATCCATTTATAGTTGCTGAGAAATACGACTAAGTTGTTCCGCCATCTCTTCCTAGGCCAGTGACTCCGGCGTTGACATCGTGGCACCCACTCCGTGGCTAGTTTAGCCCATCATAATACAACATGTAAATGAAAGTTAACGATACTCAGATTCCCTAAATCACACAGTTTAAGCACAGATTAAGTTGTTTACGTGAAAATCCGAATCTGTTATAAACCGTTATGTCCATGTCCCCATTTAAGCAACAATTAACTTTATACTGAGCTTCGCCGTAAAACTGTCGTTTAGCTTCATGACGCCTGTCTGGCGTGTATTAAAGTTTTAAAGGTCTTAATATTTTACTTGAAATGTTTCAATCAAATACGTTACCGAAGGAAAGATATTTAACCCGCATCAAAAAGGAGGAGGTTATCAAATACGCCAGGTCAGCTTACACGTGAACCTTTTTTTGCATTGTATTGGACATTTTTATATTATAAGAACTTGTTTTTTGTACAAAATCTCTGAAAATGAATGAATGATATAATTTTAATAATTAAGTTTCTTTTTATATAAATGTGCCTTGATTTCTTGAAGACGATTCGACCGATTTAGAATGTTTATTTTAGTTGCAAAGGATTACGTACTTTACAATATCAGAGTCGACCTTATCCCATTGTAATGACAGGACTTAGAAATATAGGGAACTCTTTAAGTATTGTAGGAAATAGGAATACTTACTAATAATTATTAAAATCTCCCAGATAGCGATATTTCATAAAGAACAACTGCTGATGGGATCCATTATTTGATAGTATATTGTTTTGCAAAGTATGTACTATACTAATAATAAATAAATTCTAATAACTAAAAATAACATCATAATCCAGATAGCTTCGTGGCAATAATTATAAAATGGAAAATGTTCACCTGAAAAGAATCGTCAAGCCAGAATTTATAGAAAAGAAATACAATAATAAAATAAAAATGCGAATAAACTAAATGAGAAACAAAAACAATGTCAAATATGCAAAAATAAATTCATTTAGACAGAATTTTTGAACCATCCATTAAATAAATAACCATTTCTATTAAATAAATAAACCAATTAATTATTAAACCAGGTATATAAACAAAGGCATTTTCATTTTAAACACTAGATGTGACCAAATTGAATATTAAAGTTAATCTGCGACTAAACGTCAAAATGGTATGGAGTTATGGACTAATCTTAATCTCGAATTAATGTTGGTTGTGAGCTACAATAAAAACTAAATGTCACATTTGCAAATGCATTTAGAAACCAGTTCTTAATCTTGTCTAGAATTCCATCCGCATTTTTAACTGATTGTAACGGTTTAAAATTTGTCTAAGACAACATTTAAAAATTAAACTGCTAGATCTACACAAATTCTGTTGTGTTCTGTTTGTTGTTTATAAAATAAAGGTTTTCAAATTGTTTGTAGCAAGTCAATTGCATGAAAAAAAGTCATTTTAAGCACTAGCCTTTGCCCGCAACTTCATCTGCGTACTTATCATGATTTTTACACATTATTAACTCATAGAAACGAGACTTATCGCGTATTAAGTTTTACATTTACCTCCGACGTTTCGAAGACGGCGTTGTCCCGTGGTCTCGGACAGACTGGCTAAAGTTGACATAAAACTTAATACGCGATTTATATCCCGTTTCTATGAGTTAATAATACTTATCAAGTTAAAACTGATATGTCCTTCCCTGTAGCGTAGCTCTATCTCCATACCAAATTTCACACAAACCCGGCCAAGCGATTTAAGCGTGAAAAGGCAAAACATCATCTTAAGAATGATAGGGGATAAGCCTGATTGTCCGCTAATGCTACACTGTGCGGGACTACATTCCCCTATGGGTTCCATACAGTGGTAGCTGGTAGGTTAAGTGTGTAGGTTTAGGTATAATTTTTAGATATAATTTTTAGGCTTAAGTACTAACCCTTTTCAAACTGTTTTTTTTCTTTGTAACAAAATGTATGTGTCACAGTTACATGAAATAAATGTTTTCAATTTCAAAAAACACAGACTTTTGTATTTATAATATTAATATGAATATAACTAGCAAAATAATAAACAACTAAGGTAAGCCGCACATTTGACGCAATCTCCGTAACGATGAGCGGTGTGTGAATCGCCTTAAGAATCAATACGATAGATCAGCCAGCGTCTCGTCAATTTCACCGTCTCCGCGAATTTGCATTTCAAGTATGTTAATATTGTTAATTGATTCTATTACTTGTATTTCAACTTCTGACTCAGGCGTTTCTGCGTATATATTCGATAAATTTTCGCCATTACTCATACAGTATATTGCCGTAATCATCGAAATACTTTGTTGTTATATTCATTTCTGTTGACTTTGTTTTTTCGCCACATGGGTGGTCAAATTATTTTACTCAAACATGCGCGCAAATATCGTCCTTATGTCCGTAAATATTTAGCAATGAAACATCTTCTGTCGGGAACCGTAAATCGAGACATCAGTAATATTTATTTTCTCAAACTTGCAATGAAATGTTGACATGACTTACTTCAAATTCGGTCTGGAAATATTACGTATCCGGTGCGATGAGTGAAGATCATATGTAAAGGATTTTCATACAGCCTTCGACTAGGCCTGTAAATCAACCTTCTTTTGTTTTAAAACGTCAAATTGTAACACAAAGTCAAGACGCCAATGCCAAGGCAACCATCAAATAGTAGTAGATTCGTAATTTGTTTTTAGCTGCGTAAACCTACGAACGATACAAATTGACTACTTTTATATATTTTTTTTATTTCATTGCAAGTCTGAGAAAAAGCATTATACAAATCTCCGAGAGAAACGGGATTGCCGGCCGCATATCCCTATCCGTCGATCTACTACTTGGCCTGTAACCCTTCATTTCCCGGCTTCTATAGTAATGTAATATTCCTTACATTTCTAAGAAAAGCGCTAAATTTATTTGGACCTCAATATGGATTACCTGCCTAATAATTACAAGAACGCTTCGAAATTTCTCGGTGTTTAAATATAGAGTTACCATCAAATAGGCGGCCTAGGTACTAAAACAAATATATGAACGCGCCTCATTTTTAGATCGTAGGAGTATATGTTTAGGTATTTTGAGCACATTGGGCGTTCCAATTATGTGATGAAGACAGTAATTATAACACTTGAAGCGTAGTGAGTGTATGCTCAGGCAAATATGTTTATTTACTCAAGCCGATATTACCTAATTAAACGCGACAAGATACAGTCATTTCTATAGAAAACTAGTGGCTCTGTGAGCTGTAGACCTTGCGAGTATAGCTAAAAATTCAATACATGTATGGCCATGTCCATACATGTCCAAGCAGAAACGGAGACCTGAGCTAACGCTCGATCAATAAAATTGTCAATTCTGCATATCGGCCTAGGATTTTAACATACAAAGCGTTCAAGAATTTTTCTACTTTTTTTCTCTCGACAATAACATTAATCATTAAGCGCCATCTCCAGCCCGATAAGGATTCAAACGTATCAGACTAGTCTATAAGCCATTTTTTTTGTCAAAGTATTATAAAACACTTATTATGCATTCGTGCAAGAATTCAACTTCATACACGTACTGCCGAAGATAAATATAGGTAGCTTAAATTATAAATAGACCATATTATCATTAAATTAAGGCACACGAAACACATTGTCTTTAACGATAAAGAGTTGACATGTCTAAATTTGGCATATCGCGACTAGTTCGCCTAAAAAAAGACGTTAAGTCCGTTTTAATCCGAAGCGACTAATACTTTTTTCAAGAATAGTTTCAAGTCTTAATTTAATTCATGTCGAGTAGTCTAGCCAGCCTCATTCTCATCGCATTCCGATACCAAGAAAGCTATCGCTTCTTCCTCTTTCGTTAAGGTGCATTGTGGGATAACTTCGACAGCGGGTTGATTTTGAAAATGGCAAATATCTAAAAAACAATAGTTCACTGTCATGCATATAGCAGAGGAAAACCAAATAAACGCCAGGGGGCCTACCGCGAAAACCGAAATTCCCAAATTGCGGGGATCTTTATATTTTACTCTCACTAAGACGTGATAAGAGTGACAGAGAAAAATGCCCGTAATTGACGAATTTCGATTTATGCTGCTATAGCACTTATAGCCCAGTATGCAGATTTCCCGATTATCATTTACTGAAAAGCAACTGATAAAAACAAAAAAAAAAAAACAAGTACAGTCAAATAATTTAAATTCCGAGCCATTTCATACCATGTCACAGTCCCACTGCCACTGGGAAGGTGAGTGTAGGTTAACTGGAAGAGATCCCTTAAAGGGATAACTTCGCCTTTGTTCTTAGCTTTTCCTAATTGTAAGTTACTTTTATTATGTGTTTTTGTACAATAAAGAGTTTACTACTATTATTATCAATATGAAAGTCGCTAGGGTACTCATACTATTGTCACTGTGACTTGTCATACCCATTTGTACCAAGGTACAACATGGGTACCATCACCATCGTACCACCTCCCACCAGAAGTCGGTTTCCACCAACTACCCCCTGTTTGGAAGCTTTAGCCCAGCTACGGCATTCCCAATGCTCAAGCCCAATCTTAAATTTCCTGTGTGAAATACAGAATGTATTCTTCCTGGGTGAGGTGTATGCAATATTATCTGTATACCTTGGTGCGTTACAGTGGCGCCTATAAAATTGTTATTTATGAGATGCCAAACAGTGTAAAAACTCGAGTCCAGGAGAGTTCACATTTTCGCCACGAAGAACATTAACTCCCCCCTCTGCACTGTCAAATTTTTCTTTGCAATATTATCACCTGGTGACCCACTCGGGGTCTTAAAGTATGCCGAGACTCGCTCGCTCGACCAGCCAATGAGAACGCTCCTGTCTGTAAGCACACTTCAGAAATAACCTGTTCGTCTCAGTAATGAAACCGCCGTAAATTTCAATTAATTCTCAGCTTGTGTTCGTTTGAACGTTGATTATAATTAGCGGTGGGCTGATAAAGGTTATATTAAAGTGAAGTTTGGTTTCTTATCGAAGTTTTAGGCATTTACGAAAAGGCGTCTATAGAGCATGATAATTACCGGCTGCCGAATAATATTTATAAGTATTTAAATACGTAGAAAACACCCATAACTCATGAACAAATAATCGTGGTCATCACCTTACCAGTCTTTGAGCCCGAGACCATTGGCTTCATAGGCAGGGTCACTAACGACTAAACCAGATAGACTTAAATCGACCAGGATATAAACCGTGATTACCTTTTATATTGTTTTTGAGCTCACAAGATTTCGACGCAGTTACATGCATCTTGTTCACGTGTAACTGGAGATAACGGGTGGGTATGTTGAATTTACTTCATAAACATCAAATTACATATAATAAGTCAGCCTATATACGTCCCACTGCTGGGAACAGGCCTCCTCTCATGCGCGAGAGGGCTCGGGCTATAGTCCCCACGCTAGCCCAATGCGGATTGGGGACTTCACATACACCTTTGAATTTCTTCTCAGATGTATGCAGGTTTCCTCACGATGTTTTCCTTCACCGAAAAGCTAGTGGTAAATATCAAATGATATTTCGTACATAAGTTCCGAAAAACTCATTGCTACGAGCCAGGATTTGAACCCACGACCTCCGGATTGAAAGTCGGACGTCATATCCACTCGGCCACCAAATTACATACATTTCCTTAAATTAGAAACTCTGCTTCCTAAATAGGTATAACCTGTACTTTAGAGTAAACAGCGCTCCTCCCCAAAAATGTAGATGCAGGAGATGTTTTATTTATACAATTTTAGATAACAATTTAAAATTGGGTGTTGTGTAGAAGTTGTGTGTTGTGTTGTGTTGTGTTGATTTAAGTCAATTGAAACTAACCGTGAATCATTCAAAACTGTTAGACCAGATAGGTCATGAAATACAGCCAAATTATTGGCTATTCATAGTACTCAATGAATTAATTCACCCTCTCTTCATGAATTTAAGCGAATAAAATTTACGTTAAAACATGTTTGATCTAATTGATCTTGTTTTTTTTAGTGTATTTCTTTATAGTGTATTTCTTTATTGTAAATTATATTTCATGACCGCTTTAAAACAAATATATATTGTAGACAATTTATTGACACCATTTCCTAGGGCTTAAAAAAGAAGTGACGGGGTAGGTCAGCCGCGTATGCTGAAGACGTCGGTTCCAATCCGGCATCCGCCACTGGAGGCCTAGGTCACTTTTTTCTTTAGTGTATGAACATCTATTTCAGTAAATAATTTAAAGAAGAAGTAAAGTCTAAAATAGCTCCGCCTTGCCTAACGACAATGTTTAATTCCTCGCCTCGAGTTCTTTTTTTTATAAGTAAATATAATTGGACATTCTTACACAAATTGACTAAGTCCCACAGTGCACAGTAAGCTCAATAAGTTGAAGGTACTTAGACAACGATATATATAATATATAAATATTTATAAATGCTTAAATACATAGAAAACACCCATGACTCAGGAACAAATATCCGTGTTCATCACACAAATAAATGCCCTTACCAGGATTTGAACCCGCCGATTGCAATTATAAAATTAATTAACATGAAATACAAATAAATTGCCATATTTCACTTTGTCTTCTGAAAGCAATAGCTAATTTTCCGAAAATAAACGGACTTCAGAGCATATTTTCATCAAAGCACTTTAATTAAATCGGGTGTTATGAATGACGATGTTATTTCTAGAATTTTTTAGAATATGTGTTTAGAAAACACGTGAAAAAACGCCCTACATTTCTTCACAAATGTTCAGTAGACGGCTTTCAATTTAGCTGAATGTGAGAAGGTGAAAAATAGGTATATCGCGTTATTATAAATTACTCATTTAATTTCGTAGAAAAGCCCCCGTAAGTTCCTTTTTCGCCAAGATTGAGATCTAAATAAGTAGTATAATAAAGCGCTTTCTCGACACCTTTGTTGTACAAACTGAATGGTGTTTTCAACGCAGAGCATTCAATATTGCATGTGACTAGAAGCCCGATTCAGATATAACAACTTGTTACGATTTTAAACTTATTTTGACACGCCGTTGAAGAACCCTCACACTGATTGGTGCATGCGAAATGAAGTGAAAGTCGTGCGTGAGATGCCCGCCAATCACTAAGACAATCGTCAAGGTCGCATCAAAATCATAACAAGTAGTTTATCTAAATCGACCTCCAGACCAATCATGCTAAGATCCCGATTTTGCAATACAACGTGCTCGAAATTCTCAGAATCCAAACATTGTATGCTTACAAGAATACCAAGACATGAAAATGTTTCTTAAAAGAAATACCTACCGTCAGCCATCCGAAGTTACAAAATAATTGGACTATCCTGAGAACACAGAACAACATGGCGGTTCGCTAACGAGCCCAATGAGGGAATTGTACTGAAAACCAATTATTGTGAAAGCATTAATTTATTTAGCGGTCGGCGAAAGTGACTGTATTTCATTATTGGTTGTCCAAAAATTCACAAACCGACGATGGCAATTATTGGCATATTATTATTTTTGAAAAATACTCGATAGTAAATATTATAAATCAGGGATCGGAAACCGGTATTTTTTGTATGGGAACGAAAACGGTATTTTTTCGTTCTTTGTTAATTACTTCATTTCTAATTAGGCAATCTAATAATACGAAGTCGTTATCTGAAAACACAACTGAGTCCTACATTTAGAGTATAAAATAAACCGAAATATATGGTTATTTCGATGTTTTTGCAAAAAACCGGTTCCGATCCCTGTTATAAATGCGAAAGTAACTCTGTCTGTCTGTTCAATATTCATGCTTATGTTACTGAACCGATTTAGATTAAATTTAGTACGGAGATAGTATCAGACGCGGGGATAGACGTCGGGTACTTTTTATCCACCATATGCCAACATCGGTTGCTATCCTACTTTGGCCATGTTATACGTAGAGGTGACGAAAGCTTGGAGAAATTGGTCTTGCTCGGAAAAAAAGAAGGCGAAAGACCGCAGGGCCCTACACCAACTAGATGGTCAACCAAGTTAAGAAGGCAAACTCCATCAAGCGGTGAGGGCTACGGGAGATCAAGACCGATAGAGACACATCACAGAAGCTGCAAAAACAAGTAATCACGATCCTCAGCAATGAGGGACCGATAAAGAAAAAGAATTTTTATCTATCATAATCATCATCATTTACGCAGAAGCTAGAACTCGATTAATAGTTTGGAAGACGCAGAGGAATGGCCTGACTTGAGTTGCCAACGGACGAGAAAAGCGAGATCACATTTCACAAGAAATTCCCTGATTTGCGGTATATTAGTAAGAGGTTATTTAGTATCCACATGGTTTATCAAAAGCTGTACTGTTTGAAAATGAAAGATACGATCATGAATGAAAGTAGGTATAGTCAAGACTGAGTATCATTTTCATAGCTCTTCTTATTGCTTGCGATAAATAGCTTAGAAGAGACAATAGATCTTTGCATTTCAAGCACGTCTGCGAAACCCTTTCAAGCGCTATGACGAAACTGCATACGAATCTGCATAGTCGAATGCAGTTGCATCAACATCCGTGGAGAACAATACGCTTGAGCAATGTGTGATTAGTGATCACCCATTAATGTGCCCACACATGGTTGTTTTGCCGGTCGTTGGCAGTGGCAGTGGTTTATTAACTTGGCAACTAAGGTCCAGGTAAGGTATTTCATGCTCAACATCCCAATCAACCCAACCAGTCAAATTTACTTCCTCACTACTTTTTCTCAACACCCTAAAAAACCATATTAAGCAACTTTTCGCCTACCGCCGTCTAAATACCAAATTTCTATTGAATTACAAATTAGTGATCACGCAGATAAATCAAGACCTTTCAAAAATCTTTCCAAGAAACTATTTTCTAAGCCTACATTTTCGATCAATGTCGACATCTTCAATAGTAGTGAGCGGCTGCAAAAGATCGAGCGCGCAGATCTATGAGTTTCAAATAGAATTTCGCTTGCTCGCGCGCGCAACGCAGCACAGGTCCGTCTAGCAACACGACTTGCCCCGCACTGACTATATGGATGAGAGCGGGGTAATGGTAGGAACCTAGGCGGAATTTAGGCTTATTTGTTTAGAAATTGAGGCATAGTTTTATGAATTTGTAAAAAATCAAGAAAACCAAATCATTTTATAGTGTTTAGTGAGAAAGATTGTAAAGTTTCATATATTTCCGATAATAGTTGCAGCAGTAATAAGGATACAAGTACTGAAAGAAATAGGGGTAATTTCAAGATTTTTTCTTCACTTAATTAAATGAAAATAGATTTCCAAAAAAAAACCATATCATTGGTCATATCTTGTAGATGGTTATATATTTTTTTCTGCTCAACATGTATCATATTTAATATTAAACATGGTTCAGAGTAACTTATATTTACGGTATTTTGTGGAAGGAGGAACCTTAAGTATCTTAACCACCCACTAGAAACCACCTAAATACATAATAAACATAATGAGCCAAAACAAGCAATTTTGTTAGCCGCTCACGGAAATTTTCTAATTATAACTAACATTAATAAATAAACACATAATGTTACTTTTCGATTACCTTTAACTGGCTAATTTCAATCACTACAATTTCGAGATCATTAGAAAATTTCAAACAGTCAAAATTTCTAAATCTGTAACAGGAAAAATGGCGAAAATAAACGGTAGCTCTTAAACCGCTTCTAAGACACGCAACGTATTGTCGGCGAAACGAGCCTAATTAAAGCTACTATTAATACGAGAACAAAGAAGTCACTCGAGTTCCGAGTATTCCTATTGCGAAGCGAGACCAATTCTCGGACGAGACTATAAGACCTTGAGATTTAAAAAAAATATCTCGATTCACGGATGAAATATGAGATTTGTAAACAACAGAGGGCCTACCGCGAAAATCGAAAATAAGTATTTTCGTTATCTGCCTCTATATCACTCTTGCATATTCGAGCGATAGAGAGGCAAATAAACGAACGAACGAACAAAGTGGTTCTCATTAGGGGCTCAAAGTATGTAGCAACCCTGCGGCAATTTCCCCCAGACCAGGTGGCATGCGTAAACGCATTTCCCCAACGTTAAAAAGCGGGGGCTCAGTATGAGGTTTTGCACAACTGAATTTTAAAATCCATAAACTGTATTTTTCATAAGTGTTTACTAAGTTTCAAGCCTACATCAGGATTATTAAATTTAGCTTTCAATTAGCGACTAGTCTAAAAAAAATTTGTCTTCAAAATGGCTACTCCACTTAAGTCTGACAAGCTTGAAAGAACTCAATCTTTGATGTACGAGTAGTTACTTTTAAAACAAACCTTACCAACCAACCTATGCTGGTTATTCGCTTCAAACTCGCAAAGCCTTTGGAATAAAAAGCAAGATCCTTGCCATTCATTTTCATTCCAGATCGTTGCACGCGATTCAGTTCTCACAGTTAACAAAAAAAAAATAACCCAACGGATATTCGTGGTGATGTTTTCATCCTAATATATGAAATATTGCAGAAAATTTTATAGACGTTAGTAAATAAAGAGTTTTGATATGACATTTTACAAGGACTCATAAGATTTTACGGTCCTGCTTACGAAGCTGGAGGTCCCGGGATTGAACCCCTGTAAGGGCATTTATTTGTGTGTTCAACTGAAATATTAGTTCCTGAGCATTAAACTGTTTATATATATATCTATATATTAAATCATGATAAAAAAACTTTATTACAGAATATTAAATTTCCATAAAATATTGTTAATAACATGTCATTATCACTACATGTTACTAAGTACATTAAATCATAACATTACATAAATACACAATATTTTAGACAATGAGATCAAGATTTATAATAAAATTAAAATTAATTAAAATAATTAATAAATAAAATAATAAATAAGTAAAATTCTAAATAAAATAAAATTGATAATAATATATCGTCATGTAGTACCCACAAAACACGCCTTATTGAGCTTACTTCTAGAACTTGCATCTAGCCTTTTAAAAGGGTCTTGAAATTTTGACAATTTGGAAATTTACAACTACCACTTCATGAGAGTCATAAACCCTGAACTGTTTGTTAACACAGTGGTCACTATAGCAGATACAAGGGTTCAATTTGTAATAACGCCAAAAAGTTTACACTGCACAATTGACGTTTCTTTGTTACTGCACTGCTATTATGACGTCACAAAAATGGCGGCTGCTTTTTGGCGGGAACTTTATCGTTTATAGTAAACTGCATTCTTTGCATATAGCGATGTTATTCTCGTGACAAAATACCACTCGGCTTATAAATATATTTGAAAAAAATATATGTAGAATATTATTTCAAACAGAAAACTACGTCCATAGAGACTTGTCAAAATGCTGCGTTAAAATGAAATTACGACCGCAATTCAGTTAAACAATGACGATTCCCGTCACATATAAAGATAATAAAAGCGAAATTGAAGACATCTGCACGCCAGGCACGTCTCGAGAAGAAATGTACAATCTTTTAGCCAAATTAGAGACATATATTATGTAAGGCCCTTTAAGTCGATTGACAGGATAGACAAAGAATGGGAAACAAATGCAATATGAATAATCAGATCTGGCGGATTTTATATAAAACAGTTTAATTACTAAGTAAATACTGAAAGACAACGCACAGACTAACCCCATGAAGATTTGGCCTTGATAGAGGTCCAGTAAATAATAGGTAGTGTTCCCGGTACTGGTTTTCTATACAAATACAGTACCGGAATCGGGAATTACCGGTTCTCGCCATACAAACTCAGTGTCGGTAGGATTCTCTAGATCCCTACTACAGTAAATAAGGACTTTTTTATTCAACCCCCAATAAATAAAAACGGGGGTTAAAGTTTTTTACGTTTTCTACGTATCCGAGGAATATTTATTTATATTGACAAATTAAGTTTGCATTATCAGGGATAATGGCAAGAGGCCTGATGGGGTGTCCTTAGTTCCTTGGAGCTTGGGACGGATGTTAGTGTGGGATGCTACCTGCGTAGACACACTGGCACCATCCCACCTCCAACGGACTAATGTAAAAGCGGGCGCAGTGGCGGAAAGCTCCGAAATTTTGAAACGTAATAAATATAAAAGCCTCGGTAGAGTGTAGCATTTAGTACCATTTGGCGTTGAAACTCTAGGTTCATGGGGCCCTAGCGCGCATAATTTTTTTGCAGAAATCGTGAAGCGTCTGGATGACGTAACTGGTGACCGAAGAGCTAGCGGCTTCCTCGCACAACGTGTCAGTATTGCGATACAACGAGGAAATGCCGCCAGCAATGCCAGGAATGCTTGTTGCAGTCAGCGTCAAATAGACTTATATATATCAATATATTTATAAATATGTATATATTATATATATAGTGTAGCAGTCAAAGTGGCCAAATAGCTCGGTACACCATACTAAATATATGGCTACTACGAACTATTTGGCTACTTTGGTTGCTACAAAGTATTTGACGGTGACTGTTCAATGCCTCAAGGGCCTATTTTAGATTTAAGTTAGTTATAGTAATCTTCTGTAATAATAAATTATGTATATTGTTATTGTAAATTAAATTTTATCTAAAATGTGCTTGTCTTGGCAAGTTTTGATGTGGCTAGAAGTTAAGTTAAAGAAGACCCAAGATTGCATATTGTACAACTATTTCACGGGAACAGGGTTTTGTGAATAGTTGATAGTATTAAGTTTCCTGCGAAGTTTGTGACGTGGGAAGTTCGTACCTCAGATTTTTTTAAATATGTCTAATAATCTTACAACTTTTACATAAGTGGTGCGCAGACTATCAAGCACGCTTGACGAACACATGCACCTGACGACATAAGAGACCTTCGTCAAGAACATTATTGAAGCAAAGGAATCCTTATTTAAATTTTTACGTTCACCTACTTATGCCAAAACTGGACATATTTTAAAAAGCCTACAATAAGACTGTATTTTTTCCAACTTATGCTTCATTAAAAAAAAAGTACCAATATATTGGGCTTGATTATGTAAATTAGTTCTGTCTAATCTTTAACTGGTTCCCTGCGATAGGGTACAGTACCCTGGGTACGCCCCATGATATATTCTGTTATGTGTTTTATTCTTGACAAATTGACAAGCCTGCATGAAGCCCTTCTTGAACCTAGTACTCCATCTTCTCCACTTTGCCCGATCTTCGGAATCCTCAGGTGTGAGATTGTTCTCTTCCATGCCTGCATGAAGTCCGATTGAAGAAATTTCTAGCCAAACATTTTTAATCACGTTACTACGCTTGACATCAAGCTAGGTGCTTATAGTATATGACATATTTAAGGCCCCGGTAACGATTTTAGAGCAAAAATGTGAAATTGATAGATTTAGTCGTTGAAATTGTACTCCTTTTGTTACGTAATATCTAAATAACAAGTATTCATTTCTATTAGCACGTCTTCTCGTCTTGCCTTTTAATAATGAGGTCGCAAGCGTGCGTCCCCGGTAATATGTGACGAGAAGAGACAGTTTTTAAAAATTGATCAAAAAATTATGGTGGTAAATTATACAAAACGATGCATAAGAACAATTTCAGCAAATGTTGTAAATTGTTTACGTATCAAAGTTACATAGAAATTAAGTCAATTTTCAGAGAAATTGTCACTTGTTTTGAAGTAATTTCTGGGGAAAATTGATTTCGTCTAGCTTTCATTTACACAACTTCTAATTTATAATAACAAAAATGTAGTTTATTAAAGTTGAAGTACAGGATATGTGTAATACAAAACTACCATATTTAGCAGTCCAAATTTTACGAACTTTACAAATAAGATCGACAAAATCAGTGCTTTACGCGCGTTTACCTAAACGTCCATCAGAAAAAAAAACATTACTAATTAAGTGAGTCTGTTTTCAATTTTTTTTTTTCATTAAAATGAAAGATAATAAGACTTGCTAATAAAAAACAGTACTTGTTATTTCTAATAGTTAACAAAAGGTGTACAATTTCATCGACTAAATCTATCAATTTGACATTTCTGCGACTAAAATCGATAACGGCCTCTTAAGGCAGTAACGTAAGAAATGTCTCGGACCACATGGAATCGACAAACATGTGATCTGAGGCTTCCTTATTTACTAGCCGAGACATGTATACTATTTTTACTGTTCGACAGGGCTGGAAAGCGGCAACTTCGTTAGGCGCAGCGTGTCGAAAGTTGACATTTTCCGCACGGAGAACAGAAAACGATTAATCGCTTTAAGTATAGTAAGTATACGTGCTTGTCAAGGATGACTGATCGACTGGGTAGCGCTTTGAGCGAAAATCTTTTGATGTTGTCAAGACTCTCAGATGATGTTAACAGAAATAGCAGAAAACTGACAATAGGGAGTGTCAAAAAAATGTCTGAGCTTTTAAGGAATATTTCTGAGTCAAATAATTTGTATTGTTTGTTCCCTGGGACGTATGGATAGTTTTATCAATTTTTAGTTATATGAATGATTGAACGGGTTGCACCAGCCGTGGTCACGGAAGAGAGACGTCCCAGCAAAATGCCAATGCAGACATGGAAAACTAATGGAATACGAGTAAAAATAATGAAATTATATCGCGGTAGACCCCTTCATATCACTGAATATGATTTTGACTCCTAAAACCCAGCAATAATCAGTATTTCGTAACTATTTCTTTGACCATCGGACGTAAAATGAAAGTGAAACAATCTCCACCGGACACAGCATTACAATATTGAAAGTCACGAGGGTTATTTACCATAATGTCCGCAATAAATCCAAATCCAAGATGGCCGAAACGGAAACTGTAACGGATCCCACAGCGAGGATACAGTTCTTTATTCCGATTGCTTGAAGAAGTCGAAAACAAAGACAGTATAAGTACGTTACAGAAGAGTAGACTTTTTTTATGATATAGGAAGAAAACGAACAGATGAATCGCCTGATGGTAAGCGATTGCCGTCGCTCATGGACACCAGAGGGGTTGTGAGTTTCCGGCCTTTGAGATGGGAGTACGCTCGTTTCTTGAAGGTTTGATGGTCGTATCGGCCCGGAGATACCGCAGGCGGCAGTTCATTCCACAATTTAGCTGTGCAGTAGGTAGTAGCACGATTTTATTCGAATAGTAAACATTTTTTTATGTAATTTCTACTTAGAATCACGAGTTCAGCCAATCCTAATAGAAATAAGTGTCCCAAAATTTCCATACATTTTTCGTGCACAGCATGTTTCCATTTTTATCACTTGTCATTATGCCCGTCACTTTCGCGCTTACATACTTGTTAGAACGTGATAGGCATGGTGACAAATGTTAAAGAGCCGACCATCTTAACCCTACTGCTTTATATGAAATACCCCCTCTAAGTCTGGTTTGAGCCATTGGCCGAGCAAGCGATGGTAATAGACTGACAGATGACGCGGACGTGGGTTCATTACCGGTCGCCGCCTTTTTGCTCTTTCGGCGCAGCATTCTGCGTACTGCATTATGCTTGGATGCGTTTCTTTGGAGCAGGTGCTATTGTAACGTATTTCTTGAGGACGGCAGTCATTTTACGAACCCGAAGTATGGCGAATTGGTAATTTATAATGTTTTTATTTTTGAAGATGGAACTGAAAAAATGAAAATGATGATGGATGGAAAAAAAGCGCTGGTGGCCTAGCGGTAAGAGCGTGCGACTTTCAATCCGGAGGTATCGGTTTCAAACGCCGGCTCGTACCAATGAGTTTTTAGGAACTTATGTACCTACGAAAAATCATTGATATTTACCAGGCGCTTTTCGGTGAAGGAAAACATCGTGGGGAAACCGGACTAATCCCAATAAGGCCTTGTTTACCGTGGGTTGGAAAGTCAGCTTTCGTAAAAACACGCCAATTCTGGGGAATAGTTGTCAAGCGGGCTCATGGCTCCCATGAGCCGTGGCAAAAATGCCGAGACAACGCGAGGAAAATTTTTGAAGATGGAACTTGGACGCGTAGCAAGAATAGGGAGCTAGAGGAGCTGGTTACGGTGTCCAATTTAGTTGGCGAGATCAAAGCCACACGACTCCGCCGCCTCGATCACCGGGAGGGGATGGAAGAGGATCGTGCTGTGAGAAGAGCATATGTGGGGCACTTATTCTAGAATTTTTATGAAAATACCTTTTACAGTACATATGGGGCTACTTTATAGCACTAGTGCGAGAAGTAGCATATTACGTTACTGTGTCGAACATTTAAAGGGCCATATGTACTGTAAAACGTTGTACGATACATGTGCGAATAGGTAATTCGCAACTCGTGTCGATTTAAAACACTCCCTTCGGTCGTGTTTTAATTTATCGCCACTCGTTTCGAATTTCCTATTTTTCGCACTTGTATCGTAATGTACTATTCTAGGTCATTTAATAAGCATAAAGTAAGTAGTACAACGAATTTAAAAAAAATTGTCTGAAATAAAAAACGGGGTTAATATATTCCTATTTATCTACTTCCGGGTATTTGTAGGATTCTTCCATGTTTATCTGAATAAAAAATATTAGCATCATCATCTTCCTCGCGTTGTCCCGGCAATTTTTCCAAGGCTCATGGGAGCCTGAGGTCCGCTTGGCAACTAATCGCAACAATTGGCGTAGGCACTAGTTTTTACGAAAGCGACTGCCATGCCATCTGACTTTCCAACCCAGAGGGTAAACTAGGCCTTATTGGGAGTAGTCCGGTTTCCTCACAATGTTTTTCTTCACCGAAAATCGACTGGTGAATATCAAATGATATTTCCTACATAGGTACCGAAAAGCGCATTGGTTCGAGTCGGGGTTTAAGCCCGCGACCTCCGGATTGCAAGTCGCCCGCTCTTACCGCTAGGCCACCAGCGCTTCTATGTAAATATTTATTAGCATGATATTCAAAAAACAGGTCATTATAATCTAATGTTTTACGAAAAAAACTCTCCAGTCTCCAGTGGATTAATATTACAAATCACTAGTACTTTAATACAACTTATTACCATATTAGATTAGCCAAGATCTTCAAGATCTTAATCTAAAATATATATAAGATCTTTTTTAAATTGATGGGCGTATCAAAGGATATCGCACCACGCACGACCTCAAAAAAAAATACGTAATCTCCAGCTAAATGTCAAAGATAGACAGCTTGCAGGATTAAAAAAAAAGTATTAAAAAAAATTAGATTAGCCACCTCTGAAGATTAGCAAATCAATTTTATTAATTAACGTTTTTTTTAATGTACATAAGTACATACATACACTAAAATATTCTTTACAGTACATATGGGGCTACTTTATAGCACTAGTGCGAGAAGTAGCATATTACGTTACTGTGTCGAACATTTAAAGGGCCATATGTACTGTAAAACGTTGTACGATACATGTGCGAATAGGTAATTCGCAACTCGTGTCGATTTAAAACACTCCCTTCGGTCGTGTTTTAATGTATCGCCACTCGTTTCGAATTTCCTATTTTTCGCACTTGTATCGTAATGTACTATACATGCAATGAAGGATAGTATTATTTAAACAAGTTTTTTATTTACCTGTAATTACCTTCCACGTAACATACTTGTTTACTTTGTTTTACTTGGAGATATGTGAGCTTACCTGAAAAAAAAAATACAATTAAAAAACTTGACGTATAATAATAGTACATTACGATACAAGTGAGAAAAAAAAGGAAATTCGCACATGTGTCGTCCTAGTAGTTAATGTATGTATGACTGCTACATAATGAAAGGCATTACAATACGAATGTGGGTTTATGAAACAAATTAAATAAGTTGAGAACGACCCGTTTTTAATATATTTTATATATTTCTGTGTCTCACGGAAGTTTTGGTTTTTTTTATTATATATATACTACTACGTCGGTGGTAAACAAGTATACGGCCCGCCTGATGGTAAGCAGTCTCCGTAGCCTATGTACGCCTGCAACTCCAGAGGAGTTGTATGCGCGTTGCCCCTCTGACAACCTTACTCACCGGCAGAAACATGAGTAGGGTCTAGTCTGCTGTAGATCTGGAATGACATCCGCTGTGTGTGGTAGGGCACACCCTACCACACAAAGCGAGATGACATTCACAATGCCCATACCTGTCTTGTGGACGTAGTTTAAGTCCAAAACGCTCCCGGACGTTCCTGGGTCAAGTTGTTATTGAAATAAAGTTCAAAATCAGGTGTGAAATATTCCCTCAGCCTTATAAAGGCTTAAATTGTTCCAAGTCGACGATTCAGATATCCAGAACAAAAGAATCATACTTGCAAAAGATTCAAGTGCAGAGCAAACTGCACCAACTGCGTTTAAGAGACAGTGCCAACAGTTTGCAAACGGTTAAGGTGGTTGCACAACTGAGCATACATTCTGCGAAGACTAATTTTTATAGGGTATCGCGGTGTCGCGTTACTCTCGTTCAGTAAGGTCTAGTAATATGTCGACGAGAACTTTCTCGTTTCTTAGAATTCCTTATTTTCTAGAACCTTTCCGATAAATTTCTCTGGTCTCGGAAAAATCCATTTAATCATGGAATCTGGTCATAAAATATCACGAGAATCGGTTAATAATTGCGACCTGTAGAGGACACCATCCGGACATACGAAAGCACAAAATACCCGAGTCAAAACCGAGACCTTCGCTAACGCTTCTAAAATGCGAAAGAGTCTGTATGTATAGTATGTGTTTGACGACCGCTCTGGCCTAGTGGGTAGTGACACTAGTGACCCTGCCTATGAAGCCGGTCACTACCCACTAGGCCAGAGTATGGTCCCGGGTTCAAATCCTGGTAAGGGCATTTATTCGTGTGATGAGCATGGATATTTGTTCCTGTGTCATGGGTGTTTTCTATGTATTTAAGTATTTATAAATATTTATATATTATAGATATCATTGCCTAAATACCCTCAACACAAGCCTTATTGAGCTTACTGTGGGACTTAGTCAATTTGTGTAATAATGTCCTGTATAATATTTATTCTTTTTTTTAATTATTATTATGTATCTTACCTCTTAAACCGTTGAACCGATTTAGATGAAATTTTGTATGGAGATAGTTTAAGGCCCGAGGACATTAGGATAGTTTTCATTATCATGATGATCATTATTCTATTCTACCCAGACGAAGTCGCGGGAATAACCTAGTGTTTTATATTCATTAAAGTGGACCGCAGAATACAGCCCCTGACCGTGTGAGATCCGTCTGAAGGGGAATGGTACTTTAAATTTATTTGTATTCGCGTATTACTCATGTTTGGTCGTGTGTTACTGACCTTAGCATCCTTTTTATGGGCGTGTGAACAAATACGAGTTTTGCAGATGTATTTAATGAGTATTTGAGACTTGTCCCTTAATTTAGGATATAAGGACCTTGGTAGCGGATCGGTACAAGTAATATAGGGATTATTTAAGTTTCTCATCGTTAAAAACGAAATGGTACTTATTAAACGGGAAGTATTTGTCAGTCTTTAGTTTATAAGAAGCTTTGTGCAGCGGACCTATATTTATTTGAATTGAGTTTAATATATTTAAAATTATTATATCGCATAAACTTTTAAACTTCCTCTGTTTTAGAAGTTAATTAACGAATGTGGACTGTCACCTGGCCCATAATACAAATCGAATAAGTTTTTGAAAAAAAAAAAAACATTTCTGACACAAGCTTTTATCGCTGAATGTACTTTTCTTTCCACAGGCAACTAATACTCATCGAGATAATTCTATCAACTCTAAACATAATTGGTTTGCGTTGTTTTATTACAGAGTCCTATGGCCACCCGTCCCCATCATCAGATCAGCTCTACGGTACCCATAATATTGCATTGTCACCCGACTTACATATCCGTGCAAATTTCAGCTGAATCGGAAATCGGGAAGTGGGTTAAATAGCTTCCAAGATTTGGCCCACACTAACATACAAACAAACAGGGCAAGTTAAATAAAAGCTCGTAAAAACTCTATTGTTAACATTAACTCAATTGCTTTGATGAGAAAGAAGATCAGAGCTGGAAGTCGCCAGCATCATTCTCAGATGAGACCATTTCGTGTGTACTTTCTCCTTCCTGTTTTTTGTTTTGAATAATTTTTTTTTCTTTGTTTGTGCTTACAAATAAATTATTTCTATTCTATTCCATGAGACAAAGATACATTACGCAGACAGTTCTAAAATTGTCTTTAAGTCACTTAAAATTGAGCTTAGGCTTCGTCACTGCACTAGTGCACATTTTAAATGTAGGTAGTAGCCAAATAAAAAGTTAAGCAAACATGAACCTTGAAATATTTTCAACTCACTACACTAATTACTTTTATCACAAACACCTCAGTTTACTACATCTAATAACTTTCGTAACAAGCTTTTGCTCCCAGGAGGTCCGACTTTATGTTTTGTTTGAGTTCGTAATTGGAAAGGCATTTGACAGTATTTCGAAGCTAAGTAAATACAGGATGTAATCTGATACGTGACCAGAGATATATTAATTACTGGACACGATATGTTTATCATCTAGGTCGAAATTCTTTTTAAGGACGGCTAAAACGAAATTTATCGCACGATAATTACTAATGCTAAAAATACAAGAAACAATAACTACGAAATAAATTATATTATATTGAATAATCCATTCATTTACATACGACAGTGGACAATTTATAAACGATTGTTTATCACTACCAGAACATAAACACACACATAACATAAAAAGTTATATTGACTCGTATTAGTTAAGGTTTATATCTGGCATTGCTTTATAATTTATATGCTCATGATACGTGGACACAACGGGACTGAGACCGATTGGAGGCTTTTGACATGTGGTGTTAGCAGAGGATGCTCAGGATTAGCTGGACAGAAAGAAAGACAAACGAAGAGGTACTGAGCAGGAGAGAAGAGACGCCTGTTAGGCACAATAGCTAACAGAAGGGGTAAGATGGTTGGCGACGTGATACGGCACGACAGATATTTTTAAATTTCCTGGAGAGCTGGAGGGAAGGCCCCGGCTCACATTATTCACGTATATCTCAGCCAATTAAAAGATAAAGTTTTTGTCGTGTCGTACGAGGAAGTTTAAAGGCTGGCTCAGCTAAGAGAAGAGTTGCGATTACTCGTCCAACAAGAGCATACTTCTTAAACATTGATGATGATATTTACCAGTCGCTTATCGGTGAAAAAAAAAGTTGTGAGCAAACCGGACTAATCCCAGTAAAGCCATTTTTTATACTACGTCGGTGGCAAACAAGCATACGGCCCGCCTGATGGTAAGCCGTCTCCGTAGCCTATGTACGCCTGCAACTCCAGAGGAGTTACATGCGCGTTGCCAATCCTAACACTCCGCACCCTCGTTGAGCTCTGGCAACCCTTACTCACCGGCAGGAACACAACATTATGAGTAGGGTCTAGTAATATTTGGCTGCAGTTTTCTGGGCTAAGGCGGAGGTTCTTCCCCAGTTGGGCTCTGCTCTAGATCTGGAATGACATCCGCTGTACTGTGCCCTATCACACAAAGCGAGATGACATGCACAATGCCCATACCTCTCTTTTGGACCTAGTTTTTCTTCTGGATTCGAAGGTCAAATGGTAGGATCTCGTAAAAACTAGTGTCTCGGCCAATTTTCAAGTTGCCGAGCGGAACCCATCACTGCCAAAATTTTGCCCAGATGTGACAACAGTACTTGTAACAGTAGTGACTTGCGTATTGCAAGAGCAGTCTTTACCCCTGAGTGAAGTATCACTTCTGAACTATGGCCCCAAAATATTTAAAAAAAAAAATTTTTAGGAATATTTTTTTCACTTACACGACATTAACAAAATTTCATTAAAAATTAAAATTACAATCGTTTAACTGAAAGAAAACGTATTCTCATCAAAATACACCTTTGGTTCTAAATGTTCTAATACTCGTACACAAACGCAAACGTTTGTCAAAATTATCAACAATATGAGACAGAACTTTTTTTAACGTATTTTGGAGCCACTCTGTATTTATATTTTATTATTTTTATCTCCATTTCTGCTAGTGTTGAAACCAGTTCGAGTGTATAAGGCTTGCAGTAAATAAAAACACCCCATTTATCGACATCGAAGCGATTAAGCTATATTTAGCAGTTAGCAGTAAACATAGTTGTTTTTTTATCACATTAACTGCAACGGCAACTATTCTCACAAAACACAGCTGTTTTCATTGGCTATATTTCACTCGCTTCCAAAAGGGAATAGAAAATAAATTGAAATTACCATAGAGAATTGGCACAGGTCATTTGTAAAAACATTTCCAGCGCAGGAGTAACGCTGCAACACAGTTGCATTGCTCTATTCCCTAAGCTATTTCAACCAGCATGACTATGAACCTAACTCCGCAACAAACTATTTGTAATCGAAGAGCGCTCTTATAGGTACTTCTTCGTCATGTGCCATCTCCATCCCGATGGTCGGCGGCCTTATGTCCGTACGTCACTATTTGAAGTCATGCGAATTAGTTTTTCCGTGCTGCTAGCTTCCAGTCGGTCTTTTACATTTCTTGTCCATCACATTCGTCTCCTGCCAAGCCCTCGTTTACTTTCAATCTTTTCTTCTATAAGCAACAGTGAGTCGTATGTTTTTCTATATAATTATATGCCTGAGGCCCGAATTATGCTGCTTTTCTTTTTTTTTATGTTGAAACTACTTTTATCTCATTATTCATTAGTCTTAAAACCCTTTCGTCACTCATTTTCAGTCCATTTAATATTGTTTTTTCTAAGTGTTACCCCGTCTGGGTTTAAAATAACACGTCACATCAATCCATTGGAAGTTTCCGCATTCTACGTTCGAATTTATTCCTTATTCGGAAGAAAAGCTAAAGCTATTTCCAAGTGCAAGTAACAAGACTTATTTATTGAACAGCGATATAAATGAGCTGATATAAATCCTTTATAAAGAGGATTCATTAGTAGGGCAATAAGCTGTGCATTCGATCCTATTCCTGAAAGTAAACTATTTTTGCATTTAATTTAAATAATTTGGTGAGTTATATTGAAGAGATTATTTAAAAAGCGATAAGTGTGCCTACAAACTGTCCTGTTTTTGAGTTTAGTGTATTAGGTATTTGTTTTGTGCTAGTTGTTTGACTAGGTATACTTACTGTCACTTGAATTCTAAATGTAAGTATGTTTATATTATATAATACACTAAACTGTGACAGCTTAATTTGAAAGTGAAATTTTTCTAAAAGCTTTTCTGTTTGAAAATTAAAGACGATCCCTGCTTTGGAAGCCCCAAAGTAAGATGCACCTGCTATAACAATTATACTTACTAACGCAAGAAGTTCAATACATTCTTTGTCCGGAAGATCCTTCAAATAGCTTCAACGAATTCATAATGTTCAGTGGGCGGCCCCTTCCACGGAAGCGTTTACCGGTATGTTTACCGGTAGCGAAATGTGGTAAATTGTGTGCTGATTGCTTAGAAGCTGAGGACATGCATGGAATCAATCAGTTTCGGTAGCGTCACGTTCATCTTCAAGTGATACTTCGGAGCCTAGGGTTCAGTGACTTATTGGTTCATCATTAAATAATTAAACAACTTACTTCTAGTTCACCACACCGCTAACGAAGTATCTCCGTAAAGAGAGTTATTTTCTCCCTTTTCCCTCCTGAAATTGCCTGCCATACCTGACCCAAACATCCGTTTAATGACCTGTCTCAAAACAGCCCACATACGATCGCCAAGGTCACCGGCGGACTAATCCGGCAACGTTGGCATAGGGCCACGTATGTATTCCGATGGGTTGCGCAAGCGCTAGGCCAGTGTATCGTGACCTTGAGATTAATGTAATCAGCGCTTTGCACTCCCGATCGCATTCTAAAGGATGTCTGGAATCTGGAACTTCCTTTTGGCAACCTAATCTAGACACAGATAAACTTTGCCTTATTGGGCTTCGTTTGGTTTTCTAGCAACGTTTTTTCTTTAAATATTTCTGGTATATGTCAAACAATTAGTACAAGCCAGGGTTCAAGCTCACAACCTCCGATTTGGAACCCGCACGTCTTACCAGCCAATTAACATTAGTTTCCGGTGAGGGAAATCATCGTGAGAATAGCAAGAGCACATTTTGATTTTTAAGTCTGCTAATGATATAAACTCTCAACGAAGCGCTATAAATAAAATAAAATAAAATAAAATATTTTTATTTCAGAACCATCAGAATTCCATAAAACATTGTTAGTACCATCGTTATAGCTAGGGGTTAGTAAGTACATTAAAATCAAATCAAATCCAAACATAATAAGAATAATCTATCGCTAATGCTATCGCGTCGACAAATAAACGGAAGTGCGATACAGCGATTTCGAAGATATTCAAAGGTAAGATAAATGGAGGAAAACCGCCTATCATGTAAGACTTGTGTTTACATTTATAGAAGGTCGATCAGTAGAGGACAAGGCGCAAAGCTCTTCCATACTGGCTGTGTCTAAGCGACGTACGTATACAAATACGTTCTTGTCTTATGACGGTCTCCCCAGCCAAAAATGTTATATGCCTGAAGACCCCACATTGAGCTAATGACGAGCCCCCAATTCTTATTCGAATATTCCGAACCAGTGCGCTGTGACTTAGATCCATATACCCGTAAAACATAGGGATTACACGTAAACTGGTCCCCACGACCATTTCACTCGCGCGATATGAATGACAATGGAATTTGAACGACAAACAGACCGCCGTTAGACATTTGGCACCGTGTTACAATAAATCCATATCTTTATATACGAAAATGGGCCTGAGAGCGTAATATATGGCGTCGTTGTTTTCGTAAAGATTCACGAGATTCGGATCCTGGAATGGGCAAAGGAATAGAATAGATAAAGCAGTGTTTATACAAATTTTGTTTAAGAAGGCTTTATAAAAGTATTTTTTTATTCAGGGAGCAATTTATGCCATGTGACAAGATTTGCTGTGCCCAACTGATATGGACGCAATTTAAAAAAAAAACGAGGATCCCGAAGAGTCCTGGAGCAGTTTAAGAATAGCGGAAATAAGATCTCTAAAATCTCAAAACGAGCCAGTACTTACGTTATGTGTAAGTATTATGTACATATCGATTGATTTCCCAGTTACGAAAAACAAGTCCAATTTCGATGAGACACCGCAGGCTTAAATAATCCATCATCTTCCTTGTGTTATCCCGGCTTTTTGTCACTTGGGGCCCGCTTGGCAACTAATCCCAAGATGGCGTAGGCACTAGTTCTTACGAAAGCGACTGCCATCTGACCTATCCAACGAAGAGATTAAACTAGGCCTTACTAAGATTAGTCCGGTTTCTTCACGATGTTTTCCTTCACCGAAATGCGACCGGCAAATATCAAATGACATTTCGTGCATAAGTTCCGAATAACTCATTGGTACGAGCCGGTGTTTGAAACTGCAACCTCAGCATTGACAGTCGCACGCTCTTTCTGCTAAATTCGCGTTGAAATAATCCAACAACTTTTAATCTAAAATTCGCAGAGTTGAAAAAAAAGTCCAGTTTGCACATAGATAATAAGAGCTCGCAAGAAAGGAAAGGTTTTTGAAAGGGGAGAAAAACGAGAAAATGAAACAATGAGACGAGAATATGGACGAACATTGAAAAATACCCTGTATATATCACAAAAGTTCGCAAAAAAGGGAAGGTTTCATAAAGGACAGAAAAACGATAAAATGAATCAACGATAGACAATAAAGGCACAAATCGTAACCTTTGGCACCAGTCCAACGCGATAATACGACACTTACATTTTCCATTCACTCCACGGCCGTCTGATTTAAATTGGCGACGTAGATTTCATTCAAGTTCGTAATCCGTTCCGAGGCAGACAGGCATGGTGACGTCAATTAAAGGGATAATTCTAAAAATTAAAGCTAAGGGTAAAGAAAACCGTCGAAAAATGCTACGACACAACAAATTAATTAATATCAATCGCTTACCCTTGGAAGGGATGTAATGTGCATTAAAATATATACGGTTTAGTATTTTAAACTAGTTATTAACTACCTTCTTTTTTTTTAAACTGAGATTCTGAGCTTCCGTTCTTTTTGCCGTTTTATTACGCTATGGCGAACACTATCAAGGTTATTCATCAGGGTTTACGAGGTAATTAAATAACGATGATTGTATTTACTCCTTTAGGTAGGAACTTCAGAATTGGCCTTTCACGTTTAAAAATACTCGAAAAACAACTGCTAACAACTATTTTAAGCGCAATCTTCTTTATAAAAGAGGAATCTCAAGTTAGTCATCTATTTTATGTCAATACTGAAGAAATATTATTTTTACTCAGCGCGGGTCGAGTGTAAAAATAGCCCATTCACTAAAAGGTAAATAAGAATCAATTGCTGCCGACGCCAACATTCCAAACGAAATCAGTTATAATTCCGTTAAGCATCAAGTCGAAAATCCTATGTATTTTCGACGCGGTCTCAAGTTTCGTGAAGGGTTTTCGGTGAAATGGTATTTAGGTCAGTTATATTAGAGCTCAGATTTCAGTGTGCGAGATTTCTGGGAATGGATCGTTACTTGTGTAAAGGGTCTAGTTCGGAGACGACGATTGCTTTTCAGACGAAAATCTCAAAGAAAGTAATAAAATATTTTAACAAAGAATTTACACTTGAGGTATTCTTTTCAATTATCCACATCGCTGCACTTGAAATCCAACAATATGTAAGTATCTAATAAGCTTTTTATGAAGAATTAGGATAATGCGAAAGTACAACTAAATTATTTATTTTTTATTTAATTATACACTAAATCACTGTACAATTCAAAAGATAATAAAAAAAATTCAACTACCACAAAGGGTATCCCCAAATGATCTGTGCCAATCAAAGGATTGCATTTTTTTTCTATTGGAACGAAGTTCTTTATTGGACCGATCGGACGGTACGGACTTGGTACCCACTGATTACCATTTCGCCGGACGATATCGGCCTGTCAGTTACTCGCGATTGTCAGCTTTTGCGAATAACTGACAGGCCGATATCGTCCGGCGAACTGGTACTCAGTGGGCCCCTTTAGATTTTCCGTATCAACCCATACGATTGAGAAATAATGAGGATGACGGACACGAACACGAAGAACATGAGCATGGACATTAAAAAGATTTCCTCTTACGAGTCACATGTGATATGAAAAGCAGTATGTGTCACATGGTAGCAAAATTATTTCTACCTTGAATTCTATCACGAGTTTCCGTCACGACCCTTTCTTAACTTTGTTGCAACGTGTTCCACGACACTCGTACAATTTTGTTTTACATACGCGAGATTGACATAAATTCAGAAACGAGATCCGTAAGAGGATAGGGCAGCCTGGAGAAGCGATAGCCGCTGTTGGTGAAAGAAAAATTCTTTTATGGTCAACCAAAACAGAGCCCTTTAAACGCTGTGTAACAAACTAGCTCTTAGATCATTGTTTTAAAGGCGTATCTCGATTGAACACCGATAGAATTGCAGAGTTGGCTTCGGCCGTCTCTAACTAAAGATTGAACACGTCTGGCGTAAATTAGTTCTAAATAATTTGCCAGAAATTGTAAACATCAATTCCATTTTTATCTTGTTAAATAACATTGTCGCCCATCAATGAATTTGTTTTCCAATCCGGCCCTGGGGCGAAATCAGTCAGTTGCTTTGTCAGACCAAACCAATAAACTGCTCAATTTGTAAACAAACCGACGGTAAACAAGAAAATTGCCAAGTATCGGTTCGGAATTTTGATTAATAGTCAAAACAACGTTGAAGAATTAGTAAAAAAGCTACGAAAACATGTAATTTTTTATTAAAACAGACCCGTTTTTATATGCTCTTTAGTCTACACTCATTGCAATTGCGATACTTTGATTCATCGATTGACTTCTCGTAAATGTTGTGCATAATGCATATCTAATAACAGAATTTCCACAGGGAAGTGGTTATTTCCCACTTCACCAGAATCAAATATAAAGAAGAGGGGAGTCCTTTGTTCAGTAGGGGGGACAAAAAATCCTTATTATAAATGGGATAGTAACTCCGCCTGGCCGTCTGTCTGTTACCTCTTCACGCTTAAACAACTGCGATTTAGACAAAATTTGACATGGACATAGTTTGATGTCCGGAAAAGAACATAGGACAAAATTCCCGATACATCATCATCATCATTCCACGCAGACGAAGTCGTGGGCAGAACTATCTTATTTATTTATTTACCTACTGACTATGACTGCATACTACACGACAGCCTCCTAAAGCCAGAGCTTTTTGTTCTCAGAATGATCGACCGAACTAGTTTTTTACCCAAAATGTCAACCATTATAAAATGGATGGAAAATATTTGCAATACCTTGGATTGGAATCCGCGGCCTCGATGCCCTAGCCGGGCTATCAACTAAGCTACCGAAGCTGACCCGGCTACAAGTATGGTCAATGAATTTAACTTCAGTACTAATTCGTGCCTTAAGACAGTGACAATAGTATGAGGTCTAGAGAGACCTCATCTAGAGGTCTAGAGCGACTTCCATATTGATTGTCACTCTGACAAGATACGAAATGGTACGGAAATTAAATTATTTGTAAGTAGGCCTACAGCGTTTACATAGCTCATTGATAATGATAACATTGATAACCCACCATCGCCCCGACAAAATGCGCTAAACATTTCAATTCCCCGTTTCCACGTAACTTCGGATGTTGTGAATTCATACACAAACATGATTATCACACGAACATCCCAATCGTTTTGATGGAGAACCAGCTTAAGAGTGACCTTATGGACCGTAAGAACTAAAACTGATCAGAGATCACTTTAATATTGTTTTTTTAGTAACAGGACGATTTAGACGGTCCAGTGTCAGTAGATCTCTGATCTAGCATGGTACAGTCGACGTTTAACTGAACAAGCGGCCTATAAGGTGCGGTGAATATATAGGCCATTACAAAAAAAGTGAGATATGGTTTTCAAAGCGGGGTCCAACTGTCCGACTAACGTTCCTCCCGTGTGTCTCAATGGAGCACCCTTGAAGCGCGTCCATGAGTTTAAATACTTGGATCACGTACCAACGATCTGGTTGACGACTCTGACATTGAAAGGGAACGGAGAGCGTTGTCAGTTCGTGCCAATATGATAGCCCGCAGGTTTGCCAGCTGCTCGTATAACGTAAAAGTCACACTGTTCCGTGTCTATTGCACAACTTTCTACACGTGCAGCCTGTGGGTTGAGTATACACACAGGGCATACCACGCTCCCCGTGTTCAATACAACGACGCCTTTAGGGCGCTGCTGCGGTCACCGCGGTTTTGCAGCGCTTCGAGTATGTCTGCGGAGGCGCGCGTGGATTGCTTTTACGCTACCATGCGCAAGAGGGCTGTCTGCAGTCCGCCGCGTGCGCGCCAGCGGCAGCGCCCCTCTAGCGGTCGTCGCAGACCGACTTGACTCACCATTTGTGAGGCACTGGTTGCCATTGCATGCACCAGGGTCTTAAAAATTAGATTAATTAATTTACTTTTTACCTGAATAAGTATGACATTGGATATTGAATTTAAAATTGTATAGTATTCATATATTATTTTATTTATTTTATGTCTTATTTTTTTTCTTTTATATTAGACACATTTTCTGAAAGTTAGTTTATTTTTAAATTTTAAGATTGTATTTCAATTTTTTGCAAAAAAAAGCTGTTTTATACATGTCGGCTGATAATGATGTTTCGTATGGGAATTGGGAAAGCCGATTTTTTTTCGTGATTTTTTATACTACGTCGGTGACAACAAAGCCTATAGACGCCTGCAACTCAAAAAAAAATCACAGCTTTAGGTTTAAAAAAACACAGTACATATTTCTAATGTAGTCACACCCGTTACAGGGAGACCCGCAAAACTCGAAGTTCTTAAATTTCGAGCAACTATCTCTGTCACTCTAATCGCGCCTTGATTGAAGTAAAAGAGAAAGATGCCCGAAATTTAAAAAACTCGCTGTTCACATTCGCATTTCAAAGTCTCATATAATGCTGGATATGAAAGAGATTCCGCACAGGAAGTTGAATGACGAACTACGCAAGTTTATAAGCGTGGGAGTTATTGTTTACGCCACCAATGTTTATCCTTCGAATGAATGAATTATTTCACTGGGAATTTGGATGGAGTATACTTACGTATCTCAGCCAACGAATTATTGATATTAAAATTTCGCAAGGACATGATAAATTTGTTATACATGATTAGTCTTTCTTTGGTTTTGAAGTCGACTGAAACGAAACAAAGACAACTAGAAATTAATTTAAATACATGTATGATTTTTAGTGTTCCATCTGGACTTCGGGAGCTTTAAGCATGTCAGTTAGTTCGAATGTAATTATTTCATTGCATGCCTTATTTTTGCCCATTGCCCGGTGTCTGTCTATCCGCAATCAAATTTTGCAAGTTAAATTTGACCCTTTTCCCGGTTCCAGATTTAGCTGAAACTTAGCATACTTATGTAACTTTAGGATAATGCAATGTTATGGTGCCATACTCATTAGATAACGGAGACCGAAGATATCCATAGAGCCATGGGAACTCTGTTACTAACCGAGGCAACTTAATTAAATTTGGGGATAAAACAAGATTAGTTTCGTTGTAAAAATGAAATATCTGTATTTGCAGGCAACTAGTGTAGTGTAGTAGTTAGCAAACATTATAAAATATAACTAAAAAAGCAATTACTATCATGTAAAGAACAGATAGAATGTTTTATGAAAACGACTAGAATTACAAAACAAAATATGAACCAATCACAGAACATCGCGAGGGTTTCAAGGCAACATATAGAAGTTGCTGCCACCTTCACTCTTACGTAGAAATAACACAAATCTTCATGCTATTACAACATAATGCAAAAGTATGTACAACCAACGTACGACGCAAATAATTTGAGAGCGATCCAAACACATGTATACATTAAATATTAATAGGCAAAACAAAATGCACCAGATTCATTCACTAAAGATAAGTCTAATGCACACAAGCACAGAAAGGAAGCACACATGCATATACCGACAAAGTATTAATACTTTGACCACGCCTCTTCACGCCCGTATCAATGGAACTGCGATCCATTCATGCTACTGTATGAGATCACAAATAGTTATTCCGATCGCTGGATAGTCGAAGGCTGAAGTGGACCAGTATTCGCCGACATGTCAGTTATTCGCAAAAGCTGAAAATCGCGAATAACTGTCAGGCCGTCAGGCCGATACCGTCCGGCGAGCTGGTAATCAGTGACCCCCTTAAAGCAAAAAAATAGACCGCTACTAACGGTATTACGTAATGAATTCTCCGGGTATCATTTACAGTATTCGGTACGGCTTTTGTACAGAAAACGAGTACGGGAAGCACGTTGGTAAGTATCACACGAGCTATAACTATAAACAATAAAAGTTATACTCGACCCTCTTTCGACCCAAGACCTACGTAAGTTAGAAGCTCATTTGACCTAATACACTTGCTTTGTATGTCTAGTAATACAACCCGACCATTTTCAGGTTATTGAATTTCAAATATCAATAAAACACCTCGTTCAATTGTAGACGAAAGTTTCGGCAGATATAGTGCTAAACTTGGCACAATTCAAAGTGGCACTGTTGGTGCTTAGGTATGTTTAACGATATCTAGATTTCTCACAGTTACACAAAAGTTAGCCGGATGAGAATTCCCTTAGAGATTCGCTTTCGTACGAGTTATACTCGTACTTTTTTACTGTTTGTTGTCCAACCTTATGCAATAAGATCAACTTGTAAACTCATAGAACTTGGCCTATTTTTCACATTTATAGGAACTTTCGAATTTTACATTCGATATGATTTTGACATCGCTCGCTCTGAACTTGACATATTAAAGTGAGATGCCTAAAGCTGGTTTTAGTGTCATGCGGACCGTCAGTAGGGAGCGATCCGCACCGACTATTTGTATGAAGTTCATGTCCGCGCGGACTCGTCAGCCGAACGCTCCCTGAACTTAATACATATTGGTCCAGTGCGGAGCGATCCGTACTGACGGTCCGCATGACACTAATGGCTCCTCTACACTCTGGCCCAGCGCAGGCCAGTCCAAGGGACGCATTTATGCGTTAGATGGATTAAGTGATATTGCTATCTCATTCCACCGCATAGCTGCGTCCCTTAGACTGGCCTACGCAGAGCCATCGTGTAGAGGAGCCCAAAAACCAGCCTAACGAGGCTCGCCTCAATCCCAATCAAGTCCGAACTCCGAATACCGCGAGCGCATTGAGAATACTCGGCCAGATATATCAAGGGCGTGACGAAACTTCCGTCATGGCCGATAAGATATAGATCGGTGTCTTTCTAGTGCCGTGAAATCCCGACTTTTATAGATAAGACAATTATGATTATGACACATTTGTTGTTCTAAGATAAACCATAGTGGTAAAGTTTATATCATCCAAACAATGAATGACACTATGGCTTTATAATTGATATTACCAGTCTAGGCGAATGAAAAATCTGGGATTAAAGTTTTTTTCTGCGAATGAAACATAGCTGGACCTAACTAGATACAATATTTGTTTTCATCCGACCCTATATTGTCAAATTTATAGAAATCACACACACAAATTGATGAAGGATAATAGACTTCTTGCTGTTACTGTCTAAACACGTATTGGTTAATTTTAACAGAAAATTATATTACTTTAACGACGACGAGCGAAGCGCAGAAAACTTCTAGTGTCAGCAGTCACTATAAGCACTGCCACCAAAAAATACCTTTTTTTGGTGGCTCATAGCTACAAACTTTTTCATATCGCCAATTCTAAAGTGTTACTTTGATCCCTCAAAGGAGGCTATTTTTATGTTTTTTCGCATACTTTTATTTGTGTCAAAATATTTTTAAACATCATAATTTCTAGGTGATATGAAATCAGTATATGTCACATGACAGCAAAATTATTTCCATCTTAAATCCCCCACTACACTCAGGATTCAATGTACGCCCTCGCCGTAAATGTCATTTTGCACCCTTGTGACACAATCTACTATCCATCGGTATACAGAAACTACCTATACGAAATGTTGGTATCCATTAGTCTAACTAATCCGATTACTTAACCGTCCTTTATATAACAAGACCATAAACGTCACGTCTACAAGTTTTTACGGCGCCGTATTTTAGGATAATCGAGATATACAGCGGTAATATTAAATTGGAAGTCAGTAAATGCATTACTGCTTGAAAGGACTTTATCAAATTAAGCTCTGTGTAAAGTTAGGACCGGTTTTGTAGCTTTAGAAAAGTGAGACGAGAGACGAAAGTAAACATTTTACCAAAAATATGTTACTAATGAACCGAAGAGTGATTCAAGAATCACTTTTTGTACCTTAGTGTCTGTTATAACATGTTCGCACAGAGATAGGAAGCCAAATGAAATATTTAACCTGGCTTTTCTCTTATTAGGAAAGAAATAGGTAATATGCCATAATAAGTACGATACGTAAGCGTTCGTTAACACACAATCACCTGAAGAAGGGATAATTTAAACTGCATATTCCGATTTTCCATGCTGTCACATACCTGTAACAAATATAAACAATAAGTATTAATAACAAATAAAATGTTAGGCATATGATAAAAATAAAGGAGTGACCAGACCTGCTCAAAAGTCGTAGACGAAAGGCGAAATGTATGAAAAAACGCAACGAATAAGTTTGCCGGTAAAAAAATTGGTCGCGAACTACGTAGTTTATGGTCAGTCAGAAGTTAAAAAGTTAAAAACATTGCAGTCTCGATTTCGGGACTGCAATGTTGCATACAAATTCCATTATTTGTCGAGTTCCAAACTTTAACAAAAGTTGAAATGGCCGTATCAAATGAAGGCATTGGTCCATTAAACAGCTAAACAGATTATAGTTACTGTACTATTACCGGCTTAATTCCATTTTGAAATATTAGTAATTTTAAGACAATAAACGTTTCTTCTTGTAAAATTACACGGCTCTTCGAAAACAGTTCAAGCCCTTTTAATTAGTGAATAACAAGTGCCTAAAATAGGAGGTTATTTTACCCAACGCTCTACATTGTTCCTTTGTTGTCAGAATAAAGGTTATATTTCCTTTCATCACAATTGTTGAGGGTTGACTATTATCCTTTTGCAAGTCATATAAAGTGGGTCACCTAAGCACACGCACAATTCGCGTGACAATGGAGGATTTAAAGGTACAAGTTGGGACACTTGGAACCCGGCGACGGGTCGCAACTCGCAACTGCACTGAAATACCATTCGAAGTCAGCGAAACGAACCCAGCGTCGCGTCGCCGAGCGACGTGCGTGTCGCCCGACCGCAGATCAGGGGGCCTACCGCGAAAACCGAAATTCGCAAATTGCGGGGATCTTTCTCTTTTACTCTCACTAAGACGTAATTGGAGTGACAGAGAAAAATGCCTGCAATTGACGAATTTCGATTTTCCCGGTAGCCGCCCAGTACCTCTCATTACTCGGAACCAACTGCATATGGCGCTGCCGTTCTGCAGTCGGGGTCGAAATTCATTGCCGTCGTCGCCGGGTTCCATCTCGAACCAAAGAGCATTGTAGTATCGCATTTGTCCGATTTGTTTAAAAATGTGATGTAAATTGTACCTTAAAATGTCAAATATTTTATTTGATGTGATGTAGGTTACATTTTTATCAAGTCTTAAGAGGTTAAAGAATTTCAAACATTTTACTTCTTTGGTATAAAGCATAGTTCATATAGAATTGGCACATAATTAGCAATGTTTAAAAAATAATAATTCCATGGCGGGAAAAAAAATTACAATAACAGTTCAATCACCAACCTTCAAAGTATTAATGGTGAAAATATTATTTTCCTAGCTTTATGCATTTTAAAGTTTTCGACCATGAAAATTGAAAAGAGGAGATTGATCGTGCACAAATACTTCGAAAATTCTTATCGATCCCGGACAAAGACAGCTAAGTCGCTTAAGATGCTAAAAGCTAGTATTTGTAGGGTCATAAAACGTTACAAGGAGACTCTATCAGCCGACAGGAAAACACAAACTAATCGGAGGTCTAGGACAAATAACAAGATTTTGGGGAAAAAAGTCCCAAGGTCACTCAAACAAAATTCAGGACGGTCTAATTACGATTTGTCCCAAAAAATCAAAGAAACTTCTAGAAAGATAAAGATGATTCACCTTAGAGGTGGCTATAAGAGCTATCGACCAATAAAACAGCCAAATCGGACTGTTCAACAGATCCGACAAGCTAAAACACTAGCTCGACTATTGTACGACCCAGTATTGACAAAATTCGAAGGTTGCTTTTTGTTGGACGACAAGACGTATGTAAAACTCGATTTTAATCAACTACTCGGTTCGAAGTTTTATATGGCCAATAATAGAGGTAATTTACCCGAAAAATATAAGTTCGTGAAACTTGACAAATTCGCAAAAAAACATATGATATGGCAAGGAATTTATAATTGCGGCTGTAAAACGAAAAGTTTTATAACATAGTCAACAATGAAGTCGGACCTTTATATTAAAGAGTGCTTAGAGAAATGAGTATTGGCATTTATTAGATCCCATAACGGTCCTGTGAAATGTTGGCCAGATTTAGCCAGCTGCCACTACTCAAAAAAAGTTTTGGCATGGTATGCTAATAATCAGGCCAATTACATACCCCACGAGATGAATCCTTCGAACTGTCCCCAATTTCAATCTATCAACATCTACTGGGCAATCATGAAAAAAATTAAATAAGACTAGTCAAATTGTCCAGGGTATCAATTCATTGCGATCTACAAGAAATCAACACCCCAAAAATGTCGACAAAAGTGTTGTGCAGAAAATGACGGGGGTACATTATGAAAACAGTTCGTAATTATTTACACAACGGAGTTTTTTTTAAAATTCATACATATTTGAAAGCTAAATATATTACTATTTAAAATTCACCATTCATAACTTTCTTATTTTATTAACTTAAAAAAATAACAATCTTCTAGTGCGTACCAATTCTATATGAACTATGCTTTAGCAGCTACCCGGCTTATAAATGCCCTTTGTATCCAACATTGACCTTGCAAATTGCAAACCAATCAGGATTTGGCATTATCAAGCAAATGGGCAATATGTCAGACACGCAGACCGCTCCTTTCCTTTTAAATATTTTGCAACCTAGTCTTTGTCTTAATGGACCGTACCATGATCCACAATTTTAACAAATAACTCATATATACCTTATTACAATCGCATAAGATCCACCAATGGTCAAATAGAGTTGCTGTTCCATCGTGCGCACTGTTATCTAACATAGATCTTATTACAGAGGAGTAAGATCGACCTTTGGTTAGTATTGCTGTTAACAAATATGAGCAACCTGACATTTGCCGGAACACGACGTTGTCTTCTAGTGCGTTGCGAACGAGTCCGATTGTGCGGATTCAGATTTAGAAAGGGTATTAGTTAATAATTCAAAGGATAAATGTTCTGAAGCACGAGTATCTTTTATTGGGAAATTAGGTGTCGATTTCTTTCTTTGTGATATCATTAGCAATTCCCGTTTATAAGGAAACAATTTTCGTTGCGAACAATTGGCATCTTAGCCTTTTCTAAGTAAGATCAAAATGCCTATAAGCAGGGTCCTGAACTTTTCGACTTGTCCTGATCTTCGGCCAAAAATAGATAATTACAATTTGCGAAGGTACAACTTGGTTTTTTTACGTAACCGTAACCTCAATTTTTACTCGAAAATCTCGAACTTGTACGAGTATACCGTGTAACGAAAAATGAGAATTCAGATACAAAATTTTTTTTGAGTTGACCCTCAAAAATTTTTTTTTTCTATTTTTGTGTGAAAATCTTAATGCGGTTCACAGAATACATCTACTTACCAAGTTCCAACAGTATAGTTCCTATAGTTTTGGAAAAAAGTGGCTGTGACATACGGACGGACAGCCAGACAGACAGACATGACGAATCCGTAAGGGTTCCGTTTTTTGCCATTTGGCTACGGATTCCTAAAAAATTGCTTCTCTCGAGGAAGAAAGGCAACAATGACTCATGCCCATCCTTGGGAACTAGAAATCTGCTGATAAATACTCTCATAAGGCTCGCCATGTGAATTTGCGCAGTTGCCAGTGGAATTTGAGATCGACATGAAGGTAATCTCTTTTGTTTTGAAATCAAAAGAAACGCAACTGTGTTCCAATTGAAAATGGTTTAAATTACATTGAAGTAATTAGTACTACGCGTAAAGGACCCTAAGGCCTTACGAGGATACTCTCATAGTCAACTAAGTATATTTTAGGATAGCCTTCCGTTGCATAAGTGTTTACTGACACGAGCTACGCCATGATAGATTCACAACAACGAATGTTGCATAAATTATATCTAAACAAGATCCAACACTTGCACATTTGCACAATTCTGCAGCGGACCGACTGGCAACTCCTTTGCATGCAGATAGACTTGGAATAGTAGTTTCTCATTTGATGGTAAAATTAGAAACTTGAGTAAAATTTGAGTAGTCGTATATTTTCTAAATCAGGATCAATTAATAAGGGGATGTGTTGAAAATGATTACAGTAATCAATAATCAGTGTGTTAATTGTTTTTATTTTCATAAGGTAGGTACAATTCATATGAACAAGTTTGAAACCCTGAAGGGCACTGCGATATGTATAACCCGAAGATATGATATGAAGAATCCGAAATATTTTAATCACGCACTTCTCAGGCCAAACGGAAAAAAATGAGTTGAAGTAAATATCGCCAAAAAAAAATTTTTTTCAAAGTATTTACATAAAAAGTTTGTTATGGCAAAAAAAGCACTAAAATGTATTTATACAACCTTTTTTTTTGTAAAACCTAGTTTTTGCAAAGGCGACTTTTATCAAAAAGGATATTTATTTAGACTACACCCCATGATGGCATCATCGCCATCAAAAAGACGATTTGCACTAAGTTATATATAATTATAAGTCAATAATCCACCGAACACTGTCTATGACCGTAATATGATAAGATTCATATACTAGCCGTGTTTTTCCAACCTCGACTTTGGCAGAATCATCAACACCTTGATGGAGCCATTACACGAAAAATTGACTGATTGAAGTTACAATAAGATGTTTTTCTTTTTTAATTGGTATTAACTCTGAAACTAGGCGAAATCCAGAAAAGTTTATAAGAAATTGCAGTCTCCAAATGTGATCAGGAATACACTATTGAAATCTTTCGGTTTCCTCATGTTACTCCGTGTATATATTGCCTTGGGTGGGACACTGGGACAATTCATAGTATCTAATTTGAAATCACATATACCTTTAAATTACGCATGTTTGTCCTTTCAAGCGACAAATAAAAAGGAAAGGGAATAACTGAGAACAAAGATAACATCCGGCTTCAATCAATAGTGTGACGTCATTACTACTGCGATGTTTACAGAGGGAGGAATCTATGGGAAGTTATGGAAATAGGAGTTTTAATTATGCTATTTGAGCCTGAAAATGTATTTTGTTGAGTAGCAGAAAATAAACATAATTTTCGCGTTGATGTCATAAAAAACTTAAGTTTTGTTGAGTCAGGATTTTATCATTATTTTCATATACATTTCGTACTGTAAGTACACCATAATAGGATTGTGTACAGTCGAGTTCATAAATATGTATACATTTCTTCACCTTAATCCAGCAATAAGATGAAAATATGTATACATATTTATGAACTCGATTGTACAATAAATCAGACATCAATGTCTGCCGGGTGTGTAAATCTGGGATCCTTTCACACTTTGCTTTCTGTTGGTCAATTGAGCAGAATTCATTACTTCAAGCAGGATTCACTGAATTTACATCCAAGAACACTTTAAAGCCCTAATGGCAGAACTTCATTCATAATTTCCCATGTAAACACGCAATACTGTGACGTCACGACATTGAATGGGGCCGCAGCGTCTGCCGGATGCGGTCCGGAAGCTGTTCCCGAGCGGCTTTACACTTTCCGTTTTGTCTGTCAATTGGAAGGTCAGTGTTTTTTCTTTGTCGCGTCTAGAGATATGATGTGAGAAAGGACACGTGACAGTGTTTTTAAAATAAGACGGAAGATATTTGGTGTAGCTTGTATTTTTAGGTAAACAGTCACTACAAGAAATAGTGTTAAATACGTTTTTATGATATCAATAGGTTGAATTAAAACGGCCCTGTCTGATTTTATCGAATCCTCCGGTAATCGATTTTATTTCTGAAGGAACTAGTCGATTTTTCGATCAAACAAATCATCAACATATCAATAAATCGACTAGGTAAGTATAGTTTTTTTCGCATCCTCAGATAAATCGATTTGGAATTGCATGTTGCTATTTCTGCTACTATGACGTAGTAATTCCATAACATTAGATATACTGTAACATTATATATATGCTACATATCATATTAGCTCGTGTTGTGTAATACCTATGTGTTATATGAGGAAACATCCTGATATTAACGGGCTTGTATCTATAGATTGAGTTCGTATATGTAGTTCGTATTACACATTACATTCGTATTGATGAGCTAATTGTTTTGAAAATAACAACATAATGCCGTGATAAAGATAGAATGTTATAATATAAAGTAAGGATATAAAAATAAAACCCTAAAAAATCGGAAATAATTCTAAAGTAAATTGTCGGCTTCTAGGCTTAATAATTACTTTTCCTTTTCAATTCTGAACAAATTAACGCACCTTCGTACCGGCGATAAAAACTATTTTCTTAATTACACAGCACTAATGAAAGGAAAAGGAGAAATGGAATGTCTTATTGAGTCAAATTGCAGGTGGCAGTCGTTTAACGGTATAAAAGGTGGGTAATATTGGAATGAGCTCACAAATACGAGAATATTCGCAAAAGAATTGGCATGAAATCTGCAGGTGCAGACAACGCAGTGGAGCATAAAGGTTTAGCAAACCAACCATCATGCTGTTCCTAAAATTTAAGCTACAGACATTGTTAGGCAGCCGATTCCTACACGACTACGGGAATTTTGACAGCCAATTTTTACACTACTACATATTCTGTCTTAAGTTTTATCGTAGCGTAGAAATTATTGAGCCAATTTTGTCGAATGAGATGTTCTGATTCATCTTTTGTACCACATTTTAAAGCGAAATAAAGATATTTGTATATTTGTATTTGATTGTTTATAGACTATATTTTTAACTGTCTTTGAAAGCTTTTTTTTTGCAAAACACATTAGTACCCGTACTATGCAGTGTGGAATTCAAAGGAGTGACATCTCTTATGGTAGAACTGTTACAAAAGTGTCCAGCTGTCAGCTATAAATAATAGTTCCAAATCTCTCCAGAGTAGTAGAGTAGCTAAGAACCTAGGCGTTATTGACGGAGTGAAGTGCGCTGTCTATGATTTGATTTTTTTGTTCAAGTATTCTAGGTATTGTAGCGCCACCTATTTAAGGTTTTTTGATGATACTTTTTGGTACATGGAGATTTCATCTCTTACCTCCACCTTCCATAACCCGTACCACGAGTCACTAACAGTGTCAACACTGACATACACGCTAAGGTCTACGTAATTTATTAATTAGTATAGATAAAGTTTTTCACACATTATGCTTGTAACGTAAAATTGGGTCATTACCAGAGCAATTTTTAAGTTCTTTGAACACATTTTTGACGAAGAGTTTCGACATTCTAATGATATTTTTGAATGTCTGGTAGTGGTCCCTGACTATTACCAAACAGTCAGAAATATCATTAAAATGTAAGATAGTCCTACGTCTTCCTAACATTCTAAAAACCAACGAGTGCCGTTCGAAAACAAATCTCTCTCATAATTCCCGTTCGCGGACCCATTCGCTCGGAACTAACGCGATTTGACTCCGCTAATACAAAATTATGGAGCTCAAACGCAGCTTTCATAAGGCAGAATTTGCTCAATTTTATATTCATGTCTGTTGATTAAATATTAAAGGTCTTTCCAGTATAGAATTAGATCGGTAATTGAATGTTTATATTTATACAGTGACCTATTTATGAAATCTGACTGAATGGTATTGATTGAATCAGGCATTTTGCGGAATTCCATAGATTTTATCAGCACGGCTATAAGAGTATGATGTCGAACGAGTCTCGGGAAGATGTGCTAGACGTGCAAAATAATAATACTACTACACCGGAATATTTAAAAACATTGTCAAGTCAAGCCGAGGCAAGTAAGTCCATTCAGGGTTCAAGCTAATTTGTTTGTCAATACTGACGGTATGAAATGCCCGATGTAAAGTAAACCCTAAGTGGTTCAACAATTAAAGTCCGTGACTGTGTCAATGAGACAGATCAGCAGACGGGAGTTACTTTAGTAAAAGCAAAGCAGCATTTTTTCAATTAGGAGAATCAACAAACCAATACTCTATCGCTACCAAAACCCTAGTCTTAATTCTGATAATACGCAAACTGTCTGTTCACCTATTACGGAGTTAGGCCGATTATCGATGGCTCAAACACGTAAAGGCAATTTGGATGCATTATGGTGAATTTAAGACGCGTTATAGCAATCATCGCTGCAATCAATTCTCTTGTTAAATGCCCACTTATCGAGAGCACGAACTGAATCAAGGTTTTGTTTATTTCATAGCCTATATTATGTTCCACTTCTCAGCAGAGACCCCCCTTTTGAGCGTAGGTGTCTAGTTAGCGCTATATGGAAAATGGTGTCGCCATAGATTTGACTAGGCGTTGACGCTCGGGAGACACCAGTGTGAGGTCTCTCAAGGGTTCCCTTCCCAATGAACCCAAAATCTATACAATGCAGCTTGCGAAAAAGTAGCGGAGACCTGAGCTAACCTGTGGCCCCTCGGGTCAAAAAGTTTTAAGACCCCTGAAAGTAGTAAATTAATTCAGTAGAAAATTCGTCCAGGTGGTTTTGCTATCTCTTTTACGCTCTGCCTCTGCCTCCAGCCATTTTGTATCCAATTCAGTTGCCAATTATTCCTATCGTTGTGGTACATTCGGCAAAAAATTCCTACATTTTAAACTACGGACGGCGAACATGATTAGTGAAATTCAAACATCGATTTTGTTACGCGCCTACTAAACGATCGGCAATGAGATTTCCAACCACAGCAACCTGCTAGTTTCCGACCGTGTAGTGGTTTCTATGAAAGTCAATGTGACCTTGGACCGTCGGAAACTTGGTTTCCAACCTGGTGGCTGGTGGCTATGACAATTCACATAGTACTATAATTTACCCAATGACTCTCCTCGCCTATATATCATCGTCAAAATTGTACAGTCCCACGTCGGACTTGCCCGTTCTAAATGAATAGAAATGCTAAATACCCCAGCATTTATGCTAATTCCATTTCACAACGAGAGCACGTCCGACCAACACATTAGCCCTAATACCATCATCCATGCTAGTGACAATATAACCCTTATTGCAACGGCTTAAGGTTCAGCGAGGGTCAGTTAACACTTTATAAGGCATAAGGGTGTCAGGAATTATGCAAAATTGAATCCTATCACTTTGAAATAAAGTTCAAAATCGAAAATAAAGGCTTAAACAACACAATCGAAGGGCTTATCTTTTGAGGTGTGACTAGTCACATAAGAGCGTTCTTAATGAAGTGTATGGGTTATGTCATTCATTAGATAGGAAGTGTTAAGTTACAGTAATTATACGAATCCATTTCCGTTTAAGTTTTTACAGTGTTACGCTCATTGCTAAAATGATGAAGCGTTGGTAGCCTAGCGGTAATTTCAGACCAACGGTCACTGGTTCGAAAGTCGCTGATGGCTTAGCGGTAAGAGCGTGCGACTTGCAATCCGGAGGTCGCGGGTTCAAACCCGGGCTCGTACCAATGAGTTTTTCGGAACTTATGTACGAAATATCATTTGATATTTACCAGTCGCTTTTCGGTGAAGGAAAACATCGTGAGGAAACCGGACTAATCCCAACCAGGCCTAGTTTACCCTCTGGGTTGGAAGGTCAGATGGCAGTCGCTTTCGTAAAAACTAGTACCTACGCCAAATCTTGGGATTAGTTGTCAAGCGGACCCCAGGCTCCCATGAGCCGTGGCAATATGCCGGGACAACGCGAGGAAGAAGAAGGAGGTCACTGCTTCAAAAGTCGGCTAGCACCAATGAGTTCCTTGGAACTTATGTACTGTGCATTTGATTTCCCAGTCGCTTTTGGTGATGGAAGAATAGCAGGGAAACTGGACATTACTAGTCGGATTACCGCATAAAACTCAATTTCCTATCTGAACCTCTGATAGTCTCTTCTTTGTCGTTGTACTCTTTGGAGAGCGTCGTGGTCAACTGATGATATCAGGCGCAGATGTTGCTTGCCGTACGATTTCTAGCAATTTTCGCGGCTGGAGGTCATTTTGGCTATGCTCTGATAGTAGGATAGCACAAATACAAATATCTTCATTTTTCTTAAAAAATTTAGTACTAAAGATGGTAGCCCCCCCCCCCCCCCCCCCACAATAGACACATGCACATCAAGCAATAACTTAATTCATTATTATATCATAAAAAGTTAAAAACACGAAATATATATCACTTTCATTTCTAGATTTAACGATTCTGATATTGAAAATGAAATGCCGGTTTGCACAAAATATTTCGCCAGTAGAAAAGAGCTAATAAATAAGCTTTTCCATTCATTTTAATTATATTGTGTAATGATTGCTAATAAAGATTTCAATCTAAATTAATTAAGATGTTATCTCTAGTATATATAGATATTATCAATATGGATGATATGTCGCTTCCGCTTGAAATTAGGTAAGATTCTTGACATGCGCCGCAATAATGGGAGCGAATTGCGGGCATAACATACGCTGTGCACAAAATCTTTTATTAGTAATTTATATCTTATACCAGGTGATGTACTGAATTTGAAAATGTCGCATAAGTAACTTATCTTAATGAGTTGTGCAAATACAAATTAAGTATTCACAAATCAAAAATTCTCAACATTGCTTATTTATGTTTGACGACCGGTTTGGCCTAGTGGGTAGTGACCCTGCCTACGAAGCTGATGGTCCCGGGTTCAAATCCTGGTAAGGGCATTTATTCGTGTGATGAGCATGGATATTTGTTCCTGAGTCATGGGTGTTTTCTATGTATTTAAGTATTTATAAATATTTATATATTATATATATCGTTGTCTAAGTACCCTCAACACAAGCCTTATTGAGCTTACTGTGAGACTTAGTCAATTTGTGTAATAATGTCCTATAATATTTATTTATTTATTTATTTATGTATCTTTCACGCAAACTCGGAACCGGTTTTAAAAATAGCGGAAAATAAAATGTTGTTTTAATTTAAAGATTATTAAATAAAGACTAATTAAGTATATTTTTTTTATTTCATTTCTCGCTTGTTAAACTTTACTGTTATGTTATGTATGTTGCACACCGAACGTGCCGTAATACCACAAATGACGTATCGTAACAAATAAGTGAAGATTTCATTTTCTTATCACGAAAATATCGATAATAGGCATTATTTGTAATTTAATTAAGATATACATAATCGCGATTTAACATCGATATAGTTATAAGAGGAAGAGAGGCAAGCCAAGAATTAAATTTCTGAAAATCTATTCGAAGTCCACTATAACTTGGATATTTTTAAATCGAGAGTGAATAGACACCTTTTAAGTAAGTATCCTAGATTGCATCGGCACTTACCATCAGGTGAGATTGTGGTCAAATGCTTACCTTTCTCCAAAAAAAAAAAGAAGGACATACACGGACCAAGTGAAAGAGAAAGTGAACGTCGTGTCGTATCAGCCTGTCAAAGGCCAAGGAAAGAAATACCTGGAGATTGCTTCACCGACAATAGCATAATACCAAACATATTCGTAATACAAACCATATGCGATTGTACACATACTCCACTTTCCAGATGGTCGGTGGAGCAGAAGGAGCGAAGCTCTTTCTTTCTACTGACAAGGACGGGTACCCAACTGTCCGACTCCGATCTGATTCATTTTGATATATGTTATAGGGTAGTCTAAAATAACGGACACGTATTTTTTTTTAGCTGTCCAAACTCAACTTGTTGGGAGAAATTGTCCTCCAAAGTCCAAAGTACTAAAAAGTTACTAAATCTTCTAACTCCTATAGAAAGTGATGCTCAAGCAACTTGCTAGTTAATGGCTGGTTTGAGTATATGTTTGAAAGCAGCAAAAAATAATGAGCACGTGTTTTGTTATATCGGCTAAAACTATTTTTTTCCTTAAAAAATCGACATTCTAAGTTTTATAATATCTTATCACTATAGTTACACATAAAGACGGGTGTTTTTTTAGGAAAACTTGAGTTTAAGCAGATATAACAAAACACGTGTACATTATTTTTTCCTGCTCTCAAACATATACTCAAACAAACCATTAACTAGCAAGTTGCTTGAGCATCACTTTCTATAGGAGTTGGAAGATTTAGTAACTTTTTAGTACTTTGGAGGACAATTTCTCCCAATAGGTTGAGTTTGGGCAGCTAAAAAAAATACGTGTCCGTTATTTTAGACTACTCTATAACATATATCAAAATGAATCAAATTGGAGTCGGACAGTTGGGTACCCTTCCTTGTGAGTCTGAGCGACATACGTATATAAATACGAGAGTAAAGTTCTTGTTCTTATCCTATGACCTATGACGATCTTATCAGTAATCAATGTTATATGGCGGTCTTCCACGCATTAACCTTACCTACAGTTTGCACCATAAGGAGTCAAAAAACCTGACAAATGTGAGTCTGTATCGCTCACCGAGGGATTTTTTTTTTAATTTTGTTTTTCCCTGTACTTGTAGTGTAAGATGATTTTAACTGTCAAATTTCATAGTCAACGGGAACTACCCTATAAGTTTTGATTCCCTTGAGTGTCAAAATATACGTTATTTGTGGTGCGGCATAAACGGCCGTATCTTCTTTTTACGTTAACATAGAAGTTCTATTTCACTTCTTCAAGGGACTGTAGAGCTGAGGGCCTACCGCGAACCACGTTCGACGTGTTGCCTATGTGTCGCACTTGTAAATTCGTACGTAAGTGTGACAGGGAGGCAACACGTCAAACGTGGTTCGCGGTAGGCCCTCTGATTATATGGTTTTAATTTCGACTCGATACCTCCACCCGTTCCAGATAAAGGATCTTGACAGACAGACGGAAGGACGGACAAATGATCTTATAAGTATAAGGGTTCCGTTTTGTTCCTTTTGTGCCCCAAAAACCTTAGAAAATTGAAGAAATCAGATACCACTTATTATCAACTCTTTTAGATGCTGCGTAGGATCGATCTGTGCCGACTTGTTCGCGGACGAAGTCACGGTAAGGCAATAGTAAATTTTAAACAATCGATTGATTTCCCTTATCGGTATGACGTAAATATAAATATGAAAGGAAATAATCATTTCCCTTACTTATGAATGGATCGATAAGAAGCAGGAAACGAAGTTGTTAACGACTGATATGGTTGGTAACTTATAATAGGTTTACCTATTATCGTGATAAGGAAATATATATATTATAAGGTAATGTGGGGTAAGACGAACATTGTTTATGTTACTCGGGGCAAGTCAAACAGTATGAGGATTCAATACAAGTTTTTGTCTTGCCCCGGTGATAATCTTATCCCACCTTACCTTATAGTTAGGGAGGTGGCGAGCAAAATTTCGATATCATCAGCACACATGGCAGACGTTATTAATAGCAATAATGATACCTTGAGAAACATAAAGGACCTCGTCTGCCACCACGGTGGCGCTGCGTTGTCAATTTACAGCGTTTCAAATATGTTAAAAAAAAAAGGTGGGCGATATTATTTGCACATGTCTGCCTCTGGGGCTGATGATCACAGTCATCCTGTAAACACAAAAAATCGAAGAGGCAGACATCCAGGGCTCTGACTTTTGAAGTTTTCAATTTTTTAAGTTATTTTTATTATTTAAAAAACTGTATATGAAATGCACACTTGGCAGATTTGAATTGTTCGATTAAAAACAATGAAAAGGACCACGGAAAAATAGTCTGCCAGCGTGATGCCGCTGCGTTGTCTATTGACAGCGCTTCAAAAATGTAAAAAAAAAAAGATGTGCTATATTATGCGCACATGTCTGCCTCTTGGACTGATGTTTCAATTTATCATGAAAACGAAAAAAATCGATGAGGCAGACGTTCAGACCCCTGATATTCCAAAGGCAGACCATTTGAATTTTTTTTTTTTTTTTTTTTTTTTTTCAACTCGACACTCGCGCCAAGCTGCAAATACAAAATTTTGCATCTACTGAATATTATTGAAAATAATTAATAGAATCTATACGAACGATTTTCAAAACTCTTCAAAATATTTGGCTTCTGCCTGTTAACTGCGGCTCCGCAGGTATAAAACATCTCCATAGTTCCTTTCGTAGTGTCTCTCTTTTATCTGGGAATATGAGTGAGAACGGTATAACCCAGTTCCGACCTTTTCCGTATTGCGTACCTAAATGTATATAGCGTATACCTACATCTATAGATACATGTGGTAGTATAGAAGTAAATAGAAAGAAACAGGAGACAGCCTTCCCTCTTATTTTGCACGCTTTCCCTCTCTCTCGCGCTCCCAGGCACTTCCACAAGGACGTCTCGAAAGCGTAAGGCTTTGTACACAGCAGAGGTTGCAGAGCAGGTTCTCCGAGACGCTCATCAACAGTTTTGGAGTATTTCGAGTAATTGGAGTATTTGGAGTCTTTGAAGTTTCTCGAGTAATTTTAGTGTGTAAGCGCTTGATACACATAATAATTGAAAAAATCGGAGCGCGTTTTAGGAAAATGTGCGATTTGAAGTGCGCTATGTGTACTCTGCCTAAAGATTTCAAATAACGTACAAAGCGCCTCTACCATCGCCCGTTTTAATAGGGAGAATCCCTCGCAGCTGCTCCTGTACAGTAAGAATTTGGTTAGTTTATTCAATTCAATTCAATTCAATTTATTTATTGCAATCATGTTCATTGTATACAGATGTTATATAAACTACAGTCAGTACATGATACCCTGTTAGGGCACAGCAATTTTCTTATGTACTAAATTAACAACTACGACAATGTGTATTTACTTAAACATTAGATGGCCTAAAATGTATTGTTTAAATATTAACTAATCGATATTATTTCATCCTCTAAGTTATCATTTAAATATTCATTCAATGAGTAATAACATTTTTTTAATAAAACAGACTTTATGATTTTAATAAATGTTTTATCACTTTCTAAATTTTTTATGGCATCAGGCAGTTTATTATATATTTTTATGGCCATGACATAAGTGCTGTTGGAATGCTTTTTTATTCTAGAGGCCGGTAGTAATAGTTTGTTTTGGTGTCTCAATAGGTGGGTTGTTGGTAATTCGTATCGTTTTTTAAACATGTGAGTATTTTGCCTTGCAAATTTACACATCTCTAAGATGTATATGGACGGTAATGTTAGAATTTTGAATAGTCGAAAGAGTGGTTGGCATGTGTGTGTGTAGTTAACGTTGGCCAGTATACGGATCAGTTTCTTTTGTTTTATAAATAATGATGGTACGTCAGTGCTATTCCCCCATAAAATTATCCCATATCTTAGCCATGCGTTGGCATACGCGTAGTACATGGCGAGGGCTGTTTGTAAGTTTGTAGTTTTTTTTATCTCGCTCAGCGCATAAGTAAAACTAGAAAGTTTCGATCCTATTAATTGTATGTGTCCTTTCCAGTTTATGTTTTTGTCTATTACGAGTCCAAGTAAAGAGAATTCATCTACTACTTCTATCTGAGTATTATTATAATGAAGGACTAAATCTAGTGGAGCTTTTTGATGGGGGTGGAAAGTGATTAATTTGGTTTTCGTATAATTTATTTCAAGATTATGGTCATACATCCAATCTGATATTTTTTGTAATACTGACGTTAGTTGGTCATTTAATTGGGCATCATTTTCGCATTCAATAAGTAACGAAATGTCATCAGCAAATAGTATGCATGTTTCATCTAATATTTTTGGAAGGTCGTTGATATACAACAAAAATAAAAGGCATCCCGCTACGCTTCCTTGAGGGATCGAGGAATTTACCACTTTGCTGTGTGATCGTATCATTTTTATTTCTCTGCTATTTATATCATAGTATTCTATCTCTGTAAGTTGTACTCTATCTTTTAGATATGATGCAAACCATTTGTGGGCAGGCCCTCGTATCCCAACCCCATACAATTTATCCAAAAGTATTGTATACTTGACTTTATCATAGGCTTTTGTCATATCTAGGAGGACGCCAACACCGTATTTTTTGGCGTTTATGGTGTTTGCAACCTCCTGCATGTATTTATAAACTGCTGTTGTTGTAGATCGCTTTTTGCGAAAACCATTTTGGTTTTCATTGAATACTTTGTATTTTTCACAGAAGGCAAAAACACGATCGCACATGGCTTTTTCAAAGAGTTTTGATGCAGTTGGTAATAAAGCAAAAACTACAATAAAAACTACAATTGAAAAAAATTCACTCTCCAATTAAAGTTTCGAGCGCATTTCGTTTCCTCTTAGCATTTAAAACAAATAATTTCGTAGATTTCAGCTCTAGAAGAAGTTGGATTGTCACCGTGAGTTCAGCGAATAACAATAAACAAAATAATAATAATAAACCTATAAAGAATCACAATAATAACATGCAATACCCGCTTCCCCTTGATTACGTCCATTTCAAACCGTTATAAAGTTAAATATCAGTGAGCAAAGTGTCTGCCAAATGTTTTTTCGTATCCACGGAGTCGTAATGAATCGAATGGGGGCAATGAGAACCGTGTGCAAATGACTTAGTAGAGTTTTTTTTTCAAACACTTTTACAACTCCGTCCCATGATAATGCAGAGCCCTGAATGTCTGCCTCCTCGATTTTCTTCGTTTCCAAGATATTTGTGACCATGAACCCCAGAGGCAGACGTGTGCAAATAATTTGATACCCCTTTTTTTTTTAACAACTTTAATCGGCTGTAACGCGAAAACGCAGCGACGTAGGACCATTATTGACTGGACCAAATCGATTCGTACTGACGTAAACTGCAATCTACCTCGATGTGAAACGTGTGCAAATCATATACCGAAATGCTCGCCACCTCCCTAACTATTAGCTATATAGCTGAATTTGTTAGAATATAACGAATAAACGATGACTTTTTATGATATAGAAGGCAACCGAGCAGACGTATCGCCTGATGGTAAGTAATTAGCGCCACCCATGGACATCTGCAACACCCGAGGAATTGCAAGTGCGTTGCCGGCCTTTAAAATAGGAGAACGCTCTTTTCTTGAAGGCTTGAAGGTCGTATCGGTCCGTAAATACCGCAGGCGATTCCAGTTTAGCTCTGCGAGGCAGGAAGTTTCTGGAGAAACGCACAGTTGAGGACTGCCAACCATCTGACTGGTGAATATGGAAATGTTGTCGCGTTGACTTATAACTTAGTTCTCCAAACTTTTTGACCTGATGTCACAAAGAGGAGAGGATTAGAAGGTGACGGGAGGTTTGGTGGGGTTTACCCTGGCCCCTGGGTGATCTGCCAACGTGCCAATCGTTAACGCTCCGTAGCGTAGTCATCTCTCTCTATCACTTCCATTTTAGTGCGACAGGCACAATTGTTTCGTTAGCTACGGAGAGTTAACGATTGGCACGTTGGCTAAGCATCCTGTTCTACCCAGGTGACAATTGTCACCTGACAATGATAATTAGCGTACATTGCTGGTCCAAAAACGCTATATGTCGTCGTCGTCAGTTAGTCAGAGTCAGGGTGCGTAGCCAAGATGCCAATCATTCGCTCGGTGGCGAACGATACGGTAGTCTCCGTCTATCACTCTTCATATTTATGTTTTGTTCGCGTTGTTAGTGTTTTGTTCGCTACGGAGCGTAAGCGATTGGCATCTTGGCTAAGCACCCAGGTGTCAATTGTCAAGTTGGTTTAATAGGCGTCAGGCCTTCATCTTTCTCCTTTCTTTTTTGGGGTTAAAATAGCTCTATATATGTACGGTGTCCCATGCATTTCCGCCGTTGATTACTGTAATATACAACTCACAAAATCATACTGGTTAATAAGAATACTTATATAAAGTTGTGTTATAATGGTTATCTCTTCATTTTAGGTAGTTAAAATCCTTTCAAGTAAAATTAAAATTATAAAAAATTCGGATAGTTTATCGATATGACTTTATCGATATGGCCACAACTTTTGGTTACTCATCGTACCTACATAAAAATGTGGCTGTGTGTGTGAACGCTACGGTGACAGCTGGCTTAGACTCCATCTTTAGGAATATTATATGTATGATATAAAGACTACGATGTCGTATTAAGGAAACATTAAAGAGCAATACACCGCAATAGTTTACGTATAAATACATATCTTATAAGAAATCTTAGTAATTAACGATTAATTACCAATGTAAATTATCGATTTTTATAATGAATGGTAATCTTAGCCTATCATGAGTGTGATGTGTGGTATATAAATAACCACAAATTCTAAAGTTTTACAATATCATCGATAATTATCGCGATAATTATCAAGGAGTATACTTATCTTGATTGGGAAAACCTTGAAAAAGTAATTTAATAAATGGTCGTTTGTTTCTATCTAATTAATATAGTACACGCAAATCGAACTGATGACCGGAGTCATATCACTATCTCTCTCACCCTGCCTATGATCACGCGAGTGTGAATGAGAAGTTTTAAGACCCCGGACCCGGTATCCGCGTACATAGTACGTCGAAATATCGGGCGCTCAATAACAATAGAAAAGGTAATCGCGGTCGATATAAGTATAATGAAACTAACCGTGATTCATTGAATGCTGTTCTGAGGTCTATTCTTACCACCGAAAGTTTTGCCCGTATTGAATTTACACATAAAAATAATACTCAAATATATATAACAACCAGACATAGCAATCCGTGGGGCAAAATTGTTTGACAAGTAGGGAGTTCCTGTATCGATAAACTCAACTATCGATGCTAGTTCTATATACTAGTGATCACTCAAGGGTTTTCTTGTAAAAATATGTTTTTATTTAGAGTAAAAAAATAACACAGATATCGTTTACGAACCAGCTCCCAAAATTTCACTAGAATCAGTGGAGAAATGCGTCCTGTCGAGAGAAAATGCGGACACAAAAAACATTTTCTACACACTTGCTCGTAAACGGTGTTATTGTATGCCAGCATACTGAGATGCAATGAGCTATATAACGCCCACGGGCGTAAGTTTTTTTAATTTCATTACGCGTATTGGGCATGTTATTTTTTTAAAGTAGGTATAAATGTGTTTACTTTTAAAATACTGACGTTTATGAATTAATTTTGTTGTGTATGTTTACAAATATTTAATTTGATTAAAGTATTAACAGTCGTTTAATTTTTTTTTTACGCTATATTCAACTAATTTCGTGGCTGAATGCCGGATAGGTCTGTGCCTTCGATGCCTCACCTGCCAAGAAATTCCAAAACGACGGACAAATTTTTGAAATGTATTTAAGAATTATTTCGCTTGAACACAAGTGTGATGAAAAACAGTATGTACAAAATGTACTAGTTTGCCCGAAGCTAAAACTGAATTCGCTCTCGCCTGGTCAATAATGAAAAATTTCCAGGAAAACAATTATTTCACACTGTTTTTTTCCTACTCCAGACTCAAAAGGAAATTGCCTCGATAACGCCTGATATGTGTTATCAATATCATTTACACACGAGTTTATCAGGTTATAAGTCTAATCTCACCATTCATGTTCATGTGGACGTGTTATGAATGAAATCGTATTGCATAGATTAGGCATGTATTTACTGTTTATAGTAGACACGCCACTCGTCAAATAAACACGGATATCGTCGTTAATATAAATTTTATCTGAATGTCTGCTGTTAGCGTTAACTGTTAATAAGTATATGTCGTTATCAAGCAAAAGGTACCACATTGTCGCTTGCCATAAGGACGTTCTGACAAGTTATTCCGTCCTTATGGTAAGCGACATTGTGGTACCTTTTGCTTAACAACGTCACATATGTCTGTTTATTGTAGTTTTCAGAGACTTATGTAATTTACGAACTTAATGTAAAAAAATCAATGGTCACTATTGGACACAATGATACATCTAAATAAGTTTTTGGCAAAAATTTCATTTTTGGTACTAGCTTTTATCGCTGACTGTACTTTTCTTCACAGGCAACTAATACTCATCGAGACAATTTTAACAACCCCCAACACAATTAGTTTGCGTTGTTTTATCACAGAGTTCCCTTGGCCACCTCCTGACTCCATCATCAGATTAGCTCCATGTCATCATAATATTGCATTGTCATCAGATTTACATATGTACGCAAAGTTTGAGCTCAATCGGAAATCGGGAAGTGGGTCAAATTTAGCTTGCAAGATTTGACCCACACTAACAAACATACATACTAACAGGGCAAGTTAAATAAAAGCTTGTAAAAAGGTATAGAGGTCGTCCTTAGATATACGTCAATGGCCACTAGGTATCGCGAGTCGCGCGATCTTTAATTATTAGGCCAACTATGTTGAGTACAATATGATCGTCGCTTGAGTACAACATAGTTACGTATCAGGAGCTCAAAACAATGGCAAAGAGAAGAACGGAATGGCGGTTACTCCACCGACAAGGGCTTGGCATTAGAGATTGGCGTATCTGGTCTGTAATCCTTTAACGTAATCTGTGTCAGAGTGAACGTTGAATTTTTGTGACCCTTTTCGGGTAGGATGAAATGGGATTACCTATACGATTATATTTCTGTTTATCGTTTGAACATATTAATTGGATATATTGGATGTCTGGATTAATATCACCATCGCTTTTAATATTTAGTATCAATATTATTCCACGATTCAATTTTGTAATGTGTTTTGTGTTGTTTTGTTTTGTGTTTGTCATTTGTATGTGTGCCCCAATTTGTCGAACCAATCAGTAATTTTAGTAGAAAAACGTGATGATACGATTGAATAGTAATTTGGCTAATTGTCTGTAAACTTTATAGCTAAGTGACATTTATTAATAATTACCATAGCTCAGAATCGCTATACTGTCAATAATAAACTAGTGGCTTTACGTAGACATCGCGATAAGCTTAAAAGTTTTAAAAATAAAAAAATATTTACTTCGTTCTGTATCACATCTCACGATATTCATCACACTAAGTAACTCACTTAAGTCCTTCATGCCAATTTCCACCACACCCTTAACCGCATGTAATAAAAAAGATTTGTTGAAATATGAACTTTAATAGTTGTCAATAGAGTTGAATATCATATCCGCCATATATGGCTTCGGGGTTAATGAACATTTTCCAAAAAACGATCCGACAAAAAATCTTTTCCGAATCTGCTCACAAAATTTCACGAGAATCGGTTGACAATTGCGAGCTGCAGATGAGAACATCCGGACATACGAAAGCATTTTCGCCCAAGCTGAAACGGAGACCTTCACTAACGCTCGGTCAATTACAGAACAATCTTACACATTCCGACCTCGTTAAAACAACACAATGACAACAATGTAGTCTGTTACAATTCGTTTTTTTCTGTCACTGTTTTTCTCATTTTCCCATGTGAATTGAACTGCTAATACATGTGAGAATATAGTCTCTGCTACACAATTATTGCATTACTAAAGAATGTACATAAAACCATGGGTATGACGTAATAATATTTCTGAATGATACAGCTGATACAAGCGTATTGGCAGACAGATATACCAAAAATACTTTAACCCGCAGCCAAATAACACTAGACCCTACTCAGTGTTGTTCCTGCCGGTGAGTAAGCCAGAGCTCAACGAGGGTGCGGAGTGTTAGGGTCGGCAACGTGCATGTAACTCCTTTGGAGTTGCAGGCGTACATAGGCTACGGAGACTGCTTACCATCAGACTGACCGTATGCTTGTTTGCCACCGAAGTAGTATAAAAAGACTGTCAAGCTCTTTACAAAGTGACGTTCTGTTTCGCATCATTTTTGAAAATGGCATCTTGAGTTAGCCTTGTATGACAGCGCGCAGTTAAAAATGGGGTCTTCTTCTTCAGTTCTTCAGTCTACTTCAGGTCCCTCAGGCCTCAGGTCGTGATATCATGCGCCTGGCCTCGTGCAGTTTTAATTGCATAGTTGTAGGGATTTGAGCACACCATCTAGTAGGGGGAGGGACCTGAGGTCTGGTGCTTTATATAGCGACCTATAAAAGTTAGCATAACAGGTCAGGGAGTAGAAAACTGAAATCATCAGCGTCACTTTTATTAACAGAGCTTTTTACTGTCAATGGCATTTTTTAACACGCTTTTATTAGTTCGACCTGTATGTAACTAACTATGTAATGGAATCTAAGGTAACTAATTTAACCATCTTTCTAGGATCGTAGCGTCATCTAATAGGCAGCTGTATGTAGTTCTGATGACAGTACAATAAAATGGTACTGTCGAACTGATCTGATGATGGAGCCGGAAGATATGAACTGGAACTTCATGATGAAACATCGTATCATAGCTGTGTTTGGATTTGTTAGAAACGTCTTGTAATGAACTTTGACCACGATTAGGTTTCAAGGTCTGATGATGAAGCCGGAAGATAAGCACTGGCATTCCATGATGGAATATCGTATCACAGTCGTGTTTGCACTTGTGAGAAAGGTCACGTAATGGACTTTGAACACGATCAGGTTTCAAGGTTATAATAAACCACCATGCAACCTATACCATAAAAAAGCGTGTTTTTCTAGTGTTTTTAAACTATTAATTTATTTGTTACTGGATTGAAATTAAATATTAATCTACATTAGTGTTTGCAATCTTCTCATACTCGATGGCCCTTTCACTGAGGCTCGCGAGGTCCTCAATCCGTCCCTTGAATTTGGTGAGAGGGCATTCCAGAACAATGTGTTCGACCGTCTGCTCAGGGTCACCACACACACTGAGGGAAGTCACACCAGCCCCGTTTATGCCAATGGTAGGTAGTTTCCAACGCCTGTTCGAATGGGTTTTATTTGACTCCATACTCGGCGCGGTTTGTCGAAGCTAGGTGGACTGCCGCTATCTTGTTCTCTACAGGATATTTTTCCACCGTTATGATTGGTTATATGGTCATAATGAGCAGCCATTTGGAGATTGGTCATGGCTCGGAAACTGGTTAAATTTCCAAACCGTTATCATTTACTTGGTGCAAAACCTTTTAAGTTCGGTTTCGCTCGTAAAACCGTTATTAAACCGGTCTTTATGAAAACAGTTCTTGTCATATTAACCGGTTTAGAGCAATAAAAACCGGTTTCTTCCTATGTTGGTTTCTATGTTTACGTAGCACACCACAAGGCCGGCCGGGCCTTTCGTCCCTTGTCGAATAAACCAGTTGTTTTAGGTTACAATAAATTTCTTATAACGTTCGCGTTCTTATAAAAGTCCGGAGCAAAACCGAAATAAACTGGTATTTACCGGTATTTAATAAACCCGTTCCGAGTCTTGCATGACATAGTGAAATATGGGTCAGTTAGTTTGAATTCTAATTTTCGAAGTACGGTCACGAATATCGATACAAAAAAGGTACCACAAATATGTATACACGACTTTATTGCCCATATATTAAGGTAGTGTATACATATTTCTGGCACATTTTTCTTTTCGATATTTTCAGACGTGACAGTACATAAAAAATATTAATGTAAACTTATTAATTCCATAAAATACATAGTTAAATTATATAACATAAATTTAAGTTTTTCCGTAAACAACTTCCGTTTGAAATTAATTGACAAATCACAAACAACATATTGTTTTTAATTAGATTAGCCGATATCAATTATTTTAACCTCCTTTGACTTTTAGCAGTAAATGTTCAATAACTTTGTTATTTAATTAAGAATAAATTATTGGGTTGAACTATGTACAACTATGTACATAGTTACTATAATATTAGGTACCTAAACACACATTGCAGTGAAGCGGGAAACACCTAGACAATTAACAAAGTGTTGTCAACACTTCAGGAATGCCATATTCAAACAAGGAGCGACTGCAGAAAACACCTGAGTACACAAATACCACTTGCCTAGTGTTTATGGCTTTTTTTGTGCTTGTTGATATGAAAAAAAAATACTAAAGGCCAATTCGAACGTACACTGACATATTGTATTAAATATTTAGTGATAATACGTCTCGCACGGACCAATACATGTATACGATTAAGTGCGAACGAAATACATCATAACTGAATGACATCAGTTAGATGTAAGTTCGAAGTGGCCTGTGAAGTTGTGCCTGTGACTCAGCCTGTCTTAATTCGGTCTGTATTCATGTCAGGGGTAGATTACAAAAAATAAAGTAAGTACCTAGTTTATATCCATCTCAGGGTTTAAGCTTTATACATGTCTACCAAGAGAAAAGTAATACAGATTTTTTTGTAATAACTGTTTTACACTTTTTATAAGTTGTTGGATTTCACATTTCATATTGATAGTTATTAGGTTTATGGTAAAAATTATAGTCAGATGATACAAATTGCACTTTCTTCCATACAAAAAACAATTGCGTTTTATTAAGTCACTACACACTATGACTACATAAATATGTGCGAATCTATGTACTTTCGAATATTCTTTTGCGCTAAATTGTTAGAAAAACTTTGTTTTATTCAGAAGTTACGCAAATTAAATAAAATTCGTTTATTTCAGGCCGGGGGCCCATAAAATTTGCAAAAAAACGGACACGTATTTCTTTAATTCCGCTACCTAAAGGTTGTCTGGAAGAGATCGCTTTTTAGCGATAAGACCGCCTGTTATTTACTTCTTCTTAATGTGCTGGATTATTTGTATTGTTTCTGTATTGAGGTATGCAATAAAGAGTATTTGTATTGTATTGTAATACTTTTTATCAATGTAAGACCAAAATAACGGTATTTGCGTGATTTCTGTATAAAACAAAGTTTTTCTATCAATTTAGCGCAAACGAATATTCGAAACTAAATAGGTGAGTACATATTAATGTTACTGTAGTAATAGTGTGTAATGATAAGTCATTACACACTATTACTACACACAATTGCGTTTTATTAAGATAAAACGCAATTGTTTTTTTGTATCGAAATCGAACCATATTAAATTAAAACATGAATATCATACGAAAATAAATAAACAAAAAAATCACAATTACAATTCCAAAGTTACACAACTTTCCTGGTTTCATGGCCGTGTAAACAATTGTCAATCCTATTTCCATGACTTTATATTTAAAATACAATACTGATAGGAATATTTGTAAAGTAATATTTTTACTGTAAGTACATTATTTTATGAACACATCCTGATAACAAGTAATTACTTCCTTCCTCACCTCGCTTACATTGCCAGGGGAATAACTAATATGTTTTATAAATATAAATATGCATATTATGTTAAAAGTTGCATTCAAAAAAGGCTGGTGGCATAGTGACAAGAGTCTGCAACTTGCAATACGGAGGTCGCGGGTTCAAACAATAAATTTTTCGTAACTTATTTACGAAATATCATTTGATATTTACCAGTCGCTTTTCGGTGAAGGAAAACATCATGATGAAACTGGTCTAATCCAAATAAGGCCTAGTTTACCCTCTGGGTTGGAAGGTAAAAACTAGTGTTTACGCCAATTCTTGGAATTAGTTGCCTCCCATGAGCCGTGGCAAAATACCGGGACAACGCGAGGAAGATGATGATGTTAAAGTTGCCTCCAACTAACTGTTAAAATTTGCTTGAATGGATTTTTTTGACAGATATCTCTCAAGGCCGGTGTACACAGCGTGCCTCATGAGTTGCCAATGTCTATGGCCTATGCAGTGCATGCCTTCTCTGATGTAAAACCACATAATATGCATGTGCACCAAAAGTGATTAAATACAAAGGGAGCTGAAGACATATGTATATGCATATGTTACTTTCCATCAAAGGGTCCTTGTACTTCATGTGCAATTAGGACCTTTTTATCAGAATTTCTGTTGGAATTTCAGATAAAAAAGGACCTTACTTAAAGCTTAAGGACCCTTTGCACATCATCTGGTGTGGCCTTTTTTTGCAACTGAGGTGTGCCTCAATCAAACAAAAAAATAACATTACATATATGTAGAATTTGAAAACTATTTGTTAAAGATATCTTATCAGTCTTATCACTTTTGCGTGATTCTTTCAGACAACCTTAGTTTTTAGAAAATAACAAAAATATGCAATAGGCAAGGCAGTTTTGTAGCTGAATAAAGGTTTTTTGAGAAAAATAAATATGTTGTGAGTGTTTTACTTCAACTTCCTGATCATCACACAAATCATGTGCACACACAAACCTTACACTACATCATAATAAACCATAATTTTACTTCAACCATTTGCATTAAATGGTAGACCTAACTTCTAGAGGCCCACTATCGTAATATTCCATCGGTGCCACAGTTCTCTGACCAATTTTGAACCTTAATGCAATGAGATAAGGCCTATGACTGGTCAGGTAAGTGTGTTGCTGTTAGTACCCACACCTTACACAGTAGATTAAGGAAGAATGTTGAGGGCTACCGTTCACCAACAAACTGTCATGCAGTTTGATGAAAAAACATGTACAATAAATATTGCTTTGTATTTTTTATTGAGTAAATAGGTTAAATACAGGGAAAATTAGAAGGCAAAATTGAATCAATTGTATTATAAAATAGAATAGAATTTGTTTCATAATAAGCAACTCTGTTAGTGAATTAAATTTCATTGGATGAAATTTGTACTCATATTAGGTACTAGTATAGGTCAAACATGTAAATTATACTTGTGAATGTTAGTTTAGAAATGTTGAATAACCTAAGCGATGTACATCACAGACTTGATCCATAGTGAGACTAATATTTGCATAAGAACTTAAGAAGCATTTGTTTGCAAAACTAAGTTGTTTTCTATGCAATGTGTGTATTTAAGTAAGCCTAGCACTTAGGCCCTAGGTATTTCTTTATCATGTACACTTAAGATGTTAGTGTGGATATTGATGGTATATTTATTAGTGGAATTTTGAACTATTTTATGTATTGTAAAAAGTACACTAAGTGGAAACTAACCCTGCGTCTTATGATACACCGGGAGTTTTCTTTTATATGTATTTATTTATAATATAATAATAATTCTGCCTATATCCGACAGCTGAGCACAGGCCTCCTCTCATGCACGAGAAGGCTTGGGCTGTATTCCCCATGCTGGCCATTTGAAAATAACTGACACCAATATCGTCTGGTAATCAGTGGGCCTATTTAACCCACCTCATGGTGTTTATTTTATGTTTAGGGGTAAGTTTGTGTCATGTGCTTTTGTGATCCGGATAATAGGCTAGTGTTAACCGACTTCAAAAAGAAATTACGTCATGTATTATTAGGCTTCGCCTTGGATTCATTTGTTTTGCTGTGCGTTTGGCCAAAATGAGGATAAGGGGCAGCTCTATCTGTGAGTGTGGACTGGATGAGGGTACTACAAATCATATTTTCTTGGAGTGTCCTAAAATATGTTATCCTATATATGATTTTCTTCCTCGTGAGATTAGCCAACCAGTAAATATTAACTTTTTACAAACTTTAGTTTTTACTCCGTTTTGTGGTATTTTGAATAAATTCCTAGCTAAAAATAATGTTAAATTGTAGTATGTATCATATTATTGTACAATAAGTTCCTGGATTTAATACTTAACTGTAGTTTGTTCTGTACATAGTGTAGTGTTCATATTGTTTAATAGTTGTATGTAGTCTATTAGTTAGTGGTAATTTGTATTTCTTTGCAGATTTATTGGATACTCCACCAAACACTGTCTATGACTGTGATATGATAAGATTCATATACTAGCCATGTCTTATCCATTGGCAGAATCATCAACACCTCGATGGAGCCATAACACGAAAAATTGATTGATTGAAAAAGAAATTATTATATGAAGAAACCATAGATTCAATGCCGTATTTAGAGGTCTGGAGGCCTCAGACAATAAAGGAGTGGAGGCCCCCAGGCCTCAAATTATTTTCCAAATAAAATGGTAAATTTTCTGAAGTCTATTGTAAGGGCATTTATTTGCGCGATGAGTACAGATATTTGTTCTTGAGTCATACATGTTTTCTATGTATTTGTATTATATATATGTCATTGTCTACCCACAACACAAGCCTTCTTGGCTTACCATGGGACTTACTCAATTTGAGTAAGAATGTCCCTATAAATTTATTAGTATAGTAGTGTACTTTAAAACTTGGGAATGGTAAACCAGATGTTTTTTTTCTCTTTAGTAATTTAAAGGAAAAACTCATTCTACTCCGTTCTGAGGTTAAAATTATGTCAACTGACATAATTTTAACAGTGTTTTCCTGCAGTTTAAAATATGCACATTTTTATACAATTATTAATGTCTCCAACTTGTTTGTTATAAAAATGATGTGTATTTTTTTAGGGTTCCATACTGATGGGTTTATTATGTATTTCTGTTGCCTATAGCGGCAACAGGAACAGGAACAAGAAATACTAAAAACATAATAAAATAAATAAGTCTTTCCAATCTCTTGGTTCTCATCCAATCAACAAAGTCAAGCAATGTCAGGCCGGGTCAGTACTTGAATGGGTGACGGTTTTATAGATAATGGTACAGAACCCTTCCTGTGCGAGTCTGACTCGCCCTTGGCCGGTTTTTTTTAAATATTGTGTTATACCTTGTGGTGTACATGCCCATAGCCCCGTCAGAAGACCATTGCTAGCCCAGCCTGGCTAGGACCATGCTGTCTTATATGTGTAATGTTACGTTTTGTTTTATTCTTTGATTTTGCCACAAATAAATGCTCTTTCTATATATTCTAATCTCATTCTGTAGAATATGTTTTAATTTTAAAGGCATTAAACATTATAATGTTTATATGTCGCCTCCTAGCTTAGTTGGTAGTGAGTGACCTTGCCAATGAAGCAAGAGGTCCCGGGTTCGAATCCCGGTCAGGGCATTTATTAGTGTTTATTACAAATATTTGTTGTTGAGTTATGGATGTAATGGATCTAAGTATGTAGATAACCATATAAGTAAGTATATTGTCACCTAGTACCCATAGTACAACCTTTGCTTAGTTCGGGACTAGGTTGATCTGTAAGATTGTTCCCAAATATCTATTTATTTTAATATCAAGATTGATCCATCTAACAATTTATAAAAGAAGACCAATTTGTCAACAATATGATAGCCCCACCTGTGCAAGTGTTAAGTAAACATTTTGACGTTTATAATAACACATGCACTGTTAAGGTTGTCAAAATCGCTGCCAAATCTTGGTCTTACTCTAGACAATATACTTCTTTTATTACTTGTGTGAATAATAACTGTCAAATTGTTAAATTTTAAACTTGATTGAAATAATCAATAAATTCCTGGCATCCATAATAAGCTTTTGAACTTATAATAAACTGAATTTAAAAAATAAATCAGGCAGTTTAAAATGTCTAGTGGACTCAGACTAAGAAATTAACAGAGTAACTAAGTCTGACAACTTGTCTGGCCTAGTGGGTGACCCTGCCTGTGAAGCAGATGGTCCCAGGGTTCAAATCCTAGTGAGGGTGTTAATGAGCATGGATATCTGTTCCTGTGTCATGGGTGTTTTTGATGAAGTATTTATCAAACTACCCAGTTGACACCAAACATAGTGCGGTGTCACGGCAGACTTCAAAGGAAGTGGCGGCATAATCTTGATCTTTTGGAAAGATTGGCCTAATCTTGCCATAGAACGAGACGCGTGGAAGAAAGAGAGGTAGGCCTTTGCCCAGGAGTAGGACACAACAGGCTAGCAAATAAAATAAAATATATTATATATTTCTGATTTAAATACCCTAAACACATGCCTTATTGAGCTTACTGTGGGACTTAGTCAATTATTTAATAAAGTTATGAGCTAAAACTAACCTGTTTCCAAAGTTGGTTTTCCAGAACTCTGCAGCATCACTTTTCGTTATGCGGAACTGGTCGCCGGCAAACGTCCCGTTCGGAAACATAGCCTTCAGCTCACTCAGCATATGACTAAACACCAAACTAAGCTTCGTCAGATTCCTCCTGTAGTGAGAATTCTCATCAAACATCTTCTCTTTCCCCTCTTTAAACAACTTTATAGCCTGCTTGCACTTCCTTATCAAATTTATAATAAATATGTTAAAATGTTCATTGCTATTCAGCGCCTGCATATTGTCCTCGTATTTAGAATAAATAATACGCAGTCTCTGATATGTGTCCGGCAAAATATCTAAAATGAAAGGAGGACTGTTTTTCAAGTTCATCTTATGATGCTGACACAGTTTAACCACTTTATCCATCAACTCCCAGGTTTTATTCAAGGTTCTTTTATCCGTCGCCAGCTTCGTAGGGCACACGGCACCGGAAAAGGCGCCATGCAGTTTCGAAAATATCGAAGAGATGTTTTTCTGTTGTGATTTCTGACGGGGGGCCGCCATGTTGCCAAGTCCGATGACATACAAATGAAAACAATTACAACGAGACACTGAACTTAAAAAGCATTCATCACTTAATGATAATGGTGCCCAGCGTAAGTTTTCTCATTATCACTGTAACACACCACATTTACGACACAAATATGTACACGGCAACGATCACCCACTGACACATCTCCGACGCGTATGACAAATTGACAAATTTATGAATTAACTCCTGTTTTTTTTCTAAAGTGACCGAGTTTGAGCGTGGAAGTTGTTAGCCAATAGAAGGTAGAACCGCCTAGAAGAGTCTGGTTACTGATTGGCTGAACCGCGAGAGCGTACTTACCAAGAGTACAAGGAAAACATACTACAGTTAGGGGGTTCAATCGGTGTTGCAAGACTAAAACAATTTTTTACCCAATCATGTTTCTGTTGTGTGAATGTTTTTTTTGTATATTTTGGTACACCTGTTTTATCTTTATAAAACATGATAGATTTATATATAAGATTATAAATTCTAAATATCCTTAGCCATAATTTAAAGATTTGCCACGATATAAATGCAAATATTAAATATTTTTTATTGTTAAATAGTAAAAAAACTGCTTTATTTTATTATTTATAAACGCTTTTTTGTGTACCTATTCCATATTTTTGTAGTTGCCGTCAGTAGTTGCCCAGGTTGCCCTATCCTGTGCCAGTTCCCTGTACATACCCCAAAGGAAACGAGGCCGCCAAGCCAAAAAAACAAAGTTTCCAAATAAGTCGTTTTACGAAATTCCTGGTATTTCGTAAAACAAATGTTGGATTTCCAATTTACTCTATAAAGGTTTAAAATTTTTTTTCGAATGGGCGATGCTTCCTCTCAGTAATTTGAGATTAAGTAAGTAACCAGCGAGTGCCAGCGTTTAATTATATGATAATTATATTAGTCAAAAGTTGACGTATGAAAATTCAATTACGACGAAAAATAATATACCGTAAATTGCCATCTATTCAACCGCTGCCAGTATAAAATTTGGAGGTAGGATTATTTTTTATACATTGCTCCTTTGCAAATTTTGAATGCTCGCTCTCGAATAGGAAAATAGGGTTGTTTCCAATTTTTTGAAACGCTTGTATTACGTTCTATATTAACTAAAAGTTGTCCTAAAATTCGACTTTTATACTAAAAACGACTTTAAATATGTTAAATTAACTAAATATATTTTGGCAGATGCTCTCGCGCCCAAAACGCTCTTTGAAAATTGTGTGACGTCACCGTTTAAGGTTTGACACATAACTACATACACACGTAGAAGATACGAACTGGCAACTGACATTTGTCATTTGTTGTTTATCGCCTAACTGTCAACAGTGTCAATCTGAGAGTTGTGACGTCATCAGAATCTTCAATGACGTTTCGAGTTTGGTCACGTGACGTGTGCCAAAAGATATTTTAAATTCAATATTTACAAGAATATGGTCATTACAGGACCCCTAAAAGTAGTTTAACATGTTCTTATAATCCAAAAGAATTTATTGGGATACAATTCTGCCTTATGATTTGTAGATGGAAACAACCCTATTGTATTGGCAGAGAGAAATGTTGCAATCTAATGCCAGTGAAGGCTTGTCAAGCGAAAGCCAACTCACCCCGTCTCTAGTGATGGGTAGGACATCAATTTAAAATGAGTTTGTATGAGTACCTCATTCTCTAAAATGAGGTGTTACAATGTCTTACTTCAAATGAGGAGAGGTACTAGCACTTTTTCAGCATCGACTATTCCATCAACTCCAACGGCAGCAAACCATATTTAATGTAAATACATATTTAGGCATTGCTAAACTTCCTTTTAAATATTAACTTGGAGTGCAATTCTGGAGGTTTAAAACAGAACTTTAACAACAGAAGACATACATTTAAGAATCAAACTAAGGAGTTAAAGTACATACATCCTATTGCAACTTAATTTGATGCTTTTATGAAACTTGTTCTAATTTAGTAGTTTATTATTTTTATTGTTAGATTGTTCAGTATCAATCCTTGCTACTTGATATAATTTTAAGTTTAACATTCATATATTAAAATAAATACTAACCATAAACTACCAAACAAACAATTAACAAACTAAGGAGAACAAATCCAATATTATTTGTACCATTATTATATAGAAATTACTAACTTACCACCTCATAATTTATCAGTAATAATAGCATTGTAATATGATAACAAACGAAAGCCTCAATAACGTTCGCGCGGTAATGCCACAGGCGTGTAATATACACTTGATTTTTGTATGCAAAAGACACAAAGAAAGACCCACAGGTATATTTTATCGCGAAAACAATGTTAATATATTGTTATTTTGGTATAATTATAAGAATGGTCACTGATCACTATTTATAAAACAAAACTAAAGATTACGAACAACTTTTTCGAGTTTCTCGTACTATAAATATGTCAAAATCATAAATGATCGAAATACTATACGAAGCACGTTAACAAAAAGTATTACAAATTCAAATCGTTAAAATGTACATGTTTATTTCACCTATACAAATTATATTTACTTTTTTATTAATAAACTAATGTAAAATATCATATTTTGTGTACGCCACTATATTATATTTCAATAATTTAAATAATATTTTGGTCTCTTAAACGATAACTGTTTCTAAGCTAGCTTCGTAAATGCCCAGTGAGACTTGGTTGGCATTTCAATCGCTTATCAAGTAACCATTTCACTGTCCAGTCTAATTGATTCAGATTATACAAATATACATGACACCAGCAATATGAGTCTTGAGGTCAGGTTATACTGGTATGCGCGTTAGTACAATAATAGCTAACAAATATGGAGGCCTACCGCGAACCACGAAGTTTTGCTTTGCTGTCGCACTTACGTATGAAATTACAAGTGCGACAGAGAGAAAAAACTTTCTTCGGTAGGTTCTTTGATGACTTAGATTTTTCGCTTTTGACAAGTAACTTAGTAATGCTAGGATCAAAATGGCGTAATATGTATGTAAGCTTGCGGACGCTTACGCTTGTTTTCTTTCGTGTTTCATTTTTAACGTATTTTCGATGAGGTGTTATTGAAGCACGGCGCGTGTCTGTCTCACTCCCTCTTTCGGTAAATCTAATTCATTGTTTCATTTTGAAAGGATTTTTGAGGGGATGTCACAGTGAGGCGAGTGAATGGTACAAACACAACGCATTTCTCGGTGGACCTTTTGTCCTTGCAATAAGGTTTGTAGTTGGGCAGTTGATAGTGTGAGCGATGAATGCGATGACGTCAATGACTCATTTCTTCATTTGAATGTCGGCGAGCACCGAGCGCCTCGCGACTCTCTTGCGAGTTGTGAGGAACGCAAGTGAGTTTGAAAGGCTGAGAGTTTTTTTTCAAATTTGAAGTGTTTGAATGGTTTGAGTGGTAAGAGCTGTGTGTGATGCGCGCGAGTAAATGAGTAAAATTAATTGAGGAGTGATGTATGACATTTATGCGGTGTGAAGTTCTGCGACAATTTAACTAAATGAGTGGTACAAATGAGGTGCCTCACGAGTGAGCAACTCAACACTGCCCGTCTCTGCACGATGAACAGCTGGTCGGTACCGATACTCTTCTTGGGCGTGCTGATGCTGTATTAACGGCTCCTGCTAGGGTTTTGAGAACACATATCGACAGTTTAAAAGAATTTATGTTTTATCACTCGAACGAGCTTGCGCATACGACCATGAGCAGCCATCGAATCGATCTACATTCAAATGCTTCACGACACAAATATGTATGTGTATATGTATGTGTTTGTGTGGCTTTTATAAACGTCAAAACTATTGGAAATATACTACCCTACCTACTGTTGCTAATTAACGCGTTCTATTTTACGATATAGGTACAGAAATAACATGTATCAACAAATAAAACTAAACTAGAAATGGTGTCTGGAACCATCAAGCCTTACTCAAAATGTAATGTCATTTAAAATGTCATGAACATAATCATTATGAGACAAACCTAAATTGAAAATCGACTCAAAATGACAGACTTTTCAATATCATGTTTCATAGTAGTATCTAAGTTACCCTTGTAGATGTATTCCTTTTGGGGTGCTGGCAACACCATGTGATTTGCGTTTTGTTATTGCTTAGAGAAATTTCATTCAAAGAGCAACCCTTAGTTTCTTGTAAATACTTACTAATAATTTACTGGTATTAGAAATAACGAAATTAACTTAGGACTAATTCATTTTATGTAATAATTGGTCCATTTCTATATTGCCATCTGTTTCTAGAAACTGGAGAATATTCGTTTTGTTATTGTGGCGGTAGGTACAAGCTTCAACACTAGATGTCGCTATAACTAAAAGTTCTGACTATAACTACATGAATAAACTATAGATGGCGTTGTAATTAAATTTCAGAAGTTTATATTAATATTTTTTAATGATAACAAACCAATGAAATGACTATAATTGTAAATATTGTAATACTCTAATTTCTAACCACGAAGTAAGTATTGAAAAAATATGTTGAAATTGACGCATTCATACGAAAATTAAAAAGAAAGTCAGGTTTAAATTAAGAGATAAGTTTTGCATTATTATGTCGTATATTTTAAATAAAAGTAAGAGTAATTAATAGAATTCTAAGCAACAACTATTTCTCATCCTTAATTAACATTTGAGTGTACTCTATTGAACCAAAATATTTAGCTTTCACTTTAACATTCCGTTCCTGTGAATAAAAAATGCTCTCAGAAAAGTTTCATGTAAAAATTGCTATGACAATATTTGCAGGCGCAAAATTTCAAAGCTCCGAATAAAATCCTAAACCAAAGCGACGGATTTTAAAAATATAGGTTTGCGAACTGATCCTAGTCATCCACATCGAGTGTGATCTCAAGCTATGTAAAAAAAAGAGAATTAAAAAAGCTTGTTACAGCGATACTTAGGGGCCTAGAGCGTTTTCCGATCCTATATCGGATAGAAGTAAAATATACCTACAACATTGTGTTTTTTTTATTGGCTACTTGACTGTTTTTTGTAAATAATGTCAAACGATCTTGATTTTCCTGAGGATCAAATGTCTATATAGGACTCATGGCATTTAAGCAACACAAAGATCAGAATAGTACATTACGATACAAGTGCGAAAAATAGGAAATTCGAAACGAGTGGCGATAAATTAAAACACGACCGAAGGGAGTGTTTTAAATCGACACGAGTTGCGAATTACCTATTCGCACATGTATCGTACAACGTTTTACAGTACATATGGCCCTTTAAATGTTCGACACAGTAACGTAATATGCTACTTCTCGCACTAGTGCTATAAAGTAGCCCCATATGTACTGTAAATGAGAGTTAAAGTCTGACGCTCGCACTCGACGATTAAAACGCCTCTAACAAAATGATAAGGTGATGTGACGTCACATCATATAAGTCTGTCCTAAATGTATGGAAGATCAAGAAAATTTCCCATTTTGACCCTGAAATATTGCGTTTATGTGTATAGTTGTCATACAATTTATTTTTTAATAGAATGTAAGGAATCGAATGGTACCATTTACTTTTCTATTTTTGAAAGACAAAAAAATTCGGAGCCTTGTATTTTTTTATAATCTCAATATAATTTATTAAATTCCACTTTTTTATAATGGATGGCTCATTTTCTATCCATTTAACTAAATTTTGTTATAATATTCAACATGTGTCAAGTACCCATTAACCAGACGGACATCATGCCACAGCGCACTCTTTAACAGGCTGGTTTTCCATAGCCCTATGAAAATGTCATCGGATAGGGCCCATCCGACATCCGATATCGGATTGGCACTTCCGATAATTATAGCCATGTTGACTCCCCCCGTCACCTGTCGGACCGATAATTTGTATGTATGTAGGGATAATTTTTGTTGTAGTTTGAGCTGTGTGAATGACCGCTAAAGCCAGCTCGCCTCGCGGCCCGACTAGGCACGCGGATGTAGAAGTCAATTTTGATACCTACCTACTTACCTACAGTTTAACTGATTGCCTTAGTGTCATAAGGGTCAATTCATAACTATTAAAATATAATTCTTAACTTCTTCCGACACATTTGAGGAAAAACAATGCTTTGGGATACGGCGTAGTGTAGGTGAGATTAGTTGTGCAAAACCTAAACAGTGTATTATTTGTATATCTTTTGAAATGACATCGGAACTACAATTTGATCACGTTTTGTTATCACTAATCAGTTATCACGCTATAAAATGGTCTGTGTTGGCTCTGATCTTACAGAAACTCAGCAGCTCACCAACAGCAAAGACGAGATTGAGTACCTACAGAGGTTAAAGCAATTGACCAATAAGTCCGCCTACGGCCTCGCGGTCCGAGGGGCCTCGCGGCTTAAATACATATAACTGGGAAGCAATGTAAAAATTATTCGTTATTGCTTGCGCCACCAGAGCGCCTCACTAAATGTACCTTGCCCACACTAAATTTTGGTCTTGCCCCGCCACTGCCAAAAACCATTACAAATTGAACCGTAAACCCTAACGAATGGTTACTTTTCACGGTTCAATTTGTAATGGTTAATAGTCAATTGCATTAACGTTTCGGCCTACACTGTGTGTATGTAGTCTGTGTACATAATTATAATTGAGGGAAAATAGTATAATTTCAACTCCTTTAAAGTTCAATTTATTTTATTTTTTACAAATGTATTGTTCTTTCCTACGATAACTCTTAAAATTAATCACTGACATAAACATGTTTACCTAATATGACTTTATATACAATTATTATGAGTATCTTGTGTTTTTTAAAACGAAAAGTACCTACTCTAATCGACGCAGTTAATCTGACCGTTTACAAATAAACAGTACTTATTACAAAGAGTTAAAGCCTATTAAAGTTCTATAAAATGAATCAGTACAATTGATTATATTCTAAAATTTACAAGCTCAAAGTACGAATACCTATCGGCTTGTGGACAAATTACGCGAAGTTTTTTGGCTATTTTTTGACCCCCTTCCCGTCCCTCTTGGTGATATTTGGTGAGGTTCTTGGCTATTTTTTCTTCGTTTCGGTCACTGTAGAAAAATACACGTGAGGTATCCTTATACCCCCCCTCCCCCAACGTAATCTGTCGTTATTTTTTCGTGACCCCCCTCCCCCCTATCGAACCACCCGTGATTTGTGCACAAGCCCTAACTTTACATAATATTTATGACATAATACCTATGTAGTGAGTGTCGCAAGAGACGTATGGAACAGATGGAATCACAAATATTAGTAAAGAAAATGTATATAAGAATTATAAAAATAGCGTGACACTGACTGTCTCATATCCATAGATGCACTATATGTAACATATTGGTGTGTATAGTCTCGGATTTTAAATGTAGAGCAATTATTCATATATCCTATCCATCAGTATTGGCCGGACTTTAATTGCAATTGACCACTAACCATTACAAATTGAACCATAAACCGTAACAGCCGGTTACAGATTAATTGTCAATTGCATAAACGTTTCGGCCAACACTGCCATCTATTCATGCTAACATTAATTCTATTCATAAATAAATGCTTTTATAACTTTATCTCAATCCTAACTCAACGTCATCAGCACGCTACATGGAGAACTTTCCATCTTATTGTATTTTAAAATTGCGCCATTCACACCTATAAGTACATTATCCAACGCGTCCAAAGCGAAAGCGTTTACACCATTAATGTGAAATGAACCAAGCAGAGTAGCTTTCGCATAATTCGGATCTATTTTATACATATTTCCTGTTTCATCCATAGCATATACCTTATCAGATCTATTTACAAAAATGCCTGTCATATTATTCGTTGGTAAGCCTTTAATTCTAATTGGTATACTATTATCTGCTTGCAAAACGTAAGAAGTTTTAGCTGCGACAAAATACATGTTATTACAAGTGTCTATTCTCAAATCATGTCCATTAGGTATTAGAGAGAAAGTCTCCTGTTTCTGACCGTTGTTGCTAATTACTTGCACTCTGTTCTGAGGCCATGTGGCTATGTACATGGTGGTTCCATCTTTAGAAACGGCGACATACATAACATCTTCTCCAGCCGCTGTGTAATGTTCTAGTGTCCCTTCGTCATTATATTTGTACACTCCATTATCAGTGGCCACATATACAATGTCGTTAAAGTTATCTACAGTGGTTGACTGACCGACGACATCCATTTTGATAGTGTGAACTTGATTGCCTTTTAATACTTGGATTTTCATCTTTAAATAATCATCACTTATAAGTGTGTAGAAAACTCTTCCTGACCGCCAATGTACGGAGAAATCTGAAGGTATCCCAGTTAGGTTAATTGGTGCAGCTTTCACGTAGTAATAATTGTTTATCCTCCGTATATCCATGTTGTCACAATCCTCCTGTGTTAGTTTTTGTCTTACTGCGGCTGCATTTATCGATATCACCATCAGTAGCATGACAAGAAGTCCTTCCATCTGAAATTAAGTAAGTTTACGTTAAAACAAGTTACCGTTACAAATTTTTTATTGCCAGTACAGATCTTTCTTTCGTTTGCATATAAGGAATAAAGATAGATAAAAAAATACATTTATTTAACGCTATAAGACATTTTAATGCGAATGCCAATCCGAATGTCCAGGATGCGAATGTCCGAATGGTAATACGAATGTTGGGAAATGTAAAGTTGTTATTATCATTCCTAAACACAAAAAAAACTCATTAGGAATGATAATGTAATGTAAACGTTTATTGCAGACACACAGTCCATAATATACACAGAAAATACAAATAAAATTTAAAAAAATAAAGAATTTATCATAAAATAACACACACCAAGTCAAATAAGTTAAATTAACATTTAAACAATCACAAAATAAAATCAAAATTATTAAAATTCAAAAAAATTTAATTCAAAATAATAACATTTACATTATTATTCCAGGGCACGACCTGCGTACATTCGCATTCGCAAAATATTCGTTTCATTTGATGCGAATGACGATGCGAATGTTTAGAATGATGTGAATATTCGTGGCACCCTGGCATCCCGACTAGGTATATACGTGGTGAAGCTAAATAAGTGTATGTGTAATAAAAGGTTTAGATTTTTGTTGATGTTTATTGTCTATTATTGCATATTATTGGAAAGACAATTGGATTACGCTGCTAAGCTGCTATTGTGTTATTTGTTCGTTTGTTACATCATATATTGTTTTTATGGAAAGTTAGGTAAATCAATGCAGTTTACATATGATACGATTTTAGATTGTATTTATTATTTTACCCTACTGTGTCAGAAGGAGGGTAATGTTTTTCGAGCGTATGTATGTATTGACATATGAGGTGTCGTTAAATTCGTCAGAATTGTGGTAGAAATTTTGAAGATGGCGCTCGCAAATAACTATAAGAGTCAAAATTCCAAGAGAGAGAGAGAGAGTTGACTCTTGGAGACCTTATACATCTCTATGGATAATTTGAAAACTATATAATCTTTTAGTTCTAACACTTAGAGACATTTACATTGTAATGTAAAAATCCAAGAGTCAAAATTCCAAGAGTCTAAGGCAGTTTAACATGCAGAATGCCAGTGAGATGTAATCGAAACAGACACAAATCAATGAAATTTAAGAAACTATAAAACCCTACTAAATCGTTAACCAGTTGCCTATAAAAGTTTTAAAACACTGGTTACTTGATATAAAAATCGGCCAAGAGCATCTCAGGCCATGCTCAGTATAGGGTAACATTCTGTCAGAATAGGCCAAACATTAATTCGTAAGTATCATGTAAGTACATTACATGCAGAAGGGAGTGCCTTCGCAGCGCTTTGTACGTCTATTTACTAAGAAGAGAAGATTTCTTGCAATAATTCAAAAACGGCTGGACCGATCATGTTCGCTATAGTTTTCATTGAAAGTATTTATTAAACTAATGTTTCACGATTTTGACGCCTCTAGCTATTCTGATTATGTGTACTCAGATATCTTTGACATCATTTATTTATTAAGACGACCGGTCTGGCCTAGTGGGTAGTGACCCTGCCTATGAAGCCGATGGTGCCGGGTTCAAATCCTGGTAAGGGCATTTATTCGTGTGATGAGCATGGATATTTTTTCCTGAGTCATGGGTGTTTTCTATGTATTTAAGTATTTATAAATATTTATATATTATATATATCGTTGTCTAAGTACCCTCAACACAAGCCTTATTGAGCTTATTGTGGGACTTAGCCAATTTGTGTAATAATGTCCTATAATATTTATTTATTTCCGACATGCCGGCGCTTGATGTTGTTTTCTGTTTTGTTTATTCTCTTAAACCGTTTGCATTCTCGCAGCAAAATGATCGCGTCCACATCCTTCCTACGTTGATTAATTTATCAAATATTTAAAGTGATTTGAGAACGTTATATCAAATATAGGTGGATTGTCAAAGTTAATTTTGTAGCCACAGATCATAGGCCAAAGGTATGGCGCCATAACTTTTTGCCTGTGCTCTATAAGATGGCGCCACTTTTTGATATTTAACAAAAACACATATCAGTGAAAGAATAAGGATCAAAGTCAAATGGTGTTCTAAAAGTTTTAATAATGTATCGAAAGAGGCAGTAAATTTACTGTGGCTACAAAGTTTTCTTTGATAATCCACCTCTATTTCAAATTCTCTTTGGTAATATATCTATTTAAACACAGGCTGTGTTACGTTGCAATTTTTTTGGTTTAAGCAGAAGGTTTTACAGATGATTCTCCCCAAATTAAAACAAAAAATATTACTACAATACAAAACAATTGTTTTCTTCTCACGGATTAGCAAAGTAATATTTTTTGTTTTAATTAGTATGGATTTCCTCAAAGTAACGAGTGATTCTATTAATTATTCTCCCCAAAGGTGCAGGCAAGCCAGGTGCTACGATTTCTATTCCTATACACAACAAAGCGTGCCTTAGAATATTTTATATTTAAAAATAAGCTTTAGAATCATACGCGATATTGATATTTTATTTAAGATCGCGTTTCCATAAATAAAAAAAATAAAAAAAACGTTTATTCACGTTTCATGCCTTATAAATATTTACAATATACTTCTGCCAAACCACAGACATACCCTGACAGATTATCACATACCTACAACTTTATTGTAAATTGGCTCAATATGATAACAAAGTTTTTGATTAATAATTTCTGGTGTAATTGTTCAAAATCTGTATTATAAATGGATTTTAGTAAATCTGAAAAAAACACTACAATTTAAACACTGGTTGTCAACTGAAGTCGATGTCATATATTAAAAACTAACCCCCTTATTATGCACTTATATAAAAATTTAAGGTAAAAGTTCTAATGCTCGACGCTGCACTAGTCACCGACATGGGCACTTTATGTCATAGAAATATAGGTTAAATTTGAACAACGAAGATTTTTCTGTATTCGAACTTAATCCTTGTCACTTTGACATAAAGTGCCCATGTCGAGTACTAGTGCAGCGTCGAGCACTAGTACTTCTACCTTATATGCCTGAATTATTTTATTTGTATTTTAAGAGTATTCCATGAAAACAGTAAGTTTTTCATCTAATATTTTTTAACTAAATCCATTATTTAAGCAATGCCTAATTATAGGTAGCTCAAATTATTAACGTGTGCTAGGTGGTTCGATTTCTATACAAAAAAACAATTGCGTTTTATTAAGTCATTAGTTCATTACAAACTATTACTACATAAAAAAAAACAGAACAACACATTGAGACAACCACTTAAACGTTACAAAGGCATACTATATACAATAGATTAAAATCAAAGCAAAATAAAAATACAATCTTCTTCTTCCTCGCGTTGTCCCGGCATTTTGCCACGGCTCATAGGAGCCTGGGGTCCGCTTGACAACTAATCCCAAGATTTGGCGTAAGCACTAGTTTTTACAAAAGCGACTGCCATCTGACCTTCCAACCCAGAGGGTAAACTAGGCCTTGTTAGGATTAGTCCGGTTTCCTCACGATGTTTTCCTTCACCGAAAAGCGACTGGTAAATATCCAATGATATTTCGTACATAAGTTCCGAAAAACTCATTGGTACGAGCCGGGGTTTGAACCCGCGACCTCCGGATTGCAAGTCGCACGCTCTTACCATCAGGCCACCAGCGCTTTTTTATAATAATTTAAATAAAAATACAATAAGAAGAATAATTATTATGTGCGCATCTATCTACGTTCGAATATTTGTTTGCGCTAAGTTGATAGAAAAACTCTGTTTTATACAGAAATCACGCAAAAAAAATTACATATTATTGATCAAAGTAACAACAAAACAACGGTTTTTGCGTGATTTCTGTATAAAATAAAGTTTTTCTATCAATTTAGCGGACGTATATTCGAAAGTAGATAGATGCGCACATATTTATGTAGCAATAGTATTGCGTAATGACTTAATACTCGTAAAACGAAATTCTTTTTCGTATGGAAATCGAACCACTTTAATGCAGAATTTCTTTGTTAACTTACGTATTATAGTAAAAGTAGATTATAAAGTTTTTTTTTAAGAACACAAGCGGCTTTATGATGATAATAATACACGATATAAACACCAGGATTGCAAATTAAAAAAAATGAGTGCAAATGTCGATTACGTAACAGTGTAATTCGCCTTTATCCCTTTAAAATTATCACTAATTGCAAACAATAGTGTCAAGGACTGTTTTAATTTATATGATTTCATTCCGTTGCGAAAATTAATTATTTTTTTAAGTTAGGTACACGCATGTAATGTGTGTTGATATAAGCTGTAAACTTACACGAAAATAATAAATAATATGATGGTTATTTTCGTAACAAAATGGAATCAATTAATTGTGGACTCAGCAACTAAACTATGTAGCAATCAAAATTACTTAATAGATCTTATAAAGAATGTATTAATTAAGTAAAACCACAATGACTATATAGATCATGTACATAAAGCTATTTTTTCAGTCCCTAGTTTTTTTTTTCTTTATTGGGGAAAAAAACAGATACAGGCCAGTAAAATATACGGATAAGATTCTAAAATAATAAATTGAGCCTACATCCTAACACAATTCCCACTAGGAGTTCAGACAATAATTTTACGACAGCGTTGTAATCGGAATTTAAAACAGACAGAGAGTTAAACAGACGGATAGAATTTATATTTATTCAATTGATAACGCGATTCTCTTGTGTGACTTTCATAACTTAATTCGTTATATTAATAAGTCAAGTAAGTACAGTATTTTATCAAAGTGTATGTATTGCTCACCCGGTATTGTATTGTCCTAGCCTTAAGTATACGAGTTGCAGGGCAGGCTCTTTGGAATTGTATTTGTCATGTTTAACATTAATATTTAAGCTTGTTAAATACTAACACTTATATGGGTCATGCCTGAATTAAACGATAATTTAATTAAATTTAAATGGTAACTGAAAAATCGGGGGTTTAAATTTATTTTCGCGAACATATGCAGCGACGTAATCACTAAGCGACTAAACTCCTAAAATTAAAAATTAATTAAAATTTACTATGTATTTTTTTAGTTACAATGAGATATTTATTTTATGATAACATATTTGATTTACAATAACAGTATGTATAATGGATATATTCAGTAGTGTAACTAGCTTAAATCTAAAATAGGCCCTTGAGACATTTTAATTTGGGTTGATTTTAAATTTTAATAACATATGGCAGATAAAATTGAAAAAAAAAATTACCTTGATCATTTTCCACACTGACACAACACTCACTCTAGCCGGCAATACTCACACTGATTTGTTTATCATGCACCCTGCTTTATATGCGTTATCTATTGTTTTCGTGAGCAGTACCTATTATCATATAGTAATATATGCAGTCTGTGCTATTACACTGAAAATGATTGAAAGCAATGAGGTTTGTATAGAATTTCCATGCAAAGTAGTATAAGGTAATAACCATCACACTGGATGTAATTCGCACGTCGTCACTCCGATGTTTTAGCGAGACAACGTTATGCGTTTTGTATTGCGATAACCGCATAGGCCGAAAGAGGCCGCAGTCAAGTGACTGCTTCTCCATACAAATGTAGTCTCCATTTTCCTGTCTGGATATTACATTTTTTTACGCAATTTAATGTATATTAACCAAACCAAAACTATGCCCCTTAGATTTTCGATCTTAAATTCTTATAAGATTTATAAGCTTTTAAAAATTTTGATGGAATATGTGAACTCGACTGTACTACATAACAAATGTAAATTTTAGTAGAATGCATGAAAGTTACTGTACCAGCGTACACTATAACACTTAAAGGAATCCACTGATTACCAGTTCGCCGGACGGTATTGGCCTGTCAGTTATTCGCAAAACCTCTGACAATCGCGAATAAAGAGATAAATATAGTTTGTTATTCAAGTAAGCATATTACAATGCGCTTATGAACGACAAATAAAGCAACACCGGCTCTAACCCTACACCTCTGACCCGAGAATATTTAAATCCCCCCTCAATTGGAGGTGGGTATCCCAATATGGACCGGCAAGAAACTCGGACATCCTATGACAGGGCGATATCGTCCGGCGAACTGGTAATCAGTGGACCCCTTAAAGCATACTTGATATTATGGGAACGATAACTGTCGACATTTCTAAGGTTTCTTTACGTTCAAAGTCAAAGAGTTAAAAACCAGTTGATTGAAAGTAGTAAATTCCTTGAAATACTTAATTAAGAAAGAAACCGTACATTACTATCGCTATTATGTAAGCAATGCCACGGGATATTAATAAGCTATTATACAGGATGATTCAGGAGACGTGAGCAGGATCAAGCCTGCGTATTCAGTAACTGTTTCGTATCAGTATTTGTGAGATTAACGTTAAATTCATTTTCTTCTGTTCAAAATTTTTGTTTTATTTTATTTACGACATTTATGGTCACCCTCTTTATAGCAAGTGACAAATTGAATGTCATCGGAGTCTGGTTACTTTTGAAAAATCGTATCTCACTCAAGTGTGACATTTTATTGTCTTCATAATCAAAATGCTGTCATAACGGTTAAAGAAGTTTTATCTTTATTAATTAACTGTTGTAGGGTGTCCATGATTGTAGATAATCAAATTTGTCCTTCAAAAAAGTTAGATAACAGAAAAAAGCGTGATTGTTTTACTTAAATATGACGGCGAACGATTCATTAACATTTACTGATTGTGTGGGCTTGGTCCTGCTCACGTCTCATGAATCACCCTGTATATTCTGATAATATCGATAACCTACTGACTTGTACATTCTGGGAAGACATAATAATAATGTTGTACTTGGCGTCTCTTGTTTTGTTAGTGCTTCTAACGTTTCATAGAAATTAGAATCTAAACAAACCTGATTGCAGGGGCTTAGCCAAGATGACAATCTTACATCCATAAACGCAAATGAAAATTCTATCGCAGTAGGGTATTTGACTGTATTTAAAATTAATTATTTCACACCATGCATTAAATAAAGCTCCACAACATTAATAGAGAAACGTAGATATCAGTTATTTATAAGTAGACACTATTTCTATTTTATCAATCGTATAGAGCTATAAAGAGTAGGTAACTTGACCGTAAAGTCCTTTGCTAGTGTTTCATATAAATTCCATAGTGGCAAATCGTTTTGTGAGTTCGAAAAAAGTAACTGATTTGACTAGTAGTCAAACACTCTATATTATACAACTGGCCCTATTTGCTAAGAGCAGGAAGAAACATACGACCTGGGCCTAGTGAGCCGACCCTTTCCCCCCTCTTTTGGGGGTAAGCACGGTACTATCACGTGGCCACCGGACCAAATCAGCTTTGTTTGACCTAAGGAACAATCATGCATCGCCTGAAACAAAAGTACATACTCATTGCACTTGCTTACCCTTCTAATTCAAGTTCGAAACAAATATAAATTTTGATGGGCTTTATCTCGGAAACTACTTTGAGTCTAGACACAATTCTAGCCTCATATTGTAGGTAGATTTTATTAAAACCAATAACACATTTAAATAATAACAAACTTAGAATAAAAAGTAACCTAAAATTGAAACTACCTACAAACCTAAAATTAAAACCAAAAAAAAAAACATAACATGGGTGACCTAGCCCAATATGTTTATATTAAGCTAGATCACCCAGATCAGAGCCCTGTGGAAGGGTTCCCATAAGGCTGGCTGCATTCCCCCTTTGGATTGCTATGCCGATCCGTTGGGCGAGGAAGGAGCCAGCCCTACGGTCCCCCGTGATATCAATGTTTTTTTTTGAAAGTTGCCGAATTAATTTATATATATTGTAGCAAATTTAGTCTATTTTAAAAACGACATTAAAAGGTACCATCAAAAACTAGTCCTAAAGAAACACGAAATTTTCGCGATTTTCTCGATTTTTGACAAAGTTGCGTTCGATGTTCGAGGTCACTTGGATTATTCGTTGGGCCAACATCATAAACGAGCCTGCAAAAAATCAGAACTACCGCATTTGACGCAAACGCTAATGTATAAAGTTCCTGTATTATCATTCTTCTTCGAAACTTTTCTCAACTTAGACATCTGTACAGTCAAGATGTATGTTTTATCTTTCATTGCAAGTCAGTAAGTAAATCTTATTTATTGTGCACCATAGTCCATACAGTTAAACATACACAGACAATGAAATAAGGTAACAATAGGCGGTATTATTGTATCCGTTTTGCATGGTAGAAAAATGCACAAAATAATCTATTGACGACATCTTCAATTATGATTTTTATATAAGTATAAACAAGTTTTGCTTGTGTGTGTATATCCATCTGAAATCCATTAATTCATCATTCGTTTCATTAGCTTATCGCAATTGCAAGACATATTTGCAGGCGTCCATAGGCTACGGAGACTGCTTACCAACAGGCGCGCCGTATGCTTGTTTGCCACCATCGTAGTATAAAAAAATAATTTCACATTTTTGACCGAGCGTTAGCTAAGGTCTCCGTTTTAGCTTGGGCAAAAATGCTTTCGTCCGGATGTTCTCCTCTACAGGTCATATTTCTCAACCGTTTCTCTTCAAATTTTGTTAGCAGGTTGAATTATTAAATAGTTTTATGTCGATTCTGTTTTTAGAAATTTTTCAAAATGGCGGAGCCGTACATTGATTGAGTTTTAAGATATTCTCGCGAGGTCAACATTACTTAGTATTTAATAACATTTTATTTATTTATCTTTTATTTAACTTGTAATGTGTAATTAATATTGTTCGGATCAAATCTTGAATTAAGTCCCAATATTTCATTGAGTTGAATATTCATATATATATGTTAGTTGAGTGACAATGCAATATTGTAGTACCATTGAGCTGATCTGATGATGGACACTGGAGGTGGCCATAGGAACTCTGTGATAAAACAACGCAAATCATCGTCTAGACTAGGGAGTTGCATGTTGAAAGAAAAGTACAGTCCGCGAAAAGAGCTCGTATCAAAAACTACATTATTAACATAAAACTTATCGCCTCATCAATCGAGAAAAATGACACAAATACCAGCTGTTCCATTTTCCATATTACCAGCATTTGTAAGCAAAACTCCCTCGCTTGCATTCAAAGGCTTGACATGGACAAATCTAATATTGTAACAAAATATTGCGACGAACGTGCTCAAACAAAATTGTTTACAGAATCTTTACTTAGGCAGTAGGGTTGGTAATCTGAATAACTTCATATAAATATAATAATAAAAACTTTTAGCGCAATAAAGCATTTACCAGCGCTAGAAATCCTTCTTTTTTATGATAGCGTAGCTTTGGAAAAACGGTATCATAGACATACAGACAGGGATAGACATTAAAACAAACGCGATCAAACTTAAATTGCCCCTCTTTTTGTGTCGGGGGTTAAAAAAATGCGTCATTTTTGACGGGTGTCAATTTAGGGTTAAAACGGCGTTTGATTGGACAGTTAGTCAAAAAAGGCAGTCTTTTTTCGATCTGTTACGATTCGCTACCATAGATGAACTTTATATAAAACACATTGATGCTGTGTGTTGACCAAATTGATGTGACGGTCATTAGACTACCCTATTGGATTTTACTGAAATTTAGGTCACAATACTTACGTTAGGAGTTGATATGGCGTCAAAGCAGAATTCGGTTTGAGTAGTACCCTTAACTTCCATGTGTATGACCCTATTGAGAGAATGCATTGCAAAACAGGCAAAAGTATTTGCCAAACGATTTAGGCTAGGCGTATTTTGAATATACAAACAAAGTTTGAACGTCGACAGCCCTGCAACGTGGCGATAGATTTTCCAGCGTACACACGGTGAGCACGTAGTGAGTCGTAGGTCTGCAAGGAGGTACGTAGATAGTGCTGGATTATGACGTTTTGATAGCCTAGGCATTTCAATCCAGAGGTTGCCGGTTCAAACCCCGGGTCGTATATGTGTTTTTGGAGAAGGAAAGCATCGTGAGGAAACCAGACTAATCCCAACAAGCCCTAATTTCCCCTCTAGATATAAGGTCAGATGATGGCGTCTGCTGTAAAATCTAGTGCCTACGATCATTCTTCGGATTAGTTGACAAGCGGACCGTAGGTTTTCATAAGCCGTATATTGTTTTTAAGCTCCCGATATTTCGACGCAGTTACATGCATCTTGTTTACGCTTTGACACCCACCCTCTATCTCCGGTTACCCGTGTACAAGATGCGTAACTGCGTCGAAATATCGGGAGCTCAAAAACAATACAAAAGGTAATCACGGTTCATATCCCGGTCGATTTAAGTCTAATGAAACTAACCGTGAATCATTCAAAACTGTTATTGCCAAACGTTCATTGGTCAAACCAAGCACACGCGTTGTAATACTTGTAATTATTGAGTTTCTTCGCGTCACTTAATTCTTTATAATCCAATATAGTATTTTATGCAACAGTTGTATAAGAAGGGTCAAAAAAGGCGAGTGGCGTGAGTTACAATGTGATGCATTTTTTGACCTACTTATACAACGTTGCATACAATATTTTTCCTTCGAGTCAACAAAAATAAATCTTAATTTAGGTAAACAAAGCAAAAGTATATAGCCAAGACGCGCGAGCATACCTTGTTACGCGCCCGGCCGGTCAGCGTACCTCGTAACTCATGAGGCCCTGGTACTTGCTACTTGCTAAATTAAATTTTTGGACAGTTTTTTCTCAATTTTGGCCACCGTAGCCTACGGAGACTAACAAGCAACGCTAAGCGGTCTTCGTAGTCTATGGGTGTTGCTATATTACGGGTGTCACATGCGTGTTTCTGACTTATGAAGTAATTATTTTTACTATGCAACCAAATGAATATTTTGTAAGTTGGCAGCAATGCACTTAGTTTAAAACTGTATTCGTTTTGGTTTTGTTAGGTTGGTAGCCATTAATCGCAGTAACGTTATAGCGATTAAAAGCACAAGAGCTTTTATGAGGAATAGACAATATAGACTTTTCTTGAAACCTTTTATGTATGTTCTTATATTCGTGTTAATGAATGCATAAATGACAGATAACAGTAGAGGAGTAGGAAAAGTTAATAATATGCCTCATAAGCCTGACAATGGCGACAAATGGGTGATTAGGGGAATGATAGATGAACACCTCCTTAGGTACCTCTGACGACACACAGTCATTTTTCATGCGTGCTGTTTTACATTTTTACTACGTGGGACTACAGTGTACATTGCTTGAAATTTGACACTTAAGACAAATGAAAGTTATTATTATTATCAGAATATTATTTTCAGAATTTTCCACCTAATTTATTTTGGACTTACATCCTATTGTGCCTATTGTGCTTGTGTGTCCTTTTTTTGCTTATTCGCTGCTGTATTTACTTATTTTTTGCGACAGTAAATGTCTTTTTTTTGTTTTATTTTTTATTTTTTATGATGGCATGAAAATTAGGAAGCATACTGAGCGGAGAAGCCAAACATGTGAAGTAGCCCTGTTTTTTAATGCGGTCGCGAGTATAATGAATTATTAACACTTATTCATTGATAGAAAATTACCTGTAGGTTAGTTCATGTTTTTTATTCAGTTCTAATTTAGTCACCATCCACTAGTAGCCATAAATGACGAAAAATTTTTACGAAACCCCATGTTGAAATGACACATTTCGACCCTAAAAATCTATAACCTTGCAAGCACGTCAAGCTTCCATTACCTATGCTACAACCTTCTTTCAGCGTTTGAGTGAGGTTCGAGAAAGACATCATTTTTCACTACCCTACGTCAGGTGGATAATGAATGAAGCCTTTACAATCGCCAACGTAACTTTACCATCTTCAGAATAGGAACGAACCTTAATCCAATGGGCATTCGATCGAATTCGAAATGACCAAACTGCGTTGAGAAAGTTGTTCGAATGGAACAGCTAATGATACTTGAGCTCCGATAGCGTAATTATTTCCCCCTGTTACGCCGGTTTTCTTTCAAAGATCGGTAGGAAAGGAAGCTTTTTTTGGAGTGGACGGGTTTTAGATTTTAGGTTTTAAGCGAAGGTCAACACGTGAGTGGCTTTTTCAGCTATATGATATAGTTTTTACGATTTTTTTCATCAATTTTCAAAGTGGGTTTCTAGGGTTGAATTATTGAATACACATTACGCTTAAAAACTAACCAAATCAATTAAATATTGAAATCATTTAATTAAAATTATATTTGTCAGGTGTCAACTAAAACTCACCAATCGTAAAAAAAACAATAAATTAAAACCAACCTAGTTTCTGAACTAGTACTATCTACTATGGCTCTGAACTTGGGGCAGTAATTACTGAGTTTTGGTTTCCACTTGATGATTATATTAGTCTTCAAACACGTCCAGTATTTGACATTAATTTTTATAGATATTCGATGCACAAAACTTATCATCAATATATTTCCACTAATTAAGTATGTTAAAGTATTTTTATTTATTCATTAAAATATACAAAATAAACTCTCATGCAGCAAGAACATAGTTGTGGACACATTTTAGCCTTTTAATTGTTTTATAATCTGCTTTATAAATTATCGCAAATTCTAAAAAAGCAACCTTTCTTTTTTACACACAATCAGACCTCTATTCAATCGGTAATTTAGATTTCCTTCTTTCTCTTCTTTCCTAGTTTTCTAACGTATAAATAGCTCTTGTATTTCTAAGAGATAAATCTCCATTGTGCCGGCTAGCCGTGTCTATTGTGAGGGAATGAATTCTTAAAATGCACATTAGAGTGCAACTAAATGTTACATAAATGTCTAGGGCGGAAAAGCGAGCATTGTTTGCTGTGCATGATTAAAGTTGGTAACTATATAATGGCTTCTAGTCGCGTCTTCATCTGCGTAGATGATTTCTACAAGATAGCCCAAAAATACATTGATAAAGAATTTTTAGGAATATTTATTTTCTTTATTTACAAATTGTAATTAAAAGTTGAAACTACAAACATTTCATTAAATCAAGTATTATTTTCCAAATGTTCTCCTTTATTGTTGATAGACAAACGCAAATATTTGTTAAACGTAAAATTATCAACAATAAGCCACAGATGAAAAAATGTCAACGTTATTTTTTGGCCAGCCCGTATAAACACCGTGTAACACCAGCTTATTTTATTCTTTAAGACAGAAACTATCTTCATACAAAATTTCATCTAAATCATTTCAGGGTTTAAATGTAACGAGGTAACAGATGGACAGACAAAATGTCTGCGTGAAATAATAATGATAATTGACAAAAACTGGTGGCACACATGATTGCATTTTTATTACCTGTCACTTTCGCACTTACATACTTGTTAGAACGTGACAGGCATGGTAACTGGCGATAAAAATGCGACCGTGTTTAGCCCGCTGATTTCCTTGCCCGGACCTCAAACTGTTTCCATATCAGTCATCGAAATCGGTTCAAGCATGAAGAGGTATCAGAGAGAGAGAGAGAGACAAATAGAGTTACTTTCGCATTTACACTGATATTAATTAGGGATTATAATTAGCGTGTGTCACTTTGCTGTCAGTCATCATCATTTTAAAATAGTTTATTGTTTAAGATCTAAACAATAAATTATAAGTATAGTCAAGGTATTAAATATCGACACGGACAAAGTGCCAAAAATATGTATACACGACCTCACTGCATATACATTAAAGTAGTGTTTACATATTTTGGACACTTTGTCCGTGTGGATATTTAATACCTTAACTGTACGAACATAAATTTATAATTACAAAGGTTTTTTATATGTCGGACAGGTAAAGCATAACGTTAGGTTAGGTAATATTTTTTTTTACAATACATACGGCGCTACTTTACCGCACTAGTGCGATAATTAGCACATTACGTAACTATGTCGAAAATTTAAAAGGCCATATGCACTGTAAAACGTTGTACGATACATGTTCGAATAGATCCTTCATTCTCTATAGATCAAACCAGTAGATCCATGAGATTTTTTTATTCGTGAAATCCAACTTCGGGCCGATGGATCTAACGAGAACTTTTTAGTAATTTTTTTTTTTATACTACGTCGGTGGCAAACAAGCATACGGCCCGCCTGATGGTAAGCAGTCTCCGTAGCCTATGTACGCCTGCAACTCCAGAGGACTTACATGCGCGTTGCCGACTCTAAATCCGCCCCCCCTCGATGAGCTCTGGCAACCTTACTCACCGGCAGGAACACAACACTATGAGTAGGGTCTAGTGTTATTTGGCTGCTGTTTGCTGTTTTTAGTAATAGGTCCAGTTGAAATGACAAAAGGAAATGTTAGTATTTTCCTCACGTTAATGTCGTGAAATTTTTTCGAGTTTCACTCAGTGGCAAAATTTGTTACGCTCGTAGTTCAATTTTGGAATCTTTCGCTTGCTCGGGTATCAATATTAGTACGAGGAGTTAAGCAACAACTTTTCTCCTTGTGAAACAAATAACTATTTTATACATTTCCCTACCGTAGTTTTAAGTAAAAAAAAAAGTGTTAACGGGTGGTATGTATAATTAACAAAGAAAGGTAACTGATATAATACTATAACATAAAATGATCAGTCTTTTTTTGTCTCCAGTTAAACCGATAAAAATAATTAATTACAACACGTAAACCTGAAGCACAAAACTAACACCCAAAAAAACTAAACACAACATTCCAAAACAAGTTCCAAGAAATACTTGACCGTTTTTAGTCAAATCAACTCACCTAACCACTCGCGAACTAACTTTTTATATCTAAATGGCATATATCATTATTAATGCTTATTGACTTAAGCCCTTTTCGAACTGAAGCGTGCAAGGCATTGAAAACAAAATGGCGGATCGCTTCGTAGATGTATTGGAGATACGACGGTCCGGTATTAGAATGTCGGAATCATCGAAATGTTTAGGTGAGTTTGGTACAAGTTAAAAACTTTCCTTTGTGAAGTTATATTATTCGAGTGCGAGGAATACGTGAATTTACGAGGAAAGTTGGGTATCGTTTGCTGTTTGGATTTTCAATTTCGCTGGGGTGTATACAGTTAAGAGTTTACCTCTTTTTGTACGTATAGGTGGTGTGATTTCATTACCCTCCTTCAAAGTAAGTAATAGGCATTAAAATAACAGCTATGGAGCGCGTGATGCTCGGGATCTCCCTGCGAGGCTGAATTAGGACATTCGCCAACACACGAACCCGTTAGTTTTTTCTAATTTAATAAAAAAAATGTTATCGTTCAATTACCAATTAAGGAAGAGCGGTGCCTCTTAACACAGGTATTTGTTACTTAAAAAGAGGCACCAATACTTACAACTGTATAAGTAATTCTTAAACCGAATAAACAAACTTCAATTAAGGCGCAGGGTAGGGCAAGGCATTCTCCATACAAACCTTGTGCAAGTTTTATTCGTTACTTTTGGCACTATGGCATTTAATTTTATTTTTTGCTTGTATAATATATTGGATATACGCAGAACTTGATGTACAAATTTTTCTTTATTAAAAAAAATACAAAAAAAAACAAAAATACATCAAGCCAAAAAAATAACTGTAGCGCAAACACAAACGAAGAAAAACGCGCACAAAGTTTGTATGGAAAGAGCTTGCCCTACCGTTTGCCTTAATTTAATTTTAAATTTAAGTTTTTATCAATCATCATTCTTCATAGACAAAGTTACGGGCAGAAGCTAGTAGTTTATTAAATCAGGTGTTCTTCTTCAACCTAGCGTTTTCTCGGCCTAGCGCCAGGGTCCGCTTTCCTACTTAATCTTCTCCACTTTGCCCGATCTTCGGCATCCTCAGATGTGAGATTGTTATCAGGTGTTATTTTGAGGAAATCTAAATTGCTAATTCTTGATATAATAATGTTTATTTTTTATTGTTAGACCACACGAGAACATGTAACGGTGTCAGCGCAAGCGCCGCGCAGGCGCCGTCGCTCGTGACACGGCTCGCGAGCTAGCCTGTTATGGATAATCCTATTGGCTTTCACGATATTAATAACAAAGACCTTCCTATACTATTTCACACGAGACGTGAAGACTAAGCATCAAAATATGAAAAGAGACAAAAATAGACTAATACTTCCAGGTTCTCGTCTAAAACTCCGTTCTTCCGATTTTTTAATTGTCTCTATGAATCTATAATAATAATGAGTTATAACCGAGATAACCGCCATGTGGGATGTTGATTCGACGATCATTGTCCCGATAGTCGTTTCAGCGAACGGTCTGATAGCGAAGAGTCTCGACCAACACCTTGAGAGACTCTCGCTAGGTGGTTGGATCAAGGGTCAGATGCAGAAGGCGGTGATGTTGGACACGGCGCGGATAGTCCGCCGGTTCCTCTCTGCGGCCCTGACCACCGGCAGCTTGGGCTGCCCAGCTCAAGCTGCCCTAGGTTAGGTTTTTTTATAATGTGTTATATCTTTTGTATCGTTTTGTAAGCGTTTTAATATTTTACTTTTATAATAAGATACATATTGTAAAAAGCATAGCCTAAGAAAAAAGGTAAATAAAGGAGAATAATAAGTTATTATTATAAATAAGTTATTAACATTAATAACTTACCGGATTTATATGTCGTTAGAAAGTAATTCAAAATTACATCTTACTAAAATTAACCATTTTCCTGGCTTGAAATAACACTGATTTTCTATTAAACAGCTCTCTATACATAAGTCCTAATAGTGCTTGCATTTTCTCCATATTTCCCTTATATATAGACCTCTTTTTAGTAAATACTTACTTTTTCAAGCTATTGGATGTTTCGCCTTATAGGCAAACTCCCTTTACTCTTAGAACGTATCATCTCAACACACAAGAAGCAACACAAGACGGCCCGATTCGAACTTTAAGTTACGTCAAATATTAGGTCTAGATAATCGCACTTTTGACACTGATCGTATCTAGACCTAATATTTGACGTATCTTAAAAGTTCGAATCGGACTGAGATTAACTCAAGTAGCCTTGGGAGTCCTTAACGAACTAAGATTTAGTCAATTCGAATAACTAGCTTTTAGTTAACATAATTAATTTTAAGTATGCAAGTCTTAAGTATTATTTATCGTATGGCTTCGTTACATGTCACTGGATACAAACCTGTAGAGAATATATTATACTAACAACTTAAAATTTCGCCCTACTCCGATAAGCAGCCACTTCGCCAGCCAGGATATTGAAGTCATTCACATGGCCCATATATTTTATGAGGGGACATTCCATTTATAGTTGGTCAATAAAGTATTTCTATCAGGGGGCACGGTAGAACGGTAGCGATTTTTGACAGTGCGAGCCTTATGGTTTCATTTTGGCAACATTTTACTTGAAAATGCTTTTGATGATGGACTCCTATTTCAAGAAATGTATTTATTTATTTTCAAATTAATTGCACAAACAATACTTAATTATTAATTGTGATATTATGTTTGCAAGTGTCGATGGATGGTTGTGTATCAGATGTGTCTGCGATACTGTGAGGTGGTTGATTATGTTACAATACAATACAATACAAATATTCTTTATTGCACACCTCAATACAGAAACAATACAATTAATGCAACACATAAGGAAGAGGTAAACAACAGGCGGTCGTATCGTGTGTGTTCGTATTATCGTGTGCGTGTGTGTTCTGTTTTTCCTATTGTGGAATCCTATTTTATAATTTGAATTGCACAGTGCTTTAGTTTCGACTGTAATGCTGTATATTATGTTTCCAATAAATATAATAATAAATAACCCTAGGGCAAAGCAGAAATGATGGCCTAAAGTGCTTATCCATCTAAATCGAACGTACTCCGACCGCGAAGACGTGTGGGCGTCCCCAAATAAGGTCACTCATTGTACGATGCAAAACTAGTCTTTAATTATACTTCTATCATTAATATTGACTTAATTATATATTGTCTGTTTGTGCTTATGTAAAGTTGTTTAGATAAGTGTTGATTTGGTTTACAATGATAGCATGTATTGTTTTACAATTTTGCATCTTAATTATACACGGTCTCGCTCTCAGAATCCGTCACACGGTGGACAGTAATGGGCCCATAATTATTTTGTTGTTATAATTTTTTTTTCGTCAGATTTTTATACAATTTGGTGTACCTATAGATAGAGTTCTCTGTTTATATATTTTCTCAACTTGCAATGAAATGTTGACATGACTTACTTCAAATTAGGTCCGGAAATACTAAGTATCCGGTGCGATGAGAGATGATACGTAAAAGAATTTCATACAGCCTTACACACCTAAGCCTCCACAACCAACCTTCAGCAACCTTCTTTTGTTTTTAAACGTCAAATTGTGACACGTCTTGGCATTCAACCATCAAATAGTAGTAGATTCGTAATTTATGTTTAGCTGTCTAAACCTACGAAAAAAACTAAATGACTAAAATTTTTTTTAAATTTAATTGCAAGTTTAAGAAAAGCACTAAGAAACGGGGTTGCCGCACTCTGGGTTGAAATTTGAAATTCTGCTCTCATTGACATAGAAACCGAAGTTGTTATTTTTATGTTTTTTTGATTGAAATAGGTTTTGCCCAGCATTGTTATTGTAACCTATGAGTTTTAGACGATTTGGAATGAAAATTGTTGAGTTATTTTTTTTTTTCAAAATAAATGTATGGAGCAGGAACAAGAAATCATTATTAGTCAAGAAAACAAACCGTAATATCCTCGCAGGTGGTTATACTACGAATTATTTGTGATTTTTTGGCATACTAAATATATCTGTCACGGGTGCGGTTTTCTTAAATCATTTATTGTTTCTATGGAAATGGTGTGTTTATGCTAAATTATAAGTTTCAGACGATTTGAGTTTTTGATTTGAGATATTTAGACTAGGCGTTTTGCACTAAGTAACAATAAAATTGTTTTTTTGTTAATAACATATTCGTGTAGGTCCATTTATATTTATTTATTACACAAATACATTTCGTCTTAGAATAAACTTCTTCTTTTGTTAATTGCTATTAACTCTGAAACTATAGGTGAAGTCCAGATAAGGTTAAAGCAAATTTGAATCTTTATATGATATATACTGTTATAATCTTCCGGGTCCTCGTGAGCAAATTATATATTATACGGAGTATTCCCCTTCCACGTGTCAAGCACAGGTATTCCCTGTTATTCCCACAATTTCCTTGTGATCTATTCCCAATATGCAAGTCGCTTTGTGAGGAAATTACTTTGCCCGAGGGCAAAGCGTAATTTAATCAACAATTAGGTATGGGAAATGGTATATTAATTGCTGTTTTATAATATTATAAGCATTGATTCAGTCGATATATTGTTATTGGTTTCCAGTATTAAAATTATTTTTTAATTGCAAACATCGATGACTTAACCTAACGAATGAAGGATAAAAAATGAGTCAATTTTTGAACGTTTCGTAACAATGCGGAAAGGAAGCGTGCATGAACTGTAGGCGGCAGCACAGGAGCCGTCAGATTTTTGGCGCGAGGCGTAAATGTGATGTTTATTGTTCCGATGTAGCCCACAAGATGGCAGAACCTACTATGCACAAGAAAACACTTGACGTATAAATGTACATGTTTTTGGTTCCGATTCAGGCCACAAGATGGCAGACCCTCCAACGCGCAGGGTCCCGAAAGGTCCTTAGGCACATGAGCAGGACGCTTTTCTTCTGGAAGCCATAAATTATAAAGAAACAAACCTGTTAGGTACTCTAACAATAACTCAGGGTAACTCGCTAAGTAGACCGACAGAAAACTCCAAGTTGTCGGAAACGGGCGAAAACTGGAGAAAACTGCCGGAAACTCCGAGTTGCGGATTGGCCCTGCATAGGCCGAGAGACGAGGTTTTATATCAAGAATTGTGGTTTATTATAAGAAAAATGACGTCACGCTACATAGAGTTGATACCAATTAGTCTTTTCATAATAATTAATCATTTCTCAATCTCTTTAGTTAACTGATATAGATAGTTGACAATCAGTACAGAAACGTCTAACTGATTTTCATCTTATTGTCACAAATTAAATTTAGTTTATGTTAGCCTATTAGATAATACATATTTTTGAATTTTAACAGTGTTTATTACGTAAAAAATATTAGTTTTCCTACGCGTCAATAAATTACGTGATTGGCGTCAACCGGATGAAATGTACGGGCCCTGATTATAACACAACTTCACTACAGCAAAAACTACGTTTTTACATATTGTTTATTCTCTTATAATTCTATTCTTACCCCCTTATTCATAAAGCTTAGCAAATCTCTGTTATTTTGTCCCTTTCGAAGAAACCCAAATGTCAAAATGACGGATAACGATAAAAGATTGTGCTTGTTTGATTTGACATTTGATACTTATTAATAACGAGATTATATATGGACCAGCTCACACTAGCGTCTCCCGGGCGTCGGCGTCTAGCCCACTCTGCTGCTGCTGCTGAAAGAGATACGTATTTGTATAATTTGATATGACATATATATTTTTTTAATTAAATTTCTATAAAGAAATGTAGCTACTAATTGCATGATTTGTATAGTAATCTAAATAGAATTTTTCTTATTTAATGCATGTTAAATGTTTTGACAATATGTGTCCCGCCGAGTTTCTTGCCGGTTCATATTGAGATACCCTCCTCCACTTGAGGGGGGATTTAAATCTTCTCGGATCAGAGGTGTAGGGTTAGAGCCGGCGTAGCTTTATTTGACGTTCATAAGCGCATTGTAGTATGCCTACTTGAATAATAAAATATCTTTTCTTTATCTCTGGTTGCTGTTCGACGCAACGTTGGCGTAAGTGCGCAGCGAAGCCATTTTCTATAGCGTGACTAAACGCCGATGCCCAAAAGACGCTAGTGTGGGCTAGCTCTATATATCGTGTCATTCACGAAGACGCGTGCCTTAACTCATGTTGTCATGTTATTAAAGGTTACATTTGACAAATCTGCGCGTCATCGTGGATAGCACGAACTATAACATGGTTGACACGTTCGCTTGTTTGATTTAATAACAGAAATATAGGCAGGTCCGTCCGTCCGTCCATCCGTCCGTCCATCCGTCTGTCACCAGGCTGTATCTCATGAACCGTGATAGCTAAACAGTTGAAATTTTCACAGATGTTGTATTTCTGTTGCCGCTATAACAACAAATACTAAAAAGTACGGAACCCTCGGTCGGCGAGTCCAACTCGGGTTTATTAACTCATGTGTTTGTACACATATGGTTTAAGAGCTGGTAGACAATTTAGAGTAAGTATAGTAATAAACTTTGCTTCCGAGAAGTCTTATCACAAATTATTAATTAATATATCAGTCTGGCCAAAATTAGCATTATTGCAACAGATTGTTCATCTAAACCATTAATTATATATGAAGACAACGCCACTTGAAATTATGAATACAATTTTTAACCTTTATTAAAAGGGACGAAAATAAGAGTTAAAAAAAACTCAAGTTTTAATATAATGTATTAAGTAATAACTTGAGGAAATTAAACTGATAATAATACTGTTACTATTGTCACTCAAGAGCACTTTAAATCTAATAATCTAATCTAATCTAAATATTATATCTGTAATGGCATTAGGACATCTAACGCCATTAAAGATACTTGATAAAATTTGTCTTACACAAATAAATAAAAAAATACAATCATTAAACAATTCAATCATTAATAAAATAAACAATAGACAACCGATGATCTTATCGTTAAAATGCAATTTGTTCCAAATTAACGTTCCATTTTTTCCTGAAACAGTTCTCAATAACGTAATTGGCTCTCGGACTATACGCCCAGGATTTATACACGTAAGACCGCGTCGTTAGCAACTTCGGCGACCATTGACGTAATTTGCCGATTTAGGTCACTTGTGTTATGGTCGGTGTTTGACCTACTGGTCACTTGGTCCTTACCGAGTTTGACACTGACATATTTGCTAGCGACAGCGTAAACTAATTCATAATGCATCTCCCTCGTAATGACATTGGTGCAAGCGAGATACGTTAAGACTGAGTCGCTAGCGTTTTCTTTTCTGAAAATCCTAAACACAATACTAACGAAATTACATATACTAACGGCAAGTTAAATAAAACCTCGTAATCAAACGTTGGCCTATTGTACTTCAAAGAACGATTTAAATTAAATTAACCAATCTACTAACTAACAACGAAAACGTTACATTATATTTACGATCCCATTCTATTCGATAGCTGCGTCCCTCTCGATTGGGCCTGTAACGCATACGGCCTATAAAGTACGTAGGCCGGGGCCGTAAACATTTTCATGCGATTGTTAACGTTACATATCGTGAAGGTAAGTAGGCTGAGAGACAACGTTGGGAACCGTACTTGATAGAGTGCCATAAAAATTAATCACAATGGAGACAAAAATATGTAATTTAAGATATTAATTTTACGACACTTTATGATTTTGGCTCCAATATTTTGTTTCATAGTAGTGTAGAGACAAACACAATTTTTTGTAAACCTCTAGGGCAGGTAACTATCAAGTATATATCAGATCCAAATTAAAAGATGAAAAATTCACCTGAATAGTTTCGACGTGAAAAGAAAGGTCACCGGCGTATGTCATATAGAGAAATGAGTAAGCGTAGAGTGTTCGCTTCCATTTATAATAAGTTTTAAGTGAGATTTGCGAAAACATATTTGAAATGAGAATTAAACTTAATAAGTATTAAGTAAAATTAAACTTAATATTATTAAGCAAGGAAAGTTCTGTAATGAAGTGATCACTCTACGCTTACTTATTTCTCTACTAACTCCTGCCCGCGACTTCGTCTGCGTAGAATTTGTATATCTCATATACTCTACGTTCCTAATTAATTCCATTCCCCTTTTCACCGCCTTAAATGACGGTTTCCAGAAAGAAAACTATCATATCTCCTTTCCCACGACTCAAAATATCTCCTTACAGGTAACAGTAACGCTTACAGTAACCTTAAGAGGTAACAGACAGACAGACAGAGCATTTTGCATTTATAATATTGACTTGCTATACAAAATAATCATTATCATAATCAATTTATTAATAATGAACATGGCAGGTCATAGTTATTGCCTATATCTAATAGGAATATAAATATATAACATAATTAACATAGGTACATATAAGTAGATGATAGTTACGAGTATGTATGTTACTGTACGCTGTAATTACATATTTAATTTTGTAAGATCACGGCTGTAATACTCAACGAGGTAGGGTAATCATCGTGCTATCTCAGCCTATAATCGTGTACCGTACGTTATGCGTAAATCGCAACCCGGTTAAACACAAGATCGCATCGTCGATGTTCCAAGCTGGACAATTGTTCCAAAATTACATGGAACAGGCGAACATGAAACGGGATTAATTGAGATATCGTTGCGAGGACGTGGAGGTATGAATATAAACTTTTATGGATCAGGTAAGGGTCGAATGTCGAGAATGCCTTTTGGCATTAAGTTCGCCATAAATATATTTTTCTTTATGTGTGCAATAAAGTTTAAATAAATAAATAATAATAATAATAAAAAAATAAAATAAAAAAATAAATAAATAAAAAATCTTTTATTTCGTGTAACAAGAGACACATATCTTCTTAAACTAACTAAAACTAACTAAAGATCTAAATTTCTAAATTTTAAAAATCTTAATTTATTAAACGGGCTTCACCATTTGACAGTACTAGTGGGAGAGTGTAATCTTCCACAGTGTGATAAATATACACAATCCACCCTCTCGGCTATCATCTTCAGAATGATGTTGGGACTGCTCCGCACCCGACGCATCAGGGATGCGGTGCGCCCGCGCATTACCGTGTGAAAGCAATTTACGCGCGCCGCAGCGAACATACCTGACGCGCTACAGAAACGGGGCAGTCCCATCAACACCCTGAATGCGTTATTGTATTGTACACGGAGGGCCCCATAAGCCCGTTGCGTATACTGCGCCCACAGGCAGCAGGTATAGAGGGAAGTGCAGAAAGCTCTGAATAATGTTGCTTTCACCTCTATAGAGCATCCTGCAAACCTTCGAGCGATCATATTCGCCCGGACCGACAGGGCCCTTCGCTCTCTCTCCAAGTCCATATCGTCTCTGAGATCGACCGCAACTATATGCCCCAAATAAATATAAATGTTCCAGGTCCGGGCCGTGGTCGGGGCGTCCGACACTATGATTAGTGATCGGTGATCACGTGATGTTTTCGATAGAAAACCAAGTGTCGGATGCCCCGGCCCGGACCCGGGCCGTTCTAACGTGAGTCATCCTTTAATCTGCTGTCCAAAGGTTGTATGCAAGAAGCTCTTTAGCGATCGTAAGGCCGACAAAGTAGAAGTAGCAGAATCTTATCTCTACTTATATAATGAGGAGTGCAATAAAATTCGTTTCGATACGATGTAGTCAACTGAAAAAAAAATACCAATCACGTGCCGCCGCGCTCCCATAGAAAAGACTAAACGGGCGCCCCGGGCGCGCAAGGCGGGAGTCGCGCGTTAATATACGAGTATCAAAAAAAAGTATTATTTTAGATGGGTCGTAGAAAAAGCATTGTATACAATAGTGATATAATCAAGCTTTTTAATTTCGTACCTTACTTAGGCAACGAAGCTTGCTGAGTTGCCTAAACACGATATTCAACTGAAAAGCTCTCTATTATATCAAGATTGTATAAAATACTATTTTGGTTAGCCTGCCTAAAAACATAAAAAAAATTATTACATTGTATTATTTTATTTAGCTTCACTGGTGGATATGAAAGTACTTTCCGGTGTCTGATTAAGCTGAAATTTGACATACTTCTATGTCCCTACAACGTTTTATAATGATTTAAGTACCTATTCGGATTCATCTTACAAGCATGCATTTTAAACCAGGTGGAAAAATTATTTTTCTTTTAATTTTGTTTATTCCTGTATCGCCAATCAATAATCTATTTTTTCAGAGGTTTACATGCAAAATTTCAACGTTCTAAATCATCCAGTTGTCCAAAATTACAACCTTAAGATGTCGAATTAGAATTTTTAAATTCTGCATGTAAATATCTGAAAGCTCACTAATTGGCGACACAGAAATTAACAAAATAAAATAATTTCGCTTCACCCTAATGTATCTCCTCTTTTGCGCTGGGATTCGAACTCACTAAAATGCCATATCCACGTAAGTGTATAGTTTTTAGACTCGTTGTCACACACAACACAAACCCCAAATTCGTGTGTAATATAACTACCGGACGTACAAACCCACCATTTTGGATTGTTAGCTTGCGTTTTTTGCTGCCCTGTTTTTGACCCGGCCAATAGGTGTGGTTTAAATGTGTGGAGAGAGAAGTTGTAATTTTGTTAATAGGTAATATTAAAAAAAGTTACTAAACTAAAACATATAATTATTATCATCCTATAACTCTTATCTAGTGTAGCAAGACGCCGGTAAATGGTAGACTAAGTCAATAACATTTGAAAAAACAACAACACACAACATATACAACACAACTTTAACATTTGAACTATGAATTAAAAAAAAAATTATTATGTCCATAGATAATACCGATATATCAAAAGCTTTAGCTAAGTTTTTACTTAGACCTACTCGAAGGTATAAAGAAGTGTAAATAGAATTAGGTTATTTAATTCTTTACATACGTAGCGGAAATTGAAATGTGATAAATTGTTCAATATTTTAATATTTAACTTGATTTTGTCTTAAAATATCATCATTATGAGATCTCGGGATCTCAGGCTTTCATTTTGTCACTACGAGTATGATAAGATATTATTATATACACGGTGTAACACGTGGAACCCGAAAGATTTTAACCACGCACTTCTGAGGCCAAAAGAAGGAAACATTGATAAATAAGTTTACGTAAATTTCGGCAAAAAAAATTTTTTTTTTTCAAATTTTTGAATTTTTCATGAATTCAATTTGTACATAAAAAGTTAATGTTATGGTAAAACTACCACTGAAAAATAATTTTAACGATTTTTTTTGTAATACCTAGTTTTTTGCAAAGGTTACTTGTCACTTTTTGACATCTATCAATAAGGATATTTAGACTACGCCCCATAAGGGCATCATCGCCATCAAAAAGGCGTTTTGCACAAAGTTACGATTTTTTTTAATTGGTATTAACTCTGATACTAGGCGAAATCCAGAAAAACACAATTTGTATGAAATTTTAGTCTCTAAATGTGATCAGGAATACACTGTTAAAATACAGGTACAGTCAGCGTCAAATACTTTGTCGCAACCAAAGTAGCCAAATAGTTCTGTACACCATATATTTAGTATGGTGTACCGAACTATTTGGCCAAGTTTGTACAAATAAGCTGCCTCCATACTTTCCATACGTAGCGTGGACATAGAAGATCAGTACGAACCGAGATTCGGCAGCATCCGGCAATTATAATCTCATATCTATAGCATGAAACGAAGATGCATTCAAATATTATATACCGTATTACAAAGGACTAAGGTGTAATATTATATTAGTAAGTAAAATGTTCGTTTCTAATGTATGAGAAAAATCGTCGCACGATTTCAAAGTGTTTTTCGGGTTCCGTACCCAAAGGGTAAAACGGGACCCTATTACTAAATAAGACTCCGCTATCCGTCCGTCTGTCCGTCTGTCACAAGTCTGTCTCATGAACCGTGATAGTTAGACAGTTTAAATTTTCACAGATGATGTATTTCTGTTGCCGCTAGAACAACAAATACTAAAAAATAGAATAAAATAAATATTTAAGAGGGCTCACATACAATAAACGTGATCTTTTTGCCGTTTTTATAGATAATGGTACGGAACCCTTCGTGCGCGAGTTCGACTCGCACTTGGCCGGTTTTTTATGCTAATAACGGTGGCAAAGACGCATACAAAATTGTAATCATATATTTTTTCTTTCAGAGTGATTATTTCCGAAAAAAATTACTTACTTATTAAAAAATATTTGGTGAAGACCCATATTCGTTTTGAATAACCTCACCAACGACACCATACACCATACGGTAGTAAAAAAAAATCATCCCCATTTTACGTAAGAGGGGAGGTACCCTAAAACTTAATATATTAATAAATTAACATAAATCCATGCCAAATTGCAGCTTTCTATCACTAACGATCACGGAGTAAAACTTCGGACGGACAGACAGACACATAAATAAATATTTGGGGATCATCTCACACAGATCGACTTAGCCACAAACTAAGGAAAGCTTTTACTATGGGTACTAAGCGATCATATACATACGAATACATATAGATAAATACATATATAGAAAATACCCATCACATGACTCATGAACAAATATCTGTGTTCATCACACAAATAAATGCCCTTACCGGGATTCGAACCCAGGACCATCGGCTTCATAGGCAGGGTCACTACCCACTAGGCTAGACTGGTCTTCAACAAACAGACGGACATTGTAAAACTTTAAGCGTTCCTAGTTGACTACGAAACTCTAAAAAATGGGTCGATTATTATCGGTGACGATGCGTCAAGCGTAATCGGCAGGTTGGAGCTAATGTAGCATGCATTTTCTTTAGGTGCCCACAGATTACCAGTTCGCCTGATGAATTGTTGATATTAGTCTGTTAATTAAATGCCAACAGCTCACACAATAACAGTTCCATTTCGGGTTTTGTCCTAACGACTAATACGAACTGTGAGTATGTGGCCGCTTGACGATTGCGGCCAGCGTCGAAAGCCGGCCGGACAGTCTGTGGTTTTGAGGCGAAAAATGACGACACTCAAGTCTCTCAACTGCTAGTGGGGCGTGCGACAGAGCACCTCATAGCTCTTTTGTCCTTTTCTTCACTAGACATTTATTGACACAACAAAAAAGGACAGCGTAGATATTGAACGCGAACGCAGGGCGTTGTCCGTCAGACTTGATATGATAGCTCGCAGGTTTGCTCACTGTTCCAAAGATGTGAAGGTAACGCTATTTAGGGCTTACTATACAACCTTCTACACAAGAACCTGTGGGCTGATTATACTCATAAACGGCACAGCGCCTTGCGTGTTCAATATAATAACGCTTTCAGAGTGCTGATGGGTCTGCCCAAATTCGGACCCGGGTATGTCCTTAAACTACGTCCAAAAGAGAGGTATGGGCAATGTGAATGTCATCTCGCCTTGTGTGGTAGGGCACAGCACAGCAGATGTCATTCCAGATCTAGAGCAGAGCCCAACTGGGGAAGTACCTCCACCTTACAGAAAACCGCAGCCAAATAACACTTTTGCCAGAGCTCAACGAGGAGGGTGGGGTTAGGGACGGCAACGCGCATGTAACTCCTCTGGAGTTGCAGGTGTACATAGGCTACGGAGACTGCTTACCATCAGGCAGGCCGTATGCTTGTTTGCCACCGACGTAGTATAAAAAAAAATAATTCTGTAGTGCATCGGGGATGTTCGTGGAGGCGCGGGTAGACTGCTTCTATACCACCATGCGTATGCGTGCTACATCCCTTGTGCGCAGAGCGAAGGCCAGCTCCAACAGCATTCTGAGTATGTTAGCAAACAGATTTGATTGCATGTATTTGAATAACTGCTGCTTGATACACGCACGCAGTAATAAACAATTGTTCTAACACTTGGATAAGATTATTTTACTAACACAATGATCCCTAATGGTCTTAGGTAAATAATTTATTATTATTTATTTAAAAAAACAAGTATGTACGGTCGAGGAAATTGATTCTTTAGCAGTTTACGGTTCACTTTACATTGGACGTTTCTTAGCATAAGTACGTACAACCATATTTACTTGAACCGCAAATTGCTAAAGAATCAATTTCCTCGATCGTACAAAGTAATAAAATCACTTAAATTAAAAACTTATGAATAAAAAAATTGGCCTAAGTCTAAGGCGCTCGGTAGGGTATCCAGTGGGCATTTTATAAAGATAAAGTTTTATGATGACCAATCGGGGAAAATTATAATTCGTCAACTAAGTTGGTGAGATTTCCGTAGACGATCCGCCAGTCTGCCACTGCTTTTTCTGTAGAAAATGACCCGCTTTCATACTTTAGAGTATTTGGAAAGTTAGAGAGACACTAGAGACTAATTTTAGGTTTTAAATTATACCAGGAGTTTTGGCCTGTATCCAAATTGCGGATATTTAATGGGCTTAGTTCCTAACAATCTGGAACAGAAAAGACGAATTTACTCGTAGGCTGGAGTGATTTCATAATTGTATTTCTTGTGCGTTAAGAACAAATATGAGATTATTTTTTTTCGAATTTTTAATTACTATAAGAGTTAGCAGCATTTAAAAATGTATGAAAACTGTTCGCTCCTAATTTTTACAATAATCAAGAAATCGAAAAAAGCCAAACGTAGGGGCATAGCTATTATAAATATTATATAAAGAGCCCATTGTGTCCCACTGCTGGGCAAAGGCCTCCCCCCTCTTCTTCCACTCATCCCGGTTTTGAGCTACGACCGGCCCACTTACAAATATACAGCTCAGTAAGCTGCAGAGTTAAGTGACCGACAACAAGTTTCTATGCAGGGGGGTCACTTATCTATACATTACATTACTGATACATACATTGACATAAGTACCCCTAGTGTAAATTTATTGGATGGCGTAACATGACGTACGCGTTTGCGTTAAGTCTCATTTTGTATGGGATTTTGAGTTTCTAAAACGTCCCGCTTGGCGCGCTGTTTCTAAATCCCATACTAAATGAGACTTAATGCAAACGCGTACGTCACGTTTCGAAATGGAATAAATTTACACTAGGGGCTCAGAATGATTTTTTTTTTTTTTTTTTTTTTTTAATTTATTTAGAAACCAAACAGTCGTATAAACATATCAACAATGCAATACAAACGATGTACCACAACAAAAGGTAAATACAACAAAAAGACCTGGAGGTTCATAAATTATAAATTATGTTAACTGATATAAATATAGTTATATAGCTACTTAATGCAAATTTTTGAATCTGATAGAAAAAATAACTGATATCTGTACTTATATATTAAAACAACTTACTTTTAACTATATCTTTTAGACTAGCCAACGAATTTTGAAAACAATCTACTTCGAATAGATTTTGATTATAGTAACTAGGAACTCGTCTGAAAAAGGTATGCCTGGAATAGTTTTTGACCGAAAAACTAATATGAAACAGCGATCGAGGGCGTAAGGGGTGATGCGGACAACTGAAAGTAACTAATCTTAGTAGATTAGGACAATTAATAATATTTTTTAGAATTTTAAACAAAAACATAACGTCTAAGTATATCCTACGGTTAAAAAAATGATATTTGAATAATGTCCGCTTGACAACTATAATCCCTAGATTTGGTGTAGGCACTAGTTTTTACGAAAACGACTGCCATCTGACCTTCCAACCCAGAGGGCAAACTAGGCCTTGTTGGGATTAGTCCGGTTTCCTCACGATGTTTTACTCCACCGAAAAGCGACTGGTTAATATCAAATGATATTTCGTACATAAGTTCCGAAAAACTCATTGGTACGAGCCGGGGTTTGAACCCGCGACCTCCGGATTGCAAGTCGCACGCTCTTACCGCTAGGCCACCAGCGCTTGTACTGCTGTGCTGTACATGTACGGACAAGTACGAGTGAAATGCACGATAACTCTACGACATCAGTTAGATGTCATTCCTACCCCTATGTTAAACGGTAGATTTATATTACGACATATCCCTGCAGATATTAGAAGAACAAACGCTTCTAATAAACATAAATAAACTGATGTACGACATTGAAAGTCACGGGGCAACACAACAATCGTATTTTTGCTTGACCGTGCACGTTAAATAAAAGTGGGCCGAGGGAGGAAAGTGGGTGATTCCCGCATCTCGGAGTCGAGAGCTTAATCATGCGCGAGATAAGCCGGTAGGGTTGACACTTCGAAGATATAGGAATAAAAGAAGTTATTGGGGAAAAAATGGTACAAGCTTTAATCGCTGACTGTACTTTTCTTTCCACAGGCAACTAATACTCATTGAGACAATAGGGTTGTTTCCATCTACAAATCTTAGGGCAGAATAGTATCCCAATAAATTCTTATGGATTATAAGAACATGTTAAACTACCTTTAGTAAACCTCTAATGAGCATATTTTTATTTAAAACATCTTTTAACACACGTCACGTGACCCAAGTCGAAACGACATTGAAGATTCTGATGACATCACAACTCACCATTTGACACTGGGCTATAACCGCGAAAATAGAAGTTCGTCATTGCGGGCATTTATCTCTGTCATTCTAATTACGTCTTAGTAAGAGCAAAAGAGAAAGATCCCCACAATATGCGATTTTCAGTTTTTGCGGTAGGCCCCCGTTGTCTGTTCTCAGTACAAAATTTAATACTCAAGCCGTAGCCATTTTGGTGGTGGGAAATTAATTGAAGCTTCGATATCTGCACTAAAAATTAACATCATAGAAACATTAATGTATAATGAATACTTTTTCCTAAGTTGGTCGAAATAAATGAATTTTTATATTTTATTTATATTTATATTTATGACTTATAATAACTCAATTATTAAAGAAAACATATTTTATTAGTTTGTTAAAAACCCACACGCACGCATACACAGCTTGCCCCCCACCTAAATGGCTACGGCTTGTGTATCAAATTTTGTACTGAGAATAGACAACGGGGGGGCCTTGGTGTTACGTGTGTATGTACCTATATATTTACTTTACGCTTTGGCATGTACATAGTTATGTGTCAAACCGTAAACGGTGACATCATACAATTTTCAAAGAGCGTTTTGGGGGCGAAAGCATGGGTCAAAATATATTTTGTTAATTTAACATATTTAAAGCCGTTTTTAGGGTAAAAGTTAAATTTTAGGTCAACGTTTGGTTAATATAGAACGTATTACAAGCGTTTCAAAAAATTGGAAACAACCCTATTCTAAAAAAAACTAAACACAATTAGTTTGCGTTGTTGTCACCTCCTATCTCCATCATCAAATATACGTAAATAAACAATGAAAAAATACAACACAATGCAGCCAAAATATAAAAAAGAATTCTAATTATATAGGTAAGCTTGAATTCTTATCAACTTGTTAGAGACTAGAGTCTTTTGTAGGGACTTGAGTCCTTTTCAGAGAAGTCTAATTTTTTTGAAATGCTTTGTCTTTAAGTAATAAGTTAGTTATAGCACACAAACAATACAATAACGCAAAATTTCTTAACTTTTATTTAGGTTAAACCTATGAAATTGTTGACGGAGTCCTATTGAGCTCTCTTAACATCTTAACTTAACTTGAGTATGAGTATACTCAATAAATGACTCGCCTCGGGACTTAGAACTCGGAAGTTTTTTAAGCGCTGAGTTTCGTAAAAACGAGTCGAGTTCTTCAAATTTAGACTCAAGGGACTCGAGTTCCGAGACCAACACTAGCGCCGCGTCACGCGTTGGTATGAATCATGACAATTTAAGTTCCAGCTACCAGTCTCCATTTTCTAGCACTGTGCATGAGTAGCGTTCACGATAGCTTAATGCTAAATGTCGATGCTAAATGATCTAGCTTAATATAAACATATTGGGCTAGGTCACCCATGTTGTTTTTTTTTTAGGTAGTTTTTTTAGTTCTGTAGGTAGTTTTAATTTTAGGTAATATTTTATTCAAGTTTGTTATAATTGAAGTGTGTTTTAATATTCTTTCAAATCAAAACAAAAACGGAAGAGGCAACCCTAATGTCCATTTTCGGCGGTCCGGACCTTTTGTCCCGGGCAATTCAATTTGGTGATAAGGGAGGAGTTTTATCGATAAATAGGAAGACAAATAAAAACCGAATAACCGTATGCGGGGTTAACTGGCAGTGGAAGGGTTATTTGCACGTGCGTATGCTAAGTTTTGTTTTTAACACATTGAGTACCGGGAACCCACTCGGGGGTTCTCTATTCGTAGTCGCTTTCCTCTACAAAGCGGGAACACGCTGGGATCGGCTACGAGCGTAGCGCTACGAAAATGTTGGTAGCGAAAGTGTTAACCGAGTAGTTAAAGGTTTATGATTTTTCTTGTTGTTTTTCTTGTAGTATAGTAATTTAATTATTTTTTATCACACTTGTTCGAAAAAGATCTTATTTCATGCAGGTGTACTGAAGGACAAAGGCCTATATTGTGCCCGCAAAGTTATGAATTGTGAAAAAAAAAGCTGTAGCTCCCTCGGGAGTTATAGTTTGTTTTCAAATTACGTCCCTAATTCATACAAATCAACTAGCGTAGATGAGTTTTCTAACGTGTTTAATTTAATATGTTTGTTTATGTTTAAAAATATTTAATTGGATTAATTTAATAGTCGTTTAAAATATTTTTACATTACATATGGTGCTACTTTTCCGCACTAGTGCGCAAATTAGCATATTACGTTACTGTGACAAACATTTAAAGGGTCATATGTACTGTAAAAAATTGTACGATACATGTGCGAATAGATAATTCACAATTCGTGTCGATTTAAAACACTCCCTTCGGTCGTGTTTTAATTTATCGCCACTCGTTTCGAATTTCCTATTTTTGGCACTTGTATCGTAATATACTATTACATAATTTTCAATCGTGGCTGAATGCTGAATAGGTCTGTGCCGTTGATGCCTAAACTGTTAAGAAATAACAATATGGCGGACGAGTGTTCATCAAACATTGATCACCGTATTTAAGAATTATTTCGCTTAAAAATCGCAAGCTTGCTTCTTCGCAAGTCTGATGAAAACCATTGTGTGTAACTCCGGGGGTAAGAATATTACAAACCCGGGTCTTTAATTACCACCCTCGTTTCCAAAGTTTCCTTCATGTACTGCAAGCTGTTTATAGGGAGCGCGCATGAACTGTAGGAGCCAGCACAGGAGCCGTCAGATTATTGGCGCGAGGCGTAAATGTGATGTTCATTGTTCCGATATAGCCCACAAGATGGCAGAACCTTCTATGCACAAGAAAACACGTGACGTGTAAATGTAAATGTTTATGGTTCCGATTCAGGCCACAAGATGGCAGACCCTCCAACGCGCACGGTCCCTATACACAGCTTAAAAGGTCAAGTTCTTCTGTTGACTTTCGAACCGCAGAATATTTTTGCAAATAAATTATTGATTGATTGATGTAGTTAATACTCGTATGAGATAAGAAGACATAACTCATAATGAATCCACGTACTTTTATTTAAATATGTTCGTTCAGGTCAGGTGACTCGATAGCTCATTGGGCTCATTTAGTCTAAATCCTACAAAGGGGAACAAACACAGGAGGCAAATAAGAAAATAAAAAGTTATACGTACTTACTTAATAATACTTATTGTCTTTGTTTGTAATATGAGCTTTTATTTAGTAGTGCACAATAAAGAATTTTATTATTATTATTTCCTTTATTTCTCTTACTTCTTAGACTGAGGTTTTTTACAATATGGATATAAAAGTAAAATATAAAAACACATTAAAAAAAATACAAATCAAATATAAACACATTGTAAAAAACCTAACCTAGGGTGCCGCCAGCAGCGGGGCAGGGCCCAAGCTGCCGGTGGTCAGGGCCGCAGAGAGAGGAACCGGCGGACTATCCGCGCCGTGTCCAAGATCACCGCCTTCTGCATCTGACCCTTGATCCAACCACCTAACGAGAGTCTCTCAAGGTGTTGGTCGAGACTCTTCGCTATGAGACCATTCGCTGAAATGACTATCGGGACAATGGTCGTCGAATCAACATCCCACATGGCGGTTATCTCGTGAGCCAAGTCTAGGTACTTACTATTATTATTATTATTGTATCTCCTTGGATTTCACGGGCCTATAAATCCCGGTCTTTTGATAGGCTTGCGCGGGGATATAGATCCAACACGTAGAGGCCTCTTGGAGAGCTATAATGTCATGTAGAACGCCTGCTGGAACCCGTTCACGGGCGCAACAATAGACACCCATGAACCGGTCGCAACAGGCATTGGGACTATTGTAGTAAAGTGAACAGTATAACGGTCTATGGATTGAAGTTTGGGAGGACAATGAGACTGGGTTATTGCAAAGACGTCCGGACACCTGCCATAACAATGTTTTCACTAGTTATCGAGGCAGGCGGTGACTCGCCGCCCACTAGATGGGCCCCTGAAAAAGCCGTCGTGAAGACGACCAGGAGCAACACCGGTGTGAGCGGCTCAGGGGTGTCGAGAGGTGTACGCCGCTTTCTACCCAGTGGCTGATAACAGCCACTGTGCCAACTCGCGTCTTATGCAAGTTTTCACTTCCACCCCTGGAGCATTTAGCTCTAACGACTCCTCTCTGGACGGCCAATGAAGGCAAGCCAGAGCTGAGAGTCCTGCGGGTCCCCTTGGGGTCCACTCCGACCGACGAAGACACGCCGGAGACGGAGACCCTGACCGACTCTCGGGAGTACTCGGGTCCGTGGGGTCGTTACTCCCCAACAGCTCGCCACAAGCTGCCCTGCGGTTTATTATTATTATTGATACATTGTGCAACGAAGGGGGTAAGTGAAATATTGCAAGAGAGTCGATATATTCACGACAGCCGCAGGCTGGAGTGAATTAAAGACTCGAGAGAAAGAAAAAAACTAAATTTTAAACGAAATAATTCTTAAATATGGTGATGAAATGTCAACATTCGTCCGCCATATTGTCAATCTTTGACAGGTTAGGCTACGGAAGGTAGAGGAAAGGAACAGAAACTCCTTAGGCATAGGCAGAATTGTCAGCTATAAATAATAGTTCCAAATCTCTCCAGAGTAGCGCTAGAGTAGCTAAGAACCTAGGCGTTATTGATGGAGTGAAGTGCGCTGTCTATGATTAGATTTTTTTCTCAAGTATTCTAGGTATTTTAGCGCCACCTATTTATGGTTTTTTGTCGGTCACTTTTTGGTATATGGAGATTTTGTTCCTTGCCTTTACCTTCCATAAGGTTAGGCATCGAAGGCACAGACCTATCCGACGTTTAGTCACAATTGAAAATTGTGTAAAAATATTTCAAACGGCAATTAAATTAATCAAATTAAATATTTTTAAACATTAACAAAAATACTAAATTATAAACGTTAATATTTTAAAAGTAAAACTCATTTATACCTAGTTAATGGTTAATTAGTAACAAAAAAAGGTATAGAGTTATATTTTTTCACAATCCGTAACTCCCGCAGGAACAATATAGGCCTTTGTCCTTCAGTACACCTGCATGAAATAAGATCCTTTTCGAGCGAGTTTGATGAAAAGTTATTAAACACTAAAAGTCGTAGTGCTAATGCAAAATATTTTTATAAAAAAAGAGAAAATTATTAAATTATTTCTTACTTGATGGTTTCATCGGAATATCAGCGCTGGAAGTCCCCAACTCGCCAGCAACATGTGATGAGGCCATTTAATGACTCTTTATTCTCACTATGTTCTATTTTACGTGTTACGAAATGAATGAATGTATGTTTACGAAAAAAAGAATCTATTCTATTCTATTTTAAAAAACTAAGATAAAACCAAAAAGAACATAGGTATTATTACTTCATTGCGTATAGACGTTGTGGTTTATGATATCTGAAATATTGAGGAATGAATGATGCTATACAATAGATCACAGGACATAGGCTTGCCAAAATTCACGATATTAGTCACACAATAGCTTGGTTTGGCTGCGAATTGCATTATCCAAATCGAGTTGAACGCATTTCAACCGATTATCGCGGTGGTATCGCGATAACCGATGAATCGACGTGGTAACTAAACCTGTTTGTCAATAACATTATCCTATGTGCCTATTAATCTAAAATACCAGTAATCTGATAGTCAGGCAAGCTAGCCCTGTTGCATTTTTGATAGCACAGGGTATTATTTTAAACGTCAATTTTCTGTGATATTATGATGTTTATTTAAAGTAACACTTGTACACTCTGTGATGTCAAAACGCTACAGCTTAGTCTGTATCATGTTTCCTTCTACTCTAGGGTTTTTTATGCAGTATTTTTATATGCGACTGATGGTAAGCGATTGCCTTCGCCCATGGACACCCGCAACGCCAGAGGGGTTGTAAGTGAGTTGCCGGCATTTAAGATGGGAATACGTTCTTTCCTTATATCGATTATACCTGTGGGAATTACTTCAATGTACGGTTGAGGAAATTGATTCTTCAGCAACTTGCGGTTCCAGTAAATTTGGTTGTACATACTTATGCTAAAAGCTGTCCAATGTAAAGTGAACCGTAAACTGCTAAAGAATCTATTTCCTCGACCGTACACTGAAAGAAATGGTTGCATAACAGACAAAAAAAAACTTTTAATACAAAAAATGGGACTTACGATCTATGTGTTACACCGGCCTCACAGCAACAAAATACGTTTTAGAATATTGATTTAAACAAAAAAAAAAAACAAGGATTAATAGAAAAATCACAACTACAGAATTGAAGTGTATATTTAGACTATAATCTACATGGAAATATAAAAGGCTTGAATCGATCCCATTTGCCTATATAATGAAAATGTTTGTTTAAAAACAAGTTTAATCTTTGATACGATTTTCTTTGCTATAAAAGTTAACCACAATCGTGCATCGGCAAATACCGACAGAAATAAAGTCGATGCCATGAATAACCAGTTAACCAAACAATACTTTCATGTGTTTTGTAGGTTATTGCTGAAATAAATCAAAATAGCTTGACGTCAAAATTTACTATGCGTCGTCTTAAGGTTAATTATTTTTTAAATACATATTTAAAAAATTCTAATATTTTTAATACAAATGAAAAAGGGGTTTATTACCAAACAGCTTCAAACTGATGCAAAAAATATGGCCCCAACAATTACTCGGGACAAATCCCTAAACAGAGGTAAAACAAAAAGTTTTACCCCAAACTCCTAACACCCGTTAAAAAGAGGGTAATTATACCCCGTGCGCGAATTAAACTGTCCGTTAGACGAAAGTTAATGCCCTATAAAATTTTGCCAAATATTAACGTTTGCCGGCTTATTTATTTTATTGATGATGGACTTTGGATGTTTTTGCGTTAATAGAAAAACTTTAAGAGGAAAGGGACTGTTTCTTCGTACAAACGTAGTCCCCATTTTCCTCATGCTCGCTTAAAAGTCTGCTTACGGTGGCGTCGTTGATCGGGTCGCCACTTTTCCGAATGGAGGTTGAGGGAGGCGATGGCTGAGATACGCGTCATACTCGTGAACGGGTGCTGTTTGTGGAGACACTGGAGACTGGTCTGTTTAAGCTATAACGAGCTATTATGTTTAGTAAGGAACTTTATTTTTGAGTATAATTACAGCGAGACCTCATTCGGTCCTCGTATGTTTTTTTTTTCTTAATGAATGTTTTAATTATACTGGATTTTGACTCTTGAGACCCTACACATCTCTAAGCATAATTTGATAAACTATACAGGGCGTCCCAAGACTATGGAACATCAAGGGAAAGTACCTTAAATATAAGACATACGATATTTCGCTAAAAGGAGACTTTATTTTATTTTCAAAACTGAGTAATACTGCATTCAAAGACTTAAAAAAAATTACTTTGTCTGGAAATCGAACCGACTCAAATGTGAAAAAAAAAACTTTCTGTATTTTTATGATGCCAATCGAAAGAATGCATAAAAAATAAGTCATGAAATGAATAGAGTAACATTTTTGATAAAAATTTCAAGATTCGGCTTATTCTCAGAAAAAGTAAGCAATTTTCAAAATTTTTTTAGAATACCTTTAAATGCAATATTACTTACTTTTAAAAATAAAATAAAGTCTTCTTTCAGCAAAATATCCTATCTACGATATTTAAGGTACTTTCCCTTGATGTCCCATTGTCTTGGGACGCCCTGTATACTTACACTTAGAGACATTTGCACCTCTTAATAGTTTTGTATTTTTTATATTATTATTGTAGTATTTGTATTTCGACATTAAGAGACTTTATTAAATTATAATACTTTCATTTTAATTGATATTTTTTGCTTGTATGTAATATAACATCCATGTTGACGTGTAAAAGTGCCCTTGTGGCCTATTTGCGGAATAAATGGTGCAGTTTGAAGTCCTCTTTGTATATTAACTAGAGCTATGCCCCTTCGTTTGAGTACACAGTAATGGCTCCTCTACACGATGTGCCATCATACTGGCCCACTAAGATGGGCCAGCATGTAGACAGCGCAGTTGTGTCGTTTTTTTTGTATAATATACTTAAGAACAAAATGTGAACCAGTTTAAAAATAAATTAGACAGTCATATTATATCTACTACTCGTTCATGATAACTATCTTTATGAATACTGGATACAGGTTATATCAGTTGTCAAACTGCCTGCCTGCTTATTAAATAATAATAATAATGGTGGTTGGATCAAGGGTCAGATGCAGAAGGCGGTGATCTTGGACACGGCGCGGATAGTCCGCCGGTTCCTCTCTCTGCGGCCCTGACCACCGGCAGCTTGGGCCCTGCCCCGCTGCTGGCGGCACCCTAGGTTAGGTTTTTTATAATGTGTTTATATGTATTTTGTATTATTTTTGTATGATTTGTTGTATTTAACTTTTATATTCATATTATAAAGTGCCTAATCTAAGACACAAGATAAATAAAGAGATAATAATATAAGGATGAGGAGCGAAAGACAAATTCCATAATAAGTACAAAGTTAAATATTCCTAACTCCTATATTATTATAAATATTTTTTTTTTTTTAATTTTTAATAGAAAACCTTGTTAGTTCGTTGGGGATAAGTAAAAAAACTGGAAGCTTTAAGGATGACTCACGCTAGACCGGGCCGGGGCCCAACCAATTAAAAAGGTTTTCTCATCATCCATTGAGTAACAATATATGTTAGTAACAAAACTAGTTGGTACTGCAATATTATGCGCCATGTTCCCCGCCTATCTTTTATAATTCATGTACAATATGTACATTATCTACACATCATACGTAGTTCCGCAATACAGGTGCGTCATTGACAGTCGACGGCACTAATCTCCGCAAATTGACTGCCGCGTACACTGGCGGGCAGCGCAATGAGCCGCCATGGAATCGAATTTACTATACACGGTATATACTGGCAGAATACCAGCGATGTGGCTTGCTGCATCATTATGCTGAGTCATTAACTAAAAATGTTTTTTATTAAATTAAGTTTGCATGTTTTTATTTTACACTTTTCTTTTTTGTTTGTTTTGATGCCAATGCCATGTATGTTCTGGGTATGAATAAAAAATGTATCTATCCGTCTATCTATACTCACAGTATATATACTAAAGTCAAAGTAATGCCAAAGATAAAGGATCGTAAGATCTACCGATTTTAACACCATGGGCCATGTATATTTAATAATACTTATTACAATAAGTACAAATGTAAGTCGAATGTGTACACTTACAAAACAATGATCAAGAGACAAGTATCTGAATAGTGAAATGACTGAGTGCTGTTCTATTGGAAAATGTTATTTCTAAATTGTATTTGCATGTATTTTAATATGTTTTACTGGAAATAAAGAATTAATTGTTGGATTGAATGTACCTGCGGTCCCAAAGGTTTGAACCACATTTAGGGTTAAGCGAGACGAACGTAATTTTTGAGTTGTGAGTTGCGTAATTTCGGTTGCTCAATTTCTGCCGCATTCGGTTTCATATAAAATGCGTGTTTAGTTCATACAGCGACGCATAATGAGTTGTGTACATTAGAATTTCTGCAGCAGAAATTACGCAGCTTAGAACTCACAAAATTACGCTCGTCTGGCTTCACTCACCGACGCATGTGTAAATTCAATCGTTTGTTCAAATTTACCTATAGTAATTTTACATTCAAAATTCTGACAGTTCCAAGAGCTTTCAAAAACTTACTGGTTGTTATCCGATTCCCCAACGACTGTTCACTTTACCACTTTTTTATACTTCTTATAATTTGGAAGTAAACCAGCGTTTATACTACTGTCCACTCTTAGTAATCACCTCGACAACACCTGAGACCAGCGAAGATTTTACAGGTATATTGATTTATCCCAGCAATTACAAAACTAATGAATGTACTGTTTAGTGAACTGGTTATTCATGGAATAGATTTCATTTCTATTGTTGCCGTTACACGATTGGCTACCTTTTATAGCACAGAAAATTGTATCAAAAATGCTTCCTTAAAAAAAATCATTGTACAGGCAAATGGGACCGATTTTAGCCTCTGAATTTTCCACGTAGATTAGTCTAAACACACCGTTCTAACCTGTAGTTGTGATTTTTCGATTAATTCTTCTTTTTTTAACGGTAAAGCATGTTTTGCTGCTTACGACCATATAATAAGCTAGCGCAAAAGCAAATTCACTACGCGCGAAGTATCGGAATGAGCGCGGGTTCCGGGAAGTAAGCAAGCGCCGCATTTTTGTTTTTTATTGTTTAAGGTGCAGTAAGTTCCTGTTCTTCTCTCACTCTCATTGAGCTGAAAGTGCGTGCCCAGGAGCGTGGATATCATGTTTTTTTAATTTTAATTCATTGTACGTTTAATTAAATAAAAAAGTAGGTAATCAATACATTCCCTCAAACAAGGCTCATCTCTTCAAGGCTAGAGTAAATAGGTATCTCATAGGCAAGCGTGCTCCACCGTAGACCGCATCATCACTTACCATCAGGTGTGATCGTGGTCAAACGCCTGCCTATCCTCCATAAAAAAAAAAAAGTTGTTATAATGTTTTTAAGTGCATTTTAGACCTATGTTCGTAATTTTTTTTTATCAAGCGAAAGTCAAATACTCGGAATTAATATAGGCCTCAAGATTGCTAATTTAATTAATGACAGCCGTATTGTAATCCAAAAAAGCGCTACGTCTTTTTTAAATCCGCTCACTAAACCTACTACAAGTTCACGGAACGTTATTTTGTCCCACAGTGTACTCGGAACAAAGCGAATATTCCCGCTGTACATCAGTCATCAATCAAAAGCCTTATTAGCCTTCTGGCTGATATGTTCTGCATTGTCGTAATTTGCATTGTAATATCTGGTCCGTCGTGACATAACATGAGCATGACTTATGCAACTTAGTGCAGACAACCGATTCGGGAACCTCCTTTATAAATACATAGAAAACACCCATGACTCAGGAACAAATATCAAATCACACGAATAAATGCCCTTACCAGGAATACTAATGTTTAAGTATATTTATCTACACATTTCATATTTGGAAATACTGTCTTTAATATTCGCCCCGCCTTCAACATATACGCAACGCTGTCTGAACACATCAAAAGAATATTTTCAATGTTATTTTCATAAGATTCGCCCCATAAGTTTTTTAAGCACTCAGTTACAAAATTTGCAATACTTTCCCCATTTACCCAGTACAGTAGTCAAGGAAGCGTACTTGGGGCGACCAACCGGCCGTCGACCGATCGGGCGCCCCAGGTACCGCTGGTGTGATGTCGTGGAGGCGGACCTGCGTCGGCTGAATGCCAATTCATGGCAGGAAACCGCGCTGGATCGGGACAGGTCGCGTTCTCTCGTTTCGGAGGCCAAGATTCTTTTTGGATCGCTGAGCCAAAGCAGTTAGTTAGTTAGTTCCCCATTTACCACTTCCAACATTTTACATGCTACCAAGTATGTTTTATTTAAAACACTTGAGTTCAAAGGTTTCAATAAAAAGTGAACAATATATCAACCAAGGAAGTCAGTGGTTTCATCCAGCGATATCCATAATTTTTCATTTTTCACCTCACTATTTAACTACATTTCATTTCCTATGTTTATTTAACTGTATAGTGCACCACTATGAAGAATATTTACTTGTTTACTGCTTAGTCCAGAAACCAAAATATACCAACTAGTTACGCTATGTTAGCTTAACACAGTTATGTATACTGTATACAGCAACGAGAAGCTAGTCACAGGTATGACATAGATACGAGATGAAACCGCCACGTTGCATGATTACATTTTAGGTGTATTCCTCTTGAATCCGCCTGGCCTTGGGTCGGCATTTGAAGACAGACAAATTCGAACGTACACTAATATCAGAATTACACCTGTAATTAATTCACGATATTTATTGAAACTTGATACCTAAATGAAGTGTATAAATAGTATTTTATACACTCGTGAGAGAGCTTTCAGTCGAGTGCCGTGTTTAGGCAATGAAGCTTGCTGAGTTGCCTAAGTAAGGTACGAGATTGAAAGCTTGATAAAAGCTTTTTATTTACAATAAAAATAAACATAATGGAAGCTTGATTATATCACAAGGTCGCCGGAAGACGCTGGATGTGGGTCGCTTCCAACCGGTACATGTGGAGGTTCAAGGGGGAGGCCTATGTTCAGCAGTGGACGTCTTATGGCTGAGATAATGATGATGATTGTGTGTAATACTTTTTCTACAAGTAATCGAGTAACTAATACGTTGTTTTACTATAAAACCTAAAGTTCAGTTGCAGGCGTCCATAGGCAATGGTGACAGTTGACCAACAGACAGGCTTCTTGTTTGCTGGCTGGATATAAAAAATGAAACGAAACCGGTTTATAATGTATAAAGGCCTCAAAGACATTCCGGTAGTGTCGTGTTCCGGCGTTTCCGTTGCGGCTGACACTGACAAACATCGTGCTCTAGTTTAACTATACCACAACACGTTTGTGGCAGTTTTTAAAACCATTGAGAAGACAGTAGAGTCACCAGCTAGTAGCCTTCAGTCTGAGACTACTGACGGGTATCATTACTGGTCACAACACTCTTAACAGACACCTTAAGATAATGGAAATTAGGAGAGACGCCTCCTGTCCACACTGTGGTAAGGAGGAATGGAGGAAACTAGCTTACACTTACTAGCAGAATGTATTATGTATGCGGCACCGCGATATAGCATTCAGTAGAGACATCCTGAAAGAAAACGAACTAAAGGACGTCGAACTTTAAAATGTCCTTCTGTTCTGCAGGAAAACAAGAGGATTTCAGGAGATAAGATACCTGCAGCTCCAACCTCAGAGAATTGGGCTGAATGAACGCAACACGTTATCGACAGCCCGCCTGTTTCCAGCGGGCGTCCCTATACTATATCTACATCTAATAACCTTCATCTTAAGAGTCCGCAGCAAGCTCGGTTATCCATACAAACGTAGTTACGCTGTCATTTTAAAACGACTAGCTAGATTGCTCTGAAACTTTGTACTTACGATAGGATAAGGCATATCTATGGCTAATGTAATTCCTCGTAGTTTATGTAGCTTTAAGAAAAGAGTGGACGACGTAGTTAAGAAAGACCTAGAGAATAAGAATATGCACCCAACGACGACCCGGAACAGATATAGGTAACTGGAGAAAATTGATTAGGAGAGTCGACACAAAATAAAAGTGGGATAAGGCCAGAAGAAGAAGATGCCATTGTTAAAAAAATACAGCGAATTTAAGTTTTTATTACAAACCTTGTTTCTGGCTTTTTTCATTTGTTTTATAAGCTGGAGCTATATAAACTAATTACAGGCATAGTTATACCTCATGTCTAGGGCTTGCAATTCGATTATTCGAATTTGACTTTCATAAAAATCCTCATACACGCTCGCCGGTTTAGGCTGCTCTTGTCCTGGCCTTTCTTCAGGATTTCCCCGATTTGATTAGAGAAAGTCCGTCGAAGTCTACTTCCGCGGACTTTCCGCGCCGTCGCGAATATCCCCGATGCGCTACAGAAATGGGGCAGCCCCATCAGCACACGGAACTCATTATTGTACTGGACCCTAAATGCTGAAAGTCTGTTAAAAAGTGGTTGCAAGTGGAAAACATCGCTCCGGTTGGTGCAATTTTTCCCGCATCTTTGTGGAGTGCATAATGCCCACTTACACGAATTAAACCGTTGTCACAATGGGGCATGTTTGCTGACAGCTTTACTATGCCAAGGTAGCGCTCTAATTGTGAAACGTTTTCAGTGATAATACAATACAAATTACAATTCCGACGACCGGTCTGGCCTAGTGGGTAGTGACCCTGCCTATGATGCCGATGGTCCTGGGTTCGAAACCCGGTAAAGGCATTTGTGTGGTGAACACAGATATTTGTTCCTGTCATGGATGTTTTCTATGTATTTAAGTATTTGTATATTATATTATTATATATATATCGTTGTCTGAGTACCCACAACACAAGCCTTCTTGGCTTGCCGTGAGATTCAGTCAATTTGTATAAGAATGACCCTATAATATTTATTTATAAAAAAAAAACTCTTTCAGTAGATCAGTAGGTTTTCCAGATGAAATAAAAGAAGTCTAGCACAGAATATACACACAACAAAACAATACATAATACAAATAAATAATAAACATGTATAAATAAATATATACATACATGTACAAAATTGCGGCATAAACGACCGAATCTTTTTTTACGTTAACTTAGAAGTTTGTTTTTTCACAGCTTCAAGGGACTACAATAGGACGACCAGTTTGGCCCAATGGGTAGTGACCCTGCCTGCGAAGCCGATGGTCCCGGGTTCAAATCCTGGTAAGGGCATTTATTCGTGTGATGAGCATGGATATTTATTCCTGAGTCATGGGTGTTTTCTATGTATTTAAGTATTTATAAATATTTATATATTATAAATATCGTTGTCTAAGTACCCTCAACACAAGCCTTATTGAGCTTACTGTGGGACTTGGTCAATTTGTGTAATAATGTCCTATAATATTTATTTATTAAAAAAAATACAATACAATACAAACACACACACATATATATATACAAATGCCAGCTATATGGAAAAGGATCTTCTTCTTCTTTATTCTAAAAGATACAGAAAATTTAACAGTGATGTCGGTTTGTTTCGTGTATTCTTTAGATAGGAGAAAGTGCTTTCTACTTAGTTTAATATTTACCTTATAGTTTTTTTCGAAAATGTATGCGAGAACTTTTAAGTTTTGGATTAAAAAACCGCTTTATCAAATACTCGGAATCTATTATTCCCCGATAAGGAAATGGGAAATCCCCACTATTAAATCTTGTGCTAAGTGGGTATTCTGTGCTTGTGTGTTGTGCTTGTGCTGTGTGGGTGGGTGGTGGGGTGGGTGTATGTATATGTATTTATATATCTTTTTTATTTATATTTGTATATGATATATTGTTTAGTTTTGTGTTTATTCTGTGCTAGACTTCTTTTATTGCATCTGGAACACCTACTGACATAACATTTTTTTTTTAATTCCGCTACCTAAAGGTTGTCTGGAAGAGATCGCTTTTTAGCGATAAGATCGCCTGTTGTTTACCTCTTCTTTATGTGTTGTATTATTTGTACTGTTTCTGTATTGAGGTGTGCAATAAAGTATATTTGTATTGTATTGTATAGTATTCTCTCTATCGAATGTTATGTTACACTTTATTTTAATAATTAAATTATTATTGTGCGGATCAACACGTGTAACAAATTTAATCTATTTTAACATACTTCGGTACCTGTCTATTTTATTTAACTTAAAGTTTTGGGTTAAAATATTAAAGGTATACAGAAATTTAAGTATAAAGGTAAAATGCGGAGAAATCTACTAACAATGTATATCAAGGTGTCCCTAATACAAAACTATAATTATGATTGTAACGCACTTACAACCCCTCCGGTGTTGCGGGTGTCCGTGGGCGGCGGTAATCGCTTACCATCACGTGATCCGTCTGCTTGTTTGCCTCCTGTATCGTAAAAAATATTCCTTGAATGTTCCATTTGATAAATTTCAGATCAGCAATTTATTTAAAAAATAGTTTTCACGTTTACATCTAAGAATAATTAAATGGCAAGAGCTTAAATTAAGAGTTACTCAAATAAATTCGTAGTTTACATCAAACACTATATACCTAATTTTACTACTTCTCCATTTTTTTTTCTCTAAGGTTGCTTTTCTACCAGAGATTTGCGAGCACGCGTACCGAGGGATGAGTTGGTTAAGAGCCATAGAATGACTACACGCCGAGCGATGAAAACAAATGAAGTGATTTTATTGGTTCTTAACACATCCCTCGTTACGCATCCTCGCACATATCCGGTGGAAACGCAGCCTAACTCCCCCAGGTCTAGTTGCTGGAACGTAGAACTTCATTTCAAAATTTCATGCAAATGGGCAATACAACAATCATAATAGTATATAGCGTCAAGTATAAATAAATAAATATATCTTTATTTCAGACCCAGAAGTCCATATATGGTTAGGTTAACCATAACGATAACGATAACGATGCGTGGGTGATGTTGGCGTTGCCGCGTCGCTGCAGTGCATCGGGCATGTTCGCGGAGGCGCACACCGCGTGCTCTTCACCACTCTGCGCAGGCGGTGTGTCCACCTCTGCAAACAAACAAACATTTATTCAGCAAATAACAAGGTCACTTTTACATGTCAAATTTTTACAATAAATAACAAAATACAAATGCAAATATGGAATCAATTAAATATTAGATACTTTATTAGAGATGTATACAGTCTCTAATTGTCGAATTACACAAAAAAATTCTTTACATATGTAAAAGTCTCTAAGTGTCAAAGATAAAATATAATTAAAAAAAGACTTAAAATATCCTTAGAGATGGAGAGGGTCTCCGATGATTGAATTCTTATATAAATAATTAAAAGACATAAAATTAACAAACAGTCAAGAACCGAATGAAGTGTCTCACGTTAATGCCACTCAAGCAGAGTGCGTGATAGCCATTTCATGTCTTTATTCATATTTATTTCAGGCTGGAGGTCATTTTAAAAATGATGTTGGCCATTTTTAAAATGACCTCCAACAGGTTTGATTGCCCTTACATGAACCACTGCATGTATACCTATAGATAATAATATAAAGTAAGGAATATGGCTTTATTAGGTTTAAAAAATGTATATTTTATTTTTATTTAGATTTAATTAGTAATTAATTTTGTGACATTTTTATTATTTTTAAATTATTTATTTGACGACCGGCTTGGCCTAGTTGGTAGTGACCCTGCCTACGAAGCTGATGGTCCCGGGTTCAAATCCTGGTAAGGGCACTTATTCGTGTGATGAGCATGGATATTTGTTCCTGAGTCATGGGTGTTTTCTATATATTTAAGTATTTATAAATATTTATATATATCGTTGTCTAAGTACCCTCAACACAAGCCTTACTGAGCTTACTGTGGGACTTAGTCAATTTGTGTAATAATGTCCTATAATATTTATATATTTTTTTAGTCAGCGCAGTTTAGGCAACAAAGCTTGATGAGTTGCCTTAGTAAAGTACGAGATTGAAAAGCTTGATTATATCACTATTGTATATAATACTTTTTCTACGAGTCATCTAATTTTTTTTTTAACTATAAGACGTAAAGAATTAATGAAAATTGGTAGGCAAAAATGTAGACATAAACGCGCGACTCCTCCCTGCGCCCCGCGCCCCGCCCCCGTTTTGTCTTTTCTATGGGAGCGCGGCGGCACGTGAGTGGTAATTTTTTTACAGTTGACTACAGCATATCGAAATGAATATTATAGTTAAGTGGAAGCCCATACATGAAAGTACGCAATTTTAGTTTGGTATACGAAATCTTATTAAACCATCAGTCGACGAGTAGAAAAATGACTTTTCATCCACCATATCACATATTACGCTGTTCCTAAGTGAACAGAAATTCCAGTAGCCACTACAAAGGGGCAGGAAACCGTAGAAAATACTGAATTTTACAATTATTAAGGTTTTAGTTCGAAAGTGGAGCGAAGTTGCTGGCGTATGAAACCTGTGCTGTGAAGTTTGGAGTCTGTTATTATTTTTGGTCGAAAAGCTACTTAAGTCCTGTTACTCCTGTGACAGAATGTCAAACTAAAGTATTGGATAGCTAATTAACAAATCAAATAACTGCCAGATAAAACTTAGCACTTTATCTACCAGTTAAGCTTATTTGAAGATTGTGAAACGCCTAAGATGACTTTATTCGTCAGATAAGTGGCAAGTAGCTTATTGAGGTATTTACTTGGACATTGTGAAACAGGCCCCTAGTCTACCTAGGAAGGTCTAACGTGGACATTTTATTTGAAGATGTATGTAATGTTTAATTTCAGTACCATTTCGTACCGGACCTAACTCGATATCATGTAGAAAAACCGCATCGAAATCGGTCCGTCTGTTCGAGAGCTATGATGCCGCAGACAGATAGACATTGGCGTTAAACATACTAAATACCCCTTTTTTTAGGGTTCCGTAGCCAAATGACATAAAACGTTTTAAGTTAGTTTTTATTTATTTGTAATGTATTATAATTATTATATAAGTCATTCTTTTTTTAGTTTCTGTATCTAGTGATAATTGTACCCAATTGGTGTTTTATTCAATTTGAGGAGTGGCAAAACGGCATAAAATATTGTGTTGTGTTCGTGCCGGTGAGTAAGGTGGCCAGAGCTCAAAGAGTGGAGTGTTAGGGTCGGCAACGCGCATGTAACTCCTCTGGAGTTGCAGGCGTACATAGGCTACGGAGACTGCTTACCATCAGTATAAAAAAAGATTCATAATGGATTTTTCATCACACTTGCTCGTAAACGGTGTTATTGTATGCCTTACGCCAGCATACTGAGATGAAATGAGCGGGCGTAATAGATTTTTTTTTTCGTTACGCCCATGGGCATATTGGGCATACTGTTTTTTTTCAAGTAGTAATTAATGAGTTTTAAAATACTGACGATTATAAATCAATTTTTTGTGTCTGTTTATAAATATTTAATTTGATAAATTGAATAGCCTTATAAAATAATTTTACACAATTTTCAATCGTGGCTGAATGCCGGATAGGTCTGTGTCTTTGAATCCTTCGATGCCTACCCTGTCTAAAAAGACAAATGTTTGAAATTTCACCGTATTTAAGAATTATTTCGTTTATAATTTAGTTTTTTCCTTACAAGTGTGATGGAAAACATTGTGTGTACCGTCACGTCTGAAAGTATCGATATTTTTAGACGTGACTGTACCACGGGCGATACTAGAATTAACACACACTGTTCGTAAATTCGCCCGGGCGGAAAGCGTCAACTTTTCTCCCGCTGCGCTAAACGAAGTTGCCGCTTTCCGCCTCCGTCGAGCAGAAAAATAGTATGCGCACCACGGGAGGAATCGTAGGACATTCTATCCCGCGTGTTTGCCATACTTAGGAACTTTAGTATCTACTGCTTAGTACAATAGATTCTGTGGTATAACTTGGTACTAAAATCACATGCACGAGTAAAAGAGAACGTTTTGTTACTGCCCTCTCACTCGCTCGCAAATTAAACACATTAAAGTTCCGATAGAGCTGTGTGGGGCCAGTACAGTAGCGGATTCATTAATATTTAATGATCTTTGTTTTCAATATTTTTAAAAATGCTAATGAACTAATAATATTAGTCTAATGCCATTCGAGAAATGGGCCCCAGTTTGTGGACTAATAATAGTAGTCTAATACCGTTAATATCGTTCTCGCGCTGTCCCTCGCGGCGTAGAGGAGCGTCCCCCGGGTGGTGGATGGGGGAACGGTCGGTAGTACAGCCTAGCTACGCTACTCGGCTAATTCCAGTGGAATCGCTAACCAACGATGGTGTGGTCCTCCAGCATTCTGGGGGTTGTGCGGCGGGCTAACAACCCTCCCATGGAAAAAAAATTAAAACGTTACGAAACCGAATAAAGAGAAAAAACGATCCGATCCCAATTCCAACAACTCTAGGCGTGAAAAAACGGAACTCCGATTTGCTTCGTGGAATGTGCGCTCTCTATTTAGACCTGGAGCCCTCTACCAGTTAGATAAAGAGCTGCAAAGATACCGAGTGGATGTTGCAGCCCTGCAAGAAGTAAGGTGGCCGGGGAATGGAGAGTGCAATGTCGATAATGGAATATTGTTTTACAGTGGCAATGATGCGGGTCAGCACACTCGTGGCACTGGTTTCTACGTGTCTAAGAAACTAGTAGGGAATGTGATTCGATTTGACGCGGTGTCGGACAGAATATCTGTGCTTCGTATTAGGACAAAACTATTAAATATATCAATCGTCAACGGGTATGCACCTACAGAAGTAACAAGCGACGAGGTGAAAGATGAGTTTTATGAACAACTAGAAATGATATATGACCAAGTGCCAAACTACGACGTAAAGATACTGGCAGGAGATCTTAATGCAAAAGTCGGAAAAGAGGAGATTTTCATACCCACCATCGGGAGACACAGTAAGCACGACCACTCTAACGATAATGGTCTGAGACTGATTAGCTTTGCAACATCTAAAGCAATGGTAATAAAGAGCACGATGTTTCCCCATAAAGACATTTATAAAGGTACCTGGAAGTCTCCAAATGGACAGACTGTCAACCAAATCGACCACATCCTTATTGATGATAGACACAAAAACGTCATACAAGACGTTAGAACATTTAGAGGTGCAGACTGTGACAGCGACCACTTCATGCTAGCTATCAAAATTAAAGTTAGAATTAAAGTAAATAAACAGCTATCTTATAAAGACAAAACGGAACACCTAGATCTGGAAAAACTAAATGACCAAAGTATCAAAGAGAAATTTGAACTAGAGCTGAGTAATAGTTTTAGTGGGCTAGCAGTAGATGACGATGTAAATATATTATGGGAAAATATGAAAAGTAAAATAAATAAGGCGGCAAATAAAATTATTGGGCGTAAGAAAAGACGAAAGAGAAGGAAATGGTGGAATAACGAGTGTGGAGAAATAATGGAAGAGAGAAGGAAATTTAGAATTCTCGCAGAACAGGATAATGGATGGGAAAGTAAATACAAACAGATACAAGTGGAAGCCAGAAACGTCATTAGGCGAGCTAAGAGAACGCACCTGGAGGGCATTGTCAGAGGGATGGAAACGTTGATAAGGGCAAACCAATCTCGCACTTTTTACAAAGAACTTAGCGCCTTTAAGAAAGGATACCAACCTGTCTCCCAACTACTAGAAGATGACAGCGGAAACTCGTAACATCCAAAGAGGACATAAAAAGCATGTGGAGAGACTATTTCCAGCAACTTCTTAATGGCCGGCCTCTAGACGAACCAGTTTCCTTAGCTGACAATGACGCTGTTGACCTTGAAGTCCCACCCCTAACTTTTGACGAAGTCCATCAAGCCATAGTGCGACTAAAAAACAACAAATCTCCTGGTATTGACGGAATTCCGTCTGAGGTCTGGAAGTGTTGTGGTGGTTTAGCTCAGTCTAAAGTGTATGAACTTTTGCTGAAGGTATGGGAACTTGAGGAACAGCCACAGGAGTGGAATGTGGGCGTCATTTGTCCGATCCACAAAAAAGGCTCCAAGAAGAGGTGCACGAACTATCGGGGGATCGCTCTGCTGACATCTGCGTACAAAATCTGGTCTAATGTGCTGTTAAAAAGACTGGAGCCGCATGCTGAAAAAATCCTTGGCGATTACCAATGTGGGTTTCGCAAAAACCGCAGCGCAGTGGACCAGATTTTTCTGCTTAAGCAGATAATGCAGAAGAAGTGGGAGTACGCGCAGAGCGTCCACTGTTTGTTTGTGGACTTCGCGAAAGCCTACGACAGTGTGGATCGGGGGGCCCTATATTCCATCCTCATTAATTTTGGCATCCCAAAAAAACTAGTTTCCTTAATCGCCACGGCAACCAAGAAGAGCAGGATGAGAGTCAGAGTTGGGGGAGAACTGACGGACGAATTCGCGGTAATAACCGGCCTAAAGCAGGGTGATGCCTTGTCGCCTGTACTCTTCAACCTGGCTCTAGAGCATGTCGTCCGCAAGGTGATAACCCTTGACATAGGAGTAGAGTTGGGTGGGAGGCACAAGGTGATTGGGTATGCGGATGACCTTGCTTTCTTAGGGGAACGCCGTGAAGAGGTGGTTGAGGCGGTAAAGGTCCTCGAGCAGGAAGCAACCAAGATAGGTCTCAGGATCAATCAAGCAAAAACCGTATACCTTCACATGAAACGGTACAAAAACACGCGAGTTCGCCGTGACAGCCTTCATGTGGAGGGTTCCGTCTATCAGGGTGTTGACAAGTTCCGCTACCTCGGATGTACAGTCACCGATACAAACACCCGGGAGGAGGAGATTGCACTGCGTATTCAAAACGCACTACGATGTAGTGCAGCCCTCCATAAAGTGTTGGTGTCCAGGCTTCTCAGTAAGAGTACAAAACTAATAATCTATAAAACCGTCATTCGGCCTATTCTCATGTACGGCTGTGAGGCCTGGACACTAACTCAAAAAGAGGAAAGTCAGCTCCTGATAGCGGAAAGAAAAGTGCTCAGGAAGATCCTGGGACCTGTCCGAAGTGACGACGGCTCCTGGAGGATCCGGAAAAACGCCGAGATCGAAGAGTTGGTGGCTGAGCCCAATATCATAGGCGTAACTAAATCCCACAGACTTCGCTGGCTCGGTCACCTACTCAGAATGGGGAAGGATCGCGTAGTCAAGGAAGCGTACTTGGGGCGACCAATCGGCCGTCGTCCGATCGGGCGCCCCAGGTACCGCTGGTGTGATGTAGTGGAGGCGGACCTGCGTCGGCTGAATGCCAATTCATGGCAGGAAACCGCGCTGGATCGGGACAGGTGGCGTTCTCTCGTTTCGGAGGCCAAGATTCTTTTTGGATCGCTGAGCCAAAGCAGTTAGTTAGTTAGTTAATACCGTTCGAGAAATGGGCCCATGGGGTATCAAAATCGCTGCCAACTTAGTTTGGTTTAACTTTAACTTATTTAATATTCTGAGTCCCACGAGAGTTTTCTTTTCAAACGAAGCTGTTTTAGTGGCCACATGTGAAGTTTATACAACGACCATGTTACTCTGATTACGTTAGCTCACCGGCATAGAGACGCACTGAAAGAGGCTGTCACATGAAAAAAAAAAAAAAAGAAAATGCTGTTACTCTCTTCTTTTCTTCTTCTTCCTAGCGTTGTCCCGGCACATTGCCACGGCTCATGGGAGCCTGGGGTCCGCTTGACAACTAATCCCAAGATTTGGCGTAGGCACTAATTTTTACGAAAGCGACTGCCATCTGACCTTCCAACCCAGAGGGTAAAACTAGGCCTTGTTGGGATTAGTCCGGTTTCCTCACGATGTTTTCCTTCACCGAAAAGCGACTGGTAAATATCAAATGATATTTCGTACATAAGTTCCGAAAAACTCATTGGTACGAGCCGGGGTTTGAACCCGCGACCTCCGGATTGAAAGTCGCACGCCCTTACCGCTAGGCCACCAGCGCCATTCTATTCCAGCTTTTACTCTATTATTAACAATTTACTTGTCACGTTATCTTGAAAGAGATTCACTACTGGAAAAACACAAGTCTTCTAACGAAAAAATCTAATTTTATAGGGGTGTTATTTACAATAACAGAATTATTCATAATGGATATATACAGTGCTGTTTTTTTCGTTAATTTCAAGAGTGCATTTCTGAGCGTATATTAAGTAACTTTCTCAAAGACACCTGTATTCTAGTTCAATCAATAATTTATTTATATCTTATAAGCGTATACACTACTTTAGGGCCTGTTTACACATCGATTAGTGTTTAATACGAGTGTATACATTTGCTATTAAACGTAAGTACTATCTCGGACGATTGATGTTCGAAATGACATTGATATGTCACAGTTTTCAATTGTTTGGTTGAATTAAATGTAATGCCCGTGTTACAACAACGCTATATGCAACATTTAATTACTAATAAACTACTATTATTGTGGCGCAGTGATCCAAAGAGGGTCTTGGCCTCCAAAACGAGAGAACGCCACCTGTCCCGATTCTGTGCCACTTCCTGCCAGTTATCGGCTTTGAGTTGGCACAGATCCGCCTGTACACTGTCGCTCCAGCGGTATCTGGGCCGACTCACTGGACGGCGACCAGTCGGTCGTCCCAAATAAGCTCTCTTAACACCCCGACCCTCACCCATCCTCAGTAAATGGCCGAACCAACGAACATTTGATTACTATAAAAAAAAAATACTCTCCCATAGAAAATGTCAAGGTCAGACAGCCAAAACAGACAATTTTTTCGCGATTTCGGGGTTGGTCCTATAGTAAAAGTTGCTCAGTATGTATCTCTGTATCTTTAGGTATTTAAATAATCAACAAAAACCCTCAAATCTGTCTGAAAGTTCTGTGAAGTCTGAAAACCAGCGCTAGGCCCTCTGCTTGGCATATGCTGAGATTGGAGCCCATTGCCCAATCATCCGGTATTAAAAGTTGAATTACCTATATATCTTTCTAATTAATTTGTATTTAGTATTTAAGGTTATTATATTGTACTTTGTTGATAAGGTTTTTTGTGGCAATAAATATTTTTTCTCTCTCTCTCTCAAATGGCTCTTTAAGCCAGTATAGTAGATGCAAACATTACATGATCAATTAATGTAGGTTACAGTCAGGTCGTTCAGTGTCCAGGCGGTTTTGTATTTGGTTGGTTAACCAGTAAATGTTATAACTACCCGAAAATATACAAATTGTTAGTATACTTTAATTTAAATACCTAAAGATACAGAGTATATATATTCACCCCGTAAATTATTGCAGGTGACTAAATAAACACCCAGTATATGCTCGAAAATCCTTCACATTTAAAGGGTTTGGATTGGCAGGCTGTCACATTTAGATAGATGATTAGATCTGTGTAAGAGAGTTCGAATTGTGGACTGAATTAGGCGGTCTAGTACGATCCTGCTAGTATCCGCAATTCTGCACTAATTCATGGCTAGAGTTATGTTGAATAGTGATTTCAAGTTACGAAGAGGTTAACGTCTATTAATATGAGGAGTTACATGCTGCCGACCCTAACACTCCGCACCCACGTTGAGCTCTGGCAACCTTACCGGCAGGAACACAACAATATGAGTAGGGTCTAGTGTTATTTGGCTGCGGTTTTATGTAAGGTGGAGGTACTTCCCCGTTGGACTCTGATCAAATTATGTAAAAATATCTTCCAAAGTATCAATATGCAGAGAGGAAAATGGGGACTACGTTAGTAGGGAGAAAAGGTCGTCCCCTTTCCTCTTAAACCCTGTTTCCAAAGTAACAGCCATAAAAAAAGACTTATGAGCAAATAGGCTAGCAATTTGTCGTTATCAAATTCTTAAATTCCCCGTCAAAGCGATGGCACTTGACGTACACCTACTTTCCTTCAACAAGTGTTTAGTCTGTTCGGAAAGAGAAGAGTCGTGGAATATATGTGGCCCAATACATTCCACGACTCTTCTCTTTCCGAACAGACTATATTAATTTTAACGATATCATTAACTGTAATTTTTTTTTTTTTTTTTTTTAATTTATTTATAAAAGAGAAATTACATCGGCTATGATCGCTTATCTGCCAAACTGCATAGCAGTTTGTTGGCAGAAAACTTATTCTACCCTCCAACATTGTTAAGTAAGTTATTGCTTACTTGATTTATAGCTATATTTATAGTGTGAGTGCGATTTCTTACAAACAATTGTAATAGCTTTAGACAGGCAGACTAGATAAACATTAAGCTAACATAAACATTAGTAGCAATAACAGACTATCTAACTAGGTTTGTTTACCTATTTAGTCAGTCTGTTACTGCATTGTCATGGGAACAGTAGGTATAGGTGCTCGATTTTATTTCAACCAGATACTGGAAAACAACAAACACACGGAGTGAAGCTAAACAAAGTGTGTGGGATAATGAAGCTATCAGGGTGCAGCATCCCACTGCCCCCGAGTGTATTAATATTAGCGCTATACTACCTATACATAATTATACATTTTACGGTAACACGTGCAAGGTATTAACTTCCTTTTACATAAATACATAAAGCAATCGGTTGGCCTATTAATCATGTGACCCGTTCCAGTCCAAGCATTAATGCTTTTTTTAATCGTTTTTTATACACAACCTTTGATACGTTTTGACAGGATCTTAACTGCTCTGGTAATTTATTTAAAATCATGGGCACTAAATATTTTCGAGTACGTTTTCCATAGTAGTTACAGACTTTCGGTATAAACAACCTACGTAGGTTTATTTCCTTGGTGAGGCTTCTTGTTTGTATTTTATGGTCTATCGGTTTTTTATAATCATTACGCTGATACTGTTCCAGAGCTATAAGCAAGGACCGTTTTTCATGCACTGGTAATATGTTGCAAATCGGAAAAAGTTTGTCATAGTTACTTCTATTGGCCTGTTTTGTTTTTTTATCTACTAAATATTTTAAAAACCTAATTTGTATTGCTTTTATTCGATCTAGGTATGAGGGAAAAGTGCGGCCGTAGCTACTTAGACCGTAGGATATAATCGAGTCTACAAGTGCGTGATACAACATGTATAGTGTGGCTCTGTTTACTACACTTCGTAAGTGATAAAATTTTCCGAGCACAGATTTGAGTTTATCACATACGTTATTAACATGTGCCGCCCATGACATGTCGCAGTCTACTGTTACCCCGAGGTACTTAAAGCTATTCACGAAGACGATTTCACTACATCTGCAGTCTCGCCCCCCCTTGTGCAAGCAGTCGTAGTCAATAATTAATTAGATGATGAAGTAAATTTCATGAGATCTCGCGTTCTCGGTTCTCGGAACTCCGGTAGCCGTCTAAGAAGTGTAATGTTGTTACGGTAGATGTCGCCAGGGTCCCCTAGACCCATATGGTGAGAAAATTTGCTGGCTATGGATGAGGTCTAGGTGGCTCAGGTGGCAGAGCGCTGGAGTATCGATCCAGAGGCCGTGAGTTCAAGTCTCACCTAAGGCAGTAATTTATCCACTTTTAAATTTGTTATTTAACAATATTTTTCAATTCCTGATCACCGACTAAATTTCACCGTGTATAATTAGGTAGGTACTACGTAGAGTATACGTAGATCCGTTACGGAATTGAGTATGAAATAATTAGCATTTCCTTATAATTTCTTGTTTGATTGGCAGCAGTACTCATTAAGTATATCGACCTTGATCACACCTAATCTATTCGACCACTTACTGGTTAGGTTAAACATGTAATCTAGATTATCTATACCGGTTGGATCTAGACCTGGGAAATGGTTTAATAGAGTACCTAAGTAACTTTCATAGCGATTGAGAAATAATTGCTCAAGAATACTAATGAAGTCGCATTAAAAATAGAAATGAGTTAGGTACAGTGATGTTCTTAAATTGTTGAGTAATTTAGGGTTAACTTTACATTTTACTTTCATACCGCTTGACAATCAAATTAGCTTGAAGCCTGTGAAGTCACATTAAAAATAGAAATGTGTTAAGTACAGTCACGTACTTTAATTGTACAGTCACGGACTTTAATTGTACGGTCACAGACTTTAATTGTTGAGCCATTTAGGGTTAACTTTACATTGGACTTTCATACCGATTAACAACCAAATTAGATTGAAGCCTACGAAGTCACATTAAAAATAGAAATGTGTTAGGTCCAGTCATGTTCTTATTTATTGAGTCATTTAAGGTTAACTTTACATTGGACTTTCATACCGCTTGACAATTAAACTAGCTTGAAGCCTGTGAAGTCACATTAAAAATAGAAATATGTTAAGTACAGTCATGGACTTTAATTTCTAAGCTATTTAGTGTTAACTTTACATTGGACTTTCATACCGATTGACAACCAAATTAGCTTGAAGTAGGCTTCAAGCTAATCTATGATATTGATAATGATATTTCGTACATAAGTTCCGAAAAATTCATTGACGGTAACGGCAAGACGCGGACTGCTAGAAACGAGTGTTACGGGTTCGAATCTCGCTCGGTGACTAACTTTTGTTTTTTTTTTTATATATGTTCAAGTTTATATATATATTTTTTCAATTTTTATTGTTTTAGACAAGTTTAAATTAGTAAAAAAATGTAAGTAGTTAAGATTATCACCTATACACCACCATATTACAATAAATAGTTATAACCGAGCAACGCTCGGTCACCCAGGTACTGGTACTTTAATAATAACTGTCAAAACTAAAAAATCTGCAAGTGATAGATTTTTTACACTCATATACTCTTTTAGAATTGAACAAAAACTCTATAGTTTTTTTTTTTGTTTCGTGGATCATTTTTACGCCTGACTAAGCTGTTGCGTTCAAAAACCAATATTTGCTTAACAAAATGTTTTTTGTTTGGGTTTACTCTCGTTTTCATCATCGCCTTTATTTTTACCTTTAGTCACGGTTATTGATAGTAAAATTAAAAGTTTAGTTGCAATATTGTACTATTGTTGCATATAGGCCGTGAAATTTATTTGAAGCCCGTGAATAATTTAAGAAGTCATTTGTTTGTTCCAATTTTGTTATTGTAATGCTATATACATAATATACATTGTCAGTTTTTGTCTATAAAACCTACCAGAGTTGCCTGGGGCATCGTCCCCAAGACGCTTCCTGCATTTCCAAGTTGAATTGCCTGTCTTAGCCGCTGAGCGAAATATCCCCCGCACGAGTGTTAGTGTCAGAGGGCCTACCGCGAACCACGTTCGACGTGTTACCTCTCTGGCGCACTTATAAATTCGTACGCAAGTGTGACAGGGAGGCAACACGTCGAACGTGGTTCGCGGTAAGCCCTCTGGCTTGAGTGGACGCTCGAAGCGGAGCGTTCGGCGGGGCGTGCAGCGTGGCGTCGGGCTCACAAGTGATGTGAGCAGCGTGCACTAAGGCCGCTCTTATACGATTGCATTTGTTTAACAGGCACGCTGCACGCCCTGCCCCGTTGCACGCCCAATTCGAGCGTCCACTCAGGCCTTACACCGCTTAAACGGATACCGAAGTTGCAAGTCATATTGATTATTAATAGTAATTACACATGATTCTTCAAATAAAATAAAAAACAAACTTTTTTTTTGCGAGTAGGCCGCAAAGGCTCTCTATCTAGACAATAAAATAACACCTTACATTGACAGTATATACAGGGTGATTTCTTGGGTCGTGATCCAGAACCACTTTTTCTGACTCTGTAAATTATCCATATGGTATCTATTATCATATAGTAGTATTCGATTAAAAGATAATTAGTTTAATTTTTCTTATTTTTCAAGTAAAATTAATCTTATACTAAGTAATCATGGTCACCCTACGACTTTTGACATACGCTGTACGGAATGTGACGAGATGTCACATTGAGTAGGGTGACAAAATCGTATGTAAAAATGTTTTTTCTACTTGTCATCTGAAAAATAATCATAATTATTGGTGATAATAAATAATTAGCAACATCATTAGGCTGATCTTCGAATTCTGTATGATATTTTGTTCTCTTGCTTCACGACCCCGATATTACCCTGTAGTGACATGAAAAATACATAAATAACAACATTTATAAATTGTACATGTGAAGAAAGTGGTGATGGCCGACTGAATATGACGTCCAACTTTCAATCCGGAGGTCGCGGGTTCAAATCCTGGCTCGTACCAATGAGTTTTTCAGAATGTATATACGAAATATCATTTGATATTTACTACTAGCCTTTCGGTGAAGAAAAACATCGCAAGGAAACCTGCATACATCTACGATGTGAAGTCCCCAATCCGCATTGGGCTAGCGTGGGGACTATAGCTCAAGCCCTCTCGGCCATGAGAGGAGGCCTGTGCCCAGCAGTGGGACGTATATAGGCTGAATTATTTATTTTTGTTTTATAGGTGAAACTAATATTTTTTTTACTGTTGAACTTTTCCCCTATTTAATATGTAAACTAACGATAAATTTAAAGTCAAGAAAAGCCTTAAATTACTTCTTAAAAACTATTTGACATTGAAAAGCAATTAATCTGAGCTAAGAAAACCTGTTAAAGGCTTAATAAAATATTAAGTAATTAATTAATGTTTAAGCTACCAATTGTATTTTTAATTAAAACTAAAAGATTTATCACCTGAAGTTATTATTTCGCAATCGACATTTGAAATTTACGACTTAGGTATTAAAATTAATAAGTTAAGATAGGAGCTGTATTGCCTAATTTGGAGTTCAATTTTGCAATAAGAGAACATCATAAATTGTACTAGTGGAATAAAATTTCTCATAACCTCGAACCCGATTAAGAAGAAAAGAAAAGAAAAGAAAAGAAAAGAAAAGAAAAGAAAAGAAAAGAAAAGAAAAGAAAAGAAAGAAAAGAAAAGAAAAGAAAAGAAAAGAAAAGAAAAGAAAAGAAAAGAAAAGAAAAGAAAAGATTTATTAGTAACATTCGTTACAAGTCGGTTTGTAAATTGACATTTAAAGTATATACTTATAAAATTAAAACATCATTATTAGTCTATAAATAACATCAACATTAATGTAGATATTACATTTTGTACATATATTTCATACATTTATTTATTTTTTACGAAATCATTTATGTCATAAAATTGCGCCTGCAGGAGCCATTTTTTAAGTTTGCTTTTAAATACATGTGAGGAAGGTGCATCTCTAATATTGTCCGGTAGCTTATTGTATATTAGAGGGCCGAGGACGTAGACTGACCGTTTGGATTTCGCGAGCTCGTGGGGCACGGGGGCAAGCTGGCCCGCGTTTTTATTGCTGCGCAGACTGTATTTTGTGTTAGCTAACTTTGTTGCAAACTCTTTGCTATTGTAGTGCGTAAATATTGCTTGTTGGATTAATAAAGATGGAAGTGTTAGTATGCTAAATTTTCGAAAGTACTCGCGAGCAGAGACATCGTCACCTGCTATTGCTCGAACAGCTCGCTTTTGGAGAGAAGAAAGCATAGCATTACAAATAACAACGAGATACAACTAACTTTTTAAAACGAAAGTGGAGGACAAACGCGAAATCGCCTTTTCATACAAATGTAGTCCCCATTTTCCTCTCTGGATATTAACATTATTGAAAATATTTTGACACAATTTGTTGTATATCAACCACAGCTATGCTCCAACGTTTGATTTTTTCGTAGTTTTAATTTATTATAAGAGTTAGGAGCATTTAAAAAATTCTATGAAATCGGTTTTTGGCTCCTAATTTTTACAATAATCAAAAGGTCGAAAAAAGTCAAACATAGGGGCATAGCTGTGGTTAATATACATCAAATTTATGTGAAAATATTTTCCATAATGTCAATATTCAGAGAGGAAAATGGGGACTTTTTTTTTAATACTACGTCGGTGGTAAACAAGTATACGGCCCGCCTGATGGTAAGCAGTCTCCGTAGCCTATGTACGCCTGCAATTCCAGAGGAGTTACATGCGCGTTGCCGACCCTATTAAACCCCCCCCCCCCCCCCCCCCCCCCCCCCCTCGTTGAGCTCTGGCAACCTTACTCACCGGCAGGAACACAACACTATGAGTAGGGTCTAGTGTTATTTGGCTGCGGTTTTCTGTAAGGTGGAGGTACTTCCCCAAGTTGTACTACGTTTGTATGGAGAAGCCTCCTCTTTCCTCTTAATTGTTTCATTAAAATCACGACTAAGGTAACTCTTGTTTGTGTAGGAAAATTACGTTGACTTCCGGGTCACACTAATTTTGCTATTTTTCCAAAATGAATGCAAAAAATAATCCAAAAACTTTTTTTTACTTCCTTACTAATTTTTCTCCGAACGGTTTACTGTAATGTTCTGCCGCCAGAGAGCAGCACTAGCACATATTGAAAACTGTAGAGTAATTCATACATACTATCGGCCCGTTTCGAATTTAAGATACGACAAAAAATTCCTACAGATACGATATGGATTGGATGTTGGCAATGCCGGATTTAGAGGTCTGGAGGCCTCGGGCAATAAAGGAGTGGAGGCCCCCTGGCCCCAATTTTTTCAAATAAAATTGTAAATTTTCCGAATTTCTATTGTGGAGGCCCCTCTTTTGTGGAGGCCCCGGGGCAGTAGCCCGGTTGCCCTCCCCTAAATCCGGCCCTGGATGTTGGAACGTTTTTGTTTTAAGAAACGTCACTTTTGACACTGACATATCTAATCCATATCGTATCTTTAGCAAATGTTTGACGTAACTTAAAGTTCGAATCGGGCCGGCCTTAAACTGTTTGACATTGATGCATCAAGACGTTTTTTTTTCGTAAGGCTTTGCTTAGCAAAGCCGTTGCTAACTAAAACCCTTTCATTTGGCTTTTTAAGCGTTTCATAATTAATACTGGTGAGCTGATACCCGTTCCTTAAGCGCTAACCTCTTCATGGGGTATCGATTATAAATATAACGCTTTTTCGATTTTCAACTTTCTCTTCGTAAAAATAGAATCAAATATTGCTTATTTATGTTTAAAGTGAAGGACTGGGTGCCTAGCGCGTTGGCAGCACAGATGTCATAATTTTTGAATTAGGAAGGGGATACCCTTTTCATTTTATCGGTATCTCTGAAAGGGAAACCCCTTCCTAGAGCTAAGTCAAATGAACGGGTAAGCAATTGAAAAGGAAAGCCAATTGTTGGGGCTATTCGATAAACGACTAAGCCGTTTAAAGGTTTTTTTTTTCTGGGAAGGGGTGGACGGGTCCCTAGTTAAGGGTATCCCCTATTAAAATCTTTCGAAAATATCAAATGTAGTCATTTTCGTTACTTTAGTGTCAATTTATCTATCAGTCCGTCCGCCAGTCCCATCCTCTACCCATGTTGATCTTCTCTCCCCACCTAATGTCCCCCCTAATGCGACTGAAACATCGAACTGCGCCATTTATCCCGCACATCTGAATAAGGACAAATTTGAAATTTAAATCCCGCTTTACCCAAATTGATGGGGAATCCTGAGTGTTGAAAAGCTTTCTGCGGTGGGGACATACGGGTGGGAAATTGGGCGGGAGCGCTGCGTTTTAAATAGGTAAGTACGCACTTTTTTAAAACCATGAATCTGTTCATATAAGAAAGGGTCACTCACGTATCTCTTGGGTCGAAGATTAAATAAATAAAAATCATTTATTTCAGACTAAGACCACTACACTTACTAGACTTATTATTATTATTTTTAAATATATAAGAACGGGTCACTCACGTATCTCTTGGGTCGAAGATTAAATAAATAAAAATCATTTATTTCAGACTAAGACCACTACACTTACTAGACTTATTATTATTATTTTTAAATATATAAGAACGGGTCACTCACGTATCTCTTGGGTCGAAGATTGCTCAACGTGTTTCGCTCCATAGCGTTCGTGGACTGACGCAGACGATTTCCCGGCGCAAGGGTGACGGCCGAGCTTTAAACTGTCTGTATCTTACAAAAGTGTTGTTTTTAAAATCATAAACCATAGAGTAAAAAATACATTCTTGACCATCATCTTTTAATATACAATTACAGGCCAAAATGTGATATTATCTATGAAAAGGTACCTTATTGTCGGTGGCGCTTACACCATTATTAACGATGTTCCCATATTATAAACAACGCCGTGCTACGCAGTGCGGCGTAAGCGCCATCGACAATAAGGTCCCTTTTCATAGATAATGTCACAAATATGTATTATTATATACAGTCGAGTTTATTAATATGTATACATTTTTTCAACTTTATCATTTGTAGTAATGTAAAAAAAATGGATCCATAAGTACCTATTTATTCACTCGACTGCAAATTTTGAACAAGTTTATCATCTCAAATTATTAACGTCAAAATTAACGGATATTTAATTAATTGATATCACTTTACAGATTATACAGTCTCATTGCATAACATGTTAATGCATGAAATTTTTTAAGTATTGACATTGCTTAAGTGTCTTATTGTAAAAAAAAACACTTACAGAATGTTATTTTTTATTGTTTCTTATATACAAATATGTTTAATTTATTGTCATTTGATCGCTCAATATTGATATCAATAATTTACATGAGGAATTACTTTATATAAATTAGCAGTATCTTCGAAAACTTTGTCTGTGAGCATGGCTGTTTCTTCCCTTTTCTGAGCCGCGTATCGGAACAGATTGCCCAAAAGCGAAGAATTGTATTCTGGTCCGGGCTTAAAGGTTTGCGGTTCCTCGTACAGCGCTTGCCAAGATTTCTCGGCGTGGGTGTATGAGAGCAGTAACGCGGTTAGTAGCAGCAGCCCTGAAAAAAATAAGGTCATAATCAGAACATACCTACAAATTAAATATGGCCTACTACTAATATTCGGTCAGGGCTACTTGAGGTTATAAGCTCTATGATCTTCCTTCTTAACAGATAAAGGTGAATTTTTCTAGTGGGTGGAAAACAAATCAAAGTTGCCAAGCGAACCCCAGGCTCCCGTGAGCCGTGGCAAAATCCAGGGACAACGCGAGGAAGAAGAAGGTGGAAAACAAGTTAAAATGTTGTGTTGCCTTCAATAGTTCCATAGTTTCAATAGTTCCATTGTGTTCAATAGTTTCTTCGATAGTTTCTTATGAAATACAACTATTATGACAAATTATACTTATCGCGTGTGCGTTTATACGGGTTAAGAGATACCAGGGTGCTATAGTAAACTATTTTAAAGATAGTGAGGAAGCGATAGTAGCGAAAATTACTTACCTGCAATCCTAATATTTGAAACTACCATTATTGAAACAATAATGTAAATTTCAAGCCTGTTGTAACGGTAAATCGGGAGGACTGATTCAAACACACGTATGAATTGTGCGGTATCTATTTATTGACTAATCAGGCGCGGGCGCAGCCGCGCGTTATATCTAAAAGTACGTTTACTACAGAGTCCAAAATTGCTTGAAATATCTCTTTGTAGTTCATATATAAAAAAAGTACATTAAATAAAAAAACAAGGCTAGAAAATACTAAATTTAAACATGGACGCCAATTCGAAGTTACATTCTGATGTCAAAATGATTTCTGAATAATGTCATTTTGTTATCATTCGCCCGTGTGTCTCGCTTGCGCCAAGACATGTACGTGTAAGTACGAGTGAAATGTACGCGCGAGCGAGAACCAAATGACATCATTTAGATATAATTTTGACTTGTAAATGTAAGTTCGAGCACAGTTCTCTTATCAGTGTTGATGCGAATCGAATATTTTTTCCCTCATATTATCGTTTGTTTGTTTAGTTTTTGGTCAAATATGTATGATAATGAATTTTGATCTTATGACCTAATAATACATAATCAGAAAAGCAACGTAATATTATATTGGAATTCACGCACTCTATTTTGTTTAATTTTTTAAGTACAACCACATCGTATATATAACATGTTACATCACAGTAATCTTAAAGTAGGTACTTCACCTGATACAATACGACAATTATGGAGTACATAGCTCTATTATAAATCATATTATTATTTCTGTCTCTGTTTATAACGCTCGGGTCTTCAGCTTTCGAGTCTTCTAATTTATTCATTGTCCAGAGAATTATTACCTACATGCTTTTTTGTTAAAAACTACGTACAAAAACGGTTTTCTAAACTGAAATTTCCAAATATGAAAAAACGCGTCGTTTAAAAATGAAACTTTCTTTGGTGTGTTTTCGCGTGTGGCCGTGATTCCAGGTAAAATAGATGCCGCTATTAGACCCGTTGCCTGCTATTTTTATCCTACTGCGATGTAAGTTTTACTTAGTTATTAGCTCAATTAGACACCGGGACAAATTTCGATGTCTCAGCTTCGCCATAAATATAGCTGGTAATGAATACCTAATCACCAAGTGCCCCTTTTATATGTGTCTCTTGTTACACGAAATAAAAGATTTTTATTTTATTTTTATTTATTTATACAACAAGTTTTCTTTTGTGTAATATTATAATAATCAAATAAATATGTAGCGAGTAGTAGTAATCACTTTATTATACAAATGAAAGCATATGTCTACGGCACCAATCATGGAACATTTAAGAGAAAATTTGGAGTGTTTTTGATATCTCACCGACACCTGTAAAATTTCTACCGCAATATGCTTTAAAAGTTGGATGTCCAATTCGTCCTTTATGCTTTCTATGTATTCAATGAAAGCTACTGCAATTGATTTTAATATTATTAACCTATTAAAACAGTGTTTTTTTGCTCCAGTCATGGAATGTACGGCGCCATTCATTTTCAAAATAATAAATATCAATGAAAAATTTAACTTAAGCAGCTCTTTGGCTCTTGTTATAGTAAAATGTTACCAGCGACAAATACTGATGGTAAATACTTGTTTTACAGTATTGGTCTATACCATTCCATTACTGGTGCCTGTTCTATTATAGGGGTGTTTACTGTATATAAAGCGCGTAAAAACGCGTCGTTTAAAAACGAATCTTTCTTTCGTGTGTTTCCGCGTGTGGTCGTGATTCCAGGTAAAATAGATGCCGCTATTAGACCGGCTGATTGCTATTTTTATCCTACTGCAGAAGGAGTAATGCTATTTGGATATTAATATGCCAGAGGTACTCAGGGACCCGGGTACGTCCTTAAACTACGTCCAAAAGAGAGGTATGGGCATTGTAAATGTCATCTCACTTTGTGTGGTAGGGCACAGCATAGCGGATGAGCAGAGCTCAACTAGGGAACACCGCAGCCAAATAACACTAGACCTTACTCCTTACAAGTATTCAAATATCATTCTAACGTCAGTGTACGATGAGTTTTGGTACGGAATATCACATATATATTATATAATAATAATATTATGTAAATAATAAATAATAATAAAAATACTTTTATTCAGTAACTATGATTTGGTATACAGTAGCTGTGCTGGTGCCTCTTTGTAAGTATTTAAGATACTTGCGTCAAGAGAACACCGCTCTTCCACAGGATGTTTTGCTTAGAATATAACATGTTCGTATAAGTACATATATTATCTTTCGATGATATTGCATTTTAGTTAAGAAAAACAAAAACAATGGAAATATAAAAACTGCAACAAGTTATGTATACATATTTTAAAGGTAGAATGTACAACAATTTTGTGTGTGTGTGTGTGTGTGTGTGTGTGTGTGTGTGTGTGTGTGTGAATATATTATATTAATTTATATCATGTATATTTACCAGTCGCTTTTCGGCGAAGGAAAAAATCGTGAGGAAACCGGACTAATCCCAATAAGGCTTAGTTTACCCTGTGGGGGGTTGGAAGGTCACATGGCATGGCAGCTTTAGTAAAAACTTATGCCTACGCCAATTCTCGGGATTAGTTGCCAAGCGGACCACAGGCTCCCACGAGCCGTTGGCAAAATGCCGGGACAACGCGAGAAAGATGATTCTGATGTCATTGTACGTTCGAAATTAAATGTATTATTCGAAAATCAATATTGTTCCCGTCTGATGTTGATAAAAAGTTATATTTTCCTTATAATTAGTCCGACAATGGACTTATCTTTTTTTAAATCTTGTTAAAAATATTTTACAAGGCTTTGTCTTTGCCTAGATTAAACAGTTATTTTTAGAGAGAGCCCTTTTTATTGTTATTTATAAGCTCATTAAATGGCTTAATCTTTCTGAGAAGTTTATATTGAGAATTGAGAGACGTTATTTTGGACGAAGATGAAGTACCTATTGAAATCCAATAAAGTTTTATCATATTATACAGGATATTTATTTAGTCACCTGCAATAATTTACGGGGTGAATTTATAGGTCATACTGAGCAACTTTTACTATCAACCCCGAAATCGCGTAAAAAATGTACTCTCCCATAGAAAATGTCAAGGTCAGACAGCCAAAATGTATGAAACGGCCATTCGCTTTGTGTGGTAGGGCACAGCCAGTGGATGTCATTCCAGATCTAGAGCAGAGCCCAACTGGAGAAGTACCTCCACCTTACAGAAAACAGCAGCCAAATAACACTAGCTAGACCCTACTCATAGTGTTGTGTTCCTGCCGGTGAGTAAGGTTGCCAGAGCTCAACGAGGGGGGGCGGGTTTAGGGTCGGCAACGCGCATGTAACTCCTCTGGAGTTGCAGGCGTACATAGGCTACGGAGGCTGCTTACCATCAGGCGGGCCGTATGCTTGTTTGCCACCGACGTAGTATAAAAAAAAAAATTTTTTTCGCGAGTTCGGGGTTGGTCCCATAATAAAAGTTGCTCAGTATGACCTATATATTCAGCCCGTAAATTTATTGCAAGTGACTTTAGTACATTGTGCAACGAGGGGGGTAAGTAAGTGAAATTTTGAATACGAGGGAATTAAAGACCCGAGTTTGCAATATTCTTACCCCCGGAGTTACACACAATGCGAAGAAAAAACTAAATATTAAGCGAAATAATTCACAAATACGGTGACATATCAAACATTCGTCCGCCATTTTGTAATTTCTTGACAGGGTAAGCATCGAAGGCACAGACCTATTCGACGTTCAGCCACATTTGAAAATTATGTAAAAATATTTCAAACGGCTGTTAAATTAATCAAATTATGTATTATAATTGTGTTGTTGTATTGTTGTATGTATTTAAGTATTTATAAATATTTATATATTATATATATTGTTGTCTAAGTGCCCTCAACACAAGCCTTATTGAGCTTACTGTGGGACTTAGTCAATTTGTGTAATAATGTCCTATAATATTTATTTATTTAAACATAAACAAAAATGTTAAATTATAAACGTCAGTATTTTAAAAGGGAAACTCATTTATTATGCTACTTGGTTTGTATGAATAAATGACTTTTTTTTGTTCTTCCCAACTCCCTAGGGAGTTATAGCCTTTTTTTTCACAATCCATAACTCCCACGGGAACAAAATGGGCCTTTGCCCTTCAGTACATCTGCATGAAATAAGATCTTTTTCTAGCATGTGTGATGAAAAATACTTAAACGCATTTAAACGTAAAGATAAGTTAAATTAACCTTGCTTAAAATTACATCATGACATGATATAGTACAATCTCTTACTACCTACTTGTCTAGTCGGTAATGAACCATGACTACGAAGCAAGATGTCCCGGGTTCGAATCCTGGTAAGAGCATTTATTTGTGTGTGTATCACAGAGTAATCCAATAGGTTTTTGTCTCTGGCGTTATTCTGCCTTCTCAACGCATGGCCATATGTCCATCCCTACGCTTCCTTGGCATGCGGCCAGTGATCTTTTTCGTGCAAGTGTGATGAAAATACGAGAGTACTTGCTCGATAAGTCTGTGACGGGTTTTCCAACCAAAAAAAATGCCGTTCTTCGGCACATTGAACTTATGTAGGCAAACTTCCTAATAGGGTAACGATGTGTCGTGATTAGCATTAAAAAGACAAAATGGAACCATTCCCCAAACGGCGCCTGTGAAACTAAAGTGACGGGGTCCAAAGTTAACTTGGTCCAAGTAATGAAATCCCGGTAGAATTAACTCGCTCTAGAGTTGAGCAGGAAAACAGTGACGAAGAGTAGATAAGGACAGACAGCACTTATTAGGTTGTAGGCTCAGTACATTTTCATGCGTGCATCCCTATAGTAAGTGCTGGTGGCCTAACGGTAAGAACGTGCGACTTTCAATCCGAAGGGCGCGGGTTCAAACCCCAGCTCGTACCAATGAGATTGCGGAACTTATGTACGAAATATTATTTGATATTCTTTGCAAATAAATAGGTACTTACTTACTATTTACCAGTCGCTTTTCGGCGAAGGAAAAAATCGTGCGGAAAGGTTTTTTGACGCTATTCCCCATGCGACCCATTTCACTAAGGTTTTATTATAAATAATTACTTCGACAGAATAATTTTTAAATAAGAATAAGAATAAGAATAATATTTATTTCAAGAATTTGGCATTACAAGACCAGCAGTACATTGATCCCCACACTAGGCTCAGCCTGTCACGTGGGAATCTCAGAGAAATATCGAAATGGTGCGGTTCTCATTTTAACAGAATACATTATTGTTAAAGCTAAATTAAATAAGATTTTTTTAATTATATGACTAACTATCAAACTAAGCACAAAAACAGTTAAAAAGGTCTCAGTAAGTTGTATGTAAGTGAAAGTGTTTATGTGAGGGTATGTGTGTATATATGTGAGTATGTATGTATGAATATGTGCGTGTGTATAACTACGAAATGTGAGAGAAAACAAAATAAAAGAAAAGTAGCTGTAGAAGTTATTCATCTTTCGGGAGCAGACGCAATTGAATATTGTCGTCTACTACAGTCATTTCAAAATATCCTCTGACTCATCATAGTTCCAAGAAAGTAGTAGGGGTTGGATATGCCTTTTTGCTTCAGTTAAGTTACAGTGCCTTATGTCGCAGATTTTTACTAATTTATTGTATAAGTGCGGAAAGAGATAAGCCGAGAATCTCATAGCAAAAGCAGTTTTAACAGGGGGCTTGGGAATTTTGTACACTCTTTTTAGTATCATGTCTTGTAGATTAGGCTGACGACTGACCATATTGTGTACGTAAAGGGAAGCACGCAGTAAAAACAATCTACGAACACTTAAGACGTGCGCTTTAATAAAAAGTTCAGAAGTAGAATACCGTCGGGGGAGTCCTAGGCAGACTTTCAGAACTGCTCTTTGTGCTCGCTCTAAAGTGATTAAAGTTGATTTAGCAGAACCACCCCAAGCGAGTATACAATAACTTAAAATAGACTGACACAGAGCCAAATATACAACTCTAAGCAGGTGAGTATCCGCAACCTCCCGTAAAAGTTTCATAGTGTATATAAGTTTGCGAACCCTACCAGACGTCGCTGAAATATGTTTTTTAAAGTTAAGGTTCTCGTCGACTATAACGCCTAAGTATCTGAGTGAACTGGTCTTACTTTATATAAAACTGTTCGTATGCCTAAAAGTGCTATGACCAACCTCAAAAAGTTGTGGAAGAATCGAGGTATAGGCCTTGGTACCAGGGTACGATTAGTGTGGGCACTGGTATTCTCCATCTTTATGTATGGTGCAGAAACCTGGTGCATCAAAAGCTTGGACAAGAGCAAAATGTGGCAAGAGCACATGCTTTCGAGATGTGGTGTTGGAGAAAGATGCTAAGAATCCCATGGACTGCAATGAGAACAAATGAGTCTATACTGAGAGACCTAAACATCACCAAACGACTCTCAACGATCTGCCAGGAGATGGCTCTCAGATTCTTTGGGCACATAATTGACATAATGCGATCGCCACACCACAGCCTCGAACGTGACATCATACTGGGTCAAGTTGAAGGCAAGCGCGCTAGAGGAAGAGCCCCTGCAAGATGGTCGGATTCCATAAGACAAGCATGTGGTTCCATGCAGAGGGCAGCCCACATAGCCCTTGATCGCGTTAAATGGAGGGACCTAGTTGTTGGTCACGATCCTCAGGCATGAGGGAACGACGAAGAAGGAGAAGAAGTTCGTATGCCTGAAATTGAGGAATGAAACTATATCATTTAAATATGATCAAAGCATTTTTTATTTATTTATATGAGCCACGAGTGTCCCATTGCAGGACAAAGGCCTAACACTTCCCTTTCCACGTCTTGTGCCTTTCTTGTCCCTTTCTCCCATCACTTCCTATCGAAGGCGTCAAGATCATCTCGCCAATGCCGTCGGGGTTTGCCGCGACCTCGGGCTCGATTTTGTGGGGCCTAATTGGTAGTTGATTTAGCCCATAAGTTATTTGGCATACGGCAAACGTGTCCCGTCCACTCCCACTTCAGCTTAGCGGCTGTTTCAGCCACGTCAGCTATTTGGGTTTTGGAACGTAGTGTAGTATTTCTGATGCGATCGGTTAACTTAACGCCGAGATTACTCCACTCCATTCTATACGTCTTCGTTGTAATTCTCATATTCTGAATCTTCTTTATAGCGTTCTTTTCAACCCCTCTACTCCCCCATATCTTAAAGAGCGTTATACCTATCTCTCCTCCGACAGGCCTTCACGGAAATATCTACTTGTTCCCCCTCCATCGTCTACAAAATATTATACTGACTCTTTCTCTTTTCGAGCTGTTCGGCTGTGGAACAGCCTGCCCTTAGATATTAGGTGTGCGAAAACTCTTCAAAGCTTTAAAACCCTACTGAAAAATCATTACTTGTCTCTTTTTTAATGTGCCGCAGTGTTATATTATGTATGTATGTATATTTAGATATGTATCTAATATTTATTTATTTTAATATATGTATGTATTTTTATATTTTTATGTTTATTTAAATTGTAAATGTACTGTATGTACTGTCTGCTTAATGTATGTGTAATTTTCCTATTCCTCTAATTCATTCGTGCACTATCTGTTCTAAAAACTTACTGTTCTTTATATCCTGCTACCCTAAGGTTGTCTGGAAGAGATCGCTGGTGGATTTTTGAACTTTTGTCAAGGACCAAGTCTGTGCTCCGTAGGTCAGGATGGGAAGAATACACATGTCCATGAGCTTTCGTTTTAGAGATAAAGGGAAATCTTCATACATTTGCTCTTTCATAGACAAATAGCTCTTCCAGGCACTTATGGTTCGTCTTGAGACTTTCTTGTCCTGTTGTGCCTGGAAAGAGACTATTTGATCCAGGTATATGTATTCTTGAACATATGACATTTCTTCTCCATCCACTACTACGTTTCTTTTTCGACTGTTAGTCATGAGCTTGGTCTTTGACATATTCATCATTAATCCTACCTTAAGGCTTGCCCTTCATAGGTTTTGTAGCATGGCGCCGAGTTCCGTAGCTGAAGACGAAAACCAACAGTATTTTTTCGTGAATAGTTCGCAAAATCAAATGCTAGAAAGGGTTCCATATCCATCTCATTAATTATTTCACGATTATTGCGATGTCACTTACCTGGTGGGCGAATTTTAAGAAGATTATTGGTATGGCATTTTTTAAATACTACGTCGGTGGCAAACAGGAATGCGGTCCGCCTGATGGTAAGCCGTCACCATAGCCTATGGAAGCTTTTTAAGGTTTTATCAATTGGTCACAAAGTCAGAAGAGTACCTTTAGGTCGGTACTTACTATGATATTTATTTATTAATTTATTTAACAAACCGCTATTGCACAAAAGAAAACCGTACGAGAGGCGGACTTACTTCCATAAGGCATTCCCACTGAATTGTTAAAATTTTGCTAAAATGGAACTGCTTATACAGAAATATGATAGCAGTTATGGTATTCCGTTCCTTTTATGTTGAAGGTAACTTTTGACAGATTTCAACATGACCATTCTGTTTTTTTAATCACTCCAAAGAAAAGCAGAAAGAAGTTCCCCAGTGTTCCACACGTTCCGCTTGAAGCGGAGTTCCAAACACACATTTACAAGTACACGAGGTTTGTCGCACTTAGTATTTAACTCCGCCATCTTGATTTTGACAAGAAATGTTTTCGGGAGTCTGGTAAAGATTTATGTTTTTACTTTTTATACCTTTTTTAAATGTTTTTAATTTGTTTGCCCAAATTAATGTACTTGTAGAAATGTGTAGTTTCATACAGGTTGTAATTGTCATCCCTTAACCATCTGTGAGGTGAATATAGGGGTACTGTAATGAGAGAATGCGGTCTATCTGTGGTGGGGAATATAAACGCAGACGTAGATTTCTGATATTAAGTATATATGTTTTCTTCTTTTTGCAAGATTATAAAACTAACTACACTTAATGTCTGCCATCCTCCGAATGGCCGTCTGATCAATTTCAATTTCAATTTAATTTTTTTTTCATAAAATATTCATTTTACTCGTCAAATTTATAACAAACAACATACGTAGTTAAATAGGTACATTTTGTTCTCAATCATTCAGATTACAATATTGTTATATTTTATACTATAGATTTCTTATTACCTGATTACATGTCCATTTATTATTTATTCATTGAGTACTACCAAAAAACTCATCAATCGAGTACAAAGCGTCAATTTCAAGTTTTGCTTCTTTATCATCTCAAATCATCTTCTCAAAAGATCTTTAATCATCAAACAGGGTGATAGTTCTGAATTTGCCAGTTACCTGCCAAAAGACTGTGAAGGTTTCAAACCTAATGCTAATAATATGAGCACTCGTCTACATTGAGTCGGTCGATCGTCCTACATTACCAAAACATATTACATGTACATAGATTTGAACCTTAAAACCATTACGACACAGCCGCTTTTAAACAACATTGTTACTTTGGCACGCGCTCAACACGGGAGCCCACCGCTCGCATAAAAGAAACAATGCCTTTGGTTAAACATCTGGGTTTAAAGGGGCCCACTGGTTACCAGTTCGCCGGACGATATCGGCCTATGAGTTATTCGCGATTGTCAGCTTTTGCGAATAACTGACGGGCCGATATCGTCCGGCGAACTGGTACTCAGTCCCTTTATGTGTAAAAATCATTTGAGAAAATTAATACTCTACAACAAATCTACTTTTTCAATCAATCAATCATTTATTTCTGAGAATATGGAACAATGTTGGTTAGTAGAGGGTGTTAGGTCAGCATATTCTGCCGGCATGCATCGGCGTAGAAATATTCAGGTACAATAGTCTATACAAATATACAATATAATTATAAAATTTAAAAATTCAGAAACTAAATAATAACATTTTCACGTCAGCAGCTCGAACAAGGGTTATTTGCTGCTTAAAAAAAAATTATTAATTATTATTATTAAAGAAATCATTTAATGAATAGTAACATTCTCTGATTAACCATGTCTTAAGATTAGTATAAAATGTATGTCCAACTAAACTAGTAATAAATTTCGGCACTGTATTATAAATTTTGCTTAGCATATAATAGGAATTCTTTTTAAATAGGCTCAATTTTGCTACTGGCATGTTCAGAGGTTTTTGTGTAATTGTTCGCTTATTATTGTTGTCTTTAATCAGAAACAGATCCATGTGTTTTTTGACAAAGGTACATGCCTCCAGAATGTATAAACATGTAAGCGTTAAAATCCTGTGTTGTCTAAATATAGGTCTACATGAGTCTAAAGGCTTTCTTCCTTTTATGAAACTGTTTTGCCTCAGAACTGCAGCATTCAAACATAAAAGAAGTTTTTCGAGTTAAATTTGTACTATAGTTAGATGGATTTACAGTAGTAAAGTGTTTTTCAAACGTAAACGTCCAGTGACGTAACTAATGACGTCTAAAGTATCTGAAGGTAGTGCAAATAAATGTGTATCGCAAACGGAAATGAAGGCCCGACTTGCGTGCGGTGTTTTAGCGGGTTAAATATGGAGGGAGAAATACATGCTAGGAAAACTTTACTTTGTTTACTAAACATGGCTTGTTTTTAGGGTTCCGTAGTCAACTAGGAACCCTTATAGTTTCGCCATGTCCGTCTGTCTGTCTGTCTGTCCGAGGCTTTGCTCCGTGGTCGTTAGTGCTAGAATGCTGAAATTCGGCATGGATATATAAATCAATAAAGCCGACAAAGTCGTACAATAAAATCTAAAATTTTAATTTTTTTGAGGGTACCTCCCCTACACGTAAAGTGGGGGTGAATTTTTTTTTTGCTTCAACCCTACAGTGTGGAGTATCGTTGGAAAGTTCTTTCAAAACTAATAGGGGTCTTCAACAAATTTTTTTTGATAAAGTGAATATATTCGGAGATAATCGCTCCGAAAGAAGAAAAAAATGTGTCCCCCCCCCTCTTACTTTTGAACCATAGGTCCAAAAAATATGAAAAAAATCGTGGAAGTAGAGCTTAAGAAAGACATTAAATGAAAACTATAGCGGACATGATCAGTTTAGCTGTTTTTGAGTTATCGCAAAAAGTTTCCCCTTCATAGTAAAAAGACTATTACTTTAATTAGGTACTGATTATGCAAATTTGCCTATTTGTTTAACTCGCGTGAAAGGTACCGTTTCATCCCTTGGTTAACAATTTACTTTACTTTAAGCTCCAGTTTAGCTTATTGTGACGGAAGAGTAACTACGGAACCCTACACTGAGCGTGGCCCGACATGCTCTTGGCCGGTTTTTAGGGTTCCGTAGCCAAATGGCATAAAACGGAACCCTTATAGTTTCGCCATGTCCGTCTGTCTGTCTGTCTGTCTGTCTGTCTGTCCGAGGCTTTGCTCCGCGGTCGTTAGTGTTAGAAAGCTGAAATTTGACATGGATATATAAATCAATAAAGCCGACAAAGTCGTACAATAAAATCTAAAAATTTAATTTTTTTTAGGGTACCTCCCCTACACGTAAAGTGGGGGTGAATTTTTTTTTCGCTTCAACCCTAGAGTGTGGGGTATCGTTGGAAAGGTCTTTCAAAACTAATGGGGGTTTTTAAGAAACATATTTTGATAAAGTGAATATATTCGGAGATAATAACTCCGAAAGAAAAAAAAAATGTGTCCCCCCCCTCTAACTTTTGAACCATAGGTCCAAAAAATATGAAAAAAATCGTGGAAGTAGAGCTTAAGAAAGACATTAAATGAAAACTATAGCGGACATGATCAGTTTAGCTGTTTTTGAGTTATCGCAAAAAGTTTTCCCTTCATAGTAAAAAGACTTACTTTAATTAGGTACTGATTATGCAAATTTGCCTATTTGTTTAACTCGGGTGGAAGGTACCGTTTCATCCCTTGGTTAACAATTTACTATACTTTAAGCTCCAGTTTAGCTTATTGTGACGGAAGAGTAACTACGGAACCCTACACTGAGCGTGGCCCGACATGCTCTTGGCCGGTTTTATTTTATAGTTAGGGTTAACTTTCCTTGAATTCGCAATTGTTGGTTGTTTTGTAGACAATATTGACATTCGAAATGAATTAAACATTTGCTGAGAGATAGTCAGCATAAGTAAATAAAAATAAAAAACTATTTTGTTTTACCATAATTTTGGTTTCAAAAAGTATCACTTGCATGTATAATATATTCATAGTCAGTAAGAATACAAATGATTAAAAATGTCCAACTAAAAAAATACAAAAAGTCAGTCATCGCGGATTAGGGGGAGTCCGGGAGACTTGACCAGGTGGGAGACTTGAACCATTATATAAAGAAAAGTGGCAAAATACAAATATTTCTTGTTTAGCATGCATTTGTCATGTCCAGATAGATATCGCTAGGTGATATTGGAGTGCTGATAACATAAATATTAAATTGTTTTTGGCACTTTTTTAATAAAATGGCTTAGTCTCCCGGACTCCCCCTACGCATTATGTAATTATGTATCATGCTCGGTGTTTACTTAGTGCTCAGCCTATTATAATCGCATTTTTTTTAGTTAATTTATTTATTTGATCGTATGGCATACATATCGTAAAAGTAGAGACAATATAATTAATTAAATGTCTACACATAGACCAGTCAGCCACTTCATGGCTTCGTCGCTCAGGGTGATCAGGTCTTCGGGAGGACCGGCGACATAACGCGTTATAGGGCGCGTTTCAGGTCGGAGAATCCCACCCACAGCGGTGTTTGTAGTAGGCGCATCGACCGTGACCAGTACGAAGTCTATTAAGTCTACCCCAGTCTCTTCTAAGGAGGTCCGAACCCATTATTCTGGAGCCTGGCGTAATTTTAGAGCCTAGTTTTCCCGCCATTGACAAATACCACGATTTTGCCCACTCGCGTTTTAGATTAAATTGAGTATCTGTTAGGTGTTTGGCGATACTACACGAGGGATTTCTAGATTTGAGGCGTAGCTTGTTTGGCTCTAAAAACTCTTCGAAACATGGTAGGTTAGGATTGTTTTGGATCTTGGACACTTCCCGAAGCAAGGCGTCCTTCCTCCTGAGTTCTGGCGGGGCAATCCGTGACAGCACAGGGAGCCAGTGGCAAGGGGTAGATTGGAGCTTCCCAGATATGACTCGCATGGCTTTGTTCAGTTCGACATCTACTTTAGAGGTATGAGCACTGCCCAGCCACGCTGCTGCACAGTATTCGGCTGTTGAAAACACCAGAGATAGCGCTGATGTTCGCAACACTTCAGCGTTGCATTTTTTTTAGTGATACCGAGACACAAAAAGTCAAACTGACAAGTAGTATACATATAAGATACATAGACAAACAGTCGAGCAAACTCAGACACCCTACAACCTAAATGATCGCGCAATGTGCGGTTTAAGAGGATTTTTCTTCCTTGGACGCTCCGGCTGTGGAATGAGCTCCCTACATGGGCTACAGTACATGGTTCTTCAAAAAAGGAGTGTATAGGTATTTAAAGGGTCGGTAACGCGCATGTAACAGTTTTGGAGTTGCAGGCATCCATATGATACGGTGACTGCTTACCATCAAGCGGGCTGTATGCTTGTTTGCCACCGACGTGGTATAAAAAAGTACATAATGTTGTACACAAACTGAAAGGTCTAAACGAAAACATGGAAACTTTGTTATAGGGGCAAATTTGTTCAACCAAATCTTTCGACGTATCTCATCAAAAAGTCCAAGTCATTTTAATATTTCCATTTTTATACCCAATCTCTTTCATGCATGAAACACTTCCTCAACTTTTGCTGACCGTACTAAGGAGCGTTTTAATATGCTAATGGTCTAAAATAAATTCGACGTCGTTTTATGGAAAATGAAGTATAAATTCAATTTTGGGGGTGCGGCGTCTAGTTTTATAATGGGAGGAGTATAAAATGGTGTTCAATATGAGTATTGGCATAAATTACATTTGTATAGTAAAATGCTCCTAGAAGGACTTATATATAGTTTATCTTTATTAAGACATGCTGTCTATTTAAGAGGACGCGTGCAGGAAATTAGAAGGAAATAAAAGAATGGTGCGCCGTGCCAAACTTGCGACAGAAGATTTGACGGTCGGGTTTTAACGTTTTTCCCAATAAATCTGAAAGTATACTTCTAATTAAAATTTCGCTGGTCAAATCCGTCGGCTATTTCACTAGCTATTTTATACTAAAATTATACTGTTATGGTATGCAGGGTAACGATGCACAATTGAAAATAAACGAAAGCTAGACATGTTTTCGTGATTTCTTCTTTCAAGCCGACTTTAACCTACTAGGGTAACGGCGGCTATTAACGCGGGTATCAAAATCGACGTCTAACACCGCGGTGTTTACAAATACGCATTTTGCAAGCAAACAGATCTATTCCCTAAGAAATAAAGCATACACAAAACAAGCTCATTCATTGGTCTATCGTGCCCATTAGTGTGCATTTGTGTGAGTGTAACAAAAAACTCGCGATTCGTCAGTTTGTGCGACGGCGGCGCAAGAACCGGTTGTTCCATACAGACGCGTGACACCACAGGTAAGTGCACTCCAATCTTACTTAGTGTTTTACGTAATAGTTATGGCAAATAAACTAGTGCAATGCCTTTTAAGAGGTTGTGTATTGTTTTCTACACGATTTTGAATTACTTTTAACTTAGTTTTTGACCCGGAAATACGTTTAAAATTGAAAATAAAATACAGTGGTGATAGGCGCCAATTACTTCTGTGGTAAGTAATTCCGTGGTATGCCACGGTAATAGAAAAAGTGGTAGTTATGTTATTTACTCTTTAGTTTTGGTACAAATTATCAATTTTATAATTTTTTTTATTTATTCCAATCTTGATCTATTCACGCTATTAAAGAGCTATTTCCGTGGTATGGAAAGTATTCAACTAACCCTTAATTTTTAACAAAAACTTCAGCACCGATTTCCTTGTTTCTATGGGAACCCTTAATCTGTCAACTTTTTTTTATTTTGAGTTAAAACCTAAAATTTACTTGCCAGTTATGTGATTTTGTCTTTACAAGAAGCTTGTAATATACGTGTTTGATTTGATTTGAAAAACCATCTGTGTTTTATTCTTTTTATGGGTCGGAATTAGGTTTAATTAAACTCCAAATTAAGCCTATTACCGATGGTATGATCAGATTACCCTCGGTAATAGAATGTATAGAAATCTATTACCGACCCAGAGAAATATCGAATGGGTCGGTAATAGGCTCTTAAAGAGTTATCTATTACCGAGTGACTATTTGGTATTGTATTGAAATATCGCATTTAGGGTACCGCAAGTACAGATTTCGTTTATAAAATTTAGACTTCAGTTATCATTATCAGATTTAAATTCTTCTGTTTTCTGATTCAGTTATTACTCTGACAAGGAAGGGTACCCAACTGCCGGACATTTCCGATTAGATTTTTTTTAATATAATTCTATTTATACAGTAGTCAAAAATCTCAGACATGATTTTTTTTAGCTATAAGAATCAGCAATAAGAAAAGTACTGTGATTTGTTAATTATAAACGGGTAAATTATAACATATAATATGTGAGAGACTTTATTTAACTTAATTACCTTACCAAAAATATTAGAATTAAAAAATTTCATGTTTTTATATATAGTCGAAATTTTATAAGGTGGACGTTTACCATTTCACTGTGGTAAACTTTCACTCAGGTGGTAAACGTCCAGCTTATAAAATTTCGACTATAATTTACGCTGTGCCTTATGAGTAAATGTTACTTACTTGTTTTTTTTGTGCAGCTAATTATGTCAGTAAGACAAATTCTTATCAATCTTTATAGCATTTAAAAATTACTTTATTTAATAACAGGCAGGCCTATTTGTCATATACGTCCTTAGTAAAACTTTACTAATAGTAATTTTTGTTGTTTTACATGTAAAACATTCAACTTATAACTTGTTATACAGGTACTCGTGGGTACTTGGTAAGTTAACTATTTAATAGTATTTAATTGTGCCAAAGTGTAATTATAATCTCTTCGAATATATCTCTTATTTTTAACATACTCCTATAGTTTTATTTTTTATTTTTGTGTCATTATTAAAGTTAATGACACAAAAATAATATACAGAACCCACGACGTTATTATTGTTTTACCCCTCGGTATTAGGTTTCGAATTTTGAGTTTGATTTCTATTAACGAGTGCAGAAAAATCATGCCAATTGTACCCTCGGTAATGAAAGCTCAATTCGCGATAATAGAATCACAGCCTGTCCCTTGCCACGGTAATAGAAGATTTGGTCATTTTGGCTTCAAAAAATATTTTAATACATATAATAACCCAAAATGAATCCAAAAACGTGTGAAACGAAAAGTTCATTAAATGCTCTGATGAAAAAAAAATATTCCTGGCTGTTAGACAGCATTGATACCCTTAATTTTTGGATCTCTTTTAAAAAGTTCCTTAACTACCACGGTAATAGGTGCCTTTACCCTAAGGTTTTTTAAGTGTGTCCTTGAAAATATAGTCTAGTTGCAGTGAGATTTTTTTCAATGTATTTGCCCTTACTTAAAATAGGTAAAAATTCTAAATAGAAACTGCAATTTTGCTTGAGCCCCCTATTAAAAAATGTATAGGTAACACACGTTAAAAAAATTGACTCAAATATATTGATACTATATTTAATAGTTTTAACTAGGACATCAGTTAAAACAAATCTTTGTTTACAATAACAATATACATAATGGATATATACAGATGATTACTATAACTAGCTTATATCTAAAATAGGCCCTTGAGGCATTGTACCAAGGATGCTGGCGGCATTTCCTCGTTGTATTGCAATACTGATACGTTGTGCGAGGAAACCGCCAGCTCCTCTGTCACCATGCAGTTACGTCAACCAGATGTTTCGCGATTTATTTAATAATGTAATAGTGAGTAAAGGCCTTAATGATATACTTTATAAATGGTTTCCAAAAAAAATACGACTTTTTTTTCCTTATAAAATAATTCAGCGCGCAATGTATTACTACTTGGTTTTTATACCCAACGTCGCACTTAGGCAGTGTCTTACGTGAGCGAATAACTCGCGAACGCGAAGCGGCGCGGCGCGGATGAATTCAATCCTTTGATACCTATGGAAGTGTCCTACGTAGGCGATCTCCGAATGCCGTTGGGCCGCCGCGCCGCGTCGCATTCGCGAGTCATCACTCACGTAAGCCGCTGCGTTATTGACGAGGAGTCACAACTGATACAAGTGTAAGTGATGACTATGTATACGCAATACATTAATTGCTCTATGTTAGTTAAAGCTAAATAAAAATAAAATCTTCATACTTATAATTTACTAAGAATTAAATATTTAAAAAAATCTGAGTTATATTCCTGCTCATTTTTTGTAGCTATTATTTGGTTTGATTGCTCCACCTTATAGAGTTCAGGAGAAAAACGACTTTGAAAAATGTGTACATAAAATGACGTTTTTGACATTATCTCGGTGATGGTTCAAGATAGGGGGCTGAAAGTTAAGGTGTTTCTAAATCATAAGATAGCCAACAAATAAATATTATAAATAAATAAATATTATAGGACGTTATTACACAAATTGACTAAGTCCCACAGTAAGCTCAATAAGGCTTGTGTTGAGGGTACTTAGACAACGATATATATAATATATAAATATTTATAAATACTTAAATACATAGAAAACACCCATGACTCAGGAACAAATATCCATGCTCATCACACGAATAAATGCCCTTACCAGGATTTGAACCCGGGACCATCAGCTTCGTAGGCAGGGTCACTACCCACTAGGCCAAATCGGTCGTCAAAATGACATTATAAAAATCCGATATTCGTCACAGGGACGACTTCTCCTTCCTTAGCCTGCTAGATCCTTTTAATTTAATAATGCAGTGATATGTTAAGATATGCCATACGATAAATAAATATGATAGAAAATTTCTCGTTTCATAAACCAGTGATATAAGTACTCTTATAAAATATTCTATAATCTGATCAGCCATAAAGGTCCATAATCGGCCGACTCACGCAAGACCAATTTCCTGGCGGTGGTGTGGAACGGCCTTTATGGATGTAACGGCGTGTGAAACGTCGTTTGTGAAAGTGTGGATAGAGTTTATCGTCTACTAAATAAAGAAACAGAACATAACATATTTTAGTAATAAAAAACAACGGATTATATATACTCCGGGAGTACCGACAGAAGTGAAAACTTGAATATTAATGTTGTGCATTTTTGATATTAACAGACGTAACGTAAACGTTCATCAACGGACCTAAGACAGTTAGCATGCGAGTTAAGTCAAGTACAAGGGATACGCTGTCGCTGGGGGGTTAGAACCTAGACTCAGTGTCAAAGTTTGTGTACCTGGGGAGCGTACTATCCTGCAGAGGTGGAGCGGATGAAGACATCGACAACAGAATAAAGAAGGCGAAAGCTGCGTTCGCTCAATTAAAGACTGTTTGGGAGTCGAATGTGCTTAACGACGGGTTAAACTTTCCCTCATCGAATCTATTGTGAAATTTGTGTTGCTTTTTGGCTGCGAAACGCGGAGAGTGACTAAATGCCTAACTAATAAACTTCAGGTCTTCGTCAACAAGTCCCTCAGGTCGATCCTTCGCGTTTTCTGGCCAAAAACCATTCGAAATGAAAACCTGTGGAGTATATGCCGGCAATCACCCATTGACGAAGAAATCGCGACACAGAAATGGAGATGGATAGGACATACTGTTCGAAGAGGGGAAACGAATACTTTCGCGTTACCATAGCTTTCGCGTGGAAACCGCCGGACGGAAGCCGTGGCTCTGGGCGTCCTGTACTCTCTTGACAACGGTCCGTCCTAAGAGAGCTACGAGCGGCCGGGTTGAGCTGGGGCGAGGCCAGAAGGCGCGCTGAAGATAGGAAGGCGTGGCGCGAGCTTGTGAAGGCCCTTTGCACCTCTGGGGTGCTTTAGGACAACAACAACAACAACATTTTTGATATTTTGGAGAAATTGAGTAGCAGTTTTATTAAGAGAGATAATTCTCTATTATAGGTAATTAACTGTCAAATAAAACTTGGAAATAAAATGTGGCGTTTGGAGTTGTGAAAATTGTTTCGATGAGTATTACATTAGTTGCCTGTGGAAAGAAAAGTACATTCAACGATAAAAGCTTGTACCAAAAATGAATTTATTGACAAAAACTTTCTGTCAATATGTTACAAAATTCTTTCAAATTGAACAGGACATAAAATAGCTCCAGCTTACCCACAAATATATTGCCATCCTATAAAACTCCTTTTATTAGCCGTAACGAGAAACCATTTGAATGTTAACCCCATTATATGACTGTTAACATTTAACGGCCCCGTAGGGAAAGGGACCATAAAAAGTGATCCAGTCAGCAGACTTTAGGGCACTTTCACATACGATCCGATACCGTACGAGGGTCCTGCCATCTTGTGGCCTGAATTGGAATCATAAACATGTACATTGACAATTTGACACCTCACGTCAAAGCAAGTCCTGCCATCTACCGTTCTCGTACGTTTTCTTATAGTAGATTCTGCCATCTTGTGAGCTACATTGGAAGCATAATCTTCACATTTACACCTCGTGCCATAAATCTGATGTCTCCTGCCCCCTAATGTTTATGCACGCTCTATCCCTATAACGGATATCGGATGACCTTTGGAAAAATAGCTGTTAGAAAGCTGCCCCATGGCATTAAATCCTTTTTTTTTAATAATACGTCGGTGGTAAACAAGCATACGGCTCGCCTGATGGTAAGCAGTATCCGTAGCCTATGTACGCCTGCATTTCCAGAGGAGTTACATGCGCGTGTTACAGTTTTATTTTTAACCCCCGATGTAAAAAGTGGGGTATTATATGTTTACTGCGAAGGGCTGTATGTCCGTCTGTCTGTGGCATCGTAGCACTCCAACGGAAGGACGGATTTCGATGCCGTTTTGTTTCGTGAAAGCGAGTTACCTTGCATTGGTTCTTAGCTATGTTTGATAGAAATCGATCCAGTAGTTTAGAAGAGTACTGACTCTTTTCCATAATGATGTACGTCATTTTTGGCTTGTTTAAGAAGCGCTAGTGGCCTAGCGGTAAGAGCGTGCAATTTGTGATCCGGAGGTCGCGGGTTCAAATCCAGGCTCATACCAATTAGTAATTAAATATAATTTGATATTCACCAGTCGCCTTTCGTTGAAGGAAAACTTCGTTAGGAAACCCCAATCAAAAATCAATAAGGCCTAGTTTCCTTTCTAGATTGAAGGTCGCTTCCGTACGCTACACTAATTCAAGGAATTAGTTGCCAAGCGAACACCAGGCTCCCCTGAGCCATGGCGATAAGCCGGGCTCCCCCGGGATGTCCCTTCGGGACATCCCGGCGTCAATCAAGGGATATGATAGAGGAACCGGACCTCTAAACTCTCATAACAACCCCAAAAAAAAAAAGATAAGCCGGGATACGAGTAAACGCTGGGAAGAAGATGTTTTCATTTATAATACTAATATGTACCTACTACATAAAACTAATATTTACCTAAGTACTTACTTACCTGAAAATCTGAATTTACATATTCTAGGCCGTATTTGCTTAAGTATATTTATCGGTAGCTACTTTTCCAGCAAGTGTTTACTTTCCCGTGCCGAAAACGTTTCATAGAAATAGTGATTATGTTTAAAAGTTATTCAGTAATAGATTACCCCCCGTATACTTCGCATTTTGTAGCTAAATATTATCAAACAATCCTGCTCAACGTTGCCTGCCGTGCCAAACATGGGTTGAAAAAACAGTGATGAGTGAAACTTAATTAATCTTCGAGTAACACCGGGAAGGGAGTCGGTATTCGCACTATTTCCCATCTGCCGAAACACATGCCCAACTGGGCATAGCGCGTGACTCGTCCGTACACAAAAAAAGATCGAGGTGTGTAAGATTTCTCTTTGACGTGTGTCATTTTTTATGTATTTGTGTCGTCATTACAGATTGGATTATGTATGTAGTGAGTGAGAAGTATGAATGTGTGCACGTTTCCCTCCGCAGAAATCCTAGAACGATATGTAAGGTAAAATCTCGCTTGGGCTCGTCCCTTCCGACGTGTCGGAAGCCAGTGTTGCTCGAAAGAATTAATAGGGTTGTTTCCAATTTTTTGAAACGCTTGTATTACGTTCTATATTAACTAAAATTTGCCCTAAAATTCAACTTTTATACTAAAAACGGCTTTAAATATGTTAAATTAACAAAATATATTTTGACAGATGCTTTCGCGCCCAAAACGCTCTTTGAAATTTGTGTGACGTCACAGTTTACGGTTTGACACATAATTACATACACACGTAGAAGATACGAACTGTCAACTGACATTTGTCATTTGTTGTTTATCGCCTAACTGTCAACAGTGTCAATCCGAGAGTTGTGACGTCATCAGAATCTTCAAAGACGTTTCGAGTTTGGTCACGTGACGTGTGCCAAAAGATATATTAAATTCAATATTTACAAAAATATGGTCATTACAGGTCCCCTAAAAGTAGTTTAACATGTTCTTATAATCCAAAAGAATTTATTGTGATACAATTCTGCCCTAAGATTTGTAGATGGAAACAACCCTATTGACTAGCCGGGTAAGCTGAAGGCGCCGGGCTCGATTCCGGCCTTACAAGCTTGGTCACTATTTCTTTAGTATATTTATTATTGTCTTTCTTTTTAGTATATTTATAAATTTTTAATAGCGCTTCCATAACTTATGTATTGTAAAATATGCTTTATCAGCATTAAAATGTGATAAACTTTACTTTCAGTTGTTTTCCTCTTTTGAACTCCGAGACCTCAGTTATTCTGGCTTGTTAAGTTGTTCGGAACCTAGGATCTGTTTGTAAGATATCTATTTTCCAATTGTGTTTTTTTTTCTCACTGGCACTTTGCAAATACCTGTGAGTTCCTGTTATTGGCTTTCTGTTTTAATCTTGTTGTCCTATTGTAAGTTTAAAGAGGTTGGTTCTGCTTAACATAAATAAATACAGATATTTGTGAGCATCTTGGCCGCTCCGATATATCTGATGGCGGCTGTACCATGGCTTATATAAGCACTGTACGGCGCAGACGACGTGAGCATATAAAATAAATTTGCTTCATCTACTAGGAGCGATCTGTGTTTTAAAGTCAAGGTTTAGCTTTTCTCGTGAAACGTGGGTAGAAAAGCCTTTATAATAGACTAGAGAGTTACGGAGAAGGCTTGTTAGCAAATAATTAGGTATTAAACAACAAGGTTAAAATGAAAGGGACGAAGCTGATATAAAATATACCTAGTAGAAGTGTTTATTTTATACGACATACAATAAAGTTGTGTTTTTCATTTAAAGAGAAATGAAACACTATTGCATTTGAATGGAACACACACCAGGGTGCGTAGCCAACTTCCCAATTGTTAACGCTCCGTTGCGAACGAAACGCAACTGTCATTGTCGCACTAATTTGGAAGAGTGATAGAGACACAAAGCGTTTCGGTGTTTAGCGCAAGCGATTGTCATCTTGGCTAGCCACCCAGTTTCCAGCCTTGTCATCTCTCACACACACACATTAGTGCGACAGTGAAGGTTGCGTTTCGTTCGCTATGGAGCGTAAACGATTGGCATGTTGGCTACTGTCTACGCACTCAGTTCCTCTAAGCAACTAAGCTATCGAAGCTTACTTGTCACTGATGATTTTTTTCCTTATTCAATTCAATTCAATTCAATACTTTATTGATAAAATAAGATATTAAAATTGTATATATCGTAATCATAAAATGTGTCCAAATAATCCCAATATAATTTTAAATCGAATCGAGTCAGCAATAACATAATTACGTAACTCCTAACTGAATATTTTCAAAATAAAAGCATGTCAAACTTACAAGCGGTATTGAACCTTTAAGTCTAAGGAGAGACTTTGCCCCCTTGTGTGTGTTCTACCGCTTGTACAATGGGCTGTGCTCTGAGGAATTGTTTGACATGATGCCAACGGCCGCTTTCTATCACCGCACCGCTCGCCGTCGGCAGGGTGTTCATCCTCACACCTTAGAACCTAAATGGTCGCGTACTGTGCGGTTTAAGAGGAATTTCCTCCCGCGAACGCTTCCCGAGGTTTTCTCGATGTATGGGGTTCTTCAAAAAAGTAGTGTACAGGTTTTTAAAGGGTCGGCAACGCGCATGTAATAAGTATCTTTGTTGTTGCAGGCGTCCATAGGCTACAGTGACTGCTTACCATCAGGCGGGCCGTATGCTTGTTTGCCACCGACGTGATTTATAAAAAATGTCTTAATAACCCCAACGCACTTTTTCTCAAAAGCTTTTTCTCAGCGATGGCATAATTACGTAACTCCTAACTCAATATTTTCAAATTCCGAATCCGCGAGTTAGCAAACGTAAGTTCGCTTAACGGTTTCCCGAAATTTGAATATAGAATAGTATTGGTGTTATTCTAATCGCTAGAAAACACAGGACGAACTAGAACCCCTAGTGTATTTTTTTTCGATAGTGTAACGTGAGGTACGCGTTTGCGTTAAGTCTCATTTTGTATAGGATTTAGAAAGCGGGACGTTTTGGAAACTCAAAATCCCATACAAAATGAGACTTAACGCAAACGCGTACGTCAATTCTCGCTATCGAACAAAATCAGACGGAGCCCATACAATTTTGTTAGTAAGTCTTAAAAACTAATTATTAATTTATGTACTTAACTAGCACTACAAGTAAACAAAAAAAAAAATTAAAACAGAAAAAAAATCATGTCAGAAATTTGAAAACCGTCCTTACACTGGTTTGCCTTTATGGTCTATTCGTTAAGCAATAAGAATCCACAGACAGTTGAACGTTGGTGGGTTCCTAATTTAAACGGAACCTATTCCTAAGGCCTGAAGCTGAACGTTATTATAATACACTCGAAAGCAATGAAAACAAGTCATAATGTACGGAAATTTCTATAAACGAGACCCGGTTTAAATGCTTTTGAGTGTTTATAAGATAGGGTAGTATTCAATTGAATTCAATGAGGTTGAACGCGAACGTATTACAGATGGCGCTGCAATCGAATGGTTCCGAATGAGAAGTGAAATGAGGGCTAGCGTTTTTGTGCTCACCAGTTGGCGCCACTGTAGATGGTCCAAAACAGCTTATTTGTTTTAAATACGTTCTAATATACATAAGTCTAAATTTGCCATTTTTAAACCTGTTTAATTTTGCATATATTTTAGTTGGCAGTTGTTTAAAACCAATAACATTTTATTGAACTATTTGTAATGTTTACCATGTATAATCAAAAATAGAAAAACAGACTCTCATGTAACGAAATTAGATAAGCTACAGAATCAAGCTTTAAGAGTAATAGGTGGCTTTATAAAAACTACTCCGATTCATGTAATGGAGTCTGAGTTAGTAATAGTACCTTTACATATACGTAGATGCTATTTGGCTTACAAATATTGTCTTAAATGTTTAGCATGGACCAATAATAAAACAGTAGAATTTCTAGAAGTACTTGAATTATCTTGTAGAAGGAGGTACTGGATAAGAAAAAAACCACCACTGCTTGCAACTGTTTACTCCGACGTAAAACATGAAAGGATATTCACCTCAAATCCCCTTAAAATGTTCAGTCTGAATACTTGGGTTTCTAATATACATTTCAGAGATGTTATCATTACTAATTTAGATTTAGTGCAACGTGCAAAGAAATTGTACCACCCTAGCGATATAAGAAACAATGTTTTATTTGAAGTTAGTGAAAAATATGGAGATTGGCACAAAGTCTACACAGATGCATCAAAGAACGAAACTAATATAGGAGCCGCATATTTTGACCCGTTGTTTAAAATCAAAAGCTGTTACAAAATAATTTCAGAAATTTGTATTATGTCGGCGGAGTTGTTTGCAATTTCAGAGGCTATATCTTATGCAATTAGTTTAAAATGCAAAAATATCGTCATTTTTACAGACAGTAAAAGCGCTTTGCAACATGTAGCTCGCTGCGCCTCTGGAAACAGAGGTACAGCGATAGCTTATACTGTGCTTGATAAATTGTACTCTCTACCAACTGATATGTCTTTGAGGCTGCAATGGATCCCCGCACACGTAGGATTAAGAGGAAATGAGGAGGTTGACATTTTAGCAAAAGAAGCCTGCACAATTGGAGCAGAAGTTTATATTACACCAGACTATACAGAAAAGTTACATAAATACAACAAGAAAGTACGTGAGATATGGAAAGAACACTTTGATGAGCGTTGTAAAGAAAAAGGTGTATGGTACAGGACTATGCAATGTGAACCTCCTCATATTCCTTGGTTTATGAATGCTAAGATAAGTAGGAAATTGATTAAGATAGGATTAAGACTTCGTTCAGGACACATTCCTCTAAAAAAGTTCGCTTTTATGATGAAAAAAGAGCTATCCCCGAACTGCGAAGCTTGCAATGTTGTAGAGGATGTTCAACATGTATTGGTGGAATGTGTGCGGAACGAAGGTAAAAGACAAATATTGTTGAAGTCAATAAAGCTTAATAGGTTAGATGTAGGCGCGTTCCAAAGCATCTTGGCGACACCAAATTCAGAAGAAGCAAAGGAGGTATATTTATTTATCTATAATTCTATTAGTCAGTATACTGTCAGGCCGTGATTGATGCGTGATTGTAATTTACATAGTTTAAGGTACGATGGGACTGGCATAATCTTTAGATTAAAAGTCCCTAAATAAATAAAAGACAATAAAAAAAAAAAAAAAAAAAAAAAAAAAGTTTTTGAAATACCTCCGTCAACACTGTTCATTGAAAACAGTATTCAAGACTAGTAGCATATAAATCTTAACGCGTATATAATAAGTATTATTATGTCATGTTTGTCGATACTTCATACTTATTCAAAAATTGTTATAAACGTAGAACGTGTTTTACATTGTGCTTTTCACTGAGTGTTTTGTAAATCTGTACCTCTAGTGTAAATTTAATCGACATCATAACGTGACGAACGCGTTTGCGTTAAGTCTCATTTTGTATAGGATTTTGAGTTTCCAAAACGTCCCGCTTGGCGCGCTCTTTCTAAATCCAATACAAAATGAGACTAAACGCAAACGCGTACGTCACGTTTCGAAATCGAATTTATTTACACTAGGGGTACTGATTTCTCAAATTCTGTGTAACCTCTTACTATTTAGCTGAACCTAAACGTAGATAGGTACTTTTCGTGCTTCTATATAAAGATATATTTAACAAAGATGGAAACTGTAGGTCTAGATTAAGAGAAGAAACTATAATATATATTTTTTTTTTTTTTATACTACGTCGGTGGCAAACAAGCATACGGCCTGCCTGATGGTAAGCAGTCTCCGTAGCCTATGTACACCTGCAGCTCCAGAGGAGTTACATGCGCGTTGCCGACCCTAACCCCACCCCCCTCGTTGAGCTCTGGCAACCTTACTCACCGGCAGGAACACAACACTATGAGTAGGGTCAAGTGTTATTTGACTGCGGTTTTCTGTAAGGTGGAGGTACTTCCCCAGTTGAGCTCTGCTCTAGATCTGGAATGACATCTGCTGTGCTGTGCCCTACCACACAAGGCGAGATGACATTCACATTGCCCATACCTCTCTTTTGGACGTAGTTTAAGGACATACCGGGGTCCGACCGTTTGTTTCATATTTAAATAAATAAATAAACACTAGCGCCCCTAGAGGCGAAATTAAACGCGTTAACCCTCACTGCGTGACAAGTGTGCAATCAATTGTAATTTCTTTAATTATGTTTGAAGGTGATAATTAAACTTAATTATTAGAATACCTTAAGAAACCATGAGTGAAATAGTGATCAAGAAGGATTAAAGTTTTTCAGGTTGTATTTTTACCTTCCAAATATGTTCTCACTGCTGATGTGAAGTTATTTATATTTACAGTACATATGGTGCTAATGTACCGCACTAGTGCGAAAATTAGCATATTACGTTACTGTGTCGAACATTTAAAAGGCCATATGTACTGTAAAACGTTGTACGATACATGTGCGAATAGATAATTCGAAACTCGTGTCGATTTAAAACACTCCCTTCGGTCGTGTTTTAATTTATCGCCACTCGTTTCGAATTTCCTATTTTTCGCACTTGTATCGTAAAAAAAAAAAAAAGCGCTGGTGGCCTAGCGGTAAGAGCGTGCGACTTGCAATCCGGAGGTCGCGGGTTCAGACCCCGGCTCGTACCAATGAGTTTTTCGGAACTTATGTACGAAATGTTATTTGATATTTATCAGTCGCTTTTCGGTGAAGGAAAACATCGTGAGGAAACCGGACTAATCCCAACAAGGCCTAGTTTTACCCTTTGGGTTGGAAGGTCAGATGGCAGTCGCTTTCGTAAAAACTAGTGCCTACGCCAAGTCTTGGGATTAGTTGTCAAAGCGGACCCCAGGCTCCCTTGAGCCGTGGCAATATGCCGGGGACAACGCTAGGAAGAAAAAAAAAAAAAGTATCGTAATTTGCGGTCTCGCTCTCCCCCCCCCCCCCCCCCCCTTAGTTGTTACTGGCTGGCTACGCCCTGACTTTTTTGTTCCAAACTGGTTACTTTATTCCACTCAGAACGAGAAGCTCTTCAAAATAAGAGATCTATTAAGTTGTTTTTTTTTTATACGTCATAAAAATTAAAAAAAAAATTTTTTTTTTCATCATACCCATATCATACGTGTGGGGTATCTATGGATAGGTCTTCAAAAATGATATTTAGGTTTTTAATATCATTTTTTTCTAAACTGAATAGTTTGCGCGAGAAACACTTCCAAAGTGAAAAAATGTGTGTCCCCCCCCTCTGTAACTTCTAAAATAACAGAATGAAAACCTAAAAAAAATATATGATATACATTGTCATGCAAACTTCCACCGAAAATTGGTTTGAACGAGATCTAGTAAGTAGTTTTTTTAATACGTCATAAATGGTACGGAACCCTTCATGGGCGAGTCCGACTCGCACTTGGCCGCTTTTTTTATTATATTGTGTCTCAGACACTTACAGACTTACATCTGTAATAAATTTTAGTATTTGTTGGTTGTATTTTATTATCATAGTTTTTTATTGTGTAATTCGACATTTAGAGACTGTATACACCTCTAGTAAAGTATCTCATATTTCATTGATTCCATATTTGTATGTATTTTGTTATTTTTATTGTTTGTAAAATTTTACAGGTAAAAAAAAAGGTAAAGGTAAGGTACAGGTAAGTGCCCCTGTGGTCAATTTGCTGAATAAACGATGATGAATTTTGATGTTTGATGTTGATTTTGAACCTACTATTCAGAGCAAATTATATGAAATAGGTGTATAAATAATCAAAGTATGTGTTTTTTTTTTTGGAAGTCGGTTAAAAGCCACGGAACCTTAAGTACATGTATCATGCAGGATTTACGTTTATCTTAACGTTATTTAGTGCTACGGGTTTATACGTTTTCCTTAACGTTCTTTGTTTACGTTTTTACTCCAAAGAATATTTTCTACACGGGGCCTAGCCAAGTGACAGACGTTGATAGAAAACGCCAATAGAAACTTTAAAAAAATGGTTATTTTAATTTTTAAAAATCCATAATTATGTTAATCTTCATATCAAAACTTATAAAACCAAATATTAGTATATGTGTAAATACATATGAAATAAAATAAGTTTTTGGCACAAAATGTAATGCTTGGTACCTACAAGCTTTTATCGCTGACTGTACTTTTCTTCCACAGGCAACTAATACTCATTGAGACAATTCTAAAAACCCCAAACACAATTAGGTTGTTTTATCCACCTCCTGTCTCCATCATCAGATCAGCTTGATGGTACCATAATATTGCATTGTCACCCGACTTACATATGAATGCAAATTTTCAGCTTCATCGGAAACCGTGAATTAGGTCACATTTAACTTGCAAGATTTGAACAACTTTGCTTGTCAGACAAATAACTATTAAACAGAAATTTTGCACAAACCCTGTAATTTTTCTATCTAAAATTGGGTAAGTAGTAGTTTTACGTGTAAACGTACTGCCTGGCTAAGATGGTCGGTTTTTTATCATCTGTCATTATGGCTGTCACGTTCTAACAAATATGTTAGTGCGAAAGTGACGCATGACATGACAAGTTATAAAAATGCGACCATGATACCGTCGCTGTTTGTATTTTATGAGCTCACTGTGATTCAAATAACTTACAAAACGACGACACACAATACAAATTACGTGTCACTTACGGCCTTTTACTGAACAAGAAAATGCCATAGTGTCTAAACGAATTTGAACCCTAACGTCATTGTTTTAGAGCAGTGTTTGCAGTGGATATATTACCTGGAAGCGTTAGACTTTAATGTGAAAATAGCATTTTCTGAGTATTAGAATCGGTGTGGGAACGAGCGGTTACCATGGGCCTTTCCTATTTCAACTGCGAACAAAAGTGAGGTCATAGACCGGCAGAAAAGTAAGGTACCTATCAAATTTATTGTTGAAACTTATGCGCCTGAAATTTTTCTCGGCGTAATTTTGAACTGATACCAAAGCTTTTCTATTTATTGTTCTAATTTTTTGTTTCCCGATTGCTGTAACTCTACAAGAATACGATAAAGGCGTTTTCCTACTCCTCTACTGTTATCTGTCATTTATGCATTCATTAACACGAATATAAGAACATACATAAAAGATTTCAAGAAAAGTCTATATTGTCTATTCCTCATAAAAGCTCTTGTGCTTTTATAAGCTATAATGTTACTGCGATTAATGGCTACCAACCTAACAAAACCAAAACGAATACAGTTTTAAACTAAGTGCATTGATGCCAACTTACAAAATATTCATTTGGTTGCATAGTAAAAATAATTACTTCATAAGTCAGAAACACGCATGTGACACCCGTAATATAGCAACACCCATAGACTACGAAGACCGCTTAGCGTTGCTTGTTAGTCTCCGTAGGCTACGGTGGCCAAAATTGAGAAAAAACTGTCCAAAAAATTAATTTAGCAAGTAGCAAGTACCAGGGCCTCATGAGTTACGAGGAGGTGTCGCCGACCGGCCGGCCGCGGGCCGCGGCCCGGGGCGGGCCGGGCGCGTCACACAAGGTATGCTCGCGCGTCTTGGCTATATACTTTTGCTGTAATTTGTTTACCTAAATTAAGATTTATTTTTGTTGACTCGTAGGAAAAATATTGTATGCAACGTTGTATAAGTAGGTCAAAAAATTCTCGTGGCGTATCCCTTTACAATGTTCGCCTACGCCTTCGGCTCCGGCTCACATTGTAACTCACGCCACTCGCCTTTTTTGACCCTTCTTATACAACTGTTGCATAAAATACTATTCACATACCATCGTTAATACAGTAAGGTGATCATTTGTTGTTCGAGTTAGTTAATAATACAATTTATATATGTTCGGAAATACCAATATGATTTTTGCATCTGTGAGTCCCCCAATAGGCTTAGCACGGGGACGCCGCGACAATATCTGGTGCGTGAGACAGACTCCTCATCTTCTTTTAGGGGTATTCGTTAGAAAGGGACAGGTAGTCGGGTCTGTGTATTTAAATAACATATTATAAAACAGATACAGTCGATATTAATAATTTAGTATAGGTTTTATAATACATGTGGTTTAGTACGTAAAATTAAAATAAATAAAAACCAACTCAATTATAATATTAAAACTAGAGTATTATTTATACTACGTCGGTGGCAAACATACGGCCCGCCTGATGGTAAGCCGTCTCCGTAGCCTATGGACATCTGCAACTCCGGAGGAGTTACACACACGTTGCCGACTCTGACACCGCACCTCGTTGAGCTCTGGCAACCTCACTCACCGGCAGGACACAACACTATGAGTAATATGAGTTAAACGAAAAAAATAAAATTAAGCTGAATAAATTATTTGTGCTTATAAATGGGTCGTAACTGGAGAGACCTATCTAATACCGGTAGATGTGACGTACTTTAATACTAAAAGCGGAGATTTAAGTCTGTAGGTAGTGAAAATGGTACAGAGTACTATTTGTCGGTATTAAAACTTAGAGGATATTAAATGCTTTTACCGAGAGAAATAATAACTTTGAAGTTTACATGAATTTGCTATTTAATACGGTACGCTTTGAGAAAAGTGTCACTATGCGCACATTTTTACACCTATAATATAATGGCGGAAATGGAAATGGATAGACATCATACATCTGCGAAGAAATTCAAAGGTGATTTTTTTTAATACCATGTCGGTGGCAAACAAGCTTACGGTCCGTCTGATGGTAAGCAGTCTCCGTAGCCTATGTACGCCTGCAACCCCAGAGGAGTTACATGCGCGTTGCCGACCCTAACACCCCTCCCCTCCTCGTTATGCTATGCCTCGGCAACCTTACTCACCGGCAGGAACACAACACTATGAGTAGGGTTTTAAGTCCCCAACCCACATTGGACCAGCGTCAGGGGGGGGGGGGGAACTGCAGCAGCGTTCGGGTGTTCTCGGCTGCCTTCGACTTAGCCATATTAGGGTTAGCTTTTGACAACCCTAAATAGCCGAAAGAATATTATTCGTCCCTGAATCGCTGTTAAACTTCAGTTTTGTAGGAAGTTTCTTTTCTGTACGGTTACTTTTATTTATTCTGTGCCAGCGTGGGGACTATAGCCACATATAGCTATAATAGGAGGCCTGTGCCTATCAGTGGGATGTATATAAGCTGAATTATTATTATGTCTGGTGACGGTGGGCTAATATACTTGTAGGATTCTCATTTATCCGATTTGGAGAACATTTAACTTAATTTACTGTTAACATAAACACGACCCTTAAACCGTAAGTATTCGAACGCAGTCAAAGCTCTCAAAGAAATTCCATTACTTGAACGGCCATAATGGCCAGCTATTTGATACTTGAAACGTTGGCGTTCCTGATATGTAGCCAAGCTAGACTATGTAAACGATAAGGAGGACTATATACTGCATATATAGTCCTCCTTATCGTTTTCGATGGCGGCAACCCTAAATAAATATTATGGACGTTGTCTAGCGTGAGCCCTAATTTGGCTGGCCAGACCGAACTTGCTCTTAAATATTCTATTGCAAGTAGAAGGACTTGTCTCTCTTTCCGTAACTGGCGTTACGTCTAGGCTAGTGAGGCGGTTATCTTCAAACGTTTTGACACCATTATGGATGGCAGAACGCCAAGAAGACCTGATTCCAGCAAGCTCCTCCCAATGCTCAGGGTCGATGGCGCAAGCGCTCAGATCCTTCTAAAGAATAAGCTTTTTGTCCAATAAAATATGTTTGGTACAAGCTTTCATGATGTACTTGTCTTTCAACAGGCAACTATAAGAAATACTTATCGAGACAATTTTAACAAACCAAAACAAAATTTGGTTGCATTGTTTTATCACAGAGTTCCTATGGCCATCTTCCGTATCCATCATCAGAGCAGGACAATGGTACCATAATATTGCATCATCACCTAACTTACCTAACCATCTTACCAGTTACTTACCAATTGTATTGAAGTCAACTCATAATGTATTTTTTCACCTATGGTGTCAGTAAGATACACTGAGAGACATATATTATTAAGTATATCAAATAAATATTAAATCGTGATAGGATTATTAAAAAAAAGTGGTTTGTTAAAAAATTTGAAATTCATTAGTACAATTAATAAAAGTCGTATTATATATCCTTATAAATAACCGATGTTTTTTATTTATTATTACTCTAAATTCAAATTCTATATTGAATTACTATGGAATAAAATAAGGTTCCAAATTTAAAACTGAAAAAGTTACTCTCGAACTTAGGAGGATGAGTATATTTGCTCATTTTGCTCCATCTAGTGTGAGGAAGTCATCTTTAGTGTAACATTAGCGGCAATAACGAGGTATTGATCTATGTAGTGCATTGCCATAGAGTAAAGAACAAAGAAATCTTACCTTTGTTTCAATTATATCCGTAATATTAATTTGGCTTATTTTTTAACCAATCTGGCTTATCACACTGTCATTTCAACAGAAAACGAGCGGCTGTAGCACGGTCGCATTTTTATCACTTATTAGTATGTCTGTCACTATCACACTTACATACTTGTTAGAACGTGACAGACATAGTGACAAGTGATAAAACGCGACCGTGCTACTGCCGAATCTGCTGATCCATATAGTCGCCATTATATATATCGACCCGAACTATGTGTTCACAAATATCTGAATAAAACCGCTATTCTTATGACGTTACAGTGCATGTACAGATATTTTGGACCACCTTGCCTGCTCCGATATATCTGATGGCGATTGTACAGTACATTGGGCAATTTAACTGTTGCAATATCTGGTCTGTAATCTTTTGGTACTTCCTAATTAGTTATAGGAAAAACTTTATTTGAATATACATTTTTCGTATTAATCCAAAAAACCGGCCCAAAAAGTTTTTCGGTAGAAAAAGGTTCGAATTTAAAATGTCCTTCGTCCCTACATTCTTTAACTATGTTAAGTTCAACGATGATTAAATAAAAATAAATAAATAATCATTTATTCTGGTAAAAAAACCCTGATTTTACAATTTTGTTTTCTTCTGCCAAACTGCCAGACAGTTTGTTGGCAGAGGGAACTCCCTTAAATACAGATGGGTTAGCTTATTGCCTAGTGAATTAATAAGTACGGTACAATGATCTTATAGCTTATTGTGGTGGTAATTTAATTTTAATTAATTAATTATTTTTTAATTTTAAGTATTGATATTGTTTTAAAAATATATTATTCAGGATTGGCAAATACCACTAACAGCAGGCAAATGTGAGCCCTTATGATCGCAATTTTCAGTATATTTTCGCACATTTTTCGGCGCTTTCTTAGTAAATTTATAACGGATGGATGGTTTTAATTGTTTAAATTTCATCAGCCTGTTATCATTGACACGTTATTTTAGATAGCCCCACGGAAATAAATCCACTGTCACTGTTTCCCGAAATTAATCGAGCAAACAACGTGTTTTAAACAACACAAACATTTAAAAAATGCTTGCTGCTAGAGGTAGACATTTGGCAGAAATTTTCTTCCGTCTACAATTGCCAACCCTGAATAATATATTTATGAAAAGAAGAAATAGAAATAGATTATTTGGTGTACATGAACTAACCTATAATACATCTTATTCTAGAAAAATCTTACACCAAAATGGATACCGCTGAGCATATGCCGATGAATAGATCCTTAGCCATGGCGCTGGTTTTCAGGGCAACCACAGAGAATTTTGCACTTAATATAACTTAAATTGCCAGAGCTCAACGAGGGGGGGGATGTTAGGGTCGGCAACGCGCATGTAACTCCTTTGGAGTTGCCGGCGTACATAGGCTACGGAGACTGCTTACCATCAGACGAGCCGTATGCTTGTTTGCCACCGACGTAGTATAAAAAAAATATAAACAAAGTGTATGACTTTTATTTGCCCAAGAATTCTAGTAAAACCACTAGGTAATTAAGTCAAGTCCTGATAAAATTAATGCAATTAACGTTTGAACTGGCGCAAACTAATCAAAAGAAACCCGTTTAAATGGGCGTTAGCGACTGTATTTTATCACTATGTAACGTCATTTGTTCCTGAGAAAAATCTAAGCACGTGACAACTTTATTAACTAATTATATTTTAACTTTCAATCTGTATAATCAGTAGTTAAGCTAAATGTATCCTTACTGACTTGAGTTTAAGTTTACTTTTGAATGTATTTCTAAACTAAGATAAGTCATTCTGAAAATTAGCGTTAGGTTTTCCTTTTTATTAAGTTGAATGCAAGTTTACATGCTTTCAGAAATTCAGTCATAAGTGATGTATATAAGGTTGATTCTTGTTTGGAATTTTTAATGGTTTTTAAGATGTTTCAGTTTAATCGTGTGGTTCGTTTCAAATAATAGGTATATTTTTAACTAATTAAGTTTTTGTCCTATGTCATAGTCTAAAGAAATTGTATTTTTAACTCCCGATGCAAAAACGGACCGGTCTGGCCTAGTGGGTAGTCTTGGGTTAGAATACCGGTAAGGGCATTTATTTCTGTGATGAGCACAGATATTTGTTCCTGAGTCATGGATGTATGTATTTAAGTATTTGTATATTATATATATCGTTGTGTGAGTACCCACAACACAAGCTTTCTTGGCCTACCGTGGCACTCTGTATACATGTCTCACAAGGAAGAAACTCTTTATGATATCGATACGGCTATTTGCTTAGGTACGACTCAGCCATTTTGAAAATTTTCCAAGAACTGGATCGTCAAAAAAAAGTTGATCATAAGGTCACAAAATTTCACGCGAATCAGTTGTGAATCGCGACCTCTAGAGAACATCCGGACATACTCCGAAAGCAGATTGCCCGGGTCAAAACGTAGACCTTCGCTTAGCTTCGGTTAATTATGGTATTATAATTCTTGTCAAACTTACAATTGCAAATAATCACTTACCAAACATTCGCATTCTATTAACGCCTTGACAATTAAGGCGTGTTCAGATATTTGTGGGCATCTTGGCCGTTCTGATATATCTTATGGCGACCGTCCAGGATTGTCTAACTATGCAAAAAAATGCCGTCGCTATTTTAAACGCTAAAATACTTAACCATTCCGATTCCAAGCACCTTGATTGCCAATCCTAAAAAATAATCTACACAAATATGAACCCTAAGTCAAAGACAAACTGTATACATATTAATGCTGTTTATAAATAAAAGAGAAACTGGAATGTGGGGACGCTTACCACCTGCTTGTTGAAATGTATGGGAGCCTTACATGGAAATTATGCGACTTTGAACCTTAGGGCATTTGAACTTTAGTGTTTATGTTGTTACAAGTAAGAAGGTCGGTGAACTAAGAAAATCGATGTATCTGTGATATGTGGATATGACTATAGTCTTTAAAAAACTGTTTCTAAACAAATTGTTTAAATACCATCATTATATGGCCTTAATATGGAGTTTAAATTTATTACAGAGTACTTTACATGGCATAATGTACGAGTTAGAATAATGGTAACCAAATAAGGGCCTTGTTTTGTCGATGTTTTCAAGATCTTTAATATCATCATCCTGACAAAAAATCTCGATAAATAAAGATAAGATAAAGGTAATTTATTTCGCATTAAACTAGGTAACTTTACATGAACCTCATTTGGTATGCAAAAGGAGTACCTAAAACTGATATTTTAATTATAGAAAAATATATAGGTACAAGAGATTTGATTTACAAGACATTTCCTACCTGCGGCGGTATCATGGTTCCATTTTTATCACTTGTCACTATGCCCGTCACTTTCGCACTTACATACTTGTTAGAACGTGACAGGCATCGTGACAAATGATAAAGAGCCGACCATCTTAGCCCTGCTGGTCGTAGTGAAAAACAATATGAAAGTCGTCATTGTCACTGTGACAAGGTACGAAATGGGTCACAAATTAAATCTTCACTTTACACCTCGAAGAAAGCCTCAGATCACAGGTAATTGTCGGCCGAAGCGAAGCCGAGAAATTTCTACTCACGAATAATAAATATTCTTTATTGCACCAATAATTGTACATTTCACTTGTAGATGTAAGTAAGTAAGTAAATATTCTTTATTGCACCAACAATTATACATTTTACATACATGTAAAACTATAAATGAATTTTAAAGGAAAATAGAACCAGGACGATGTAGTAGTGTGTAGTGTGTGTGTAGGAGGATGTAGTGCAGGGACGCCCGGCCGGAAGCAGGCGGGCTGTCGATCGCTCGTTGCGTTCACTCAGCCCGATTCCCTGGAGTTGGAGCTGCAGGTTACTGTCCCGGCGGCATTCCTGCAGAACAGAAGGACATCTTTAAGTTCGACATTCTTTAGTTCGCTCTCTTTTAGTGTATCACTACCGAATGTATCATGTCGCGGTGCCGCATACATAGTACATTCTGCTAGTAAGTGCAAGGTAGTCTCCTCCTTTCCACAGTGTGGACAGGAGGCATCTCTACTTATGCCCATTATCTTCAGATGTCTATTAAGAGTATTGTGACCAGTTATGATACCAGTCATTAGTCTCAGACTACTCTTACCTAGTTTCAGAAGATACCTGATTCTCCTATGATCTATGCCACTAATCATGATCTTCGACTGTCTATATCCAGTATCTTCTTTCCATTCTCTTTGTGCCTCAATTTCTTTTATCTTCTCTATAACTCCCTTCGTGACATCGGCTGACATAGGCAAAGCTGGTTCCGGACCAATGAATTCCGTCTCCGCCCCTATCCTAGCCTGCTCGTCTGCCTTCTCATTTCCAGTTACTCCCTGATGTCCCGGTACCCATGCCACCGTGACATTTCTTTGCTTGCCTATCGAGTTTAGCTCCTTTCTGCATTCCCTCACCAGAGAGCGATCGATACCTTTTTTAGTGCTTTCAGTGCTGCCTGACTATCTGAGTAAATCACGACAGCCCCCTCTTGTTGTTCGCTCTCCTTAACTATACGTGCACATCTCGCTATAGCACATATCTCTGCTTGTAATACACTGGCATACCTATCCAGTGGTATTGATACCTTCTCTTCCAGTTTGGGAATTACTACTACATTTTACTTACATGTAAAACTACAAGTAAATCTTAAAGGAAAATAGAACCAGGTCTTATCGCTAAAAAGCACAGTGAGTATATGTTTTAGTTGTGATGAAATCCCATTTTTATTGTTTACTTTTAAGTTTGTACCTCTTGTATTGGTTTGCTTCTCGTTCCACCCTATCGCAATGTAATAAGACTAAAACTTGTGTAGATATTATTGCCGTTAAGTTGCGGGAACCGCCCGATGTCCCGGACGCGAGTAATTACCTGTCCGTCTTACGTCTTACCGCCTTTATGTACAAAATAAGCCTTTTGTTACGGTATCGATTGCAGGCACTGCGCTTGAGGAGTAACGTTTGAGATTTTGTGGAGTTGCCTACGTTTACATTTAATATAGCAGTTAAATAACAATTTTTACTAGACTTAAATTGACCGGGATATAAACCGTGATTATCTTTTATATTGTTTGTCATTTCGGCAGAACGCCACTATATACCAAGATTGGTAATAGAAGCCATTGAAATTCATAAATACAGAAATTTCAATCGTGAAGATGGGTTTAAATTGTCAAATGTGTGGAATCCTGTGATTTGGTTGTTTAAAAAACCATTGATTTTTTATTTTATCATCTGTCATGATGCCTGTCATGTTCTAACAAGTATGTAAGTGCAAAAGTGACGCATGACATGAAATGCGACCAAGATACCGCCGCTGAAGCTACGGCACTACTAAACGTAAGTACCAAATGTATGCGATCGCACTAAACACTAAGTAATCTGTATGTTAACGGCACCAGTCATGGGACATTTAAGAGACAATTTGGAGTATTTTTGATATTTCACCGACACCTGTGAAATTTCTACCGCATTATGCCCTATTCTTCCTTTATGTGTTCGATGTTTTTAATGAAAGATACTGCAATTGGTTTCAATGGCACCTTACCAGGACAGCGCTGGTGGCCTAGCGGTAAGAGCGTGCGACTTTCAATCCGGAGGTCGCTGGTTCAAACCCCGGCTCGTACGAATGAGTTTTCGGAACTTATGTACAGTCAGCATCAAAAGTAGCGGATCAAACAACGCTTCATAAGTATCTACCATTATGTAACAGCTTAACAAAAAGTTATGTCAATAATAAAGAACAAATAAGACTGTAAAATATATACTTTTGAACGTGAATTTTAGAAATGTAGGTATCTATATTTGGAAAAGTTATCTGGGATGTCAGATACTTTTGGCGTGTTGTTTCATCCGCTACTATTGATGCTGACTGTACGAAATATCATTTGATATTTACCTATAGACCTAGTTTTACCCTCTGGGTTGGAAGGTCAGATAACAGTCGCCAGTCGTAAAAACTAGTGTCTACGCCAAATCTTGGGATTAGCTGTCAAGCGGACCCCAGGCTCCCATGATCCGTGGCAATATGCCGGGACAACGCTAGGAAGAAGACTGCAATTGGTTTCAATATTAGTAACAAATTCAAACTGTTTTTTGCTCCAGTCATGGGAAGTAAAAAAAAATCAATGAAAAATCAAACTTAAGCAGCTATGTCTCTTATTCATGGTAAAATGTTGCCAGTGTTTAAAACTTGATGATAAATACTTATTCTACAGGATTTGTCAATAAACAATATTTCTTTATTTGGTTAAGTTAATTAACATTAAACTGGAACTAATTACCATTTGGAACTTACAGTCTACGCACATTTGTACATTTATTTGCAATATGTGTTGAACCTATTTCTTGTCTATTATTTTCTCTTAATTCTGTTACACCTATGTATACTTTATATTTCATGTCTAATCGCATGTTGTATTCTCAGAGCAAAATTGTATGTATGTATTAACTTCCAGTGGAAACTGTTTTGGCTAATGTGTTAAAATACCTTTCTTAGGCTATAAGAATTATATTGTGCTGTTTGTTTCCCTAATCAATAAAAAAAAACCATCCCATTACTGGTGCCACGCCCATCATAGGGTAAACAGGTCCTTGGTAGTAGCGAACTTAAAACATAATCAGACTTTCAAAATTAGTCAAAAATATAGCTTATTTCACCCGCGTCATAAAAATGAAACAACTCAGTTTTGACGCTCCTTACTCAGGATAGGATATCTAATACCTAAAATTACAGACAGACACCCTATCTTCACTGTATCAACGCTAAGCCCTTGTTGTCTAGAGTTCTAGACTAAGGATTAGACTTGTATCAGACCTAGGTATAACATGATCCTATAAATCTGATAGTAATTTGCTCTACGCTTGTTGGTTTCAAGATAGAGCTCTAGAAAATGAAGATATGAAACAAAACTCACATGTATTTATTTTTATAAACCTAGATGTATTTAAATTATTAAACATGAAATAAAACTACGTAAACGCATGACATCACGTATAATGAATTTGTGTAATAATTTCCTATGATAATCATTTATTTACTTTACAGCACATATGATGCTACTTTACCGCACTAGTGAGATAATTAGCACATTACGTAACTATGTCGCAAATTTAAAGGGCCTTATGTTTTTTAAAGGGCCGACTGTAAAACTTTGTACAATACACATGTGAATAGAAAGTCGTGTCGTGGTCGTGTTTTAATTTATCACCACTCGTTGCAAATTTCCTACCGCACTTGTATCGTAAATAATTATTGCTTTGCGAGCTATTACGTAGTGAAAATTTCGTTTTATTAAAAGACAAGAATGCAGAACAACATTGCACTAGCAAGTATTAGCACAGCTAGCGACAAACGACAGAGCAGGTGCGCAGTTTATAGCTCGTTCAGCTTCCCGGGCACCGCTGGCTCTACACCGGTGGGGAAATCGCGGCGTTTCAGTAGCCAGCATTAACAGAGAAAACTGCCGACAAACGGCAGAGCAGCTGCGCAGTTATAGCTCGTTCAGCAGTGGCAGCATGGTTCCATTTTTATCACCTGTCACTATGCCCGTCACTTTTGCGCTTACATACTTGTTAGAACGTGACAGGCATGGTGACAAATGATAAACGGCCGACCATCTTAACCCCACAGCTTTCCGGGCACTGCTGGCTCTACACCGTCGGGAAAAACGCGGTGTTTCACTAGCTAGTGTTAACAGAAAAAACTGCGGAGAAACGACAGAGCAGGTGCGCAGTTTATAGCTCGTTCAGCTTCCCGGGCACTGCTGGCTCTACACCGGTGGGGAAAACGCGGCGTTTCAGTAGCCAGCATTAACAGAGAAAACTGCCGACAAACAGCAGAGCAGCTGCGCAGTTATAGCTCGTTCAGCTTCCCGGGCACTGCTGGCTCTACACCGGTGGGGAAAACGCGGCGTTTCAGTAGCCAGCATTAACAGAGAAAACTGCCGACAAACGGCAGAGCAGCTGCGCAGTTATAGCTCGTTCAGCTTCCCGGGCACTGCTGGCTCTACACCGGCGGGGAAAACGCGGCGTTTCACTGGTTAGTAATAACAGAGATAACTGCCGACAAACGACAGAGCAGGTGCGCAATTTATAGCTCGTTTAGCTTCACGGGCACCGCTGGCTCTACACCGGCGGGAAAAACGCGGGGTGTCACTAGTTAGTACTAATAGAGAAAACTGCCGACAAACGACGGAGCAGGTGCGCAGTTAATAGCTCGTCCAGCTTCCCGCACACTGCTGGTTCTACACCGGCGGGGAAAACGCGGCGTTTCACTAGCTAATAAGACAGTGACAGCAATGGACGACAGAGCTGGTGCGCAGTTTATAGCTCGTTCAGCTTCATGGGCACTGCTGGGTCCACATTGACGGGGAAAATGCAGCGATTTACTGCTATTCTCTGGTATGCCAACTTTGTCAGTAGAAAAAGACGCTAAATTCAAAAATTGTACAAGAGATCGATTGTTCGCACCTACATTTTGAATTTTTTTGGCTTTTTCTACTGTCAAAGTTGTCTTGCCAGAGTATAGTATAGTAGTAATAGACAGAGCTACTGACACACGACAGAGCAGGTGCACAGATTATAGTTTGTTCAGCTCGTTTACAGGCACTGCTGGGATTTCACTAACACGAAAAACGCGGCATTTTTGCATCTTATCATTCTGTTCACTTTTTTTTGTACAATTTCATTAAACTACTTCTAACTTAACTATTTAGTCAGTACTAACTTTTGATTTATCTTACTAAATAACTATATATCAAAGTTTCATTGTGCTAAAATATGCATACCTGACATATCCCGTCGTTTTTAACCCGGTGAAGAGCCAGCATTACATGAATCAAGCACCGAAGGTTGGCAATCTACGCTCGTAGAGTGGCAATCGATATTGTATGCGGATCGTTTGAAGAAATCGCCAACTGTTGGTGCATTTTATTATGTATTTTCTTGTTAAGCGGATGATATATGATAAAAGTACGTGAGAAATGGTATAAAGTTTTTTTCATACAGCATAGGCAACGTTTATGGACATATTTGCTTTTTATATGTATATTTATGTAAATTTCAAGTATCTCGAATACATTACGGCCTGCTAGCTAGCCTAGCTGTAGCCGTAGTGACTCGACCCTACCTACCTTACTAAGTCCTAGGTTCGAATCCTGGTAAGGGAATTTATTAGTGTGTTTATAACGAATATTAAATTTGTTCTCGAATTGTAAAATAATGAGTTGTTTTATAGTACTCTTATTTGAATATATATATTTCTAGATATAATATTATATACCTATATCGTAGTCTAGTGCAAAAAGATGAACACACGGAACTCGTAGACGTTGTTCCTGAGTTATGATTATTTGTATTTTTTTATCAATATTTTATTTACAATAATAATATACATAATGGATATATCCAGAGGATTACTATAACTAGCTTAAATCTAAAATAAGCCCTTGAGGCAATGTACCAAGGATGTTGACGGTATTTCCTCTTTGTAATGCAATGCTGATACGTTATGCGAGGAAGCCGCCAGCAGCTCTTCGGTCACCAGTTACGTCAAACAGACGCAAAAAACTCGCGATTTCTGCAAAAAAACTTGTGCGCGCTGGGACCCCATGGACTTAGAGTTTCAACGCAAAATGGTACAAAATGGTACTCTCTACCGTATTTGTATTTATATATAACTATCTATTACATAAATTCTCATGTAAGGTAGAAGTACTAGTGCTCGACGCTGCACTAGTAATCAACGTGGGCACTTGATGTCAAAGTGACAAGGATTAAGTTCGAATACAGAAAAATCTTCGTTGTTCAAATTTAACCTATATTTCCATGAAATAAAGTGCCCATGTCAGTGACTAGTGCAGCGTCGAGCATTAGTACTTCTACTTTAGTATATGTTCTACAATAAGGTTTCTATTATGATACAAGCCTTATTGGGCTTACGATCAATTTGTAAGACTGTCTCTAGATATTTATTTAGAACAGGCAACTGGTATCTTGAACTACAATCATCCTCGTAATTTTGCATTATATACATCGTATCATTCACGAAAAGGCGCACCTTGACTCGTATTATCATATTAATAAAGGTTAGAATTGATAAATCTGCGCGTCATCGTGGATGAAACGAAATATAGTTTTTTTTTTTTTTTTTTTCAAAATATATTATAGGACATTATTACACAAATTGACTAAGTCCCACAGTAAGCTCAATAAGGCTTGTGTTGAGGGTACTTAGACAACGATATATATAATATATAAATACTTAAATACATAGAAAACACCCATGACTCAGGAACAAATACCCATGCTATGCTCATCACACGAATAAATACCCTTACCAGGATTTGAACCCGGGACCATCAGCTTCGTAGGCAGGGTCACTACCCACTAGGCCAAACCGGTCGTCAAAATATAGTTGGTTCCTTTAATGGCTTCGCTTATTGTCATAGTTGGAGAAGTTCCGACTGAAACTCCTAATGACCACCAACTATTCAGTCTGGGAATTCGGTTTAGTATAGGTGTAGTTAGGGATCCATTTGCAAAACAATGCGTTTTAACAAATCTAGAGTGCGGCTGAACTAACTGTTAGCCAACTTGTGTAAGAGCTTTTGACAGAGTGTGTCAGCACCACTATAAAATTGTCGATAATAGTACATTAAACACTATGAATATCAGAACAGATACGCCTGGCGAAGAATGACGAGGAGAGCCGACCCCAAATGACATGGGAAAAGGCTAGGCAAAGAAGAAGAAGAATATCATCTCGCTTTGTGTGGTAGGGCACAGCACAGCGGATGTCATTCGAGATCTAGAGCAGAGCCCAACTGGGGAAGTACCTCCACCTTACAGAAAACCGCAGCCAAATAACACTAGACCCTACTCATAGTGTTGTGTTCCTGCCAGTGAGTAAGGTTACCAGAGCTCATCGAGGGTGCACAGTGTTAGGGTCGGCAAAGCGCATGTAACTTCTCTGGGGTATGCTTGTTTGCCACGGACGTAGTATCAAAAAAGCTAATTTTACTGTTTAACTCACGTTTTTTTAGACCATTGTTGAAGAGGCTGGAAAGTGATCAATAGATGGATGAGTGAGTTTGAGGGCCGACCCATGAGGAAAGGCCCTCGAAGATACGAGTCCATCTATTGCATTTTCGGCCGAGACATTACAAAGTGCTTTTCACGACTGATGCGGGAAAATTTATTTTTCATTTCTCATGCTCTGAAAGTAGGTCATTGTCTATCTATGAAGTGTGCAGAAAGTGATACGTTTCTGCTCTAGGGTGATTTATTTTTAATTTTGCGATAAGCAACAAAATTTTGGTGATAATAGATTTATTGAACTGCTCCGGTCGAAATGAAAATTAGAGTGTTTAACTCGGGTGAAAGGTACCGTTCCAGTCTCGGGCTAATAGCGCTCTCACTGCGTTCGACCGCGACAATACTTCGACTGAAAAGGGGTCTTTCATTCCTTCGTTAACAATCGACTGAATTATGTTATTATAATATATATCTTTTAGTCGTTTTACGGGAGGCGACATATCATATTTTTACCTATACTTTAACTCAAATAAAAACCGGAAAGTGCGAGTCAGACTCGCCCACCGAGGGTTCCGTACTTTTTAGTATTTGTTGTTATAGCGGCAACAGAAATATATCATCTGTGAAAATTTCAACTGTCCAGCTCAATTAGCTATCACGGTTCATGAGATACAGCCTGTTGACAGACGAACGGACGGACAGCGGAGTCTTAGTAATAGGGTCCCGTTTTACCCTTTGGGTACGGAACCCTAAAAAGGTTTGTGGGAAAAGGCGATTTCGCGCAGGTCCTCCACCTTCCTTTTAACACTATTTTATTAAAAAAACGTTTTTACAACTTAAAATTATGGATATTTTAATCTTTTTATCATCCGAGTGTATACTCGCAATATACACTCAAGACCAGGTAACACGGGACAATTAGTATAAAAGTGTCTATGCAAAGTGACTCATTTTCATTGCTCTCTAGCGTAGTTGCACCAAAGACAAGTGGCCATTTTCTTTTTCGCGTTAAAGTAGTTAAAACCTCAGTTGTGCGGGATCGGGCACAAGTGTATAATCGAGGTGCATTTGGGTCAATGCGTCTTGCGCACTGTTGCCGTCTTGGCGCGGTCTTAAAGATAAGAGGCTTTTTCATCATACTTGCTCGAAAAAGACATTATTTTATGCAGGGCTACTGAAGGACAAAGACCTATATTGTTCCCGCGGGAGTTGTATATCGTGAAAAAAAAAGCTATAACTCTGAAGGGATTTTTTTTGTATCACTAATTCATACCAACCAAGTAAGTAGGTAGGTAAAAATGAGTTTTACTTTTAAAGCACTGATTTTTATAGTATATTTTAATTTTTTATGTTAAAAAATATTTAATATGAATAATTTTACAGCCGTTTAAAATATTTTTACACAATTTTCAACCGTGGCCGCATGCCGGATTGGCCTGGGCCTTCAATGTCAAACGTGTCAAAAAAAGAATAAAAAAAAAATATAATGTGTAATATGGCGGACGAATATTTGAAAAGTCACCGTATTTAAGAATTATTTCGCTTCAATTTTTTTTTTGCCAGTACAATGAAAACATTGTGTGTAACTCCGGGGGTAAAAATATTGCAAACTCGAGTCTTTACGATTAAGATACCTTGCGATATATTGCTCGGTATATTACGATATATTTTGGTTACCATCTCTTAAAATATCGGTAGCTAATTTTTTAGTACCTTATATTTCACAACCTCATCCATGTTTTTTTTTAGGTTTTTTTTTTAACATCATATTAATTTAATTTTTTTTTCAATGTTAATTATGGATACCTATTTATTTAAGATAGTTACAGATTTAAATTTGGTATACTAAAAACTAAACTACAAAACTTAAAACCTAGATCTAAAAATAAATAAAAAAAGACTTAAAATAAAATAAAACTATCCCCTTGCGGCATGGTGCCGTAGATGCTAGCAGCATTTCCTCGCTGTATCGCAAGACTAATTCTTTGAGCGAGGAAGCTGCCAGCTCTTAATTTAGATTGTACAATTATTTTGTTATTGCATGCATGTTACTTATAAGATGTAATGTCTTGAAAAGTTGTGTCCGGCAGAGTTTCTTGCCGGTCCCATATTGGCATACTCTCCTACAATTTAGGAGGGATTTAAATCTTCTCGGGTCAGAGGTGTAGGGTTCGAGCCGGTGTAGCTTTATTTGACGTTCATTGTAATATGCCTACTTGAAATAAACTATCTTTATCTATATTAATCTTTATATTTATCTTTGTATTGGTTACATTGTAGTTACGTCCCATCGAAAAAACGTTGGAAAAAGAAATTTAAATGTAAGAATACATTTTTCGTTAAGGAGCGATCTCTACTCTACCACATATGTGTACAGGAAATGTCTTATCAAATAGTGTTAAAAATACAAAGAACAAAGTAACGGTAAAAACAATACTTTTAAACAGTATTCTAATCAGATTAGGCCATAAATACAGGAAACATCTAAACATTCAATAGCCCTATTTCTTCAGAATATATTAATAATAATGATATCAAGTAATCCGATACATTAAATAAAACCTACACTAAAATAAAACCAAGACTCAAAATACAAGATTCTGGATAACCACAAACGCCATCTGGTACCACACAGAAAAAAAAGACATTCTCTGGTCAGTCGAGATGACTTCACACTCCAAAATTAATACGTCACGAACACATTCCTAAACCAATCAAATTTCAACCATAATTTGATACATATATAGTTCAAAATTGAAGGATTTAAGATTGGCTTATAAGCCTTTTTTCTTTTAAATAATCAAGTTGTTTTTGCACCTGTATACCAGTTTGAGCGGACGTTGCGTGCGTTCACCCAATACGAGCGGGATAGATTAATAAGCGTGCCGCGAGAAAGAGATAGAAATGTAGATTATGATGACGCGTAAGAGGGAGAGGTAGAGTCGCGTGGCGGTAGAGAGAGATGGATTAATTTGATTCCAGTTAGAGTAAGTATGAAGGCTTCCGAAGGCTTAGGGTCATCTTGATTTTGCGGTTATTTGAGATGCATATTTAAAGGGGTAGTTGTAAATCTAAGGGTGCTTTATTTGTACGTTACTGTAAAGAAACTAGGCCTTAACTAACTGTTAATTGACGATGGATTGATATTTGGATGGTTGACTATAAAGCCGATGGCCCGGGTTCGAATCCCTGTAAGGGTATATGTGCGATGAACACATATATTTGTTGCTGGGTCATGGATGGCTTCTATGTATTTAAGTATGTATTTTTCTGTACAATTTGGGAGACCGAAATTTTCTCGAACAACATATAAAAACTCAAAAATGTGCAATTTCCCAGAGATAAGACCTAGCTAGATCGATTCTTCGCCCTCGAAAACCCCTTATATTTCATTGAAATCGTTACAGCCATTTCCGAGATTCCCGAAATATATAAATATACAAGAGTTGCTCGTTTAATTTTTTTTTTCTTTATTGGAGAAACAACAGAAGCAAGTACAATAATAGTATAAATGATAAGTTGTACATTGCAATCGTGCACCTACTTCCTAAAAACGCTCTCACTAAGAACTATACAATACTATATTCTGATTTATTCTAATAAAGCTCTTAAACAATCTATATTGACTAACTAAACTAAAATATAATATTAAAAAATTAAAACTAAAATTAAACCTAAAAATAAAATAACTATACATAATATAGGTAAGGTAATACTAGAGTAAACTATGCAAAACTTAACGCACTCGAGCGACTAGATGGCAATGATACAAATTGCACAAAGATGCTAAGTTGTCTCAGCTAGAATTTCAAGGATTTGTTTTTTGAAACTTACTCTACTTGTATTGAAAATGTCTGCGGCCGTGAACATAAAGGTATAATATATACGTATAAGTACCCATAGTAAAGGCTTTGCCTAGTTTGGGCCTAGGTCTGTGTAAGATTGCCCCCGATTTTTTATTTACACACCTACTTACTTGACATCTATGCTGACATTTCCACAATTTGTCATTGCAAAGCCTGTTCACTTAGCTTTGACAGAATCTACCTAAATGCAAAACATAATACACAAAACAAGCCTTGTAGGTATGTATTAAAGATACATACAACTCCGTATAAGATAAAAAAAGTCTAAGAAAGTAACGTGCCTCGAAAATACAAGAAAAAAATATGCTCGAGTAGATGGCGATATGCCTTTGGCCTATACTCGAGTAGATGGCGACACCGTCTGATTTTTAACACAATGAAAATACATTCGTGAAGAACATGGGTCAAATAGACATTATGTCATTCTAAGAGTTTTACGGCCCGATTCGAAGAATGATTAAGACACGTTTAAGATCTTGGAAACATCTTTAAAAGATCGATAATTAAACGACATGTCAAAATTGACGTTTATTTCGATTCCGCTGTGATCCCAATAAGATCTATCTACGATATTTCTAACATCAGTGACATTGCTTACCCGAATCGAGCTGCTTCTGTCAATTATACATATAAACGATATCTAAATGAGATCTTATCTAAACCAGAACTTATCGCTTTCGTATCTCATTCTTCAAATCGGGACGTTAATACTCTCTCGAAAGATGGCAGTAAATCCGGTTGACTACAAAATTTACTTAGACGATACGCCTCTATACTTAATTCTCTTTGTTATTATAAACACGTTTAAAAAAAAGACAAAGCATTGTTCCCTACAGCGACATCATAATACATTATACACGGTAGTAGACAATGACAAGTATAATTACAATAGTATATTTTAATTCTTATCGCCGCCTAAAGCTATCGAAGCATATTAATTACGTATAGACAAATTGACAGTACATTATAAAAACTTTCATTGATATCCAATTAGAGTTGAGGTTTTTAGACTTAATTAAAATTGAGAGACATAGATAAATATATCGTGTATAGATAATATTGGATTAATTAATGGAGTCAGGTCATTGTCACTGTCATATAGTGGTCTTCAAAAATGATATTTAGGTTCCTAAACTGAATAGTATGCGCGAGAGACACTTCCAAAGTGAAAAAATGTGTCCCCCCCCCCCCTGTAACTTCTAAAATAACAGAATGAAAAATCTAAAACAAATATATGATATACATTACCATGCAAACTTCCAACGAAAATTGGTTTGAACCAGATCTAGTAAGTAGTTTTTTTAATACGCCATAAATGGTACGGAACCCTTCATGGGCGAGTCCGACTCGCACTTGGCCGCTTTTTGAGAGTTAGGAGTACGTACAAAAACTAACATCTAATTATCCAAACATACGTCCATGTAAGAAATAATATTAGGAAATAAAAGGAATTTTATTTTATTTAATCTGGACAAAGTCCTTAAATACTTCGGTCATATTGCAAGAAAAAAAAATATAGGACATTATTACCCAAATTGACTAAGTCCCACAGTAAGCTCAATAAGGCTTGTGTTGAGGGTACTTAGACAACGATATATATAATATATACATATTTATAAATACTTAAATACATAGAAAACACCCATGACTCAGGAACAAATATCCATGCTCTTCGCACGAATAAATGCCCTTACCAGGATTTGAACCCGGGACCATCGGTTTCATAGGCAGGGTCCCTACCCACGAAGCCAGACCGGTCGTCGGAAGAAAAGCTTGTTGTAACCGGCAAAGTAGATGGGAAAAGGCCTGGACGCGGACGCAGTCCAATACGTTGGTCTGACCTGATCCGCACAGTTCTTGGTTCCACAGTCCACGTGGTTCTCCACACCGCCAGAGACAGAAACAGATGGAGAAAGATCATAAGAGAAAAAGCGGCCAATTGCTAGTCGGACTCGCCCATGAAGGGTTCCGTACCATTTATGACGTATTAAAAAAACTACTTACTAGATCTCGTTCAAACCAATTTTCGGTGGAAGTTTGCGTGGTAATGTATATCATATATTTGTTTTAGATTTTTCATTCTGTTATTATAGAAGTTACGGGGGGGGGGGGGGACACATTTTTTCACTTTGGAAGTGTCTCTCGCGCATACTATTCAGTTTAGGAACCTAAATATCATTTTTGAAGACCTATCCATAGATACCCCACACGTATGGGTTTTATGAAAAAATATTTTTTGAGTTTCAGTTCTAAGTACGGGGAACCCCCAAAATTTATTGTTTTTTTTTTCTATTTTTGTGTAAAAATCTTAATGCGGTTCATAGAATACATCTACTTACCAAGTTTGAACAGTATAGCTCTTATAGTTTCGGAAAAAAGTGGCTGTGACATAATTGGACAGACAGACGTACATGACGAATCTATAAGGGTTCCGTTTTTTTGCCATTTGGCTACGGAACCCTAATAAGAGAAAAAGTGATACTAAAGGGAGCTTACTCTAAATGTACGGAATACGCAAGGAAAGTTTTAATGCGTGTGTATTTAAATAATAACAAAAGTGCGCATTTCTTTGTCTCACTTTCTTTCGCTAAATACCTAAAAGCATTAATCGCCTTCTGAGCGCTTTTAAATGAGTTTGTAGAGTTCCGCTGGTTCATAGAAACATAATAAAGTCACATTTTCTTCCCACGAGAAAAGTAGGAGTGTTCGAAGTGTCAGAGGGGATCTTTCTCTTTTAATCCAATGAAGGCGTAAATTAGAGTGACAGAGAAAAATGCCCGCAATTTTCGAACTTCGATTATCGAGGTTAATAGTCCAGGCCAATGTTATTCGAACGTATACTGACATCGGAATGATATATCAATTCATGCACGATATCTGATTGACATAATTTATATGTCATTCTGATAATACAGTCAGTCATTGTAAGTTTGAAATGCTGCCTGAAAGCTATATTATTATCATCCCACAAGAAATCTATGAGTGTTTAGGGAGTGTGTGTCGATGTCGTTGGGGTAAGGCCACGGAGTAAGGTAAGGCTGATAGTAAGGCTCGGAAACCGGTTAAATTTTCAAACCGTTATCATGTACTGGTCGCAAAACCTATTGATTTCGGTTCCGTTCTAAAAACAATTATTATTAAACCGGTTTTTACGAGAACAGTTCTTGTCAAATTAACCTGTTTTGAACAATAAAAATCAGTGTATTCTTATGTCGGTGTCTATATCTACGTGGCATACCACCAGACCGGCCGGCCGTTTCGTCGCTCGTCGAATAAATCGGCTTTTATAGGTTACAATAAAGTTCTTAATACGTTCGCGTTCTTATAAAAGTTCGGAGAAAAACCGGAATTTACCGGTATTTTATAAACCGGTTCCGAGCCTTGGCTGATAGGTTAAGGTACTTATGTCATTATATCGTTACTATTATAATTAGCACGTTTACTACGGGATGTAGTCGAAAGACCCCATGCAAATTATGCTTATTTACAAGTTACACTAATCGCCGCAGCGGTACCAACTCTCTCTGACCGTCTATCTCTCTGTTACTTCTTCTCGCTTGAACCGCTGAAGCGATTTAGATAAAATTTGATATTGATATACTTACCAAGATTGAGGCCCGGGGAAGTACCTATGATATTTTTTATCAATAATAATAATCATCATCATTACACGCAGACGAAGTCACGGGCAAGAGCTAGTTGCTAATATTTATACCCATAGCTTTAACAGTCTAGACGAGTGGTTAAAATGTCGTAATAATTAAAAAAAGGATCGTTAATGGAGAACCTCCTCTTTTATTTTATTTATTGCTTACTAAGAAAGAAACGGTTGTATACATTTACAGTTCAACAGAAACATATGATCCTTTTTTCAAGTCGGCAGAGAAAAGCTTAGACACGGAAGTTTCTATGGCTACCGGCGTCTCTCGCTTCTTAAATGTACACGACAGCGCAAAACGAAAAAACTAGAGTCAGCACAGTTTTTAATAACCCCGGTTTTACGTCCATTTGATAGTCATTCCTCAGATTGAGGCAGACAAGAGCACTGTTATACATTAAACCTCTTTAACACCATAATAGTAACACTTTAAACCAAAAATGTTTTTTAAAAAGGACATCTTTAAGTTGAAATTTCAATGTCGCAATTTGAGTGTTAAGTCATTTTGTTACAATTGAACACTTCAAGCGAAATTGTCCTTTATAAAGGACATTACTAAGTTGAAGTTGGAATGTCAAAGTTTGTGCGTTTAGTCGTTTTGCAATGAGTGTTATTGGGAGAAAAAGAGACCCCTGTGTTATACATACAGTAGGAAGATGGGAAAAAAGTCATAAAACCTTTTGTGTGCTTGAATGAAACAAAAGAATTGTGTGAACGGTGTTTTATTAAGTCGATGGAATGAGTTCGAGGTCTAACAAGGTCACTTTTTAAGACAAATATTTAGTGCCGTTACGTTGTTTGTTTGGTAATTAGTTAGCGGTTGGCTGTGAAGTATGTTTTCTTAGTAAAGCGTACAAAAGAAAATTACTAATTGTATTATCACATTTCGATTTGTATTGACGTCAATAGTACCTAACGTTTAAATTTATTACATTCCGCTACCTAAAGGTCTGGAAGAGATCTTTTTTTAGCGATAAGACCTCTTAACGTGTGTATTGTTTCTCTATTGAGGTGTGTAATAAAGAGTATTTGTATTGTATTGTTTATAAAAAAGAATATGTGCAAATCGAGGAAACCATTTTTTTTGAAAATTTTCCTTGTCTTTTTTTTTTATACTACGTCGGTGGCAAACAAGCATACGGCCCGCCTGATGGTAAGCAATCTCCGTAGCCTATGTACGCCTGCAACTTCAGAGGAGTTACATGCGCGTTGCCGACCCTAAACCCGCCCCCCCTAGTTGTAGGAGTACGTGCCCAAAGGGTGAAAAACTACTATACTTTCATTATGAAATTGAACAGTTATAGAAATTTGAAATTGTAATAAATCGCTGTATGATTTTTCTAATGTTAATAATTAATCTGACATGTTATTTTTAATATTTTCATGTTATTTTATGTTATAGTGCGACTATACCTACTTCAAATTTGCATGCTACACTAAGCAGAGTATGGTTGAACTAAACTATATTATTGTACACCTTTGTAAACCCATATTCAGCAAATAAATAAATACAAATATAAATAAAAACAGAATGCTTACTAAACGTGCACAGTCTCTGTCACTGGGCTATATATTAAGAACCGTAATTAAATAAATAAAATAAATAAATATTATTCGACATTATTACACAAATTGACTAAGTCCCACAGTAAGCTCAATAAGGCTTGTGTTGAGGGTACTTAGACAACGATATATATAATATATAAATATTTATAAATACTTAAATACATAGAAAACACCCATGACACAGGAACAAATATCCATGCTCATCACACGAATAAATGCCCTTACCAGGATTTGAACCCGGGACCATCAGCTTCGTAGGCAGGGTCACTACCCACTAGGCCAAACCGGTCGTCAAATTGGTGGACTATTTAAATTTTAATCGAGTATGTACCACTACCTCTGTCTATAACAGCCAAAAAACATAATAGATAGAACACATTTTTTGTATACAGTCATCATTAGCAAAATTGGTATAGAAAAAATCTATAATGATGTTGACTTAATTGATTTGATAATAAGTAATGTATAAATTAATAGAAATGACATCCAAGACATGCAACAATGCTTAATAGTTTTTTATTTATATAACGGCCGTTTGGCCGCCAACATACACCGTAACAATTTACGGACATTTAGTTTTTGAGGACAATTCCTCAAAAACTGTTTATCCCACGGATATTGTACACATCTTCCAAATAGGGTATGCACGAGGCATCTAAAATGTATGGGAAGATCCGTGGATCCTGATTCAGATCCAGATAATTTTATACATTTCGATTTCGGATTGCAAACCATACTTCCAAGTAGCCCAGGTTACCTACACTGTTGGTGTTAATATACCTACGTGGCTTTTTACTGTAAGTAGAATGCAAGAGTCTAACAAAGTAAACTATATTTAAGTATATAATAATACAGTCAACGAAAAAAAATATCAACTGAAAGACAATTGAAACAATAGTTTCTTATTCGACGTTGCAATAACTGCGGACATTGAACGTGGTCGTGACTCCATCATTAGTTTTTGACATGTGACATGATGTGGACTGTATCACTTATAGTCCACGAAATAAACGGTAAAACAAGGCGACTGAACTTTATACTTTTTTTGGTTTAATAAGTCTGAAAATGCATCTCATACGCTAATATACCTAATAGTATTTTATTTTTAACAAAACGGTAAATTTAAGGCCCGATTTGAACTTTAAGATACGTCAGATATTAGGTCTAGATACGATATGGATTGGATATGCTCGTATCAGTGTGATCCGTATCGTATCTAGACCTAAAATTTGACGAAAGTATTCTAGGTATTGTAGCGCCACCTATTTAAGGTTTTTTGGTGATACTTTTTGGTACATGGAAATTTATTTCCTTACCTCCATCTTCCGTATAATGTAGGTTAAAGTCAGGTCGTTCAGTGACAGATCCAGGCGGTTTTGTATTTGGTTCAACCAATAAATGTTATAGCTACCCGAAAATTTAAAAATTGTTGGTTTACTTTTATTTAAATACCTAAAGATACAGAGTATACATGCTTTTAATAGAATAAGTTAGATACATTATAACATAATACGTAGTATAACTAACATAGGTTATTATAATAGTAATAAGCTACTAATACAATATGGAAAAAATCCGAAATTAATGATTTTTTAAATTAAATTTAATTTAATGCCAGAAGGCATTCTCTACCAGTCAACCATGAGCTAAACCGTGTCGTGAGTTTTAGCCGGTGATAGCTACGAGTATAAACTCAGCTACTTTCTAATAGAAAATCACAAAGTACGCAACATTACCAAACGCCTGAAATAACCTGTATATCTAACTATAGTACTTATAGTATGTACTCGAACATCCCTCCCATCTCAATCAGACTACTAAATAATTCAAAAGGCGGCTGAATCCGCCCCGTACTTTTCAGTTTCAGGCAAACACTACACAGTATTTACTTACTTCTAGCTTCAGCTCTGTATTACCAACTTCTAATAAATAAATCTATTACGACAGATGTTCGAAAACCAGTATCCACATAAAACGAAAACATGATAGAATTTGCCCAGTACTTTTCAGTTTTAGACAAAAACTACACAGTGTTTACTTAATTTACCTCGTCTTACCAACATCTAATTTCAAACCTATACCGACAGGTGTTCAAAAACCAGTATCCAAATAAAATAAAAATAAAAAATTAGACCACGGAGAGCACCCAAACAGCCACGCTAATCACTAATGCAGCTGCAGTCCGAAGGTCGCACGCATCTCTGACAGTGCGGACCGAAACGTCGCCACTGACGCACGCGAGTGACAACCGGCGCGCCGATCGTGTTTTGTTTTCGAACGTTTCGATTCAAGTGACAGTTTGAATTTAGAACAGCGGGTTTCGAGTTGAGAGTGTGTTGATTTTATTCTTAATTATTAATTACGTAAGTACATTTAGTTTGTGGAAATTGGAGGTTATTAGAAGTGTTGTGTATTTTGGAAGTTGGATTTTAAAAAGGACAGTGTTTTTATATGAGGTAAGTTTTTAAACTATTGTTTTTTACAATGTTTAATGGTTAAGTTTTTTGTTAAGCTGAGTGAACGAACTTTGAATACTTGTTATAATAGTCTTTGCGTGACTAAAAGCTTAAAAGGCAATTATGAACCGAAAGTTTAATGGTACCAATTTGGTGTATAAATAAAGTTTGTGTGGTTGTTTATATCCTTGTTAACAAAAAAGGGTTTAGTTAAAAGAAGGCCCAAAGAATTTTTAATATTTATTTATCATGAAAGTAAATACGTAGGTATTGTTTTTCAACATGATGTTATTTCACATTAATTTGTAAATACCATTCAATAGTTTTGAAAAGTGTCAAGTCTATAGAGAAAGTTTATTTGCTACTTGTAAGTCAATAAGAGCTTCGAGAAAATGTCACGAGATGGCGCTAGGAGTATCGATTGAATAGTAATTCTGCATTAAGTTAGGTTTGCATTTACCCACTATTATATTAAATAAGTTATAGTAAAATTGGTAAAATCTGAATAGGTTTAGGATATATGTAGGATAAAGTTTAGGATAATTCATTAGGGTTTTTTTGTTGTAAGTACTTAAAATATTTTCGTTAAGACAGTAATCACTAATCGTGTATACCTACCTACTCATTTTCCAAACCTATGTGTGTAATAATTTTTGTAGTATTTACAGCAAAAATGATAATAATGAATTACTTTTTATTAATTCAACGCGCTACTGTAACAAAACGCAAAACAAACTCGACCAAACGAATTTCTAATAAAAAAGACATTACCAGGTAGTCCGTGTCCTAAAAAAAGGACAATCAAGTCGATGCTATGAACTCGAGATGATCAAAATACAAACTTTCAAATACATCTACTTTTAATTACGTGAACTATTTACAACCTTAAGGCTTCGGGATAGGGTCGGAGGATTTTAAATTGATGGTAAAGTTATTGTGGTAAATAAGTATTTTTTGTGTGGTAACTGGTTTTTGATACATGTTCGTAATTAGGGCAGGTGTTCGATAGGGCGGTGTTTTGTTTTGAGAACTAGATTTTTATTTTCAATGTGAGATATTTAAAGATGGACAGGTTTGAGGTACTTTATAAAGGACAACTTATTTTTATGAGGAAAGTGGTATGATTGGATAATAATTGTTGTATTTAAAGTGCTGATAAAGTTATATGAATGTGTAAATCTGCTATTAATGGGTGACATTTTATTTACTTACATAAATATACAATACAACAACTAACACAATTATTTCTAATATAATAAGAAAATTATGATATTACTTTACACATTATGTGATGTATATGGGCCCAATTACGGGTGAACACCTAATTTTAAAATTAAATTTGCTTGAATGTACAAAAAAAGGAGAGGAACTTCTATTCTAAATTAAATTTAAACTGAAACTCTATTAGAACTTAATTTGTAATGTAATACATTAAAATATAAATTACAATTGTAATAAATTAAAATATAAATGACAATTGTAACTAATAAAAAAAATCATATGTATGTCTATGAATAAGGGAGTACGAGTAGGTATAGTAAATGTTCCTAAGTCATCATTTCCAAATGATTATAATCTGTATCTTTAGGTATTTAAATAAAAGTAAACAAAATCTACCCTCAAATGGCTCCTTAAGCCAGTTAAGGGTAGATGAAAACATTACATGATCAAATAATGTAGGTTAAAGTCAGGTCATTCAGTGACAGATCCAGGCGGTTTTGTATTTGGTTCAACCAGTGAATGTTATAGCTACCCGAAAATTAAAAACTGTTGGTTTAGTTTTATTTAAATACCTAAAGATACAGATTATAAGTAGGTAAGTATGGTAATATGGGCGATTATGCCGTTCAAGAATCGTTTTAATAGTCCGTTTTTTTAGCATTAGAAAGAAATCTTATTGAAAAACATTTTTGATAAATATTTCACGGCAAATATGTAACAATTATAAACCATATACTATCATTTATATTATTTTGCTTTCAGAAGTAATAGTCACTGATTAAAAAAAAAAACGTTTTCCAATTAAAAGACTTGTCAAGATTGTTTACCTTGTTTTTAATGTAAAAAAAAAAACAAAGGCCACGAGCGGTGCTGTTACCAGATCATAGATGCTGCTTAAATCATCTGTAAAAATGTACAAAGCCTGATGATGAGGTAGGTATATAAACAAGCTTTAATTTTAGCTAATTACATTTGAAAGCGTGTATTTAAAAAAGTACAAAAGACGCAAAAAAATAGCAAATCGATTTTTAAATGCACAATTAAAATCAATTTCTAACCAAAATTATAATAAATACTAAAATCGGAGTCGGACTCGCCCACCGAGGGTTCCGTATAGTAGTTATTGTTATAGCGGCAACTGAAATACATCATCTGTGAAAATTTCAACTGGTATCAACTATCATGGTTCATGAGATACAGCCTGGTGACAGACGCACAGCGGAGTCTTAGTGATCCATTATACCCTTTGGATACGGAACCCTAAAAACAAGTATCGCAATTTTTTACATAAGTATAGGTAATTGATTAGTCATATATTTTTTATTATTATCGAAAATACGACTTTCAAACCTGTTATGGTTGACCACCTAGGATTAAAATATAGAATATTGATTGACTTTATAGACATATTATGGTCCCGTTTTCGCATAAATGTCTATACAAGTATTATAAATTTAGATCCCCTGTTGCGTTCAACTGTGTAGGTTATTTTGACCGGATTTAATTTTGCTATTTAACAATTTAACAGTATGATCAACTTTGGACATAGTTAATATGGCTTTAAAATGATGATAATTTTAATTGATTTTTGAAGACCGGTTGGCCTAGTGGGTAGTTACCCTGCCTATGAAGCCGATGGTCCTGGGTTCGAATCCCGGTAAGGGCATGTATTTGTGTGATGAGCAACAGGTACATGTTCCTGAGTCATGCATTTTTTTGTATATTTTTAAGTATTTTTATTTATATATATCGTTGTCTGAGTACCCACAACACAAGTCTTCTTTAGCTTACCGAGGGACTTCGTCAATTTGTGTAAGAATGTCCCTATAATATTTATTTCTTTATGATCAACTAAATTGGGATATAGTTAATGTGGTTTTAAAAATGAAGATAATTTGTATATTTTAATTAAAAGTGAAGCGTGAAACTTATTTCAGTATTCGTAAAACATTTTCATACCTACTTTGAAACTTTTATTCATACGTATTTTTTTATTGTTCTTGAATAAAAATACTATTTTAATACTGGAAACGGGTTAAAATCAATATGTCCTTCTAAAAGTACCTAATTTAAAATAATAACGGTGCCAAGTAAAACGTGTGATACACTTAATATGGGGTTACTATAAAATACCAAACTCATTGTAAAAAGTACACATCCCACTCAATTTGAAAACACTTTTCAATACTAAATACCACTTATAAACTTGCCTTATATAGTATTTATAACTTTAACCTGGCCCACATGACGGCAAAACAACTCATATACTATTTTCTTTATTATGTTACAAGTAGTTTAACACCACGTTATTTAAAACTAGTCTTTACAGCATTAGAATAAAGCATAAAATGTAACAACCTTTAATAGGTTACATGTTCTATACCCGTACTTATTTTTACTTGAATTTATAAATTTTTGACATATAATTATTAGGTGCTCTATGTCCATAGGGATAGGACAAATGGGCACGAGGCTAAAAGGCCGTTACTTTGAAATTTCCAATTCTTTATTTAAACGTTTGAACAAAAAAGCGTTAGTATTGTTTATTAATTTTTACCATAACTATATTGCGTTCGTAAGCACTTTATTACAATGGCGTCAAAGTCTATTTTCGATTGTTTTGGCAGTATTTATTCGGGTTTTATCTTTTAACTATTAAATTTTACCATAATAAAATTGCGGCGCATTAAAATCTTATAACAAAGGTGTCAAAGTCTATTTTCGGCTGACTGAACAGTGTTTGTTTGGGTTTTGCCTTATGGCATTCACAATGCCTGTTCACCTACGCGAAATTCTTCGCGCTTGTTATACGAGTTCGTATGGAGATGTAATAAATGAGCGTTCATCGTTCGATATAATTTTGTGGCTTTTTCGAGGAAAAGGTAACTAGTTTTCAATAAATCATGGCTGCTGATGTATATTTAGTGATATTTTAAATCGATATTCTGAAATCAAATGATTTTGGCATGAACATTTCAGTAACATATGTCTATGTACGTATGTATTCATTGCTAGAATTTGTAATACATACAAAGAAATTAGAGCGTTCTACTCGTTCTAATTTCTTACTACTCTTTTTAACTAAGTACAAAACTTAACCCTTAAATAGGCTTGACGCATTTTTTACTTTTGTTTACTAATTCCGGTACAAATAAACTAATTTCTTTTTTTTTTTAATTATCATTATTTTAAAAAAAACCCCTGTGGTTTTTATATGCCCATTTCCCGTAATGGACGGTCGTAGCCTTAACATTGGTTCGAGCCGGGGTTTGAACCCGCGACCTCCGGATCGCAAGTCGCACGCTCTTACCGCTAGGCCACCAGCGCTTCCATACCCAACTGGTATTAAAAGGTAAAAGTTTTTAACGATCAATAATCATTTCACTTTATAACTCAAATGTCTTTAAGTCTAAAATCTCTAATATAATTTTCCTTAATCAAAAAGTTATTATAATTACAAGTATAACAGTGAAGTATTATTTGAGTTGCCTAAAAGACCTAAAACTTAAATCAAAGATTTTAATTGCTGAAACTCGATGAGATCGCTTGCTAAATCAAAGTTTATAATTATCTGCGAGTTTAAGTTGTACAAGTTTTGCCAAAATAGTTATTTACGATACAAGTGTAGACCGGACAAGCACCCGTACATAAGGAGATCCAAACGCGCAAATGGCATTGGATTGGGCATGTCCTCAGGAAGCCTGACACCCACCTATCCAAGGTGGCCCTGACCTGGAAGATGCCTGGAAAACGGAAACATGGACGCCCTAAATCTACTTGGCGCCGTTCCGTGGAGCAAGAGTTGGGTGTATCGGGGATGGGGTGGGAGGAGGTTACCCAAGCTGCCCAGGACCTGAGTCAGTGGAAGAAAATGGTTTGAGCCCTACACCCCAGCAGGGGGTAACAGGATGAAAAGAAGAAAAAAGACAAGTGTAGAAAATAGGAAATTCGCAACGAGTGGTGATAAATTAATACACGACCCAAGGGAGTGTTTTAAAACGACACAAGTTGCGAACTACCTATTCGCACGTGTATCGTACAACGTTTTACAGTACATATGGCTCTTTAAAGTTTCGACATATGCACGGAAAGTGCTCATATCCGCACGCGCGCTAATTATTGCCATAAATGGGGCAAATGTGCAGGTGAATCGTCTGATAGCAAGCAGTTGCCGTCGCCCATGAACACCTGCAACACCAGAGGAGTTGCAACTGTTGCAAGTGTGTTGGCATTGGCAGCCCTTAAAATGAGAGTGAACTCTTTTCTTGAAGGTTTGAAGGTCCGTAAATACCGCGGTTGACAGTTTATTTCACAATTTAGCAGTAGCAGTGTGTGTGTGTGTTGTGTGTGTGTGTGCTTGTGCGTGTGCGTGTGTGTGTCAAAATACAATATAGAATATGGCCATAAATTAATTATTAGTGTTTTTATTACATCATGTGCACTTTTATATTTTACCGTAAAAAAAACCGTTTTTAGTAACGCTTTAGTTTTACGTTAACAGTTTTTTTAATACTACTTCGGTGTTAAACAAGCATACGGCCCGCCGGATGGTAAGCAGTCTCCGTAGCCTATGCACGCCTGCAACTCCAGAGGAGTTACATGCGCGTGGCCGGCCCTAACACTCCGCACCCTCGTTGAGATAATTCGCGTTGAGCTCTTTAACATAATTATATACATATAGTTTTGTAGTTTCTTTTACAATTTTAAATACAATACATTATAAAACTACAAACTTTGAATTGCCACAACTATATAAAACTATTATAGGTCTTTATACAGTGGTACTATATGAATCATTTATTTAAAAATACATTCAACCGAAAATAAATCTTAATAAATCGTTATAAGGATAGAATTCGTTTATCTATTTCTAACATATAATTTAAATGATAATGTTGTCGGAAATACCAAATTAATTCGTTAGAGACAGCCTATTATTCATGATTGTTAACTTATATTTATTATATAAATAAATTGTTTGATAATATGTGCTATTTAAATTTTGGATGTTAGTGTGTTGTATTTCTTTCTTATAAGGTTCAAAACTAGTTGTTTTTCTACTATTACAAGCATTAGAACAAATTAAATTATTTTCAGAAAATATTTTAATTTATATTTATTTCAAAGGACTACTATATAAATTATACAGCGTGTATTTTTGATATTAACACATAATCAAAGGGCAGTTAGTTTAGGCTGTAATGAACACACTTTCATAGGTTTTATAAAAAAATGACAACTTTTATTTTTTCATACAAAATAATTCAGCAAGCAATGTATCACTACTTTGTTTTAACTCAAAACGTCTCATTAATGACGCGACGTCACAACTGTCACAAGTGATCATGATGTACAGTCAGCATCAAAAGTAGCGGATCAAATAACGTTTCATAATTATCTACCATTCCGTAACAGCTGAACAAAAAGTGATGTCTTTAATACAGAACAACTAAGACTGTAAAAGATATACTTTTGAGCGCGAATTTTAGAAATTTATCTATATTTGGAAAAGTTATCCGGAATATCAGATACTTTTGGCGCGTTGTTTCATCCGCTACTTTTGATGCAGACTGTACGATATACATTGCCGTTCAAAAAAATTTCAAAAATTATTTGTTGTCTGGTAGTGAAGACTAAACTAAAAAAATCTTTCAGAATTGTTTTATAGCACTAAAACCTACGTCTAGTTTAAGTTTGAGATTATATCAAAAATACACACTGTATACTGAAATAGATGTCATATATAGGTATTAACACACTTGGGGCACTGAAAGCCTTGGTCACTAGTACATGACATTTATTTCATTTTATGCATAGTAGTTTTTCTAATTTAAAAACAACGAATGAAGGATTTTATAACTGGATGCCCAGAGTGCTTTTAAAAGTACTTTGATTTAAAGGACTTCGCTAGCAAGCAGGAGCAGCAGGGGGGCAAGTTCAGCTGGGGGGGAAGGCCTAGGGGAGGGGGAGAGGGGCATACATTCGATGAAAAATATATTTGAACTCCACTTAAGCTACCATCAAATATGGATCTTTGTATAGTTCATCCGGTAGTATTTTTTGTATATACATTGGATGAAAAATTTATTTAACTCCTTCTAAGCTACCTCTTCTTCCGCGCGTTGTCCCGGCATTTTGCCACGCCTCATGAGAGCCTGGGGTCCGCTTGACAACTAATACCAAGATTTGGCGTAGGCACTAGTTTTTACGAAAGCGACTGCCATCTGACCTTCCAACCCAGAGGGGTAAACTAGGCCTTGTTAGGATTAGTCCGGTTTCCTCACGATGTTTTCCTTCACGCAAAAAACGAAAAAACTCCTTCTAAGCTACCATCAAATATAAATCTTTGTATGGGTGTAGGGTTTAGGTAGGTTTGTGTGGGATTCTAGGCGTTAGGTGAATTCCCTAGAAAACCTTACAGAGCGGCAAAATGAAAGCGAAGAGTAAATTCGACTATTTCCGCTATTTCCGTCATGTCACCACCAAACAATGTTCATTGGACGGAAATAGTCGTTGGCTTTAATTGTCATTTGTTTTGTCGTCTGCCTTTTAATTGAGCCCATGACAACATTTAAATTGGCCAGACATTCCTGGAAAGGATTATTCAGATATTTAAATGATTTGTGCCAAGTACGAGTAACTCACATAACACTTATAATGTACACGACACACACATAAATTGCACTTCTTTCGGCCCTATTCGAAGAATGAGATACGATAACGTTAAGTTCTGGTTTAGATAAATTCTCATTGAGATATTCTCGTATAATAGACAGAAGCAGCTCTATTCAGGCAACCAATGGCACTTTGTCGTTAGAAATATCGGAGATAGATCTTATTGGGAACAGTGGAATCAAAATAAACGTCAATTTGACATGTCGTTCAGTTATCGATCTTTTAAAGATCTTTCCAAGATCTTAAACGTGTCTTAATCGTTCTTCAAATCGGGCCGTTTCTTCTTTATTTCTTGTACCATTTAGGTCTTTAAAAGGCGTTGCACATTTTTGTGTGAGGTACTGGCAGAATACCAGCGATGTGGTTTACTGCATCACCATGCTGAGTCAGCGCCTTATCTGTGCCACGACACATGGCGTATTAATTTTTTTTTTATTAAATTAAGTTTGCAGGGAATCGACCTAACGTCTAGAATTCAATGACCTATACAAAGATTCATATTTGATGGTAGCTTAAGTGGAGTTCAAATGCATTTTTCATCCAATGTATGCCCCTCTTCCCCTCCCCTAGCCCCCCCCCAACTCAACTCCCGCTGCTGCAACTACTTTTTACACTTTTCTTTTTTGTTCGTTCTGATTTCAATGCCAGGTATGTTGCGAGTATGAATAAAAAATTTCTCTATCTATCTATCTGCGTATAGTTTCAGTATATGTATACTGTACATATTTGTGTACTAATGAAATACATTTTTGGCAAATATTTCATTCGTGATACAAGCTTTCATCGCAGACTGTACGTTTCTTTCGCAGGCAACGAATGCACATCGAGACAATACTAAAAACCCCAAACACTAATAGGTTGCGGTGTTTAATCACAGAGTTCCATGGCCACCTCCTGTCTCCATCATCAGATCAGTTCAGTGGTGCCAGAATATTGCATTGTCACCCGATTTACATGTATGCAAAATTTCAGCTCAATGGGAAACCGGGAAATGAGTCAAATCGTGGAATCTAAATTTGACCCACTTCCCGGTTTCCGATTGAGCTGAATTTTTGCATACATATGATGATATTATATAGCCAGAGATATGTTATACTCACATATAAGGAACACAAAAATACTTGAGTTATAAAAAATAATAAAATTGTACATATGTAAATCGGGTGACAATGCAACATTATGGCACCATCGAGCAGAAGTCCTACCGCTAACCACGTTCGACGTGTTGCCTCTCTGTCGCACTTGTAAATTCGTACGTAAGTGTGACAGGGAGGCAACACGTTGAACGTGGTTCCCGGTAAGCCCTCTGATCTATACGGCTGAGCTGATGACACACTAACAGAGCAAGTTAAATAAAAGCTTGTAAAAATCTCAGCCAGCGTCTACAAGACGTCAAGGAAACAACTTAGTTAATTTTTTTTGTAAAGGTTAGCTGGAAGAGGTCCCTTTTAGGGATAAGTTCGCCTTTGTACATAACATTTTTTTGTTTTATTTTGTCTGTTTAATGTTTATGTGCAATAAAGTGACATACATACATACAATTTCATTTAGTGTCAAGAAACGGTTAAGTAAATTTTTGATCAGCTCTGTTTAACATTCCCGTATCGAATCCGTCACAAGCCGTCACGTACCATCACTAAGCGTCACAAAGCGTCACTAAACGTCACAGAGCATCACAGTAACGCTATGCTAATTAAGAGCCCTGCGGACGACGATTACTTTGGATTAAAACATTAGAACGATACCCTTTAGGTAAAGTTTTATCGTCATTTGATCAGCCGTTATGAACCAATCATTGTAGCATACAAGGGCTATAACTCTTAGTCTTAGTGAGAGTAAAAGAGAAAAGATTCCCGCAATTTGCGAATTTCGGTTTTCGCGGTAGGCCCCAGGGTGTAACAAAAATAGTGGGAATACGTTCAAGGGCATATTTTAGGTGTGGTATTCTCTTTAGAAAAAAGTAGAAGAATTTTTTTTTGACGTTTTAATTTTAATGTTGGCCCTTGTATGGAGAATTGACCAAATTGGACGACCTGCCCCATAGAAAAAAAAAAAAAAATCCGCAAAAACTTTTCAATACCGATTATGCCCGTAAACGGATCCCCACTGCTTTTGTTACATCCTCTAAAATAAAATAGTATAACTACACGATTTTCACTGTAGCTAAGTTTTCCGTTAAACTCACGTATATGTAGGCGCAAAGCTCTTTCTTTTTTAACTGTGCGTTTTTGGACAGACTTTATATGCCTTCTTCCCCACATAAACCTTACCTAATGTTAATAGTACTTAGTCATCGGGCCTTATTGGCAAAAGAATGGGGCCAGTACAGCGGTGCCACGAACACGAATTCGAGTCGAACAACGCGATTGGTTGATGAATTTGATCACGCGCGCGATTTGTCGCAACTAGTTGCGTTAGACTGCACGATTGGCTCGAATTCGTGAGTGACACCACTAAACTAGCACCATTATTAGTGCCTGTAAGGCCCGTCCTTAGATGTCAATGGCATCATCGCCTTCCAATTTTATTTGATAAATTCGCTCCATAGTGGCTTTTAAACTTTCCGGACTAGAAGAAAAAACACTTACCTATGCAAATAAATTAGACTGCTCGCTCCGTTGAAGACACACCTTTACCCATTAAAACATTACGGTCCCTCGGCGCCATACATAGCAGGTTAACTGCCGGTATTCAATCACATTCACATGACCCTTTTAAAAGGCACATACGTCAAGTGAGCTCCATTGTTGTACAGCCGCCCTCAGATACGAGTATATCGGAGCGGCCAAGGTGGTCACAAATATCTGAACACGTCTCTATTGTCCAGGCGATAAATTCCTTCTTTAGACATTTTTGAGTACCTTTATATGTGTTTGCGACTGTACAGCCGCTATCAGATATTCCGGAGCAATACATGACTTAACAGGTGTTAGAGGTATGTTCAGATATTTTTGTGTATCTTGGGTGCTCCGATATATCTGATGGCTACTGTACTGGAGTACCGCAAGGAGATGAAATGAGTCCTGGATATTTTAACTTCAATATTACGGAAACTAAAATATTAGGGTCTTCTTTTATATTACTTGAAAATACTTTCTAAAGTTTTTTTTTTCTCGATTGACGATTTCATAATATCGCTCTATTTACATAATATATTAATAACTGGCTTAAATCTAAAATAGGCCCTTGAGGCATTGTACCAAGGATGCTGGCGGCGTTTCCTCGTTGTATCTATACGTTATGCGAGGAAGCCAGCTCTTCGGTCATCAGTTACGTCAACCAGTAAGGCTAAGATGGTCGTGTCTCTATCATTTGTCACCATGCCTGTCACGTTCTAACAAGTATGTAAGTGCGAAAGTGACGCATGACATGACAGGTGATAAAAATGCGACCATGATACCGCTGCTGACCATTTCATTAATTTTCCTGCGGCTGTAGCACGATCGCATTTTTGTCGCCTGTCACCATGGCTGTCACATTGTAACAAGTATGTAAGTGTGAAAGTGACAGGCATAGTGACAAGTGTTAAAAACGCAACAATGCTGCCACCGCTAGAAAGAAAAAATCTTATTTCCTATTTATTTTTAAGGCTTATTAAATATGTAAAATGAAATGTAAATATGTATAAAAGCTCGCAGTTTAAGCGCGTGCCAATCCATACGTATATGTAAATGAAAACAGTCTGAAACGGTATTATATCAAACTATATATTATATAAGTACAGCGTGGGAGAACCTATTGAAACCAAACAATACCCGTCGGAATTAGGCTGTTACAATAGTTCCAATAAGTACATACAAAACAAACGAATATGACCCAAAAATAGATGATTCAACGAAGATCAAACGGACGGTCGCCAAGCAGAGGGATTCGATAACAAATATCATATCACTCATAGTGTAATGTTGTGTTCCTGCCGGTGAGTAAGATTGTCAGAGTTCAACGAGGGTGTGGTGTATTAGGGTCGGCAACGCACAATGTAACTCCCCTCTGGAGTTGCAGGCGTACATAGGCTGCGGAGATGCTTGCCGTTAGGCGGGCCGTATGCTGACGTAGTTTAAATAAAAAAACATACAGTTTTCAAACTTTCTTTTTGTTACCGCCATTTGTATATGGGGAAATGGTAACACAATAGAAAAAAAACTGACTTTTTTTATCCCAGTATGATCGAAGAACGAGTGATTCTGAGAAGAAATATGTAAGACAGAATTTATGAAAATAATACAAAATTTATGAGTCTCGATTTTTTTATTAAAAGTATTAAAACGCAGAATTGCAGTAAAAATGTTTCGCGGGCCGTACTTTGCCCACCACTGATATACATAATGGATATACGAGTATACTGAGAATAACTATGAATAGCTTAAATCTAAACCTATTGTTAACCACATTTTATGCTAATAAAGAATTTACTTTTAAAGCCCTTGAGGCATTGTACCAAGGACGCTGGCGGCATTTCCTCGTTATATCGCAATACTGATACGTTGTGCATTATTAAACGATTGCGCGCCATTTGTGTTAAGTTTAGCGCGTTTATTCTCATACTTACTCGATCTATAGACTATTCACTACTGTATTTCTTCGCTGCCAGCAGGGGGGCGATTTGTCGTCAAACTAGTTGCCCCACCGGTCAGGCGACAGCAAAAAATCGGTGTCATTGTGGTTCAAAGCGATGTATTCATTATGAATTCATTACATATACATACATTGTTTGATGAGTACGCGAGAGTAATGGAATTGATGGGTATATATTTATTTATTCATAATTATGTTAACATTCAAGTTCTATATCTTTCCCATAATTTTTTAACTGTAATATCAAATAAATCCGAAAGGAAAATACACTATAAATGTGACGCATAATTCTGAAAAGGGACTTGCCACAACGGAATATGAGTGAATTATAAATGATTTTCGGGATAATAACATTTCCGAAATTACCTGAATACACATTTGTCAATCATACATACATTTCTGTATTTATTTTATTTTAAAATTTGAGTCATGCAACTAGACCCACGTTACATATATTTTGTAGGCTAAACATACATAATTATAAATTTCATAAAATGAAAAACGTATTAATATTTTGGCTACAGAACGTATGGCTTCGTTGAATCGTCTGGGGCCCATTTCTCGAACGGTATTAGTCTATTATTACCCCCTTATTCATAAACATGTACTAAAGTTACGATGCCGCTAATCATCGTTGTCTCTTTCCGACGTATTGGTATGATGGAAAGGGACAAACGATGATTAGCGGCATCGTAACTTTAGTGCACGTTTATGAATAAGGGGGTTAGTGTGTTGCTCTGGTAATTCAATACGACTTGGCAGTTCGCGGACTAATAATATTAGTCTAAAACCGTTCGAGATATGGGGCCCCTGGTCTTATGTCGGATTCGGCAGTTTTCCCCGGAACCCCCGAAATACGACACCCTTCGGCCAGAAGGCGCACCAGATGGTCCCCTGCAGCTGATTTATGTATGACAGTGTGTATTATTACGTAAGACAGGTTGAAATAATAGAAAAATAAAATAAAAGTGCTAAGCATCAGGGATCTCTTCGGAAGGTTAGTTGCCTTTAAGAAATTGAGAGAGAAAAAAACAAGATCGAATTTGCCTATCTATAATTTTGGGCCCATTAAAGTAAAAGGCTTGATTTTCATAAATAGGTTTAAAGTACACAATGTACCTATTCCCTTAAAATTTTACTATCTCCTCTGCTTAGTAAGAGTAATAAGTTAAGATAAAAATAGCTTCTTTAGATGCCTTAGAACAATGGCCTCTTTTCTCCCAGCGCCAACTATAACAGAACATTAATTGAAATGTTAAATTAACTGTATAATCGCTTCCCGATTAACCCTTCAAGGCGATTAACGAAGCCAAGCGTTGCGATTAAAGACCAGTATTACTTGGTCTATTACTCGATGTTAATAAGTGAAATTCTGATTTTAAAATATAAAAAAAGAACATCTCCACCGAGCCTCCATGAGGGCAGCGCCAGCGGCAGCGGCGGCAGAGACCACCAAGGTAGGGAAATTCAGTGGTCTCGGCGCCGAGTATAATTTTATTCCATTCGAGATCATTAGTCCGTTCGCAACGCCGGACCGTGTTCGTCGACGTCACCATCCCCCATGATGAGAATCTCGTGAAAGCTGAAAAGTTCAAATCCAGCAAGTACCTTGACTTGGTTCACGAGATTACCGCCATGCGGGAAGTTAAATCGACGATCATTATTCAGATAATCGTGTCAGCGAACGGTCTCATAGCGAAGAGTCACACCTAGAGAAACTCTCGCTGGGTGGCTGGATCAAGAGTCAGATGCAGAAGGCAGTAATTTTGGTCGGTTCCCCTCTTTGCGGCTCTGACCACCGGCAGGTTGGGGCCCGCTGCTGGCGGCACCCTAGGTTAGGTTTTTTATAATGCGTTTATATGTATTTTGTATTATTTTGTGTTTTTATTTTACTTTTATATTCATAAATAATAAAAGTACCTAATCTAATATGTTCAATGAATAAAGGAATTAAATAATAATAATACATGACACGGGCAAGGGCAGCATCCGTTCGGTGTACCCCTTAAGTACATTTCATTAAAGTGTCAAAAGGGCATCTACGTGGTGGTTTCGGCTCCGCGCACGCCTCCCAAAGGTCCGGAACACTATTGTTCCGTTATGGGAAATACATACAAATAATACTAATAAAAGCATGTAACGACCGAGAATTATTTCAATTAAGAATTTAAAACGTATTAAAATCTTAAGATAGAATAAGTAGGGATCATATAAAGGCTAAAACAACGCTTTGTGAGTAAATATTGGTTTGTGAACAATACCCTGTAACTGACGGACCGAGAAGAGAAGACAGTATCGATTCCACGCCCGTGGGAATCGAATTGTTGCGATTAATCGATTGTCGACCGATCAGAAGCGTCAAGACAAGAAGCGAGAATATTGTTTTGTTGTTGTTGTGGTTCTGCACAAAATTGTCGTTATTTTTATCAGTAATAATCTTATGATATTTTAAAATAGATTATAAATTGTTTTAATTTAATTTAATTTATTTATTGAGAAGTTCTACAGCGTTTACAATGAATAAAATACAATAAAAAACATGAGTACTTATAAAAATTAAGATTTAGATTTTTTTATACCGGTGACTGTGTTATATATGACCATACCTACTCTAAATAGGTATGTAGGTCATACTCAGGGCCTGTACATTAAGGTAGTCCGTTGTTGCATGGAAAAAATAAAAATTAAATATTCATAACGAAATAGGAATCCAAAGTTGCGGGAAAATATGTAGAACATATTACTGTCACAAATTTTAAAAATAAGTACTACTTTTACCCGCAAAAAAAGTGTATCAGTTTTTTTTACGCGTCAATAGATTAGTTATCTTAAAAATACATATATTATAGGGACATTCTTACACAAATTGACTAATTCCCACGGTAAGCTCAAGAAGGCTTGTGTTGTGGGTACTCAGACAACGATATATATAATATATAAATATTTATAAATACTTAAATACATAGAAAACACCCATGACTCAGGAACAAATATCCATGCTCATCACACGAATACATGCCCTTACCGGGATTCGGACCCAGGACCATCGGCTTCGCTTCTGCTTTATCTTGTTGTTAGTTATATAAAATAAAACTTCTGTATGTTAAATTACGTCATTTTTGCGTCAACGGCATGATATGTACAGGCCCCGGTCATACTGAATAACTTTTCCAGTGGAGCCAACCCCAATATCGTGAAAACACAAAAATCAACACCAAAAGTCAGAATTATGGATTTTAAAAAGTATGGAGTGTCGAAGTTTGAAAAAATATAATTTATATTTATTTTACTATCTTTTTAAGAAAGGGGAGGCCTCTGCCCGGTAGAGGGCCACGAAGGCTATTTAAAAAATAACTTTCTACGTATAGTTATTATACTTATTAATATTTCTTTAAAATTTAATGTATGGTACCAAAAACCATTACATACTCGGCGACTGTTTAAGAAATTAACGGCGAAATTTTTAATACTTTCTATTCAATACCTATATCTGTATATAAATATTAAATATTGACACCGTACCTGTCTCATTTGGTGTCGCCGTGTCGCTAAGTGGACCAAGACGCCAATCAGGCTTTGTATGGCTTCGGTGCACAGAGTCACTAACAGTAAGGCAACGAAAATAAAAACTGTAATAATAATAAAAACATAATCTTGGACACGGCGCGTCTAGTACGTCCGTTTCTCTCTCTTGTCCTGGTCTATAACCGCGAAAATCGAAGTTTGTCAATTGCGGGCAGTTTTCTCTGTCACTCTAATTACGTCTTAGTGAGATTAAAGAGAAAGATCCCCGCAATTTGCGAAATTCGGTTTACGCGGTAGGCCCCCGAACCACCGGCAGCTTGGGCCTTGTCGGCTGCTGGCGGCTGGTTTTTTTATAATGTGTTTATATACTTTTTGTATTGTTTTTGTATGTGTTTTTATGTTTTACTTTTATATTCATGTTGTGAAAAAGCTAAACTGGAGAATAAAAATGAATAAAGAGAATAAAAAATAAAATATTTGTGATCCTAATAACGTAATTACTCAAATAATGTATGGAAATAGTTATGTGACTTTTCTTATCTGTCATTCTGCATACATTTTTTTATTTTTGTGTGATGTTTGTCGATGTACTTACGGTTATCATCTTGGCTAGCCCTCCTGGACTAATGATATAATCAAAAGAGAACGATATGTGATAGCAACTAGGTGCGTAGTCAACATGCCAATCGTTTATCCTCCGTAGCGTTCGAAACGCAACTGTCACTATCGCACTAATTTGGAAGAATGATAGAGAGACAGAAAGCGTTTATGTAGTAGTGCAAGAAATTGTCACCTTGGCTAGACCCAGTATTTCAAATATTATGTGCACTTTTTAACTTGCACTACTGTTTCTTCCCCATTTACTGTCCTTACTTCTATGTTAATAAGATTTCACGAAGGCGACATTTTGCAGGTTTCCCTCCACTCGAACGGACCAAAATAACTTAATAGCTTATAATAGCTTTGAAGACGTATAAACTTGAAATTAACTTCATTGAGTTTGATTACACTTTGCCAATAGTAAGACGATGACTAAACTTTATTTATTTATTTAAGGAGATCCAATAGCTATTAGTTACCAGCAGAAACATAAATAGAAGTACATAGCCAATTACCGGAACTCACATTTAGATGTGGTATAAAACATATACACTGAAGTAACACGAATACTTTTCGATGTAAAGCGCATGAGATAAGACACGAACCAAAACACAGTCAGCGGCGGCATCATGGTTCCATTTTTATCACTTGTCACTATGCCCGTCACTTTCGCACTTACATACTCATTAGAACGGGACAGGTATGGTGACAAATGATAAAGAGCCGACCATCTTAGCCCTACAGAACTGACAACATTCGCTTACATATAATAAGACCACCTGTGACAAAGCGATACCAAACGCCAAAACGAAACACATGTCAGTCTGTACCCCTGTAAATGTAAATACCCCTGTGTAAATATTATGTACCCCTGTGTAAATTTATTCGACAGTTAAACGTGACGTCGTGAGTCTCATTTTGTATGGGATTTTGAGTAACCAAAACGTCCCGCTTGCCGCGCTGTTTCTAAATCCCGTACAAAATGAGACTTAACGCAAACGCGTACGTCACGTTTCGCTATCGAATAAATTTACACTAGGGGCTCTGAACAATACAGATACTTATTTATGAAAACTAACAGACATTTTATAGACTTCAAAGTATAATACCTTAATTCAGTATTACCTTTACTTTCAACAGTATTGTTACCATCAAACTCGATCTATGCAGTGTCCACACTTCATTATATTTGGCCACGTGTGCCACGTAGAGCAATGGGTAGTATCAGTCAATAATATACACATTGAAATATATCTAAGGACGGGCCTTACGGGCACTAATAATGGGGCCAGAGGGCTTACCGCGAACCACGTTCGACGTGTTGCCTCCCTGTCACACTTACGTAAGAATTTACTAGTGCGACAGGGAGGCAACACGTCGAACGTGGTTCGCGGTAGGCCCTAAGTAGTGCCAGTACAGCGGTGTCACGCACACGAATTCGAGTCAATCGTGCAGTCTAACGCACCTAGTTGCGAACAATAACGCGCGTGATGCGAACTCATCAACCAATCGCGTTGTGGCGTTAGACTGCACGATTGGCTCGAATTCGTGCGTGACACCGCTGTACTGGATCCATTATTATTTCCCGTAAGGCCCGTCCTTCGGTTTGGCCCAAATACTTATCGCCAAATTTCACTTCCCAATAAACATATCGCAGTAGTTTCATTTCCTAAATTAATCTTTGGCAAATTTTCGCAAATAATTTGTTTGATCAAATTATCATTTTGCATAATTTAATTATGTAAAATTTTATTGAGACAAAAACTTATTCAGTAAACGTTTATTAAGGGCAAAACTTATATTCCAAAAAAGAGGTTGGGTAAAATTGACACTTCGCAAATTTGGCATTTGGCATGTCTATTGAAATTTGTATAAAAAAAATGGTGTTGGAGTTTTTATTTTTTATATAATTTCTACTCAGATTCACGAACTTATTCCATTTTAAAGCATAAAATCTGTCCCCAATATTTGGTGTATTACCCCTAGTCCCACCAACATGACCCCCTGGTGGGTTTACGGTTATTTAGCTACGGAGACTGCTTACCATCAGGCGGGCCGTATGGTTGTTTACCACTGACGCGGTATAAAAGAAAGACAATCATAGTGACAGTGGACCCAGTGCATAGGCACTGTGTCCACTGTCCACTGTTCGCCGTTAGTTATTTTTGGCCACGTATGGCACCGGGCAGTATCAGTCAATAACAACACAATCTAGTTAGCATGCAACATATGGTTAGAATACAGCAGTTTACACTACGAGGCGTGGCGGGGACACACGGACCAATAGCACATCGAACATGCTTGAAATTCTAGATTAAAATTATTTAACAACAAAGATTCTTAGAAGAAAAGATGTTTATCGCTAAAGTTAAAGCTAAAGAAAAATGTGAACCTAACTAAGCCGTACATAGGTTACGGAGATTGCTTACTATCATGCGAACCGTATGCTTGTTTGCCACCGGCGTAGTATAAACTACGGAACCCTAAAAATACTCCGGTTGAAGTGGCAGGATCGTGTTCCAAACTCGGAGGTTCTTCGTCGAACGGGCATGCCGGGTATGGAATGTCTGCTCATAAAGGGCCAACTGCGTTGGTGTGGGCACCTTGTACGTATGGCACCATCTAGACTGCCTAAAGTAGTGTTTTACTCTGAGCTAGCTGCAGGTAAACGCAAGGCTGGTGGGCAGTACCTACGCTACAAGGATGTCTTAAAACGCCACCTTTCGGCCACCGGCATATCATGCGAGTCGTGGGAGGAGCTTGCATCTCGGAGATCGGACTGGCGAACTGCTGTCAACACAGGTCTTAGTAACTTCGAGCACACCCGACTTGAAGATCTTGACGCCAAACGCCAGCTCCGAAAAACTCAGCCCAAGCCCTCCTACCATTACACATACAACGCATCTGGGCAGCTCTACTGTGATTCGTGTTGCCGGACTTTTAAAACAAAATTTGGATTCGCAAGCCACGTCCGCGCCCATGCACGTAATAGTTAAGACCCTTTTATTTGTCAGGATGTCGCCGTCGACGGATACGTCTGGGAGGACATCATAAACTACGGAACCCTAAAAATGCCGCCAGTATTTTTGCTGGCACTTTTGGTCGTGAAAACAGAGTGGGGGGTAGGTTTCTATTTGTTTATTATTTTTTCTCAAACTTGTAAGGAAATGTTGACATGACTTTCTTCAAATTAGGCCCGGAAATACTACATATGAAAAAAAAAACATAAAAAAGAAAAAGAAAATAAATAAAAGCTTAATGGCTTGCGTCGTAGCGCCGAAATAATCACATTTTTGTTCCCCTTCAATACCCCACGCACTGAATAACCTTTACATTAGGACATGATACAATCTTCATCATCGTCATCCTATTTTTTTAAATTATTATTTCATTGCAAGTATGAGACAAGTACTATTACAAATCTCGGCGAGAAACGGGGTTGCCGGCCGCGTATCCCTAACCGACCTCGCTACGCTCGGCCGTCTATATCTACTTGGCCTTGCAACCCTTCGTTTTCCGTCCTCTATAGTAATGTACTATTTATAATATAGATAGGTACTAGGTAATAGGTATATAGATACTACTTGTCCGCACAAATATTAGTGCGAGCGAGATGCCCGCGCGAATGACAGTTATATGTTGAAATTGAATTTCAATTGATTTTTCTTGAGGAAGAAAAGTTAAAATTCAAAGTTAACGTGACAAGTTTCAAAATAATGTAATAAAATGGTTTCCTCAGGATCTTATCTTTACAAAAAAAACGACTGGTAAAATATTAAATAATTATACAAAACTAACGAAAATTCATTGGTACGAGCCGGGCTTTGAGCTCGCGACCTTCAGATGGAAAGTCGCACGCTCTTACTGCTAGGCTGTTATTTAATAATATTAAATATTAAGTTGGGCAGACTTTGTCTCCGTATGTCCGTAGCATGTTTTTCTTGTTTGCCGGGTGGCATCGTATCTATGTAAATTGCATCATGTACAGGGTGCGTCCTGTTTTTGCACGGGCTATACAGCGTGTAGTACAGACTAACAAGCCGTGGAATAAGCAATTTGCTTTGATTAGCGTTTTTTGCGTTTTTCCTGCTGTGACTCTGGATTAGAGGTTTTTATCGCGATTCAGGTTAAGTGAAAGAGCATTAGGTATTCATAGGAAGTAAAAAAATAACTGAAAAATGATCTGTGTTTCTAAGCGTGGAATTGAGGAAATAATAATAAAATAAACAAATTAACACATGTTTTGGACTTTAGAAAGGAATCTGACTTCTCTAAAACATTTTTTTTTGGTTAGGAGATCTGAAAGCTTTTAACTCAATATAACTTACTTAAAGGTTGACTCACGTTAGAACGACCCGGCTCCAGGCCGAGGCATCCGACACTTCGTTATCTATATATCTATAGGAAGAATCACGTGACCACCAGTCACTTGTCATAGAAAATGAAGTGTCGGTTGCCTCGGCCTGGACCCGGGCTGTTCTAGCGTCAACATTAATGCGAACCCGAAAGTAAGCGCTGATCTTCCGGTGAGACTATTTGTGGACCACGGTCGCATCCATACGACACGGCCTTATCATCAGTGGCGGAGCAAGACCAAAACTTTATGTGGGCTAGGTACCTTTAGCGAGGCCCTCTGGTGGCGCAAGAAATAACTGACATATGTTTACGTTGTGTCCGAGTTATACTTACTTGGCGTAGGGGATACCGTGATCATGAAGGCGGTTCCTCCAGGGTGAAATCCTTCCATTGCGGTTCCACTGCGGTTGGGTTGACTCTTCGATGGTCGATGGGTGCGGGAACGGGTCGATTATTCCTAAGGTGCATAACACGGACACGTTTTTTTTTTTTGGTAAGACGTCTCCCACGCTTAGCAGAGCCTCTGCTTATCATTAATAATTTGTGTTTACGATACTGAAAAATAACATTGGTTGGGTGTTATACTGTCATTAAAGTAATTCTTAAAATATGCAAGCTGGTATCTATCGCCACGGGCATAAAAGACAGTTATGTACCTGGCACTTGAGGTTTTACAAGTCCAACCACACATAATCATTACTGCACACGTCAATATTGGACGGCTGCACATCATTAATATAATTGGCCGGCGTATGGACAGAATGCGTGCGCTGTGATGTGTTTAAACAGTTGCTCTGGATTCAGGGTTACTGTGGGAACTCATACACTTTACTTTTGTCGAAGATGAATGTCGAATTGGCTACTTGACTGTTTTTTGTGAATAATGTCAAACGATCTTGATTTTCCTGAGGATCAAATGTCTATATAGGACTCATGGCATTTAAGCAACACAAAGGTCAGAAATGAGAGTTAAAGTCTGACGCTCGCACTCGACGATTGAAACGCCTCTAACAAAATGATAAGGTGCTGTGACGTCACTTCATATAAGTTTGTCCTAAATGTATGGAAGATCAAGGAAATTGCGTTTATGTGTATAGTAGTAGTAGTAGTTGTACAATTTATTTTTCAAATAAATGTAAGGAATCGAATGGTATCATTTTCTTTTCTATTTTTGAAAGACAAAAAAAATTTTTTTTTGAGATTTCGGAGCCTTGTATTTTTTTATAATCTGAATAAAAAATTTTTAATTCCACTTTTTTATAATAGATGGCTCATTTTATATCCTTTTAACTAAATTTGGTTATAATATTCAAAATGTGTCAAGTACCCAATTACACAAAAAAATAACATTACCATTTGACTTTGACCCTTATTCTTTCACTGATATGTGTTAAATATCAAAAAGTGGCGCCATCTACTAGAGCAGAAGCCAAAGATATGGTAGCATCTTTTCGAATTGTGTTTAACGATCAAACGAGAAAACTGCCAGCAATGCCATTTTAGATTTAGATTTGTAGCTAAATCTAAAATGGCCCTTAAAACGTTGTCATTTATTGTAAAAGTTAATGTTAATTAAGTTTTCACCACTAGTAACAAAATTAATGGAAAAACGGGACCACTAGCATATTATACGGCACTTGAGATTGTCACAAATCCAACCGCACATATAATCATTAAGTACTGCAGTACGTCAATACTGGCGCGCTGCAAGTCATTAATATAATTGGTCGGTGTACGGACAGAATGTGGGATTTAAACAGTTGCTCTGGTCTGGATTCAGGGGTACTCTGGGAACTCGAACATTTATTACGCACCAATGATAAAGAAATAAATAGTAAAGTAAACTGCATTTTTTTGCCGCATATTTTTTTTAAATTTAATTTATTTATATATTCAAATTTACAACTTACTAAACATTTATATTCTCGCCAAACTGCTACGTTTTAATTTAAACTGGCAATAGGAAATTTGATTGTAAGTTAGTCTAACATTGCGCGAATAACTAATAGTTTTTTGCTTTCTAAAGAGACCAGTCAGTAAGTGGGTTATTTTATTTAAAGAAAAAAAAATGTTTGATTTTTATGTTACCCATTTCTATTTAAATTTCGATTCTTGTAGGAGAAAGTAGCCTAAAATTTCCATACATTTTTCGATCTTTGCATTCCGGTACCGTCATTCAAAGTATATGAAATTGATAACGGAATGGAAATAAAAACCTAGTAACACTTTTTTTTCCTATTAGGATCGATATAGCTATAGTGATTTTGAGTGGAAATAACGTAAAAATTCCCTCTGGAAAAAAAGTCTCGTGTCAACAGATTTAAAAAAAAGTTAAAGTTAAGTCACCATCACAACACCAGAAGTCGTTAAGTGGGTCAAGTACTTACTTAAAGTTATTTGCACATGTTTGGACATTACAGTTGTGTTCAGATATTTTTGAACACCGCCCCAGTTTAGTTATTTCTGCTGCTAACTGACATTCCACAGCGCCGTAAATTAAAATGGAAAGGAAAGTTAACTTTTTGCATCTCGTGCACAACGTGTGAATTGGCATTGTTCGTTAGATCGATCAAAACAGTATTTCATTTTCCCAGTGAGTTTAGATCTTTATAAGTATGATATATGTTTACTTTTTATTGTTTTAGATATGTGTTGTAAAAATCACGTTGTCAAATCATATGTTGTATTTTAATTTCAATTATATCATCATAATTCATAATTATTTATTTGTAATAATACATTACCATTTGGTCTTAATACCACGAAAAAATAGTACGCAATCATGTCTTTCACAGCTACTTTATATAAATGTCTAATTATAACCTTAAAACTAGCATAAATATTCTTTTATCATAAATTATATCTTAAAGTAGAACGTGTCAAAGAACCGGCAGAACTGTTATAAAAAATCTTTCCATTCAATAATTTTTATGTCAGATTTTGTATCCATAATGTATTGGTTACATACAAATCTTAAATACTAAGTTAGTAAAACAAATATAAAAAGTCTTAACCTAAATAAATAATAATAAATAAATATTATAGGACATTATTACACAAATTGACTAAGTCCCACAGTAAGCTCAATAAGGCTTGTGTTGAGGGTACTTAGACAACGATATATATAATATATACATATTTATAAATACTTAAATACATAGAAAACATCCATGACACAGGAACAAATATCCATGCTCATCACACGAATAAATGCCCTTACCAGGATTTGAACCCGGGACCATCAGCTTCTTAGGCAGGGTCACTACCCACTAGGCCAAACCGATCGTTCAACGTACGGTCGTAAATGCCAGACTATTTGGCATAAGTCACTACAGACTTGACCTGTCCAACCAATGCGCCAGTATTTGACAGTTAAATCTACTCGCAATCAATTTCAAAGTCTCGCCTTTTAGTTCTGTAGGTATATGTCTCAAGATTAAGATGCCTGCTTAAGTACTTACTCAACATTCACCGAGCAAACATTGCAAGTAAGATGTAACTCTTTCAAAAAACAAATTAAGTACCTAACTCCTATTTTAAAACAAGTGTATCAAATCCATTAGTCAGCTGCGATCGAGTTTGCAAAGATTTGAAGTGATTAGTCATTGAGTGAGATTGCGTAGTAGCGCTGACATTTCATCAAGACCAGTAGCGGTCATCTATGCGATACATATTGGTTGATTGTCTTCTTCCTTCTCGCGCTGGTGGCCTAGCGGTAAGAGCGTGCGACTTGCAATCCGGAGGTCGCGGGTTCAAACCCCGGCTCGTACCAATGAGTTTTTCGGAACTTATGTACGAAATATCATTTGATATTTACCAGTCGCTTTTCGGTGAAGGAAAACATCGTGAGGAAACCGGACTAATCCCAACAGGGCCTAGTTTGCCCTCTGGGTTGGAAGGTCAGATGGCAGTAGCTTTCGTAAAAACTAGTGCCTACGCCAAATCTTGGGATTAGTTGTCAAGCGGACCTCAGGCTGCCATGAGCCGTGGCAAAATGTCGGGACAACGCGAGGAAGAAGAAGAGTCTTCTTCCTTCTCGGTCACTTTATTAAACGTTCTGCTCTCACTCAATCGGTGAAATCAGTCTTTAGTTCAGTTCAGCTGTTGAGAGCTGGGTCTAGGAATCGGTTTTACATTAGACTTTTTCTAATTTGTGGTAACTGATTGAAATTTGATCATCGATCGAGATTGCGTAGTAGCGGTTACATTTCATCAGTAAGACTAGTAGCATATTATTAATGTAGACATTATGTGATTGATATAAGTTGATAGGTTTCTACCATCTCAGTCACTACCTATGGAGAGTATTGCGCTTTCAGTAAATCGGTCGAATCAGTCTAGTTTGGTTGGTGAGAGCTGGGACTAGGAATCAGTTTTACATTAGACTTTTTCTTATCTGTGGTAACTGATTGAAATTTGAAGTAATTATTAGTCATCGATCGAGATTACGTAGTAGCGATTACATTTCATTAGTAAGATCAATAGCATCTTATTAATGTGAACATTATGCGATAGATATTGGTTGGTAGGCTTCTGCCTGCTCGGTCAGTATCAGTACAGAGAGCGTTCCGCTCTCGGTCAATCGGTCAAATCGGTCTTTTAGTTCCTTTAGTTCAGTTCGGTTGTTGAGAGCTGGGACTAAATATCGGTTTTACATTAGAATTTTAATTTGTGGTAACAGACTGGTTGCAAAGATTCGAAGTGAGTCATCGATCGAGATTACGTAGTAGCGCTTGCATTTCATCAAGACAAGTGGGATGATCTTATTACTAGGAACATTATGCGATAGAGATAAGTTGAGATATAACGTGGAGATATCGGTTTTAATAACTTATTGATTCCAGATTACGTAGATTTAATTTGATTGCAAGCAATTTATAGTAACGATAAAAAGTTGTACTTTAAGTAAGAACGATAATTATTTAATTTCAATTTATTTATTTCAAAAGACAACAATGGTCCACAATCGTTAGTAACATTTAAGGTTTAAAAACTAAGTGTTAGTAGAACAAATACAAAAAGACAAAAAGAAAAGCGAAAAGTACAGCAACAAAAACATACAATGATGATATATGATGAATGATAATGTATGAATGTGAACGTTATTCAGTTCTTTTATACAAGTTTAGTTTATTGTTATTTTTAAGTTTAGATACATTTAGATTTAGTAATTTAGTTTAGTTTTATATATGTATAACATTTTAGCCTACGTTTTTGTAGTATGAAATAAAATTTCTTGGTTTAAATGTGAAAATGAAAACTATACACTAAAATGAGGGTTATTATGACTCGTATATAGAGGTTGGCGCTCTGGAAACGCAATTTTGTATCACCTTCACAAAGAAAAAAATACATACATTTAGCGCCAAAAGAATTTTTTTTTTCTACCGAGGCGGAGTAGGTACAGTTTCGATTTAAATTAGACTCAAAAATATTTGCTTGAAATGAATATTCTGCTCACCCTTGGTCTCCACAATTTTACGTAGTGAATTTACTTTCTATACATCTCGCTCGCACTTATATGCGAGTACGAGCGAGATGCATAGAAAGTAACTTACGTTCTCTATATCGTTTATGTCAGTGCAGTGTTAAGCATTCCTGGTAATATTTAGAAACTACGTAAAATGACATATAAAATTTTCTGGATTAGGCCTAGTTTCAGAGATAATTAGTATTAATTGTTTTTGGAAATCATTCTTTCGCCATAAGTCGGTACAAAACACATTTTTGACTGCGGTATTGTCACTTTGAGGTCTAGTCTGGACATACCTATTGATTAACATCGAAAAATAAATAAAAAAAATGTATTTGAGAGGCTACTCCCAAATAAAAAAAAACTTTTTAGTTAATTTTAGGTTATGTGTTTATCAATAAAAATTACGTTTTATGTACAGGAGTGCTCAAAAAAGGGGAAAAAAAAAACAAAAAAATTTTTTTTTTGTCGAATTTCACAAAAAGCCATAACATTTTTTGCTTCTGTTGCCATCAGGAATGCATCGTTAAATCTCGCAATGCTCACCTTGTATATTACCAAGTCTTGTTCGAATTAAATTATCAACTTATCTTCGTATTTATCTTTTCTGTATGATTTAGTTTCAGTGCAGTTCTGCTAACGTTTATACTTATTCTGGCCTACGTAAGTACATCAGAATCCACCTGCTTGTTAGTCTATCGTCTATGTCATGTTGCTGACGTTACTGTTTGACAGCTTGCTGACGCAACTATTGCTTAAATCACAGAATAAATAATAGTACTACCGTACAGAAATAACACTTCCTACAAAACCGAAGTTTGATAGCGATTCAGGGACGAATTATGCTGTGCCGTTCTAATATATGGCTCTATCCCTTTCGACTATTTAGGGTTGTCAAAATTCAAGTCATTATCTTATCTGTGGTCATGCACGCATATGGACGTCAAGTTGTACCAACCCTAATAATTGCTCGGAGCAATGCTGAGCCGAACGGAGCCGAGGTTGCCCGAAAGGAGTATCGCCCCACTGCTAAAATGTACAGCTACAGCTACCACAAATGTTGTAAGTACAAAACAATTTGTTATTATAATAAGTGAATTTTTATGATTATGACTTCACTTCCGTGAGACACAGATATTAAATATATTAAATAAGCGGCCAAGTGCGAGTCGGACTCGCCCATGAAGGGTTCCGTACCATTTATAATAAATAAATAAATAAATTCATTTATTTCGACCAACTTAGGATCATATTACATTTAACTTATTATATTACATTTAACTTATCATATTTTAACCTATTCTGGAGAGGCTTGGACACCAGTACGTGAATCATATGACAGTGATTCAGGCACTGGCAGTCAAATCTCCGCAAACGCTCTCAAGATTTATGACGTATTCAAAAAAAAAAACTACTTACTAGATCTCGTTCAAACCAATTTTTGGTGGAAGTTTGTATGGTAATGTATATCATATATCTTTTTTAGTTTTAACATCACGTATGGGTTTGATGAAAAAAAATATTATATTTTATGACGTATTAAAAAAACTACTTACTAAGTATGGGGAAACCCCCAAAATTTATTGTCTACTTACCAAGAATACATCTACTTACCAAGTTTGTACAGTATAGTTCTTATAGTTTCGGAAAAAAGTGGCTGTGACATAAACGGACAGACAGACGGACATGACGAATCCATAAGGATTCCGTTTTTTGCCATTTGGCTACGAAACCCTAAAAAGGAAAAAACAATCTCCTAACAAAGCTCCTGACGATATTCCTCGGAACGGAGTGAAACATGTCAAGCATTTTTCGACTTAAATACGTTTGTGACCCGTTTTTAATATATTTTATATTAAGTATGGCTTAAGTTCTTAATTCAATACATTAAAATAAATGATTAAAGTCACATAATTATTACAATAGGTACTAAATTAATTTATAAAAAAAGAATTAAAAACAAAGAATTAAAATACTAATCCAAAATAAAGCGGTCAGTCAAAAAAATTGTTCTTAAATGTAATGAAATAATATGTAGCTATTGTTCATTCGCGTTAAGAATGCAGTAAAATCATCATTTTGCATCGGCCTAGTCACGCTTGTAAGTTGTAACCAATCAAATCATTCCTATTTAGAACGGCTATTCAACTACTATTCAACAACAACAAACGGCCAGTTTACAGTGACCAGTTGAACAACTATTCAACTGGTCACTGTAAACAACTATTCAACTGGTCGCAGGTGAACTTATCTTTCTAATTAGGGACGATTTGATTGGTTACGGTCGTGGCTAGGCCGGCGGACAATAATGATTTTACTGCATTCTTAACGCAAATGCACTATTGAATAGTTCATTTGCGTTAAGTTCGGTACCCCTAGTGTACATTTATTCGACAGCGAAACGTGACGTACGCGTTTGCGTTAAGTCTCATTTTGTATGGGATATTGAGTTACCGAAACGTCACCGAAACTTAACGCAAACGCGTACGTAACATTTCGTTGTCGAATAAATTTACACTAGGGGTACGGGTATATTATATATTTTTGAAAAAGTACGTATTTTTTTTTCTTGTATTACCGGCATTACCGCATTGCAATGTCTAAATTGAATAATAAGGGATGTTTATCTTTAAATTACGTAATTAGTTTCAGTAAAAGCTCTAACAAATCTAAAAGACCATCTTCAATTGGACTTTAAAATATACCGAGACTTGGATCAGTCTTCGAAAAGTTTTACGAGAAACGAGAAATACTTATAGTGTTACAAAAACATTAGTTTACTTATTTATTAATTTTAAATTCTATGGTATTTAAATAATTATACAACTTTAATGGAATCTAATAAAGCATTTTTTTAAATGCCACTTTCATTAATTTTGTTTATTTCATAAATTTTGTGTTTTTTCCACTCAGAATTACGAGCTCTTTCAATCCTAATGGGAGAAAAAAAATGTCCCAGAGTTTTTCCTATTGTGTTACCATTTCCCCATATACTTTGTATGGCGGTAACAAAAAGGAAAGATTGAAAATGTATGGAAATTTTGGAACACTTTTTTATCCTATAAGGATGAAAAGGGCTCACGATGCTGACTAGAAATAACACAAAACTGGCAAAAAATGTCACGTAAAAAAGTGGCAAGGAAGGTCACATAAAAAAGTGGCAAAAAAAAGCGCAATAAATTAACTGTATTTAAACGCTCCAATGAAAACCACACACCTTAACTACCATTTATTTATTTGTAGTTTTATATGTATGTAAAATGTATAATTGTTGGTGGAATAACGAATTTTTATTTACTTATTTATTTTTGACGACCGGTCTGGCCTAGTGGGTAGTGACCCTGCCTACGAAGCCGATGGTCCCGGGTTCAAATCCTGGTAAGGGCATTTATTCGTGTGATGAGCATGGATATTTGTTCCTGAGTCATGGGTGTTTTCTATGTATTTAAGTATTTATAAATATTTATATATTATATATATTGTTGTCTAAGTACCCTCAACACAAGCCTTATTGAGCTTACTGTGGGACTTAGTCAATTTGTGTAATAATGTCCTATAATATTTATTATTTATTATTATTATTTACTTACTTACTTAATATAACATCGCAAACGCACCTAACGCTCTGAAAGCATCCTCCTAATTGTTACAGTTCTATGTACATTTCAATACTTGCTTTGGCGGTTGTACATTACATAATGAATAAGCATTAAACGCTCCAGTGAGAACACACCTTAATATAACATCGCAAACGCATCTAACGCTCTGAAAGCATCCGCCTAATTGTAACAGTTCTATGTACATTTCAATACTTGCTTTGGCGGTTGTAAATTACATAATGAATAAGCAGTAAACGCTCCAGTGAAAACACACCTTAATATAACATCGCAAACGCATCTAACGCTCTGAAAGCATCCGCCTAATTGCCGGAGATTTGTCTGAGGTGTGCCGTAGCCGTTTCGTGCCTCGTTTACACTAGGTATCTACTTGAATGGACACTTGAATGGCATTACTACGAAAGTGAACAGAACAGGTTTAGTTAGTAGCAGAAGTAGCTAAGTTGATGAGGTCTTCAAAATGAGCTGCACCTGCTCTTCTTCTCTTAATAATTACGTCGTATTCATTGTAAACACCTTCCCGATTAGCAACTTCTGAATGAAACACGAAAATAAAAATAAACCAACCTTTTTCACAGTATAGTACGCTTTATAAGTGTAGATCGTTTAGACCAGGGCCTTGGTGATTTAATTTAATGAATTGAAAAAGGACACACTATATACATAGCGGAACAAGCTGAGACTGTCGAGAGAATCGTATACGAAGAAAAAATGACCAAGGCCTCCAGTGCCCAGGGCTGGAATCAAGCCAGCATCCTCGACGAATTTTTCTTAGTATATTTTATTTCATTCTAAGTAAATAGCATATATTACTTTGCGAGGGGCTCAGGCACCTGCCGCGATAGCAGACGACGATGGTTTGATTCCAGCACTGGACACTGGAGGCCTTGGTCACTTTTTATTCGTATATGACATCTATTTCAGTTTGTAATTTACGAGTATATAACCATATAGTAGTGTTTCTACTTGAAATAATACAAATTAAATAAGTTAATAAAAAAAATGTTCCCAAAAATGTTTCTGTCGTGGGACATTAAATCTATTCGATCGATTGTTTGCAAACGCATCTAATGCTTAAACGCGTTTCCCTAATTGCTGAGATTAATCTGAGGTGGTCACTTCATAATGTACAGTGCTTTGGTCTCGACTGTAATGCTGTATATTATTACGTTTCAAAATAAATAAATAAATAATCCGTTAACATTACTTGTATTGGATATATAAGATGAAAGTTCACAATACATTGTGTGATCATTTTATAAAACCAGCAGAATCAGCTTCATTTATTCTTTTCGTTAATAATAATAATATTTAACCGCCATCTGGGATGTTGATTCGACGATCACTGTCCCGATAGTCGTTTCAGCGAACGATCTGATAGCGAATAGTGTCGACTAACACCTTGAGAGACTCTCGCTCGGTGGTTGGATCAAGGGTCAGATGCAGAAGGTGGTGATCTTGGACACGGCGCGGATAGTCCGGCGGTTCCTCTCTCTGCAGCCCTGACTACCGGCAGCTTGGGCCCTGCCTCGCTGCTGGCGGCACCCTAGGTTAAGTTTTTATAATATTTTTTTATTTAAATATGAAACAAACGGTCATACAAAAAATATTATTAGTTTCTTCTCTTAATCTATATATTATATATTTATGTGTATTTTGTGTTGTTTTGTAAGTGTTGTTATATTTTACTTTTATATTCATATTATAAATAGCCTAACCCAAGATTTTAAATAAATAAAAGAAATAATATTTATAAAGTAATTTTAAATTTATAAATGATATGGGGCATTCTTACATCCATAAACCTAGCAATATACTATTACCTACCTTATGCTGATATATTTTGACAAAATGTATATTTTCTGTTGCAGGCAAGTTCCTCGCTAAAGAAAATATACTGTTATTTTCTAATGGGTAAGACATCAAATGTTTAACTGGCGTGGACACAATGATCACATGACAAATGGACAAAGTATATTTAACCACCAAAAAACCACAATTAACATTTTACAAAAACAAGTACGTAAGACAGATTTACTTAACATAAACAGATTTGTTCTCAATCCAAATATACATTAAATTTTTTAAAAGTAATCTGTATGTATGTGTTAACGTGTGTAAGTTATCGATTTAGGAAAAACGGAAAGTTAGTCATTTTTCGTGTTAATCGCACCTCGCATCATCTATTACTCTTAAAACTTTTTACTTGAGCTAGTACTAATCACCATCTAAACACCCCTCCACGTGAGAACGTATATTATTTATATTCCTCCCATTTAGCGACTTGGAACGCAATCAGTCGAGTTGGTATGCAACTATTTACTCGACACTATGTACAGAATGCCATACCTTAATGAGAACTTAAAGGCGGTTACGACTTTCTTTATTTGAACTTGTACGTATCCAACATTAGGCACAGAATGTTCTGTTTTAAAAGGAATACAAAGGCAGTTAAGACGTTTTTGAAATATGTCAAGTGTGGTGCTACAGTTATGTTAGGAGTGCGTTAGTTCTAAATGTTCTGATAATGATACTTATGTATGCAAATTCAGGATTGAGAATTACGTACAATGTGTATATGAAATCGGCTTAATAAGAGCTACTGGATTTTGTGTTTTTTGTGAAAAATATCTTATTAATATTTGTCAGTTTTAATATTCATGCAGTGTCATTCAGAGTCACACTACTTCGCAGCCAAAAAATCGCTTCTATACAAAGTGACGCTCTCGTTTTAAAGAGACATGCTTAAATTACATGAAACTTGGCACGTATATTTCAATAGCATATGTATAACTCTGTATAAGATAAATAAAGTATTTTAAAGAAAAAAAAAAACAAAAAAAAACGTTTCTCGAAAAATCAAGAAAGAATTATGTTCGAATAGATGGTGATATACCTTTGGCCTATACTCGAGTAGATCGCGACACCGTTTGATATTTAATACATATCAGTGAAAGAACATGGGTCAAATAGCCTTATGTCATCCTAATTTTTTTAGTCCTGTGTCGAAAGATGGCAGTAAATTGACTACAAAATTTACTTTGACAATACGCCTCTATGCTCAATCCTCTTTGGTATTAACTTAATGTCAGATATTACTTTTCTTTGCTAAAAACTGTAATACAAAGAATTTAGAGCGAGTAATTTTTTTGTCTGTATAACTTTGTAATAAAATAAAATATGGGATAATTATTCCCTTTATTTATTTTTGGTCTTAGGCTAGGTCATTTATAATATGAATATAAAAGTAAAATATAAAAACACTTACAAAACAATACAAAATATATATAAACACATTATAAAAAACCTAACCTAGGGTGCTGCCAGCAGCGGGGCAGGGCCCAAGCTGCCGGTGGTCAGGGCCGCAGAGAGAGGAACCGGCGGACTATCCGCGCCGTGTCCAAGATCACCGCCTTCTGCATCTGACCCTTGATCCAACCTAGCCGCCTAGCGAGAGTCTCTCAAGGTGTTGGTCGAGACTCTTTCATACCATTCGTTGAAACGACTATCGGGACAATGATCGTCGAATCAACATCCCACATGGCGGTTATCTCGTGAGCCAAGTCTAGGTACTTACTGGACTTGTCCTTCTCGGCTTTCACGAGATTCTCATCATGGGGGATGGTGATGTCGACTCCAGAGGTGTTACATGCGCGTTGCCGACCCTTTAAAAACCTGTACACTCCTTTTTTGGAGAACCCCATACTGTAGACCCTCGAGCCTTTTCGTGCTGGTCCTTCGAGCCTGTGAATAATACACGCTCGCACAATGCGGATCGATAGCGTGTGAGACTAAGCGTGCAGGGTTAATAGTATTATAGATATTGAGATTCATAAGATGAGCGTGCAGGGTTATAGGTATTGAGATTCATCTCATTACGAATATGTAGTATATGTAACCAATTCTAAGGTATTTTTTTAATTTAAAATTTAATAATATTATAAATGCGAATGTAAGTAGGTCTGTCTTTCTGTCTGTTACCTCTTCACGCTTAATCCGCTGAACCGATTTAGATAAAATTGATATGGAGATAGAGACACGGGGAAAGACATCGGGTAGTATTTATGAATCATCATTTTCATTGCATGCAGACGAGGTTGCAGGTAAAACTAGTAACATATATTTCATATCTAGTTTCAATCGCTACTTTTCACTTACTATACCCATGTGAGACTATATAATAACACAAACATATCCCCAGTGTAGATTGCCCTATATCAAAGCTATCACAGTACTAATTTGACGTGGATTGTGCTGGTCCTTCGAGCCGCTGAATAATACACGCTCGCACAATGCGGATCGATAGCGTGTGAGACTAAGCGTGCATGGTTATAGCTATTGAGATTCATCTCATTACTAATGTGTAACCAATTCTAAGGAAAATTGAAATTGATAATAATAGGATTGATGTAGTATTTATAACAAAATCTAGTTAACCTTTTATAGGACACACTATATTACACGGCAAACATGACCACGCTAAAACATCATATTTTTAGAGAAATTTGTTAGGATTTTAAGGAGGCGATGAAGCTTTTATCGTGTATTTTTTAAATCTTGATTGACAGTGGGTTAAATGGATAAAAAATAAGAAATTTATCATAATATTGGATACTGAAATGGAAATGATAAAGGATAAAAACCTAAAAGGAACCAAAATGTGAGTTTTTTTTTTATACTACGTCGGTGGCAAACAAGCATACGGCCTGCCTGATGGTAAGCAGTCTCCGTAGCCTATGTACACCTGCAACTCCAGAGGAGTTACATGCGCGTTGCCGACCCTAACCCCACCCCCCTCGTTGAGCTCTGGCAACCTTATGAGTTCCAAAAACAAAAAAAAACGATACCTTACATTTAAGAAAAAACTATACATACATATACATCATATTTCACCGTCAGAATCGCAATATTCTTGTTTCGATGTATTTTCAGCTCCGGATCCATTTCCGCCAGGTTTTTATTAAATATATTATACATATAGTGTTATTTACCTGTTCTTAAGAGAGCGCTGGTGGCCTAGCGGTAAGAGCGTGCGACTTGCAATCCGGAGGTCGCGGGTTCAAACCCCGGCTCGTACCAATGAGTTTTTCGGAACTTATGTACGAAATATCATTTGATATTTACCAGTCGCTTTTCGGTGAAGGAAAACATCGTGAGGAAACCGGACTAATCCCAACAAGGCCTAGTTTATCCTCTGGGTTGGAAGGTCTGATGGCAGTCGCTTTCGTAAAAACTAGTGCCTACGCCAAATCTTGGGATTAGTTGTCAAGCGGACCCCAGGCTCCCATGAGCCGTGGCAAATGCCGGGACAACGCGAGGAAGAAGATTTTCCCTGTTCTTAAGTAAATATGTATCCCAAAGCTTCTGGCGACGTGTAAAAGGCAAGACACGTGTATATTATTTTCCTTAAGCTTTTATTACAGTATATTATTCTACCTCCGAATCTTCAAGACCTTGGCAATAAGTAAATACAAGGGGCAAACTGAAAGTATTTAGAATAGATAAAGCTGACCTAATTAGGCCGTCACTTTTATTTGAATACGTGCTTTAACTCTTTCTGATCACGTGTACAAATTTTCATTAGGATAGGATGGTCCCGGGTTCAAATCCTGGTAAGGGCATTTATTCGTGTGATGAGCATTGATATTTGTTCCTGTCATGGATGTTTTCTATGTATTTAAGTACACTAGCCCCTTCCCACCTCACCGGAACCAGTAACAGTGCGGGTGCCGCGGCTAAAGGGGCCGAAAAGCTTAAAATACAAAAGTACAGGGGTCTCGGCCCCGAATACATTTTTATGCCATTTGGGGTCAAGACGCTTGGCCCGTGGGGCCCTAATGCTCTACAACTTTTTAAAGAGCTATCAAAAAGGCTGGTCGACTTCACAGGTGACCGAAGAGCTGGCAGCTTTCTCGCACAACGTATTAGCATCGCTATACAGCGGGGAAATGCTGCCAGCATCCTCGGCACCATGCCAAAGGGGCCAAATTTTTTAGACATATTTTAATTTTATTTAGTATTCGTTTTTAGTTTTATTTAATAGATAAGTTAGTTTATTTTTATTGTGCCCGACATTTAAGTATTATACATATTTATATATTATATATATATCGTTGTCTAAGTACCCTCAATACAAGCCTTATTGAGCTTAGTGTGGGATTTAGTCAATTTGTGTAATAATGTCCTATAATATTTATTTATTTAGTATTATTTATTATAAGATTACCCTGAAGCGCACACAGCTCATTCTTGCAATGCATTTTTTGTATGGTTCTTTAAGGTCCTCGGAGGTTTTGTATGAAATGAAATTCTTGAACCTATCGGGATTAAGTTTTTTACTAGGGCTCGCGGTCGTGTCCGTGATTCGTGAACGCGTAGCCGTGCGCCCGGTTTCGTGATTCACGGCAACGGTTTTATGGTCCGTTCCGCACGTGACATTCGGCTACGTGAAATTAGGGTACGTGAATCCGTGTAGATCCGTGTAGGCGTGATCACGGCTTCACGTATCTTAAGAACACGCCGGTTCGGTCCGCCCGCGACGTTGAGTGAAGATACGATGCGGTCTCTAAGAGCTACGAATAAATATTTATCATGAATTTTTTATTCATAGCTCTAATTTCGTTTCATTACTTTTTAATTAAAATTTATTTCCAATAGTAAGGCTTTTTAAATATTAATGAGTAATAAATGAAAAGAACCAAACATTAATTACAATGAATAGCTACTTTAATAAACGAGTTGCTAAAATAATACAACAACACTGTGTGTCAGGAGACCAACTGTGATGTCAGGAGTAACTAATGACAATGAATGTGTGTTCAAAATTCTAAACTGCCCCCTCCAGATTAAATAAAAAATACCACGAATTTGTAAAACAAAACATCGCGGTCACTTCTTTCAACTTCACGAATAAAAGGTAAAGCCCACAGCTACTTATGTATATTGTTTGTTTCATTTTAATAAGTCGCTCGCAAATCTTATTATCTTTGTCTGCACGTGCAACTGCACTTTTTATCTACAAAAAAAAAACCCGGTATGTTGGCTTAGCTTGTTAGTCATATAATAAAACGCTCTAACAATAATATGTCATCCTTCCTGCCTTCAATCTAGAAATAAACAGTACTCTTTAATGTGCCGAAAGTCCGAAACTGATAAGAACTGCAGCTGCGTACTTTTTTTTCCGTGGCCCCGTACATGTGTTTTTGTTGAATTTGTTTACCTGTATTACCTTTATCATACCTACCGAAGATTTGCAGAAATTTACCTACCCTTTTGTTTCTTTGGATTAGGATTGCCTTGTTTATATTTAGGCTACGTTATATTCTTTGATAGTAGCAAGTTTTTACAAGTATGTTACATTCATTTCATTAATACTTAACAGAAAAAAATGTCTTCCCTTGATTTAATACTGACAACCAGTAGCACAGCGTTGCTTAAGTTCATAATTATAATGATACTTACTAGGGAGTTTTACACCTTATATTTATATTAGTGCTATGCAACAAGCAGGTCGCTAGTTTTGACTATTAATCATTAGCTGGTTATACAAAAAACAGGATAACCCCATAAATTATTTAGATATAACCATTATATTCAAATCGATGCAAAAAATACAATTTAAGTTTTATTCACACGTAAATTTTTGTCCCCCGAACGTCCCGTATTCAATATACTAAGTGGTAACTCAATTCAATAATACCTAGTCCTTATTTATTTTTCTCCCGGGCGTGTCGAACCTACGAGACGTGCGATAAGTACCTATCCAACGGAACCGAGCCCGAAGCACCGCACACGAACGTAGGTACGGGCTACGTATCATGGCGTGTCACGGTCACGGCGTGTCACGGTCACGGCGTGTCACGTGAATCCGGTCGCGAACGCAGGTACGAGATACGTACCTTGCCGTGTTCGTGAAATTCGTGATCTTAGTACCGCCGGGCTTAAGAACCCGTAGCTACGGATCGGCGTGTATCACGGATATCAGGAGCCCTATTTTTTACACATAAATATTAATGCAAGAATTTGTTTAACAGTATCATGTGAATACTGAGGGATGTCAGAAACTGCTGATATACAATTTATTGTCAGTGTTTTCTTATTAACATCATAACTGCGATGTAAACTTTTGTCTACGATGAAACGTCGCTCTTGAATGACATGCTTCTCTAAGATCATCAATTAAAGAACTACAAAAGCGATTAAATTTGAATTTTAAAAAGGAAGCGGTGGTGGCCGAGTGGGTATGACGTCCGACTTTCAATCCGAAGGTCGCGGGTTCAAATCCTGGCTCGTACCAAATGAGTTTTTCGGAACTTATGTAGCTTTTCGGTGAAGGAAAACATCGTGAGGAAACCTGCATACATCTGCGAAGAAATTCAAAGGTGTATGTGAAGTCCCCAATCCGCATTGGGCTAGCTTGGGGACTATAGCCCGAGCCCTCTCGCACATGAGAGGAGGCCTGTGCCCAGCAGTGGGACGTATATAGGCTGAATTATTATTACGATTTTAAAAAATAAACAGACTTACTTGCAACTAGGATTTATAATATATAAAATATAACTGAAGCCTATTGTAACTCTGTTATTGGTTGAGCCCACAATAAAAATCGTTTAAAATTGTGACACGAAAAAATTAATGAAATGGAATAACGTTCGTCGTACAATTTCCAAATTGCCAGCAATCTGGAAACACAATTAATGACCAAATAGCATATATCTCAAAAAAATAAAATAAAGAGATATAATTTCATAAATAATATGCCTCTATTCGTTATAAGATCTCTAAGCAGCCTTTACTAAGAACTTTTAGTGTTGCCCTCGTACCTATACATATAATACTATAAATAAGCGTTGATGTTACGATCGTAATTATGCTTGTTTGCCACCATCGTGGAATAAAAAAAAGGAAAAATTAGATATGGGACATTGAATGAAACTACATGCTTGGTTGGAGTAGGTCTGTATGTTTAATTATCATGTGTAACAGCTTTTATATTAGAGCGCTGTACATTTGTCCTGGTAAGGCGATACACACACAGCATCTTCCCTCTTAGAAAAAAAAATAGTTTATTCGTTTATTATTTTTTTACTAAACATAAATCTAACCATAGCAAGTTATAAAAATTCTGTATATTTACAGAAATTAGACAAGAATCGGTTGAGAAATGCGTCCTGTACAGGAGAACACCCGGGTACGGACGGAAATCATTTTTGGCCAAGTTGAAACAAAGACCTTCGCTTTGCTCGGTCAATAACCATCCAAGTAAAAACCAACATTGAATCCTCAGCTCAGTGTACGCTTAATCTGTAGGCGTATTCTGATTGTAAAAACAGGTCATGAATTTGATCTGGATTCGCTACCGATATGATCTGGCAGTGACTAAAGTGTCCTTTCTTCACCACAAATTGACATACCATATAGATGAAATTCATAACCTGTTATTACAATCAGAATATGCCTCCCGTATCGATAATCTCACTAATATCTGGCTCTCTGTAATTATACAGTGGGTTCAGATTACATAGATAACGATTCGTTACCGTAACGGGACTGGTTTTGTGGTTGGAAGCGAACATCCTGATATAAGAGCAGTTTAATACGACTTGACAGATATACATTTCTTGTTGAAATACTACTTATATGGAGTGTGGAATTAAAAGGAGGAAAATGTCTATGTATGAAAAGCGCCCATCAAAAAACATTAAATAGGCGGCGCCACAATACGCCGAAATAAAATCATAGACCTAGTATTTATATAGATGTGCTATACGCATGCGTTCGTGAGGGACAGAACAAACGCAATGCTATAAAACTAAAAAAACGTTATAACATTCCTAATAACATACCACAAACAACCTACGTAAATTAGTCGGGTTATTTGTTGCCCCTCCCCCATTTCATCTCTATATTATTATACCTTTATGGTTCATGTAACCCATGAGCCTATCTAGCGCCACCGGAGTGATTAGGAACTATTATTTAAATCTGAAAGCTGGTCACTTTTGCAATAGTTCTGCCATAAGAGATTTTCCTCCTTTTAATTCCACACTCCATAACTACTTACTTACTTGGCTGGTGACGCGACGACCACAAATGAGTCTATATGCCTCCACAAGAGTACGCAATTTTGCTCGGTCCTGCGCAGATTCACGCTTTCGCCGGTGCCAAGGTCACGGGAATATACCTCCACTCCATCCGCCCAACGATATTTAGGATGACTTACACAGGTTGGCGTCCAGTTGGTTGAGCCAAGTATGCTCTTTTGCCTGCCCGATCTTCTTCCATTCTGTCGAGCGTCTTTGTTAAAACTAAATACTCTAAAACCCGCTGTATAACGATCACATTTAATACGATTTCTCGCGTAATACACCCTTTCACTATGGTCATTAGAACTTTTATTTATTCATTGTTTCACTGTTACGCTTTCCTGCTTTATATTTCTGTTGTAATATTACGGGCGTAACGGACCCCGACCTTGGTCCAGTCCGCATATCTTTTTCTCGCTCTTACTCATAGCTGTGCCCTTAATAGACTTATGTATCTCGAACCGACTTTCACGCTATCCAATAGGTGTCGGTCCGTACCAAGTTTGCAATCCGGTACGCCGGTCTATTAGTGGTTTAAGGGGTGTTTTTGGTGGTCTTCAGAACCTTCTTAAGCGGGTTTTTCTACCTGAATAAGTAATAATTTTAGAACATAGATAATTGCTTTAAAGGAGCTGCTCTTAAGTTTTTTTCACAAAAATGAGGTGAGAAAATTTAATGAGTCATTTGGAAATTACACTTTATCAATGAATCATTAATGTGTTCCGCGTAGCTATTGTTGCAAAGTTTTTTTGTTTATCGAACTAGCTCTTGTGGGATTATTTACAATTTCGATTTCGACTTAAACCTGCCTGAGGCCTGCTAAATTTAAAATAGTAGTTCTTTAAGTCGTTTTAGAGTAATATTCATTTTAACATGTATGATGTTCTTGTAAACTAGATTGTAACTACCTACTTTATTGAAAGATAATAGCAAATAATTTTTAAAAGAAAAAATAGGAAATATTAAATAAGTAGCACTTTATCGGATCAAAATTAACTGAGCCTGTTCTGTGACACCTGTTTCTTATTTATTTTTACTACACAAATTGTCGTCTGCATACGGATTGTTTTCTTCAATTATAGCCCACGGCAGATCATTACTGTTAATAAGGAATAATTCTGGTCCCAGATTGCTGCCTTGAGGAACCCCCAATTATACGAAACTCAGAAAGACAATTTTGTTTAATGACTTGTTTTCTCATCATTGATATCGTATTTTTAGAATTATCCATTTTCCTTTACGAATGTTAGCGTATAAAAATGTGTTTCTATGTGCATTAGTTCTTAGTTTCTTTGTTCGTTTGCTAACCACAGGTCTATATCTAAAGACCAGCTTATATTTTCTCCGCTGCATTCTGAAACATTTCTTGTTACCTACTAGTTAAATGACGACATTATTAAATAACAAACCCTGTTTTGTAGTTTACAATTAAAACAGTTTATTTCACTATAACTGATATGGTAGTTACGACTTTTAGCTTCTGAATGACAGTGTTACCAACCCTGCAAATGACAATTTTCTATTTACAGTTCGCGTGACCTTTATCACAAAGAGTTAAAGTGCAAAATGAGTCGTCGCAACTGCAAAGCAATTTGCAAGGAAATATTTTTCAAACCGGCCAGTGACAAGTTATTAGTGTCAAGTCATAATTGCATAGAACTTTCCATGTAAAAAAGGGCGTAAGTCACAGGAGTTCTTGAACAACTTACGCTATTTTATTCATTCATGACTTTGAACCGGGACAGAGTGACGTGGTACTTTGTAAGTGACTTTCAATCATAGTACAAATATTTTACAGTTCAATTTTAAATGTTATGATTGTTGTTTTAAACTTGTTTTAAATAATATCGAGAAAAGGAATACTTATACAGTAGCATGACAAAATATGTCGAATAATGACTGTTACCGATATTTATTTACAAGTTCCTCGAATTTCTCAAGTAATTTTATTTAATGAGCTACAGCTAAAGTCTTTTTTTTTTATTTTAAACTGATTTGGCGACCGGTTCAATGTCATACTTATGTGTCACTTAAATATAATAATTAAGTGTTAAAGGGCGATTCATGAAGTAGGTATTAAAAGTACATACAGCCTTAAAGTACCCAATGCGAACCAATAAGGATATAACATTGAGAAGTTGTCGTCAATGAGTGTCGGTTGTCAGCATGGTGAAATAGACACCTCGACTATACCTTGTTTTTTGTAGCATTAGAAAAAGGGTAAAAAATCATGTGTTTTTTAGACAAAAATGCTTAAAAAAATTGGTAACTTACTTATGAAACCAAAATAATGTAAAGATATCGTATTGTGATCGTCATATAAATTTAATATAATTTAAGATTTCCTTCGTTGTGTTTGATAAAAAAAGTAAAAGTTATTTTTCTAGTTGTGTCTTTTTTGTAATTTAATTTAGACACAAAGACTATATCCATGGTCTCTCGGCACCACGTGTGAAGATATTGGAGTTGATTAAATATACCATACTCTAAGCTTTAGATACTAAAGAGGGTATCTATCAATTACATAACTCTTTTATGTATTTAGAGGTCTGAACTATCTGTAACATAAGTCGTGAAAAATATGTAACAATTATATAGCAAACACATTTCCTTCCTAGATAATTGTTACAAATATGGAACAATTATATAGCAAACACATTTACTTCCTAGATAATTGTTACAAATATGGAACAATTATATAGCAAACACATTTACTTCCTATATAATTGTTACAAATATGGAACAATTATATAGCAAGCACATTTACTTCCTAGATAATTGTTACAAATATGGAACAATTATATAGCAAACACATTTACTTCCTAGATAATTGTTACAAATATGTAACAATTATATAGCAAGTACATTTCTTTGCTATATAATTGTTACAAATATGTAACAATTATATAGCAAGCATATTTCCTTGCTATATAATTGTTACAAATTTGCTGCGACTTGTGTGTTTCAATGAAAAGACACGTCAAGATTGTTTACCCTTATTATTATAATATTTAAAAAAAACGAGGTATAGGTTAAGGATGCCCATATTTGATTGGATTGGTCTTATTTGAAGCAGTTTAAGATCTAAGTCCCCTAAGACAGACGTTAGTCTGGGTGATAAGATTCATAAGCACGAAATAGTGTTTGTGTTAGATACAGACTATCGTGTACTATGTCCATTTATGTGCTAATCCTAGTGCTTTGTAGCAATTCTCCCTCAATTGCTCAAACGTTAACTGGAAGAGATCCCTTAAAGAGATAAGTTCGCCTTTGTACTAATGATGAGTGTTTTATTTCCTGATTTGTTTTCATTTCTGTACAATAAAGAGTTTTACTACTACTACAAATCGGAAAATTTATCATCAAAATAAAGCCCTACTCATAGTGTTGTGTTCCTGCCGGTGAGTAAGGTTGCCAGAGCTCAACGAGGGTACAAAATATTAGGGTCGGCAACGCGCATGTAAATCCTCTGGAGTTGCAAGCGTACATAGGCTACGGAGACTGCTTATCATCAGGCGGGTCATATGCTTGTTTGCCGACTTAGTATAGTATAAAAAAAAACCCGACCAGAAATATATGATCATTGACAAGAAGGTGCTGTTATTTTCATGTACAGGGCGACAGTTCAGACTAGTATGAAAAATTTGTTCCAATGAAATTCCGCAATATGGGGCGTGATTGGCCAGGCTTTAACTGTGGATATATCGATAACCGAATAATTTGTTTTGAAAGTTTTATTAGGATATATTATTTTATATAAGGTGTTATTTGAAAGTGACTTCACTTCAATAAATAATCAATGCAAATTATATTAGGTAAATGTTGCCATCTATTAAAGAAATATTTTTCTAAAACTAGCTATAAGTAAATCAGTTTTTGATGTAGGTATTCCAAACTAAACTTAAAATCTAAATCTATTAGGTATAATTTTGAAGAAAACTTAGAAATGTTTGAAAGGTGTTCAACTGATCGAAAAGATAACAAACAGGTTGGCTTCCTGTTAAGATGAAATATTGTTACACATTTGGATATAAAACTGATTTATTTTTACAGTACGGGTTTCTGATTTATTTAGGAATAATTAAAATTAATGGTAATTATCTACTGGATAATTGAAATTTATTAGTGTTAGCTTTATGTCATTACCTAAAACGGAACATGGTGTTGAAAAATATGCTTCTTACTACAAATTATTTTATATTCTTACTGTAGCATATCATCGGTTGTAAGCGATGTTTGTAAAAACATTTCTCAGGTATAATTTGTGGAAAGAAACATAACTTGTGGTGATTTTGCTGGAGATCAAACTACTTTAGATTCAATCATTATCATTTTCACTTATAATTTTTTTCCATCTGAATCGTAGAAGGAAAAAGTCGTATCTTTTAGCGCATATTTGCATATTTCTCAGTCGTATGGTATTGTAGTTTATATACTAAATGATGAATCTTCATTATTTTACACATGAATTGTAAACATTGCGTCGCAATAATGTGATATCTAGACTTCTAAAAATAAAATCGACGCAACGGGGTCAACGAAGATAAAAGGGTTTTCGTACATAATAATATGTAACAGTTTAAGTAGGTATATATGATTATGATAGTCAAGGTTTAGTTCATTATATGGTTTTACTTTTACATGTGAAATGATAATATAATAATAAGACAACAAAGCAAATTAAGAAAAAGCTGGCCTTTTTCTTTTTGTGTCACTTTTTCCTAAGTGGTCGTGAATACCAATGTGCCGTCGAAAGTGAAAAGAATTGTAAAAAATTTATATGTAAATTTTTCGGAAACTTCTCATATTTTTGTATGAAAATCGAAATTTTAGTTTTTTGTTTTTTACGAAACCTAAGGTGTATGAGCTTTCTGTAAAGTGACGAAGCCTGCGCTGTGGATCTGTGATATGCTATTTTTTGGTTCATAAAGTGTTATTGTCGAAAATTTCAAAATAAAAGTATTGTTTCCTGTGATTTTTATTTAGTTTCCGAGAACTTTTACCATGATAATTGTAGTATTGATGTAGTCATAATAATTGTGGAGATGGGTTGTTTGTTCTCATGAAATGCGGATTTTAAAATGTTTTTTTTTTTCTTTTATAATGTTCGATCTGTTTTACAATAAAAAAACGACAAATATTTTACATATACAATATACGCACGCAGCAACCGTAACAATTTATACACCTTCTGCAAAACAGATAAAATCATAATTACTTAAAACATTTCTAATTATCAACTTAACGATATCTCGATCTTGTGTTAATTACAATCATGTTAAGACATTATCAAAAAAGAAATTTTAATGCCCCAAAAAATGAGTTTCGGAAACTGAGGGACAATCAGATTGTGAAATTAAAACTAATTAAAAACAAGAAAACCGGAGAGGCCTATTTTGCTTTTAAAAATAACTTGCGTGGGATGATAATGATAGTTATTTACGATACAAGTGCAAAAAAGTAGCAGAAACAACCTGGCGTGATTTGTGCACAAGCCCTGACCTTGACCACAACGTTCATCGAGTTCGTACGAGTATCAAAACCATTTCCAAACCTTAACAAGTTAAATCGGAATTCAGAATACTCTGGTCTGTAGTTTAATCAGAGATGTCTCATTCAACAGTTAATGCGTTCAAGCATAATGTTGATTCTGATTTCGATCATTTGTGATACAAGTGACGAGAGACCGCATTATTGGAGACGGGAGCGATAAGTTTATTTATTTATTTAATAAACAAACAGTCTTTTAAACGAATGAAGTTTACTTTAATACATTAAAAATAGGATACGCTTCATGTTTATATATTGTAAACGTAGGTCCAAAATGCATTCTGATAAAAAATTAAAACTAGAAATAAACCTAAAAATAAATTATAACAGTATTTTATAGTTATATATATAACTCTGGAAATTTTACTTGAATCTAGACTTACAATTTCCTTTAATGAAAATAATTACCTATTTTAACATCATGTTTAATAAAGTACAGAATAAAACAGAGCCATTTGTGCATGTAGCAAAAAAAAACTAAGAGTATCAGTGTATTAATTATCACAATTGTTTATACACTGAAGAATACAAAGGTTTTGTTATTCTGTTTATGTTTCAGTTCATAACGATAATTATTTACTTCAGCTACCGTGACCTTGTCTTCGTGAAATGATGATGATTGTTATAAACTATTCTATTTCATCTAACTCGGTTCAGTGGTTTTACCTGAAGGAGTAACAGACAGAGTTACTTTTGTATGTTTGATATTAGTAAGGATTACCTAGGCATTTTCCTATAACGGACAACTCTTAGGTGAAATTCAAAAAGAACTTGAACTGAATTTATTTTTGTGCCTGTTCCACGTAATATAAGTATGTATAGTAATTTTGGTATTCGAGTTGGATTATCCAACTTTAATTTTGTTAACCTAAACATAATGGTATTGAAGTGGTGGAGTATATTGGGTTTTCTTTTTCGCTCTATTTTCTGTAAACTTTCCTAGCAATAATCTAGTATGCTTGCAAAAAAAAAAACAACGTGCCAATTCAACAAAACGCTGTCGCCTCTGAATTGGAACCCGTGATTATAAAATGGAATCGTAAAGAAACGCATACATTATCTTTCTGTCCCCAATTAGTTTTAATTACTCTGTCTGTTTAATGTCCCCAGAAAATAAGGGGTCAGAATTAAAAATGTGTTTTGAAATATTTAAGATGCATGCCAATTATTGAATGTATCATAGTATATTCATTTGTTTTTATTGTGTGTTTTAAAAAACTACATTAAAACTGACAGGTGATTATTAATAGGAAGTATTACTGCAATGTTCTGCCGCCAGAATGCAGCACTAGCACCTTTCCTAAACCTTATGGCCCGATTCGAAGAATGATTAAGACACGTTTAAGATCTTGGAAAGATCTTTAAAAGATCGATTACTAAACGACAAGTCAAAAATTGACGTTTATTTAGATTCCGCCGTGATCCCAATAAGATTTATCTACGATATTTCTAAAGTCAAAGTGACATTGGTTGCCCGAATCGAGTTGCTTCTGTCAATTATACGACATACAATTGATATCTAAGCTTTAATTGTAATCGAAACACTACATTATACACACAATAGTTTAACTAAAACTAAATAATGTTTAACTAAGTACTTGAGACGTCTGCGGTGGAGTGCCGTTGAAATTACATTGACGTGTTAAGTAAAGTTTAGTCTACAACTATTTAGTTATGATTCTATTATTAAGTTTTTAATAGATAATATGAGTGCTAGCAAAGAAAATTTGAATTGCATGTGGATTACCTCAAAGAAAATTTTGTAGCCACAGCCACAAATTTAGTGCCATCTTTCGACATACAATTAAAACTTTTAGAATGCCATTTGACTTTGATCCTTATTCTTTCACTGATATGTGGTGAATTTGTTAAATATCAAAAAGTGGCGCCATCTTACCGGGCACTACCTAAAGGATATGGCGCCATCACTCGAAAAGATTCTGCTATGTATACCTTTGGCCTTTGATCTATTATATGGCGCCACTTTTTGATATTTAACAAATTGTCAGTGACTTATCAGTGAAATAATAAGGTTCAAAGTAAAATGGCATTATAAAAGTTTTAGTTATGTATCGAAAGATGGCAGTAAATTTATGTCGCTATAAAGTTTTCTTAATCACAATAATGTTCTACATACATAGACATTTAAGATTTTAGAGAATGGTGGAATGTTGAGCACTTTTGAAGCGTTTTCTGAACCGATATTTTTGACGATGACCGTCGTACCTTCAACGGTACTAGTCGATTGTTAACTGTTGCATATGTATGTGTGCTCACGCACACACCCACCGCGCTAACTTACGAATACACGTCAGTACGCTAACAGCAAGCAGTAGTTTCACTTGTCTCACCCCACGTATCTATCACTGGCGACGAGGAAAAAAATGCTCACCCTGAAAAACCCAATTCCACAGCAATTTTACGATCGGGCGGATTTAACAATCGGCCGCCGAGAGATATATAAATAATAAACAAAAGTTGACACAACCTCAAGCCGACCTGAATTTCCCTCCGCCATTTTTAATTAAGATATTAATAAGCTGTTGATACCATCATGATGTATGGTGATTGGCTCCCAGTGGGATTGTTGACATCTTTTATTTATTGCTTTATGCATATTTGAGCGGTTTATTAATATGGAAAAATCATATGGATAGATGGCAATTTTCTATTTAATATTTTTATAATAGTTACGTATAGATGTGAGGCCGTTATTAGAAAATGAACGTATTTTCCTGTATTAGAATCGATCAATCACAGATTTTAAAATAAAAGTTGTTACTCATAAATAATGCAGAAGGCGGTGATCTTGGACACGGCGCGAATAGTATAAATAAATAAATATTATAGGACATTATTACACAAATTGACAAAGTCCCACAGTAAGCTCAATAAGGCTTGTGTTGAGGGTACTTAGACAACGATATATATAATATATAAATATTTATAAATACTTAAATACATAGAAAACACCCATGACTCAGGAACAAATATCCATGCTCATCACACGAATAAATGCCCTTACCAGGATTTGAACCCGGGACCATCAGCTTCGTAGGCAGGGTCACTACCCACTAGGCCAAACCGGTCGTCAAGTATGGCGGTTCCTCTCTCTGCGGCCCTGACCACCGGCAGCTTGGGCCCTGCCCCGCTGCTGGCGGCACCCTAGGTTAGTTCTTTTATAATGTGCTTATATCTTTTGTATTGTCTTATATATTTTAATTTTCTATACTTACTTACTTAAGCCACGAGATAAATAAAGGAGTAATAAATAATAATATTATGCCCTTGAGCCATCCTAGAATCTTGCAATAAACTATAATAAAACCAAATTAATTCAATTTTATCCTCATCAAAGAACGCCATTACAATTAAAACTATCAGTTAATAACACAGAAATTGCAGAAGTAGATAATTTCAAACTCTTAGGTATTACTCTCGACAGCCATATTAATTTTAAAACCCACATATTATGCACTAAAACCAAGATATCTCAGTTTTTATATGGACTTTTTATGCTTCGCAAAACTACTAACTTCAGTACAGCACTAACCGCCTACTATGCCTTTGCTAATTCATGGTTGCGGTATGGTATTTTAATGTGGGGCAACAGTACCGATGCGCATGACATGTTTGTCATGCAAAAAAAATGTATTCGTGTGTTAGTCGGAATACAAAATCGAGATACCTGCAAACCCCATTTTATTAAACACGGCATACTCACTCTACCAAGTCTTTACATTTTAGAATTAGGCATGTATATCAGGAAAAATATTCATTTGTTCAGAGAGCTGCCAAATAAAAGACAAAAATACAAACTTGAACTACCCGCGCCAAAATTAGAAATATACCGTAAAAGCCCTCATTATGCAGCCGTAAAATTTTATAATCATATTCCGAATTATATAAAAGCAGAGGAAAGGGACACAACATACGCGAATAAGTTGAAATCGTTCCTTGCAGAAAAAGCTTATTATTCAGTTACAGATTTTCACAATGATAAATTTGTTAAATAACTTATTATTGATCAGATAGAATTATAGTTAATAAGTATATTCCATACTGTGTTTAATAATACTTAGTTTAAGAAAATATTTGCTATGCCCTTCTGGGGTCCATGAGAGACTGAATTATTTTGTAACAACGTTTGTATTTTTACCATGGTGCAATAAACGATGATTGATGATTGATTGATAGATGTCGCTTTTTGTGGGCGCCCATCTTGTGGTTGCTAGCGAGTTGCCGTATGCCAGAAATAAAATTGGATACTGTTTTATTAGTCAGTCGTCCGGTTTTTTATCCCATAGCCCAGTTCATTTCAGATTCCACAAACACTCAAGTAGTCCTTACACCCTGGCGGGTGCTGCCTCTGCGTGCGTCCCATGACACGGGCAAGGGCAGCATCCGCTCGGTGTACCCCTTTCATTTCATTAAGGGCTTGTACGTGTTGGCTTCGGCTTAGCGCACGCCTCCCAAACGTCCAGAACACCATTGTTCCGTGCTGGAAAAGACTTATAAATTATAATAGTTTGACAATTTAAATAAATAAATAACCGCCTAGGCTGGACTGGACCACAACATCATCCATTTATATCGGTCGGTTGAAACTTTTTATTTATTATAGTTTTCCCAAGGGTCTACAGTATGGGGTCCTTCAAAAAAGGATTGTAAAGGTTTTAAAGGGTCGACAATCCGCATGTAACACCTCTGGAGTTGCAGACGTCTATAGCCTACGGTGACTGCTTACAATTAGGCGGGCTGTGTGGTGGTTTACCACCGACGTGATATAAAAAAACCGCGGGCGACAGTTCATTGCATAGTTTAGCGAGGCAGGAAGTTTCTTGAGAAACATTTGCTAAAGAAACGTTTAAGTGACGTTTCTTCAAATTAAAACGTCACTTTTGACGCGCACATCCATATCGTATCATTAGGAAATTTTTGACGTATCTTAAAGTTTGAATCGGGTCAACAGTTGCTTTTGGCTCGATTCGAAGAATGCAATACGGTAACGATAAGTTCTGGTTTAGATTAGTTCTCATTTAGATATCGTTTATATGTCGTATAATTGACAGAAGTAGCTCGATTCGGGCAACCAATGTCACTTTGACGTTAAAAATATCGTAGATAGATCTTATCGATAACGGGATCGAAATAAACGTCAATTTTGACATATCGTTTAGTTATCGATATTTTCATATTTCCAAGATCTTAAACGTGTCTTAATCATTCTTCAAATCGGGCCGTTTGACTGCCAATAACATTGTAGTGCTCCAATAAAAGTGAAAACTAGGGCGTAGTATCCATAATGATTTACACACGCTATTATCTTAACAATAAACCTATGTTTTGACATACCATTGTTGCTTATTATATTAAAACCCTGATTTCCAACACTAAGAACACGTCTAAAACACACTGAAAGTGTATCTTACAAAAACTGAACTCATGTGAAAACGATCCAAAAAAACTCAGAGCATCCTGAAAATGCTGAAAATATTCCCTGCCTATTTTAATTCTTGATACAGTCAGTAAATGTACCTTGGAAAAGGGTGTCTAGGACTTTTTGCACGCTTTACCCTTCCTTGCTATAGAGTAAGTTTTATCAGAGTGTTCACTCTGTTTCTACGTAATATTAATGAGAATGCACTGTTTTCATCATTCAATATAATTCTAAAGTTATATCATATCATTTATTCAGTAATAGTCATACATTGTAATTTATATATACAATTCACTTAGTTGAGGATGATATAGAATTAGATAAAAATTAACATGTCAACTTGCATAAAGATGGAATGTTCATATATTTATATAAGTAAATAATGTCAGGTCTCATTGTTTTCATTAATAAAATCATTTACGGATTTATAGGCCTTTTGAATCAATAAACGTTTTAAACGCGAGTTAAAACCCGGAATGGTGTTCATGTTTATAATGTCACATGGGATATTATTGTAAATCTTAATTCTAACTACATGTATAGAATTGGCAGTGTTAAGGCAATACCTAAACCGGATAGAAACTGGCGGCGGCCCGTGACCTTCAGCCTAGCCGCGCTTAGCGACCCGTGCGCTCATCCCCGGCTGCGATGCACCTACCATGAGTACTACTACGTCACATACATGTTATCGCGTCATGTCACCAGCAGCCAATGAGAGGCATCCATCGCGTATATGTCGTGATCAGCAGCCAATGGTGTAGCGGCTCGTCATCCCTGCCCGCACCAATGAAGACCGAGGATGACACTTACAATTTGATCTCTCACCGAGCTACCACGTAGCTTATACGTACTTTTAATTTTGCTCTTCTTTATATAAAGTTAATTACATAAAAAATCATGTAAAAATCCGGAATTATATAATTAATTCGAAGAACCCGCTGCCTTCGTCATTTCAACAACCTGCCATCCACATCAGCGCAAATCCTGGCCATCAGCCCCAACGTATGTCTATACGCGCAGGCAGCCAGTTTTCCTAAGGCGATGAGTGGGTTGTTCAAAGTCATGTTGACGCCTGTCCCGGAATTCCTTGCTGTTCCACTGATACTGACACTAGTGGTATAAATTCTCTTTATTTTGTTACTCTAGATGCAGAATAGTGGTTTCAAACCTTGGTTGTGCTATATAGACCAGAAAAAATCGTTCCCGAAAAAACTAAAAACAAAAGATTACTGAAATTCGATTAGCATCATAATGCTATAGACAAGAGCTTAATAAATGACAATTATAACGGATCCCTTTGTTTGGCATAATTATTGAAAGTCATAATGTAATGATAGTTATATTATCATTAGTTATAACTCTGAAATCGGCAACTTTTCAGGAATGTCCTTAGGTTATCCTATAGATAGGTTAGGTTAGGTTAGGTTAGGTTTGTTTTATGGCAATCCTGAAAAGTTACGCGTTTCTGAGAAAAACCAAATTATGGCTAACGAAAATACGGACAAACAATACATTATGACTTAAAACTTTATGGGAAACAATAGAGACCCCAATTATAAACCTAAATTAACGATAGTGCGTAATTTTATTGCCCATGTTCCACCAAAAGTATGTTTTTTTTATGAAATCTATATATTTTAATAAATTACAACTAAAACCAAAATCTAAAAATAAATAAAATTAGCCTTCAATTTAAAATGTAAAACTAAAAATACTTAAAACTAATCTTAAAAAAAAAATTGTCCCCCCCGTGGCATGGTACCGTAGACGCTGGCAGCATTTCCCCTCTGTATCGCAATACTGCAATGCGTTGAGCGACGAAGCTGCCAGCTGTACGGTCACCGGTATAACGTTTAATGAATGTTAAACATATAACTTGGTGAATATGCTACTTACGTGTTGTAATATTTTTTTTTATTTTTTTTATTCTACGTCGGTGGCAAATAAGCATACGGCCGCCTGTTGGTAAGCAATCTTCGTAGCATATGTACGCCTGCAACTCCAGAGGTGTTAAATGTGCGTTGCCCACCCTAACCCCTCTGGCAATCTTACTCACCTTACTTATTTTTAATTGCTTTCATATATTTGCCATAAGGCGAAAAAGAATTGCCTCACTGCTTGGGAGAGTGCGCGGAGGCAGCAACAGCATGCTAAGGACGTTGGCCGATCGCCTCGACTGGCGCTCACAAAATACTGGGTTGATGTGATTATTGGGAGGGACAAATAGGGTAAGACCCAATACCTACTAGGTTAAGTTTCCTGTAGATATATATTTATTCATAAGACTAACATAGATTTTTAAGAAGCAACTAACCAATTTCTATGGATTATGGTCCGAAATAAACAATTTTTATTTATTTTATTTATTTATTTATAAGCTTGTTGTTTTTCTTAAGTTTTATTTCCTTTTTATTTACGGTTGAACTGCTGTTTATTTTACAGAATAAACATTCTGTTTTTTAATCTGTGCCCTCGCTAAATTCATCCGCACTGCATCCGCTCTTTTTTTTCCCAGTCTGGCCTGAAACTTTACATCACGAAGTAATTTCAACCTTAAACATTAAACCCAAAGTCCACATCACCTTCATCATCTTCGTTATTTAGCAAAAGTATTAAGTTGGATTCCTTTTGATACCTAAACTGTTTGCTTAAAAGAGCTTATGTTAATTTGAATTTCCTGGCGTTTAAGACGTTTTTGCGCAAGATAAATGGGGGGTAAATTTTCAACGTGTTTTTAAAAAGAATCCTTTTACGAACGGTTAAAAAGTTATTGCTGGCCTTGTACATTTCCGTTATGATTTGGCTAAAAAATAGTGGATAGAAAGCCCCACCATTTTATATTTGCATGCACAATGCATTTTTCAGCTAAGTATTTGTTTTTATAAAAATGCTTTTTGAATTACGATAAAAAAGAATAAAGAATTTACGAAAACGGTTTGACGATTTTTATCGTTTGTTAGTCGTATACCTCGAAATCAAAAAATCCTTGTAGCTTTTCACCTATTCGCGTTTCACCGTGATAGCGCATTTTGTTGTAGCGTGTAATATCGGTGGTATATTTTGTTACTCGCATATATTTTTAATAGATTTTTACAACAGTAGCAAATTTTAATGTAGCATGTATTTTCAATAGCCTATTTAGTTAGCCGCAATTTTTTTTTGTTACATTTTACCTGGGTCGCATATTGTTATACTGTATTGTATTAATCATAAAGAAAAATGACTATATCACTGGGAAATAATAAAAATACTGTCACTTATTGACCTCATTGTTACAGCCATACATTAACTAGCTTTGGAGAATTTGTTATTTAGGAAATCTACCTCTAAGATTACATATATCACACTCTAAACCAGGATATAAACTACAAGTGCGAAATGCATTAACAAAACAAAACTATAGAGGTATAGTGCTTAAAGGAAATGTCGCGATATGTAATAACGCATTACAAGCAAATATCTATCGAGGTGAAAAGCGACTACAGTGAAGAAAGGCAGGGAAGTAAATATACTATGAATTTTATACACCATTGTAATTGGCGACCAGAAATCATACTACAACAATAAAAATCTGTTCAGAAATTATGAGATCGCGGCAAAACGCGAATAGGTGAAAAGCTACAAGGAATTTTTGATTTCGAGGTATACGACTAACAAACGATTTTTATTTGCTTGACGTTGAAAATATGAATATGTATAATTGAATGAATATGAATAATTATATAAGGGATGTTGCCTGGTATGCATTTATTTAATAGTACATTACGATACAAGTGGGAAAAATAGGAAATTCGCAACGAGTGACGATAAATTAAAACACGACCAAAGGGAGTGGAAATCGATACGAGTTTAGAATCACCTATTCGCACATAATGTATCGTATAGCGTTTCATGGCTCCTCTACACGATGGGCCATCATACTGGGCCAGCGTATAGAGAGGGCAGTGCTGTCGGATGACTTATGGCGCGGCGGGATGGCGATGGGATGGCCACAGCGGTGTTGGTTTTTCGTCCCCACATGAAAGGTAGTGGGCCAGCGATGGTACGCATTTACTCGTGGCCAATTCCATAGTGCATGCTCTCAACCGTCTCATGGCCATCTCACTGGTCCAGCGCTGGACCATCGTGTAGAGGAGCCATAACCATCGCATGGCCATCTCGCTGGTCCAGCGCTGGACCATCGTGTAGAGGAGCCATAACCATGGCATGGCTATCTCGCTGGTCCAGCACTGGGCCATCGTGTAGAGGAGCCATCAGAATATTCAGAATGATATCATCAGTGTACGTTCGAATTTGCCTGATAGTCCGCCATCTTGGACAATGAGTTGAGTCACTGTTTTGACTATAAAATTCCCATGGAGATATTCAATTAAATAATACCTATTCATAGTTTCATATACTCTCATTGAATGTTTTGTCAAACTTTCCTACTGCCAAAACATCATAGTTTTCTTTAAAACAATGTCAGTTACGATATTTTGATTATACGCAATAACGCCCGCCATTTTGAAAAGGACTTATCTCAAAAGACATGATCTTTTGTATACGATTACCAACCTTGTTTCCTGGATATAAGTAGCAGAATGTTTATATATTTTTATTTGAGACTAGATATAGAGTATATTGAGATATGAGTGAGTCACTTTGAGAACAGAATTGAGGGTAACATATGGTAATAATAAAACATGTGTGGTGTAGGGTTCATTGAAAAATAATCCAGATAAGTATTAATGAATTATGAAATTATCGATATTTATGCATATAGAACAATAATATTTACTGAAAACATTAAATAATATTATTGCTTATCATATAAGTTTTGTTTTAGACGTTTTTGTTTAGCCTGATGGTTGACTGGTATTAATGAGATTAAGTCCGCCATTTTTATATTTAGTGCGATTTTTTTTAATAAATTGGGTACAAATACAAACATGATAGATACTTACTTTGAATGAATATAATAATAATAAAACATCAATATATCTATATATGTGTCCATAAGATGATAAAACATACATCGAGCTGAAACAATAATTAAATAGATATAATTTACTAATAAACACACACCTGGAATACTATAAATATGTAATCATTTTAGCGGTTTTAATCATTATAGCTGCCTTAAATAGAAAATTAACATTTAATTAATTTTATTATATTTAGGTGAACCAATTCAATGCTATTTTTACATACATTTAATGGAAATGGTTCCAATGATTTTAGCAATTGTAATGAATTTGACATCAACTGTTTGCACAAATAAAATATCAGATCATTATATTTTTTTTACAATTTATTTCAAGATTTTCAGTATTATTTTGTGAAATTTCTGAATTATAAACTGAAATAAATGTTATATTCTAAAGAAAAAGTCAAGTCCTCCAATGGTGGAGGATGGGTTCAACCAGTGCCAAATTCTCAAATATAATAAAAAAAAACAACATAGAAATTTATATATAAGTAAAAACCAAAAGAGCATTAGAAGACCCTTAAAAACGTAATATAATAATAATAATAATTCAGCCTATATACGTCCCACTGCTGGGCACAGGCCTCCTCTCATGAGCGAGAGGGCTCGGGCTATAGTCCCCACGCTAGCCCAATGCGGATTGGGGAATTAAAATAATAAAAAAAAAAATGTTTATTTATCAGCTCACAAAGGATTTGTAACAATTTCACAGTATGATAACAACATTTAAATTCGAGATGAGGTTGTGATCCTTTGTGAGAGACTGGAGTCTGAACTAGGTATAAACCTGTATTACAGTTCACCAGGCTCTCACCCCCGAGAAAACATTAAGTATACCTATATTAATATATAGGTTTTGGTACTAAATCTACAAGTGTACAACAGAACTGATAATAAAATAAAACTAAAAATATCGGAATAATACAAAATATGTATAAACAAAGAGTTAACACTATTTACGTATCACAATGTCTATTAGTGTTACACAGGAGTTGAAAGTGTGATTAATTTGTAAATATGCTCGTGTGTGTGTGTGTGTGTGTGTGTGTGTGTGTGTGAGTTGCTCGAATTATATTTTAATAACTAGCTGTGCCCGCGGCTCCGCCCGCGTGGTATTCGGTCTGTGTCAGTAACCGGCTCATTCACCGCTAATTTCTCTGCCTCTCCCCTGGAGGTGGAACTTGAAGTAAAGTTGATAGATGGATACGCTAGAGGACTGTAGTCTAGATAAAATATTTTACAATTAGGTACCACTTACTAAAACTACACTCCAAAATCAATTGTTATTTTTTTCAAATTCGTCCTTATTCAAATTTTAAACGACATAGAGTAGTAGATGTATATCGGACAATACAGTTCCACTTTTGTATTTTTTTTTACGTTCTTGACTGTACCTATCCAAATCAGTCTAAGCATGAAAAGGTAAGAAATATACCCATAGAAATCCATACTTCCGAACACTGTCGTATTTAGGTGTAATACCTATTAGTTAGAAGTAGGATTAGAGGAAAGGAGAATACTCGTAGATATCAAAAACTTGAGGCCGAGTATTTACATTTTGTTTACAATTATGTTTATGTATGCACAACTAAATGTATACATATAATTATATCTACAGTTATATACTAATAAGTAGGTATGTAATAGTATATTTACATAACATTGACATTTTACAATATTCGAATATTATACGAATAGCTCCGTGCAGCTGGTAACGCGCGAGCACGCCACGTAGAGCTGCACGTGCGAGAAGCAGCCCGTGCGCAGGTCCACGCCAGCGGCGCGCAGCGTCTGCCTCTTCGACTTGTTGATGTTCATGGCGAAGCAGACGCTCACGGAGAACTGTAGGCGCTTGAAGTGGAACGGGAAATTGCTCAGGATAAGGGGGATGCGTGGGATGAACACGACTTCTGCGGCGCCGCACCCCGTCAGGATCTGCACCTCAATTAGGTTTCGCTGCAGCTGCACTACTTTTAGCTGGGTTCCGTTGCATAACTTCGGAGGCGACAAATTTCGAAGAAGCATGATTAGAACTCCAACTTTCAGGGTAAATGTGTGTGCTATGGGAGTCCTGAAGCACTCAATGTATGGCGTGAGTATGGATCTCTCACAAACCCAAGAATGGCTCAGGTCTCCGTACATGCTACGAATGAGGTTTTCAATGGATAGAACGATCCTGCATAACGTCTCTGGTAGTTGTGGCTACGCCTAAAATCACGATCGTCGCTATAGTTTCGTACCCTCAATGCGTTGCGAGACTTTCGTGAAAGGTTCGCTTTTTTTCGAGAAGGCATTTTCAGTTTTTAGTTCTTATGGCATTTTAACGCGTATAAAATGCGAGTCCCAAATCGTTTGACATTTACACCGCAAACATCAGAGATTTTTTTTTTTCATTATACCCACTTTCGTAGCCATTATTAAGTGCTTAAAAGAGGCGATACGTATGAATATGGATACGATAAAATTACGATTAGGTATACATCAGGTACATTCATGACGGAGAAAATATTTTTTTACATAATTATGCAGTTATACGCGTGTTGATATGTGTGTTGATTTTGCCACTACTTAACTATGTAAGTAAACTCATTTTTAACCGACTTCAAGATTTCAAAAGGAGGAGAATTGAGGGAACTCTTTAAATATGAAAGTCATACATATAATGATTTTTGTATTTTCTTTAACAAATCTAGCATTTACATTTAAAAAAGTGACATTTCATGAAGTGGAACTGCTGATGATGATCAGAATGGAACTCTTCAACGATACACAGTACACGTTTGGCGATTTGTCCTCTTCGCTGTGTTTGTTAAGTAAATTAGATTTTCAATACAAATTTTTGTCATGTTCGAGTTCTGACGATGGGGGTCCATGAGGAATCGAGGGAACTCTTCAAATGTGAAAGGCATACATATAGTGATTTTTGTATTTTCATCAACAAATCAAGTATTTACATTTGTAGAAGTGACATTTGATGAAGTAGAACTGTTCATGATAAACAGAATGGAACTCTTCAACGATGCATAGTTCACGTTTGGCAATTTGTTCTCTGTGCATGTTTGTCAAGCAGTTAGGTTTTCAAGACACATTTTTATATTTCTATCCTATTTAGTTTTTTTAATAATTATCTGGTGCTTTATTTCATGCATGGTGTGAAATAATTTATCTTAAATACAGTCGAATACCCTATTGCGGGTATCTTACCAGTCAACCATAGGGCAAATCTGAAATGTGTCAAGTTGGATGCAGTGACAAAAAAAAACATGTTACCTCCTTTTCTACATAATTAGGCGTAGGACGCTGTCTTTTTAATTTAATTGTATGAAATAAAAAATCAACAATAATCGTTCTTTCACCGGTCTATCTCATTGAAGTCGGTTTTTTTTTCTTAAAAATTATTACTTTACTTGATTTGACTAAATTTTTACTCAGTTTCCCAAAAGATGGCACTGTGCAATGTATGGCAATTAATTTACTGTCGTTTAATTTCGTTGTATTATTACATCAACACAATTGAAATTGAATTGATATCCGTACCCCCCTCTTCTAACTTTCTAGGCACCTTGCCCATTGACGGCGATTTGGGCCAAATTTTTTATCTTTAGTTTAAGTTGTTAGTAAGTTTTATTTTATTATGTATGTTTATTTCTTTGTTTTTGGATATTAAAATCTCACTTTAGAGTTAATTTGGCAAAATCCTTCCTCGGTGGCTTAATTTCAGCACCATATCTGTTAGTTTAGCAGGGTACTCGATACTCGTAGCACATATTTGTTGTAAAAGTAGCGCCATAAGATTCAGGTGCAAACTTAACTCAATCGAGTGTAGTGGCTACCCCCCCTAGAAGGGTCTAGGGGTTGAATTTTTATAGCCTATAACTTGGCCGGGCATTTTATCGACAGATTAGTAAAGTTTGCATCAAAATCCGTTCAGCCGTTTTCACGTGATGCGAGGTCAAATAAACAGACAAACAGAGAAACAGACAAACAGACAAAAATTCTAAAAACTGTTGGAACGTGTTCTGTTAATGATTCTTAGTATCCCCAGCCTACTTTTTTTCGAATATCTTCCATGTACAGACTTTCGACCCCCTTCAGCTTTATTATATGTATAGATGAGAGGCTAGGCAATCCTCAATCTCGTTATAAGTTAGCGTTTGTAGCCAATCAGTGACTTTCTGCTTACATTCTCTTAGTGTGAGAGCATATATATCGGTAAGGTCGTTAACCTTATTGTAAAATTTAGAACTAAGGTAATCAACATGACGTCCTGAAACTGCCAAGCGAAATTTCTGTATACCACAGACACGAACTCGACGTTAATTTTTCGTGAGATTTTTATCAAAGGTTATGGTCTTATGTTTTTTTTAAATGACTTGGCGGAAAAATAGACTTCGTACCGACAGCACTTTACTCTCTCTATAAAGATCAATGGTAGGATACCTGAAGGGTTTCTTGAAAATTACCTTTAAGACTGCACGTTGCGCTCTTTCTAAGCGCAAGGTTTTCGCAGCACTACCCCATACACTAATTCACATACACCTTTGAATTTCTTCGCAGATGTATGCAGGTTTAAAACGTAATATAGTAATGGAAAAGAGGCATTAACGTAGTTGTTTGAATAATTCATTAGTTACTAAATACTTCAACATTGGTTTTCATTTTTATTGATATCAAACATAGTATTGCCCTCACTTTAATTAAACTCACGGGAGACATTGTAATAATGATAATGATAACATTAATATAGGTTTTAGACTTTCTAAAATAATCTTGAAGATTGCCGTCAATATCGCCATTTTATAAAAAATAAATGAATAAAACGAATTCTTTATTTAGAAAAACATTAGCATAAGTTTACATCAGGATAATATTATGTATGTAGACATTTCTTTTCCGTCGCATCTAAACTCCGGCGCCGTTCTTTAAATATCGCCCCCCTGCGGACATTTATACACATACTTCCGTTTAACTATCCCTTCAGCGCCATACAAATCCATCACCCAATGGTATTACCGAGCGGAGAAACCGAACTTCTTTGAAGTCGTAAATGACATTCGGAACTATAACTTTTTTAGGTACAAAAGGTAGTAACTGACTAGGAAACTGATAGTCAATTAAGAGGGGGCTAACGCTGGTCCCATATTGGGATACAGTCCTACAATGAAGGAGGGATTTAAATCTTCTCGGGTCAGAGGTGTAGGGTTAGAGCCGGCGTAGCTTTATTTGATGTTCATAAGCGCATTGTAATATTATTATTATTATTAAATCCTTTATCAGGCAAAACCCATAAAAGTGTTAGTATTACACAACATAACTTACAAGACTATTGTTAGTACATACAGAGATCACAAACACAGACATAACCGGATGAGCATAAAATAATAAAATGTCAATAACTTATCTCTAAAGTAATTTAAATTTAAATGCTTACTTGGAAAATAAACTATCTTTATCTTGAACGCTAAATTGTTGTTTATATATGTTTAAAAAAAGCAAATACCATGAAGAAAATCACACCAAAACTAGACTATATTTCAAACCTGTAGGTATATAAGTAAAAGTTCACCCACCAAGACAATGGAGTCATATCAATTATTAAAAATATTTTTATTATATGATGTAACTAAAAATTTACGGTTTTCGCAATTTTTCCCTTATTTGTGCTATAAGATGTTGCTTCGTACCAAATTTCAAGATTCTGAGTTTACAGAAAGTACCCTGTAGGTTTTGATACCCTTGCGAGTGTCGAAAATATGCGGAAATATGCGGCATAAACGGCTGTATCTTTTGATTGCGTTGGCTTAGAACTTAGATTTTTTCACAGCTCCAAGGGACAGTAGACTTGATATAAATTCCAGCTTGATACCTCCACGCGTTCCTGAGAAAAAGGGTCTTGTTAGACAGACAGACGGATGGGCGGACGGACAACAAAGGGTTCCGTTTTTTCCTTTCGGAGGATTTCTATTTTATTGTACATTTTTAGAATAACTGAGATAAAAGGTAAAAAACCGCTAAACGGCTATATCTTTCATTGCAAATTTGGCGGGGCGTGCCATATGTTTTATTTCTTTCTATTTTCTTGGCGTTATGCCTCCTCTTAATCCTTTCCTTTAAAATTGATTTACACTAGCATCCGCTCGCACTTGACCGTTTTTTCAAGCGGATATGGCCACGTGGTCGCGCCCTCAGACAAGGGGGCGTATTCTAAAAATACAACAGTATTCTAAACTATACATGCGGCTTAGTCACGTATCGTCGCTCCCGAATAGTCGACGATTCGAATCTCGAATTTGAATTTTCGAATTTCGCGAAATGGAGAGTGCTTAAAATTGGTGCAAAGTTCTTTGTGATCGTACATGTCTGGAATGAGGTATGGGTTTTTTAAAAGTTGAAGGTAGTTTTGCTTTTTTGGCAGTTTCGGAAATTACGTGGCCGGCATTGTTCTTGAGTTTCGGTGCTCTGTGCTCTGTAGGAATTTTTCAGTTTTAGACAATGGAATTTCTAGCTTTAGTGGAAGTGTTTCAGGAAATGTTAAGAAGATAAGTGATAAAAAATTTGAATTTCCATTTACTACCAACATTTTCTTGGTTGGTTGGTTACTTGGCGCTCGAGGTCTCAAACTTGGATTAAATTATTCATTGGGCCAACATCATAGATTAGATTAGATTAGATGATTTATTTCATGAAAGACAATTACATAATAAATTTGCATTGATGTCAAAAATATAAGAATTTCTATCATGATCGTCAAAATAAAATAAAAATGAAAATAATAACAGTACTAATAAAAGTGAAAATAATAACAGTACAATACATAAACAAGTCTGCAAAAATCAGAACTACCGGATTTGACGCAAACAAACAAAAGTCGACAAAATTACTGGATCATATGCTTCTGTACTATTTTTTTATTTCAAATAAGTAGTATTTTACACCACTTCATTGCTTACTTCTTACTTCCTGTGGCGCCATAACCCCTTTTTGAGTCTTGGCCTCCTCTACAGTGCTTTTCCATTTGTTCCGTTTGTCTCTCCCCCCCCCCCCCCCCCCCCCCAATTTGTGTACTATCCCATCCACTCCATTGCATGATCACTTTTAATAATAGGTAAGTAATGGTAACCTGCCCGTATAATACTACCTAAAATATCATTCTACTTTTCATAGTGGTCATTCAGTAGAAAATACTTCAATTGAATACTTTATACATTCATATATACAGGGACTAAGGAAAAAATCGTTTATCTAGATTTTATTGTTGTAAAAAAACCTTTGCGGTGGTGGTGGTGCAACATTAATTGCATGTAAAAATACGCAAGTAAGTATAATGGGTTGGCACTGTTACTCTGCACGTTATCTTTTCGCGGATAAGCAAAGTAATATTTTTTGTCCTAAAAAATACCTTTTCAATATTTTAATAATTTGTCTGCCTATAAATTATTTTATATTGCTTGTGTTATTTAACTTAACCGACGTATTAGACAGTCACTTTACATAAAATCACAAGTATATGGTTCGTAGTACGTCAGTGAAAACCTACACCAATTCACCACATTCAGCTGATGACATTTTCCATCAACTAAATTTATCCGACATGTCAGAACCGGTTTCAGAGATGACTAACTGAATCTATGACTGAATCTTGCAAAACATAATTATATGTGTTTTAATCATAGTCTTATGCTATTAACATTTGACGACCGGTTTGGCTTAGTGGGTAGTGACCCTGCCTACGAAGCTGATGGTCCCGGGTTCAAATCCTGGTAAGGGCATTTTTTCGTGTGATGAGCATGGATATTTGTTCCTGAGTCATGGGTGTTTTCTATGTATTTAAGTATTTATTAATATTTATATATTATATATATCGTTGTCTAAGTACCCTCAACACAAGCCTTATTGAGCTTACTGTGGGACTTAGTTAATTTGTGTAATAATGTCCTATAATATTTATTTATTTATTTATTTTAACATAAGAAATATTAATTTGGCAATAAACAGTAAATATCTTCGTGCTTCAATATAATTAATACGCCATTTCCTTTACATGCATAAAATATATCGAACTGTGGAAAATATTTAAGAGTCTTTGGCAAGAGGGAGATGGAAGCGGTAGACCTCGGTAGACTTTTTCTGATCAAATTGGGGAAATCCTGAAGAAAGGCCAGGTCAAGAGCACCCTAAACCGAGCGTGTATGAGGATTGTTACGAAAGCGAAGGTTGCGAAAGATGTTGCGGTTATGTCAGGATCGCAGCAAGTGGAAATCCGTGGTCTCTGCCTACTCCTCCAGGAAATAGGCGTGATTATATGTATTTATTTATGTATGTAGATTCAACGACATTTAAGTATACCATAATTTACTTTCATACTTATTTAGATACACGTTTCGTAAAAAGACATAACTAACTAATTACGTTCCCTAAGATGGCTCCTATGTTAATGTTTCTGTGAAGCCAGACAGACAGACAGACAGAAATAGAACATTTCCTTTTGCAATAAAAGCTTAGGGCTGAAGCTTTGAAGGAAGCGGGAAGCTTTATAATAATGAAGTAGCTGTATAAGCACTGACTGGACTTAATTAGAAAAGTTATATTATATTTTTTATATCACAAAGTTTTTCGTTATGAGTCTACGTAACTTACTTTTAATGTGTCTCGCTCGTACTTGCATATTAGTGCAAGCGAGATGTATAGAGAGTAAGTTACGTAGACGTCAGCGAATATATCAATGCCAAAACTGGTGGTAGACTTAGAGATGTTGTAATTGTCACTGGTGGTTGATCCTACCATGAGTCTGCGCGCGCACTGCTAGGTCCCGGCAGAATACCAGCGCTGCGGCCAGAGTCGGCGCCTTTTCTCGACTACACAGTCGTGACAAAAAAATCCCAGTACTTACCTAGTTAGTACTCGTAGTTAGTTTCTACCTTAGTTTTAGTTTTATTTTTATCATAAGTTTTTTGTCACGAAAATGTTTTTGAAATAAAGTTTTTATCTATGTATGTATCTAATTTGAAAGGCATTATTTTGACATGTCATTTTTATTTATGTGTTACTCACGAATATTTTCCTGAGTTATGTATGTTGGTTGTGTGGATATGAACCTGGGACCTCCTGCGTAGGCATGGCCACTACCTTATACCTTACAAAACAACGCATCTTATAAAAAAAAATCCCGCGCTGCGACGTCTATCTGTCGGCCCGATTCGAAGAATGAGATACGATAACGATCAGTTCTGGTTCAGATAAGTTCTCATTTAAATAGCGTTTATATGTCGTATAATTGACAGAAGCAGCTCGATTCGGCCAACCAATGTCACTTTGACGTTATAAATATCGTAGATAGATCTTATTGTGATCACAGCGGAATCGAAATAAACGTCAATTTTGACATATCGTTTAGTTATCGATCCTTTAAAGATCTTTCCAAGACCTTAAACGTCTCTTAAGCTTTCTTCGAATCGGGCCGTAAATGTCTGTATGTTCGCGATAAACTCAAAAACTACTGAACGGGTTTTCATGCGGTTTTCACCTATCAAAAATGTTTCTTGAGGAAGCTTAAGTGCATAATTTGTTAACCCGTACGAAGCCGGTGCGGGTCGGTCGTATATAATAAAATATTAAACAATAACATTTCAAAAGCTTGCCACTAGGGCTTCCATTAAATCTCTGTTTTAAATATAGCTCGTTGAAATGGGTGCTTTTATAATACGTGATGACATTTTTATTTCGCAAGCTCACTTCGTCAGGTTTCGGTGGGCCATTTTATTTGACTTTTACAGTTAAATTTACATAGGTTACGAAAGAATGATGGGGTTTAATTTTGAAATATCAGGCCAATTCAAGTTTTAGTTATTTATTAGATTTCATTCCAATATAATTCTGATATAATATTGATATGATATTGATCTGATACTAAAGTGAAAGTGACGTTTTTGGATTCGAGATTTAGTTATTAGATCTCATTCCAATATGATACTGATCTGTCAGTGTCAAAATTGACGTTTTTGGTTGAAGTTTGACATAATGCACAATTCAGCAGGTCCTCTAAAGGAGATTGGAACCATCTCATATTTGAAGTATATGTATGTATTTATCTATATAAGTATGTGTACATCGTCGCCTAGTACAGTCAGCATCAAAAGTAGCGGATCAAACAACGCTTCAAAAGTATCTACCATTTTGTAACAGCTTAACAAAATGTGATCGTTCTATATGTAGAACAATTAAGACTATAAAAGATATACTGTTGAATGTCTTTGTGTCATCCGCTACTATTATATACTAATGCTGACTGTACCTATAGGACAAGCTTTGCTTAGTTTGGGGCTAGGTTGATCCGTGCAAGATGTCTCCTAATATTTATTAATTATATATAATAATTATATATAAACGTATACTAAGCCGCGGACAAAAGTACTTAGTTAGGTTAGGTCATAAGTTATATCACAAAAGGTATTGTAAAGCTTTTAATAAAAAAAGTTTAGTAAGTTAGCCATAATTTGAAAGCTTGCTTTATTCTAATCACAACGTGATATAATTAGTTAAAAATTTAGAACGCATCTTTATTTATTACTTGCTTAATTTGGGACTGTCGTTAGACGTAAATACGCTGAATTGTGAAAAAATAGACTTTACAAAAAAACTTTTTTAACAGTAATAACCTTTGTGAGAGAACTTATTACCTGACTAAATAAGTACTACAGCTAAACAAATAGCATTAAACGTATAACCTTGAAGTTCTCAGTCCATTAGTTATATTCCTAATCGTTACTAAATAAATACTAGCTGGTACAGATTTAAAACAGCAATTGAGACTCAACCAAACGTAGGCGCGTAAATGGGTTTCTAGGACGCCTCAATAGATAATATATTTTTACATTTCCCTTAAATTGTTTTACCCTATTGTTTAGAGTTGGTGACCGTATTGGCAGGCGGCCTAATTATAGGGTTTTGGCAACGAGCCTAAAGGGCAGGTTACCTGGAGAAAATGGGTAGTTATAGTAAAGTAAGAAAGACGGACGGACAGGAACCAGTATTTTTAACACAGATTTATTTTAGTGATAATACCGCTTGACGTGTGTGTGGTGCATCTATTATTAATCCATTGTGATTTTATTGAGATATATAATAAAGAGTGGTGTATTTTTTAAACCCTACAGTGACGTAAGTAGAACAGGTAACAAACAATTTTTGTTTTCTACTGTCAACTCAACTGTCTGTAAAATCAACTGCAACTGCGTCTAAATATTAGGAGCACAAAAACAATACAAAAGGTAATAACGGTCAGTATACCGGTCGATATAAGTCTGGTTAAACTAACAGTGAAATTTTCAAAACTGTTACGTTTGTCAAATCTAATAAAATGTGACGGGGTCTCAGCGCGCACAAGTTTTTTGCAGAAATCGCGAAGCGTCTGATTGCCGTAACTGGTGACCGAAGACCTGGCGGCTTCCTCGCACAACATATCAGCATTGCGATACAACGAGAAAATGCCTTGCTTGCATACATCCTATAATATACGAGTACTTACTTAAACATACTTATATAAATATACATATACAGTATATAATATATAAACCTGCTTTCAGATTATTATGAGTCTTAGTCAAGAGTCAAAATTTTCTATGTAGAAATTTCAAAATTTCAGACACACAGTTCGAGTTTTAATTATTCGATCTGTTCCCGATATGATACTTATATTTCCTTCATTCTCGATAGATCCAGTCCATAGATCCACAGTTTCAAATATGACGTTTATGGTTGAAGAAATGTAATGACTAGACATAGAAGTTTTTGTGACAAAACAAGTATTTGAAAAAATGTAACATCGATAAATCTGTTATCGATAAGTCAGTCATAGATGAATAATTAAGAAATGTAAATTCTACTCGCTGTTAAATACCGCGAAATTTCAAGAATGAAAATTAATTACAAATCTTTACATAATTTCTTTATTACATTTATTTTGTACTTAAAAATAAAAACATAAACCGTAGTATACAGTGCTAAATTAATAGAAAACGACCAATATATTAAAGAAGATATCGAACGTGTTTTATATTTTGCGGTAGCTATCTTCACTTCATAAAATATAGGTATATAGGTAACGTTAAGGTAACATCAATAACAGACATGTCAATATTTCATTTTGTTAAACACTTTATTTTACCACAAAAACTTCTGTCTGGTATAATGACACTGGCAGATCATCAGTATCATATCGGAAACAAATTGAATAATTAAAACTGAAATTGGCCTCCGAGCTACACGAAGCGGGTAAAATAAACTGCTACACAAAAAGTACCCATTTTGTTCTTGAACATATTTATCCAAGACAACGGATACTGCATTCGAATTTCCATTATCGACCTATTTAAAGAAGACATTTCAGACGGGGGCTTATTTCGAAAAACAATGGCATCCGACTTAGGTTCAACGCTCGGTACGAATTTAGACGAGCTAAACTAAAACGCGGGGGGCGCCTATTCTAAAACCGAGAGATAATCTGAAGTTTCTACAGATGGAGTTTTGAAAATCAATGTGGAAACCTATAAGCCTGTACTTTATTAAATACCCATGTTCTTATGACCCCTGTTATGAGTCACCCTGAGACCTGTAAAGGTCACCCATTCCATTAGATGGCTGGAGGTTATAGAAGTTTTCATCAAATCTAAAATTCATTGATATTTGGTCTTATCCATCACTTTAATATTTTTATGAGTTAGAAAGAGGCAAAAATATTAATTATTGTTAAATTATGCCTGAAACCTTTATGAATAAGAACATAATTAGGAGTTAGTAATGCTTAATAGTTATACACGGCCCGATTTGAAGAATGAGATACGATAACGATAAGTTCTGGTTTAGGTAAGTTCTCATTTAGATATAATTTATATGTCGTATAATTGACAGAAGCAGCTCGATTCAGGCAACCAATGTCACTTTAACGTTAGAAATATCGTAGATAGATCATATTGGGATCACAGCGGAATCGAAATAAACGTTAATTTTGACATGTCGTTTAGTTATCGATCTTCTAAAGATCTTTCCAAGATCTTAAACGTGTCTTAATCATTCTTCGAATCGGGCTGACAGTGTGTCCGCCGAACCGAACTAAGCCGAAATGTACATATGCATTAGGGTATTTAGAACCAGTGTACAAAGTATCATAACAACCGTTGTAGCAGTTTCGAAGAAATTAACAAATTACCATTTTTTACTTTGGAGCAGCCTGTATGTGTCAGTAGCTCCTAAGGTAATATCCATATAAGAATGTCATCATTATCAAATATTTCGAACAAATTGTCAAAAACACTGCAAAAGATTAACACATTGTGTTTCTTTTTGTTGTCAATTATTGCAAATAACTTTTGTTCGAAAAAAATATTTTTTATCTTTTGTTCTAATTAAAAAAATATTAACGCATTCCTGAGAAGTAACCCTACGTGGGATTTCAGCGTTTGTCCAATGGCTAAGGTCACCCTGTATAATGATGATTATTGATAAAAACTAGGTATTTTTTTACATACCACGTCGGTGGCAAACAAGCATACGGCCCGCTTGATAAAATTTAGTATGGAGTTTGAAACCGATTCAGCGGTTTAAGTGTAAAGAGGTAACAGATAGACTTTCGCAGAAATAATACTATGTGACAATCCACCTCAAAAGGGACCTTATGGCGGTGCTAATAATTAAGTCGTCAAGATTGGTATTCAGTTGTAATTCAGGGGGTGTGCGAACGAAGTGATCGAAATTATTTTTACAACATTTTCTGCGAAATATTTTGAAGATTATACTCTTACAAGTCACCTATGTATTTTAAAGTCAGGGGGTGTAGCCTTATGAAGTTTTTTTAAATATTACGTCGGTGGCAAACAAGCATACGGCCCGCCTGATGGTAAGCAATCTCCGCAGCCTATGAACACCTGCAACTCCGTACCATCGTTGAGCTCTGGCAACCTTACTCACCGTAAGGAACACAACACTATGAGTAGGGTCTAGTGTTATTTAGCTGCGGTTTTCTGTAAGGTGGAGGTACTTCCCCAGTTGGGCTCTGCTCTAGATCTGGAATGACATCCGCTGTGCTGTGCCCTACCACACAAAGCGAGATGACATCCACAATGCCCAGATTATACCTACTTTATATACGCGCCTCTGCCCGTATGGGACTCGATCTTAAACATTTCCTCTTCGTCCCCTTTGGGGTGAATTTCTTAAAATAAAGAAGCCTATGTATGTCGAATTTGTCGTGAAAACTAATAAATTCAAATACCTTGGTTCCGTGCTGCACCAATCTGGTGAAATCGATCACGACGTCCAAGTCCGAATAAGTGCTGCGTGGGCAAAATGGCGAGAAGTAACCGGTGTTATCTGCGACCCTAGGATACCGGTGAAGCTAAAGGCCAGGGCCTTGTGTACAAGAGCATCACCCGTCCAGTCCTACTATATGGTAGCGAGACCTGGCCTGTCCTCGGAAGACATGTCCAGCAGGTTCACGTCACCGAAATGAAGATGTTGCGATGGATGTCTGGCGTTACGCGATTAGATCGCATACGTAACGAACACATCCGTGGCAGCCTTGGAATTCGTGACGTAGCGGATAAGCTGCAGGAAAGTCGCCTCCGATGGTATGGCCATATAAGCCGCAGACCAGTAGACTACGTCGGAAATAGATGCCTCAACCTCACTGTCCAAGGCCCTAGATCACGCGGCCGCGGTAGGCCTAAGAAGCGCTGGCTGGAGGTCGTGAGAGCGGACATGCAAGAGAACAATCTCACATCTGAGGATGCCGAAGATCGGGCAAAGTGGAGAAGATTAAGTAGGAAAGCGAACCCTGGCGCTAGGCCGGGAAAACGCTAGGTTGAAGAAGAAAGAAGCCTATGTCCATTATCAGTTTTTGTACTTTCTAATGCTAAACTTTATCCATAGGTTGTCGTTTAATAACTTGAATTTTGTTAATATTAACGTCTTCTCTAACCTTATTAATTAGGTACGTAATCGTTTAGGGCATTGGGGACAAGTCTAGACGTCCTAAAATTCGGACGTCAGATTCACTCGGCCACCATCACCTTCGCTCGCATTGTAACTTAAAAAGCACAGAATAAACTCCGTTGTGAGGTTAGACTCAACCACCATGCCTGGGAAACCTTAGCTGAAGACCGTGATGGATGGCGCAAGCGTGTTGTGAAGGGGAGAAGGCTATGTGACCAAGCCTGGTTTCATGCGTTATAGCAGAAGGTGTCGCAGAAAGCAAACCAGGACTGGAACCTCAGGTGGTATGAGCTTTCTCTGCCAAAAATGTGGGAGGTCGTGCCGCTCACGCATTGGCCTCCACAGTCACCAAACCCGTTGTCTGAACAGCAATGCAAAAATCATCAGCAATAGACGCAAAGACCTGTGATGATGATGAGGTTAGGCTGAATTTTACGTACCGATATTCTAAATTTGCACGTGTGTAAGTGTGGATATCTCCACATCCAGCCACGATCTATGTCTATTTATATCTAATCGACATACCTTTTGTTTTGGTTTTACTTGGTTTTTCAGAGTAACTTTAATTTTTGTGGTTAGTTGTTCGTTAGGTGACTAAAATTTCACCGTTGGTTAATAAAAAAAAAATCATTTATTTCGGACCACAAGTTCCATAACAGGTTAGTAAACCATTTATATGCAGAGCTTGTAATTTAGACTATGTTAGTACTTATTTTCTTATATACCTATCTACCTACTACATTTCATCATAAGGAGCTAAGGAACAGTGCAGGTTCGACCACTTCGACCAGTGCTGCATATAGCGACTATCGAGCCTACCCGCTATCATACTCAGGATACTGTTGCTACTGTCAAGCACTCTGCGACGCGTCGCGGCGGCACGCTTTCTTATTGTAGCAGAGAAGCTGTCTACCTGCGCGTCCGTCCGTCTAATAATGTCACTGTAAATTTTGTAATGACGCAGAATACATTTTTAGAATTCAGAATTCTGTACTTTTAGGTTCCCAATTTTTTTTTATTCCATTTATATTAATTCGTAGACTTTTTATTGAGGGTAACGGAATGTATGAATCCAAAAAATATATGGAAATATTGTAAATCGAGAGAGCTCGTGATTCTGAAAGAAATTAACATAAAAAAATCAAATTAAAGAAGTGGTGTATCCAATTTTAAATAAAATTGCCCGTATATTTCTGCTAATTCTCTTCAAAACATCCTCACAAATTAAACCAATAATTGAAAACAGCAGCACTTTAGAAATCTTACCTAATCCGAACACAAACCACACATTCAAACCATCTTGTTGTCACATGACCGATTTTGAACGACATTCGATCTTCCGTCAACGGACCACACGCATTGAAAGTCAATGACATTTTATATTTATAATATAGGTTAAGTCTTGACAAAGACCTTAATACGAGATGTTAAGGTTTAAAATTGAGTAACAAAAGTCAAACAGGCCAATTCGAGAGTTATTCGATCTGTTTCCAATATGATACTGACCTTTCAGTGTCAAAAATAACATTTCTTCAATCGAAAACGTCACTTTTGACATTAATAAATAAGTATCACATCGGAAACAGATCGAATAACTAAATCTCGAAAGTAGAAGTGATAATGAATATCTCATAATTAGGCGTTATGAATAACCCCCTTTTTTAATAACCCCCTTTTTCAATAGTTGCTTATTGAATCTGTTTTTACAGACATGATAGGGTGTAAATTGGAATGTTAATTTGTCTGTTTACAGCTAAAAGATTTTATTTGTGACCCATTTCATACCTTGACAAATTGACAATAGTATGAGGTCTCTAGCGACTTTCATACGAGTTACGGAAGGTAGAGGCAAGGAACAAAATCTCCTTAGGCAGAATTGTTGCAAAAGTGTCCAGCTGTCAGCTATAAATAATAGTTCCAAATCTCTCCAGAGTAGCGCTAGAGTAGCTAAGAACCTAGGAGTTATTGACGGAGTAAAGTGCGCTGTCTATGATTAGATTTTTTTCTCAAGTATTCTAGGTATTGTAGCGCCGCCTATTTATGGTTTTTGTCGGACAATTTTTGGTATATGGAGTATATGTTCCCTGTCTCTACCTTCCATAATACGAGTATTCTTTGTCACTGGGACAAGGTACGAAATAGGTCACAGATTGAATCTTTTGACTGTAACTATCGATAGGAATCATATTGTATGAATTTCAAAGGCTTTTATATAATTACAATGTGACCATGTTCATAGATATTCCTATTTTTTCAATGTTAGATTGATTTACTTTTCTAATTTTTTAATAATATTGCTGTCATAAACATCTAATCCAAATAATAAAAAAACAATTAAACTTTATTCGTTATTCGCCGGGATTCTAGATAAATATTAAAATATTAGCTTGACGCAAAATTACTTATTTTTGACGCAAAATAATAAATATATGATTAATTATAATAACTTAATCATCAAACTAATCCTTATAGAAAACTAGTTTTTATCCGCGAATTTGTCTGCGTGGAATAATTATTCTAATTGTTAAAAACCATCAAATGTTCGTAGGGCACCAAACTACCTACATACAAAATTTCATGTAAATCGGTTCAGCAGCAAGATAGCAATAAAAAGGGTCTAGCAAGCTAAGCTAAGAAGATTGGCCTCCGCAAGGGATTTGGTTGTAATTTGAGGTGCAGTAGTGGCAGGTCCTAAGAACACTGTATGCGTAATATAAGCCTTCGATCTTCTTTTGTTTCAGACATATCCACGAAAATGTCAAAAAATCAAGGTAATTTTTAAACTGTTATTGCAGCTAAACCAAGCAAGCGAGAGCAACCAAATAAATTCAGAATTAAGGAGCATAAAATGGGGTTCATAATGCATATTTTTACAGACATTCATTTCCTTGAACTTGGATGAAAAAAATCATGTAATTTTTTTCTGCTCCATTTTTTTGCCAATGTTCGCGGAGACACAACTATCAAAAAAATTACGTGATAAGCCACATTTGTTAACTACGTATCCATTTAAAAACATTTTGAAAAATCATGGTGCGTCGTATTAAAAAAAAAACAATTACGAACATAAGTTTACTACATCATATTATATCAATAGAGTAGTACCTACTACCTAGTGGCATATGAGTCTGTAGTATAACATCCTCTTTCGTTCATTATGAAATTATTAATTGACACATTTTCTAGCTATTTTTTTATGCAATTTTAATAATGTCTGAAAGAAGGTGTAAATGTTGTAATATATGTTTACGCAAAACAAATGGAACTAAAAAAGTGATAAAGAACGCTGCAAAAATTGATTGCTTTAGGTATTATTTTTTTTTTTTTAATTTATGCAAATAAGAAAATGTGTAGTTGTAAATGTATGATGTAGTAGTAAACATATCTTCGTAATTGTTTTTTTTTGACCTGACGCACCATGATTTTTCAAAATGTTTTTAAATGGACACGTAGTTAACAATTGTGGCTTATCAAGTAATTTTTTTGATAGTTGTGTCTCCGCGAGAAGTGGCAAAAAAATGGAGCAGAAAAAAATTACATGATTTTTTTCATCCAAGTTCAAGGAAATGAATGTCTGTAAAAATATGCATTATGAACCCCATTTTATGCTCCTTAATTCTGAATTTATTTGGTTGCTCTCGCTTGCTTGGTTTAGCTGCAATAACAGTTTAAAAATTACCTTGATTTTTTGACATTTTCGTGGATAAGTCTGAAACAAAAGAAGATCGAAGGCTGATATTACGCATACAGTGTTCTTAGAACCTGCCACTACTGCACCTCAAATTACAACCAAATCCCTTGCGGGGGCCAATCTTCTTAGCTTAGCTTGCTAGACCCTTTATAACTGTCTCCAAGATGAACTGAAATCATTACCATTTAGTCTATTTAAGCGTAAACTTAAAAGTTGGTTAATACAACAGTGTTTTTATTCAATTGATGAATTTTTTTACTATTTCCGATATGATTAGACACTGATAATTGCAATTAGATTAAGTATGACATTTGTTTTTTTTTTTTGTATAATATTAGATTTATTAGCATAGTTAATAGATGTATGCGTGTTTGTGTTTTTGCATGCCAGTTGCTGGTAAAATATGCATGTGCTTCTTTACTAAGTCCATCTTGTATACCATATTTTATGCAAAATAAAGATATTTTTGATTTTTTGATTTTGATATCAGACACTACAGATAGACTTGATTTCTCATTCATAATATTAGTAGGAATTATCTTCGCCAAAATGACTATGTAAATGGATTATTATAACTTCTCAAAATGTATAGCATAATCCGTAGTAAAGTTCGCTAAAATCAATGTATCAAAACGACGTAAGCGCCAGACGTTTTCTCCTAACATATTCTCTTTTGAAAATTACACTTTGGTCGTAACTTATAGGAAAACCGTGATAATAAATCACATTGCGGGAACCTTATCTAGTTGAGTTAATGTTGAATTTTGCTTAAATCGAGGGTTGGTTATGTTGGTGGTAATAACTGCTGATGTTTATGTAAGTAGAACAGTTACGATTTACGTCTTCTTTTAATGGTTAAATAGTAGACATTAATTAATTTTGGTTTGAGTTTAATAATGTTAGGCTTCATTTACATGGGTCCAGTCATCAAGACTCGAAAACCGGTTAAATTTCCAAACCGTTATCATGTACTTGGCGCAAAACCTTTTAATTTTGGTTACGTTCGTTATACCGTTATTTTAAAACCGGTTTTTAAGAGAACATTTTCATAAAGTTCTTGTCAGATTAACCGGTTTAGAACATTAATACTGGTTTGTTCCTACGCACGAAGTCTTTGTTTACACGGCACACCGCCGGCCGGTCTGCTATCTCGTCGCTCGTCGAATAAACCAGTTTATTTAGCTTATAATACAGTTCTTTAAGCGTACGCGTTCTTATGAAGATCGAAGTAAAACCGAAATAAACCATTCACCGCTATTTAAATTTCCAAACCGTTATCATGTACTTGGCGCAAAACCTTTTAATTCCGGTTTCGCTTTCCGTTTTTTTAAACCGGTTTTTATGAGAACAGTTCTTGACAAATTAACCAGTTTAGAGCAATAAAAACCGGTTTCTTCCTGTGTCGGCCTCTATGTTTACGTGGCACACCACCAGGCCGGTCGGTCGTTTCGTCGCTCGTCAAATAAACCGTTTTTTTAGGTTACAATAAAGTTCGTCAAACGTTCGCGTTCTTATAAAAGTTCGGAGGAAAACCGAAATAAACCGGTATTTACCGGTATTTTATAAACCGGTTCCGAGCCTTGGTCACCTGAAAAAGGTAATATCTTGCACAAAAAACTGTGAAATGCTTTTATTGTGTTAAAAATAAGATTGTGTCCGATTTTAACGATTTCCTAGCCTAGTCAGTAGTAACTCTGCCTTCGAAGGAAGAGGTTCCGATTTCGGTCCGCCTGATGGTAAGAAGTCTCCATAGCCTATATAAGCCTCCAAATCCAGAGGAAGTACATTCGCATTGCCGACCCTAACACTCCGCACCCTCGTTGAGCTTATTTTTTTATTTGTGTTGCTCTTGTGTAAACGAGGCTTTACTCGCTCTTAAAAATGGAAATGTTAAAGATAATTTAAAATCAAATGATGGATATTTAAAACTTATTATGGACTGTTATATTTAATGCCGGATTAATAAGAACTTATAATTAATATAGTGGGCATTTAAAATGAAGTGCGTTTTTTTTACATACCTGTAAAACATTTTTAAATTGGGTCTTAATAATAAATAAATATATAAAATATTAAAGGACATTATTACAAAATTGACTAAGTCCCACAGTAAGCTCAATAAGGCTTGTGTTGAGGGTACTTAGACAACGATATATATAATATATAAATATTTATAAATACTTAAATACATAGAAAACACCCATGACTCAGAAACAAATATCCATGCTCATCACACGAATAAATGGCCTTACCAGGATTTGAACCCTCTACCATCGGCTGTATTGCAATGTCCTCGCTGTATTGCAAGATTAATTCAATTGAATAGTTTATTTTTTATTAAAACCTTTGATTGAAGTCAAAAGAACGCTGTTACGCAGCGGCTTACGTGAGCGAATAACTCGTGATAGCGACGCGTCGCGGCGACCCAACGGTATTCGCGTTCACAACGAGATCGCCCACATAAGTCACTTCCATAGGTATCAAAGGATTGAATTCACCCGCGCCGCTCGCGTTCGCGAGTTATTCGCTCACGTAAGCCGCTGCGTTATCATCACACGCGTGTGAAAGTCACTCATTTTATTAAGGAAATTGACACATCGTCGACTGAGAATACGATTGTGCTATATCTATTTTTGAGAAAATGAGTTTTAAGGGATGGACCTTGTCAGCGATGGCGGAATAGTTTGGACTTTGGACTCCTCATTGAGAGGCTGGCCAGATATAGCACTAAACAAAGACGAGGAAAAAGAGGGAGGTGGCCTTTTCTCAGCAGGGTGACACAATGGGCTCTGAAATGTAATATATTTCAATTCAATTTCAATTCAGTTATTTATCGCGTCGCATTTGGAGAATAGATAACAATGGCGAAAAAGCGAACTGCCTTGGGCCCTTCATATACGGAACGACACAAATGCTCGCCTTCATATGTTACGTGGGTGCCAAACAAGCACGCTGCCCATGTTTGAATATAAAATTAGCAATTTTATTCTTAGTTAAATGTATGTCGATGTTTATAGTGTCTGTTGTTAGCTTATTAAATTATTCATTGCGATTGTCTTATCTGGGGGCCTAGCGGTAAGAGCGTGCGACTTGCAATTTGGTGGTCGCGGGTTCAAACCCCGGCTCGTACATATAAGTTTTTCGGAGCTTATCTACGAAATATCATTTGATATTTACCACTCGCTTTTCGGTGAAGGAAAACATCGTGAGAAAACCAGACTAATCCCAATAAGGCCTAGTTTACCCTCTGGGTTGGAATGTTGGGTGGTCGCTTTCGTAAAAACTAGTGCCTACTAAATCTTGGGATTGGTTGTCAAGCGGACCCCAGGCTCTCCTCCCATGCCAACGCGAGGTAGAAGATTGCGATTGTCATATATTCCATTGTAACTATCTGCGGCGCGCTAAATATTTTGTTACAAGCTTTTATTATTTACTTTCACCTGACCGTTGTCTGTTTGTAATCAAATCTTGCAAGTTAAATTTGATCCACTGCCCGGTTTCCGATTGAGCTGAAAATTTGCATACATATGTAAGTCGGGTGACATTGCAATATTATGGTACCATCGAGCTGATCTGATGACGGAGACAAGAGGTGGACATAGGAACTCTGTGATAAAACAATGCAACCTAATTGTGTTTGGGGTTTTTAGAATTGGCTCGATGAGTATTAGTTGCCTGTGGAAAGAAAAGTACAGTCAGCGATAAAAGCTTGTACCGAAAATGAAATTTTTGTCAAAAACTTATTTCATTATAATTTTCAGACCCTCTCTTAATAAATGTAATGATTGGTTTGAAAAAAAAAAATTGAAAAAGTTGCCGATGTACTTACATTGTTTCTAAGACAAGGGTGGTTACTTTTGCTGTATTACGTATGTTTCCAAATGCTATAATATTTTTTTTGGATTAGTGTGAAAAAAAAAAAGGTTAGTCAGATTAGCCTAGCCTCAAACTAAGCAACTGTACTATGGGTACTAGGTGACGATATATATACATACGTATATAGACAAAAACATACTTATAAAAATAGAAAACACCCATGACTCAGCAACAAATATCTGTGTTCATTTCATCATACAAATAAATGTCCCTTACCGGGCTTTGAACCCGGCGCCATCGGCTTCAAAGGCAGGGGCACTACCCACTAGCCCGAGAGTTGTCGCCATTTCTCCCATAAAGTGTTATTTTATTTATATATCTTATCTTAGAGACGACGGCAAGAGGCCCGACGGCATGACGTTGGTGCCTTGGAAAATGGGACGGCCAGGGATCGGAACCGGTTTTTTGGAAAAACTCTGAAATAAACATATATTTCGGTTTATTTTATACTCCAAATATAGGACTCGGTTGTGTTTTTGGATAACGACTTCGTATTATTAGATTGCCCAATTAGAAATGAAATAATTAACAACGAACGAAAAAATACCGTTTTCGTTCCCATACAAAAAATACCGGTTTCCGATCCCTGGAGACGGCCTCTAATTTGGGATGCCACTTGCGTAGACACCCTCGCGCCGTCCCACCTTCCGGGCACTAGCATTGATGCTGGTCATGCCGCGTCCGCAGCGGAGGACCTCAAACGTCGCAAATACGCAACCCTTGGCAGTAGCTATATTTTTGTGGCGTTTGGGGTCGAAACGCTGGGGTCGTGGGGGCCAAGAGCGCGTCAGCTTTACAAGAATTTAGCGACGCGTCTCATAGTCACCACAGGTGACCAGAAGGCTGGCCAATATTTCGCTCAACGCATAAGCATTGCCATTCAACGTGGCAATGCGGCCAGCCTTCTGGGCACACTTCCCATCAGTAGCGAGCTTGAGGACATATTCTATTTATAAGACTCTTATTTTAAGTTTACTTTTTATCATTAGTTTTAAGTTTATTTATAGCCTATTTTTAATTTAGAGTGTAAAATGTTTCTTATTTAAATTTTATGTTGCTAATAAAAACTCTTTATATATCTTAACGCTTAAAGTTATTTTGTAACTTGCTAGAATAACACTAACAGCATTAAGTTCCGTGTGAACTTAAACAAAACTGCATTATCCTTTAAAGTGATTACAAACAAAAGCAACTGTGGTTTTGTGTAAATGTTTATTATGTTAGAGTTCCGTGCCGGAAAAGTAAAAAAGAATCAATTCTTTATCAGGGTCTATTAGACTTCACACATTTCTTTTAAAAACAGTTACACCTTTTTTTAACATAACAGTAAATATCTTTTTACTTTTCTGCGGGTGAGAAGGACAGTATTGAAGCAGTTTGCATTAAGAAAGAAAAATAATGAATGTCTAGAATAATTATTTATGATACAAGTGCGAAAAATGGGATATTCGTGACGAGTGGCGATAAATTAAAACACGACCGAAGGGTCGACACGAGTTGCGAATTACCTTTTCGCACGTGTACTGTACAGTCAGCATCAGAAGTAACGAATCAAATAACGCTTCATAAGTATCTACCATTCTGTGACAACTTAACAAAAATTGATGTCTTTAATATAGAATAATTAAGACTGTACAAGATGTACTTTTGAATGTGAATTTTAGAAATTTATCTATATTTGGAAAAGTTATCCGGGATGTCAGATACTTTTGGCGCGTTGTTTTATCCGTTACTATTGATGCTGACTGTACAACGTTTTACAGTATATATGACCCTTTAAATTTTCGACATAGTTACATAATGTGCTAATTTACGCACTAGTGCGGAGAAGTAGCACCAATATGTACTGAAAATCATCATTATCATCTAGCCGTTTTTGGCCACAGGGCTGCGGTTTACCGCTGAGAGCATCGCTCTTGTTATAAATAAAAAAATAGGAACGATCTTATTAAGATATACTTAGACTAAGCCCCAAAAAAACCAATACTTGTATCATGGATAGCAGGCGTTAGACAAAAAAAAAATCCTATTAAACATACAAATAAATGTCTTTGCCGGTATTCGAAACCAAGACCTCAAGCTTCAATCGCAGGGTAGCTAACTAGGCTTATAGGCAAAAAAAAAAACAAACAAAAAAATTAAATTAAAACATTAAAACTTAAATGATTGATTATTTAAGAATGCTTTAAATCTCACAAAAAATCACTAGTCAAAATACATGAACATAACAATGGCGTTGATAAAATATCTTATACTGCGGAACCCTTCACACGCAATTTAATCGCATCTAACCATATTAGTACAAAAACATTGCATAAAAACAGTTTACTCTAAATTCCGTTGCCACATGTGTGGGGCCATGTGCTGCTAGCGTTATCTGTGATATTCTAAACGCTGGAAGCGACTTGCGAAATGTTATGACGTTAATCGTGTGTCCTTATCTGTCATTTTACATTTGTATTTATTAAGAAAAGGACAAAAAATACAAAGATTTGCTATGTTTTATGAAGGGAGTTACAATTTATGGAATTTCCAGCGATTGACGAAACTTACGAAATTTACTGCGGCACATTGTTGGTAATTTAAAAAACATTTTCTTAAGTATTTTTTTTTATTGATGCCATTTAATTATGGATATAAATAATGCAAATAGAGAAGCCTGGATTCAATGTGGTTTAGATACTACTGTTGTTACTACTACTACTGTACTAGATGTTAGAAGTTCGATTTCCTAATTTCTATGTACTTGTGTAGACGTATTATCCGTTTGTGATTCTTAAACAAATAAAAATAAATAAAAAAGTACTTGGCATAATAGGTACACCGCCATTTTGAACTTTGTTTCATCAAGTTGTAATAAAATAAATAAATGTATGTTAATATCAGAATAGAGTACTGTTCTATTTAATTCAATGATTGTAAATTTAATTTTTAATGGCATTTTGTAGAAGATGTATAAGTATTGTTCTTACTTATACATCTTCTACAAAATGCCATTAAAAATTAAATGTCGTAAAAAAAAAAATAACGAATTTTTGAGCCACTCCTTTACTCGTAATACCCTTCAACCATTGACATATATATCTAAGAACGGGCCTTACGGGCACTAAGAATTGTGCTAGTTCAGTGGTGTCAATCACGAATTCGAGCCAATCGTGCAGTCTAACGGAACTAGTTGCAACCAATCGCGTTGCGGCGTTAGACTGCACGATTGGCTCGAATTCCTGTGCGTGACACCGCTGTACTGACCCCATTCTTATTGTCCGTAAGGCCCGTCCTTAGATATATATGTCAGTGACTTCAACTCTGTCGCTTGTCAAGTCAGGAGTAAGCTTGGTGTGACCAGTAAGATGACACTTCCATTCATTCCTATCCACGTCACCCGGGCCACGTGTTCTCAAACATTATTCCAACGCCTACTTTTTTATAATTATTTCATGCCCACTCTCGATAATTATCATTCGTGGTCTGTTCCCATGACTTTTTACACTTGTGGCGAAGGAAATGGATAGTTTATATCTTTTTAATTAAGTGCGGTGCGAAATGTTTTGCATGTGTAGTTGAGATGTCACTATTTTATTAATAAACTTTTAGTAAGACCAATTTCATGGAATAGACATGGTAAATACACGTGATGATGACTGATAGTGAAGGTAGGTGTAAAAATAGTTTTTTTTTTTTGTTAGCCTACTTTAGTATCCCACTGCTGGGCAAAGGCGTCCCCTCGTTTCCTCTACTCGACCCTGTTATTGGCATTTTCACACCATTTTGGTTAGAATGCGTTCAAGCCGTCCCGCCATCTTCTTTTCGATCTGCCTGCACCCCGTCCTGCACCGTCTATGGTGTTCCGTGGTTCCACTCAGTAAGCATTTTGGTCTGCCTTTTCGTTTTACAGATATTTTTTACCGTACATACTGTTGATAGGTTTAACATATGCTAGCTTTTGGGTATCGAAGCCAAAAAAAATTGAAGATAAGGGTTCATTTTGTAACAAATATTGATAATATAAGAAACTAAAGTTTGTTCTAAAATGACAAAACTTATTTGTTTTTTTTTCTTTGTTGCAGATATGTCCCAACCACCTCCGTTATAAGCATGTCAAGACCATGTCAATGACATGGCGGCCCTACCAAACCTGTGGACTGGAACTGGGATCGGAAGTTGGCGACCGGAAGTGTTGCTGCTCGTGCTGCTGAGCTGCAGCTATGGGTATCAGGAGCAGAGGTTCGCAAGGGAGCCGCCTGATCAGGTTAGTTAGCATTATTTATTAATAGAACAATCCTGGCGGCGCTCAGTGGCATCCGAGTTGACAGCGATCTGGCTATCATGGCTCGAGGCGAAGCACGCAGCCCAAGATTGAACGATATGGCGGTGCACTGTGGACGCCCTCTGCCCCAGGGGACATAGGACTTTAAATCAAGTAAGTTATTAATACAAGGTAGAAAACCGCAGTTAAAATTTATGTTAGAACACCAATGTGAAAATGATGGAGACAACCAATTATCAACGGCTAGTTAGGTTTTTCTGACGCTTAGTTTATTGGTTTATTAGACCGAAACAAATAAGTTGTAGCTAAATACCAAATTTTTCTCTCTGAATGATAAAAAGTTTTCCACACTTTCAGCGCCCTAGCTCGGAAAAAATCTCTTTATTCCTTAACATCATGTGAAATCAATGGTGCAAAGGTACATTTTCTCTACTATAGACACTAATTACTGAATGTAGGTTTTAGGTTGTTTCATCACGTTAACTGACAAGCTGTACTTTTAAATGATTATGACTAATGATGCATAATTTGGTTGAGACATTTAATGTCTTGGTGATAGTATTTTCTTAAAGATGGCGAGGTAAAATATTTAATTGCAGCAAAGTCTAGCAACAGGACTTCTTTTAAATCCACGATAATTTCGAGATTCCTGTTTTTCAATCTTTAAGAAAAATGGCGCATGTAGTCCCATTTTAAAGGCTAGCATCGCACTTTTACCCCCTGGTCCGAGGTGCCCATGGGCGACGGTGTTTCCTTACGCTTAGGTGATTTGTCTGCTCGCTTACCCCTTATATCATAAAGGAGCAATACTGCCGTTCTTACTTTTACGTCTCAGGTTCGCATAAAACCTTTATATGCATAAAAGTGTTTTTATTCCTTCATTTATAATATAATTAATTGTATACAAATACAATCAGATAAAGCTATATCAATTTCATACTAATTAGTCCCCAAGCAGCACTCTTGAGCCGAACTCATTAATTTCAGTGTTAATTGTGTTATCGATCCGATCATTTGGGATTAAAGTAGGTTTTTACGATTTTTTAATGTTCTGTCAGTTTTATGATCGGTTGTCGACCTTTAATCTGGTTTCACTTCTGTTTTGGTTCCCCTAAGCAATGTTGAATCTAATTTAAGTAGTTATCAGAAATCGTCATCAAAAATCACAAATCGTCATTTTGAGTAAAATTAACTTATTGTTAGATCAACGATAACGATATCAAGATAAAGATTTAGATTTCTTTATTTCACGATAAAAATCACACTATAAAATTTGCATTAAGTAATCTCAACATTTGTTGTTCAGAACAACATCATGATCATCATACATTACATAATAAATAGTACATTGTGCAACCTCCTTGTTGCACTGTAAGTTAGATCATGGAAACGAGGGTGATAATTCCCGACAGGTGTTTCATTTATCGCCATTCCATCTGAATTTCCGCACTTGTATCCTAATTATTATCGTAATTAATTATAATAATAAAAACAATTGAAACTTGGCAAAGTTAGTGGACTTTTCTAACTATTTTTCTTATACTTTAATTATGTCCGTTTTATAGCTATCAAGCCTTCTTGAAAGTAATAACACTAATAACTTGTTTACTCCTTACGCTTCTCTCAACGGATTAATGATTATTTCTTACGACATAATTTCCGTCATAAAAAAGATGGCGGGACGACCTGGACGCTTTTCGCTGCGTCTGGAACGCATGCACAAAACCGTGATGAGTGGCGGAAGACAAGGGAAGCCGTTGGCCAGCAGTGGGACACATGATAGGCTATAAAAAACAACCAATATACGTCCCACTGCTGGGCACAGGTCTCCTCTCATGCGCCAGAGGGCTTGGGCTATAGTCCCCACGCTAGCCTAATGCGGATTGGGGACTTGACATACACCTTTGAATTTCTTCGCAGATGTATGCAGGTATCCTCACGATGTTTTTCCTTTACCGAAAAGCTAGTAGTAAATATCAAATGATATTTCTTTCGAAGTTCCAAAAATTCATTTGTACGAGCCACATTGAAAGTTGGACGTCATATCCACTCAGCCACCACAAAAAAAATATTCGTCATAAAAAAACATAAAATAATAACGACGTATGTCCAGGAGTCAGATTCCGAATATGTGTCGTTTCCAAGCAAAAAGTCCCACTTTGTCGCTTACCATTATTAGGACGGTTCAACAGGTTATTCGTAAAAAATACAAGTAAATCTCGTCCTTATGTTACGCGACCAAGTGGGACCTTTGACTAGACTTCGACACTTATTTTTTTTAATTATGTAACATTTTTAAAGGTTTTGATCTCGTTTTGATGCCAGCTTGACGATCGTCTTGGTGAATGGCACGCATCGCATCTCACGCATGACTCTTAATTTCTTAATTTCACATGCACCAATCAGTGTTAGCGATCTTCAAGGTCGAATCAAAATAAGATCAAAACCGTATCACGTTTCTAAATCGGAATCGGCCTCGAGACCTACAATATGGTAATTATTAATTTACTTGGTCATAAAAGCAGCATCCGTGATTATTACTAAGTAGGAGTTAGCTCGGAGATTTTTAATAGGATTATCGAGTTTATAACTGGTTAAAGTGTAATAACATGGCAATAATATGACTGTTGTCAGGATATAGTCATATAAAACTTTAATAAACGGGCGCTATTTAATTTTAGTTTTACTTAAGATGAACGCCTTTTCATACAAAATGTAGACCTCATTTTCCTCTCTCAACATTAACATTATTGAAAATATTTTGACAAAATTTGTTGTATATCTACCAGAGCTATTCCCCTACGCTTGATATTTTTCGAATTTCAAGAGTCAGGACGATATAAAAATTTGTATGAAAACTGTGATTCCCTCCTAATATTCACAATTAAAATTGTACTTTGCTTAACATACTTACCCAATTGGGTCGCTGACTTTTCTCACTTTGGCCGATCCTGCGCGGATTCACGCCAGCGTTCGCCGACGCCGAGCTCACGGAGATCTGCCTCCACTCTATCCGCCCAACGATATAAAGGATGACCAACACGACGGCGTCCAGTTGGTCGACCCAAGTAAGCCCTTTTGACTGCCCGATCGTCATCCTTTCGAGGTGGCCAAGCCAGCGGAGACTATGTGTTTTGGTCTCACCTATTATATTCGGCTCAGCTGTTACTTGTTCTATGTATTTCGGTATTATTTTCGTAAGGTAAGATCCTGGCGTCAAAAGAGACGATGGCAGTTAGAGGAACCAAACTTTGCTTAACAAATAATAAAAAAATCATTCTCATAAAATGGTTAATCATAGCCAGGCCGTAATTAACCATTCTAACTCATTAGTTCATTTTATCCGCCCTAGTTATATCATGCACAGAAATATTTGATTACGGTGGTTTGATAGTTTGAATTTGTTAAATTGAGGTATCACTCCTAAATTAAAAAAATGGTATTTCTACAACAGTTTCTAAAACAGGAATTTCCTATATTTCTATGTCTATTCGTATACCCGATGACCCCTCGATAAACAAAACCATGTAAATTATTCAGATATAATCAGAATAAATATTTAACATTATGTCCAACATATCAAAGAAATGCTCAACAATTATGTGTTCTGAATATTCATTAAGAGATTAGCGTGCTATATATACATATATAATTTGTGGTATATATTGAATGCTGTAAACCATAAATATTAGGAGTTAACAATCTCGTGTTTCTGTCAGCGAGTTTTTGAGGAAAGAATTTTAAGTTATGAGATTTTAACGTTTTTATCGACGGCATAATTCCATTAAGTACACATTATTATTTTTCGGCACTTAATGCACGGAATATGATTTGATAGTTACCACTAGGTTTTCGGTGAAGGAAAACATGGTGAGAAAACCAGTATTACATCTGCGAAGAATATTAAAGACCCGTACGCGTATTGGACTAGAGTGGGGACTAAAGCCCAAGCCCTCTCGCGCATGAGAAGAAACCTGCACTATTACTTAGTTTACATAATAAATTAAAAATCAGAAATATTGGTAGGTAATAAAAAAAAGAGACTACGCTATCTCTGAGTTAGCTATCTCAAAAAGTTTCTTAGATAGATTATATAATATATATATATATATATATATATATAAATATTATTTGCAATAGGCAAAAATGAATATAAGTTTTATCACGTAAATCATCATTCCACACAAAGTCCCTGGCAAAAGCTAATTTAAAACTAAAAAGTATCTAAACTGTTCCCTCCGCAAACCATTTTTTTTAACTAATTTTAAGGAATCAGTGTTTACTTTCCTACAAAAATAAGCTTATAGTTCAACAGGGCAATCATTGCACCTTACGTAGGTACTCTTTAAAAGGGGGACGGAACCCATTGCTCATCCCAAAGTTGATAAATTTCCTGTTACAATTACATTTTAACGAACATAACTTACTGATCATTTAAAACACCGGGCATTAAACTTGTTCTCACGCTTTACTTTATCATTATCCCGTTTATGGAGTCGGCTTACTCTTGTTATTAGAAAAACTCATCTAAAACGTATTATTCAGAAAACAATTATCTCGCTTAAACGATGACGATGAGTTGAGCGTGTCGGTGCTCAAATTATAATTAAGTGAAGAGGTTTCATTAACTATTTGCAAATTAAAAATAATAGAACTCATTTTAAGTATCATTAACTTTAAATTATATAAATTGTTTCACGGATAAAAGACGTAAGTGACATTAATCGTCTTAAACTTGGAAATATACGGCACGGAAATATGGTAAACAGTTGAATGAATTTTCCAATGCCACGGTTTTTGCGTGTTGTGAGCCAGATAACTAATATTTTATTCAACTTAATCAGAATGTTAAAATATACATTCTTTATAGTTGATTTTTATACACTTCGGTAGCAAATAAGGAGTATACAATCATCCTGATGGAAAGCGGTAATTCACTTCAACTTCAACATTTATTCAGCAAATAGGCCACAAGAACACTTTCACACGTCAACATGGAATTTATATACAAGCAAAAACAAGTACATCAACAATTAAGTATAAAATACAATTCATTGGAAATATTAATGCAAACTACTTAAAGTATTATTATTTAAAGAAAAAGTAAGTGAATTATTATTATTACTTAGAGATGTATAAAGTCTCTAAATGTCGAATTACAAAAAATAACTAAAATAGTAATAATATTAATAGAAACAAACAAATACAAAAATAAAGAGATACTAACTTAAACTACAATGAAGAACCTTTACAACATAACGTAGTCAACGGAAAAGTAAATGATCATTTAATCGTATCCGTTTCCCGCTTATGACTCGAAACGCGCACATTTAAACAGTTTTAATTTGAATTTATAATTTGTTCGAGCATTAGCATAGGTATTTGTACGATCGTAATGCGCCATTTCGCTATAAGAAGCTACGGCTTTCAACAGGCTTATCAAAAATTGTAGGAGCATTTAATTTTAGTTGCAAATTATGTTAAGGCCTAATCGCTAACTGTTAAACAGCAGATTCTGTTTTGAGAATTTGATATGGTTATTTTACTTTGACGACCTTGACTAAATATTTACTTTATTCACAATAATAATATACATAATAGTACATTACTATAGAGGTCGGGAAACGTAGGGTTGCAGGCCAAGTAGATATATACCGGCAACCCCGTTTCTCGCCGAGATATGTATAGTGCTTTTCTCAAACATGCAATTAAAACAAAAAATTGTAGTCAATTTGTTTTGTGGCGACCTACTCGGCCCGCCACTCTACCAGCGGTGTACAACCTTACGCGCGTAAGTCCGCGCGCCTTCGCGATGCGCCACCGCCGTTGCTTAGCAACGAATATGCACAACAAATCACCTTACCAAGCTAACTGAAGATAGTTGATGGTTGGATGCCAAGACGTTGTGTCACAATTTGACGTTAAAAAACAAAAGAAGGTTGCTTTACAGTCCTAGGTGTGTAAGGCAGTATGAAATTCCTTTACATATCATCTTCACTCATCGCACCTGATATGTAGTATTTCCGGACCTAATTTGACGTAAGTCATGTCATCATTTCATAGCAAGTTTGAGAAATGGATATATACAGAGGATTACTATAACTAGCTTAAATCTAAAATAGGCTCTTGAACCCTCAAGGAGGAAGGAGAAGGAGACCAAGGGTGCTGGTGGCATCTCCTCGTTATATCGTAATACTGATAAGTTAAGGTGGTATCAAAATGATAAAAAGAATTTCAAATCGTTATAACACAATTGGCCTCATGGTGTGTGTGAGTTTTGAACATGTTGGGGTAAATGGTGTTAGTGGAAACCTTAATAGAGGTAAGTTTGGGCAGGGATACGGAAATAATAGACTGTTCTAGGTCAACCACTAGTAGTAGTTGTATGTGAGCTATTTCGATTTCCCTTTTTTCTAAGAATTCTGGTATCATTTGCAGACGTTTGCTTATTCATTTATTACAAGATAGCTTAGTCACAGAATAAACAATAGTTCTAGGTACAGAAGACTCACTGCATAACAAAATACCTATTTAGGTATACTGAACGTGCCTAAATGTTGCCGATTGGACATAATATATATACTTATGTGTTGTCAACATTTTTAATTTTTTTTTGCAACTATCTGCGGTGTAGTGTTTATTTGCTTTAGACATATATCTATGCGACACCAGATCTGGTGCAGACCGCGCGGCGCAGAGTGACATACGTCTGGCTTAGTTCAGGAACACCAATTTAATAAAAGCGGTGGTATTTTACTGAATTGTTTACTCGCGCTTAGCTCCTGACTGGTTCGAGCAATCACTAAGGCACAGTCCAATGAGAAAAAAAAGAATGCGTGTCTGATAAGTCATTTGTTAGAAAGAGATAACGTGATTTTTCAGGGTCGCAGGGTCCGCTTTTTAACTTTTTCTCCTTCACTTCTACTACTCTTCTCTTCTTCTCTCTACGGTCCTCTTTTGTGAGACTGCTGGCGCCAGAAGGTCTTGCTCGTAACTTTCGCACTTAAATGCGACCGTGCCCGACCTGATCTTAAAAAAAGTATTAAATATCAAATGAATGACATTTGAAACCAGGAAATCAGAACAGGACAAAAGATATAGCGTGCCGCGCGAAATTGTTACCTTTTGTCTCAATTACTCTAAAATTATACTTCTGTTTAAAATTGTGTTCTTCAGAACCCTTGGCTATGGCCAAGCAATATAATTTTGGTATAAAATAGCTAGTAATATATTACTATTTTAAATAATGAATAAAATCAGGCGCTAGTTTACTATACGTGGAGATCTTTATTAATATAGATTTATATATAGATAAGCAAAGTAATATTAAAAAGTATTATTTTTATTAATATAATCAGGCGTTAGTTTGCGGAAATCCATGCTAATTAAAGCAAGAAAATATTACTTTGCTAATCCGCGAGAGAATAACGTGTTAGTCAATCAGTGCTAACCCGTTATACTTACTTGCGTATTTTTACATGCAATTCATGTTACCACCCTCCCACCGCAAAAATAAATACGCAAATAAACATAACAACCCACCACTAAGAGTACAAAAACTCGACACGTGTTTCGCCTCTCTACGGGGTTGTTATGTTTATTTGCGTATTTATTTTTGCGGTGGGAGGGTGGTAACATGAATTGCATGTAAAAATACGCAAGTAAGTATAACGGGTTAGCACTGATTGACTAACACGTTATTCTCTCGCGGATTAGCAAAGTAATATTTCTTGCTTTAAATATTATTTTGCTTATTCGCGAAAAGCAAAACGCGCAAAATAAGCAAAGCAATATTATTTGTCTTAATTATTACTAGCTATTTTATACTAAAATTATTTCACTACGGTTAGCTCCCTCTTAACATGAGCTTCAGTTCAACCATAATGATGAAAAATCCGACGTTTTAATAGTGATTAGTCTTTCCTTTTTAGTAGTCTCTGGTTTTAAGTACTAAATAATTAGGTCATAAGGAGATCCTTGAAACTTTGGAGCCTTGGAAGTTAGATTGAAAGGGACTGAATGGTTAGGTAATTAGATGAGAAACTTACTAGGTATTCGGTGATATAAACTAGGCTGAGGAATTTATTATAATTATAGGCAAACTAGGTTAGGATGCTTCAACAATAAGTCTATATTTTTCGTATCATAACTTAAATATAAATATTAACTAAATATGTATAAAATAACTCTCTACCTACTGACTACCCCCCCCCCCCCCCCGATGCAAAGGTGCCCATCACGCTCGCTGCGTTGCCGCAGTGGATTGCAATGGATAGCCTTTGCGTCAGGAAAAACCCGGAGCGGGGGTCAAGGCCCCTTTCTACCTATAATGACTTATCATTTTTATACGTACAGTTAAGTGAATGTCTATAGAGATGGGCGTTTGTACTTCGGAAACCGTATTACTGTCATAGCTGGTACCGACAATAATCCTGTGATTCCTAGGGCTAATTTCTCGAACTGTACTGATCCATCTACGGTTCAAGCTAATTTGGTTGCCAATACTAACGCTATGACATCTCCAATGTAAAGTAAACTCTAAGTGGCGCAACAATTAAAGTCCGTGACTGTATTATTATGTTGCAGGGAGATATTGTCTCGCGTCCGTAAGATAGGCTACGTAATCACTTCTTGACGTTTTAAAGCCATCCTAACTAAGGATGAGACGTTAGAACGGCCCGGGTCTGGGCCGAGGCATCCGTCACTTCGTCTTATATAGGAAGCATCACGTGGTCACTAAAAAAAGTGTCGGTTGCCTCAGCCCGGGCCGTTGTAGCGTGAGTCATCCTTTACGTACGTACACGTTCGAATTGGCCTGTATGTCTAGTTCTCTCAATACCGTTCGAGAAAATCACTAATTAATGCTCAGAGCTTATTAGCAAATTGACTCCATGTTTTTTGTCCCCAGGAAGCGATAGTGGGCTCAGAAGTGATACTTCCCTGCCGAGTAGAAAACAAAGTTGGAGCGCTGCAATGGACGCAGAACGACTTCGGCCTCGGCACCAACAGGAATCTCAGCGGATACGATCGGTACTTGATGATCGGGAGCGACGAAGAAGGTATATAGTTTTTGTATATATACAATATTTAACAGGAAACTTGAATTTCACCAAAAGTAGTACGAAAATGGAACAGAAGCTGTACATAGTGATCATCAAGTTTATACTGACTTTTAGAAAGCTTTTGATAAGGTTAATCACAAGATCTTAGTTAATAAATTGCATAATTTAGGTACTGCTGCTGTTTAACTGATGCTAATCTTACCTTACATGCAGGCCATCAATTGTGGTAATAGTAGGCACTCGGCTTGACTGTTTTATCGCACTCTCCGGTGTACCATAAGGGTCTAATTTGGGGCCATTACGTTTTAATATATTTATTAATTACGTTTGACTGTATTTTAGCTTCAAATTCCTTTTACTCTAGCAAGGTGCACTAGATTCTCGAAGAAAATCCTTTACTATTTGCGGTTTGACTATTATAGAGATTCCCAGTAAGGTGAGCCCCGATTCCAGTCCCTTGAAATTAATCTTATAATTAAGTAGACTTGGTGTATGATGAGATTTGACAACCCTAGCATGAGGTATGAGCTGTCGAATGTCGGCTATGTAAGACAGTGGGACTTAAAATTATCTTACTATTTACAAAAATAGGTACTTATTTATAATACAAACACCTCTCTGTTGCATATCTCATAATTACATAACAACAACTGATGATTGATGATGATATAAATAAACTAAGTTACCCTGGGGTTTTCCTGTTTAGTGTGTAACCCTTAAAATGATGGTCCAAACAGACAAAAGTGAAACCACTATTGGTATTGTTTGTTTGTACTAGATACTTAGAAACGATTCTTATACGTAAACTAACAGTTTTCAGCAAATTCAAAGTGTCCCATATTTCAGTTTCCTTGACCGCACTACACATGAAATAATTTATTTCAAATTAGCCGAGTTAAAACTAAAACTATTTAGTACTGTAGGTCACATGACAACATTGTGTTCATTGCCAATTTTACACAATAACGAAATGGCAGGCATTGACATAATAATATATGTTGCGACCGTGAATTTAGAGGGAGATGAAGAGAGATCAGAGGGAGAGGTGAATGAAACGAATGATAAATGAATTGAATGTCATACATATAAAAAATTGTGAATAAGTTCTAAATTTAAAGTGATGCTGAAAGTTTCATGCCTATAGGCGATGTTTCTGTCTGTTTGGTCTTTTATTACAACAACGCGATATTATTGTGAGTTGTTTTAGGACATTTTTTTTAGATAAGATTCTTATTTTGTATACCATGTCAGTGGTAAACAAGCATACGGCTCACCTGATGGCAAGTGATTACTGTAGCCTTTGAACGCTTGAAGCTCCAAAGGTTTCCCATGCGCTTCGCCGAACCTTTCAAAACCTATACACTCGTATTTTGAAAAACCTCAACTTTGTAGTCCCTCACGAAGATTGTGGAAAGCTGGAAACATGTCAATTTGTATTTTTTCGCTCGCTAACGATACTCTTGCGTTTTTTTTTCTTTAATGCTTGTTAATTATAAGATTGCTTTGAACACTGAATCTGATATCTTCTCGGATCAGAGGTGTGGGGTTAGAGCCGGTGTAGCTTTATTTGACGTTCATAAGCACATGGACGACGTCTGCAAAACAGGAGCGACGGCTCAACACTTTTCACATGCGCTGTCTACGCAACATTTTAGGCATAACTTGGCAGGACAAATTGACAAATCAAAGGGTTCTTGAAAAAGCGCAGCTGCTCAGTCTTGCCGCTCTTCTCAAACAGATACGCTTGCGGTGGCTGGGGCATGTGCACCGGATGGAATCCTCTAGAATACCTCGACGTGTCTTGCTTGGTGCAGTTGCGTATGCTAAAAGGAACGTTGGAAGACCGATGCTGCGCTTTAAAGACTGTGTTAAGCGAGACATGTCAGCATTTGAAATCGACCACCATGCCTGGGAAACTTTAGCTGAAGACCGTGATGGATGGCGTAAGCGTGTTGTGGAGGGGAGAAAGCTATGCGACCAAGCCTGGTTTACTACGTTAGATAGCAGAAGGTGTCGCAGAAAGCAAATCGGGACTGGAACCTCAGGTGGCATGAGCTTTCTCTGCCAAAAATGTGGGAGGTCGTGCCGCTCATGCATCATCCTCCACAGTCACCAAACCCGTTGTCTAAACAGCAATGCTTAAATCGTCTGCATTAGACGCAAAGGCCTGTGATGATGAAGCACATTGTAATATGCCTACTTGAATGATAAACTATCTTTATATTTATCTCAAATTCGATTAATTTTTAACTAAAATGCTCTAAAATGTGTAGGCACGTACTTTAAGCATACCGTACCTACGCGATTTTGTTTATGTGAATCTATTTGGCACACGCAGAATCTTCACGCATTAGAGATATTTAGGTAAATTGCTCTGTTTTTATTTTTATTAGCAGACGCACTATATGCATAGTCCATTAATTGAAAACTTTATGCTAATATGTCCCATACGAAGTCTAGTTTGAGAATGTCTAATTATGCATGTCTTAAACATACAGGATAAATAAATACTCTTATTTTAAATTTACTTTTTATCATTAGTTTTAAGTTTATTTATAGCCTATTTTTAATTTAGAAATAAAATTGTATTTGAATAGCTAATAGTCATAGGATAAACTAAACTGATCTGAATTTCTGAATTTTGTTATTTTATTGTAGAAACTTAAAATCTCTTTAGTAAAAGATTTCATATTTTAATAGCGTTTTTATGTTTTGCTCGAGGGTAAGTATACATTGAATAAATTTCTTCTTTTACTATTGTATCGAACAGGGAACTCTATAATTGAGATATTAAATTCTAGACTACTATGTAGATACGATTATCGAACTTCTACGTGTTCTAGGCAGTCTGCCTGTCTCAATTGCTGACTACAAAGCATATCAGAACTTGGAAATAGCTCAGAAGCTCTTTCCATTCATACGGTAAAGTCTGTGTAGTGTTTAAACTGAGCAATTGTCATGGATAATACAAATTTATTCAAAGTCGTACACTTCAAGTTGTTTTTTTTTTAATAACGGATTTTTTAATGATATTTCAACTCAGGATCACGAGCTCTATCTATCCTAATTGGAATAAATATAAGAGCCTCGGTAGAGAGTACCATTTTGTACCATTTGGCGTTGAAACTCTCGGTCCATGGGGTCCCAGCGCGCACAAGTTTTTTGGAGAAATCGAGAAACGTCTGGTTGACGTAACTGGTGACCGAAGAGCTGGCGGCTTCCTCGCACAACGTATCAGTATTGCGATACAACAAGGAAATGCCGCCAGCATCCTTGGTACAATGCCTCAAGGGCCTATTTTAGATATAAGCTAGTTATAGTAATCATCTGTATATATCCATTATGTATATTGTTATTGTCAATAAATATGTTTATAATATAAAAAAAAAAATGGTGAAAAATAGTGTTGCAAAATTTCCATACATTTTTTGTAATTTCCATTCCGTTACCGCCACACAAACTATACAGTCTATGAGAAATGGTAACGAAATGGAAATAAAATTCATGCGACACCTTTTTAAATAACAATATCTACCTAATAATAAGACTCTTACTTTTATACTGTCTATTTCTGTTTGAAAACTTCCGCAATTGTTTAGCCAGATAAAACATTTCCCAACCTTGACCACACATACAATGTAATACGTAATAACTACCCTTGAAAACTCATGCTATTATGCACCTTGTAAAATTACAATTAGGTATATAATTGGATAGCTTTTCATTAGTAGTTGCTACAGTTATTCATGATGATTTGATGAACGAGTGCCAAGTCGGGGTCAGTGAACTGAGGTTAATATGTGTATAAGATTTTTGAGATGTGCAATGTATGAAAATAAACCGTTTTTTATGCGTGGCGCCTTGTTGGCGTAATCTCTCGCGAAATGTATGATGCAGTCGTAACTTTTAGGATATTTATGTTGTCTTATCTCTACTCACTGTACAGTTTTTTCATACATATTTAAAGGAATTAGGCCTAAGAAGCGCTGGCTGGACATCGTGATAGCGGACACGGAAGAGAACAATCTCAATTTAACTCCTGAGGACGCTAAAGACCGAGCAAAGCGGAGAAGACTAAGTAGGAAAGCGGAACCTGACGCTAGGGAAAACGCTGGGTCCAAGAAAAATACATGTTAAAATTCTGTAACATTTCAAATAACTACTTAATAACTTAAAGAATACTTCAAAGTTTAAACACGATTAGATGACTGACGCTAGAACGGTCTGGGTCCGGGTCAAGGCATCCGACAGTTCGTTTTCTGTGCCGGGTTATGGGTGATCGCATGAAAACGAAGTGTCGGATGCTTCGGCCCTGATCCTGATAGTCTTAGTCATCCTCATATAAGTACGTTAACTATACTTTCCTTTGATCTAGTCGGTTAAAAATCAAAGATAGGTGTCGAAAAATTACGTTTTCGCGTTGTCCGTGGTGAATGACGAATGATTTTGGAAGGAATTCAGCTGAAAAAATTGGCACGGTATGAATTGATTTACATCACCTGTTTAGCATTTAAAAATGACCTTTTGTATTTGAGGAGATACGATACGAAAAAAAAGTGATTATTGGAAACTAACGGCTAAAGAATGGAATGCGCTCCCGCCCTCTGTATTCCCTGATAAATATGACCTCGGTCTCTTTAAAGCAAGAGTGAATAGGCTACTACTGAATCGGTGAGCTCCATCTTAGGCCCTGTCTTCACTTTCCATCAGGTGTGACTAGAGCCAATCGCCGATCAGTTTTTAATAAAAAAAAAAAAAAACTAACTATGCGTAAATACGTAAACATGGGTTAAATTGTTTAGGCAGATTTATATTTGGTACACGTACCATTTTACTAGCAAGCGTAGGAGTAGTAAAAACAGTAAAAGTACTCGTTATGAGAGCCGAAATAGAATCTGTGATGATTTAAGGTTTGAGGAAGATTAGGTGGGAATAGTTTTGAAACGTAATCTCATATCTATCGTAAATCAATTTGGAAAATGAAGTGAATTTCGTTGATATACAAGACCTTTTCGGTCAATCTTGCTATCGGTACGCAAAAATAACACCAATTTCATAATCCCGGTATAATTCAATTCAATTCCATCATTTATTACATTAATCAATAATCAAATTAATCTTAATATGCTAATGTTAGTAAAATACGCATTCATATAAAAATAACTTACTTACTGCTGTGGCGCAGCGACCCGAAGTGGATCTTGGCCTCCGACACCAAAGACCGCCATGCTTGTCTGTCCAAAACCGTTTCTGTACAGTCGACGGCCGCCGAGTTCGCTAAGGTCTTTTTGTCTGGACGCCCAAGGTACCGCTGGAGAGACATAAAAATAAAAAGACAAAAATTGTACAACATAAAGAAAACTGTCACATTCCAAAAACACTACTTACCGCTGCACGTGCAGCAGCATCCAGTGGTCCAGGAACAGGCAGTCTAACCTCTCGGCCTGCACACGTAGCAGACTGTTGGAGCTACCGTGCATCCGCATCAGTGAGACAGTACGCTTACGCATTATGGCCTGAAAGTCATCGGTTCGAGCCTCTGCAAACATACCTGATGCACTGCAGTAGCGCGGTATAAGTAATTGCTTTTTGTGTGAGATCTCAACTGGTGCCGACACCTGATACAAATGTTGTTATACAAGATGTAACAAAAATAGTGGAGATCTGTTTTTAATTATATTTCAACTCATATATCTCTGTTACATTGTAGTAGCTGATTTCAATCAATCAATCAATTTATTTATTTATAGACAACAACTACTACTTATTTACTTGATTATAAAATACAACTCACTAATAATATAACTAACTAATATTTATCCAGATGCCGACGGGTATTGTTTTTAAAAATGTAAGTAAGTATTTTTCATGTCAATAAATGCCATACCGACTTGTGAAAGAGACTTTCGGTAAGGAAATGTGGAAGAAGACTCCTTGGTCGTCATCTTAAATTCTTAAGGTCGTATCACCGAAAGTTTCTCGTGGCTTCATGCACCAGTTTTCTCCATCTGGTTTGGTTTTCAGCTTTCCTTAGAAATGCAGCAACAGGAAAGCCAGTGATCGTTACTTAAAGAAGAAATACTAAGAATGTGTTTTTGTTGTTGCAGGAGATTTCTCCTTGAAGATACAGAACGTGACTCTAGAAGACGACGGGGACTACCAGTGCCAAGTGAGCTCGGGACTGAATGGTATGTTCTTCTTTTGTTTAGTTATCTTATCTTTACGGCACCTGATATAATATAACTGGATCGATTTTTATTCTGATCTCTTTTTTTTTGTCGTTAGGTTTGGATAAAATTTGTCCCTTAATTTATATTTAATTATTAAACACAGTGCAAGCTTACATTACTACACCAATTCGCTTACACACTGGAAAAGTAGATATTAGGAAAAAAGAAAAGAAAAAAGAACATGCAAATAAATAAAATGTCAAGAAAGATAAAATTTACAAATTCAGTCAATTAATTACGATTAATACACAATTTGATTGTGTCCTTTGAGTCCACAATGAATGCTTACTCTACACTCTTTGTACAGGTGAACCCGCCATACGTTCCCGCTACGCTAAACTAACAGTGTTGGTAGCACCGAATCCGCCTAGGATCGTGCAAGGTGCTTTTATAGACGCTACTGAGGAGCAACCAGTAGATGTTGAATGCGTGTCGGTTGGCGGCAAGCCTGCGGCTGAGGTAAGAATTCACTTATTTATTTAAACTTAATTGCAAAAAATATATATAATAATTGTACAAATGACTTAATGCCAAATGGCATTCTCTACCAGTGAACCATAGGGCCAAACAGAGATGCCTACAGTTGGTGCAGAGAGAGAAATATATTGATTGAATTTAAAACGGCAAACTATACTTATATCTACATAAATAAATAAAAACATTACAGCAAATTATTCGAACTCTTGTTTTAGCAAATACTTACGTAACATCCGCTTGAAAGAAAACTTACTTGGAGCTTGTCTAACGCCTGGACCACTTATCTTAAATAAATGATTATCTTATCTTATATGCTTAGGTTGTACAAATCCTGGCAGGGTCGTCATGTGATGTGGTGATTATACCAACATCATAGCAAGCAGTTTGTCCTAATCACCACATCACACTTCTTTAACTCTGATATGCCCCGAACTAGTTATTGGTGTGAACTCCTTGAGGTTACAGGCTCTCTGCTAGTAATTTCAATGAGTAGGAGCAAGTTTCTTCCACACGATCTACAACTACTCAATAGGCATAGAATAAATGAAACGAAAATATTAAAAAGTTAAAGATGGTTAGAAAATTAAACTATACCTTGGCGCTTTAAAATACTGTCATTGGCTCCATTTTTGTAGAAAACAGCATATGTGGTTAAAGAAATTTATTTTCTCAAAATAAATTTAACATTTCACTTAAATAGAGAAAATACAAGATAACATTGAAATATATAATTTCAAAATTATCTTAAATATTATTATTTTTTATTCAGATCACATGGGTGGATGGCAACCAACAAGTAATCAAGAAGAACGTAAAAACGTCAGAGGAACTGCTACCTGATGGCCAAAAGTTTAAAACCAGGTAAATGCATCTTTTTCCTTCCGATAATCTTCTCACATTCGCAAACTCGCTAGTTTTTTGGCTAGCACGTACCGCTAACATCGAACAATCGAAAAACTCTCCCCTCTCTAAAAAAAGGAATCTATCCCTTGATTACGCAAGAGCGATAGAAATTATAAACGATGTCGTCGGTAGTCCTTGGTTAATGAACTAGTAAATTCACATCACTAAATCATTACGCAATAACTGTCACAGGTCCATATTGCGGTTGACCCCCAACAAGGAGCACCACAAGCAGACAATCACCTGCCAGGCGCAGAACACCGCCGACCGAGCCGCTAGGATGGCCACTGTTTATATTGAGGTAACCTGCGACAACTTAGACTTATTACTGATCACGGCAATATGAGTGATGGTTGTTTACTAACTTAAAATTTTATTGGTTTAACTCAAGGCTCAGCAAACTTTTGAAAAGGATAACCAACCGTAGAAGATATTGCCGGAGTCTCTGCTAAATTATGATGCACTCAAACGAGCAGAAACAACCAGAGAAGATTAGGTCTTTTTGTTTTCGCTGTTTTGTAGCTTACCACAAACCACGAAAATAATTTACTAGCTTTAACAGATCTCGAAAACTGTTAAATTTTACTTAATATGACGTGTAATATAATATTTTTATGATTATAATTCTATCTTCTTATAACATCCCACTGCTGGGCACATAACTACCTCTTGTATTTAACAAAATAATAGTCTAATCGTTAGCTTAATGAGAATTTTTTGAACTAGGAATTTTGGAAGAATTTTGAACCTTTTGGCCCATAATCACAACGTCTTTTTTTCAACAGGTCAGATACGCCCCAAAAGTAAAGCTTTCAATCAGCTCAGGCGCAGTAGATGGACGTTTCCCTGAAGGCTCAGAGGCGCGACTGAGATGTGAAGTAGACGCTAATCCAAGGGCCCAGGTGTACCGGTGGTATATCAACAACAGCCCTGTTGTTGGAGATTATACTGAGGAAATGGTGAGTCGTATGTTAATCAATTTGTTTGTTTCAGTCTTTCTTATCCCTCTCTCACTGTCCCTGTCCAACAGAGATGCAAAGTGGAGGCCAACTCGAGGGCCAAGATGTTACTACCGGTCTTCAACATTAGTCCTGATGTTGTAGAATCGTTATTATCTTACGTTTTGTCACACCTTCTTCCTTCGATTCTTCCTCCCTTCCGCCTTTCTATCCTTGCTTCCATCTTTTCTTCTATTCTTCCTTCCTTCCTTTTCCTGTTCCTGATGCTGGTGATATTGCGAAATATTCCTGTATAGTTTCAAATGCCATATATGCATTTAATTATTTTGTTAGCTTGAGTTTTAATAAAAGCGAAACAGTATTTTTTTACATTAACATAATTTAACAGTTCTTTTAACCTGCCTTTTTTTTGGCGTTCTTTTTTCTTCCTTTAAAAGCAAAATCCATTATTATACCAGCAACTAAACACCCATTTGGCCTACACATAAGTGTGTTTTAAACTTTGCTACATAAAAATAACCAATTAAAAGTCAACCGCGCGAAATATCCACTAGATTATCCGATTACCGTTCTTTATGAGCTACGAGTGCGTTCATTTTTCAGCGGCGCATTTATAGTTTATGCATGAACGGCTGCAGTATGGAGCTTTACACAGAGGGCTAGAATGTCAGAGTAACAGATTTATATACGCGTGATGAGAAATTTCACTACAGTTTAGGTAGTCCTACCGCTAAACAGGCAGTTTGTGAGGTTCTACGGCGGTTACCCTGGTCTACACTTTGAAGCGCTGGTGGCCTAGCGGTACGAGCGTGCAACTTGCAATCCGGAGGTCGCGGGTTAAAACCCCGGCTCGTAACAATGAGTTTTTCGGAACTTATGTACGAAATATCATTTAATATTTACCAGTCTCTTTTCGGTGAAGAAAAACATCATGAGTAAACCGGACTAATTCCAATAAGGCCTAGTTTACCCTCTGGGTTGTGAGGTCAGATGGCAATCGCTTTCATTAAACTAGTGCATATGCCAAATCTCGGGATTAGTTGCCAAGCGGACCCCAGGCTCCCCCCAAGAGGTGTGGCAAAATGCCGGGACAACGCGAGGAAGATGAATGACCCTGGTCTACACTTATAATTTAAGGATTACTCCGGAACGCTCAGGGGCTGAGCCGTGGCTACGACACTTCGTTCAAACAGATGATCTGTGATCACGGTCGTGATAATTTCTATGAAATATGAAGTGCCGGACGTCTTGGCCCGGACCCGAACTATTATAGTATAAGTCATTCTTAAATCGTAGCTTAGTTTGGACCTAGGTCAAAGATAAAGATAGTTTATTATTCTAGTTGGCATATTACAACGCGCTTATGAACGTCAAATAAAGCTACACCGGCTCTAACCCTGTAGGGTGTCAGAGGTGTACCTCTGACCCGAGAATCTCTAGTTTAAGTATTTCATTTCTGGAGATGAAGATAATGTTGCTCACAACACATCTCATCAAGTCAACAAAGTCTTAGCCTTAATACTAAAGAGGAAAACAACAAATACTTAGAAGGGTTGTTGGACAGTAGTAATTCTAAGCATGTTTATATTGAAGCTGTTACTCTGTTATATCAGTTCTCTGTGACCCGACGTGGAATTGCTAACTTTACTCCAGTGGGTTAAATTAAAACTGTTGTTTTAACCCGTACTTCTGGGAAAATGTAGTTTTGGCTTGAAATTCCCGTTGTGAATATGGCGAATTCGAGATGATATTTAATAAAAGAATTCCTTGACGTTTTTAACTGTAACTATCGTTTATAACTGTCATTTAATTATGAGTTCCAGGATGAGGTACAAATGATTCAATTTCATTATTGTCGGTTATATGATCGTGATACAAATGTTTTCCAACGGCTGTGGTCATACAGGGTGGCCGAAAATTATGTTGGCTAAGATTTTTTGTATTATTTTAGTACTTAAACGTGTTTCACAAAATATTATAAAAAATGTATTTCTCAGTCTCAGTCACAGATGTAAGGAATACAATATCCATGTACCAAAACGTGTCCGTTAAAAAACCTTAAATAGGTGGGCCTACAATACCTAGAATATTTGACAAAAAAATTCAACACAAATTCAGCGCACTTCACTCCGCCAATAACGCCTAGATTCTTAGCTATTCTAGCGCTACTCCCAGAAGAGATTTGGAACTATTATTTATAGCTGATAGCTTGATACTTTTGCAACAGTTCTGCTTATGGAGATTGTAGTCCTTATCTCCAGCTTCTTTACCGCAGTCATTTAGCTAAGCTTTAAAATATCCTCCTTTACTTTTGTGAAAATTATAATCAAAATGCAGCAGTTAAAATCATTGGTCACCGTAGTATTAGGTCACCTGTATAACCTGTTTTTAGGCGTATTCTTACATTACATAATATAATAATAGTATTACGAGAATAAAATGCTATTCAAATTGTATTAAGAAGGCAATATTGATGAATACTAAAATAAAATAACTAAAATTAGTTAATTTAGGAATGAGAAGAGAAAAAATCAAGTTAGGAAAAAAATATTGGCTTTCAATTCAAAACGTAATATTGATCGCCAATTTTCCTTCAAATAATATTCATTAAATGTATGTAAGAAGATTGTTTGTATATACTACTAAAATAATCGATTGTGTTTTTGTCCTTAGATAATCTTCAATGTAACAAGGAAATACCACAATGCAGTGGTGAAGTGTGAAGTGAGCAACTCCGTGGGAAAAAGTGAAGAGACTGTTACTTTAGGTGTCACATGTAAGTTTATTCATAGGGAACAAAATACTCTTGGACACCTGTTACGATACGAATTTATTAAAAATGTCCTAGAAGCAGAGAGTTGAAGCAAACAAGGAGAAGGGAAGACCAAGGAGAGCATAGAAGGATCAAATTAAAAAAAAATCTCAATTTAATATCGTAACAGGCTGTCGAGGAGAAGGTAGAGGACCGACATATATGGAAATCGCTCCGCCGACAAGAGTCCTCTTAATTATATGATGATGATGATAGGCAAAATGTTGTTGATAATGATGGAAATGATAATGATTTTGATGAAATTGATCTTCATTTTGATTTGTGTGGTAAAGATAAATTACATGGTGTACTAGTATGTAGATTCGATACTATTGGATACACTATTCGATAATATTGAAAAGTCAATAAAAATACTGATCAAAATTCGTTTTGAAACAGTTGAAAAAAAGGAGACCAAAACTGCAACGATGTGATAAAAAAAATCCTACAAAATTTTTACGTATTAAAATCTATAGGTAGTAAGAGAACTGTTTAAAAAAAATGTACACGCGTCGATAAAACATGAATAAAAAAGATTTTTTTTCACATACAACTTATTTTAGATCCACCAGTCTTCCGTACAAGGCCCCGTGACGTCGAAGCAGACGAAGGTTCGACCGTCAGCCTGCACTGCGATGTGGATGGCCAGCCAAAACCCGAGATAAAATGGGTGCTTCACGAGCCTGGTCGGATCGCGGTAAGTGACTACCATGCTTTTAATCAATTGATGACAATTTATTTGTTATAAGATAAACATAGAATTGTATTTGCCACCCAAAACAAAAAAGGAGAAGTTGTATACTTACCTACTAATCTTCCAAGCTACTAATCGTAAACCTCCGTAGACGTTGTCTGACAACTGTTTCATTTGTCAATTACTCCTGGCAATGAATAATAACAAATAATTAACGATTAAATAGCTGCTATTATAGCATGTAATAATAATAATAATACGTACTATGACCTGCATATCTATTCAAGAATGCTAAGAAAGAATTGAGTATCCATTTTAAAAGCAGAATAACAAAATTAATATTTTTCAACAATCTTGTTATACGAGTACACATAAGAGGCTAAAGAAATGCAATTAATGAAGATTAAAAATGGTTTATAAGTACCTAGAAATCAAATAAAGATAGCAGTTTTTGTCAGTTTTCCAATGTCGATTTTGGTATTATAAACAAATTAGACATATTTATGTGAACTTGACACACATTTCAGCAGCCTAAGGGGTCCGAACCGACCCTAAAGATAAAGAGAGTAGACGAGCAATCCGCAGGCAGATATGTCTGCATTGCCAAGGTGGAAGGATATAACGAAATCAGGAGCGAAGCTACGGTTTTTATTAAAGGTTCGTATTCGTTAACCACCAAATATTTTGTCTGGTCTTCAAGCGGTAAAGTTACTAAGAAATTTAACTGCCCTTCATGTTTCTGGTTTTGATTTTCTCTCTTCTTCTTTATCGTTTCACCCTAGACAAAGAGTCGTCGTGATCATCATTTCAGTGCTTGGTTACTTTAGATTCAGTACACCGCGCTATTCCTCTTTGCTTATTACATTTCAGAATTTGTATTCTCAGTTTTGAAAGAACAATTCATAATAATTCGCAAAACGTCTCAAAAAAATCTATTTACTAATTTCTTTATTTTTTCTAGGACCGCCAAAAATTCTCTCCAACAGGACACAATTTGGTGCAGAAGGGGAGATGGTGACGATAGAGTGTGTCTTCCTTAGTGTTCCTAAATCTTTCGACATCATATGGTACTTTGAAGGTCGAGAAATCAAGCCTATTGAAAACCCGGTAAGACACTTGATTACTGCTTCACTATTTTTCCTCAAGTTCCCTTTCTGTCCAAAATATCAACGCATTCTATTTTGATTGTTGGACTTAATAGTTTAAAAGATCTTACATTAGGTACTTAAACCTAAAAAAAAAAAATAGTTCCAAATGTACATTTTATAAACCCATTTAAAAATGTTTATGAAACTTATTTTATTTTTATTTTAGGAGTATGCGCCCTTCGAACAAGACCTGGGTGATGGAATAGTGAAAGCAAGCTTAGTGATCAGAGCGAGTCAATCGAAACATTACGGACTTTACAACTGCAGTGTCACTAATGATATTGGGAATGCTAATGCTGGAATCACTCTTAAACCTATAAGTAAGTTAATGTTAATTGTTAATGATGGATTAGGAATTGTTTTACAATTTAAAAGTATGGTTAAGATAATTAATGTACTAAATAGAGAAGTAGACCACCATGCTAGGAGAAGAAAATTAAATTATGATCGGACACTTAATACGTCAAGAAAAAAAAAACAATAGATGGTAGGATTGAAAGGCATTGTGGAAAGAAAAGGACAAGGAAAAGTTTCATGGATCGAATCAAAAAACTTATACCTATACATACAGACGACCCAGAAGGTGATGGAACTGGCAATGAGAAGAATACACTGGAAGTATATGCACCGACAAGAAAGAGCCTCTTAAATTTAAATAGAATTAACCTTATGCAAAACTAAATATGTATTTTCTATCTTAACTTTTTATAGGCTAGATGATTTTTTTTTATTAATAGTATCAATCGTTCAGGTTCGTTTTTAGAATCAAATGTCTATATGGGACACATTGCATTAAAGCAATACAAAAGTCAGAAATTATCATTGATGTAAGTAAAATGGAAATTATAGTCAAAGTCGTACTTCACTCGCGAAACGCTCCCAACAAAACGATAAGCAAACGTGACGTCACGATCACCGGGAGGTCATCTTGAAGTATGAAAACCATTAAAATTGCGATTTTGTCGGTGAAATATTGCGTTTATGTATATATTTGCTATAAAATATTTTTTTTGGATAAAATGTAAGGAATCGAATGGTAACCCTTACTTTATTCCCTTTTGGAAATAAAAAACCTTTAATTTTCATTTTCATTATCATTTCCATATATTATTTTAATAACCATATTATTGCGATAAATTGCTCATTTTCTATCTATTTTACTCGATTATGTTATAAAATTTAACATGTGTCATCATCCCTATTACAAAATCTTATTCTTTCTCATTGTTCCAGAAACTTTACCTCTCTTTATCATTCTCATCGGAGTCACATCAGGCATCATCGTTTTCTCCGCCTTCATCATTCTCCTGGTCATCTGCAATAGGAGAAGAAGACAGAAGAGTCAGCAGATGAGCGAGAAGCCAGATGTCACTGTTACCACTTGCGATATGTATAACAAGGAGAGCGATAGGAGCTCGAATATTAGCGATTTGAAGTTGCAGTTGCCTCATGGGGACGGTAGTTATGAGTTGGTGAGTATAGACTTTTAAAGTCTTCTTTGAATACAAATACAGAATATTTAGTAGGAATTCAATGTTATGTTTCTTTCTTTCTTTTAGACAGTCATTATTCACTTAGACTTAAACATTAATTATTTAATGTTATTTGTTTCTTTTTTTAGGCATTCATTATTCACTTAAAATTGTATACTTGTTGGTTTTATAAATAAAAAAAAGTTATAGCATATAGAGGTACAAAGTTTCTTTATATCTGTGTCCAAGACTGATGTAGATCTCCTGTCAAAATTAATAGAGGCACTTTGATTTTCCAGTTAAATCACTTTAGTTAAACTGTTCTCATTGAATATTTTGCTTGCAGTCGCGATAAGTAGATTTTTTCTGTTTCAATTAAAATTATTTTTAAAGGGGCACTCAAGTAATTTTAGTCGATTATTGTTGGAACTGATTGTCTTGCTCCTGTTGATAATCCTCGAAATTAATCATAACATAGCTAGTAATAAACGACTAAGAGTGCGTGAGGTCCAAAAGATTAAAATAATATCACATTTTTTTTTTTTTTTTTTAAAAACAAAAAGATACAAATAAAGAAATTAATCTAAAATAATCCACCCTGAATCGTACCCGGCTCAAAGGTCCCCATTATTCCCGCTGCGTTTCCCCGCTGAACTGCAATGGAAACCTGCTGAACCAGATACGACCCAGAGCGAGGATCGCAGCCCCTCTCGCGCAAACGGCGCCCTAATTCTTTAATAAAAGCGCGAGCCTCTGACCCCCAAGGCTCTGCCGTCTCGATCGCCACCGGCACAAAGTCGTACGAGGATTCCAGCGCGGCGTACTTCGCGTGCTTAGCCCGTGCCGCGGACTCCGCTGCTGAGCCAGCACAGCTTGTGGTCTGCTATTATTTTGTAATACATTTAATATTTTGCAGGATTACACCAGTTCAGACAGATCCGACTCTAAACTACAGTCAGGCCTGCCATTGGCCGGGCCTGTGACTCTACCGAGCATACGACTGGACGATCCTCTGATGCAGTTCAGATACAGCAACGATTATTCTGATCCTGCTTACAACGAAAATTATTATAAGGTATGTTTGTTTTGCAAATTGGAAGCTATTAAAGAGGGAAGGAAATATATCGATGTATTCACATTTTAGAAAAATGCCTTGTTGAAGGATGTCCAAACGTTGAAGGATGATATGCGTGGGTCATACAATTTTTTTAGTAAATTCGTTTTCAAAAGTGTAGACATCGTAAAGTAAATAAACCTAAAGGTAATTTTTACGCGGCACCTTTACAGACGGGTTACTTTTTTTCAGTACTTGAGGCTCAAATAAGAAAAACGGGATATGTAGCAGAGTCATCAACTTTGTCCACGGAAGTGACCTTTTTCTAAAATGTATTTGACCCTGATAGCGATTCTATCATATTAATATCAAAAACATAACAGATTTTGAAATCCAAAAACCGCTCCACCGGGATTGCTAATTTCGGTTTCAGAATTACAGAATTTTTAGGGCTACATTTTATTTTGTTCATGAGATATTAAGTCAGACTTCATCATTATTTTCTAGGCATTTATACAAGCTTTTATATTTTTATCTGCGCCTGAAGTTAAAAAGATTATCTATATGGACGAAAAATATTGACTAAACCTTTTAGATAATTTCTTTTTTTTTTTCATTGAAGATCATTACAGGACGTGCGTATGTATGTAGACTAGCGTTGAAAAGCTCTGTAAGTAACTCTTTAAAAACATTTTTCATTGCTGTAGTGGCTAAATAAAAGATCTAGTTATTTAAGTTGATTCTGACTGTCCATACGCAATTGATACTGGGTTATAACATTTTTTTAATGCTAAACTCTAAAACCTCATAGCACAGCAAAGCTAGAATCACAAATACTCTAATATGTATACAACTATGCTCATGAGATCATGACCTTACCCCTACATCCGACCAATATACATCTGTAGCAAATTAGAACTTACCAATTGCTAAACACTCTAAACAACCCTTTATACCAACTACAGAATCAAACCAAACAAACAATTCAAAACATCTTATTTACCTTTACTTGTTTTACAAATTTCGATTTTGACTTCAGCATTATAAAGTACCTTTTCCAAATGCCTTCTCTCCTGATTCAAACCAAATAATCAACTTTTCAAAACGTCCCAACCGCTTTCACTCTTTTTACAAAATTCAACTTTGACTTCAGTAACATAAAGTACATTTTCCAAAATCATAAGTATAGTTACAGTCGCCCCCCAAAGTTTGACCGCAAGCTTGTTGACGTGCGCAGCTGACACGATGCCTTTGTTTGCAGAACCCGGGTGGGTACGTGTATGACTATCCGCAGGGGTACGCACCGCCGAACAATTTGAGGGTACAGTCGCCGGAACCGGCTAACAGGTTAGTGTGGAATTAGATTCGTACATGGGAATGGGAATTGGAAATGCTGAGAGTATCACCATAGAAGCAAGTTTCGTAAAACCATGCAACAATAGTATAATATAATCATGGTCCACAAGTTGAACAGGTAATGAAGTACCTATCAATAACACTTTTCTTTTTGGTGATGCCTCAGTAACTCCTTCCTTATATGAAAATACTGCAATATTCAAATAATATTCACTCCGAAACGAAAATTTTCGAGACTTCGAGTTACTTTTGTTTTTTAGATTAAGCAAGTAAATGACAAAATATTATAGTGCCCTGGTAGTTGCTAGGTAACCGACTTCGTTTACCTACCTATTAATAAAAAATGTTACGCAGGTAACGAAAAATAACTAAAAAATATATAAGATTTAGGGATTTACTTTCTTATCAAGTTCATTTTGAGTAAAATATTTTGATATGTAGGTATTTTGAAATATATACGCATCGTGATTCGAGCTAATATTATTTTAAACAGTATTACATGTCCTATTTAGTCTTGAGGAAGATATTACAATATAATACAATACAAATAATCTTACGATAATTATTTACAACATAATATTGTACAGAAACAGTAGACTAAAATAAAGCTGACTAAATACAAAAATGTTAATACTATATTATTATATATGAATACAGAAATAAAATAAAAATACCCCACAAACGATTAGCCCCCGTAAGTGTTAAATTGGTTAAATATCAAAAAGTAAATAGATATTATAGGACATTATTACACAAATTGACTAAGTCCCACAGTAAGCCCAATAAGGTTGAGGGTACTTAGACAACGATATATATAATAATATATATAAGTATGTATAAATACTTAAATACATAGAAAACACCCATGACTCAGGAACAAATATCCATGCTCATCACACGAATAAATGCCCTTACCAGGATTTGAACCCGGGACCATCGGCTTCATAGGCAGGGTTACTACCCACTAGGCCAGACCGGTCGTCAAAAAGTGGCGCCACCTTACCGGAGATCGGCTCGAAACGATGCCGCCATGCCTTTGGCGTTTGATCTTTTAGATGGCGCCACTTTTGATATTTAACAAATTGTTATCACTTATCAGTGAAATGATAAGGATCAAAGTCAAATGGCGTTCTAAAAGTTTTAGTCATGTGTCGAAAGATGGCAGTAAATTTACTATGGCTACAAAGTATTCTTTGACAATCCACCTCTATTTCAAATTCTCTTTGTCTATAATCAGTACACTCAGATACATTATGATGATATTTGATATTTATGACACAAAAAATAAAATTTAACAACGATATAACTATATTCCACAGTAAATCCAAAGTTTTCTACGAAACCAGAACTACTTTTAACTTTCCCGTGTAAAGACATTTCCACAGACCATTATCCCAAAAACCCACCCTTAAGTGTTAGGTCCAGCCTCATTCACTTCACTATTTTCACTCCCACGTGCCGAAAACCCACTTATTGTGTCTCTCCACAATAAACTTGCTAAAGTGCCGCACGGTCGACATTCAAGCAAGAAGTTCCCTAGTAAATATCTGCAATGTTTTTGTGTTCCCTTCACCAAGATATCCAAAGATTCTTTCTTGTACAGGTCACTTCAAGGCTCATTGACGCGCAGCATCGACACAGCTTCAACTCTACCGTTGTCGGCCGGCAATGGATCGCAGAATAATTCTCTGCAACGAACGAAAACTCAAGACGAGACTGACGCAATCAATAATTTGGGCCTGCCAGTTGGTGGCGACAGTAAGTGAGGTTCCTGTTTTGATTAAGGGAAGAATTTTGTTTAACAAATTAGTTTAGGCGAAATTGATAATGTGCCAAATTACTTCGGATCTTAAGAGCTTGGGTGGAGCTCCGTACATTTTGTTATTTTAAAGGCTGTCCTGAGAGTCATTTGGTTTTGTCCTATTGTCAGCTTATAACTTATTTGTACAGTCACGGACTTGAAATGCTGAGCCTTTTAGGGCTTACTTTACTTTGGACGGTCACGTCTGAAAATATCGATACGAAAAAAGTGCCAAAAATATGTATACACGACTTTATTGCTCATATATTAAGGTAGTGTATAAATATTTTTGGCACTTTTTTCGTATCGATATTTTCAGACGTGACTGGACATTACATACCGTAAGTATTGACAGTCAAATTAGCTTGACGCTTAGATGGATCAACCATTAGTCTCTGACCATATAATATCCACAGTATGTGATTTTTATTAAACAACTTTCAGTAGAAGATTATAAAGTACGGTACTATTCAACAGTGCCTACTTTGCAAGCATCTTCTGTCAGAAGAACTTTAATAAGTTTCACCATCATGTATATGCACATAATTATATGTATTAGTCTATCTTTTATACCTTATATAAGTAGTAGTATTTAACTATTTATATATTTTTAATATTATTTGACTTCACGTTTAATTTTTTTCTTATTATTTGTTATTAATTTTTCCTGCACCAACATACACAAATGTCTCTGATTGACCCAATAGTTGACTGGTAGAGAATGCCTTTTGGCATTTAGTTCGCCATTTGTCCATTTTTCTTTATGTGTGCAATAAAGTTTAAATAAATAAATAAATAGTGACATCAAACCAAAAATAAATAAAAAATTAACACCGTCAAAGCGTCAAGGCATCATACCTAATTATTTTAAAAACAAATAATGTTTAATAAATTAATAAATAAGCAGTAAAAATACCGACAAAAACGCTTCAATCGCAAAAACATTATTCAAGCTTAACTTTATTTTTAAGCGTTCAATTAAACTTTAAAAACACGTAGTTTCAGGCTTCCACGTTTTTAAACAAATATGCCAATTTCAATCGAAAACTTTTATTCAAAAAACATGTCCTATTTTCGTACACCGTGCTGACCGGCGTAAAGTTTATCTGCTTAACGATTTAACTTAAACAAGCAAAGCGGTAAACTCACATGCTTAAGCCTTTTAAAGTCGACTTGAATGCAAAACGCGTTGGGTTGTACTGGACCGCAAACTTTTGTTTTATAACTTTTTTTTTACTTTTTCGTACAAGCTTATTAGCTTTGGCATGTGGTGAAAGCTTCTTACTATACTCGATATATTGGACTAGCTTCTGCCAAAGAATTTGACTGCTCGGAATGAATATAATCAGAGCCCGAAATTCTCGTAACACTTTTGAGCTGTCTTAGGGACTTCTCGTTTATTGACTTCCGATAGTTCCGATATACATATTTAATCGATATATTATAGAGCACAACACAAAATATCACTACGAGAATTCCGGGCTCTGATTATAATGATTGATAAATACTACCCTATGTCCTGTCTCGGGTCTCCAATTATCTTCATACCAAATTTCATCTGAATCGGTTTAGCAGTATAAGCGAGAAAAAGTAACACACAGAGTTACTTTCGCATTTATGATATCAGTACCTGGGCGACCGAGCTTTGCTCGGTTATAACTATAAAAATTAAAAAATAAACTTGAACATATAAAAAATAAAATTAGTCACCGGGCGAGATTCGAACCCGTAACACTCGTTTAGCAGTCCGCGTTATAACCCGCTGGACCAGACGTCCGTCTGTAACCGTGGCCGGTAACACGAAATTAGCGACCATATTCTGCGTCGTAAGAAAAACGCATGAAAACTCGAAAACACGCGTTTTCCCAAACATAAGACTAATCTAGATAGATTGTATACCCCCAAAAACCCCCATATACCAAATTTCAGCGAAATCGTTAGAGCCGTTTCCGAGATCACAGAAATATATATATATATATATATATATACAAGAATTGCTCGTTTAAAGGTATAAGATTAGTGAAAATTGTTTAGAAAAGTAACTAAAGGAACTATTAAAGTAGAATTTAAGTGTTTCTTAATCATAAAAGCATAACAATAACAACATGAGTGTAATTGAAAGCCGAGGATTGCTCTGATAGTGTTAATTTGTAAGCCTATCCAAATATCATTAGAGCAAAAATTCTCATACTAGCATATTGGGAGCGTGCACGACTGTCACGCAACCTAGTGTCCGCAAGTCTAGGGGAAAACGTCAATTCACTACATCTTATAAAACTACTCCAAAACTAAAAACTACTGAACGGATTTTCATACGACTTTCATCTATCAATAGAGTGATTCTTCAGGAAGGCTTAAGTATATAACTTGTTAAGGTTTTGTGTAAATTGTTTGAAATATAACGATGTTGTCGGAAAAAATCACGCTGGCTAGGAGCTTTAATCGAAAACGCTGCCTAATCCGTTTGAGCTATAACAACACAATGTATGGTGGGGTTGTTTCTCATTCATAGGTCTACAAAAAAGTCCACGATGTTAAATGTCTATCTTTTAAGGATAACTTACTATATCCATTAATGGATGTCTATCTTTTAAGGATAACTTACTATATCCATTAATGGATATAGTAAGTTATCCTTAAAAGATAGACATTTAACATCGTGGACTTTTTTGTAGACCTATGAATGAGAAACAACCCCACCATACATTGTGTTGTTATAGCTCAAACGGATTAGGCAGCGTTTTCGATTAAAGCTCCTAGCCAGCGTGATTTTTTCCGACAACATCGTTATATTTCAATGCCACATATTACGTGATCTTTTTCTAGAAGTTAAGAATTCTTAACTTCTAGAAAAAGATCACGTAATATGTGGCATTTGCAAAGCTATTTACATGGATACATTATTAACAATTATCAAAATAAATAAGTTAGTTATATTAAGCATTTCATACAGATTACAATGGTCTCAGATTACACCATTCAATTTAAATGAATATTTCAGGAGTAATCGTAAATCAAAAATTTCATTTCGAGCCATATAATTGTGCGAAATGTTAAAGATGCTATCCGCAGTTAGTTCAAATTTTTACCACCTTATGCGCTGGGATCGCTTTACTTACCCCCACCATGCACTTCGCACGGTCCCAATACAGAATTTATTACTAAAACACAATAACACTTAAGGAAAACCTCTTTTGTATGACCCCAAAACTGTTATTTCAAAGATCTGAGTAACACATTAGTATTGCTCCTTAATGTGAGTCCAAAACTGTAAAAACCTAACACATTTCCGTTGTCACATGTATGGTTCTGTTTGCAGCGCCACCGATCTACGCGAAAGGCGTGGACTTGCGGTACGCGGCCACATACGGGAACCCGTATCTAAGGAACAGTTCACATGGTAAGCGAAATACTTTATACCACAAGGAGGCTGATTCTGACTTATATAAATAAATAATAAATATTTGGGGACAATCCTATACAGATCGACCTAGCCCCAAACTAAGCAAAACTATGGATATTAGGCGACGATATACATACGTATACAGATAAATACATACTTATATACATAGAAAACACCCGTGATGAGTCATGAGGAACAAACATCTGTGTTAATGACTTAGCCCCAAACTAAGCAAGGCTACAAATACCTGTGTACATCACACATAAATGCCCTTACCGGAAATCGACCTCGGGACCATCGGCTTCATAGACAGGGTCGTCAATTTAAAGTGACGCATCGTTAAATAATAAAATCTAAAATTCGGCGTTTTGCTTGCTTGCATTTGAATCCCGAAACGCTCATACCGATACTTCGCTCGTAGTGAATTTGCTTTTGCGCTAGCTTATTCTATAAGTTCGTATGCGGTAAAACGGGTTTTACCGTTTAAAGAAAAAAACAAGAATTAATCGAAAAATCACAGTATTGAACTACAGTATTGATGTGTGTGTTTATACTAATCTACATGGAAAAATTAGAGGCTTGAATCGGTCTCATTTGCCTGTACAATGAAAATTTTTGTTTAAAAAGAGGCATTTTTGATACGATTTTCTCTGCTATAAAGTTAACCAATCGTGTAACGGCAACTACAGAAATGAAGTCGATGCCATGAATAACCAGTTCACCAAACAATACTTTCATAACTTTTTCAGTTGCTTAGTTGTTGATCAAGATACCTTAAACCAAAATTTACAATGCGTCGTCTTAACAATTGTTGAGGTTTTAATTTTGTTTTGATCGGTGTGTAAGAAATGCAATCAGAGTCGTGTTGCGTATTGATGACTCCTGTTGTCATGTTATTAAAGGTTAGATTTGACAAGTCTGCGCGTCATCGTGGATGACACGAAATATACTCGTGTGCGTGAGATGTAGCAATACGCGCGAGCGATCGTCAATGTATCGAAACAAGATCAAATTGTAAAATCAAAATCGGCATTAGGGGCGTTAAGTTTTATGAAGTGTGCGTTGTGTGATGCGGGCAAATAGTTGAGCTGTAGTAAATATCAGAAATTATCGAAGAACCCGCGTTCTCATGATAAACGTAATTTATGCTGCAAGTGTAAAGCGAATTTTATAGTGTGCGGTTTATGATAACTTAATCATGCTACAAGGAACAGGATACTTGTTTTATATAATTTATTTCTCTCTTGTCGGAAAGGATAAAATGGATTTAAATTAAAACTTTAATCGTAAATGAATACATTCACATTGGTTGAGAAGGTTACAACCATCTTTAAGTTAATTAAAAATATCACTAAATCCGATTCATTAAATGGGTCCTGTGAAATACGGATATTCTAAGAAATATTTTTTTATTTTATTTTATTTTATTTCCACACATACAATTATCATTACAGGCTGTACCCAATGCGATAATGTAGCAACAAATTAAATATACAAACAAACAAAAAACAAGTACCTATATCTAACAACTAAATTTTTAATATACTACCTATTCAATATAACAAAGAGTTAATACAGCTACTTTTGTGAATTCACTCATCGTACATGAAAATAGGTCTATATGTGTGGCTATGATGTTCAGGGTACGCACGGCGCGTGTCATCGGCGCCTCGCGCAGCAACTTGGTGCGCCCGCGCGGCGCGGCCAGCAGCCCGGGCTGACGGCGCGCCACACAAGAGCGCGGAACACAAATACCCACCGACCCCAATATATCCGCATTGTATATCTTTCCCCTAAGCAGTTTAAAGATATATGTAACGAGTGCTAGCTCCCTTCTGACTTTCAACTGATTGTATCCGACCATGCCTAAAATAAACAATGTCGGATACATCAGCGGATAAAACGGGTATACGCCGTATTGCCTCATATACATATACCTAATAAACTTATTCTGTATCCGCTCTAACATAAAAATATACTTTGCTTCGTGTGGAGCCCATATTTCAGCATTGTATTCTAGCTGGCTCCTGACCAACGCATTATACAAAGATGTTATAGCCTTCATATTTGTGAATCCATTAGCCATCCTTAGTACAAAACCTAGATTCCTGAATGCTTTTTTACAAATGTTCGAAATGTGCTTTCGAAACGTTAACTCAGTGTTAAAACTAACTCCTAGATCCCTTACTTCTGTGACTCTAATCATTAAATCTCCATCTACCTTATAACTGTTTTGAATGGGAGTACGTGCCCGAGAGAAAGAGATAGTCATACATTTCTTGGTATTAAACTGTAAAAGATTTTTCTGGCTCCACTGTACGACTCTGTCGATATCCGCCTGCAACGTTTTACAGTCATCACTACTATTTACGGCCAGAGACAACTTAAGATCATCCGCAAATAATAAACACTTAGCGTCTTTTACTGTTTTAGGCAAGTCGTTTATCATTAATAAAAATTCGAGAGGCCCTAAATTGCTACCCTGACTCACGCCTGATCTAGTAAAATAAGGTTTCGACCTGTGCCCTTCATATTCTACATATTGCTGTCTATCCCTCATATAGTCTGCAAAAAAATTAAGTAAGTGTGGGGTAAAACCGAAGCCTGCCAACTTTGACAACAACACGTCGTTATCAACGAGATCGAAAGCTTTTTTAAAGTCAAAGTAAGCAGTATCGGTTTGACCCCCGCTATCTACTATAGGTATTATCTGCGCTACGTGACTCAGAAGATTGCTGGCCGTACTTCGTGTCGGACGAAACCCGTGTTGCGCATCCGCGAGCTGCGCGCTCACCTGCTCATATACTCGTTTGTGAATAGCCGATTCAAATACCTTTGCCGGTGTCGACAGAACCGCTACCGGTCTATAATCCTCTGCCTTATCTCCAGATCCACCTTTCGGTACCGGTATCACTCGAGTAATTTTCCAAATTTCTGGGAATACTTCTAGCTTAAGACAGAGGTTAAAGATGTGCAATAGCGGCTCCACCAGCACCATTCTACAGTCCCTAAATACGTACGAGGGAATACCATCCGGGCCAGAGGATTTTTTTGGCTTAAGTTGTTTAAGGGCTCGCCGCACGTCCTGTAAATCTAGCCTGTCAACATGAACCCGCGCCGCGCTGTTCTCAGTGCCCGCTGCCACTATTGCGGCGCTAACCTCCAACTTTGGCTTCTCCACGCTGTATACGGAGTGAAAAAACCTAGCAAATTCAGTACTTACTTGTTCACTGGACAAAGGTTCTCCATTCATTAATATTGTTTTCGTACCTCTGCTCCTTCTTTTAGATTTAATATAATTCCAAAATGATTTAGGATCTCTTGCCATATGATTTTGTACCCGATCTTGATAATGTTCATGCGTTTGTTTTATCAGATTTTTCAATCGAGCCCTGCACTGAGTAAACGCTTCGTAGTCTACGGTTGATTTACTAGATTTATACTTTTTATGAAGGGTAGCTTTAACTTTGATATTCCGAATTATCTCACTCGTGTACCACTCAGGATAGATGCATTTGGATAGTCCCCTCTTTTGTCTTTTTTTTGGAACACACTCCTCTATTATAGAATTCAAAGTATCGTAGAAATAAATTAAACTCTTTTCTAAATCTAAATTAAACAAAGGTGTCCAGTCAACTGCAGCGATTTTTGAATATAAAAGTTGAAAGTCGGCTTTGTTAAAGTTCCATTGAGATATATCGGGGGCGGGTTCCTTGTTGCATTGCGGGGTATGCCGAGCATCGCGCCGAACGCGCGGGCGCACGCACACCGCCAGCGGCGGGTGGTGCGCGTCCACCGGCACAAGCGGCGCTGTCGCCGCACACACCCGCACCTCCGACCCCTCCACTAATTTGTTCAAAACTAAATCTAAACAACGACCGTTACAATTATTGATTTCATTACTCTGAGTGAACCCACAAAATGTCACAAAGAAATCGTAATATTCACATATACCTTTTGAGCATGAATGTAAGTTAAAGTCACCTACCACTATCACATCGCTATACTTACTACAATATTGTTCTATGATTCTAAACAATAACATGTATTCATTGTCATTACTGTTTGGTGGTATATACACGACGCACAAAAAAAACAGAAACTTTTTACGTAAGTAAACAGTAGCACCTGCTAGTTCGAACACATGTTTGTCAATATCCACGTTATCGGGAACCGGTACTCGCCGCAGCTCGAGTCGTTGTGCGGCCACGAGACACGCGCCGCCCTGCTTGCGCCCGTCCGCTCGATCGCACCTTACAATACTGTAACCAGGCGGTATTATGTGATATGTGAACATTATGATCAGATGATAATCAGCTAATGATAATACAATATTTAAGACACAGACTTAAGAAGATAACTAAAATAATAATGATATCTATTTTCCTAATGCTATTACTTGATTTCTAGTGTATTTTGTTAAATATTTATTTTTAGAGCGCTGCGCTCACGCCGCCATCAAAATACTTCACTGTTTAGTGAAACATTCAATTTACGTGCAATGATTAGATTAAGATTAAGATTAAGATATTTATTAATAAAATTATAAATAATTTTACATGTCACACAGTAGTATATACATAAGTATCACAACATATTATTATTACTAGCTGTTATCGTTAGGTACAGTTTTAGCAGATTTGGTCAGTTATATTGGTACTTTTTCATATCTTAGTTTAGTAGTATAATTAGGTACATAGTTTATGATTACATCATTCAGTTGGAGGTATCAGTGGTCCTTAACATAAATTCACTTATTGTGTAGCACGCTAACCCAATTAAAATTTTCTTAAGTTTACTTTCAAATATTGCCTCACTAGTTGAGTTAATGACCTCTTTCGGTAGAGTGTTATAAATCTTTGCACCCATGACAACGAGTGACTTCCGAGTCTTTGCCAGTCGGCAGCGCGGGACCAGCAGGAGGTGCTCGCCACGCGTGTTGCGGCCGTGGTTCTGCCCGCGGGTTGTATATAGCCCGAGATTTGCCTTCACATATTTACAGACTTTTAATATATAAACACATGGCAGCGTGAGGATCCTGTGTTCCTTAAATAACGACTGCGCTGGATAATCATTGGGCTTGCCCGAAATTATCCTAAGGGCACGCTTTTGTAGTCTAAACAGTCTATTGCATTCGGCTGCAGTGGCCCACAGCTCTACACCTTGAATCAAAATTGAGTGGAAATACCCATAGTATGCCGTTTTAAGATTTTGAGGCGTTAGAGTTGGCGCGAGTCTAGAAAGGGCGAAGCACGCCGATGCTAGTCTGCCGGCTACCGCATCTATATGGGGGGTCCAAGTTAGTCCCGAGTCAATAGTAAAACCGAGATATTTTGCTTGCTCAACCTGTGGGAGTTTTATATTGTTCACATATATTTCTAGCGGACATATACCAATTTTTCGAAGTTGAAAGTGCATAATATTTGTTTTATCAATATTAAGAAGCATACCGTTAGATGAAAACCACTTGGCAATGTTGTGTATTACTTTATGGGCTTTAATTTTTAAGTTGTTGAAATTATCTTCATTTAATATTATGCACGTGTCATCTGCAAACATAATATACTCAGGCTCAGAGCACGCCGTCATAATGTCGTTAACTAGTATTAAAAATAGGTTATTACCCATCATCGATCCTTGGGGTACGGCACAATCTCCTATGGGTTCAAGGTTCGATTTCGCGCCACGAACGACTGTGCTTTGTTGTCGGTTGCTGAGGAATGAGGCGATCGTGTTAAGAAAGTTGCCCTCGAAGCCGTAGCGTGCTAATTTCGAGAGGAGCAATGAGTGGTCGATCATCTCAAAGGCGCGCGAAAGGTCACAGAATATCGCTGCGACCTGCCGCCCGCCCTCGAGATGCGCCATCACTCGTGCGACCGCGTCGCGCGCCGCGTCCGTCGTCGAACGGCCAGTCTGGTAGGCATACTGCTGGTTATTTAAAAGATTTTTTGATATAAAGTGTTCCATCATTCGCTTACTTAGTAGACGCTCATAAACCTTAGAAATTACAGGTATGAGGGAAATCGGCCTATAGAATTTAGGTATATGCATTTCACCCTTTCCTTTATAGATGGGCTGAATTTTTACTAACTTTAACGTGTCGGGGTATACACCCGCATTGACGCATTTATTGAATATAGATAGCAGTAAGGATATGACAGTAGGAGGGAGAAGATCAATGACATAGGTTGTCATATCGTTGATGTCCTTAGAATGTTTTCGTTTCACGTCCTTACATGTTTTCAGCATTTCGTTAAGAGTAAACGGTTTAAATAGGAATGCAGATGGTACCAGTGGCAGATATCTGTCGAGATATGCGAGTGCATCACCTACGCACGGACGCGAGTCGTTGTTCGTGTGAGTGTAGTAGTGGTTAAGCTGCGCGGCGGCGGCTGCTGCGCGTGCCGTCTCGCAGTCGCCCGGCGCACGGCTCACGAGCACGTCCAGGGGGCCGCTCCTGCTGCTACTGCGCCGGCATGTCTCCGACGAGATGACGCTCCACATAGCCCGACAGACACTGCCACCTGCACTACACACTATTTTGCTATTTATGAATTCTACACGGTCATTACGTAATGTGGCCCAATACGCTGTTTCCAATTTTAATAGACTCGAGTGTAGCTCGATGTCGTTAGGTTGTTTAGATAACTTAACCTTCGTTGCACGCAATTTATGGCGTAGTTTACGTAAGAGGTCATTAACCCAGGTGTTTACAATCTTTTTAATAGGTTGTCTTCGCTTAGGGAAGTGAATATCATAATAGTGTTTAAGGATGTTCATTACAGATGTAGTTATTTTATTAGGGCATTTATTTTTTATAAAAACGCAATCCCAGTCATATAACTCGAGGCTCTGAATAAAATTGTATTTGTTTTGATTTGAAAAAATGCGTTTAGTTGTAAACTTAATGGGAGAAAAGGAATTTTTAGTATTTATGATTACATTTACACTCAAGTGATCTGACAGGTACATTTCTTTACAAGTCACATCGCAAATCATGCTTTTGTGTATGTTAGAATATGCATGGTCAATACAAGTTTCTGATGTTGCAGTTATTCTAGTAGGTACGGTTACTAGCTGTCTAAAATTGTGTTGTTTAATTATATTTAGGAGACATCTGGTGTTAGAACATTTAGTTAGGAGATCAATATTAATGTCTCCTACCAGTACAACATTATTATTCTGTATACATTCTAGGTTTAGTAATTCATCTAACTTAGTAAGATATAAAGGTACATCACCATTGGGCGGGCGGTAGATACACACAATGATAAGGTCCAGTCCAATGCACTCGATGGCACAGGCTTCGAAGTGGGCCTCGAAGGATAACTCTGCGATCTCCCTGCGTTCCATTGTGATTATATCCGATTTTGTGTAAATACAGGCTCCACCACCTTTCTTTGTCTGTCTCGAGTACTGGGCCCGGAGGTTGTAGTTGAGGATATTGATCGTAGAAAGCTGGGTTTGTTGAAGCCAATGTTCCGTGAAGCATAGCACGTCGAAGGAGTCTTGAATTTGAAGTTCGCATTCTAGTTTATATGTTTTGTTTTCGAGTCTATTTATGTTTAGATGTAAGATGTTTAATTTACTTTCAGTCCTCTTCGGTGGGATGTTATTTAATCTATTATTCGGTATGGTTTCGTCGTGGGCGTAGAAAGGGATGCCATTCAGAAACGCTAACGTTCACGGGCCAAGCCGAGGCCGAAAGGAAATTGTCGTACACTGCCGCTGGTATTCCAATTTTGAAAGAATTGTATGAATCATGTTTTGATTTTATTTGATCGACGGTGTATCGTAGGTCGGCCTGGATGGTTTTCAGGTGTGAGATAATGTCTTCTGGGGTAGTGTTTTTCTCGAAAAAGCACCCATGGAGATATTTTAACACTTCCACACCTTTTAGGCCGGTGTTGATTGCAGTCCCCTTTATTATGTTGCGCTTGAGGCTGCGGCGGCGCTGTTTGTGATGCACAGTCTTCCACTCATTTTCGCATATTTCATTGCTTTCGTCAGAGTTCTGGCCGTTGTCAACGTCATTTTTTGCTGATTCAATTATCTGAGGTTGATTTCTTTGTTCTTGAGTCGTTGATTCGTCATTGTGTTTTTCGGTTTGTGATTTTAAATGTGACGTCGTGGCGGTCGGTTTGCGCGAGGGAACTTGCTTATTTGGTCGGGTAATACGGCGCTGTTGGCTGTGTGCAATGATCTCTCTCGTGCTCGCTGCGGTGACTCGCTTCGGGCGCGCTGGAACCTGCGCGAGAGCGGGACGGCTAGTGGGAGTTGATGCGCAGCTTGACACAGCCGGTGTTGTAGTTACACTGTTATCGCTTAACCCGGCTAAATTTTTTACGCTGTTTGTTTTGTTAGTGGAGATAACGGATTTCAATTCCCGTATTTCACTCGATATTTCGTCGAATTTTTTAACTAACCGATTAATTTCACTTTTCAACGGTTCTATAGCTTCTATGATAGCATTTTTGACAATTTCACTGTCCACTTTAGGCATATTGTATTATTAATTTCACAAATTAGCTTGAGCACGATAATGACGCGTTCAGAGTGCGAGCGAGCGAGAATGATCTAATTTTTGATGGATTTTCAATAATAAATAAAAAAAAACTACAGACAACACCTTGTTTAGTAGATTACCGCAAGGACATAAAATGGGACGTTTTATCAAAAACAGTAAAGGTCCAGAATAATGTCGTTCGCTTGAAAACAATATTAAGACGTTTACGACCGTGTGAAATGAAAAAGTTGGTTTAATACCATGTTTTAATGAAATATAAACTGACCACCAACAGGTTTAAAGAAACGTCAAACTGAGAACACACGGCAATTAAACACAGACATATTTACAGAACAGAAACTATTAAATAAGTTTTAATTGAAAACCTTCTAAGTCAAGTACTTTGCGAACACTTAAAGCCCTAATCATTTATCTTTCGTGATCAAAAATCGTGAGATCAAGCCCCGGTCGCGCCAAAAATGGAGCAGAAAAAATCATCCGTTAATTACATCACACGTTTAGGGGGAGGGAGGGGGCCAAGAAAATGTGACATATTGTGACAACAATGGGTGAGTCACAAACTTTATGACGTCATTTTAACCATAATCATAATAATAGTTTTTGGACCGATAGTCGTTTTTATTGGTTTAATTTTCTTGCCTAATCGGTTTTGTGTCCTAAAATTAGTCTTTTTTTTTCAAAAATATTTTGATCTATTATTAATATTATTAATAATACCTAACTTAAATTGCTGATTTCTTTGAAAAAAATTATGCCAAAAATATGACGTCATACCAGGGGTAGAGCGGTTTGCCAAATGTGACAAGAGGGGGGGGGGGATCAAACAACGTTCGTGTGACGTAATTAATGGATAACCCCAAAGATTACTAAGGGATAACTTACGTTAGAGGCGAAAGGTTACAAGTAAAAAAAAACCGGGCAAGTGCGACTCGGACTCGCGCACGAAGGGTTCCGTACCATTATTTATAAAAACGCCAAAAAAAATATGTTTGTTATGTGGGAGCCCCCCTTCATTATTTATTTTATTCTGTTTTTAGTATTTGTTGTTATAGCGGCAATAGAAATACATCATCTGTGAAAATTTCAAATGTCTAGCTATCATGGTTCATGAGATACAGCCTGGTGACAGACGGACGGACGGACGGACATCGAAGTCTCAGTAATAGGGTCCCGTTTGACCCTTTGCGTACGGAACCCTAAAAAGATTAAAATGTATTTAATACTATGATAAACTTATTACAATATGCGAACCAATTTTTACTCAATGAAGATATGTATTAAATGACATTGTGTGTCAAATAATTAGGTACTTCAAGTCTAACCTCTCTGATAAATGTCAAGTTCATTCAATTTTCCTACGCATTTGCTTCAACACCGATAAAATGTCTGCCCTCGAATTAACTTTGAACGTTACGAGCGCCATTCGAATTTTACAAATTAATTTAAATTTGATGTTATTTTTAATACCATTTTAGAAGATCTGTCTCGGCAATATGTGGCTAATACAGTGAACTATCAAATTAGCTGTTTATATCCAAAAATACACATTTACAGTAGAGAAAACGAAATTAAACAGCAGTTATTTTGTATGGAAATAACACCATTTTCGATCCCTGTTTTTAAGTATGAGTGAGGTGCGCAGCAATTAGGTTCTAAATGAAATCAGTTTTTGAAGTTTCAATATTACTCCTTCAAATACCTTGAATTTATTTTCGCTACATCGATACACGAAGCTCAAGATCTTACGGGATTTGATCAAGACTGCCCACTAAGCCGATTTTGATGAGATTGATTTTATAAAGGCGTCTTGCATATATTAAAAATATTAATCTTTCTTACAAGATTAGAGATTACCGGGTTCTATCTAGATTATTTTTGTAAAAAGACGGGAAATTTTAGGATTACATTTAATTTGATGGTTTATTTTAGTACCTGCCTATCTTAACTTTCGGCCCGATTCGAAGAATGAGATACGATAACGATAAGTTCTGCTTTAGATAAGTTCTCATTTAGATATCGTTTGTATGTCGCATTATTGACAGAAGCAGTTCGCTTCGGGCAACCATTGTCACTTTGATGTTAGAATTGTCGTAGATAGATCTTATTGGGATCGAAGTATCACAGCGGAATTGAAATAAACGTCAATTTTGACATGTCGTTTAGTTGTCGATCTTTTAAAGAACGTGTCTTTATCATTCATCGAATCGGGCCATTTATATGATAAATGAACATAACTAGTCATAATAATTATGTTATTATTGGTTGCTTATGTTGTTTGCTTTTCAATAATTTGTATATTTTTCCAGTATGATTTCTGATTGCATAATACTATGTGGATTTTTAATTATCTTGCAATACATCTACAAACATAGATACGAATCAATTCTTGCAAGTTAAATTTGACCCACATGTATTACGTAAGTTGGGTGACAATGCAATATGATGGTACCATCGAGCTAATCTGATGATGGAGATAGGAGGCAGCCATTGGAACTGTGATAAAACCACACAACCTAACAGTGTTTAGGGTTGTAAGAGTTGTCTCGATGAGTATTAGTTGCTAGTGGAAAGAAAGGTACAGTCAGTGATAAAAGCTTGTATCAAAAATGACCATTTTGACAAAAAACTTATTAGCAAATATTGTAATAAAGACATTATGTTCTAAATAGGCCCCTGGATCCATATAACATTAACAGTAAAATAGTTGACCATTTGAGAAAAAAATCCAAGAATATGAATGAATCAAGGCCATTTATTGTTTGATTTCTACAGGAAAGATGCGTCACACTATTACTATACTTTTGGCCCTATTCGGATTTAACATTGACCTATTAATCAACATGTGGAATTTGTCTCTTTTTAAATCTACTTTTACTTTCCTACACTGTATTTATAATATACTGTGTACTTTAGTCATAACCTCATTTTATTACAGGTTATCCAAACCAAGTGCATACAGCAAAACCGGCGGCCACACCGGCGCCGCCGCCATACTCCGCCGTCCGGAGTTCAGTGGTCATGCCATCAGGTCAGTGAGGTCTGTCGTCTTCATCATTACTATCTCATACCATTTTTTTATTTAGTCTATTTGAGTTTGAGTGTCGCACTGCTGGCAAAGACCTCTCAATGCTGGCAAAGACCTCTCCCATAGTTCTCCATAACTCCTTGTTTTTCTTCCGGATATTTGTAAAGTAAGGCGTCAAAGCCTTCACCGTCGCTATCACCGCCTGGACTCACCCTGTCCACGTTTCTCTATCAGCATCCACTTGACCCAGTCTTATTTGAGTTTTTTTGCCAACGTCAACAATCCGAGCTTTAGGGCGCAGCGTAGTGTTACCATTAGTATTGGCTGACTAAAATAATTAAAACCGAGTTTAAACGAATGTATTTGTTATTTTTTAATCCTAATATATGAAGATTACTTTGCCGTCGGGACGAAAACTTAGTGGTTATGCCATCAGGTCATTGAGCTACGTCGTGTTCATAATTACTAACAATAACTTAACTGAGATTGAATATACCAATGAGAAAATGAATATAGGACGCGTTCAATGTCAGGTAGGCCGTGTCTAAATTAATAGTCAAAAATTAAACAGATCGCGAAATAACGTTACCGACAACGCGTAAGAGAGAGATGTTGATAATTTTTGTAACACTTTATTTAATGATTATAGATACTGGAAAGAATCACTTTTAAAGTTAGCATTCATCTTATTTCTTGAACTGAACCTGACATATACCATAGCAATACTCATCTGTGACTCAGGATTATAATTATTTAACAACACGACGTAAAAAACGAAACTATGTACACAAATTATGTGTGTTGTGTGTTGTAATTATACTGAAATTACCTTCAGGGTGGTCCTATAAAGCTTCTATAACTACTAAAGTTGGCTTTTGTACATGTTTAATGTTTTAATTATGGTAACTGTAGTACAGACAAAAGATTTAATGTGTGACCCATTTCGTACCTTGTCCCAGACAAATAACATGAAAGTCGCTAGAGACCTCATACTATTGTCACTGTGACAAGGTACGAAATGGGTCACTAATTAAATCTTTGCCTGTACATTATTAAATTCATTTAAACCATTCATGCAAAACTGTTTTCCGGTGTTGAGGCGATCATATTAAGTTGATTATTTTAATTCATTCATTGCTTTTGAGCATCCGCGTTCGTGTTATAATTATTTTGAATTGAATTATTTTCTGCTTAATAATGATAATTTATTTATCATCACGCCCAAATCACTTTTTTTATATTATTGTGTGTACATAAGGCAATAATCACATGACTTATTATATGTATAATTAATAAGATAACTCCTCAAAATCGCAATCTTCTATTTTGGAAATCAAAGAAAATACAATAATTGATTCACAAGAGGTAGTGCTTAATGTCTATAAATATTGGGGAATTAAAAAATGATTCGAGTTTTAGCTGAATTTATAGGCATCATTGCTATACAAAATGCTTAATGACATATCCAAACCAATTTTCTGTAATTTTTATTATATTAAAAGAGCAGCATTTTGTTTATGACACCTTTGTGGAAAACTTTTAACATTCATCTAAATTGTAATTGACAATACTTGTATTGTTCATATAATTTTTATATTATGAATATTTTTTTTGCAGGTAATGGCAACCAACCGGCGCAGGGTACACATGTATAGCAAATGCATGTAACACGTCTAGTGTAAAACAATGCTGTGAACTATTCAGTGACTTCGAAGCGTGGCTTTTGGTACCCCGCCCCCCGCTCGGAACCAGGGTGACAGTGGGGACTTAGAGGGGAGTGTGCCGTGCATATTCATTGTAAATGTGTTCCTAAAATAGATTTTTAATGTATGACTGAATGTAAATAAATATAGATATATAAGACAAGTGAAATGTATTTTAAAGTAAAAGTTGGATTTAATTCATTTATTCTGATGCAGCTCTTAAAATGTACAATGAAATTTTATTGTTGTGGGTATTTCACTGTTCAATGTTTAAGAACAATGAATAAGTAATTTCCTGGTATATTAATGATTCGTTTTTTGGAAATATGGAGCGTGCAAATTAAATTTTTATTCTGCTTTAGCCAGAGTCGATTGTATTTCGATTTTCTTTGTGCCGTATTGTAAATAAAATATTTTTCAATGTTTTAAACATTTTGCATTTGTTATTTAAAAGCTTGTAAATATTAAAGTTAAAATAGAGTATCCAGATGTGTATAAATTTGAAGTAGATTTCAAAAACTTCGTACCACCAATTATACTTATAAAAATGGCCCCAAATCATTAAAAATATTTATAACGAATATTGTATTATAAATAACGCTGTTGCTCAAATAACTAAATCGATGTACGATTCCAATTTTATTCCATTATTATTATATTTATAAAATATACAATTCTATAATAATTCTAGAAATAAAACAGACTGAGAATTTTTTGTCAAAATTTTTGAATTTTCAATAAGAAATTTAATATTTTATCAGCTGGCCGATAGATATTATAATTTTTAAGTAGATAAATCAATTTATAGGAAAATAAATGATGAAACTTTTAAGGAAAGTTCATCTTTTCTGTGATAAAACATAGTGTCGGGCAAGCTTCAATTCGAGATTTTAATTTGATTAATATAGAATCATCCCAAATGTACATAGTTTAAACCGCATTATATTTATTGATGTGCTGTCGAAAATTTCCAAGTTTGCGTGATTTCCACACGGAAATAAATCGGAAACTTTTCATTTCTTTCTATGGAAATCGAAGACTACATTTACAAAATAAAAGTTGTCTTTGTTTTCTTTGAAATTTTCTTCAAATTTCCGAGAACTTTTTGGAAATTTCCGCAACTTGCGCATTTGTAATTGTTTTTTAATTCCAGACAATTGTTTTTATAATAATAAAAAGAAAATGTATAAAAATAATGCATGCCAGTGTTTTGTTATTGCATGCGAAATTGATTTGCCATTATTTCCGTATATTGAATAAACCTTTAACTGCGAAACCGGCTTTTATTTAATCTATACCTTACAGGCATTCGAACGTACACTGATAGAATAACTCTATTGTATTCGGGCGATTTTTCGCAACGCGACGACTGGCGCCTATTTTGCTTGACATGAACGGGGGAGTTCTGCCAGCCCAGCTCGTCGAGGAATCCTATCAAACCGTTTGTTGTTGAGTAGAACCTGGGGGAGGTCTCTCGGGGATCCGAGATGTTTTGCCCTGTATGGAGCTACTCCGCTGCATTCCAGCACCACGCGAGATGTTGTTCCTTCTGTCTCCATGCATCCTCGGTTAGGAGACTGTCTGTAATACCTGTTATAAAAAGATGTTTGTTAAATAGTCCATGACTTGTTATGACACTGGTTCCCATACTCAGTCGGATCTTCCCTAGTCGAAGGAGCGCCCTTGTGAGCTTTCAGTTGATGAATTAACTGATTTCATTCGGTTATCGTGTATTTCGCTAATAGTTTAAAATGCAAATACATGACTAAAAATTTGGTCACGATCCTTATCAGTCACAGACAGTAGGTTAAGGACTAATACATTTACTCATTTAGGTTCCGTTGTTTTTGTCCTAGAGTTCCTATAGCCACTTAGGCTCGGAACCGGTTTTAAAAATAGCGGTAAATACCGGCTTATATCGGTTTCACTCTGAACTTTCATAAGAACGCGAATGTTTTAAGAACTTTATTGTAACCTAAATAAACCGGTTATTCGACGAGCGACGAGACGGCCGGCCGGCCTCGTGGTGTGCCGTGAAAGACACCGACGTAGAACGAAACCGGTACATTTTGGTTGTCTGACCTTGATAATTTCTATGGGAGACTATATTTATTTCGAATTCGGGGTTGGTCCCATAGTAAAAGTTGCTCAGTATGACCTAATTCAGCCCGTAAATTATTGCAGGTGATTAAATAAAGACATACAGTCACAGCCTACAGGCAATAATATACATCTAAATGATTATGCAAATACATTATATTTCAATAACTCTCACATTTCGTTTTGCGCTAATGTTTAATTAAAGGCAAACTTGAGTTAGTAGTAAAGTATACTTTATAGCGCTGTTTTTTACTACGCGTAGCTAAAAGTCACAGATTTTCATTTGTATCGAGTTTTAAATTATTTTGCAGACTGCAGAGAAAACCTTAATGGTTTAAGCGATAATGAACGTTCCGCGGATGGCGTAAGAACTTCGACTTATTGTGTACGGTATTGGTATGTACAGTCAAAATGAAGTCAGTGCCTTAAGTAAGGTCTCGCAATTAAGGAGGCAAACGCAATTTTTTTTTTTAGTTTTTTTACACAAAACTTAAAAATAATTGAAAAGTAGAAAAATTCATTATCTCGGACGAGCCACGAACTCATGACACTGGATTACTATATCATCATCATATATCGTTGTCTGAGTACCCACAACACAAGCCTTCTTGAGCTTACAGTGGGACTTAGTCAATCTGTGCAAGAATGTCCTTTATATATATATTGTTCTTTTACAAATTTTGATCAATTAACTTATTACATATGGTTGGCAGTCCTCAACTGTGTGTTTCTCCAGGAACTTCCTGCCTCTTACAGCTAAGCTATGGAATGAATTGTCGCCTTCGGTATTTCCGGACCGATAGTTCAAGAAAAGAGCGTACTTACTTACTGGCAACGCACTTACAACCCCTCTGGTGCTGCGGGTGTTTATGGGCGGTAGTAACCGCTTACTAGTTCGGCGCAATGACCAGAAATGAGTCTTGGCCTCTAACACAAGAACACGCCATTTTACGGATTTATAAGAGACATAGATCTTACTTTTTACCCGACTATGACATTAAATATTGAATTTAATTAATTTTAATTGTTTTTTAGACATATTTTAATTTTATTTAAAATTAGTTTTAATTTGGTTGTCAGCAGGGTGACCCTCTCGGGCCAGCAATTTTTAGTTTGGCTATAAATCCAATTATTAAAAATTTAAAATCAAAATTCAACGTCTGGTACTTAGACGACGGAACCCTAGGAGGCGACGTGAATACTGTGCTCTCTGATTTGTCTTTTGTTAGGAGCAGTTTCGAAAATATTGGTTTAGATTTGAATTTCAGCAAATGCGAACTCTTTATTCACAAATCTTCTTGTACTTTGACCGACTTAAAACCCAAATTTGACGATCTGGCTCCTAATATAAAATTGGTAGACAAGGATTCTCTTTGCCTCCTGGGTTCTCCTATATTTGAAGAATCTTTTCCTGATTATGTTTCTAACTCTATATCTAAATTCAAAAGTCACACGAATAGTTTACTCGAAATTAGCCCTCATTATGCTCTTGTGATTCTGAAATTCTGTCTTTTTGTCCCTAAATTTACATATGTGCTCCGCTGCTGTCCTTTTTGGAAACATCAAAATTTATTGTCGCCTATAGACGATTTGATCAAAATTAGTATAGAGACGATTCTAAACATTCAGCTGAGTGAGCCTTCCTGGTCTCAAGCGTCCCTCCCTATTCGGTTCGGAGGTTTAGGAATTCGCAAAATTTCCAGTGTGGCTTCCCCAGCCTTTTTGGCATCCATTAATAGCACGTCTGGTCTCATAGGAAATATCTTAAGGGCTTTGCCCACAAACTATGAGATTACGGGCTTTGAGGATGCTAAAAATGCTTTTAAAATTGCTTGCCCGGGCAAACAATTTCCAGACAACCCAAAATCACAAAGGAGCTGGGATAATATTTACTGTGATTTAACTTACAATACTCTTCTAAACAACTGTACGGGTCCAGATCACGCGAGACTTTTGGCGGTCGGAGCCCGGGAAGCCGGCTACTGGCTACATGCCCATCCTTCACCTTATACTGGTACTTTCTTGGATCCGACCTCCCTAAGACTGGCGACTGGTTTGCGACTCGGGGTTTCGGTATGTACGCCACATATATGCTCTTGTGGCACGGACGTGGACCGACTGGGACACCACGGATTATCTTGTCAAAAAAGTGCAGGTCGTTTTTCAAGACATGCGTCGCTTAATGACATAATCCGTCGATCTCTTGCCACCATCAATGTGCCTGCTCTTCTTGAGCCAACTGGCATTATCAGGGATGATGGCAAGAGGCCTGATGGGGTGTCCTTGGTTCCTTGGAGCTTGGGACGGATGTTAGTGTGGGATGCTACCTGCGTAGACACACTGGCACCGTCCCACCTCCAACGGACTAATGTAAAAGCGGGCGCAGCGGCGGAAAGCGCCGAAATTTTGAAACGTAATAAATATAAGAGCCTCGGTAGAGAGTACCATTTTGTACCTTTTGGCGTTGAAACTCTAGGTCCATGGGGTCCCAGCGCGCACAAGTTTTTTGGAGAAATCGCGAAACGTCTGGTTGACGTAACTGGTGACCGAAGAGCTGGCGGCTTCCTCGCACAACGTATCAGTATTGCGATACAACGAGGAAATGCCGCCAGCATCCTTGGTACAATGCCTCAAGGGCCTCTTTTAGATATAAGCTAGTTATAGTATTCATCTGTATATATCCATTATGTATATTGTTATTGTCAATAAATAGATTTATCTATTTAGTTTTATTTAATAGATAAGTTAGTTTATTTTTTATTGTGCCCTACATTTAATTACTTTTTAATAAATAAATATATTATTTAAAATTTTATAGTAATCATATTTTATTTATTTATATACTTTTACTTTTGACATGTTTTTTTTTTTTTTTTTTTTTTTTAGTTCACAAATTGACTAAGTCCCACAGTAAGCTCAATAAGGCTTGTGTTGAGGGTACTTAGACAACGATATATATAATATATAAATATTTATAAATACTTAAATACATAGAAAACACGCATGACTCAGGAACAAATATCCATGCTCATCACACGAATAAATGCCCTTACCAGGATTTGAACCCGGGACCATCTGCATCATAGGCAGGGTCACTACCCACTAGGCCAGACCGGTCGTCGGTCGTTTCCTATAAGTTAGTTAATATTTTAATTTAAAGTTTGCATTTCATTTTCTTTTACGTTTCAAAGCTTTTAATTTATGAGCCATGTTGCTTGACATAAATAAAATACAATACAATACAGTACAGTTGAGTTGAGTCGACCACAGACGATTCGCTTGGGGTCAATTTTGAGCGTCAGTTATACTTCTTTAGTTTATTCTAATAGTTCAATTTAACTATAAGTACTTTGTACTACTACTAGGTATTTTACACATACCTAGAAACCAAGATACTGCATACTTTCACTACGACACAGAAGAACTGCGGGGTAAAAACAAGAAAATGTGTTTTTGATGACCACCACTAACGATTGCGATAATTATACTATCCGCCTCACTCCAAAACGTCCTATCCGCCATTTAAATCCCATACACTTACATCTTTTTAACTCACATTGGATTTCATCCTTTGAAGAACAACGCAGTAACTACATATGAGTGTCTTAGTTACTTTTTACGTTCTGGTTTTGACTTAAAGCTAGTACGTTGCTTACTGAACGCAAGCAAGTACGTACTTTAGATAAACCAGTATAGTCTTGACTCTCGATATCAATAGTTGCTATAAACTCAAAGGTCATCTTATATTGGTTAGCGATAGGTAATGCATTCAGAAGTCATTTTGGATTGTTTGTCTGTTTAATACATTTTAAAATGAATGATTAAGGTTTGCAATCCATTGGAGGTTGTGGTTAAACTATTTTTTTAAGTATCTAGAGTGATTATACATACATTTTATTTCAATTTATTCAACATTACATGTGCTCAAGCTCATAGTGTGATGAGTTCGGATATTTGTTCCTGAGTCATGGGTGTTTTATATGTATATAAGTATTTATAATTATTTATATATAATATTATATCGTTGTCTAAGCCCCCTCAACACACAGTGGGACCGTGGGACTTTTGTGTAATAATGTCCTATAATATTAATTTATTTATTTCACACCGAGGATCTCAGAAACGATGAAATTTTCGGGGCAAAAAATCGATCTAGCTAGGTCATATCTCTGGGAAAACGCGCATTATTGAGTCCGAGCAAATCTCGATCTCCCAGATATATAGTATTAAAATCTGCTGAACAGAGCAACACTCGGGTATCTTCTACCTCTATTAATGCGCCAACTCACTGGTAACAACCGCAAATATTCTTGAGGTTTGAAGAGTTCAATCGCTTTACTTATTATATTTCTGTAACTTGAGATACCTATGACATTCCTATTGACCATTTATATGAAATGGAATGTTGGTTGGATCATGCCAAACAAGTTTCTCCGGGTTGCCTATATGACACTAGTTTGTTAGTAATCAAACACTAAAAACAATGAAGTAAGTTTTTGGCTAAAATCATTTTTGGGACGAGCTTTTATCGCTGACTGTACTTTTAATTCCAAAGGCAACTAATAATTATCGATGCAATTAACAACCCCAAACACAATTAGTATGCGTAGTTTTATCACAGAGCTCCCATACCTCCTGTCTCCATCATCATAGCTATATGTCATCATAATATTGCATTGTCAACTGATTTACTCTAAATTTGACTCACTTGCGAGGTTTAATCTTTATAATGTGAAAATTCTTCCTCCTCGCGTTGTCCCGGCATTTTGCCACGGCTCATGGGAGCCTGGGGTCCGCTTGACAACTAATACCAAGATTTGGCGTATGCACTAGTTTTTACGAAAGCCACTGCCATCTGCCCTTCCAACCCAGAGGGTAAACTAGGCCTTGTTGGGATTAGTCCGGTTTCCTCACGATGTTTTCCTTCACCGAAAAGCGACTGGTAAATATCAAATGATATTTCGTACATAAGTTCCAAAAAACTCATTGGTACGAGTCGGGATTTGAACCCGTGAACCGCTAGGCCACCAGCGCTTTTAATAATGTAAAAATTACTCTCTTAACCTAATGTTTACATAGTTATTTCTTCTCTGATATTTTTCACTGTAGCTATGATAAGTTGTTAAAGTAATTTGTAACATTTCGCTTACATCTAAAGCATGCTGTGTACACTTGTTTTGGTTCTCGTGCTAGTTTCGGCAAGGCTCGGAAACCGGTTAAATTTCCAAACCGTTATCATGTACTTGGCGCAAATTTCTCATAAAAACCTTTTAATTTCGGTTTCATTCGAAAAAACCGTTATTTTTAAACCGGTTTTTATGAGAACAGTTCTTGTCAAATTAACCGGTTTAGAGCAATAAAACCCGGTTAATTCCTATGTCGGTGTATATGTTTATGTGGCACACCACCAGGCCCGGCCGTTTCGTCGCTCATCGATCAAACTGGTTTTTTTAGGTTACAATAAAGTTCTTAAAACCCCGAACGTTCTTATAAAAGTTCGGAGGAAATCCGAAATAAACCGGTATTTACCGGTATTTTATAAACCGGTTTTGAGCCTTGGTTTTAAGCCATATTATGCAATTGTATGATTCTCATGATAGTATACGATATCTGTTTAGTGTATCTAACAAAGTAAAAAATTTTTTTTTTACATATGTATGCAAAATTTCAACTCAATCGGGAAGTGGGTCAAATTTAGCTTCCAAGAATTGACCCACACTAATAAAATAATATACTTACTAACAGGGCAAGTTAAATAAAAGCTTGTAAAAATTATTGTAGTTTCCTGCTGAACTTATCCCATAATACAAAATATACATAAAGTAGAATATTTAGTACACAAGAATATTTTAGACAAGCAAATTGTAGAAATCTTTGAACGCAATTTTAATTCTTTTTCATTATAAAAGAATGTTTCATTTAAGTAAAATGAGCTAGCTAAAGGTAAGGCACTTTCCCTCTAGGGCTCGTTAATTTTTCCCACTCTGTATAATTAAATAATTATACAAAACAAATATTGACGACCGGTTTGGCCTAGTGGGTAGTGACCCTGCCTACGAAGCTGATGGTCCCGGGTTCAAATCCTGGTAAGGGCATTTATTCGTGTGATGAGCATGGATATTTGTTCCCGAGTCATGGGTGTTTTCTATGTATTTAAGTATTTATAAATATTTATGTATTATATATATCGTTGTCTAAGTACCCTCAACACAAGCCTTATTGAGCTTACTGTGGGACTTAGTCAATTTGTGTAATAATGTCCTATAATATTTATTTATTTATTATTAAATATAGTTGTTTACACCATTGTTCCATGATGGGAAAGTCAAAAAATCTAAAATAAAAAAGTTATGCGTACATATAAACCAAAGATATATACACCGTATTTTTTTAGGGTTCCGTACCCAAAGGGTCAAACGGGACCCTATTACTGAGACTCCGCTGTCCGTTTGTCCGTCTGTCACCAGGCTGTATCTCATGAACTGTGATAGTTAGCCAGTTGAAATTTCTACAGATTATGTATTTATGTTGCCGCTATAACAAGAAATACTAAAAACAGAATAAAATAAATATTTCTTTCCAATCTCGAGGTTCTCATCCAATCACCGAAGTTAAGCAACGTCGGGCGGGGTCAGTACTTGGATGGGTGACCGTTTTTATAGATAATGGTACGGAACCCTTCCTGTGCGAGTCCGACTCGCACCTGGCCAATTTTTTTTTTATTTCCGTTAATTTCGAGGGTGCATCCCTGAGCTTAAATTAAGTAACTCTATCAAAGACACCGGTACTCTAATTAACTCAATTTCGTAGAGAATCAATCATTCATTTTTACCTTATAAGGCCCTGACGAGCGTGTACACTTGCCTTAGGGCCTGTTTACATATTGATTAGTGCTTAGTGCGAGTTCATACATTTGCTACTATACGAAAGTACTATCTCGGACGATCGATGTTCAAAAAAACATTGATATGTCACAGTTTAAAAAAAAAAATAGTTAAAAATAAAAATAGTTAAATTAAATAACAATTTTTCTTTGAAAATTAACTATGCCATTTAGTTTCCTTAAACGTACTTACCAATACCCCGAAGTTAACGGAATTCAATAAAAACACAGTGTATAACTCCGTATAAGATAAATGAAGTCTAAGAAAAAAGGTGTCTCGAAAAAAAAAAAAAAAAATGCTCAAGTAGATGGCGATATGTTATGTATGTAAAAGGGTAGTTGTAAGTGCATGCAAACGGTGGCTGCGTCCACCGTCATTCTCGAAAATATATTAGTTCATAAATGGCTGCCTTGCGTTTGACTGTGCTCCCCGTTCCAATACTTAACAGTGGCGGCGATTCATGTAATTCACGCGTGATTTTGAAGGAAATATGTTATCTACTAATAATACTGTGGGGTTGTTCGCGAATTTTGATCACCAACAGCAAGATTGGACAGTTTATAAAAACAGGCTCAATCAATGGTTTATCGCGAACAATATCAGTGAAGAAACGGACAAAGCGGGGATCAAGCGACGTGCAATATTATTAAGCGCATTAAGTGAGAATACGTATCAGCTAGCGACTCATCTCGTGTTACCGGGTGTGTTAGAGGAAAAGAGCTTCAATGACGTGGTCAAGGCCCTGGATGGCCATTTCACGCCAAAGCGTTGCGTGTTTGCTGAACGGTTTCATTTTTATTCGGCGTCGCAGCAAACAGGCGAGACCCACGCGCAATGGGCTGCGCGGCTGAGGGGGCTCGCGGCGCATTGTGATTTCCAACACATTCAAGATACACTTCTGGATAAGTTCGTCATGGGAATGACGCCAGGTCGAGAGCGAGAGAAGCTATTCTCAAAGGACGTCAGTGAACTCACGTTAGCGAAGGCCATCGATTTGGCAGAAAGCGTGCGGTGCGCTCGCGCCGCCACCAGCACGACCGCGGTGCCAGGACCGTCGTCGGCCGGAGCCGATAATTTGTTCAAAATCGCGAATACTTCGGCAACGGAAACAGATCGTGCTAAGTGTCAAGTGTGTGGTTCTGCTAATCACCAATCGAATAAGTGCAGATTCGCGTCATATAAGTGCCAAAAATGCAAGAAAAAAGGCCATCTTCGTAGGATGTGCAAAAATTTCAAGTACATGGAGGCGGGCGAGGTGAGCGAGGACGATGACGGTGAGTTATTTAACATTCGCTCTGTAAATGGTGCCCCTATGTACGCGAATGTGGTTATCAATGGATTAAAGTTACGGTTTGAACTTGACAGTGGGTCGGCTGTTACGGCTATATCAGACACATTTTATAAATCTCATTTCAAAGATGTACCATTGTTACACAAAAATAAGCGCCTAACAGGTTATAACGGTTATTTGATTAAAAGTTTAGGAATAATGAGAGTTCCGATAACGTATGATAATTGCACACAAACTTTGGATATTCAAGTTATCGAAGATGGAGGGTGCCCTATTTTAGGGAGGGATTTTCTGACGGCGTTTAATTTAGAATTCACATCTATAAAGTACTGCGCTCAGTTAGAACCTGATACCGTAAAAAAAATTATGTCTGATTACTCGGAAATCTTTGCGGAAAAATTGGGTTGTTTTAATAAGTATAAAATTAAATTGCCATTAAAAGACAACGCTAAACCGGTATTTTTCAAAAGTCGACCGGTAGCGTTTGCTCTGCAAGAAAAAGTTAATGCTGAAATAACGCGGTTAGTGCAGTTAGGGATACTGGAGCCAATCGATCACTCTGAATATGCTTCCCCTATTGTACCAATTTTAAAAAGAGACGGATCAGTAAGGATATGTGCAGATTATTCACAAACTATTAACAAACAATTATTGATTGATAAATACCCTTTGCCTACAATAGAGGAACTTTTTTCAAAACTTCATGGCGGAGTTCAATTTACTAAACTAGATATGTCTATGGCATACAACCAATTTCCAATAGAAGATCCCGAAAGCATAACTTGTATAAACACATGTCGCGGGTTATTTAGGTATAACCGTTTAATTTTTGGTTTGTCTAGTGCACCCGCAATTTTTCAGCGCGCTCTGAATAGCATACTTGCTAATATAGACGGCGTGTTATGTTTCCTCGATGATGTACTGATAACGGGCCGCGATAAAAAAGAGCACGAGAAGAGACTTAGGGAAGTGTTGCAGCGTTTCAAGGACGCCGGGCTTACGCTTCAAAAAGACAAATGTGCATTTTTCCAGGACGAAATTATGTATCTCGGCCATGTCATAAACAAAAACGGTATTACTAAATCGAAGTCAAAGGTTAAGGCTATACTCGAGGCACCGGTGCCTACTAACGTAAGCCAACTTCAATCGTTTCTCGGAGTGGCTAATTATTATCGAGGGTTTGTTCCTCATGCGTCCTCTATATTGAGCCCATTGTATAACCTTTTAAAAAAAGATGCGAAGTGGTTTTGGACTGAGGAGCATAACAAGGCCTTTATTAAAATAAAAGAAATTCTGGGCTCAGACCAGGTATTGGCGCACTATAATCCTAATGCCCCCCTAATTCTTACGGTTGACGCATCCCCCCAGGGCTTAGGGGCGATTTTATCGCTATTAGATGAGGATGGTTCGGAGCGTCCTATTTCGTTTGCTTCTCGGACACTTAATTCAGCTGAAAAAAACTACGCACAAGTCCAAAAAGAAGCAACTGCAATCGTATTTGGGGTAAAAAAATACCACCAATATTTATACGCACGTTCTGTTCCTTTCATACTACGCACTGACCACAAGCCCCTATTATCGATTTTTGGACCACAGCGGGGTGTACCTGAAATAACGGCGAACAGGTTGCAAAGATATGCTATCTTCTTATCAGCATACAATTACACAATTGAGTACGTTCGAAGTGCAAATAACAGCGCAGATTTTTTATCAAGGGCGTCGTTGCCAGACACTGCGGTAGACGATGGTTGTAGGGCCGTCGCGGCCGACCGCGCGACGTATATCAATTTTGTTTTGGAGGGTAATTGTTTGCCAGTTACGTTGGATAAGTTACGCGAAGAAACTAAGAATGATGAGACTTTGAATAAAGTTATTCAATGCATATTGCAGGGATGGCCACGCAAAACAAATGACTTAGCTATGAAACCTTTTCATCAATGCAGGTACCAATTGTCATTCGAAAACGGTTGTGTAATGCGTGGACACAAACTTGTCATTCCTCAGTCTTTGCGACGCCAAATTGTTAACGAATTACATAACTCTCATTTTGGCATTGTAAAGACTAAAGCAGAGGCGCGCGCTCGGTTTTGGTTTCCCGGTATAGACTCGGTAATCGAACAGCTGATCGGCGCGTGTCCGGTGTGCGCGCAGCTGCGGCCTTCTCCGCCGCGCGCGCCTATGTCTCCTTGGAAATATCCAACGCAACCCTTTATGAGATTACACATCGATTTCGTAGGTCCGATAAACGGACACATTTATCTTGTTGTAGTAGATGCTTATAGCAAGTGGGTCGAGTGCTATGACATGAAAAACAATATATCATCAGTAAAAGTTATTGAAAAATTGTATGATTTCATGTCGCGTTTTGGCGTACCCCAGACAATAGTTAGTGACAATGGTACATCATTTATAGCGTTGCAATTTAAAACATTTTGTGCCACAAATGGTATTACGCATATAACCTCGCCGGTATACCACCCAGTCAGTAACGGACAAGCCGAATCATATACTAAAATTATTAAAAAAGGCATAAAAAGTGCATTATTGTCTTGTGCAAACAAAGATGTCAATAATACTTTGTTAAAATATCTTTTTGATTACCGCAACTCGCGGCATAGTACAACGGGGCAGTCTCCAGCGCGCCTAGTATTCGGTAGGCAGCTGAGGACTAGGCTAGACTTACTTACGCCACAGTCATCGCCCTCGTCCACTGAACTCGCCTCATTCGTTGAAATCAACCAGTGCTCGCAGCGTAATCACTATGGAGGTACCAGCAGAACACATTTCGCACCCAACGACGAGGTGTTGTACAAATCTTATACAAACAAAAATAAGTTTTGCTGGCGCAACGGATGCGTTATCAAACGTATTGGCAAGTTATTATACCTTATACGAGACAATATAACACAGGAAACAGTGAAAAGACACTTTAATCAAGTTTTAAAATATAAGGCTGCAATGCCACTAACTAGTACTAATCAAGGCCAACAGCGATTAATGCCTACGAAAACGGTACCCCCCCTGTTTACTTTTCCGACTGTACTAGAGGCTGGAACAGAGCCGGGGGGAGGAGAAGAGACGAATATAGGCGATGTCGATAATCTACCATCGGTCGCGTCATCTGAGCCGTCTCCGCCGGCCGTATCCGCCGCGCCGTCCGCGCCTGCTGTGCCGGCCGCGCCGCCCCTGCGGACCGCACCGCCCGCGCCTCCCGCAGCCTCCGAGAGCGCCGCAGTCGCGACTTCATCGTCACCGGCGGCTACAGTGAACCCGTCACCTGGACAGGGTTCCAATGCGACGGGCAAACAAAAGAGGGATCGCCCTAGAATTAATTATAAAGTTTTCTTCTAATGTTTATTTTGAATGTGTGTTCTGATCTGATAAGGGAGGGATGTTATGTATGTAAAAGGGTAGTTGTAAGTGCATGCAAACGGTGGCTGCGTCCACCGTCATTCTCGAAAATATATTAGTTCATAAATGGCTGCCTTGCGTTTGACTGTGCTCCCCGTTCCAATACTTAACACGATATAGGTACCTTTGGCCTATACCCGAGTAGATGGCGACACGCTTTGATATATTACATATAAGTGAACATTGGTTAAATAGCTAAATGTCATTCTAAGAGTTTTGAAGCGCTGGTGGCCCAGCGGTAAGAGCGTGCGACTTGCAATCCGGAGGTCGCGGGTTCAAACCCCGGCTCGTACCAATGAGTTTTTCGGAACTTGTGTACGAAATGTTATTTGATATTTACCAGTCGCTTTTCGGTGAAGGAAAACATCGTGAGGAAACCGGACTAATCCCAACAAGGCCTAGTACCCTCTGGGTTGGAAGGTCAGATGGCAGTCGCTTTCGTAAAAACTAGTGCCTACGCCAAATCTTGGGATTAGTTGTCAAAGCGGACCCCAGGCTCCCTTGAGCCGTGGCAATATGCCGGGACAACGCTAGGAAGAAAAAAAAAGTCATTCTAAGAGTTTTAGTCCTGTGTCGAAAGATGGCAGTAAAATCAGTTGACTACAAAGTACAAAATTTACTTTGACAATACGCTATACTGAATTCTCTTTGATACAAACTTATGTAAAACGTTAGAGGCAAGCGGAACTGTCGTTGCTTTATGAAATCTTCAACAACACATTCTTTGTGTTATATTGAAAACCGCAATAGAAACTTTAGTTTTACTCTCTATTATTTGTGGCTCCTTGCAGACTCATTGGTGTGTGGGGAGTGGTAGAAATGTCACAGCTTAAATGGAAAAGAACGTTCAAAATAGCAATAAGCTTTTGGCAAAAAAAAAATTGGTTGAAGCTTTTATCGCTGATTGTACTTTTCTTCCCACAGGCATAGAATACTCGAAAGAATTCAAAAAATCTGAAACACAATTAGATTGCGTTTTTCTATCACAGAATTCCCATGGCCACTTCCTGTCTCCATCATCAGATCAGCTGGATGGTACCATAATATTGCATTGTCACCCGAATGGATTATGCTATGTTTGTTATATGCATTAATAAGAGTTGCGACGATTGTATAGTAATATATTTGTGTGAAGAATAACGCATGTGATAAACTTCAGATGTGTGGAATAAATATTGTGTAGAATCGCTACTAGGTAGAGTCAAGATTGTGTTAAAATAATGACTGTGAAGAATAACGCACGTGATAAACTTCAGCTGCGTGGAATTCATATTGTGTAGAATCGCGACTAGGTGGAAACAATAATGGCATAAACATAGCATAATCCACCCGAATTACATAAGTACCTATGCAAAATTTCAGCTTATCGGAAACCGGGAAGTGGGTCAAATTTAGCTTCCAAGATTTGACCCACACAAACAATGAACATAAATAGATAGATATACTAACAGGGCAAGTTAAATAAATGCTTGTATTTAAAAAAATATTATTTAGATATAAAAATATATTAGGCGCTAGATAAATCTATTTTAATAAACCCGTTCTAATATTCGAATGAAATTAAATAACTTAAACTCGAGTGGTCGCGCTGGAACGGTTTACAATCCTACATGTGGCAGCAACAGATGTTGAGAAATGCTGTATCTACATGGATTGTCTATTTTAACTTTAATGTGTACCTGATTCGTTTGTTATTTTTTTTTATGTGTCTCTTAGATTATAATTGTCACCTAAATTAATTGAAGATTTATATTACAATTAAAACATTTAATTTGTGACCCATTTCGTACCTTATCATAGTGAGAAACAACATAAAAGTCACTGTGACAAAGTACGAAATGGGTCACAAATTAAATCTTTTGACTGTAACTACCAACTAACATTTTATGGATTATATATAATGAATATGATTCGAAATAAATAATTATGTAAATAAAATAATAATTCACTTAAAATTAACATTTCAATCCGATCGCGGGTCCGAACCCCGACTCGTACCAATGAGTTTTTCGGAACTTATGTACGATATATCATTTGATATTCATCAGTCGTTTTTCGGTGAAGGAAAACATCGCGAGGAAACCGGACTAATCCCACTAAGGCCTAGTTTCCCCTCTGATTTTTTTCATATTTTTTACACCCATGGCTTAAAAGTTAGAGGGGTGAGGGGCACATTCTTTTTTCTTTCGGAGCGATTATTTCCGAAAATATTACCTTTATCAAAAATTGTTTTTTGGAGGCCCGTATTCGTTTTGAAAGGCCTATCCAACGATACCACACACTATTGGGTCAAAGCCAAATAAAAAAAAAAACAAAAGATATACATTTGTTTCGGCGGTACCCTTATTTTTTTTAGTTTTTAATGTACTATTCTGTCGCAATGCATGATTTATGTATCCATGCCAAATTGAAGCTTTCTAGCACTAACGAACACGGAGCAAAGCCTCGGACAGATGGACGTGACGAAACTATGAGGGTTTCTAGGTGACTACGAAACCCTAAAAAGAGACCTAGCTGCTGTAAACTTACTCTATGCCAACCGCAAACCGGGTGCAACGCTCTCTTAAGACCCTCCGTGTATTCTCAACTTTATTGTCACCGTCGAATATCGGCAGCTTACTTCCACAAACTTCCAGGCATACCCTTGAAACTACCAAGCATTCTCGACCTTACTCCTTTAACATAAGGATAGTTTTTGATGATCAATATTATGGATGATGAGAGGTAATGAAAGTAATTGGTAAATATAGTGTTTCTAGGTATTTTATTAGGAGAAAATGTCAGAGATGTTTGCTAGTTGCTTCAAACGTCTTAAATGTGAGCTGTGGTAAAGGAGTATATGTGTTATATGTATTAAATGGGTCAAAATATTTTGGGTCATCTTGTTTCTGACCACTCCTATCTCCTTGTTATAAAAATAACAATAAATAAATAAAATATTACAATCTTCGTTAAAATGAACTTTTTGGCGTTTCCCATCAGATTCGTGCTGTCGAGGTTCCAAGGTATTAACAACTGAAGGATTTTTTTAATAGGATAATAGGATTATAGAAAATAGATGAAAATATTTGAAAAATTGAAAATATTTGGAAACTTGAAAATATTTGAAAACTTGAAAATATTTGGAAACTTGAAAATATTTGAAAACTTGAAAATATTTGAAAACTTGAAAATATTTGAAAACTTGAAAATATGTTATGGTTTTTTGTAAGCACGGATACCTATGAGATACCTATTTACTCTAGCCTTGAAGAGATCCAGATTGTACTCATGCGGAAACACAGACTCGTGCAGGGCATTCCACTCCTTGGCAGTTCGCATAAGGAATGTTGAAGCGAAACGCTTCGTGTGTATTTGTGGAATACCTACCATGAAGCGATGTCGGATGCGACTTTTCTATGACAGATGACCGGTGATCACGTGATGTTTTCCATAGATAACGAAGCGTCGGAAGGTCCGGCCCGAACCAGGCCTGGACCCAGCCCGGACCCGGCCTGGACCCGACCCGGTCCAACGTGAGTCATCCTTAAATCTTACTAGTCTGTCTAGAACAAACTGAGTCTGGGCTTCTGAATAGAGCTGCGAGCTGGTCTCAAAGGAGTTATGGAGATAATTTAATTAATTCAAACACAGACGAAACGACAACGGTGCAGTTTGAATTATGAATAGTGGAGCGAAAGATGTATTAATTAAAAGAGTCGAATCTGTTAAACGGCTACTTTTCAAGAGAATGCAATGTTTTTCAAACAGAAAAATGCATGGAAGCTATTGGTAATTAAAATAATATCTTTGTTAGTGCCATTATTCATTTTAAAACATATTTAAAACCCGGTCTATCGCTAATTTATTTTGTTACCTTTATTTCCGACGTTTTGACGCTGATTTCACTGGTACCGGGTAGTTAATTTGAAATGCCTATCCAACGCCTATCCTTTACCCCACACTATTGGGACAAAGCAAAAAAATAATAATATTATTTTGGATAAACCCTATACATAACCCTATACAGAAACCCTTACATTTTTGGCATTCAATGTGTTAAATTATATTTTCTTGAGCTCGGCACGTAGTGTGCACAGCTAGAGAAATAAACACATCAGGACACAATTATACAGTGTGTCCGCATGGCCGGTTTATGTCCACTCGGGTTCGGGTTTTATAGACGGGGGAGTGTGTTCCACTTGTTACTATAGAGAAGCCATCTCGGGTGTCTCGGCTCTTCAGCTGGGCTACCTCCCAGGAAATGACCCTTGTGACGCCCAGCATTGGAACTTCTACCGGGAAAACAAGTCACTGCAATAATTGGGTTATTACTACTATAGAGAAGCCATCTCGGGTGTCTCGGCTGAAGGTCTATGCTGGGTGACATTTGGGCTACCTCCCAGGAGATGACCCTTGTGACGCCCAGCATTGGAACTTCTACCGGGAAAACAAGTCACTGCAATAATTGGGTATTATTACTATAGAAAAGCCATTTCGGGTGTCTCGGCTGAAGGTATATGCTGGGTGACATTTGGGCTACCTCCCAGGAGATGACCCTTGTGACGCCCAGCATTGGAACTTCTACCGGGAAAACAAGTCACTGCAATAATTGGGTATTATTACTATAGAAAAGCCATTTCGGGTGTCTCGGCTGAAGGTATATGCTGGGTGACATTTGGGCTACCTCCCAGGAGATGACCCTTGTGACGCCCAGCATTGGAACTTCTACCGGGAAAACAAGTCACTGCAATAATTGAGTTATTATTACTATAGAGAAGCCATTTCGGTCGTCTCGGCTGAAGGTCTATGCTGGGTGACATTTGGGCTGTCTCCCAGGAGGCGATCCTTACGAAGCCCAGCATTGGAACTTCTACCAGGAATACAAGCTGTCTCCAAAGCGACCGAGCGGGTCGGCAGGCTGCGGAAGTCATACTAAATAATGAAATTTTCGCAATCGCAACCTGTATCACGCGACTAAAACATAGTGCCGTAAAAATCATGGCACTTACGCGTTTAGGTCGCGAGATTCATGGTTCGAGCTTCTATGATTTGTTGTCAAAACAACAACAACTCATGGTGCAAAATACTGGTTCTATGTATTATGAGTATTTCTGTAACATCACAAAATCAGGTTTACTCTAAATACTAGTATAGATGCTAGCCGTGTGCGAGTGAAAAACATACGCAAAACGACTAATTTTGAAAATAAAATGGTTGATAACATACCATAAAATAAGAATTCAAGTCTTGGAGTCCCTCTACATTTTTAAGGATAATTTGATGATTTTTTATTTATTTTATCTCTGACACTTAGAGACTTATACATCTCTAATGAATTTTAGTATTTGTTGGTTTTATTTTTTTATCATATTTTTTTTTGTGTTATTTGACATTTAGAGCCAGTTAGAGAAAAACTCATTGGTACGAGCCAGGATTTGAACCCGCGACCTCCGGATTGAAAGTCGGACGTCATATCTACTCGGCCACCACCGCTTTCCAAAACAAAACTTAACTAAAGGACTAATATTTTATGTAAAGGCCGTACCTATCTTAAATTCCAGCAACGCATTGCAACCCCTCTGGTGTTGCAGGTGTCCATGGGCAACGGTATTTACCTTAGGCTTACGATTAGGCGATTCGTTTGCTCATTTGCCTCCTTTATCATAAAAAAAAAATTATACATTTTATTTTATTTTATTTTTAGTGTAGGGCTAGGTCGATTTGTGTCAGATTTGTCCCATATATATTTGTATATTTATTTATTTTTCGTTGAAGGGACAAAGTGGAACAAACCAAAAAGATGTTCCAAAGTATCGCATGAACAAATATTTTGTTTGGAGCACTTTTATGAGCTGTAATACGGTGTTACAACCGGCCCTTTTCCAATTACAAAATGTCCTAAGCGCCGGGAATTCTCTATGAAAATACGCCCTTTTATGATAAAAGCCTGTTATAGAATATTTGGGGTTCGAATCCCATTGAGTGTGTTTCGTTTCGTCATTAAATTGAAGTTGAGATTAAATTTTTGAGACATAAAAATATTCTATACTTAAGAGAAGGGTGAGGACCGGTCTGGCCTAGTGGGTAGTGACCCTGCCTGTGAAGCCGATGGTCCTGGGTTCGAATCCGGTAAGGGCATTTATTTGTGCAATGAGCACAGATATTTGGTCCTGAGTCATGGATGTTTTGTATTTATATATTATATATATCGTTGTCTGAGTACCCACAACACAAGCCTTCTTGGCTTACCGTGGGACTTAGTCAATGTACCTATATTATTTATTTATTTATATTTAGAGTGGTCCAACTTTGTATGGAGAAAAATAAATATCTCCACAAGGCTCCCTTTACTTTATTATGAAATAGTAATCTATGTCTCAAATTTGAACTCATTTGCTAATATTAGTTCTAGTGGTCGCTATGATTTTATGATTTGAAAAAAATCTCATTCAAGCCAAAACACAAATTAACCCAGAAGTAAAAAAAAAACGGCCTGCATATTTTTATATACTTATAACTCTACAATCTCTTGCTGCGTTTAAAAAATCACTCTAAGAATAGTATTTATCTCTCAATTAGTGTTTATATAGTAGGATAGTTATTTTTACTCTGTGGCTGACATGCTGCTGTCATATTTAGCTATGTTTCGGTCAATTTTATATATATTTATATGTATGTTTATTTATGTCTATCTGTATTCCTTATATGTGTATGTTTATTCACTGTAATTTTGTGTGTGAATGTAGGCTTCATAACGGTTTAGCAATACCTACTTTTTCGATTGACTTCTCTATTTCCGCTACCCAAAGGTTGTATGGAAGAAATCGCTTTTAAGCGATAAGACCGCCTGTTGTCGGCCTCTACATTAAATCAATTGTTTATTTTCTTGTATCTTTTTACTGAGGTATGCCAATAAAGAGTATTCTATTTATTTAATAAACAAAATGTATGAAGAGCCATTTAAACATCTCCAAAGCAGAATTATTAATCGATTAATTTACTTTCATACATTTTTGTGCGGCAGAATTGTTTCATTTATAGCGACCTCTAAATAATGCGTGATTGCACTTAATTTCTATGAATGGTGGATAAAGAAAAACCTCGTGGAAAAGGAATAAATAAATAGTGGTCATTTTTACTCAAATTTACTAAGCCCTACAATAAATTCAAGAAGGCTTGTGTTATGGGTACTCCGACAACAATATATATAATATATAAATACTTAAATATATAGAAAATAGACTAAAAAATAACAAATATCTGTGCTAATCACATAAATAAATGCCCTTACTGGGATTTGAAACCAGGACCATCGGCTTCACAGGCGGAGTCACTACCCACTAGGCCAGACCTAGGCTAGGAATATTCGTAACTTAATTTTTTTGGACCATCCTCCTCAAGAGTTTGAAAGTTTCCAGTAGAAAATGTTTCCTACGGTAGGCACGTTACTAATTTAAGTATTTTAAGGCACGTTTTTTCTCTAGAATTGTATATAAGGTCAATGTAGGAAACACGGACATTAAAAATGCATTGCTCGGAAGACCGTCTAAGGGCATAAACTCTCGTACCTGTATAGGCAGTAGATACGTACATCGCTCAGGTGCCGTCAGAAAAGGAAAGCTTTACTCCTGCCATATAAAAATAAGTAAGCATATTGTGCTCAATCCATATGTGGCGACAGATATTTTAATTGTTAATATATTAATAAATAATATTAATGTTATTATATTCAAACACCATTACGGTTCCGCGCGACGCGAGCGCGGTGAACAAGAACTTGCCTTATCGCTCGGTTCGCTTTGCCGTAGATCCGCGGCCCGAGCGTGCATTCGTGCGCGCTCGGAAATCCTAGTTAGTCGGCAGATATCCACTCTCGAGGCTGGACGCATGCGCTCGCGCCGCCCGAGTAACGGTTAATGCTTACGCACCGACTCGCTTACATTTGGGATTAAATTCGGTTTGCGCTGCGCGCCGAATAGCGCTTATAGTTTTAGTTCTTTTTATGTACGCTATCCTTGTGCTTTTTCTATCTCCTGTGCTTACTCTAAGTTTCTCTTCAACTATACTGTGCTGTGCTTTGTACTCTTATTTCTTTTCTTTGGGCTTGTGACTCTTGTGTGCCGTTATTGACAATATATATAATTAGTGTGGAAACTAGCTGGTTTTACTTCTCTCATTAGGCTAGTTCACCACACATACATCAGTTTTCTTACCAAATCGCTTATTATTTTCGTAGGCGACATCTAGCGTCAAATAGCGGATTTATCAGTACCGCTACTTGACACGAGTGTCGCGACTGATGAAAAGTTTATTGCTCAATAATTTATAACTAAAATTACAAGCAGGAGTTGAAAATAGAGTTCCGCGGTTAATCCGGTTATAATATTAGCGGAAAATTGCTGATTAGACTTTTCGTTTGTCGCGTAATTTATTGTCAAGAAGCAGTTCTGATAAATCCGACAGGCTAGATGTCGACTTCGAAAATAATAAGCGTTCTGGTAAGCAAAACTGATGTATGGAGTGAGAACTCTATGCTTACTTATTATATATCATATTTCTCTATATCATGTACGTTACAAGCATAAGGGAGTAGTGGTACCTTCGCAGCGCTTTGAGAAGTACGTACGTCTTCTTAGTAAAAAGACGAAGAGTGTAACGACGTAAGAAGGCGTGCGTTTTTTTGCAATAACTCAAAACCGGCTGGACGAATCATGTTTGCCATAATTTTCCTTGAAAGTATTTATCAAGCTTCTGGTTTAGGTTTTTATTTTTATTTTTGGGATCCATTATTTGTGGAACCCTATTTTTTTTAGTTTTTATTTGACCGTTCTTTCGCCATGCTTGATTTAGGTACACATGCCAAATTGCTGCTTTCTAGCACTAACGATCACGGTGCAAAGCCGCGAACGGACAGACAGACCGACATGCCGAAACTATAATGGTTTCTAGTTGGCTACGGAACCCTAAAAACTAGCTCAATGCGCAAGAACGCGCATGTAACACCTCTGGAGTTGCAGGCGTCTATAGGCTACGGTGACTGCTTACCGTATGCTTGTTTCCCACCGCCGTGGTTTAAAATCACGAAAACATATCTTGTTTTGATTTCTTTTCAATTGTGTATCATTACTGCGTACCATAGCAGAATAATTTTAGTATAATATAGCTAGTAATACAGCCGAGGGATTTGTCTAGCGAAATTTTAATCAGAAGTATACTTTCAGAGTTATTGAAGAAAAACGTCAAAACTCGCGCGATCGTCAAATCTGCCATCGCATGTTTCGCGTGGCGCGTCATATTTTTTGTTCCTTTCTTATTTCTTGGTTTTACTTTATATTATTATAAAAACAAACATAAAACTTCCCTTCCATTTTATATTCATATTATATGAATGCCGAAACGACCGCATGTCAAACGAGAAGGTAATGGAGCCATAACAGCCGTATAATTTTTTATACGACTATTGGTGCTATAAACGGCATATAGTGTATTAAAATGGAATAAGGTATTTAAGATGGTTTATGATCCGAATTTGATGTTACTGATGCAAAAAATATGTTATTCAAACAAAAACGTCACTTTTGACATTGACCGATCCATATCGTATCTAGACCTAATATTTGACGTATCTTAAAGTTCGAATTGGGCCGTCCGTTAGCTAACTTAGCACCGAATTAAATAAAACAAAACACAGTGTGGCAATGTCATTATAAGAGTCATATTTTTATACATATTTGACATAAATAATGACATATGCACACATCGTCATTGCAGATGGCACGTAGAGTTCGCTTGGTCCAACTCTATTCTCCTATGATTTCTCGCAAACGCTGAATGAATTACCAAAATTCAATTCTACCCGTGCTTATATTCCACATTTTCAATTACAGGCATATCTCCAATCTAGACAGCCGTTTTATTCGGGCGAGAAAATATTTCACTCGCTGGCCCCTCGCCAGACCGCATTGTCTTTCCTCACTACCCTTATCTAGAGAAAAACAGAGTACACACTTAAAGTTTCTTAACGGAAAACGTAGCTTTGATTTTTTTTTTCATATTTTTTTATTTAATTTTATTTATTGTTTACATAGCAATACAGTTTATAACTGAAACACTGTAAAACTATGCAATTACAATAACTAAGATTAAAAAATTAAAAAACTATAATTTTATTCATCATCTTCCAAAACGCGGATCATATGCTTATTTATTACATATTTATCTATTAACTACTTTTTTAACCTTTATTGAAATGAAAATAGTGATGGAATATAATAATATAATACTGAATTGCGTCAAATACTGCAAATCGTCCGTCTAAGTTTTGTGCCGATTTGAATAGGTCAAAGTATGTATGTTGTATAGGTACTTTTGTTTAAGGCGCATGGCACACTGCATCCGATTCAAACGTTGCTCCAAAGTTTGAGTGAGACAACGCTATGCGCGTATTATTGCCACCTCACACTAGCATCTTTTGAGCTAGATGCTAGTGTGGGGTGGCATATATTAATACCTAAGTGTGCCCTATAAAGAGTAAACGTAAGGTTTCAACAGTATACTCGCAGTTTTCTAGGGCCAACCACAAATGAAATGAGAAAAGGCACAGAGAAAGAAGACTCGCTGTTTTCTAAGCTATGTGCACAGACATATAACGGTAGATATAGAAGCTCAGGCAGTAAAGGCCACCGTAAAATGACCAATGGTTTTATTGTCGTATGGCGCAGTAAACATATAAGTAGCGTCTACTATGTAATGTACAGTCTGCATCAATATTTGTGAATAAAACTATACTCTGAATAAAAATCAGCAAACCTCTGTTACATTTTGTTTCTGTTAGCAATAAACAAGTTAATTCAGTATAATTGTACAATACAATAACCAATAATCTGAAACTAATCTAAATACATGAACATACATTACTATAATTACTAATTGAAAATTAAAATAAACGATACACTAGACTCTAGTGTATCTAGTGACTAGAGAGTCACCAAACGCGAGCCCCCCCGATACAAAAGTACCCATGACGCTCACCTTGCCACGTTGTTGAACCGCGATGAATAACCTTTGGAAGATCCCTGAACGAGGTCCCAAACCTCTCCCTCGCATATGTCTCCAAACTTCCTCAAAGGCCTTGGTCTCGGCACAACAGCATCCAGTGGTTTCTACCGCCAGCGGGACAAATAAAAAGTTCTTAATGACCTCTAATTTCTCCCGTTTGAGAACCCGCAGCCAACTCGGCTGCTGCCCCTACCCCTAATACTCCAAATAGCACTAGACCCTACTCATAGTGTTGTGTTCTTGCCGGTGAATAAGGTGCCAGAGCTCAACGAGGGTGCGGAGTGTTAGGCAACACCTCCGCAGTTGCAGGCGTCCATAGGCTGCGGAGACTGTTTACCATCAGGCGGGCCATATGCTTGTTTGGTACTGACGTAGATTAAAAAATAATAATACGTGATTCTAATTATAAGTTTCTTAACAATAAAGAGAGCCATTACGTCTTGTTGTAGTGTAAAATAATGTTTAATAAATAAATAAATATTATAGGACATTATTACACAAATTGACTAAGTCCCACAGTAAGCTCAATAAGGCTTGTGTTGAGGGTACTTAGACAACGATATATATAATATATAAATATACATAGAAAACACCCATGACTCAGGAACAAATATCCATGCTCATCACACGAATAAGTGCCCTTACCAGGATTTGAACCCGGGACCATCAGCTTCGTAAGCAGGGTCACTACCCACTAGGCCAAACCGGTCGTCAAAATGTATGGAGTATTCCATAATCACCTCGCAAAATGCATTCAATTACTCAAATTGTCACGTAACAACGGAAACAATTAATTTTCCATTTAAAAAATTAAGCCTCACTTAGCGTAAGCGGGTTAATTAATTAGTTCCTATAATCGGGAAACTTCATCAATTTCATCATATTACTTGGCAAACTTTGTTTTATAAGTATAGATTTCAGATAAAGGAGTTTTTACAAAGATTTCAAAAGTAAAGATATCCGATCGAAGTTTCTCGTTTGGTGCGTCTCGGTGGAATGCTACAACGCGATTGGTTGATGAGTTCGCATCACGCGCGCGATTGGGCGCAACTAGTTGCGTTGGACTGCACGCTAGGCTCTGTCAGTGACACCATTCTTATTGTCTGTAACACGTTTTTACGAAGTAATATATAAGTCAAGGAGTTTTCAAAGAAATTTACTGATTTACAATGCTGACTTAGTAAGGAACACAAAACTTTCCATTTCATACATTTTGTATGAAAAAATTAGGATACTTTATCTTTATAGGGCTTTTTTAAAAGGTAAAAAGTGTCCGTCCCTCTATCACATAGTTAATTATCTCAAAACTACTTAAGCTTTTTTTTGTTTAGCAATTCAAGGTTATATTACTGGTGATTCTAAGTACACAGAAAATACGCTTTTAACCCTTCATTATTAGAGCACATTTAGATATTACACCATCATATAACTATATAGCATACCACTATATATTTTTTTATTTTTTTTATGCAGAATTTTTAGGAGTAGGCGAAGTTTGTATGATTATTTTTACCATTAGTTTACCTAACTGTAACGTGGTCTGGGTTCCGGCAGAATATAAGTACTTTGCTCAAAAGAATGAAGCGTACAGCTTTGTCGGAACCCCTTTGTTTTTGCTACAATGCACACAGCAATGCACAACAACAATGTACTACAAGGCCCAGCGTACAGCAACAAAATCCATTTCTCGTGTTTAAGTATAATAATCTGTTAATTAAATAGTGTGTTTTAGTTTTTGTTCTGTTTGTAATGTATTTATAAATTGTCTTTTTTGCAGGAACCAAATAAACGATTATGTATCTATCAAGTAGTACCTACACCCTACGTTGGCACCCAACGTGGACCCCAGAATTTCAAAATTAAGAACAAAGTTTCGTAGTCCAAAAGCCACTCCAAAGAAGCTAAAATGAAGAGAGGCAAACTACGAAATTACTAAAAGCTTGTTGATAGCGAATAAAGAAGTATTATAACGAGTAGATATGTGCAAATGCCACTTAAATAAGTGCAACTTATATGGCCGCCCAACATAAGGCCTAAATTTCTAAATCAAGCGGCCCGATTCGATGAATGAGATAGAATAATGATAAGTTCTGGTTTAAATACGTTCTCATTTGGATATCGTTTGTATGTCGTATAATTGGCAGAAGCAGCTCGATTCAACAACTCTCGGGCAACCAATGTCATTTTGACATTAGAAATATCGTAGATAGATCTTATTGGGATCACGGCGACAAGGGAAACAGACTACAAAATCGTCACAAGCATATATTTATTCAAAAAAGAAGTATCGTTGACATTAGCGTTTAAGTGCATCCTCCTTACATGGGCGCCCAACGTGGGACCAAAATCTTTAAATAAAGAACAAAACTTCAATAGCCAAAAGCTGACCCCAAGAAGCTAAAATGAATAGAGAAGACTATAAATTCTACAAGCTTGTAGTGCTATAAGATGAGAGCTCTTGAATTATGAATGAACAATGCAGGCGAAGTGCAATGAAGTGCACTAGGCGAACATCAAGGCTTAGGGTTTGTAACGGGGATTATTTAATGCGGAAAAAAGTACAGATTTTTAAGTTTCGATGTTGCTTGCGGTAAAGTCTAAAGGTACCTTAGAACATATTATTAAAGTATGTTGAGAATTTACGCACGTTTTAGTTTTATTACATATTTCTTAATTATGGTGCCTGCTGCTGATTTTTAATTTCTTTTTTTTTTGGCATTAATATAGTGATTACTGTGAAGTGCTAAGGAAGCATAAGAGTTTTATCGGACACTTTATGGGAATAATTACAGCCAACTATATTCAACAATAATTATTAATTATTTAGGTAATCAAAACAATCACTTTTGGACATTGCACATTTTTGTAAAAACGGGCAAAGACCTGTCCCTTATTCATAAAATATATATAACCTCAGAGCAGTGGTAATTAATATTTTGTTCCGAAATGCTAAGGTTCCTATGATATCTAATATGGCGGTATAAAAATATGGAAATGACACTATAATTCAGTGCATAGCACTCTATTCCTATATTAAATCTGAATGAAATACTAATTAGAGGAAAAAAGTTACCACTACTTTTGGGGTTATAAAATTTATACACTGAAAAATTCTGGCCTGTAACCCGTTTATGAATAACACAACTCATGTACAGTTAGTAAAACTATTAATATAAATGTCCAATCGACCAAATTGATTTGTGACGCTGTGAGAGAAATATCAGTATCATAATAGTTTTACTTAAAAAAAGGTGAAAAGGTTTCACAGTGGGTCAGGAATCAAGTGGTTATAAGTATATATGTATTTGTATCCCAATAACCTCCTCTTCCATCGCCGATAACCGGAAAATACAGCAAGATGTCTATCTATACGATACTTTACGTTAATATATTAGTACAGATAATAAGGCCGATTCAGTAATAGCAATTTGATAAAGTTTTCGTCTTATTTTGACACGATTTTAATCGTGGAGGCTAATTTAAACTTACAAATTGATGCATGATTGATTCGTGCGTCTCGGTCATCGCTAATACATATATTGACAAGTACGAGTATATAGATCGTGTCATTCACGAAGACGCATGCCTTGACTTGTAATGTCATGCTGTTAAAGGTTAGATAGATTTGATATCCTCGTAAGGCCCAAGGTCCTACCTATAGGACTTATTCAGTTCGATGAAATTTAAATCATATTCAATTAGGACAGAGTTGCATTTGTTTTGTTTCGTGCAATTTTCAAACAAAATAAAATATACTGTATTCCGTGCACTATAGGTTCAAATTCCAGTGGCAAATTTTGGATTTTTCATTTCTATGGCTGGGCCTTAAGAGGATAAATCTGCGCGTCATCGTGTATGACATGAACTATAATACACGTTCGGATGATAACTAAACGATTCAAGCTCATATCAAAATAACATTCATGAAAACCATGTCAAACTGCGAAAGGCCGAAGAGCCGAAATGTTCGAAAAAACGCGCCTTTGGTTTTCGAAGACTGAACAATAGTACAAGTACAAGTGTCAGACCCCACACTGGCGTCGGTTGCGGCGTTGAGCGTCGGCGTCTAGTCAGCGCTATGGAAAATGGTGTCACTGTGCAGTTGCGTTGAGCAGCAGCCATAGGGCGGTTTCAGACTAGCGTATTTTTACAACCTACATTTGGTTTTTACGAGCTTACGTGCGCGTTACTTTTCCCTATATTTGGTTTATACGAGCATACACGCTTGTACGCGTACGCTAGTATAGAACTCTAGTCTGAAATCGTCCATAGAGCTAACTAAACGGAAACGCTTGGGAGACGCTAGTGTGGGTCTAAATGCGGAAGCCAAAAGTCGAGCTCTGTTTAACGCCGAAGGCCTGGAGCGTCCGACAAGTACATGCTTCCTGCAGCTTCCACAAGTATATTTTCTGAATTGATAAATTAGAATTGGCCTCAATATCTATGATATTCTGAAGCTCCACAAACAATCTGTAGCCGACGTATAGAAAATAGAAAAACGTGGACAGAATAAATACGTTCTGCAACAGATAAATTTGAGTAGCTACGGATTATTAGAAAATACAGTAAACTATTATTATTTTTGCTTTATGGCTTTACCGTATTGCTGTTATTAATTTCATGTCTATTTTATATCGTACTCCCAAATAGGGTACATATATATTCAAATTATGTCATTGGAAAACGGGATTTTTAAATCGAAATACTCATTGACATATATCTAAGGACAGGCCTTACTGATAATAAGAATGGGGCCAGTACAGCGGTGTCACGCACACGAATTCCAGCCAATCGTGCTCTCTAACGCCACAATGCGATTGGTTAATGATTTTGCATCTCGCGCGCGATTAGTTGCAAGCTTACAACTAGTTGCGTTAGACTGCACGATTGGCTCGAGTTCGTGAGTGACACCACTCAACTAGCACCAGTCTTAGTCCCCGTAAGGCCCGTCCTTAGATATATGTCACTGGAAATACTTCTATTAAGACAGTTGCCTCATAGAATTACTGACAGACAACGCACAGCCTAAACCATTTGAAGAAATATATAATAAATAAATAAATATTATAGGACATTATTACACGGATTGACTAAGTCCCACAGTAAGCTCAATAAGGCTTGTGTTGAGGGTACTAAGACAACGATATATATAAACACCCATGACTCAGGAACATAATATCCATGCTCATCACACGAATAAATGCCCTTACCAGGATTTGAACCCGGGACCATCGGCTTCATAGGCAGGGTCACTACCCACTAGGCCAGACCAGTCGTCAAAATATGTAAAATGTTTTGTTACTAATGTAAAAAAAAAGAGTATTAAACAATGAGGTTTTCAAAGTAAAAGCCAAAGAATACCTTTCGGTTTAAAGTTAAAGATCTTTATTTTCTCAAAAGTATAACAATAATTTACTTGAGAAAAAAAAACATTACATGCATAACTTAGCTATAATACTTCATCTAAGCTAGTGAGCGTAAACATTAATGTAATCGCAAAAACCATAAAAGTTACAATTTACAAAAGGTAGGGTTTTCTCTAAATTTGTTTTGTATGCTTCTATAGTCCTACCGGCAAATTGTAAGTTTTATCACTAGCTTAGATTAATAATACTTACTACATACCTTTTAAAAATATACTGATGGAAATGTATACGTGTATGTTTAATTTGTACCATAATTAAAAAAACCGGTCAAGTGCGAGTTCGTTTTACTCTCGCACCGAGGGTTCCGTACAAACTTAGAATTATCTCTTTTAACTATAAAAGCGAAAGACTTTTGATCAAAAGTACCTATATTAAATATGATTGTGTAGAGCGCCAAATTTCAAATCGATAGCTTAAGTGGTTCTCGAAATATTTAGCGTTGTGACAGACGGACGGACGGACTGAGTCGCACCATAAGGGTTCTTTTGTACCTTTTTGGTACGGAACTCTAAAAAAGTATATGTAGGGAAGACCGTATAAGGGAAGGGTTTTAATTTTTAAGTTCTTGTCCTATAACTGTTTTCCTTGCAATAAATTTTATATACTGGTTTTCTCAACATAAAAAAATGATTATTTTACTTTCACAATAATAGGAAGAGTGGTACCTCCTATATTAAAGCTTAAAAGGAGGTTCCAAGTTAGTGATTGGAACCTCCTGGAATTTAAGCTTTAATATAGGAGGTACCGCTCTTCCTTATCTGAAGAATATTAACAAAATTGTGCTACATTTATGAGTAGGTACGTTACGTAAACAACTTGGACGTTACTTATTGACAATTCTTCTGGACTAAACTAAATAGAGGGTTTCACAGCTGTAACATCTATTTTGCGTGTTAATGTCTGCATTGACAATGAGAGGCTAATAACAGTTCAATATATCCCCGTATAATTTCATTATATGTGTAAATTACTGTCCATACGGTACTGTAGTGGGTTGTTTAATAATTAACCCTTTATACGGCCTCTTCATTTCCTATGCTACCAGTAAGCGAGTCCGAAATAGGGTTGTCAATAAAACATTTATTATAATTTTAATGTTGAATAAATGAAAAATTAAATGAAATGAAATTTTAGTACTTATCGGTTTAAGTGGATTTGGAAATGTTTGCTGGAAAAGTCTCAATGTTTTACATACAGTTTTATATTACATAAAAAAAGGATTTAATAAGTTTTTTGGAGTATAGTGATAATACAATTAAAATTAATGCTTAAAGAACACTTTAAAAAATCAGTAAATATTTTATTACGCTCCTGCTCGAAAGGTGTCAATAGATGGTCTAACTCTGGACTAGGAAGGTACACTTTTGAATCAACGCAACAGTCCAATAATGTTTTAGTTTTAGGTTTTACTATGGCACAGTAGTGAGGTATTATTATTAATCCATTATACGGCCTCTTCATTTCCTGTTGCCTGTTGTAGTATTTTACAACAGACAACCTTAACTTGGACTCGTTTAGTGGTAGCATAGGATAATTTCTTAATTTTGTCCTAACACCCCTCTCTCTCATTACATCTCTATTAAGCTTTATGGTTGACTGGTAGAGAATGCCGTTACACAGTATGTGCGCCACTTTTTTTTTCGTATAAAGTTTAAATAATTTGAGGCAAAATCATGCCTTAACAACAGTTCATACAGAAGTAGGGTTCCGTATCCAAAGGGTAAAACGGGACCCTATTACTAAGACTCTGCTGTCTGTCCATCTGTCTGTCCGTCTGTCACAGTTGAAATTTTCAGATGATATATTTCTGTTGCCGCTGTAACAACAAATACTAAAAAGTACGGAACCCTCGGTAGGCGACTCGACTCGCACTTGTCCAGTTTTTAATTACATTACATTGAGCTTTAGATTCTTGTCCGTTTGCCATGAACATTTTTTTTTACAGCAAACTACATATAATCATTGACTAGTGCCATCCTTACTGCGCTAACCCTTCCCCGCCCCCGTCCGACAGCTAGACATTAAAACTTTGCAACTAAACAATACTTTACGGAAAATATTATTTTCAAGTAAGTATCATAAATATCATAATACAATTGTTTCAAATTAATAAGTATATGATTTACAATTTTAAATTCCGCAAATAGGCCACAGGGGCACTATTACATGTCAAATTTTACAAACAATAAAAATAACAAAATACAATTACAAATATGGACTCAATGATATATATATATACTTTATTAGAGATGGCTGTCTCTAAATGTCGAATTACAAAAAAAAAAACTATGATAAAAATATACAACCAACAAATACTAAAATTCTTTAGAGATGTAGAAGTCTCTAAATGTCAGAGATAAAACGATCATTAAATTATCCTTAGAGATGGAAAGGGTCTCCAAAATGAAATTAAATCAGACAAACAGAAAAGAACCAAATGAACATAACAAACAAGTAGCCCGTGTAAGCTTAAACAGACCAGTCTCCAGCTCCATAAACAGCACCCGTTCACGAGTATGACGCGTGTCTCAGCCATCGCCTCCCTCAACCTTCATTCGGGAAAGTGGCGACCTGATCAACGACGCCACCGTAAGCAAAGATTTTTAAGTAAGCATTATTTAACATTATGCTGTCCGGGGTTGCAAGACTTGGAAGTGCGTTGCATGCCTTTAAATATATAATACGTTCTTTTTTATGTACTATATCGACCTTAGCTGCAATACGTTATCCTGCAATACGCCAGGCTTAAACGAAATCCTTTTTGAAACCCACATAAAGTTGTTAATTCTGCTACGCAGGTAAACTGGGATTCCAAATTGGAACCCGACCAAAAACGTTAATCTTTGCCTGGAACCGAACCCGGACTAGATTTGTAGAAACTCATTCTCATTCTGTCTCATATTTTGTATGAAAATAAATCAATGGGATATTTTACACGTTATAGGTCATACTTACCTCCAGATACAGCAAAAATTACCAAGCAATAGGTAACATCATTTAATTTTTTTTTATGCAGAATTTTTTAAACTTTAAATAGGCGATGACCCTTGAACCGTGTACATTTTTCAAGTTTTTATTTAACTTGCCCTGTTAGTGTGTATGTTCGTTTGTTGGTTAGTGTGGTTCAAATCTTGGAAGCATTTTCCGACTGAGCTGGAGTTTTTAATATAATGTATATGTTTTAAAAACATTTGACGACCAGTTTGGCCTAGTGGATAGTGACCCTGCCTACGAAGCCGATGGCCCCGGTTTCAAATCCTGGTAAGGGCATTTATTCGTGTGATGAGCATGGATATTTATTCCTGAGTCATGGGTGTTTTCTATGTATTTAAGTATTTATAAATATTTATATATATCGTTGTCTAAGTACCCTCAACACAAGCCTTATTGTGCTAGCCTTACTGTGGGACTTAGTCAAAGAGGATTTGAAGGTTGAAGGTTGAATTGTCTTGATGTGAATTAGTTGCCTGCGCAAAGAAAAGTACAATCTGCGATAAAAGCTCAGCAAGTATGAAATTTCTGCGAAAAACTGTTTTAATCCGGATCGTTAAAGGATTAATATATATGGAAAAATTTTGCTTCCAAGATTTGTCTCGAACTAACATACATATTACATACCTACATAATATACTAACAGGGCAAGTTAAATAAAACCTTGTAAAAATCGTTAAATCTTAACCAGGTTCCTAGTATACTACCTTGCGTAACTCCAAATCCCATTGAGACACTTCCACATATTTCTTAATTCCAGTGCGGTTAATCCGGGTTTCGAACCTGGAACCCGTCCAAGACCAATCTTAACTACGTACCTACATTACTTAACTACCACACTTAGAATGGCTAATACTGTTAATTCAATTACCTAATCTATGATATGCTTCTGTTTTAAACGGAGAGGCATAATAAATTATTTAAGCTAAATAATAATACTTCTTCTTCGCGTTGTCCCGGCATTTTGCCACGGCTCATGAGAGCCCGCTTGACGACTAATTCCAAGATTTGGCGTAGGCACTAGTTTTTACGAAAGCAACTGCAATCTGACCTTCCAACCCAGAGGGTAAGCTAGGCCTTGTTAGGATTAGTCAGGTTTCCTCACGATGTTTTCCTTCACCGAAAAGCGACTCGTAAATATCCAATGATATTTAGAATAGAATAGAATAGAATAGAATAGAATAGAATATCATTTATTTCAGTATAAGTACACAGTGTAAGTATTTCGTACATAAGTTCCGAAAAACTCATTGGTACGAGCCGGGGTTTGAACCCGCGACCTCCGGATTGCAAGTCGCACGCTCTTACGCTAGGCCACCAGCGCTTTTTATTTAAACTAAATAATAATATTACTCGTAAATTGTAAAGTAAGTTATCTAAATATGTGACCGCGGCCGGCAAAACGTCCTACTTTGTCGCTTGCCATAAGGACGAGATTTTCTGGTATCTTTATACGAATAAACTGTAAAGGCGTCCTTAAATATGGCAAGCGACAAAGTGGGGCTTTTTTCCGGCCAGGGTCATGCACATATGAAATACTATCATGTCCCTACAATAATTAAACCCTGGCCAGTAATATAAGATCACGCGCCATATTGCAAAATTTCAATGTAACTTAATTTTTCATACTAAACTGGATTCTTACCCTATACATGAGAATAACAGCGCCCTCTTGACAATGATCATATATTTCTAATCGGGATTTACTTGTTTAATAAGTATCAGTGTCAAAATTGAAGTTTTTGTTTCAAGAAACGTCACTTTTGACATCCGATCCAGAACATACCTAGTCGTATCCTAATATTTGATATATCAAGTTTGAATCGGAACTGAAATTATTTTACTCGAAGACGCTGGCAAGTGTTTTACCTGGTAAAGGTCCCCAGCAAGCTCGGTTCTCCGGTGAAACTTTGTACTTACATTTAGGATAGCCTCAGATACCATAGTTACCGATATATCGAATTTAAGATTTTCATACAAAACTAGTTTTTGCTCTATTTCGTTTGTTTCGTAAGCTGAAGCTATACAAACTAATTACAGACTTAGATATACCTCATGTTATTGTATGTGTAAAGTTTCATTATAATCCAACACGTAGTTTTAAAATGAGAACGAAACTTTGTTTGTATGAGGAAGGTCAAATTCGACCGAGCTTGCCGGGGACTCTTAATCCTATGAATAATGTAAAACTATGGTTTTGTTTTTTTAATTTTTTTTCCCTGTATGCTAGCCCTAATCTCATGAAACAAAATTAGATACAGGTAAAATCTATGCTGGCTTCATCTACATACACATAAGTTACTTTATTGGTCCTAGTCTGTTACCTTGCGTAGCACCAACCCGTTCAGAAACACATAACGCTTAATTCCGCAGGTAATCCAGACTCGAACCTGGACCCCGTCCAAAGAGCAGTCAACGCGTAGATTAATTACCGGGATTTACGGTTATGGCGGTGTTATGTTAAATTGTATGGATTTATGACGTGTAGGAAGTAATATATGTTTCTTACACGTTGCTGCGTAGCGTTTTGTCACGAGGAATGAGGTAGTGTTAATGTGACAACCTTGAACATTTAATTCTAAGGAGAGACTTTGCCTTCGTATGTGTGTTCTACCACTTGTACAATGAGCTGTGCTCTGAAGAATTGTTTGACATGATGCCAACGGCCGCTTTCTATCACCGCACCGCCCGCCGTCGGCAGGGTGTTCATCCTCACACCCTAGAATCTAAATGATCGCGAGTACGCACAGTAGTGCGGTTTAAGAGGAATTTTCTCTCGCAAACGCTTCGGCTGTGGAATGAGCCTGCCGAGGTTTTCCCGAGGGGCTACAGTATGGGGATCTTCAAAAAAGGAGTGTACGGTTTTTGAAAGGGTCGGCAACGCTCATGTAATATCTCTGGTGTTGCAGGCGCTCATAGGCTACGGTGACTGCTTACCATCAGATGGGCTGTATACTTGTTTGCCACCGACGTGGTAAAAAAAAAGTGAATCAAATTCTGCTCGCCTTTATTGACCGAAGCGTTATCGACTAACACATTTGAGCTTGGGGATGCTTTCTATCCGGATGTTATCCTCTATAGGCCGGAATTCTCAACGGATTCTCGTGAAGTTTTGTAAGCAGGTTCCATGATTGGGTATATTTATTTTTGACTATTCAGTTCTTTGGTTTTTTTTTTTTCAAAATGGCGGAGCCATTACATTAATCCAGTTTTAAGCTATGAAATCTACTAGTGCTAAATTGTATGGATTTATGGCGTGTAGGGAGTAATGTGTTCCTTACACCTTGCTGCGTAGCGAGCTGTCATAGGGTGAGGTAGTGTTAATGTTATTCAAATTATTGACTTTGTTTTAACCGAGCGAGTGCGAAGTGCGTATCTGCATTGCAGCATAGGATTTGTTTTTCTTCCCTGCTTCTGGCTGTATTCTTTCTCGCATTTTTCAACCGAATGTTGTGAAATTTTGTAAACGGGCTCGATAACTACATGACTTTTGTCGATATAGTTTTTAAACTATTTTCAGAATGCAAAAGTTTTAGAGCCATTATTATAAATATAAACGTATTTGTTCTTCCATCACGTAAAAATGGCTAAATAGATGTCTATGAAATATAGTGTAGGTAATTTCACCGTCTTCTTATTTCTTATTTCGTTTATTGCAGAACCATGGTTACATTAAGAACATTAAGGTGTTAACATGTATTGAGTGCATGCATGGTTACCCTGTCAGGGCATAGCAACATTATTGATATTCTAAAACTACTTAATTACTAAAATAAATACATATTCAAACACAAAATAGCATTTACGTAATACTAGGAAATTCTTACAATTAAAATAAAGTGATAATACTATAATTATTAAAATATTAGTTCTAGTCACAAATCCAGATTCAAGTAATAATGAGAAATAACCATAATATTTACATACATTAAATTGAAGTTCATTAATAATTAAATTCATAAAACATAGACATCATTCACAGAAGGTTCATGAGTACTAGCTAAGTCTTTCGTGTATCCTATAGGGTCGCATTTGGCAAACAGCCACTTAGTATAAGGTGGTATAACAGCGACGATCCAGGTTCGATCCCCGGACGTGTATACTATATACAGATATTTCTATTTGTATTTTATTTGCATTTGATTTTCATATTTTTGATCGACTAGGCGAATGTGAAACTCGAGCTAAGCGTATCGCTTGTAGTTGTTGATGTTCTCCCTGCCTGCAAGTCGCATTTCGGAACTGATTTGTGAAATTTTGTGAGCAGTTTCGATTTTTTTTGTTTTATTATTTAGTTGATTAACTTTTTGCCCATTGATATAAGACGTGCTCAATCCCGACTTATTTAAAAAAAAAACGTCTAAAAGAACACTATTTATCTCTCTCTTAGTCATGGTCCTTATACTCGTATCTTTTTCTTACCTGGTCGTTATTTTTCTCTTTCTTGATTTCTCATTATGTATTTATATATTTTGTGTTTATTTCGATATTGCAAAAGAAAAATACTCCCTCTTTTTGATAGATCAGCACTGTCACAAAGCCGATGTTTCAAAGCGTAAAATAATTCTATTACCGAAAACATGTCACACATTATTCCATATAATGCATAACATAATGTGACATGTCACGACATGATATGATGCGTATTGACAACTGTGTCACCTGAGTTGAATATGAAATATGGAATGATAGCAATGGGAAAAATAATGTTAACATATTTGTCACTCGAAAACATGATGGTGGATGTGAGGTATTTTTGAAGAATATACGGTGAGTAAGGTTGCCAGAACTAAACGAGGGTGCGAAGTGTTAGGATCGGGAACGCGCATGTAGCTCCACTGGAGTTACAGGCGTATATAGGCTACGGAGACTACTTACCATCAGGCGGGCCGTATACTTATTTGCTACCGACGTAGTATAAAAAAAGGATTGTTAAAAATTTGAAAAAAAAATGTGTTGTTCCATACGCTTTCGATACGATTATTATGGTGTTAAGCAAATGTTATGAACATGAAAATTGCGATATAATTCAGACCAGGCCCTCGTTTGAATTTGAACTAGTAACAATGATGGAATATAATATAGTTATATGGATTAAGCTTTTAGTACATTTTTGATTTCAAAACACGGTCCGCATGACTGACGCTTATCTGCTTCTAGTCAACGACGCTGGTTCTAATCGAGCTTTATTATAGAATATCATACTCTATCAAAGTTTTTTTAGATATCCTTAAATTTGTAAAATAGCAACTTGCCAATATCTTGAAATAAAACCTTTATACATCTACAAGCAATTTAATACACCCACTGCTTCACGTTAGAAAGTTTTTATACACTAAAATAATAAAAATATAGCAAACAAAATTGCCATTTTTCAATCAACGATTCCTATTATACCTTCCTACACGGAATCTGGTGCACGGTTCGGATTTAAACACTGGTTACGGTTTTGATCTCATTTTGTGTCGGGTCGTACGTGAGATGCACGCCAATCGCCAAAACTAGGGTTTGCAATCCGGATCCGAAATGTATGAAATTATCCGGATCTGGATCCGTCGTGCAAACCCTAGCCAAAACGATTATCAAGGTATCAAAACTACTGCTTTCGTCTTACATTGACATTTTGCTGGGACATCAATACGGTTACTACCAAGACTTTCGGTTCGAGCGCCATCTAGATGCTCACGCCTCGTGATTAATTTCTTTTTTTTGGTTATTAATATTGTTTCAAGTGTAATATCATAGATTATTATTCAATAAACTAATGTGGTAGTGTGGCGAACGGAGAATTAATCTTCAATCGTGTTTAACCACCGTTTCAAATTCAACGGCTAGTAGTCCACGTGCTACTTGTAAAGTCCAGCTCTCGCTTTACAATAGCTAATAAAATCACCGTACAATACTAACCGTACAATTTTAGTCGTATTTAAAGCTCCTAATACCTCGACGCTTGAGAAATTGTCCCAATGGACAGAGGCCATTTAATTAAAAAAATAAAAAATTACTGGCTACCACTAGTTTTATACGTCAATTACTTTCTATACATCTCGCTTGCACAAATACGCGAGTACGAGCGAGATGCATAGAAAGCAAGTTACGTACACGCTAGCGAATATGTCAATGTCAGAACTAGTGGTAGCGGTACAGTTATCCGCGACCGCGACCAGTGAAATTTGCGTCGTAAGGTTGAAAAAAAAACTAACAAAATAAATTCGCGATGGAGTAGACATAAATATGATTGAATATGTATCAAAACTACTGCAACAAGTTTCGTCAAAAACATCTATAAACTAACGCCCATCACAAGCCCGGCCCGAAAGTTCCCATTATGCCGGCAGTCCCCACGCTGTATGGCGATGGAATTGCACCTGCCATGACCCAGAGCGGGACTAGACAAGACCCAGAGCGGGACCAACCAAGACCCAGAGCGGGACTAGCCAAGACCCAGAGCGGGGCCAGCCAAAACCCAGAGCGGCACCAGCCAAGACCCAGAGTGAGACTAGACAAGACCCAGAGCGGGGCCAGCCAAAACCCAGAGCGGCACCAGCCAAGACCCAGAGCGGGACTAGCCAAGACCCAGAGCGGGGCCAGCCAAAACCCAGAGCGGCACCAGCCAAGACCCAGAGTGAGACTAGACAAGACCCAGAGCGGGACCAGCCAAGACCCAGAGCGGGTCAATACTAAAACTAAACAAAACTAAGTCAAGTCGTTAAATCTGAATCGGGCTCCGGGAAAGGATCCTGATTGGCTGATTGAGAAAACTCTTAACTGTCCAATTAAAATAATTGGTCCTTTGAACAACTGCACTTTTAAAATGCAAGAGGAATATACTCGTATAAGTATAATTTTAAAAAGAGCTTTGTAATATTTTTTATTCCGTTAAGATCTATTTTGAACTGTTAGCTTTTTGACTCTTCTTCCTCGCGTTATCCCGGCATTTTGCCCCGGCTTATGGGAGCCTGGGGTCCGTTTGGCAACTAATCTTGAGAATTGGCGTAGGCAATAGTTTTTTCCGAAAGCGACTGCCATCTAACCTTCCAACCCATAGTGTAATCTAGGCCATAATGGGATTAGTGGTTTAATCTCGATGTTTTCCTTCACCGAAAAGCGACTGCTAAATATCAAATGATATTTCAAACATAAGTTCCGAAAAACTATTGGTACGAGCCGGGGTTTGAACCCGCGACCTCCGGATTGCAAATCACTCGCTCTTACCGCTAGGCCGCCAGCGCTTTCCTGTTAGCCTGCTGACTGCCGTTTTTCATATCCAAAAATGTCATACAGGTTCATTTTGTTATGTCTGACCATCCTCTGAGGGGCGAATATATAGGTTCTCAATCCATGTTTTCAAATCTCAAAACACATAGGTACGTTAGTTCGATTCAAGCCTCAATCGATCACAATTTCCACATGATCCCATACCCCTACTACGTGAACCAACATAATATGTTACACCGTACAATGGCGGACAAACAGCTCTGAAGAAGGCCGAGTGAAAAATTACCGCCGAAGCGCCGCATTTTTCACCTCGCGAGCAAGTTTATGCGCGAAGATGATTGGTTACTGGAAGAGGCATTTAGGCACAGCAGATTTCTGTATTCTGTGCCTAAATAAAATAAAGGCTGAGTTGTTTACGAACACGCATTTTACGGCATGTTTTCGAACTGGTTGTTGAATGGTAAATTTTAAGATGAAGGAACTCTGGTACCGTCCCACCTCCAATGGACTGGAATAGAATGGAGGGTAAAAGCGGGCAAAGCGGCGGAAAGAGCCGAAATTTTGAAACATAATGAATATAAGAGCCTCGGTCCATGGGGTCCCAGCGCGCACAAGTTTTTTGCAGAAATCGCGAAGCATTTGGTTGACGTAACTTGTGACTGAAGAGCTGGCGGCTTCCTCGCGCAACGTATCAGCATTACGATACAACGAGGAAATGCCACCAGCATCCTTGGTACAATGTCTCAAGGGCCTATATTTTAGATTTAAGCTCGTAACTAATATTATTATTATTCTCATATTAAGAAAGTCTTCGAACGGAGATTCGGTCTCATTTAATAACTACGTGTTGGATTGTAATGAAACTTTGCACATACAATGACATAAGGTATATATATGCTTGTAATTAGTTTATATAGCTCCAGCTTATAAAACAAACGAAACAGACCAAAAACAAATTTTGTATGAAAAACTTAAATTCGCTGTATTTTTTTAACTATGGTATCTGAAGCTACATTAACTAATTACAGGATATACCTTATCCTATTGTAAGTACAAAGTTTCAGAGCAATCTAGCTTGTTTGTATGGAGAACCGAGCTTGCTGCGGACTCTTAGGTAAAGATCATTATTCAAGTAGGCAGATTAAAAATGCGCTTATGAACGTCAAATAAAGCTACCGGCTCTAAGCCTACACCTCTGACCCGAGAAGATTTAAACCTTAACTCTTCTATACCACTATATCCATGTATAAACCCATGATTTATGAAACCTGAGGCGAAACATTTCAATTAGAACTTTGACGAGTCACTACTATTGATTTATTTACAATAACTTTGCGTATCAACAAAGCTTTGTACGGTGCTTTCATTCAACTTTCAATCTTATTCACTTTGCATACGTTCTAATTTCTAAAGATAGTAAAAGTATTTTAAAAATGTTCCTATTTAGACGTTATTTAGAACCATGCAATTCTGTATCTTATTAAGAAGGTATAAGTTTTAATTTGTAAAAAAGTAGACTTACATTTGAAAAAATGCTGTACTTTTGATTTTGTTTGAAATATGCAAATTTGAATCTTTTGCAACTCGACATAAGTTTCAATTTTAAAAGATAATTTCACGTGTATCGGAAAAAATGCTGGCCTATCTTTATGGTGTGTTTAAAAACATTGAAATTTAGCTCTTTTTCTCTCGGTATACGTTCTAAAATAGATTAATTTCGGTGAAGGGGTGTTAAATGTATCGGAAATACTGATATCTTCTATGTTCAATGGATAGGGTGGATAAATTATAGCTTATTTCAGGTGTTTGAAACGCCATATTAAAATATGACATTGTAAACATGGACAGTTGCTTATACGGCGTGTATTTTAATACAAACAAGTGCGGGGTAGGTATGTTTTATCAATATAAAAAGTTTTAAAAATATTATTTGGTTTTGCCTTAACTAATAATAATAGACCTTTTTACCTGTGTCAGATGTTTTAAGCAGTATCCTGGTGACACTGGCGTTCGTGGCTGTATAGCCCTATGCGAGAATCCCACGTCCACACACGTGGCAGGTGTATGCTTCCCCAGGTGGGCGAGGGTTGGAGGCCTGCACGTGGCGCCTCATGCGTTCCTCTTTTAAACAAATAAACTAGGCATTGTCATGCTTAGATTGACCATTATGAATAGCACGACACCACACGGGTCGGTCTTCGGCCATTTTCTGCCATTGGGTGCATGGGATGTTAAATCCTTAATGTCAGTTAACAGCGAAATTATTTTGTGTGATTTTTTTTTTCGAGCGGAGCTCGCGTTGGTTTTTGCATTATACTCTTGGGATCCAGTCCTAATACTAGTACAAATTATCTCCAATGAAATTTAAATTAATTAAATGGAACAGAGTTACTTTTATATGTTATCATCACTTGTGACAGTTGTAATTGTAAAAGTTTTGAATAACATAGTAGTGATACATTGCATGCTGGATTATTATATAAGTAAAAATTGCATGCTGAATTATTTTATTTAGTGAAAAATAAGCAGCTTGTATTTAATTTGGACATACCCACATGTTTATTTTATATACAGTACATATACAGCTTTACTTTATTGAGCATGTTCGTGTGCCTATTTTTACATGTAATGCTCGTAAATGACATGTTCTAGTTTTAGTTATTAGTTATTTCAATTTGTTAATTACCTGCATGCTCACTCATATTTTGTATTATCTTGTATTTTCTCTAAATATTTAAGTGAAATGTTAAATTTCTTTTGAGAAAATAAATTTCTTTAACCACAAAAATGAAAGTCGAAAATGTGTAGTAAAATATATGAAAGTTAATACATTCGGGCTTTATACTAACTCTTAGAATACGTGGTAGTTTTAAAAATACATGCTGTATATCTAGATTAAATGTTATCGAGTAAAAAAATAATAAATTGACACGTTATTTTATTGAGTAGGTATAATAATATAATTTTGACGCTACTGTAAGACATACGACAACTGCTGAGCCTTCCTTTTGGATTTGCAGAATCGGAACTCCTAGTGTAAATGTATTCGATAGCGTGGCGTGACGTACGGGTTTGCCTTAAGTCTCATTTTGTATGTGATTTAGAAACAGCGCGCCAAGCGGGACGTTTTGGAAACTCAAAATCCCATACAAAATGAGACTTAAGAGGCTGACAATACCTAAAGCGCGCACACTGTCTATTTGTATCGGAGTAAATGAGATAGCACTGTCGCATGTTACTGGGCCTGGGCAAGGGAATAATAAGAAACATATTTAAATAAAAAAAAGTGGATTATTAGTGTAATATTTTACTCAATAGCGGTTTAGATATAAATGTTTTGAAATTGTGATTTTAATTGCAGACCCATAAGTCAAAACAATAAAGACATAGAACCGTTTAATTGTGATTTTAAGACCAATCTTTGCAATTATTTTCTATCGAGCCGATTTCGTTCAATCATGTATCGAGTACAGCCACGGTCTTTGAAATATAATTAATATGAACATATATTTTTCTTACTTGACTAAAACAAATAATCTTTCTTAAAAAACTGTTTAAGTAACATCAATTTCAAGGACATTGGGTGTTGACAGCCTCTTAACGCAAACGCGTACGTCACGTTTCGCTATCGAATAAATGTACACTAGGGGTACAGAATAGTATAAAACAAAACATTTTTCGTACCGACATGACCTTTGTACGTTCAAAAGGGCGTACTCCCATCTTACAACCTTCTCGCAACCTCTCTGGTATTGCAAGCGGTCATGGGCAGGGTCCGTACTTTTCATACCGTTGACGCAAAAATGACGTAATTTAACATACAGGGAGTTGTTTTACAATACTACAAATTTAGATAACTTACTTATTGACGGGTATCAAAATAAATACTTGTTACGAGAATAAAAGCTTGTTACGCTGTTAAAAATCAAAAATATGTAATATTTAATAAATTAATAATATATTATTTATTTGAGTGACAATAAAATGAAAGTCAGTTAGACGTTTTTGTACTGATTGTCAAGTATATGTATAACTTACCTCAAGAGGTTGATAAATGATTAATTAATGCGAAAATACTAATTGGAATCATACTCTATGTAGCGTGACGTCATTCTTCTGTCAACGGCATGAAAAGTACGGGCCCTGGTCATGGGTGACGGTGAAATTGCTTACCATTGCTATTAGTGTCAAATTACATGTAATCTTTTCTTTGTCACTTGTCAATTTTTTTGTCTCTTATTATTGTTTGTGTCACAAAGCATGTAGAGTCAGACCAAGATAACTTAGCAGCGATTTTGATAGCCCAGCCTGTGCAAGTGTTAAATAAACGTCTTAATTTCATATAAGTTTGACGTTTAAAATAACACTTGTACTGTCTAGGCTGACAAAATCGCTGCCAACTTTGTTTGTTGACTATAAGTTGTGGTTGAATAAAGATTTTATCTATCTATGTATGTATAGCTAGCTAGCGGCTAGCTAGCGCCAAGGAAGCAATGTTATGTTTCTCGAAGAGCAGGTTTAAAACAGGGCCGGATTTTCACACCAATATATTTGGGTGGTTTTACGTTCTTTAATTTAAAGAGATAAAACATAACACTATTTAAATAGTAGGTACACATCTAACAGAATGGGTTTGTGTAATTACAATAATAACGAGATATACTCATTTTTATAATCAACTGTTTAAACAGTTGTTTGCTAATTTTAAACTTTAAACAGGCTAATTTTAAATAAACAATAAAACAATGGTAAAATAGTAATAAATATGTATATCCATTTAACAATCCCGTACTACTAATGTTAAAATAGACCTATATGTTATAATTATGTACACTAAAATAAAGATATTATTTACAATAGAGATTATAATAAATTTAAAATATTATGATTTAAAATAAAGATATTATTTACATTTAGTAAAACATTTATACAAATTTATATTATGAGTCAACAAAAAAATAAGTAACATATACATAATAGTGTATGCATAAAATAAATAAATATAAAACAAAATATGCATATCGTTTAGAGTCAAATCACGCTAACTCTTTCAAGCAAACCATACAAACAGTGTCAGTTTGTTAGAATTCTGAAGAGTTAGCGTTATTCGACTGTAGGTAAAATCACAGAAAACAATGTTAAAATAGTTTTAAATATATACCTATATATTATAATACATTAAAATAAAGATATAATTTTATAATAGACTACAACATTTAGTAAAACATTTAGTTATACAAATTTATATTATTATTATTTTTAAGACTGTACTAACAAAATAAGATCATTGTTATCTTGAATGAATAAATTAACATTATTATTAGTCAACAAAAAATAAAGTTATATATACCTACACAATATTGTACGTATGAGTATATCTCGTTATTATTGTAATTACACAAACCCTTTCTGTTAGATGTGTACCTACTATTTAAATAGTGTTATGTTTTATCTCTTTAAATTAAAGAACGTAAAACCACCCAAATATATTTGTGTGAAAATCCGGCCCTGTTTTTTACCTGCTCTTCGAGAAACATAACATTGCTTCCTTGGCGCTACCTAGCCGTGCGCTCGCATTACCAGTGCAAGCGAGGTCTTGGAATACGTATCTTTGTTTCAGATCGCAGTGTCACAAGTTAAGCTGGTTTGAGAGCGTTTAGTCGCCTACCTTAGACGCACCGATAGAGATCAGACAGCTATTCTGTTAGAATTCTGTATTAGTTCATAATGAATCTTATTCCGTGCTCAATAGAGTAGTAATTCAATAAACGCTACCTATGCGGCCCGACCATTTTTTCATAGTGGCACGCGCCTTTGCGGTTTTTAAACAATAGATAAGACGATAATCCGTAGAAGCTCACGGAGGAAAATAGAAACTATACCATCAGGCGTAGCAGGCGATTCGTCGGCCCGTTTGCGTCCTATATCATAAAATTTGCCATTTTGCCACGGCCATTTGCAAAAAAACCTTTAAAATGTTAAACGCATAATTCCGGATCACTCCAGCCTAAACATACCATTCCCATTTCGACCCCTGAACATATAGACGTCCTCCGATTTAAATGCTAATTTGTATCGATTCCACCGCTATCTGGCTGTAGATCAAATTTTACCACAGATACACCACTCTCGGAAATGGTTGCCAACGAAAAATTTTTAAGCGAGATAAATGACACGTTTTTGGGAGTTACTATTTTACTGACATATTTTTGTGGTACGCATTTTCCCGAAATTACGGCTAATGTCGTACTGATTTTAGTCGATAATTTCAACTTATGGTAACTGTGATGAATGTTGTTTTTTAATTGTAATTGAATATTGGACAATAATGATGTAATTATATCTGCAAATGGTTTTGCTTTTCACTCTTAAGGTTTCGCTGTCACATACGGCCCGATTCGAAGAATGAGATACGATAACGATAAGTTCTGGTTTAGATAAGTTCCTATTTAGATATGGTTTGTATGTCGTATAATTGACAGCAGCAGCTCGATTTGGGCAATCAATGTCAGTTTGACATGTCGTTTAGTTATCGACCTTTCCAAGATCTTAAACGTTTCTAAATCATTCTTTGAATTGGGCCGATAGTAAGTTTGTTAAATGTTTATCCGATACAAAAATAAAAACGGTTAAAAATCCCATTCAGCTGGCATTATATTATCCTATAATTCATGTTTTGGTATTTGGTTGAATAACAATGGATTCGTATGTTTAATGGACGTTTTAGATTAATATCATACTGAAAGAAGTTAATAAATAGTTTTATTTTGTTAGTCCTAATAAACGTATAAATTAACTTATTTAAAGTAGTTAGTACTAACATAAAAAGTGGGACTTGCAATTGGTTTGTAACAACAAAATTTATTTTAGGATATTGACCAATATTTATTTCTTTATTACTTAAGTTCAGTTATGATTTATCAATGAGTTCGGCAATAGTACATTACGATACAGGTGCGAAAAATAGGAAATTACTATTCGCATATGTATCGTACAACGTTTTACAGTACATATTTTTTTTTTTTTTTATAAATGTAATAGGACATTTTTATTACACAAATTGACTAAGTCCCACAGTAAGCTCAATAAGGCTTGTGTTGAGGGTGCTTAGACAACAATATATATAATATATAAATATTTATAAATACTTAAATACATAGAAAACACCCATGACTCAGGAACAAATATTCATGCTCATCACACGAATAAATGCCCTTACCAGGATTTGAACCCGGGACCATCAGCTTCGTAGGCAGGGTCACTACCCACTAGGCCAAACCGGTCGTCAATAAATGCCACATATGGCCCTTTAAATGTTCGACACAGTAACGTAATATGCTAATTTTCGCACTAGTGCGGTAAAGTAGCACCATATGTACTGTAATAGTACATTACGATACAAGTGCGAAAAATAGGAAATTTAAAACGAGTGGCGCTATTTTTTTAGCGTAAAGACCTTCGCTCTTGTCCAAAGCTGGCGTATCTACAATTACATTATTTAATCTACTATCCATCCCCGTATGTTTTTAGGGTTCCGCGCAAAGTCCATTTGTCCTTTATACAGGACGTTTGGAAACGTAAACGCCCGTTTTAAATGCTAATTTGTATAGTTTCGGCTATCCGGTGTATATTTTTAGGACATTTCTATTCAATGTCCTTTATAAAGCACATGGTGCATAAAGGTCGTTTACATCCTTTGTCGGGGTTGCGTGGGTATATTAGGTCCTTTGTGAATAAACTATAGGGTTGGGGTTTTTTTATAGCTGGTAGGCTGGTTTCAAGGTCGAAAAATGTCGCCTCTCCAGGACTGCCAAAAATATTGAAATTGTAAGTTGAACTAGGGAAGGAACTTATTTGTCGTGCGTAAGAAAATTATATACATAAAAAGAAAATATCATCATCATCTTGCCACGGCATTTTGCCACGGCTCATGGAAGCCTGGGGCTCGCTTTGCAACTCATCCCATGAATTGGCGTAGACACTAGTTTTTACGAAAGCGACTGCCATCTGACTTTCCAATCCAGAGGGTAAAGTAGCCCTTATTGGGATTAGTCTGGTTTACAACCCACGATGTTTTCCTTCACCGAAAAGCGACTGGTGGTAAGAGACGGGGGTTGAACCCACGACCTCCGGATTGCAAGTCGCACGCTTTATACACACAGAAAACAAATATAAAATTTCAAATTTCAGTTCTGGAATTCCACCCGCAAAAACTATGCTTTTCTGTTTGGTCTAAAGGTCATCATCTAAATTGAATCATGTTTAAATAAATAAATAATTTATACCATTTTCAAACGTAATTTCTAGCAACAGAAGTTACTCGCAAGGTGTCAACTACTAGAATTGTAGTAGTGTTAGTCACAATACAGGCATATTTTAACAATATATAATGTTAGCTTTCATATATATTATCTTATACCTTTAAACGAGCAATTCTTGTATATATATACCTATATATATTTCTGTAATCTCGGAAACTGCTCTAACGGTTTCGCTGAAATTTGGTAAGTATATGGGGGTTTTTGGGGGTATACAATCGATCTACATTAACCTTATGTTTGGGAAAACGCGTGTTTTCGAGTTTTCATGCGTTTTTCTTATGACGCAAGAATATGGTCGCTAATTTCGTGTTGCCGGCCACTGTCCGTCTGGTCCAGCGGGTTAAGACGCGGACGGCTAGAAACGAGTGTTACGGGTTCGAATCTCGCCCGGAGACTAACTTTTGTTTTTTTTTTTATATATGTTCAAGTTTATATATAATTTTTTAATTTTTATTGTTTTAGACAAGTTTAATTTAGTAAAAAAATGTAATTAAGATTATCACCTACACACCACCATATTACAATACATAGTTATAACCGAGCAAAGCTCGGTCGCCCAGGTACTCATATACAAAGGACAATGGGCACTTTTGTATGGGGAGTGTCCCATGGATGTATACTGTTGAGACATATGTCGTTTTAAAGCTCTTAATCGTAGTATTATTTTATTGTATGGCACCAACCTTGGACAACTTGCAGGGACCGAGCTATATAAAAAAAGAAGTTGCGCATATAAGCAGTTATATTTCCTTATACGCGGGATATAAAAAGTTTTAGCGTATTTTATTCGAAAGAATATAAAAAATGCTTTATGTTTTTTGTATCAACACCAATGATAAAGTATTTAAAGGGACACAATGTACAGTTTTAAAAAATCGCCATTCTAAAAATTACTTGATACACAGCGAAATAAGAGTGTATACAAATGCCATGTATATCATGTGAAAAGTATTTTTATAAGCTATTTTTTGTATAATATAGCTGGGGTCAAATCGTTGCAGGGATCAAAATAAAATATTTTTTTTAAATTGCTCAGTCCCTGCACGTTATCCAAAGTTGGTGTCATACAATAAAATAATGCTAAGAGTAAACCCTTTCAAACGAGATATGTCTCAACAGTCATCCATGGGACAAATTGCCCATTCTCCTTTGTGATGTTCACAGGAAATACGCGAACAAGTTAAGCATACTTTTAAATGTGTATGACCTAAATACCCAAAAGATACGGAATACTCCACAATACGACTCCCATCCAGGTTTTTCATCGTAATTAAAATAAAAGCACGGGAAATGTTGAACAATCGAAAAATCTTAATTACTGTACGATTTTTGACGCACCCATTTCCATGAGCGCGGTTTGATGGCACATCTGCTGCGATGTTTATTTATTTTATCGGTTTTTAGAAATATTGCGTTGGTATTGGAAATATTTGCATTGAAGTAGAAACTGTAGATGTGTAGTGTGTGAAAATGTATATAACACCGTAAGATTGTGCACACGTTAGTTTATAATCTAGCGTAGGTTAGGTTAGGTTAGTTTGTAATCTAACTGCCGTCAGTTTATAATGTAACTAGCGAGATTATAAACTGACGAATATTTTCAATATTTTTTTTTATATATACAGTGTGTATTTTTGATTTAACCACAAACTTGAACTGGACGAAGGTTTTAGTTATAAAACAATCCTGAAAGATTTTTTTAATTTGGTCGTAACTACCAGATCACAATAATTTTTCGAAAATATTTCGAGCGGCAATGTAACTCGTCCATTAAGGTCACTTGTGAGAGTTGTGACGTCGCGTCATTAAATGCGACGTTTTGAGTTAAAACAAAGTGCGAAGTAGTGATTTACTTGCTAAATTATTTTATGTGGAAAATAAAAGTAATTTTTTTATAAAACTTATAAAAGTGTGTTCAAAACCTTAACTTTGATTACGAGGATGCGGTTGTATCAAAAATACACACTGTGTAATTGGAATGTGTAGTCTGGCAAACAAGTTTTGTCAAAATAGTAGAATAACTAAAACTATATTCATCAGATTTCATCATTAGGGCTCCTATTTTTGGGTAAGGTACCTGCACCAAATAAGGCCCAACATTTTTTTTAAATTTTAATTTTATTAAGTGCAATATGATTTTGCTGTTTTGTCTTTGGCATTAGCGGACATGAACGCAAAATTTGAGCCTATTCACACTTATAAATGTATAAAATTTTGGAAGATAGCATGCTTAAAATCCGGGTTTTATTTGGTACATTGATACCTTCAACTGCTCCAATAGTAAAATACCGGACGAGCTGACTCTTATTCCTTGAGAAAAGTTTAATGGCGTTATTCATAAACGCGTTACTGGCCTGAATTAGCTATGAATCGTTTGTCTTTATCTGTCATTTTGACTTATAGTGTAAGAAAGGGGTAAAACGCAATTTAACTAAATCAGTCAAGTTTTATGAATAAGGGGGTAAGTGTCCACTTTGGAACGCCACGTGTGTCAGTAATTTTGCCACCTGGCACATTTGACGGAGTTTGCGGACAGCGAGAGCAGCGGCTGGATTAGCGACATATTTGGATTGGAGAGGTTGGTATGTTTTAAAATATTCTTGGGGGAATCAGGAGAATTAAGACGGAAGAATAGCTTTGAAATTCCATTTCGGGAGAAAACGGTTTCCATTAACTAAATCTTAACGAATCATTTTGCTTTTGGTGTCGATCGCTTCAGCATACTCGTAATATATTCTATGTTTATAGGTTTCGATATTTTGAGTTTGTTTTTGTTTTGCAAATTTTGAAATAAAAAGAAAAATCTATAAACCTAGTTTTCCATTGTGTCAATAATATACTAAAAAATGGAGAATGGGAAATATTTAGAAGTGGAAGAACAGTTTCTCTTTTTGTATCAACGATACGTGCCATACTTCCCTCTTAAGGGAGAAAGGTTATGATAATGCATTCCGAGTTATTTCTGATGCAGAAAGTGGTTTGACTGATTTTTTTTGTAACTTTGTTTAGTTATTTTTTACTTTGTGCTTAATTTTATTATGACTGTACCTTACTGTTGTTGATATTGTATGGATAGATAGCAACGACCAATAAGCACAGCTTAAACAAAACCTATACGATAATAAACTTCATATTTTATTACATTTACATCAGTAAAAAAGACAATTTTACGGCACAGCGTTTTCTGAGTGTGAAGTTGATTGAATCCATTGTCCATTAAAATGTTTGCTATCAAAACGCACAATGCCATATCCCACGCGTGAACGGTTAAAAACTACCCAACATGGACCTAAAAAGAACGATGTCTAACTGGAAGCACGTCGGTGACAAACAAGTATACGCCAAGCTATTGAAACCTATCATCATCATCATTTTAGTCTCCTGCATGAACACATGCCTTTCTTCGTGTACGTCACTTATCCCGGTTATGGGCTAGTCAACCAGAAGTGCTCTGCGATCTTCTGAATGTCGTCAACCACACAAGCTAGCGGAAGCCAGATGCTTCTTTCATCCAAAAGTGGCCACGAATCTGTTAACACTTACCATTTATTGTAACCTATAGACGTCTCTAACTCCAGGGGTGTTGCATGCACGTTTCTGACCTACACTTGGACACTACTTTTTTGAAGAATCCTTACAGAAAACCTTGGCAGGAAGTTCATCCCACAGCCACCGGAACGTTTGCGGAAGGGAATTTCTCGAAAACTACGACGTTCCATTCACCAAAACCATTCAAGTTCCAGGATGGAAAGATGAACGTCGTTCCAACGTTGGCAGTTGAATGCGGCCCTGGCCATCATATGTATATTTTTTTCTGAAAACAACCCATTTTTCAAAATGGTAGAACATTAGGAGGCAAGGTATCTCGTTTAACTGAATGTCTGAGTGTCTGTAACTTAACTCGCCAGGTACTCCTGCCAAAATATGCCAACAATATTATATGGGATCGGTTATTGCAATCCTATGAGGTACAGAACATTACGGTCCAAAGAATTGGGAACCTTCTGGATTCCACGGGCAACAGTAATGAACCGTTAGTTAAAGGGCCGTCACAATAGATCACTGCTTGGTCGACATGGCACTCAAAGGCCCGCAACACCCCAATAATAAATAATATGGGATTGGACTTGTGTGTACACAATAGCATTTGGTAGTCCATGCCAGATATTTACCTATAGTTAAGGCATATTAGTAACTTTGAATGTTAAAAACTGCCAGCAGTTTAAGCCACAATTCAGCCCCGAGAAAATGTCGGCGCAAGAAATTCAACACTGCGCTTTCCAGTAGATTACTTATTAAATCCACGCTCGCCATTCGACCATTGTAGTGAACCTCCATATTGGACCGGGAACGACCTTTTTTCCGGCCGGATAGTTTTTTAAGCATTGCGATGGCGTGTGGGGAAATTTATTCTTATGAGTTTTTTGCGGGCCTTTATCACTAGTTTAATAGACGTTAGGTTGGACGCTTTTGTGTTGCAAATGGATGTTTTCACAATGACACGTTCGTGTCTCAGTTATGTATTATCACTATGAATTATTCGCGTTTAGCTACTGTAATTGGTCGACCTGACGCTTTTGGTGACATATTTATAATATATATTTTTTTTAATAATAATAATCGGGCCGTGCTCGTCGACGTCACCATCCCCCTTGACGAGAATCTCGTGAAAGCCGAGAAGGACAAGTCCAGTAAGTACCTAGACTTGGCTCACGAGATTACTGCCATGTGGGATGTTGACTCGATGATCATTGTTCCGATAGTCGTGTCAGCGAACGGTCTCATAGCGAAGTGTCTCGACCTAGAGACTCTCGCTAGGTGGCTGGATCAAGAGTCAGAGGCAGATTAAGTAATTTTGGACACGGCGCGTATAGTACGTCGGTTCCTCTCTCTGCGGCCCTGACCACCGGCAGCTTGGGCCCTGCCCTGCTGCTGGCGGCACCCTAGGTTAGTTTTTTTATAATGTGTTTATATCTTTTCTATTGTTTTGTAAGTGTTTTTATATTTTACTTTTATATCCATATTATAAAAAATCCTAATCTAAGATATTAAATGAATAAAGAGAATAATAATAATTCTCCCGACACAAGTATTGTTATACTTAATGGGAGATTCCAGCCCTTTATGTTATGTGTATTATAAGTTAAACCAAATAAACTATTTTGTATTTTTTTTTGTATATCTTTATTCAGTAATAAAGGACAAATATTTGCTTACATTTTTGTTTACAATTACATAGATATAGTTAATTAACTTCGCAAGTAGTTATAGCACAGTACAGTTACATGGCCAACTCCAGTCCCAAAGTCAATAGAATAAGGTGTACAATTGGTCAATTAACTGCACTGTTTAGTAAAGATTACAATAAAATAATATATGAACAACATTTCATGAATAAAGTCAGCTACATCGCTCCCCGCACTAGTATTAAACTGTATCACGGTGGAAACAGGATTCGCCATCATATTTTCAATATGTTAACAATCAATAAGCAACATCATGCTATCAGTTAAGTTAAATGTTACCCGTAAACGTGGGTCGCTTGACAAAAAACCGGATTCCGATGCTATTTGTAATGGGGCCAGGCTTTTATTAATTAAACTATGAGAATTCTTTTAAACTATATTTTTATTTTACTTTCAACACGTAAGTTCAAGTTACATATTTTTCATTGATAGAGGCGCCACATAGCGGAACTTTTTATGAACTAAAACGACGTTTACGGAGTAACCTACATCCAATAGTTTACAGAGACAGATACCTTTTAATTTATACTCTAATAAGTTGCAGTAAGTGTAAACATGTAGTATATCAATTCGTATGAAAAATAGAGAGTCTAAAGACTTCAAGAATGACACTATACGATAAGTAATTGCTTACTTTTACATTAACTATGAACATGGTATTGAGAGATGAATATTTAAACTAACAAAACTTCATAGTTTTTAAAAGTTATTTAACAAATTTGTCCCGGTTTGAGGAGTACAATATATGTTTTAATTATTTGCTAGTTTTCGCCCCGGTATATACACATTGATAAATATTTACATACATAGAAAACACCCATGACTCCGGAACAAATATACGTACTCATCGCAGAAATAAACGTTCTTACCGCGATTTGAACTCAGGACCAACGGCTTCATAAGCAGGTTCACTACAGGACTTGGCCACAGAGGTCGTCGAAATAACTAGAATATCTATTATACAAGATAAAATGTAGAAAACTTTAATCAAAGGTGTGAATTTGTGATGTTGATGTTGATCACACGTCGAAAAAAACACCAACCTTTATTGTATACGGTTTTACCCCATATCTTGTCCAAAGCATTATTTTTAGATACCTATCAAAATATAATTAATGTTTAAAAATTCTCGGGTTGTTCGGCCCCACCCTGTATATTATGAGTTTTAACCCTTCTCATATCGGATAAAAAGTAATTCAGAAAGGCTAATGTATTAATGGCTTCATAACCCGTTCGTTAAACGACCTTTTTATGACTTTAAATTAATTTTGTTCGCGCCCGAAATGTTAAAAGCTAATAGGGGTACAAAATGTTATAAAAATGTGTTATATATGGGTTATTCGTAGGGTGTCGCGAATATCGCGAACGTTGGTTAGCGTTAATAAGTATGATGAGCTTGACGACATAGTGTCATAGCATGTGTGTCATCTTTGTATGTCCGCTTTTAAATAAAATTATACTTCAATGTTTATACCTGTACTTATTTTTTCTAGAACTAGAAGGTTTTCCTTTAAGTTAGGTTTTTTTTTTAATATGTATTCATTTATAATTACTTCAAGAACATGCGTCCTAGTTACGTTTACGCCCTATCATTAAAAAAAGCTACAAAGATTTTAATAAGTTTGTTCAAAATTGTGTGCACTTGAGGGCTAAGTAAGTAAATATTCTTTACAGTACATATGGGGCTACTTTATAGCACTAGTGCGAGAAGTAGCATATTACGTTACTGTGTCGAACATTTAAAGGGCCATACGTACTGTAAAACGTTGTACGATACATGTGCGAATAGGTAATTCGCAACTCGTGTCGATTTAAAACACTCCCTTCGGTCGTGTTTTAATTTATCGCCACTCGTTTCGAATTTCCTATTTTTCGCACTTGTATCGTAATGTACTATTATTGTTCACCATACAGTTAAAAATAGACAGGAAATGAAAAAACACGTAAAAGTTAGGTAATAACAGGAGGGGTTATCGCCAATGACCTTCAAATTGATGTTAGAGATTTTTTTTTACAAAAACTATTTGTTTTAATGTTTTTTTTTTATAGTCTACTTTGGTGTCCTACTGCTGGACAAAGGTTTCCCCTCCCCATTTTCCCATCAATTTGGATAGAATGCCTCCAAGTCGTCCCGCCATCTCCTTTTCGCTCTGCCTGCACCCCGTCCTGCACCGTCTATGGTGCTCCATGGGTCCCACTCAGTAACCATTTTGGCCCAGCTTAGCGGTCTTGACGCCTACGTCTACAACTCTAGTTCTGGAGCGCAGTTCCAAGATTCTGATTCGATCAGTTCTACGAACACCTAATATACTACGCTTCATCGGTCGCTGGCAAACCTTGAGTTCCGATTTTAGAGCCTCAGATGACCAGGATGGGCAGGATGCACATGTCGAGGAGTTTGCGCTTCAGACACAAAGGAAAGTTTCCTTTCATTAGCGCTTTCATATTAATAATCTTTATACACAAGACATGGTTAGATGGGTTCATAAAATAGATTTTCGACATTGAAATTGAAATCATTTATTTCGGGCACACATCCCATATAGTGACTAACACTACAACAATTATTATTTATCTATCTATATATCTATGTTAGTGTACAATATAAAAACAATAAATACCTAAAACTAATTAATTAATATTATAATCTATTTCGATGATGCGTTGGGCCGTTGGGTTCATGCAATTGGTTCCAACGCCTCATCAGTGGGCAGTCCACTCTGACGATAAATGCGTTTAGGAGACTGTTGGTGCTACCCTTCAACCTATGCAATAGAGATGTCGCTTTTTTACGCATAATATAATAGCGTAAAAGTCATCCGTACGGGCATCGGCGAACATCCCGGACGCACTGCAGTGCCGAGGCAGACCCATCAGTATCCTAAACGCATTATTATATTGCACACGCAGGGCATTGTACAATCGCTGCCAGAAGCTGGTCCACAGGTGCAGAAGCTGGTCATTATAGTAATGTTCTGTATCGCCTCCGCGAAAACGCTTATTTACTATTTAAAAAATAACTAGTTTTTTGTGAGGCCTCGGTGAAAACTAGTTTTGACTGTGATTTTTAGTCAAAAGTAGGAAGTCTTCGCAAAGTGCCATGGTGAAAACTAGTTTTGTTATTGTTCAAATATTTATTTCAGAAAAAAAAACTAGTGAAAAGGCGTTCTTCCCACGGCGATACGGAAAACTAGTTTTCACTAGAGAAAACGCATTTTTACGGTAACATATGCATACTTATATATTTTAGACCGATATTAACCGCCCAACTAAAGGCAAACAGCTACGGTAGCAAACATGGGCACAAAAAACTTCATATAGATAGTTCTTGAAAGCATCATATAGATTCGACCTTATAACACCTATGTGTGTAGATAAATCAGTGTATGTAACTATGTATAATTAGGTATTAAAGAAAGAAAGAAAGAAAATACATTTATTCATGATAAAACAAACACGGGTGACAAAAACATGTTGACAATACAATGTATAACATTTAGCGCAAAATGCCATAAAAGGGTCACAATTCAGCATGTAGCTGGCAAAACCAGCGCTGTTCTTCCGTTGTGACCCAGGAGTACGCCGGTTAACGACGAGGCGGTTATGCTTTAATTAACTAAAGTACTTAGAACTACAGCTACAACTATACATAAAACATAAAATTGTAACTAAACTATTTTACACTGCAACATTGCGGCAATTGCCGTATCTAAAACAGCCCTGCCAGCCAAGTGACAGCTGGCCGCCAAGTCATGGCCACGTCACACGGCACGGCACCAGCACGGCCATGTTTGTGCTATACCACGTATACATTTTATGCAGACAACTTAAAAAAAGAAACTTCTTGTCGTAAAAAAGTTTTAAACAAACCAAACTGTAACCTAAACTAATTATTTGAAAATGATGAACAAAATAACATGACAAAAGATAGCGCAGAAATGGTTTGCTTATGGGACATAACTACAGGTATATGAAAAGTCTTCTTAGACACACCTAGGATCTTTTATGAAACTCGCTTTCAGTTCGTTACATAAGCTCACACTCTTATTTTAATGCCTTTCATTATGCAGCAGTCACATAAACGACTATTGCGGCATTGTAAATAACTAAAATTTTAGAATGATGTAACCATCAAACTAAACCAACAACAGTGAACTGAGGTGCCTGGCTTTATAACGATAACAAACATCGGCACGACAAACGAAATAATATCGTCGACGGTTCGTTGCGCCGTGAGTTTGTCCGCTAGTACCTGTCGGGCAGGGACGGACTTTGAATGAACTACAAACTACTATAAATAAATTAAAACTATTTTTTATATACCACGACAGTGGCAAACAAGCATACGGCCCGTCTGATGGTAAGCAGTCACCGCAGCCTATGGACGTGCAACTCCAGAGGTGTTACATACGCGTGACCGACGCTTTAAAGAACTGTACACTCCTTTTTTGGAGAACCTCATACTGTAGACCTTCGGGAAAACCTCGGAGTACCTCATTCCATAGCCGGAGCGTCCACGGGAGGGAATTTCTCTTAAACCGCACAATCTATATAGTTCGTGTCATCCACGATGACGCGCAGATTAGTCAAATCTAACCTTTAGTAACATGACAATGAGTCAAGGCTCGCGTCGTCGTGAATGACACGATCTTTAATAAAATAAAATCTTTAATCAATTTTTTTTTAGCTGTATCTTTTACTGAGGTGTGCCAATAAAGAGTATTCTATCGATCTTTAAGATAATGCTTATACCGACCTGTTTTTAGTCCCCCATGTCTGTCCCCTGCGAGACGGGGCCACAGGGTCTTTACCGCAAACGCCGAAAATATGGCAGTTTTACCAGCAGTGTTAATATAATAAACAATAATAAAATAATAAATGTTATAGGACATTATTATACAAATTAACTGAGTCCCACAGTAGGGTCAATAAGGCTTGTATTACCCTTAACACAAGCCTTATTGACCTTACTGTGGGGCGATTCGCAACGATAAATATAAATACTTAAATACATAGAAAACACCCACGACTCAGGAACAAATATCCGTGATCATCACACGATAAATGCCCTTACCAGAATTTGAACCCGGGATAAAATTATATTGCGCCGATATTCAAGCGGTACAAGTCGTATAAGGCGTTGGGCTTCTTAATCGTTAGGGCTTTGAGCTGTGAAGTTATGTACTAATAAGTAATAAGTTTTGTTGTAAATGATAATAAAGGAAGAATGACATCAATAACAACCACAAAAATGTTTAACTAACTACATAAATGATGCCTGAAGTGACCTACGCTAATGTGCCAAAGAGAATTTTCAAATAATGCAAAGTTCCCATGAAATGCTCTTGCTATTTTTGCATATTTATTGCCAAACTTTCTTACAGTTACTTTCCATTTCCCTCATACTTGAAATGGATGCTAGTGAGTGAAATTAAACAGTCGTCAGCAGTTAAGGACATTGAGTAATAATCCCGAACCTAAACGGGAACTTCCTAAGTGGAAACTTATTATTTATTATCATTATTTGGAGCATGTCGTGTCCCACTACTGGGCAAAGGCCCCCCTAATTTCTCCACTGATCTCTATCCAGTGCTGTGTCTGGCTACTCCTTCAAGAAGGAGTCTAGAAGGAGAGAAACTTGCATGAGATTTTCAGTGATCTTTTCCGTAAAAATTATTTATGACTGTTTGTTTCTGAATAAAAGAAAAAAAAAAAAAAAAAAATTCAGCAATCACTCCTACATTTAATGTTATACGTGTAATGTGAAATTGTCATTATGTAGTATGAAATACAGTTTGCAAATATGTACCTAGTTTATTTCGGAAACAGCTAAACGGAAGAGCGGGGTTTCCTGAGACTGATGTATACATTCATCTACTAGGAAATTCCAGCCATTATATTATAATTGTAATTTATTTGTTACCCAAATAAACATTTTCGTTTTCATATTTTTACATTTGTTCAGTGAAATAAAATAAAAACATATTTAATTTACGGGCCCAAATCCGTCCCTTGCGGACACATCAAAGCCACGTTTCACACTCACATTGTTACTGCAGCCACTGTGTTGTCAATTGCCTTTCTGGAACACTATTCTATTATAACATCTACTTGGGTACTGATATACTTTATTACGTGTTGGTTTTTAGTGAATTATGTTCAATTTTATTTATTTTAACTTAAAATAAAAGCTTTAAACGAGCAATTCTTGTATATTTATATATATATCTCGGGAATCTCGGAAAAGGCTCTAACGATTTCGATGTAATTTTCTATATGGTGGGTTTTTGGGGGCGAAAAATCGAGCTAGCTATGTCTTATCTCAGGGAAAACGCGCATTTCTGAGTTTTTATATGTTTTCCGAGTAAAGTTCGGTTTCCCAGATATTTTAAAATTAAACTCGGTGACAAACGGTGGTAACTGAAGGTTTATTGGTATTGTATTTAAAAAAAATGTAGGTGCGAAAATAGTTGCCACAACAAACCAAAATAGTCTTATATTGCTGTGCCCTTACAGGGTGTCACATGTATACCTATATGTTCCATTCCATCCATGCTTGTAATGTGATATGCAATAAACTATTCTATTCTATTCTATTCTATAGTACCAAAATTATACAACAAGGGCATAAATCCTAAATAATCCTCGACCTATATCGGCCTTTACTTGTGCTCGGACCGATAAATTGTCTCGAGTAATATGGGCATTTATGCCCCAGCTATATTCTCTGCTTTTCACTTCGTTTGCGAGGAAAATATACAGAAATTCAAAATATTACAGGTGACGTTGACATTGTAAATTTTGGCGTCAGGTATCTTGATTTAGACAGTATTTTTTTTATACTACATTGGTGGCAAACAAGTATACGGCCCGCCTGATGGTAAGCAGTCTCAGAGTTACATGCGTGTGGCCAACCCTAACACTCCGCACCCTCGTCGAGTTCTGGCAACCTTACTCACCGACAGGAACACGACACTATGAGTAGGGTCTAGTGTTATTTGACTGCGGTTTTCTGTAAGGTGGATGTACTTCCCCAGTTGGGCTCTGCTCTAGATCTGGAATGACATCCGCTGTGCTGTGCCCTACCACACAAAGCGAAATGGCCTTTCACAATGCCCATACCTCTCTTTTGGACGTAGTTACCCTTAAGGACATAGGTACCCGGGTCCAATTATAAAACTCATGAAAATATTATTTGATGATTTAGTTATACATGGCATCGACTTTATTTCTGTAGTTGTCATTAAACGATTGGTTAACTTTTATAGAAGAGAAAACCGTATAAAAGATACCTCTTTTAAACAGACATTTTCATTGTACAGGTAAATCAAAAAAAGAAATCAAAATAAAAAAATTAAAATGTTTATTTTACTTTCACATTAATCATCTTAAAGTTAGTGATTGGAACCTCCTTTTAAGCTTTAATATAGCCTGTGCCAGGAGATACCGCTCTTACTTATCTGAAGAAGAATAAATGGGAACAATTCAAGCCAGGGATCGGAAACCGGTATTTTTTGTATGGGAACGAAAACGGTATTTTTTCGTTCTTTGTTAATTATTTCATTTCTAATCGGGCAATCTAATAATACGAAGTCGATATCTAAAAACACAACCGAGTATTTAGAGTATAAAATAAACCGAAATATATGTTTATTTCAAAGTTTTTCCAAAAAACCGGTTCTGATCCCTGATTTAAGCCTCTGTAGATTATTCTTAACACACACTTCAATTCTGTAGTTGTGATTCTTCGATTAATTCTTGTTTTTTTTTTTTTACTTTAAATGGTAAAACCTGTTTTGCCGCATACGACTCAATAGAATAGGCTAGCGTGAAAGCAAATTCACTACGCGCGAAGTATCGAGATGAGCGCGGGTTTCGGGAAGCAAGCAAGCAAGCGCCGCATTTTTAGACGATGCGTCATTTTAATGAATAGAAAATATGCTTCTCAGTATTTCTTAAACTATAATTTTGACTATAAATGTTGAGTGTTGTGTACATCATATATTACAAGCTTTTATTTAGTTTCACCAGTCCCGTTGTCTGTCTGTCGGTCTGTAATCAAATCTTGCAAGTTAAATTTCACCCACTTCCTGGTTTCCAATAAAGCTGAAAATTTGCATACATATGTAAGTCGGGTGACAATGCAATATTATGGTTCTATCGAGCTAGGAGCCAGGAGGTAGCCACAGGAACTCCGTGATAAAACAACGCAACCTAATTGTGTTTGGGGTTTTTATTATCTCGATGAGTATTAGTTGCCTGTGGAAAGAAAGGTACAGTCAGCGTTAAAAGTTTGTACCAAAAATGAAATTTTTGCCAAAAACTTATTCATAATACTACTTATACATAAGTCCTTGTCCTATGCATCAAAACCCTATAGACCCTCGGTAAAACCGCTCTCAAAAAGGTCAAGTGCGTAACAAAACTACAAGATGTTAAAAAGAGTACAAAAATTTAGCTTTCAAATGAAGGTTCCAACCTTGTTACGTTGGGTCCGACCGCCTTCTGAATTAGGTCGTAAGATACGTTGCGGATATTGTACAGAGCTGGTAATACCGCTGGCACTGATTGAATTAGTAATATTACATTTTGACTCTATAACTCTACATTCCGACCCTGCACCAACTAGATCTTTCGGTTTGACTGGTAGAGAATGCCTTCTGGCATTATGTCTACCATTTGTACTGTTCGTGTATTGTGCAATAAAGTTTAAATAAATAAATGTGGAACTGTATTTTGAGCTTAGACGCCGGACTAATGTATACATAATTAATACCAGACATATCTATGTCTATAGATTCTATCTAGATGAAATTGAAATTTGTGTGCTCGAATTAGAATCGAATTCGTGGTTCGATGGACGAATTAATTGAAATTCCTTGTCCTCCGACAAGTCTGACAAAACTTGTGTAATATCACGCGGCCGGAAGGAAAATTTTAAGTTTCCAAAATAGGACTATTTAAGCTGAATATTATCTGCCATAAAGATTCGCGTGAAACGAAGTTTTAAAATTGCTATTAGGTGAATCCTTGCTAGGTGACAAACAGAACAAAAACAGACTTTAAAATGGCGGGCATTTTGTAAGAAAGAACTTGGAGTGTTAACAATTTCTACGAATAAATAAAATCAATAAGTATGTTGATTAATTTTGCTCAGGTAGTACGATACTTAGTGAAGCCTCAACTGCAAGTAGACCTCAAGGGCTAGAACAAGTCATTATGAAATTTATAGTGACATCATCATATAGTGATATTAAAATTATATAGCAATATTTATAAACATCAATTTCAAGGACATTGGGTGTTGACAGCCCCTCAAATGTCCTATTTTTTTATTGAACTCCTTAAGTAACATTCATTTTAAGGACATCAGATGTTGACAATGTCTTAAATGACTATAATTTATTTAATCACCATTAAAGCTATCTAATATGAAAGGAAAAAGCAATACACAATAGGTATTCAACAAACTTAAATTTATATTATCAAAACTATAGTGTAATCGAACAAACATCAATATTAATATGCGCCTCCACCCTGCATCGTACCTGGCTCAAAAGTACCCATAATGCCTGCAGCATTTCCTCGCTGCACTGCAATTGAGATCTGTTGAACCAGGTACGATCCAGAGCGGGGGTCGCAGCCCCTCTCCCGAAGACGCCGACCCAATTCTGCAATCAGGCGGCGAGCCTCAGAGCCCCAGGGCCCCGCGGTCTCTATTGCCACCGGTACGAAATCGTATCTTGATTCCAGGGCGGAGTATTTAGTGTGCTTTAGCTTAGCGGCGGATTCCGCCGCTGAGCCAGCACACCGTGTGGTTTGCCTCAAGTGGGACGCGGCAAAGGTGGTTACACAAGAGACAGCGTCCCCTTCGTCATGGAATCAAGGTCAGTCCGTCCGGTCTTTTTCCATCTGCAACACCAGTCCATATTTATAAATACAACAATAATAATAATAGTTATTTTGATAAAACAGAAATTTATAGCCTCTGTAGCTACATAACATTTGGAAATGTAAAAGACCCTCAATGTCCAAGAAAATACTAATAGGTACTAAAAAGATTTGGAGGTGTAGAGTCTCCAAGCGTCATTAGTATTACCAACTCTATAATACATCCCACAGGCGAAGAATTTGCCTCTCAATTACGAATTTTAGGAAGCGCCCAGATGGCCGAAGGAACAGAATAATTTAATTCTTCCGGCTTTTGACCCTCTGTTTCACGATAATTGATCACTGCTTGATAAAATACCGTTTTAGGCTGTTTAAAGGAGGTTTATGAAGTCTTAAGACATTGTAACAGAATACATTCAGCATCAAATAGATAATTACAATCGAAGTTGCCAGTTCAGTTCAGTTCAAATATACTTTATTCATGTAGGCCTAGCAACAAGCACTTATGAATACTCGTAGTAAGACAGTATTACATATAATTATCTTAAGCTAATTATCAGAGCAATTTATTGATGTAATAAATATTATTCCATATATAATACTAATGAATATAATTCATAGATCAAATTTAATACTAAGAATTTCACAAAATACCGTCATAAAAAAAAACAAAAAACAATTGTAATAAAATAATTATCCTCCTGCCAAATATATTATAACACACCTATGGGGTCTAGTCCTAGGAGCACTAGTGGCTAACTTGCAATCCGGAGGTCGCGGGTTCAAACCCTGGCTTGTACCAATGAGTTTTTCGGAACCCTCTGGTTTAGCAGGTGTCCATGGGCGGCGGTAATCGCTTACCATCAGGTGATCTGCCTCCTCTATCATAAAAAAAAAAACTTATGTACGAAATATCATTTGATATTTACCAGTTGCTTTTCGGTGAAGGAAAACATCGTGTGGAAACTTAGTCAATTTGTGTAATAATGTCCTATAATATTTATTTATTTATTTTATTTAATGTACGTAACAGACTGACGGCCCGATTCGAAGAATCATTAAGACACATTTAAGACCTTGCAAAGATTTTGCTTTAATAGATCGATAATTAAACATGTCCAAATTGACGTTTATTTCGATTCCGCTGTGATGCCAATAAGATCTATCTAACAAGGATGGGTACCCAACTGTCCAACTCCGATTTGATGCATTTTGATATATGTCATAGAGTAGTCTAAAATAACGGACACGTATTTTTTTTAGCTGCCCAAACTCAACCTGTTAGGAGAAAATGGCCTTCAAAGTACTAAGGAAAAAATGAGTTTTAGCCGATATAACAAAACACGTGCTCATTATTTTTTGCTGCTTTCAAACATACCTATACTCAAACCAGCCATTAACTAGCAAGTTGCTTGAGCATCACTTTCTATAGGAGTTAGAATATTTAGTAACTTTTTAGTACTTTAAAGGCCATTTTCTCCTAACAGGTTGAGTTTGGGCAGCTAAAAAAAATACGTGTCCGTTATTTTAGACTACTCTATAACATATATCAAAATGAATCAAATCGGAGTCGGACAGTTGGGTACCCTTCCTTGTAAGATATTTCTAACGTCAAAGTGACATTAGTTGCCTAAATCGAGCAGCTTTTGTCAATTATACGACATACAAACGATATCTAAATGAGAGCTTATCTAAACCAGAATTTATGGTTATCGTATGTCATTCTTCGAATCGGGCCGAGACTTTATATAAAAACATTTAGGTTATAATAATCATTTAGGTTATGATGGTAATTTCGAAATATTTCTACTAAAAGCCATTTCCACATAAATTAACTACCTCAATCGATCAAAATAAATTTCTTCAGAGTGCCTCTCTATTAATCTTTTCTTTATGTCCATCACCATCGACGTTACGCCAAGGCATAAATGACAAGCTGTCATTTCAAGCCAAATTAACCAGTTCTTATGAAAATAATTTTCCTAGAAAATATTAGCTCTTATTGAGAATATAATAAGGTCCAAAATGATTTTGTTGAGTTGGTACTAATGGTAGGTTTTACTTATTGAGCTTTAAGAATAATGAAAATATTAAAAGTGTAAGGAATAATTTCCCCGTTTGTTTATGGTACGATTGTAACGTGAATATTAAATAACACAAGTTTTTCAAGACATGCGTCGCTTAATGACATAATCCGTCGATCTCTTGCCACCATTAATGTGCCTGCTCTTCTTGAGCCGACTGGCATTATCAGGGATGATGGCAAGAGGCCTGATGGGGTGTCCTTGGTTCCTTGGAGCTTGGAACGGATGTTAGTGTGGGATGCTATCTGCGTAGACACACTGGCACCGTCCCACCTCCAACGGACTAATGTAAAAGCGGGCGCAGCGGCGGAAAGCGCCCAAATTTTGAAACGTAATAAATATAAGAGCCTCGGTAGAGAGTACCATTTTGTACCATTTGGCGTTGAAACTCTAGGTCCATGGGGTCCCAGCGCGCACAAGTTTTTTGGAGAAATCGCGAAACGTCTTGTTGACGTAACTGGTAACCGAAGAGCTGGCGGCTTCCTCGCACAACGTATCAGTATTGCGATACAACGAGGAAATGCCGCCAGCATCCTTGGTACAATGCCTCAAGGGCCTATTTTAGGTATAAGCTAGTTATAGTAATCATCTGTATATATCCATTATGTATAATGTTATGTCAATAAATATTTTTTTTTAACAAGTAATAAACACAAATAAAAGAATATGTGTCCAAGTCAATACATTCTTTATTCAAATAGGCCTAGCAACAAGCACTTTTAAATCGTCAAAACAAATATCATCTTAATCTAAATATCAAAGCAATTTATTGATGCAGTTATGATTGTTCTCCAAAATATTGAATTATTATAGATATGTTATTATAGATATGTGTTTTTCTCAATTGAAAGATAAGCGGTAAGCTGCCGATTCCTATTCCTACCCACTTTACCATGCATAACAAAACCATATATGTAGAATTTATACTCGTATTAATCTTTATAAAATTAAATAGTGCTCGCTAGTCTTAAAAGTATTGTTATATAAGTGTATCTCATGTAAGTGAATTTTGTAAATTCTTTATGAGATAATAAAAAGTCTTAAACCATAAATATCACCAAACCAAGCAAGTTTAACACGCGACCTTGCGGAACACCTGTCCTAGGGCTAAGAAGGTCGGCTCTTTATCATTTGTCACCATGCCTGTCACGTTCTAACAAGTATGTAAGTGCAAAGGTGACAGGCATAGTGACAAGCGATAAAAATGGAACCATGCTGCCATTCCTGATCAACTTATAGTCTTAGAGAACTGAATACACACATTTGACAGTTGTATATAAATGTTTGTACCTAGTGATTGTAAGGATACTGTTTAGTTTATATAGATATTTTGTCATTATAATACTGTTGGCAACATCAAGTCTACCCTACCAGGCATAGGCTATAAAAACCTGTGCAAACCGTTGCTCGGAACATTTTGCCTTCGGCCGCCGTCGTGATAGCGTGAGCTACTGTGATATCGTTCCATGCTGTTATTTTATATTTCGTTATGTAATATAAAATGTGCGATTTGTTCCTTTAATTTTGTGAGATTTATTAGAACTTTGAATAAAATAATTGTGATTTGTTATTCTGCCGTTTTTGTTCTAAAATCCACCCTGAGACCTTAAATCAGAAGTTGGATAAAGAACGTAGCAGCCCACATTAAAAAGGAACAAATTTTACATTTGACTACTTTTATGGTGTAATGGTTATTATCGCGTCTTTTTTATGCGTTGTTTACGATGAAATTCCGGTTACATGTGGGTAATCTTTAAAAAGCATTCTGTTGCATTGCTTTTAGTGTTCGATTTTGCGTAACGGTGTTGCTTATTGTAGTAAGTTAGTGTTTTATTTCGGCAAATCATTATCAATCGTAGTTTTGTCGTTCTTAGACTTTGATGTTGTAAATGTGCGGTTACCAAAAGTCTGTTCATTAAAATTGATTCTTGATTAGACGTATTGGACCGACTGGTATTTTTTTATAATCATAATCATAATCATAATCTTTATTGTTTGTGAGAAATGGGTTACATTGCCGGTAATTACTATTGTAACAATTTTACATGGACTCACCAAGACTCTACCTTTACAGGTGTACAAACAAACATTTCCTTAAAACGAAGCATTAATACACAAATAAATCACAATCTTACTATTAAAAAGCGGCCAAGTGCGAGTCGGACTCGCGCATGAAGGGTTCCGTACCATTTAAGACGTATTAAAAAAAAATCTACTTGCTAGATCTTGTTCAACATTTTACCACTTTGGACACACATTTTACCACTTTGGAACTGTCTCTCGCGCAAACTATTCAGTTTAGAAAAAAAATATGTTAGGAACCTAAATATCATTTTTGAAGACCTATCCATAGATACCCCACACGTATGGGTTTGATGAAAAAATTTTTTTTTTAATTTATTGACGTATTAAAAAAAACTATTCACTAGATCTCGTTCAAACCAATTTTCGGTGGAAGTTTGCATGGTAATGTATATCATATATTTTTTTTAGATTTTTCATTCTGTTATTTTAGAAGTTACAGGGGGGGGGACACACATTTTTTCACTTTGGAAGTGTCTCTCGCGCAAACTATTCAGTTTAGAAAAAAATGATATTAGAAACCTAAATATCATTTTTGAAGACCTATCCATAGATACCCCACACGTATGGGTTTGATGAAAAATTTTTTTTTAAATTTTTTTTATGGCGTATTAAAAAAAAACTACTTACTAGATCTCGTTCGAACCAATTTTCGGTGGAAGTTTGCATGGCAATGTATATCATATATTTTTTTTAGATTTTTCATTCTGTTATTTAAGAAGTTACAGGGGGGGGGACACACATTTTTTCACTTTGGAAGTGTCTCTCGCGCAAACTATTCAGTTTAGAAAAAAATGATATTAGAAACCTAAATATCATTTTTGAAGACCTATCCATAGATACCCCACACGTATGGGTTTGATGAAAAAATTTTTTTTTTTAAATTTTTATGACGTATTAAAAAAAAACTACTTACTAGATCTCGTTCGAACCAATTTTCGGTGGAAGTTTGCATGGCAATGTATATCATATATTTTTTTTAGATTTTTCATTCTGTTATTTTAGAAGTTACGGGGGGGGGACACACTTTTTACCACTTTGGAAGTGTCTCTCGCGCAAACTTTTCAGTTTAGAAAAAAATGATATTAGAAACCTCAATATCATTTTTAAAGACCTATCCATAGATACCCCACACGTATGAGTTTGATGAAAAAAGATTTTTTGAGTTTCAGTTCTAAGTATAGGGAACCCCCAAAATTTATTGTTTTTTTTCTATTTTTGTGTGAACATCATAATGCGGTTCATAGAATACATCTACTTACCAAGTTTGAACAGTATAGCTTTTATAGTTTCGGAAAAAAGTGGCTGTGACAGAATCGGACAGACAGACGGACATGACGAATCTATAAGGGTTCCGTTTTTTGCCATTTGGCTACGGAACCCTAATAAAAATCATGCAATAACAAAAATGAAATAAAATAAAATTGAAGTCAAATACAAATCATAATTCAAAAAACATAAAAATCATCATCATCTAAATCATAATTTAAAAAATCATTAATACTATAAAAACATCTCTGTACTAGCCAAGCTTGGACTTGTGATTTAAATATATTCAAATTATTATTCTTAAAAATGTCAGGTAATTTATTATAAATACGAATACACATAATATACGAGTTTCTCGAGGAAAGTGCCAAATTAACCGAAGGTTTATGTAAAGTAAACTTATACTGTGTTCTTGTCGCGCGGGGACCCATGGTTTGGAATTCCACAAACAAGTATTTATACTTGTGTACGTGTTTTGTGGTTTAACATATCAAGTGATCCAGCGACATTGAGGAAGTTACTGGACGCGTGTTCGTATGTGTAGTAGTTCCCGAAATGGCTCACGCGTTAGTTCTCGATACCGATTGCAATCTGACTCGCAGGAATGAGATTATTGGGTACTAATAGGCGTTCTAGATCGCGTCTCCGTCGTGATTACTCGCGTGTTCGATCGCGTTACCGGTCTCGGAGTGCGCAACGCGGTATTCGCGTAGAAGATCTGCAGATGATCATAATAGACCTCTAAGACGTTCACGTCGTAGTTCCGGTGCTAACAGTAGTTCTCGTTCACGTAGGTGCAAACCATCCGTAAACAAATCACCTCAGTGGCGTTATTGGGAACGCGTTTCATTCATACAGGTCGATCGTACGTACGTAGACCTAGTATTAGTGCGGATCGCGATACTACACAAGATTCGAGTGTGGTAGTGCACGGCGCGTCTCAAATTGCACAAGCTTGCTAGAAGCGATTAAATTTGCTCAACTTGCGAGATCACATAAATACTGACCCTAGGAAACGTCTTAAAGACTCTTACTCAGGCGGGTTTTTCCATTAATCGTCGGAAATGCACTTTCTTGGTCACTGAGGTCGAATACCTAGATAGGTTAGTAAGTCAAGGTCAGGTAAGGCCGAGCCTTGTAAATTAGAAGCCACCGTTAAATCCGTGGCAAGGATCACGAGAGTTCCAATTTGACAATCTTGTTTTTGTAACTCAATATTTTTAGTCTACAGGAAAACTTATTTCTTGACGAGCGGACGCTACGGCCTGAGTCTACTCAGCGGCAGCTGCGGGAAAGAGACTCAAGCGGCATCGCAGCGTATGGTGCCTTGGCGTGGCGAGTGGTGCCCCGAGACATGAGCTGCCCTTTTCAGTGGCATTCGTCACGTACTGACATGGCGTTCGTCGCCTACTGACATGGCGTTCGTCGCCTACTGACATGGCGTTCGTCGCCTACTGACATGGCGTTCGTCGCCTACTGACTTGGCGTTCGTCGCCTACTGACTTGGCGTTCGTCGCCTACTGACATGGCGTTCGTCGCCTACTGACATGGCGTTCGTCGCCTACTGACTTGGCGTTCGTCGCCTACTGACTTGGCGTTCGTCGCCTACTGACATGGCGTTCGTCGCCTACTGACTTGGCGTTCGTCGCCTACTGACTTGGCGTTCGTCGCCTACTGACCTGGCGTTCGTCGCCTACTGACATGGCGTTCGTCGCCTACTGACATGGCGTTCGTCGCCTACTGACTTGGCGTTCGTCGCCTACTGACATGGCGTTCGTCGCCTGCTGATCATGCGTTCGTCGCTGGTCTAGCTCGTACGTCGAGCCTATCCGTTCGTCGGAGTACTCGAACAAGCATACTTTGTTACTGCATTCGAGGTTGCCACAGGTGGGCACAGACTTGATGTTCGTCATCGTCTTGCCTAAAGGTCCTGTGTAGGTGTTCGTCACCTGATGACCGTATACCTAACTACGGTCGTAGTTATGTGTTCATCACTGTCAAACTCGTGGTTCGAGTTTAACCGTTCGTCGGTTACCCCATGCATTACGTCATAGAGCCGGCGCTCCGAGCTCCATACCCGGCGGATGCTGCTCTGAACGAGTCTACTGGCGCTACCTTACTGAAGTTGGCTTGGAAGGAAGGGAAACACTTACAGGGCAGTATTCTTTCTTTATTTAAATCTTATAGGAGTAAGCATGCCACGTTATCTGCACTCCGATAGGTTTCTTTTGATATTTGTGTTCTTGTTTAAAAAGAAAAAAAAAAACACGTTAAATAGCAAAAGATGTATTGACGAAACATTGAAGTAACATACATGGTAGATGTGGTTGAAATAAAATGTAAGCGTGTGTTATAATTGCTCTCTCCAATTCCAGCTGATGACACTGATGACTGTCCAGGTGAAGCTCTGACAGACCTCGTGCCTGGAGCCCGTACGAGCTGCTCGGAACCGGCCCCTCAACCTTTGACGATGAACGCGCCGGACAGCGCAACCAGCCTATCAGAACCCGGCGCGTGACGAGTGCCCGTCCTTCAGCCATCCACTGCTGGTACCACAGGCTCCGTGGATGTTACTCAAGAGATCGTGGACGACCTCTAGTCAGGAGAAGCCGTGTTGGCAACATCAAGTCTACCCTACCAGGCATAGGCTATAAAAACCTGTGCAAACCGTTGCTCGGAACATTTTTGCCTTCGGCCGCCGTCGTGATCGCGTGAGCTACTTCGATATCGTTCCATGCTGTTATTTTATATTTCGTTATGTAATATAAAATGTGCGATTTGTTCCTTTAATTTTGTGATATTTATTAGAACTTTGAATAAAATAATTGTGATTTGTTTATTCTGCCGTTTTTGTTCTAAAATCCACCCTGAGACCTTAAAATACATTTTCTAGATTAAATAAGCTAACTATACTATTAAAAGTATTTGTAACGATCGATCACGTGAAGAGTCACGTGATCGATCCCTCCATCTTAAATATTGAACGAGCATTCGGGAGGTGACATTCGAACGATGACAGTCGATGCAAATTACAAGTGGTTACGTTGATTGTATTATTAGCAGGTCAGTACGTTTTGTTTTGTTAGAACTCGAGACAATATAATTGCTTGTCTAAGCGACAAGCGTACTACTGTCGTGTGGTTAGTTAGATTGGAAGAGGTTATATTCATTGTGCCAAATAAATGTATTTTGATCACACCTACCGTTCTTTTAATATTATGGTTAGACCCCTTATATGATGAAGGTAAGACTTATTGTTTGTCAAATCTAGCAATTATAAACAAATTAGTCGAAACGATTTTACAGCCGATTTTTGCATATTTGTATTATTTATTTGTATTGTTTCGTTTATTTTAATCGTTACCGAAACAAGTCCCTGGCAAAGGTGTGATCTAACCAACTATAGCTATGATATTGACGCTTATCGAAAACAAAAGTTGCCAGCAAAAAAATTCTAGGTACATGTATACAAACAAAGGAAGTAGAAAATATTACCTATTTTGAAGAAACTAATTGAATGAAGATACCTATTTGACAATCACCTAGTTTTCTCAAAGACATTCCATCCAAAACAACAAACATTAATTAAAAAAATAGATCAATCCATGTCGTCGGTGTTTTGTTCGCTAATAAACCTGAAAGGTTCGAAATAACAAATATAAATATTATTCACCTGCAAAAGCAATATTTCCAACAATAAATCATGTCGTAACAACGCTTCAAAACACGGCAGATTTCGTAAATAACGTGAATTCAGTATTTTTTTATCCCAATTTTTTTTATTTAGTCTTATTGAGAAAATGAACATTAAGGTCTTAGTGAAAAAATAGTTTACAAGGGGGCAAAGTTGTTGTTTAACCGCTCGTGCTAATATTGATACCCGAGCAAGCGAAAGATTTCAAAATTGAACCACAAGTGTAGCGAGTGGTTTGAGAAGTGGAATCTTAAGCGTTGCGAGGGTTTCAAATCAGGAGGATTAAACAAACTTTGCCTTCGAGTGAAACACTTCATTTTTCACCACACCAACGCTATACTATGAAATACCAAAAAATCAAACCAAATCAAATCCAAATGAACGTAATAAAATGTGTATCATTAAAAATCATCAGAAAGATAACAACTTTGCCCCCTTGTAAAACAAATAACTATTGTTACTACATAGATATTTACAAATAAAAATTTACCTGCGAACTAACAAAATTGGTTTTAAGATATTGAGAAAAAATTATTTCTCAAGTTCAGTTTTTTTACTTACCGAATGCGCTCGGCTATTGTTTTTTAAGTGTACAAAGGGCATCCTTATTTACCTCTTTAGATGCAAAATCACTTTTTGAGCAACTCTTAAGGGGATTATTACACAAAATACCTACAGAACCCTTTAAATTCACTTCTTGCCCGTCACGTTTGCTAATGGACGCTTTTTGTTCTTTTGTTCCCTGTTTTTTTCACCTCATAAATTTAAAAATTTAAGACGAAACATCGTATTTTTATGGAAAATTACAGGCGCTTAAGGCCTTTGGGGATGGAGGTGTTAAGGGCGAGTCATTTTTCATAATTGCTGGGTAATGACAGTGATTTGGCTGGACTTTTATTGTCCTGGCCTGTACAGCTTTCGTCTCTTGCTACTGGTGTATATGAGTCCGCCGTTAAAATTAAACATGTTTTACTATAGAATCCTGCGGTGGCAGCATGGTTCCATTTTTATCTATAGTCACTTATGCCCGTCACTTTCGCACTTACATACTTGTTAGAACGTGACAGGCATGGTGACAAATGATAAAGGGCGGACCATATTAGCCCTACTGAAGGAAAGACAGGTCAAGAACACCCTAAACCGGCGAGCGTGTGTTAGGAATGTTATGAAAGTGCAGGAAGCGAAAGAGGTGTGTCAGGATCGTAGCAAGTGAAAATCCGTGGGCTCTGCCTACCCCTCGGAGAGATAGGCGTGATTATTTTTATGTATGTGTGTATGTTTGCGACATTCAAATAAAATTCACACCTGAACGAAGCTATTCGATTTCATTGTCGTAGTTCGGAGATTTTGAATGATTGGGTGGTTAAACGGTAAATATTAATTTCTGTTTACAATTTTCCTTAAGCAGGATTTTAGATGTAATTTTTCCCTCATTGATTGCCACACAAGTCTTGTTGGTACGTGATCGAACGCCTTTTAGATGCTTAAATGGTCAGGTGGAGTTACAAGAATAAATAAGATACGAAACGAACTTATTAGAAGCAGCTTCAAAGTCACTCTCGTCTCCGAAAAACTTACAGAAACCTAAGGTGGTATGGCCATGTTATGCGGAGACTACGGTCATGTCGTGCAAAAGCGCTAGCTCTGCCAGAAAGCAAAAAACGAGGAGGACGATCCCCTTAAGACGTGGTGAACGAGTAAGGCGAAACTATTGGAAAAAGCTCAACTACCCGACTGGACAACTTAAGACAGATCGTCTTGGTGTCGAAGGGTAAGGATAGCCGATCCCACCTAATGTGGGATAAGGCAAAGGAAAAGAAAAGAAGCAGAATCTTTAGCAGTATAAGGTAGTAATGATGCTTGAATTGAGGATTTCTTATAATCTGACCCGTCAAAAGGTCATAGACTGAAACTAAAAGACTACACAGTAGCTAAAGAGATACTAATGCTATGTTAGCAATAGGAATAACAACTTGGTGTTTCGTGAACAGGGGAATTAAAAAACATTTTGTCAGTGGCTTTTTTTGGGAAGTCGTGTTGATGATTTCGATATGACAATGATGAAAATTAAATGATAAAATCAAAATACTGTAAAACTAGCCAAGCCTAAGCAAGTCGGACTTATGAAAATGAATATTAATAATAGAATAAGATAAAAGACTTTTTTAAGTTTTTGGGCAGCTAGAAGATACTGGCTTCTTGTCATAAGTCAATTTATGTGACCTTTTGTTAAATATTGATCTATTATGACCTTGACAAGACTCGTGTCTTAGCGCACCAATAAGTACTAGACCGCCAGCCAGGAACAATTTTCATGACCAGTATCGCCTCCCGGCTGAGAACTCGTGGAGATCAGCTGCCGCTCCATTGGTGGGTTGAGGAATGACAGCCAAAAAAATTGTCATCGCCTCCCGTTTGATACTTTGTCAAATGATAGTTCAGATGCTGTTGTTACTTAAAAAAGTCTTCAGCCGGTTATATCGCGGTGGTAAGAACATCAGCTGGTCGTATGAACATGTAAAAAATAAGCGCTTGTACCTTTTATAATAGCAATAACAAATTATGAAACGTTGCATGTAGCATTTCATCAGGTGTAAACGCCTGAAAAGCCATCAATGGATTCGCAATTTTTTACATGTTCATTTTACTGCCAACGGTCATTCCACCGCGATAGAACCGGCTGACGGTTTTTTTGGTTTCAAACAGCATCTAAACTATCATCTGACAAAGTAAAAGCCGGGAGGCGATGAATGACGAAATATGCTCCTGGCCCGCGGTCTAGACAAGCGAGTTGCCAAACAAAACGAACGGCGTAGGTACGTTTTGCGAGAAAAATATTGTGTCACTTTGACTTAAGGGCCTTCGAATTCTATAATTATACTTATTTTCGTAGTTACCAGACACCCACGTATAATCAATTGTCTTTGATTATTTATAATAATATAAAGCCGGTGATCAGGGCCGTAGAGAGAGGAACCGCTCTGGACTATCCGCGCCGTGTCCAAGATTACCGCCTTCTGCATCTTACCCTGGATCCAACCACCTAACAATAAAATACTGTAAATTAATAATACCTACAATTAAATAGTAATATGTAATGATTAACCCATCGTACTATTTCACCAAAATCACTCTGTATTTTCTTAAACAACCCGTCTTCCTAGGCTTAGTGCAACCAGCGTCCCTTGAGCTATAGTTTCCCCACAACAGTAAGCCGTACAGGGGTGAAAGTATTATGGTCTGTTGTAAGACCATAATTTAAGTCACCTGAGACTTTATCGCGTGTCAGAACCCTTCTCAAAGCAACAGCAGGGTTGACTCTGGATTAATTACCGAATGATAGTAAAATGAAACGTTGATGGAGAATTTCGAAATGGCGGATATTTTAATATTTGAACGAGTTATTGTATAATGAAGTCATCCATGTTAATATGACCCGTTAAATAAACGTATGTTTTAAATATGTCATCCCTTAGGGGTCGCAGAGTTGAACATTTTGAACCCTCGTTCATACAGCCAGCATTCATAGGAAAGGACGTCACAATGCGCCAAATTAATGTGCCACTTCGGAATACTATTCTTAATAGAGATAAGCATAGGCATTGTGTAATTTCTGTAGTAGTAGGTACCTAATTCTTCTTTTTCCTAATTTTTTTCTTTGTAATATTTTAATGTACTGTATCAATATGTTATCTGTCGTGGCATCACCGAATGGGCCCTACGGAAGACCAGCGCTGGCTTCATAGCTAGCATTATGCTGAGTTGGGTCCATTTCGTGCTGCGCACTTCTCCGGACCTGTTCTTCTGTTATTGTTTCCTGTACATGTTTGTACATGTTTGTGACTCTCACGAATAAATGTCTTTTATCTTTACAGTTTGCGTTCAAAAGGATCAGCTACATAATAATTTTATTAGCAAGAGCCTTACACTTCTTACACGGCTTCCAGAGTTCCAAGTCATATTGGAAATTCACCAGTTACGATGCGCTGCCCATACTAAATTAATTGTTAACAAGCAAAAACGTCTGTTAACGATGCTATTAAGGTTGGAATAAATTTGTGTGATTTATAGGGCCCTTTTTTAGTTTTTAGTTTTCTATACAAATACAGTATTCTTGGGAATTCTTGGTTCTCGGCATACAAATCAGTACCAGCTTACTGGGAGCATTACCTAGTTGAAAAGTCCATAATAAAGAAAATTTATGACTGTATTTTTTTTTTTCAAGTAATACCTTCGAATTGGTGATTTACCTAACAATCCTGACACTAACACTATGTTCAAAAGCAGAATAAATCTGAGTAGGTGCGGGCTGAGAGGCGTTCCTAAAGTTGATTATACAACGGCCATAATCCAGGAACTGAACATGACTGCTTCAGTGGCCTTGTATCACACCAAAGCGAGGCAATGAAATGGTGCAGCAAAAGTCCAATTTCAAAAATGTCTTTCTGGAATAATCTTTAATGGAAGAATACCGACTTCACAAAACAGTTTGAAATGCCATTAGAATTATATTTACAACCATGGTATAGCATTTACAATTCACTCAAAGACGTAAAATATTTGCGGAGGAATTCCATATTGGTATCCATGTTCTATTTGATTAAATGCAAATGCTTGGTTTTAGATTAATAAAACCGCTTTAAGTGTAACTTGTCACCAGAAATTGGTCTAGATAATTTTTTTTAATGAAAGATGAAGTCGGTTAAAAAGTCGCCCATAAACATAAAATCAGAATTGTGGGTAGACTTATGTATGAATCGTGGCTAGGTCAAAATTGCAAAGGGGTTGTGGGTAGACTTCTGTATAGTATGTAGGTAGGGGCGATTATGATTAAACAGTCTTAGCAATGCAGTCGTTCTCTCAATACATCATCCTGCTCAAATAAGCACTTTACAGGAATTAGTAGGAACTGGGAACTAAGGAAATATTTTATAACGGATTACTTTATTTTGCCTTATTGATGGCCATTCTAGTTAAGTACCGGCCTTCTGCTTCTGCGGCTTCTAGAGCTTATTAAAATGAATGATGTAAGTACTAAAATTAAATACATTATTCTACTTTTACAATTTTAACTAATAAAAATATTTTTATTGACAATAACAATATACATAATGGATATATACAGATGATTACTATAACTAGCTTATATCTAAAATAGGCCCTTGAGGCATTGTACCAAGGATGCTGGCGGCATTTCCTCGTTGTATCGCAATACTGATACAACAAGGGCATAAAATAACCTATTTTATTTATATATTTATCAGTCCGTGTGAAATCATGATGCGATATAAGTTGAAGAAAGAAAATGGTCATTTATGCCCGAGTTACCTTAATAACACTCTGTTTTCACTATGTTCGCGAGGAAAATAAATAAAAATATAAAATGTTCAATGTTATTCTACCGTATAACCAAGAAATCAAATCACGACTAAAGAAATGAGTACTCGAGCCCGCACACTGCCGCGTAGGGAGGCGAGCGCTGGCCGCCAGCTGCAGCTGCAGTCGCAGTTTGTATAGCAGGTTTTGGACTTTATTGCTAATTTGAGTTAATAAGGATCGCAACAGGTGGCAATGGGTGTGTCAACCCAGATAACGCTGGGGAGACAGCGTTGAAGCGGACCTGCCTATTTACATTAGTCACCACCAACTTTTTTTTATCCATAAGTAGGTTTTAATTTATTCCTTTTAATTTATTAAAAACTTGCATCGGTGTGACTGCCGGCTGCCATATTGCAAATGAAACTACTTGTCTAGATTAGAAACTTGTTCCAACTGCAGTTTGTTCGGCGATACATTGAAACTTTTGCTTTGAATAATCCGAACCTGAAGGCCAATTCAAACGTACATTTTGATGTCAAAATGATGTCATATGTTAAATATGTTAAATATGTTATCATTTTCCCGTGCGTTTCGCTCTCGCCAAAATCAACTAAACAAATCTGTTGATATTTATACTCTGGGACACCCACTTTGTCAGTAGAAAATTTTAATATCGCGCCTTTTTCGACTGACTAAGTAGGTGTGCCTGAGTATATTGACGTTGCAGATTCAGACGCTAGATGCAATTTTAGTGCATTCATGTCAATGCTATATTTCAAGTATAACAATTTAATTTTTATTTTGACCCGATTAGCCCTGTGGTCCGATTTGCTTCGGTCTACCTTACATGTACAAGCAAGTACTACTGAAATGATTGCACGGATGACAACAAGATGACATCATTTAGATATGATATGGTATGTTTGAATTGGCCTCCCGTATTGTTATACAAAAATATTGAATACGTATTGTTATTATAGTTCTGTTTGTGAAGTTTTAGAATACGAAATGAAGATTTTACCAACATTTTAAAGAAAAGTTTGATTACGTATGTATACTGAATCTGGAGGCGTATTCTGATTGTAATATTTAACTGGTTCTTAATTTGATCTGGATTTATTATGGATATGGTTTTTCTGTGTAGAAAGTGTCGGTTCTAATTAAAAATATCAATGTCGTAAGAACACTGATACTGGTGAATATCAAATAATATTTCGTACGTAAGTCCCGAAAGAATCATCGCACGTTCTTACCGCTAGGCCACCTTATTTCCCAGTGTTTTAAATGTATTAAAAATAGGTACATGTAGAAAGTTTCAACATAAATTTAGATCTGTCTTTTTATATCTATTCGCACCATTTCACTAAAATAATAACCACAATAACAATTTAATAACCTTGTTAATGATTATTATCAAATCCAAAATGGCGTTTATTTTCAATTCCACCAGTGGCTGCGTGAAATAACCATCAATTTAAAGTGTGAAATATATGTTTTATGCAATCTTATCGCGGTAATGTATAAGCCCATACAAAATTGGTTAGAAGCACGCGAGGGTGGAATGAGGATATTGTATAATATTCTTGACTTGGTACATACTAGTTATTCTGTAGCATTAGTTAGTTTTTGAGACTGCTGGCTGACAGCTAACAGACCAGACGCGATTTATTTATTTAGTATACATTTTATTTTGACACTTGGAGAGACTTTACACCTCCAAATCTTATTAGTATTAGTACTCTGACATTGGGGACCTTTTGCATCTCCAGATTTAATTTATTTTTAACGATAGAGACTGTATATCTCTATTGTATTGTAGTAATTATTTATTTTAAGATTATTATAGTGTAATGTGTAGCCAGGTACGGGCTGTTGTATTTATAAATGTTGTTATGTATTTTTCATGTCACTATAAATGTTGTATTGACTTGCAAAAAAGCCCTTGAGGCCTAATTGCAGAATACATTTTTGAATTTTGAGGAATTTTGAAAGTGTAGTTTGTATTACATTGCTATTGACATTTTTATTTTTAGGGTTCCGTACCTCTAGATGAAAAAATGGAACCCTTACAAGATCACTTTGTTGTCCGTCCGTCCGTCCATCTGTCAAAACCCTTTATCTCGGAAACGCGAGAAGGTATCGACTTGAAATTAAAACCATATACTTAGGTCTTTAGTCCCTTGACCGTGAAAAACATCAAACTTCTACGTAAAAAAAAATACGGCTGTTTATGCTGCAAAAAAAGTATATTCCGACACTCAAGGGAATCCAAATTTATAAGGTATTTCTTGTTGACCTAGAACTATGAAAGTAAGTAACTAATATCGTTTTATAGTATAAGTACAGGTAAAAATCTAAATAACTATAAATTTGTAGAAAATAAATAAAATTTGTACGGAACCCTTGGGCGAGTCCGACTTGCATTTGCCCGGTTCTTCACATAATACAGCGGCGGCTTTTCTTATGAATACTATTCATAAGAAGCCTGCAGTATTTCCCGACTAACACCTTCAAACCTTCAAGAAAAGAACGTACTCCCATCTTAAAATGCAGCAACGCACTTGCAACCCCTTTGGGGTTACAGGTGTTCATGCAAAACGGTAATAGCTTACCATCAGGCAATTAGACTGTTCTTTTACCTCCTCTATCATAAAATAGTAGACTGTTAACCAAGGGTGGAAAGTGAACCATATTACCCGAGATATTTTGGCGCTCCATGTGAGAGCGCCAATAGTTCCAGGGTGAGATGGTTACTTTTACCCGAGTTAAATACTCTACTTTTCATTTCGACTATGAACAAAGTCAAATATGGCACAAGTAGATAACATATAGGCAATCAATTAGAATTTAAAAATTACAACATAATAAGGTCAAATGTCAACATTCAGTGTGTTCAGCCATGCAGCTGCATGGGTTGTGAGATATTCATATTCATATTCATATTTATTATTAATAATGTACACATACATTACATGTCAAAATTACAATTTAGTTAATACCAACAGCTAGATAATAATATAAAAATATTCACATAATGCGTTCAATAAAGTAACAAATTATTAAAAATTATAATATTTTATCATATTCTACATTTGCAATATTTCATCTATGTCATAAAAGGCGTTGTCAATTAGCCATTTTTTTAATTTATTATAAAATGAATTATCATTTGATATTGTGGCAATTTGTTCAGGAATGGCATTATAGATTTTTGGGCCCATAGCATAGGTCGTTTTGGTAGATTTAGTTAGTCTGAATCTGGATGTTTCGAGTATACCTCTGTTCCTATTCCTTAAACATCTTAGGTTACCCGTCCTATGAGGAAATGTGTCAAAGTTGGATCGTACGAACTTTATGATGTTGAAAATGTACTGCGATGGTAATGTCATTATTCGTAATGATATAAATAGTTGTCGAGCTGGTGAGCCGGGAGCGGCGTTGGCTATTATTCTTACAGCTCGTTTCTGCAGTACAAAGACGCGACGCCAGTCAGCGGCGACTCCCCAAAATTCGAGACTGTAGTTTAGCACAGAATGGAAAAGGGCAAAATAACTGCTCCGCACTTGGGCCTGTGGAAGAATAATAGACAGTCTTTTTAGTGCAAAACAGATTCCTGCTAGCTTTGTGCAAAGTAATTGAATTTGGGTGTCCCATTTCAGTGATGTGTCGAGGGTGACGCCCAGGAATTTGGCAGAAGTGACTTGTGGGAGTGTTGTGCTGTTAATGACCACAGCGAGCGGTCTTGGTGGTCGGCCACCCAGGTTAAAATGGAGGACCTGGGTTTTAGCTACATTTAGGACGAGTCCATTCACAGAAAACCAGTAAAGGAGTTTATGAACGTCACGAGTTATCAACGTTTCTAAGGAGTCTAAGTTCGGGGCGGTTAGTATGTCGCAAGCATCGTCAGCAAAGACGAACATATTGCCGTCCACCGCGTCTGGTAAATCATTGACTTGCATTAGAAAACATAAATTGGCCAAGGACGACCCCTGGGGGACCCCCATGTCAACACAACCGTCGTCTGATTTTGTCGTCGTCTGATATAGTAGGTCTTCCGGTGGTCCAGAGTATGAATGCAGAGGACAGCTATATTTGACGTATACTAAAGTTCGAATCGGCCTGCAAGCCCCCCAGTAGCCAAAGCAAAGCCCTGCCAGTGCACAGTGGTCATGCCAAATGTGACAGTATATATTAAAGAGATAGAATAACAAAAACTCGAATTTTGTGTTACGTAATTAATGGATGACGCCTAGCGTATAGAAATAATCACGTGACTTTTTGTTCGTAACTGTCATCCGGATGCATTGATCCGGAACTGTGATCCGGATGCATTGATCCGGAACTGTGATCCGGATGTATTGATTCGGAACTGTGTTCCAGATGGATTGTCTTGGTGATTTAGAATCCCGCGCTCAACAAAGAACTTATTCCACCTAAATTCCATAAAATATTTCCCAATTTTCGCTCCCATCACTCAAGTGTAAACGTTCATAATAAACACATCTCGCAATATCAAACCAAATTAAAACCTTCACTGTCTTACATATTCCAACAGTATCAAATAGACGATAATTACATAAGAAACTCTGAAGACTTACGCCTTTTTGGTTTTGTGAAAATTGCTTTCGAAATGACTTATGTGTCATGGTTATTGAAGTGAGTTATGACCTTTTGTCAAGTATCCATATCGCGGTTATATTTAGTGACGAGCCGTTTTTAGTAATATTTCCGAAATTACTGGGAATTTCGATTTCTGTACATTACAATATAATACCCATCCTCTCTATTGCACAACCACACAATAACATTTACTGAGAGAGACACGTAATACACATACATTACATTACATGCCTATACATTACATTATATTTATTATATCATATTTATTAGTACATTGAAATATACTGTCGGGACTTATTTTTTTATTATCGTTTATATATATTTCATGACTGAATATATTGAAAACAACAAACTCTATTAATTTAAAAATAAATAAATAAATATTATAGGACATTAGTACACAAATTGACTAAGTCCCACAGTAAGCTCAATAAGGCTTGTGTTGAGGGTACTTAGACAACGATATATATATTATATAAATATTTAAAAATACTTAAATACATAGAAAACACCCATGACTCAGGAACAAATATCCATGCTCATCACACGAATAAATGCCCTTACCAGGATTTGAACCCGGGACCATCAGCTTCGTAGGCAGGGTCACTACCCACTAGGCCAAACCGGTCGTCAAAATTCCTGGCAGGGTCGCCATGTGGAGCGGGCAGTTGGAGGCGCAATTAAACAAAAAAAAAATGCTGATTAAAGACTAAGGTTTTATTCATAAACGCGTTAGTGCCTGAATTAGCTAAGAATCGTTTGTCTTTATCTGTCATTTTGACTGATGTATCATTGTCTGACACAGGTACAATAATATTATAATATTTATAGAAAATTTCTATGATAATTCCCGGGAATATTACCATCAAAAATCCCTCAATACCTTACTAGCTATACCTCATTTTAATATCCAAATGAAACGAATTGAGACGAACGTAGCGTATCACGTTGATGCTTCGCAAATTGAATCGGAGAGGCGTCGAAATAAATCAGGCATGAATTAGCTACTCGTATGAATCGTTTGTCTTTATCTGTCATTTTGACTAATGTATCATTGTCTGACACAGGTACAATAATATTATAATATTTATAGAAAATTTCTATGATAATTCCCGGGAATATTACCATCAAAAATCCCTCAGTACCTTACTAGCTATACCTCATTTTAATATGCAAATGGAATGAATTGAGACGAACGTAGCGTATCACGTTTATGCTTCGCAAATTGAATCGGAGAGGCGTCGAAATAATTCAGGCATGAATTAGCTATGAATCGTTTGTCTTTATCTGTCATTTTGACTTATGTATCATTATGTGACACAGGTACAATAATATTATAATATTTATAGAAAATTTCTATGATAATTCCCGGGAATATTACCATCAAAATCCATCAGTACCTTACTAGCTATACCTCATTTTAATATGCAAATGGAACGAATTGAGACGAACGTAGCGTATCACGTTGATGCTTCGCAAATAGAATCGGAGAGGCGTCGAAATAATTCAGGCATGAATTAGCTACTCGTATGAATCGTTTGTCTTTATTTGTCATTTTGACTTATGTATCATTATGTGACACAGGTACAATAATATTATAATATTTATAGAAAATTTCTATGATAATTCCCGGGAATATTACCATCAAAAATCCCTCAGTACCTTACTAGCTATACCTCATTTTCATATGCAAATGGAACGAATTGAGACGAACGTAGCGTATCACGTTGATGCTTCGCAAATTGAATCGGAGAGGCGTCGAAATAATTCAGGCATGAATTAGCTACTCGTATGAATCGTTTGTCTTTATCTGTCATTTTGACTTATGTATCATTATGTGACACAGGTACAATAATATTATAATATTTATAGAAAATTTCTATGATAATTCCCGGGAATATTACCATCAAAAATCCCTCAGTACCTTACTAGCTATACCTCATTTTAATATGCAAATGGAACGAATTGAGACGAACGTAGCGTATCACGTTGATGCTTCGCAAATTGAATCGGAGAGGCGTCGAAATAATTCAGGCATGAATTAGCTACTCGTATGAATCGTTTGTCTTTATCTGTCATTTTGACTTATGTATCATTATGTGACACAGGTACAATAATATTATAATATTTTATAGAAAATTTCTATGATAATTCCCGGGAATATTACTATCAAAAATCCCTCAGTACCTTACTAGCTATACCTCATTTTAATATGCAAATGGAACGAATTGAGACGAACGTAGCGTATCACGTTGATGCTTCGCAAATTGAATCGGAGAGGCGTCGAAATAATGGCGGTCGAAAATGAGATGATTAGGCGGTTATTGAATTTTAAACGATATTTTAAAGACTCGTGTGTGGCTTTCTATTCGCTTTTGTGAAAATAATTCTGCATTAATTCTTATGGCTCCTCTTCATAGTGTTGGTTAAGACTCGAATAATTTGAGCCCTCTGCTTTAAGACTCGACTCAGTTTTTCAGACTTATAATTCTTGTCGACTTATTAGAGTCCCGAGTCGTTTGTAGAGACTTGAGTCCTTTTCGGAAAGCTTGTAATTTTTTTACAAATAACATCGAAATGCGTTGTCTTTATGTAAAATTAATGGCTGTACATAACATTTTTTTTTATTACTTTGAAGCTTTTGAAATTTACAGCTATCTTATTGATTGAATTGTATTCTTAATTAATCTTTTTTTATGTGTAAAAATCTGATTTAGCGTCCTAATATCTATCAATTTGACATAATTTTCGAAATGATATGACCCTATACAACAATACTGAGTCTCGTAAAACGAGTCGAGTTCTTCAACGAGACCCAAAAGACTTGAGTTCCTACCAACACTACTTCTACACGATGGTCCAGCCCTGGACTAGTGAGATACCCATGCAATGGTTGCGAGCACGCACTATAGAATGGGTCACGTGTAGATGCGTACACAACATCGCTGGCCCACTACCTTCGATGTGCGGAGTGTGGACGAAAAACCAACACCATGGCCATCCCATCGCCAACCCGCCGAGCCATAAGCCATTCGACACCACTACCCTGTCTGTACGCTGGCCCATCTTAGTGGGCCAATATGATGGCCCATCGTGTAGAGGAGCCAATTCAAATGTCACCTTTAAAATCTGTAAACGACCCACCTGCAAAAGCAGTTCATTTCTAGTAGGGAAGACCGAGGTGAGTTGAATCAGGGCTAAGTTGAAATAACGTAAATTTTGAGATATACACGGTGTTTTTTTTAACTCCGCTAACTTTGGGGTATGGCTAAGTAGGTACTTACATTTATGGAATCTGTTTTTTTTTTTGTATACCAAATGTAAAAGCTACTAGACACTAATCAATATGTAAATAGGCCCTAAAGCAAATATACACGCTCGTAGCGGCCTTATTAGATTAAAATAAATCATTGATTATCTCCCAAATGGAGATAATCAGAATACCGGTCTCTTGGAGAAAATAACTTAATTTATGCTCAGGAATGCACCCTTGAAATTAAAAAAAAATATTTTTTTTAAAAGGACTTTAAAAGAAAATTTCGGTATATTTAACTGTTATAGAGCTAGAATAAGCGATCTTTAGCCGCGCCCCATCGTCCGCTGGTCTCTGAATATGCGTCCTTGCCTCAAGACGATTATAGATACTGCAAAATCCACGTTCCTATTTTCCTCTGTTTCAACTCACCTTGTTCTCCCCTACATACGTACTTCAAACTGAGATCCTATCGCGAACATCGATTAGGTATCTAAATATCGTTTTCTGCTTCTCTATCGCTTTCCCATAATAGAAGGGCTGAGAATTCGGTACCAATATTCCGATTTCTGATATTCGCGGTAACTTTCTGCATTTGGCATGAGTTGGCACATATTGATGGTAACTCTACATATATTCGCGTTCAATACTCGCATTGCCTTTGATATGTGTCCAAAGCCTGCTAGTAGATGCTGCCAACAAATTATGCAAGGTGCAATATCCTGATATTCATCATGTTGAAACAATAGTACATGAGATAATAGTTACATACGGCCCAATTCTAACTTTAAGATACGTCTAAAATTAGCTCTAGATACGATATAGATCGGTTGTCAGTACCAAGTGACGTGTCTTCAAACAAAAACGTCACTTTTGACACAAAAATTTTTTATACCATGTAATATGACAAGTCGTTGTTTTTTCACTGATGTGTTAAATATCAAACGATAGGCCATATGTATATTAGGTATATTCACTATCTGTTCGAGCATAAATTTGACTTGATTTTTCGAGGCAGGTTTTTGAAGTGAAAACTTCTTTAGCGGCGCTGTGCACTTTTTGTAATGGCGAAAAAATTTTAAGCTCACGACAGTTCACGTGACCGACAGATTCGTCAGATTGAAAATTCGTAAGACGGACACGTGACCTGATCGAAGAACTCCATGATGGTTGTAGTAATGATGATGGTGTAAGAGTCGTTGAAATTATGTTGCATCCATAATTTATTATTGCAAGTTGATTTTTCTGAAAGATAAACTTATTAATGTTAAATAATTGTAATAGTTCTGAAGTGTTAAATTTTTAATGTAATATAAATTGTCATGTTTGTGTACAGTCAGCATCAAAAGTAGCGGATGAAACAACGCGCCAAAAGTATCTGATATTCCGGATAACTTCTCCATATATAGATTAATTTCTAAAATTCGCGTTCAAAAGTATATCTTTTACAGTCATAGTTGTACTATATTAAAGACATCAGTTTTTGTTAAGCTGTTACAGAATGGTAGTTACTTATGAAACGTTATTTGATCCGCTACTTTTGATGCTGACTGTACGATAGCGCAATAAATGAATATTGTATTTTACCACATAAATTATAGTACTTTTATACTGATAATTAAAGCAATTCGTCCAAAATTATTCCCTAACCATTCCAAAATATCAAAAATGCACAACGTTAATATTCAAGTTTTCACTTCTGCCGGCACTCCCGGAGTGCAACCCGTTGTTTTTTTTTCTTAGAGTTTTTTTTTATCTTATACGGAGTTTTATATATCTTTGGTTCGGTTTAGTAGCTCCTCGTTTCCTATCGTTAAGTAGGGACGATGACAGATGCTGAATTTTGTAACAAAATAGAGTAAAATAGATAACAAATGAGCAGTTAATCGCAATAATGTGGATATTAAAATAATGCATGGAAATCATTTAAAAATACAGGACCTGAAAGTATCAAATTTAAGTTGTTTTTTAACTCCCAAAAAGGAATAAAGTAAGGATACCATTCGAATCCTTACGTTTTATACAAAAAAAGATTGATTAGCAACTATATACATAAACGCAATATTTCACCGACAAAATCGCAATTTTCTTGTTTTCCATACTTAAAGATGGGTTCTCACTGACCGTGACGTCACGACCACTTATCGTTTTGTTAGGAGCATTTAGCGAGTAAGTGAAGGATGACAGTCGGACTTTGACTATCATCATGAGATACAGCCTGGTGACAGATGGACGGACAGACGGACGGACGGACGGACAGCGAAGTCTTAGTAATAGGGTCCCGTTTTACCGTTTGGGTACGGAATTCTAACAAACCTGAACGATTGATGCCATTACTAGAAATTTGTCATCTTGCCTATTTGTTTTTTTTTATGATACAGGAGGCAAACGAGCAGATGGATCACTTGATGGTAAGCGATTACCGCCGCCCATGGACACCTGCAACACCAGAGGGGTTGTATTATGGTTTTTTCTATATGTTAGCTAGACAAAAGAGACTAAGATCCACTTGGGGACCTACTGACTACCAACTCTGGGTCCATGGTGTCCCAGCGCGAACAAGTTTTTTGCAGAAATTGCGAAGCGTCTGGTTGACGTAACTGGTGACTGAAGAGCTGGCGGCTTCCTGGCACAACGTATCAGCATTGAGATACAACGAGGAAATGCCGCCAGCATCCTTGGTACAATGCCTCAAGGGCCTATTTTAGATTTAAGCTAGTTAAAGTAATACTCTGTAATATATATCCATTATGTTAATGTAAATAAAATTACATACTTTTTAAAGATTTTATGAATTGATGCATATGCATGCACTATTTTTACGTAAGCAATCGCCATCTGAATTTCATGTGCTCTTAATTTACTTGTTACGTTTTTCTAACACATGACAGGAAAAAAGACAGTACATTGAAAGAAGAACAGGGTCTTTTAGAAACCTCGATACATTAAGCGGGGCTAATTTCCTGCAGCATCACTATTACAGCCAACAGGGAAAACTATCGCCAGTGGCCCAAGGCATGAAATAACATGTCAGGCTAAAACTAGGCAAGTAAGGACGCTAAGCACGTCGAATTTCGTACATCGTCCCGCCCGTTCGTAACACGCGCACAATTATATTGCTGCCTCGCTTGCACGTGCAGTGATCGTCGGCATCATAGACGGGACAGCAATATAAACGCGCGTGCGGTAGATATAGGAACAGGTGGGTCACTGTGCGCCTCCAGGTGGTACGTGGGCGACCTTGCCCCCTTTTCCGGGATTTTTTTTTCAAGTCAGCCCTTGCATAAGCCTTTGCTTTTGCTTTTTTTTTTTTTTGCCTTGGTTAAGGTTGTTTGGCCTTCGTAAAACATGCCCTATCCAGTTAATCCACTTCCGCCATTTCCGCAGAAGTATCTCCTTAGCTAAAGGGTCCGCGTGCCCTTAATCCTGTCCGGCTTCAAGGACGCGACGATCAGAGCTGTCAGCAGAGTTTTCTAGCCATCCGTTTAAGGGAACCTGGATACGAAAGAACAATCAGGGGGTAGGAGGACAAAACTAGAGACAGAGAAAACTATGCTGGCGCCATCTATGCAAACTTTTGACAGTTGCCAACTCTATTTGTGGTACTTACATATAAGAATAAGAATATTTTATTTGCTTTAAACATTACCATACATAACATGCATGCATCATTACATAGGTGTTACAAAAGGCGGTAGGTTTCCATAGCTGGTATGCAAATATACACAAAAACTTAAAGCTATAATAATTAAAAATAAAATATGTACAATGTTAATAAATTACAAGTGTTTTCCCATAATTATTTACAATTAAGTTAATGTCTTACACAATTATCCACATAAATTATAATACTTATAATGCTATAGAAATTATTATTATTGAGCCATTGATATAATTTTACTTTAAACATTTCAATATTCATGTCCTTCATGTCAGCAGGCAATTTATTGTAAATTTCTATAGTCATAATCAAGCAGCTTTTTTTATGCTTTGCCAATCTTGGATGTGTATCGGGGATCAACCTATCCGGGTTTCGGCAGGCGCGTGGATGACTGTCACAGGCTTTCTTAAATATATGTTTATGTTTGTGAACAAACATACACACTTCGTAAATGTATAAAGAAGGAAGTGGTAGTAAACCTAGTTTTTTAAATAGAGGTTTGCAAGTTTCGTCTATAAATCGCTTGTAGCTCGTGGCTAACCCCCACTCAGCTAGTTAGCGGGACGTATTTCACCGTACATAAATACGGTCGCTTTTTTATTGTTATTGACGCCATAACACTCTGTTACTTTGACGTTGCCGAATTAACTGCTATATTTGTCGCTTTTTGTTCGCTGTAATTGTGTGCTGTGTCGTTAGAGAAACGCGATTGTGGTAAGTTATGGGAGATAATGGTTAGATTAGTGATGGTGATAGTTATGGGAAATATGGAAGAAATAAAAAAGCGCTGATGGCCTAGCGGTAATAGCGTGCGACTTGCAATCGCCCCGGTCGCCCCGGCTCGTACCAATGAGTTTTTTGGAACTTATGTACGAAATATCGTTGGATATTTACCAGTCACTTTTCGGTGAAGGAAAACATCGTGAGGAAACCGGACTAATACCATAAGACCTAGTTTATCCTCTAGGTTGGAAGGACAGATGGCAGTCGCTTTCGTGAAAACTAGTGCCTAAGCCAATTCTAGGGATTAGTTGCCAAGCGGACCCCAGGCTCCCATGAGCCGAGGCAAAATGCCGGGACAACGCGAGGAAGATGGGAGATAATAGTTATTCTGATAAAATTATGAAGCCGTTTGGAATTTAGATTTTTTTGGAACTTAGGTACCTACAAAATATCACTTTGATATTTATCAGTCATTTTAATCTGAAAAGGCTTAGTTTCTCCTGCGCACAGAAATCTATCCGGCTTTCTGAGGGATTTCTGAGGGAAGTAATGCCTGCGCCAATTTTTGATGAACTGACCCCTAGCACTAACAGTGAGTAAAAACCGTTTCAACGGTAGAAAAAAGAATGGTTTCATAAAAAGAATAAGAGACAAAATATTAACCACATTCAACAGAAAAACACAAATAAAATTCCAGAATTATAATTATGACCTAAATTGTCGTATGATTTACCGTAACAAAAAGCGTTTCAATAGTCAAAAATCTTTCAAAGCCATTTGTGAAACAAAACGTGAAAGAACCATAAAACCCAATCCTATCAGTTCAACTAAAGCTTATATATAAACAGAAAGTCCATCTAACGATACATGTTATGTACGAGTATTAAATAAAAAGTGAACTAACCTGCTAGTGACCGAGACCGGATACAGTTAATGACTTCAACTTACAAATCCAATCAAATTTATTGGCTACATCGGAAGTGCATGGTGGGGGTAGGTAAAGCGATCGCAGCGTATGCGGTGGTGAAAATTGGAAGTAACCAAGGATAGCGTAACATTTCACACAAGTTATATGACTGGATGCGGAAATTTAATTTACGATTATTCCTGAAATATTCATTTGAATTGTATGGTGTAAGGGACTATTGTAATCTGTATAAAATGCTTAATGTATCTAACGTATTTAATTTGATAATTGTTAATAATGTATCCGTGTAAATAGCTTCGAAAATGCCATATATTATGTGATCTTTGTATAAGATGTAGTGAATTGACGTTTTCCCCTAGATTTGCGGATGCTAGGTTGTGTGACAATCGTGCACATAGCGAATACTGTTACAGGAGCAAATAGGTGTCTCATAGGTAAGCGTGTTCCACCGTAGACAGTTTCATCACTTACCATCAGGTGAGATCGTGGTCAAACCTGCCTATCTTAAATATAAAAAACAAAAATTACGCAATTACGTAATAAATTCTGAATTCAATACTTCCAATAACATTAGACATTTCGAGTTGCGTCGCACTTTTGATATTTGAAAGACAACCTTGTATGTATATTGCAGATTTGTCTGGAATACCGATAAAATAAATTTCCAGGTGACACATCTTTCCCAACTAACTCTGCGCTAGGTCCAAAAAAGAAGAACAAATCGAGAAAACCCATACGGGGGGGGACCCATATTATACAATTATCAAACCTGCTCACAAAACTTCACGAGACTCAGTTGATAAATGCGATCTGCAGAGAACAGCAGGACAGTCGACAGACACGCGAAAGCATTATTGCCCAAGCTGACTTCGCTCTCGCTTGGTCAATAATAACTTTTTAATCCTCAAAGCTAGAGGAGCCTCATTTTATGAAATTATGAGAAGTTCTAAGCACGAAATCTAAAGGACTATTTAGGCTTGTGCACACTGGATGCGTGTGTGTAGACGGGCACGCGCGCGTTGTAATATGCAGATCTTTATGAGAGATGACACACCGCTTGCGTGACGTGTGCGTGCACGGCTAACAAGCAGGTATGCCGTGGCCTTTAGTGAGAATCCAAATAGTCATTGTGTTTAGGAATTGGCTACCTGTTCATTAGAGCGAAAACTAAATAATGATGCTAAATTCAAGTAATACATCTGTACCTACCTACTCTGCGATAGGTCCAGGAAATTAAAACTCGTACGAATCCTGTAGCTGAATGATACAAACAGCAATTTTTCCTGCGTGCCTTTTCTGTGCGAAAATAACATGGATTGTTCCTAACTTTTATGTGCTCCGTGCTGTGACAAAACTCTATTCCCTTGAAGGTACCGTTTGCTTGAATTATTTGTGTATATGTATATGTTTGAATGCTGCAGTAATGCGGCACGATATTGCTGCCAACTATATTACTGAAACAATTTAGGGTTTAACTCCTTCGAGGTAAGGTGAAAACTACGGGCTATTGACTACTGTATGTAATGTCTTACGGGGGGACTGCGCTGAACTGGTTGTACAGCTCGTACGCCTGTTCGTTCCATCTGTGGCTAAGGCCCAATTTGATTTCCAACCACGAAGTCGTCACCTTATAGATGTGCCTAAAACACGCACTATGTCCCATGGCTAATCACCACTTGTCCGCGCTCTACAATGTATTAACGCGCTCCTCGCATCAGCACCGGAATGTGATGTATTTGCAAGTAGTTTGATGGATCTGTGTAAAGAATGTATGAAGTTCTGAGAGGCGATAGATAAGCGAGAATCTTCGGTCTTGTATTAGTCTTTCTTTCTTATGTTCTGTTTGTCCTTCCTAGACTGTATCATGTACAGTCAACATTAATAGTAACGGATGAAACAACGCTGATCTGACATTCCGAATAACTTTTCCAAATATAGATAAATTTCTAAAATTCGCATTCAAAAGTCTTTTACAGTCTTAGTTGTTCTTTATTAAAGACATCACTTTTTGTTAAGCTGTTACAGAATGGTAGTTACTTATGAAGCGTTATTTGATCCGTTACTTCTGATGCTGACTGCACCTAGTCTGTACAAATTCTGTCTAATCTAAATTTCACAGTGTTCGCTGTAATGCTGTGTAAATTTTTTTGAATCAATAAAATAATAAAATGTCAAAATCAAAGTTGCTGCCCAGATTTTTGTCATTTTGCGAAAATCTAATCATCAAAATTAAAACTCCTCATTGAATTACTTTTGGTTTAATTTGACTTAAGCACTGCTTCATTTTCATCATCTTCCTCGCGTTGTCCCGGCTTCTCGCCAGGGCTCATGGGAGTCTGTGGTCCGCTTGGCAACTATCCCTAGAATTGGCATAAGCACTGGTTTTTACGAAAGCGACTGTCATCTGACCTTCCAACCTAGAGGGTAAATTAGACCTCATTGTGATTAGTCTGGTTTCCTCACGTTTTCCTCCACTGAAAAGCGGCTGGTAAATATCAAATGATATTTCGTACCTAAGTTCAGAAAATCTCATTGGTTATGAGCCAGAGTTTGTACCCACGACCTTCGGATTGCAAGTCGCACGCTCTTACTGCTAGACCACCAGCGCTATTTTGACTTTCTGCATCTCTAAAAATTCTGCTTTTCTGCATCTCTAAATTTTTAAAAAATACTAATGAGTAACCTAACGAAAATAAAATTGCGTACTTTTTTAAGGAAGGCGCCCGGTTTTTTTATCCCATAGCCATGTATTTAGTCCATCGCTTTCAACCAATAGCCCAGTTCATTTTAGATTCCATCCACATCGTCCTGGCGGGTGCTGCCTCTGCGGCAAGGGCAGCATCCGCTCTGTGTACCCCGTACATCTAATTAAAGTGCCAAAAGGACATCTACGTGTTGTCTTCGGCCTAATAACAAATTCAAAATGTTGTCGATCAACTTCCACAATTAGGTCAATTAGACTGCTGTTTGATTACAAATGCATTCCCTTGTCCAACACGCTTTCCGGCCCAAATCCACATGAATGTTGCAAATCGTCAACTAAACTCACAAACCTCTTAACTCTATTTCACGAAGCAAAGGAATATGTGACTTATCCGTTAACAATTAAAATTCAAACCTAGCCATTCCGTTCCAAAGAGATAAGAGGTTTACAACGTTAGCCGATGAAATGTACCATCTTCAACGCTGGCCATATGTGAACTTTATTACCAATTACATAAGGTCGATAGATAATCAGTTAAGAGATTCAAATGTATGTATGAGGCCGTACTAACGAGGGTTTTGCATAACACACGGGACGTAAATATGTATACATTTATTCACTAATGTCGAGGTGATAAGGTGGATAATGGTGTAGATTATTTTACTGCTTGACTTAGTGTTTATTAAATATGACTAACAGCCTATTTTACAAGCTTTTATTTAACTTGCCCTGTTAGTATGTTAGTGAGTGTGGGTTAAATCATTGAAACTAAATTTGACCTTTCGGATTGAGCTGAAAATTTGCGTACATATGTAAACCATCAAGCTGAGCTGATGATGGAAACATGAGGTAGGTATAGGAACTCTGTGATTAAACTACGCAACCTAATTGTGTTTGGGGTTTTTTTTTTATTTATTTTTTTGGGGTTTTTAGATTTGTCTCGACGAATATTAGTTGTATGTGGTAAAAAAGTAAAGACAGTGATAAAAGCTTAAATATACAATTAATAAATATAAATAAATAAATATTATATAGGATATTATTACACAAATTCATTAAGTCCCACAGTAAGTTCAATGAGGCTTGTGTTGAAGGTACTTAGACAACGATATAATTATATAATATATAAATATTTATAAATACTTAAATACATAGAAAACACCCATGACTCAGGAACAAATATCCATGCTCATTACACAAATAAATGCCCTTATCAGGATTTTAACCCAGGACCATCGGCTTCATAGGCAGAGGTCACCTACTAGGCCAGACCGGTCGTCACACCAAAAATGATATTAACCCTTATAAATATTCATTTAAAATTAAGAATTATACTCTTTTTTTTTTGTAATGGCTTTAGAGTCCGTCTAGGCTAATTTTACAACGATTAAATAAGAAAAAGTGAGACTATCTCATTACAAACGTCATAATTTTTATAGAAATTAGACATTAACTATGACATTTCCACACTTTATCATTGCAAATAAATGATAATAAATATTTGGGGACAATCTTCCACAGGCATCGACCTAGCCCCAAAACTAAGCAAAGCTTATATTATGGGTACTGGGTGACGATATAGGTACATATATATGCAGTTTTTTCAGTTACCTGTAATAATTTAAGGGGTGAATATATAGGTCATAGTGAGCAACTTTTACTATGGTACCAACACCGAAGTCGCAAAAAAAAAATTGGCTGTTTCATACATTTTGGCTGTCTGACCTTCACATTTTCTATAGGAGCGTATTTTTTTTTTTCGCCATTTCTGGATTGGTCCCATAGTAAAAAGTTACTCAGCGTGACCTATTTATTCATCCCGTAATTTATTGCAGGTGATTAAAAACATCATGTATAGATTAATACATACTTATATAAATAGAAAACATCCATTACTCAGGAACAAATATATGTGTTCTCCACACAAATAAATGCCCTTACTAGGATTTGAACCTGGGACCATCGGCTTCATAGGCAGGGTGACTACCCACTAGGATAGACCAGTCGTCGTATTTAACTTTAAAACTTAAGTTCTACTTCTAAAAGTTCGAATAACCTGGTCTTAAAACTTGCGAACGCCGCTAAAGTGTAAAACATCAAACAGCCATCTATTTTCCCTAACTTATAATAAAAAATGGTTAACGTGTAGAACTTTCCCGTTTACTACCCAGTAAATTTACACCTTTACGGGTAATAAAGGAAATCGAACGTATTTCCTCTTTGGATAACCTAATCAATGGGGAACATTTTTCTGTACAGCTTTACGTCTATGAATTTTAAACATTATTTTCTTAACACAATGATGAAAATTATACGGAAATTACAAAAATAATGAGACGTGACATGATGAACCAAATGTTTTTAACACCACGACTTAGTGAAAGATTAGTGGTATTATTATTATCCTTTATTTATCTTTGATCTCAAGTAAGGTTTTTTACAATATGGATATAAAAGTAAAATACCTACAAAACACATATAAATTAATACAAAATATAAACACATTATAAAAAACCTAACCTGCCGTTAGCAGCGGGGCAGGGCCCAAGCTGCCGGTGGCCAGGGCCGCAGAGGCGGACGTATACGTCATCATACCCTTGATCCAGCCACCCAGCGAGAGTCTCTCTAGGTGTTGGTCGAGACTCTTCGCTGTGAAACATTTCACTGGCACGATGGCACGATTTATCGGGATATTGATCGTCACGTCAAGTCAACAAGAGTCCTGTCAGTGATTCCAATAGAGCGTGGCATTACCATTTTCGGCACTTCGAGGACCACAAGGCCGTATAGGACAGCAAGTCGCCGTTATTATAAAGGTCCCTCAAAGCGATAAGTTCGTATTTTAACTTGTTGAATGTATACAATATTTAGTGGCTTATTCAATAAAAGGTGCAAGTGCGATGCAAAGAGAGTAATATTATATCGTATCAATATAAATTAATAATATTTTATGATGTTATTATTATATATTTAACAAGACTGCACAGTTAAGTACCATTAAATTATAAATCAACTTAAAAACAATAAGACAAACTAGAAATAAATTTAATAAGGGTCTTATATATATAAAAACGTCGCTCAAGTCACTGCCGAGGCAGTGTGCTCAAAAGGCTGGCCGCATTGCCACGTTACATAGTGTGAGATTTTGAGTTGCCAACTTATGATTTTATGATTTCATTTGATAGATGTAACTAAGTAATGCAACTTTGAGGAAGAAAATATATTTCTATTGGATGGCCGCACTGGTATACAAGTTTAAGATAATGATGTATATTTATCATATTATCATATCAATTAATTAATCATATCAACTTATTTTAAATACAGTGAACATCCCTATACATAACGTTGTTAACATATTATTGCATGTGCCTATGTAAAATAGTGCGTGTTATTTAACTTAATGTTAAATATTAAGATGTTGCTATAAGTGAGATCCTATAATTGGCTCTGTGTCACTATTTATGTTGTTATTAGCATAGTTATAGCTGTTCGTTCTCCATGTAAAAAAAAAAAAAAAATATTGAATTCCTCGTAACTTGTCCCTATTGATTGGACTAAAATAGCTTTTATTTAGGTAGGCAGACATATTTTATTACATTAGAAGTCCGTTTTATTAGCCTAATGTATGTATTTGGTCGTACTGCGGGTAGAAAATCAAATATAGCTCCCAAACTTGAGTCATATAACTAATAAAAAGTTTCCATAGGGCTTGTACCTTATTATGTGGAGTTTCTTTTAAAACCATACTTTATATGAGTGGGCTAACTTTTTTCCTGGGCGGCCAGAAATTTAATGAAATTTAAGAGGGTTAGAGTTACAGTAAAATGTACTTTGATTTGCCATCATCGTTGGCCAATGCCATATACTAATTATTTCATAGAAATGCGATGAAATAATGCTGCAGTCAACCTGCCGTCTGCGTTACTGCCGCAAATTTCAAATTTAGTATAAATTTCTCGATAAAATTACTGCATCGGTATTACAGGGCGACAGTACTGCCGACTGCATTGCCGCCGCAAATGTGAAAGTGATGTAAATGAATATATGTGAAGTGAAGCCATAAGACGTGAAAATAATAAAACTAAATTGAAATATATGTTAAAACTTCATTTTTATATATTTTTTATGTTTGTTCAAAGTTAAGAATTTTTTTATACTAATATTAATATTATTATAAGTTTTTTAGTTACATAACTAGACACTGACGACCCCTCAGTCAAACTCATTCTTGAGTTTTGTGGGCCTACGACTATTTTCAAGAGTACCACTATATTTTAACACATTCAGTGCCAGCCCGTGCTACGCGCTACGAGCGTAGCCGATAACATGGGAAAATGCTTATGTAGCGAAAAGCGACTACGGACTGAGCGCCCGCCTAGCGGGTTGCTGGCAGTGAATGCGTTAATAAATAATAATAATATTGCCTGAGTTTTTGACACATACTGCTGCAGGAAGCTGGTGCAGTCTGAACCCGAACATCACATTTAAACCTTTTTAAATGTGATGTTCAGATATGTTCGGATAATGTGGCGGTAGGTACCTAAGTACTCTATCAGTTAACTCCAAATTCAAGCGAAATTTGCATTTCGCTTTTCTAATAATTATAATTGTTGCAATAATGTTGACAGTGTTTGCAATAATGGCACGGATCGCTTTAAAGTGTTCCGTAGTCTATCAATACTGGGTAAATAGATGCCTACTTGACCTAAATTTGTTTAATTCTTTAGGCCATATACTAGAAACAATATTTTTTTAGATTATTCGTAAAATAAGTATTATTACATGTGACATAATCAAACTTTTCTCGTACCTTCTTTGGGCCACTCAGCAAGCTTCAGGGCCTAACCACAGTACCCATCTGAAAACCTCTCTATCCTAGTTACAATTTTTTTTTAAATTTTTTTTTATATTTAAATAAAAACTTATATTTAATACATACTTACCCCCGCCATACTGTAACGTTTATTGGCGAGAGGCGCTCAGTTCTTTATACAATTTAACAACTTAATCTTATTTTAGTCAACTCCATATTCAAGCGATGATATTTCCCTGTTCTACTAATTATAATTGTTGCAATAATATTGACAGTGTTTGCAATAATGGCACGGATCGCTTTAAAGTGTTCCGTAGTCAATCAATATTGGGTCGTTCATCACGTGCTCGTATCCATTAGGAACTTCGTGGAAGTTAGAAACAGAATGGATTGGGTATAAGCTAGGGGTATACGTACTCTGGTGTTGCAGGTGTCCTTGGGCGACGGTGGTTGCTTACCATCAGGCGATTTGTCTGCTCGTTTGCCAATTGCTGTCAATGCATATAATATACAAATCTGACGATTGTCTTCGTCAGATTTGTATGTTATATGCACTGACAGATACATCTGGCAGACGAATTTGACGGACACATCTGTACGTACCGGGGGGCCTGTAACACGAGCAAATAATTAAAACATATATTGTACTCCTCAAACGATACAACTTTTATTTAACAGCTCTTAAAAAATTTGAAGTTCTTGTACCTACATACATATTCATGAATACATATACGTGTATATTCATACAAATTAATTATTATCGTCAATGTACGATATCATCATTGTAATTGAAGCTGTATGTCAAGCTTTATCATAACCAGACATAGGAATCCGTGGGGCAAAATTGTTTGACAAGTAGGGAGTTTCTGTATCGATAAACTCGACTATCGATGCTAGTTCTATATACTAGTGATCACTCAAGGGTTTACTTGTAAAAATATGTTTTTATTAAGAGAAAAAAATAATTAAATAATAAATCAATGTACTCTTCTTCGTTTTTAAGACAAGACAAGACAATTTTATAATTTACTCCCTTAATTTTCCTATGTCTGATCATAACCAAATTTGCGATGTTCTAAAAATCAAAACTCAAGTTATTTTTCAAAATCGCTGAACAAATTTTGGTTAGTTTGATGAGTACAGCCTACATCTAGACTTTGAGACATGGGTCATATGCAGAAGGCGGGAATTTTGGACACGGCGCATAAGTCCGTCGGGTCTCCTTTCTGCAGCCCTGCTCCGCTGCTAGCGGCAACGTTCGTAATTGTTGTGGTGTTATTCGTGTCGAACGGCATTTTCAACTTATGTATGACACATCCAGTATAATCATGGCTTCGTGTCCCCCAATATCGTCTCATTAATTATTACTGTACGCAAAGTGCCGTATAAAACCATGCTTTATTAACCTGAACTAAACAAACACTTACCAGTTGCGATTATTATCATAAGATATTTATATATTTACAATCCTTGAAACGGGTTGAAACCATGCCGAGTGATAATTGGTTAAAATAGTGAGTGACCCGTTTCGAAAATATTTTTAATTATATAAAAATCAGCCAAGAGCATGTCGGGCCATGCTCAGAGTAGGGTTCCGTAGTTACTCATCCGTCACAATAAGCTAAACTGGAGCTTAAAGTATAGTAGATTGTTAACCAAGGGATGAACTGTGGATGTACGAGTTTTTACTAGAAGGGGAAACATTTAGCGATAACTCAAAACAGCTAAACTGATCATATCCGTTATAGTTTTCATTTAATGTCTTTCTTAAGCTCTACTTTCACGATTTTTTTTTATTTTTTTTGGACCTATGGTTCAAAAGTTAGACACAGGGGGGGACATTTTTTTTTCTTTCGGAGCGATTATCTCCGAATATATTCAGTGTATCCAAAAATCTTTAAAAAAAATAGTTTTAAAAGACCTTTCCAACGATATCCTACACTGTAAGGTTTAAGCAAAAAAAAATTTTTACCCCCACTTTACGTGTAACGTTTACGTAAAAAAATTAAATTTTTAGATTTTATTGTACGACTTTGTCGGATTTATTGATTTATATATCCATACCAAATTTCAGCTTTCTAGCACTAACGACCACGTAGCAAAGCCTCGGACAGACAGACAGACGGATATGGTAAAACTATAAGGGTTCCTAGTTGACTACGGAACCCTAAAAACGAGTCACTCACGTATCTTCGATTTAAGATTGCTTGATATGTTTCGGTCCGTAACGAGGAGCATTCAGTACGTGAGTGACTCTTTATATATCTGTATCTCACGGAAATGTTTTTATTAAATATGTTTTAATAATCGTGTAAGAGTCTTAGGAATTTGTGCATCTATAATGTTTATGGATACTTACCTACTTTTAGCTACTTAAGTATTTGGCACGAAACTAGTTTCTTTTAAGAACTATTTTCAGCATAAAAGTTGACTCATCAAAAAGCTATCTAGTAAAGAAATCCTTTAGCGAAACGCCTGTCTTGCTAAAGACATTTATGGGGCAGGCAGAATGCCAAGAAAGCCTCTTTAGGTAATTCTAGTTGTATTTAGCGTTTAACTATTAACTTTTTGTACTCGTCGACAGTAATGTTTGAATAATAATTTCGTATACCAAACTGTAAGTGGGTACTTTTCATGTATGGGCTCCCAACTCAACTATAATATTCATTTCGAAACGGTTTAGTCAACTATAATGAAATGGACCAATCACAGCTCGCCGCGGTCAAGAGTACGAACAAAACGATAGCTTAAATTAATTATTTATTTTTAGTTTGTATAGTAAAAACAATTGTTTCATATAATTGTTATATATATTGTTATGTTAAGGGTGTCACAAGTCATAAACGGACATGTGACACCCTTAATAAAGCAACATCCATAGACTACGAATACCGCTTACTACGAGTATTGCTTGTTAGTCTCCATAGGCTACGGTGGCCAAAATCGAGAAAAAACTGTCTAAAAATTGAATTTAGCAAGGAGCAAGTACCAGGGCCTCATGATCGAGTTACGAGAAGGTGTCGTTGACCACCCCTCCGGGTCCCGGCGGCCGGGGCTAGTATATATAGGGGAGTATGAAGGTATCGCGGCTGTTCGCGTATCTTAAATAGCTGTATACTTTTGGCTTCTTTACCTGTATGATTTTATTAGTTAAAAGTATTATTTTTATTGACTCGTAAAAAAGTATTGTATACAATAATGATATAATCAAGCTTTTCAATCTCGTACCTCACTTTGGCAACTCAGCAAGCTTCGTTGCCAAAACACGGTACTCGACTGAAAGGCGCTCTATTATATTACGATTGTATAAAATACTATTTCATATGTGTGTTGTGGTCAAAAATAGTGTTATTGTAGTTCATAAACAGTGTTATTGTATGCCTGCATACTAAAATGGAATGAGTTATATAATGCCCATGGGGATAAATGAGTTTTACTTAATAGTTTATAATTGAATATTATTGTTTATGTACAAAATATTCAATTTTATTAATTAATTTATTTCAATCATGGCTGAATGCCGGATGGATCTGTGCCTTTGATGCCTAACCTGTCAAATTGACAATATGGCGGACTAATGTTTGAAATGTCCCCGTACATAATTATTTCGCTTAAAATTAAGTTTTTTCCTACAAGTATGGAGAAAAACTTTTTGTGTGCCACTGGTGGTACCAGAATTACGAGCTCGTGTCCCAAGCTCTGACTTTTGGCTTCGTTATTACTTATTATAATTCTTTATTAAAACACTTGTTCGTAAATTCTTGTTTACTTTCCTTAATACACCGTAAATTCTTGTTTACTTTCCTTAATACACAATGTACTATTGTGTGTCCGAGTTTTAGTTAAAAAATAACTTTACTATTATTAAAGTACACAAAACTATAAATAATCAAATAGTCGCTATATACAAAAACGATGCAAATCACGCCGCCGAGGAGGAACTACAAAAACCTCCCACGCCTCGTTCCGTCCTGTATACCTATAGAGGTCGATTCAAATTTGTTATTTTTGAACTGGTTTGGATACGACATCGATGATCAGGGCCCCTACATTTCATGCCGTTGACGCAAAAATGACGATTGACGATTAATTATAAAATACTAATTGGAATCATACTCTTTGTAGCGTGACGTAATTTTTCCGTCAACGGCATTAAATGTACGGGCCCTGTTGATGATCGTTGGTAATTGACGCGCATCTCACATACGACTTTCACTTCATATCACATGCCCAGTCCGCGCGAGCGATCTTCAAGTTGACCGTTTTTTAACAAATGCCACTTTCATTTTCGTATTTTATCATAAATTTTGTGTTTTTCGCCTTCGAATCACGAGCTCTCTCGATCCCAATCGGATAAAAAAATGTCCCAGAGCTTTTTCCCTATTGTGTTACCATTTCCCCAATATAATTTGTAAGGCAGTAACAAAAAGGACAGTTTGAAATTGTATGGAAATTTTGGGACACTTTTTTTCTCCTGTAAGGATGAATAGGGCTCGCGATGCTGACTGGAAATAACACAAAAGTGGCAAAAAAGGTCACATAAAAAAAGTAAAAAGAAGAAACGCTCATATTGAAATAACATCAAAACGTAACCAATTGTAAAATCAGAATCGGACTGGCCAGTTAGTCATGTCCATAAATCTAGTATTTCTTAGTATGGATTGGGCATGAGTGGTGGAACTGACCGAACGGGATAGTTTTATGTATCTTTCAGTAGGAGTAGCAGAGAAAGCGCTATTGTTTGTCCTTATCATAGTCCCACTTTTCCTTTCTGCCTTCTAAAAAGTCTTAAGTGACGTAGACGTTGTTTGTTGCCCACCATTTGTTATGGCAACAAATACTGACTTACTCCTCTGGCGCAGCGACGCAAAGTGTGCCGTGGCCTCCACCACGACTGCTGGCCACTGATCCCGGTCCTGTGCAGGTTCCCTCCAGTCTTAACTGATGACTGGGCAATAAATAACCCGACCAAATTAAGTACGTTGTTTTTGGTATGTAGTACGGAATGATAAAACGTATTTTTAATTTTGTCGCATTGCGTATGATCTCTCCCTCACGGGCGCACGCGTATAGCACATCTATACGATCCTACCATCTATGGTCATGTCATACTTAGCGAACCACCTCACGTCAAGGGCTCACCTTTTCCAAATTAACCCGGCGGGTTAAGGGTTTAAGAATAAATAATGAAGTGGGCGAGATCCCTCAATTAACAGAGATGAAATTAATTTATTCTAACCAGGGTGTTTTGAAAATTGGGGATAAGGTATGCCGTGTAGCACACCTTAATTAATAATTATGAATGATTAGGATATGTTATAAGAAAAAGAGGTATTTGCAATTGGTTTTCTTTACAACTAGGGAACAAATCAAATTTTATGAAATATTTTTTGATTTGTGTTTTTGATGTATACCTGTGAAGCTTGGACTCTGACTCAGCAAGAACCATACCATCAGGCAGGCCGTATGCTTGTTTGCCACCGACGTAGTATAATAAAAAAAAAAAGAAGAGACTAAGATCTTAATGGCGGAGAGGAAAATCTGGCGGAAGATTCTGGGGCCTATCAGAGATGAAGACGGAACTTGGAGGCGTAGGAAGAATAGGGAGCTGGAGGAGCTGGTTGCGATGCCCAATATAATTGGCGAGATCAAAGCCACACGACTCCGCTGGCTCGGTCACCTGGAGAGGGTAGAAGAGAATCGTGCTGTGAGAAGAGCGTATGTGGAGCACCCGGGTGGAAAACGTCCATCTGGGCTACCCAGATACCACTGGAGTAACGAAGCCCTAAAAGACCTGTCCGCCCTCGGAATAGCACTGGCGTGAAGTGACGCAGGATAGGGCAGAGTGGCGCTCTCTTGTGTCAGAGGTCAAGGTCCTGTTTGGGTTAGTGAGCCAGTAAAGCAAGTAGACACACTACTATATATAAATTATAAACTGAAATAGATATCCTACAATAGAGAAAAAGTGACAAAATCCACCGGTGGCAGAGGCGGGAATCGAACCCGCATCTTCAGCTTACGCCTCCACCTCGGCTACCGGTGGATTTTATGATATCTATTTCAGTTTATTTTTCTTTATTTACACAAATTATCTTGATATAAAAGATGACCTTATAAAAAGATAAAAACAGTTCTTTTGAGCGCATAAAGCACAAAAACTTATCCTCGTAGGAGATATGATAAAAATGATAAAGGTGGTGTTTTCTTTATTTACGTTATAGAACCACAGTGACCATATATTTATAAAAAAATAAGTTTCACAAAAGTATCGTTATGAAAGCCGTTTGGTAAAGCCCGACCAGAAATATATGATCATTGTCAAGAGGGCGCTGTTAGTCTCTGTTCAGTTTAGTATGAAAAATTGAGTTCCAATGAAATTCCGTAATATGGCGCGTGATCAGTACATCAGGGTCACTACTACTCAGGATTACTACTACGAACAAATTATATACACAATATTTTTCTCCTTTATGCTCGGAAATATTCACCTTATTGTAGCAAAAATAGAACGAGAAGTTCTTCATTATGGTCATATTCAAATTTTTAAAAATCAATATTTATTGTCCTGTTTTAGCGAACGAGAAGTTATTACTGTATTGTTTTTTACCTTATAAAAATATGTACCCACTATGAAAAATCAATGCAAATAGCGAGTTATGATTATAGTCGCATCTACATGGGTCAGCAGTCATTTCAGTAAGTAGTACCAACGGCCCTCGGTACTGATACGGGCGACCGTCGGACGTGATACGATGGTTTCCGCTAGTGATACGGGTAACTCTGTGTTTTGCTCTGAATTATATATTGCAATTGATTGTTTTGTCCTTTTATATGTATTACTGTTTACTACTTTTGCACTATTGCTATTTTATTCCAGTTTATTATTACTCTATATGTTTTTAATTAGATTTTGTGTATGTAGGATATAGTGAGATAGGAAGACAAACCAACTTACATGTTTCGGTCTTACATGACCCTTGTGCGAATACTGCTTAAAAAAATCAAGCGGCCCGAATCGAAGAATTATTAAGACACGTTTAAGATCTTGGAAAGATCTTTAAAAGATTGATAACTAAACCACATGTCAAAATTGGCGTTTATTTCGATTCCGCTGTGATCCCATCCCAATAAGATCTATCTACGATAATTCTAACGTCAAAGTGACATTGGTTGCCCGAATCGATCTGCTTCTGTCAATTATACGACATACAAACGATATCTAAATGAGAAGTTATCTAAACCAGAACTTATCGTTATTGTATCTCATTCTTCGAATCGGGCCGTTAAAGTCGAATCGTTAGGGAGCGATACAAGAAATTTTCGACTTAAATACGTGAGTGACCCGTGTTTAATTTATTTTTAATACGACTCTGTCTCACGGTAGTTTTGTTATCAGAATTTATACGCACATTAGAATGTACTTGTAAACTTTATAATCAATATCTTAAGATGACGAATTGTAAATTTTGGTGATTTATCTGAGCAATTACTAAACTCATGAAAGTACTATTAGGTGAACTGTACCCCTAGTGTAACTAAATTCGATTTTGAAACGTGACGTACGCGTTTGCGTTTAGTCTCATTTTGTATGGGTTTTTGAACAGCGCGCCAAGCGGGACGTTTTGGAAAGTCAAAAATCTCATACAAAATGACACTTAACGCAAACGCGTACGTCACGTTTCGCTGTCGAAAATAGTTACACTAGGGGTACTGGTTATTCATGTATCAAAGTAGTGTCTTTTTAAACAAACATTTTTATTGTAGTTATCGGTAGTTGTGATTTTTCGATGAATTCTTGTTTTTTTACTTTAAACGGTAAAACTCGTTTTGCCGTATATGACTTTATTATAGAATAAGCTAGCGCAAAAGAAAATTCACTACGCGCGAAGTATCGGAATGAGCGCGGGTTTCGGTTTATTGTTTAACGATGCGTCACCTTAAATTAGAGAAAACATTAAAACCATACACTAACCCCAAACCAGAAGTAATTCTGTAAAGGCAGCGCACTCTCCACGGCCATAAATGATAAAAATACGACCACAAAAGTTTCACTGGTACAAAAAATATTCATACAATAAAGTTTAGGTTAATTTGTATTCGCGGCCGCGTAGCTCGTGTGTTGGAGATATGAATAAAAAAGAATCCCACACATTGCGGTCTGTTTCCATTGTACTATTTGGAGCCGAATTTTGATTTGTTTTTCGTTAGATTTGGATACAATTTCGCTGATAAGAAGAGACTTCCTGGACGGAAAAACACAAAATCAAAACGTGTCTCGAAAAAATGTATCTCATCAAAATCATATTTTCATGTAAAATGTTGCTAAGACGAAACCATAAGGCTTGCACTGTCAAAAAGTTTTCAGATCTCTTGTAGAGCCAAGCTTCTAACCCAGAACCCTACAAGCCGTAACTTCACAAACTCTACACCTTAGTCGAAATATATGGCTTGGTCGTTTTACTACCGTCACATGGGCGTAAGGTGAAAACATTATTCACTATCCATTATTTTTTACTATTATTATTATTTTATTTGATACACTAGCAGCTCTTGGAGCTGATGCGTGTATATCGCAGCACTTGTGTTTATTTAGCACTTTTCAATGTTCTAAAATGTGTATCTAGTCTATTTTTGAAAGCGTTCACCGACGGTGCACAAACAACAGTTTCTGGTAGAGAGTACCACACATTTAATACACGATTTGGTAAAAAGTGTTTCCTAGCGTTGCTAGCACATGGAGGTTTGACTAGTTTTTTAGAGTGTCCTCTCAACCTTACATTCTGGCTTAATATGTATAGGTCTTTAATATTTGGAACATTGTAGTGTCCAGATGAGATTTTGTATGTCTCAATAAGATCGCCTCGCTTCCTTCTGTCCTCCAAAAACAATACTTCATTACAAAATACTTCATTTGTAGTTTTACATGTATGTAAAATGTATAATTGTTGGTGCAATAAAGAATATTTACTTACTTACTTACTTCTTGTAGTGACGAAACGGCCAAGCCACATATTTTGACTAAGGTGTAGAGTGACTATCAATACTCCAATACTCACCGGTACCAATACTCACGTGTCAGAAAACAGTATTCCGTCACAGTCGTTAAATGTAAAGTTGGTTAAAACTATGTTTTAATAATAAACTGAAAAATATTTTTTTGTAATGTATTCGGGTAGTTCCAAAAAGTTGAGCACCATTCTCAACATTTCGGAACTCATAATAGTACCGATATCGATACCACTCTTATTCAAATGAATACTATTTTATTATTTTCCTACTCCTCTACTATTATCTGTGCATTCATTAACACAAATATAAGAACATACATAAAAGATTTCAAGAAAAGTCTATATTGTCTATTCCTCATAAAAGCTCTTGTGCTTTTATAAGTTATAACGTTACTGCGATTAATGGCTACCAACCTAACAAAACCAAAACGAATACAGTTTTAAACTAATTGCATTGCTGCCAACTTACAAAATATTCATTTGGTTGCATAGTAAAAATAATTACTTCATAAGTCAGAAACACGCATGTGACACCCGTAATATAGCAACACCCATAGACTACGAAGACCGCTTAGCGTTGCTTGTTAGTCTCCGTAGGCTACGGTGGCCAAAATTGAGAAAAAACTGTCCAAAAAATTAATTTAGCAAGTAGCAAGTACCAGGGCCTCATGAGTTACGAGAAGGTGTCGCTGACCGGCCGGCTGCGGCCCGGGGCGGGCCGGGCGCGTAACAAGGTATGCTCGCGCGTCTTGGCTATATACTTTTGCTGTAATTTGTTTACCTAAATTAAGATTTACTTTTGTTGACTCGTAGGAAAAATATTGTATGCAACGTTGTATAAGTAGGTCAAAAAATTCTCGTGGCGTATTCCTTTACAATGTTCGCCTACGCCTTCGGCTCCGGCTCACATTGTAACTCACGCCACTCGCCTTTTTTGACCCTTCTTATACAACTGTTGCATAAAATACTATAACATTTTTTGTCTAGCAACATACAAAGTTTCACGCATATATTATTAGTAATAACATTATTACTTATATCGAATGACGTGCGATTATGAAAACGTGCCTTAATAACAGAGCAATTGAACCAATTCATATTTGTTTGCAAGAGCTAAGAGCCCTATACTAAATGAGTCATTAAACTTAAGATGATTTATTGCCACGGCAATGGTATTCGTAATAATAATGTTATTGCTTTCATAAAATACCCTTGTTTATGTTAATGGTAAATGAATAATTAGATATATTAAATCGGGTCACTCACGTTTTTAAAAGTAGAACATTTTTCGACACGTTCCATAACGGCTTTTTTTTTGAGATCCATTTACATTGGCGTTTGGCTTATATCTTTATTTATGGAGTAAAATATGTAGACCAAAAATAAATTATATTTTACAATTAAATAATAATGAATTGTAAATATAGAGTAAACAGAGCCATGAAATGTAAATGTACAGTAAATGCATGTTAGTAATTAAGTATTTATAGTAAAATTTGCACGCCGTATGTCCTCAGAATTGTGCTGGATAAATATTTCGATGTAACATCTGTGTTAACCATGATTGTAGCAAATAAATAAAAAAATTCAATTCTCCTATTAAAGTAACTTTTCTTATTCTGTGGAAAAAAATGAGTGTATGTTTTTATTTCAAAATTGTATTTTGTATATATGTATTTATTTATTTTTGCATGCATTTATGCATATATATTATTTATATGTAATTACACTTTCATACATGGAACTGTCGTTTTTCCGCCATATATCAGGACCAACATGACCTTCAAACCTTAACAAAAAGCGTACTCCAATCTGTACCTAAGGCAACCCACACCACACCAACCCTATAAACGCAAAACGCGAAACCTATAAACCTAGAATATACACGGTGACCTTAGCCATTGGACAAACCCTGAAATCCCACGTAGGGTTAGTTCTCAGGAATGCTCTGACGTTAATATTTTTAATTAGAACAAAAGATAATTTTTTTTTCGAACAAAGTTATTTGCTATAATCGACAACAAAAAGAAACATACTATGTTAATCTTTGGCCGTGTTTTTGACAATTTGTTCGAAATATTTGATAGTGATGACATTTTTCAAAAGTCAGAAGCTTTATTAGTGTCATAAATAAAAAAGATAATCAAAAAGTTCGAAGAAGGTTCCATACTATTCTTTTAGGTAGTTCGTCTGCTCGTTTGCAACCTATATCATAAAAAAAACAATGTTGGTAAAATATCCTATCTCTTGGACTTTTTCCACACAATGGTATTCAGTTAAATTTGTGTTTATGTACAAACTAAACGTTTTTAATGGATACGAATTTACGGTTAATAAATATCTAGTTTTTATCCGTTCATGTATTTCGTTTACTTTGAGAATTGTGAAACTATTTAGTTCTTAGGTTTTCCTAAAATTGTTACGCTTTGTATTCAGACAAGATTTAATACATTTTTTTTGCTCCTTATGACCTCAGGAATGCGTGGTTTAAATACTTTAAATCTGTTGGGTTTAATTGGCCCACGGTGTATACTTACATAGAAAATACCCATGACTCAGGAACAACATAATATTATAATAATTGAGTTAATCACATAAATAAATACCCTTATCGGCTTACCTCCAACCCATGATTTACTGTAAAATTTATACTATAAACTTTTTATTTCATTTTTCATTCAATCCATAAACTTAAATCCGCACTTAAACACTGCACTTTAAAGTTCACTTTACTTTCACTAACTGTATCACTGTTACTTTTTTTTTGGTTACTGACTTGACCATGGAAACTTTATAACTCCATTGTTTTAGGAAAACACACCGTTAGCTAGTTTGCATTTTAAAAAGCGACATCTAGCGATCAATTCTGTCATTAATTTACAGTATGTACACTTATGTGCCAATTTTAAATCCAAACAAATACGATAGAAAGGCTCTGCATTTTTATCTACTTACTACTATGAGAGCAATATCTACTAATACTTTTTTTTTGGTTACTGACTTGACCATGGAAACTTTATAACTCCATTGTTTTAGGAAAATACACCGTTAGCTAGTTTGCATTTAAAAAAGCGACATCTAGTGATCAATTCAGTCATTAATTTACAGTATGTACACTTATGCGCCAATTTTAAATCTAAACAAATACGATAGAAAGGCTCTGCATTTTTATCTACTTACTACTATGAAAGCAATATTTTTGGTTACTGACTTGACCATGGAAACTTTATAACTCCATTGTTTTAGAAAAACACACCGTTAGCTAGTTTGCATTTTAAAAAGCGACATCTAGCGATCAATTCAGTCATTAATTTAATCTAAACAAATACGATAGAAGAAAGGCTCTGCATTTTTATCTACTTACTACTATGAAAGCAATACCTAACGTGTATGAGGGAAGTAGAAACTCGGTCAATTACAAACTTGTATAGCTTTTATCAGACGATCTTATCTTACGGCTAACTAGGTTGAGGCTACAATGCTTTGAAAGCGGTTGAAATGAACGGGGTTTAGCTCGGTAGTTACATGGAAACTTTTATATTAAAACATACTAGAAATAGTGTGATTATATTTACGTATGTATGTTACCTTTCGGTAAATGGGGACAGCACTTAAAAACTCAAGAACCATTCAATCAACGCATTCACTGCCAACGTTTTCCCGCTTTGTAGAGGAAAGCGACTACGAACAGAGCGCCCGCAGCGAGTTCCCGGCACTCAATGTGTTAAATGACCGAGCATTATGGTTCAATTCGATTTTTTGTTATTCATTAATTCTTTTTAAATTATGGCTTCAGTCCAGTAGGACTATTTCGCCAGTATCTAGGTATTAGGCAGTATAGCGGCAACACAAATACATCTTCAGTGAAAATTTCAACTGTCTAGCTATTACGGTTCATGAGAAACAGCCTGGTGATAGATGGACGGACGGACGGACAGCGGAGTCTTAGTAATAAGGTCCCGTTCCATGGAAGCAATCACACTTAAGAGTCCGTAGCAAGCTGGGCCTAATTTCACCTTCCCATACAAACAAATTTCGTTCTAATTTTAAAACTACGTGTTGAATTATAATGAAACTGCACATATTATGACATAAGATGCACCTATGCCTGTAATTATTTAATACAGCTCCAGCTTTTAAAACAAACGAAATAAAGCAAAAACAATTTTTGTAAGAAAAAAAACGCTACGCTACATTTACGCTATATTTTTTAGGTTTCTGTACCCAAGGGGTAAAACGGGGCCCTATTACTCAGGCTCCGCTGTCCGTCCATCCGTCCATCTATCACCAGGCTGTATCTCATGAACCGTAATAGCTAGACAGTTGAAATTTTCATAGAAGATGTATTTGTGTTGCCGCTATCAAGGCGGCACCACAAATACATCTTCAACAAATACTAAAAAGTACGGAACCCTCGGTGGGCGAGTCCCAGTCGCATTTATCCGGTGTTTTCATTATGGTATCTGAAGCTACATAAACTAATAACGGGCATAGATATACCTTATCCTATTGTAAGTACAAAGTTTCAAAGCAATCTAGTCGGTCGTTTTCAAATAAGACCGTAACTACGTATGTATGGAGAACTGAGCTTGCTGCGGACTCGTAATAAATATGAACCAGTATTAATGAATAAAATATTGCCGAAAATGTAATTTATTGGTTTCCCGATGTCAAGGGAATGCTCAGTTGCTCATTTTCCGTGTTTTCAAATTAAATATTACTCGTATCATAATAAATTTAATTATTGAAATTATATTCGTTCGACAAAATGCTGTAATAATTTATAACCAATTTAAACTTGCATTGCTTGGGAGCCGATAGGAATGTTTTAAGAGTAACAGTACAAGACCCAAAGCGTAAAAACGGGACCCTAGTACTAAGACTCCACTATCCGTGTATGTGTCTGCCTGTCACCAGGCTGTATCTCATGAACCGTGATAACAAGACAGTTGTAAATTTTCACAAATGATGTGTTTCTATTGCCGCTTGATCCGATTCGCAACGGTCCACGTAGAACTTACTAACCCCATCGGCTCAGCGAACTAAAATGAGACTTGGCCTCCGATACAAGACAGCGCCACTTTTCTCGGTCCTGTGCGACTTCTCGCCAATTGTCGACTCGAAGTTTGCGCAGATCCGCCTCCACCATGTCGCTCCAGCGCTACCTGAGGCATCCGATAGGATTGCCTCCTGATAGGCGACCCTGGTACACTCTTTTTACGTTCCGATCTTCGTCCAATCTTGAGATGGTGGCTCAGCCAACGGAGTCTGTGGACTTTACTTTCTCCCATGATGTTAGGTTCAGCCACTAGGTCTTCAATGTCACGGTTCTTAAGGACTGTCCAGCTTCCATCCGGTCTTCGTTTAGGGCCCAGTATTTTACGAAACCGCCGTAGATCAGTTTATAAAAAATATACAGTATCATAATATATAATCAAAAGTTTTAAAACCTTTCAAAGAATCAAACGATCGCTACAAATCGACGTAACCTTATTCACTTTTACTTTTCATAACGTGAAAAACTCCAATTGAAAAAGTTTTGCGCCATAATAAGTATTCTTTACTATCCTTTAAAGGATGATTTAACGGAGTTTAAAACGAACAAACAAGTCGCATATATTCCAACTAGAGTTGCTAGTGCAATAAAAACTGCTAACTAAGTTAGCCGGGTAATTTGTGAGAGAATTTTAGACTGTTTGATTCCCTGAGCGGTTGGTGTTAAGGGTAGTACTGTCAGCTGCAGACGTTCTATCTGCATAGAAACTTGTTCAGGGGTACAGTGAGGTATGTAAAAAGTTGACGTTACATTATGTACATATTTGCTGCATATATTTGTATATATATATATATATATATATACACGGTGTAACACGAGGAAACCGAAAGATTTTAACAGTGTATTCCTGATCACATTTAGAGACTTAAATGTCATAAAGTTTTCTGGATTTCGCCTAATTCAAGTCAATTAAAAAAACATCTTATTGTAACTTAGTGGAAAACGCGTTTTTGATGGCCATGATGCCATTATGGGGCGTAGTCTAAATATATTTATTGATAGATGTCAAGAAGTGACAAGTAACCTTTGCAAAAACTAGGTTTTACAAAAATTAAATTATAAAAAATAATTTCCAGTGCCAGTGTCATTAACTTTTTATGTATAAATACATTAAAAAACCGAAAAAAAAACAATTAAAAAAAATTGTTTTCTGGCGAAATTTTCTTAAACTCATGTAACATTTTTTTTTCTTTTGCCTCAGAAGTGGTTGGTTACAATATTTCGGGTTCCCCATGTTACACCGTGTATATGTAGTCGAGTAGGTACTTTCACGATTCCGATGACTAAGTAATAATATGTTGACATGGAGCTCATCTGATGATGTAGTTGAAAGGTAAGTAGCTAAAGTAAGGAACTCCTTGAGGAGAGGACCTCCCTGCCGTCGGCAGGGTGTTCATCCTCACACCCTAGAACCTAAATGGTCACGCACTGTGCGGTTTAAGAGGAACTTCCTCCCGCGCACGCTCCGGTTGTGGAATGAGCTACCTGCCGAGGTTTTCCCGAGGGTCTACAGTATGAGGTTCTTCAAAAAAGGAGTGTACAGATTTTTAAAGGGCCGGCAACGCGCATGTAACACCTCTGGAGTTGCAGGCGTCCATAGGCTACGGTGACTGCTTACCATAAGGCGGGCCGTATGCTTGCTTGCAACCGTCGTGGTATGAAAAAAAAAAAAACCTCCAGGTCTCGAGAAGTACTTAATGGACATTCAAATGACGTGTATAGTCAGCAATAAAAGTATGTCATATATATTTTTTACTTGTATGTATGTATTACGACTTGCAAAACAAAAGACAAAGCCAAATACTGCTTAATTTTTTTTCCTAAAAATAATATTTACAAAGAAAAGACATATCAGAATACAAATGCAATGACCGCGAGCACTCGTGAATAATTCTAAAGAAAAGGCAGAATGTTCGAAAAACAATTCCCGGAAGAAAAACAATGATATGGTAATATTTCTCCGACAATACGCAGGACCGATTAAATAATTCATATCTCCCGACTTGACCTCTTACTCTTGCAGATACAGTTACAGTAGGTCAAGTCTTGTAATGATAACGCTCTGATGTCAACTTGATGTGTAATTACAAATATCTGAACACGCATCTAACAATAGAGGCGTGTTCAGATATTAATGAGCACCTTGGCCGCTCCAATATATCTGATGGTGACTGTACCTACATCATATCATAGAGAAATAAGTAAGCATAGAGAACGTCTTCTCAACAATGGCATACGATTTATCTCTGGCCTGCGTTAATACGATCGTATTTATTTTTACCATCCCCAGCGCCATAATCTACGGCGCATCTGCCTTAGAATACTTTGTACCTTATTTTCTATTTTGTTTGAGCCTTCTGCTCCTGGGTATCTTTTATACCACGACGGTGGCAAGCAAGCATACGGCCCGCCTGATGGTAAGCAGTCACCGTAGCCTATGGACGCCTGCAACTCCAGACGTGATACATGCGCGTTGCCGACCCTTTAAAAATCTGTACACTCCTTTTTTGAAGAACCTCATACTGTAGACCCTCGGGAAAACCTCGGCAGGTAGCTCATTCCACAACCGGAGCGTGCGCGGGAGGAAGTTCCTCTTAAACCGCACAGTGCGTGACCGTGGTTCTAGGGTGTGAGGATGAACACCCTGCCGACGGCGGGCGGTGCGGTGATAGAAAGTAGCCGTGGGCATCATGTCGAACAATTCTTCAGAGCACAGCCCATTGTACAAGCGGTAGAACACACATAAGGAGGCAAAGTCTCTCCTTAGACTTAAAGGTTCAATATCGCTTGTGAGTTTATCTCAAGAGTAAATTCTTGTTTGACGCCCCTCGCCCAAGCTGTGAGCTGCATGCTTAAACTTTCAGTTCCTGCTCACCATACTGGTTTCATGACTAACTCCTTTGCTGACCAGGCGAGTCGTCTCTGGAATTCGCTACCTCTCAACAAGATGGCCGGCTGTTACTGTCTCTAACAAAACTAGCCGTTCGAAACCCGTATCCCAGTAAAAAGAGGACGTAAAAAATATGAGCGTCGGGAAATTTATGAACGAACTCCCCTGGAATCCTCTTCGGTAAATAATAGTTTAAGCACAACAAAAACGGTCGTAAATAACTGGCCTATGCCTTATGTTAGGATTTACTATTTTATTCTTCTGAGTCATATAGGACCGTAGGATCTAGATATTAAACTATAATTTTCTTTGACAACTTAACTTTTGTTTAGGCGGCTGATCGTCCCAATAGTAGTAGAAATTATTTTTTAAATCATTACTAAGTGGAACAGTGTTGCTTTTGTTTTATTTTTTCGATTTGGAAACAAAACAAATTCACTTTTATTTTCTAATACCATTGGTTCAAATATAACTGTCAATTTTTCTTGGCTTAGCCGCTATAGGATAACTGAAATGAATTACGGACGAATGTTTAAGGAGCAACTGAATGGAAAAATAGTTTTCTGCCCTCCGGGCGGAAAGCGTCAACTTTGCTCTCGCTGCGCTAAACGAAGTTGTCGCTTTCCGTCTCCGTCGAGCAGAAAAATAGTATGCGCACCACGGGAGGAAACGTAGGACATTACATGCTTCCTTCCTTCCTTAGCCTTCGCCTTTCCCGAGCCTTCGGCTCAAGTGACAATTTTACACGCGGCACGCAATTTCCTACTTTTCCTCCCTTGGGACACAAATAACTATTTTCAAATAGTCGGTTGAAACTTCAAAACATTGACCTAATTAGAAAACTCCAGCAACTCATCCGTGATCGGACCAAGCAAACTACCTCAAATAAACCGAAATACTCTTAACTCTTGGCTGGAACACACGGTGATGCAACCAGAGGCAATTCATGAAGCTTCAACCTACTACGAGTATAAGACTATCCCGATTTTACGGGGACAAGAACGGTACATAATATGAATTTCGGTATAATATGAAATTTATGAAATTTTTATTTTTGGCTAGGACCTAGGACCCTAGTCTGTGAAGTAAAAACCTTTGTTTCTTTTATGCAGTGGTTACCAATGCTACCATTACTGATTGACGAGAACAAACATGTTTAAAAATAAATTTTACCGTACTATTTATACGGTTCAAATTCATGTAACAGCTCATTTTGTTATCTGACAGGCCACACACAGGCCGATCGTCCTACATTACCCAAACTCGTTATCTGAATCTGAATTGGTGGGAGAATATACACAACTGGGTCATGTGGAGGAAACGAAGGAAGGTCTTCGCCAGCAGCACATAATAAAGTAGGTCCTCTGGAGTTGCAGGCGTACATAGGCTACGGATACTGCTTACCATCAGGCAGGCCGTATGCTTGTTTGCCACCAACGTAGTATAAAAAAAATATATATTATAAAGGTGTTGCAGACGACTACCGAACGCCGCTTGGGGTAAGGGGGCGCGGGGCAGGGACGACCCCACCAAGCAGAGATTCGCATGCGAGTCGTACTGAACGGACGTTATTTTGCTTTTCTCTAAAATTCCTAGTTATGTACTGTTTTATTTTTCTATATTTCCTAAGTAAAAGTATAGTGCATTTTTTGACCATTTTTATTGGAGAAAACCACAACAAACTAAAACAGTAGGCTTATAAAAAATGACTCAAGTGACATCAGTATCATCAAAACAATGATACTTCTTTTACTATCAATTTGCAAACCTTTTTGATTTATTCTTATTGCTATTGTAAATTTCATGTTGTTTTAGGCAAGTTTAGGTAATATTTTACTAAAAACCAGCTTTTAAGTTTACAAGCCCTTCGTGAATGAATATAAAACTCGTAGGTGCGAAGTAGAAAACTTCAACAAATCAGGCAAACTAGAGTTTCGTGCAGTTTGGGAAATAATGTGACGTGATTCTTTACGGTTTAGAGTTTGCAGGGAAATTTACATTGACACTGACCAGCTTTTAGTTCATCAGATTAGTACTGAATTGAAGAGTAGGCATAAAGCCAAGAAATAAGAAAAGGACAGAAGATATGGGCGAGTTTTAACGTTTCTCCCCAATGACTCTGAAAATCTTCTTCTTCAGCCTAGCGTTTTTCCGGCCTAGCACCAGGGTCAAATTTCCTACTCAATCTTCTCCACTTTTCGGTATCATCAGGTGTGAAATTGTTCTCTTCCATGACAAGGTATAACAAAAACAGTCCTATCCGTTTAAGGGCATTTTTTATACTACGTCAGTGGTAAGCAGTCTCCGTAGCCTATGGACGCTAGCAACTCTAGATGAGGTACGTGCGCCGTGCCGACCACTCCACACCCTCATGCAGCTCTGGGATCACAACGGAATCGAAATATACCTCAATTTTGACATGTCGATTAGTTATCGATCGTTTAAAGATCTTTCCAAGATCTTATACGTATCTTAATAATTCTTCGAATCGGGCCGTTAATAAATTATTCTCAACGGCAGACTATATATACCATAATCCACTTAATTATTAAACGTTATTTAATTATTGAAATTAAAGAAGGACGATAATTATTGAAATTATTTTCATCTCACAAAGGTCCAACTGACAATTAAAAATTCAACACTCCACTTGACCCGACAAATGACCCCACTTCATTTTTCTTTACAAACCATTTTACACCTTATGCTTAATATATTAAGGACTATTATTGGCATGGAGCTGTAGTAGAAAGAGGGTCATTCTGAAACTCAAGTGAAGATTTCACGTTGCATTGCCATTGTTTACGAATATTAACGAATATTCTGACGGATTATGGAATAAGCATAAACTCGACACTAAAAGGACCTAACCTCCAAAAATCGACGTTCGAAATTCAACCTAAAAGGTATGAATGCAAGGTCGAAAATAAAGTAGACGTGTTTGAAAGTAGGTTTTTGTTTTATTAACAGTGAATAATTCATTCCGTTTCGAACGTGCCGGTGCTAGTGTCGAGGTATTATAATATTAATTTTAAAAGTGTCATTTTCTATGAGACTGTTCGTTTATAAATAACTTTTTGCCAGCATCTTTGGCACCATGCATGCCCCAGGGGCCCTCTTTTGATTCAAGGGTCGGCAACGCGCATGTAACACCTCTGGAGTTGCAGGCGTCTATAGGCTACGGTGACTGCTTACCATCAGGCGGGCCGTATGCTTGTTTTTCACCGACGTGGTATTAAAAAAAGTAGATTTTTATTTTTTAAGCAGATACAATTATTAGTTTACCTACATTTATAATATATTTGTATCTATTTTATTCACCCCATATTTTATACCAATTTTCTGATAGCTTATACTTCCAACTGAACCTTTCTAGGTAAATAACCGACCAGGGGCCCATTTCTCGAACGGTATTAGTCTAATATTATTAGTGTGTTGCCATGGCAACCAATGGCCCACTTGACAGTTCGTGGACTAATAATATTAGTCTAATACTGTTCGAGAAGAGCTCTGGCAATCTTACTCACCGGCAGCAACACAACACTATGAGTAGGGTCTAGTGTTATTTGGCTGCGGTTTTCTGTAAGGTGGAGGTACCTCCCCAGTTGGGCTCTGCTCTAGATCTGGAATGACATCCGCTGTGCTGTGCCCTACCACACTAAGCGAGATGACATTCACAGTGCCCATACCTCTCTTTTGGACGTAATTGAAGGACATAACCGGGTCCAACTTCGAAGATTTTTGAGCCACGAGTAACGTCTTTGTCCGTATGATATTTTCCCTTGGATAAAGACGGCTAGTCACTTTTAAATAATTTAATTCTCGCGTATGTTAAATCTCACGGAAAGCTTAGGCGTCGTTGATACGTATAACAAGTAAGCCATGATAACTGACACTTATCTCCAGGTAACTGTAATAATATCTGTTTATAGATGTTCAATCGAGTAACTAATTGATGATCCAAACGTTGGTACGCGGAATTTCTCGTAATTACAATAATATATAGGTACCTCATTTACATATACTCGGTCAAGCAAATCTTGTCAGTAGAAAAACGCGGCAAATTTGAAAAATCGCAGGTTAGCAACACTGTGTTCGAATAATTCCAAAATCGCGTGTCATCTGTGTTTTATCTGTGGAATGTGGATCGTCCATCTTGTTTGTTTACATTCTGAATCGGATCACTTTTTTTATTATTATGGCAACAAACAGTCATTACATGAAAAGATACAATAAATGGACTACGGAGAAGACTTTTATTTTAAAACTAATTATTAAGCAATAAGTATAGAAGGAAAATGAATATATGTATCAGGTAAAGCATTTATTAATATAGGTAAATATTTAAATTCAAGAAATAACCAATAAAATCATGACACTCCGGAGAAAAATCGCTTTAATTCAATCAGCTCAACATGCGCACACTTACCCCATACTGCGGGTAATTGTGCGCAGCTAAATTAAATTTGTAGATTTTTTTGTTATTGTCAACAGACTAATTTTGATAACATTTAGCGAACGTTATTGCGACATAACATATGGAATGACATCCGCTGTGCTGTGCCCTACCACACAAAGCGAGATGACATTCACAATGCCCATACCTCTCTTAAAAGTCTGGACCATCATGACACTGAGATTCTTTAGAGATTTCCTGAAGAGAGTAGGGAATCTTAATGCCGTCAAACATAATGGTAGGTAGAAAACCAGAAACAAACCTGGCAGTAAGCTTTGCTACGTTAGCATTTACAATGAGATATATGGCGGATATATCTAAACAATATTTTTATATAATTTATTAATCTGTCCTAACATTGAAGGTTTCTTTCAGAGGTATTTCTTGAGAAATAACATTTCCTATAAAGAAGCGGTTCACTTGATAGGGCCATCAGTCACCTCGAGTGTTGTTTCGAACCCTTACCTCGCTTACTCCTGTTTATCCAATATATTGTGACCTCCTTTTTTTAAATGGCTTCCATAAAATTTATGATTTTTTTATATCAATACGGTGATAAACAAGCATACATAGTAAGCAATCACCGTAGCCTATGGACGCCTGAAACTCCAGAGGTGTTACATGCGCAATGCCGACCCTTTAAAAATCTGTACACTCCTTTTTTGAAGAACCTGATCTCTGCAAATTCAAAATTCAAAAATTCAAAATTCAAAATTCAAAAATTTATTCTGCAAGTAGGCCTCAAGGGCTCTTTTACAAATCAATACAACATTTATAGTAACATCATATAGTGACATGAAAAATACATAACAACATTTATAAATACAACAGCCAATACCTGGGTAAACATTACATAATAATAATCTTAAAATAAATAATTAATTAATTGCAGGTAGTTCATTCCACGTCCGCGGGAGGAAGTTCCTCTTGAACCGCACAGTGCGTGACCATTTAGGTTCTAGGGTGTGAGGATGAACACCCTGCCGACGGCGAGAGCTGCGGCGATAGAGAGTAGTCGTGGGCATCATGTCAAACAATTCTTCGGAGCACAAGCGGTAGAACACACATAAGGAGGCAAAGTATCTCCTTAGACTTAAAGGTTCAATACTGCTTGCGAGTTGTGATTTTGCCAATATCAAAAATCTGCTCGTAAAGCATGACCTTGTTCGGTAGTGTGGCAATGCCACCCATCTATATACTTATAAATACATATTACTTATATACATAAATATTACATATATACCTACTTACATAGTTAACATAACTAAATATATAAATCATATAAAACACTTACATATATAAATATAAATGCACAAATAAATATATAAATATTCACTATAATAACGCACATGCAATATATACATAAATAAACACGTACATAGATACAAATCCAATCTCCGCCGCGGTGGACACGCAGCCGTGACGTCACACCAAGAAACCGGCTCGACGAGGTGCGCGGCCGCACTGGCCGCGCCGCCCGCCACGCCGCCACGCCAGTCAGACACTCGACCTGACGGCGAATGCATGCCGCTCCGCGCTGCGCCCGCGCTCGCTTATCGCTTACGTTTACTTAGTGTTTACATTTTCTTTCTTCCGCTTGTGCTTGAGACTATGTACCGCTTGTTTTAATACAGCTGTGAAAGTGATTAGTTGTTTCCTTTGGAGTCAATTCCCGTTACCCGCAACTACACTGGTGACCCCTCTATTTGGACATTTATCGCAGCCTTTCTGAAAAACAAATATGGGTGATGGTAAAGGCGGCCCAAGCGGGGAGAGTGCAAATACAACTCAAGCTGATATCGCGCAACCTCCGGCAGCGCAACCGCTAACGGAATTTTCCACTATGCCGTTGTCCACGGGTACCGATACATTTCGCGTTGGAGTACGACTACCACCATTTTGGCGTCAGGAACCGGCCGTTTGGTTTGCGCAAGTAGAAGGTCACTTTGTTTTGTCCAAGATTACATCTGATGTTACGAAATTTTATTATGTACTGTCACAGCTAGATCACGAGTACGCGGCTGAGGTAAAAGACGTAATTGTTAACCCACCAGCAGAGAACAAGTACGAGAAGCTGAAAACAGAACTGATCTCAAGGCTGTCAGCATCCCGAGAAAAGGAACTCAAGAGATTGTTGGTGCACGAGGAGTTAGGGGATCGCAAGCCGTCCCAGTTCTTGCGGCATCTTCAGCATCTGGCAGGCCCACAGGGACATGAGGAACTTTTAAGGACTATTTGGATAAATCGTTTACCAATGAACATCCAAGCAGCAATAGCATCGCAACCCACTCCGCAGACGCTTGACGCCTTGGCAAACACCGCCGATCGGGTATGGGACCTCACCCCTCCAACCCCCCAGGTAGCAAGTACATCACAAGCCAGTGCTATGCCGGTGCCTCAGAATGCTGCAATCGACTACATGGCTAACCAGATAGCCGAATTGACAAGACAGATGCAAGACCTGCGCGCAGAAATGACCTCCAGATCGCGACCCAGAGGTAGGAACAATGGATCACAGAGGTATGGCCGCAGTCGTAGTCGTGGGACTAGTCAAGGTCGATCACAGTCCAGCTACCGCAGATGGCCCGTGTGCTGGTACCATTCCAAATTCCAGTCGCAAGCAACGAAGTGCGTAAAACCCTGCGATTTTGTTTCGGGAAACGGTCAGGGCAATCTGTAATGGCGGCCAACGATTGCTCTAGACCCGGTCGCCTGTTTGTTACAGACCGACGTACCAAAATGCAGTTTCTCGTAGATACAGGAAGCGATCTCTGTGTTTTTCCACGCTCGGCTCTACGTGAACATCGACCTAAAACTCGATACGAACTGTTCGCCGCAAATGGAACTGTGATCAACACTTATGGTTATGCACAGCTACACTTGGATTTAGGTCTTCGTCGTGAGTACAGTTGGCAATTTACTGTGGCCGACGTCACCAAACCAATTATAGGCGTCGACTTCCTATCTTTCTACTATTTACTCGTAGACAGCCGTAACAAACGCTTAATTGACAATTTGACGTCCCTCTCTGTAGCAGCCATGTCAGCCCACAAAGCACGCAACATATCATCAATCAAGACGTCATTTGGAGAATCGAGGATTGATAGCATAGTACAGGAGTTCCCAGATATCACACGGCCACCTGGAGTTCATCGTGATATAAAACATAGCACGGTCCACTATATCAAGACGACTGATGGTCCTCCGGTCCACTGCACACCCAGAAGGTTAGCACCAGACAAACTCAAGATAGCCAAACAGGAGTTTGAGTCCATGCTCAAGTGTGGAACTGCCAGACCGTCACTAAGTCCTTGGTCTTCGCCACTGCATCTGGCACCTAAGAAAGATAATGGCTGGAGACCTTGCGGTGACTATAGGCAATTGAATGCCAGGACTGTTCCAGATCGCTATCCTATTCGTCACATCCATGATTTCTCACACCAGCTCGCCGGATGTAAGGTCTTCTCGACAATCGACTTGATCAAGGCCTACAACCAAATACCTGTCAACGCGGAAGACATACCAAAGACAGCAATTTCGACACCATTTGGGCTGTATGAATTTCCCTTTATGACCTTCGGTCTCAGAAATGCAGGACAAACGTTTCAGCGCTTTGTCGACGAGGTCATGAGAGGGATGGACTTTGTTTATGCCTATCTGGACGATTTTCTCATCTTTTCGCCTGATGAAGCAACGCACGAAGATCACTTACGACAGCTCTTTACCAAGTTGAGAGAGTACGGCATGGTTATCAATCCATCAAAGTGTGTCTTCGGAGTTCCAGAGATCAAGTTCTTAGGGTATCACATCACAGCCGATGGCACGAAGCCCCTGGAAACCAAAGTAGAAGCCGTTCAGTCATTCCCTACGCCCAAAACCGTTAAAGAACTTAGGAGGTTCCTAGGGATGATAAACTTTTATCGTCGGTTTATACCCCAAGCCGCCCAGCTCCAAGCTCCGCTGCACGAGTTACTCACCGGCTCAGTTAGAGGATCACAACCAGTCGACCTGAAAGATGACCAGATGAAAGCTTTCCTCGACTGCAAATCTAGCCTCTGCCAAGCCGCAATGTTAGCGCACCCTGATCCTGATGCTCATCTTGCGCTCGTTACAGACGCTTCCGACACAGCTGCAGGCGGAGTACTTCAACAATGGAAAGGCGACGCATGGCAGCCACTAGCATTCTACTCCAAGAAGCTCAGTTCGGCACAACGGAAATACTCGCCCTATGACCGCGAACTGCTAGCGATCTACAACTCGATCAGGTATTTTAAGCATATGCTGGAGGCGCGAGTATTCACCGTCTTCACAGACCACAAGCCGTTGTGTTTTGCCTTCACAAACAGCAAGTCAAATTGCTCGCCGAGACAGTTCCGACACCTCGACTACATTTCCCAATTTACGACTGACATCAGACATATCTCCGGGAAAAATAACGTCGTGGCAGACACCTTGTCCAGAATCGAGGAGCTTGAGAAACCAGTCGATCTGTCCATCCTCGCCAAGGCACAAGAGACTGACCAGGAACTCAGGCAGATCTTGGAGGGAGACACTGGGTACAGCATCAGCCTAAGGAAGCTGACTATACCAGGGTCATCTACAGCACTCTACTGTGACGACAGCACCTCGGCACTCAGACCACATGTGACTCCAGAGTATAGACGGCAAGTATTTAACAGCCTACACTCACTTAGCCATCCTGGGATCAAGGCATCTACGAAACTTGTAGCCGAGCGATTCATATGGCCGAGCTTAAACAAAGATTGTCGCGAATGGGCTCGGGCCTGCTTGGCCTGTCAGAGGTCAAAGATAACAAGGCATGTTCAAGCACCTTTGGGTACGTACCAGTTACCTAAAGCTAGGTTTACCCATGTGCATATTGACATAGTAGGACCGCTGCCTCCTTCTCAAGGGTTTCGTTACTGCCTCACTGCTATCGACCGCTTTACTCGATGGCCGGAGGCGATACCAATGATGGATATAACTGCAGAAACAGTGGCGAAATCACTGCTCACTACGTGGATCTCCAGATTCGGTTGCCCTATAGATATAGTGACGGATCGAGGAGCACAATTCGAATCAGCTCTATTTAATTATTTGGCGAAGATCATCGGTTACAAGCATCGACGCACAACTGCATACCATCCTGCCTGCAATGGAATTTTGGAGAGATTCCATAGGCAGTTGAAAGCAGCAATCATATGTCATGCTCAAGAAAGCTGGACAGAAGCCTTACCATTGGTCCTGATGGAAGTAAGGAGCGCTTTTAAGGAAGAGCTGCAAGCTTCTTCTGCAGAGCTGGTATACGGCGAACCGCTCCGACTGCCTGGGGAATTTTTCCAGCCCAGTACCGACACCACAACCGACCTCACCGACTTCACTGCACGCCTGAAGAATATAACCCATAAACTTCAACCTGTGCCTACTTCTAGGCATGGTCAGAAGAAGACGTTTATATTCAAAGACTTGGCAACATCCACCCACGTTTTCTTAAGGGAAGACGCTGTGCGTGGCGCGCTAAAACCAGCTTACACAGGACCACACGCAGTTCTGGAAAGAGGAGAGAAGGTTTTTAAAATACGGGTGAACGGAAAGACCAACACCGTAACCATCGATCGCTTAAAACCAGCTTACCTGTTAGCTGAGCCGACGTCTGGTACTGGAAATCAACCTGAAAGAGAAAGAAATCCTGAAAAAGAGAATACACCGAAGTCTGTGAAAGAAAAGAGAAATATGAGTAAAAAAGATATAGAAAAAGAACCACAGAAAGGAAAAATAATAAAGCATACCAGATCAGGCCGACGGGTAACCTTCCCAGATTATTATCGCCCGTGAGACGGTCTCTGGGGGGGACTGATGTGGCAATGCCACCCATCTATATACTTATAAATACATATTACTTATATACATAAATATTACATATATACCTACTTACATAGTTAACATAACTAAATATATAAATCATATAAAACACTTACATATATAAATATAAATGCACAAATAAATATATAAATATTCACTATAATAACGCACATGCAATATATACATAAATAAACACGTACATAGATACAAATCCAATCTCCGCCGCGGTGGACACGCAGCCGTGACGTCACACCAAGAAACCGGCTCGACGAGGTGCGCGGCCGCACTGGCCGCGCCGCCCGCCACGCCGCCACGCCAGTCAGACACTCGACCTGACGGCGAATGCATGCCGCTCCGCGCTGCGCCCGCGCTCGCTTATCGCTTACGTTTACTTAGTGTTTACATTTTCTTTCTTCCGCTTGTGCTTGAGACTATGTACCGCTTGTTTTAATACAGCTGTGAAAGTGATTAGTTGTTTCCTTTGGAGTCAATTCCCGTTACCCGCAACTACAGTAGATAGTTGCTTTTAGTAAAGAACTGGACTATATCGTCGCTATACTTACTCAACCTCGTATCTATATATTAGATACGTATATCAGATGAGTTTGAGTAAGTATATCGATGATATGCAGATATTCGCACGCTTCTGGAAAACTATGGTTCAGTTGGTTAAGAGCGATTGGACTGGTGTTTCATAAGGTCGCAAGTTGGAATCTTGCTCGAAGTGAAGAATTTTTCATTAAAATGTGAAAATTTGTAGTATCGTTTGCAGTATCTCCTTGTTAAAAAATATGTTACTTATACTGGTTCGGTTGAGTTTTGAGCGTGAGGAATACGAGAACTTCTTGACTTGATTTATCGGTGTGTGCTCTACCGATTTGCTTACGTTTTTGCCATGAAGAAAATAACCTTATTAGGTATTTTGCATAACGATACTTGACTGAGTATAAAAAATAACCTACTTAACTATATACATAATGGATATATACAGATGATTACTATAACTAGCTTATATCTAAAATAGGCCCTTGAGGCATTGTACCAAGGATGCTGGCGGCATTTCCTCGTTGTATCGCAATACTGATACGTTGTGCGAGGAAGCCGCCAGCTCTTCGGTCACCAGTTACGTCAAACAGACGTTTCGCGATTTCTCCAAAAAACTTGTGCGCGCTGGGACCCCATGGACCTAGAGTTTCAACGCCAAAAGGTACAAAATGGTACTCTCTACCGAGGCTCTTAAAGCTCTCTTCTGTACTTAACTTAGCTAAAGCATCATTTCTCATGAAAGAGAAAGTGAAACTTTTTTTTAAATTAAGATAAGTTATAATGTCTGGTTTGACCCATTGGTTGACTGGTAGAGAATGCCTTAAGGAATTAAGTCCGCCATTTGTACCTTCATGTATTGTGCAATAAAGATTAAATAAATAAATAAATAATGCACAAAAAAGCGTGGGTGGCCTAGCGGTAAGAGCGTGCGACTTTCAATTCGGAGGTCGCGGGTTCAAACCCCGGCTCGTACTAATGAGTTTTTCGGAACTTATGTACGAAATATCATTTGATATTTACCAGTTGCTTTTCGGTGAAGGAAAACATCGTGTGTGAGGAAACCGAACGAATCCCAACAAAGCCTAGTTTACCCTCTGGGTTGGAAGGTCAGATGGCAGTCGCTTTTGTAAAAACTAGTGCCTACGCCAAATCTTGGGATTAGTTGTCAAGCGGACCCTAGGATCCCATGAGCCGTGGCAAAATGCCGGGACAACGCGAGGAAGAAGATAAGTTATAATGCACTTATGAATGTCAGAAACGAGAGGTATTGGCATTGTGAAAGTCTACGCTTTATGTGGTATTCTGGTAGAGCACAGCACAGCGGATGTCATTCCAGATCTAGAGCAGAGCCCAACTGGGGAAGTACCTCCTATAGAAAACCGCAGCCGAATAACACTAGACCCTACTCATAGTGTTGTGTTCCCGCCGGTGAGTAAGGTTGCCAGAGCAAATCGATCTGATCTGATGATGAAGACAGAAAGTGGCTACTGTAATAATTATATACATAGAAAAAATACATAACTCACGAACAAATATTTGTGATAAACACACAAATAAAATACCCTTACCAGGATTCGAACCCGGGGCCTCCTGCTTCATAGGAAAGGTCACAATCGACCAAGATAGGAACCCGTTCAGATAAATTGGAAATTTAAATTAAATCTGATGAAAATAGTTTGTATTGTGTGTATTTTGTGCTACGTTTAGAATACCACCTATGTAAAGTTATTAATTTCCTGTACCTAAAGGTTGGCTGGAAAATTAAGGTGGGCAATAATAGTAATTTATACAATCGTGATATAATAGGGAGCTTTTCAGTCGAGCACCGTGTTTACGTAGTAATGTACGAGATTGAAAAGCTTGATTATATCACTATTGTACAGAATACTTTATCTTTGACACATTTAAAATAATACTTTATTTGACTACAAAACCTAAATAATGAACGAAAATCGGTATCTCAGTAAACAAAAATGTAGTACAAAAGACATAAACGCGTGAAGTCCAGCGCCCGCCCGTCCCGCGTTTTGCTTTTTCTACGGGAGCGCGACGGTACGTGATTGGTAATTTTTTAAACTTAACTACATCGTATCGAAATGAATATTATAGTTGAATTGGGAGCTCATACACGAAAATTACGCATATATATAGTTTAGTATAAGAAATCAATTCAACCATTGCAGTCGACAAGTACAGGGGTATCGGCGCCGAGTACAATTTTATTCCATTCGGTGTCGAGACCCTTGGTCCGTGGGGCCCTGGCGCTCTGAGTCTCTTCAAAGATCTGTCTAAGAGACTCAGAGACGCCACAGGACATCAAAGAGCTGGCAGCTTCCTCGCTCAATGCATCAGTCTAACGATCCAGCGAGGAAATGCTGCCAGCGTCTTCGGTACTATGCCGCAGGGGCCATTTTTAGATTTATTTTAGTTTTATTTTAGATTTAATTTAGTCATATTTTAGCTTTAGTTTACATTATTAATTGTTTATAAGGTTATATTATTGTACTAATAAATGTTTAATACGATTTCATATAAAAAAGTATTTATATTGTATTTGAGGAAACAAAAAATATTGTATTCATTTTCTATTTCGAATACACCCCTAGACCCTCTGACCAGCTGAAATCGTCATGAATTAGGTCCCTCGATAAGAGATAAGCTAGATCAGCTGTCAGCCTAATTTAGGGCAGATTAAGTTGATAACGATATGATAAGGGTCTGGCTTTGTTTAACCCTCACAATGTCGACGGCAGACATCAATGGAAAAAATCACTGTTAAACTATGGGACGAATCACGATATGTTTGAGTGACTAATTTTATTTACAGTATATATGGTGCTACTTTCCCGCACGCGTGCGGGAATGAGCACTCTCCGTGCATATGTCGAAACATTAAAGAGCCATATGTACTGTAAAACGTTGTACGATACACATGCGAATAGGTAATTCGCAACTCGTGTCGATTTAAAACACTCCCTTCGGTCGTGTTTTAATGAATCACCACTCGTTGCGAATTTCCTATTTTCTGCACTTGTATCGTAAATAAGTATAGTATTTTCAACTCGTCGACTGTAATGGTTGTATTAAAATTTCGTATACCAAACTATAATTGCGTTATTTTCATGGATGGGCTCCCAACTCAACTATAAGATTCATTTCAATAGTCAACAACAAATACAACAAATAGTAAAAGAAATTGACCAATCACGTGCCGCTGCGTTACCATAGAAAAGAGTTATCGGTCGCGGGGTGAGGGGCGCGAGGCGGGAATATTGGCCCAATGCCTCTAAACAACTGAGCTCGAATTGGGCCGGTATTCCGAAAGGTCGTAGGTTCAAGTCTTGCCCAAGCGGAGAATTTTTTATTTTTTTCTTAATAAAATATTAGTATCGTTTGTAGACGTATCTGCTTTATCATTTGTTGTGTTGTGTGCCACGACATAGGTTGTGTGTGCCACGAGTGGTACAGGCATAACGAACTCGTGTTAATTAGTTCCTCGCCTTCGCGTCGGAATTCAATTCACACTCGTTTTTATATGTGACGTTAACTATGAAAAGGGACCTTATTGTCGATGGCGCTTCCGCAGTTATAAACGATACTCCGATATAAATACAACGCTACGCGACGCAGTGCGGGGTAAGCGCCATCGACAATAAGGTCTTTTTTCATAGACACACATATCTTGTTAGATACTGCCCTTAACCACATAGAACATACTGTTGGTACATGTTCTTGAACCTATGCAAAGGTAAATACATACCTACAAGGTCTAAAATAATAATAATAATAATTCAGCCTATATACGTCCCACTGCTGGGCACATGCCTCCTCTCATGTGCGAGAGGGCTCGGGCTATAGTCCCCACGCTAGCCCAAAAAAAAAGGTCTTAAAGGTTAAAATAATAGAAATAGAATTGTTATCCGAAATTGCGCATTTGCATACAAATTCTTATTTCACAATTTTATAGTCACTTTTTCGTAGAAGCACTAAGGCGAATTGTTATTATTATTCAATTGCTAGGTTATTTGCTATATTTCTTTTTTTATTCTTCTAAAGTTCTGTGAAAAATATAAAAGACTCTTTTACAGATATACTTATAAATAGGTTAAGATAGGTAGAAAATAGGTATTTATTTTTGTAAAATATTCTTTAAATACATTTTCTCGTTCTAGATTAGCAATTCACTCGTTAGAGAATGTTCAAAACTTGCCAAGTTCCCATGTAATATTCTCGCTTTTTTATACCCGTTTATTGCCAAATCTTCGTTTCGATTTCAATGACATATAAAATAGACGCCAATGAGTGACGTAATGTTAAATGAAACAGTTGTCAACATTTAGAAAAAAAAATCTCGTTAAAGTTTCCAGAAATTGCGGACAATTTTGAGAATATTCTGCAACTTACACGTTTCTTCTCTCGATTTAACCTAAATAACCAACATTTAGTTTTTAGAGTACACCTTTTTACCATTTAAGGGGCTCCCCGCGGCAACATCGCTTTTTGACTAGTTTTAATTCGTTTCTCCTACATTTGCACTATAGATAGAATTAGAAGACAAACGGCTATCGGTTCTTCAATCTTTTATCTTTATTTTAGTCTGCCGGATTTTGAAAGAACTTAATGTAATATTTTTTAAACCCATTTCTAAAAAAACACTGTTTTCGTTACTAGATTGCTGTGAAGGATTTTACATGTACGAAACCTACACATTTGGGTTTGCCTTTGACGTCTCTAAAAACTGGTCCGAGTATTATTCATTTTTATTGAGATTTTAAACTAATTAACACAAAAGTTGCGGCCAGTAAACCAGTTTTGTGGCCTAAAATAGTTCAACTTTGATGCCAAATATCTCGAAGACAGTGGACTTTGAAAGGTATACTTACTATATTACTTCCAACCGTTGCTGTTAATATAATGTAAGCTTCGTTTGAATTTATTTACAATAAACTACACATTTCGAGTAGTTTTTGAACGTATACCTAGTAAGCTAATCTTACCTTCATTTTATTGAATATTTTGAGTACAATCTACCCGTACTCTTGGGTTGATGTGAACAAGTGAATTTGACGCTACCTTCTTTTGATATTTTTTTTCAGTCATTTTGGAGAACGCTACTTCTAGTTCGGAGCTCAACGAGTGAACAAGGTAACTCTGTTATCGTATTTTGTTGTAAAATATTTTTGTTATTCTCAAGTTCTTTGAAATAAAAGGTAATTATGTTACTTTGAGTATGATTTACTTTATATTCCTGAATAATTTCTATTAATAATGAGCTACAAAAAACATTAGAAAATTCAGGGAATCAGATCGAAGGGTGTTAGGGACCCCCTTAACCAAAAGTACTTATCAATATTTATCCTTGTGTTTCTTCCACCTTTGCTTTTAATTTTATCAAAGATTTTATTTTAGCTGTAACCGCCTGTGCTCGCAAAAATAACAAATACGCCTCTAAATCGTCCCCCAAATTCCACACACAGGGAATAAGGCCCTTTATTTCTATGCAAATTAGTTTTATCACCGCGATTTTGTACGCTATACGCGCGGAATTCTCGTTAATTTACAAGCTTTTTGTTCGCGCGCGCGAATGAGTCCAGAAATTACGCAGGCCAATATAACTTGACATTCTAAGGTTATCAACAGATTTTGGCAGTAATTTGTATTTATTTCCTGATTAGTTTCGTCATTGCCATTTCGTGTGTACGCTATAGCAAAGAGAATTTGAAATAGAGGTGGATTGTAAAAGAAGATTTTGTAGCCACAGTAAATTTACTGACACACATAATCAAAACTTTTACAACGCCATTTGACTTTGAATCTCATTATTTCACTGATATGTGCTAAATTTGTTAAATATCAAAAAGTAGCGCCATCTAGGGCGTAACCCAAAGGCTGTAGCGCCATCGCTCGAAACGATGCCGCCATACCTTTGGCCTTTGATCCATTAGATGGCGCCACTTTTTGATATTTAACAAATTAAACACATACCAGTGAAAGGATAAGGGTCAAAGTCAAATGGTTTTAAAAGTTTTAATCATGTGTCAATGACAGTAAATTTACTGTGGCTACAAAGTTTTCTTTGACAATCCACCTCTATATAAAATTCTCTTTGGCTATAGGTTCGCGCGGAATTCGCGTACATGTTTTGTGTTCGCGCGCGCGAATGAGACGAGTATACTGTGGTCATCAGTGGATTTAGGGAATAATTTGTTTTTCTATGCAAATTAGTTTTATCACCGCGATTTCTTACGCTATTACGCTAATTCGCGAAGAGTTCGCGCGAGTTTTCGCGAAGACCGTGTAGCTAGGCTTGAGGCATGATTATGCTGCAAATTATAATTGTGAACTTTTTGACCTGCTTTTTAGGGTTCCGTACCCAAAGGGTAAAACGGGACCCTATTACTAAGACTCCCCTGTCCGTCCGTCTGTCACCAGGCTGTATCTCATGAACCGTGATAGTTAGACAGTTGAAATTTTCAGAGATGATGTATTTCTATTGCCGCTATAACAACAAATACTATAAAATAGAACAAAATAAATATTTAAGGGGGCTCCAATACAACGGATGGTTTTTTTTTGCCGTTTTTATAAATAATGGTACGGACTCGCACTTTTTATATACAGTATTTTTTTTTGTTTATATTCATTATATTATATTTAACTTAACTTTCGACTCGCCGCTGTCGAAAGCGAAGGAACGTCTGGATGGCCCTATTTTCAAGCAACAGGTCTGTAATGGCTTCTGATAACAAGTAGGTATAATGCAAAAGAAATTTGGCAAAAGGAGCGACGTTTGCGTGAAAAAATCTTATAGTATGGGTAAACATATATTTGTAAAGTATAGATTTTAGGGTTCGTGATGGATCAAAAACTTTTTTGGCGCGAAAAAAAAATGGGGCAGGTCTTCCAAGTCGGCTAACCTTCCATACAAAGGCTAAAATGTTTCTTCTACTTTTTCCTAATCAAAATACGTTGCCCTTTAACGGACCCCCATTATTTTTGTCACACCTTATACGAAAACAGAGAATGATTCCTACACAACGAATTCAAAATCTAAAAGAGGCTGGTAGGATTGCTATGTAAAGTTTTTTTTTTTGACGAGAAAATAACTTATTTCAATAAAACATACAAAATCAATTTTATTTCTGTTTGGGCAGGACGATATACTGAACCCCTACGGCCCGATTCGAGGAATCATTAAGACACGTTTAAGATCTTGGAAAGATCTTTAAAAGATGGATAACCAAACGACATGTCAAAATTGACGTTTATTTTGACTCCGCTGTGATCCCAATAAGATCTATCTACGATATTTCTAACGTCAAAGTGACATTGGTTGCCCGAATCGAGCTGCTTTTGTCAATTATACGACATAAAAACGGTATCTAAATGAGAATTTATCTAAACCAGAACTTATCGTTATCGTATTTCATTCTTCGAATCGAGCCGCTAGTGTAAATTTATTTGATAGCGTGACATGACGAACGCGTTTGCGTTCTCATTTTGTATGGGATTTAGAATGTAATGCCTCTGGTGTTGCAGGCGTCCATAGGCTACGGTGACTGCTTACCATCAGACGAGCCGTATGCTTGTTTGCCACCGTCGTGGTATAAAAAAAAAGAAACGTCGCCCCAAGCGGTACCATCCGGAAACTCAAAATCACATACACAATGAGACTTAACGCAAACACGTACGTCACGTTTAACTTAAAACACCATTCCCTATACTCATCAAAATACACAGATTATTTCCCCTATATAACCTTCGTTGAGTGACTTATAATTTTAATTGAAAGTATTACTGTATGTATAGACCATTTCAGTTCTTTCAGTTCTTTTACAAGGACTAGTAGCAGTTAACACAGCTCCAGCCAGTCGCAGCTGCTTGAAAATTCCATCTTGCACCGCTTTGTCCACAGCCGACTGCCCGATTGTACGATATTGCGCGTCAAATGGATACCAGTGTAACTGAAACAAGAGATTGGGTTATTATAAACATTTTACTATATGTTTAAAATATAACGCAAAAGTAAATATATGGTGTTCAAAGCGGGAAGCAAGCGCCCAATGTATGTACCTCCCATTCTCTTGAATGGTCAGGTACTGAAGAGGGTGACGAACTTCAAGTACCTAGGGCATTTGGTAACCGAAAATTGGCGATGAGAGCCAATATCATTCATCGCGCAGATTTCATTGATCAGCCCAAGTAAAAATAACTCTGTTCAGAGCCTACTACAGATATACCCAGCGATCGCTAAATGCTCTGCGGGACCAGTACAACGATGCCTTTAGGGTGGTGTTGCGACTGCCGCAATACTGCAGCGTGTCCAGGATGTTTGCGGATGCGAACGTGGACGGTGTCCACACCACGCTCCGCAAGCTGCTGTAATTTTATGGTTTCATAATTTTATAAAATTTTACTTTTATACGTGTTTGAATGTTAATTGAAAATTTTAATTTTTAATGTAATTTACTTATAAGTTGTACTTATATGTTATATGGATTCCCATTGTTCGAAATAAATGAATTTTATTTTTATTTTGAATCAATCAATTATGAAATTATTTCTTTCTTTTACTCGTAGTTAGTTATAATAAATATGGTATTTCATTTTAGTTGTCACTACATCTCAATGAAATATTAGGAAGTTCACAAATATTATTTACACGAGTTGCATGAAATGTTGTGTCCGTTTAGGAATATGGTTTAGTAGTTGAAATCTTATTATTTTGTTTTTGAAAACTAACTTAATTTACTTAACAAAAGATAAGCGATTTCATAACCACGGGAGCACAGAAAATTAGGAATATTACTACTATAAGCTCCCAAACCATTACGCGGACAATTTAAACTCCTTTTACATTATTAAAGTTATTAAATTATTATATAATAACAAAATTTTAAGTTTATGGCCTTTTAGATAGCAATCATAATTACACCGTGTAATAGAAAAATAAATCACAAAACATTACACACTAAAATTTAAAAAGCAAATAATCAGTGTATTTTTTTTATCAAAAACATTCATTAATATTTCCACATTTGCTGGAGTCAAAGAAGCTTTAGTTTTTTAATGAATGTGGCGGGTTTTTCTTATAACAAGTCAATGTATAAAGTTCTAAATTTAATTATAATGACATAAAAAATAAAATTAGATGGTGACGAAACCCGCATCTGATGTTATTTTGACCACTAGGCGAAGCCTGCGTTGCTGATCACGAATTATGAATCGACGACTTGTTTCTGGTTATATTGCATAATGATAAAAAAATTATCAAGACATCAATTTTAATTCTTCAAAATTATTTTCATTTTTTTTTATACTTGTACCTATCTGAAAATTGCATGACCAAAATTTTAAGCCCTTTGTAACTGTAAAAGTTCAAAACCCACCTTATCCACGTGGACCGTAGTAAGCATTACTGGAGTATGCAGTATGCAATGAGTGCAGTTCTGTCTTACTGCATCCAGTCTGGCTTACTTCACACTTATGGAATATTACCTAGGCTATTCCGTATTATAAATTTGAACTCGTGGTATTGCACATTGTGCTGTATCCAATACAATAATTACTTTAACTTTCTAGGACATCTTCACATTTTTTATACTACGTCGATGGCAAACAAGCTTACGGCCCGCCTGATGGTAAACAGTCTCCGTAGCCTATGTACGCCTGCAATTCCAGAGGAGTTACATGCGCTTTGGCGACCCTAACACTCCGCACCCTCGTTGAGCTCTAGCAACCTTACTCACCGGCAGGAACACAACACTATGAGTAGAGTCTAGTATGATTTGGCTGCGGTTTTCTGTAAGGTGGAGGTTTGATGTGAATCCGTTCGCTGTAGGTATGCAAGCAGGACATAGCGCTGTTTCGTTCTTCATCTGCTTCAATGTGCGTGTAAAGATAAAGACGTGACGGCCTCCTAGTACAGTAATGACCATGGTCACGAACTTACCGGGTTCGATCCCTGTAATTCATTATTTGTTTGTTTATAACAGATTTGTTCCCGAGTTATGTTATCTTTGTTTTTATTTGTCTTTATCTATCTACTATATCGTCGTCTAGTCCGCATAACAAAATCCTCATAGTAAACATTGTGCATGTCCATATTGTCGACGAGATGTGCTGAATGTACCTATAGAAGATGTTACCATCTAATTTGTTGTACCACATTTTACGCAATCTTCCTTCTTTACTTCCTTACTTCCGTCCTTCCTTCTTTCCTTCCTTCCTGCCTTCCTTCTTTACTTCCTTCCTTCATTCCTTCCTTGCTTTTATGTATTTATGTAAGAATCTCCAATACCTTACAATAGTAATTTTGGTGACAAGTACTATCATTTAATTATTGTGAATCTCGCTGGCCAGACTCCCATTATATATATAATTTTTGTATTTCAAGAGTGTTATTTTTTAGTTTCTCTTTCTTAGAGTGCGTAACATTTACGTTTTGTTACCCAAACGCAAAACAGAACCCCTAGGGTAAATTTCATTCGATAGCGCGACGAGCGTTCGCATTTGTTATGTCTATTTTTGTATGGGATTTTGAACAGCGCGCCAAGTTAGGCGGGAAGTTTTGGAAACTCAAAATCCCATACAAATTGACACCGCCAACGCGTACGTCACGCTATTGAATGAAATGTACACTAGAGGCACTGTTAAAAAGTAAAAATAAAAAACTATTGCCATAATAGTTGCTTGAGACTTTTGTTCAACAGTTTACAGAACGCATGCAACCGTCTCGTCTTGTCAAACATGTTGTATGCGGAACGTGCAAGCTTGTATCTGTTCAAATGCGTGTGTACAGTCGACATCGGATATATTTTCTAAACATTAATTTGATTTAACTTCCCCTTCTAAGCAGAACATTAGTGCCTCACAAAACACTGCTTTTTCATCACGTCCGTGGACAGTAATCATACGACGTGCCAGTTTTTTTTTAGGTACGGCACCTTTAGAAAGTGTATGAGATCAATTATTTTAAGAACCAAACCTAAATGTTTGTTGATTTTTTTTCAAATAATTTATAAACCAACATATTCAGCCTAAAGGCCTAGTTTTTAAAATAATCCCTCGCAATAAAACACAAGAAATCAAGTTTATCAATAATCAACATTTTGCCTTAGTTCATACTCGTAAAACGTCATATTTTCCACACGACTGTACCCGTTCTCAGTGTTTGCTCTTGAAGCAGTCTCAGCCAACCTACACTACAGTGTGATCGTTTATAACCACAAAACCAGTGTAATTTGAGACCCACATGGTACTTTATTTATACAAGGTGTATTTTTCCAGCGTGTAAACCAGAAATCTCTCTCGCGTGTTTTCGCCATGGCATTTTGGGTAAACATCCTACCAACACTGCGCGTGACGTACATCCGGAGCTGTCAAACCCAAGGCCCCGAAACCTGGCCCCGCTCAAACGGTATCACCAGGCTAGGGGTCGTGGGGATGGGTAACGATCGGTAGCGAAGAGCTGGCCTTCACTAGCAGCACACACGTCCACACATAGACGTGGAATGACCTCCCCACATCGGTGGGGAGCGACCCGATACAGCCGTCGCAGCCTAACGGCGGATACGGCCACTTATACCTCCTGACAGGGTGGTATCGAAGGATATCCAGTCCAACGTCATAAAAGCACAAGCTCTCAGCCTCAGCTAACAGCTAACTCCCACCAATTGGGCACTCTCACTCCTAAACGAACTATTAATCCAAAAACCTGATGTTGATGTCTTTTATGACTCACCAGGCTCGTTCTCCACAGCTTTATATATGTTTTTGAGTGATTGTACCTAGTTTGTAATGTTTGTGGATATTGTAAATAATTCTAATTATTAATATTATTATTTAACATGTAAGCGCTTTGGTATCTGAACTGTAAGCTTGTGTGTTGCATGAATAAACAATAAACGAGGCGAGAGCGACCACTTGCCTTCTAGCAGTCACCAGCGACGGAACAGACTTGATTAATTTGATTATACATATAAGTAGTTAACCTAATTATAATAGTAACCTATTCGTCATTACTATTTCTGATTAAGACGGATCATTCACGGTCATATTATGGCTCCTCTACACGATGGCCCGGCGTAGGCCAGTCCACGGGACGCATTTATGCGTTAGAGGGAGCAATTGATATTGCTGTCTCATTCCACTGCATAGCTGCGTCCCTTAGACTGGCGTACAATGGGCCATCGTGTAGAGGAGCCATTAAGTGTAACAATTACGATCGGTTTATATTGAGGCTGAGTTAATGTGAATAAAATAATAAATGTGTTAATATTGCTTGGGTGTTTATTTCACGCGCATCAGTGGAGGTCTGTGCCCAGCAGTGGGACGTATATAGGCTGAATTATTTATTATTTATTTATTTAAACCAGAAATCCGTAAACAACCCTGAAGGTGATCTTTTACAGGATACATTTCGGAGGCCGAGGAACTGCACAAGCTTATTCCTCCGTCCCCATTTCACCATCGAACTACCAGAAAATCGGCACTCCGGCATCGCTTCATGGTAGGTATCCCACAAATACGCACGAAGAGTTTTTCTTCAACATTCCTTATGCGAACTGCCAAGGAGTGGAATGCCCTGCCCGAGTCTGTGTTTCCGCATGAGTACAATCTGGGTCTCTTCAAGGCTAGGGTAAATAGGTATCTCATAGGTAAACGTGCTCCACCCTAGACCGCATCATCACTTACCATCAGGTGAGATCGTGGTCAAACGCTTGCCTATCTTTATATAAAAAAAGCGGCCAAGTGCGAGTCGGACTCGCCCATGAAGGGTTCCGTACCATTTATGGCGTATTAAAAAAACTACTTACTAGATCTGGTTCAAACCAATTTTCGTTGGAAGTTTGCATGGTAATGTATATCATATATTTTTTTTAGATTTTTCATTCCGTTATTTTAGAAGTTACAGGGGGGGGACACACTTTTTTTCACTTTGGAAGTGTCTCTCGCGCAAACTATTCAGTTTAGAAAAAAATGATATCAGAAACCTAAATATCATTTTTGAAGACCTATCCTTAGATACCCCACACGTATGGGTTTGATCAAAAAAAAATTTTTTTTTTTAAATTTTGTGACGTATTAAAAAAAAAACTACTTACTAGATCTCGTTCGAACCAATTTTCGGTGGAAGTTTGCATGGCAATGTATATCATATATTTTTTTTAGATTTTTCATTCTGTTATTTTAGAAGTTACGGGGGGGGGGGGGGGGGGGACACACTTTTTACCACTTTGGAAGTGTCTCTCGCGCAAACTATTCAGTTTAGAAAAAAAAGATATTAGAAACCTCAATATCATTTTTAAAGACCTATCCATAGATACCCCACACGTATGGGTTTGATGAAAAAAGATTTTTTGAGTTTCAGTTCTAAGTATGGGGAACCCCCAAAATTTATTGTTTTTTTTTCTATTTTTGTGTAAACATCATAATGCGGTTCATATAATACATCTACTTACCAAGTTTGAACAGTATAGCTTTTATAGTTTCGGAAAAAAGTGGCTGTGACAGAATCGGACATACAGACGGACATGACGAATCTATAAGGGTTCCGTTTTTTGCCATTTGGCTACGGAACCCTAAAAAGGTCAAAATATAATAGGTATGTAATTACGAGCAGTATAGATCGTGTCATTGACAAGGACGCGTGTGTTGAATCTTATTGTCATGCCATTAAAGGTTAGATTCGACAAATCTGCTCGCCATCGTGGATGACACGAGCTATAGTTGTTATTATCAACCCATATAATATGTAATATATGCTTACGGTTGACGTAACTGGTGACCGAAGAGCTGGCGGCTTCCTCGCACAACGTATCAGTATTGCGATACAACGAGGAAATGCCGCCAGCATCCTTGGTACAATGCCTCAAGGGCCTATTTTAGATATAAGCTAGTTATAGTATTCATCTGTATATATCCATTATGTATATTGTTATTGTCAATAAATAGATTAATAGTTCCTTGCTTACAATAATCACCAATATTATTCTTAACTCCAACTGTTTATATTTCGTAGTAAACTAGAGCTCAACTAAAATTGGTTTACAATCGAATGCAAAACGTTTTGTAAACAGCTTCTGTATGTTTGTTCGCTCTTAGCGCGAACGATTCTAAACATTTTGTTCGTGCACGTTTGCTTTAGCCGACTTGAGGATAGGTGTTCTAGAACAGAATTTTTCTGTTAGCAGACTGATTTTAAGAGTGTTTTTAACAGGATAGTGAACTATCGCTAGTCCATTCCTGGATATTGACATTCTGGTAAATATTTCTAAACAGTCGGTATCCTAACATAAGTATCCACTTTTCTATACAACTAGTTTGGCTACTTGGTTACTTAAGTTGGAGCACCGACCATACGAGTATATTGACCATAGTATGCCCTTTTGATTGGCTTTTCTCCATTTTATGAATATTATAAAAGTTAGAAGAGAGAAACAAATTCCATTTAAACTCATAAAAAAAACGGTTGTCTGTAAAATCGGTTTACTGACTATAGTTGAACGTGACAACGTCATAAGAAAATACTGATGGAATGGTTTCATTTTTCAAAAGAAAGTTTAATTTTATTTGTTTGATTGATATTTTGTATGGATATAGAGAAGGAGGTAAATGGAAATCACAATTGAATTGATCAAGTTCAAGTTACATTTATTTGTACACATAAATACAATTGCTGCCGAACGCGGAGGCCGATTGTGCCTCTTTGTCGCTCATTGCGCGCTCTCGCTTGCACTTCAAGCCTTAAATGGAACGCCTCAGAGCAAGGTAACGCCGCATGAGTCATGTTTTTTCGTGCGTGCAGCCGGCTCCATCGAATTATAAGACGTTGTCACGTCAATAATAAAATAAAAAAATCTAATATAAGGGCATAGGCATTTGATGTACATGAAATTACGTAGAATATTTTATTTAATATTCAATTGAATCCGGAGAGAAAAATGGGGACTACATTTGTATGGAGAAGCCGTCAGGTGACATTAAAAAAAAACGATCATTTAGTATGGTTTTTTTTTATAGTTTTATATTCTACCGTTCTGTCGCAATGCATGATTTATGTATCCATGCCAAATTGAAGCTTTCTAGCACTAACAATCACGGAGCAAAGCCGCGGACGGACGGACAGACATGCCAAAACTATTAGAGTTTCTAGGCGACTATGAAACCCTAAAAACGGGATATATACCTACACATATCCAGAGTTCACATATTCAGAACTCTTTTTTATTGTTTATAGAAGTGACCTTTTCCTAACATGTGTTTGACCCGCTTACATATTGAAATATATAAAATGTAAACCACCTTGAAAATACATTTTCTCTCCCAATATTGTTTTCGCATTTTCTTTTCTCATTCATCATATTGTGTTTAAGTCCTTTACGAGTGATCTGCACTTGTTTATTGAGTAAATTATGAATTCCCTTCGTTTCCATTAAAGTCTTATATTGAAAATAAAAGGTATTTGTTATGCACAAAGCTTTTTTGAATTCTTATTTCGATTTTCTCGTGTTTTTGATGTAAGACAAAATATTACTTTTCCCGCTGTGTTTCATTAATCTTTATGAGTTTTAGAGAAATATTAGGCTTTATTATTTAGTAATAGAGATCGGCCAAGAGCATGTAGGGTTCCGTAGTTACCATTCTGTCAGAATAGGCTAAACAAGGATTATTAGAAAGTATCATGTACATTACAAGCATAAAGTACTCCCTTCGTACCGCTCTGTACGTCTTTTTACTACGAAGAGACTTTTTGCAATAACTCAAAAACAGCTAGACCGATCATGCTCGCTATAGTTTTCATTGAAAGTATTAACTATGTTTTTATTTCAAGATTTTTTTCATATATTTTGGACCCATGGTTCAAAAGTTAGAAGGGGACACGTATTTTTTCCGGTTTCAGCAGCGCAGTTCCGTGTTTCTCATTCGATCAGTTCTACGAGCACCTAGTATATTGCGCTCCATCGTCCGCTGGCAAACCTTGAGTTTAGATTTGAAAGCCTCAGTTAACGACCATAATATATAACAGGAACAAAAAAATAGCCTTAAATTGGTATTTTAAATAAAAGTCTAATTTCCTTGCTACGAAAATCGCTTCCTAATTTACCCAAAGCCTTTTATAATCCTTTTTAAAACCGATGTCATTGTCATCGTATTAATTATAAAACTCTTTAGCACAGCATTATTAACTATCCTTAATTCCAACAATCATTTTTAGTTTGATCTCTGATTTCATACAGTTATTATGTATTGCCAGGCCATGTAATACTGGTCGTGTAAAATGGATTCTGTTCTGAGCAGGAAACGAGTTTTTTCAACTTTTTCTTAATAATTTTCTTGATCATTTCCTTGTTAAGACCTAACCCTTTCAAGTTTTTAGAATTAATTAATCGTTCGACATGATATTTTAAGTCGTTATGGATAATAAATAATGATTAGGATTTAGGAAAAGATTAGAGATTTTTAAGGATTGTTCACGCGCACAGCTCTACGTTGTAAACGAAGTGTGTGTGTATGTGTGTTTGTCTTTATCTTACTAGTGACACGTAAGTGTTCCAATTTGGTGCCTGACCAGGATGTATGTGGGTTAATCAACTTTTTGTGTTATTTGTTGCCATGGTTACGTTCCCCTGGGTCACTTTTAAAACTCAGGTTTTTGCAAATGTTGTAAACCGTTACATAATGTGGCATTTACTAAACGCGTTAGTTGAATATGGTTAAATAGTTCTTCTAACAGATAGTGCTAATATTGTCCCCTGGATGACGACACAGGAAAATAACAAAAAATACTTAATCAACCCATGTACAATGAGCAAAGATAAAAATTGTTTTTAATAGAGTGGTAAATAAAGTCTGAGAAAAAAACGTGTCTAAACGTGCTGTTTCTATCTCTATCGCACGCTCGTAATAAAATTATATTGCTGTCTCGCCCATGAGGTCACTGTATCTGAGTCTAGTTAACGAATACCCTTAGTTGATTGGACTAAAATCAATAGTAGTCAACTCTAATTCAACATTCAGGAACTACGTCGAATTACTTAATCACCCTGTATACTATAGGTAACACGTCCCCTTTTATCTCATGACATAGGGAAGCGACAAATACAGGATTCCAATTATAATCACATTAGTTTACAGATTAGTTCATAGATACTATTCCAGATCCGCCACTTTCAAACAAATTAAATATAGTGTCCGACCACAAGGTTTTGGTTTTGCTCTGGTTTCGGCCAAAACTGAACTTTACATCGGATACCACCGAAAATAAAGTATCGACATGGCCGAAAGGTTCGGCAGTTTTTTGGTCGACACCTTCGACCAAAACATCATTTTTAGGCCGAAACCGAAACTTAGGTTGCTTTAATAAGTACACAATTACAATGTACTATTATTCCTAAATTTTCTATATTTGTTATGGACTTTCAGGTCTGGAAACAATTCAAACTTACAAATAGATTTTTATTCGATCTGGCTGATTTTGATGATGAAACTTAGAGCGTCTGATGATAAACGTTATCGTAGCCTATACAGTTTCAATTATAAAGGTCACTTGCAGTTTACCCAGGTTTAGATACCTGTACTCCTAGTGTAAATTTGATCGACATCATAACGTGACGAACGCGTTTGCGTTAAGTCTCATTTTGTATAGGATTTTGAGTTTCCAAAACGTCCCGCTTGGCGCGCTCTTTCTAAATCTAATACAAAATGAGACTAAACGCAAACGCGTACGTCACGTTTCGAAATCGAATTTAATTACACTAGGGGTACTGTACTCTCCTTGTTTAAAATACCAAAAAAGTTATTAGTTAAAAGTCTAAAACACGCCAGGGGTTTTAATCGTAAAGGGTACCTATGTGTTTCAGATGAATGTAAAATGTTAAGTTTTTATTTTACTTGCCCGGTTAGTATATTACTCGTAATGTGGATCAAACCATGGAAGTTAAATTTAACCCACATTCCAATATCCGATTGAGCTGAAATTTTGTATAGGTATGAATGTAAAATGGATAACCATGCAATATATTTTTGAAGTTATGCATATCAAACAACCGTCATATTTTTTTAATAAGTTACAATGCTCTACGCGTGAAGTGCGGGGTGCTCAACGACTTGTTGGTCCGAAGTCAGTACGTCTGAGTTTCGTGGCAGCTTCCGATACGCCGCCACAAAGTGTTGGAATAATCTGCCACCACCTATTAGAAATTGTACGTCCATAGAAACTATAACCCAAGCCTTCTCCAACTTGAGTGGAGGCCACTGCCTAGCAGTGGATCGTATATACGATGAACTATTATTATTTTTTTAAAGAGTATTTAATTGATCTTCAAACTTCCGACCAATGAGCTGACGTACTGCGCTATATGTTATTATTATCATATACTTTTTTAGTTATTAAGCTTGCTTTATTTTTACAAACACGTACCTACTTTTACTCTCTACCTAATTGTTAAAAGCACAGATTATATTATTATGTAATGTTTTTATCTTAGTTTAGTTGAGTTATGTTTTATCTTATTGTGTTTTATTCTTGTTTTTCTCTCTAGCTACCCTGAAAACCAGCGCCATGGCTAATTATCTTAGTCATCGGCATAAGCTGAGTGGCATACATTTTGATGTAAGATTGCTCTAGAATAAGATGGATAGGTTAAGTTTCATTGTACACCAAGTAAACTATTTCTATAGCAATTAGAAGTTCGCACGTTTTGAAAGTTTTCTTTGGCCGAATAGTTTCAAGAACTTGTTTCCATAAGTGATGTATCTACAGCATTACGTAATCCATGTATCAGTTCAATATGCTATAATCAAAATCATTGGAAGCTCCCTCTAATTGGCAATTTGGATTAGCCTTTGTAGTGTCAGATTAACTTACAGGCTATAATTATCCTCTATTAGTATTGTATATTATAGATAGACAAAATACTGTTTTTCATTTCTCATGCAACGTATCTCTTTCTGCACACTTTTTAGAACAACAATGACGATCAGAATAGAGGGTCATTGTTGTTCTAAAGTGTGCAGAAAGTGATACGTTTCTGCACTAGAGCATTTTACTTTCCAAGCATGGTAAATTGAAAGTACCCTAAGGAAATGCTATAATAAATTATACTTAGACATAGTTTTAAAAAACATATGTAAAAACCTTCCTCACATTCGAAAACTAGAGTAACACCTCTGGAGCAGGGACTGAAAAACCGCAAAAGACCGGTAACCTAAAATAAAGGTATCAATTGAATAGGTATCCAAAGCTAAGGGTACCCGAATAAAATCGCAAAAGACCGATACCTAAGATAAGGGTATCAATTGAATAGGTATCCAAAGCTAACGGTACCCGAATAAAATCGCACAAGACCGATACCTAAACTAAGGGTATCAATTGAAAAGCTATACAACTGTAACGGTACCCGAATAAAATCGCAAACGACCGATACCTACACAAAGGGTATCAATTGAATAGGTATCCAAAGCTAACGGTACCCGAATAAAATCGCACAAGACCGATACCTAAACTAAGGGTATCAATTGAAAAGCTATACAACTGTAACAGTACCCGAATAAATAAAATGTAATAGGTACATTTTTCAAACGGTACCGCTACAGTTGAAAGGGTACCGTACGGTACCGTTTCAAGTAGACTTCTACTTTGGAATCCAAGATGGCGGCCGTGCACTCTGTCATAAAAGTCGTCATGGATATCGTTTTATAGGTTTCAGGGAGTGCAGATTTCGAAAATGATGACCATTTTGGAATCCAAGATGGCGGCCGTGCATTCTGTCATAAAAGTCGTCATGGATATCGTTTTATAGGTTTTAGGAAGTGCAGATTTCGAAAATGATGACCATTTTGGAATCCAAGATGGCGGCCGTGCATTCTGTCATAAAAGTCGTCATGGATATCGTTTTATAGGTTGCAGGCGTCCGTAGGCTACGGTGACTGCTTACCATCAGACGGGTCGTATGCTTGTTTATGACCGTCGTGGTATAAAAAAATGTGATCTAAGACATTTCTTATTTTACTGGCCTAGGCGTGTAATATACAATTGACGGCTTTTACACAGACAAGACCGCGTGCAGTTTACATAAAACTGTACAAAACATATAAACCGCTTACAGCCCTCGGTAATACACTTTGCGCACAAGAGGTTTTGTTCCCTTGTCATTTAAATTAAAGGCCATCCTCATTTCTAGAACAATGTCTTGCGTTATTGTCGCGTTTAAATATTTGTCTCGGTTTGTTTTGGGGCGCAGTATACTAATTTAAAACAGTAAGCGCAGGATCGTTTAAGAAAACACAAAATACTGCCACTGATGCGCAACTTGGAATGTTTTACATGACGATGAGGTAGAAATTGAATAATTTTTCAAAACATTACTTGCGACTACACACATTTACACGTCACTTATTCAATTCAAATTCCGTATTCATAGTCGCTTCTCGAACTAGTGATCTGGATTTAAAAATAGACAGGTGATTGCTAGTCACTTGAAGCGCTGGTGGCCTAGCGGTAAGAGCGTGCGACTTGCAATCCGGAGGTCGCGGGTTCAAACCCCGGCTCGTACCAATGAGTTTTTCGGAACTTATGTACGAAATATCATTTGATATTTACCAGTCGCTTTTCGGTGAAGGAAAACATCGTGAGGAAACCGGACTAATCCCAACAAGGCCTAGTTTATCCTCTGGGTTGGAAGGTCTGATGGCAGTCGCTTTCGTAAAAACTAGTGCCTACGCCAAATCTTGGGATTAGTTGTCAAGCGGACCCCAGGCTCCCATGAGCCGTGGCAAATGCCGAGACAACGCGAGGAAGAAAAAGAGATTGCTAGTCACTTATTTTTCGCATGGCAAGCAATTTAGAGCTAATTTAAGGTCGATATTTGGATATTCTACCCTACATTACAGTGCCCAAAAACCGCAAGTAGGTATGTTACATTGTTCCTATTTTTTACAAGCTTTTATTTAACTTGCCCTGTTAGTATGTATGGGAGAAATCTTGTAAGTTAAATTTGACCCACTTCCCGGTTTCTGATGAAGCTGAAAATTTGCATACATATGTAAGTCGGGTGACAATGCAATATTATGGTACCATCAAGCTGATCTGATGACGGAGACAGGAGGTAGCCATAGGAACTCTGTGGTAAAACAACGCAACCTAATTATGTTTGGGGTTTTTAGAATTGTGAGTATTAGTTGCCTGTGGAAAAAAAGTACAGTCAGCGATAAAAACTTGTACCAAAAATGAAACTTGCCAAAAACTTATTGAAAGATATGCTTTGAAAATAAAACCGCAATCGATCAAATTAAAATTTGGTTATTGGAACATCGCACAAAAATGTTTTGAGTTTGCAATACGTCATTTTGAGATCTGCGTGGGGAGGCAGTTTTCTAGATAAACTAATATAATTATACCTACTGTTTTTAATCTATTTCCCATGTAATTAATGTTTGTGGCCGCGAACAAAACCATAACAATGTAAGGTTAGTATTGTTGTTATGTCGTTTGCGGGCGTGCGCCTTTATTGTTGCTAGGGCATCTTCATTATTTACTCCTCCAGGGATTGAGGCCAGAAAATGCTTTATTGTACGACAGCATAGTCGGGTACTCTCAAATTTTGACGGCCTTTTAATATAGTACTGACTACATCCCGGTTCTGCTTTGTAGACAGGGTCACTACTGAGTGACCAGAGTGACCCTGCCTACGAAGCAGAAGGTCCCGGGTTCGACTACTGGTAAGGGCATTCATTTGTGTGCTTATTACAAATATTTTATTTTATTTGAGTCATGGGTGTTTTCTATGTATTTAAATATTTATAAATATTTATATATTATATATATTGTTGTCTAAGTACCCTCAACACAAGCCTTATTGAGCTTACTGTGGGATTTAGTCAATTTGTGTAATAATGTCCTATAATATTTATTTATTTATTTATTTGTTCCTTACTTATGGATTTATTATATATTTTGTCGTCTGAGTAAATAAATAAATATTATAGAGACTTTCTTACACAAATTGACTAAATCCAACGGTAAGCTCAGGAAGGCTTGTGTTGTGGGTACTCAGACAACGATATATATAATATACAAATACTTAAATACATAGAAAACATCCATGACTCAGGAACAAATACCTGTGCTCATCACACAAATACATGCCCTTACCGGAATTCGAACCCAGGACCATCGGCTTCATTGGCAGGGTCACTACCCACTAGGCTAGACCGGTCCTCAGAAGTCCCCACAACATTTGCTTTATTGTGATTTCCTACTAGGGATGAGGGATGTCAAAAAATATAAAGTTTTATGTTTTTTTTTTCCACACGGGTTTTTTTATTCCAATATATGTAAAAAGTATCCATAGCAAAAATGTTACCAATTAAACATCATTTAGAGGTCACTATAAATGAAACAATTGTACCATATAAAATTGTATGAAAAAAAATTGACCCATAAATAATTCTGCTTTGGAAATGTCTTTAAGGGCTCTTTATACGTTTTATGTATTAGTTATAATATGAAATGTGATAGTTTATCAAAAATATATAGTTATCATATTTTATTATTTTTATTCTTGAAATATTATAACACATTTTATTTACAATAACAATATACATAATGTATTATTACAGAGGATTACTTTAACTAGCTTAAATCTAAAATAGGCTCTTGACGCATTGTTCCAAGGATGCTGGCGGCTTTTCCTCGTTGTATCGCAATGCTGATACGTTGTGCGAGGAAGCCGCCAGCTCTTCGGTCACCAGTTACGTCAACCAGACGCTTCGCGATTTCTGCAAAAAACTTGTGCGCGCTGGGACCCCATGGACCAAGTTTTTATTCCTTAAGAGGAATTCCTAGTTGCGATTTTTCCATACAAACGCTCTCGACTGATTCCTCCCTGAATTTTTAACCTAGAGCAGTGATTTTTTCAAATAAGATCAATATCATCAATATCTGTGCCGCTATGTTTTGCTTTTTTGGATTATTTTATTTTGAAGAAAGATACAGCGCCTCGAAAATCGCAAAAACGGCTAAATTGAATTGGCTGTAAAAAAAGGCACAGTATACAAATATGACAAAAAATATCCAAAAAATCAAAACATAGCGGCATAGATTATTTCTTCCTCTTGCAATTTCCAAAATTTCATAATGATTAGTTGCGTTTTGGAGGAGGAAACAGTCGAGAGCGAAACCTCGATTTTTGAGTTTTTTGCGAGTGAATTTCGGTCCGAGCTGCAGTTGTCCTTATCGCACGAATTGGAGGCGGAGACAGTTTCTAAATATACGTACACAGAAGGAATAGTGATGGGCATAACATCCTTATTAGGGATTGCAGAACCGGTACTGTTTTAAAGAACCGGGATTTCCCGGTACTTTCGGAACTGGTCTAATTATTTCATTATTTTAAATAAAACGACAGCATTTTGCGATTTGACCACCTTTCGTATTATAATTTAATAATCACATTTTCTTTTATTACGTAGTAGGCAATTTTTTTTAGAAATATAGTATTTTACATTGCTCACACTTGTGCGTCACAAGTAAAAGATAACTACTTTGATGTTTGCCACTAGATAGCAAATTTAATGAAATTACATTGACGAGGGGATTTATATATAAGTATCGCAGTCGTATTGTATAATCCGCCGTATTACATTACGGCTAGCCGATATCAAAATAAGGGCCATTTTGAAATGCGGCGGTTCAACGATTAAGGTATGTTGGGTAAATACCGGATGCGGGTGAAGAACGTAGGACATTCATTTCCCCCTAATTTGGCTTTATTTTTTAATGTTGGCAACATTGTGTAAGACGCCATTTCATTGCGCCTCAACTGTCAGTGTCCCCGCGTCGCTCAGGGAGTCGGGCTTGTGCTATGTGCAATCACAGAGAGCAAGGTAAATTTCGCGAATTCTTCCTTCTATCCGATCTTCGCTCTGTAATTTATTTTGCGTATTGTGATGAAACTGTGTTTGTTTTTGTAATTGTGTTAACAGACCTAGCACTGCTGTAGACCGATATCCGATCTTGACCCTTCCAGGTAAAGATCGGACCAGAAACAATCAGATCTTTACCTATTTAAAAAACAGCAGTGATTATCAAACTTTAAATTTTCTTCAATTTACCTACTGACCTTAATTATCACATTTATTGTTTTCTTGATCAGACTTTCGTACCATTATTTTTATCCAGTACCACTACCAGCGCGACGGTTACTGACAATGTAATTTTTTTAATTTCCGCAACCCAAAGGTTGCCTTTCAGCGATAAGACCGCATGTTGTTTACCTGTGCTTATGTGTATGTTTTCTTTTGTATTGTTTTCTTTTATTGAGGTGTGCAATAAAGAGTATTTATATTGTATAGGGATGATGATACATGTTGAAATTTATAACAAAATCGAGTAAAATAGATAGCAAATGAGCAATTTTTCGCAATAAAGTACCTACACATACGGATGCATATGTAGATGTGCACGCATACATACATTGCTAGTTTCGGATACAAAATAGAGATAGGGCTCGAAATTAGTTTCCTTAAAATACTTCAAGAGGGCTCTCTTTTCCTATATATTTACTTTACTCTTTACATACGATCCTTACATTTTATCAAAAAAAAAAAGATTGTATATCAACTATATATATATATATATACATAATTGCAAAATTAAACCAATAAAATCGCAATTTTAATTATTTTCCATACTTCAAGATGGGCTCTCAGTGACCTTGACCTTTTTAAAGAACTACTTAGTCTTTTTGATTTCTAAGTTTGATTCTTATTTTTTTGGCGACCTTCATTAAAAATGACTGGGCACGATTATTTTTTATTTTGATTTTTGTCCCTCCTACTTAAGTACTTAATATCTTCCAGTACACTCCATTCAATAAACAATACATTTACACTTTCCCTAAACCTGTACAGTTCAGGAAAAATTAAATTGTCAAAACTTCGCAACGTATCTATTATTTTAGTGGTTTTTTTTTATTACTTCGGGTAAACCTTACAATAAGAGGTTTCTTAGCACATTGTTTACTTATCAAATTGCCTTATGATGACATAGGTATCAAAGTTTGAGAGCCACAATTTTACCAATTTTTGTATCAGGGTTAAGATCGGATACAAAAGGGTAGACACCGGACCTATTTCTTTGTGATACCTTATTCTCTTTCCATTAGAAGCAACTTTTTTTCACCATCCAATGTTCTCCCTTGATGGCAAAACACTCGTTACCCTAAAAAAAGTATGTCTCGTCTTTACACAGGTACAAAACTAAAACCGTTCTATATTGAAGATTACCAAAATTCAGGCCGAATCTACGGTTATTATTTAACGATTCGCTACGTACTTTAAGAATCTGTCACGTGTTGAGATCTTCAAAAAACATTTTTTCACGAGTTCTCTCAATTGGTCCCAAAATTGTCCGGCATTATCCCAGCATACTTTACCCAGATTGTCATTGCGATACGTTCTTCAATAAGGCGGCCCAAGTTTAGCCCCATCGTACTACAAGTTAAATAGATTATAGTTTAACCATAGGTATATTTATACCTACTTACAAAATTTCACAACACACCATGATCACTCCCAACTTACTGATACGGATAGGTACAGTCAAGTTAAAAATATGGGTGTACACATCTTACTCAAAAATATGTCCCATAGCATCTTATTCCAGTGTAATAAGAGCGTAGTACCATATTTATGAGACGATTCTTTCGATACATATTTTTGAACTTGACTGTACGACGACAACCGAAGCTGAGACATCATTTTTTTTGCAGTTTTTACCTATATGGTAATTAATATCAATCAATCATTTATTATTTCGTCATCATAGGTGTAAAATACATTTAGTACAGGTGATAGGGTGTTTCGTATTAGGGTGTAATAGATACAGTATAATATAAAAATGAAAAACAATATTACGTGGTAACAACAAAAACAACTTGCGTCGGGCAGCGCAGAATAAATTCCGTCCGGCTCGCGGGCGATGTCGACGGAACGGCGCGCAATGAGCGAGCGCACGAGTCTCGCGTCTGTGTGCGCGCACTTACACTTAGATAGCTCCGGCTCCCGCCCACCGCAGCGCGACAGAAACATAGCTTCAAAAATTCGAGATTTGAAAAGTTGCTCAGCTAGGAATTGCTCTTAATTAATTTTTTTTTCCACATGTTTCCTATAAGTTATTTAATATTTTTGTAATGTTTGTATTTTATCTTGATTTTGTTTCGTTTCAAAGCTTTTATGAGCGATACAATACAATACAAATATACTTTATTGCACACCTCAATACAGAAACAGTACAAATAATACAACACATAAAGAAGAGGTAAACAACAGGCGGTCTTATCGCTAAAAAGCGATCTCTTCCAGACAACCTGATAACTTGAGAGCGATGTTACTTGAAATAAATACAATACAATACTTATACTTATAGTATGTTATCTCTCTCTCCTTTTTAATGTCTGTTAAAAAGTACACCTACTAAAAACGATTTCACATACTATTACATAATACGATTTTCACAGTTAAATCCTAGAACACTGTGTAGTAACGTAACTAAATACACTGTAATTTATGCCTCGTTACGTAACATATGTTATCCGTATGCCCTAGCTACCAAAGACAAGTATATAATGAAGACTGCTAAAGTATTTTAACACCTTGATTCCCAGGGACGGGAAAAGCGTAAGTAAAAAAGCTTTTGGTGCAACCAACTAACGCGATATTGCACACGAAGTTGATACAAAACAGCAAGACTGATGCTAAAGAAATAGGCCTGAGAAATAATGAGCCCGATTCAACAAAAAACCTTACATAACATGACAGCAGAAATGTGACGACAAGATTATAAATTAAGTAAGATTCTTAATATTTAAAGAAAATTACTTACTTGATAGTTAGAATTGATTTTATTTGTTACTATTCTCCTATTAATGACACTCGTAGTTATGTATTTGTGCAATGCGTACACAATGTGCAGTTTTCCACAAGTTTCCATAAAGTTGTAAAATTTCACACGAAGTGAAGGAAGCGTTTATTTTGAAACTGTACATTTTTAATCCCCACACAAAAATATAAGAAGATTCCAAATTTGTTCCATGTAGAAATTTCGCATCTTTGGAAACTCTCCGACCGATATATTGCAATAACGTATTTTTGGTATTTCAATAAAACCCTTGATATGAAAATAAGGCCACGCAAAACTAACGCCATCTATTACAATAAAAATAAGAAAGTAACCCGGATATTGTAAATAAGCGTGTATTTGCGCTTTCTCGGAAGGGTTTCCGCGGAAGACCAGCAATGAGATCCTTAGTTACCTTGACATTAAGCTGAGTGGAGACCTTTTCAGTGAGGCTTTATAATAAGTTGGTTCTGTAACGTCTTATGATTTACTTAAGTACAGTTTAAACGCTCCTTGAATTATGTTTCATCTATTCTATTCTATATTCATCAGGTAGTTTAGCAGTCTTTATTCTGCACCTATCTTTGGCATTTACATTGTACATCACCTTATTCTGCACTGATAAAAAACGACGTAAACGCCTCGAATTGTCAACTGACTTATGTCATCTACTTTAAACACTAGTTTTGTCATGACAGTTAAACTCCGTGTAGCATTATGTTGCATTTAATTGTTGTCTCTATTACTCGTTAAAGGTTTACGAGTATTTAGGAAGTTTATGATATAGGAATTAGATTGTCGAGTTTATGTACAAACTGCAGCTTGCATAGCATTGTCCATAGGCTACGGAGACTGCTTCATCAGGCGGGCCGTATGCTTGTTTGCCGACGTAATATTAAAAAAAAGCGGCCAAGTGCGAGTCGGACTCGCCCATGAACGGTTCCGTACCATTTATGACGTATAAAAAAAAACGACTTACTAGATCTCGTTCAAACCAATTTTCGGTGGAAGTTTGCATGGCAATGTATATCATTTTTTTTTGTATTATCATTCTGTTATTTTAGAAGTTACAGGGGGGGGGACACATTTTACCACTTTGGAAGTGTCTCTCGCGCAAACTATTCAGTTTAGAAAAAAATGATATTAGAAACCTCAATATCATTTTTGAATGCCTATCCATAGATACCACACACGTATGGGTTTGATGAAAAAATTTTTTTTGAGTTTCAGTTGGAACCCCCAAAATTTATTGTTTTTTGTTCTATTTTTGTGTGAAAATCTTAATGCGGTTCATAGAATACATCTACTTACCAAGTTTGAACAGTATAGCTCTTATAGTTTCGGAAAAAAGTGGCTGTGACATAAACGGACAGACAGACGGACATGACGAATGTATAAGGGTTCCGTTTTTTGCCATTTGGCTACGGAACCCTAAAAAGAGGAATAAATGCGTGATGACGTCGGTACGTTTCAATGCTTAAATTCCGAGTCATTACCCAATGTTTTATGTTTTTACGCCATTTTGCATCTGAATCTTCAAAATGTACAATCAAACTTCATGTTTTTCAGCAATCAAAATAATTAGCCAAATATTTGTATTTGTTGAACAAAAAACTGTCCACAAACAAGGATTTTAGTTCGCGTAAAAATATTTACTTGTTTATGCATGAAATTTAGGAACAAGCGCGATGTCGACAATGTATGCGCATTCATTAGTGTGTGTACAGATAGGCTAAAAGGGCTAAAATGGCGCTGGAATTAACGTTCCATATACAAAAAACAAAATTATAGTTTACTTAATTTGTTGAGAGATGGCGCTGTCACATACGGCGAAATTCCTACATCGCGCAAGCGTTTGTTTTACGGAGATGGTATATAAAAATTGATACCTACTGAGACTGGCAGCACCAAAAATTATAGCCAAATATTTGTATTAAAAGCGTTATGTTGACAATGAATGCACATTCTTTAGCGTGTGTGTGTACAGATAGGCTAAGAGGGCTATAATGGCGCTGGAATTAACGTTCCATATACAAAACTCGAAATGAAAGTTTACTTAATTTATCGTCAGATGGCGCTGTCACGTACGGAGCGATTCCTACATCACGCAAGCGTTTGTTTTACGGAGATCGTATATGAAAATGCGAAAAGAAATTTTATCTAGAAATTTTGTATTCAGAAGACACGGCGAGTGCTAAATTCTTGTAATATACCGTTGCAAAAGCAAATAATTTACGCAATCACATATAAGTCATGAATTCGCTACTTCCAGGGATACTTGACACATTCCGATTTTTTTATTTATTTATAAAAGAGAAGTTACATCGGCTATGATCACTTATCTGCCACACTGCATAGCAGTTTGTTGGCAGAAAACTTATTCTATATACACTTCTTTTTTTGATCTTTTTTTTTCTTTTTTTGATCGCACTTTTGATATTTGAGAGGCATCTTTTACATTAACTTATTTAAAAAATATTGCAGAGTAAAAAATATACAGTTACAAAAGGCGGACTTACGGTCACTAGGCATTGCAAGACATTGTATATCTTTAGTAGCCAATTTTGGATCGCTCGATTTCGTGTTTTCCCTTTTATTTTACTAGAATTAAATACTAATGGTCAATACCAATAAATTCCCAATGTCCATCGCTCGTATTTCAAAAATAGCATTTTGTCGTTTTCCACAGATTTTCAAAAGAAGAAAGCGAGCGCTCGAAATTCAAAAATCTCTCCTCCGTGAGTAGTTGGTAAAAGCAACATTTTAAGAGTCCTTGTTCTGATAGAATCCGATCATGAATATGTTGGTCGACACAGGGTGTTTACTATAAGCCAGGCGTTGAGGACATAACGTGTTTACTTGTATAGTCAAAAACAGGAAAATTACCCTATCAATAGTGATAAAACATCCGAAAAACAAACAAATGTTTTTTTCCGGAATGTTACGAAATTTTGGTTCGTTTCCTGTTTTATTCCGATTTTTTTTATATATACCACGTCGGTGGCAAACAAGCATACGGCCTGCAACTCCAATCTTCTTCTTCTTCCTCCTTCTTCTTTGCAATCCTAACGAAATAACGGTACTTTTTCTATGAAATTCTATTTCGAGAGAAAACGGTTTTTATTAACTAATTCTTAAAAACTTTGATTTTGATGTCAATCGCTTCAGCATAATATATTCTAGCTTTATAGGTTTCGCTTTTTTTAAAAAAAGGTAATTACTTATTTGGTTTTGAAAAAAAAATGAAAACCTATAAACTTTGTTTTTCATTGCGTCAATAACATACAAAAAAATATTTAGAAGTGGAAAATATTTAGAAGTAAAATATTTAGAAGTGGAAAATATTTAGAAGTAAAAATATTTAGAAGTAAAAATATTTAGAAGTAAAAATATTTAGAAGTGGAAAATATTTAGAAGTAAAAATATTTAGACGTGGAAAAAAATCTCTTTGTATGGACGAGTATGTACTACATATACTTCCCTCGTTTATTTCACAGTTGAGCATCTCATGTTTTGCCTTTGACATTAAAAATTGAGCGTAAAGCGACATTTTACAAACTCAGTTCGTCAACAGTCACTCATACTCGTATATCTGTTGTGCATTTTAGCTGAATACCGATAGTTTGTGATAGAAACACCCGCCCGTGACGTAGGCTAAGAGCTAGCACACAAAACTAGGGGTGGTTTTGAGATTTTATATGTCATTGATATGATACAATCACTCGTATTATATATAGTACATTTCTCGTTAAAAAAATGTTACTGTCGACAGCTGACAGTAGGGAATGCAAACCGGTTTTAACCGAAACCGAAAAAACCGGTTTTTTGACGGAAACCCAAAACCGGGTTTTTAGAATTTAAAAAAACCGGTTTTGGTTTTATTCGGTTTTTTTTATTTACCTAAGTTGCATGTTTTATTCATTATAAGGGTATAAATCGGTCCTAAACCGGTTGAATCGACATCAAATCAAATAATGTGGTGTTGTGTTAGTTTGATCATTTGTAACGCTAAATGAATTTTTACGATACAAAATACAAAAATACGAAAGATTTAAATAATATAAAGTACTGGCAGTGGCAGGACATCCGTGCTGGTGTACGAATTGGTATAAAAGGTCTTACTTATAATTTTATTATGCGATGCGCTGACAGGGACCCATTTCTCGAACGACATTAGACTAATACTATTAGTCCACGAACAGGAGCACATTTCTAGAAAGGTATTAGTCTAACATTATTAGAGTGTTGACATGGTAACTCATACGATTTGATAGTTCGTGGACTTTAATAGTCAAATTATATAATATAAAATAGGAATAATATAAATTAAAGAAATGGGGCCCCAGATCATATTATCCATAACCGTTTTATAATTTAAAATTTGCCCTTAGCCTCCTTGTGTTTAATAATAAACGTCTGTTTTTGAAATTGCTTTGCCAATAGCAGCCAAGATATTTTTTGAAAACAGGCAAATAGAACTTAGATAAGGGAAAGTAAGATAAAATAAGTTAAAATTTGTTTTACAATGGGGTAAAGTTGTTTAACACCTAGTGCTGATATTAGCACCGAGCAAGGGAAAGATCTCGAAAAGTGTATTCTTGAGCATTAGGGAAGGGATAATCAATCATTCATTTATTTATTTATGGACAAAAATGGTCCACACAAATTCACACAATACACATTATATTAGGTACACACAAACTTGGCCAACGAGTGAAACATAAAATTATTCACCACACCAACGCAAGTAAAATACTGTGAGGCATTACAAATCAAATCCAAGTAAACGTTTTTAAATATTTTAAAATCATTACTACACAAACGAAAATTTTTCATTTAAATACTTTTTACCTCAGCAGCTCGAACAAGCCTACTTTCGTCACTTCGGGGAGTGAGGTGAAAAGTTGTATATGTCACACAAGAGCAAAGTTATTTTACATTTCGTGTTTTTGAGTCCCTGGCTACGCTCAAGATTCTAACTTAGTACTATCTTTCGCCTACTCAGGACTCAAAATCAGCACTCGAAAGAAAAAAACAACTTTACCACTTTTACGACAAGCTCTTGGTATAAAAAAGCAAAAACTCTATTGTTACCGGAGCTAGTTTCGATGTCGTTTTTTTTTCAAATTCGACGGCCGAATATTTTTTTACGAACGTTTTGATTTTCATAGCTAACGTTAACAGCAAATGGTGTGACGATAACTGAAACAAGTGGGTTCACTGCAAGTTTTTTTAGGGTTCATATTACGAGTACACTACTTCTTCTTTTCATCCTGTTACCCTCTGTGAGATTGTGTGAGCGCTGGTGGCCTAGCGGTAAGAGCGTGCGACTTGCAATCCGAAGGTCACAGGTTCCAACCCCGGCTCGTACCAATGAGTTTTTCGGAACTTGTGTACGAAATATCATTTGATATTTACCAGTCGCATTTCGGTGAAGGAAAATATCGTGAGGAAATCGGACTAATCCTAATAAGGCCTAGTTTATCCTCTGAGTTGGAATTGGAAGGTCAGATGGCAGTCGCTTTCGTAAAAACTAGTGCCTACGCCAATTCTAGGGATTAGTTGCCAAGCGGGGAGCCTGGGGTCCGCTTGGAAACAAAATAATGAGCCGTAGCAAAAATGCCGGGACAACGCGAGGAAGATGATGACCCTCTGCTGGGGTGTAGGGCTCAAATCATCTTCTTTCACTGACTCCGGTCCTGAGCAGGCAGGCAGGCAATAACCTCCTCCCACAACATCCCCAATACACCCAGCTCTTGCTCCATAGAACGGCGCCAAATAAATTTAGGGCGACCATGTTTTCGTTTGGCAGGCACCTTCCAGGTCATGGCTACTTTGGAGAGGTGTCAGGTTTCCTGGGGATATGGCCAATCCAATGCTATTTCAGCGTCTGGATCTCCTTGTGTGGAGCCGTTGTGTATTAACTTCAGACTCTTCAGAGCAATAAAAAGAGAGAGCGCCGTAAGCCACTAAGGGATTGCATATTATACTTAAGATAATTCGAACCATGCCGCAGTGGCCCAGGTGGCTGAGCGCCTAGGCATCTGCCGCGAATGCAGATTCCTAGTTCGATACCAGCCTTGGGGAGGCTTGGACACTTTTTCTTAAACCTTAATTTTTAATTGCGTGGAATTCTGACGTCTCCCGGTGATGTCAGGCAAAAAAATCCTCCTTAAATTTATGGTGAGAATTCCAAGCCAAAATAAAACATCGGAAATACATTGGCACATGATTATTTATAATTCCAATCATCATAATACTTTATTCATGAAAACAATGATAGTTTAATTTTAAAGTGCACTATTTCGTCAAGAGAAAATATCAGTTATTTTTCTGGGGTAAAAAATAATTGTTACTGGTATCATTCTAATGACTTTCATATATAGTAAACCTTTGGACTAATTTTTTTTTTTTTACTTTGTACTATCTCGTCTCGTTTTAAACAAAAAATAATGTTCAAGTGAATTGGTTTATACAGTGGCAGCTCTAGCTATCCTCGATACGAACCTTCTTTTTAGCATATCTGGCCACTGCGATATAATTATAATGAGTGTTTATGTCACGTGCTTAAAATTATTGTCATTCTTTGTATTTTCCTAAATTCAAACAATATAATTATCAAGTGTTTAGACGTAATCCGCCGTTCGTGCGACGGAGGCAGCGGCAAGCGGCGTCCATAGGTGGGAACAAAGGTCGGGTCGCTGTGTTCCACTCCAACCTATGGCCGCCGCTCGCCGCTGCTGCCGCCGCACGATGTCGTGACCGAGCCGTGAGTGTATTCTCCTTACATCTATCTACCCTCCATTTCAAACAAATTGCATAATTGTTTACGTCATGACACATGTCATTCGGCTTTCACCAGTTTGAACGTGCGAATGTGTTTAAAATTACGTTCAAGGGAACTACCCACTTTGAACATTTTCAGTCAAATAAGAGTTCATGCAAGAAATATTAACTTCATATTTAACAATTATATAAAAATAATTGATAATAATATGTACATTAAGAAAATGTTCACAATCCCTGAAACGTCGAACGAAAACGAATTATGACAGCTGTCAAAATCCCACGCAATTAAAAACGAAGGTGTACGTGATCTATTTCAGTTTACAATCAAAACAGGTTACTTTATATCAGTGGCGAAGTATTCATATGACTTGATTCCCACTGGTTTGCTTATTTTTAGACAGTTGAGAAGTTTTACTACCGCTTTCATGAAAAAATTAACGCCAAATTACCTTGTTTCTCAATTCACAACACATTTAACCTTTTCAACGCCAAAGACCACTAAAACGGTCATCGTCTGTCGTGCCCGCGACGCCAATGACCATTAAAAAGGCTATGGCGGACGTTGTCAAAGCGACTTTCCTACTGTCAGTTAAGCTTCATATTCGCTCTTCACCAGTTAACTTTTTTGGCGTCCATGGCATTTCTTGACACATGTGGAAAAGCGTTGAAAAGGTTAACTAAGTGATTAAGTCTATATCTTCAACATTGACTTACAACTTAAACTGCCTGAAAAACTAAATTACATACAAAAACATGTCTTTTCGGATCCTTGGATAGCTAATAGTCGCATAATCTTCCCAACATCTTAAGACCAAAAAAATTGCTATTGTCAAATGTACTTTAATGTATGGAAATAAAGTTTATATTCCTATAAAACGTCAAAGGGAAAACTGATGGTTGTAAAAGAAGTGACAACGCCGTCCTAAACACACGAGTATGGCAAACAGAACCATTTGTACTTGGTATTATGAACAACACTGTACTATTACAAAATGTCGTATGTTCATAGATAATGGTGGTGAGTTAAGACCTTTCGTTAATAACAGTCTTTCATTATGCTATTTTGGCAAGACAGTATTTGTAGGATGTATCTTTGAAGGTCTTTTGAAAGTGATTTTGTTTTAAAGTTTCGCATTTCGTTGTTTATTTTGAGATTGGTACATTTAATTTTGGTTTTGACCGAATGCCGAATATTCGGAACCACTTTCGGCCAAAGTGCCGAGTATTCATCCACACTCTCGGTTCAAGCACCGAAATTCGGTTTTAACATGTGTACAGTCAATATTAAATATCAACACGGCCAACGTGGTAAAAATATATATCTACTTTAATGTATGGGTAATAAGAATAAGCTAATAAAGTCGTGCTTACATATTTTTGGCATTTTATCTATGTCGATATTTATAAAGGACCTAACCGATTGATTTTGAGTCATATTTTTTATTAATTATTTTGAAAACTGTTCGCCTACGAAGCAAAATGATAGGTAAGATTTAGCTTTTACTGCTCAGAACTAGGAAGTAGTTAAAGTCAAAAAGATCTAGCCTATGATGAAAATAAAAATATTAGTAATCAAAAAATGCTCAGAAATAAAGTTCTTCATAATAAACAACTTCCCAGGAATACATTTTAAATTAAATAATGGTTTGCGGAACATTTTAACAGTGTATTTTTTTTATGTACGTGTAACAAGTATTCGGCCGAATAGGTACCGAATATTCGGCAATGTGGCCGAAAACGCTGAATATCGAATAGTTAGTTGCCTATATTTGAGGCATCTAGCAGTAATATTAGCAGAGAAGAGCAAATGGCAGAAATAAATACTAACACAAGTATGTAGTGTCAGGATAAGAACCACCCCACACTAGGGTCTCCCGAGCGTCGGCGTCTAGTCAACTCTATGGCTGCTGCTCGACGTAACGTTGGCGCAACTGCGCAGTGACGCCATTTTCCATAACGCTGACTAGACGCCGACGCTCAAAAGACGCTAGTGTGGGGTGGTAATACTTTAATCCATTTTAGCCAGACTTACCGAAGTTGTTTCTAAATACTTCCTTTAGGAAGCCACGATGCCTAATGCACTAACTTTGTAGCAGCAAAAGCGGTGCCAATTCTACAGCGTTTAATACTTTGTATGTAAGTATAATCCTTGTATAATATTGTCTTCAGTTACCGCAATAGTTAGGTACTCATGAAATAAAATTATGGAAACGGATTATACCGCGTATAACGGCTTTAAAATATATCCTGACGTTTCAAACCTTGTATAGCGCAACTGTGTCTATGGTATGGACATATTAGCATTATGCTCTGGTACTGGCACACCCGCTTTCTCAGTAAAAAAGGCGGCAAATAAAAAAAAAATCGTTAATACTACGTCGGTGACAAACAAGCATACGGCCCGCCTGTTGGTAAGCAGTCTCCGTAGCCTATGTACGCCTGCAACTCAAGAGGATGATGATGAGAGGAGGATGTAGGCGCGAAGAGTTGAATTAAACAATATAGAATCAATCTTTATTTCAATGGATTTTTGCTATCATCTTCATACGAGTACCCATCTTTAGCTTGAAACACAATATCTTTATAAAGTTTCAAAACTCCCATTTTAAATTCCAACTTCTGTGCCCTATTCATATCCTTCATATCAGACAATAAACTTCTTAAAAACAACCAATCACTGTCTTCTTCTAGAAGATCTGTACTTCTTGTTGGTATAGCGTATAAATGTTTGTTATCTTCTACGATTTCGTTTTCTTGTACTTCTTTTCTTTTTAACTGAATACTGTCTTCGTCGGAGCTGTAAAAATGTTCTTCTAGATATATTTCTTGTCCATCCGGTTCTTCTTGTTTTTCGGTCCTGTAAATGAATAAACAATGTAATTCTGTACAAGATTTTATTACCAAATATAGGATCAGGGGGAGCTGCCCATGTTTATCTGTATTATGTTGGTTATGTGATTAAATATCAGCAACTGACCAATGACATTTTGCAAAGAGTATAACGACTAAAAATTTAAAAAGCTTTGCGAAGCGTTTTCCAGGAAAATGAAGTTAGTAAAATACATACTGTGACTGGTCCATAAGCGGCCTAAGAAAGTCCAGCGTCTCGGAGAAGACGTATCTCTTCCTTTTCGTCTGTCCGATGGCGCCACTGAGCTGGAGCGCCAAGTCCTTCTTGTAGTAGTCGCGTATGTTGTTCCAACGCTTTTTTAGCTCCCATTCTATTTTCAAAAAATTTACAAATTATACCAATTGTCAAAAATGTTTGATAACCATGAGTTGACATTTGAAGTTTACGCTAGCGACTGCGTCAACTTGATCGCAGTCTGTCTCGCTCGCATTGATGTATTTATACGATAAAGTGCAACCGCGATCGATTTTACGCAGTCGCTAAGGTAAATGTGAAATGCCAACTCATACTTTAGCCGTACAGGTTGATTGGAGTAAATGTAACTAGTGAGGTTTTGTGTCTATTTGAGTATTTTCTTAAATAACGTAAAGTACAAGACTTCTTATCATTTAGGGATAAAAGATAAAACACTGGGATACTTATAAATCAAATGACCAGTAATATTAAGTGGCCCTAGTGAAAAAGGGTACAAGTCTCTGGCAGCGCAGGTGTAAAGGGGTGTTAGTTCCACGTAACACTTATGCCCTTATACACCTAAACTGCCAGAGACTTGTACCCTTTTTCACTAGGGCCACAGTATGATCACGCGCCATATTGCGGAATTTCATTGGAACTAAATTGTTCATACTAAACTGAACTGTCATGTACATGATAATAACAGCGCCCTCTTGACAATGATCATATATTTCTGGTCGGGCTTTACCATAGTGGGCGTTCCGTCCAATCGTATAAATAAATGATAGAAGTAATAATTAGATATGCCACGAATAGTGGTTTTGACCGAACACCGAATATTCGGTCCCCCCCTTGACCGAAGCGCCAAATATTTGGCATAACATGACTACATTTTGAGTCACATTTTTTTATGAAACTGTTCGCCAACAAAGCACGTTTGGTAAGATTTAATTTTTGTTGCTCAGAACTAGTGAATGTGGTTAGAGTCAATCAAATCTAAGCCATGATGAAAATAGAATTATTTGTAAACCTTACAAAAAACGCTCGAAACGGGTCTTCGTATCAACTTCCCAAGAATACATTTAAAACATTAAGTTTAATTTTTCTTTTGCGGTAGCTTAATAGATATTCGGTATTCAGCCGAATAACAAATATTCGAAAAAGTGGCCGAACACGCCGAATACCGAATAGTTATCGAATATTTTTATTATTTTAATACTACGTCGGTGGCAAACAAGCATACGACCCGCCTGATGGTAACCAGTCTCCGTAGCCTATGTACGCCTGCAACTCCAAAGGAGTTACATCGCGTTGCGAATCCTAACATTCTGCACCGTCGCCTCTCTGGCAACTTTACTCACCGGCAGGAACACAAACTATGAGTAGTGTCTAGTGTTATTTGGCTGCGGTTTTCTGTAAGGTGAAGGTACTTCCCCAGTTGGGCTCTGCTCTAGATCTGGAATGACATCCGCTGTGCCCTACCACACTAAGCGAGATGACATTCACAATGCCCATACCTCTCTTCTGGACGTAGTTTAGTTTAGTAGTAGGACGTACCCGGGTCCAAATTCGTGGCATCTCTAGTAATAAACCCATAGTTGTCATTGATTTTGTTGACCGTAACGTAACGTTTGACAAGCTTTTACTGTACTTTTCGGTAGAAAGGAATTATTTCATTTCACTACTACACGATTAAATATTAAATCGGCATTTTCTAAGCTCTCCGCAGACTGCTAAATTATAAAAAAATTGGGATCATTATTACTTATCACTTCCCATTTGTGCATCAAGATTTATAGGATTTGGTTTATGTCTCATTATTGGTGCCACGTCCATCATAGGAGTGTTTACGTATACATATAGCCTTACTACGATTTTGATACTGACATTCACTGGCGTCTGCGTAATTCCTATAGTATATATCTCGTTCGCATCGCATTAATATGTCAGGACGAGCGAGATGTATAGAAAGTAAGTTACGCAGACATTAGCAAATATGTCAGTGTCAAACTCGTGGTAAGGCTACTAATAAAAAAAAATACGTACGTTTAGAAAATTTCGCCGACTCTGCCAAATCCGGCCATCCTGATATCAACTCCTCACATATCTGGTTCCAAGCGCCCTCTTTTGTCCCTCTCGTATGATATTCTGAACTGTTTTTGTTCTATATAAATTCGTGCTTTTTAGGGTTCCGTACCCAAAGGGTCAAACGGGACCCTATTCCTGAGTCTCCGCTGTCCGTCCGTCCGTCTGTCACCAGGCTATACAGCCTCATGAACTGCGATAGATTATGTATTTCTGTTGCCGCTATAACAACAAATACTAAAAACAGAATAAAATAAACATTTCTTCCCAATCTCGAGGTTCTTATCCAATCACCGAAGTCAAGCAACGTCAGGCGGGGTCAGTACTTGGATGGGTGACCGTTTTTATAGATAATGGTACGGAACCCTTCCTGTGCGAGTCCGACTCGCACTTGGCCGATTTTTTTCAATACGTACGTTTAGAAAATTTCGCCGGCTCTGCCAAATCCTGCCATCCGGATATCCACTCCTCACATATCTGATTGTTTTTGTTCCATGTACATTCGTGCTTTTTTTTTTATACGTACGTTTAGAAAATTTCGCCGGCTCTGCCAAATCCTGCCATCCTGATATCAACTCCTCACATATCTGGTTCCAAGCGTCCTCTTTTGCCCCTTTCGTATGATATGCTGAACTGTTTTTGTTCCATATACATTCGTGCTTTTTTATAGTTAATATTAGGTATTCTGAATCTACCCGGGTCTTCTCCACTTTATTTTCCATTGCCTTAAATAATAATAAAAATTGTAAGGTCTATAATATAACAAAATAACTACAAACTATACTTCTCGCGTCGAATGTTGGTTCTTGTGACAGTTCCTTCGAGTCTCTTTTGGTTATGCTTATTTAAAAAAAAAAACCGGTTTTGTAGTTATCATTCTGTCAGAATAAGCTAATCGGGGACTATCAATAAGTAACATGTGCATTATTATAAGCATAAGGAAGTTACCACCAACTTGGTTTGGTGGTAATTACTGGATTTTTTTTTCCCAGTAGTTGCCACTGGTAAAAGGTGGGAATTTTTTTCCCAGTAGTTACCACCAAAATTTGGTTAGCATTCAATACTAATAAAAACAGTATAAATATAGAGTTCCTTAATCAGTAATTAATTAAACGTCAAACCAAGTTGGTGGTAATTAGTGGGTTTTTTTTTCCAGTAGTTACCAGTGGTAAAAGGTGGGAAAAAAATCCCAGTAGTTACCACTGGTAACAACTTGATGGTAACTAGTGGGAATAACCCGTTTTAAAAGACGATATAAAACGATACCCAACACATTTAGTAAACAATTTTTTTCTAGTTTTTATTTTACCGTTCCGTCGCCAAGTATGATTTATGTGTCCATGCCACGATCTAGCACTCACGATCACGGAGTAAAGCCGCGGACGGACAGACAGACGGACATGGCCAAACTAAAAGGTTTCCTAGTTGACTACGAAACCCTAAAAATAATTCAAGTATTTAATTGTTTTTTTATGTTAAACTTAGTAGAAAAAAAAACAGGCGAATCGTTAAACGTTGGTTTAACCTATCGGCCTGGTTCGAAGAATGATTAAGACACGTTTAAGATATTGGAAAGATCTTTAAAAGATCGAGAACTAAACGACATGTCGACATTGACGTTTATTTCGATTCCGCTGTGATCCCAATAAGATCTATCTACGATATTTCTAAGGTCAAAGTGACATTGGTTGCCCGAATCGAGCTGCTTCTGTCGGTTATACTTAACTAAACCAGACTTAATAGCACTTAACTAAACCAGAACTTATCGTTACCGTATCTCATTCTTCGAATCAGGCCGTGTCTACAAACATTTTAGCTTACTCCTTGTAAAAATGAATACGGACCATCATTCGACGCAAGAGATATTTATAAATAATAATAAATAAATAAATAATTTATAGTTTGTAAGACACTTAGCATGACCTAATAGATTTTACGCAATATCTGCATTATATTAACAAATAATACAAAAATGTTGAACCATAATAGCAATAATAAAGCCATCCTATTCTTTATTTACAGTGCGAGCGAGAAACACAACAACAATGACCTTGAACGCTATCGCGTACGGTCTCGGAACGGAACGGATTATAAAAGCAAAAATGGTGGTTACATAACGGACCCTAAATTCCGGAACACGGTATCGTATTAATAAAATGAATGAACTATAGCCAATGCTTTAATAGCAAATATAGCAGAAAATATATAAGTAGGTAGCCAAGTAACAAAAGGTTACCGACATGGCATATTTGAACGTCAATTTACATTAATAAAATATTAAAAACACAACATAAAAACAATACACACACTATACTCACTTATTTTTATTATTTTTCTCTTCAAATTGCAATAATTTATAACAAAATGGCGTTTTAAACAAACAATGATACGTCTGCACTCAATGACAGCTGCTACTAACTGGCATGCGTAATATCGGACCGAGACGGAAGATTCCATACAATCTAACACGATCTTATTGTAACGCACTAAAGTCCAAATTCAAACGCGCGCCTTATCGCATTGCTGCGAATATGTCCATTCTAAAACGTCCTAAGTGCGCTTGTTTTTATACATTTATACGCCGTTTCGTTGTTGAAGTTTGATAGCACAGAATGGAATCCGACTCGGGCGGAGGGCGAATTCAGAGCATATTATTGCAATTAAAATGCGACCGTAACGTTATGTAATAAGGTAGATTTTCCAACGCTTGCAGTTACAGGCGGTTTTCGAAATTGCTTATTTGAAATGCCGTAAGTGTTCTTAGGTTTTTATGTTGATAAGTCGTTTTGTTTTTAAAAGTGGTGTAGTCCGGAAACTTGAATTCCGGGAAGCAGGGAGAGTTCCGGATGGTATGTAAGGAAGGTAGCGGGAATGTTTTTATGATGTTGTGTATTTAGTGTATTAAGTAACAATAATGTTAGCATGAATTTAATATTATGTTTTTTTTTAGAGATTACATATATATTTTAAAGCGTTATGTTATGAATTTATGATCTTATTATGTGAACGTTATCAATGGAACTAATATTTTCATTTTTCGATTTTGGGGTAAGCCCGTAGTAAATGTTACTTAATTTTATTATTTATTTATTTCAATTTTATTGCGCAAAATACAAAAAAAATATTTACAAATGGCGGACTTAATACCTAATGGCATTCCCTACCAGTCAACCATCGGGCTAAACAGAGACATGCAAAAATGTTACAAAGAGAAAGAAAGATGATGAGCGCTTGCGCCATCGACCCTGAGCGTTGGGAGGAGCTTGCTGGAAGGAGGTCTTCTTGGCGTTCTACCATCCATAACGGTGTCAAAACATTCGAAGATAACCGCCTCACTAGCCTAGACATAAAACGCCAGTTACGGAAAGAGAGACCTAAGCCCTCCTACGTGTACACGTTCAACGCTGCTGGCCAACTTTATTGTCACGCGTGCAATAGAGTATTTAAGAGCAAGTTCGGCCTGGCCAGCCAGATTAGGGCTCATGCTAGACAACGTCCATAATGTGTTTATTTGGGGTCGCCGTCATCGAAAACGATGAGGAGGACTATATATATATATCTTTTCCATTTCTTAGCAGCCGCTTGAGAGCTAACTTGCTCAGGGGCTTGTCTTATATTGTTAATGATTTTATTATGATCATTATATTTAGTTTTCAGAGTATAACTGCACTTAAGAGGCTGTCAACACCCAATGTCCTTGAAATTGATGTTACTTAAACAGTTTTTTAAGAAAGACTATTTGTTTTAGTCAAGTAAGAAAAATATATGTTCATATTAATTATATTTCAAAGACCGTGGTCGTACTCGATACACGATTGAACGAAATCGGCTCGATAGAAAATAATTGCAAAGATTGGTCTTAAAATCACAATTAAACGGTTTTATGTCTTTATTGTTTTGACTTATGGGTCTGCAATTAAAATCACAATTTTTAAAACATTTATATCTAAACCGTGGTCGAGTTAAATATTACACTAATAATCCACTTTTTTTAAATATTTTTCTTATTATTCCCTTGCCCAGGCCCAGTAACATGCGACAGTGCTATCTCATTTACTCCGATACAAATAGACAGTGTGCGCGCTTTAGGTATTGACAGCCTCTTAATAAAACTATCATTTATTGACGGAGAGAGAGCAAAGGTTTACGTTTCAGTTTGAACAAAAATTCGTATTTTCGGCCAGTTTCTGAAATGATACCCGGTGTAATAATAACCAGTAATTTACACTACACTAAACAATAACGTTATCTGTAAATGTCAATAAAAACTAATCCAGTAGTTGTGTGATTCATGTTCGTAACTTGTAGTGCAGTTTATGCAAACTAAAGCGGTAAACTTAGTTTAATGTAAACAGCGTACACTGCGGCATGGTTTACAAGCTGTTTTTTAAGATCATCATCATCAAACATGAAACATGATGTTCATCGTGAAACATTAAAATCTAAAAATGCAGCGCTTGCTTGCATCCCGAAACCCGCGCTCATCCTGATACTTCGCGTGTAGTGAATCTGCGTTTGCGCTAGCTTATTCTATAAGGTCATATGCGGCATATCGGGTTTTTCCTTCAATCAAAAATCACAAATACAGAATTGAAGTGTGCTTTTAGTTAGACTAATCTACGTGGAAAATTAAGAGGCTTGAATCGGTCCCATTTGCCTGTACAGTGAAAATGTTTGTTTAAAAATAGGCATCTAATGATATGATTATCTCTGCTATAAAAGTTAATTAATCGTGTACTCGTAACGACAACTATAGAAATGAAGTCGATGCCATGAATTAACAGTTCACCAAACAATACTTTCATGAGTTTTGTAATTGCTGAGATAAATCATGATACCTGACGCCAAAATGTATAATGTGTCTTCGTAACTTGCAATGTTTGTATGTACCTATGTATGAGTGGATCAAATATTGCAAGCTAAATTAGGCCAGTATTCGATTGAACTGAAACCACGTATTCTGTGATAAAACAACGCAACCTAGGGGAAAGTGAAATAGAACCAGGATGTTAAGACGAAAGAATAGCTTTACGATCCTTAAGAAACAACGGTACTTTTTCTATGAAATTCCATTTCGGGAGAAGACGTTTTTCACTAACTAAATCCTAACAAATCACTTTGATTTTGATGTCAATCGCTTCAGCATAACATAAATCTATAAACCTAGTGTCAATAACATAGGTACTAAAAATCATGAAGAATGGAAAATATTTAGAAGTGGATTTTTTTTTTCCTAATTTCTATGGACGATCACGTGGTTATACTATCCTTTTATAATAAAAATAATAATTCAGCCTATATACGTCCCACTACTGGGCACAGGCCTCCGCTCATGCGCGAGAGGGCTCGGGCTATAGTCCCCACGCTAGCCCAATGCGGATTGGGCAGTTCACATACATCTTTGAATTTTCGCAGATGTATGCAGGTTTCCTCACGATGTTTTCCTTCACCAAAAAGCTAGTGGTAAATATCAAATGATATCCGATCGGTTCCGAAAAAGTAATTGGTACGAGCCAGGATTTGAACCCGCGTCTTCCCTCTTATTAGTGTAATGAAATTCAATACTTCGTTTGAGCAGGGAGCAGTGTACACAGACGGAAACTATATGCTTCCTAACGGTAACCACTCTTGTCGTGTTACTTCCCATACAATTTGCTTTAATGCTAGTCTAAGTGCAATTATGAGCTAATTATATGGTCGAGGCATCTCTATATTATATATGAAGTTAGTTATTAGTAAAATTGAAATCTTAGGGCTTCCCCGTTTGCACCCGGAGGCTTATGTTATGGGTTTTCAGAACAAAAATGTACCCGTTTTGCCTTAATTATCATTAATTTTTCATACAAAATTTATTAGTCAGTTTTGGAACGGTCCATACAACATGTATGGTTAACTGCGTTACAAAAGTTGCTTCAATCGATAGTGATTGTGATTCTGAGTAGAAACAAAACAACATTTGTTAGGTTTTAAAAAAAGTACAGGGTACAGTCAACCAATTTGATTCCTAGGCCACTATAGAACCATGCCATAATGACTTCTACGACAGTGCTTATTGAGTGATGCATGTCATGTATAGAGTAGTTAAAGCGACAAGGGTCTATAGTGGCCTAGGATTCTAATTGGTTGACTTTTTCTGAAAATGCCCGTATACTGAAACACACCTAACTTGTCAGTACAAAAAGGCGCCTTTTTCTACTGACAAAGTCGCTGTGCAGGGGTATTAACACTATTCCCAAGACAGTTTTAACAATAAAACGGGCTGAACAAACAACCAGCCGAAAAATTATCCATATACCTACAAATGCTTCAAAATATACTCAAATTTTAACCGAATTCACAGATTTTAACCAGAAAGTGTCAAAAGGTCACGAGTCCTTATGACCCTGCATTATTTATTCGGATTCTCCCTCAAAAAGGTCGGTAATAACCTATCGATGACAAAAAAAAGCCTTTATTCTCTGAGGACTTCTAAAAGCTTTATAAAGTAAGACATGCAAAAAGTACACGGTGTAGTTAGAAACAGTATATTAAGAGGGAACTATACCACGCCTCATGATCGTCCATACAAAAGGATAAAACGGTTTTTCTACTTCTAAACATTTTCCATTCTCCATGATTTTTTTAGGATGTTATTGACGCAATGTTGTTATACTTCTGTATTGTGCAATAAAGTTTAAATAAAGAAATAAAAAAGTGGGGGGACAACGTTAAAAAAATACCCAAGTAGGTACTAATTTAAAATGATCCAAGAGACTTTCCTCCTTTTCACAAAACAAAAACACGACTAAGTATAGTTTGATATCTACCTATGCTATAATGTTTTATTCCTTCTTTAGATAAGATGATAATACTCTTTAGAAAACAATTAATTTATGCAAATTCAACATTTTAGGATTCAACAAGCTGAAAATTCAACTTTATGCAATTTGGACATAAAGAGAACTCAACATTATGCAAATTCAACATTTTTACATTCAACATGCTGCAAATTCAACTTTTTGCAAATCCAACATTTTAGGAATTCAACTTTGTGGTCTTGAATGATACTCATCTGTGCCCAGCGGCGACAAATGAGAATACAATCTTAGAGTGACTGTACTCATTAATTTGACTGTGACATTTCGGGCACAAACATCAATTTCTAAAACATAACCTTCGGGCGCAAAGTAAAAGGGCCGTTTGGAGGGCTCCGTGATTTTCATGAAGAAATATGGCTACCTTTTCGTATTTATTTACATAGGATAATACTTGGCGTTTTTTCAATAATTTATGGTGTGAGTGTGAAGTTGTTGTGTGTGAAAATATGAATAAAAAACATTGTATTTGAATATTTCGTTGAAAGCCTCGAATGATCTTATTTTAAGAGTTCGCATCAAGCTCAGTTCTGCGTACAAATGTAGTTTTTTTTTGTACGGTTAAATCGCCAACAAACTGTTTTACAGTTTGGCGAAACTTTAATTATAAGTACATTGTATATTGTGATTTGTGAAATAAACTAAAAAAAAAAAAAAAAAAAATCAAAAACAACGAGAATGTGCCATACTACACACAAATATAAATGTTAGAAACCGTAAAAGTACATACTGGTCGTAAAAATATGTACTTAATTAATAATCTTGATTAATGTACTTTTGGTACAAGATAAAATTTGCATTAGTTACAAACCGACACCAATAAAAAAAAATCCCGCGTATTATACCTGTCATAGAAAACGAAGTATCGGAAGCCTCGTCCCGGACCGGGACCGTTCTAGCGTGATTTAAGAATAACTCACGTGAGTCATCCTTTATCCTTAAAGCGGTAGTCAGTCAAATTAGCAGTACCTATTTATTTTGTTTCCGATATAGCGAAATACTCATTCATTTTATATTCAAATCAAGTAGATATCCCAATGGATCCCCCGGGTCCGATCAGTCAACTGATGGTGTAAGGAGGGTGAACTTGTTGAAAAGTTTAGGAATTTTCCTTGAAACCATAGGGACATTTTAATGTATAAGTAACTAGCGACCTGCTCCGCATGAAAATCCGATCAGCAGTTTTAGAGTTTATGGCGAATTATATTGGGGTGTTGCGTCCCTTTGAGTGCCACGTCGCCCAAGCAGTGATCTATTGTGACGGCCCTTTAAAGTTCATTACTAATGCTCGTGGAATCCAGAAAGTTCCAAATTCTTTGGGCCGTAATGTTATGTACCTCATAGGATTGCAATACATGCCGCCCTAAGTAGCTACTTCTTTTTGACATTAGTGGTCCACAGGAACAGATAATGTTCATTGTAGTCTCCTCTGACTCCTGGCAGAACCTGCATGTCGCATCTTGTTTCTTTCCAATTTGAATGTGTTTGTTCAACTTACCGTGTCAAGTCAATAATCTGGTCATCGCGCAGGTTTTGTGTCTTTTGACTCTTTTGAGCCCTAATAAAAGCTCCTTAGCAGTTTTGCTGTTGAACCTTTTAATTAGAGCTTTCGAGTGTTCTTGTCCTTTGACGAACATACAGACAGACAGACGCGGCAGGGGAATTTGTTTTATAAGGTGTATTGATATTGATACTCAAGTATAATTTTATGCAGATACATTCCTATATTTTACAAGTTTTTATTTACATAGTCTTACCTGTTGTCTAACTAACTAACTAACTGCTTTGGCTCAGCGATCCAAAAAGAATCTTGGCCTCCGAAACGAGAGAACGCCACCTGTCCCGATCCAGCGCGGTTTCCTGCCATGAATTGGCATTCAGCCGACGCAGGTCCGCCTCCACGACATCACACCAGCGGTACCTGCGGCCCCGTTGTCTAATATCCTATAATATGTCTAATGTCCTTTAATATTTATTTATTAAATCCTTCCTAACGCCATCCTTACAGCACCTTTTTTGAGAATGACTTATTTTATCTATGTTCACGACAAAGATTTACATAAACAAACAAACCATTATTTGCACACGTATATATCCGTCCGTGCGTATAATTGAACATACGCAAAACAGATAAATATAAACGAACAGTGAACGGGGAAACAAATTTGTACAAGAACAAGAATATATTGTGTTGGAACAGCGGTACAAATAGGCTGATTTTGATTACTTTACCGACTGTGAAATGGATATTAAAGTAGACTAGCGAGGTGCCCCGGCTTTGTACGGGTATGTTTTATACAAATAAACCTTCCTCTTGAATCACTCTATCTATATACAAAAACCGCATCAGGGGGTAAGGGAAGATCTCGTGTATTTTTTTTTCAAAGCGGGAAAGCCAAAAGCAACAATATTACTTAAAAATTTAATCAGATCAATTAATGCGCTCTATTTTATATGCGTTACCTAATAAAAACATTCATCGCAACATTCGCAACAAATTTAAAACATTAATAGGTAATAAAAGGTCACATCGCATCGCATATTTTAGTGATATTCGTAGCGAGTAAAACTCACGGTTTCACAGCTATTTGTTTATTAGCGTCCAACGTGTATTTTTATATGATGTCCAAGCTTAAGGATCTGTACCTGGACCTTTTTTCTGAGTTCAATAAAGGAAAAAAAGAGAAAAGGAGTGGTTTCAATCAAACTTTATTTACTTAGTTATAACATGTTCCCAATTACCTACCATTACTCATGCTTTTCAACCACAACTTAGAACTGTCACAATTTAAAACTGTCGTGTTTTATGGAATGGGGAGCTAAATATCAGAATGGAAATTATACAACAAATCCATTTAATGTCAAATTTTAATTGCTTATCGTAATATAAACAAAAAAAGATACTGGAAAAGTAAAATGTTCTAGGGTAGAAACATATCATTTTCTTTCTTACACTTTTTAGAACAACTACGACCCACTTTCAAAACATGAAAAATATATTAAAAACATTGACATATTAGAATATCGGAAAGTTACTTATTTTAAGCCCAGGGATGCACCCTTGAAATTGACGATAGTCAAAAGAAACACGGTGTATATAATAGATATATACAGATAACTTAAATACATATAAAATAGCTCAGGAACAAATATCTGTGATAAAGACACATATAAATGCACTAACCAGGATTGGAACCTGGGACCTCCTGCGTCGTAGACAGGGCTATTACTGACAGTACTAGGAGGTCACTAAATAACCTGAACAACACAAATGAAGTGTGAACAAAACAATGATTTATATTGTGAGTAAACCATGAAAGTAAGCAGAAAATACTCTCTGTATAATTCGCAAAAATACCCACTACATAGGGTAAATGTATCTGTAGCGGAACCCAATATATAATAAACAGAAGAACACAAATCAAGCCGACGAGTGCGGCCGCTATTTGTCTTCCGACTCCAGAGATCTTGTGAGATAACAGATAACTGTTCATTTTGATCTCGGCATCAAAAGATTTATGGGACGACGGTTGGATGTTTTACCCTACGGTTTTTGGGGACAGACAGTTTGGTGTGCAATTTATTTGTGTTTGACAACCTTGTTTTGTGTAAGTTAAATTCTTTATAAATGTTTGTGATGAATGAAAGTCCTAGGTACAATTAATTCCTTTTATTTTACTCCAAGTTCTTACTTCAACACTCTTAAACAATCTTAACTTAATAAACAGTAGCCTTCCTACTACATGTTACTGATTCAATCGTCTTAGCATGAATGATCCTTCACGCTCATGGCACGTTACATTCATAGTTTTCACCATAATAATTGGCGGGTAGGAGAGACAGGTCATTTTTTCGCGACTACCGACATATTAATTAACAAATATTCGGGTAAACACAAATCACATTTTTAATCATTAGTCATTACCCACTGAATGCCATTAGTTGAACATATCTCTACACAAAATAATTATAATTTATTCTCAAAATCTTATGAAACGTCATATGTTGTTATTTACTAAAATATAACTGCTGCAGAGATAGGATTTTAGGGAGCAAAATTTAATGACAAATAGGGAGTTCGTGTAACGATAAACATGACTATCGATGTTTTTCCCACATACTGGTTATCGTTCCAAGTTTTACATATCAAAAAAAATATAAATATATAGGGACAATCTTACACAGATCGACCTAGCCACAAACTAAGCAAACCTTGTACTTTGGGTACTAGGCGACGATATGCATACGTATATAGATAAATACATACTTAAATGCATATAAAACACTCATGACTCAGGAACAAATATCTGTGTTCATCACACGAAAAAATGCCCTTATCGAGACCATGGACACATAAAACTTCTTGCTCTATTTTTATTTTAAAAACAAATTTTAACATAAAACCTAGTCGTATTAGACATAGATATTAGACCAGTTCGTGTTACTCTAGTTAGTTTAAGAGGCCGTTATCGATTTTAGTCGCAAAAATGACAAATTGATAGATTTAGCGCATGAAATTGTACACCTTTTGTTAACTATTAGAAATAACAAGTACTGGTTTCTATTAGCACGTCTTATTATCTTTCATTTTAATAAATCAATTTTTTGAAAACGGACTCACTTAATTAGTAATGATTATTTTTCTGATGCACGTTTAGGTACACGCGCGTAAAGCAGTGCAGCAGCGCCGCTTATTTGTAAATTTCGTAAAGTGTGGACTGATAAAAATGGTAATTTTGTATCACACATATCCTGTACTTTAACTTTAATAAACAAATTTGAAGTAGTGTAAATGAAAGTTAGACGAAATCAATTTTCTCCAAATATTACTTCAAAACAAGTGACAATTTATCTGAAAATCGAATTAATTTCAACGTAATTTAGATACTTAAACAATTTACAACATTTGCTGAAACTGTTGTCATACAACATTTTGTATAATTTACTACCATATTTTTTTGATAAATTTTTAAAAACTGTCCCTTCTCGTCACCTATTACCGGGGACGCTCGCTTGCGACCTCATTATTAAAAGGCAAGATGAAAAAACGTGCTAATAGAAACCAATACTTGTTATTTAGATATTACGTAACAAAAGGTGTACAATTTCAACGACTAAATCTATCAATTTTACATTTTTGCTCTAAAATCGTTACCGGGCTCTTAATGCTCTGTAGAAAATCTTTTTCGCAATTTTTATATTTTCATTAGATTATTTATTACTGTCGTCGATATCATATAATTGCTTAACAAATAAATAAATAAATTGACTAAAGTCCCACAGCAATAGCTCAATAAGAATATATATAATATATAAATATTTAAATACATAGACAACATCCATGTCTCAGCAACAAATATCCGTGCTCATCACACGAATAAATGCCCTTCCCAGGATTTAAGCCCGGGACCATCGGCTTCATAGGCAGGGTCACTAGAGTTAGACATAGCTAAGTTGCCAGCGCTATGATAGCTCAGCCTGTGCAAGTGTTAAGTAAACGTCATAATTTCATAGAAGTATGACGTTTCAGATAACACTTTCACTGTCTAGGCTGTCAAAATCGCTTACAACTTATCTTGGTATGACTCTACCTACTAGGTTAGACCGGTCGTCAAAATTGTCAAAAACTATGCTAAATTTTAATTCCAGTTGCCAGTGGATGTCATTCCAGATCTAGAGTAGAGCCCAACTGGAGAAGTACCTGCACCTTACAGAAAACAGCAGCCAAATAACACTAGACCCTACTCATAGTGTTGTGTTCCTGCCGGTGAGTAAGGTTGCCAGAGTTCAATGAGGGGGGGCGGGTTTAGGGTCGGCAACGCGCATGTAACTCGTCTGGAGTTGCAGGCGTACATAGGCTACGGAGGCTGCTTACCATCAGGCGGGCCGTATGCTTGTTTGCTACCGACGTAGTATATAAATAAAAAAAATTGCTAATCATGATTTTAGCAGCAGATGGATTATTTTATACAAGGAAAAGCAACGAAATCCTAAATATTGCAATAAAACACATTAACTCAATATCCCTAATTCAGTTAGCAACTTTGCAATCCCGCTAAATGTTCAGTTTCAAATTCATAATTTAATGAAAATACTCTAAAAACTAGGTAAATAGAGTTAGCGGGATTTTGAAACATACTATTCCCTTGTGGCATATTAGTCGGTTTCTAGGTTTTCGAGGTTCATTTATAGTACTGTTAAGCTATCATTCACACGGAAATTAAGCAAAGCTTGGGCTAGAAGGTAAGGATATTCGTAGGTACTTTATAATATACATCAATTCAAGAGTTGAGGTTGCCAGAGCTCAACGAGGGACGCGGGTTTAGGGACGGCAACGCGCATGTAACTCCTCTGGAGTTGCAGGCCTACATATGCGACGGAGACTGCTTACCATCAGGCGGGCCGTATGCTTGTTTGCCACCGACGTTGTATTAAAAAAAAACATATTTATATAATAGTCCATAGTGCAACGAGGGGGGGAGTGAAATTTTTGATACGAGAGAATTAAAGACCCGAGTTTGTAATATTCTTACTCCCGGAGTTACACACAATATTTTTCATCACACTTGCGAAGAAAAAAACTAAATTTTAAGCGAAATCATTCTTAAATACGGTAACATATCAAACACTCGTCCGCCATTTTGTAGGCACAAACCTCTTTGGCATTCAGCCCCGATTGAAAATTATGTAAAAATATTTTAAACGGCTGTTAAATTAATCAGATTAAAAAACATAAACAAAAATATTAAATTATAAACGTCAGTATTTTAAAAGTAATACTTTTTTATGCTACTTGGTTTGTATGAATAAGTGACATCGTTTAAAAAAAAAGCTAAAAACTCCCTAGGGGGTTATAGCTTTTTTTCACAATACATAACTCCCGCGGGATAGGCCTTTGTCCTTCTGTACACCTGCATGAAATAAGATATTTTTCGAGCGCGTGAGATGAAAAAAAAAGGTAATAGTCAGGAACAAATTAACCCTCTGGAGCTCTGTATTTGTATGAGGATTATCAGCGACGAATGCACTAGCTTCTGCTCGCGACTTCTGCGTGAAATGATGATGATGATAAATAACTAGCCAAGTGTGAGTCGGACTCGCGCACGAAGGGTTCCGTCCGATTACGCAAAAAACAGTTCATGAGATATAGCCTGATGACAGACAGCTGTCTACAGACGGACAGTGGAGTCGTAGTAATAGCGTCCCGTTTTTTTACCCTTTGGGTACGGAACTCTAATACCTACCTTATGTCCTTCCCCGGGCCACTAGATATCTCAGCGGTTTAACAGTTTAAGCGTGAAAATGAAACAGACAGACAGAGTTAAGTAGTTTCACATCTGTAATATCAATGTAAGGATGTAAAATTGTATTGGAAATCAAAACCTGTTTACAATTACGCTTTTTCCCCTCCCTAGTCACCAGACACATGCGGCATGTTTCCACCAAAAATTCAAATTAAGCTTCTAAAGTAAACTAACATTGACAGACGAACTTTTTTAAAAAGAAACGGCAGCGAATACGTCAGTCAGTCTGACGATGCATTGTCCTATCACGGTCTTTGTCGCACCAAAACACTTCATTTTGTACTTTATTCTTATAGAGATAAGGTTGGAAATAGGTGTGGCATATGCTGACGAAACTTTAAAATGGAGTTGCAAGCGTAAAAATTGCAAATCAGCGTATAAAAGAATGATGCTTTAATTTTTAAATGTCGCCATGTTGATCCGGGGTATTCCGTTGTTATTTCGCTGGGTTTCGTCAGCTCTGAGTTAAATTGCGATATTTGTGGCAAAATGCTGTAAATGGAGTTTTTTAATCCCATCCCATCCTGGGGCTTTAAATGAAGGGCTTGATTCTACTCGCTACATTGAGGTACTTTTATTGTGGGACTACCCCCGAAATTTCGAGAAAAATAATTTGATTTTTCATACAGTTTTGCTGATCAGGGTAAGCAGGCTCCCGGTATCCGTGTTACACGCCGAAACGGATACCCGTGTTCTTAAGCCCGGCGGTGCTAAGAACACGGTTTAAACGGAACCGCCGGGATCCGGATCCGTCTCCAAGAACCGTTCCCAAGAAACGTTTCTCAGATACGTATCTCCGTTTAAACGTGTACTTAAGACCGGCCCGAACGGATCCGAAACAGTTTGAGCCAATGCTTACAAGGTCTACTATTGAATGTTGACTTCAGATGAACTTGTTAGGCGTACAATTTTTTTTAATTGTTTCTAACTGGGTGGATATTACATATTTAGCCAACTATACTATATATAAATCGAAGTAGGTGTCCCTATTCTATATTGTCTATTATTTTTAATTTTAAACCTATTCGGCCCTAGTTTAGAATCTTATTTTTTTAGTATTATTGTTTTTAACCTAATATCATAACATATTATATTTCAATGAAAGAAACACATTTTATATATACTGGTGTAATAGTTTCGTGAAGAATATGTATTTAGACAAATACTACCTATATTAGTTAAAAATAACAGTTAAGAAAATAATTATTAATTACTTTGTGGTAATTTTTATCAATTTACTGCTATGCGAAAACAACAAATCTGCCAATGATGCAAAAAAAATACACACACAAGCGGCATTCGAAACGAAGAATTTCACGCGATAACCTTAAAGACTCATGCTACCTTTCTTACCTTTCGATTATATTGTTTAATACATTAAGATAGATCTCAAAATTGGCAATCATTCATATTCACTTGGGACACTTTCACAGTTTGCTGCCCGGTGGCGTTCCATTCACTAGATTCTTAGAACGTATTGTTTTTCGAAGACCCTATTGTACGATATCGCCAAAACAAATAGGTTCACAAACAGTTATCAGAACTGTCACAACCAATTATGAGCTTTATGTCCTTGTAATAAGGTAAACATATCTGCATATATTAAAATTGTAACAGATGCAGCGGCAAAAATTAAAGTAAATGTATCCCATTGTTTTGTAGCCGCACCACACTAAAAGGCATTTTTCTATGACGAGAGTGAGAATTACAAGATGTTATTACTTAGGTATATATATTTGATTGCAATTTGTTTTCAAATTAATCTTAATACTAGCATTTGATTGTTTTTTAATAATTGTTTTAAGATATTGCATTTTTTAATTTTTACGAATATCATTTTGATTTCAATTTTATTGTGTAATCATTTAAATAAGTAGTCTACTCGTAGTCGTACTAATGATTATTATTTTTTTATTAAACTTGCAATCTTTGTGTTCTAAGATATTATATTTTTTACATACGTTCCCCAAGATTACCTATTTTTGAAATACAACTATTTATGTTATTGTTTGTTATTGATTAATTGATTATACACTACATTTAACGAAACCTATTGATATCATTTGTTTATATACTTATACATTTTTGTTTTAAACGATATTCGATGGAATTAAGTAAATAATATTAGTAAATATTGTCAATTTTGAGCCTTTGTTTGACTTCTGTTATATCTAATCTACCTACTGAACTCGACCGATCCTATAAAAAAAAATAACATTACCTATTCCTAAAAAGGCTTTTTCATTTCTCATGCTTTGAAAGTGGGTCGTTGTTTTTCTAAGAAGTGTGCAGAAAATGTACGTTTCTGCACTAGCGTCTTTCTTTCGTAGTTGTTTTTTTTTTACAATAATCAATTAAACTTTAATTTTAAACGGATTTGTTGTACAATTTCCATTCTGATATTTAACTTCTTATTCTATAAATAACGATACATTTACCTAAATTGTTAAATGTAAGTACCCTCAAGAAAGATTATAAAAGTTTATATGTACTTAGTTATATATTTTTAAACACATGTATCTTACTTTCCTTGTATTCCAAATGAAAATTAGAGTTGAGAGTGAAAATTAATTCAGATGAAAGGCACCATTTCAGCCTCGGACTATTGGCGATGTGAAAAACAGTATGAGTCTTATGTTAGAATTTTTTTTTCCAGTTTGATTGTTAACATTTGAATCCCTCACTTTGATTAGAGTCCCTCGCTAGGCTTGGAGTTTTACTGTAAAATTCTTCGTTTCGTTTAGGATAATTTACACCCACGCCGTAAATATGTCTTTTTACTCCCTTGTGACACAAACTACTAAAGACTACAAGAATTACATGATAAAAATACAAACATAGTTAGGTTGTCTATGATTTTTAGTAATATTTATATTGACTCCACCATTGCGCATTATGGTAATTCTGATTTTGACATTTATTGCTTTAAGCTAAAAGGGCCATCTTATATTTATTAGTACACTTAAACTTTTAAAGTTCATTTTATATGATAATAATATATAAAACTTTTCGTAAATTCAAAATTAATTACAATACAATTTATAAGTACATTTATTATTGGCAGATCATTATACAAATGATAATTTAATAATTTTTACATGGTTTACTATAATAAGACAAAGATGTCAGGCTCACGTCAGTTAAAAAATAAAAATATATGTTTCATATTGACCGAATGTATATTCAAGAAAACTCACACATACATTGTAATATGATTGACAATTGATTGAATTTTTACCACATAGGTACCCCAATAGGACTTATATCTACAGATTATTAAAAATATAACTATTTAAAATGTTCAGTTGGTAAAAAGAATACCAGATCAAGCACTTGGCTGGCAGATTTTATCGTGGACAGTCTTTATTGATTTTATTTTTTATTACTAGCACTTTATATTTATTGCTATCAAGTTATATAATAAACAATAAAGTTTTAGTATTTGAACTTTTATATAAAATACTACTATGGTAGCACTATACAGTATTTCTAATTTTCTACAAGTACTTATTGCAACTTAAAACATTGCAAGCAAAAACTAACAGAGGACCTACCGCGAACCACGTTCGTCGTGTGGCCTCTCTGTCGCACTTATAAAATTTTACGTAAGTGTGACGGGGCGGCAACACGTCGAACGTGGTTCGCGGTAGGCCCTCTGCTCAGAAAACGGTTTTGCAAATAAACCGTTTATTGAATTTCGACTCTATGAACCACGGAATAAGGTTAAATATGGCATAAACGTCATGAATCTTTTGTCTAATAATTTGTAGCTCTTACGTACGCCGGTCCGTTCCTTTGCTACTCGTCAAGGACGTTTCCGGAGCCACGGGTAAATAAGATCCGTTTCTTCGAATACCCGTTTATCCGTGGAAACGGCTCTTAATTACACGTTTCTTAATTACACGTGTGGAACGGGCCAGAAAACCGTTTATTTATTGTTCGGAAACGGGTATTCGGAACGTGTAAACGAAACACGGATCCGACCGCGAGCCCTGTAAGCACCCAAGCAGCCGACAGGCCAATCGTTAACGCTCTGTAGCGTAGCGTAGTCATCTCTCTCTATCTCACTTCCGTATTATATATATATAGTCCTCCTCGCCGTATCCGACGACGGCGACTCCTTCAACTGTTTTTATTCGGAAACATGGAAAGCTCTAATATGGCTTGCAAAGCCTTTGGTTTTGAAAATGCGATCGCATGGTGCGCAATGAAGCTGACCAGCTGGGTTGTAGGTATAGGTATACGAGGGCCTCGGTCGCGTCTTACGGAGATGGCGCTTGGCATCCAGGTCTTCCAAGCGCCGCTGCTCGTATTGCTCTACCTTTTTATGCACAGTTTCGCGCCATTCTGTTCTACGCTTCTATATTAGTGCGACAGTGACAGTTGCGTTACGTTCGCTACTTAGCGTAAACGATTGTCATAATGGCTGCGCAGACAGATGTCGATGTTTTCTATGGAAACGCCAATTTTTTTTCGTGATTTCTGGGTCCCATGGTAAAACTAGCTCGACTTAGCGAGTAAAATCGACCCCTGAAGGTGAGTCAGTGAAGAATATTCTATCCATCTTTTATTTATTTATTCAGAAACCAAACAGTCATATCAAGTTTATCTAATGTATAGATCTACGATCAGATATAAAATGAACTGCATACAACATAAATATACAAGTACTTGGGTACTAAAACAACTTACGTTTAACTATATTTCATTTCAGTTTTAAAACCCGCATCCACTAGCTTTCCTAGATCGCATCTGTAAATACATAGTGTATCTGATAGCTGAAGTGTCTGTACTTGAGCCGCAAAGTGGTCTCGAATCTCCGAGCATTGTCTACCACCAACACGGAATATATTTAAAGCGAACGGCCATCTGTTAAAGCCTAGAATGGGTCAATATGGGCTTTGAACGTAGATTTTATGCTGCTAGAGTTTGACTAAGTTATCTTTGCATGGCATTTTCAATGACAAAGTATGTCAGTCATAATTAATGTAAAATTTCTATGAAAATATGACGTTTGGAATGACACTCTCTTACTTTGTTCTGTTTAAGTGAGTGCAAAGTTAGCTTAGACCGACTTTAGATTGTCTAGAAGAGATCGATTTTTAACGGTAAAACCGCCTACTTACATCTGTAAAAACATAGTGTATCTGATAGTTGAAGTGTCTGTACTTGAGCCGCAAAGTGGTCTCGAGTCTCCGAGCATTGTCTACCACCAACACGGAATATATTTAAAGCGAACGGCCATCTGTTAAAGCCTAGAAATGGGTCAATATGGAATTTTAACGTAGAATTTATGCTGCTAGAGATGGAATATCTTTGCATGGCATTTGCAATGTCAAAATATGTCAGTCATAACTAATGTCAAATTTCTATGAAAATATGACATTTAATAATGACACTCCTTATTTTGTTCTGTTTAAGTTTTTTTTTTGTATACTACCTGATAGTCTCCGTAGCCTATGGACGCGTGCAACGACAGAGGTGTTACAAGCTCGTTACCAACCCTAACACTTCGCACCCTCGTTGAGCTCTGGTAACCTTACTCACCGGCAGGAACACAACACTAGTAGAGTCTGGTGTTATTTGGCTGCGGTTTTCTATAAGGTGGAGGTACTTCCCCAGTTAGGCTCTGCTCTAGATCTGGAATGACATCCGCTGTGCTGTGCCCTACCACACAAAGCGAGATTACATTCACAGTGCCCATACCTCTCTTTTGACGTACTTTAAGGACATATCCGGGTCCAGTTTATGACGGTGTTAAGTTAGCTTAGATGGACTCTAAGCTGTCTAGAAGAAATCGCTTTTTAACGATAAAACCGCCTGAATACATCTGTAAATAAATAGTGTATCTGATAGCTGAAGTATTTGTGCTTGAGCCGCAAAGTGGTCTCGAGTCTCCGAGCATTATCTACCACCGACACGGAATATATTTACAGCGGCCATGCTTTGTCTTATTGGCGCGATCAATAAGGTTGAAAATGGGTCAAAATGAGCTTATAAATAAGATTTTAAGAACTTTTATTAATGAATTTGCCTAAGGATGGAAAAGTTGTAAAGCCAACCTAAATAGTTTTTCTGCAACAGTATTGTTACAAAATTTTCTCGTTTGTAAGTCAAATGTGATTCGAGGGGATCCTGAAGGTTGTTATGTTTGGTGAGGCAGAAAAAATGAAAACAATAGGAATGAAAATCAAAAATTTTATTCTTAACTGAGTCCAATCAATAATGTCAGAAACTACCAGCAGCAGCAGTTCTAAGGAGCAGTTCTAAGAAAACAAATATTTTATTAATGTCAAAATGTTTAGAAATCCTAAACTACTAGTTTTCTTATATTCTGTAAATACATAGTGTATCTGATAGCTGAAGTGTCTGTACTTGAGCCGCAAAGTGGTCTCGACTTTCCGAGCATTGTCTACCGCCGAGACAATACATTTAAAGCGAACGGCCATGCTTTGTCTTATCGGCGCGATCAAAAAGGCTGGAAATGGGTCAAGATGGGCTTATAAAGAATCTGCCGAAGATGGAAAAGTTGTGAAGCAGTCGTAAACAATTTTGTTACTATGTAAAGTAAATGTTGTTTTATACTAAAATAAATGTTGTTTATAGTAACGTGTCTACAGTACATTTTAATGTGAACGCGCGAACGGCCATGCTTTGTCTTATCGGCGCGATCAAAAAGGTTGAAAATGGGTCAAGATTGGAGAATGCTGGTTTTTAAGGATTATCAAAAGAACAGTGGTAAATCGGTCAAGTTTTGCAAAGTCGTAAGAGATCCAGTTCCCCGGAGAGATGTGTCCCGGGTTCAAATCCTGGTAAGGGCATGTATTTGTGTGATGAGCATGGATATTTGTTCCTGAGTCATGGGTGTTTTCTATGTATTTAAGTATTTATAAATATTTATATTTTTATATATTATATATATCGTTGTCTAAGTACCCTCAACACAAGCCTTATTGAGCTTACTGTGGGACTTAGTCAATTTGTGTAATAATGTCTTATAATATAATATATATATATGTAATAAAGTAGTAGAAAGTAATTCGTTGCATCAGGTTCCCAATGAAAACCAGCGCCAAGGATTGCCGCGTCATTATGCTGAGTACGGATGTAGGGAAGCTATTTTAGAATCCAATGCTTTCTTTATTTATTTATTTAAACTTTATTGCACACATAAAGAAAAATGTACAAATGGCGAACTTAATGCCAAAAGGCATTCTCTACCAGCCAACCATTGGGTCAAACAGAGACAATTGTGTTGGTGCAGGAAAAAATAATAACAAATAATAAGAAAAAAATTATACGTGAAGTCAAATAATATTAAAAATATATAAATAGTTAAATACTACTACTTATATAATGTATAAAAGATAGACTAATACATATAATTATGTACATATACATGATGGTGAACCTTATTTAAGTTCTTCTGACAGAAGATGCTTGCGAAGTAGTCGTTTGAAAACTGATTTGCTTTCTTATTTGTATGTTTTTTTCTATTTCAATATAGGTATACTATATTGTGTCATTAAATAAATGTATTTTCTTTTTACTGCGGCGATTTTGATTTAATTTTGTAGTACGAGTATGTGCCATATGTTTGAGATTAAAATTTGTTTAGTGTTCTTCTTCCTCGCGATGTCCCGGCATTTTGCCACGGCTCATGGAAGCCTGGGGTCCGCTTGACAACTAATTCCAAGATTTGGCGTAGGCACTAGTTTTTACGAAAGCGACTGCCATCTGACCTTCCAACCCAGAGGGTAAACTAGGCCCTGTTGGGATTAGTCCGGTTTCCTCACGATGTTTTCCTTCACCGAAAAGCGACTGGTAAATATCAAATGATATTTCGTACATAAGTTTCCGAAAAACTCATTGGTACGAGCCGGGGTTTGAACCCGCGACCTCCGGATTGCAAGTCGCACGCTCTTACCGCTAGGCCACCAGCGCTTTTATTTCGTAAAATTTGTTTAGTGTATGTATATTTTAAATAATAAAAGTGTTGATGACTTCTTTATGATATAAAAGTGATGCTTTATCCGTATAAAGCTATAAATCTACTTAAAATTCTGGTAAATTGAGCTATAATATATATAATATCACTTATATCAGCAACGCATGTTATCACAATTAAGAGGTTTACCCCCGGTTTCTCTCTACCTCCGTCAGCAAAATTTATTAATCATTCCTGAATCTTAATGCAACGGAATACGGTTTAATTGTTAAGTGTATGGTATTAGAACTTTGTTAGAGGCTGCTAGTAAATTGAAACCACAAATTAGAGAGCGGAGTTGCGTGTTCCGTATAAGGAATATTGAGAAAGTTCCAGTGCAAAAATAACTTTAATAATTGACGATGATGGTTTGTTACACCACAAAATAATCGTACATAGACGGCTTATTCCCTTGACATGCTTCACCAAAATAGTGCTTATTTTCGTCGTCGTCATGAAAATAAAATTAGTTCAGCGTTAGAATTTTGGTTTGTCGCGCCACTCGAGTCATCTAGTGTCATGTAGCGGTACTAATAAATCTGCTACTTGACGCTACACGTTGACTGCGAAAATAAGCAGCATTTGGTTACAATCTGCAAGGGGATGGGCCGTCTATGTATTATTATTCTATAGTTGCGTGTAATGTGTCGGCTTACGTGAGTGAATATCTCGCGAACGGCGCGGGTGAATTCAATCCTTTGATACCTATGGAAGTGTTCTACGTGGGCGATCTCGTTGTGCCGTTGGACCGCCGCGCCGCGCTGCGTCGCATCGCGAGTTATTCGCTCACGTAAGACACTGCGTAACGCATATTGAGTTTTCAGTGCAAAAATAACTTTAATAATTTACGATGATAGGGTGTTAAACTAAACCTAAATACCTGTTTCTTGAAGAACCCCATGTCATAGCGCAAGGGAAACACCACAGTTAGCTCACTCCACAACTTGCACGTTCTTGGAAAAAACAAGCGCGTTTGCAATAGTTATTTGTGTCCCAAGGGAGGAAAAGTAGGATATTGCGTGCCGCGTGTAAAATTGGCAAACACGCGGGATAGAATGTCCTACGATTCCTCTCGTGGTGCGCATACTATTTTTCTGCTCGACGGAGGCGGAAAGCGGCAACTTCGTTTAAGAGGCTGTCAATACCTAAAGCGCGCACACTGTCTATTTCTATCGGAGTAAATGAGATAGCACTGTCGCATGTTACTGGGCCTAGGCAAGGGAATAATAAGAAAAATATTTAAATAAAAAAAAGTGGATTATTAGTGTAATATTTTACTCAACCACGGTTTAGATATAAATGTTTTGAAATTGTGATTTTAATTGCAGACCCATAAGTCAAAACAATAAAGGCATAAAACCGTTTAATTGTGATTTTAAGACCAATCTTTGCAATTATTTTCTATCGAGCCGATTTCGTTCAATCATGTATCGAGTACAACCACGGTCTTTGAAATTCACGGAATATGAACATATATTTTTCTTACTTGACTAAAACAAATAGTCTTTCTTAAAAAACTGTTTAAGTAACATCAATTTCAAGGGTATTGGATGTTGACAGCCTCTTAACGCAGCGGGAGCAAAGTTGACGCTTTCCGCCCGGAGGGCAGAAATAACAATTTATATTCTTTCGCATTTAGTGCTTTATATCTTTGTTACTCTGTGGAAGTAAACTAAACGTTTCTTTGGCCAGCTTTAGCAAATGGCGTTTTGAAATGTCTCCCGTAATCTCCACTTACGCTTTAAAAGTATACGTTTCTTTATTCTGAAACGTTTCCGTATTGCTTTGTTCGGTTAAATATGATTTAAAATTTTAGTTTGCTCTTTACAGCTATTTGCAGGAAAATCTTTTTGCATTTGATATTTTTACTCGTGTCGATTTAAAACACTCCCTTCGGTCGTGTTTTAATTTATCGCCACTCGTTTCGAATTTCCTATTTTTCGCACTTGTATCGTAATGTACTATTTTGGCTTTTTCATACTTTTTGGCTGATCAGAAGTCGTTGTTTTTCATGTAAGAGACAAGAAAGAGGAGTAAAAATAAAGTAAAATTAACTATTGGAAAGGAATATATGCAAATATCACGGGCAGACTGAAGCTAGTACAGTCACGTCTGAAAACATCGATACGATCGAAGTGCCAAATATAAATCTGTGGCCCTAGTGAAAAAGGGTACAAGTCTCCGGCAGCGCAGGTGTAAAGGGGTGTAAGTTCCACGTAACACATGCCCTTATATACCTAAACTGCCAGAGACTTGTACCCCTTTTCACTAGGGCCACAGAAATGTGCCCACATATTAGGGTAGCGTATACATATTTTTGCCACTTCGTCCGTATCAATATTTTCAGACGTGACCGTACAAAATTTGTCAACCAATATTTTGAAGGTGCTAGGGCTTTCTAAAACATATTTATTTTATAATATATTCAGCAACTACCGCTACCATAAATTTAAATGCTATCTCGTAATAAAACACGTGACATGGCGGCCGTATTTCACTTTAATTAGCGTTACAAATAACTTCTCATCCTGCATGATAATTAGGCAGTCTAGACCTAATTCATTCATTAAAACAGTCTAGACCAGGGATCGGAACCGGTTTTTTGCAAAAACATCGAAGTAACCATATATTTCGGTTTATTTTATACTCAAAATGTAGGACTCAGTTGTGTTTTTAGATAACGACTTCGTATTATTAGATTGCCCGATTAGGAATGAAATAATTAACAAAGAACGAAAAAATACCGTTTTCGTTCCCATACAAAAAATACCGGTTTCCGATCCCTGGTCTAGACTAGTCTAAGTGTTTCATTCTATGCTATAAAAATCAAACTTTTTTTCTGATTTTCCGTGGGGACCTGAGTTAATTTGATTCATTTAACAGCCGTTTAAAAGATTATAAATTGCCGTCACAATAATGAGGGAAGAACAATACAATAACAAAAAATAAATAAGCTTAGTTTGACGTTAGAAAGAACTTTGAGATATTGGCCGACGTTGCCACGAGCGTTGGTATGGGTACAAAATGAAAATTACAAACATTATAAAATATTAATTCAGTATAGATTAACAACTGACAAGTGTGAAATACTCGTAAGAGATGAATAATTGACAAAACAATTGATAAATATGATAAATATTGTAATAGTTTAGTATTAATATAAGTAAGGATGTCTGTTTTAAGTTCCGATTACAACGCTGTCGTAAAATTATTGTCGGAACTCCTAGTGGGAATTGTGTTAGGATGTAGGCTAAATTTATTATTTTAGAATCTTATCCGTATATATTACTGGCCTGTATCTGTTTTTTTCCCCAATAAAGAACAAAAAAAAAAAAACAGGAACCCCAGGTATAACGAGGAATGTTCCGAGGAACAATATTCGGATGCGAAAGAGGTGGGCTTCAACCTTGAGCAGGATAATACGGACAGCCCCAATAGAATCTTGAGCATCGTTTCTGAAACGTAGGACAGCCCCCTAATGAGACACTGGCTTTGTCTGCATGCGCCAGTTCCTTATGTAACGGGTCATAGGCCAAGTTAATTTTGTTTTATTGATAGATAGATAGATAGATAAATCATTTATCCAAATAAATGATTTATCAGCTGCAAAAACACACAATATAAAGTTTCAATCACCATAAAGAACACAAATTATTACAGGAACAAAATAAAAATAGCACAAAAGAAAATTGAGAAAACAAAATAGGCTTAATTAATAAACAATAAAATAAAAGTACCTACCTACATACTGTGTGCGTTGCAGCAGGACAAAAGGGTCACGGCTCAGTGATACTCTTCACTCTATCGAGTAAAGCACTGGTTTTCTGCCGGAACCCAGGTCACAGCAGATTATTGCATTATTTAGTTTTAGCTCAACTGGGACTGGGCTGGACATGCACCCGGAAAGGCGGGTCAAAATGGTTACTGAGTGGGACCCAACACCATAGACGGTGCAGGACGGGGTTCAGGCAGAGCGAAAAGGAGATGGCGGGAGGACTTGGAGGCATTCTATCCAAAATTGTGGGAAAATTTTAATGATAAGGTCGAGTGGAGAAAACTAGGAAAGCCCTTTGCCCAGTAGTAGGACACTAAAGTTGGCTAACAAAAAAAAAGTTTTAAGTAATATTAACTCTAATTTTAATTATTTAGTAATAATGATGCTAATCCCGATAGACTTTACGTCTGAAATAAACGATATTTTTTATCCTCACCACTTAAATGGTTGGCACTAGCAGTCTAGAAACTTCTTTCATCGAACAGATAAACTGTAGAACGAACTGTCGTCTGCGACCTTCACACCTTCAAGAAAAGGGCGTATTACTCCCATCATAATACGGCCGGTAATACACTTGTACAGCTGCAGTGATGCGCCGCGAAATTGCAGCTGTCTGTATTGCGGCTGTGTGTCAAAAATTGTCCCATAAGGCGGTAATTAGACTATCATAGAAATGATCATCCTATCCTATTTGAAAGCAATCGTACAATTATGACGCCTAATTTGTTAAAATTGTTGTTATTTATAAACTGCAATAGATATCATGCACTAAAAAAAAGTGACGAAGTCCACCGGTGGCCGAGGCGGGAATCGAACCCGGGTCTTCACCTTACGCGGCTAACTTCCTAACCACTAGACCACCCGGGCACGGCGACCAAAACTTCGTAAGCGCCAGATTCACGCTCCGCTTCTATGGTTTGTTGTCAAAACAACAACTCATGGCGCAAAATACTGCCTCTCTGTGCCGGTTATACCCGTAGTAATAATAATTCAATATGAAATAACAACAATTTTTACAAATTAGGCGTATATGGTAATCATTGTAGGATTACATTCAAATAGGATCCCATATTTATGATCATTTCTATGATAGTATTTCCTAAGTCAAAGGTAGGACAATTCCTTTGCACGTGCCAACTTGTATGCCAACTTGGCCATATGGATTATACGTTGTCGCCGAATGATTGATGAAACACCTCCGCAGTAGTATGTGCTTTTGTTATTGAGTACGACACAGGAGGCAGCGGATTTTGTTAAGTGTCCGCCCTCATACAAGTACTTACTTTACTGTTCTATAACCCAATGTAATGGATTTTTTCCATATTGTATTAGTAGCTTATTATTATTACCCTTTTTTTAATACCACGACGGTGGCAAACAAGCATATGGCCCGTCTGATGGTAAGCAGTCACCGTAGCCTATGGACGCTGCCTATACTTAACCTGTGTTAGTGATACTATGTATTATGTTATATGTACAGTCAAGTGCAAAAATATGTATTGAAAGAATCGTCTCATAAATAAATGGTACTACGCTCGACGCTCTTATTAGACTGGAATAAGATGCTATGGGATATATTTTTGAGTAAGATGTGTACACCCATATTTTTACACTCGACTGTACCTAACTTATTCTATCACAAGCATGTAGGCTATTCCAATATTACCAAAAAGCGCCATCTACCATGTCCGCGAATGTGGCAAGTAGACTGTTGGCTGTATTTGACATTTGACATATTTACGCTAACAACTGCGTAAACTCGATTGCTCCAATACGAGTACATCAATACGAGCGAGACGGACTGCGATCGAGTTCACGCAGTCGCTAGAGAAAACTACAAGTGTCAACTCATGGTAGCCGGACTTAACGAGATAAATTAGAAAGTAACTCTTTGTCTGTTACCTCCTCACACTTTAAGCACTGAACCGATTTAGATGAAATTAGGCATGAAGATAGTTTCAGGCGCGGGGAAGGACATGGGATAATTTTTTACAATCATCATCAGCATCCCACACAGACGAATTTGCGGGCAAAAGTTAGTGTTAAAATAATGGCAAGGGTATTTGTAATTATTTTTTTTGCAAAATGGATTGCTAAGTAATTTACGCAAAGCTAAGAGCTAGAGAAAGGACGCTAAGAAAGAAGAATTTCGTATATTGACCCATCAGTTTCCATCTCTATCGCACGGGCGTAAATATAGTGCCGTCCCACCCATGATGCCGGCGGGCAATAACCTTGTGCGAGTAGGTTGTAGGTAGGCTCGCGAGGCAGAGATAGCATGATCGACAACCGGCCAAGTGGGTGGTTTTTCCCTGTCTATGAAGCCAATGGTTTTGGGGTCATATCCCGAGAAGGGCAATTATTTGTGTGATGAGCACAGATATTTGTTCCTGAGTCTTGGGTGTTTTCTATGTATTATATATATCGTTGTTTGAGTACCCACAACACAAGCCTTCTTGAGCTTAATGTGATGCTAAGTCAATTTGTGTAATCATGTCCTAAGTATAATATTAATTTAATAATAGTAACAGACAGCTCAATGTACTAAATTATTCGTGTTTAGCGTCTTTTCTATAGGTTAAAAATTAAATATTTTAATTTTGATTATCGCCATAATCTTCTCTCTTGTACCAGATATTTCTTACTTCAACATATTCATATTTTATAAGATTAAGAAAAGGGAACAGAAAGCTATTTCTCATTTTGCCATATGGTATTATTGGGATTTTCGATACTTTAATAATGTTGGAATTCTTACTATTATGCTATAGGGCCTAATAATGTTCCGATCATGATATTTTATTATCTGTGTAATATTCTGTTTATTCTTTGTAATAAGTTTTACCCTGTTTAGGTATCAATCATATTTTTTATTAGTCAATCAAATATGTTTTAGTTTTTTTTTTTTTTTTTTGAAGCGCTGGTGGCCTAGCGGTAAGAGCGTGCGACTTGCAATCCGGAGGTCGCGTGTTCAAACCCCGGCTCGTACCAATGAGTTTTTCGGAACTTATGTACGAAATATCATTTGATATTTACCAGTCGCTTTTCGGTGAAGGAAAACATCGTGAGGAAACCGGACTAATCCCAACAAGGCCTAGTTTACCCGCTGGGTTGGAAGGTCAGATGGCAGTCGCTTTCGTAAAAATTAGTGCCTACGCCAAATCTTGGGATTAGTTGTCAAGCGGACCCCAGGCTCCCATGAGCCGTGGCAAAATGCCGGGACAACGCGAGGAAGAAGAAGATAATGTTTTTTTTAAAGTATTAGGTAAATTCCAATATACTACAATAATGGATTGACATGTTATCAGATATTTATTTAATTGTACTTAATTATTACAAAATGTGAATTTTTAACATTTTATTTTATATTTGACATTATTTTATTTTATTTGTACTTTTCACTAGTAAATTAATTGTTTAATTTAATCATAGAAAATGTATTTATTTGCTGACATGTTTCCCCCTCATTACTTGGCTTGATTAAATTATAAGTATGTAATTAGTTCGTAAGTTTTCTAACACAATATATTATTGTTAAAGAAATAAATAAAGTGGAAATGAAATGAAATGGATAGTTAGTTCAAATTTTTACCATCATATGCGCTGGGATCGCTTTACTTACCCCCACCATGCACTTCGCACGGTCCCAATACTTTTGCTTTGTTTACCTAAATTAAGATTTATTTTTGTTGACTCGGAGGAAAAGTATTGTATGCAACGTTGAACAAGTAGGTCAAAAATGCTCGTGGCGTATTCCTTTGCAATGTTCGCCTACGCCTTCGGCTCCGGCTCACATTGTAACCCACGCCACTCGCCTTTTTTAACCCTTCTTATACAACTGTTGCATAAAATACTATAATCAAATGTTGTCTAAATATCACTCTCGGTTTAATTCCAAATTCAGTGTCATTGCTTAGTTTCTCCAAATTGAGATTAAACCCTCAATTTTCTTCATCCAACTCCAAAAGCTAAACTCAAAATTAGAGCATTTGCAAAAAGCTCCATTTTCACATACGAACTTCACAAAGCTGTACCCTTCAATAAACACTGGAACTTCTGAAAGCTAGTTGAAAGCCAATACTGCCCGTAAATAAATTCTGAAGCTGAAAACTAGACTTTTCCGATGCACTAGGCCACCTATAAAAAATCTCTTTACTACATTTAGGTATAAATAAAAACTTTTCTATTCCTACGTAAACAACCCTCCAGCTACTCCAGATATAATAATATATATATAAGCGGCCACCGTAGCCTAAAGATACTTACTTAGTACGGACTCAGTACGTCCAGAAGTGTAGGCGTTACAATACAATACAATAAATAAATATTATACGTCATTATTACACAAATTAACTAAATCCCACAGTAAGCTCAATAAGGCTTGTGTTGAGGGTACTTAGACAACGATATATATAATATATAAATATTTATAAATACTTAAATACATAGAGAAAACACCATGACTCAATGCAAATAATCTTTATTGCACACCTCAATACAGAAACAATACAAATAATACAACACATAAAGAAGAGGTAAACAACAGGCGGTCTTATCGCTAAAAAGCGATCTCTTCCAGACAACCTTTACCCTAACCTTAACCTTTTTTTTGTTATGTGACTTATTGACATTGTATGTCTCGTATTACTAAACGACCTCGCATATGTTCGTCCGTTAATATTACTTACCTTATCTGGTATTTTCTCTGGTAGATATGTACATTTATCTATATTTAGTGTCTTCGTATATCATTCAGCATTTTTTCACAAGAAAGACATAGATATATCGCGTGACAATACAAAATGATAATTGCTTTAAGCCTTCTGCTCACACATAAAGCGCTCGAGTATTTTCCATAAAACATTTCACGAAACAACCAAAGTTTGTCATTCATTACCGTCTTCTATTGTCAAACTTCTCTTTATTACATTATTTATAAAACGACTTAAACGTCAAGAATGTTATACTAACTTATGGCCTTTTTACTACCAAGAAACTGCGGGTTATTATATTATTAACAAAACTACTTAAGCGCCATGAATTTCTTATCAACATACGCCCTTTTTTCCACCCAGGCTTTCTCAGCGTTTAATTTTAGAAAGTCATATGTTACTATGGAAATTGTGTAGAGATAAGATGTTTTAAGTTTTTATAGTAAAATAGGCCGTGAAATCGTAAAAGTTAGGAGTCACGCTAAGTTAAAACTTGTTTAGGACCCTGTAATCACTATTGTGATTTCCCTTAAGGCGATATTCGGATGACTGAATTATACGTTGTCAACCTTTGAGAACCCTAAATACCTGCTTCTTGAAGAACCCCATGTCATAACTAACTAACTAACTAACTGCTTTGGCTCAGCGATCCAAAAAGAATCTTGCCCTCCGAAACGAGAGAACGCCACCTGTCCCGATCCAGCGCGGTTTCCTGCCATGAATTGGCATTCAGCCGACGCAGGTCCGCCTCCACGACATCACACCAGCGGTACCTGGGGCGCCCTATCGGTCGACGGCCGGTTGGTCGCCTCAAGTACAATACATACATACATAGCGCAACATGTCATGTCATGTCATAGCGCAAGAGAAACACCTCAGAAGGTAGCTCATTACACAACTTGCACGTTCTGGGCAAAAACGAGCGAGATGCCCGCTTGTTCTTGGTTTGCCACGTGCCGAGAAAGTGAGGATGAACTTTGTTTCTTTGGCGGGAGGGGCGGTGATAAAAACGCGACGGTGGCAAAAAGTTCTTCAGAACATTCCCCATTGTACAGACGGTAGAACAGGCACAGAGAGCCAACGTCTCTTCGATGACTGAGAGGTTCCAAACCAACTGTTAGATCGGGGTCACCAACAATACGAACTGTACGATGGAGTCATGTGGAAGAAGTTGGTATTTCGGTGCTCCAGACCAGAGGTGAGAATATTACTCCATATGTGGTCGAACCTGCGCTTTGTATAACGAAAGCCGGTGACCTGGTGTGAAGTACTGTTTCGCTCTATTGAGCAAACCGAGCTTGTTAGAGGCCAGTTTGGCTTTGAGTTCCAAATGACCCCGAATCTGGACTTCGTTCGTAATGTCGGCAGCGAGTATCCCGATACTCTTGGAAATGGTAAGGGGAATGTTCTGGAGTTTTGGCGCTAATACAAATGGAGTTTTCTTAGCGGCAAACACGCAAACTTGTGACTTACTGGGGTTAAACTGGACGAGATTACGTTTACCCTGATAAGTGGCTCGTCCGATGTTGCTGTCTCGTCCGATGTTGAGTGGACAGCGATCACCGGGGTCATTGGTCTCTATGGGTGTACCGCAGGGATCAATATTGGGGCCGTTCCTGTTCCTTATCTACATTAATGACCTGCCTTACCTTGTAAAGACCCACCATGACATAGTATTGTTTGCAGACGATACCTCACTTATTTTCAAAGTCAAACGACAGCAACAAGCTTGCAGTGATGTAAACAATGCTATTTCTAAAGTAGTAAATTGGTTTAATGTTAATAATTTATTGTTAAATGAGAAAAAGACTAAGTGCATTAAGTTTGTTACAAGTCACATAAGGAATGAGCAAACAGGTGTCATTGTCAAGGATGAGGAATTGGAACTAGTAGATAGCACAGTTTTTCTTGGTATAACTTTAGATTCTAAACTACAATGGGGTCCCCATATTGCTAATCTCTCGAATAGACTGAGTTCTGCAGCTTTTGCAGTGAGCAAGATCCGTCAGTTAACAGACGTGAAAACAGCTCGATTAGTTTACTTTAGTTACTTTCATAGCATTATGTCATATGGTATTTTACTATGGGGTAGTGCTTCAGAGATAAATACCATTTTTGTTCTGCAGAAGAGGGCTATTCGTGCAATATATAAAATGTACCATAGAGACACACTTAGAGATAAGTTTAAGGACATTAACATAATGACAGTGCACTGTCAATATATTTATGAGAATATTCTGTATGTACATAAAAACATTGCCAGTTTTAAGAAAAACTGTGAAATACATAATATTAATACTAGAAATAAGCATAAGCTCGCAGTGCCCTTCACTAGGCTCCATAAAATTAAGAAATCATTCATGGGTAATTGTGTAAGATTTTACAATAAACTTCCTAATATTATAACTGAATTGTCTGTTAGTAAATTAAAAAATTATGTAAAACGTAAGCTTATCTCTAAAGCCTATTATAGCACACAAGACTACATGAATGATGAAACACCGTGGGATTAAGTGTGATTGTAAAGAATGAATTATTTATTGTTATGTTATTAATGATGAAATTGATAATTCAATGTATATATATACCGTATTTTTTGACATTTAGATTTTATTCTAGAAAGGTTCTAGACTAGTATTTTTATACAATTTTGATGTTTGACGATCTTTTTGTGAAATTCTTATTATTAAGTTTACCATATCTATAATAGTTCAATGTTTTTTTTAGAACAATAATAACTGCATCAATAAATTGCTCTGATATTTAGATTAAGATGATATTTGTAAAATTTGACGATTTAAAAGTGCTTGTTGCTAGGCCTATTTGAATAAAGAATATTTTGACTTTGACTTTGACTTACGTCCATGGGTGGCGATGACTGCTTCCCATCAGGCGGCTCGTCTGCTCGTTTGCTGCCTATTACATAAAAAAGGCTACATTCGGCTCAGAGGGCCTACCGCGAACCACTAGACCCGCGGAAACACGCGTTAGGGTTTAGGCCGTCCGCTAGCTGGCGCGTGTGTACGGAGCGGGTGAGCGGGTTAACGAAAAATTGTATGAGCAACGCTAACATTTTACCTACAATGGCATCCTCGCGTGTGGGCCCGCTCCGTGCACCCGCGCCAGCTTGCGGACGCCCGTATGGCTCCTCTACACAATGGGCCATCATACTGGCCCACTAAGATGAGCCAACGTGTAAAGAGGATAGTGGTGTCGGATGGCTTATGGCGCGGCGGGATCGCGATGGGATGGCCACGGTGTCAGTTTTACGTCCGCATATCGAAGGTAGTGGGCCATGGTTCGTACGCATCTACAAGTGGGCCAATCCACAATGCGTGCTTTCATCAGCGCTGGGCCATCGTGTAGAGGAGCCATAACCATAGCATGGCCATCTCGATGGTGTAGCACTGGGCCATAGTGTAGAGGACCCATTAATCAATCGCGCCGTGCCTCATGCACATGCTCAACCTCCTGAGAACAGGAATCGGCCACTGTGCATAATTCCGGAAAAATGGGGATTGGAGCGACAAGGAATGCTCTAAATCTCTCCAGAGTAGCGCTAGAGTAGCTAAGAACCTAGGCGTTATTGACGGAGTGAAGTGCACTGTCTATGATTTGATTTTATTTTAAAATATTCTAGGTATTGTAGCGCCACCTATTTAAGGTTTTTTGATGACACTTTTTGGTATTTGGAGATTCCATTCCTTACCTCCACCTTCCATAATCTTTTAATTTTTGAATCGTTTAAATTGTGTACGATATAGGGCGTGCCAAAAAATACACGTGCATACGCAAGAAAATCATAATCTACCTTTCGGCGGTCGGGAAATTAAATTAATTCATATTATTATTCCAAACTTAGATATACTATTAAAAATCTGCCTTCATCTCTTTCGCTCCTGCATTGTTGAAGTGATAGAAATAGAGGTTCTTTTCAATTCAAACTATTTAGTAAACTTTCTTTACAAATTGTCATAAAGAAGATAAAGAAATTCACTGTCAAATGTCACGCTTGTCAAATTATAATGTAAATATCCCCGAGTTTAAGTAAAAAAAATTAGAATATTATTTTTCAGAATGTACGAAAGCAAATTCCTGTAGTGAATGAGTTTGTGGAAAACGGGTTTAGTTTTTTTAAAGAATCAGTGCCGCTGCCACGATGGGTACCAATGGCAGTAAGGCATGTGCACGAAAAGTGGATTGTTCTACTAGTAATACTAGGTAATGTATAGAGGAGGCCCAATTGCGGCTTATGCTATGCACGAATGCAAACTAATTGAGTTCGCCTGTCGTATTTTTGCGTCGTGTGTGACGCTGTGGGGGCGTCACAAGCTTTTATTTAAATATCGATGTTAGTATATAGTATGTATAGCTTAAATGTTGGACGCCAAAACCTGGTGACAATACTCGTAGTACGATGACTGTGAGCTGATCTGGTGAAGCGAAAGGTGGCCCTCTAAGAATTGCCTGATTAAGCAACATAACTCAATTGAATTTGGGTTCTGTAGAAATAAACCTTGAGCATCTTGTGGCTATTTGACGAATAATGCTCGTACGATCGGCGATAACAATATTATATCAATAGTTATTTGTTTTACAAGGGGGGAAAGTTGTTGTTTAATCGCTCGTGCCAATATTGATTGTCAAGCAAGCCATAGAATAAAAAATTGAACCACAAATATAGCGAGCGGTTTCGAAAAGTAGAATCTTGAGCGTGCTTCTACCGCACCCTCGCAGGGTTTCAAGGCATTTTGCTACCGAGTAAAACAAGAAATTTTCACCATACCAACGCGAGGAAAATACTAACTGTAAAATATCTATCCAAATCAAATCAAAATGGATGTTATTAAATATTTATCATTTAAAATTCAATTTAACGACCGGTTTGGCCTAGTGGGTAGTGACCCTGCCTACGAAGCTGATGGTCCCGGGTTCAAATCCTGGTAAGGACATTTGTTCGTGTGATGAGCATGGATATTTGTTCCTGAGTCATGGGTGTTTTCTATGTATTTAAGTATGTATAAATATTTAAATATTATATATATCGTTGACTAAGTACCCTCAACACAAGCCTTTTTGAGCTTACTGTGAGACTTAGTCAATTTGTGTAATAATGTCCTATAAATATTTATTTATTTATTATTTAATTTAACAACATTAGGAAACAACTCAAAATTTCCATCAGATTATTTTACCCTACACCAAGAGAGCTTTTACCAACTGGTGTGGTAAAAAAACCGATTTATTTTTCTCTGCAATTTTTTTGTGGATGATAAAGCAATTGAAAATAATGTTTATTTCTTTTCAGTTTATCTGATTTGAGATACATAGTGACAGAAAAGCCGAAATGGAAAGTTTTCAAAAAGACAGAGTAAGACTTTTTATTTTTTCATATTTTGTAAACTTAAGTTTAATTAAGTATTAAATTTTGCAGAGTTTGAATGATATTGTTATGACGACCGGTCTGGCCTAGTGGGTAGTGACCCTGCCTATGAAGCCGATGGTCCCGGGTTCAAATCCTGGTAAGGGCATTTATTCGTGTGATGAGCATGGATATTTGTTCCTTGAGTCATGGGTGTTTTCTATGTATTTAAGTATTTATAAAATATTTATATATTATATATATCTTTGTCTAAGTACCCTCAACACAAGCCTTATTGAGCTTACTGTGGGACTTAGTCAATTTGTGTAATAATGTCCTATAATATTTATTTATTATTATTATTTATTAATTTATTTCTGGTATATTTTTAGGGTTCCGTACCCAAAGGGTCAAACAGGACCCTATTACTGAGACTTCGCTGTCCGTCCATCCATCCGTCTGTCACCAGGCTGTATCTCATGAACCGTGATAGTTAGCCAGTTGAAATTTCTACAGATTATGTATTTCTGTTGCCGCTATAACAACAAATACTAAAAATAGAATAAAATAAATATAACAAACATATTTTTTTTTGCCATTTTTTATAAACAATGGTACGGAATCCTTCGTGCGCGAGTCCGACTCGCACTTGTCCGGTTTTTTTTACAATACGTAGGTGGCAAACAAGTATACGGTCCGCCTGATATTATGTAGTGAAAACTCTTTGTAATAGCGTAACCACAATGTTTCATAATTATACTGGTATCCAGAATTACAAAGAGTATGTCTAGACATCAGTGTGAAAATAGTCGATTATTTACCAAGGGATGAAAGGCACCCATTTTTGTCGAGGTAGTTTGGCGCTCAAATGCAGTGAGAGCGCCAATAGTCTGAGACTGAAATGGTGCCTTTCACCCGAATTAAACACTCTACTTTTCATTTCGAATACGAGGAAACTAAAATATGTTTCTTTTACATAAATAAATATATATATTTCTTGAGAGTACTTTTAATTAATAATTTAGGTAAAACATATCGTTATTTATGGAATGGGGAATTAGTCATGAGAATGTATAAATTGTACAAAAAAAATAATTGAAAACCAAAATTTTAATTGATTATCGTAAAAAAAAAGAAAAAACGTACTTAAAAAATAAAGTGCTATAGAGCAGAAACGTATAATTTTCTGCACACATTTTAAAATAAAAACAACCCACTTTTAAAGCATGAGAAATGACAAATATTATTTGCTATTTTTTTTTAATGAAGTTATTTAAAAAAAAACATGTCTCATGTTTGAACAGTTCCATTCCATTCAAAAACGATTTTACCATGTTTCAGAATAAAAGCGGTACCGAACCGCTGTCACGAAGGTCTCGTACCTGATAAGGGATGCAATTGCGGGAAATTCGAGCCTTGCAGGCAACGGGTTACCCCGAAAGGAGTCACCATTCATTATCCAAAGAAGTGAGTGTTTTGACACAGTTTTTTTTATACTACGTCGGCGGCCAGCAAGCATACGGCCCGCCTGATGGCAAGCAGTATCCGTAGCCTATGTACGTCTGCAAGTCCAGAGGAGTTACATGAGCGTTGCCGACCCTAACCCCCTCCCGCCCCTCGTTGAGCTCTGGCAACCTTACTCACCGGCAGGAACACAACACTATGAGTGAGTATTATGAGTATTTTTATGTTATCTGAGTATTTTGGTGAACTTTTTCTTGTCACCATTATAATGTACTTCTGGGTCACTATTAAAACCATGATTTTATGGTGTTGCCCAAGATTCGTTTAATAATTCACCACATTTATACTTATTGGTACACGCAAGATACAATGCGAGTCGTGAAAATGTATCATAATTAATTATTAGTATATAAATTACACCGCATAACCAAATTTTTACGAATAACTTTTTCATTTCAGAACCAAAAAGAATAAAAAACCGAAACCGTAAGTAGTTTTATCTATTTCCTGCTAAGAATGTGGTGAAGACCGTCTATCAGGTTAGACCGTGTACAAACTCTTTTGTTGCTTCCAACTCTTGTATTTGTGCTAATACTTCACTTACCGAAGATCGCTAGAGGAGCATTCCATGAAAATGGATTTTCATCTAGTTTTCTTAACGAAATTTATTATAACAATGCCTACTTGTAACTCAAAGTATTAGCGTAATTATGAGCACGAGTAGCTTAGTAAATATATTAAAAACGGGTCACTCACGTATTTTAAGTCACTACACACTACTTATGCGTTTTTCGACTTAAAATACGTGAGTGACCGGAATTTTTGAATAAATTTAACATGTCTGTGTCTCACGGAAGTTTCGTTACGAGTCGCTTACATAACGTTTGATTGAACTTACGTATAACTTATAGTAAAATAAGGTTATAAAGTTAGTTTTTTAAGGAACACAAGCGGCTTTAAGATGATACTAAAATGATACACGATAAAAATACAAGCCAAAGGAGAACCAGGCTTGGAAAGTTAAAAAAAATAGTGCATATTTCGATAACGTAATGGTGGAATGCTCCAGAGCAGAAAAAACAAGGCGCTTCCTTTTTGACAGTGTTTGAGTAAACGACGTAATACGAATACGAAAGTTCTAGTCCCTTTATGGTCTTTTAAACCCAAAATGTTATATGCCGGTCTTCCCCACATTAACCTCAAGTAGATATTTTCTTCTTCCTCGCGTTGTCCCGGCGTTTTTGCTACGGCTCATGGGAGCCTGGGGTCCACTTGGCAACTAATCCCTAGAATTCGCGTAGGCGTAGTTATTACGAAAGCGACTGCCATCTGACATTCCAACTCAGAGGGTAAACTAGGCCTTATTGAAATTAGTCCGGTTTCCTCACGATGTTTTCTTTCACCGAAAAACGACTGGTTAATATCAAATTGTATTTCGTACATAAGTTCCCAAAAACTCATTGGTAGAATCTTTACGGAATGAGAAGAAGAGTCGTGGAATGTAAGGGAGCCCATACAATCTACGACTCTTCTCTTTCCGCACAGACTTGACAAGCCGGGGGAACCAGCGACTTTCGGATTAAAAGTCGCACGCTCTTACCGCTAGGCCACCAGCGCTTTTCTTTTTTTTCCTACAGGCAGTTCTTAGTCCTTTTAATCCGTACTTATATTGTTTAATCTTAATTATGTATTCATTTTTTTGCAGTTTAAATAAGAAAGGCCATTCATTCAACTTCTCTCTCAACTTCGGAACGCCGCCCACAACCTTCACTAAGTAACAAGTAAGTGATTTTCACATAAAACATTGCTAGAAATTAACCAATTTGAACCTGCCAGCCAATCCGCTCACATCTTAGGTATTATATATGTCGGCGGCCGATCATAAGATCAGGCAGATCGTGAAATTCCTAGGCATATCGTGAAACGTGAAATCTTTTTCTCGTTCTCTGAGTCGATGGAGCCCCCCTATTTGCCCGGACGTTTTGCCCTTCGGCCATCCGAAGCAACCTAACGAACCTATGCTACCTGTACGTTTCACGATGAAAAATAGTCAAATTAGGGAAACTACTTATATTTTAAAGAGGGCGGTACATCCGCAAAATACTAGCATAGAGGGTGCGGAGAGTGCAACAGCTAATATCGACTGCTTTTAAAACTTGCTCTAGCGCGGTTAACTATCAGGACCGCCCCCGCGCATCCCGCTCTCCTCGGACGTGTATTTAAAACTTAAATCTAATTGCGTCGCTCACACTACCTATGTATTGGTTTTAATGTGACTGTCGTCAAACCATTACACAAGAACATTTTGGGTGCATCCCTGGTGCGCCGGATCCGCGACAGTACCAACAGCATTCTGGGAATGATCTCTGAACGTGTAGACTGTGTGTATCTCCACCACTGCTGTGTCATACACCTAAACCAAAATGTAAGGTATGTATGTACACTGATTCATGGAAGCTTGAGAGGCGAACTATGAAAGAGCAGAAATTGAAAGTGATCGAAATGACATTTAATAAACATTTATGACATTTTTTATTAATTAACATTATTAATTTTAATTTGTAATTTTACTTTTTTTTGGAATATGATTTAATTCAAGCATATTGTTATTATGAAATTTTATTTTGGTTTCATTTCGTTTCTTTATTTTTCAATTAATTTATTTACATGCATGACGTTGTATAGTGTATAGAGTAAGTACTGACCATATTTTATAAGTCATATTTATACTAACAAAAAATGATCTAAGTTGGTCCTTGAATAAAAATGAAATTTAATTGAAATTACGATCTGCCTGATCTTACGATCGGCCGCCGACATACTTATATAATATACACATGTCGTGGAAAATCATAGAATTTGATCAATCTTGATACTTATGGTTAGGTTAGGTTGACTATTTCATGATGTGGTAAACCAACCATTTCATGAAATCTGGCTATTCTAAGACCTGGCCACGACACATATAAATATCAGTTTGGTCCATGTTTGTCAAAAGAAACGGCTAATGACTCAAAAAAAATTTGATACTTACCGTTATATTTTTTTAACTATAGGTACAAAGTAGTAAATAAAAAATCTTTTTCAGATGGGCAGACCTTCAAAAGTTTTCTTCATCATCTCTGTAAAATTTCTGTTAGTTTTTTCTAATGTTTCGTTGTGTTTAAATTATTTTTGATAATAAATAATTATGTTCAAAAAAGCTTTACTTAATAAATGTGTGTCAAACAGAAGTAACTTTTATTTTCTATACTTAACCCAATTTAGTCATTCTTAGCACAGATTATATAACAGTAATAACGAACAGATACTTGTCTCTCAAAGAAAATGTAAATACTGCCGTTTTGATACCTACTACACTTGTACCGTGGACGGAACGAGTTTCGTAGGCATAAAATCGAGATCGCGTGGGGAGTTCCATAGGCACGTTCTTAGTTCGTCCGCGCCCTATCGATGCCTTGTTTTCGGTATTTCAAGGAAAACAAACCTTAATTCAATATAAATTAATTATAAAATTCTGATTGTATGGTATTTATATTAACCAAACTTATATTTTTGTAGTAGTTGTGAACCATTTTCATAAGAAGCTATTTACTAAGCATGTTAGTGGAAATTGATACTTACAACATTTAATTTAACAAACTGTGCCACTATTCTCCTTTTGACAACGGGAAGAAATAACACAAAGTTTATTCAACCATTTATAGCCCCAATGACCTCATCACCCTGTACATAGTAAAATACGTTAGTTAATTTTAGAAAGTCACACTCGGTGTTGAATAAAGAAGCCTTATTTACTAAATAAGCTGACGTCAAAGCTTTTCAGAACATTCTCAACTTTCCTTTCCCGGTTCGAAGCAGTTTTAACTCTATTTTCGAAGAGATGGTATAATAGACCTTGTACCAAAGAGTTTAGATAAAATGTTGATAATAGTGTGTTAAGAGTCGTTCTAAACGCTGATTAGGAAATGATGAGTCGAACTCTCTACAATTTGTACCTGTTATCATGTTATCGGCCTCTGAGTAGAAAGCGGTGTACACCTCTCGACACCCCTGAGCCGCTCACACCGGTGTTTCTCCTGGTCGTTCACGACGGCAGTGTCAGGGGCCCATCTGGCAAGTCACCGCCTACCTCGATAACCACTCACATGATTCCGATTTTAACGAAAGGTGCCCTGAATTGCTCTGCCATTTCGCAGATACGACGGCACAGTGTCGTGATATCTTCAAAAATCGATAACTTTGCTTCTGCTTAAGCATTTGGAATAATTCTTTCGGTTTTATAATGGTAAAGAAACAAAGAAATTTATTTTCTTACTTTAGCTATTTGCTGTTATAATAAAAATAATTATTAAAAATATACGAAGTTTACCCAAAGGAATAATTTCCGAGTTATAGTAGAAAACTATTTTTAATAAAAAATCTAAATCGATAATATATCTTTTTTTTATATTCAATTTAAAGAAGGCTTAATAAGCTTTTAACTGATACTAAAAACCTTGATAGCTCACCTATAAAATTGCAGAGTAAAACTGATTCAAATTCTGATAAGGAACTTTCGAATTGCTCCACCTGGCGTGTAACTATGTGCTATGTTCGTGATTTTTTTGTGGCTAATTTAGACACTGAAGTACAAAAATATAGTAAAAAACCGTTTAAGACACTAATTACCTTGAAATAAAATACATAATTTATGTAATTATCACAATGATAGTGGCTTTATAACTTAAAATAACAAAAGAGTATTTACATACCTACTAAACTTTGGTGTTTTTAAAACGGCCGATCACCAACAACCGAACTAACTTATAACTACACTAACACGTATAATATATACACCATAACATACACTTTACAACAAATTAAGCACAATAAGCAAATAGTAACTATTAACACATGAAATTATACTGATTACAAACGTAAATAAACAAACAAACTGACCTGCGCCATGTCAAAAACAAAGATGGCTACCTATTTAGGTCGGAGACACAACAGTCGCGCGGTGCAGATGTTCAACAGAAATAGGAACTTTTAACACATTCACTGCCAGACGAAAAACGGCAAGCTACCCCAGGATCCGGGCAATATAGCAAATAAATATTAGTAAATAGAAATTATAAGTAAGTAGTAACAAACACCCCAAAACGCGTATGCAACGTCTAGTGTACCACATGCCTTACGATGTACAGAAATGCTTTTAAGTAACCAGAGTTGCTGTGTTTGTACTTACAATTTTCCGTCACATGGTTTGTTCGCTAATCCTGGATAATACACAGTGATTTAATGCATTTTATTGTTTATTAATGTAATTTAATAATTGAACTATTTAATGACTATAGGTTGCTCAAGATATATTTGGTAATCATAGAAATCTAGGGCATTAAAATAGGAAACACGCCAAAAATCTACAGAGTTATTGGTTTGAAGTGAGATTTTATGGTCATCAATATTAAGTAGGTCTAAAATATAGTTTTAATCTAATAGACCAATAAACGCAGAGTAATTTAATATATAATACTAACAGAAATATGTAAATTTGAATACTTACGGCATTTTAAAACACGCAGCAACTTTTAACACACGCACTTTTCCGAACAACTTGCAAAGTGACATAGATAAAAAATACTGTGGTTATGTCTATATGGTTGAAACATTTTTTAAATATTGTCACGTTGGTATTCTGTGTTTTAATAATTGTTTACACCATATCTGTGCAGCCCTTCACAGATAAGAAATAAAAAACCGCATACACTCCGTTCGCAACTCGAGTTGCGACGATCATTTTAGAGGTGCGAAATGTTGAAACCTTAGTTGCTGGAATCATGTGAGTGGATAACTAATGAAAACATTGTTTTCACTAGTTATCGAGTTTTGCAATAACCCAGTCTCGTTATACACCTAAACTTCAATCCATAGACCGTTATACTGTTCACTTTTTCTTTAATAAGGGGTCGTCCTATTACATCGCGACTTCGCGATTATCGCAAGTTCGCACGAATTTTACTCGCACGAACGCGCGATCAAACATAATTGGACTCTAATAGGGTGTCCTAATTGGTCACGCGATTGTTAATTAGAACACCTATTCGAGTTCAATATGTTTGATCGCGCGATATTCGATGTTATATTATATTCGCGTAGTCGCGTTGTATTAGGACGACTAGGACTTATTATTAGGACTACGCCTAATAATAAGTCCTAATGCCTACTGTGACCGAGTCATGGATGTTTACTGTTGAGCCTGTGAACGGGTTCCAGCAGGCGTTCTACATGACATTAAACCTCTCCAAGGGGCTTCTACGTGTTGGATCTATATCCCCACGCAAGCCGGGATTTATCAGTCCCGTCAGGACTTTAATCACATAGTAGCTAGAGCGTTCGACTAGCAAAAGTTTAGGCAACAGGAATAGCTAGCAAGCGTGGAGGTATATAATTAGGTAAAGAATTTTCTAGCAAATAGGGATGTTAAGAATTTGCTTAGGAATAGTGCGAAGTAAAGTTTTTGTTTAAAATTTTAGAATAGTTTTCGAAGTGATTTGTTCGGTTATTTAGACTTTGTGTTTTTACTGCAAACACAGTTTTTTTTGCCGTAGCTAATTAGAAACATTAAGAACAAAATATCATCTCATACAAAAACCTCTAATCCGTCACAATTTTGGGGACAAAAAAAAAGACAACGAAAAGAATTTTCGGCCCAATAAGACCTTCAAACTTTCAAGAAAAGAGCGTTTGTTGTTATGCATTTGCAACCCATAATGGCTCCTCTACACGATAGTCCAGCGCTGGACCAGCGAGATGGCCATGCGATGGTTATGGCTCCTCTACACGATGCCCAGCGCTGGACCAGCGAGATAGCCATGCGATGGTTATGGCTCCTCTACACGATGCCCAGCGCTGGACCAGCGAGATGGCCATGCGATGGTTATGGCTCCTCTACACGATGCCCAGCGCTGGACCAGCGAGATGGCCATGTGATGGTTATGGCTCCTCTACACGATGGCCCAGCGCTGAACCAGCGAGATGGCCATGCGATGGTTATGGCTCCTCTACACGATGCCCAGCGCTGGACCAGTGAGATGGCCATGCGATGGTTATGGCTCCTCTACACGATGCCCAGCGCTGGACCAGTGAGATGGCTATGCGATAGTTATGGCTCCTCTACACGATGGCCCAGCGCTGGACCAGCGAGATGGCCATGCAATGGTTATGGCTCCTCTACACGATGCCTAGCGCTGGACCAGCGAGATGGCTATGCGATGGTTATGGCTCCTCTACACGATGGCCCAGCGCTGGACCAGCGAGAAGGCCATGCGATGGTTATGGCTCCTCTACATGATGGCTCAACGCTGGACCACCGAGATGGCCATGCGACGATTGAGAGCACGCACTATGAAATGAGCCACGTGTAAATACGTACGCACCATCGCTAGCCCACTATCTTTGATGTGCGGACAAAAAATCGACACCGTGGCCATCCCATCGCCATCCTGCCCTACCCCACAATGATCTCTATACGCTGGCGCATCTCATAAGCATCAGCCAGAAGCTATTCAACACGCGTGCTTGCTACTTGCTAGTTTTAATAATCGATGGACCTTAGCAGACTTTCACTGATTAAATCGGGGAAACCCCGAAGACCAGGTCAAGAGCACCCTAAACTAGCGAGCGTGTATGAGGAATGTTATGAAAGTGAAGGAAGCGAAAGACGTATGTCAGGATCGTAGCAAGTGGAAATCCGTGGTCTCTGCCTACCCCTCCGGGAAATAGGCGTGATTATATGTATACTGTATGTATGTATGTATGAATAGTCGAAGTCGTCATAAAGTCCGAATACAAAATCTTTGAGTAAGGGTTTAACAAGACAAACTATAATAACTAGAAATTATTTAAATTGAAAGTTTGATGTGTTAAGTTTTCAACGGCCCTATACGAAGAATGAGTTACGATAACAATAAGTTCTGGTTTAGATAAGTTTTCATTTAGATATCGTTTTTGTGTCGTACAGACAGAAGCAGCTCGATTCGGGCAATTAATGTCACTTTGACGTTAGAAATATCGTAGATAGATCTTATTGGGATCACAGCGGAATCCAAATAAATGTCAATTTTGACATGTCGTTTAGTTATCGATCTCTTAAAGATCTTTCCAAGATCTTAAACGTGTCTTAATCATTCTTCGAATCAGGCCGTAAGTCTTTGGATCATTAGTCTAAGGTATATTTTACTTGTAACTTCTCCGCTCGACGTGAAGTAAATAAAGTAAATAAAGTTTGTAAATTTCTTAGCACTGAAACCCCTGAAGGAACTACAATATTATCTAGAAAGTTCCCACAATAGGTTCCTCATTAAATCGACACGGCTCTGAAGTTTTTCGAAATATACAGCTTTTCATCTTTAAGTTTATTGAAAATATACTTTAGGCTAATGGGAATAAGGACGGAAGTTGTAGAATACGTGAAATGGTTAGTGTTGTAAGAAAAATAATAAAAAATATGTGAAAAGTATATTAAAAACTCCTCAAAAATGATGGATACGACTTTGATATTTATCAATTAAGAACAGCACATATTTAAAAGAAAATAAGTATTCAATTTATATCGTATATCTTAATACAGTGTTAAATTTGAACTAAAAACGAAACTACAAAACTTAAAACCTAAACTAGAAAATAAATAATACTAAACTTAAATTAAAATACTAAAAATTACGAGTATGCCCCTGCGGCATGGTGCCGTAGATGCTGGCAGCATTTCCTCGCTGTATCGCAAGAATTCTTTGAGCGAGGGAGCTGCCAGCTCTGCGGTCACCGGCGATCTCTCTAATCCTTTTCATAGCACATATTTTCATAATACCATGAAAATGAAAGTAAACCTTATATAGTTCTTAATTGCGTGGAATTCTGACGCCTCCTGGTGATGTCGGGCAAAAAAATACTCCTTAATTTTATGGTGAGAATTACAAGCCAAAATAAAACATCGAAAATACATTGGGACATGATTATTTTTAATTTCAATCATCATAATACGTTATTCGTGACAACAATGATAGTTTAATTTTAAAGTGCACTATTTGGACAAGAGAAAATATCAGGTATTTTTCTGGGTTAAAAAATAATTGTTACTGGTATCATTCTAATGACTTTCATATATCGTAAACCTTTGGACTAAAATTATATGTTTTATACTTTGGACTTTCTCGTCTCGTTTTAAACAAAAAATAATGTTCAAATGAATTGGTTTATACAGTGGCAGCTCCAGCTATCCTCCATACGAACCCTGTTTTTAGCATATCTGGCCACTGCGATATAATTATAATACATAAGTGTATATGTCACGTGCTTAAAATTATCTTCTGTATATTATTATTATTCTGTGTATTATCTTCTGGATGAGATTGGCTCGGGACCGGGATAAATGGCGTACTAGAAGAGAGGCCTATGCTCAGCAGTGGGCGATAAAAGGCTGATATGATGATGATGATGATGATGATGCTTAAAATTATTGTCATTATCTGTATTTTCCTAAAATCAAACAATATAATTGAGTGAGTTTTATCAAGCGTTTTGACGTAATCCGCCGTTCGTGCGACGGAGGCAGCGGCAAGCGACCTGGTAAAAATTGAGTAAGTTTTATCAAGCGTTTTGACGTAATTTCGCCGTTCGTGCGACAGAGGCAGCGGCAAGCGACCTGGTAAAAATTGAGTGAGTTTTATCAAGCGTTTTGACGTAATCTGCCGTTCGTGCGACGGAGGCAGCGGCAAGCGACCTGGTAAAAATTGAGTAAGTTTTAACAAGCGTTTTGACGTAATCCGCCGTTCGTGCGACGGAGGCAGCGGCAAGCGACCTGGTAAAAATTGAGTGAGTTTTATCAAGAGTTTTGACGTAATCCGCCGTTCGTGCGACGGAGGCAGCGGCAAGCGACCTGGTAAAAATTGAGTGAGTTTTATCAAGCGTTTTGACGTAATCCGCCGTTCGTGCGACGGAGGCAGCGGCAAGCGACCTGGTAAAAATTGAGTAAGTTTTATCAAGCGTTTTGACGTAATCCGCCGTTCGTGCGACGGAGGCAGCGGCAAGCGACCTGGTAAAAATTGAGTGAGTTTTATCAAGAGTTTTGACGTAATCCGCCGTTCGTGCGACGAAGGCAGCGGCAAGCGACCTGGTAAAAATTGAGTGAGTTTTATCAAGCGTTTTGACGTAATCCGCCGTTCGTACGACGGAGGCAGCGGCAAGCGACCTGGTAAAAATTGAGGGAGTTTTATCAAGCGTTTTGACGTAATCCGCCGTTTGTGCGACGGAGGCAGCGGCAAGCGACCTGGTAAAAATTGAGTAAGTTTTATCAAGCGTTTTGACGTAATCCGCCGTTCGTGCGACGGAGGCAGCGGCAAGCGACCTGGTAAAAATTGAGTAAGTTTTATCAAGCGTTTTGACGTAATCCGCCGTTCGTGCGACGGAGGCAGCGGCAAGCGACCTGGTAAAAATTGAGGGAGTTTTATCAAGCGTTTTGACGTAATCCGCCGTTCGTGCGACAGAGGCAGCGGCAAGCGACCTGGTAAACGTGTAATAGCTCCAAGTCTGTACAAACCTAAACCTAAACCCCCGTTCACACGCTTGTGTTCGTGGATGCTTGTCGAAACTTGCCAAGCGTGTAAACGTGCCATAACAAAGCGACCATGAATTTACTTGTCAAGAAACCAAATGAAATGTTTTACATACACACTTTACTTCTATTAGACTTCTAAGTTTAAACCGATTAAAACTTCAAAACAAGACCAGAACAGTAGTTATATCGTAGTTAATTATCTGTCAAAAAGTGTATTGTGGTTATTTCAAAAACGAGATATTTATTCGTGTGATGAGCACGGATATTTGTTCCTGAGACATGGGTATTTTCTATGTATTTAAGTATTTGTAAATATTTATTTATTATATATATCGTCGTCTAAGTACCCTCAACACAAGCCTTATTGAGCTTACCGTGGGACTTAGTCAATTTGTGTAATAAAGGGTCCGATTCGAATAATGAAATACGATAACGATAAGTTCTGGTTTAGATAAGTTTCCATTTAGATATTGTTTGTATGTCGCATAATTGACAGAAGCAGCTCAATTCGGGCAACAATGTCACTTTGACGTTAGAAATATCGTAGACAGATCTTATTGAAATTACAGCGGAATCGAAATAAACCTCAATTTTGACATGTCGGTTCGTTATCGATCTTTTAATGATCTTTCCAAGATCTTAAACGTGTCGTAATGATTCTTCGAATCGGGCCGAAAGTCCTATAATATAATTATATTTATTTATTACACAAAAAAACGATACTCTGTTAGATGATATGTTTACTAGACAGGCGACAGGTGACGATGCATAGCCAACATGCAAATCGTTTACGTTCCGTAGCTAACGAAACGCAACTGTCACTGTCACACAAATATAGAAGAGTGATAGAGAGACACAAAGCGTTTTGTCATAGCGCAAGCGAAGCAAGCTTGGCTAGGCACCCAGACCTCCAAAACTGACGTATGCTCCAGCCGCTAGCAGTAGACTTATTTGTTATGTAATGAAATTACCAAGTTACTTATGTAACACACACACACACACACATCAAAATACAAATATAAATGTAATTGCACTGTATTCTTATTAGAATGGCGTTGTTTTCTAGCATTCAAACAAGGCTTAATTATCTACGTTCAGTCTAATATGTAAATGGTAAATGCATAGTTAACTAAGTCATAAGTCTTAATAGTTTCTATTATATGGGAGAAGACACTGACTTCTGAAACAGGTTTTTACCTAGCTTAGAAGTCAGGGACTTCAACACCTAAATGTGCTTGCCTTTAATGGCAATAAAATGTATTATATGTGATATTTCGTAAGATTTCGAGAATAAATTATAATTATTTAGTGTTGAGATATGTAAAAGTAATGGCATTCAGTGAGTAGTGATAACAAATGTGATTATGTTTACCCGAATATTTGTTAATTAGTCGGTCGGTACTCGCGAAAATGACCCTTCCGTCGTACCCGCCAATTCTAATCATGAGAAAGTATAAATAAAACGTACCATGGGGTGGAACATTCATTCTCGCTATGGCGCTTGAACTAGTAACATGTAGCACGAAGGCTACTGTTAGTTAAGATTGTTGAAGAGTTTTGAAGTAAGAACTTGGAGTAAAATAAAAGCAATTGTTAGTACCAAGGATTTTGTGTCATCACATATATTAGTATATTATTGCTGTCAAACTGTGAGTTCTTGCAAACTATCTCTGAGTCCTAACTCGAGCATTATCACGATTAGGAACTTAGGTATTTAGGAAAACCGTCTTAGGCGCTAATTCACCCATTCCACGACTATGTAGATTATTGGGAGCGTGCACGACTGTCACGCAACCTAGTGTCCGCAATTCTAGGGGAAAACGTCAATTCACTACATCTTATAAAACTACTCTAAAACTAAAAACTACTGAACGGATTTTCATACGACTTTCATCTATCAATAGAGTGATTCTTGAGGAAGGCTTAAGTATATAACTTGTTAAGGTTTTGTGGAAATTGTTTGAAATATAACGATGTTGTCGGAAAAAATCACGCTGGCTAGGAGCTTTAATCGAAAACGCTGCCTAATCCGTTTGAGCTATAACAACACAATGTATGGTGGGGTTGTTTCTCATTCATAGGTCTACAAAAATGTCCGCGATGTGAGATGTCTGTCTTTTAAGGATAACTTACTATATCCATTCTTAACTTCTAGAAAAAGATCACGTAATATGTGGCATTTGCAAAGCTATTTACATTGATACATGATTAACAATTATCAAAATAAATACGTTAGTTATATTAAGCATTTCATACAGATTACAATGGTCCCTTACACCATACAATTTAAATGAATATTTCAGGAGTAATCGTAAATCAAAGTTTCATTTCGAGCCATATAATTGTACGAAATGTTAAAGACGCTATCCGCAGTTAGTTCAAATTTTTGCCACCTTATGCGCTGGGATCGCTTTACTTACCCCCACCACGCACTTCGCACGGTCCCAATACAACAAACTTAGCCACTGCTGCGATATTCATTCTGACTCATTGCTCAGGTTCCGAAAATTATTGAATATTAATCTATAGTATAGACAAGTTTAATTTATTTTTGTTATTTAACTTGTAACTTTCACTTAATGTTAAGTAAGTAATTGTAAGTAAGTAAGTAAATATTCTTTATTGTGCACCATACATTTAAAAAAAGACAGGAAATGAAAAAATACGTAAAAGTTAGGTAACAACAGGCGGTCTTATCGCTAAGAAGCGATCTCTTCCAGACAACCTTTTGCATGCTGTGTTTACCTATAATTAGTTATGCATCACTGAATGTTTCTTTTTTTGAGTTATGTAAACGTATTGGATGTAATAACTGTTGGTAGACCTTAATAAAAAAATAAAAAAAAATAACTCGAAACTCTTATCTCGAAATCGGAATAACCCCAACGCACCTAAGTCAATTTAGCTAAACATAAAGGCATCTAAACACTTTCTTTGTTGTCTTGTAATTAAAACTTATTCATTAGGTAAGGCACGCCACGTATTTGCTTAATCGGGAGGCTTCTGAGCAACTTTAATTACTTTACGAATAACCAGGTAGGGGAGTTTACTTTCAACTTAGTTTCACGGAGGTCGTGTAGATTTAATTGGAACAATTGTAATGAAGGGTAAAATTTATAAAACCATTATAAGACCTGTCGTCATGTATGGTTCAGAGTGTTGGGCCCTAAAAGTGACGGATGAAAAGAGATTGCATGTAGCGGAAATGAGAATGTTAAGATGGATGTGTGGTGTTACAAAAATGGATAGGATAAGGAATGAGTATATAAGAGGAAGTCTGAAAGTTGCACCCATAATAGAAAAAGTAAGAGCGAATCGCCTAGCGTGGTATGGGCATGTGATGCGGAGGGATGAAAGTCATGTGACGAGAAAGGTATTACGAATGAATGTGGAGGGATGGAACGGCAGAGGAAAACCTAGAAAAAGGTGGATGGATTGTGTGAGAGATGACATGAAACGAACGCGAGTGAATGATGAGATGACGGGTGACAGAAAGATATGGAAGGAAAAGACATGCTGCGCCGACCCCAAATGAATGGGATAAGGGCAAGCGAATGATGATGAATTGTAATGAAATGTAAACTTTATTTTCAAGCAACAATTAGCCCATAGATAAATACCGTAAATTAGCACACATATTATGAAATATATCTTATAAGTATAGTTTATATATTATTATCTATTGACCCATAGTTTATATATATGTTTGGCCAGAAGAGAGGCCATAAGACAGGTATGGGCATTGTGAATGTCATCTCGCTTTGTGTGGTAGGGCACAGCACAGCGGAATGTCATTCCAGATCTAGAGCAGAGCCCAACTGGGGAAGTATCTCCACCTTACAGAAAACAGCAGCCAAATAACACTAGACCATACTCATAGTGTTGTGTTCCTGCCGGTGAGTAAGGTTGCCAGAGCTCAACGAGGGGGGGGGGGGGGGGGGGTTAGAGTCGGCAACGCGCATGGAACTCCTCTGGAGGATATTATAATTATAAAATTAGTTCAATCGGTTAAGTTGTACAAAAACTTAGCGCATCTCGCCATCAAACGTAGCAGTTTGGCGAGAATATAAATGTTTAGTAAATAAGTTGTAACTTCTTTCATCCGAAATCGGCCACCAATCTGTCAACATTTTGGTCCACCTGCCATCACTCTGCCTGGCAACATATCCCGCCCAATTCTATTTTAGCTTGGTAATGACGTCTACCCACGTCTCGCACGGCGTTGCCTGAGGGCTTACCGCGAACCACGTTTGACGTGTTGCCTCCCTGTCACACTTACGTACGAATTTACAAGTGCGACAGAGAGGTAACACGTTGAACGGGGGCCCTCTGGTGCGGCGTCGGATCTCGACATTCCTCACTAGGTATTGAAGTTTAATGCAGAGCATGCTGCGCTCATTCTCCTTAGTGAGCGTCCATGTCTAGGCACCGTAGGTCATGGTGGGCAGGACACATTCGTAAAGAGGCAAGTTTTCAGGCATTGTGGAACGTTATCAAAAAGGATGTCTGCTAGTTTATTAAAATAAAGGCTGCCCAACTTAGCTGGATTCTCCTGGAGATATTTTCCTGCTGTTTGTCAATCGATAGAATATGTCCAAGACATAAGTCTGTAATAATTAAAAACTTCTTCAAAGTCGTAAGACAATGCCATGAATAACCAATTCACCAAACAATACTTACCTGAGTTTGGTAATTGCTGACATAAATCCAAATACCTGACGCCAACATTTACAATGCGTCGTCTTAAAACAAATATCCCAAATTAATAACCTCCTCCTTTTGAACTTAGTTAATATAATATCTATTTTTTTAAATATTATAGGACATTATTACACAAATTGACTAAGTCCCACAGTAAGCTCAATAAGGCTTGTGTTGAGGGTACTTAGACAACGATATATTATAATATATAAATATTTATAAATACTTAAATACATAGAAAACACCCATGACTCAGGAACAAATATCCATGCTCATCACACGAACAAATGCCCTTACCAGGATTTGAACCCGGGACTAGGGTTGCCACCTTTTTGCGCCCCAAATAAAGTATTTTTCGTCTGACGGTACAAAAATAAAAAGTACACGGCATAAAAATAAAGTATTTTATTGTATTTTTTTAAATACATATTTTTTGTTTGATTTCGCACTGGCTAACAGTTTCTTATCAGCTTGAAATATGTTTATAGCTTCTAAGCATGGCATGCACAAATTTAAATAAACTAGTAGTTCATTTCTGATAAGCCATTTCGCATTCATTACGGAAAACACCCTTTCTGTAAATGCTGAGGTGGCGGGAACTGACAGTAAACGTGATACCACTTTAAATATATTGGGAAACACTGTTTCCTGAGAAAAGATGGATACCCATTTTTTGGCCGTGCAAAAATCCTTAAAACTACTGTTGTAAATTTTTTCCCTCACATCATTTAGAAGGTATAAAGGCAATCCATATCTAATTTTGATTGCATATTCAATATTTCAACTATTTTAAAAATCTGTTGAAAGGATAATGCCGAATTTAAGTCAAAGTGACTTATGAGTGAACACAACGCCACATACGGTGCATTTTCCATTGAACTCATTGTTTGGATCGCCTTTCATCCATGGAAAATCAGCTTCCCAAGTAGTTTTATATTTCTGTATGCGATTTTGCACTTTACGTTTTTTAGGCGTATTGTAGTTGTAGCTGTTCACACTAGGACTTGCCACCGAATCTTCGTCACTCAAGTCACTTTCCATATTAATTTAAAGAAACTTCGACTGCTTCACACGATTCAAAGAAAACTAACAATTCAACGCAAAACTTTTATACTTAGCATTTAGCCGCCGAGTTAAACCGCCAACGAAAACTTTATTGACAGCTGTCAATATCAAGCGTCGACTTGTCAAGTTCGAAGCGTATGATTAAGGTTGCGTTCAGGAACATTGTCAAATGTATTTTCCTGGTGAATATAGATATGAAATTTCCAAAATTTGCATGTTTCGCTTAAAAAAATATAATTAATGAATAAAGGTCGTAAATAAAGTATTTTGGCGTACTTTTAGTGCTTCGTAAAATATAAAGTACACAAAGCTAAAATAGAGTACAATACTTTTTATAAAAGTACGGGTGGCAACCCTACCCGGGACCATCGGCTTCATAGGCAGGGTCACTACCTACTAGGCCAAACCGGTCGTCAAAATATACGTCAGTACATACGTCAAATAATGTATATAACTTTCAACAAAAATATAGTTTCAGAAACATGTGTACACATAATACCTATTGGTTTCCCTAACCCCGATATGTAACGATAAAATGCAATATGTTCGGCCTGACATGGGTATCTGCGATATCGAATCTAATAGAAAATGATTTATACGAACTTGGCTGTAATTTTCTTACATATTACGCGTTTTTATTGAGTCAGGTGTTAGCCGCAATTTGTGAGATATTGGGGAGAATCGGGGATAAATCTTATATAGAAAAGAACTAGTTAATAATAAAAGACATACCTAGAAAGAAGCGTTGGTTCCGAAATTGGTGGAACGTTTTTTAGTCTTTGAACGCCAAAAAAATCTTAGCTCAAAATGCATCCTGTGTGTATCCATCTCCATCGATCCCCAACTTTCATAATCTGTATATTGTTTTAGGAGTAGATTATAGATATAATTAGAGTTGCCTTTCTGTTATGTTCATTTGATTCCATTATTTGTTATTGTTATTTTGAAATATTTATTTAAAACTTTAGTACTTAATATTAAGATATAAATAAATAACTAATTTGCTAAACCCTGTCAGGTTTCATATTTCACATATACATCTCCTTCTTCTTCCTCGCGTTGTCCCAGCATTTTGCCACGGCTCATGGGAGCCTGGGGTCCGCTTGACAACTAATCCCAAGATTTGGTGTAGGCACTAATTTTTACGAAAGCGACTGCCGTCTGACCTTCCAACCTAGAGGGTAAACTAGGCCTTGTTGGGATTAGTCCGGTTTCCTCACGATGTTTTCCTTCAACAAAAAGCGACTGGTAAATATCAAATGATATTTCGTACATAAGTTCCGAAACTCATTGGTACGAGCCGGGGTTTGAACCCGCGACCTCCGGATTGCAAGTCGCACGCTCTTACCGCTAGGCCACCAGCCCTTATGTATGTTGTACATGAATGCGATAAATAATTAAATGATAGAACATATATAGTCTTAGAGTAACACCAAGCTATCTCTTCATGGCATTCGTAAGGACAAAGTGTGACAATGTCTTTCTACGTTTATATAAGTTAATGACACTATTTCACTTTATTTTATTCAAGTCAACGCTTTACGAAGTAACACGTATTTTAGCGCAGTTTGTCAATGGAGCCTGAAATTATGCATTTTTATTTTATCACGGCAAAGTTGACAGTTTGCTGTAAAAAAAACTTTTTAACACAAAAAGCACTCTTAAGGTACCATATTAATTCCGCAAGTCGGAATCCGAACAATACCTTTAATGTCACGAATCAATAATGCAGTCATGTCTATTTCTAATTTAGCAAGGGATAGATCTAAAAACAATTTTCTACACCTAAAAGTACACCTACCTATGTAATTACCACCCATCTTCCCTTATTTTCGAAAACTACAAACCATCGAAGAACTTTTCTTCAACTGAAGAAAATAACAGTAATCATCTCAATTTAAACCACCGCATTGAAACCTAGGAACGACCGACTTGGCTCGTTTTTTCCTTTTTCTAGAATTTGTAATTACTTTCCGTATAATGAGTCTTGTTTCGTTTCAGGCGACTAAAAATAGAACAGTGTGAAAATAGGTTATAATTATAGTTATTGCTGAAACGAATGTGAATCACGCAAGACATGAAGGTCTATGCAGATAGCGATCCCGTTAGTTCACATTACTGCCGACTGCATTACTGCCACAAATGTCAGAATCGATGTTACTGTTCCTTATGGAAGGTGGAGGTAAGGAATGGAATCTCCATGTACCAAAAAGTGTCAACAAAAAATCTTAAATAGGTGGCGCTACAATACCTAGAATACTTGAAAAAAAATTAAATCATAGACAGCACACTTCACTCCGTCAATAACGCCTAGGTTCATAGCTACTCTAGCGCTACTCTGGAGAGATTTGGAACTATTATTTATAGCTGATCGGTGAACACTTTTGCAACAGTTCTACCATAAGAGATTTCACTCCTTTTAATTTCACACTCCATACTGTTCCTGTCCAAATTTTTAATTAGTGTTGCCAGGTGAGCGGAAGAAAATTATCGTATTTGAGTGTCAAAATTATTGTACCGTTGAAAAAATTATCGTACACCTATCAAAAAGGTACTACCCCAAATACCCCCCCCCCCCCCCCATACCCCATAGTTTAAATTTCCAATATATAATCAGATAATTCTAAATTTTAAATTTCAGACTGTTGCCGGGCACTCCCTTGTTTTGTATAAATTAGACTCACAGCTACAATTTTAGAATCAAAACATGCTTAGGACTTTCAAAAATAATTTACATAGTATATTTGACATGAATTTTCTCAAATTTGTTGTTTATGAATGTTACGTGTTTTCTGACTTCCTTGCTTGATTTAGGACCGAGAACTCCGAGAACTCCTGAGTACTATTAACAATAGAGCGTTGTAACTAAATGATATGCTAGTGTGTGAAGTTAGCATATCATTTTATAAAAATCCATAGTATTTTTTTATATATATAAAAACGCTAGAAGTATTCCTATAAACTATCAGGAACTCTAGAACTATGGTGCATGCTGACAGAACTCCAAGGAAAACGTGATCTGTTAGACTTTGATATGTCAACTTCACAAACATCTAATTTTATCCTTTTCTGAGGAAAAGTGTCATATTTTGCTTCAAATACTAGACTTTTTAGGTGGCATCGTCTAAGGCCTAAAATTATAGTACTTTTGCGTACAATGAAGCACTTTGGAACGTACATCGTACCAAAGCCCAAATTATCATACATGTACCATTATTATCGTACGCCTGGCAACACCGTTTTTGATATTGCGGCAGCAGTGCAGTCTGCAGTACCTTAACAGATTTTTATTGGTAAATTATTAGATAAATTCTTGACAACTCGATTTTTGTTTTAATGAATTTTTTGATTTATGAGCCCTTCCTTACTTGAAATGGTTTATCTTAAGGTCCCTCGTGCCCGTCTATTGTTCGAATTATTCTCTCTAATTATTATCAATAGTACATTACTATATAAGTGCGAAAACAGGAAATTCGAAACGAGTGGCGATAAATTAAAACACGACCGAAGGGAGTGTTTTAAATCGACACGAGTTGCGAATTACCTATTCGCACATGTATCGTACAACGTTTTACAGTACATATGGCCCTTTAAATGTTCGACATAGTAACGTAGTAGGTACAAAGCCTGCACCTAACAAAAGTCTCTTTTTGACCCAGTGGTTGACTGGTAGAGAATACGTTAAGGCATTAAGTCCACCATTTGTACTTAATATTTTATGTGCTATAAAGTATACATAAATAAATAAATAACGTAATATGCTAATTTTCGCACTAGTGCGGTAAAGTAGCACCATATGTACTGTAAAATATGTTATGCCCGTAATGTGTTTATTAGACGTGCTTGCAGACTTTTTAATGAACGTGAAGAACTAACAGATTTTGATATTTTTAATAGTAGTATAATATCCTCGAAGAAAATGTTCCAATGTACCTTTAGATTGACATAAAATTTTACATTGTTTCTCACATAGTGTGTAACTTCTCTAATCAAAATTCATTATGTGTAACGACCGGTCTGACCTAGTGGGTAGTGTCTATAAAGCCGATGGTCCCGGGCTCAAATCCTGGTAAGGGCATTTATTCGTGTCTGAGTCGTGTGGGTTTTCCATGTATTTAAGTATTTATATATTATATATATCGTTGTCTAAGTACCTACAACACAAGCTTTATTGAGCTTGCTGTGGGACTTGGTCAATTTGTGTAATAATGTCCTATAATATTTATTTTTATTTATTAACTGATACTTGTTTCTAAGTGCTAACCTCTTGAAAAGGTATTATAAGTTATAATGCTTAAGCCATTTTGAAATTTATGTCTTTAAAATGAAGGACTTGGTATCTAGCGCGTTGACATTGACAGCACAGGTGTCATAATTTTTTGAATTAGGAAGGGGATATCCTTTCATTTTAGCGGTATTTTTGAAAGGGAAACCCTTTCCTAGAGCTAAGTCAAATGAACGGGTACGAAATTAAACGGGAAAGCCAAATCGTTGGGGCCATTCGATAAACAACTAAGCTATATAAAGGCTTTTTTCTGGAAAAGGGTGGACGGCTCCCTGCAGCCGATAACAGGAAAACTCGTATGTAGCAAGAAGCGCCTACGAACAAAGAACACTGGTGGAGCGCTGGCAGTGAATATGTTAACAGCAAGTTTTTTTTATGATACATATTTTAAAATGTGGAAGAGCTGGTGGCCTAGCGTTTAGAGCGTGCGACTTTCAATCCAGAGGTCGCGGGTTCAAACCCCGGCTCGTACTAATGAGTTTTTAGGAACTTAAGTAAGAAATAGTCGTTTTTCGCTGAAGGAAAACATCGTGAGGAAGCCAGACTAATCCCAACAAGGCCTAGTTACCCTCTGGGTTGGAAGGTCAGATGGCAGTCGCTTTCGTAAAAACTAGTGCCTACACCAATTCTGGGGATCAGTTGTCAAGTGGACTCCTGGCTCCCATGAGCCGTGGCAAAAATGCCGGGACAACGCAAGAAAGAAGAAGATATTTTAAAATGTGAAGGTTTAAAGTTTATACCCACGTTGTTTAGGTGTAAGTTAACCTGAACACCGTAAAACTTCGTGCTGAACATTTAAAAATAACTTGGCCAGTGCAATGCGGGTAAACATGTCCATTTGTGCAACAAGTTAATGCGGTTTTTGAACACAGGAGTAAAGAAAGGAGACAGAGCTACAGATAAGTAGAGACAATTGAACAGGAACACCTTGCTGACGTGCCCAGCCAGTACGATATACCGAAATACTGAAAAACAAACCGATTTTTACGTTCTTTCAATACCGCTGCTCTTCCGATTATTTATCCAAATTAAAATCTGACGCTGAATATTTCCTGTACATTTCTGAGTTGGCAAGTAACGACGGTACATAGCGTCAATATTTACTTTGTCGATCAGCAGTGTATGTGAAATTCCGTACCTGAGAGGAATAACACTGTTTTTTTGTGATTTTCGGTTTTTAACAGTATCGTACATAATTTCTGATGTTCCATCGATATATAAAACTGTAATCGATAATACCCCAAAATTTTAAGTATTTTAAATGCATTTTACTGTACATACATAACCCTCTGGGAGCATTTTGATGTAAGTTGAATGCAGTAAAATGCTACTAGATGTATAACAATTTCATTTTAAGGCCGCTGCCAAGCAAGGGCTAGGCCGGCGGGTGACCGGATGGTCTAATGGTCAAGCAGAACGTTAGCCGCGTAAGTTGAAGATGCGGGTTCGATTCCCGCCTCAGCTACCGGTGGACTTGGTCATTTTCTCTTTAGTGTATCTATTTCAGGTCTTAATTTATATATAGTATTTAATAGATTACTTAAAAACAAATCAAAAAATATTTAATTTTGATTTATATCCTAGTTTGATATCAAGTAGTCAAATCTGATTTGGGCTCACAAAGTGCCCCCTCTGTTTGGATTTATGCAGTTCAGGCAGTCTGTATTTTAGTCTGGCTAGAAGAATCGTCATAAATACGCAACTGTTACTCTGTATCGTTTCTTTACTTAAGCTTTATATCTTACAAGGCTCCCGCTTGCCAAAAATGTAGAAGACACAAAAGCTCTTTAATAGTGTCATTTTACGTTAAATTAGCGCTTTAAGTGACTTTAAGCTTGGAAAGGATGTTAGTTTCTACGGAAAGTAGACTTTTTCTAAGAAATGTTCTGTAACAATGCCAAAAGATTGCGCAATTATGAAAGGTAGATTTTGACTCAGGACCTTTTCAAAAAATCTTCAGGCATCAGGCTCAAACACACCAAGTACTCCACCTTAGAAGTGGCGTACGATTTCGTAACGTTCGCCGTGGAGACTGCTGGACCCTGGGGTAATGAGGCTCTGGAGTTTTTTAGGGAGTTAGGCAGGCGTTTACGTTAGAAGGGTAATGATTCCCGCTCTGGGTCTTGGCTGGTCCAAAAAGTTTCCATCGCCATACAGCGGGGGAATCCTGTCGGCATAATGGGAACTTTTGGACCGGGCTTGTTGCAGAGTGGGGATGGGCGTTAGATTATAGGTGTGTTTGACGAAACTTGTTGCGGAATTTATAAGCTGTTTTAGTGTTAATGTACAATGAGTTTGTGACGATGCTTTTGCGGATTACATTTGTGTTTTGATGAAGCATGTGGCGGACTGCATTTGTATCTGAATGTTAGTATCTATAGATTTTCATTTAAGTGAAGTTTTATATATCTTCTTTTGAGAAAAACTCATATGGGAAGCTAGTAGTATGTAGATCTAGTGTAGGGATGCCCGGCCGGAATCAGGCGGGCTGCTGGTCGCTTGTTGAATTCATTCAGTCCACTTCCCTGAAGCAGCAGTAACCAGCAGCAGCAAGCAGCAGGTTACTGTTCCGGCGGTATTTCAGATCAAATCTTCTTGTTTTCCTGCAGAACATAATGAATAGTTTATTTATTTTTATGTATTCTATCGAGTCATCGCGTATATAATATATTCTGCTAATAAGTGTAAGCTAAAGACTAGTAGTATACTTAACAGGTTTCTTTCTTTGTACTAAGATGCCCGACTAATTTCAAACCACGCTCTGTAAGAGACACGTCTTTGGTTCCCATTTACGAGATAAATAATACAACGCGCTTTAGAATTGGACTTTTTATTTGAACGGATCACACAAAATTAGCAAAACATTCGATGAGGTTCACTTTCATTCGAAACTATTTTTTCTCAGTGGTACACATTCGATTCCATTTTATTGAAAAATAAATTGTATGACAACAATACACACAAACGCAATAGTTCAGGGTCAAAATGGCAATTTCCTTGATCTTCCATACATTTAGGACAGACATATATGATGTGACGTCACATCACCTTATCATTTTGTTAGAGGCGTTTCAATCGTCGACTGCGAGTCAGACTTTAACTTTCATTTCTGATCTTTGTGTTGCTTAAATGCCATGAGTCCTGTATAGACATTTGATCCTCAGGAAAATCAAGATCGATTGACATTATTTACAAAAAACAGTCAAGTAGCCAATTGTTTTCAATCCTGTTATTACCTTACATGGTTTAGCTTCGTTCATTCTTGTAAAATAATTATTGACCATATTAAACTTATCTTAAATATTTATTGACATATTTATAATCTCCTGTGCACAAAAACAGTTATGTGTCGTCTTCGCTCCTCCTTTTTTAGAGTTCCGTACCCAAAGAGTCAAACGGGACCCTATTACTGAGACTTCGCTGTCCGTCCGTCCATCCCTCCGTCTGTCACCAGGCTGTATCTCATGAACCGTCATAGACAGTTGAAATTTTCACAGATGATGTATTTCTGTTGCCGCTATAACAACAAATACTAAAAACAGAATAAAATAAATATTTAAGGGGGGCTCCCATACAACAAACATAATTTTTTGTCGTTTTTATAAATAATGGTACGGAACCCTTCGTGCGCGAGTCCGACTGGCACTTGGCCGGTTTTTTATTTTACAAATAAATACTCTGTTTCCTACGTAAGGCTATAAGCGTTATCTTCTAAAAATCGTGAGCAATGGAGTTCTACTTAAATTAGTTACAAAGAAAGGCTTTTAAAAGTCCGCCGCGAGTTGGTCTGCTAGTGATGGGTATGGAAAACAGGAAAATAGACAACAAAACATAATAATGGCAAAGAAAATTACGGGTGATATTTAACTTGGAAATGTGTAAGTTTGTCCGTAAATACCCTGAATTTTACACCAAACGGGAAAACGCGATAAAAAATCGTAACATGCGGTACAAAAATAAATTACAATTGCCATCCTCACGGCTTAAGCTGCACTCGGCTGGACCTCTTGTAATGTCCATAAAAAATTATAATTCATTACTAGAAAGTTTGAAAGACGAAAAATCTGAGACTACCTTTATTAGAAAACTAAAAGAGCTACTGATTTCTAAAAATTACTACTCCTTAAATGATTTTTTAAATGATAAGTTTTAAAAATATAGTTAATGTATATAAAATAATATTAGATTACATAGTGCCTTTCTCCATATTTGCTGCGCGCAACAGGGTACATAATGTGAGAACATAGAATTAAGATTACCACCTGTATTTAACCATTATGTGCAATAAATGTATTGAGTATTGAGTATATAACTTAGGTATTCCAAAAAGACCTTAAAATGACGTTCGCGTGGCAACTGCGGCTGCATTACTGTAGCGGCGTTTATTTTCCTTGTTAACATAAGTGACGTTCGCCGCCGCGTTACTGTCAAATTATTACGTTTAATCCATCATTTAATCTACAAAAAGAAGGAAGAGGCAGAAGGGGGATATCATCTTTTCTTCTCAGTATATTTGCGTCCACTGCTGAACCATGGATTTCCATGTTGTTCTGTATACGGCGGTTTTATGCCAGGTCGGCTCTGCCGTCTTTCTGATCAATCCATCACTCATTTAATCAAAAAAAAGGAAAGGGAGAAGGATATCATATCCTTGTTAAACTTGAATTTTTGAAAAGATTTTTTTTATACCACGACGGTGGCAAATAAGCATACGGCCCGCCTGATGGTAAGCAGTCACCGCAGCCTATGGACGCCTGCAACTCCAGAGGTGTTACATGCGCGTTGCCGACCCTTTAAAAACCTGTACACTTCTTTTTTGAAGAACCCCATACTGTAGACCCTCGGGAAAACCTCGGAAGGGAGCTCATTCCACAGCCGGAGCGTCCGCGGGAGGAAATTCCTCTTGAACCGCACAGTACGCGACCATTTAAGTTCAGGTATTAATTATCAGGTAGGTTTAGGTATTAATTTTAACAAATAAAAAAATCATGATTGAACAATCCACTACTAAGACGACGCATTGTAAATTTTGGCGTCAGGTATCTTGATTTATCTCAGCAATTACAAAACTCATGAAAGTATTGTTTGGTGAACTGGTTATTCATGGCATCGACTTCTTTTCTATAGTTGTCGTTACACGATTGGTTAACTTTATAGCAGAGAAAATCGTATCAAAGATGCCTCTTTTTAAACAAACATTTTCATCGTACAGGCAAATGGGATCGATTCAAGCCTCCAAATTGTCCACGTTTACTCTAAATACAAACTTCAATACTATAGTTGTGATTTTTCGATTAATTCTTGATTTTTTACTTTAAACGGTACATAAACCCGTTTTGCCTCATACGACCTTATATGAATTGAATTGAAATATTTATTTCGAACTTGACGTCTGAGGGTTAGGTAACAATGACTTATGTATCTAGAGTTAGTCTTTTTCCTCGCGTTGTCCCGGCATTTTTGCCACGGCTCATGGGAGCCTGGGGTCCGCTTGACAACTAATCCCAAGATTTGGCGTAGACACTAGTTTTTACGAAAGCGACTGCCATCTGACCTTCCAACCCAGAGGGGTAAACTAGGCCTTGTTGGGATTAGTCCGGTTTCCTCACGATGTTTTTCCTTCACCGAAAAGCGACTGGTAAATATCAAATGATATTTCGTACATAAGTTCCGAAAAACTCATTGGTACGAGCCGGGGTTTGAACCCGCGACCTCCGGATTGCAAGTCGCACGCTCTTACCGCTAGGCCACCAGCGCTCTCTATGTATCTAGAGTTAGTATTACAGTTAATAAGACAAAACAAACAAAACAAAACATTACATAATATTTATAAGTTTCGCGGCGGCACAGCAACAGGTGAGTGTAGCTGCACGTACCGCTTGACTAGGGGCGAGTTCTAACGCTGCGCCAGCGTACTTAGGATGCTGTTCGCGCTGCTTCGGCTGCGAGTGAGGAGTGACGCGCATCGCTTCCTCATGATGGCGAAAAAACAGTCTGTTCGTGCCTCAGCAAACATCGCTGAGGCACTACAATACCGCGGCAACCTGAACAGCATCCTAAATGCATCATTATATTGGACACGCAGAGCGCTATACACCCGCTGCGTAAAGTTGGCCCACAGACCGCACGTGTAGAATTATAAGCTAGCACAAAAGCAGATTCACTACGTGCGAAGTATCGGGATGAATGCGGTTTTCGGGAAGCAAGCAAGCAAGCGTCGCATTTTTGGATATTATTGTTTAACGATGCGCCAACTTGAAGCCTCCAACACTGGTTCTCTCAATTTTATCGTGATATATTCCTTCTTAAGAAACTTTGTACAACAAAAGTCGGGTTCTTACCCTTGCCTCAAGGAGTTCCCGGGCTGATAAACTTTTTAAGTTTCTCTAATATTTTCTATGAATAAGAAGGTAAATAGCCGATTGAGGGGTGAAGTTACAGAATGGGTGTAGATCATTATTATGATGACCTGGATTATATTTTTTTGATTTGATGTCGATTTTTTCTCAAAATTTGAAAAGGAATATAAGTTGGAGAACTTCACGTTCTGGGTGAAATAATCACGTAATCTAAATTTGTTACAAAAATATGTAATTTTCCGTCGGACACGAATTTCGTAAATCAAAAATATTTTTTTTGACATACGGTGAAATTGCGCTTATATTGCAACAAATAGGGAACTATATTGATCTCCGTCAAAAAAAATCACAACGAATAAAAATTGACCCTTATAATGAAGCTACTGCCGAAGCGTTAGTGAAGGTCTCCTTTATTACTCAGGCATTTTGCTTTCGTATGTCCGGATGTTCTCCTGTACAGGTCACAATTTTTAACCAATTAAATAGATTTTTTTGTCAATCCATTTTTTTAATGCGGAAATTGGCATAAAGGACTTAAGCGCCAATACCACCTTTGGCGCTTAAGACCAGTTTGTTGATTCACTGTGATAACGAATCATGGAACTTTTACATTTTTACATTTTCTAAGCTTAACGCGAGGTCTAAAGCCACAGAGTCACTAGTTTAGTTAGTTAGAGTCACTTCTTCTTCACGTGCCATCTCCGTCCAGGAGGTTTGCGACCATATGTCTATATGTCTCTCTAGGTTCAGTCATGCGAATTAGTCCATCTATGCTCTTCACTTTTAACCAGTCTCTTATATTTTTAGTCCATGATGTGCGCCTTCTACCACGACCACGCTTGCCTTCAATTTTTCCTTCAATTAGAGTCACTAGTTAGTTTATTTTAGAAAAAAAGTCAATAAAAATTGATGTGACATAACGGCGCAAATCTAGCAGATTAGCAATTATAGCAGATTATTTCCTGGTGCAGGCATTTCCTAATTATTCCTATTACCTCAACTGTGAATTCTTGCAGTATTGTTGCCGGGTTCTTCCAACCTCCATGGTTCCAATAAAACCTTTGTTACTGACCATTGTAGTTTACATTTTATATTATTCCTTTAGATTTCTTACCCCCAAAATATTACTTGTAACAGCTCGATGTAAAATATTCTTGCTCATCAAACAAATAAATGCACTTAGAGTCTGTGCGGAAAGAGAAGAGTCGTGGAATGTATGGGGCCCAATACATTCCACGACTCTTCTCTTTCCGAACAGACTCTACCAGGATTTGAACCCGGGACAATAGGCTTCATAGACAGGGTCACTAGTATAAATGAGTTTTACTTTTAAAATACTGACGTTTATATTTTTTTTTAATGTTATGTTTATATATATTATATTTGATTGCATTCATTTAATAGACGTTTAAAATATGTTTACACAATTTTCAATTGAGGCTGAATGCCCTATGGTTGTGCCTTCAAAGCCTAACCTGTCAAAAATGACAATATGGCGGACAAATGTTTAACATGTCACCGTATTTAAGAATTATTCCGCTTATAATTTAGTTTTTTCCTCACATGTGTTATGAAAAACATTGTGTGTGCCACGGGCGGTACGAGAATTACGAACACGTGTTAATTAAGCCTTAAAATTAACACTTCTTCGTAAATTCTTGTTTACCGCCCTTAATACACAATTTACTATCATGCACTTTTCCACTCCACACCAAAATCTGTCACTAAATCTAACACCAAAACTGCCTGGCACAACTACAAGTAAACCAGCTTAAACCAAACAACCTCTACATTCAAGAGCAATAAAAACTGGTCATTTGCTACAAGCATCACTACAAAAAAAAACCGATTGAATGCCTCTTAAGTGTACAAACCTTGGCCTGAAATTAGGGTGGACGTTGACACGTCTTAAGGAAACAATTATTCAATATAACTAGTTTATATTTGACCCCACATTTACATAGTTGAAATATACGGGAAAGAATTCTGGACGGTTACGCCGCGTTTCAAAATTACTTATTAATTTTATTAAAATTGTATATAATTAAAAAATAAATACTCTTTTTTATTTGTTTTAAAAAACCCAAATTGTTAAAAATTTACAAACATGTGGTCATCTTCTTTTTCTTCAACCTAGCGTTTTCCCGGTCTAGCGCCAGGGTCCGCTTTCCTACTCAATCTTCTCCACTTTGCCCGGTCTTCGGCATCCTCAGGTGTGAAATTGTTCTCTTCTATGTCCACTATCACGACGTCCAGCTATAATAGCGCTTCTTAGGCCTACCGCGGCCGCGTGATCTAGGGCCTTGGACAGTGAGGTCGATGAATCTATTTCCGACGTAGTCAGTAGACCAGTATTAGGTCTGCGGCTTATATGACCGTACCATCGGAGGCGACTTTCCTGCAGCTTATTCGCTTCGTCACGGATTCCGGGTCTGACACAGGTGTGTTCGTTACGTATGCGATCTAATCGCATAACGCCACACACTACTGTATATAAATTGTTAACTGATATAGAAGTCATATACCGAAGAAAAAGTGACCAAACCCTCCGAATGCCGAGGTCGGAAATGAACCGTCTTCAGCTTGCGCGGAAAACTTAACGTCCTGGCAACTAGACCACCCGGCCATGGCGGTACCCATTCCAAATTGTCGAGTGTATGTATCATTGAAAGACTAGGCGCCTTTGACCCACTTTTTTTTAAGTATATATTCTTTGCTTTATTAGTTTTTCTTTAAAAACTGCTTAAGTAACATCAATTTCAACGAAATTGGGTGTTAACAGCTTCTTAAGGGCGACGGCAGTACGCGCTTGCACCTCCTATTCAAACCCCTTACGAGATTACGGTATAGCGAGAGAAATGGTGCTGCCGTCTATCCCGGAGCACAATTTATTATTATTAGACTACGTCTCCTGCATTGTTTAGTATTCCGCTCTAATTTATTTGAAGCTATGCTAACTCATCACGTCATGAAAAGGAAATAACTTAAAATCAGTGTCAAATGAATCACTGGCGAAATAACATATATTTTTTATGAACAATCAGTAAAACCCAGTTAAATATACAAGCAAGGCACCACCAGCAGAGGCCTCTGCTAGCATATCCAGGACCCGCAGACGATAAGCCAAACTATTTTCATCTGGGTTAGCATAGTTAAGAACCAAAAACTACAGGCTTTACGCCACATTTTCTGGTCCTTCGAGCCTGATCTTAATTTTTGAACCCTCCAATTTTTTTTTCGCCAAATCCTATCTTCTATTATAGGCTAACTCCACTAGCTATACGCCACAGACATTAATAAGTTAATAACTGTTTTTATAAATAACTGTACGTAATATGAACCAGTATGTTTCCAAACTAACCCTTCATTCCCCCGAGGCACGCTAAATATCGATCCATCCATATTACGTCATACAGACTTCAGTTTTTTTCATAGCTTCCATTATTTATAGACCATTTGCTCGGTAAACAGTTATTACGGCTGTTTAGGGAGTTTTACGTTTGTTTTATTAAATGATTGAATAATGGTGCAGTTTAAATAATAGTGTTTTATGTAACGGTAACATAATAAACAAAGTTCTGTAAAAAGTCGCGTATATTAAATATATAAATATAAATTTAAATAAAATTATAATATATAAATGTTGACTGAAATAAAGTTATGAGCGGTATTCATATTTTAAGAGTCACACGAATCCGCCGTAAAGGGCGCTCCCATACAATCGAAGTAACGCTTTCATTTAAAAACAACGTTCTTAAATGACGTAATATTTTTTACAGTGCATATGGTGCGACTTTGCCGCAATAGTGCGAAAATTAGCATATTACGTTACTATGTCGAACATTTAAAGGGCCATATGTACTGTAAAACGTTGTACGATACATGAGCGAATAGGTAATTCGCAACTCGTGTCGATTTAAAACACTCCCTTCGGTCGTGTTTTAATTTATCGCCACTCGTTTCGAATTTCCTATTTTTCGCACTTGTATCGTAATGTACTATTACAAAACATATGGCGTTAATTTATCGCCCTAGTGCGGTAACTCGCACTATACGTACGTATGTCGAAAATTTAAACGGCCAAAACTAAACTAACTATAAAAAAAAAACTATTATACAACGTTTTACAATACATATAATGTATTGTAAAACGTTGTATAATAGTTTTTTTTTTTCATTTTCTTTATTTGTTGTAGTAAAACACTTTATTAAAGAAAAAGAAACATAAAACAGGAAAATACACACATTATTCGTTCAAAGGCGAACTTATCTCTTTAAGGGATCTCTTACAGTGGCAGTGGGTTCTTTTAGTGGCTATTCTGTACATAATAAGTAGATTCACCATACGTCTTAAAAATCTACCACTGATTTTAATTTAAATGAGGTTAACGATCAAAAAAATTGAGGGTGAGTTACGAACAAGCATAGTACTTTTTTGGATGTGGAGCTCTTTTATCCAAATTGCCAAGGCAAATTTAATCAAAATTTATGAAAAAAACCGGACAAGTGCAAGTCGGACTACTCACCGAGGGTTTCATACAAATTAAACATATTTATTATTTTTACTATTTTTTTCTACAAATTTACATTTGAGGTTTTTTGTACTTGTAGGTAGTGTACGACGATATTACTTGCCAAATTTCATAGTTCTAGGTCAACGGGAAGTACCCTATAAATTTTGATTCCCTTGAGAGTGTCGAAATATACGTTTTTTGCGGCATAAACAACTGTATCTTTTTTTACATTAACTAGACTAGACCTGAGTATGTGGTATTAATTTCAACTCGATACCTCCACGCATTCCCGAGATAAAGGGCCTTGACAGACAGACAGACGGACGGATGGACAACAAAGTGTTTTTTTTTTTTTACTACGTCGGTGGCAAACAAGCATACGGCCCGCCTGATGGTAAGCAGTATCCGTAGCCTATGTACGCCTGCAACTCCAGAGGACTTACATGCGCGTTGCCGACCCTAACCCCCTCCCGCCCCTCGTTGAACTCTGGCAACCTTACTCACCGGCAGGAACACAACACTATGAGTAGGGTCTAGTGTTATTTGGCTGCGGTTTTCTGTAAGGTGGAGGTACTCCCCCAGTTGGGCTCGGCTCTAGATCTGGAATGACATCCGCTGTGCTGTGCCCTACCACACAAAGCGAGATGACATTCACAATGCCCATACCTCTCTTGTGGACGTAGTTTAAGGACGTACCCGGGTCCAAAGTTTATATAAGGGTTCCGTTTTTTTTTAAGGTACGGAACCCTAAAAATCAACTTATCTGTGCGTAACATTGTCCTAGAACCCAGCAATATGTTAGCCCTTTATCAAATCCTATCGAACCTTTCCCGATTTCCCGCTTTTTCCAATCCATTTGACGGGGCGGGTCAATTTGTCAAGATGATCGGATTATTGACAGACTGTGGTCAAATAAATGCACACTTGTTACAATATATTGACTTACGAAGTGGACGGAAGTTGTAAAATATACAACGAAGATAAATTTAGACGAAGCTCTTTTGACACATTGAGTACAATTTTTTTTTATACCACGACGGTGGCAAACAAGCATACGGCCCGCCTGATGGTAAGCAGTCACCGTAGCCTATGGACGCCTGCAACACCAGAGGCATTACCCTTTAAAAACCTGTACACTCCTTTTTTGAAGAATCCCATACTGTAGCCCCTCGGGAAAACGCAGGCAGGAAGCTCATTCCACAGCCGAAGCGTTCGCGGGAGGAAATTCCTCTTAAACCGCACAGTACGCGACCATTTAAGTTCTAGGGTGTGAGGATGACCACCCTGCCGACGGCGAGCGGTGCGGTGATAGAAAGCGGCCGTTGGCATCATGTCAAACAATTCTTCAGAGCACAGCCCATTGTACAAGCGGTAGAACACACACAAGGAGGCAAAGTCTCTCCTTAGACTTAAAGGTTCAATACCGCTTATGAGTTTGGGATCGTCGACGATTCGTACAGCGCGCCTTTGGACTGAGTCGAATGGTCCAAGCTGGCATGCAGGTGCTCCTGGCCAAAGGTGACAGCAATACTCCATATGGGGTCTGACTTGCGATTTATAAAGCAGCAGTCTTTGCCCCGGAGTAAAGTATCGCCTCGCTTTATTGAGCACACCGAGTTTATTTAATATGTTTGGCTTCGAAAAATGGTCCATAATTAGTGACACTCATCTGAAACGTATCAGTAAAAGTTAAATCCCAATACCTTTACTTCATTCGCATCTTTGAATAATACTATATTTTTTTGTCTTTAGGTACTTAAATCCTGACATCCTGAGGGCATTTGCGGCAAGGTTTGACTGTCAGTACATAAACTATTGCCATATGATACATGTACTGACAGGCAAGCCAATATACTGTATGTAGAAATAGTATGTTATGTCCCGTGTTTACTAACCTTAGTTGTAGGAATACTAATTAATTATTTATTTCATATTGCTACTAACACATTTAATGTATTCATGTTAATGTTAAATTTTAAATGTATATGAATGTTATGATTTAAATGTATAATTATGGACCAGCGGTGGCAGTATGGTTCCATTTTTATCACTTGTCACTATACCCGTCACTTTCGCGCTTACATACTTGTTAGAACGTGACAGCCATGGTGACAAATGATAAAGAGCCGACCATATTAGCCCTACTGGTCTGAAATAAAGAATATGATTGATTGATTGATTGATTGATTGATTAAATAAATGTACTTTCGGGTACTTGAAACATTTTATCAGTTAACCAACCAAATAGAAAACTGCCAGGATCTGTTCATTCATCGTTCTAGTTTTAACCTATTTCAATTAGTCATGTAATGTTTTATCTACCCACAAATAGCTAAATACTGGATCTAGTTTTTTAGTTTACTTCCTAAAAAAAATGAAGAAGAAGGAGATAAATCAAATCGTTCCAATATACAGAGTGTATTTTAGATATCATATTGACACCATTCCGAAGTAAAAGCAAATGAAATATAAAAAAAAAATTATATCCCCTTTACGTTTAAACTTCTAAACCTAGGGCCCGTACATATCACGCCGTTGACGGAAAAATTACGTCACGGTATATACCAATTAGTTTTTTCAAATAAATAATCATTTGTCAGCCCCTATATAATCGGTACAGGAACGTCTAACTGACTTTTATCTTATTGTCACTCAACTAATTAATACATTGTTAGTTTATTAAATAACACATATTTTTGATATTTAATGGTGTATTTTACGTAATAAGTATTTATTTATGCGTCAATAGGTAAGTTTTCAAAATTTTTTGTTATATGAAAGAAAATGCCTATATCTGAAATTACGTATTTTTTACAACAACGGCATAAAATGTACGGGCCCTGACTAAACCAATTTAGTTTAAATTTGGTAGGTATAGAGATAGAGCTACTGAAAAAAATTCAGAAGTGTGCGAAATATTCCATTGTTTCCTTTTTTCTTTTTATATAAAACATATTTGGTGTCAAATTTTTTTAGAATGTCATATTTCAACATCTTAAACTAGACGACCAAGCAAATAAAATACAAAATGGTAAAACATTTAACAAGAAAACCCTACACTTATATGTATTAAGTTAATCTACATGGTGTTCCGCTGCAGCTAAAATTTTTAAAATCTTTTCGCGAAGTTGGCGACTAAATCCAGAGGCGGTGGGGAACAAGGGGGAATATTCAAACTTTTAAAATATGGTACGAATATGATATGAGTCTTGGGTTCAACCTCTAGACATACCAGATAGATTGTTAGTCAACTTTGAATCATACAGTATGTGACAAAAACAGTGGGAATCCATTTAAGAGCATATTCGGTATCGTGTTTTAATTGGGAGAAAGTAAAAGAAACATTTTTTGAAGCCAACAATTTGAAGATGCCGGTTCAATTCCGGCTTTGGCTACTGGAGGGCTAGATCATATCTTTTTAGTATATAACGTCCATTTCAGATTAAAATTTAACAGTGTCTTTTTCTTCTTTTTTTTTAATACTACGTCGGTGGCAAACAATCATACGGCCCGCCTGATGGTAAGCAGTCTCCGTAGCCTATGTACGCCTGCAAATCCAGAGGAGTTACATGCGCGTGGCCGACCCTAAACCCCCCTCGTTGAGCTCTTCTTCAACCTAGCGTTTTTTCGCCCTAGTGGCAGCCGCTTTCCTACTCAATCTTCTCCAATTTTCCCGGTCTTCGGCATCCTCAGGTGTAAGATTGTTCCCTTCCATGTCCGCTATCACGACGTTCAGCCAGCGTTTCTTAGAATTAATTCGAACCCGGGTACGTCCTTAAACTACGTCCAAAAGAGAGGTATGGGCATTGAGAATATCATCTCGCTTCGTGTGGTAGGGCACAGCCAGTGGATGTCTTTCCAGATCTAGAGCAGAGCCCAACTGGGGAAGTACCTCCACCTTACAGAAAACCGCAGCCAAATAACACTAGACCCTACTCATAGTGTTGTGTTGCTGCCGGTAAGTAAGGTTGCCACAGCTCAACGAGGGGGGGGCGGGTTTAGGGTCGGCAACGCGCATGTAACTCCTCTGGAGTTGCAGGCGTACATAGGCTACGGAGACTGCTTACCATCAGGCGGGCCGTATGCTTGTTTGCCACCGACGTAGTATAAAAAAATTACCGCAGACCATCAAGGGCCTTGGATAGTGAGGCATCTATTTCCGAGGTATAGTGTGACTATTAAAAAACACAAATATTGTTATTAAAATATTTATATTCCCTACTTGACTGAAATTTTTGTCGGTGTCGTATTCTAAAAGTCGGAATCGGCCAAAAGCTGTGCGCGACAAGTTTGCGAAATCCCCGCGAGTGCGGACACTTGTCACGATTTATCCTTTCTCACTTGGGGGAAATCTTAGTTTTCTTAGGTATGACGTGGCCTGTACCACGGAATAGGGAGGAAAGTTGCGGTGAAAAATGTCACACGGTTTTACCGAAGACTAAAAGGTTCGAAAAAAGGTTCATTACCCCTAGTGTAAATATTTTCGACAGCGAAACGTGACGTACGCGTTTGCGTTAAGTGTCATTTTGTATGAGATTTTTGACTTTCCAAAACGTCCCGCTTGGCGCGCTGTTCAAAAACCCATACAAAATGAGACTAAACGCAAACGCGTTTCAAAATCGAATTTATTTACACTAGGGGTACAGGTTTTAAAAGTTGTCCATATCGCAGTATACTAGTAGTTGGAGGTTAGTTCTAGAATAGTTACATCTGTTTTACTTTTGATTTTGCTTTCTTGTATCTTAATGCTTATAGTTTTTTTTTTTGTTTTTTTTTTTGGCAAAGGTTAAGGTTAATTTCAACATAAGTACAAAATAATAAGTTGTGTTTGCTTATAATTGGGTGAATACTCCGGTATGATTTTTTTGGTTATTTTATTATTAAGTCCAATGGGTGTTTGCCGGCATCGTTTCGAGCGATGGCGCCCCAATCTTTAACCAATGCCCGGTAAGTTGGCGCCACTTTTTGAAATTTAATAAATTGAACACATATCAGGGAAAGAAGGATCAAAGTAAAATGGCGTTCTAAAAGTTTTAATCATGTATCGGAAGATGGCAGTAACTTTACTGTGGCTACAAAGTTTTCTTTGACAATCTAACTGTTTCAAATTCTCTTTGGTATAAGTACTGTAAAAGGAAATTCGCAACTTCACTTGTATCTTAATGTACCGTAAAACTATAGTCCAAAGCTCCCAACTATGGTCCACAAATAAACTCAATTTTTCTCGTTCAGGTGTGTATTTTACTATATTTTTGTAGTTCTAAGGCAAAGTATGTTTATAAATGGAAGGTAAAACTAGGAGTAAACCAAAAGGAACATTGCTTAGATACTTAATTTCCTTTTGAACTTGTGGACCATAGTTGCAGTATTGAACTATAGTTGGGTGGTTTTACGGTACTATTACAGTAGATATGGTGCTACTTTACCGCACTAGTGCGATAATTAGCACATTACGTAACTATGTCGAAAATTTAAAGGGCTATATGTACTGTAAAATGTTATACGATACAAGTGCGAAAAAGAGGCAATTAGCAACTAGTGTCGATTTAAAACACTCCCTTCCGTCGTGTTTTAATTTTATCGTTACTCGTTTCGAATTTCCTCTTTTTCGCACTTGTATCGTAATGTACTATTACAGTACATTTGGTGCCACATTACCTAGGGCGGTAACTAGCATTACACGTGCGTATATCAGAAATATAAAGGGCCGTATATACTGGAAAACGTTGTACAACGTGCGAAAGGTAATTCGCAACACGTGTCGATTCAAATTATCAGCACTCGTTGCGAATTTCCTATGTTTAGCACTTTAGCTTCTACCTTTGGCGTGCATGTACATTAAAAAAGTTTGTATCTTTGTAAAGACTCATATGGAGTACCTATTTTAAGTTGCGCTCAGACATGTTTAAAGGAAACCAAAGAGCTCAATATAGGACCCTTCTGTATCAGCCTCCCTGCCGTGCGGATATATATAAACGGAATGCCTACAATACTTGCATAGAAATTTTTAATAAACTACCTGATAGTATCAAGCTCTTGCACGATTTAGAATTTAAGAATGTATTCAATAAGTGGCTTGAAGAACATTGTTTTTATTCAGTGAAGGAATATATGAATATGTCATATTAGCATATAGGGATTAGAATCAGTAAGACAATTATTTATTCTAAGCGTAGCCCTCAAATACCACTCAACACTTGACTACAATAGACAACATGTAAGAAATAATTGTCGTAGAGCGTTCTATGTTGGGAAAAGATCAAAAAAAATTTAACACAGCCTTTAGCAGAAAATTCTTTGATTTTAATGGGCCGTATATTTATAATAAACTTAATAAAACACTAAATATTTACGACAAAACTAAAAGGGAATGCAAAAATATTGTTACAGACTGGCTTTTACATCAAAATTACGAAAACACTGAAGATATTATGAACATAATTACTTAACTATTTTTGAACATTTCTGCATATTCATTTTCTCTTTTTTGCATACACACACAAACACACACATACACACATACACACACACACACACATACACATGTTTAGATTTATAAGTTAAATTTCTCAGTATTAATGATACTAAAGTTTTTCAATTTTTATCTAAAATTTATATAAATAAAACATCTCCTGCAACTAAATTTTTGGGGAGGAGCGCTGTTTACCCTAAAGTACAGGTTATACCTATTTAGGAAGCAGAGTTTCTAATTTAAGGAAATCTATGTAAATTGATGTTTATGAAATAAATTCATTCATTCATTCATTAAGAATAAGTAGATTATAAGTATATTTTAATATTTGCATGCTGTTTCGGCTGAATACTGTGACAATATTTAATGTAACACCTTGTACCTACGTATTCTTGCAAATAAACGCTTCTATTCTATTCTTTATCGTAACTATTGTTACGAGTATTTTCATGGTACGAGGGCGAAAAATCCGCCTGACAACCGATATTATCTTTCCATTGACATTGTGACAATTTCTCTTAATAAGTTTAGTTTCACGCCCTAGTGGACTAATATATCTGTCAGTTCCTGTCGTGCATTTCATAAGATGATTGTAATAAGTATCTAGATTAATAAATAAAAAACCGGCCAAGAGCATGTCGGGCCACGCTCAGTGTAGGGTTCCGTGGTTACTCTTCCGTCACAATAAGCTAAACTGGAGCTTAAAGTATAGTACATTGTTAACCAAGGGATCAAACGGTACCTTTCACCCGAGTTAAACAAATAGGCAAATATATAATTAAAGTAAGTCTTTTTACTATGAAGGGGAAACTTTTTGCGATAACTCAAAAACAGCTAAACTGATCATGTCCGCTATAGTTTTCATTTAATGTCTTTTTTAAGCTCTACTTCCACGATTTTTTTCATATTTTTTGGACCTATGGTTCAAAAGTTAGAGAGGGGGGTTAGGGGGTGGGGGGTTAGTAAAGAGGGGGGGGGGGACAGATTTTTTTTTTTCTTTCGGAGCGATTATCTCCGAATATATTCACTTTATCAAAAAATGTTTGTTGAAGACCCGTATTAGTTTTGAAAGACCTTTCCAGCGATACCCCACACTGTAGGGTTGTAGCAAAAAAAAAATTCACCCCCAATTTACGTGTAGGGGAGGTACCATAAAAAAAATTAAATTTTTATATGTTATTATACGACTTTGTCGGCTTTATTGATTTATATATCCATGCCAAATTTCAGCTTTCTAGCACTAACGACCACGGAGCAAAGCCTCGGACAGACAGACAGACAGACAGACGGACATGGCGAAACTATAAGGGTTCCTAGTTGACTACGGAACCCTAAAAACCACTCAAAATCACTCAAAGAACATTATTTATCTCTCCCTTAGTTTATATAGTACATAGTTATTTTTACTCTGTGGCTGACATGCTGCTGTCATATTTAGCTATGTTTCGATTAATTTTATACATATTTATATGTATGTTTATGTATGTCTATTTGTATTCCTTGACGACCGGTTTGGCCTAGTGGGTAGTGACCCTGCCTACGAAGCTGATGGTCCCGGGTTCAAATCCTGGTAAGGGTATTTATTCGTGTGATGAGCATGGATATTTGTTCCTGAGTCATGGGTGTTTTCTATGTATTTAAGTATTTATAAATATTTATATATAAGTACCATAATAATATAACCTTATAATCAATTAATAATGTAAACTAAAATTAAAATATGACTAAATTAAATCTAAAACTAAAATAAATCTAAAAATGGCCCCTGCGGCATAGTACCGAAGACGCTGGCAGCATTTCCTCGCTGGATCGTTAGACTGATACGTTGAGCGAGGAAGCTGCCAGCTCTTTGATCTCCTGTGGCGTCTCTGAGTCTCTTAGACAGATCTTTGAAGAGACTCAGAGCGCCAGGGCCCCACGGACCAAGGGTCTCGACACCGAATGGAATAAAATTATACTCGGCGCCGACACCCCTGTACTTTCCTATATATAATATTATATATATCGTTGTCTAAGTACCCTCAACACAAGCCTTATTAAGCTTACTGTGGGACTTAGTCAATTTGTGTAATAATGTCCTATAATATTTATTATATTTATTATTTATTATTATTTATTCCTTATATGTATATGTTTATTCACTGTAATTGTGTGTGTGAATGTAGGCTTCATAACGGTTTAGCAACAACTACTTTTTCGATTAACTTCTCTATTTCCGCTACCCAAAGGTTGTCTGGAAGAGATCGCTTTTTTAGCGATAAGACCGCCTGTTGTCTACCTCTAAATTTAATCGATTTATTTTTCTTGTATATTTTTACTGAGGTGTGCCAATAAAGAGTATTCTATTCTATTCTATTCTAATAAGCCGATTTTATGGCTGGGGCATGTGCATCGAATGCAACCTTCTCGTTTGCCGTGACGTGTTTTACTTGGCGCCATAGCTGATGCCAAGAGAAGCGTTGGTCGGCCTATGTTACGGCATAAGGACTGCGCCAAGCGAGACATGCACGCCTTCAACATCCCTGTTCATAAATGGGAGGAGCTTGCCGAGGACAGAGATAAGTGGCGCAAACTGGTGTTCGACGGACGTAAAATCCACGATGAGGCTTGGTTTAAGACACTTGCTAGTAAGCGAGCCAAGCGTCATCAGCCCGACACCTGTTCGCCACGGACACACTACACCTACCTGCCTGGCTTGTGGCCGTGTTTGCCGCTCCCGTATTGGCCTACACAGCCATGAAAAGCGCTGCCGCCCTACCTGACACTGTTTGAATAGTCTGTAATAGACTCAAAGGCCAATGAATATAGCTTATTAGGTATTGGCTGTCATGTTGATATATTTTTGTTTGCCGAAAAATATTGGATTCTCAAGAGTCGGTCGATCTGGCGCCATATAATTGATGTTACACTCATTTAAAAATGGACAGGTATAATTTATGTATCTAGTACCGATTAAATATTCGCCCGTATTGAATTTACACACTGTTTATTACTGTTGTTTGTATATACATACATTTGCCACTAACCGCAAGTAGCGAATTCATGTATTAGTTACGGGTAATGTTAGAAGTTTAATTAAACTCAAGTTTACCCTGGTATAACAAGTATTATCCAAGCCTTTTTGGTAAAATCGAAAAAATTTAACAACATTATTCGGCGTTTACCGGTGCACATCTAGGTCTACCCAACACTGGCTGGGTAATGTTAAGTGTTGCGTCAGCACTTCTGACATTATCCTCCCAATGTATGTAGACCTAAATATATACGGGCAAATGCCGAATACAAATTAAAGTGGATTTAATTTTTGGGCTTTACCCAAAAGACTTGGGTGATAATAGGTAAGTTTACTTAAATGTTACTGGCAATACTAGAAGGTTATGTAAACTTAAGTTACAGTGGGTATACCTGGTATTATCCAAGCCTCTTGGGTAAAGCCCGAAATTTAATTCTACTTTAATTTGTATTCAGCGTTTATCGTATAGGTCTACCCAACGCTGGGAGGGTAATGTCAGAAGTGATCATATAACACCTAATATTACCCAACCATTGTTGGATAAACCTAGATGTGGACGGGTAAATTCCGAATACAGATTATTATTGAAAATCAAGTAAAAATAAAAATAAAGTAAAGTGAAAATAAGACAAGTAAGCTTAAGAGTAGATAAAGCATTTTACTCATTAGATGAATATATGAATCAGAAAAATTTTACGTGATTATTAAAATTAGTTACTTATTATTATTTATTGTTGTTGATATATAACACTATACATAAGATGTGAATGTAAATAATTAATGTAAATTGACATTATGTTTTTTTATATTATACTACGTCGGTGGCAAACAAGCATACGGGCTGCGGTGATGTAACTTGCGTTATGAATAAATAAATTGAAATCGTCTAAATCTTCGGACTTTGTCCAAGATTTGGGTAATACTAGTTATTTTTTACTATAGTTATTTTACATTACCCGTAACATATTGACCTTATAAGCTTATAACCATTTTTAGTTCTCGCAACACTACGTTCGCGAATCCGTACATTATAAATGGTCCCAGGTAAAAGTTGACATCGTGGAAGTTGCCAAGTTTGGCCCCTGTGTACCACTAATTGGTGCCAAAGTGTGGCAATTTGTGGACATTTATTACAGTTGTGAAAAGAAACGCTCGTTATTCGGACGATTATAGTTAATTGGTAGTTTTGCTGGTGCTGAATGAAAGTTTCTTTATGAAAGTTATAAATAAGCGTAAGGATAGTTTTTCAAAGGTTTATAATATCTTATTTAATATACAGAATGTAACTAAACTAGCGGGTATCCGTTTGAATAATCGGTATAGTGTTTTTATTAGGAAAATGTAGAAGATTTTTTTTTTTTTGATGCGAAAAAATTGCTCTTTGTATGGAAGTTACCTCTGGAGCTGCAGGCGTCCATAAGCTACGGTGACTGCTTACCATCATACGGACCGTATGCTTGTTTGCTACCGACGCGGCATTAAAAAAAAAAACACTATACAAGCTGTTGTGAGTGGACTGTGGGACTTAGTCAATTTGATTAATAATGTCCTATAGTCCAGTAACTGTCGACTTTTGATATTGGGTTCGTTTGCGTCAAATCGGTTCTGAATTTTTGCAGACTTGTTTATGATGTTGGCTCAATGAATAATCAAAGTTTGTGACCTCGAGCGCTGAAAGCAACATTGACAAAAAACGAAAGAACCACGAAAATGTCGGTTTTTTTAGATTTGGGTGACTATAACCTTGAAGGAATAGTTTTTTATATAGATTTTCGATTTTTAACATAGTTACGTTCGGCGTTCGAGGTCTCAAACTTGGATTATTCATTGGGCCAACATCATACACAAGTCTGCAAAAATCAGAACTACCGGATTTGACGCAAACGCTAATGTTTAAAGTTACTGGATTATATAATATTTACCTATTTATTTAGCTGAACTTACTCGACTTTACCTACAAAGTAATATTAAATTCAACAACGAACTTAACCTAGTAATAATAATAATAATAATTCAGCCTATATACATCGCACTGCTGGGCACAGGCCTCCTCTCATGCGCGAGAGGGCTCGGGCTATAGTCCCCACGCTAGCCCAATCCGGATTGGGGACTTCACATACACCTTTGAATTTCTTCGCAGATGTATGCAGGTTTCCTCACGATGTTTTCACCGAAAAGCTAGTGGTAAATATTAAATGATATTTCGTACATAAGTTCCGAAAAACTCATTGGTACGAGCCGGGGTTTGAACCCGCGACCTCCGGATTGAAAGTTGGACGGTCATCTCGGCCACCACCGCTTTAAACCTAGTATTTTATATAGAACAAATACTAATATAAAACTCGAACATTACTCCTGTAAATAGGAATGTCAATAGCCATTGCTTTCATTCGAGCTGGAGTAAAGGATTCCTTTAGGAAATATATTAGAGTTCACTTTGCAAGCATGCTTTGAAAATATTTGATTCAATGAATGGGAATTCCAGTCGTGGTTCCAGTAAATATTCTTTATTGCAACAATAACTATACATTTTACATATATGTAAAACTACAAATAAATTTTGAAGCAAATTAGAACCAGGTAACAACAGGCGGTCTTATCGCTAAAAAGCGATTTCTTCCAGACAACCTGTAGAACTCATACAAAATAAATTTTATAGGACATTATTACACAAATTGACTGAGTCCCACAGTAAGCTCAATAAGGCTTGTGTTGTAGGTACCTAGACAACGATATATTTAATATATAATTATAAATACTTAAATGCATAGAAAACACTCTCCGTGTTCATCACACAAATATATGCTCTTACCAGGATTTGAACCCGGGACCATCAGCTTCATAGGCAGGGTCACTACCCAATAGGCCAGACCGGTCGTCAAACGTCAACAGGTAGTGCAAGGAGCTAAATATGGAGACCAAGTATTATACACAAATATATCTATATATATGAAGAGATATTTAGCTAATCTTAACTGTACTGGCAAGGCATTCCATGCCTAATCGAACAGCCCGGAAGATCGATTTCTTACATTTCTTTTAAAAATAAATTGTATGACAACTATATACTAAAACGCAATATTCTTAATCTTCCATACATTTGGGACAGACTCATGTAATGTGACGTCACATTACAATATCAGTTTGTTAGAGGCGTATCAATCGTCGTGTGCGAGCGTCAGACTTTAACTCTCATTTCTGACCTTTGTGTTGCTTAAATGCCATGAGTCCTATATAGACATTTGATCCTCAGGAAAATCAAGATCGATTGATATTATTTACAAAAAACTGTCAAGTAGCCAATTATAGTCACAAAATTAAATTTATAGTAAATTACGATATATTCGCACATGTAGTCGTATCGTACAACGTTCTACAGTATACAGGGTGATTCATGAGACGTGAGCTGGACTAAGACCACACAATCAGTAAATGTTAATGAATCGTTCACCATCATATTTAAGTAAAACAATCACGCTTTTTATCTGTTATTTAACTTTTTCTTAAGGACAAATTTGATTATCTACAATCATGGACACCCTACAACAATTAATTAACAAAGATAAAACCTCTTTAACCGTTATGACAGCACTTTGATTATGAAGAAAATAAAATGTCACACTTGAGTGAGATACGATTTTATAAAAGTAACCACACTCCGATGACATTCAATTTGTCACTTATTATGGATAAAACAAAGAGGGTGACCATAAATATCGTAAATAAAATAAAACTCTTTTTTTTTAACAGTAAAAATTAAATTAACGTTAATCTCACAAATACTGGTACGAAACAGTTGCTGATAATTTACCGAATATGCAGGCTTGATCCTGCTCACGTCTCCTGAATCACCCTGTATATGGCCCTTTAAGTTTTTGACATAGTTACGAAATGTGCTAATTATCGCACTAGTTCGGTAAAGTAGCGCCATAAGTACTGTAAAAGCATAAATAAAAGACAAAGTTTAATAATACATTACGATACAAGTGCGAAAAATACGAAATTGGCAGCGAGTGGGGATAAATTAACACACAACCGAAGGGAGTATTTTAAATCGACACGAGTTGCGAATTGCCTATGAATTCGCACATGTATCGTACAATATTTTAGAGTACATAATATGGTCCTTTACGACATAGTTACGTAATGTGTTAATTATCGCACTAGGGCGGTGCCATATGTATTGTAAAAATGTTAAAACTATAAGAATACAATGTGCTTTTACGTACCCTTGAAACTCCCCTTTCCCCAACATATTCATCGTCCCACAAGATAAGTCAAAACATTGTGATATTATTTATGTCGCGAGTCAAAATGTAGGCACTGGGCCGCGGGTCCCGATAATATTGAAAGTACCCTTGAGAATAGACCTCTACAACTGCATTCTGGTTATGGTGGCTGAATTAAACTCAAAGATTTTATATTCTTTAGGCTTATGTATAATTTTGATAATTTTAAATCAGGGTTGACAAAATTATCTACCGTAGAAAACTCACTTCAGCGATGGTGCCGTACTTCGCCTAAGTAAAACATTAAAATAATAGTTTAACTAGAAATATTCTCAATATAATGAAGTACGTAAAATTAGTATGAAAGTAAATATTTTAGAATTCTAATATAGTCTAGGTAACTTCACCATTTCTATCCCCAACTTCGCACATTTAACAATTAACTAAAACAAAAAAAAAATACTTTTCTAATCCGTGAAACACGTTAGTGCTAGTCAATCAGTGCTAACCCGTTATACTTACTTGCGTATTTTTACATACAATTAATGTTCCCACCCTCCAACCGCAAAAATAAATACGCAAATAAATGTAAAAAAAAACCTACCACCAAACGTACAAAACTCGACACGTGTTTCGCCTCTCTACGAGGTATCCTCAGGCATCTCAAGCATCCTCACTCACGTCTTCAATTTACACACTTAAACCTTCCTTAAGACAGTGTCTTACGTTAGCGAATAACTTGCGAACGCGAAGCAGTGCGGCGCGGCGCGGCGTGGGTGAATTCAATCCTTTGGTACCTATGGAAGTGTCCTACGTGGGCAATCTCCGAATGCCGATGGGCCGCGTCGCATTCGCGAGTCATCGCTCACGTAAGCCACTGCGTAAGAATCACTCTATTGATAAGTGAAAACCGCATGAAATTTCTTTCAATAGTTTTTGAGTTTACCGCGAACATACATACAAACAGACAAACGCTGTGGGGGAGTTTGTTTTATAAGGAGTAGTTAAACGCCACGCCCATAAAACAAGTTATAGGGGAATAATGATTTAATGCTCGTTAAGGCGAAGTTATGTTCTAAAGGCGAATTTAGCGTTTTGCCAATAATTATTCAAGGCGTTCACAAATATCTGAACACGCCAAGGCACTATAGTGCGTGTCCAGATATTTTCGAGCACCTCGGCCGCTCTAATATATCTGATGGCAACTGAGTAGTATTTAGTGTTTTAATTAAAACCAAGGTTTGGAGGAAACACTTATTATTTTATTAAATGTTAAAAATGTCTCACAGCGTGTTCCTATTATTAAGCTGGCCTAGGTGTAAGAGGCCTGGGTGACTCATTCCATTACAAATAGATAAATAAATAAATATTAGACATCTTACAGAAATTGACTAAGCCCCACAGTAAGCTCAAGAAGGCTTGTGTTGTGCGTACTCAGACAACGATATATATAATATACAAATACTTAAATACATAAAAACACCCATGACTTGGAACAGGAACTGTGCCCATTACACAAATAAATGCCCTTACAGGGATTCGAACCCAGAACCATGGGCTTCATAGGCAGGGTCACTACCCACTAAGCCAGACCGGTCGCCACGCCAATAATTTTTTACAAATACGTTCTCTACTGATACATTTATTTTGGGTACTATTATCACAGATATTACAGTCACGTCTGAAAATATCTATACGAACCAAGTCTCAAAAGTATGTATACACGACCTTATTGCTCATTATATTAAGGTGTATACATATTTTTGGCACTTTGCCGTCCGTATAAATATTTTCAGACGTGACCGTACAAACTGTACCTTTTGTATTTTAGTATCTAATATAGAATGTGTACAGAGAACACACTCGGTAACTTATCGCCGACGACAAACGTATCACACTCGTGCGCTATTTCACACACACCTTATTTCTTTACTGGGTCACTTTCTATACTTATGATAAGGGTATTTTAACCCTTTGATCGGGTGTTGTTTATATTTGGAATACGACACGGTTAAATTTTTTTTATTAAGGGCTAACGTCGCCCTCCCGACAATCGACCCCGGTTTGTCGAGGAGGCTGAGACAGCTGAAGAGGCCACAGCTCCGGCTTTTGACTGGGGCCATAACCGGCCACGCCCCACTAAACAAACACCTATTAACCCTACGTGTTACAGATAGCCCCCTCTGCAGAGCGTGCATGGAGGAGGAGGAGACAGCCGCCCACGTCATTCTTGAATGCCCAGGGGTGGCAGAATACCGGGCACAATACCTCGGTTCCCCGGGGTCTCTCCCAGAAGTCGTCGGCAACATCAAGGGTCTGCTAGGCTTCCTGGTAGAGTTGGGTTGGCAGGAGTAGTGCCGTCAACCCACCATCACGCAAAATAGACGCGAATTGCGACGTCGAGTTGCGGAAACCCAGCCCGCGAATACGAATACGAATACGAAAGGGCTAACGTTGATTTTTTTTTCATTGATATTCAGGACAACAACCGCCGTAGATATACAATTTCTTTTTCTTTTTTATACCACGACGGTGGCAAGCAAGCATACGGCCCGCCTGATGGTAAGCAGTCACCGTAGCCTATGGACGCCTGCAACTCCAGAGGTGTTACTTGCGCGTTGCCGACCCTTTAAAAATCTGTATACACTCCTTTTTTGAAGAACGTCATACTGTAGACCCTCGGGAAAACCTCGACAGGTAGCTCATTCCACAACCACAACAAGGAAGTTCCACTTAAACCGCACAGTGCGCGACCATCCAGGTTCCAGGGTGTGAGGATGAACACCCCGCCGACGGCGAGCGGTGCGGTGATAGAAAGTAGCCGTGGGCATCATGTCGAACAATTCTTCAGAGCACAGCCCATTGTATAAGCGGTAGAACACACATAAGGAGGCAAAGTCTCTCCTTAGACTTAAACGTTCAATACCGCTTGTGAGTTTGGGATTGTCGACGATTCGTACAGCACGTCTTTGGACTGAGTCGAAGGGCCCAAGCTGAATTGCAGTTTTTATATTGAATTCTTAATTTTTACACATTATATTAAAGGGGAAATGGCATAAAACAACACTTGGAAACTAGACTATTTTTGCGAGGTCGACTCTAAGCAAAACCCAAAAAGATTAAAGTTGACTCTATACAAAAAATCACGAAAACATGTATATTTTTAAAAGTTGAAAAATTACTGCCTTGTGTGCGGCCTCGGGATCGATAGGTACAGTCGAGTTCATAAATATGTATACATATTTTCACCTTATTGCAATGGATTAAGGGGAAGAAATGTATACATATTTATGAACTCGACTGTACTCCAGCGCTCTGCCAACTGAGTGACCAACACCTACCTCATCCATAGTGAAATTTTCCCACCATATTATGGGTCTAAGGGACCCTAGCGACATTAACCGTAAATAAATAAATATTATAGAAACATTCTTACACAAATTGACTAAGTCCCACAGTAAGCTCAAGAAGACTTGTGTTGTGGGTACTCAGACGATATATATTATACACAAATACTTAAATACATAGAAATCATTAATAAAATCGTAACGTTACACTTTGTCAGACCATGGATGAGGTCTCGGTGGCTCAGTTCGCAGAGCGCTGGAGTATCGATCCAGAGGCCATTAAGTCTCAACCAAGGCAACAATTTTTTCCAGTTTTAAATTTGTTTTAAGCTTAATTAGTATCGTTCGCCGACGTTTCTGCATGTTAAAAATTAATGTCTAATTTTACAAGTAACAAGCTTTTATTTATTTATTTTCTTGACGACCGGTCTGGCCTAGTGGGTAGTGACCCTGCCTATGAAGCCGATGGTCCCGGGTTCAAATCCTGGTAAGGGCATTTATTCGTGTGATGAGCATGGATATTTGTTCCTGAGTCATGGGTGTTTTCTATGTATTTAAGTATTTATAAATATTTATATATTATATATATCGTTGTCTAAGTACCCTCAACACAAGCCTTATTGAGCTTACTGTGGGACTTGGTCAATTTGTGTAACCATGTCCTATAATATTTATTATTATTTATTTATTATTTTATTTAACTTGCAAGGTAACTGTATGTTTGTACAGGTCAAATCTTGCAAGTTAAATGACCAACTTCCTGATGAAGAAGCTGAATTTGTATACATATGTAAGTCGGGTCACAATGCAATATTATCTGATGATGGAGACAGGAGGTGGCCATAGGATCTCTGTGTTAAAACAAAGCAACCTAAGAACATATCTAAACCAGAACTTACTCGTATCGTTGTCGTATCTCATTTTTCGAATCGGGCGGTATTACATTCTTGCCTGCCATAAATTCCAATACTAACTCGTAAACACCAGCTTTTAACACTGACATTTCGCCATTAACAGCAGTAAATACGTCAGCTAACACAAAACGCCACCTAAATCAGTTAGCGGACGTTTGGCAGCCGCCATTTTGGTCGTGATTTTGCGCCAATCAGGCTCATTAGTGCGTCGGTTGTCTCTTTCTATTGTCGCGCGGTGCCTCGTTTAGGCGCCGGATATTGTGGTATTGCTTCGTTTACACATAAAGCATTGGCCAAGCGTTTTGTCGGTGACTTTGGCGAGTGCAAAACGATTTTTTTTGTCACATCACCTGTTTGGAAAAGGGATTTTTTCCCTGCTAGGAGGGATCAAAGTGGCAATTTTCTTCCCTTCTAGAAAGGATCAAGTGACGATTTCCAGTCCTAGGACACGATTTTATTTCTTTTTTTCATACATTTTTTTAGATTTAATTAATATTTTGTAACATAATTTCCTCATAGGTGATGTGAAAAGCAGTATGTGTTACATGGTAGTAATATTATTTACACCTTGGGAGTTAACACTCGAATCCCCCACTACGCTCAGGATTCTTATTTAGAATTTCAATTGTAGAATTCTTGACTTCGTTCAGGATTCAATGTACGCCCTCGCCGTTAATATGTCATTTTACTCACTTGTGACACAATCTACTATTACGTACGTTATTGGGTGGCTGCCCTTTCTCAATCCACCAACGAAGCGGCAGCTGTCATCCAGGAGGGCTTATATGTAAAAATCTTTATTATGCGTTTGTTACAGACGAACTCTTATAATCTTGTTAGCGCATATCTGATACAGCTAGTCCACATTATCATCATTATTATTTCAGCATTGCATTGCATCGTCTACATCGTCCACTTGCTAGGCAAAGGCTTTTCAAGTAGTGATGACAGGATCGCAATGTTAATGGTATAGAGTCTGTTAACTCGATGGATAGATGTCATTCGAAAGATTACTGAGTGCGTAGCCAACATGCCAATCGTTAACGCTCCGTAGGGAACGGATCGCAACTCTCACTAATATGGCAGAGAGAGAGAGAGATGACTACGCTACGCTACGGAGCGTTGTTAACGATTGGCATATTTGCTCAGCACCCTGGTCACGTCTGGATAAGATTAGCTCACGTCCGGGAAGTAGCGTACTCAAGAAGGTCTATGCTCACTAAAAGAGTCAACAGAAATAAATTATAGGTATTTCTTTTCGGAAAGAAAGAACTTAAAACACTAAACACTTATGTATTTTGCACGTACCTTTCTAAAAGCAAAATAAATAAATATTATAGCGACATTCTTACACTTTACTAAGTCCCACAGTAAGCTCAAGAAGGCTTGTGTTGTGGGTACTCAGAAAACGATATATATAATATATAAATACATATGTAACGCCCCTGATTCAGGAACAAATATTTGTGCTCATCACACAAATAAATGGCCCCTGCCGGAATTCAAACCAAGGACCATCGGCTTCATAGGCAGGGTCATTACCCACTAGGTAAGACCGGTCGTCAAAGTAAGTTAATAAATAAATACTGTTTAGTCAAGTGGCACAATTCAAACACAGCATTAGCAACTTCCGGGTCAGAATTAACGATGAACCGCTGCGTTAGGGAATTAAGAATTTACCTATAGTAAGGTAATTTAACCCTCACTGGATCAATAACGGATGTAACATTGACAAAATAAGTATTGTAACGAAGGGGTGCTCGCGGGGTGAGAAGAGATACGAAGGTGGTAGCGTGAAAGATGTATTAATATTGAGAGACTTAAATTATCGTACAACCCTTAAGTTGAACGAAGACGTATTCCCCAGCCAGTCAAAAATTAGGATGAACTACACCGGATGCACGTATTGCCTAGATAAAGCGCGTAGTGCTACAAGGGAAGCAGTGGGCTATATCTAAGGTATATTAAACCCTAGATTCGATACAAAACAATTTTTAGTTGGCGGACCTAACCAAATCAGGAAAAATCTTAACACCGCGATGTACAAACCGTATGGAACCTTACTAGCGACATCTACCGGGATATTCAGTTACTATGGTATGTTCGCTACTCGCTGGGTGACGTAAGTAGTATGCGTGTGCGCTGTCTGGGCAGCGTGGTATTTATCGGTGTTACAGTATTTATTTACAATAACAATATACATAATGGGTATATACAGAGGATTACTATAACTAGCTTAAATCTGAAATAGGTCCTTGAGGCATTTTACGTTGTATCGCAATACTGATACGTTGTCCGAGGAAGCCGCCAGCTTAGGTCACTAGTTTCGTCAACCAGACATTTCGCGATTTCTGCAAAAAATCTTGTGCGCGCTGGGACCCCATGGACCATGCCAAAATTAATGTAATTTATTCTGCGGCGGAGAAAGGATTACATAAAGATAGTTTATTATTCAAGTAACTAGACATTATATTACAATACGCTTATGAAGGCCGAATAAAGCTACACTGGCTCTAACCCTACACCCGAGAAGATTTAAATCCCCCCTCAATTGTGGGAGGGTATCCCAATATGGGCCTGCAAGAAACTCGACGGGACACATCTTTTCAAAACATTACATCTTATAATTAACATGCATTAAATAAGAAAAAATACAATTTAAATTACTATAGAACCGACGACCGGTTTGGCCTAGTGGGTAATGACCCTGCCTACGAAGCTGATGGTCCCGGGTTCAAATCCTGATAAGGGCATATATTCGTGTGATGAGCATGGATATTTGTCCTTGAGTCATGGGTGTTTTCTATGTATTTAAATATTTATAAATATTTATATATTATATATATCGTTGTCTAAGTACCCTCAACACAAGCCTTATTGAGCTTACTGTGGGACTTAGTCAATTTGTGTAATAATGTCCTATTATATTTATTTATTTTATTTATAAAATTCATGCAATTATATTGCCTACATTAGGTACTTTCATTTCTTTTATATACATATCCAATCATACAAATACGTAGCTCTTTCAGAAAACATATCGAATTGTTACAAAAAGAAAATAAACTAAAATTCATGAAAGAAATAAGAAAAGAAGAAGAATAAAAGAAGAGAAGAGAAGAAGAAAGGAAGAAGAAGAAGTTGCAAGTCATCGTTGATTTTCTTATTTGTTGTATAAGATCGCCTGTTGCTGTGTAATGTAAATCTATTTCTAAATTCAAAGCTTAAAATATATGAAAAATAGAAAAATTCAGTGTCTCGGGTGAGACTTGAACTCGCGACTCGGTATCACTACCCCATTGCTCTGCCAACTAAGCTACCGAGACTTTACTTGATGACAGCGAATATTTCCACCATATTAATCATTATACGCCTTAGGTTTTGTTCTTAAATTTACTTTCAAATGTAGTGCAATGATATTTATTTATTTTTTTCACAAGGGAGCAACGTTTTTGATTAATAACAACAACAGAGCAAGTTAAATAAAAGCTTGTACAGTCGCCATCACATATATCGGAGCGGCCAAGGTGCTTCCAAATATCTGAACACGCCTCTATTGTCAAGACGCTAGAGTGCATGTCCAGATATTTTTGGGCACCTCGGCCGCTCCGATATATCTGATGGTGACTGTAACTTGTATAAAAAAAAACTTATTTACCTACATCCCGTTTTTCCGGGTGCATTTTTCGATTCACGGGAGTTTCTGTGATTCGGAATACGTATATTCAGTCCGGGCTGAATGCGCTGAATCAAAGGTAGGAGTTCCCGATACGCTTTGACGACGAGCTAATATTAGTCAAAAGCATATACGTTATATAGACGTACAGAAGGCAAGGCTTTCGAACCGGTTTAAAAAACCGGTAAATACCGGTTTATTTCGGTTTTCCTCCGAAATTTTATAAGAACGCAAACGTTTTAAGAACTTTATTGTACTCGTAATCTAAAAAAAGCTGGTTTATTCGCCGAGCGACGAAACTGCCGGCCGGCATGTTGGTGTGCCACGTAAACAGGCCCCAATATAGGAAAAAACCGGTTTTATTCCTCTAAACCGGTTAATTTGACAAGAACTGTTCTCATAAAAACGGTTTAAATATAAAGGTTTTTCGAGCGAAACAGAAATTAAAATGTTTGCGCCAAGTACATGATTACGGTTTGGAAATTTAACCGGTTTCCTAGCCTTGACAGAAGGACACAAGGTTTAAGGTCCAGTAGGTTCAGAAATCGAGGTTTATAATAAATTTGAAAGGGTCGGCAACGCGCATGTAATACCTTTGGTTTAGCAGGCGTCCATGGGCCACGGTGACTGCTTACCATCAGGTGGGCCATATGCTTGTTTGCCACTGACGTGGTATAAAAAAAAATTGTACTGTAAAACGTTGTACGATACACATGTGAATAAGTAATTCGCAACTTGTGCCGATTCAAAACGCTTCGATTGGTCGTGTTTTAATTTACTTTCCGCACTTGTATCGTAAATAACTATTCTACAGTTGAAACCTATAAAATACGTACACTTGAAGTTAGAATTATGTCCTCCAAAACCTTTTATTTGAAACATAAATTCCATTCCCAATCCAATAAATATCCGGTAATCTTTCTAAAAAGAAATAAAACTCGTATAACCAAACACCAACATTGACCAATGAAATCCCTTCCAAATCATTTAACCTAATCATAAAATCCTATTCCGGCCTACTAGAACCTTTTCCCCTAAAATCAATCCCAGTCCATCTTTGTCCATGGGGTTATTTCCCCATCAAACTAAGCCTCTTTGGTTATTCCATTCGGTTATTGATTATAGCCTCAGAACCAGTTTAAAGCGAGCTGTGGTTATGTAGTTCTTTCATTCCAGGTGTCGGGTACACGACGCCATTGTAAGGGTTCCGTACCCAAAGATTACATAGTACATTACGATACAAGTGCGAAAATGTGAAATTCGAAACGAGTGGCGATAAATTGAAACACGACCGAAGGGAGTGTTTTAAATCGACACGTTTTACAGTACATTATGGCCCTTTAAATGTTCGACACAGTAACGTAATATGCTAATTTTCGCACTAGTGTGGTAAAGTAGCACCATGTGTACTGTAATAGTACATTACGATACAAGTACGAAGAATAGGAAATTCGAAACGAGTGGCGATAAATTAAAACACGACCGAAGGGAGTGTTTTAAATCGATACGAGTTGCGATTTACCTATTCGCACATGTGTCGTACAACGTTTTACAGTTACAGTACATATGGCCCTTTAAATGTTCGACACAGTAACGTAATATGCTAATTTTCGTACTAGTGCGGTAAAGTAGCACCATATGTACTGTAAAGATAGTTTATTATTCAAGTAGGCATATTACAATGGCGCTTATGAACGTCAAATAAAGCTACACCAGCTCTAACCCTACACCGCTGACCCGAGAAGATTGAAATCCCCCCTCTATGGGAGGAAGGTATCCCAATAAGGACCGGCAAGAAACTCAGCGGGACGCATCTTTTCAAAACATTACATCTTATAATTGACAAATAAAATAAGAAAAAAATCATTTTTGATTACTATAGAAATCATGTAATTACATACAGTTAGCTACTTTTCTTTAAATAAATTTTAAGGGAAAAAACGGGACCCTATTACTAAGACTCCACTGTCTGTCTATCTGTCACCAGGTAGTATCTCATGAACCGTGATGGCTAGACAGTTGAAATTTTCACAGACGATGTTATTCTGTTACCGCTATAACAACAAAATAAATATTTAAGTGGGGCTCCCAAACAAAAAACGTAATTTTGTGCCGTTTTTGCGTAACGGTACGGAGCACTTGGTGCGCGAGTCCAACTCGCACTTGGCTGGTTTTTATTTAATACTTATAAAGATAGAAACTATTTGACATAATAACATTAAATTTGATAACTCGGTTTTAAATTCAACGGTATACAGGGTGTTTATTTAGTCACCCGCAATAATTTACGGGTGAATATATAGGTCACACTGAGCAACTTTTACTTTGGGACCAACCCCGAAATCGCAAAAAAAAATTACACTCCCGTGGAAAATGTCAAGGTCGGGTCAGCCAAAATTTCAAGGTCAGGTCAGCCAAAATGTCAAGGTCAGGTCAGCCAAAAGGTCAAGGTCAGGTCAGCCAAAATGTATGAAAGCGCCAATTTTTTCCGATTCCGGGGATGGTCCCATAGTAAAAGTTGCTCAGTATGACCTATATATTCACCCCGTAAATTATTGCAGTTGCCTAAATAAACTATATATAGGTACTTGTATTAATATTTAATATTAATACAAGTACCTAATAGTATTTCTTAAGCGGATTACCCAAGGTACCCCGTTTTTAATAAATAATATTCAATAGTATTTATGTTAACGGCACCAATCATTTAAGAGAAAATAAACCATAGAAGTGGAGTGTGAATCCCGCGACCTAAACGCGTAAGCGCCTTGAATTTTGCGGCGCTTATGACATTTTGGTTGCGAGGTGCAGGTTGCCATTGTGACAATTTCATTGTTTGGTATGGCTTCTTTATAGTAAGAAAAATTGTTTGCTGAAGAGATAAGCCCACGTAATTTTTAAACGAGACTTAAAAATATTCAATAGATAAATGCCCACAGGAGAAGTAGAGAAGGGTCAACTCATTATGGAAACCTATTAAAAATTGGCCTGACCCTAAATGTTTTGTTTTTCTTTTCAGTTACAAATGTTATTAAATCACCAAGTCGTTTACATGTTAAATCTTAATTCTAATGTCAAGTTAATTGTAATTAATTTTGCATGCTTAGTTTTACGTTAAAATAAGACAGCATGTGTATATTTAACTGACACAAATGTACTTATATCAAGAGCGAAACTAACTGCCCCTTGTTGCTCCCATTTATATGTAAAACCTATGTACCGTGTCTTTTTTTTATTTTTTATTTTTATTAGGCATACTACAATGCGCCTATGAACGTCAAATAAAGCTGCGCCGGCTCTTACCCTACCGGTGTGAAATAAACCAGTATAAATACCGGTTCATTTCGAATTATCTAACTTATAATCTTTAAAGATCAATTATCTTATCTTATCTTATCTTATTTATATATATATATATATATATATATATATATATTTATGTAATGTATGTATGTGTCTTTATGTATTTAAGTAGTTTATAATTAATTTATGTGTATTAGGACTCTAATTCTTTCAATAACAATTTCTATTAGTTATAAACGCACCGCCTACAATCTTTTCTGCTTTGCCCTAAGGTTGACCGGTAGAGAATGCCTCATGGCATTAAGTTCGCCTTTTGTACATTAAGTATTTCTTTTGTGCAATAAAGTTTTAAATAAATTAATAAATATCTCTGGACTTTTCTTAACAGCGCGAACGTTGTCCAGCAATACTGCGTTCTGCGTACACACCGGACACCATAGGCCGGCAATCTAACGTCAGATTTATGGTCGACATTAAACCCGTGGTAGGGTTCAAACCCTCAATTTTATCGGATGAATTTTCCGGATCATTTGGACAAACATCCGTCTTGCAATTGCACTCAAATCCAAAATGACGTAAGTCATTATGGCGCTTATTGAAGGTACATTTGTGAGTCTCAGAAAAACGTTAACTACTTTTCAAAAATACAAGTAAATATTACAGTCAGACCAAGAGTTGGCAGCGATTTTGGGAGTAATGGATTGTGAAAAAAAAGCTGTAACTACCGAGGTAGTAATAGTTTTTTTTTATTATGTTACTACTTAATTCATGCGAACTTATTTATTTATTTAAACTTTATTGCACACATAAAGAAAAATGTACAAATGGCGAACTTAATGCCAAAAGGCATTCTCTACCAGTCAACCATTGGGTCAAACAGAGACATTTGTGTATGTTGGTGCAGGAAAAAATAATAACAAATAATAATGAAAAAATTAAACGTGAAGTCAAATAATATTAAAAATATATAAATAGTTAAATAGTACTACTTATATAATGTATAAAAGATAGACTAATACATATAATTATGTACATATACATGATGGTGAACCTTATTTATGGTGAACTTAGTAGGTGTAAATGAGTTTTACTTTTAAAATATTGACTTTTATAAAATATTTTTATTATGTCAAAAAATACTTAATAAATACCTAGCTGTTTAAAATATTTTTACACAATTTTCAATCACGGCTGAATGCTATATAAGTCTGTGCCTTCGATGACCTGCCAAATAATGACAATATGGCGGCTGAATGTTTGGAATGTCATCGTATTTTAAAATTATAAACGTCGGGGGTAAATTCAAAACTTAATACACAATTCTATACGTTAATAATGTGTCAAAATCGTCAATCGTCAAAAAAGAATTAAATCTAGTGTACTATACGTATAGCAGAGACGTATAATTTACTTATTAATAAATATTACACAATGACATTATTACACAAATTGACGTCCCACAGTAAGCTCAATAAGGCTTGTGTTGGGTACTAAGACAACGGTATATATGTATTATATATAAATATTCATAAATACTTAAATACATAGAAAACACCCATGACTCAGAAACAAATATCCGTGTTCATCACACGAATAAATGCCCTTTACGGATTTAGGCAAGGTTACCCACTAGGTCAGACAGCTCGACAAAACTAAAGGTACTGTTACACATGCTCTAAAATAGCATGCTAAAAAGCGTGCTACTGAGTATGCTCAATACGAGCATGCATATGGGCAGTTTACATTTGCTAGGAATGAGCATGCTAGTTTTAACATTTTCTACTTCGATACTAGCATGCTCAATAAGCAAACCTGTTCACACGCGCTAAAAGCACGCCCCCTCCACCCGCGCTGCAGGTAGCATTACCAAAAATCGCACGACCGTTGATTTTTGAGTAAACTCAAAATGAGCATGCTTATTATTAGCAATGTTTAGACACACAAGCTACTAAGTAGCAATTGCTCAATAGTAGCATGCTTTCGTGCTAGTAATCAGCATGTGTAACAGTACCTTTATACACGTGTATATCGTCCTTGCTTATATTTCATTTCTGTTTATCTATAATAAACGTATTTTTTGACAAAGAAATAAACAATTATAAAAGAAAGGTATCGATAAAAAAACCTTTACGTCGGAACAAAAAAAAGGAGATGTTATCTCTAAAGCTTAGGTAATTAAATATCGATACAGAGGCGTTGAAACCGATCATTCGTATTAAAATATCCTCAAATAAATTAATTTGAAAAGCGTAAACTTCACACTCAAACATAACAATTTAAGAAGTGTCCTAATAACCAATGGCGTTTACGTTCTTTCGTGACTTCTTAGTATGAAAATGTATTTCAAAAGAGCTTAAGCGACAATTTCGAAAACTACTATTGATTAGTTGGCGTTAAATCGATATGGTTGGAATTATCAGATAAGTAATCTTGTTTAAAAAAAATCTTAAAACCAACGTTAAAATATAGGCAGGAAGGTCGTAAATACGCTTATTTATATAAATAATGAACATCTCATAAAAAAGAGAATAAGTATTAATGTTAATGATAGTTCTTAAACCTTATGTCATAGACAATAGGGTCTACATTTGGCCAGTTAAGTGTTAATGTGTATAATCGCCATCAGATATATCGAAGCGGCCGAAGTGCTCAAAAATATCGGAACACGCACTCTAACGTCTTGACAATAGACGCGTGTTCAGATATTTGTGTGGGCCTTGGCCGCTCCGATATATCTGATGGCGACTGTACGTTTTCTTGTTAATAGATTCGATCGCGATAACTCAAATTGATTATCAATGTAACGTGATAGTTTTGGTGTTAACAGCCGTTTAATTTTGTTTAAGGTGCCGTAAGTTCAAAGAGTGGAGTTTTTGGGAGTGGCAGCGGAGCGAAGAGGAAAAAAAATTCTATTCAATTTTTGCAACAAGCGTGCTTAGATCACAATATGGTTGCCTTTTCTCTAGTGACTTCATCAATTCGAATTCTCGATCCTTTTTGACTTTCGCTCCATGTAAAAAAATCTCGAACATAGATCTAAAACGTACCTACTTTAAACAATTTGTACCTACAATAGCTAAAAATATAACAAATGCTTCTAAAAACACGCAATTTTATTTTTGAGGGAACTCATTGATTACTTTTTTTGTTAATCTTACAACAAATTAAAATTCAGAAACATGATATTCGCGGTCCCGAGCACGCTTACGCTCAGCGGGAAATGGCCCGATTCGAAGAATGAGATACGATAACGATAAGTACTAGTTTAGATAAATGTCCTCTTTTAGATATCGTTTGTATGTCGTATAATTGAGTCGAAATATCGTAGATAGATCTTATTGGGATCACAGCGGAATCGAAATAAACGTCAATTTTTTTTATACCACGTCGGTGGCAAACAAGCATACGGCCCTCCTGATGGCAAACAAGCATACGGCCCGCCTGATGGTAAGCAGTCTACGGAGACTGCTCCTTTGGAGTTGCAGGCCTACATAGGCTACGGAGCCTATGTACGCCTGCAACTCCAAAGCAGTTACATGCGCGTTGCCGACCCTAACACTCGATCTTTTAAAGAACTTTCCAAGATCTTAAACGTGTCTTAATCACTCTTCGAATCGGGCCGAGTGAGAGAAGAACACGAACCTACGGGGCCTCAAATTGATTATCATTGAAACGTGATAGTTTTGGTGTTAACAGCCGTTTAATTTTGTTTAAAGGACTAAATTAAACCTAATTGTCTAAGACATAAAGACTAGCTTTAACAATGTGCCATTACAAATTCGAATATCGAATATCAAATTTGTTTACAAATTTATATTTGCTGCTCGATTATTGACGTCGCCTAAAATGCAACCTTAGCACAATCAACTTAAAGTTCATTTTTAGAAAATGGAAACAAATCAGACGCAATAAAAAGTTCGATAAAATTTTATCAGACACAAGTAATGGCGCGTTTAGTGTTAAAAATTGGTTTTTAAACTGTTGATACTTATTAAACTTTTTTAAGCGTAAATCCGATATTTAAGTTATTCTTCCTGATACAATAGTACGATAAAGTTATATTAATTATTAACCGTGACGTCGGTAGGTATATTTCTTTTCTCAAACTTGCAATGAAATGTTGACAAGTCTTACTTCAAATTAGGTCTGGAAATATTATTAGGCGTGAAGATGATATTGATATGTAGAGGAATTTCATACAGCCTTACACACCTAGGCCTGTAGAGCTTCTTTTGTTTTTAAACGTCAAATTGTGACATAACGTCTTGGTATTCGACCATCAAATAGTAGATTCGTAATTTGTTTTTTATCTGTGTAAACCTACGATAAAAACAAATTGACTACGTTTTTTATTTATATCATTGCAAGTTTGAGAAAAGCACTATACAGATCTCGGCGAGATGCGGAGTTGTCGGTCACATATCCCTATTCGTCTATATCTTCTTGGCCTGCAACCCTTCGTTTCCTGGCCTCTATACTAATGTACTATTAACGTATATTGGGTAATTTAATAAGAGTCATCGTTGGCTTTTTACGAGTATGTTGATTTAGAGAGAAAAATATCCAAAGAGGGAATTGTAAACGGAACTGCCGGGCAAAATGAAGAAAGAATGCAAGAAAAATCTACTGTTATATGTCAGAGTTACTGTTTTCTAATTCTAATCTGTACCCCTAGTGTAAATTTGATCGACATCATAACGTGACGAACGCGTTTGCGTTAAGTCTCATTTTGTATAGGATTTTGAGTTTCCAAAACGTCCCGCTTGGCGCGCTCTTTCTAAATCCAATACAAAATGAGACTAAACGCAAACGCGTACGTCACGTTTCGAAATCGAATTTATTTACACTAGGGGTACGGATTCCAACTCATTCTTACTCTCTATAGTACTGCCTCTTTTGTTATCCTGATGTTACTAACCTGATGTTATCCTAAGAATTTAAATTCTAATGAATACCCTTTGTATTTGCATACTGTTTAAAACAGTTGGAAAAGGTGGAACGTATTTCTTTTACACTAACACATGTAATCTTTCCCTTTTTCTGCAAATAAATTATTGTTTGTTTGTTAGAGAAAAACTCATAATGACCGTACCGCCTATAAGGGTTACTTTGGAAATGGGAACGGAAATATCTATATTGCAAGTTTTAAGTTGGATAAATAAGTATAAAACATCTGGATATTTTAACGATGTCTATCATTAAGGATCGAAATTCCGAAACTCCCTTAAATACCTAACGATCCCAAAATGGAACATTTTACGATTAAAAGTCGGTCAAATTAAAAAAGTAAGCTTCGATATTTTTACGCCTACCTGAATTCCGCACGTATCTGATTTCGATCCAAATGTCAAGTAATAAAATAAGTAACTTATCTGTAACATTTTTAAAAACAATAAACATACAACTTAACGCACATATTCTTAGTAGCTGTTGCCAACGAATTCATCCGCGTGATTTTATTTCCCGAAACACAGTTTCAACCCTAACTTTTTAACCCTATTAGGGGATGAATTTTCAAAATCGCTGCTATTACTTTTCTCGTTTTTTAAGAAAATGTCTTACTTGTTACGAAGTTTCAAATTCCTAACTTAATATAAAACTGATCCCCATACAAACTTTCATCCTCTTTTTGCAAGGGATGAATTTCCAAAAACGCTGAAATCACTTCTTTTATTTTAATATAATACGAAGTTTCAAGTGCTTAACTTAAAACAAAACTTGATCCCCATACAAACTTTCAACCCCTTTTTGCCCCCTAGGGGTGGAATTTTTCAAAATCACTTCTCATCTCTTGTACACTTTTTAAATGCAACCTAGTGTGCAAATTTCAACTTTCTATCTTTTCTAGTTTCGGCTCTGCGTAAATGAATCAGTCAGTCAGGACACGTATTTATACAATATATAGATTAGGGATAACGGGCTGTGTTTTTCTGATGAATACATGATGCATAGTTAAAAAATAAAAACAAATGTATCTAATAGAATTTAAAACGTCATCATTTTCACACATCCAGAACTTTACAATATTTTTCGATCCATAGAACTTATGTAATTCTATTGATTTTATATAAAAATAAATTCATAGGTTAAATAAGTTACATATAATATATACTATAATAAAACTTATATGCTGTATACTAAAAATGGAACTTTTTTTTATACTACTGATGGTAAGCAGTTTCCTTAGCCTATGTACGCCAGCAACTCCAGAGGAGTTACATGCGCGTTGCCGACCCTAAAACCCCCTCCCCCTCGTTGAGCTCTGGCAATCAATATATTATTAAAGTATTATATACCTACCATCCCACCTTTGTAGTCTATGTTCACCAAAAAATGGTTATGATATCGGTGAAGTTTGATGTAGGTACTTAATAAAAATTAAATTAGGCTATTTTTCGTAGATAATAAAATAGCCAATAATATTTATTGTAATACAAATATATTGTGTTCCCCAAAATTTACCACCCTCAACTACAGGGTGGTCAAAACAGAGACACCAAAGTGACAGCCGTCCAAAAGTTTCCAACACCGATTTCAAACTATACAAATATTTATCACGCATGCCGAGAGCCGATTACACATATCCAAAACTTTCTCCCATATCCCTCAGTCCTAAACAAACTGAGACTATTGAAACCGAAACAGCTTAACTACCACCCATTCCATACTCATTTACACCCTTTTAAAAATCTAAGCTAATTTGTAAAAGTAATTTTCGCAAGAGCATTAAATCAATGTAACTGTATGGGAGATAGGAGGTTTTGGAAGTAAGTGAGTAAATCCCTTCCCTTTCAAATAAAGTCATCCAACCAATCAAGGGAGTCTATTCAGCGAGTGTCTTTTATTTAAAACAATACGATAAGGGCTTGGGTACACTGGATGTAAGACGGAAGGATTTAGATTTTTTTTGAGATATGTTTTTTTTTTCGTTACATACAATTGTGCTTTATATGAGACTCGCAGTCAAGGGAATGGCTTATGGCTGGGGCGCCCTGGGGCCGATAAGTGATCTCCTGCGTAGGTTTGCTTACCGCTGCTGCCAATAACCAGACACCCGCGAATATCCCGGGGAGAGGGAAACCCTTTCCCGGCTGGCTTTTGGCGTGTCTCTATGAGCTCTTAGGCTATACTGAACAGGGCTACCCATACCGAGCAAGCAAAGTGAGAGACACTACCAGGAGTCGGGAGGGATGAAAAGAGGGGTGTGATGGAGGACGGGTTTGTCTAGTTATCTGGGTGGACAGGCCTGAGCCACGGTCCTCAAACTCGTTATCTCGGATGATTATGTGTTGTTGTCATGTCTAGCAGCCTTGTCTTGGTCGGCCGGGTCAAGAGGAGTTAATCTAAATCAAAAATCAACAACAGCCAGCATGGCGGTTTTCGGCTGGGCTGCTCATCAATCACTAGTAGCCAAACCTGTGATACCGCCCGAACTCACAGCGTATATAAGGTCACAGTTTGGGTGTTGGGATCTCTGCCCCGTGGAGTTTTTTGTTCTCCCCATCTCGTGGGATTAAATATGGCAAATAATACAAATAAAATAAACCTTGAAAACGGCCCCTCTCAGGGCTCACTTGAAACCAGCTTTTCTCTGGGCCAACACGAGAACGGTTCTTCTCAGAGCCGCAAAAGCGCAAGCGAATAGAGCAAGCGAAGAGAGGAGATTTGTCGAAAGCCCAACTTCAGGCGATTGGGATCATACCCAGGGCGGCCCAGACTTTACAAATCTCGCAATTAAGTATATATATATTTGCCATAATGACAATATCCAGTGAGGAAAATGGGGTCTACGTACTACGTTTTTATAGTCAAGCAGTCGTGCTTTTTCCTCTTCATGATGATGACATTGATATTTTGTTTTTCAAAAAACATAATTTAAGATTCACCCAAAGAACTTCCCCAGGAGCAATGAACCCATTGACAAGAGCAAAACATATTCGCTTACATGCAAAAACATAAGACTTCCAAATTGGAACCTCGGTACCCGGCAAGAGCCAGGAAGTATCCAAAGTACTGCAAAATATAAATATAAATGCATGCTGCCTGTAAGAGACGAAGAGAGACCAGAGACCAAGAGACGAAGTGGACCTAAAGTTAACACTGCGCGGTGAGAGAAACCCCTGGGGACATTACCAGAATAAACATATAGATATAGCTGTTGACAAGACCTTCACCTTTCCATAATGAAGCACGTCTAATATTTGCAATACATCGAGCAACTTTGGAGGAGAATCAAGTTGCAATGAAATTGAAAATAGCTTTCTACGATAGATAAATGCTGCAAAACCAACAAATAAACAAGGCATGGCGATCAGATCGCTTCAAAATACATCGGGATAAAGAAATTAATTAACCTGAGATATGGTACCTACAAACAATATTTTGCAAGCACGTAGATATAGAAATTCGTTACCAATAACGCAATATTAAAACGATAGAGGACTGCTCGAAATTATGTATATATAATTTTGGCCGACCGGTTTGCCCTAGTGGGTAGTGACGCTGCCTACGAAGCTGATGGTCCCGGGTTCAAATCCTGGTAAGGGCATTTATTCGTGTGACGAGCATGGATATTTGTTCCTGAGTCATGGGTGTTTTCTATGTATTTAAGTATTTATAAATATTTATATATTATATATATCGTTGTCTAAGTACCCTCAACACAAGCCTTATTGAGCTTACTGTGGGACTTAGTCAATTTGTGTAATAATGTCCTATAATATATATTTTTTTATTTTGATAATGACGATATCCAGAGAGGAAAACGGGGACTACGAGTACGTACTACGTTTTTATATAGAACCAGCCGTCACTTTTCCTCTTAATGATGATGATATTGACGATTTGTTTTTCAAAAAACATAATTTGATCGAATCAAAAGTCTGAAACTTGCGTCCATAATTCGCGCCAATTGTCAGGGTCTTGTGCTGCCTCCTACTCTCTATACATACTCTGGTGAAGCCACTATGTTAGTAGAAAAGGACGGCGAATAAAATGAATTTAGGAACGAAAGGTTGAACTACCATGGAATATTTAAAAGCCTATACAAACCTTTGAGACCATTAGTTTTTACCAGAATATTTACGATACGAGATATCATTTGATATTTACCAGTCGCTTTTCAGTGATAGAAAACATCGTGTGGAAACCGGACTACTCCCAACAAGGCCTAGTTTTACCCTCTGGGTTGGAAGGTCGGATGGCAGTCGCTTTCGTAAAACTAGTGCCTACGCCACATCTTCGGATTAGTTGTCAAGCGGACCCCAGGCTCCCATGAGCCGTAGCAATGTGCCGGGACAACGCGAGGAAGAAGAATATGACCTACATATCATACATATCAAATATCCATAACTCACAAAATTTTTTAGTGATAAACGCACAAATGAATGCCCTTACTGGGATTTGAACCCTAGACTAGACTAGACTAGGAGAAACTAAGAATTTCACTCTCAATACTCCACCCGCACCCTCCCACTGTAATTCACGCCTAATGAAACAATTCTTAACTTGAACGAACCGTTTTATTCGCGAGGCATTTGTTTTTGTTAAGATTAGCCTTAACAAAGTTTGGTTACTGTGAAAACTTTCCCCTTTTATCTTTTCAAATGAAAATGTATTTTCTTTTCCCCCTGTATAACGAGCTAAGTCTTTTTTCTTTTAATGGATATAATGGAGTTCGCACACATGTTCGCAAAATTTTCTTAACGACCTTCAAGGTAATTCAATTCAATTGTTTTTATTTCAGATCTTGCATCCATATTGTGTTAGGTACAAACAAATAAGTCTTAAATTAACTTAAATACAATTAGACCAGGATCTCTAGAAGAGTGTCGTATGCATAATAGTAAGACCATAGTTTGATTTCTGATCCTTGTAGGCTACCTGATGTCAAAAAAGCTGATGTTGCCAGGCTGAAGAGTGGTGCCGTTCGCCCGACCACCCCCCTGGAAATCCCCCATAAATATTCATAGTTTTAATGGCTTTAATTTTTTTTGTTATAAATTATTTATACATTACGATCAAAATAAACTGTTATAACATAGACCATACCAGTCACGTGCCACCCTGCATCGTAGCAACATCTTTTCTTTCGAGCTCCGCAGTTAAAAATTCGTGGCAGTTTTCATCCGATCGCAGTGATTCAAGTGTCAGTGTGTGCAGGACCATTAGTGCTACACAAAGGATTACAGTGTATTAGCCGCAGACATCGGAAAACACCGGAAAAGCCGGAAAACCTTGTATTTAGAGGTTATCTCGGCCTAAATCTGCGAATAACACACCACTGGACACCGTGATCTTCACATGCGATACGCCGTTGGAAGCGCCTTGTCAAGCCCCATCTAACGACGCCTCACATGCCATCAAGCGTTGCACCGTCAAAGCGCAAACTTCAAAAAAACAAGTACCACGTGGTGGCGTGGTCAGTGATCCAGCGGCGAGCGGCCCAAACTGACAACGCAACTTAAAGCAGTGGACCTCTCCGAGTAATACGGTACTTAGAATAAAATTTTTGGACTTCTAGTATTCAATTCTTAAACTTTACTTTCAAAACTTAAAGTGATACGAGTATAGCTGAAAATCTTCAGTCAGACTATATATTTTTTAACGTGAATCCTGTTGCGCGCTAGGACAGAGAAGAGGACTACAGTTTTTGGACAATTTTCCAGCAGTTTTTCACCACGAAAAACCTTAAATTAATTTTTATGTTGAGCGGTTCCCGAGTTACAGATTTTTAACGTATTTTCGGGCATATATTCTAAATTAATAATAAATACAACGTTTTCTCGTTATAATTAGCTTTAGAACTGTTATTTCACGTTCATGTAATGTTTTCATCTACCCTCAACTGTCTTAACGAGCCATTTGAGGGTAGATTTTGTTTACTTTTATGTAAATACCTAAGTATCTGTTTTTTTCCCCAATAAAGAAAAAAAAAATGACACAGGGTCGTGATGCTCGTGATATACTGCACGTTTAAATTTATGCAATGAACTTTTTCATTCTCATTTTCAAATACTCGTACCTACTTTTTCAAATATTTATAAGCACATTATCTACCACGTTTATAACTTGTAATACAGGAAAGGATAACAAAAGATGTCAATTTTGATACATTTCCTTTTCCTATGAAATTTAATAACGGTAGGATATAAATATAAATGCTACCTACATAGAAAGTAATATGTTTCCGTTCATAATTTTGTCGTAAAAAAGTAGTAAAAAGGTTGGCTTTTTAGGGTTTCATAGTCACGTAAAAACTCTTATAGTTTCGCCATGTCCGTCTGTCTGTCCATCCGCGGCTTTGCTCCGTGATAGTTAGTGCTAGAAAACTGCAATTTGGCATGGATACATTAATCATGCATGACGATAGAACGGTAAAATAAAAACTAAAAAAATTAATGAAAATGATTTTTATTGATTTTTTTTAGCTTTGACCCAATAATGTGGGGTATCGTTGGATACGTCTTTTAAAACGAATAATGACTCCGTAAACATTTTATGATAAAGTAAATAATATATTCGAAAATAATTGCTCCGAAAGAAAATATGTGTGTGTCCACCTCTAACTTTTAAACCATGGGTCCAAAAAATATGAAAAAAATCATCAAATAAAAGCTGAATAAATACTTTCAATGAAAACTATAGCGAATATGATCAGTCCAGCAAACAATATTTTCTTAGTAAAAAGACGTACAAAGCGCTGCGAAGGTACAGTCAGTATTCAATATCGATACGGTCAAAGTGACAAAAATATCTACACACTACCTTAATATATAGGCAACAAGGTCGTGTATACATATTTTTGGCACTTTGTCCGTATCAATATTTAATACCTTGACGGTACTCCCGTATGCTTGTAATGTACATACTTAAATAATAAAATAGGTCCCGTTTAGCCTGTTCTGACAGAATGGTAACTACGAACAATGAGCATGGCTCGACATGCTCTTGGCCGATTTTTCTGAAGAATCAAAACAAAATTGGCGAATTGGTTTGTCAAAATGTTAAAGACACACAGGACAATTCGAACGTGCACTGTCACTTTCACATCACACTGATATTAGAATGATATTGGAATCGTATCAGATGACTGTCATTGACGACCGGTCTGCCCTAGTGGGTAGTGACCCTGCCTATTAAGCCGATGGTTCCGGGTTCGAATCCCGGTAATTGTGTGATTAACACAGGATATTTATTACAAACAGACAACCCGCTTAGCTGGTCGCTGGCAATAAAAGTGTTAAGAGGCTGTCAACACCCAATGTCCTCGAAATTGATGTTACTGAAACAGTTTTTTAAGAAAGACTATTTGTTTTAGTCAAGTAAGAAAAATATATGTTCATATTAATTATATCTCAAAGACCGTGGTTGTACTCGATACATGATTGAACGAAATCGGCTCGATAGAAAATAATTGCAAAGATTGGTCTTAAAATCACAATTAAACGGTTCTATGTCTTTATTGTTTTGACTTATGGGTCTGCAATTAAAATCACAATTTCAAAACATTTATATCTAAACCGCTGTTGAGTAAAATATTACACTAATAATCCACATTTTTTTATTTAAATATTTTTCTTATTATTCCCTTGCCCGGGCCCAGTAAAATGCGACAGTGCTATCTCATTTACTCCGATACAAATAGACAGTGTGCGCGCTTTAGGTATTGACAGCCTCTTAAGATAGGAGTACAGTAACAAAAACATTCTTGCTGACAACATTCTTCGAACAAGAAAATCTGTGATTGTTTTCTAACAAACCCGTTGGAAATATAATAAGAAAACATAAAAGTGATTTCCTTTGGTTCCGCTGTAATATCCGGTACGGGTGACGTCATTACTGTATGTCGGCAAAATGGATCAGCAATGTAGAAATAGGCAAATTCGAACGTACACCGACATCAGTACCCCTAGTGTAACTTTGATCGACATCATAACGTGACGAACGCGTTTGCGTTTAGTCTCATTTTGTATAGGATTTTGAGTTTCCAAAACGTCCCGCTTGGCGCGCTCTTTCGAAATCCAATACAAAATGAGACTAAACGCGTACGTCACGTTTGGAAATCGAATTTATTTACATTATATTTGTTTTTAGTGTTCTGTACCGAAGGAGTAAAACGGGACCCTATTACTGAGACTCCGTCTGTCTATCTGTCTGTCTGTCTGTCTGTCTGTCTGTTTGTCTGTCTGTCTGTCTGTCTGTCTGTCTGTCCGTCTGTCACGCGGCTGTATGATAGTGATGTTTCTGTTGCCGCTATAACAAAAAATAAAACCGGACAAATGCGAGTCAGACTCGCCCACCGAGGGTTCTGTACTTTTTAGTATTTGTTGTTATAGCGGCAACAGAAATACATCATCTGTGAAAATTTCAACTGTCTAACTATCGCGGTTCATGAGATACAACTTGGTGACAGACGGACGAACGGGCGGACAGCGGAGTATTAGTAATAGAGGGTCCCGTTTTACGCTTTGGGTACGGAACCCTAAAAACTAAGAAGTACGAAACCCTCGGTGGGCAGGCGAGTCTGACTCGCACTTATACGTTTTTTGTTCAGATTTGCCAACAGGTGTAATACAAATACAAATGGACTTAAAATTATTTATGGTTATTTATTAAACCACAAAAATAATAAATAAAGTGCCAAAATTATGTATACACGACCTTATGGCCCATATATTAGGGTAGTGTGTACATATTTTTGGCACTTTGTCCGTATCGATATTTTCAGACATGACCGTATGTACCTACCCGTGAGGGACAGAACATACGCAATGCGACAAAATTAAAAACACTTTTTACATTCCTGACAACCCCGAAAACAACCTACATAATTTGACTTAATTGTTGCCCACCATAAACCATACTAAAATTTACGGTGGGGATTAAAAAAAAAACTGTGACAAGGACAAACAATAATAGCGCTTTCTCTGCTACTCCTACTGAAGGATACATAAGACTATCCCGTTCTGTCAGTTCCCCCACCACTCTCACCCAATCCATGCTAAATACTAGATTCATGGCATATGTACCATTTAAATAACCAAGTATTTTAGAATTGTATAAGTACAATTTCGGTACAGTGAAAACGTCGGACACGTCATTACCAAATTAAAATGGAACTGTAGCCACTGTAGGGCTAAGATGGTCGGCTCTTTATCATTTGTCACCATGCCTGTCACGTTCTAACAAGTATGTAAGTGCAAAAGTGACGGGCATAGTGACAAGTGATAAAAATGGAACCATGCTGCCGCGGCTGGGCGGGACATGTTGCCAGGCAGAGTGATGGCAGGTGGGCCAAAATGTTAACGGAATGGTGGCCGCTTTCAGACGAAAGGAGCGCCTGGCGACCGTTCGCTCGTTGGGTGAACGACGGAAGACTGCGGGTCACTTCTGGCTGAGATTGGCTCAGGATCGGGACAAGTGGCGTAGAAGAGAGACCCATGCTCAGCTGTGGACGATATTAAAAGGCTGATATGTTGATGTTGATGAAAAACTGGTACAATATGACCGACAAAAAGGTTTCTAAAAATATCAGTGTCGATTTTAACATGTAATGGAATCCATTTTCCAAGAATATTCGAGATCTCGACTCCGACTAAGTCTACGCTGAAACCTTTTCAGCCAACTTGACCTAGTTTTTAGGGTTTGGCGTAAGTTACTAGAGTCAGATCAAGATACGTTGTCAGCGATTTTGATAGACCAGACGGTGCAAGTGTCAAGTAAACGTCATAATTCTATAAAAGTGACGTTTAAAATAACCCGTGCGTTTTGATAGCCCGTTTTGGCTAAAGCTTCGCTCGTCACTGCCAACTTATCTTGGTGTGATCCAATATTTTATTAAATCTTTAAAGCACTCGACTTCGGAACAACTCTCGAACAAATTATGTAAATGAGCTTTAATGTGCCGTAGGTTCAGAGAGCGCAGTTTTGACAGAACCCTTATGGAGCGACTTTGTCCGTCCGTCTGCCTGTCACCTTGCCAAATATCTCAAGAACTACTTGATAAAACTTAGAACAAAGTATAATTCTAAAATATGATATGATATAAACATGATCCGGTCCCAAGCACGAACAACGATCTCGCTCACGCGTACGCTCAGTGGTAGTCATCATCCTCGCGTTGTCGCGGCATTTTGCCACGGCTCATGGGAGCCTAGGGTCCGCTTGGCCATTAATCCCAAGAATTAGCGTAGGCACTAGCTTTTACGAAAGTGACTGCCATCTGATCTTCTACCCCAGAGGCTAAACCGGGCATTATTGGGATTAATTCGGTTTCCTTTTTCCTTTTTAACGTACGGAACCCTGTCTGTCACCAGTCTGTATCTCATGAAGCGTGATCGTTATACAGTTGACATTTTCACAGATGATGTATTTCTGTTGCCGCTATAACAATAAATACTAGCAGGTATGGAACCCTCGGCGGGCGAGTCATACTCGCATTTGTTCGGTTTTTGTAGTTCGTCGCTTTCCGCTTATCTCTTAAACCATAAAAGTGCCCACTTTCCAAGTTTCTAACATTGACTTAGCTCCAGTACTTTGCTTTTAGCACAGACTTATTGTGCACTTATTTATTTCTGTTATTTATTGATTGGGAATTGAATTATCGGTACCTATGGGCCGTATTCAGACTTTCAGAGATGAAGAATGTGATACCAATAACATTTTATCTCAGTGGTGGGCAAACTTTCTTTATGGCGGGCCAGAAATAATACATGGAAATCGTACCAAAAAAGAGGTTTTGTCTTACATCAAATGAGGTAGTTCTGTTTTTAGGGTTCCGTAGTCAACTAGGAGCCCTTATAGTTTCGTCATGTCCGTCTATCTGTCTGTCTGTCCGTCCGAAGCTTTGCTCCGTGGTCGTTAGTGGTAGAAAGCTGAAATTTGGCATGAATATATATATCAATAAAGCCGACAAAGTCGTAGAATAAAATCTAAAAATTTTTTTTGGGTACCTCATGTACACGTAATGTGAGGGTGCATTTTTTTTTTGCTTCAACCCCTCAGTGTGGGATATCGTTAGAAAGGTCTTTCAAAACTAATAGGGGTCTTCAACAAACATTTTTTGATAAAGTGAATATATTCGGAGTTAAAAAAAATGTGTCCTCCCCCCTCTAACTTTTGAACCATAGGTCAAAAAAATGTGGAAAAAATCGTGGAAGCTTAAGAAAGACATTAAATAAAAACTATAGCGGACATGATCAGTTTAGCTGTTTTTGAGTTATCGTAAAAAGTTTCCCCTTCATAGTAAAAAGACGTACTATCCACAGTTCATCACTTGGTTAATAATCTACTATACTTTAAGCTCCAGTTTAGCTTATTGTGACGGAAGAGTAACTACGGAACCCTACTCTGAGCATGGTCCGATGCTCTTGGCCGATTTATTTATATATATTATTAGTGATGAAATAGTAATGACAAATCCAAGTTTTCCACCTCAAAAGCCCTTAGGATCATTAATAAATAAAATAAATAATAAATATTATAGGACATTATTACACAAATTGACTAAGTCCCACAGTACGCTCAATAAGGCTTATGTTGAGGGTACTTAGACAACGATATATATAATATATAAATATTTATAAATACTTAAATACATAGAAAACACCCATGACTCAGGAACAAATATCCATGCTCATCACACGGATAAATGCCCTTACCAGGATTTGAACCCGGGACCATCGGCTTCATAGGCAGGGTCACTACCCACTAGGCCAGACCGGTCGTCAAAAGTCATTGTGTGTATAATAGACAGTACAGTGAGGGAACTTGTTATAACTCGTATCTCATGTATGTCTTTGATGGACCACGCTTGTCCTTTGGATTCACAGCACTACTTTTGCGGCCAGAGTGTGTGGTAGCATTTCTTCGTTAATCTGATCAGGCAGATCTAAATCGTTATCGGATGGTGGATCATCAATGAATGATTTTTCAATGTCGGCACACATCTCCGGTCTGGTATATTCTCGCAGGATTGAACATTGCAGTAGTTGCAAACAGCTGAGCATTTGAGTGCTCCTTTCCTGCAACCACAATTGCTGGTACAAACTTTTTTGCAGTTACAGTTAGTTCAAAATTATTCAAACCTTTGTGAAGCCGTATTTTAGAAACTATTTGGCCTACTAAGACTATATATTGTCAATTAATTGCAAATTTCATCTTCTTGAAAGTGTGCATAGTGACTTTTGCTGTAACTCCGGTTCTCCGTGGAAAAAAAATACAAAAACTGAAAAAAGTGTGTACTTTACAATGATCCCAAGGGCTTTCGAGGTCGAAAACTTGGATTTGTTATTACCATTTCATCGCTACCAACATATTAAAAAAACAGAACTCTATCAAGTAGGACCTAGGGATCACCCTAGGGAACACTTGATAATCATTATTTCTAATTTAACCAAACGTGATAATTATTTTAAGCTAGCAACACTCATTCATTCGTTCCTAACTTCACGTTCTACCATGGCGCGTGGCGCCGTTTCGAAAATGTCAGTGGTTAGCAAATGGCGGACGGTGAAATATTTGCTGCGTATTATATTTAATTTTCGAAAAGTTTTCACTGTATTTATTTAATAAAATGGGATGTTTGATTATTTAATGAAAGGATAGTAAAATAAATGTAAACAATGTGCTTTGAAATGCAAAATGAAAAAATGTCAATTTTACACAACTATACTGAAGTGTGCCAATAAAGAGTATTCTATCTATCTATCTATCTATATTACTATTATTTATTAACATCCCGATATATTCCTATTAACAAAATAGCACGATTATATCATCTACGCTGTTATGTTAAGTAATATATCGTAGTAAAACTTTTGTAAGTTTTGGCACATCGAATTAAATTAATTGACTTGAAGAATTTTCTTGCTCAATAAAATACCTAATTGTGGTTGGTTTACATTCTTTTAAATACCTAAAGATACACGGCCCGATTCGAAAAATTAAGACACGTTTAAGATGTTGGAAAGATCCTTAAACGATAACTGAACGACATGTCAAAATTGACGTTTATTTCGATTCCGCTGTGATCCCAATGATCTATCTATGATATTTTGATATTATGTTGCCCGAATCGAGCTTCTTCTGTCATATACGACATACAAACGATACCTAATGAGAACTTATCTAAACCAGAACTTATCGGTATCGTAACTCATTCTTCGAATCGGGCTGACACACCATAAGTAAGGTAAGCCCGGTTGGGTAGGTAGCACATATTGTACACGCATGCTAAATCCCAATAACTAAAATGTTTTTTCATTACAATCAGCTACCGCGTACCGTTCAGGATTAAACGTAGTTTCCACAACATTTTCCTTTAATCACGGATTTGCATTTTGTGTGGTTCGGATTATGGTGAACAAATTAAATAGCAACAAAAGGGAACTGCATCGATTTTGTATCGGTAGTTTTAAAATCTATAATTTATTGTGTGTGTGTATTAAAAATATCCAGAATACATTGCGATGCAGTGCAGCCCTTCACAAGGTGTTAGTGTCCAAGCTTCTAAGCAGACGCAACAAGATCCGAATCTATAAGACCGTGATTCGCCCAATCGGGTGCGAAGCATGGACACTAACACTCAAGGAAGAAAACATGCTGCTAGTTGCCGAGAGGAAAATCCTCCGTAAAATACTGGGCCCCAAACGAAGACCGGATGGAAGTTGGACAGTCCTTAAGAACCGTGAGACCTAGTGGCTGAACCTAACATCATGGGAGAAAGTAAAGCCCACAGACTCCGTTGGTTGGGCCACCTTGAGAGAATGGACGAAGATCGGAACGTAAAAAGAGCGTACTTGGGTCGCCTAGCAGGAGGACGTCCTATCGGACGCCCTAGGTATCGCTGAAGCGACGTGGTGGAGGCGGATCTGCGCGAGCTTCGAGTCGACAATTGGCGAGAGGTCGCACAGGACCGAGAAAAGTGGCGCTGTCTTGTGTCGGAGGCCAAGTCTCATTTTGGGTCGCTGAGCCAACGGAGTAAGTAAGTAAGTAAGTGTATTAAAAAGAGGCTTAATTATAATCCAGGAAATTAGAAGGGATAAAAGATATGGTGCGATTTTTGTCTTTTATCGCAATTAGTCTGAAAATCACATGCATGAAAGCTGCCTCCGATGGTATGGCCATATACCTTGACCTCACTGTCCAAGGCCCTAGATTACGCGGCCGCGGTAGGCCTAAGTAGCGCTGGCTGGAGGTCGTGATAGCGGATATGGAACAGGAGAATTTCACGCCTGGGGATGCCGAAGACCGGACAAAGTGGAGAAGATTGACTAGGAAAGCGGACCCTGAAGTAAGACGGGAAAGCGGTTGAAGAAGAAGTTCTCTATTAGTCGGGAATATATAAGTACTTTATATTTAAAATAAGGCTCAGACCCTTAAAAATATGGCCCAGTTCCGTGCGAATTATTTTACGGACTTGTCTGAAAATGTGTAGAAATTAATAAAAAATCTTCAATTTTGCTTTAGACCTCTTTTGAGGTTTTCTATTAGCTTTAGTTTATTCTGTACATGCGTACATTACAGAAAGAAAGACTGCACAACATGCATAACACAGACTTTAACATGGAATTGAAGATTATATGAAGGCAATTACAAAAACGTCAACCAAATTATTAATATTGTTAAGTAAATAAATCACATACAAATTACAAGTATTACACAGATTAAATTGAATGTCACTATCAATAAGTCATTAGAAAAATTATTAAAAAAATAAGTAAATAACAACAGTACATTTACTCAGAATCAAGAACAGGCATGACAGCTTTAAGGAAATTGTCGAGCTGGTTAGCAAAGATGTCGGCATCCGGGACCTGCATCAGCAGATTATTTATTAGTGCGATGGTTGGTTGATGGTTTATTTTATTATAGTTCGTGTCATCTACGATGACGCGCAGATTTTCAAATCTAACCTTTAATAACATGATAATAGGCATGTTTCATCGCAGATTTCACTGTTCTGTTTCTGGCTAAGATGGACGGTTTGTTATCATCTGTCATCATGCTTGTCACATTCTAACAAGTATGCAAGTGCAAAAGTGACGCATGACATGATAAATGATAAAAATGTTACCATGATACCGCCGCTGATTGATTTAATAAGTGTACAAAATGTTACCTAGGTATTACAGTTTGCTAAATAAAAAAACACAAGTAATATAAAATGGAGCCAATGCTCTCACAACACACTGAGAGAAATGGCAATAACAGAACAAAATGGCAGAGATTTCCCGAGATAACTCTCTATTCGGGAATTGTTCGAATCATAACGGGGAGATACTGAGACAGTGACAAACGCGATACGCCTCTAGAGGAAATATGGTGTGTCTGAGGCACAGGAGGAAGCGGGAGCAGAAAGCGAGTGACAGGAGATTGTTCGGATCATAACGGGGAGATACTGAGGCAGTGACAAACGCGATACGCCTCTAGAGGAAATATGGTGTGTCTGAGGCACAGGAGGAAGCGGGAGCAGAAAGCGAGTGACAGGAGATTGTTCGGATCATAACGGGGAGATACTGAGACAGTGACAAACGCGATACGCCTCTAGAGGAAATATGGTGTGTCTGAGGCACAGGAGGAAGCGGGAGCAGAAAGCGAGTGACAGGAGATTGTTCGGATCATAACGGGGAGATACTGAGACAGTGACAAACGCGATACGCCTCTAGAGGAAATATGGTGTGTCTGAGGCACAGGAGGAAGCGGGAGCAGAAAGCGAGTGACAGGAGATTGTTCGGATCATAACGGGGAGATACTGAGACAGTGACAAACGCGATACGCCTATAGAGGAAATATGGTGTGTCTGAGGCACAGGAGGAAGCGGGAGCAGAAAGCGAGTGACAGGAGATTGTTCGGATCATAACGGGGAGATACTGAGACAGTGACAAACGCGATACGCCTCTAGAGGAAATATGGTGTGTCTGAGGCACAGGAGGAAGCGGGAGCAGAAAGCGAGTGACAGGAGATTGTTCGGATCATAACGGGGAGATACTGAGACAGTGACAAACGCGATACGCCTATAGAGGAAATATGGTGTGTCTGAGGCACAGGAGGAAGCGGGAGCAGAAAGCGAGTGACAGGAGATTGTTCGGATCATAACGGGGAGATACTGAGACAGTGACAAACGCGATACGCCTCTAGAGGAAATATGGTGTGTCTGAGGCACAGGAGGAAGCGGGAGCAGAAAGCGAGTGACAGGAGATTGTTCGGATCATAACGGGGAGATACTGAGACAGTGACAAACGCGATACGCCTCTAGAGGAAATATGGTGTGTCTGAGGCACAGGAGGAAGCGAGAGCGGAGAGTGAGTGACAGGTGATTGATCAAATCGTTGCTGGGAGATATATAGTGACATACGCGAAATGCCTATAGACTGGAAGAAATATCGTGTGTCTGAGGCACAGGTTTTTTTTATACTATGTCGGTGGCAAACAAGCATACGGCCCGCCTGATGGTAAGCAGTATCCGTAGCCTATGTACGCCTGCAACTCCAGAGGAGTTACATGCGCGTTGCCGACCCTAACCCCCTCCCGCCCCTCGTTGAGCTCTGGCAACCTTACTCACCGGCAGGAACACAGCATTATGAGTAGGGTCTAGTGTTATTTGGCTGCGATTTTCTGTAAGGTGGAGGTACTTCCCCAGTTGGGCTCTGCTCTAGATCTGGAATGACATCCGCTGTGCTGTGCCCTACCACACAGAGCGAGATGACATTCACAATGCCCATACCTCTCTTGTGGACGTAGTTTAAGGACGTACCCGGGTCCGAAGCAAGACCGGACAGGTGGAAGCAAGACCGGAATGGGAGTCGTGAAATAAGATTATTCGGACCATAACGAAGAGATACAGCGGCATATTCAAGGAGGCAGCGATACCGGGAAAACAAGTAGCGGCAGGAAAAAACTATGTATTATAATTTGTCTTTAAGGCTTCGAACTCACAGACCATCAAATTCTGCTGCTAATAAATATGGATGCTCGGATTGCATCTGTTCATCTTAAACTGCTGCCCTTTTCGTTATCATCATTACTCAGCTTATACATGTCCCATTTATGGGTACAGGCTCATTTTTAAAAGTGAATTGTCAACTTCACGCATAATTTTGAGATTCTTCGGCGCACTTCTATGCCGGTTTTCCTGCATTTTTGGCTTATAGGAGTATATAAATTATTTATTTAAACTAACACGATATTCACTCATAATTTTAAAACGAAAACTGGACTTCATCACGTAAACTTACTTTTTTTTTCATATATTTGGCTTAACAGCAGAGTAGCAAGAACGAAACGAAAGAGCGTAAGTACGCGATTCAGTCCCGTTTTCGTTTTAAAATAATAGAAATTATTACTTAAATGACTGGTCTGGCCTAGTGGGTAGTGATTCTGCCTATGAAGCCGATGGTCTCGGGTTCAAATCCTGGTATTGGCATTTATTCGTGTGATAAGCATGGATATTTGTTCCTGAGTCATTGGCGTTTTCTATGTATTTAAGTATTTATAAATATTTATATATTATTTATATCGTTTTCTAAGTACCCTCAACACAAGCCTTATTGTGCTTACTGTGGGACTTAGTCAATTTGAGTAATAATGTCCTAAAATATTTATTTATTTATTTATATATTTATTACTGAAAATTAATGTGTTGCTTTTGGTTATTTGTCAAGAAAATATTCAGAAATAATACTAATAATTTAAAACTTATTGTTCAGACGAGACCTTTCTTTTATTCCAAATTTCTTATAACTTGGACCACAGCAATATCGCATATGTTTGTAGAAAGTCTAATGTTTCAAAGAAAACTCCGGCAAACATGCGTAATTTGATACTCTACATAGAGATAAATAAAGATATATGCTTCAGAATAAACCACGAGTTTACAGACTTTGCACACGTTTTGATGTTTACTGGAAAGCTGCTTAGTTTTCATAAATTTGCCATACATTTATATATATATATATAGATATAAAACAGTAAAGTTGGCGTAAACTGTAATATACGGCCCGATTTGAAGAATGATTAAGACACGTTTAAGATCTTTCCAAGATCTTTAAGAGATCGATAACGAAACGACATGTCAAAATTGACGTTTATTTCGATTCCGCTGTGATCACAATAAGATCTATCTACGATATTTCTAACGTCAAAGTGACACTGGTTGCCTGAATCGAGCTGCTTCTGTCAATTATACGACATACAAACGATATCTAAATGAGAACTTATCTCAAACAGAACTTATCGTTATCGTATTTCATTCTTCAAATTGGGCCGATAGTGTGTGTTACATGATAAAGTATTGTTTGTTAAATTAACTTAAATATTATATTTTATTATCAAGAAACTAAGGACCATAAATACCTTACAAACTAACATACATACAATAATAGAAACCCTAAAAGCTATAAAGGCAGGGTCGCCATGTGATGTGGGAGATGAGTAACGGAAACACACGTTGTCTGTATGATGTTTATTGTAATACTACTTAAATAAGTTGGTTACATGCTTATATAGTAAGTGAGTGAGTGATCTGTCGACACCCCCCGTCAGGGGGGTATGAGGGGCCGCTACCGCACCATGGCTGCGGCGGCTGTCGCGGGTCGCTTCCCCACCGACTGGTGGGGTGGTCGAATGGCCGTCATTTTGGGGACGGTGTGGGTAGCTGGTGTAGGCCAGCTCTTCGCTACCGATCGTTATCCAACCCCACGGCCCCTAACCTGGTGATACCGTTTGAGCGGGGCCAGGTTATGGAGCCGCGGAGAAGGCGACCGGCAGCTTAGCTGGCGTGTGTGGCGTGTTGGATCCGAGTGAGTGTGTTGTGCAGTGCTGGTCAGCTACTGCTGGTGTTATATAGTAAGTAACGTGAGAGGGGAACATACTTCACACTACATTAATATCAAAACCAATGCGGCAACAATGCAGTCAGCAGCAATGTCGCGCCGCAATACTGCAGCGGTAATGCTGGTGTAGTCTGAATTGGAATGGTACCGTTAAAAAAGATTTCCGTACTTTTACGAATCCGCCCCGTGTTGGTATATCTGTCATAGGAAAATGATAAAAACAGAGATTTGAACAAATCTCTAAGGGATATGATCAAATCACTCAGGATGTTAAAACGGCGAATCCATATGATCATTTCCCTAGAAAAATTCAGTAATTTGACGAAATCATTGACTATGTTTAGTGAAAAGACAAAATCGGTCAATAAACGCGACACGCTTTTTCATTTCACTAGATTTGTTTGGAATTTGACAAAATCCCGAACCACGACAGTAAGTTGACAAAACGAACTCAAAAAGTCAACTAGTTTTATCATTACGTCTGCCAATGATTTTGTCTTTTAACTAAACAGAGTCAGTGATTTGTTCAAATGACTGGATTTTTCTAGGGGAATGATGATATGGATTCACCATTTTAACATCCTGCGTAATTTGATCATATCCCTTAGAGATGTGTTCAAATCTCTGCTTTCATCATTTCCCTGCAACATATCCACTTGGGAGTATACCAAGGGCACGTGAATTCGCCGCCAATACAGATACGAGTACTAGACCCTTGGGGAGGTGGACCTTTTATTTCACATAAGGGTGTATTGAGGGAAGCTCAGCTTACAACTATGTAGTATGTTTTGAGCAGTTTTTGGGCTTCACATTTTAGAAATCGATTTTCAATGCATGGAAACGCTGCTTGATGGGAACCTTTGGCCGGATGCGATTCGGGGCGGTCCTTTAAAATTACTTTATTATAATAATTAACATAAAGGTAAATGATGAATGTTGTGAATAACTCGTATTATTGTGTACCTGTCCGCAAATTTAGAAATAAAATGGTCATCACTTGGTTTGATTGTACGATTGAGAAGACGCTCAAGCATATTTATTTTCGCCGCCATTGACTTGATATAAAGTCAGTACATTTCTCGCCCCACACGCCACGACTTCATATGTTACACGAGTTGTATAAGATGTGCAATTTTTACATGACGTTGATGACACTTTATTTCTTTATCGACGTGGCGGCAAAAAGGTTAAGTAAGAAAAGAGCCAGGAGCATAAGATTACCAGTCCTTAATATTAACGTGTCTTTGGATAATATGGAAAACAGATGTATTCAGTAAATATAAAATAATGACGAATTATACGCCCCACGCTCGCCCCCATTTGAAAATATTAGGAGAGATAACAGAATGATGAATTCTATAATTATGTTTGCGTAATATGAACCTTTTTGTTCTCGTGTTTTACGTTTTGACTGAAAAAAAGCGCTGGTGGCCTAGCGGTAAGAGCGTATGACTTGCAATCCGGAGGTCGCGGGTTCAAACCCCGGCTCGTACCAATGAGTTTTTCGGAACTTATGTACGAAATATCATTTGATATTTACCAGTCGCTTTTCGGTGAAGGAAAACATCGTGAGGAAACCGGACTAATCCCAACAAGGCCTAGTTTATCCTCTGGGTTGGAAGGTCTGATGGCAGTCGCTTTCGTAAAAACTAGTGCCTACGCCAAATCTTGGGATTAGTTGTCAAAGCGGACCCCAGGCTCCCTTGAGCCGTGGCAATATGCCGGGACAACGCTAGGAAGAAGAAGAAGTTTTACGTTTTTGACTTTTTTTGCTGTTAATATTGTAGGTACAGTCAGCCTAAAAAGAACAGATGAAAAAACACGTCAAAAGTATCTCCCACTCTGCTATACCCTACTACTAATAGGTATTACCCAAGCCTTTTGGGTGAAGTCCGATGAAAATGAAAATGAAAAAATATTTATTTCCTTATCAAGTAATGGTTTACAAATTGTCATCAGTGGTCGGGGCTTCCTTTTAGGTGGATGAACCTGTATCAGGATGCCCCGCTCCCCCATAAGTTACAGTCTTGTTACTTAATTGTTGGGAAATATTGTACACATGAAAGTTTTATAGCTATTTTGTTATATATGCTATTTGATTAGTGTTCTAACCTAATTAAGTAAGTTAAATGCTATGCACGTGATTGATGAGATATGATTGATGTGAATATATGACTACGATACTTTAACCAACATTATTCTGTATTCGACTTTTACCCGAACACATCTACCTTCACTCACTTCACTTCACTTCACTTCACTTTCACTTTTTACCTGCTCCGTTATACTTTTATCTGCTTCCTTTTCCATACTTATAGCTGGCATTTATTATATATATATATATATAATATGTATTTTAATATATGTATGTATATGTATTTATATTTCTTTTTATTTATATTTGTATATGATATATTGTTTAGTTTTGTGTTTATTCTGTGCTAGACTTCTTTTATTGCATCTGGAACACCTACTGACATAACATATATATATATTTTTTAATTCCGCTACCTAAAGGTTGTCTGGAAGAGATCGCTTTTTAGCGATAAGACCGCCTGTTGTTTACCTCTTCTTTATGTGTTGTATTATTTGTACTGTTTCTGTATTGAGGTGTGCAATAAAGTGTATTTGTATTGTATTGTATCTACATTGACTGGGTAATGTTAGGTGTTACATAATCACTTCTGAGATTACTCTCCCAGTGTCGGGTAGACTTAGATGTGTACAGTCAGCATCAAAAGTAGCGGATGAAACAACTTTTCCAAATATAGATAAATTTCTAGAATTCGCGTTCCAAAGTATATCTTTTACAGTCTTAGTTGTTCTATATTAAAGACATCACTTTTTGTCAAGCTGTTACAGAATGGTAGATACTTATAAAGCGTTATTTGATCCGCTACTTTTGATGCTGACTGTACGTGTGGGATTTGATATGGCTCTTTCAACTGTTTAAAAAGCTTGGAACTCCAAATAACAGAATTTGTATGCAACGTTGCAGTCCCGAGATCGAGACTACAATGTTTTTTACTTTTTAATTTTTGACTGACCATTACGCACTTTGCCACCTATTTTGAAACGGCAAAGTCATCTTTGCCGTCTATTTTTGGGAAATAGTACATTATGATACAAGTGCGAAAAGTAGGAAAACTTGTAGATTTAAAACACGTTCGGTCGTGTTTCAATTTGTCGCCATTCGTAGCAAATTACCTTTTCGCACGTGTATTATACAACGTTTTACAATCCATATGGGCCTTTCAATTTTCGACCTACACACGTATAGTGCTAGTTATCGCACTAGGGCGGTAAAGTAGTACCATATTTACTGTAAAATATATTACTTGACTCTAACGCCATAAGTATCTAATTAATTCTTCCAATAAAATCAGAAGGCTGTGAAATCTCCCAAAGCTAAGTCAACAATCCTTTGAATTGAACCGAAGATGGAATTTGGGGAGCGACAAACATCAAAATTGTCGTCTACGGAACGAAATGAGACCCATTTTCAATTTCCATAATAGCTGCTTCCACTTCATTACTCTGTGGTACAAGTAAGAAGCGATTAAGAGGGAAGAATAGCTTTTCTATGAAATTCCATTTCGGATGAAAACGGTCTCCACTAACTTTGATTTTGATGTCGATCGATTTTTTTTAGTTTTTTTTTTCATTTGCAAAATTTTAACAAAAGGAAAATATTTAGAAGTGGATTTTTTTTTTCTTTTTATATCATATCCTTTCATATCATTTATTGAATGCCAACCATGGTATTACCTACAAGGTGTTTATATATAATAATAACATTTAGAAGTACAGCATGGATCCTGCTAGAGCGAGACACATCTTAAGATATTATTTAAATTTATCATCACTTGCCTGTGAATCTGGCTTGTACCTACTAATATATATATTTACACAAGCGAAAAGTGAAAGTGACAGTCTTTATTCTTCAATTAAGGCATATTACAGTGCACTTTTAAATGTCACAAACTGTCATCGGTAATTTTTATAATTCAAATGCTGCTAATTGTTTATGTCATTCATTACGTGTTCTTTGAACTTGAAATTAATGTGATACCTCCAGTTCCCTTTAGTAAGACATCAACACAGATTCTACAAAATAAATCAAAATAACTAATTAAACTATACTATTCGCATTGGATTAGGGTGTGAGATGAGTTTAAACTCACGCGTACAATTTAACTACGCGTACCAAAAACCATTTAAAGTTTAATTTTAAAAAAATGCATTCCTTATTACGATTATCGTATTTCATATGCATTCTGTGATAAGTATTTAAGAACTAAAGAAAATATTCACCATAAAAAGGAAAGGAAGAGACGCAGGCTGAATCCTAGCCTGGTAAAGCAGCAGGCACAACTAATAGTTCCTACTTGGTTTATTCCCATTTGTCCCTGCCGGGCACAGATGGGAATAGGTGCATTTATAAGAAGCTATGCGGTGCAATAAGATAGCAATATCACTTACTCCCTCTAACGCATAAATGCTGGACTGGCCTGCGCTGGGCCATCATGTAGAGGAGCCATAAAATGGGAATACACCTTCTACTTATTAATACGAGTACCATAAATTAGGAAGTAACGTTGTCTTGTTACTGAACTGAATTATAAATGGTATGGAGTTCAGATAGTTTTTATCACAAAATTAATTATTTTACGCATAAGTGAGTAACTAAATATTCTTTATTACCGCACCGCATACAAAGCTAATAAGTCCCGAACAGAAGCTACGTACTTATAAATTCTTTCAATAAAGCATGACAGCTGGGGACCTACCACAAAACCTGAAATTCGCAAATTGCGGGGATCTTTCTCTTTTACTCTCACTAAGACGTAATTAAAATGCCCGCAATTGACGAACTTCGATTTTCGCGGTTATAGCCCTGATCGGTGATCACGTGGTGCTTTCCATAGTAAAACGAAGCGATGGAAGCTCCGGCCCGGTCTAGCGAGAGTCATCCTTATAATATAATAATAATAATAAAATAATTCAGCCCACTGCTGGGCACAGGCCTCCTCTCATGCGCGAGAGGGCTCGGGCTATAGTCCCCAGAGGGATAGGCTAGAGTCATCCTTAATAAGTAAAAAAAAATCGCCATTCGCCTAACACTTGTGGCACGTCCTAAGGCTTTCCACGTATTTGTGAGGCGTCCGGATTTTTCGGTCGTCGTCAAACGGGGACGTATCATTTTACAAGAAACGGTGTCCTTATTAACCTAGTTTGTTCTTTTTTCCTATTTATAGAATCCTTTTGTGTATACAATTACCATAATTGCTCGAATATTGGTTTGTTTTGCGATATGATATTTTATTGGCCCTGTTGGGTTGAATGGGTAGGGTTAATGTACTGTGTTTACCTCAGTAAGTCATACGATATAATGTATTTCCAACGGTTCGGCAACCCTTGATCTATCGTGGGACGACCTAGCTACTCGGCGGCCTTACATCGACTATAGTCTGTTCGGAAAGAGAAGAGTCGTGGAATGTATTGGACCCTAGGCTTGAGTCGGTCAGGACCGAAGAACTAAAAGGAATGAATTCCACGGACCGAAAGGAACTAGTTCATCTTCAGCGCTCTTAATCGGTCTCGGTCCTTTAGTTCAGTGGTCAGAGCGTCGGTACCTAGTAACAAATAGGTCGGGAGCGAATGAAGTGAATCAAGGTCAAGAAAGTCGCTCGCTCACGCTCTTGCTCTGTTTATTGGACATGTAAAAGTGCCCCTGTGGCCTATTTGCTGAATAAATGTTTGATATTTGATATTTGATATTTATTTGATTGAGATTTGCTCCTGAACTAAAGGAACTAAAAGACCAAACTAGTTCCTTTGACCGATTGACGGAGATCGGAGCGCTCTTTTCAAAGACCGAGCGGGCACAACTATTGGGCCCCATACATTCCACGACTCTTCCCTTTCCGAACAGACTCTAACTGTAACTGTCAATGACGTCACCATAGGCGCTCGAAACGTCTATACACTACAGATAGTATTGTATAGTAGATCGTTAACCAAGGGATGAAATTTCACTTTAGATGGTCAATGCGAGCAAGTACTTTATTTACCACCTTGTAATACAATGGAACCTAGATGTCACAAACATTTTTGTTAATGTTTAAAAATATTCAATTTTATTAATTTAATAGCCGCTTAAAATATTTTTTTATAATTTTCAATCGTGGCTGAATGCCGAATTAGTCTGTGCCTTCGATGCCTAGCCTGTCAAGAAATTACAAAATGGCGGACGAATGTATTAACGAACGTAATTTAAGAATTATTTCGCAAACAATTTAGTTATTTCTTCACAAGTGTAATGAAAAACATTTTGTGTAACTTTGGTAAGAATATTGCAAACGCGGGTCTTTCCGATTTCGATCGGTTTCGGGTCCGCAGGCTGAAGGGAATGACCACCCTCGCTTCCAAAATTTCGCTTACCCCCATCGTTGCACAATTTCCTATGAAGAAACGTCTGTTTGCACGTTTGAAGTAATACGCTTTGTTTTATAAGAGTCTCCATTGACGAATATAAAAAAGACAATTGGACCCGGGTATGTCCTTAAAATACTTAATAGAATCAGGCGTTACTTTGCGGAAATCCATGCTAATTAAAACAAGTAATATTACTTTGCTAATCCGCGAGAAAATAACGTGTTAGTCAATCAGTGCTAACCCGTTATACTTACTTGCGTATTTTTACATGCAATTAATGTTCCCACCCTCCCACTGCAAAAATAAATACGCAAATAAATATAACAACCCTACTGTGCAAGTGTGAGTAGGGGGACTGGTCAAGGTATAAATATGGCCGACCGTTCTAGACAGCTCAGTCAGTTGTCGGGTGTCAGACCGTCAACATCTCCAGCATCTCCTGAGGATGCCTCGTAGAGAGGCGAAACACGTGTTGAGTTTTGTACTTTTGGTGGTGGGTTGTTATATTTATTTGCGTATTTATTTTTGCAGTGGGAGGGTGGGAAAATTAATTGCATGTAAAAATACGCAAGTAAGTATAACGGGTTAGCAGCAGTTTTCTCGCGGATTAGCAAAGTAATATTACTTGTTTTAATTTCCTTAAAATACGCCCAAAACAGAGTTATGACACTGTGACTGTCATCTCGCTTTGGTTAACAATCTACAATAGATAGCAACATGGCAGCTTCGGCTTCGACCGGTCAACCCCACCAAAATGACAGCTACAAAAGAATTACGCAGCGGCTTGCGGGAGCGGATAATTCGAGAACGTGAAGCGGCGCGGGCGCGGCGCGGCGCGGCGCGGCGCGGCGTCCAACAGCAACGAGACCGCCCACGTAGGACACTTCCATAGGTATCAAAGGATTGATTCACCCGCGCCGCGCCGCTTCGCGTTCGCGAGTTATTCGCTCACGTAAGCCGCTGCCTTAAGAGTAACAGGAATTTGCCACCAAAAAGGCGCTCCCTTATAATCGATGGGATGAGTCCGCTGCAAGCCCGGCCGAATTTCACCTTTCCATACAAACGGAGTTCCGTTCTCATTTTAAAACTATGTGTTGGATTGTAATGATACTTAAGCACATAAAATGACATGAGGTTAGTCCTGTAATTAGTTTATATAGCTCCAGTTTATAAAACAAACCAGGGATCGGAACCGGTTTTTTGCAAAAACATCGAAATAACCATATATTTCGGTTTTTTTTTTTATACTCTAAATGTAGGACTCAGTTGTGTTTTCAGATAACGACTTCATATTATTAGATTGCCTAGTTAGAAATGAAGTAATTAACAAAGAACGAAAAAATACCGTTTTCGTTCCCATACAAAAAATACCGGTTTCCGATCCCTGAAACGAACGAAATAGAGCAAAAATATTTTTTTTAATAAAATTTTAAATGCGCTGTATTTTTTAAACAGTGGTATCTGAGGCTACATGAACTAATTACAGGACTAGATATACCTTATCTTATTATAAGTATAAAGTTTTAGAACAATCTAGCTACTGGTTTTAAAATGAGAACGGAACTACGTTCGTATGTAGAACCGAACCTGCTCTTACTTTAAAAAATTGTATGGCGGCGGCTAGGTTTATGTTTCTTTTTATACTATGCCGGTGGCAAACAAGCATGCGGCCTGCCTGGTGGTAAGCAGGCTCCGTAGCCTATGAACGCCTGCAACTCCAGAGGAGTTACATGCGCCTTGCCGACCCCCTTGCGTGGAGCTCTCTGGCATGGCAACCTCACTCACCGGCAGGAACACAACACTATGAGTAGGGTCTAGTGTTAGGGTAACGGCGGCTATTAACGCGGGTATCAAAATCGACGTCTAACACCGCGGTGTTTACAAATACGCATTTTGCAAGCAAATAGATCTATTCCCTAAGAAATAAAGAATACACAAAACAAGCTCATTCATTGGTCTATTGTGCCCATTAGTGTGCATTTGTGTGAGTGTAACAAAAAACTCGCGATTCGTCAGTTTGTGCGACGGCGGCGCAAGAACCGGTTGTTCCATACAGACGCGTGACACCACAGGTAAGTGCACTCCAATCTTACTTAGTGTTTTACATAATAGTTATGGCAAATAAACTAGTGCAATGCCTTTTAAGAGGTTGTGTATTGTTTTCTACACGATTTTGAATTACTTTTAACTTAGTTTTTGACCGGGAAATACGTTTAAAATTGAAAATAAAATACAGCGGTGATAGGCGCCAATTACTTCTATGGTAAGTAATTCCGTGGTATGCCACGGTAATAGAAAAAGTGGTAGTTTTGTTATTTACTCTTTAGTTTTGGTACAAATTATCAATTTTATAATTTCTTTTATTTATTCCAATCTTGATCTATTCACGCTATTAAAGAGCTATTTCCGTGGTATGGAAAGTATTCAACTAACCCTTAATTTTTAACAAAAACTTCAGCACCGATTTCCTTGTTTCTATGGGAACCCTTAATCTGTCAACTTTTTTTTATTTTGAGTTAAAACCTAAAATTTACTTGCCAGTTATGTGATTTTGTCTTTACAAGAAGCTTGTAATATACGTGTTTGATTTGATTTGAATAACCATCTGTGTTTTATTCTTTTTATGGGTCGGAATTAGGTTTGATTAAACTCCAAATTAAGCCTATTACCGATGGTATGATCAGATTACCCTCGGTAATAGAATGTATAGAAATCTATTACCGACCCAGAGAAATATCGAATGGGTCGGTAATAGGCTCTTAAAGAGTTATCTATTACCGAGTGACTATTTAGTATTGTATTGAAATATCGCATTTAGGGTACCGCAAGTACAGATTTCGTTGATAAAATTTAGACTTCAGTTATCATTATCAGATTTAAATTCTTCTGTTTTCTGATTCAGTTATTACTCTGACAAGGAAGGGTACCCAACTGCCGGACAATTCCGATTAGATTTTTTTTATATAATTTTATTTATACAGTAGTCCAAAATATCACACATGATTTTTTTTAGCTATAAGAATCAGCAATAAGAAAAGTACTGTGATTTGTTAGTTATAAACGGGTAAATTATAACACATAATATGTGAGAGACTTTATTTAACTTAATTACCTTATCAAAAATATTAGAAATAAAAAAATTCATGTTTTTATATATAGTCGAAATTTTATAAGGTGCACGTTTACCATTTCACTGTGGTAAACTGTCACTCAGGTGGTAAACGTCCAGCTTATAAAATTTCGACTATCATTTACGCTGTGCCTTATGAGAAAATGTTACTTACTTGTTTTTTTTTGTGCAGCTAATTATGTCAGTAAGACAAATTCTTATCAATCTTTATAGCATTTAAAAATTACTTTATTTAATAACAGGCAGGCCTATTTGTCATATACGTCCTTAGTAAAACTTTACTAACAATATTTTTTGTTGTTTTACATGTAAAACATTCAACTTATAACTTGTTATACAGGTACTCGTGGGTACTTGGTAAGTTAACTATTCAATAGTATTTGATTGTGCCAAAGTGTAATTATAATCTCTTCGAATATATCTCTTATTTTTAAACATACTCCTATAGTTTTATTTTTTATTTTTGTGTCATTATTAAACTTAATGACACAAAAATAATATACAGAACCCACGTCGTTATTATTGTTTTAACCCTCGGTATTAGGTTTCGAATTTTGAGTTTGGTTTCTATTAACGAGTGCAGAAAAAGATCATGCCAATTGTACCCTCGGTAATGAAAGCTCAATTCGCGATAATAGAATCACAGCCTATCCCTTGCCACGGTAATAGAAGATTTGGTCATTTTGGCTTCCAAAAATATGTTAATACATATAATAACCCAAAATTAATCCAAAAACGTGTGAAACGGAAAGTTCATTAAAAGCTCTGATGAAAAAAAAATATTTCTGGCTGTGAGACAGCATTGATACACTTAATTTTTGGATCTCTTTTGAAAAGTTCCTTAACTACCACGGTAATAGGTGCCTTTACCCTATTTGACTGCGGTTTTCTGTAAGGTGGAGGTACTTCCCCAGTTGGGCTCTGCTCTAGATCTGGAATGGCATCCGCTATGCTATCCCTACCACAGAAAGCGAGATGACATTCACAGTGCCCATACCTCTTTTAGACGTAGTTTAAGGACATACCCGGGTCCAAATTTGTGAAGGTGTAATTCTTAAGTTGACTTTTGAACAGGTCAATAAGAGTATCTTTCGAAATGAATATACATATCGATACAAAAAACCTTGTTTATAATAAATAACCTCTAACCTTCAAACGGTAAATTGAATATAAAAATCAAAAATCTTTTTCCAGACCTTTTAAGCCCAGTGAAACGAAGTTTGACGTAATAGCATTAGGTTAGGGTTTGTCTGGATTCAGGTCGCCGTAAACAAGGAGGTTTTCACTCGATTACGGTAAAATATAAGGGTTATTGTATAAGCAAAGGACGGAGGGAGAAACCATGAAGTTTTGAGACTGAATAAAGAGTTTACTACTACTACAAAATAATTCATCAATAGAATAAAAACCATTATAAAATCATTTTTGAAATAATAATACACATTGTGGTGTCATTTGCAGACGTTTCTTCTTAATACCTAGGTACTAAATTAATACAACGAGGGTAATTATATATTTGGCCACTAACTTTACGAAATAGAAATCCAAAAAAGTTTCTACACGAGGCCAATTACTGAGAAAACTTCACTAAAATCTACATCATTTCTATTTTATTTAGAATTTTCTATTTATAAGCCAGCCTAAAATAAAGTAAGATAAATTAGACGTAATTATCTAAAATAAAAGGATCCAATCCACAAACATCTCTCCGTGGAATTTGAATTTTCTGTCAAAAACAAAAGTCATTGATTTAAATGACAAATTTGAGATTATCCTTTTCGTTAAACTACGTCCAATTGTAATGACCTCGTGTAAATTATGAGCCTCGTGTAATCATAATGCCCACGTGCGGCAAGATGCCCTGAAATACGGCCCGATTCGAAGAGTGAAATACGATAACGATAAGTTCTGGTTTCAATAAGTTTTCATTTAGATATCATTTGCATGTCGTATAATTGAAAGAAACAGCTTGTTTCGGGCAACCAATGTCATTTTGACGTTAGAAATATCGTAGATAGATCTTATTGGGATCACAGCAGAATCGAAATAAACAGAAATTTTGACATGTCGTTTAGCTATCGATCTTCTAAAGACCTTTCCAAGATCTTACACGTGTCTTAATCATTCTTCGAATCGGGCCGATAGTCAAAATGGACGCACTCCGACAACCGCGCGTGCGGCGTCCGCCATTTTAAATATGTACAACTTGCCGCGTCGTAGCTGCGCGCAGGCAAGTTTAAAATATTGCTTTGCCGCCCGAGGAGGAAAAGGTTCATCCTTCTAAGCTATTTCTGCACTGTCTTGGCAAGTGTGGAAGTGCTACCAGAAATGTCATATTCCTGTGGAAACATAACGTTTATTTTATATAAGGTTAGCTACCAATATTTTTACAGCTGATATTATTCGGGTCCTGGAGCATATTTGAGTATGACACATTATAGGTTTTATGATGTATTTTGGAGAAAATTGGAAAAAAATTGTAACGTAAAAACACCCTGGTCTGTGCGGAAAGAGAAGAGTCGTAGAATATATGTGGCCCAATACATTCCACGACTCTTCTCTTTCCGAACAGATTATAATAAATGAGACCCCATTGTACAAAGTACAACTTCTTTTACCCAACACTTAACTGGCCACTTCACATTGATTAATCAAATAACATGTTGATGTTGATCATGTTGTATCCCGTCTATTCCGTCTGTAAAGGTGCCGCGCAAATTTAGCTTTACATTCCATTAAGTTTACGACGTCTACAGGAAAGACGCGAACAATGATTACTCCACTGGCAAGAGCACAGCTCTTAGGTTATGATAATGAAATAAGTACGTCTATATTGGCACTGCCACATTTTGTAGCTCCCAAGTCAGACACAAATAAATTGCAAACAGATGTCCGAGCGTGATGACAATATGAGTTACAAATGTCAATTTGTAATTTTGGATAAACTTACAGTTGCATAACATCATCCCTGCCTACGCTTAAAAGTCGTACAACCACGGAAAAAGCATTCAATTTTATACCGTATTTTTGCGCATTAAGGTCCTAATTCAAACTGGTTTTCATTGGCCGTTATGACTGTTTTACGTCTATCTTCAGATCTAGCTTAAGATCAATTTGATAGACCAATGAAGCGGAAAGATGCTTTTGTATGGTTTGAGAAATTGGATTTACATCGGTATTTACGTAAAAACTTATGCAAATATTTGAAAGCGTGGTTAACTTTTTTATTAGTATAGTTTGATGAATCCGTATTTTTTTTCTTTTTGGTGTCTAAATATTGGTTGATGAACTGTTTGTACGTAAGTTTTTTTTTTTGTGTCAAACAGTTTTTCCAAAGTAGGTACAGTCCTTGAGATTGGTTCTGATTTAAAAACGCGTTACGGTTTCGATTTAATTTTTATACGACATTGAAGATAGCTAACACTAATGAATAGAATCAGGCGTTACTTTGCGGAAATCCATTCTAATTAAAACAATATTACTTTCCTTATCCGAGAAAAGGTAACGTGCTAGTCAATCAGTGCCAACCCCTTATACTTGCATGATTTCACTTTGATTGTTTTTATTTTTTGCTTGCTAGATGTTGACGATCTGAATGTGTTCGTGACGTATAGTGGAGCCGTTAACCACCTCCATCACAGCTCCATCGAAACTCGACTAGGTAGTAATCATAACTTACAAGAAACATTGAGCTTCGATGGAGAGATGGCGCAAGCGTTATAACTACGAGCTATATTACCAATGTACAATGAGCCTAACATCGTTAAGACCATAAATATCGGAGGCCTGCAAGAGGCAGGACACGTGTTACCGATGGACGACGCCGGAGTACCCAAACGCCTTCTAGCGGCCCGATTCGAAGAATGATTAAGACACGTTTTTAGATCATGGAAAGATCTTTAAAAGATCGATAAATAAACGACATGACAAAATTGACGTTTATTTCGATTTAATAAGATCTATCTCTTCTCTTCTTCTTCCTTGCGTTGTCCCGGCATATTGCCACGGCTCATGGGAGCCTGGGGTTCGCTTGACAACAAACCCAAGATTTGGCGTAGGCACTAGTTTTTACGAAAGCGACTGCCATCTGAGCTTCCAACCCAGAGGGTAAACTAGGCCTGGTTGGGATTAGTCTGGTTTCCTCACGATGTTTTCCTTCACCGAAAAGCGACTGGTAAATATCAAATGATATTTCGTACATAAGTTCCGAAAAACTCATTGGTAAGAGCCCGGGTTTGAACCCGCGACCTCCGGATTGCAAGTGTGCGACTTGGTCTTACCGCTAAGCCATCAGCGCTTAATAAGATCTATCTACGATATTTATAACGTCAAAGTGACATTGGATCCTCGAATCGAGCTGCTTCTGTCAAGTAAACGATATCTAAATGAGAAATTATCTAAACCAGAACTTATCATTATCGTATTTCATTCTTCGAATCGGGCCGTAGATGGCTGACTGGAGAGCCGCAGAGGTAAAGGCAGGCCCAAGCTCAGATGGTTGGACGGCGCATACCAAGATATCAGGACCTTAGGAGTGGCAAGATGGAGAAGGAAAAGCACGAATAGATCGGACTGGATCAATTTGCTTGACCAGGCTAAGGCCCACCCGCGGCTGTAATGCCTCAGATGATGATGATGATAATCAAATCCGAACGATGCTATCGATCCACCCGCCATCAATCCAAGATGGCGGCCTCCTAATGTGAAAAATAGTTTTGTGCCGTTAAATCGTTTTTAATAGTTTTTCTTCCTACTGCCCTTATCCCACGTTATGTGGGGTCGGCACAACATGTTCTTCTCTTCCATTCTTCTCTTTCTATCGTCACCTCAGCACTTACTCCTTTCTTTCTCATATTCTCTTTCACACCGTCATTCAATCGTTTTTAATACTTGTTAAATCAAAATCGAATAAAGTAGAGGTTTTAAAAATTGAAATGCCGCTTTAATCAAACTTGATAAGCCGCGTATAAGACTCATTCTCGTTAATTCTTGGCGCCATAAATGTGTGCTATTCAAATAAACTTAATTTAATTAAAATAATCAGACCGATCCGTTTTAGAGGAAAGCTTAACCGGTATATTGAATTTTTCGTCACGCCAACGTTAAAGGGCATTTACACTTACCGGATACCGGGGACGGATAAAATAATTGTAAAAGTACAGAACACCAAAAAAAAGTTATGTATGTACAAATAATAGTAATTACTAGACATATCTGTATATTTTACTTGAAAGTTCATGTCAAATTTTATGTTATTTTAGAATATATAAATAAATATTATAGGACATGTAATGTAGTAAGCTCAATAAGGCTTGTGTTGAGGGTACTTAAACAACGATATATATAATATATAAATATTTATAAATACTTAAATACATAGAAAACACCCATGACTCAGGAACAAATATCCATGCTCATCACACGAATAAATGCCCTTACCAGGATTTGAACCCGGGACCACCAGCTTCGTAGGCAGGGTCACTACCCACTAGGCCAAACCGGTCGTCAAATATATATTTTTAAAATAACTATGTACGATTGTTTGGCGGTGGCTAGGTTTGTGTAACTCTTAACTCCTGTTTTAGTTTTTTCATACTTACCACGTCGGTGGCAAACAAGAATACGGCCCGCCTGATGGTAAGCAGTCACCGTAGCCTGCAACTCTAGAAATGAAGAATGAGAGAGATGAAGTAAGTATTAAAAACATTGACTTATATATTAATTCGTAAAGACGGGCCTTAACGACCACTATCGACACTAGCGACATCACTGACACCGTGCACCGTTATGCACGAATGCGAGCCAAGCGTGCAGTCCAACGCAACTAGTTGCGACCAACCGCGCGCGTGATGCGAACTCATCAACCAACCGCGTTTTAGCATTCCACCGAGACACACCAAACGAGAATGTTCGGTCGGAATTACATAAACTTACGGCCCGATTCGAAGAATGATTAAGACACGTTTAAGATCTTGGAAAGATCTTTAAAAGATCGATAACTAAACGGCATGTGAAAATTGACGTTTATTTCGATTCCGCTGTGATCCCAATAAGATCTATCTACGATATTTCTAACGTCAAAGTGACATTCGTTGCCCGAATCGAGCTGCTTCTGTCAATTATACGACATACAAACAATATCTAAATGAGAATTTATCAAAACCAGAACTTATCGTTATCGTATCTCATTCTTAGAATCGGTCCGTTACTTTACTTTTGAAATCTTTGATTTAATATAACTTTACTTTGTGTGGTTTTCCTCTTTTGAACTCCGAAACTTCAATTATTCTGGGCGCTAATGAGCTAAGTTTTTCGGAACCTAGGGTCTATTTTAATGGCTGATATTTTCATTTTCAATTGTGTTTTTATTTTTCTCTCATTGTATGCATGTGTGTGTGCGTGTTAGCATTACTTTTTTTGGTATACTTTGTAATTACTTGTGAGTTACTGTAATTGGCTTTCTGTATTAATCTTCTTCTTCTTCTTTTCGTGTCGAGGTTCCTTTTTTTTATACGATGGAAGCCCAATAGGCAGCGGTGTTGACAGCCCTGGCTGTCGCGTCCCTCAGATCCAGCTCCGAGCAGTGATGCGGGCATGTGGGGCACGCCAGTAGATGTGCCATGGTTTGCGTTGCTGTGTCGCAGGTACATTGAGTCGAGGAGCTACGGAGCAATCCCCATTTGGCCATATTTTGCTTGCAGCGACCAACTTGGGACCTGTATTAATCTTGTTGTTCTATTGTAAGTTTGAAGTTGTTGATTCTCCTTAACATAAATAAATAAATAAAATATCGGGCAGTGAGAACTCCACATTAATCCACAAGCGGTTCATTAGACTGATAGCGGCTTCCTGCCCCTATCTTATAAAAACCTTAGCTCCTAATCTGTTTTACTTAATTAGGACTTTGCCTGCTTCGTAAGATATTGGACCACTGTGATTTTAATTTAAATTGGAAAAAGTTTAGACTATATTATTACAGGCGAAGGCTTTTTTAAAATAGTTCAAAAATGGAAAAATCCGGATAAGAGGTGGGAAAGAATCCGATATGTTAATTAATTGATTTTTCCGTAATCGTGTTACATTAAAATGGTTAAAACCAGTAGCTGCTCACGCGTTAAAACTTGCGAAGACAAATAATGCAATTTGTTATAAATAAATAAATCATAAATAAATATGACTAAGTCCCACAGTAAGCTCCATTAAGGCTTGTGTTGCAGGTACTTAGACAACGGTATATATAAAATATAAATACTTAAATACATAGAAATTAGCCATGGCTTAGGGACAAATATCTGTGCTCATCAATCAAATAAATGCCCTTACCAGGCTTAGAACCCGGGACCAACGGCTTCATAGGCAGGGTCACTACCCACTAGGCCAGACCGGTTGTCAGGAATGTGTGTTATGATATATTTATTATTTATTTAACCTTTATACAAAAAAGTACAAATGGCGGATTTAATTCCTTAAGGCATTTTTTATCAGTCAACCGTTGGGTCAAACAAAAACTTACAATTGGTGCGGAAAAGAAAATCAATACAGAGAGATAAAAGTCACTATCTAAATATAGGAGGCAAACGACCAGAACTACCGTAGCCCATGGACACCTGCAACACCAGAGGGGTTGCAAGTGTAATTTTGGTTTTTATGATGGGAATACGCTTTTTTGACATATATAATAAGTCAAGAAAATAAATGATCAAAGTAGAGTGTATAATAATAGGAAATAAAAACTTTTTAGACAATACATTACAACACATGACGGTACAAAAGTGCGGTGAAACTCGCCCCTCATCTATTACGCAGCGTTCTTGCAAAACTTTGCACTTAGGACAAATCGAGTTTTTGCTGTTACTTCGCGTAGTTTCGACGGATTTTGTTGTGGGGCATTCCTCTGTGGGGTAAAGTTAGTAATGTTTTAAAAGAAAATGTTTGAAGCGTTATTAGTAATATGATAATTTATATGTTGAATATATATATTAGATAATTAAATTAGAGGCGATGTAGTTTTTGGTAATGCTGAGACATTTGTTGTGTAGATAATATTGATAACCATCGTTAAAACTTACCTAATCATGAAAATTGCTTGGTATGTTGCCAACTGCTATACAGGATGTAACAAAAATAGTAGGGATCCGTTTAAGGGCATATTCCGAATCGTATTTTGATTAGGAAAAAAAAGAAGAATTTTTTTTCGACGATATAAGCAGGAAAATACTTATCCGAGGAAAATAAAATAGACTAGGTAGTATATATTACGAAAGCAATATAAATAACACTCGAGCAAAATGCTGTGCAATTTATTTATATCGCCTTTAAACCTCTTTGAAAACTATAAATAGTTTATTTAGGTACTCAGATCCTTTATGACATCATAAAACGCTAGATTATCTCATCATTTACGATGTTATTAGGTTTTAAACTATAAATTTGGTGGTATAAGACGCGATTGAAGAAGAATGTTATTGAAAAAGTAGCTAGCTGTTTATATAGCATTTTATTTTATTTTTATTTTATTTTAGTATATGGAAAACCAACAGCGCTATATATATCTAGAACTTCCAATAGAATTACAGAGCCAATTACAGGTTCTCACTTATAGAAATACAATAAATTATAAAAAGTTTTTGCCCATCTTAATTTACACAGATTTGATAGACAGACTTAATTTTGACAGATTAAACACGGTTTTGGGCTATACTACCGTTTTGAATGAGTTTTATCTTATTATTTATTTATACCTTTAAAGGAGCCATTCTTGTATATATCACCATAAAATTGTAAACACTCGTCAGTTTATAATCTCGCTAGTTACATTTTAAGCTGACGGTAGTCAGATTACAAACTAACCTAACCTACGTTAGATTATAAACTAACGGGTGCACAATCTTACGGTATCATAAAACGATGACACAGAAACTGCTCTAACGATTTCAATGAAATTCGCTGTGTAAAATCGATCTAGCTAGTTGTTATCGCTGGAAAAATGCGCATTTTTGAGTTTTCATATGTTTTCCGAGCAAAGCTCCCAGATTTTGAGATCTATTTAAATGAAAATTTATTTATCTACTTCAATGAAAAATAGGATCCGTCATATATATATGTTACATAAATGTTTATGCTAACGTTCACTGAACTTCTGACCAATTCGAACGTGCACTGAATTCAAACCGATATTTGAATGATATTGGATTCATATTATTATCAGGTATCTGTCATTTTTCTTAATAAAACCGTAACATCATTTGGTGGGAAAACCCCCCGCCACCTGACTGATGACGGCCCAGAGAGATCTGAAGGAGAATGAGATGGACGCAGCAACAGCGCGAGATAGAGAAAAATGGAAAAGACAGACAAGGAGAGCTGACCCCAGATGATGGGAAAAAAGCTTAGGAGAAGAAGTAGAAGAAATCCGTAACTTCAATTGTATGGGAGCGGCTTTATGGCGGCGAGATCGCGTGACTCTTAAGGCTGGACTAGCTAGGTGGCTACACTATAACTAATTAGTTCATTCTCATCCACTAACATACATTATTCTTATTATATTTGAATTTGATTTGATTTTAATGTACTTACTAACCCCTAGCTATAACGATGGTACTAACAATGTTTTATGGAATTTTTATAGTTCTGAAATAAAAATATTTTATTATTCTACATACTGACGAAGCCTAGCTAGAATATATATAATAGGGCATATTATTATTATGTTAACGGTACCAATCATGGAACATTTAAGAGAATTTTTTTTTGATATTTCATCGACACCTGTAAAATTTCTACCGCTTTATGCTTTAAAAGTTGAATGTCCAATTCGTCCTTTAGTTTTCTATGTATTTAATGAAAGCTACTGCAATTGGTTTCAATATTATTAACCAATTAAACCTATGATTTTTTTGCTCCAGTCATGGAATGTATGGCACCATTCATTTTCAAAATAACAAATTTCAATGAAAAATTAAACTTAAGCAGCTCTTTGGCTCTTGTTTATGGTAAAATGTTACCAGCGATTAAAAACTGATGGTAAATACTTGTTTTACAGGATTTGTCTATACCATTCCATTACTGGTGCCTGTTCCATTATAGGGGTGTTTACTGTACGCAAAAATCTGCGTAGTGGACTCCACTAGCACACTTCCACTAGCACTTTTTAGGTCCTAACCGCCAAACACGAAAGTATAAGTTTCGTTATCTGCGTCTCAATCACTCTTGTATATTTGAGCGATAAAGAAGGCAGATAGAAAACGAAATTCGATTGTTACTACCTGACAAAATAATAGAATCAGACATGCCTCAATTTAAGATATACTTGTTAGAATGCTTGTTAGACTTTTTAATAAAAAACGCATTTTACTCAATTAAACAATATCTTATACCTTTAAACGAGCAATTCTTGTATATATACATATGTATATATATTTCTGTGATCTCGGAAACAGCTCTAACGATTTCGCTGAAATTTGGTATATGGGGGTTTTTTGGGGTATACAATCGATCTAGATTAGTCTTATGTCTGGGAAAACGCGTGTTTTCGAGTTTTCATGCGTTTTTCTTTCGACGCAGAATATGGTCGCTAATTTCGTGTTGCTGGCCACTGTCCGTCTGGTCCAGCGGGTTAAGACGCGGACTGCTAAACGAGTGTTATGGGTTCGAATCTCGCCCGGTGACTAACTTTTGTTTTTTTTTTATATGTTCAAGTTTATATATATTTTTTTAATTTTTATTGTTTTAGACAAGTTTAATTTAGTAAACAAATGTAGTTAAGATTATCACCTATACACCACCATATTACAATAAATAGTTATAATTATAACCGAGCAAAGCGCGGTCGCCCAGGTACTTTAGATTATAAGCCATATCTCTATTAAATTTACTGTAATGTAATTCATGCATGCTGCATGCTTAGGTTAAGATAATTTTTGTACAATATTTGCATGCCCAATCGCAGGCGGAATACACTGTTCGTAATACGGAAGGTGGAGATAAGGAATGGAATCTCTATATACCAAAAAGTTTCATCAAAAAATCTTAAATAGGTGGCGCTACAATACCTAGAATACTTGAAAAAAAAATCAAATCATAGACAGCGCACTTCACTCCGTCAATAACGCCTTGGTTCTTAGCTACTGTAGCGCTACTCTGTAGAGATTTGGAACTATTATTTATAGCTGACCACTGGACACTTTTGCATAAGTTCTGCCTATGGAGATTGCGTTCCTTAACTCTACCTTCCATAGTTCGTAAAAATGTATTTAAGATCCACCTGACTGTATTTTAGCAAATAAATGATTTGACTTTTGACTTTTGAAATTTCAATTTTCGCGTTTAGAGGTAGGCCTCTGTAAACAAACCGCTTTGGCGCATCAATGTCATAGTGAAAACTTGTCAAAAAACTGCTTAAGGCATATACTTGGTCAAGCAAATCCTGCCGGTAGCAAAAGGCGGCAAATTTGAAAAATCGCGGGTTAACAACACTGTTTTCGAATAATTCCAAACTCGCGCGTCATCTGTGTTTTATCTGTGGAATGTGAATAATGAATGACAGCCATCATGTTTGTTTACATTCTGAATCGTTGCTTTTTCAAGAGAAATTTCTGCTGTCACCATTAAATAAGCTTGTGCATAAACTTGAGCAGTCTTGACTTGCCAATTTGGCACCTTGGTGCCTACAGTATACAATCACGGTCGTTGATCGTAAATATTTGTAAATTTGAGGTTATGATAGTTAAATGTTTTTGGTTCGATGTACATTGCTGTTTTCTTAGCGCAATACTGCTTTTTGAGTGTTGCCCTACTTCACTTTGCTGTACATTGCTACTGACATACTTTGCTTGACAGACTTTAGTATGTATAGCCGGTCAAACAACTTTGTCAGTAGAAAAATCTAAATTTTCTATGCGATGATTCCCTTCGCGCCTACATTTTTTTTAATTTGCCGCTTTTTCAACTGACGGAAATAGCTTGACAGATAATATAAGTTACTAATTAACTCTATGGTTTACAATATGTGATAGTGCTGCTCTCTGGCGGCAGAACATTGCAGTAATACCCCCTATTATCGACTAACAAAGAAAAAAACATATGTATGCAACATCTGTAAACACGAACATCATTATTAAAAAAGTTTTAAAAATGTATCACATTAACGCGCTTACGCCAGGCGGGTTGCATTCCCATGCACTTAGCGTGAGTCAGTGTTGAATGATTCATTTAAACCGTTATACGTTCACTGATCATATGTGTACCTTATGTGTACGTAATAAGGTTTAAAACTTGTCAGTGTTGAAGATGGTACGAGCTTACTACCAGTTACGCAGGTTAATAGTCCAAGAGGCACACTTTGAGCGGAATATACATCTATAATGCCATGTCGGTGGCAAACAACCATACGGTCCACCTGGTGGTAAGCGGTCATCATAGCCTAGGGATAAGTGCAACTCCAGGGGTATCGTCGACCCGTCTCCATTCCCTTGTACGGTCAACTTGATCAAAAAAATGTAGGCAAATGATAAAAAATGCCATTTTCTGTTGAGTTACGAAAATACAATAGTAACTGAAATAACAACCATAGGTGGGAACGAAAGGTCCGACCGCTGTGTCTCGCTCCAACCTATGATTGTCGCCTTAGCCGAAGCTGTCGCGCAATGTCGTGGCCAGCGCGTTATATAGCGTTCAATTTAAAGCTAAATTTTTTCATCGTAATATCGGCATTCGGCTTCTTAGTTTTATCAGAAGTGTTAAAAATGGCGTAAAGAAACCTGACCCTTTCTTGGAATACCCTAATGCTGAGCTGATTTATCTTTTTAGAGCTCCGTACCCAAAGGGTAAAAACGGGACCCTATTACTAAGACTCCACTGTCCGTTTGTCTGTCACCGGGCTATATCTTATGAACCGTGATAACTGGACAGTTGAAATTTTCACAGATGATGTATTTCTGTTGCCGCTATAATAACAAATACTAAAACAAATACAAATGCTCCCAGTCGAGGTTTTCCCGAGGGTCTACAGTATGGCGTTCTTCAAAAAAGTAGTGTACAGGTTTTTAAATGGTCAGCAACGCGCATGTAACACCTCTGGAGTTGCAGGCGTCCATAGGCTGAGGTGACTGCTTACCGTCAGGCGGGCCGTATGCTTGTTTGCCACCGACGTAGTATAAAAAAAAAGATAAACGTGGCTTTCCATCCCATATGCTTCATTTGAAATAAGGACCATTTCTTCAGAACAAACGTGATCCATACAACAAACGTGATTTTTTTGCCGTTTTCCGTCCGACTTGCACTTGGCCGGTTTTTTCTAATCGCCAAGTCTCATGACTTGACCCACACTCGTCACACTTTTGAAAGGTCGATTAAAAAATATAACACACGACGAAAATAATTTACCTACGTAACATGCATTTTTTTGTATAACAAGTTTATTACAACTCTATTATTTATGGTTAACTTTTATTGGATATTAGAAATAGCTTTATTTCGAAACTTGTTTAATATGAATAGCATTGTCGTGTCACGGAATAATAGATTTGACACTTTTGACCTGTTACAGGTTTTTAGGGTTCCGTAGTCAACTAGGATTAGGAACCCTAAAAATAGATGCCCTTCTAATTTAAATTTTAAATATGAAAAAAACCGCCAAAAGATTTCAGTTTCAGAAAACAATTTCAGTGAAAACTACAGCGAACATGATCGGTTAAGCTGTTTTTGAGTTTTTGCAAAAAGTCTTCCCTTCTTAATAAAAGTGCTGCAATTACATTACGATACAAGTGCGAAAAATAGGAAATTCGAGACGAGTGGCAATAAATTCAAACACGACCAAAGGGAGTGTTTTAAATCAACACGAGTTGCGAATTACCTATTAGCACATGTATCGTACAACGTTTTACAGTACATATGGCCCTTTAAATGTTCGACACAGTAACGTAATATGCTAATTTTCGCACTAGTGCTATAAAGTAACACCATATGTACTGTAAAGGTTATTTTTGCTTGTTTTACACTGGTTACAACCTAATAGCCCCCGTTCAAGGCAGCCTATTGTGACATGCGGATAACTACGGAACCCTACACTGAGCATGGCCCGAGATGCTCTTGGCCAGTTTTTTTGTGGTTTGGTCACAATTGAGACATGTCACATTATGTTAAATATATTATAATGCGTCGAAATAAAGGAAAAGTAGAAAAACTTACTGTTCTCGGGGTGAAAGCCACCGTCCAATGGAAATGAGTATCGAGGGTAAGATATAGGTACTGATAATGATGATCCCTCATTAGCGACACAGGGCTCGCAGGAGAATTTTCCATTTGTCGCGATCCTGAGCGGCTACTTCCAGCTCTTCCCAGCCGAGTCCATTTGAGCCAGCTTCCTTCTCAACTGATCGCCTTCATGTGTGTGTGGTGTGGTAGGTACTTCTTTCAAAATTCAAAATTCAAAAATTTATTCTGCAAGTAGGCCTTAAGGACTCTTTTACAAGTCAGTACAACATTATAATAACATCATATAGTGACATGAAAAATACATAACAACATTTATAAATACAACAGCCAATACCTGGGTAAACATGATATTATAATAATCTTAAAATAAATAATTACTACATTACAATAGAGATGTAAAAGGTCCCCAATGTCAGAGTACTAATACTAATAAGATTTGGAGGTGTAAAGTCTCTCCAAGTGTCAAAATAAAATTTATACTAAATAAATAAACCGCGTCTGGACTGTTAAACTAGCAGTCTCATAAACTAATGCTACAGAATACATAACTAGTATGTACCAAGTCAAGAATATTATACAATATTACAGAGACGTATAGTCTCCACGGTTAATACATTAAGTTTGGAGATGTATAAGGTCCCCACGGACCCTTTAAAAAAAACGTGTTATTTGCGAACTTGACTGAAAAAATGCTAAGTAATGGAGACCACCACAAACAGAATATTGTCTTGTCTTCTTCTTGTCCTAGCAGATTTGCACTGCCTTGCCCTAAATGAAGAACTTTTTGAATTGGTGCCACCGTCATGTTTTTATCACCGCACCTCCCGCCAAAGAAACAAACATCCTCACGTCCTCAACACGTGGCAAACCAAGAACAAGCGGGCATCTCGCTCGTTTTTGCCCAGAACGTGCAAGTTGTGGAATGAGCTACCTTCTGAGCTGTTTCCCTTGCGCTATGACATGGGGTTCTTCAAGAAGCAGGTATTTAGGGTTCTCAAAGGTTGGCAACGCATAAGTGGCTCCTCTGATGTTGTTCATGTCCATAGGTGGTGATGACTCCATATTAACTTAGTCCTCATTTTCCTCCCTGGATATTCACATTATTGAAAATATTTATACAGAATTTTATGTATTTTTTAGTCATAGCTATGCTATCATAGCTATGTCTAAAAAATACATAAAAAACATACATAAAAATACATAAATACAAAAAAGAAAAAATGGATTTTTTCTTTTTTTCAATTATCATCACAGTTAGGTGCGAAAAACAGGTTTCATACTAATTTTTAAATGCTCCTAACTCTTATAATATTGAAGAAATCTAAAAAACTCAGACGGTCGGGCATACCTATAATTAAAACACATCAAATTGTGTAAAAATATTTTCAAAACTGTTAAAATCCAGAGAGGAAAATGGGAACTACGTTTGTACGAAAAACCGGCTTCGGGGCGGTCGTCCCCTTTCGTCTTAAGGTGCCCATCACGCTAGCCGCATTACTGCGTTGAATCGCGATAGACAGCATCTGCATGTCTCCAGAACGGGTCCTCCTCTCTTCCCTACGCACCGCTGCAAAAAATATATATTGTATTGATTTGTACTTACCATACCTACCATGATGAATCACAGATCAATGCTGAATTTCGCTGTCTATTTGTTTTTCCGTTTGAATATGTCACAGGCATTTTTTGTAGCTTGTACAAAAACGTGTATTTGTATTGTATAGTATAATTATCTACGTGCGACACCGTCTGACCGCTTTACTAGAGGTTTGCTATTCTCAACCTCTTTGTAAGTACTCGCTTCGGCTTACCAGTTTAAGTTTGACCTTAGTAACCTGGACTGTCACTGTCACCATATTTAAAGGGAAACGGGAGCTGAGATTTAAATATTTTAGGTGAATATATCCGTCTCACTAACGGAAGCGGCTCCTAAAACTAGTGCGATAAGGACAACGGCGGATTAGGCGAAAAATCCTGCTTATAAATCTTTAAAAAAACGATGTTTCGTACTCGACTGTTTCCTTTTTTTTTAATTTTGAGATCTAAATGGTAATGAAATTATCTGTGTCGGACTGTTTTGCTTTCTAGACTAAATGATGTCACTTTTTTTGAAGACCATGCTTCTCTTAGCGGCATAGTAAATTAGTAATTAGTAGGCCGTTTTTGTGAATATTTGAAATGCACTAGCGATTTAAAAAACAAAAATATAAAAAAAGCAAAACAATCCGACACAGATATTAATAACAATAATCTGTGTTGAAAAAATCATTGCTATAGCTACAAAAACCACGGAGGAAACAGTCGAGTACGTTTGTATGGAGAAATGACCACTCCTGTTATACCCCTTAAGTATCGCGTCCGGTATGTTTACCTGTCCCGTTTTTGTCCCGTATATCAATACCGTTATAGAATAGCTATAGAAATGGTCACAATCATCTCTATTTAACCAGGATGTACCAAGTGACAGCAGTAAAGCAATTATATTTATGTATTTGCCCCTTCCCTGTAGCCAAATAACACTAGAACCTACTCATAGTGTTGTGTTCCTGCCGGTGAATAAGGTTGGCATAGCTCAACGAGGGTGCAGAGTGCTAGGCTCGGCAACGCGCAAGTAACACGTCTGAAATTGCAGGCGTCCATAGGCTACGGTGACCGCTTACCATCAGACGGGCCGTATGATTGTTTGCCACCGACGTATACATTGGTGAGACTCTTTCACTTTGTCAACTGCAAAAAACTGCACTCGGTACGTATTGGGAATAGATCTCTTAGAGCGTCTTTGAATGTTTTTTTTTTACTCTTTACATTTTTGTTTAGTGTACGCTCCACTTAACATGACGACAATGCTGTTTGCTATCACAAAACGACTTGTTTTCATACAAATATAATGGCGGTTAAGACCTTTAGTGTGAGAAGGACACGGCTTGGGGCACATCGAAATAGATTGAAGTACATTGGAAAAACATGATTCATTATAATTAAAATGGTTCCGTGATTTTTATTTCATCTATTTCTAAGTCCATAATACTCTAAAATCTACTCAACTGTTAACAAAAATCTTAACTTAAGTAAATTAAAACGGATTGGATATTGATTTCGTAATTTATTTATATATTCTGAACTTATACACATATTGCTCAAATGTTTATTTAACCGATGAACTGATGAATGAGACTGAACTGAAAAGAACCGCTATACATTGTATATATTTTGTTTTTATTGCGAAGACTATTTATTTTACTTTTTATTGAAGAAACCTGTATACTATATTTGTACACCTAAGTAAGTATTTACTTGCAAGAGGGTAGTTTTATGGCTCACAAATCAGCATCCTCATGGACGAGGATACTGGTTTAGATGATGCCACAGGTGATATCTCCAGCCTGTTAAAAAAAAAAAAAGTATTTACATACTTATAATTATCTGTCTGTGATGTAGTAACTTAATATGCGATTGCGAGCATATGGTTCTACTCGAGCTTATCAAGATTCAAACTGTTAATAAATGGACGAACATATTTTTCAGTAGAAAACAAGGAGAATAGTAGAATTCCTGTAGTATAAAAAATATTTGCATCGGTTACCTGTCTAAAATGAAATAATATATACACACTCCATAAATTCATTGGCCTTTGTTTTGATGAGATGAATACTATTATTATTAAGAAATATACTTCGGCCAAAGAAAAACCTATTTACTTGGAATCTACACGTGAAAAATGGATCTATATCGGGATTTCTAGAGTTTTTTTTCTCCTATTTTTGGATTTCTTAATATTTTTCTCATAGTGATCATTAGTCCTAACGCTCTTATGCCCTTCTTATTGGCAAATGATTTTAGGAAAAAAGTTGTTAGGAATGTCGAAAGAGACCCGTGAAAAACATTCATCATCTTCCTCGCGTTATCCTGGCATGATTGCCACGGCTCATGGGAGCCTGGGGTCCGCTTGGCAACTAATCCCTAGAATTAGCGTAAGTATTAGTTTTTACGAAAGCGACTGCGATCTGACCTTCCAACCCAGAGGGAACCTAGGTCTTATTGGGATAAGTCCGGTTTCCTCACGATGTTTTTCTTCACCGAAAAGCGACTGGTAAATATCAAATGATATTTCGAACGTAAGTTCCGAAAAACTCATTGGTACAGTCAGCATCAAAAGTAGCGGATCAAATAAGGTTTCATAAGTATCTACCATTCTGTAACAGCTTAACAAAAAGTGATGTCTTTAATATAGAGCAACAAGGACTGTAAAAGATATACTTTTGAACGTGAATTTTAGAAATTTATCTATATTTGGAAAAGTTATCCGGAATATCAGATACTTTTGGTGCGTTGTTTCATCCGTTACTTTTGATGCTGACTGTACGAGCCGGGTTGTGAACCCGCGACCTCCGGATTGCAAGTCGCATGCTCTTACTGCTAGGCCACCAAAAAAGGTATTCCCGTGAAAAACATTATCACAAATAAAGTAAAATAATTGAAAAGTAAATTCAAGTCGAAGTAATTTTTTTTACGAAAAAATATTTTACGAGTAACAAGATGTACTGTACTGTTTGACCCACTCCCAAAGACCCCTATTATATCTTGGATTAAAACTACTTAATTTTGTAGATTTATTTTATTGGAACTCAACAATACACAGACACGACACACCGCAGAGAGCCATTCCATTTCACGCATACTACACTCTCCCGGACTAATCCTAAAACTAATCTAGTTTTACTTAGGTCTACATACATGGCAAAGGATTATTAATTAATCCTACTGTAGCCCTAAAAGAACTACAACAATAGTTATTAGATAGTATGCTTTGAATCACCCTAGATTGGTTACTAAGTTGTTCAAAACAAGTACATATATCTTGGCATCATTTATAAATAAATACAAGTTCAACTTGGCCTACGACATATAACTTAAGTCTAATTACTTTCGACATCCTCATTACAATACACCATTTGATCAATATGACGTTTCCACATCATACCTTGTACCTCAATTATATAAGTTAAATCTGGAACAGATTCTGATACTATTTTCCCTACTATCCAAGGTTTATGGCCCTTTCTATAGTCTCTAACCATCACTTTTTGTCCTGTTACAAATTTAACTTTTCTTTTACATGCCTCTCTCCCCTCCCTTTCAGATAAACTTTCAATTATAGGTGGAGGTTTCAGGCAGCTAAATCTATTCCTTAATTCCCTCCCCAGCAACAAACGGGCCGGCGTTTCACCTGTAGTCCGTTGAGGTGTGGTCCTATAGTCAAACAAAAATAAATTGATTGCAGCATTAATGCTGCATCCACTTTCTCTTATTTTGGTAACAGCTGATTTAAAAGTTTGTACAAATCTCTCCGCAGCTCCGTTGGTCGCTGGGTGGTACGGTGGCGCAAATATTTGTTTAATGCTATTCTCTTTACAATAGTTGTTAAATTCCGTACTTGTGAACGTAGTCTGATTATCTGTAACTAGTTGGTCCGGATATCCAAATCGGCTAAATAACTTATCTAGTACATCAATTGTTTTAGCAGCTGTCATGTTTGACATTTCAAAAGCCTCTGGCCATTTACTATAGCTGTCTATAATTACTAAATACATCTTATTATAATATGGCCCCAAAAAGTCCGCATGAAGTCGATACCATGCCGTAGGTGGCGTTGGCCATGATTGTGGGGACTTTATGGGATTTTTAAGATTTGATAAACAGATGAGACATGACTTTCCTATATTTTCTATTTCTGAATTTAAATTTGGCCACCAAAAGTAAGACCGTGCTACTTCTTTCATACGAATAATACCAAAATGTGTTTTATGCAAACTTTTTAACACTGCTTTTTGATTTGTTTCTGGAATTATTACTCTATGTCCCCAAAGTAAACAGCCCTGATCCACACTTATTTCAGTTTTCCTATTATAAAATGGTAAAAGCTCTGATTTAATTAAATTTTTATTGGGCCAGCCTGTTCTACAATATTCAATTATTTTACTCAAAAGTTGATCCTTTTTTGTATTTTCTTGTATTATTTTAAAATTTAAATAGCCTATGTCAGAACTGTTGGCATATAGTACATGCATCAAATTATCTACATAAAAAATTGGATGGACATGTTGACTGGGACATTCTTTATTGTCAGGATTTCTGGACAAATAATCTGCTGGATTATTGTTAGTTTTTATATGTTTAATTTTATAGTTGAACGCTGAGAGAAATATAGCATAGTGTTGTAGCCGCTTTGCAGCCATTTTTGGTATACCTTTAGTTGGTCCAAAAATCCTGACTAGAGCCGAACTGTCTGTCTCCAATTCAAATTGTCGGCCATAAATATAGTTGTAGAACTTGGTGACCGCAAACACTATTCCCATGGCCTCCCTGTCTATGGCAGCATATTTTTGTTCAGTTGTGTTTAATTTCTTGCTCGCATATGCTATGGGCCTAACTGTACCATTTTGGTCCCGGTTCGATAAGACGGCAGCTAGTCCATAATTTGAAGCATCACAAGTTACTATTATCGGGAGATCTGGGTTGAAATGTCTTAAATTGTTTGCAGAGGCTAATTTATTTTTTATTGTGTCAAAAGACTTTTGACAATCCGCTGTCCAGTTGAATTTATTTATTTTGGTACATTCATATAATGGACTAAGAATCTTAGCCATGTCTTTAAGGAACCTAGAGTAATAATTAACTTTACCTAAAAATGATTTTAACATTGTTAGATTGGTTGGTGCTGGAACATTTAACAATGGCTCAATATTTGATTTTATTAGGCTCATTCCCTCTTTATTTATGCGAAAACCAAACACATCTATGTGGCTTGTGAAAAGCTTACATTTTTCGGGCTTTAATTTGAAATTGCATTCTTGTAGTCTATTAAGCACTTTGACAAGGGTTTCATAAGTTTCTTGCAAACTTTTCCCTGCCACGTAGATGTTATCAATAAACACAATTGTGTTTGGTATACCTATTAGTTTTTTACACATTAGTCTTTGAAATGACCCAGGGCCAGTATTAACTCCATAGGGTAAGTATTTGTATTTATATGTCCCAAATTCTGTTACAATAGTGGTTAATAATTGGCTCTCCTCAGTCAAAGCAGCTTGTAAGTAAGCTTCCCGAAGATCCAGCTCGCAGTAGTATTCTCCCTCTTTTAAGGTTTCAAAAATGTCCTCCACGTGTGGAAGGGGGTAATGGTCTATTTCCAAATTTGGATTTAAAGTGACTTTATAATCCCCACAAAGTCTTACAGAGCCGTCCGGTTTTATAATGGGTACTACAGGTGTACCCCATTGACTCTGTTCGACGGACACTATGCGACCATTCTGTTGTAATCTATCAATTTCATGTTTTACCTTATCTCGAAGTGCATAGGGAACACGACGAACAGGCAGAAACTTTGGTACAGCATCTTTTTTTAATTTTAATGAAATTGCTTCACCTTTGAATGCACCCCACCCCGGGCTGAATACTGCTGCGAACTCTTGATCAATTAATTGTTTGGCATCTGAAACATTTTTAACCAATGTATTAGGATTACAATAAGCTACACTCTTAAAAATTGGAGGCCACATATTTAATTGACTTAGCCAATCACGACCCATTAAACAAGGTGTTGAGTCATGTGACACATATATATTTAATTCTTTGTATACATTCTTATACTGAACTGGTATATTACGAATAATGCCCAGTGGCTGGGACTCTGATTGGTCAAAATTTCTAAATATAGCTTTCGATCTTTCCATAGTATACTCTTTTAAATATTTTTTGTGGTAACTAAGGGGCATCACTGAAACTTCAGCACCCGTATCCACTTCAAACTGCACTTTCTGTCCCTGTCCTATTGTCAGCTCTATTAAATGTGGTGGAATTCTACTTACTCTGTCAAATGTATAAGTTTCATACTCTTCATACAATTTTTTTTCTTCTTCTAATCCTTGATCTTCTTTGTTTTCTTCCTTTGCTACATCCAAAACATTTGTGTGTCGATACTTCTTTGGGCACATTTTAAATATATGACCTTGTTGGCCACATTCCGAGCAAAACTTTGTCTTCAGTGTACAATCATTTTTAATGTGGTTATCTTTCCCGCAGCAGAAACACTTACTTTTCATGTTATTAGTATTATTCTTCTTTGGGGGTGCACACCTCTGTCTTGGTGTTCTGGAATTCGGTTTGACATATGAAATATTACTTGTTTCTTCTTCGCCATTAGCTTGCTTATATGCAGACTCCACTGTTTTTGCTAGGTTTATAAGATCTTCTAATTTTGCCTGTGCACTTTGTTTCATCAGTTCAAATTTAATTAGTTTAGAGAACACTCCATCAACAAGTTTTTCTTTAATCTGGTCTTCTTCGTCTTTGAAATGGCATTTGCGAGATAATTTTCGGAGATTTAACACATACTCTTCTATTGTCTCAGTAGGTAGTTGGTTGCGTCGTCTAAACTCGGCTCTGTCTAACAATGGTGTCTTAGTTAGTGTATATTTATCTCGTAGTTTGTCGCATAACTCCTTGTAAGTTAATGTTATTGGTTTTTTTGTCTTACACAGAATTTGTAATGTTTCAAATACATTTGGGGTTAGTTTAGTAATAAGCAATGCCACTTGTTTATCTTCTGGTACATCATTTAAGAGTATTAAAGATTCTAACTGTTGCTCGAAGACCTCCCAGTTGTCTCCGTTAAATGGTTTTATTTCGTAGTTTGTCATGATATTGTGTTTTAAAATTTTTGGTTGGCTTTGCCCTTTATTTTGGTAGTAATCACTTAACAACTTCCGTAACGCGTCGACAGTTGGATTTTGCGGGCACTGTAAACCTTCTTCATTTACTATTTTTATTAAAATGTCTTTTCCACACCGGTAAATATAACTTCTTTTTCCTTGTTTTACCAACGATATTAAGACATCCGCGTCTTCTATCAATTTATTTTCTTTATCACCCGCCTTGACATCTGTCATTACGTTTCATTTCACGTTTGGCCGGTCCCTGAATGTGAGTAATAACGACTTATTAAGGTACCTTGTATTTTGTAGATAACCTCACAGTGAGTTTGCAGCCGCCATTACCATCACATATATTTAAGTAAATAATTTCTTACTTCTGATCGCTTTTGTTCTTGTGGTTAATTTATTTGCTTCGCCGTGCTGTCCGAATGTCCTCGTCGCCACTATTATATCTTGGATTAAAACTACTTAATTTTGTAGATTTATTTTATTGGAACTCAACAATACACAGACACGACACACCGCAGAGAGCCATTCCATTTCACGCATACTACAACCCCTAAACTTATAAAACAAAACTAAAAAGGCGTTAATCGATCCGGATGCAAGTTCATTGGCCTCTCTGATTAACGAGCTTGGTGTTAAATAAATAAAAAAAAGATAAAAAAAGATAAGTTGTCATACGATGTTCGTGTTTAAGAAGCGAACGGTGTGGGGCCGTTTTTGGGAGTTTTTATGTGTTTTCGGTTTTTAAGGTTTCTGTGACAGCTGACAGCGTATTAAAATTTACGAGTACAAATCAAAGTAAAATAAAAATTGTTCCAGACTCCAGAGTAATAGTATTTTATGCAACCGTTGTATAAAAAGATTCAAAAAAGGCGAGTGGCGTGAGTTATTATAAAGGAATACGCCACGAGCATTTTTTGATCTACTTATACAGCGTTGCATACAATAGTTTTCTTACGAGGCAACAAAAATAATACTTTAAACTAGTAGAATCATATAGGTAAACAAACCAAAAGTTTACGACTAGGATACGCGAGCAACCTTCTTACGCGCCCGGCCCGCCGCGGCACGGCTGGTCAGCGACACCTTCTCGTAACTCATGAGGCCCTGGTACTTGCTCCTTGCTAAATTATATTTTAGGACAGTTTCTTCTCGATTTTGGCCACCGTAGCCTATGGAGACTAACAAGCGACGCTAAGCGGCCTTCGTAGTCTATGGGTGTTGCTATATCACCGATGTCACATGCGCGTTTCTGACTTGAAGTTGGCAGCAATGCACTTAAATTGAAACTGTACGTTTGATTTATTTTTTTAGGTTGGTAGCCATTAATCACAGTCACATTATAGCGATTTTAAAGCACAAGTGCTGTTATGAGGAATAGACAATATAGACTTTTCTCCAAACCGTTTATGTATGTTTTTACATTCGTGTTCATGAATGTATAATTGACAGATAACAGTAGAGGAGTTGGAAAAACTTATTAGAATGCTCAAGATAATATGTTTACAGCGAATAGTTTTGATATAATCGCAAATTATAACGATTTGTAAATTTAAACGATTCTGAAATAAATTTACAAGTTACTCCTTTGGGGGCCATCCATTAACTACGCCACACCTTTAGGGGGCGGGAGGGGATCAAAAAAATGTGACATGTTGTGACAAGAGGAAGGGAGGAGTCACAAACTTTGTAACGTCACTAGTAACCGAAAACTTATTTATATTTTTTTATTCACTGTACAGTTAAAATTATGAAGTTTGGAACAAAAATAATTTTTGTTAGTGTCACTTTCTTTCCTAATTGGTTTTGTGTTATAAAGTTAACAATAAATCTTTTATCAAACATATTTTTATTTTTTTGGCTCGTAGCAATGAGTTTTTCGGAACTTATGTACGAAATATCATTTGATATTTACCACTAGCTTTTCGGTGAAGGAAAACATCGTGAGGAAACCTGCATACATCTGCGAAGAAATTCAAAGGTGTATGTGAAGTCCCCAATCCGCATTGGGCTAGCGTGGGGACTATAGCCCGAGCCCTCTCGCGCATGAGAGGAGGCCTGTGCCCAGCAGTGGGACGTATATAGGCTGAATTATTATTATTATTTTAATAAATCTTTTATCAAACATTTTTTATTACAATAGTAATAATAGTGTTACCGATTTCATTGAAAACAAAATTATCGGAAATGTGTCGTCACACCAGGTTTGCAAAATGTGACAAGCAGGGGTCAAAAAAGCTAGAAATTCGTGTGATGTATGACCGCTTGATTACCAAAGTGTAATCATTTACTAACACTTTTTTGAGCGGCAATATTTTCCGTACATCGTGGTCAAGGTGGTCACAAATATCTGAACACGTACACTAACGCCTTGATAATAGGGGGTGTACAGATATTTGTGACCACCTCGACCAGTCCGATATATCTGATGGCGACTGTACCTACCGTATCAGTTCCATTAATACATTACCTTCCAACCAATTAGTCCAAAATCTGATACTGCAAATGGCCGATCAAACGCAGTACATAAAATCCCCATTACAATCAATAATCAATCTTAATAACATAAAGATTAGGTTCAAATTCACATGCAAGCGTTTATTCCGTATGTCAAAGACTTTCAGTCCGTTTGACTGTTTAAAAACGGAGCATGTCGAATTAAAAAAGGTTAAGTGGTAGAAATGGTTCCGTCGATTGGAAATATACAAGTAATTCAGTTAAAATATGTTTTGTGAAAAACAAAATGTTTGCAGTAAGATGATTAAAATGAATATAACCTTTTTGTGTGTTAAGAATTTAAAGAGGATTTTTTCTTTCATTGACTTTTTTTTCTAACTGTGTAGTATAACGTGGGAGGGGGGGGGGGGAAGAGGGGTAAACGTCAAAGGTAAATGAAAACTTATTTACGCATGTCCCGCATCCATTTTTTTTTTTACTCAGAGACAAACTACAGACATGCGAGTCTAGATTAAGGTATGTTGATATAGGCCATTAGGCTTCTGAACATATTGTAGGGAAGTTATGATACGGAAGAAGATAAAAAATTATTACATAATAATACGCAGTAAAGTAAGGAATGTCTCAGATGACATGACGTGAAATTTTCGTTCAGCGCAGCGTGTCAAAAATTCTCGCTTCTCGCATGGAGAACTTAAAAATAAACTCGAATAGAGACCCCTAAAATACTAGAACAAAAGTTTGCCGTACTTTCTATAAAGAGCACATAAAGCGTGACACGGAACCCTAAAAAAGCGGGAAAGTTTATCCTGTCCCGGCTAATTACGTCCGGTGTGCAGATTCGCGAAATTATTTTGCAGACCGTGCTCGTACATTCTATGAGTATTACTCGTAAAGCTTTACCCTAAATATTCATAAATAAAATTTTTCCGACATATTTACAAAATGTCAATTTTACAGTGTCAAATGTCATATAAATTAAATCTACAATCATTTAACTAAAACAATTCTAGGTCCATGTGGTTCCAGCGCGGACAAGTTTAATGCAGAAATCGTTGACCGAAGAGCTGGCGGCAACAACGTATCAGTATTGCGATACAACGAGGAAATTCCGCGTATAAGTAAGGCCCTATTTTAGATTTAAGCTAGTTATAGTAATACCTCGATATATATCCATTATGCATTATTATTGTTATTGCAAATCAAATGTTATATTTAAATAAAAATTGAAAAAAGAAAAACAAAACTTAATGAAGTACTTGGGGTATATAGTCGACAAGGAGGGGCTACGAACAGATCCAGACAAGGTTAGAGCCATTCTGGGTTATCCTCGGCCCACTACTTATTCAGAGATGAAGCGCTTTATTGGCTTGGCCAGCTGGTATCGGCGCTTCGTACCAAACTTTGCCATTGTGGCGGCCCCATTGAATGACTTGACGAAAGAAAGAAAGAAGGCAAAGCACGTGTGGAACGGAGAAGCGCAACGTCTGAAAACGGCTCTCACCTCTGCGCCAGTGCTAAGAGTACCGGATTTCACAAAACCTTTTTCGGTTCAGTGTGATGCTTCCAATAGGGGAACTGGTGGTGTCTTAATTCAAGAGATTGAGGGTATGGAAACACCCATTGCTTACACTAGTCGAAAATTGACGGAAAGGGAATGCAGTTATTCGGCATCCGAGCGATAATTGCTGAGTGTTCTGCATGCGGTGGAACAGTTTCGGTCTTATATTGAAGGAACTCATTTCAAGGTTATCTCAGACCATAACGTCAAATTTTCGTTCCCCTTTTAATATCCTAAAGTAATAATAAAAAACACAAAAAAGAAAAATAAACAGAAAAAGAAAGAAAAAAGCGTAATGGCGTGCCTCGTAGCGCCAAAATAATTACATTTTTGTTTCCCTTCAATACCCCACGCACTGAATAACCTATCACATTAGGACATGAAACAATCATCATCATCATCCTACTTTTTTAATTATTTCATTGCAAGCTTGAGAAAAGCACTATACAAATCTCGGCGAGAAACAGGGTTGCAGGCCGCGTATCCCTGTCTGACCTCGCTACGCTCGGCTATATCTACTTGGCCTGCAACCCGTTTCCCATCCTCTATAGTAATGTATTATTTCACAATCATTATCATCATACTGTCCTGGCCGATTTCGACAACGGTGACTGTTTAGTACTGGTTAATGAGAGCGACGTTCGTGAGCTCTCAGGTGGCTTACATAACCGATTTTAGCAGCAAATGTACGGCCACATTATCTGCAGGTGATCCATCCGAAATCATAATTGATGATCGCAGGTTCTGCATCGAGTTCCACTCGCCTTTTCTCTTCGAAGGCTTGCCCTTTAGTCCTCACTGTACGCCTACACTTCAGCAGATCTTGTGAAAAAGTCACCCACTGTGTACACAAACATTGCAGACAGTCCAAAGCCGTATTTTTACTTTAAAAACATAAAGACCTCAGTCTTTTTCGCTCCAATTTTCATAATTAAACCAAATTCGTTAATTGGCCGGCTATGGATACTTTTATTCGTTTTCCTTTGGTTAAGTTCACTTTTATATTCTTCATTAAGCAGAGTAATTTGTAATGCTGTTAAATGTTTTGTTTTATAGTTGCCCAATTTCACGGTAGATGACGCTGTTCTGTTGGCTACTTCGCGCTATTAAGAGGATACATTAGTGGTAAATTGCCGTGAACTGGCAAACATACACGCAAAAATCAAAAAGGTCAGACACACATAATTTATTTCTCATTCCGTTCCCAAAATGTCCTTACTGTTGGTCTAGTTTTGGAGAAGGAGAATGTCGAGAATGTAACCTTGATTCCCGAGTTTTATTTTATGCAGGATTTTTCGCCTAAGCTGCAGTTGCGCAGCTAAGAGGCCATCCCACCGGCCACGACGACCGGTTTGGCCTAGTGGGTAGTGACCCTGCCTACGAAGCTGATGGTCCCGGGTTCAAATCCTGGTAAGGGCATTTATTCGTGTGATGAGCATGGATATTTGTTCCTGAGTCATGGCTGTTTTCTATGTATTTAAGTATTTATAAATATTTATATATTATATATATCGTTGTCTAAGTACCCTCAACACAAGCCTTATTGAGCTTACTGTGGGACTTAGTCAATTTGTGTAATAATGTCCCATAATATTTATTTATTTATTTATTATTTATTTATTATTATCCCCGTCAACGTGACATAGATATTTACCTGAAATTTTCCAATCCAAGAAGAGGCCCAGCTGATATCTATATATCTTATGATTTTTTTACAGCTCGAATTGTAAGGTTGATGGAAATTCTAATAATACGGGTACGTCCTTAAACTACGTCCAAAAAAGAGGTATGGGCATGGTGAATGTCATCTCGCTTTGTGTGGTAGGGTACAGCACAGCGGATGCCATTCCAAATCTAGTACCTGGGGAAGTACCTCCACCTTACAGAAAACCGCAGCCAAATAACACTAGATCCTACTCATAGTGTTGTGTTCCTGCCGGTGAGTAAGTTTGCTAGAACTCAACGAGAGTGTGGAGTGTTAGGGTCGGCAACGCGCATGTAGCCCGTCTGGAGTTTCAGGCATACATAGGCTACAGAGAATGCTTACCATCAGGCGGGCCGTATGCTTGTTTGCCACCGATGTAGTATAAAAAAATACGTAGTTAGTTACTCAATTAAGTACTGTGCATTATAGTAAGCGTAAAAATGCTTTAACTGAGTTTAATATATTTTGTTTATCTAATTTCGCATAAATTAATTAAAATTAACTACCCTAACCAAAGCACACACACACAAATACACAAGGTTTAGACGGTTACCACCAGTATCATCAGTGGTTTCCGGATGCCATGGTGTTGGTAACCACCTTATTAATTCCTTATCAGTTATGTAATCATTATTGAGACTTGAGGCACAATAATGTGCTTGACAATAAATGTTCACATAATGTTTATAGTAAATAGAGCTATAGGGAGTTTCCTATAGGAACCGTGCGCGTTGGAGGGTCTGCCATCTTGTGGCCTGAATCGGAAACATAAACATGTTCATTGACACTTCACGCTAAAGCAAGTGCTGCCATCTACCGTTCTCGTACGTTTTCTTGTACATAGTAGGTTGTACCATCTTACATCCATCCAATCCATCATCCATGAAATCCCAGGAATTTCATTATTAAAAAAAAATACCCTATACTCGTTTTAATAACAATATAACCGGACTGAAACACCATACTTATCAATTTCATCGTTTACCTTTTGGGTTCAAAACCGCCCTCGAAAACTTCCAAACGCACAAAACAATTACAATAGCTCAATCTTCGTTAATCCCAAGAAACTGACCTCGATTCTCTCTCTCTTTCCGCTAGTGTAATGCGTCTCGCTCGTTCCCAATTACGGGTCCCGTACAAACGATCGCCATTCGCAACAAAGGGAATTATTAAAGCATTGAGGAGGTAATTTTACTGGAAGAGGCTTTAAAAGACCCTAAAAACATTTACCTTCTTCTTCTTCTTCCTCGCATTGTCCCGGCATTTTTGCCACGGCTCATAGGAGCCTGGGGTCCGCTTGACAACTAATCCCCAGAATTGGCGTAGGCACTAGTTTTTACGAAAGCGACTGCCAACTGAACTTCCAACCCAGAGAGTAAACTAGATCGTATTGTGATTAGTCCGGTTTCCTCACGATGTATTCCTTCACCGAAAAGCGACTGGTAAATATCAAACGATAAAAACTCACTGGTACGAGCCGGAGTTTGAAGCCGCGACCTCGGGATTGCAAGTCGCACGCTCTTACCGCTAGGCCACCACCGCTTATATTACCTTCTGTATTAGTCCGGTGAAAACAAGACACTCTAAAATAAGAGAAACAAACAGGGGCAACAGACGTCCTGACTTATGCAAAGAAACTTGAGTGGAAGTGGTGTCCTGTCCAGTGTTTACAGCAAGACTAACAGAGCAGAGAGGGACACTTAAAGTTACAGAATGAAGAGGCCCACTTGGAAGAAGAGGCCATGGCAGATCACCGATGCGTTAGGGCGAAGATATAATAATAAAAAAAAACGACTTCGATGAGGGAGACCGGTGAAAGAAAGATTATTGTTGATTTTGGATTTCATGCAATGAAATAAAAAAAAACTGTCTTGAAAATCTATTTTGCTTAACAAACACAGCAGAGGACAAATCGCTAAACGTGAACTATGCGTCATTGAAGAGTTCCATTCTGTTCATCAGCAGTTTCACTTCATCAGATATCAACATTTTTAAATGTTAATGCTTGATTTGTTCAAAATCACTATATGTGTGCCTTTCACATTTGAAGAGTTCCCTCGTTTCCTCATGGAGCCCATCATCAGAAATGACGGAGTTATGAAGTATAAAACAGAACCGAATTGAGAACCTCCACCTTTTGAAATGTTGAAGTCGGTTAAAAAGAACAGCTAGTACAGACTGGATGATAGTAGCACAGGACAGGGACAAATAGATTATTAGCAACTGATCAGTTTAATTGTTCTGAGTTTAAAACGCCGCGAGTGTACACACGACCGCAAAGAGGGTTAGAGCGCCGTAGGTACGCGGAGCCCACCGCCAACAACTACTATGGTGAACGAACGCGCAGCTATCTCACACCGCGAATTTTTAACAAAATTTCCTTTGAAGACGAGTGTAGCAGCAAAAACGTGTTTAAAACGAAACTGAAAAAGTTGCTACTAAATACCTCAACTCAAAACGTGCCTCAACTTAAAAATAAATAAATAAAATATATAAAAAGATCCCAAGCTTGGGCAACTAGTTTTTTCAGATAAGAAAAACAATACACACCTACATACATACATATAATACTTAGAATAAGTCATATTCATAAATACTTAGATAAATAAATAGTACATAAGATAAGATCGGGTACACAAAAACTGTAAGTGAGTGCAACATTCGCCGATAAACGTTATGTTTGGCGAAATATTATGTAAATATATATTGTACCAACTTTTTTTGGATAAATAAATTAAAAAAAAAAAAAAAAAAAAAGATAGCATTGGAGGAGGCCTTTACCCATTTAGGGATGCTTGAACAATTAAAACAATAATTTTAAGTTCTATTTTCAAATTTATCTGTAACAGCTTTACAAAGAATAAAGGGCTTCTTTATTTTTAGTCCGGTGATACGAGGATATGTCCCTTATTAAGCCAAGATTGCCAAGGATTTACATTTTTAAATAGAGCACCTCAGAGCTCAGGGGAGCGTACTTGTAAATTATATTTAAAGCCGGAAAATGTGTAGGTGTTTTGCCTTTTTGCATCTAGCTGGTTTTTATAACCGAAATTTTATGAAATTAAGATGTACACTTGTTCAGGATGACGCAAAAATGTTTAAGTTATTTTGCTGCTCCAATTTTTAATACTAATATTTTCTTGGCTGACGTTTAGAACATTTTATGCGGGGTTTTATATGACGGAAAGTGGTATTTACTTATTAAAAAAGAAACAATATTAACTATGACTAGTATGGTTTAAAGAAAACAAGTGTTACGTATATTAAGCGTTCGCAGTACTCTGCATAAAATATATAAGTCAATTAAAAGTGTTAGAGTTTTTGCCTAGCGGTAAGAGCGTGCGACTTGCAATCCGGAGGTCGCGGGTTCAAACCCCGGCTCGTACCAATGAGTTTTTCGGAACTTATGTACGAAATATCATTTGATATTTACCAGTCGCTTTTCGGTGAAGGAAAACATCGTGAGGAAACCGGACTAATCCCAACAAGGCCTAGTTTATCCTCTGGGTTGGAAGGTCTGATGGCAGTCGCTTTCGTAAAAACTAGTGCCTACGCCAAATCTTGGGATTAGTTGTCAAGCGGACCCCAGGCTCCCATGAGCCGTGGAAAATGCCGGGACAACGCGAGGAAGAAGAAGAAAGTTTTTGAATCCGCTATCCTGCTTACTAGTTTTCAATGTGTTTCGCCAGAGGCGAAAGATAGGTGCGACAACGAGAGAAGCGAGGATGAGCGTGTTAGGTTACACATATACGCACTTAAACAAAAATTATCGGTCCGATATGACTAATATTATCGGAAGTGCCAATCCCATATCGGATGTCGAGTTGCCTGATGAGAAAGACAGATGTTAGAAAGAGACAGGTGATATCAAATAGACCAATGCGCTCAATACATACGTAATGGCTGGAGGCAAGGCTCAGAACCAGTTTCCGAATACCGCTAAATACCGGTTTATTTCGGTTTTCCTCCGAACTTTTATAAGAATGCGAACGTTTTAAGAACTTAATTGTAACCTTAAAAAAACCGGTTTATTCGACAAGCGACGAAACGGCCGGCTGGCCTGGCGGTATGCCACGTAAATAAAAATAGACATTGACATAGAAAGAAACCGGTTTTTATTGCTCTAAACCGGTTAATTTGACAATAACTGTTATCATAAAAACCGGTTTAAAAATAACGGTTTTAAGCGAAACAGAAATTAAAAGGCTTTGCGCCAAGTACATGATACCGGTTTGGAAATTTAACCGGTTTCCAAGGCTTGGCTGGAGGTACCTTTTCTAGTTCACGTACATCTTGGCCCCGAGGCGTTGCCTTACCCCTTTGTAGTAGCGGTGAGCCATTACCAATTATTTATTAATTGCTACTAATGGGACAAGTCATAATGGCATTCGGGAAATCTGACCGTATTGTTTCAAACTCAAACTCAAATTCAAACATAATTTAGCAAATAGGCAATAAGGGTACTTTGTCATGTCAAGTGGTTTTAGAATAAAAATAAATCATCAACAATTACAAAATACAATTCAATAAAATAATAATGAATTACTTGGAGATGTAGGCAGTCTCCAAATGTCAAATTAAACGAAAAAAACTTTCGACATGTAAAAGTCTCTAAGCGATACAGTTAAAACAAACAAATAATTATATAAATACTAAAAAAATATCGTCACATTATCTTTAAGGATGTAAATTGTGTCTCCAAGATTTTAATTCCAATAATATTAAGTTTGAAAGAATAACCTTCAGGTCAATTCGAACGTGCACTGACATCAAGCTGATATTTGAATCATATTGGAATCATATCAGGTAACTGTCATTCGCGCAGGCGTCTCGCTCGCACTAATACTTTTTTTTATACACGTCGGTGGCAAACAAGCATACGGCCCGCCTGATGGTAAGCAGTTGTGATGACGCGCTCACAGCGCGCACACAATACAAGGCAGCAACGCGACGTCCGCCCCCCTGCGCGTCTCGCCGCTAGGATCCGCATATGACGCCGCGCGCTTCCAGCGTCGCGCGGCCTGACGGGGGGTGTCAAACGATGTCCAGCAGTCCAGCGTCGCGGCAGTGTTTCTCGCAGTCTCGGATAGGCTGCTAGGGGCACTGCACTCTGGCTTTGCGGGCACGCACCAGCATCCAGAGCTTCCTTTCCCCTTCAACCCTTGGTTTTCGCGCGGCGTGTGGTCACGCGCCTGCGCACAATCTTTGGTAGAGGTCTCTCTGCCTTTTCCGAAAAAGGGATAGATGGTGCCGTGTAGGGGTAGACGCACTAACACATATCCCGATCCTTGCTTCCCGTCACTCCTACGAAGGGTCAGACCAGTGCGACGTGTGGGCACGCTACCCTTCGATAGAACCGATCCTTATACTGACCCCGGTAACCGTCCCGGGGGGTCAGCACAACTCCGTATAGTTGTCGCGAGTAGTTTAGGGACTCGCGCCCGTCCGTAATATCCCAGATAAGGGATCAGGTCCCGCGCTCAGTAGCGTAGGTTCTAGCATAAGTAGAGTTCTATAAATAAACCGGCATGAAAGACAGCAGACTATCTAGTTATAAACCAGTGTTTCTTTATCAATCCCTGTGTCCCCTCACACCTGAGCTAAGCCGAGAGACAACCCGAGGTCCGTCTGGACTAAGGGAGATCATATGTCGCCACACCTGTCCCAACGCGTGGGACAACATCACACAGTCTCCGAAGAATGTAACTCCAGAGATGGTACATGCGCGTTGCCGACCCTAACACTTCACTCCTCGTTGAGTGCTGGCAACCTTACTCACCGACAGGAACACAACACTCTGAGTCGGGTCGGGTGTTATTTAGCTGCGGTTTTCTGTAAGGTGGAGGTAGTTCCCCAGTTGGCCTCTGCTCTAGATCTGGAATGGTATTCGCTATCCGCTGTGATGTGCCCTACCACATAAAGGGAGATGACATTCACAGTGCGCATACCTCTCTTTTGGATGTAGTCCAAAAAACGGGGTTTGTACGGACAAATTAGAGCGAAATAAATGCACGAATGACTGCTAACTGATATCATTTAAATATCGGTCTGATGTCAGGTGCATGTTCGAATAGGCCTGTTTGTTTTAAGTAAACAAAAAATGTAAACGCTTGTCCGGTCTACTTTCAGAATAAATGTAGGTTTGATTTTCGAGTAATACGTACATGTACAAAATAATTATTCAGTGATGAGTCTGATACAGTACCTTTTTACCGGCTATGCAAGACATAAATGTAATGGCTCCTCTACACGATGGGCCTTCATACTGGCCCACTAAGATGGGTCAGCCTGTAGAGAGGGCAATAGTCTTGGATGGCTTAAGTGTAAGGCCTGAGTGGACGCTCGAGTCGGGCGTGCAGCGGAGCGGGGCGTGCGGTGTGCATGTTAAACAAATGCAAACGTATAGGAGCGGCCTTAGTACACGCTGCTCACATCACTTGTGAGCCCGACGCCACGCTGCACGCCCCGCCGAACTCTCCGCTTCGAGCGTCCACTCAGGCCTTGCACTTATGGCGCAGTGGGATGGCGATGGGATGGCCACGGTGTCGGTTTTTTATCCGCACATCAAAGGTAGTGGGTCGGAATGAACGTAATGTGCGGCAGTAATTCAGCAGCAAACGTCACTTACTGTAACAAACACGCCGCAACAGTAATGCAGCTGCAGTTGACATCCGAACGCCATATTTACTGTTGCAGAGTAGCTTCGAGCGATGTCCTGTCTACGTCACTCATTTTATCAAAGAAATTGACAGGCGGACAGACAGCAGTCATGTCGCAACAGTAATGCAGCTGCAATTGACATCCAAACGTCACCTTTACTGTTGCAGCGTAGATTCGAGTCAATGTCATGAAAACGTCACTCAATTTATTAAGGCAATTGATAGACAGAGACAGACAGCAGTAATATCGCAACAGTAATGCAGCTGCAGTTGACATCCGAACGTGACCTTTATTTGTTGAAAATAAAGCGAAGCTGAAAAGCCTGAAATTGCTCTGGTGGCAGTTAATCTCACTATCTTAATAGTTAAGCCGAGCTTTATGTAAAGTGAAATTATTGCCGAAAGCTTAACGAAGGGGAAAGTCGGGCAACCATGAACAGTTTAACAAATAATGGATTAAAAAAATTATCAATGTAGTAACTTCTCTTTGTTATATATGTAGGTAGTTATAGGAAACGTTTTGACACAGAACCATGAATATGTCCAAGACTAAAGTTATGACGAACATCTCTAGTGAATCGATTCCAACTATTATGGTTGGAAACGAAGTACTGGAGGTGGTCGAGCAATACGTGTATCTTGGACATATTCTATCTTTTGACAAAACACACCAACGGAAGGAGATCTCCAGGAGAATCCAGCTGGGTTGGGCGGCATTCAATAAACTGGCGGTCATCCTCAAACCCGTTCACATTCCACAATGCCTGAAAACTCGCCTCTTTAACCAATGTGTCCTGCCCACCATGACCTACGGTGCTGAGACATGGACGCTCACTAAGGAGACTGTGCATAAAATTCAAGTGGCACAGAGAGCCATGGAGCGCGCCATGCTCGGCATCAAACTTCAAGACCGAGTGAGGAATATCGAGATCCGACGTCGCACCAAGGTGCAAGACGTCGGACACGTCATTACCAAATTAAAATGGAGCTGGGCGGGACATGTTGCCAGGCAGAGTGATGGCAGGTGGGCCAAAATGCTAACGGAATGGTGGCCGCTTTCAGACGAAAGGAGTGCCTGGCGTCCGTTGGCTCGTTGGGTGGACGACATTCGGAAGACTGCGGGTCACTTCTGGATGAGACTGGCTCGGGACCGGGATGAGTGGCGTACTAGAAGAGAGGCCTATGCTCAGCAGTGGGCGATAAAAGGCTGATATGATGATACAGAACCACACCATGGCGACGAGGTTGGGATCTTCTTTCTTCTTCTTTTCTTCTGCGCGAATGTCGAGTCAACAATTAGCGAGAAGTCGCACAGGATCTAGAAAAGTGTCGCTGTCTTGTGTCGGAAACTAAGTCTCGTTTTGGGTCGCTGAGCCAACGGAGTGCGTAACAACTTAATATACACCTGTATGTCTAAAATAATACAAAATAATAAAATGGCTTTTGCAAATCGGTGCAAAAATAGGTAGTTTATCTTAAAAATTAACTTACTATCGTATACCTATAAACATTTTAATATCCAAACACAAAGAAGTAAACAAACATGATAAAACTTACTAAGTACTTAAACTAAAGGTTAAAAATTTGGCCCAAATCTCCGTCAATAGGCAAGGTGCCTCGAAGGCTGGCCGTATTTCCCCGCTGTATGGCTGTATGGCCAGCCCCCAGCCCTCTGGTCGCCCGAGGCCTCTATTAGGCGCGCCTGTACCTGACTGTAACATACATTATTTGATCATGTAATGTTTTCATCTACCCTCCACTGGCTTAAGGAGCCATTGAAAGATAGATTTTGTTTATTATTATTTAAATACCTAACGATGCAGAGTATAGTTATGCAACAGGCAAAGACATAACACACACACACACACATGCGCGCGTGCATGTTTAATGAACACATAAACACGCGTCACCACTATGTACATACATACGCGATTTCCCTACTCTCCCCTAAGCGCAAAACAGTAAGCTTATCTCACTTGGGTAAGCGCTTAATTGGCAAAACTATTCAACGTATACGTCTTGGGATTCAATGTGATAGTTTTAGTATTCATGCTATTATCATTTCCAGGCATTAATACATTAGGGTTGTTTTGTCGTGTGATGAATGATATTTGATCTTCGGTGCAGGAAAAAAGGGTGAGGTAACCGAAATCAAGAAACGTCATCAAAAAGTCACCGTTATGAATTATAAATCTGTAAGTTCAGCTGCTACCTACTGTTGGTAAGCAGTCTACGTAGCCTATGTACGCCTGCAACTCCAGAGGAGTTACGTGCGCGTTGCCGACCCTAACACTCCGCACCCTCCTTGAGCTCTGATTAATTTCTTATGGATATGTGAAGTCACACGTCTATCACTATTATTATTATTGGGGCTTTTTTGGGCCTTTGAGTGCCACGTCGACCAGGTAGTGATCTATTGTGACAGCCCTTTAAAGTTCATTACTGATGCCCGTTGAATCCAGGAAATTCCAGATTCTTTGGGCCGTAATGTTCTGTACCTCATGGGGTTGCAATACGTGCCGCCCTAAGTGGGTACTTCTTTTTGACATTAGTGGTCTACAGGAACAGAGAATGTGCATTGCAGTCTCCTCTGACTCCTTGCAGAACCTGCATGTCGCGTCTTGTTTCTTCCCAATTTGAAACATGTGTTTGTTCAACTTACAGTGTCCAGTCAATATTCTGGTCACCGCGCAGGTTTTGTGTCTTTTGAGCTCTAAGAGCTCCTTAGCAAATTTGTTGTTGAACCCTTTGATTAGATAGTCTATCACTAAGTTATACCACTTGGAAGCCACATTCGCATTATATTAAATATTATCTCAATGGCAATAATAATATTTATGCCCATATAGGGCTCGAAAAAGTGGTCGAAAAATGGACCCTGCCGATTACGCTTCATTCAAGCCCGCCGTGGCGCCCATCCATAGGCCCAAAATCATTTTTAGGGTTCCGTACCCAAAGGGTAAAACGGGACCCTATTACTAAGACTCCGCTTTCCGTCCTTCCGTCCGTCTGTCACCAGGCTGTATCTCATGAACCGTGATAGCTAGACAGTTGAAATTTTACAGATGATGTACTTCTGTTGCCGCTGTAACAACACATACTAAAAAGTAGGGAAGCCTCGGTGGGCGAGTCCGACTCGCACTTGTCCGGTTTTTAAGCACTAATGGTATTATAATATATTTTAAACAAAACGAAAACACGGCAGTGAAATTTATTTTTCATCACACTTGCTCGTAAACGGTGTTATTGTATGCCAGCATACTGAGATGAAATGAGCTATATTATGCCCACGGACGTAATAGATTTCTTTTTTAGGGTTCCGTACCCAAACGGTAAAACGGGACCCTATTACTAAGACTTCGCTGTCCGTCCGTCCGTCCGTCTGTCACCAGGCTGTATCTCATGAACCGTGATAGCTAGACAGTTGAAATTTTCACAGATGATGACTGTATTTCTGTTGCCGCTGTAACAACAAATACTAAAAAGTACGGAACCCTCGGTGGGCGAGTCCGACTCGCCCTTGTCCTGTTTTTTAATTACATTAGATGTAATAAAAAAAAACCCATGGGCATATCGTCCATAATGTTTTTTCAAGTAGGTTTAAATGAATTTTACTTTTAAATACTGAGGTTTTAATTTTTTTTTTTGTATATTTATTTATAAATGTTTAATTTGATCTTGTCGAATCTTGGAAGCTAAATTTGACCCACTTCCCGATTTCCGATTGAGCTGAAATTGTGAATACATGTAAGTCGGGTGACAATGCAATATTATTGTACCATCGAGCTGATCTGATGATGGAGGTTGCCATGGGAACTCTGTGATAAAACAACGCAACCTAATTTTGTTTGCTTTTTTTTACAAGTCTCTCGATGAGTATTAGTTACCTGTTGAAAGAAAAGTACAGTTAGCGATAAAATCGCCATCAGATAGATCGGAGCGGACAAGTTGGTCACAAATATCTGAACACGCCTCTATTGTCAATGCGTTAGTGTGTTCAGATATGTTTGAGCACCTCGGCCGCCCCGATATATCTGATGGCGACTGTACCAAAAATGTATTTTTTTGCTATACCTCTAAAAAACAGTCTTTATAATATTCTGTTCGCCTGCTTAGTGTCACGCTTCTTTCCTCCTGTATATTTATTGTATTCTCCTGCTTAGAATGACTATTTGGGCAGTAAATCAGTCAAGCTAAACGAACTGGCCTGCAGCCAGGGTTTGCTGACTTTTAACATCAGTTAATCTAACACTGTTGTGTCTAATGTACACACTAACAGTAGGCTCATTTACACAATACACTTAGTTTTGTTGATGAGTAACGAATTGAATTAAAAATATATATTTGGGGACAATCTTTTATTTATGTTTCTTCCCTATTGTCTGTTACCTTCCACGATTATTTTGCACTCGATGATCTCAGCAGAAGATCAGCGCTGGAAGTCGCAAGCAACATGCTGAGATGAGGCCATTTCGTGACATTTTATTCTCACTATGTTCTCTTGTATGTATGTCTATTACTGTTTGTGTGTTTATGAATAAAACAAATTCTATTCTATTCTATTCTATCTTACACGGATCAAACTAGCCCTAAACTAAGTAAAGCTTGTATAATGGGTACTAGTCGACGATATACATACGTAAATATATAGTTAGTGTTTCTGGGCATTTTCCGCAAATCGACAACCATTGTGCCTATTTTGCGTTGCTCCTGTATACTTCGACCGGTTTGCAGTCTAGGAGAATGTGTTTTGTTGTTTCCTCTTCTTCCATACACGCTCTGCACATGGGGCTGTCTGTTTTACCTATATTGGGTAGGTGTTTGCTCAGTGTGTTGTGTCCTGTAATTAGTCCTACTATTTTACGTAGTCGGTGTCTAGGTGTTTTCAGTAGTATTTTGGTGAGCTTGTAGTTTAGTTCCGGTAAAACATCTTTGGTCTGCTTGTATGTGTCAATTTGCTTTCAGCACTTATTGTGGAGTTGTCTGTGATGTAGGTCTACCTGGTTGTGTATGTAAGATATTGGTAGGGGTATGATGGGCTCGGGTCTATATGCCGGTGTTTCTGAACCTTTCCTGGCCAGTTCATCCGCTGCATCGTTTCCTCTTGATTCACTATGCCCCATTATGCCGGTTACTTTGTTGCCTTCTTTGTTCACCTCAGTGAGGCTTCGATGACATTCTAGTATAAGCTCTGAAGTAAGTTTGTCGCTGCATAGCGCTTGTAGTACTGATTTACTGTCTGAGAGTATTAGTATAATTTCGTGTTTCACTTGCCGCCTTGTTATAGCATTGCAAGCTTCTACTATTCCTACGCATTCAGCTTGAAATACCGTGTTATGGTCACCCAGAGGTTTTGAGATACGTATGTTCAGGTCTTCCGAGAAGACGCCGCATCCTGTCCCTTCATGTGTTTTTGAGCCATCTGTAAATATTCTTAGATTTGATTGATTTAGTCATTCTCTCGGGTCTTCTGTTAATGATATGGCGTAATCTTTCTAGAAAATCATAGTTTTTGGTCTTTTGTCTATAGGCGCTTCCAGCATTGGCAGTTTTGAGATCATACTTATATACATAGAAAAGTCAGGAACAAATATCTGTGTTCATCACACTAATAAATGCCCTTACCGGGATTCAAACCTGGGACCATCGGCTTAGTATTTGTTGTGGAAAAAGAGCACAGTCAGCGATAAAAGCTTGTACCAAAAATGAAATTGCTAAAAGTTTATTCGATCCTACTGTAGACCTATCTCTATACGCACAGAGGCCCGTTGGCGGCCATTCAAGTTCTTTTTTCAAATTTGGCACTGGCACCAAATAAAACGGCCAACCTTAATTGCTTTGACCTAAATTGGTGCTTTCCTTTGCTTGTATAGTATTGGCAGTAATTAAAAAAAAACGTTTCGACAGTTAGATTTGAAAAGCGATCGGGTTTCATATTTGAAATTCGTTTCGAACTTTTGTGCAGTAACTGAAAGGTTTTTATTTATAGATTTATATCCTGTCGGAATCCATTTTTCTTGGAATAGGTTTTGTGAAATAGCTTTGAGCGATTTGACTGAAATGTATATGCATTTAATAGAATTTAAAGTCCAATAAATTAAATAAATAAATAAATATTATAGGACATTATTACACAAATTGACTGTCCCAGAGTAAGCTCAATTAGGCTTACTTATTTCTAGTCTGACCAAAATATGAATATTTTGTTTATTACATGCTGAAATATTTAAAAAAATATCACGAAAGTTATAACTACCTACAATTCGCTTGGTTCATTTATGGACGATTATATATTAAGAAAAGACGGTACTTTCATATAAAATGAATAAAAATCATACAAATCAAAAAGGACATTATTATTGCTAAATTAATTAGGAAGATTAAATCATTGTTTTACCGCTCTCATGGAAACTTAACATACAAACCACCAGGAGGCGTATTCTTATTGCAGAAACAGGTTATGAATTTGATCTGGATTTATTAAAGATAATTATGATCTGTCAGTATCATGTGTCGTTTCTAGTTTAACAGATGTCACTTTTGACACTGACAGAACATATTATCCAAAAAAATCCAGATCAATATTTCCGATTCGATTGCCATCTTGATAGCGTCGTGATTAATTCCTTTGTTTTTTTGCGCATTGAAATTGTTTAAAGTGTAATATCGATAGCTTATAATACAGTAAACTAATGGAGAATTAATCTTGAAACGAGTATACCATTTTGGAGTCATCGGCCGGTAGTCCACGTGCTACTTGTAAAGTCCAGCTATCGCTTTACGAGAGCTGATAAAATCACCGTACACTGTCTTGTAGTAACCGTACAATTTTACTCGTATTTAAAGCTCCTAATACCATGATACTGGTGAAATAGTCCCACTGGAATGGAATGAAGCGATAATTTTAAAAGAATGAATGAAAAAAAAGCTGCCAAGTGCAAGTCAGACTCGCCCATGAAGGGTTCCGTACCGTATTAAAAAAAACTACTTACTAGATCTCGTTCAACATTTTACCACTTGGACACACATTTTACCACTTGGACACACATTTTACCACTTTGGAGGTGTCTCTCGCGCAAACTATTCAGTTTAGAAAAAAATTATATTAGAAACCTAAATATCATTTTTGAAGATCTATCCATAAATACCCCACACGTATGGGTTTGATGAAAAAAGTTTTTTTCAGTTTCAGTTTTAAGTATGGGGAACCCCCAAAATATATTGTTTTTTTTTTTCTATTTTTGTGTGAAAATCTTAGTGCGGTTCATAGAATATATCCACTTACTAAGTTTGAACAGTATAGCCCTTATAGTTTCGGAAAAAAGTGGCTGTGACTTAATCGGACAGACAGACGGACATGATGAATCTACAAGGGTTCCGTTTTTTGCCATTTGGCTACGGAACCCTAAAAAGGCCTGGACGACCACCAATAACCTGGCTTCAAACCATAAAGAACGATCTGTAAGAGAGAAACACAACAGAACAGACAATAACCCACAACCATGTGATGTGGCGAAGGATTACTAGGAAGGCTGGTCCCAATAAATTGGGACAATAGCCAGGAAAAAGAAGGAGAATCCAGAAATCCAGATAACACTGATAAACTTTTATTATAACCAAGTTCTATTTGTATCACTTGTCATTATGCCTGTCACTTTTGCGGTAACATACTTGTTAGAACATGACAAACATGGTGACAAATGATAAAGAGCCGACCATCTACGTTACGTACCAAAGTACGTTACCTGATAAAAAGGTAGGTGCCTTACATTTAAAAATTCCATTTGATTTTTTTTATACCGCGTCTGTCCAAACAAGCGTACGGCCCGCCTAATGGTAAGCAGTCTCTGTAGCCTATATACGCCTGCAACTCCAATGCAATGCAATGCTTGCAATCTATTGAAAATCCTGCACAGGAAGTGCTTACATTCCACATAATTTTACAAGCACCAGTAAAAAATGCGAAATGCGGCCCGATTTGAAGAATGAGATACGATAACGATAAGTTCTGGTTTAGATAAACGGCCCGATTCGAAGAATGATTAAGACACGTTTAAGATCTTGGAAAGATCTTTTCGATACCTAAACGACATGTCAAAATTGACGTTTATTTCGATTCCGCTGTGATCCCTCTCTCTTCTTCCTCGCGTTGTCCCGGCATATTGCCATGGCTCATGGGAGCCTGGGGTCCGCTTGACAACTAATCCCAAGATTTGGCGTATTATAGATATCGTTTGTATGTCGTATAATTGACAGAAGCAGCTCAATTCGGGCAACCAATGTCACTTTGATGTTAGAAATATCGTAGATAGATCTTATTGGGATCACAGCGGAATCGAAATAAACGTTAATTTGATATGTCGTTAAGTTATCGATCTTTTAAAGATCTTAAATGTGTCTTAATCATTCTTCGAATCGGGCCGATGATCTTAAAAACTAAATTAAAAACAAAAAAAGCTAATTGTATTATATAATAACGGCGTATAAAAAGTAAATCTGTGGTTAGCTTCTGCCCATTACTGGTTATTACTGGTTTGATGCGGTGGTCGGTTGCTTTGATGACGAGGTACGGGTCGGCGAAAGTCAGGCCTAGACGTTTCAAAGCCTGCTACTTTTTCCTCGCGTTGTTCCGGCATTTTTTCACAGCTCACGGGAGCCTGGGGTTCGCTTGGCAGCTAATCAAAAGAATCAGCGTAGGCACTAGTTTTTACGAAAGCGACTGCCATCTAACCTCCTAACCCAGAGGGTAAACTAGGCCTTATTGGGATTAGTACGGTTTCCTCACGATGTTTTCCTTCACCGAAAAGCGATTGGAAAATATCAAATGATATTTCGTACATTTAGTTCCAAAAACTAATTGGTACGAGCCGGGGTTTGAACCCGCGACCTCCGGATTACAAGTCGCACGCTCTGTCGCACGTTTGAAATCCTGCGTTTTCCCATATTAATTTAAGACGAAAGTATGGCAAAATCTCTATACAAACATACTCCCCATTTTCATCTCCGGATATTAACATTATGGAAAATATGTTTACATAGTTTGATGTATATTAACCATACCTTTGACTTTTTGAATTCTTGGATTATTGTAAAAATTAGGAACGAAAAACAGATTTTATACAAATTTTTAAATGATCCTAACTCTTATAGTTACTAAATCTTCGAAAAAAAAAAAACAAACGTGGGACGTAGCTGTGGATGATATACAACAAATTGTGTCAAAATATGTCCAATAATGTGATTGTCCAGAGAGCAATATGAGGACTGGACTACGTCTGTATCAAAAGGCGATTTCACACGGGTCCACCACTTTCGTATCACACCGGTAGCAACGTACGATACGCATGCAAAATTGGCACAATTGCGGAAGATGCCCAGAAGCACTAACTAACTAAAAACGTACGATACGGTGGCTTAGAGCGTTATACTTAAGCCTCACTGCCTGCCTGGCCTGGTGGCAACGAAAAATGAAACTTTTGGTGTGGTAGAATGGTCTAACGGACATTCGGTGATTGTTCGCCTGACATATTTCAACACCTATAAGTACTTAAAAGCCCTCTTAAAAATTGAATACTAGTGGCTCTGTGAGTTACAGACCTCGCGAGCCCCCACGGAAATTATTACGAACGTCTCAAAATTTCACGAGAATCGGTTGACAAATGCAATTTGTAGAGGAAAACATCTGATTATACGGAAATATTTTGTCTAGGCTGAAACGGAGACTTTCACTCTGCTCGGTCAAAAATACAAAGAATGCTATTCAAAATTCAAAATTCAAAAAAAAATTCTGCAAGTAAGCCTCAAGGGCTCTTTTACAAGCCAATACAACATTTATTTTATATTAACATCATATAGTGACACGAAAAATACATAAATCTTTTCTAAAAATAAATAAATGTTCACTGCTGTGTGAATTCAAGGGATTTTGAGATTTTATATGTTTGAGCAGTTATGTGTTGTATCTCGTATGGTTGCATTATGTGCCGTCTAAAATAACTTTTTTGTGAATTAATGGTCCAAAGGAGCAAAGTAAAAAGTAAATTAACAAGGCCAACAACAATTTTAAGTAAGTTAGCAAGTAAATATTCTTTATTGCACCACAAAAAAAAGATTTACAATGTAAATAAAGGAAGCAACAGGCGGTCTTATCGCTGTAAGTAGTAATGTATTTTCTCTATTTTTATTTTATTAGGATTAGTTGCCTAGCGGAACCTAGGCTCCCGTGGGGTGTGGCAAAATGCTGGGACAGCGCGAGGACACAATAATAACTGCGACATAAGGGAATTCTACACTTTCCTCTAGCCATACCGACGTAAAAGAGTTATTACATCGCCGGTATTCTCAATTGAATTAAGATGACGTCATTACTCTGTGGTCGAGATAGAAACATCATAGAAAAAAGTGTGAAGACACACACAACTAATTTGTACAACAAATAGGTACGGTACTTCCAAGTTATGCGGAGGCAAATTCGGCTTTTTTTATACTACCTCGGTGGCAAACATGGTAGCGCCTGATGGTAAGCAGTTACCGTAGCCTATGGACGCCTGCAACTCCAGTGTGTTACATGCGCGTTGCCGATCCTAACACCCCGCATCCTTATTGAGCTCTGGCAAACTTACTTACCAGCAGGAACGCAACACTTTGAGTAGGGTCTAGTGTTATTTGGCTGCGGTTTTGTGTAAGGTGGATGTACTTCCCCAGGGCTCTGCTCTAGATCTGGAATGACTTCGCTGTGCCCATACCTATCTTAAACACTCATACCTCAATCTTGTTTTTACAAACAGTCATTATGATGTATGATTAGAGTATAGTTTGAGTATTTATTTAATTTAATTAAACCTGAGAACAGATTCTGAAAATGCCAATAAAATGAACCGGATTAAAAACACAACAAAATCCACGAAAGCAGGATTGAACAGTAAACGAGCCTGTTTCTGATAAAACGTTGTTATTTATCCAAAGGTTAGACAAGAAGCAAATAAAGTTCCTTGTACGCGCCAGGAGGGCGGAAAATACACTATTATCTATTTCTAAGCGTGTACACTGCTACCCGAAACGTGTAAACGTTCAAGCATTTAAAAGACCGGTCTGGCCTTGTAGGTGACCCTGCCTATGAAGCCGATGGTCCTGGGTTCGAATCCCGGTAAGGGCATTTAATTGTGTGATGAGCACAGATATTTGTGTCTGAGTCATGGATGTTTTCTATGTATTTGTGTATTTGTATATTATATATTTCGTTGTCCTGGTACCCACAACACAAGCTTTCTTGAGCTTAAGGGACTTAGTCAATTTATGTAAGAATGTCCGTATAATATTTATTTATTTATTACTTTCTGGGGGTTTGGTCCTTAATTAAGTTTTTATATTGGAGGTAGCGAGTTGCCTAATGGGTGAATAGTAAACAAATTGTACGTAGTTAAGCATAGTTAAGGATCTATAATTACCAATTAGTCTTAAGTCAATCGATTTCATTGTGTAACAAAATCAACTATAAAAATGTATTGGATTGTATTTATTGTACTTAATTCATACACTACAACACACGTCCATGCATATAACTTAAGTAATTGCCGTAAAACAATGGAATCAATTAACTTCAGACTAATTACAGGTCCTTAACTATGTAAAAAAAAATCAATTCACCCTAATTACTCGACTCTGATTGCATTTTGCACACATTAATCGAAAAATATGATTCTCGCAAAGCATGGTATATTATTTTCATGGCATCACTTTCGCAAAACATCATATTCGCGAAATAAATTTCGCATAACATGTTATTATTGTTATACTGAGTTGATAGGTTATATAAAATTTGTGTAGAAGTTCTGAGAAAACGAAATTACTTTGTAGAATTTCCCATAAAGGGTTATAATATTTCTATAAATTTGTGAGAAGTTCTGAGAAAACGAAATTACTTTCTAGAATTTCCCATAAAGGGTTATAATATTTCTATAAATTTGTGTAAAAGTTCTGAGAAAACGAAATTACTTTCTAGAATTTCCTATAAAAGGTTATAATATTACAAGCTCGCAGCGTACACAGTCCCTTCACAAGGTTCGTGGAAATCAATTATCTTTGGACCCGCTCTGTGGGCTCCATGATCTTTGGAGCAACCCGAAAGGATTAGCCTATACGTTATCATTTAATGCGATTTTTAATGAATGTTTGTAAAATGTATGGTACGACATAATAAAAACTATAAATTAATTATAAATATTATCATTTATAACAAAATTTATATTAAGTATTACGTTATGCGAAAGTGATCTTAGTGAGTATCATATTTTGCGAATATCATGTTTTGCAAATATCATATTTTGTAAATAAATCAAATTGTTGAATTGAATTTAAACTGTCGTGAGACATACTAACATTTAACTAATTCTACGGATTCCACTCACTTTTATAGTCACTCGCGCGACATGTTACGACATGTTATGTACGCGAATTACGGCCGTCGTGAACGCTGCTCTTACTGTTAGTGCCTGAGAAAGGAGAACTAGGCTTTCCGAAACATGTCGCGCGAGTGACTAAAACCCGTGAGTAAAATCCGTAGAATTAGTTAAAAAAAAAATGAAAATCCTTTCAGGAAAAATGGAATAACTTTCTAAAAACCATGAATGTTTATATTTCCATCAAATGTGATATTCCGACTAGCTCGCAGCGTACATACCCCTGGCCTTTACAAGGTTTGTGGAAATCAATTATCTCCGGACGCGCTCTGTGGGCTCCGCTCTGCTTTTTAGAAACATCCGAAAGGATTAGCCTGTACTGTTTGAAAGTTTTAGTTGCCTTGCTACGGCTATTGATAAACTAGTTATGGGTTGAGTTTGGCTATAAAATTGGGTTTTAAGAGGCTGTCAACTCCCAATGTCCTTGAAATTGATGTTACTTAAACAGTTTTTTAAGAAAGACTATTTGTTTTAGTCAAATAAGAAAAATATATGTTCATATTAATTATATTTCAAAGAACGTGGTTGTACTCGATACATGATTGAACGAAATCGGCTCGATAGAAAATAATTGCAAAGATTGGTCTTAAAATCACAATTCAACGGTTTTATGTCTTTATTGTTTTGACTTATGGGTCTGCAATTAAAATCACAATTTCAAAACATTTATATCTAAACCGCTTTTGAGTAAAATATTACACTAATAATCCACTTTTTTTATTGAAATATTTTTCTTATTATTCCCTTGCCCAGGCCCAGTAACATGCGACAGTGCTATCTCATTTACTCCGATACAAAGAGACAGTGTGCGCGCTTTAGGTATTGACAGCCTCTTAAGGCATATTTTGAGGAATATAGTGTGGAAATTTGATGGGTTTATGCAAAGCAATCAAACAAAAAAAATCAAACGTCAAATTTAACGGGGAAGTCCTCGAAAGGGTAGACCATGTAAATATCTAGGACACATAGTTACGGCAGATCTCAGAGACGATAAAGACATAGAAAGAGAAAGAAAGGCTATGTCGATCCGAGCGCTGTACCAGGAAGGTGAAAGTGTTACTTTTTAGAGCTTACTGGCTCATTGTACTCGTGCAGTTTGTGGCTTTCGTATACGAAACGGGCCTATGAAGCCCTCCGTGTCCAGTATAACAACGCTTTCCGGGTGTTGATGGGGCTGCCGCGTTTCTGTAGCGCATCAGGGACGTTCGCCGAGAGGTCGAATGCTTCTATACCACTATCCGTAAGCGGACCGCATCCCTGGTGCGCCGGATTCGCGCCAGCCCCAACACTATCTTGAAAATGATAGGGGACAGGCTGGATACCCCCTATTTGCTACGCTGCAGTTGGCTACATTGTGCCGTACTGAGCTGACAAGAAAAACAATGTACTTATATAGATGTATATATATATTCTTAGATTTTAAGTACTAATCAAAAGTATTTATTTAATATTGGTAATAATAATAATGTCAACTTACATAACTAGCACAAATAACATAAAAAAAGAAATTAAAATTACAACATATTAATTAAAATACATTAGCTACTCCACATATAAATAAAGTATAAAGTAAAAATACAAAGTTATACAAACACAAAAATCTTAACCTAAACTGAACTAAATCCTAAATCTAACAGACATACAAAAACTATCCGCACAACTCGCCCCGCGCCCCTCCAGATGCAAAGGAGCCCATCACGCTCGCTGCGTTGCCACGTTGAACGGCGATGGACAACCTCTGCATCAAAAACGACCCGGAGCGAGGGTCATGACCACACTCCCGCATGCGTCTGCCCACTTCACCAATAAATGTCTTGGCCTCATCACACCAACAGCCCGTGGTTTCCACGGCAAGAGGGACAAATATGTAGCTCGCCAGCGCTGCGTACTTCGCCCGCTTTCGAACCGACGCCAGCTCAGCTGCTGCTCCCGCCGAACGCATGGTTCGGTTAATATGAGAAACAGCAAAAGTATTAACGCACGTAGCGTCCCACAGCAGACATCTGCCCCTCTCCCACGGGACCAAGGTCAACCCGTCTGGCCTCTTCCCATCAGACCTACTAAGACCCGGCGGCTCCAGCACACAAGGTACATTTGCCGAGACCAATGCCCTCCGGATGATATCATTTAAGGCGTGGTGGCGTGGGTACCTTCCTGCACACCGACAACAACTTAAGGCGTGATGGCCGTCCCTCTCCACCATAGAGCCGCAGATGCATACATGAGGTTCACACACCTCACAGCCCAGGCGAAGAGCCACAGCCACCCGCATCGAGTCATTATCAAGGAGCGTACCTAAATGCGGAGAAGGAAGCGCCTGAAGCCAAGCCCCAGACTCTGGCCTCGACACGGCGTTGAGCCTCGCCCTATCCACTCCCGTCGCATTCTCCATTAAGCCATCGAACGCACGCTTCACCCCTATATCATCCCATGAGCGCTGGCGGTCCAGTCTGTCTGGCACGGGCGTACCCGGATTGAGAGCCGACCAAACCGTCCAAGCATCCGCAGCATAAGGTATGGCTACCTCGTCACCATTCGAAGATAAAATTTGAGTGACAAGGCCGCCAACCGCAGCCGCCGATGCCAAGAAGGCCGGCAGGCTCACATCCCGCGCGCGCCGAACTCCCAGACCACCGGTCCGAACGGGAAGTGAGGCCAGATCCCATTGATTTGAATTAAGGGAGACATTCAGCAATAATTCCACAGACTCCTTTAACACGCCGTCAAAGGAGTCAATATGCGCGGGGTAAAGCCAAGTTGGTACGGTGCGCAAAAAGTACATTAATTTGGGAACGGCAAAACAGACTCGCAACAACAAAAGAGAAACGTGCGCAGAAATGTGCTTTAACCTTTCCCTGGCAGTCAGCAGAAGCTGCCTTCGCACCTCAAATGCCTCCGGAATGGCATCAGGAAAAATGGGCGAGCCAAGAAGATAAAAAGTCTGAGAAGACAGTACCCTAAGCCCGGGGAGAAAACCACAAAATGAAGGTGAAGAAAGCTGAGAATCGGGGCCGCAAGGAAAATATTCGCACTTATTAGAGTTTACCACTAGTCCCAGTTCTCGAAAGCGCGGAAGCAGAGTGATCAGATCCTGCTCCACCACCTCAGGCCTACCCCCGAGGGTACCATCATCTAGGTACCAAATGTTCAACGGGGATTGAAGCACTGAGATCGCCTTATGAATGGCGAGACTGAAGACTAGAGGGCCAAGCGGGTCTCCCTGCTGCGCGCCGACCTGGGAAGAAATGAGGGACCCATTATAAAAAAGATTTGAGGGGGACGCGTACACCTGAAAGAGGAAGGGATACAATGAGGGCACCTTTTCCTTGACCTCGGCTAACAGGACATCACGCTCTATGGTATTGAATGCGTTTTTTATGTCCAGCTTGACGATCACACACTCTTCGTTGCTCGGATCTGATGCAAACGCTCGCGTTGCATGAATGGCGGCCTCACACCCCAAGCTCGTGCCAAACCCAAGCTGAAGAGGACAGAGATAAGTGGCCATTTCTTCTTTAACAGCTCGGCAACCAAGTTTAGCTACCAATCGACGGAAAGTGTTCCCTATTGCAATTGGCCTTATACCCCCATCTTTCTTTGACAATGCGCACAATGAGGCCCCATAAACAAACGGGCAAACCACAGGGTTCAACTGACCACTGAGCAGAAAGTTGCACAGTTTTGTCAAGGATTCCAGTAGCCGCAATCCATTATCACCCGCAGAGCCGGACGTAAGTTCCTGTAGGTGCGCAGGTCGAATGCCGTCCAAGCCAGCGGCAGAACCGCTATTGAAGGAGCCGAGAGCCTGAGCTACGTCCGCTGGGTCTACCGTCAATGCAACAGAGGATCTATCTGGTTCCTGCGGGAAAACTAGCTGTCGTGAAGGGGCCGGGTGCTTAGATTGTAAGGCGACAAGAGTTTCAGGAGACGACGGGGCAATTGCGTCCTCTGACATTAACACCCGTACTGCCCCCCTGAGATCACCCTCGAAAACTTTGGATTCGATCGTTCTAAGTATCGAGTACGAACTGGCAGCCCTTGTGTCTGTCTCTATGACCTCCATACCGTCGATCCCCCACGTGGAATCTATATTCTGCTTGACCTTGGTAGTTAAGCTACCAGCACGTGCCGCATCAGGCACTCGTAGAGCGGAATAAGCAAAAGATAACAATGCTGTCCACTCATTTTCGCCGTTCGCGCTGACACACCTATCGATTAGACCACTCAGTTTACCCGCCGCCAGACTTCGAGCTCCCTTAGGAATATGACGCAACACGTGCACCGACTTCTTAAGGATTGCTAGATCATGCAGCCCCACAACGCCAGGGACGTCCACATTCGCTGGCTGTGGCACCGCTTGCGAGGGTTCGGAGGAACTGGCACGGGGCGAACCCTTGTGCATACGCCCGATGTGCACTTTAAGTCCATGAGCGGTAAATGTTCTTGTTGAACCAGGGCAGTGGGGGCACAAAAAGCATAATGAAGAGGGGTCAGACATGGCTAACAACAAAATTAACACGAAAATAAAAGAACCAAAATATTGCTCTAAGTCTACGAATAACCACTAAATTATTAATAATTTACACACAAATCAAATAACAATAAAAAAACACAAAAAATAGGCAAAAATAAAACTCAAAACATAGAAACATGATAGCTAAATTAAGAAAGTTTAGGTAGGTCGAATCAACAAATACCTATTCCCGATACAAAAAAATATTTAACATATACGGAATGTCGAGAAGAAAAACATTAATTTACATTTAAAAAAGAGTATTCACTAAAATTACATAACAATATTCAATGCAATGTCCAGAAAAATATAAAAACTGAAAAAACAATACAATTTCAAATAATTGATTATAATAATTAAGAAAAATTACATACTAAGGTCATAAAATAAAGATATTACAGAAGAAAAAAAAAATAACACATTGATGTATTAAAAGTTAAAATAAAAACATACTTTTATACGAGTACTATCAAAAAAGCTAAATTGTCCATTAAACTTAATGAATTGAGAATATATATATATATATTAAAAGACAACTTCAAAACAAAATATAGTAATAAAAAAATAAAAATAAAAAATAAAAAAAAACAAAATCAGCAGCCACGCCGGGGATCGAACTTACGATAACGAATTCGAGAGTCTTACAAACGTAAGTCCGTTAGCTTAACCATAAAAATGATTCCACCCTCGGAGTAAAAATGTTAGCACCTACAAAAACTTCTTTCCACCATAATTGCTAAATAAAACTGATTTTTCGTCACAACTTGCACTTGCGTTGCTTTTTTCCTTAATTAATTCCTTTTGTATTTCAATATGCTTGATAACATCACTCCACAAGTCCACACGGCACTCGCGAACTTTATTGTTTACATTACACTTGTCACTGTAGCACTGAGAATCAAAATACTCGTCATTTAACTTCTGTACGGACTCTCGTGCCTGGATAACAATAACACAACAAATCTTCGCCCTTCTGTACCATCCTAGGTAGGTTTCAGCCTTATAAATGTAGATATATAATTTCAATCAAAAAAGTTTCACAGAGCCGATGCGCAAGCGTTGACGGCAGCGCCATCCCGTGCGTTAATCGTAAAGCGTAGCAAATAGGGGGTATCCAGCCTGTCCCCTATCATTTTCAAGATAGTGTTGGGGCTGGCGCGAATCCGGCGCACCAGGGATGCGGTCCGCTTACGGATAGTGGTATAGAAGCATTCGACCTCTCGGCGAACGTCCCTGATGCGCTACAGAAACGCGGCAGCCCCATCAACACCCGGAAAGCGTTGTTATACTGGACACGGAGGGCTTCATAGGCCCGTTTCGTATACGAAAGCCACAAACTGCACGAGTACAATGAGCCAGTAAGCTCTAAAAAGTAACACTTCTGGAAACCTTACTCACCGGCAGAAACACAACACTATGAGTAGGGTCTAGTGTTATTTGGCTGCGGTTTTCTGTAAGGTGGAGGTACTTCCCCAGTTGGGCTCTGCTCTAGATTTGGAATGACATCCGCTGTGCTGTGCCCTACCACACAAAGCGAGATGACATTCACATTGCCCATACCTCTCTTTTGGACGTAGTTTAAGGACGTACCCGGGTCCGGGACGGTGGTTTTAGTTATATTTTATAGAAATCAATCTTAGAGTTTGAAGAGTACATATCAGCTACTGTCCGAAATGATGTAAGACATTTTTGACATAAAATGGATTTTGTCGGCATATAGCGGAGGGGGTTTCGATTTTTATTTATTTAATAGTTATGTATTTGACAGTATTTATTGTATATTAGACATTTCCAGTAGTAATTCAGTCAGAAATCTCGCGCCGCCGTACCACAGCAGTAATCCTAGTGCAGTCTGAATCCGAATGGTACCTTTACAGTAAATGAAAACAGTGAATACGCGATTATACTAGGAAAGGTATGATTAAAACGCCTCAGTGCGGTGTGTTGCATTATTAATTTTAATTTCTGTAACACACTGCGGTTCCACCGTTGTTTGCGATGTAGTTTTAAAACGCTTTAATAAATTATGATTTCTGAGGTATAGTGAAAAGGTCTAGGTTAGAAAGTCACCTAAGTTGATGTGATTAAGAGTTTCACGTACTCTTCCATGGTACAGTCAGCATCAAAAGTAGCGGATCAAATAACGCTTCATAAGTATCTACCATTCTGTAACAGCTTAACAAAAAGTGATATCTTTAATAGAGAACAACTAAGACTGTAAAAGATAAATTTTTGAACGCAAATTTTAGAAAATTATCTACATTTGGAAAAGTTATACGGAATATCAGATACTTTTGGCGCGTTGTTTCATCCGCTACTTTTGATGCTGACTGTACATCAAAAACGAGAATTTACATCGAGGTCTCCAAATCAAAACAATAACCCAAGAAGTGTCAGACACCTTAGACAAATACAGTAAAAGAATGGAGAACCACCCAAACTTACTCGCGAGAAACCTGATGAAGGAACTATCGTAAAACCACCCAACTATAGTCCAATACTGCTGACGACCGGTTTGGCCTAGTAGGTAGCGACCCTGCCTACGAAGCTGATGGTCTCGGGTTCAAATCCTGGTAAGGGCATTTATTCGTGTGATGAGCATGGATATTTGTTCCTGAGTCATGGGTGTTTTCTATGTATTTAAGTATTTATACATACATATTTATATATTATATATATCGTTGTCTAAGTACCCTCAACATAAGCCTTATTGAGCTTACTGTGGGACTTAGTCAATTTGTGTAATAATGTCCTATAATATTTATTTATTTATTTATTTAATACTGTAATTATGGTCCACAAGTTCAAAAGGAAATGAAGTATCTATATCAATGTTCTTTGTGGTTTACTCCTAGTTTTACCTTCCATTTATAAACATACTTTGCCTTAGAACTATACAAATATAGTAAGATACACTCCTGAACGAGAAAAATTGAGTTTATTTGTGGACCATAGTTGGGAGCTTTGGACTATAGTTGGGTGGTTTTACGGTACCTAATACAACAATTACAAGGCTGAAGAGAAGAGTACCTCAAGATCTTAATCTAAAATATATATAAGATCTTTTTTAAATTGATGGGTGTATCAAAGGATATCGCACCACGCACGACCTCAAAAAAAATACGTAATCTCCAGCTAAATGTCAAAGATAGATAGCTTGCAGGATTGAAAAAAAAGTATCATAAAAAAAACCTAAAAAAAACTCCTCCATCATGCTATCAAAGTTACGCTCTTATTCAAAAATGTAATACAGTCAGCATCAAAAGTAGCGGATCAAATAACGCTTCATAAGTATCTACCATTCTGTAACAGCTTAACAAAAAGTGATGTGTTTAATATAGAACAACAAAGATTGTAAAAGATATACTTTTGAACGCGAATTCTAGAAATGTATCTGTATTTGGAAAAGTTAACCGGAATATCAGCTACTTTTGGCGCGTAATTTCATCCGCTACTTTTGATGCTGACTGTACAAAAAGACATCGAATAGAAATTTTAAGCGCCAAATCCGTTTAAACGTTGTACGATACATGTGCGAATACGTTGGGTCCATATTGGGTTGCATACAAGTTTAAAGATTGCGCAAAGAGGGACATGATTGCCTTCCATATCGACCACCAAGACTGGGAGAGGCTGGCAGAACAGCGGACGGAGTGGCGCAAACGCGTTGTGGAAGGTCGCATGTTTTGTGGTGGGACCTGAGGGTTCGACCAACACGTTCGAGGTGTTGCTTCTCTGTCGCACTTGTAAATTTGTACGTACGTGTACCAAAGAGGCAACATGTCGAACGTGTTGAACGACGACAAGGCGTCTCAGTGCCGTTTTCCGCAAATTTCCCTTGGCAGGCCTGTGGTAGACCACGTCAGTCTCGCATCGGTCTATTAGCCCCCAAAAACGGTATCTCTCCGGCGTTACACCATAAACCATCTACAATAGACGTAAAGGCTCATGATGATGATGATAATGATAAGTTTAAGTCTTTGATACGCTTTACAACTTGTGTCATATGATATCGTTTGTATGTCGTATAATTGACACAAGCAGCTCACTCCGGGCAACCAATGTCACTTTGACGTTAGAAATATCGTAGATAGATCTTATTGGGATCACAGCGGAATCGATATAAACGTCAATTTTGACATGTCGTTTAGTTATTGATCTTTTAAAGATCTTTCCAAGACTGAAGACATTGATTTCGGAATTGACCTAATATTAATAGTTATTTGTTTTACAAGGGGGCAAAGTCGTTGTTTAACCACTCGTGCTAATATTGATACCCGAGCAAGCGAAAGATTCCAAAATTGAACCACGAGCGTAGCTAGTGGTTCGAGAAGTGGAATCTTGAGCGTTGCGAGGGTTTTAAGGCACGAGGGTTAAACAAACTTTGCCTCCGAGTGAGACACAACATTTTTCACCACACCAACTCGAAGAAAATACTAACTATGAAATAACAAAAAATTCAAACCAAATGAAATCCAAAAACGTAATTAAAAAAGTATCATTTAAATTCTCAAATGATTCTAACAACTATGGATCATTTTTGTCTATTGAAATAAATAAATTGAAATTGAATTTGAAAATCATCATTTAAATGTCAATTCCACCAGCTAACTTAAGGAAACAACGCCAAATTTGCCCCACATGTGGATAAAATGCAACTTTCTCATTAGTTTTTTAACAAGTAAGAAGGCCTTTACCAGTTGATGTGGTGAATTTTTTTCTATGGGGCAAATCGTTCAAATCGATCAACCCTCCATACAAAGGCCAAAAAAATCAACTTTTTCCTAATTAGTACACGATACTGTATATGCCCGTAAACGGATCTCCACTATTTTTGTTACACCTTTAAGGAAAGCTATTATTCATAATCTGAGCAGTAGATCATATCATATCAGAAATACAAACCATCTTTCTCATTCAAAAAAACCAACCAAAGCGACTATTTCAAACATTGAAGATCGATTCAATCTACATACCCGCATATGACTCAAAAACAAAAGTTACGTACAAACAGCGCGATCGGTTCCGCGCGGAGAGCAAAATAAATATTCCTCGTCCGAGCAAATTGCGATCGAGCCGATGGTGCTCAGCGTCATAACGCGGAATTCACGAATGACGCTTTGCGATGTTCTATAATCGATTAGTTTCCATTAATTTATCAGTACCCCTAGTGTAAATTTTATCGACATCATAACGTGACGAACGCGTTTGCGTTAAGTCTCATTTTGTATAGGATTTTGAGTTTCCAAAACGTCCCGCTTGGCGCGCTCTTTCTAAATCCAATACAAAATGAGACTAAACGCAAACGCGTACGTCACGTTTCAAAATCGAATTTATTTACACTAGGGGTACTGATTATTATTATTATCGTACAGCTTTATTGGAAAAATAAAACAAAAACCGGGCAAGTGCGAGTCGGACTCGCGCACGAAGGGTTCCGTACCATTATTTATAAAAACGGCAAAAAAATATGTTTGTTGTATTGCTGTTATAGCGGCAACAGAAATACATCATCTGTAAAAATTTCCACTGTCTAGCTATCATGGTTCATTAGATATAGCCTGGTGATAGACGGACGGACGGACGGACAGCGAAGAAAAAGGAACTTCTACTTATCATAGCGCTCTTTTTGGATATACTGTATAGCAGGGGTCGCCAAATGGCGGACCGCGGTCCGCATCCGGACCGCCGACCCATTTTGTGCGGACCGCGAGAACACAGCAACTTTTGCACTACAGAGTACGTAATTTAAAATAAAAATGTATCCCCCGCATTATCTTTGTTTACGTCAATTTGAAAACGGCCGGGCGAAGTCACTAGCTAAGATAGTCCAGATAGTCCGCAACAAAAAATGTAATTTTTTCTCATTGATATGTAAAAAAATACCTTTGTTATTTCTGTAATTACATTTGTTTAAAAAATATTTTTTCTATAATTTGTTGTGCGGACCGCGATGGTCATTTCATTTCTTAATACAGACCCCGAGCGAAACTAATTGGTGACCCCTGCTGTATAGTAATATTGAATTTACTTCTCTTCTGACCTATTTCGGTATTACCTTTTACGTACTTAGTACTTACATACATATTAGGGTTATACAACTCTTATTTCTAGAATAAAAAAATCAACATAAAAATAAACCTACGTAATATACACGTATTTTAAAAACATAATCCTCGAAACTCGAAAGCTCCTCAGTTTATAAATGCAATGCAAACAAAACGGATTAAACTTAATTAATCATGAAGTCGCGATCAAGTATCATTTACTAAGGGGCGTTTCGTGCGTAGATAACGATTGTCAGATTTGACTGCCTTTGGGTACGGAACCCTAAAAATCAGGTTTACAAAGGTATCATTAACATTATAGTCATGGTTTAAGATCTAAGTTTGATAGCCATTCCCTGGCATCCGCAGTTCTTTCATGCCTTCTTCAAAAGCAGCTCTTGGGGCATTCCTCCACGATGTGCGTGGTTGTCTGGTCTGGCGCGCCACGGTCGCAGTTTGGTGAGGGCTTATAGCCCCATTTATGGAGATTATGGTTACGGTAGCTGACATCGATTCTGATTCTATTTACTTAGTGTATCCCAGATTTATCGTCACATCAAGCCCGGGTGTTTCTTTTATGAAAATGATAGTATTTATTGACAATAACAAAATACATAATGGATATATACAGATGATTACTATAACTAGCTTATAATTAATAGAATCAGGCGTTACTTTGCGGAAATCCATGCTAATTAAAACAAGAAATATTACTTTGCTAATCCGCGAGAAAATAACGTGTTAGTCAATCAGTGCTAACCCGTTATACTTACTTGCGTATTTTTGCATGCAATTAATGTTCCCACCCTCCCACCGCAAAAATAAATACGCAGAGAGGCTACGCATGCCTCGTAGAGAGGCGAAACACGTGTCGAGTTTTGTACTTTTGGTGGTGGGTTGTTATATTTATTTGCGTATTTATTTTTGCGGTGGGAGGGTGGGAACATTAATTGCATGTAAAAATACGCAAGTAAGTATAACGGGTTAGCACTGATTGACTAACACGTTATTTTCTCGCGGATTAGCAAAGTAATATTTCTTGTTTTAATAACTAGCTTATATCTAAAATAGGCCCTTGAGGCATTGTACCAAGGATGCTGGCGGCATTTCCTCGTTGTATCGCAAAACTGATACGTTGTGCGAGGAAGCCGCCAGCTCTTCGGTCACCAGTTACGTCAACCAGACGTTTCGCGATTTCTCCGTTTCTTTTATTGGGTGCATATCAGATATTTTTAAGCTATATTGTTTCAACTTGCAATTTATTATAAAATTAACACGAAACGATAGTATACACGACTTACCAGTCGCGCGACTGTGTCCATATTATGAACAGTACCCCTAGTGTAAATATTTTCGACAGCGAAACGTGACGTACGCGTTTGCGTTAAGTGTCATTTTGTATGAGATTTTTGACTTTCCAAAACGTCCCGCTTGGCGCGCTGTTCAAAAACCCATACAAAATGAGACTTAACGCAAACGCGTACGTCACGTTTCGCTATCGACTAAATTTACACTAGGGGTACTGAGGTATTTTTGTTTCTATATCCTTCAATGTAATTAATTTATGTAGTATTGTATAAATATTATTAATATTGTGATATTTAAAATGTGGTAACCTGTAACTCTGTTATTAATAATAAATTTCATTTCATTTTTCGTTTCATTTCATTTTTCGTTTCATTTTTTTTCGTTTCATTTCATTTCGTTTTATTTCATTTTAAAATTTCATTTCAAATTGTGACACAATTTCCACATCCTCTAAATATGGACAGAGGCGTTTTTGCTTCTATACCCGTCATATGATAAACTCATTCTAATATAATATCGAATATAATAGTCTATTTGCCAGCATTAAGGAATAAGTAAGGAGCGATAACAAAACCGGTATTGCAATTCCTATACTTACACCCAGAAAATTCCTTATCTACCCAACATGTTAAACGCAACAAAAAGATTATCAAAAAAGCCTTTTCAGTATATTTACCGAAGGAAAACTCCGACATGATATTAACACATCAAAGGCTATCACGCGATATGTCATACGGTAACATATGGCATACCATTTGATGTTCACACGGACGCAACCACATTCCCGCTTAGAGCCGTTCTGTTACAAGTCTCACGGAAATTCTGAACGATGCTAAAACGAAAAGTCGTAACTGACAATGCGGTTGTTACATTTTCGTATTCGGACGCGGTTTCGTATTATTCTGGGCTGTTATTTCGTAAGCTTTGTTCCCTTATTAGATGTCTAACTGGTTGATTAAATCTTTGGAACGTATGTGGGATAGCGTGCGTGCTGAGAATTCAAGTTGTCTGTAAAAGAAAAAATGTATACAAATTGGCGGATGTATTAATATTTATTAAGTTTTTATAATTTGAATATTGGGTCATCCAACAATTATTTAAGCAGATATTTTGTCGGTATAAAAGTGTTCACCAATATCTCTATATATTTTTTTTCGCATATTATCATTCATTAGAGTCGGTTTTTATAAACCAGATGCTAAAATGACAGTTCAATTCCTACACTTTTTCTAAACGATTTGTGGATGTTATAATAGTACATTACGATACAAGTGCGAAAAATAGGAAATTCAAAACGAGTGGCGACAAATTAAAACACGACCGAAGGGAGTGTTTTAAATCGACACGAGTTGCGAATTACCTATTCGCACATGTATCGTACAACGTTTTACAGTACATATGGCCCTTTAAATGTTCGACACAGTAACGTAATATGCTAATTTTCGCACTAGTGCGGTAAAGTAGTACCATATGTACTGTAAATATATATTAATAATATGTGATAATTTTGCTTAAATCGACCTTGTCCCACAGTAAGCTCACTAAGGCTTGTGTTGTGGGTGTGGGTGCTAGATCACAATATATAATAGATAGATATAGATAAATACATAAATATACACGATGAAATTTAATCGGTGATCAGAAACAAATTTTTCTAATTCAGTCATCGATAGCGATCTAACTATGGGACCAACCCCGAAATCACAAAAAAGTGGCTGTTTTATACATTTTGGCTGACCCGATGTTGATATTTTCTATTAGAGAAAAAAAATGTTTTCGCTTTTTCAGGGTTGATGCCATAGTTGAAGACGATAGCTATCGATGACTGCATAAAAAAAAAATTGGTTCCTGATCACCGATTAAATTTCATAATTTATAGAAAACATCCATAACTCAGGAACAAATATTTGTGATAAGCATGCAAATAAATGCCCTTACCAGGATTCGAATCCTAAACATCCTGCTTTTTAAGCAATACCGACTAGGCTAGAAGGCAGTCCAAATAACGATAAATGTCTTTCTAAAGTCTTACCAAGCTAAGTTGGCAGCGACTTTGATAGCCCAGACGGTGCAAGTGTTAAGTAAACGTCATAATACATAGAAGTTTGACGTTTAAAATAACACTTACACCGTCTGGAACAAAATGCCTGCCAACTTAGCTTGCCTGCTCCTCTTTCCGGCTCGCCTAGCTCGCCTGTTGTCTGCCTCTACGTTTAATCAATAGTTTATTTCTTTTCTTTTTTTTTTATAAATAAATAAATATTATAGGACATTATTACACAAATTCACTAAGTCCCACAGTAAGCTCAATAAGGCTTGTGTTGAGAGTACTTAGACAACGATATATATAATATATAAATATTTATAAATACTTAAATACATAGAAAACACCCATGACTCAGGAACAAATATCCATGCTCATCACACGAATAAATGCCCTTACCAGGATTTCAACCCGGGACCATCAGCTTCGTAGGCAGGGTCACTACCCACTAGGCCAAACCGGTCGTCAAAAGGTCGGTCCTTTTGTATCTTTTTATTGCGGTGTGCCAATATATCTTGGTCTGACTATACAAATATGTATCAGTTAAATATGAAATGTGAACAAGATGGATGTAACTGCGTAGAAATACCGGGAGTTTAAAAACTGTATAATAGGCAACCACGGTTCATATCCCGGCCGATTTAAGTCTAGTGAAACTAACCGTGAATCATTCAAAACTTAAATAAGTTTTTGGAAAAAAATACATTTTTGGTACAAGCTTTTATCGCTGACTATCCTTTTTTTTTCAACTAATACTTATCGAGACAATTCCAAAAACCCCAAACAAACGGTAGCGTTGTTTCATCACAGAGTTCCTATGGCTACCGCCTGTCTCCATCATCAGATCAGCTTGATGGTACCATAATATTGCATTGTCACCCGACTTACATATGTATGCAAATTTTCAGCTTCACCGGAAACCGGGAAGTGGGTCAAATTTAACTTGCAAGATTTGTCCCATACATACTAACAGTTCAAGTTAAATAAAAGCTTGTAAAAATATATTTGTCACCAAAGGCGACAAATGAATATCAGAGCGTTCCCAAGGTTACTCCATTTATATGTTTGTATGTGTGTTGTTCATAGTTACTTCCTCTATCTCATTGTGTGAGTGTAAGTCGGGTAAACTTGATTACTGGCTGTGCTTTCTTCCCGCCGTAGGATACAGGTTGGTGTTAAATTGTCCCAGTTGTTTTTAGGGTTCCGTACCCAAATTGTAAAACGGGATCCTATTACTAAGACACCGCTGTCCGACCGTTTGTCCGTCTGTCATCAGGCTGTATCTCATGAACCGTTACAGTTAGACGGTAGATATTTTCACAGATGATGTATTTATGTTGCCGCTATAACAACAAATACTAAGAAGAATGGAATCCTCGGTGAGCGAGTCCGACTCGCACTTGTCCGGTTTTTTAATTACAATAATGTTCTGTGAGACAGAAGTATTAAATATATTAAAACTCACGTATTTTTAAGTCGAAGATTGCTCGACATGTTTTGTTTCGCTTCGTAACGAGGAGCTTCATCGGGATGACGCGTTGGCAGCCTGACACAGACTCATGTCGAACTTGACAATGTCGAGCAATCTTCGACTTAGAAAATTGTAAGTTGTTGTTGTGATATAACATATTAAAAGATTGGTGTTGTCAAAATTTTATCTTAAACTATTTACAACTTGCAACATAGTGGAAATAGGCTCTCATAACAATACATTATCGGCCCGATTCAAAGAATGAGATACGATAACGATAAGTTCTGGTTAGGTAGATATCGTTTATATGTCGTATAATTGACAGAAGCAACTCGATTTGGGCAACCAATGTCACTTTGACGTTAGAAATATCGTAGATAGATCTTATTGGGATCATAACGGAATCAAAATAAACGTCAATTTTGACGTGTCGTTTAGCTATCGATCTTTTAAAGATCTTTCCAAGATCTTAAACGTGTCTTAATCATTCTTCGAATCCGGCTGTATGTTTACCAATTTTTCAGTTCTCTTCTGAATCAGTATCGTAGTAAATCTTTTTTCTGCATTTTCTTTTTATTTAAAATCGTAATAATACTAATAATCATACGAAAACCAGCAGTTAACTGCAAAAATAAACGCTTTACAACCTCCAAAGAAATTTATTTTATTGTTTTAAAAATAAAAAAGCGAAATAGTCCCGCTGAAATAGGTTATTTTATGTGAAACTTTACGAGCTGGACAACCACGAGGTTGTCGTGAATTAAAACCTAGTATATGCCTGCAGCTAAAAAACAAAAGTTTTTACCCGACTGCTGAAGGAGGGTAACGTTTTTCAAGAAGGTCGTCTTATTGGAAAATTTAGTGTTTTCTGGAGGAGATGGGTGTAGATTTAGATGTATTAAGATACATCCCATTTTAGTAATTGAAACACAACTGTACTTATTTTTCATTGGATATTACAATTTTATAAGAATAAATTTCTTGATATTGATTCTGTATAAAACGCCAAATTAGATATGTCAACTAAATTTTACGGTAGATGTCGCTTTTTATTTCTACAACTAGTGAACGTTTGTCTATCGTGGATTTCATGACTTTTAATTTATTTTTGTACAGTGAGATGATTTGTGTGGAGTTTAAGTTGGGCCAGATTAAACATACCTCTGATTATAATTAAACAAGGTATTTGATTCATACTTTTCCTTCGAAACCAGAGACCAAAACTGTACATATTCTTTTCCTTGACAGTTAATGCGAAAGTGTCCAGTTGTAAGCTATTAATAATAGTTCCAAATCTCTCCAGAGTAGCGCTAGAGTAGCTAAGAACCTAGGCGTTATGACGGAGTGAAGCGCGCTATCTATTTGAATTTTTTCTTTAAATAATCTAGGTATTGTAGCGCCACCTATTTACGGTGTTTTGATGACACTTTGTGGTATATGAAGATTCCATTCCTTACCTCCACTTTCCATAAAGTAAAGCTTACAGTGCATTTTGAACTAATGTTAAGTGATGCAGAAGAAAACTAAGAAAAGTTCCAATGTAATTGAACTGAAGCTATGGTTTTTACTCAATTTTAATTTTCTCATTGACTGTTATTAAATTGTACACGGTTGTATGTTTAATTCTATGGCACGGTTTATTAGAAAGTACATGGTGTCATTAGATTTGTCTCAATTGCGAGAATGATATAGTGTGAAATTAAAATTGCTGCTAAAACCTTATCTCAATTGGATTCTTAATTTATTTAAATTGACTACTTAGGATTGTATCTTCGTAAAACTAAGACCGCGAAATATCATATAATATAATAGGAGTTTTACTTATTAAGTATTCCGTAACCAACACAGCAATCAGTTGTATCACAGAAGTAAATTGTAATGTACGTTTTGATTTCAATTTTGTTTTTATATTATTCGCTTGCCCGCTAATACATATGAGTCAAATCAAATAATTACGAGTAAAATGCACGCGAGAATTATATTTTTATATCAAAATTTAAATTCGAATTGGCTCCTTACATAATATAATAAAGTAATAGTAAAGATATAACAGGGAAGGGGAAGAAGGAGGATGAACTGGCTTATTAAAAAATTGACAAACATCAAGGACGCGGCCACGCTAACTGGAGCTAGACTTGTTCGAGCTGCTGAGCTGAAAAAGACTTTGCAAAGGTGGCTACCGACGCCCGCTAGGGCATGGCAGCAGAGGAAGAAGATAGATATAATTGTATACAGTTTTCCACTAAAATTTCCCCTGTCATATACAAGGTTTTGGTTTACGAGAGTCGCACGATAGACGCCCCATGTTTATGAATGAAGGGTTAAAATATTTTACTAGACAATAACTTGAAATCTTAAATTATATTGCGATATGCTGAAATACGAGTTTTTATTCAAACTGCTCGAAGAATAATAGTAGTTTATTTTTAAATTAGAGTCAAATATACTTGAAACTTGTTTTTGACAGCTGTTTAAAGCAATTTCAATGTATATTTTGTATTATTATTAAAGGTTAAATTAATATAAAATATGATAAATTACACTACGGTTATTTATTTGTGTAAAAAAAGGACAGTAGAAGAAGTATTGTTTTAATAATATAAATAAATAAATAAATAAATAATAAATATTATAGGACATTATTACACAAATTGACTAAGTCCCACAGTAAGCTCAATAAGGCTTGTGTTGAGGGTACTTAGACAACGATATCAATACAATACAATACAATTTAATTCATAAACAAACTTGTACAAAAGAATTCTTAAAAAAACTAATTTCATAAGCAAAAACTTGTACAAAAGGATTCTTAAAAGTAAACCAGAAGGTCTGTTTCCTAAGTAGGCGAACCTGTGATTTAGGATAAACAGTGCCCCTCCCCTTAAATATAATTATTAATTACAATAACAAGGTAAGAGATTCATGATCAAAGATAATGAGGTTATGTTATAACAAAGTAAAACAGCATACAATTTAGAAAAAGGAACAACAATAGATATTTCAAGAATAAGATAAAGTTTAAATCAAGCTATTAAATTAAGTTAGCATGCTGACAAAGCTTACAGCTTTGATTGTGTGTGTGTGTGTGTGTGTGCGTGTATGTGTGCGTGTGTGAGTGTGCGTGTGTGTGTGTGTGTCCGAGTTGTGTCATGTTATTATGTTGAGAATATTCTCTGTCTCTTCGTAATTTTTTGTTAAAAGCCAGTCTGTTACAGTATGCTTGCATTGCCTTTTAGTCATATGATAAACGTTTAATTCCTTATTGACTTTATTGTACACATATGAACCATTGAATGTAAAGAATTTTCTACTGAAAGAAGTATAAAACTTTGTGGTCCTTATTCCGACTACATATGGTCTCCGGGTACTTGATAGGTGTTGATTGTTATAAGTCAGAGTCGAATGATATTTTAGGACTGAATGTAATATAAAGAGTTGTCTAACCGTCAGGACTTTTGCCGTAGAGTATACATTTATAGTGGGGGTCAAGAATGGTAAGAAGTGCATGACTTTTAACACTGCTCGCTGAGCCCTTTCTAGATTTATAAGACTAGACTTAGACGCGCCTCCCCAAGATGATATGCAATATGTGAGAAGTGACTGACAGAGGGCCTGGTAAACACGTTTAATCAAAGAACTGTCCGCAACATGTCTTAATTTTTTAAAAACATAAATTAGTTTTCGAACCCGACCACTGAGTTGCGATATGTGAGCTCTAAAATTTAAGTTAGAGTCAATAACAACTCCCAGGTATCTTATGGTAGTAGTTTTCGTAAGAGCTTGACAAGGACAAGGCATCGTACCAGGCGTTTGACATTGATGAGCCACTAGTTGTAATACTTCTGGTGGTTGGGTAGAACTTCTTATGGAATGGGTTATGAATTTGGTCTTATCGACATTAAGGGTAAGACAATTTTGATCTAGCCACAATTTCACCTTATCGAAACTCTCCTGAGCTGTAGCAAAAGCATCTTTCCAGGATTTTTCAGCAAATAAAAGTACAGTGTCGTCTGCATATGTTAATATTTTTGTTTTTTGTAAGTCTAGCTTGCAGAGATCATTTATAAAGATGAGAAATAAAGTAGGACCCAAGATACTTCCTTGAGGTACTCCATAAGTAACGGGTAGATCGGCACTAACCACATCACCTAAAGCAACACATTGTTGACGCTCGGTAAGATAGTCTTTGAATATGCTTAAAGCTAAGCCACGTATACCAATCAATTCCATTTTGTCCAAGAGCAATGATATATGTACAGAATCAAAAGCCTTGGCTAAGTCCATGTATAATGACAAGCATCTTTTGCCTTTGTCTAGATTGTCCGAAATAAAGCGTGTGAGTTCTAGAACAGCGTCGTCAGTCGACTTTCCTTGTCGGAAACCATATTGGTTAGCTGCTAAGATATTAAAGTCCTCTAAGAATTTGACAAGTCTTTTATTGAGTATTCGTTCAAGTATTTTAGAGATTGAAGATAAAATCGAGATAGGGCGATAGTTGCTACAAAGCTTTTTGTCACCGCTTTTATATATGGGTATCACCAGGGCTTTCTTTAGATTTTTTGGAAATATATAATACATAAATATTTATAAATACTTAAGAGCCCTTAATCCTTGGAGCGTTCTCCGATTTCACGAAATAACGCTCGATAGATGGCGTTGGCGCTCAGTACGCGAGCGCCGGCAACGCGACGCGCGTTTCAATGCAGACTAGAATAATCTTGATAATTTTCAATATAATTTCAAGCAACATTAATTTTAGTGTCATATGATATCATATGGGCACTCTTTATTTTATTGTATATGCACAGTAGTTTTTTTTATGTACACTACTACTAAGTGTACAGACTACAGAGTTTACTATAACCCTTGCTCTTTATTCTGTCTCTTTCACACCAATGGAAAATGAAGAAGTTAGTAAATGACTGCAGGTATAAATAAAGTATATTAGTGCGATAGAGAGACAGATAGTGTTTCGTTGTCGTATTGTAAACGATTGGCATGTTGGCCACACACTTGCTTAGTGCCTAGCCAAAATACCAATCGTTTGCGTATATTAGTGCGATAGAGAGAGAGTAGTGTTTCGTTGTCGTATCGTAAACGATTGGCATGTTGGCTACGCACCCATGATACCTAGCCAAGAAGCCAATCGATTGCGCATATTAGTGCGATAGAGAGACAGATAGTGTTTCCTTGTCGTATCGTAAACGTTTGGCATGTTGGCTACGCACCCATGCTGCCCAGCCAAGATGCCAATCGTTTGTGCATATTAGTACGAGAGAGAGACAGATAGTGTTTCGTTGTCGTATCGATTGGCATGATGGCTACGCACCCATGCTGCCTAGTCAAGATGCCAATCGTTTCCGCACATTAGTGCTATAGAGTTTCAGTGTTATTTGAAATCACGTTAGGGTTTGTATTATTATTTTTGACCCGAATGAAGTCCATCCAGGTTCTTATGATGGAGTCAGGAGTTGGTCACCAGAACTCCTAATCTACTCATTATAATTCCATCGTGCTTGGGCTCAAAAGATTTGCCCTGACGAACACCATCGATCTAGATGAGGTCCAGGGTCTCATGACGGAGTCAGGAGTTGGTCACCAGAACTCCCCAGAACTCCTAATCTACTCATCATAACTCCATCGAGTTTGGGCTCAATAGATTTACCCTGATGAGCACCATCAATCTAGATGAAGTCCAGGGTCTCATGATGGAGTCAGGAGTAGGTCACTAGAACTCCTAATCTACTCATTATAATTCCATCGTATTTGAGCTCAATAGATTTTCCCTGACGAGTACCATCGATCTAAATGAAGTCCAGGGTCTCATGATGGAGTCAGGAGGTGGTCACCAGAACTCCTAATCTACTCATTATAATTCCATCGTGTTTGGGCTCAAAAGATTTGCCCTGACGAGTACCATCGATCTAGATGAAGTCCAGGGTCTCATGATGAAGTCAGGAGTTGGTCACCATAATTCCTAATCTACTCATCATAACTCCATCGTGTTTGGGCTCAATAGATTTGCCCTCACGAGCACCATCAATCTAGATGATGTTCAGGGTCTCATGATGGAGTCAGGAGTTGGTCACTAGAACTCCTAATCTACTCATTATAATTCCATCGTGTTTGGGCTCAAAAGATTTGCCCTGACGAGTACCATCGATCTAGATGAAGTCCAGGGTCTCATGATGGAGTCAGGAGTTGGTCACCAGAACTCCTAATCTACTCATTATAATTCCATCGTGTTTGGGCTCAAAAGATTTGCCCTGATGAGTACCATCGATCTAGATGAAGTCCAGGGTCTCATGATGGAGTCAGGAGTTGGTCACCAGAACTCCTAGTCTATTCATCATAACTCCATCGTGTTTGGGCTCAATAGATTTACTCCGACAAGCACCATCAAATTACTATTATGATGAATAGATTAGGAGTTCTGGTGACCAACTACTGAGTCCATCATGAGACCCTCGACTTAATCTAGATCGATGGTACTCGTCAGGGCAAATCTTTTGAGCCCAAACACGATGGAGTTATGATGAATAGACTAGGAGTTCTGGTGATCAACTCCTGAGTCCATCATGAGACCCTGGACCTCATCAAGATTGATGGTGCTCGTCAGGGCAACTCTATTGAACCCAAACACGATGGAGTTATGATGAGTAGATTAGCAGTTCTGGTGACCAGCTCCTGACTCCATCATAAGACCCTGGACCTCATCTAGATTGGAGGTGCTCGTCAGGGCAACTCTATTGAGCCCAAACACGATGGAGTTATGATGAGTAGAGTAGGAGTTCTGGTGACCAACTCCTGACTCCATCATGAGATCCTGGACCTCATCTAGATCGATGGTGCTCATCAGGGCAAATCTTTTGAGCCCAAACACGTTGGAATTATAATGAGTAGATTAGGAGTTCTAGTGACCAACTCCTGACTCCATCATGAGACCCTGGACTTTATCTAGATTGATGATGCTCGTCAGGGCAAATCTATTGAGCCCGAACACGATGAGGTTATGATGAGTAGTTTAGGAGTTCTGGTGACCAACTCCTGACTCCATCATGAGACCCTGGGCCTCATCTAGATCGATGGTGTTCATCAGGGCAAATCTATTGAGCCCAAACACGATGGAGTTATGATGAGTAGATTAGGAGTTCTGGTGATCAGCTCCTGACTCCATCATGAGACCCTGGACCTCATCTAGATTGATGGTGCTCGTCAGGGCAACTCTATTGAACCCAAACACGATGGAGTTATGATGAGTAGATTAGGAGTTCTGGTGACCAGCTCCTGACTCCATCATGAGACCCTGGACCTCATCTAGATTGAAGGTGCTCGTTAGGGCAACTCTGTTGAGCCCAAACACGATGGAATTATAATGAGTAGATTAGGAGTTCTAGTGACCAACTCCTGACTCCATCATGAGACCCTGGACCTCATCTAGATCGATGGTGTTCGTCAGGGCAATTCTTTTGAGCCCAAACACGATGGGATTATAATTAGTAGATTAGGAGTTCTGGTGACCAACTCCTGACTCCATCATGAGAACTTGGACTTCATCCGGGTCAAAAATAATAATGCAAACCCTAACGTAATTTCAAGTGAAAATGCGTTTTTCAGAAAATCGCAGCCAAATAACACTAGACCTTACTCATAGTGTTGTGTTCCTGCCGGTGAGTAAGGTTGCCAGAGCTCAACGAGGGGCGGGAGGGGGTTAGGGTCGGCAACGCGCATGTAACTCCTCTGGAGTTGCAGGCGTACATATGCGGGCCGTATGCTTGTTTGCCACCGACTTAGTATTAAAAAAAAAGTAACACTGAAAATCCATCAATAAGCGAGTCTGTTAGGCATACTGTAAAAAATGAACTTTTATTAAGATTTTCTAATCGCAGTCTATAGCACTTCTCGGAACTCCGTAGCTGATTACGATCGCAACGAATGCCTGACAATCGAGCACAGGTCCGTCCTCTAAGCGCGCTCCGCGCGGACTGAGAGCGGGGCGTCGCTGCTGCGTGATTTATACGTGTTTTAAAAAAATATAAATTTACGGCAATGTAGGTCCCATAGTTACGATTTTTTTTTTATAGGTTAACATAAAGTTACAGTTTGCTATAATATTATTTTTAAAGCAAACTATGCGTACAATTTGCGGAAATAAAATATAATAAAACCCTGTTTTCGCCAAAAAAATGAAGAAAACTCGGAAGGTATTTTATCAGTTTTTTCAAATGAATCTTCGATTGTTAATCATTCCAGCCACTCGTACGAGATATGTTGAATCAAATTGTAGTCATTCATGTACCAAATGATTCTTGTTTATAGCAAAATTGAGAACCGAAACGCCACATCTCACTGCAAAATTTGGAAAAGACTCCCAAAAAACCTCATTAAAAAAGAGGTTTAAAAAAGAAAATGAAAAATTGAACTGTTGGAGCCCCTAGTTTAGGAAACGATTATTTAAGTACGTTATCAGTTTTTGAATAAATACTAATAGTTACGTCGTAATCTTGAATGAAAAAGGAAGCATTTTACAAAATACGCTCGTCTGTAGGAATAAGGCCTCTTAAATACATAGAAAACACCCATCACTCAGGAACAAATATCCATGCTCATCACACGAATAAATGCCCTTACCAGGATTTGAACCCGGGACCATCAGCTTCATAGGCAGGGTCACGACCCACGAGGCCAGACCGGTCGTCAATATGTCTTAGAACTTCTAATTTACATTACTTGGTCTTGAATCGGTGGTAGTTTTCAGCATTTATAAATGCATCGTCCTGGGTTTTAGACCCTTTTTTGATGATAACAATCCTTTAATCTTTTTTACAGTAAGGTATGATGTTATCGACGCCTCTCTCTCTCTCTAAATAATAGAACAGTAATAGGTACGTAAATGTGTAAAATTAAACGTCATATAATAAATAATAAATATTATAGGACATTATTACACAAATTGACAAAGTCCCACATTAAGCTCAATAAGACTTGAGTTGTGGGGCTTATGGGTACTTAGACAACGATATATATAACATATAAATACTAAAATACATAGAAAATAGGAAAACACTTACGACACAAATAAATGCCCTTATCAGGATTTGCACCCGGGACCACCGGCTTCATAGTCTGGGTCATAGGTCATAGGCCAGACAGGTCGTCAATTTCAAAGGAATTTGCGCCAACAAACTGTTCGCAGCAAGGCTTGTAAACCGGTTTAATTTCCAACCCGTTATCATGTACTTGGCGCTAAACCGTTTAATTTCTGTATAGTTTGAAAAACCGTTATTTATAAACCGGTTTTTATGAGAACAATTCTTGTCAAATTAACCGGTTTAGAATTATATAAACCGGTTTCTTAATATGTCGTTGTCTATCTTTACCTAGCACACCACCAGGCCGGCCGGCCGTTTCGTCGCTTCTCGAACATTCGCGTTCTTATAAAAGTTCGGAGGAAAATCGAAATAAACCGGTACTTACCGGTATTTTATAAACCGGTTCCGAGCCTTGGTCCGCGGTTTGGCGAAGAATCGAAGATATTATTAACAATGCAGAGGGCCTACCGCGAACCACGTTCGACGGGTTGCCTCCCTGTCACACTTACGTACGAATTTACAAGTGCGACAGAGAGGCAACACGTTGAACGTGGTTCGCGGTAGGCCCTCAGTTTTAGTCCTATTCCACAATCGTACAAGTAAACTCAATAGTAAAAAGCGAATAAAATAATCCAAAAGAACATCCTGTAGCACACAGATAATATTTATTACTTTCCGTAATACACCTGCTCCCGAGGCGGATAACATAGTGGTTCTTTACGAATATTCAAAATATTGGACAAGTTCGAGTCGAAGTAAAACGCTAAAATGATTATAAATGTGATGTTTGGATTCAGTCTGCACTAGCATTACTGCAGCAGTGTTGCAGCGCGACATTACTGCCGACTGTTTTTTTTTTACACTTTCTTGTATACCTCTCTCTACTCTTGTATACCTTTTTTGCCAATAGGCTACTTGACAGTTTTTTTGTAAATAATGTCAATCGATCTGGTTTTACCTGAGGAACAAATGTCTATTTAGGACTCATGACATTTAAGCAACACAAAGGTCCGAAACTCACACTCGACGGTTGAAACGCCTCTAACAAAATGATATTGTAATGTGACGTCACATTACCTTACTGCCGTCCTATCTCTAAAACCGCTCAAAGCTGCATAATACCAGTTTTCATTTGGACAAATATTCTAAAAGAGAAAAGAATTCTCTATCGACTGGTCTTGGAATCATATTTTTATCTGTTGTAGTTACGGAGATACAGACTCGACCTAACACGCTAACTGCATTATAATTTGATACTTCTCAATACTATAAAATCGCAAACCTACATTATTCTTCTATAAGTAATATAAAAGCGCTTAGCCAGTTTTTTATTTTAATTAATCTTTTACGTTATACATAGCTAAAACACATTTACTTGGAAAAACTATTAATATGTTTTATCAAGTACAATTTTTTTTATTAAATACTACACAAAAAAACAGTTACTATGCTTAAACATGGCTAACGTTCTTTAACCGTTTGTGTAAAAGACTTTTATTGCGATTCATGTAACAAATACATCACTAAAACCTATTTAGTGTGCTTAACGGGTAATTATGTTTGAGAAAAATAATAATAATACAACAGTTAAACACGGCCAACCAACAATGCCACGCTAAAACCCCGCTAAGTGTAAAACATATTCCCTTGAATTTTATTACGTAAGGCAGACAGTTTAACAATGCGCCGTGCGCTGTAAGTTGTCTTTTTTATTCGGTGACTGATGGATGCATGCTTATATAAAAAAAAAACCGAAAACCGAAAGTAAGTGCTACGATTTACATACAAAAATGGAGAACGATAAACTAATAATAATTCACGTCGGTAGTGGATTTCTACGTAGCGAGAACATGGTCACTACGAAGACATGATCTAATTTAAAAAGCAACTATATACTTAATAGAGAGTTGCTGGAATTGCTTAAACATATTGAGTTGGTCTTCCAAAGGTCTAAGTAGCAAGTGTCAGCATAAACTAATATAGTAAGTAAGAGGGATTGAGCTAATGCAATCTTAGTGGCGTAATGTTTCGAACTCTGCGGAGTGATGCTTTTATATCAAAAAAATTCCTTCTAAACTCGCTCATCTGAGGTATCCATGATAGAGAAACAGCGAGATTTAAGAGACCTGGGGAGAGTAGGAAATCTAAATAGGTACCGTTAAAAATAATGGCAGGTAGAGTACTAAAATCAGTCTTGGCAGAACACTTTGACCTAGGTACCTATCACTATAACTTAAATTTCAGTGGATTTACCTTGAGACCGTAACGTGAAAGTCCAAATCAAAATGCTTTCTAATTTAGTGTTCATGTTCATGGTGCAGATGGTCTATGGTAGATGAGTAAAAGAGCCTTGACAGTATGTTTAAAGTGGTAGAAGAAGGAAATATAACGTGTTAGAGTGTATAAAGTAAGGAAATGAAACAGGAGACAACACGCTGCCCCGTCCTGTGCAGGCACAATGAAGATTAAGAGCAATCTACCTCTGTTGACGCCCTACTTAATAACTATGAAACTAGTTCACTGTCACAGGAGATACATTAAGAGAACGCAATATGCCTACTAAGATGTCGAAGTGACCTGTGTTGAAAGCATTACCGAAATCCAGGAATGATAACACCGTGATATACCATATCTGCAGTATTTTTACAAGAGCGATAATTGTACTGTGCCGAGTAGGGTAACCGGGTTAATATGGGTTCGTGAGCGCATGTCTGTTCAAAACGGTAATCTGTTTATGTACAAAAGACACTCAAGAACTTAAGAGAGGAAACAAAGAAATGGAAATAAATAGAGCGGTAGTTTGAGAAGGAGAAGGAATTGGACTTTCTTACGGCATCTTACCAAAGCGACTGGAAAATATAAGAAGAATAGAGCTATCGAGGATACATATGATGATATGATCAATAAGGTCAATTAGAGGGAGGATCATGTTTTGGCTCGCATCGTCTTTTCCAACGGCATTAGACGAGACGAACATAATTTTTTTTAAGTAGATGCATTAGAAGGGAAGTTTTAGATTTTTCTACTTAACGAGAAAAAAAATCAGAAGAAAAGAAATGCAGATTAATGGAGTCGAAATCAAAAAAGGTATTAATTGAGCTTTGTAATATTTACTAACTCCAAGTAACTTAAGAAACTACCACACTTTAGCGGATCCCCAAATTCAACGGAATTATGAGAGAGAAGCCTCTGATCATCTCCGCATATTGTACTACAGCCATTCCATAATGCATGAGATTAATGCTTTATTTTTATGCGAAGGGTGTTAAAGGCTGATTTTGGCTATATAAAATAAAAACCTGCTAGGTAAGGTGGGTAACTAATTATTGGAAATTCGTTTTTTATCTTATTTGTATCCATTTCGTAAGTAATCACCTGATTACAGAGACACCTGCTCCAAAATCGGCACAATTATTATGATTACTACAGATTTCTATGCCTTTAAACCCAGTAAGTAGCATGTTAACTTACCTTTTACAGTAGTAAAACTCAGGAAGTCACAAATTCCGTATAAAAAACTAGTAGGGATCTGAGAAATGATAGGTTTTAGTGTAGTCATTTAGCCTTACTAGGTTTTTGAACTGGCAATCAAAGCGCGGGGGGCGCATTTTCAAAAGTGGGCTTCATTAGACACTGGGCCTTACATGGATCAGGCACCTTACAATGGTTAGTAATCTACTTCTTCACGTACATTTTTTTATATAAAACTTAACACATTTTTGAGACTGACACAATTTGCGTTTTTAAAATTTTAAAAAGTTGACGACTGATTTGTCAGTGTTTTTTAAGTTTTTGGTTTTATTTTTGCATGCGAATAAATACATATACGTTACAGATGTGATTTAACATATTGAATTTCTCTTAAAACTTAGTAGTATAATGCAGGTTAACATGATTTTGTTAATACAATAACACTTTTTTTGTGAATATTTCCAAGATTTAAACCTAGTGAGCATTACTAGTTCGTCATTTAACGGGCTTTTAGTATAGGAATGCATACAAATTACTTCAATATGTATAGTCATTCCATAGCTAAAAAATGGTTACAGTCCAATAACGTGTTTATTACAAATGTTTTCTAGGTAATATTTTAACAGATAAAATACTATAAAATTGTTCAGTACCTTTGCGGTTATTAAGCTAAGTTTTGTTTATTACACAATTCACAATTACGATACTATAAACACGTAAATTGACTTGGCCGTTATTTAGTTATTTTTTATATGTTATTCAATTCTAAAGAACGGTTAAGGTATACTTAACGGTGTTTTAGGAGTAATATCGCACATATTTTAGTAATTATTTGCAACACTAAAACACAAAATTGTGATTTTCTAATTAATAAAATAATATTTGAGGAAATGGTTTTCAAACAAAGTAAGGATAAATTTAGTTTTAATTTTTGCATAAAAGATATCCGGAAGAAATGTACACATTTTCTAGAGATATGGGTTTGAACGTTTTTTGCCCATATCTCAAAACTATAATTTGTGGGTTAGATAGGTTTTAGTGATAGGACGGCAGCTTAGTCTGTGCTAAATGTATGGAAGATCAAAAAAATTGTTATTTTGACCTTGGAATATTACGTTTATGTATATAGTTGATATACAATTTATTTTTTAATAAAATGTAAGGAATCGAATGGTACTATTTTCTTTTTGAAAGTAAAAAAAAAATTTGAGACTGGAGCCTTGCATTTTTTAATCTTAATGTGTTTTTTTTAATAAAAAAAAAAAAAATTCTAGTCAGGGTCGCGAGCGCTTTTCATCCTTATAGGAAAAAAAAGTGTCCCAAAATTTCCGAAAATTTTTCAAACTTTCCTTTTTGTTACCGCTATACAAAGTATATGGGGAAATGGTAACACAATAGTAAAAAAACTCTGGGACCTTTTTGTATCCCATTAGGATAGAAACAGCTCGTGATTCAGAGTAGAAATAACACAAAATGTATGAATAAATACAAAAGGAATGAGAGTGGCATTTTTTTAAGAAAGGCTAATCTGAAAAATTCACATTTGTAGCAGTAATGCAGTCGGCAGTAATGTCGCGCTGCAATACTGCAGCAATAATGTTAGGGCAGTCTGAATCCGAACGGTACTTTTATTCTTAATTCTGTCTAGTTAAGTACTAGTGCCTACGCCAATTATTGGGATTAGTTACCAAGCGGACCCCAGGCTCTCATGAGCCGTTGCAAAATATCGGGACAACGCGAGGAAGATGTATATGTAGTTAAGTACCGACTACTTTTATCCATCACTGTTATTTGTATGTTACACGTATCGTATAGTATACATATTTTTCCTTAATAATAATAAGATGGACTACGAATATTGGATGTGCCATCTGTTGTAGACAAAAAACCCGTTAGCAATGTTCCAACATTCATCAAAAATCGATCAAATAATAATTTCACCAATCAATAAATAGCTATTGAATTCACAATAAAAAGACCAACGTAAAAATAGAAGTAAAAATAATCTCAATTAACTTATCTTCGCCTCCCGTCCCCGACTGCGCCTAATTAAGCCTAGTGAAGGCGAAGTTATGTACTAAAGCCGAATTTAGGTTACTTTTTTGTCAACCCCCATTTTCATAAACATTGAAAACGGGGTTTTCTGACTACTTTTATCTATTACTCTTATTTATTATTGTTACATACTCGTAAATAGTACAGTCTACATACATTCCCTTTGTTACATGTAGCTTAAACAAGGAAGCAGCACAGGGTTTGCGACAATAATGCACAAAGGACTGCACCGTAATGCGATAAGACGGACTACGAATATTGGATGTGTCATCTGTTGGAGAAAAAAAAAACTTTTCAAGGGAATTATTACTATCAAAAAACGTGACGATGAATTAGTCAAACCTGGCCTACTACAAAACAAATTACTTTTTCTGCCCTCCGGGCGGAAAGCGTCAACTTTGCTTCCGCTGCGCTTAACGAAGTTGCCGCTTTCTGCCTCCGTCGAGCAGAAAAATGGTATGCGCACCACAGGAGGAAACGTAGGACATTCCATCCCGCGTGTTTGCCACCCTCGCCTTCGGCTCGGGTAACAATTTTACACGCGGCACGCAATTTCCTACGTTTCCACCCTTGGGACACTAATAACTATTAAACTAAAGGCAAAAGGCGTATAGGTTTTTTTTTTCATTTGTAGTATCGCTTGCAGAGATATCTCGGTTAGTAATGGTAGTATATGGGGGTCTAGAAAAAATGACAATCGTTCGCAGAGAAATATGGAAGAGTGATAGAAAATAGCGTTTCGTTTTCCGCAAACGATTGTCATCTTGGCTCTTCTCTTTTTCCTCGTTTTCTCATGACTGGGGTTCGCGTCGCGACCACATGAGATCGTTATTTTGTGCATCAACGCTCTCCATTCTGCACAATTTTCCGCCTTCTTTATGAAAAGCGCCTGTGTAGATCCCTGGCCTTCTTTACAATGTCCACCCAGCGGGTTGGTGGATGTCCACTACCCCGTCCTCCACCCACCATGCCAACCATAATGCGCTTTTCGAAGTTGTCCGGCTCCCGTCTGACGTGTCCAAAGAAACTAAGGATCCACTGGAGACAAATGAATGACAAAGGGCACTGGATTTTGAATCATCTTGGCCCTAGCCAATGATATGAGGGGGCCTACCCCCACATATCAACCGAGATATCTGTGCAAGCAATACTACAACCTACCTACGCAAAGCGGTGAATTTCTAAATTTTTCCTTTAATTTAATTTAACCTATATAATAACCTATATTAAAGAAGAAAATTAATTCAGTCTGCTTTAATAAATATAAGTAAGCTCTTCTTTGTGATATTAAGGCAAATGAGCCGAAGACTTGGCTGATGATAAAAAAAGATTACCGTCGGCCATGGACACGTACAACACCAAAGAGGTTGTTTGTAAGTGCGTTGCAGGCATTTAAGATGGGAGTATGCTCTGTTCTAAAAGGTTTGAAGGACATATCAGTCCGGAAATACCGCGGGTGACAGTCGATTTTACAGTTTAGCTGTGCGAGGCAGGAAGTTTAATCCAAGGTCATAAATCAGTCAGAAATCAGAAATATTTATTGTGTAAACTGTGTACAAGAATATAACTAGGTACGTATTTTGATCAGTATCAACTGTTTTACACTTTTCGAGCATACAATTTATTTTATCTTAAACTAAGTTTTAATATTTTGTCTTAAACAATTTTTTCTATACTTTTAGATTTACATACTTAGTTATAACATTATTTTAAGTTATAGAAGTCTTGCTCCTTTTTTTTAACATCTTGTTTCGCAGATGATTAAGATACTAATACTTACTACATTCACATGGGTTGGTCTCGGACTGTCATCTGCTGATATGAATGTATTTAAAAAAATAGCCACATCCAATTTTTCCTGCATCTTAATCCAAAGACATTCGCGAAGTAAGGCAATTTCTGAAAAGCGAACGAATCCTTTGAGGTTTTCATATTGTCTTGCATAGAGATTGCGACCGGGATTAAATAATCATCCCTGGGCTACAGTTTCTCATTCCTGTTAAAGGAATAAAGTTTTAGATTTAAGACCGACTGTATATCTCTTAAGGTGGTTGATAAAGGAGTTTGCGCGATTTTCTAGCTTAGAGTGGTATTCCATCTGTCCATTATTTTTGTCCAATTTCTATACAATTCAATTATTTTCAATTTCTATTTGTACAAACTTTGAAAGAGGTGACCATTCCACTCATACAATATCTTGGTTCCAGTTTTTGTACTATTTTCGTAGTCATTTTGAATTAAATATCATTCGTAATATTTGATCAAATGTCGGTGTTCCTAGTAAATTTGATGAAGTCACCCAATATCTTTGATCAAATGCACATTGGATAATATCAAATATCTAGGTTCAAATTTTTTATACTATTTGCGTAGCCATTTTAAATTAAATGTAGTTTCGTAATATTAGATAGAATGTCGGTGTTTCAAGTGAATTTGATGAAGTCACCCAATTTCAGGATCAAATGCACATTGGACAAAGATATTGGAGCTTTATATGGAATATCTTTGTCCAATTTCTATATCCAATATTTGGACGAATTTCTTGATTCATGTTCTTATACTATGTGCCATTTTGAATGAAATGTCATTCATAATATTTGATCAAATGTCGGTGTTTCTAGTGAATTTGATAAAGTCACCCAATTTCTTGATCGAATCGTACATTGGACAGCTGGAATACCACCCTTTGCTGGATTTTGAGATTAAAGGTACCTTTTGAATTATCTAACCTAAGTGTATTCACATTATAGAGTAATGGATATTATAATATAAGGTAAGGTACACAATAGTCTTGTATTGGTCATTTGGTATATGTGTATAAGGTACATTTCTTTGACATTAAGTTTCTGCAGCAAGCTCGGTTCTCCATACAAGGGTAGCTAGAGTGGTCTGAAACTTTGTATTTACAATAGGATAAGCTATATCTATGCCTGTAATTAGCTAATTAGTTTATGTCGCTTCAGTTCCATAGTTCAAAAAATTCAGCGAATTTAATTTATTTTATACTAAATTTGTTTTTGCTCTATTTCGTTTGTTTTATAAGCTTGAGCTATATAATCTAATTAAAATCATAGATAAACCTCATATCATTGTACGTGCAAAGTTTCATTACAATCCAACGCATAGTTTTAAAATAAGAACAAAACTCCGTTTGTATGGGAAGGTGAAATTCGGCCGACTTTGCTGACTCGTGAGGTTCTCAATTTTGCTTTCCTGACTAATATACGTGTATTTACAGCAGCTTTGAAACTTATCTGTATGCGAAACAGTTTGCTTTGTTCAATTTAGTATTATCTTATAATTTGTGGTCTAAGTCAAAATACTACACCGGAAATCTAATTTCTGGCTAAATGTGAAACGAATTATGAACAAAAATTGAGCGCATTCATATCGACGTGACAAAAATGTGATTAGGGAATAATATTACGCAAAATTCTCTAAAGAGAGCGCCACTAGCACATACTGAAATACAAAAATCCGCGAAATATAAAAATCAAAATTCCGTTATTTGCACTCTTGCACATTCGAGCGACAGAGAAGCAAAGGACGAAATTTAGATTTTCCTGTTTCGCGACAGGCTCTCTGTAAACTAACCGCCTTGATGCATCAATGTCATAGTAAACTTTTCAAAAAGCGGCCAAGTTCGAGTCGGACTCGCCCATGAAGGGCCCGTACCATTTATGACGTATTAAAAAAACTACTTACTAGATCTGGTTCAAACCAATTTTCGGTGGAAGTTTGCATGGTAATGCATATTATTTATTTTTTTTAGATTTTTCATTCTGTTATTTTAGAAGTTACAGGGGGGGGACACTTTTTTTCACTTTGGAAGGTTCTCTCGCGCAAACTATTCAGTTTAGAAAAAAATGATATTAGAAACCTAAATATTATTTTTCAAGACCTATCCATATATAGCCCACACGTATGGGTATGATGAAAAAACATTTTTTTACTCTCGGTTCTATGGGGAACCCCCAAAAAAAAATTTTTTTTTTCTATTTTTGTGTAAACATCTTAATGCGGTTCATAGAATACATCTACTTACCAAAGTTTGAACATCTTATAGTTTCGGAAAAAAGTGTCTGTGACATAATCGGACAGACAGACGGACATGACGAATCTATAAGGGTTCCGTTTTTAACCCTAAAAACTGTTAAAAGCATAGTATGTATAAGTTACTCTATGATTTACAATATTTGCTAGTGCTGCACCCTGGCGGCAGAACATTGCAGTAAAAACCTCTATTACGAAGAACCCAAACATTCTTCTCAAACCTCTCAAATACAAACCTAATTGCATTTTTTTGTAAAGAATGCCTGTGTTGTCTGTCATGTGTAATGCGAATCGATTGACACTTATTTCAGTCACCAACGGGAATACCAATTTTTACCAATTTTTGGGCCAATTGTGGCATCGGCCCAAATAATACAGGAAGTAGTAAGTGATGCTTAAGTTATAAAAATATGAAAATAATGGTTTCATGTGTCTGTCAGCAAAATGTTATCAGCTACACGACGTGGAGATAAATACATATGTATCTGACATCATTCCAATATGAAATGGTCCGAGTCTCCTTTAGAGGACCTGCTGGATTGCACATTATGTCAATCTTCAACCAAAAACGTCACTTTTTACACTGACCTGATCACAGTATCATATCGGAAAGAAATCTAATAACTATAGTCTGTTCTTTTATTCCGTAGACTAAAATGACAACCACAAATGTCAAACGTAGAAATAATGACCAGCTTAAAACAAACAGTGTTGATTTTTTATTTCGGTTTGTCAATAACCGATAAATATTAAATTATTTTTAGATTCAAAAGAAACAATAAATGACATCTCCTCACTTCATGATAGGAAATAAACAATAAATAAAATCTACTCACTAATAATCTACTCAAATTTAAAAAATTACATTGACGTATCGCCAATTTGATGCAACGCCATTTTGGTATTTTTGGTTCACGTATTCGACATTCGTATTCGTTACTTTACTCGTATAGTGATCGAATGTGATCAGTACCCCTAGTGTAAATTTTATCGACATCATAACGTGACTAACGCGTTTGCGTTAAGTCTCATTTTGTATAGGATTTTGAGTTTCTAAAACGTCCCGCTTGGCGCGCTCTTTCTAAATCCAATACAAAATGAGACTAAACGCAAACGCGTACGTCACGTTTCAAAATCGAATTTATTTACACTAGGGGTACAGTACGTTTTTGTAAACTTTTTTTGTGACGTTTGTTGATTTTAGTTAGTTATTATTTTGTTACGTTTGCTGCATTATTGTTAAGTTTAGTTTCCATATACATGGATCCTAATCGCTCATCTACTTCGTCGCATGGACGCGGCGAAGAAGTGCTATCGCCTCGGAAAAAACGAAATGTTAAACCTCTCAGCCATGCGAGGAATTTATGATAGTAAATGTGTACAAATATGTGAACACGGCGGCAAAAAACAAATGTGAATATGAAGTGCCATCACCTATATAAGTATCTCCCAATAGTTTATTTTCGGTTATTACCGGTTGTAGCACATCACTATTTATAAGACTTAAAAAACTAGCAACATGTAAAATGTCATTTTAGTCTACGGGATAAAAAATAGACTATAAAACCCGAATTTAAAAACGTCATATTTGACACTGACAGATCAGTATTCGATAAGTATCCATTTGGAATGGGATTTAATAAGTAGAACTCGAATTGGCTTGCTAGACAAAAGTTAGCGCATGAGCTGATCCAAAAAATAAAAAAAGTTGTATCGGCGTAGATTAAGAAGCACTAGTTAATACAGATGCAGGATAAGGCAGAGTGGCGCTCTCTTGTGTCAAAAACTAAGAACCTGTTTGGGTCATTGACCAGTGAAGTAGTAGTAGTAGTAGTTAATATAGCAATAAGGGTTCCGTTTTTTGCCATTTGGCTACGGAACCCTAAAAAGCTACTTATCCAGCCACTGCTCCTATATTTCGCCATATATTACGTAATATTTTGTAAACTCTCCCTCCTAACCCTTGCACCACCTACGCCAGTAAAACAGAACTATTGCAAGTCAACCCGTTAACTGCCCGCGAGGGCCCGACTGAGAATTTGAATTCGCGAATATTGTACCTAGTCCGTTTGCGGCGTTAGGGTTCGCCTTAAGTACCTTTGGACCTTAAAGTTATTGGTCTGGCGGTGGAAGGTTTAGCTTTTAGTAGTAAGTTGTTATCAAGGGTAAGTTTAGTTTTACTGGTTTAAATCTAAGAAGTTCTGTAGCCTATTTTTAAGATTAGTTAACAGCACCAATCATGGAACATTTAAGAGAAAATTTGGAGTGTTTTTGATATTTCACCGACATCTGTAAAATTTCTTCCGTTTTACGCTTTAAAAGTTGAATGTCCAATTGTTCCTTTATGTTTTCTATGCATTTAATGAAAGCAATGGTTGCAATATTATTAACCAATTAAAACTGTGGTTTTTTGCTCCAGTCGTGGAATGTATGGCGCCATTCATTTTCAAAATAACAAATATCAATGAAAAATTAAACTTAAGCAGCTCTTTGGCTCTTGTTTATGGTAAAATGTTGCCAGCGATTAAAAGCTGATGGTAAATGCTTGTTTTACAGGATTTGTCTATACCATTCCATTACTGGTGCCTGGTCCATTATAGGGGTGTATACTATTATATACTTATATATTTTTTTTTATGGAGGATAGGCAGGCGTTTGACCACGATCACACCTGATGGTAAGTGATGATGCGGTCTACGGCGGAGCACGCTTACCTATGAGATACCTATTTACTCTAGCCTTGAAGAGATTCAGATTGTACTCATACGGAAACACAAGCTCGGGTAGGGCATTCCACTTTTTGCAGCGTTAGGGTTTGCAAAGTGACATTGGTTGCCCGAATGGAGCTACTTTTGTCAATTATACGACATACAAACTATATCTAAATGAGGAATTATCAAAACCAGAACTTATCGTTACCTTATCTTTATCGTATCTCGTTCGATAGGGTAGAGTGGAACACATTGACCCGACCTTTCGTGCCTCTTTTTTTTTTATACTACGTCGGTGGCAAACAAGCATACGGCCTGCCTGATGGTAAGATGGTAAGCAGTATCCGTAGCCTATGTACGCCTGCAACTCCAGAGGAGTTACATGCGCGTTGCCGACCCTAACCCCCTCCCACCCTCGTTGAGCTCTGGCAACCTTACTCACCGGCAGGAACACAACACTATGAGTAGGGTCTAGTGTTATTTGGCTGCGACTTTCTGTAAGGTGGAGGTACTTCCCCAGTTGGGCTCTGCTCTAGATCTGGAATGACATCCGCTGTGCTGTGCACCACCACACAGAGCGAGATGACATTCACAATGCCCATACCTCTCTTGTGGACGTAGTTTAAGGACATACCCGGGTCCGGGTCTCTTCCTTAAAACGAGACGAGATAGTATAAAAAATATAAGTTTAGACCTTTGGTGGATATTTTATGATATATAAAAGTCACTAGAATGATACCAGTAACAATTATTTTTCACCCCAGAAAAATACCTGATATTTTCTCATGTCCAAATATTGCACTTTAAAATTACACTATCTTTGTTTTCACGAATAAAGTATGATGATGGTTGTAAGTAAAAATAATTATGTCAAAATGTATTTCCAATATTTTATTTTGCCTTGCAATTCTCACCACAAATTTAAGGAATATTTTTTGCTTGGTGTCACTAGGAAACGCAATAAAAAACCAAAGTTTATGTTCCGAAAGGTCGCAAGTTCAAGTGTTGCTCGGAGCGGTGAATTTTATAAATGTTTCCTTTAATATATCAATTTATACATGTTAAATATCCTGTTTTCAATAGACAAGTTTTATTTAAATACACTCTAAATATTACGTCAATAGATAATGATGTCATACAGTGCAAATTAAGTTTTCAATAGCATTTATAGTACACTGTATAGCTCTACAAATATGTAATATATATGTGGGCATAGTAAAACGTATCTCTTTCCGAAATAAAAATCGTTGCATTCGAAGTTCAATCGAAGTAGATTGCCCGTAAAATCGCTTCATACAAATTGGGCACAGCTTATGATGCCACTCAACCAAAGGCTTTATAAAATACGAAAAAATATTTACTATTTTCTGTAGCCATTTTTATTCTTTTATTCATTTACAATCTTATTTTATCCATTTCAATTTTTTTAAGTGAAAACTTCTTTAGTGGCACTATGCACTTTTTGTGATGGGGAAAAAATGTTAAACTCCCGACAGAATCGACAGATTGAAAATTCGTAAGACGGACACGTGACCTAATCGAAAAACTGTTACAATGTCATTGAATCCAGTAGACTATTGATGCGGTCTTTATTAGACATTACCTATCGTATCAGTTTTAGAGATTGGCGATGATGGTTCTAGTAACGATGACGGTGTAAGAGTCATTAAAATTATGGATGGAAGTTGATTTTTCTGAGAGATAAACTTTTTAATGTTAAGTAATTATAATAGTTCTGAAGTGATAAATTTTTAATGTAATATAAATTGTCATGTTTGTGTACGATAGCGCAATAAATGAATATTGTATTTTACTCCATAAATGATAGTACTTTTATACTGATAATTAAAGCAATTTGTGCAAAATTATTCCCTAACCATTCCAAGACATCAAAAATGCACAACGTTCATATTCAAGTTTTCACTTCTGCCGGAGTGCAACCCGTTGTTTTTTTATCCATTTTTATTATTATTAGTACAAGCTTTTTATTAACATGCAATGAAACTAATGTATGTTTGCACGGGTCAAATTTGACCCACTTCCCATAAAGCTGAAAATTTGCATACACTATGTAAGTCGGGTGACAATGCAATATTATGGTGCCATCGAGCATTCGAGCAACACAGGGAAGGGAGACGGCATGCATACTATTTCCCCTCTGCCGAAGCATAGGTACAACTGTACCTATGGCGGACCGGTGCATGTTGTGGCTCGTCCGTACACAAAAAGAGATAGAGGTGTGCAAGATTTGTCTTTGACGTGTGTCATTTTCTATGTATTTGTGTCGTCATTACAGATTGGATTTTGTATGTAGTGCGTGAAGTGCGACTGTGTGCACGTCTCCCCCCGCAAAAAATGGCAGAATTATTTGTTCGGTAAGATATCGCTTAGGCTCCTCCCTTCTGACGTGTCTAGGCTTGCCAGGTGTCCGGCTTTAGCCGGACATGTTTGGCTTTTTGAGGTCGCGTCCGGCCAAATATGTACGTGTTCGGCCTGTTCGGCTTTTGTCAGGCTTTTTGTCAGATACTTTTTTCAACAGCCCAGCTGTAAAAACATTATGTTTGGCAATAAAAAAAACATGTCCGGCTTTTAGGGCAAAATGTCCGGCCTTATATAGTGCGCAGTCCGGCCTTTGCATTTTATGGCCCGGCAACTAGACGTGTCGGAAGCCGGTGTTGCTCGAAGCATCGAGCTGATTTGATGATGGAGGTGGCAATATTAACTCAGTGATAAAACCACGCAATTCTGTGTATCTTTAGGTATTTAAATAAAAGTAAACCAACAATTTGTGCATTTTCGGGTAGTTATAACATTTATTGGTTAACCAACCAAATATAAAATCGCCTGGATCTGTTACTGAACGACCTGACTTTAACCTATATTATTTGATCATGTAATATTTTCATCTACCCTCGACTGGCTTAAGGAACCATTTGAGGGTAGATTTTGCTTACTTTTATTTAAATACCTAAAAATACAGAGTATAATTGTAATTGGCGTTTTTAGAATTGTCTCGATGTATTAGTTGCCTGTGGAAAGAAAAGTACAGTCAGCGATAAAAGCTTGGGACAAAATTGAAAATTTTGCCAAAAAGTTACTTATCATTAAATTTTAGTTTAAACGTATATTAGTCAGTTTAAAATTATGTAGTCTTTATAATGGAGAAGATTTAGTGTACGACCGGTCTGGCCTAGTGGGCAGTGACCTTGCCTATGTAGCCGACGGTCCCGGGTTCAAATCTTGGTAAAGGCATTTATTTGTGTGATGAACACGGATATTTATTACTGAGTCATGGGTGTTTTCTATGTATATAAATATTTATAATTATTAGTATAATATATATATTATGGTTGTCTAGGTACCTACAACACAAGTCTTATTGAGCTTTCATAATCATAATCATAATAATTTATTGATAATATAAAATTACATCTCAATAGGTTATAGTGTATAACTACATTATTATAAAATTTTAAACCAAAAGTTTAACTTAAGAGCCCGGTAACGATTTTAGAGCACAAATTTAAAATTGATAGATTTAGTCGTTGAAATTGTACACCTTTTGTTACGTAATATCTAAATAACAAGTATTGGTTTCTATTAGCACGTTTTTTCATCTTGCCTTTTAATAATGAGGTCGCAAGCGTGCGTCCCCGGTAATATGTGACGAGAAGGGACAGTTTTTAAAAATTCATCAAAAAATTATAGTGGTCATTTATACAAAATGATGTATAAGAACAGTTTCAGCAAATGTTGTAGATTGTTTATTTAAGTATCAAAATTACGTTGAATTTAAGTCAATTTTCAGAGAAATTGTCACTTGTTTTGAAGTAATTTCTAGAGAAAATTGATTTCGTTTAACTTTCATTTACACTACTTCAAATTTATAATAACAAAAATGTAGTTTATTAAAGTTGAAGTACAGGATATTTGTAATACAAAATTACCATTTTTAGTAGTCCAAACTTTACGAAATTTACAAATAAGTTCGACAAAATCACTGCTTTTCGCGCGTTTACCTGAACGTCCAGAAAAAAAATCATTTCTAATTAAGTGAGTCTGTTTTCAAAAAATTGATTTATTAAAATGAAAGATAACAAGAGGTGCTAATAGAAACCAGTAATTGTTATTTATAATAGATAACAAAAGGTGTAGGTACATTTTCATGCGCTAAATCTATCAATTTGACATTTTTACGACTAAAATCGATAACGGCCTATTAAAAAAAGTAAAGAAAAATATATTAATAAATAGCTCCTTATGGTCGTAAAACGTCTGCTCGAGGAGCCAATTTTTAAGTTTTGATTTAAAAAGTGAAGCACTTTTTGTTGTTATAATTTCCAGCGGTAGATGATGGCCTTACGGCCCATGACGTGGTTGAGTTTTTTGGACTTAGCTAGTCTATGCGCCTCTTTCTGTGGGACTTAGTTAGTTTATGTAATAATCTCCTATTAAAAAACAGAGGCAAACGAGGAGACAAGCCGCCTAATGGTAAACGATTGCCATCGCCCATGGACGCCTGCAACCCATCTGGCTGCTGGCATTTAATATGGCTGCAGATACGCTTTTTTTTTAAAGTGAACTTGCGGGAAGATTAGTTTTTGGTACATATGGCCCTTTAAATGTTTGACACAGTACCTTAATATGCAAATTTTCGCACTAGTGCGGTAAAGTAGCACCATATGTACTGTAAAATAATAGTACATTACGATAAAAGTGCGAAAAATAGAAAATTCGAAACGAGTGGCGATAAATTAAAACACGACCGAAGGGAGTGTTTTAAATCGACACGAGTTGCGGATTACCTATTCGCACATGTATCGTACAACGTTTTACAGTACATATGGCCCTTTAAATGTTCGACACAATAACGTAATATGCAAATTTTCGCACTAGTGCGGTAAAGTAGCACCATATGTACTGTAAAATAAATTTTCTTTTCGAAGTAGGTTAAACACAAAGCAACCTTACTTAAACTTACCTGGCTTGTTTAATTCAAGCGTTTGTGCGGCTTCGATTTTATTCGTTTATCAAGAATTTACCGGCGGACCGCGGCCGTCCCTCGAGAAATCAGCGCTCTGGAACTTTCTCGGGTAATTACGATTTGTGGACACAATAGCACTGAAATAAAGAAATACCTAGGTCATACACGGGTAAATAAAAAAATATAACTTTGAATGAAACTTTTATTAGGCTATTTTATTAAAATTGTACAAACAGCATTAAAATCGCGCTTGGAAACCGGTTAAATTTCCAAACCGTTATCATGTACTTGGCGCAAAACCTTTTAATTTCGGTTTCGATCGAAAACCCGTTATTTTTAAACCGGCTTTTATGAGAACAGTTCTTGTCAAAATAACCGGTTTAGAGAAATAAAAACCGGTTTATTTCATATGTTTACGTGGAACACCACCATGCCGGTCGGCAGTTTGGTCATTCGTCGATTAAAACGGTTTTTTTAACGTTCGCGTTCTTATAAAAGTTCGGAGGAAAACCGAAATAAACCGGTTCCGAGCCTTGCGTATCAGACCAACAGGCCCATTCGAATTTACGGTGATATCAGAAAGATATTTGAATAATGTTATTTACTTATCGTGCATTTCGCTCGTATTTGGCCGAGCATGTAATGTGTGCAAGCGAGACCCACGATACTAAATAACATTCAAATATCAGTCTAATGTCAGTGTATGATTGAATTATTTGTATAGTAATACAAAAAGTAGGTAAGTCTGTAGTATTATACGTAATTAAATTACATTTACAATAGTTTATTCAAATAAAATACAGTTATATCCTTATATCTAGAAAAGTATGTCATATTTATTAAGATCATCGTCAATCGTCATTTAGGAAATCATCGTACAGAAAAAAATATGATCTAAAAATAAACGAACAGTCACTACATTTTTGCTACTTAAAACAGTAAAATTTACTATCTTTGCGGAACAGAAAAAAAACTGTTTTGAATGAACTGTTTAAAGCATTAAACGTTAATGCGATTTTTCTCAGTGCGATGCAATACAAAAATAACAAATTTAATAGCATTGACACATATCTAAGGACAGGCCTTACGGGCACTAAGAATGGTGCTAGTTCAGCGGTGTCACTCACAAATTCGAGCTAATCGTGCAGTCTAACGCAACTAGTTGCGGCCAATCTCGCGCGTGATGGGAACTTACCAACCAATCGCCTTGTGGCGTTAGACTACACGATTGGTTCGAATTCGTGTCCGTGACACCGCTGTACTGGCTCCATTCTTATTGCCCGTAAAGCCCGTCCTTAGATATATGTCAATGTTTAATAGACTTCATGATATTATGATTATATATTTGCATTTATCTTGTACTACAACGTCGTAATGACACGATAATCCATTGTCCATCTTAAACAACAACAACACTTCTAACTTAGCAAAAGCGATTAATTCCGCGTTAAAATAAAATAGTAAGATAGTTAAATCCTTAATGAAGGATCTCAAGCTCGCTGTAGTGACGAAAATAACTTAAATAAGTAGTCTTAGCTGAGATTTTTCTAGTAAAACTTTGAGAAGAAATAGTAAGGTTTTTTACTTGTAATAAAAGTTCAGAGTGCATCTCAAAGCGTACAACAAAATGAGGTACCTGCTTGCAGCGACGGAATATATAAAGCAGTGCCGAATGTTAATTAGAATTGAAAATTAACCATTAAAAATTGAACCGTAAACTGTAACCGTCCGTTACGTAAACTGTAACCGTCCGTTACGTAAACTGTAACCGTCCGTTACGTAAACTATAACCGTCCGTTACGTAAACTGTAACCGTCCGGAACGTAAACAGTAACCGTCCGTTACGTAAACTGTAACCGTCCGTTACGTAAACTGTAACCGTCCGTTACGGTTCAATTTGTAATAGATAATTTTCAATATTTTCAATTCTAATTAACTTTCGGCCAACACTGATATAAAGCCTTAGTACATTTGAGTCCCTTAACTTCAAACTCAGATAAATTCAACTGTGAGATTTTATGATTTTGGTATTAAGAAAGGGTAGATATTTCCTAAGAGGGTCGAATGGATTTATCTGAGGTTGAAGTTAAGCGACACATTTTTTACTTCAAAAAACCGTTTCCCAGACTGACACGTATCACTGTTCGTTATCTCTTCTCTATAAATATCCCTTACCTTGGCAAATTAAAAACAAGGTGAGTCAAGGCTCGCCTGCGCCTGATGGAGCAAAAAAAATGCTTTAAAAAAAGATACAAAAAGAGGGTGTAAAATTATGTATCTTGTAAGATACATTGTCAAGAAAAGCGATATTCAATTCAATTCAATTTAATATATTTAATTCGAATAATACAATCCATATTAGTGTTAGTACATAGCACAGCAAAACTTATAAAGCTATGTTAGTGACACCTATAATAACAAACAAAAATACACACTAATTAAAAGCGGCGTGGTGTGGCGAGCGGCGGCGCGTGCAGCCGTACCCAGCGTGCGAACAAAGGCGAGTCCCAGCGCTGCACCAGCACGCTTAGAATACTGTATGGGCTATGGTGAAGACGGTTCAGTAATGACGCACACCGCTTTCTAACTATTGCGTCGAAACTATCTGTGTGCGCCTCGGCAAACATAGTTGACGCAAATAGCACTCTAAACCTACCTACCTAAAAATTGACCCACAGATTATACGTGTAGAATGTTTGGCAGAATGCTTTAAAAAGCGTTAGCTTCACTTCAGTACTACAACGAGCAAATCGATATGGCGCCCGTTTTGAATATTACTCAATATATGTATATACAATACATCGCAATTAAAAAAAATGTTTTGTTTGATCACTATAAGTTTTGATTGGCTAAAATAAAATTTGATATCGAATTAGATTTTTTAACTTTACCTTGTATCTATATTTATGAAACAGTGATGTATATTAAAAACAACTTTAACCAATTTTCTACTATTAATAGTGCGCGGCGATGTAACAAAATATATTCACAATTAAAACAGCTCTTCTTACTAAAAGTTTTTTCGGGACTGCACTTAAAATATATAATAAACTGAATTAAAAAATTTTAGAGAATTTAAAAAAAGCTTATATAGATTTTTAGTAAGGAAAGCCTACTATTCACTCACGGAATTTCTGTCTGATGTATAATTTTATTGTTGTTAGTTATGTTTATAAATTGCAATAGATTATACATGTATAAGCTATAATAATTGCATGCTCCATCTTGACTTAAATATTTGTATGCCTAATGGCAAAACATGGTGATACGCTACTATATTATATACCTGTGTTTACAAATAAACGTATTGATTGATTGATATATTTGATATATGTCAAACTAGCTGTGCCCGCGGCTCCGCCCGGGTGGTATTCGGTCTGTGTCAGTAACCGGCTCATTCACCGCTAATTTCTCTGCCTCTCCCCTGGAGGTGGAACTTGAAGTAAAGTTGATAGATGGATACGCTAGAGGACTGTAGTGTAGATAAAATATTTTACAATGAGGTACCACTTAATAAAACTACACTCCAAAATCATTTGTTATTTTTTTCAAATTCGTCCTTATTCAAATTTTTGACGTGATTTAAACGACATAGAGTAGTAGATGTATATCGGACAATACAGTTCCACTTTTGTACATTTTTTTACGTCCTTGACTGTACCTATCCAAATCATGTCCATGGAAAATATCATCCAAATCGGTGCTCCAGACCAATCAGTCTAAGCATGAAAAGGTAAGAAATATACCCATAGAAATCCATACTTCCGAACACTATCGAATTTAGGTGTAATACCTAGACGCTCACGGAGAACTCTAGGCGCTCGAAGTAGAACGGGAAATTGCTCAGGATGAGGGGGATGCGCGGGATGAACACGACTTCTGCGGCGCCGCACCCCGTCAGGATCTGCACCTCAATGAGGTTTCGCTGCAGCTGCACTACTTTTAGCTGGGTTCCGTTGCATAACTTCGGAGGCGACAAATTCCGAAGAAGCATGATTGGAACTCCAACTTTCAGGGTTAATGTGTGTGCTGGGAGTCCTGAAGCACTCGATGAGCTAAGTAACTCTACCGGGTATGTTGTGACATTGCCTTCATCCAAGACAGTGTTAATGGAATTATATACTGCATGTTCACCTTCGATTTCCGCCTGCTCATTTTTCTGCGTGAGCATGGACCGTTCCTCTATGGGCGTGAGTATGGATCTCTCACACACCCAAGAATGGCTCAGGTCTCCGTACACGCTACGAATGGGGTTTTCAATGGATGGAACGATGCTGCATAACGTCTCTGGTAGTTGTGGCTATTCGCTATAGTTTCGTAACCTCAATGCCTTGCGAGACTTTCGTGAAAGGTTCGCTTTTTTTCGGGAAGGTATTTTCAGTTTTTAGTTCTTATGGCATTTTAACGCGTATAAAATGCGAGTCCCAAATCGTTTGACATTTACACCGCAAACATCAGAGAATTTTTTTTTCTTAGTGGGTACTGCTACGAAGGTGGGTACCTTCGTAGCCATTCTTAAGTGCTTAAAAGAGGCTATACGTATGAATATGGATACGATAAAATTACGATTAGGTATAATGCATGACGGAGAAAATATTTTTTTAATAATTATGCAGTTATACGCGTGTTGATGTGTGTGTTGATTTTGCCACTACTTAATTATGTAAGTAAACTCATTTTTAACCGACTTCAAGATTTCAAAAGGAGGAGAATCGAGGGAGCTCTTCAAATATGAAAGTCATACATATAATGATTTTTGTATTTTCTTTAACAAATCTAGCATTTACAGTTAAAAAAGTGACATTTGATGAAGTGGAACTGCTGATGATGATCAGAATGGAACTCTTCAATGATACACAGTACACGTTTGGCGATTTGTCCTCTTCGCTGTGTTTGTTAAGTAAATTAGATTTTCAAGACACATTTTTGTCAAGTTCGAGTTCTGACGATGGGGTTCATGAGCAATCGAGGGAACTCTTCAAATGTGAAAGGCATATATATATATATATATATATATATATATATAGTGATTTTTGGATTTTCATCAACAAATCAAGGATTTACATTTCTAGAAGTGACATTTGATGAAGTGGAACTGTTCATGATGAACAGAATGGAACTCTTCAACGATGCATAGTTCACGTTTGGCAATTTGTTCTCTGTGCATGTTTATCAAGCAGATAGGTTTTCAAGATACATTTTTATATTTCTATCCTATTTAGTTTTTTTATAATTATCTGGTGCTTTATTTCATGCATGGTGTGAAATAATTTATCTTAAATACAGTCGAATACCCTATTGCGGGTATCTTACCAGTCAACCATAGGGCAAATCTGAAATGTGTCAAGGTGGGTGCAGTGACAAAAAAAAACATGTTACCTCCTTTTCTACATTATTAGGCGTAGGACGCTGTCTTTTTAATTTAATTGTATGAAATCAAAAATCAACAATAATCGTTCTTTCACCGATCTACCTCATTGAAGTCGGTTTTTTTCTTTTCTTCTAACTTTAGAGTTAATTTGGTAAAATCCTTCCTCGGTGGCTTAATTTCAGCACCATATCTGTTAGTTTAGCAGGGTACTCGATATTCGTAGCACATATTTGTTGTAAAAGTTTGCACCTCCTTCCTAAGTAGCGCCATAAGATTCAGGTGCAAACTTAACTCAATCGAGTGTAGTGGCTACCCCCCCTTCTAGCGGTTGAATTTTTATAGCCTATAACTTGGCCGGGCATTTTCTCGACAGATTAGTAAAGTTTGCATCAAAATCCGTTCAGCCGTTTTCACGTGATGCGAGGTCAAATAAACAGACAAACAGAGAAACAGACAAACAGACAAAAATTCTAAAAACTGTTGGAACGTGTTCTGTTAACGATTCTTAGTATCCCCAGCCTACTTTTTTTCGAATATCTTCCATGTACAGACTTTCGACCCCCTTCAGCTTTATTATATGTATAGATATCTGGAGTGGCAGTACAATATTTGGCGTTGTCAACATTCGTACAGTATAGTTACCTAAGTCGCTCGCGGCACAATACACGTGGGATCAATTTTCATACCTAGTCAGACTTCTATAGTTATTGTAGTTCGTTGGATAAAATGTCTTATGCGTGAGTTTCAGAATTTGTTAAATTACTGTCTATTTTGGATGGACATAAAAAGTATCGTAGGATTTTATTTAATCTAGATTTATTTTCTTCATCTTTCGCTACATTTTTTCTACAATTTGTCATTTAATTATTTTTCATATTTCTTTTAGTCAGTAAATAAAATTTTATTGAACTGTTAATTATCGGTTAACAGGTATTTTAAGTCGATACCGAATATGGCCTTAAACGAAACCGCACTATTTTGGTCATATTAAGTTTTTCGTCATTTTTCACGTCATTCCGAGTAGCACCATCGGCAGCACGCGTTGGCGCACCGACGCAGAGTGCGGGCTGTAGTTCTCCGCGACCAATTGCTTGGCGCAGGCGACGACGGCGGCAGAGAAGGTGGGAAACTATTCTAGTTTTCGGAATTATTGTCAAAATGACGGGTTGCACATAACACTTACTACGATGTTACTCCTCGGTATGGAGTGAAACAATGTCGAGCAATTTTCGACCTAACATTCATAAGTGAATCGTTTTAATATATTTAAAAATATGTCTGTGTTTCCAGAAGTTTTTTTTTATGGAACTCTTTTCCCTTAAATTACGTCCACTGGGAACAAGTAAAAGTATGCAAACGAACATAAACAATCTATCATCTTCCCGCTTAAAACACGTTTTTGAATCTTCTTAAATGGGTAAGGCTAACAAAGAGAGTGTATAAGGGAGAAGTAGAAGAGGGAGCTGGAAAGGGTAGACCTCGGCGGACGTTCTCTGATCAAATCGGGGAAATCCTGAAGAAAGGTCAGGTCGAGAGCACCCTAAACCGGCGAGCGTGTATAAGTAAGCGAAAGAGGTATGTCAGGATCGTAGCAAGTGGAAATCCGTCGCCTCTGCTTACCCCTCCGGGAAATAGGCGTGATTATATGTATGTATGTATATTATATTAAATGGATTTTTACTGTCCCTAATGAGTTCCGATAGTCGCTTTTCGGCACGAAATCCCAAAAAACTCCAATGTGCTCCAGTAAGCACTTCATTTCCATTAATAATGAGTATTGATTACGTTATCGAACACATTCACACATGAAAGCACCCCATTGTCATAGAAAATAAACGGTTTGGTCACTCAAGCGAAAACTATTCATTTCTGGCCTGTTAGGGAAATGATAATGTTTTAATTTGAACTTGAGTTTATATGCCAAATTCAGCTTTGAATAATACTTTACACTAGTTTCTGTCCGTGACTTCGTATAAGAAATATTAGTCCCTACTTTAATATTCTAAATTCTATAGTAGCTACATCTGTCTGTCTGTCTGTTACCTCTTCACGCTTAAACCGCTTAAGGTGCAGTAAGTTCGTATTCTTTTCTCACTCTCACTGAGCTTAACCGTGAGCGAGATGGATGTACAGTAGATATTATTTAAATATACGTAACATCAGTTCTTATAAATATTTTAGACCCATTTCAAATAGTGGTCTCCATGTCCTTTCATAGGTGGTTATGCTATAGAAATCGGAGAGCAATTCCTAGCTGAGCAACTTTTCAAATCTCGAATGTTTGAAGTTATGTTTCTGTCGCGCTGCGATAGGCGGGAGTCCGTGCGTGCGATAGGGACAAAAATCGCAAAAAAACACAAAAATCGAGGTTTTGCTCTCGACTGTTTCCTCCTCCAAAACGCAACCAATCATTATGAAATTTCGGAACCAGCAAGAAAAAGAAATAATATATGCTGCTATGTTATTATTTTTTGGATATTTGTTGATCATAAATTCATAATTGAATACCGCGCCTTATTTTGCAGCCAATTAAATTGAGCCGTTTTTGCGATTTTCGAGGCTGTAAGTTTCTTCAAATAAAAAGAACAAAAAAAAAGCAAAATATAGCGGTACAGATATTGATTATATTGATCTTATTTGAAAAAAAACATTGCTCTAGGTTAAAAATCCAGGGAGGAAACAGTCGAGAGCGTTTGTATGGAAAAGTCGCAACTAGGAATTCCTCTTAAGGGTTAATGCGATTAAATCATCAAAAATCAAAATCAAAATAGTTTATTTGGTATCTAGTAGAATTTAAACAATATTGCTAATGGTAAGTATAGCAATACTTGTGTTAGGAGGTACCGCTCCTTCCTGACGGAGTTTTTCGGGTTTATCTCAGTTGACTTATTATTTTATAAGGTACATTTTGCTAGTTTAACTATAACTAGCTAACTATATATAGCTTATTTATATAAATATTATTACAAAACCATTTTATGAAATTTGTTGTAACTATTCAAAGAAAAATATAATTAATTATGATACATTTCATTTCAATTCAATTTTAACTAAATTTATTATACTAAGTATAACTATAATAATTTGATACATAATATAATATCGTGACAAATCAGAGGGTTCTTGAAAAAGCGCAGCTGCCCAGTCTTGCCGCTCTTCTCAAACAGAGACGCTTGCGGTGGCTGGGGCATGTGCACCGGATGGAATCCTTTAGAATACCTCGACGTGTCTTGCTTGGTGCAGTTGCGTATGCTAAAAGGAACGTTGGAAGACCGATGCTGCGCTTTAAAGACTGTGTTAAGCGAGACATGTCAGCATTTGAAATCGACCACCATGCCTGGGAAACTTTAGCTGAAGACCGTGATGGATGGCGCAAGCGTGTTGTGGAGGGGAGAAAGCTATGCGACCAAGCCTGGTTTACTACGTTAGATAACAGAAGGTGTCGCAGAAAGCAAATCGGGACTGGAACCTCAGGTGGCATGAGCTTTTTCTGCCAAAAATGTGGGAGGTCGTGCCGCTCACGCATCGGCCTCCACAGTCACCAAACCCGCTGTCTAAACAGCAATGCTTAAATCGTCTGCAATAGACGCAAAGGCCTGTGATGAATATAATATCATATGTCAGCTACACGTTCGAATTAGCCTGTAGCTATTTCCGAAATTAATACTTACTAAGCATACCCCAGTGAATACATATATCGACTATCTGAATCAGCACTCAACTAATTGCTTCGTTCTTATGAATATTAATAGCTTTCTATACAGTTCATACGCCAATTTAATAAATGTCGTATCCGCCTTTAACTTTACAATAATATACGATATTTTTACAGTTACAAATGTTATTTTTAAAAGGCCGTAAATGCCTTTAGTTTAATAGTAACATGCGTCGTTTTAAAAGTTATGTGTGCTTGTAGAAAGGTCTTAAGCGCCTCTGGTTTATAGGGAGATATGTCGTTTTGAATGAAATGAAATGCACGCTAAGTAAGATCCATCAATTGTGGAGCTAAGTGATATTGCTTGAACTGGGGGGGGGGGGGGGGGGGGGGGATATACTTGTTGCTGCTTTGGTATTGATGTGAATTTTTGTTTTCTCGACTCCGATAACTAAAACTGAACATCAGTGTTAGCCGAACTATTACAAATTGAACCGTAACGGACGGTTACAGTTTCCGGTTCAATTTGTAATGGTTAATTGTCAATATTTTCAATTCTAATTAATGTTCGACCAACACTGCTGAACATTCATATACAGGACCTTAGCCATTGGACAAACCCTGAAATCCCACGTAGGGTTACTTCTCAGGAATGTTCTGACGTAAATATTTTTTTTAAATTAGAACAAAAGATAAAAAAATAAAATTTTCGAAAAAAAAATTATTTGCAATAATCGACAACAAAAAGAAACACGCTGTGTTAATCTTTGGCAGTGTTTTTGACAATTTGTGAGAAATATTTGATAATGATGACATTTTCCAAAAGTCAGAAGCTTATTAGTGTAAATAAAGATCCATCAATTGTGGAGCTAAGTGATATTGCTTGAACTGGGGGGGGGGGGGGGGGGATATATACTTAACTTGTTGCTGCTTTTGTATTGATGTGAATTTTCGTTCGCTCGACTCCGATGCCTAAAACTGAACATCAGTGTTAGCCGAACCATTACAAATTGAACCGTAACGGACGGTTACAATTTCCGGTTCAATTTGTAATGGTTAATTGTCAATATTTTCAATTCTAATTAATGTTCGACCAACACTGCTGAACATCCATATACAGGACCTTAGCCATTGGACAAACCCTGAAATCCCACGTAGGGTTACTTCTCAGGAATGCTATGACGTTAATATATTTTTTTTAATTAGAACAAAAGATAAAAAAATAAAATTTTCGGATAAAAAATTATTTGCAATAATCGACAACAAAAAGAAACACACTGTGTTAATCTTTGGCAGTGTTTTTGACAATTTGTTCGAAATATTTGATAATGATGACATTTTCCAAAAGTCAGAAGCTTTTTAGTGTCACAAATAAAATAGATAATCAAAAAGGTCGAATAAGGTTCCATAATATTCTTTTAGGATATTACCTTAGGAGCTACTAACACATACAGGCTGCTCCAAAGTAAAAAATGGTAATTTGTTAATTTCTTTGAAACCGCTACACCGGTTGTTATAATACATCGTACACTGGTTCTAAATATCCTAATGCATATATACATTTCGGCTTTGTCCAATGGCTAGGGACACACTGTATAATAATAGTTTTTAAAGTTTAAGATAAGCTAAATTAGGAAATAACATTACTTATTATATTTTGTAAAACTAGTTAATAAGATTGTTAAATAAAGGCCTATTGAATTAAATCACTTAATAGAAAAAAATACAACGTTAAACACTCTTAAAAAACATTATGTAATTTCAAAAGAGCCGTCGTTAAATCAAAGATTAACAGATGTTTCAAAAAGAGAATCGTATAAAGGAAGTTCGCAAAAGAAAAGCGTTTTCAGGTAAAAATTACAACGGGCCGAAAAACCGTTTTCCTGGTGTCGCCCCACCATCAATTATTAAGGTTAGGTGCTTTGGGGTTATTTCGAACATGGGATTAATTAATTGTAAAAATCTTACCCTCGTAAGTTCCCGTGGACTTGTTTGAAGTAAAAAATTAATAGTTTAAATGTAAAGAGGAATACAGAATTAAAAACTCAATAATGAGTTATCGCCGTAATAAGCTAAGGCTTATTAAGCAGTGTTGGCTGAACGTTAAATCGAATTGAAAATACTAAAAAATAACCATTACAAATTGAACCGTAAACTTTAAGTGTCCGTTACGGTTTACGGTTCAATTTGTAATGGTTAATGTTTAGTATTTTCAATTTTAATTAACGATCGGCCAACATTAGGTATATTAGGTATATGTGGTATTTTTGTGGTATATCAATTATTCTTTTTTTTTTAAATATACATTATTAAGTTTCAGGTTTAGTTGTAGTTATTTCATAATTCAAAACAAGTGGTACTGGTAATTATGATCACATTTTGTAATGTATATGCACTTTTGTCTTTCAAAATTACGGTTCGAACATCGGCAGGAGCAGTTATTTTTCCTGAGTCATGGGTGTTTTAAGTATATATATATATATATAAATGTATATATATGAAAACAAATATAAAAATATCGTTGTCTAAGTACCCACAAGTCCCACAACACAAGCTTTCTTGAGCTTAGAGGTGTGCACCGCCGAGAAAATACGACGTCAAGGTCGTATCGTCGTTCACATTAAAATGCTAGTAGGTATTTTTTTTCAATTAATTTTATAATAAAAAGAAACACTTATTGTTATGGGAGGCGGCAGAAATCGTAGTTGTCGAGAACAAATATTATTTTGTTCACACGTATGGGGTCTAATCGCGACCGTTTTGCGTTTAAAACCAACCCCGCAACCGAAAATACCATACTCGGGGTACTGGTAGCGGGTGTTGTCAGTACGGCTCTGGCCAGCGCGGCGAGCCAAGGAAAAGCCAACCGTTTGTCACGCCAAAACGCCACGTCGCGTTTTGAAACTAGCGGCGCCGGCGGCGGCGTGGGGTCCGCGGTGCGGCGCACACGTCTACTTGAGCTTACTCAGGGGCTTAGTGTTTGGTATGTGTAAGAATAACATACCAAAATTACCCCAAAGCACCATATAACTAGGAAATCTTTTCCTCCGCCCCAATTTCCGTGGTTGTTATTTATTCTGTAATTCGCTTCGGGTCATAAAATAACACGTATTAGGAAACTTCAGTTTTTTCACACCACAATCAGAAAAGACGTGTGTTTTTATTAATTTACATTATTCACGGAGGCTTCCGTACTATTATTTATAAAAACGAGCAAATAAATCAGGTTTGCTGTATGGAAGCTTCCTTAAATATTTATTTTATTTTATTTTTTAGTATTTGTTATTTATGCGGCTATAGAAATACATCATCTGTGAAAATTTCAACTGTCTAACTATCACGGTTCATGAGATACAGCCTGGTGACAGACGGACAGAAGGACGGATAGCGGAGTCTTAGTAATAGGGTCCCGTTTTACCCGGAACGGAACCGTAAAAAAACATTGTCTAACTGTAATGGTAACCATGGTAACTCCAGGTTTAACCGGTTGTCCCCGGGTTAGTGGAATGGCGCAAGTGGCCCTAAAGGGCTAAAAATGGCCCAGGTAGTGAGCTCAAGCAAGCGCTTGAAGGGTTAAATTAATAATTTGGCTTATCCGAATTACATTTAGGTAAAATTTGACATAGAGGTAGCTTTTACTAGCGACCTGGATTAATTTATATCTACCACAAAATACATATTGTTTTTGGAAGCATTTCCCACGGGCAAACATGAATGCTTGTTAAACCAGACGGAGGTATTGACGAGGGAATAGTAAGTATACGTAAATAACAATTTAGGTATTACTTTTTAATCATGCCTACGCACTTTTAAGAATTCTATACTTACTTCATCCACTTACAAGTCATAATACATTATGTATTTTTAAGATATTAAAATAGGTCATTTACCTTGAAGCTCCTTTTTATGGAGCGAATTATTTATTATTATTTATTTTTTATTTATTTATTGCATATTAATCATGTGGTACATAACAGGTATTACATTAGGGCAAGTTCACACATGAACCCTGTTAGGGCACAGCAAGTATATCTTAAACTACACTAAAACTAGGAGGTGCATGCACATATGTACATAAAATTAAAATACTTATGTTCAAGGCATAAAATTAAAAGATAACATTTGATATTTTATTATTATTTTAACTTAATAGTTGCCATTAATTTATTTATATTTATTTATTTTGTAAATACTCTCCCACAGAAACATTAACATTAATAAATTAGTATTATTTATATTAAATTCAAATTATCATTAACTCATCATGTTGATCATGTTGACATGTTGATTGCGTTTTAATATATTGTTTCTACTCCTCTACTGTTACGTCATTTATACATTCATGGACACGAAAATAAGAACATACATAAAAGGTTTGACGAAAAGTCTATATTCTCTATTCCTCATAACAGAACATGTGCTTTAAAATCGCTAAAACGTTACTGCGAATGGATACCAACCTAACAAAATCAAAATTAATACAGTTTCAAACTAAGTGCATTGCTGCGAACTTACAAAATATTCATTGGGTTGTATAGTAGAAACAATTGCTTCATAAGTCAGAAACGAGCATTTGGCACCCTTAATATAGACTATGAAGACCGCTTAGCGTTGCTTGTTAGTCTCCTTAGGCTACTGTGGCCAAGATCGAGAAAAAAAGCTGTCCAAAAATTTAATTTAGCAAGGAGCAAGTACCAGGGCCTCATGAGTTTACTAGTAGGTGCCGCTGACTAACCCGTCATCCCCGGCGGCCGGGCGCGAACGAGTATGAAGATATCGCGGCTGCTGGCGTATCTTAGCTGTATTCTTTTGGTTTGTTTACCTATATGATTATACTAGTTTAGAGTATTATTTTCGTTGACTCGCAAAAAAAAATTGTATGCAAAGTTGTATAAGCAGGTAAAAAAATGCTCGTGGAGTATTCTTCATAATGTTTGCCTGCGTTTGCGTTTCCGTCTCACATTGTAATTGTAACCCACGCCACTCGCATTTTTTAACCCATTTCTTATACAACGGTTGCATAAAATACTATAATATTATATCTATGTCTCACGAAAGTTTTAGTATGTATTTTACAAAAAACAATGTAAGCGTTTTTGTATATTTTAAATATATTCTAACATAATTTATTCCATCTTCTATATGTCGGCGTAAAGTTCTCTTTTCATTACTCTTATAATTTGTTATTCCCTGTGTGCTCCTAGCTTTGCTCAAAAATATTATGACTGAAATATACGGAAGGAAAGCTTTGCGAATATTTTATATTGTTCTTGAGTTTATTTTTTCCTGTAGCTTAATCATGATTTAACTAGTCGTGTTATACGCCTTGACTTATAACAGTTATATTTTTCGAGTTTAACTAATATTAAAATATCACCGAGTTACCCCAAAGTGAAAGGCCATATCGTAAAATTCAAAGTACATAGCCATATCTAACTTATCTTGACGACCGGTTTGGCCTAGTGGGTAGTGAGTGTAGTGACCCTGCCTACGAAGCTGATGGTCCCGGGTTCAAATCCTGGTAAGGGCATGTATTCGTGTGATGAGCATGGATATTTGTTCCGGAGTCATGGGTGTTTTCTATGTATTTAAGTATTTATAAATATTTATATATTATATATATCGTTGTCTAAGTACCCTCAACACAAGCCTTATATTGAGCTTACTGTGGGACTTAGTCAATTTGTGTAATAATGTCCTATAATAATATTTATTTATATCATGCAGTTAGGTCAGAGAGCTAGCTGTTCATTTATTTCAATTTGTCGATTATTATTATTAATCTAAGTTGTCAAAGCTTGTGGCTAATTAGTTTTTTGTTTATTTTGTAAAGTATAAAACTTATTAATCTTATTTTCAATGAAGAAATATTTAAAGTATATAGTCTACGCCACCACAAATGTAACATAAATTAAAATTCAATAATTCTGGTAAAAAATAAATCAAAGCTAAGTATAAGACTTTAGAAAATAGTTTATTTTTTACTTGAGCATCGAAGCTTGCTGTACAAACAATTCGTGTGTCCCTATTTCGCCCTTAGAGACGAGACCCACGTTCTGTTCTAATAAAATTAGCCAGGTATGCGTGACCCACATTACGCTGTCTGGTTCTTTTAACTTATGTATAAAACATTCTAAATTATGGCAATCTTACTCACTATTAGAAAAAAAAACCCGTTGGGAAGGGAAGGGAAGGGAAGAAGGAAGGGTTCCGTACCATTATTCGAGTGTACCTAATGTAATAAATATTGTCTTATTTTGTGTACAATGTTATTGTATCTTCTTTTTATTATGTGCTGTTGTTAATATGTTTGATCTTGGTTGCATGACGCATTAGATTTCTGTAATGTCGTGTAAACATATTTTAAATAAAAAAAAATTAAATTATCTATAAAAAACGGTCACCCATCCAAGTACTGACCCCGCCCGATGTTGCTTAACTTCGGTGATTGGATGAGAATCTCGAGATTGGGATTTTTTTTAATTTTATTCTGGTTTTAGTGTTTGTTGTTATAGCGGCAACAGAAATAAATAATCTGTAGAAATTTCAACTGGCTAACTATCACGGTTCATGAGATACAGCCTGGTGACAGACGGACGGACGGACAGCGGAGTCTCAGTAATAGGGTCCCGTTTGACCCTTTGGGTACGGAACCCTAATAACACTGAATAGTACATTGCAGCAATGTTGGCCGCAAGCGCTGGTGGTCTAGCGGTAAAGAGCAAACCGGAGGTCGCGGGTTAAAACTCTGGCTTTTATGTACGTTTGCTACGTTTGTTTCATTTGATATTTTAATAAATAAATAAATAATAAATAAATATTAGGGGACATTATTACACAAATTGACTAAGTCCCACAGTAAGCTTGGACTCGGGTACGTCCTTAAACTACGTCCAAAAGAGAGGTATGGGCATTGTGAATGTCATCTCGCTTTGTGTGGTAGGGCACAGCCAGTGGATGTCATTCCAGATCTAGAGCAGAGCCCAACTGGGGAAGTACCTCCACCTTACAGAAAACCGCAGCCAAATAACACTAGACCCTACTCATAGTTTTGTGTTCCTGCCGGTGAGTAAGGTTGCCAGAGCTCAACGAGGGGGGGCGGGTTTAGGGTCGGCAACGCGCATGTAACTCCTCTGGAATTGCAGGCGTACATAGGCTACGGAGACTGCTTACCATCAGGCGGGCCGTATGCTTGTTGGCCACCGACGTAGTATTAAAAAAAAAACCTCAATAAGGCTTGTGTTGAGGGGACAATGATATATATAATATATAAATATTTATTAATACTTAAATACATAGAAAACACCCATGACTCAGGAACAAATATCCATGCTCATCACATGAATTAATGCCCTTACCAGGATTTGAACCCGGGACCATCGGCTTCGTAGGCAGGGTCACTACCCACTAGGCCAAGCTGGTCGTCACTATATTTACCAGTCGATTTTCGGTGAAGAAACAACTAATCCCAATAAGGCCTAGGTCATAAAGACCTGGGTTGGAAGGTCAGGATGTCAGTCGCTGCCTCCTCTCATGAGCTGTGGCAAAATGCCGGGACAATGTGAGGAAGAAGTCATAGCAAATTTTAATAATGCAAAATACAATCGAATGGAAGGCCTGAAATAATTAACTGGTAATCAAATCAGAGTCTTGTTTTGAACTGTCAAAACAATTTCCCAGATTATAATTTATATGAGGTGGCGAGCGCCATCTCACGTCACGTCTTGACATTAATTATTTTGTATTTTGCTCATTAATATTCTTTAAAGTGTAATATCTATAGCTTATTATATAGTAAACTAATATGGTAGTGTGCAGCGAGAGGAGTTTTTTTTAATACTACGTCGGTAGCAAACAAGCATACGGCCCGCCTGATGGTAAGCAGTATCCGTAGCCTATGTACGCCTGCAACTCCAGAGGAGTTACATGCGCGTTGTCGACCCTAAGCCGACCGTTTTTTTGCCGTATTTATAAATAATGGTACGGAACCCTTCGTGCGCGAGTCCGACTCGCACTTGCCCGGTTTTTTTCTATGAAATTTCGGGAGAAAAACGGTTTCCACTGACTAAATCTTAACATAACACTTTGTTTTTGATGTCAATCGCTTCAGCATAATCTATTCTAAGTGTAGGGTTCGATTTTTTTCGATTGCGAATTTTTAAAAAAAGGATTTTTTTTATACCACGTCGATGGCAAACAAGCATACGGCCCACCTGATGGTAAGCAGTCACCGTAGCCTATGGACGCCTGCAACTCGAGAGGTGTTACATGCGCGTTGCCGACCCTTTAAAAACCTGTACACTCCTTTTTTGAAGAACCCCATACTGTAGCCCCTCGGGAAAACCTCGGCAGGGAGATCATTCCACAGCCGGAGCGTCCGCGGGAGGAAATTCCTCTTAAACCGCACAGTGCGCGACCATTTAGGCTCTAGGGTATGAGGATGAACACCCTGCCGACGGCGAGCGGTGCGGTGATAGAAAGTGGCCGTTGGCATCATATCAAACAATTCTTCAGAGCATAGCCCATTGTATAGTCAGCGTCAAATACTTTGTAGCAGTCAAAGTGGCCAAATAGTTCGGTACACCGTACTAAATATATGGTGTACCGAAGTATTTGGCTACTTTGGTTGCTACAAAGTATTTGACGCTGACTGTACAAGCGGTAATATATATAAACCTAGTTTTCTATTGTGTCATCAACATACAAAAAAATCATGCAGAATGGAAATATGTAGGAGTTGAAAAACTTTTTGTATGGACGAGTAACTTGGCGCTTCCCTCTTAAAAACTTCCCTTGATTTTACTGGTAGGTATATCATAACAAAGTCAGTATTGTATATACGACCGGACGACCGGTTTGGCCTAGTGGGTAGTGACCCTGCCTACGAAGCTGATGGTCCCGGGTTCAAATCCTGGTAAGGGCATGTATGCTGTGATGAGCATGGATATTTGTTCCTGAGTCATGGGTTTTTTCTATGTATTTAAGTATTTATATATATTTATATATTATATATATCGTTGTCTAAGTACCCTCAACACAAGCCTTATTGAACTTACTGTGGGACTTAGTCAATTTGTGTAATAATGTCCTATAATATTTATTTATTTATTTATATATTATCTTATAGATGTAATGATATACTTTAGATTGCATTTTTATATATAATTAGTTACACTATTGTCTTAGGTTTAGCTCCTGTAAAAAATAGTTGTAAGTGTGAAAAAAAAAGAAAAAAAAAACTTAAGTTTCATGTGCGTCATAATTTTATGGAAAATTCTATCAGATAGTAAATATAGAAGCAAATTAGCAAACCGGGACCACTTAGAAACAATTACTGATACTGGAAATTAAAATAATAAACCTTAATTATTACTTTCAGTTATTAAAGCATCCAGTCATTTCCTATTAAAGTTAGAAGGTCAGGGTTGAATGAAATAGGTTTGGATAGAGATTAAAAAATAAACTTTTTTCCGAGCAAGGGAATTCTGAGCCCCTAGTATTTTATTCGATAGCGAAACATGACGTACGCGTTTGCGTTAAGTGTAATTTTGTATGGGATTATAAGTTTCCAAAACGGCCCGCTTGGCGCGCTGTTTCTAAATCCCATACTAAATGAGACTTAACGCAAACGCGTACGTCACGTTTCGCTATCGAATAAATTTACACTAGGGGTACAGTATTAGCAAAAAGTGGGAACTGTTTTGGTTTATTTGTTAACTTCCCTTTACTTATTGTTTCTTCAGTACGTGTTGTAAATGTACTATTTTTATATTAAAATTTTTATAAAAAATAATAGTTATTTGTTTTACAAGGGGTAATGATACTATTGAAGTAAAGATTTGATTTCTTTTTTGCAGGTTGCTTCGATGATTTTGACGATTGACCTGCTAGCATGAATTGCGTTCTCTCGCGCGACTCCATATATAATTTATAGCGCGGCTACAAGGCTGGACTCGCGCGCGAGAACGCAACTCATGCTAGCCGGTTTGGTCTGGCCTAGTAGTTTTTAGGATTCCGTAGCCAAATGGCAAAAAACGGAACCCTTATAGATTCGTCATGTCCGTCTGTCTGTGCGATTATGTCACAGCCACTTTTTTCCGAAACTATAAGAGCTATACTGTTCAAACTTGGTAAGTAGATGTATTCTATGAACCGCATTAAGATTTTTACACAAAAATAGAAAAAAAAAACAATAAATTTTGGGGGTTCCCAATACTTACAACTGAAACTCAAAAAATCTTTTTTCATCAAACCCGTGTGTAAAAATGATATTGAGGTTTCTAATATATTTTTTTTTCTAAACTGAATAGTTTGCGCGAGAGACACTTCCAAAGTGGTAAAATGTGTCCCCCCCCCCCGTAACTTCTAAAATAACAGAATGAAAAATCTAAAAAAAATATATGATATACATTGCCATGCAAACTTCCACCGAAAATTGGTTTGAACGAGATCTAGTAAGTAGTTATTTTTTAATACGTCATAAATGGTACGGAACCCTTCATGGGCGAGTCCGACTCGCACTTGGCCGCTTTTTTTTTTTATTATTAAAAACTGATCGGCGATTGGCTCTAGTCACACCTGATGGAAAGTGAAGACAGGGCCTATGATGGAGCTCACCGGTTCAGTAGTAGCCTATTCACTTTAAAGAGACCGAGGTCATATTTCATCAGGGAATACAGTTGAATGGGTTTTCAAAATAATGTAGCCAGCTGCAGAACTAGTTACCCCTTCCTCTACCCTGCTAAAAAATATACATATACAGGGGGTAAGTTATATATGCAGCTGACTGCACTTGGAGGTAAAGTTAAAAAAAAAAAAAAAGACATCACGCAGTAGATATTTATTGATAATTCAATTTAGCCATGATTCCAGCCAGCCCAGGAATGTTGCTAAAAACAAAAAATATAATTAATAGTTATTAGTACAGTTTGAAAATATCGATACGAAAAATGTGCCAAAAATATGTATACACTACCTTAATATATGGGCAATAAAGTCGTGTGTACATATTTTTGGCATTTTTTTTCGTATCGATATTTTCAGACGTGACCGTACCTATTATATTACATACACACACACACACACACACAACAACCAACAAACATCAAACATTGTCTCCTATGTTTTACCTAGGTATAGATAAATTTGTAAGCATAGAGTGCTCACTCCATACATCAGTCTCACCAAAACGCTTATTATTTTCGTAGGCGACATCTAGCGTCAAGCAGATTTATCAATACTGCTACTTGACAATAGATATCGGCTAACAAGCATACGGTCCGCCTGATGGTAAGCGGTCCCCTTCGCCTATAGAACGTAGGATCGTATAGATGTGATATACCACGTGCGCCCGTAAGGGACATAACATACGCAATGCGACAAAATTAAATACACGTTTTAACATTCCTGACAACATACCAAAAACAACCTACGAAATTTGGTCGGGTTATTTGTTGCCCACCATATAAACGGTGGGCAACAAAAAAAGTCTACTCACTTTTTTTTTTTATATACTACGTCGGTGGCAAACAAGCATACGGCCCGCCTGATGGTAAGCAGTATCCGTAGCCTATGTACGCCTGCAACTCCAGAGGAGTTACAGGCGCGTTGCCGACCCTAACCCCCTCTCAACCCTCGTTGTGACTTAGGACTTTTTAGAAGTTGCCAGAAAGGAAAAGTGAGACTATGATATAAACAATAATAGCGCTTTTCCTGCTACCTACTCCTACTACAAGATACATAAGACTATCCCGTTCTGTCAGTTCCCCCCACCACTCATACCCAACCCATACTAAATACCTACTAGGTTCATGATATGCCTGCAACTCCAGCGACGTGTTTTTAAGCGTTGCCGACCCTATCGCACCTTCGTTGAGCTCTGGCAATCTTACTCACATATCTAACTTTTACTTACGCGTAAAGTATTAACAGCCTCATCATCATCTAGGTCCATGTTCATCTCGTCAGCACGGTCAACAGCAATTCCATCAGATGCAGGATTGTAACTGTAACAAAATTTTGCAATTTGTTAAACACCATTTTTTTCTTAGAGCATAATTTAAACGAATTTCTTATGATTTTAATTATGATTAGTTGATTAATATGAAAAATTACTTCAATACCTATGACAATTCTGGGGATTAGCTGTCAAGCGGACCCCAAGCTCCCATGACCCGTGGCAAAATGCCGGGACAGCACAAGGAAGAAGAAGAGTAAAAATTAGAAGCGAAAAACAGATATATAACAAATTTTTAGATGAAAATTTCGAGAAAAATCAAACGTACCCGTACGTTTGATTTTTCTGTGCTGTGGTTGGTAATAAACAAATTGTGTCAAAATATTTTCAATAATGTTAATATTCAGAGAGGAAAATGAGGGCTACGTTTGTATGAAAAGGCGGTTTCGCAGGGGTCCACCCCACTCCACCACTTTCGCTGACGGGTTGGGGATCCAGACTCGCGAGTTCAGTCTCGCCCGAGTCAGTGAATTTTTCTTCTTTCTTTTGTACCTAAGCTTTGTATATTTTGCAGACTTTTCTGCTGTATTGTTCGTGTGATCCACGATGACGCGTAGATATGTCAAATCTAACCTATAATAACTAGGCATCGGAGTTTTATGGAGTCGACATTAGCAATAAAATTCATTTCATACTCATACTCATTCATCTATTTATTTAATAAGTGATTTTAATTTTATAACCAGGAACTAGAACTTTGACGAGTTATATACTATACTTTAATTTTGTCTTTGAATGTATAAATATTACAAATAAGAATAATTACTATATACAACGTGTCCCAAAACTCAACGATAAGCCGGCACCAGAGGATGGAGCTGCTTATGATTAGTCGAGAAAAAATAAGGAAAAAAATATATCTCAATTATTTTAGAAATTACAGAAAAAAAATGAAATTCATTGAAAATCGACATCCCTAATGGTATTTTTAACGACCATGTCTACAAATATTCAAATATTACTGTTTTTTATTTTGTTTTTGGAAACTTCAGTAGCCCTGCTATCTAACACAGTTCTTAAAAATACCAAAATACATGTAGTTTTTACACAAAAAATAATCAAAATTCATTTTGTCCCTACAATTTTGAAAGATTGTTTCTTTCAGTCCACTCTCAATCATCATGGTGTAAAAAAATAGTATCGACACCACTATGGTAATTATTTTCAAAAGTTGACGCAACTAACCAAGATTCCAAAATGGTATAATACTTTGGGAAACCTAGTCACAACAAAAAACAACGAATTTTTAAACAAGAACCGACATTTTTAAATGTTGATATTAATCACTTTTGAAAAGGGTTGTTGTTGCAAGTTTTAAAATTTCAATGGAAAATGTGGGTAGTTAATACACAAACAACAAACTCTACTCAAAATCTACTCAAAACCCATAGCAACATTGGACGAGCTTCGCCAAAAAATCACACAAGCTGCGGATCATATCAATGGTAGAAGATATGCACGACGGATAAAACGATCATTTCTAAGGCGATGTCATGTCTGTATTAATGCCGGTGGCAGGCAATTTGAACATTTACTGTAGTATTAATAATGTAGTAAATGAATTTAAAAAAAAGGAAAAAAAATTGTACCATTTCTTTGCATTTATTCAACATTTTTCAACAACAAAAATCCTTTTTTGGGTACAGTAAAAGTGATTACCGCCAACATTAAATAATGTCGATTCTTGTTTAAAAATTCGTTGTTTTTTGTTGTGACTAGGTTTCCCAAAGTATTATACCATTTTGGAATCTTGGTTAGTTGCGTCAACTTTTGAAAATAATTGCCATAGTGGTGTCGATACTATTTTTTTACACCATGATGATTGAAAGTGGACTGTAAGAAAAAATCTTTCAAAATTGTAGGGACAAAATGAATTTTGATTATTTTTTGTGTAAAAACTACATGTATTATGGTATTTTTAAGAACTGTGTTAGATAGCAGGGCTACTTAAGTTTCCAAAAACAAAAAAAAAAGCAGTAATATTTGAATATTTGTGACATGGTCGTTAAAAATACCATTAGGGATGTCGATTTTCGATGAATTTCATTTTTTTTCTGTAATTTCTAAAATAATTGAGATATATTTTTTTCCTTATTTTTTCTCGACTAATCATAAGCAGCTCCATCCTCTGGTGCCGGCTTATCGTTGAGTTTTGGGACACGTTGTATACCCTCGGGTATCAATATTAGCACGAGCGAAAGATTCCAAAATTGAACCACGAGCGTAGCGAGCGGTTCGAGAAATGGAATCTTGAGTGTTGCGAGGGTTTCAAGGCACGAGGGTTAAACAAACTTTGCGTCTGAGTGAAACACAAAAATTTTCACCCCACCAACTATTAACTATAAAATACCAAAATATTCAAATTAAATCAAAACCAATTTTTTTTTTAGCCTACTTGTGTGTCCCACTGCTGGGCAAAGGTCAAATCCAAAGGAATGTAATAAAAAAAATATCATTCAAAATCATCATTTAAAAGTCAATTCTACTAGCTAACATAAGGAAACGACTCAAAATTTGTATCTGATTACTTTGCCCCATATGTGGACAAAATGCGACTTTCTCATTCGTTTTTGAACAATCAAGAGGGTCTTTACCAGTTGGTGTGGTGAAAAATTAATTTACAGTACATATGGTGCTACTTTACCGCACTAGTGCGAAAATTAGCATATTACTTTACTATGTCGAACATTTAAAGGGCCATATGTACTGTAAAACGTTGTACGATACATGTGCGAATAGGTAATTCGCAACTCGTGTCGATTTAAAACACTCCCTTCGGTCGTGATTTAATATATCGCCACTCGTTTCGAATTTCCTATTTTTCGCACTTGTATCGTAATGTACTATTAACTTACCCGGATGGCTCGTCATTGTATCTTAACATTGAATTAGCATTGCGCATACCAGCAGCAACTTTTGGGTGGTATTGGCTTTCTTCTAAATAGGCACTGATGCCAACGAAGAAGCTTACGAATAATAATAATACCAGTCGGGAGAGCTGAAAAAAACAGGTTAATTAATATAATATCATAAAGAAATATGAAAAATAAACCAACCAACCAACCACCAACCACCAACCAACCAACTTTTTTTTTGATAGTTTATTTAATATTTTTTGACGACCGGTGGCCTAGTGGGTAGTGACCCTGCCTACGAAGCTGATGGTCCCGGGTTCAAATCCTGGTAACGGCATGTATTTGTGTGATGAGCATGGATATTTGTTCCTGAGTCATGGGTGTTTTCTAAGTATTTAAGTATATATATATTATATATATCGTTGTCTAAGTACCCTCAACACAAGCCTTATTGAGCTTACTGTGGGACTTAGTCAATTTGTGTAATAATGTCCTATAATATTTATTTATTATTATTTATTTATATAAAAAACTTGCGTTTTACATCAAAGCTCAGATCGTGATTAAAGTGCAGTAAGGTGCTAGCTATTAAGAGGAAAGGGGACGGTCTCTTCTCCATACAAACGTACTCCCCGTTTTCCTCTCCGGAATACATTATGGAAAATGTTTTACATAATTTAATGTATATTAGCATAGCTATGCCCCTACGTGTGACTTTTTTCGATTTTTTGATTACTGTAAACTTTGAGCGAAAACCTAATCGTTGACTGTTGACTATTGAGTCCAGGGCTAAAACTGCTGCCAAAAAACTTGGTGTCCCATTTAAGGTGAGGCGGTATTTCACGCCGAAACAGCTTCTCTCCCTAGCTAGTCGCTAGCCTATCGGTGTTCTATCGGATACATTTCGGGGAGTGTGCACAGGAACTGCACGATCTGATCCCACCTTCCCCTTTCCATCATCGGACGTCCAGGCGTGGGGAGCGAATGCACCCGTTCGTGGTACACATTCCATTTGTACGCACTAAACGGTGTGCCTCCTCTATTTGTTACGGACGGCTAAAGAATGGAATGCGCTCCCGCCCTCTGTATTCCCTGATAAATATGACCTCGGTCTCTTTAAAGCAAGAGTGAATAGGCTACTACTGAACCGGTGAGCTCCATCTTAGGCCCTGTCTTCACTTTCCATCAGGTGTGACTAGAGCCAATCGCCGATCAGTTTTTAATAAATAAATAAAAAAAAACTGGTACTTTCTTGGATCCGACCTTCCTAAGACTGACGACTGGTTTGCGACTCGGGGTTTCGGTATGTACGCCACGTATATGCTCTTGTGGCACGGACGTGGACCGACTGGGATACCATGGATTATCTTGTCAAAAAAGTGCAGGTCGTTTTTCAAGACATGCGTCGCTTAATGACATAATCCGTCGATCTCTTGCCACCATCAATGTGCCTGCTCTTCTTGAGCCGACTGGCATTATCAGGGATGATGGCAGCAGGCCTAATGGGGTGTCCTTGGTTCCTTGGAGCTTGGGACGGATGTTAGTGTGGGATGCTACCTGCGTAGACACACTGGCACCGTCCCACCTCCAACGGACTAATGTACTCGTAAAAGCGGGCGCTGCGGCGGAAAGCGCCGAAATTTTGAAACGTAATAAATATAAGAGCCTCGGTTAATACCATTTTGTACCATTTGGCGTTGAAACTCTAGGTCCATGGGGTCCCAGCGCGCACAAGTTTTTTGAAGCAATCGAGAAACGTGTGGTTGACGTAACTGGTGACCGAAGAGCTGGCGGCTTCGTCGCACAACGTATCAGTATTGCGATACAACGAGGAAATGCCGCCAGCATCCTTGGTACAATGCCTCAAGGGCCTATTTTAGATACGAGTATAAGCTAGTTATAGTAATCTTCTGTATATATCCATTATGTATATTGTTATTGTAAATAAATACTTTTACCAATTAAAAGACCGAAAAAAGTATTTGATACGAATGTTTTACTTGCTTCTAACTCTTGAAATATATACAAATATTGCGGTTGATATTCAACAAATTGTGTCAAAATATTTTCAATAATGTTCATATCCATAGAGGAAAATGAGGACTACGTTTGTATCAAAAGGTGATTCCGTGCGTTTAAAAAAAGACAGAAAAGTACGATTATCGAAAACCATGAATCTTTTACTAGACTAGTGCATTATCAGGGCCAGCTTAAGGTACCGGGTTGTCGAGGGTTAGAAGATAATTCATTAATTACTGGGTACCCGATATACCTAGTTAGAAATTCGCAATGCAGCGGTGGCAACATCGTTCCATTTTTATCACTTGTCACTATGCCCGTCACTTTCGCGCTTACATACTTGTTAGAACGTGACAGGCATGGTGACAAATGATAAAGAGGCGACCATCTTATCCCTACAGGCGTCGTTATTTGCAATGATATAGGATAGGAGACAAACGAGCAGACAAATTTATAAATTTAATCTTGATTACACATAATAAAATACATTGTACAAAAGTGAACTTAGCAAACTTAATGCGACAAGGCATTCTCTACCAGTCAACTTGCTTTAGGCAAAGCAGATAAGTTGCAGGCGGTGCGAAATTGTGTAGTAAAATAAAATTATTGATGGTATAATTAGGTACTTAATACACAAATATAAACATACGTAAATAATATTTATACAAATACATATCATACATGTGAAATCAGATTAATTTACAAACCGAAACGCTACGATTTTGCAGTATTGTCAGCAAAGTGCACACTTAAGGTCACAAAGCGCTTGATTGTCTCAACTCAACGACTTAAATTAAAAATCGGCCAAGTGCTAGTCGGGCTCGCGCACGAAGGATTCCGTACCATTCCGCAAAAAAAACGGCAACAAAATCACGTTCGTTGTATGGGAGCCCCACTTAAAAAAATATTTTACTCTTTTTTTTGTATTCGTTATTATACTATTATAGCGGCAACAGAAATACATCATCTGTGAAAATTTCAACTGTCTAGCTGTTCATGAGATACAGCCTGGTGACAGTGATGACAGACAGACAGTGGAATCTTAGTAATAGGGTCCCGTTTTTACCCTTTGGGTACGGACGGAACTCTAAAAATCTAAATAATAATAGTTTTTACGACGATACGTGGCGCGGAGTCTATGAAAAGTGGTATCAAAATGAAAACAAATAAAAACCGTGGGACCCTATTAGGATCGAAAGAGCACGTGATACAAAGTATAAATAATTATATATATATATATACAACTTTAAATCAATTGACCCAGTAAATAGTAATTAATACAATCGTTATATAATAAACAGCTTTTCAGTCGAGTACCGTGCATAGGCAACGAAGCTTGCTGAGTTGCCTAAGTGAGGTACGAGATTGAAAAGCCTGATTATATCACTATTGTATACGATACTTTTTCTAGGAGTCATCAAAAATATTTTCTTTATTATAAAGCCTCCGCCCGCCCGTCCCCCGTTCTATGAGCGGCATGTGATAGGTCATTTAATAGTTGAATACAGCGTATCGAAAGAAATTTTAAAGTTGAGTTGTGACCCCATACATGAAAAGTACGCAATTATAGTTTAGTATACGAAATCTTAATTCAACCATTACAGTCCACGAGTAGAAAAAAACACTTACCCCCTTATTCATAAACGTGTACTAAAGTTACGATGCCGCTGATCATCGTTTGTCCCTTTCCATCATACCAACACGTCGGAAAGGGACAAACAATGATCAGCGGCATCGTAACTTTAGTACACGTTTATGAATAAGTTTATTTATTTAATCGTATGGCATACATATCGTAAAAGTAGAGACAATATAATTAATTAAATGTCTACACATAGACCAGTCAGCCACTTCATGGCTTCGTCGCTCAGGGTGATCAGGTCTTCGGGAGGACCGGCGACATAACGCGTTATAGGGCAGTCTTGAATTATGTGCTGGATGGTTTGGGCTTCCGCACCGCAGCTGCAGGCCGGAGAATCCACCCACCCACAGCGATGTTTGTAGTAGGCGCATCGACCGTGACCAGTACGAAGTCTATTAAGTCTACACCAGTCTCTTCTAGGGAGGTCCGAACCCATTATTCTAGAGCCAGGAGTAATTTCAGAGCCTATGAATAAGTTACTCAATAATCACTTACCATTGTTACGCCTTGAGAAGTATGACTTCAACTACATTCAATTTTAATCTGGTCTCTGCTTTTATATTGAATCGATTCTATGCAATTATGTTACATTATGATATAACTAATCCAACATGACAGAGTAATTGACTTTTTGTATTTTTTAAACATTATTTTACAAGTAATATATTAACGACTGGTCTGGCCTAGTGGGTAATGACCCTGCCTATGAAGCCGATGGTCCCGGGTTCTAATCCCGGCAAGGGCATTTATTTGTTTGATGAACACAGATAGTTGTTCCCGAGTCATGGGTGTTTTCTATGTATATAAGTATGTATTTGATCTAGTTTTTTGCACCTCCTAAATAGTAAATTAATATGATCACTTCTCCGCTACCTAAACGTTGTCTGGTAGAGATCGCTCTTTAGCGATAAGACCGCCTGTTGTCACCTCTGTCTTCATGTATTATGTATGTCTCTCTGTAAATGTTATTTAGAGGTTGTGGAATAAAGATGATTTGTATTGTATTGTATTGTATTGTATTGTATTGTATTGTATTGTATTGTATTGTATTGTATTTATCTATATACGTATGTAGTTTAGAGCTAGGTCGATTTGTGTTAGATTGCCCCAAAGATTTATTTATTTATTATTAAATATAGAAAAGTAAAAATGGCTGGTTTAAAGCCAGAAGTCATTCTTTACCAGTTAACCATGGGCTAAATAGTAAGATTGAATATTGTAGGTACCGTTTGAGTAACTTTAATAAGATAATGGGCAAAAGCCTTCCTCCTTTCTTTCCACGTGTTCTTGGTCTTGACCTGTCTCCCACCAGTTCCTGTCGAAGGCGTCAAGGTCTCTCGCCATCGCCTTCGAGGATTGCCGTGACCTCGGTTTATAACTCATAAAAATATCATCTTTCAGCCAATATTTAATTTTTAACGAATGTTTTTCGTTCTACATCTAAAACCATCATTAAAACGTCTGCATTTAATAAGAGTTTTCATAAGTCATTAAAATAAAATAAAAAAAATGAATATTATAGGACATTATTACACAAATTGACTAAGTCCCACAGTAAGCTCAATAAGGCTTGTGTTGAGGGTACTTAGACAACGATATACATAATACATAAATTTTTTAAATACTTAAATACATAAAAAACACTCATGACTCAGGAACAAATATCCATGCTCATCACACGAATAAATGCCCTTACCAGGATTAGAAACCCGGGACTATCGGCTTCATATCATTTCTACCTAAAATGTGTAAAACAAAACAGTTCATTAGTTGACACAATGTTTAATGCATAAATAATACTAATTAAATAATTTGACGACCGGTTTGGCCTAGTGGTTAGTGACCCTGCCTACGAAGCTGATGGTCCCGGGTTCAAATCCTGGTAAGGGCATTTATTCGTGTGATTAGCATGGATATTTGTTCCTGAGTCATGACTCAGGACCCCATGGGTGTTTTCTATGTATTTAAGTATTTATAAATATTTATATATTATATATATCGTTGTCTAAGTACCCACAACACAAGCCTTATTGAGCTTACTGTGGGACTTAGTCAATTTGTGTAATAATGTCCTATAATATTTATTTATTTATAATGTGTGATGGTTAATCACATCAGATTTATCTTCATTTTCATTAAATCTGCAAATACTTCTTTCATTCATTAATCTCAGTAACATAATTTAATCATGTCCTCAATGTAGATAAAGTAGGCAAGTTTTAATAGCAATACAAATCTCGAAATTGATTCGTAATGGATTGAATTAAAACATGTATTTTAATTTAAGGATGAAATTATCTTAAAGTAAAACATTTAGGTTATAAATTTGTTATGCTTGTGCCTTATCATTACCAGCTTTTTGGATTTCACGGGCCTATAAATACCGGTTGTTTGATAGGCTTGCGTGGGGATATAGATCCAGCACGTAGAGGCTCCTTTAATATCATGTAGAACGCCTGCTGGAACCCGTTCACAGGCGCAACAATAGACACCCATGAACCGGTCGCAGCAGGCATTGGGACTATTGTAGAAAAAGTGAACATTATAACGGTCTATGAATTGAAGTTTGGGTGGACAATGAGACTGGGTTATTGCAAGGACGTCCGGGCATCTTCCATGACCAAGTCTTCACTAGTTACGAGGCAGGTATAATTATCAATATTATTTTCATCACACTTGCTCGAAAAAATCTTATTTCACGAAGGATAAAGGCCTATATTGTTCCCATGGGAGGTTTGGACTGTGAAAAAAAGCTTTAACTCCCTAGGGAGTTATAGCTTTTTGAAGTGAAAACTTCTTTAGCGGCGCTGTGTTTTATTATGTCACTAATTCATACAATCTAAGTAGCATAAATGAGTTTTACTTTTAAAATGTCGACGTTTAATCGTTTGTTAGTGGTTCGTCTACTAGATCGTCTGCTAGTTTAACAGTCCAGACGCGGTTTATTTATTTAGTATAAATTTTATTTTGACACTTTGAGAGACTTTACACCTCCAAATTTTATTAGTATTAGTACTCTGACATTGGGGACCTTTTACATCTCCAGATTTAATGTGTTTTTAACCATAGAGACTATACATCTCTATTGTATTGTATTAATTATTTATTTTAAGATTATTATAATGTAATGTTTACCCAGGTATTGGCTGTTGTATTTATAAATGTTGTTATGTATTTTTCATGTCACTATATGATGTTACTATAAATGTTGTTTTGACTTGTAAAAGAGCCCTTGAGGCCTACTTGCAGAATAAATTTTTGAATTTTGAATTTTGTATGTCGTATAATTGACGATATCTAAATGAGAGCTTATCTAAACCAGCGGTAGCATCATGGTTCCATTTTTATCACTTGTCACTATGCCCGTCACTTTCGCGCTTACATACTTGTTAGAACGTGACAGGCATGGTGACAAATGATAAAGAGACAACCATCTTAGCCCTGCAGCACTTATCCTTATCATATCTCATTCTTCGAATCGGGCCGTTTCATGAGATACAGCCTGGTAACAAACGAACAGACGATTTTTATAAGTGACCCTTTTTGCCACTTTGGTAGTAGTGAAAAAACAGAATTAAATAAAAAAAATAAGGGGGCTCCAACACAGCAAACGTGATTCTTTTGCTCGTTTTTATAGATAATGGTACGGAACCCTTCGTAGAAACGTAACGTTGGGTATTGAAAGTTTATTAAACTGGCTACACTGCGTGGGCTGTTTTAATTTTTTTATCGGTTATACCTGCCTACAAAAACGAATTATAAATATTTTTCATAATAATGTACTTGATGCTTCGAGCAACACAGGGAAGGGAGACGGCATTCATACTATTTCCCCTCTGCCAAAGCATAGGTACAACTGTACCTATGGCGGTGCATGTTGTGACTCGTCCGTACACAAAAAGAGATCGAAGTGTGCACGATTTGTCTTCGACGTGTGTCATTTTCTATGTATTTGTGTCGTCATTACAGATTGGATTTTGTATGTAGTGAGTGAGAAGTGCGACTGTGTGCACGTTTGCCCCCGCAAAAAATGGCAGAACGATTTGTACGGCGAGATATCGCTTCCGACGTGTCGGAAGCCGGTATTGCTCGAAGACTTGATGGGTAAAGTTTTAATAAATAAAAACAATCATGATGTTCAGATATTTATTGACAATTAACAGTGATAATTAGCCATTACCAAGAATAGACGCTAAGACTTCTTTAGGAATTTTCTTGCCCTGAAATCAACACAAAATAAAATAATTATTAGTTACACCAAATATACTCAAAACTTTGATAATTGTATGGAGTGTACATTTGTTTATTGACGTTCTTGTATAAAAATTATGGTATATTTAGTACCTACTTTATAGATAAAAAAAGCGGCCAAGTGCGAGTCGTACTCGCCCATGAACGGTTCCGTACCATTTATGACGTATTAAAAAAAACTACTTACTAGATCTGGTTCAAACCAATTTTCGGTGGAAGTTTGCATGGTAATGTATATCATATATTTTTTTTAGATTTTTCATTCTGTTATTTTAGAAGTTACAGGGGGGCGGACACATTTTTTCACTTTGGAAGTGTCTCTCGCGCAAACTATTCAGTTTAGAAAAAAAAAATATTAGAAACCTAAATATCATTTTTGAAGACCTATCCCTAGATACCCCACACGTATGGGTTTGATGAAAAAAGTTTTTTTGAGTTTCAGTTCTAAGTATGGGGAGCCCCCAAAATTTATTGTTTTTTCAATTTTTGTGTAAACATCTTAATGCGGTTCATAGAATACATCTACTTACCAAGTTTGAATAGTATAGCTTTTATAGTTTCGAAAAAAAGTCGCTGTGACATAATTGGACAGACAGACGGACATGACGAATCTATAAGGTTTCCGTTTTTTGCCATTTGCCTACGGAACCCTAAAAAGACAGAATATAGTGTATCAGTGAGCTGGTAACCTAGCAAACTCACATGGCTCAGCCGTTTTGGAAAAATTCAAAAATTGAATAGGCTGAAAATTTACAATAAATTTCAAGAATTTCAAATAAAAATATTGAATATATGACTTCAAAAGAAGAGAACATTCGGACCACCGAAAGCATTTTTGCCCTGCTGACACACTTTTTGTTTTTCTCCGTCAAAAATTTCAATATTATGGTACCATCGAGCTAATCTGATGATGGAGACAGGAGGTGGCGATAGGAACTCTGTGGTGAAACAACGCAACCTAATTATATTTTGCTTGATTTTTAGAATTGTCTCGATGAGTATTAATTGCCTTACGGCCCGATTCGAAGAATGATTAAGACACGGTTAAGAACTTGGAAAGATCTTTAAAAGATCGATAACTAAATATGTCAAAATTGACGTTTATTTCGATTCCGCTGTGATACCAATAAGATCTATCTACGATATTTCTAACGTCAAAGTGACATTGGTTGCGTGAATCTAGCTGCTTCTGTCAATTATACGACATACAGACGATATCTAAATGAGAGCTTATCTAAACCAGAACTTATCCTTAGAAAAGTACAGTCAGCCATAAAAGCTTGTACCGAGAATACATTTTTTGCCAAAAGCTTATTTCATGGTGATTGACATCAGCATATAAAATCTATAGATTGTAATGTGGTACGTCGGACAATAAATAAGTTTTTTGATAGATTTAAGGTAACTAGCTTGGTTTAATAATAGCTAATAATTTACTTACTTTACGCGAATATACAGTTTCATCTAAGGGCATGGTCATATCGTAAGTATCATCAGCAGCTGCATCTAATTCACGAACGTAACTATAAAAAAAAAAATATTTATTTGTGTGACGAGCACAGCTATTTGTTCCTGAGTCAATATGTTTTTTTTTTTTTTTTTTTTTAAATATAGGACATTATTACACAAATTGACTAAGTCCCACAGTAAGCTCAATAAGGCTTGTGTTGAGGGCACTTAGACAACGATATATATAATATATAAATATTTATAAATACTTAAATACATAGAAAACACCCATGACTCAGGAACAAATATCCATGCTCATCACACGAATAAATGCCCTTACCAGGATTTGAACCCGGGACCTTCAGCTTTGTAGGCAGGGTCACTACCCACTAGGCCAAACCGGTCGTCAAATTATTTCTAATTTTTGAATTGTATATTATATATATAATTTCCTGAGTATCCACAACACAAGCCTTCTTGGCTTACCGTGAGAATTACTCAATTTGTGTAAGAATGTCCCTATAATATTTATTTATTTATTTATTCGTCGACTTAGGCAAAAGGGAGAAGACTCTCGCTCTGAATCGTTTCTGGTGCAGAGGCTGTTCATTGCCATCCAGCGAGGTAATATCGTGAGCATTGTGGGCACTTTTGCACCGGAAACGATAATTATTCGTAAGACTTTGAAAATCTTTTTTTGTTACTCAAACAATTTTTTTCCTTTTATACTACACATTTTTCGTTTTTACTTATTTATTTTTTAATACAAAATTAATTCGACTTACCTATTGTCATTATATCTTAAGTCTGAATTGAAATCACGCATATTATCATCCACGGGATGGTATTGACCATCATATTCAAAGGCATTGTTACCAATGAGCAAGCTTAAGAATAATAAAAATATCAGTCGTGAAAGCTGAAAAAAAAAAACAAATTATTTTTACATAATAATTAACATGAAATCAGTTTTTGGCAAAAATTTCATTTTTGGTACAAGCTTTTATCGCTGACTGTACTTTTCTTCCCACAGGCAACTAATACTCATCGAGACAATTCTAAAAACCCCAAACGCAATAAAATTAGTTTGCGTTGTTTTATCACAGAGTTCCTATGGCTACCTCCTGTCTCCATCATCAGATCAGCTCGATGGTACCATAATATTGCATTGTCATCTGACTTACATATGTATGACAACGCAAACGCGTACGTCACGTCTCGCTATCGAATAAATGTACACTAGGCATAGACATAGACATAGATTTTTTTTATTTAACACCACATTGAAAAATGTTTACAGGCAATGCTCCAAAACATTACAAGCCTTAAAATGAAACTTAATTAGGCACAAATATATGTTTACATGTAGATATAAAAATATATCTACCTATTATAATTATGATGCTAAAAAGGAGCGAACCTCAGCATGTGTTGCAGCAGGCTTACCTACTACAACGCTGGTTTTCAGGCCGACCCTTCGTACAATACGAATTTGCTTGCTGCTTGTCGGAAACTGTATGGCTAAGACTGTTTTAGTTTATGTAGAAAATAATATAGGTATGCAAATATATGTTTATGTTTATGGATATATTTATAAGATTATATTGTATGATACTACGACATATGTGAAAGTAGGTTTAATGTTTAGGCTAAATAAATACGTTGGGTAATAAAGTATATATTGAGGAAATAAATAACATGAATGTAATAATTTTACTATAAGTAGGTACCGAGATTAACAAAGTTGAACGGCGCATAAGAACGATTTCGACCACTACAGACTAGGGTTTTAGGGTTTAGGGTTTTTATTTATTTACTTTTATTTTTGTTCTTAAGTTGTTCGATTAATACATGTGCACATCAGCTACATGCTATAAAATTAACTACATTTAGTTGCAAAATTATGTATCAAAAAAAATATCATACTACGTTTTTCAACACACTTGCGGGGAAAGAAAAGTGGTTAGTTCATCAACTTTGCATTTGTGAAATCAATTTTTACCCACATCAAATAAAACTACCTGTTTTCTCCATATCCTGAAAACGGGGTCAATAGACACAGGAAAGTTTTAGTTGTCATAGACATCGAATTTGGTTATTATGATGCTCATACTCTATTGACAAATAAAATACTGTTTATTTAAACAGTTATTAGACAGAAAATGTTTTTTTCGTGTTTTTTAACCCCCGAGGTAACATACATTACCGTTTTAGTCTGATAATTATAACACAAGTTCGATAATTATAATGCAAAAAGCACGCGGGGCTTAATATCTAAAATTATGAGCCTTAAAGCGGTTCAAAAAGTTCCACATTACGAGAAAATGTGTTGAAAAATACAATAATCGCTTACCATTGTTACGCGTTGATAACTGTATCAAAGACTACATTTTATTTTTATCAGTTCTCTGTTTTTATATTAACTCGATTCAATGCAATAAATAGGGTAAATATTTTTTTTAATGCGTAAGTCTATTTTTTAAGAATACCGTATAACTATAGTCCTATAATACGACTTTGGTCCATTTTCAACATTGATTAACGAGTGTCTAACCTCTGTATCTATTTCTTAGTTCTATTGCAAGAAGTTAATTTTAGTTGTCGAAGTGCCTACTAGATGTCGCTGTACCGTGTATAGAAATTCCTAGTTCGCGGTGTTAAGATTTTTCAGAGAAACTTGACGTCTGACCGGTACTAAATATTGTCAAGCAACCACCACAACACCAGACCTCCGGAGAGGTGGGCTCGGGACTTGCCCCGATCCCTCCTACACCAGTAGCAGAGCAAGCACTACACACTTCGGACACAGCCTCACCAGCACGCCGCACACGCCAGCTAAGCTACCAGTCGCCTTCACCGCGGCCCCGAAACCTGGCCCCGCTCAAACGGTATCACCAGGTTAGGGGTCGTGGGGTTGGATAACGATCGGTAGCGAAGAGCTGGCCCACACCAGCCACACACACCGTCCGTCAAATGACTGCCATTTGACCTCCCCACCGGTCGGTGGGGAGCGACCCGCGACAGCCGCCGCAGCCGGAAGGCGGAAGCGGCCCCTCATACCCCCCTGACGGGGGGTATCAACAGACATCCAGTCAGTATTGTCAAGCTTCTATATTAACAGCACCTCTATTGAATTGATTACATTATTGTATAGTCAACAAGAGTGCTTTTCTTATTGGGCCTTTTTATACCGAGCGAATTTTATGTGATTATTAAAATGAGATTATTGTTGTTACCTACTTATTTAATTGTTATTGATATAAAATAGACATAAGATGTAAATTTTAATATAATTAAATAAACATACTTTATGAATTAGAAGAAATTAGTCCATCAGGGATCTGCACTAAGTCCACTACTATTTAACCTGGCGATGGATTCTCTCACCAAGAACATACAATCACCTCTGTCATGGTGCTTTATGTATGCCGATGACGTTGTGTTGGTAGATAAGTGTTCACACCTATTTGCAAGAAATCCTGGAAGTATGGAGATAAGCACTAGAAAGCAATGGTTTATGTATCAGCAGAAGCAAGACTGAACACATGGAATGCCTATTCAGTAGGGGCATCTCACATCCACGCACCATTTACCTACAGGGAACTCCTCTGCCAAAAGTACCCCAGTTTAAATACCTTGGGTCAATGCTCTCTGCGGATGCTACTATTGAGGCTGACGTCACACACCGAGTCAATGTTGCTTGGCAAAGATGGCGAGATCTCACAGGTGTTCCATGTGACCGAAGAATGCCGATCAAAACTAAAGGCAAGGTGTATAAAACGTCAATAAGACCTGCTTTAACATATGGTGCTAAGTGCTGGGCGCTGAAAAAGGTGTACGAACAGAAGGACCATACCAACGATATGAAGAGATGGGCCGCGGGTGTAACTAGACTTATTAAAAAAACTAATTTAAAACTAAAACAAATAAATCGAACTTATGCTAACACAAAACAACTTAAAACTAAAAACTAAATATAAAAGATCTCCCCCAAATCACTTCCTTCCGGCATGGTCGCAAGAACGCTGGCGGCGTTACCCCTCTGCACCGCCCGACTTAGCCTCTGGGCAAAGAAAGCGCCAGCCCTATGATCGCCCGAGATGCCTATCAGCCGAACTGACACTTCTCTGACAAAATTTTTGGTGTCGGACGACCACGGGCCTAGCGTTTCCATTGCAAGCGCCGCAAACTCATACTCATTCGACAAGAACGCGTATTTGCGGCGCTTGACGGTCTGGACCCGGTCCACAGCAATCTCAGGCTTCCGAGCCGACCCTTCCACGTAAGACGGAGCCAGCGTGTCGACGCAGGTGGCGTCCCACGCCAAAGGGCGACCTAAGCTCCAGGGCACGAGAGTGCAGCCATCAGGTCTCTTGCTCTCTTGCAACTAGACTTGATAAAGTGCGTAATGATCACATCAGAGGAAGTTTCAAAATAGAGCCCATCACTGAGAAACTCGCCGAACAGAGGCTGAGGTGGTATGGACGTATTATTAGACGCGACGAAGTCCATGTCGGGAAAAAGGCGCTGGCCCTCCAGGAGACCAAAAGAGAACCAGGGCGCTGGCTTGCTACCTGGTGGTCCACCGTGTCAAAGGATTTTGAACGAGCCCAATTAAATCCGCAGACAACCCAGGACAGACGATCCTGGCACATGAGAATGAGGAGAGCCGGCCCCAAATAATGAGATAAAGCGCGCAGGTGGATCGCTGGTACGTCATCCAGCGCCGCCATCTTTATCTCATTTTCATAGTATCTCGGATCGCGACGGATAAGGTTAAGAGTTATAGTTACATGTAAATATCTATAGAAATACGTGTTAGTAAGAAATATAAGTAGTTAAAGACATTCAGTGGTTTTCATTGTCGCCACGTGCACCCAATCTGAAGGTTACCTCATCATAATTAGCCGTTATGGGAGTGGCTACACTTCACACAGCTGCAAGCTGGCCTGGGCGCTGGCGTCGTCAGCGGAGCGTTGGTGGAGACTTGTGGGCGGCCAGGGGGCCATCCATAGCCGCCACAAGGAGAGTAGCATGGTTAAAAGTATAGCCATTATGCATTTTGCGCCCCACGAGGGAATGTACGTTACTTTTGGCTTAGAGCGACCACTCGGGGATAGAACCTTTGCAGTGTTCATTTTGATGTAGCCCATAAAGGATGGGCATTGCAAACTACAGGGCTGTAACCGCGAAAATCGAAATTCGTCAATTGCGGGCATTTTACTCTGTCACTCTAATTGTCTCACTAAGAAGTGAGAGTAGAAGAGAAAGATCCCCGAAATTTGCGAATTTCGGTTTTAGCGGTAGGCCCACAGTATGGTAGCACATTTCGGGGATTTTAGGAATTACCAGCTTGGCACCGTTCAAGTTTATTAAATAATGTGTGTTGGTTAATAAAAACAGTTATATTTTTGATTTTCATTTCATTAAATGTGCAAATACCTTATTCCTTCCATCAGAGTAAGATAATTTAGTCATGTATATGTAATGTAGATAAAGTAGGCAAGTAAATTTATTTTCAATAAACATCTCGAAATTGATTTGTAATGCCTTGAAATAAAACATGTGTTGAATTAAAGGGTGAAATTATTATTTTGCTACGCTTCACACTTGTAAATAACTATATATATTTGGTTTAGTATTATGTGTAATCATTTTAAAAATGAACTGAATTAAATATGAACAGGAGTCCTATTCAGTATTTGGGTGAATTATAAAGATAGTTTATTATTCAAGTAGGCATATTACAGTGCGCTTATGAACGTCAAATAAAGCTACACCGGCTCTAACCCTACACTATATTCATCTTATATTACTGGTGGCTCTGTGAGCTGTAGACACTGAACAAATGTATGACTCCGCAATTTGAAAAATTTCCACAAACTGAATCGATAAAAAAAATCTTTACCCAAGCTGAAACGAAGACTTCGCTAACGCTCGGTCAGTAAAAAACCTACCTAATACCTACGACAAATAATTAGATAATAATCGGAATTACATATTTCCTAAATCTTTTCATCTGTTCACATACACACACTTTCAAAATATCATGTTTGCCCCATCTCCCCTATCCCATTCGCAAACCAGAGATAACCAACCCAAAACCCGAAACAGAATTAACACGTCCTAACCTCAAATCAATAGATAAGCGATCGTCAACCATTTGTCGTCGCTAATAATACTTCAGGCTCGGACATTGACGAATGAACCGAGCGTGGCCAGATGTCAGTAAGTCGGGGCAATATTTTCTTTCGCCAGGGGTAGACAACTGGCGTGACGAAGCTCGATTTTTATATACTTGAGGGAATTATCGGTTAGTGATGGGTTAAGCTGGCAATTACAGTGAAGAGCTCTGAAGGATTCGTTTATATAGAGTACTACACGTTTTATTTATTCGTTTTATCCTATGAGACTTCACTTTTATGTACTTATATGATATTATTGTCGAAATCTCCCACTGCTGGGCACAGACCTCACACCACAATCAAAAGGGCCTTTACCGGCTGGTGCGGTGAAAAAATCTTTAAAAATAACCATAATTAATATCGCTTCCTATAATCTACTCAATATAACAAAGCCTCATTGATAAAGTGTCCATGCAGTTTTGCAGCTTAATGTATATAACTAATCTATAATCATTTGATATTTACCAATCACTTTTCGACGAAAAATATCGCAAGGAATCTGGACTAATCCTAGAAATGTCTAGTTTTTGGCAGGTTCGAAGGTCAGATGGGCAACAGCCATCATAAAAACTAGAGCCTACGTCAATTCTTAGGATTAGGTTACCAAAGTTAACTGAGGATACAAAAGGAAAACGCCAAAATGAAAGAAACATTAAGTAACTGTTACTCCAAAAGTGTCAGGGACAGCCCCCATACCAAAACCGCATAACCCCGAAACTTCAAAAAAAGTGTGTTCGGTAAAAACATTTTAATTAAAATTTGTGCCTCAAAGGGATGTCACTCAGGTTGGACTATTTACAAAGATTTTTAACCACTTCAATTATAACCAGTTAAAAGCTGACCCATGAATACATGTAGTTACTATGCGTACATAGGCCAAATTAAAGTAAGAATGAACTCAAAGTGCAGTGAAAATAAAATTGTGAACGGGTATCCCTTGACGAGTTTCCAATTTAAATGAAAAATACTTTATATGCATAAAAATCGGAAGCATGATAACAATATTCCATTTTTTATTTGGATATAAATTGATGGCATATTGAATTGGGCCAGTTTTCCTGTATACAGGTAATGAAATTATAATTATAAAACGTACAACATTATATAGGAATCTGAAACAATCCATCCGTCGCTTAAGAAACATCTTTTATTTGAGAAATCCCTGAATTCATTTGTATTTTTAAAGTTTGAGGGTCGTTTTAAAACATCATCTTCCTCGCGTTGTCCCGGCATTTTGCCACGGCTCATAGGAACCTGGGGTCCGCTTGGCAAGTAATCCCAAGACAATTCTTGGCTTATTCTACGTCAATGCGTAGGCACTTCGATTGCCATCTGACCATCCAACCCAGAGAGTAAACTAGACCTTGTTGGAATTAGTCCGTTTTCCTCACGATGTTTTCCTTCACCGAAAAGCGACTGGTAAACATCAAATGATACTTCGTAAGTTCCGCAAAAATCATTGGTACGAGCCGGGTATAATAGATAATTGTTGGCGCAACATAAGTACTCCTACGAAGACCGGTTGACGACACATGACGTCACACACATACGTCACGGCTCCCCGCTCCGTGTACCGCCGAAGCGGCTATACATATTTTATATATTATCAAAAATACATCAACGATACTGTATATAGTTATTAAGTTAATAAAAAAATACGATAGTACTATCCTGGAGTTCTTCATTCTTCATCAGAAGAGCTTAATTTGAGGAGTATATCGAACAATAATAATACTGATATTTATTCCTTTCATAAAGCTTGTAATAAACATGCTATAAATCCCGTTCATCTTCTCATCATGAAATCAACAATTAATTTATAATTGCATTACAAGCTTGATACATCCTCGCTAACCAGATGTGCGCTATTAAAAGATGACGCGATAAAATAAAGTATTTCCTGTTAATCTCGATACTTATCGAAACCTTTTGTTATATGATAGTCAGCAAATGAGCAGATGAGACAGATGTTACCATCAGGCAGGCCGTATGCTTGTTTGCCACCGACGTAGTATTAAAAAAAAAAAAACGGAACCCTTATGGATTCATCATGTCCGTTTATGTCACAGCCACTTTTTTCCGAAGTTATAAGAACTATACTGTTCAAACCTGGTAAGTAGATGTATTCTATGAACAGCATTAAGATTTTCACACAAAAATAGAAAAAAAAACAATAAATTTTGGGGGTTCCCCATACTTAGAACTGAAACTCAAAATTTTTTTTTCATCAAACCCATACGTGTGGGGTATCTAATATAATTTTTTCTAAACTGAATAGCTTGCGTGAGAGACACTTCCAAAGTGGTAAAATGGGTGGGTGGGTGTTTGCCCCCCCCCCCCATGTAACTTCTAAAATAACGGAATAATAAAACTAAAAAAATATATATGATATACATTACCAACCAAACTTCCACCGAAAATTGGTTTGAACGAGATCTAGTAAGTTGTTTCTTTTTTAATACGCGCGTGTGCGTGGCCACGCACCAAACTATCCACAGTTGAAGCTAAACTACAACGACTCCAGAGGTTGGCCTGTTTGGCGACTACGGGCTGCATGAGGACAACACCAACCGCGGCCCTGGAAGCTTTACTGGGCCTGCCGCCGCTGCACCTCTTTATACAACAGGAAGCGCTAGCTTCGGCGGTACGTCTCAAAAAATCGAATCTCTGGAGACCACCTAGGGTACCACACACCGAGATCCTCTACGGGGCGATAGGTAAGGAACCGCTAATAGAAGCGGTGACTGACAGGATACCCAGGCAATACATCTTCGACAAGAAATACAAGATACAGTTACACGAAGAACCTCGTGAAAGACTTAACCCGAGAGAGCTGAGAATCTTCACGGATGGATCAAAGACAAGGTCAGGCACTGGCGCGGGAGTATTCTCAGAGGACCTAAACATACATATCTCAACACCACTAGGCGCCCACAACACAGTCTTCCAGGCAGAATGTATGGGCATCATAATGGCAGCACACGCAATCGTCTCAAGGAAAGTAGAGGACTACCCCATCCGCATACTATCTGACAGTCGGTCAGTACTGCAAGCTCTGCAAAGTTATACTTTGACCTCAGGACTAATCTACGAATGCCACAAGGCTCTGTTAGAGGTAAGCACCACCACCAGCGTAACTCTGCAGTGGATTAAGGGACACAGCAACTCGCGAGGGAACGATGCAGCCGACATATTGGCGAGAGGTGGCTCGGAACTGAGGGTGGCAGGACCGGAGCCAATCATACCTCTGCCTTATGCCTGGCTCCGGAACATGCTGAGATGCAACACCAAGGTAAAACACCAACAGTACTGGTCTAACCTAGGCACGTGCAGGCAGGCGAAGGAGGCCCTCCCGACAATCGACCCCGGTTTGTCGAGGAGGCTGAGACAGCTGAAGAGGCCACAGCTCCGGCTTTTGACTGGGGCCATAACCGGCCACGCCCTACTAAACAAACACCTACTAACCCTACGTGTTACAGATAGCCCCCTCTGCAGAGCGTGCATGGAGGAGGAGGAGACAGCCGCCCACGTCATTCTTGAATGCCCAGAGGTGGCAGAATACCGGGCACAATACCTCGGTTCTCCGGTGTCTCTCCCAGAAGTCGTCGGCAACATCAAGGGTCTGCTAGGCTTCCTGGTAGAGTTGGGTTGGCAGGAGTAGTGCCGTCAACCCACCATCACGCAAAATAGGCGCGAATTGCGACGTCGAGTTGCGGAAACCCAGCCCGCGAATACGAATAACGAATACTCATAGTGTTGTGTTCCTGCCGGTGAGTAAGGTTGCCAGAGCTCAACGAAGGTGTGGAGTATTAGGGTCTGTTTATGCTAACTTTATTTTTGAGTATAATTACGGTAAGACACCTCGTTCGGTTCTCGTATGTTTCTTCTATCTTACTGAATGTTACAATTATATAGAATTTTGACTCTTAGAAACTCTATACATCTCTAAGGATAATTTGATAACAATCATTTAGTACCTCTAAGTAATTTTACATTTCTTTTTTGTATCTGTTTGTGTTTTTTATTATATCTCCTTGGATTTCACGGGCCTATAAATCCCGGTCTTTTGATAGGCTTGCGTGGGGATATAGATCCAACACGTAGAGGCCCCTTGGAGAGCTTTAATGTCATGTAGAATGCCTGTTGGAACCCATTCACAGGCACAACAATAGACACCAATGAACCGATCGCAGCAGGCATTGGGACTATTGTAGTAAAAGTATGTGTATTGTAGTAACGGTCTGTGGTTTTTTATTATTACTATTATTTTAGTTTTTTTTGTTATTCGACAGTTAGAGACTTTATACATCTCTAAGTAATAATAATACTTTACTTACTTTTACTAAACTAAACTAAGCTAAACTGTGGAATCAAATGAACTGTCGCCTGCGGTATTTCCGGACCGATACGACCTTCAAACCTTCAAGAAAAGAGCGTACTCCCATCTTAAAGGCCGGCAACGCACTTACAAGCCCTCTGGTGTTGCAGGTGTCCATGGGCAGCGGTAATCGCTTACCATTAGGTGATCCGTCTGCTCGTTTGCCTCCACTCCCATAAAAAAAAAACTTTAATCAATAATACTTAATATTTTGAGTTAATTGTATTTTATAATTGTTGATATGCTTGTTTTTGCTTGTATGTAAATTCCATGTTGACGTGTAAAAGTGCCCTTGTGGCCTATTTGCTGAATAAATGTTGAAGTTGAAGGTCGGCAACGCATATATAACTCCTCTGGAGTTGCAGGCGTAACATCAGGCGGGCGTATGCTTGTTTGCCATCGATGTAGTATAAAAAAACGAATTAAAAAAAATGGCTCTCATCGATTTTCCCCTAAACTCCTCATATTCCTTTGTCTACGCTTAAACAGCAAAGAAAATTCTCACCCAACCAAACGGCAAAAAAAGCTTTTTTCATTACAACCGAGTTAATCGGTATACAGGCCTTTTCCGAAAGAATTCCCGTAAGAAAACGTCTTGCGGCCCGGGGCGGGAGATAAAAGAAATTTATTGCCGAGATTAAAGGCGACTGTTTGGTTCGTGTCAATCTGGCCCAGAAATGTCTGGAATGTCCTGAAAAAGAGTATTACACTTATGTTCAAGTTTGGGAAGGATATTGGTTTTGGTTAATTTAAAACAATTATTTTAGAGATATTAAAATGATTGAATGCTCTAGCCAATGATATCAAAAGTTTGGCATACTGATATAACTCACTGGGTCGACGTAGTAAAAAACCTGATAAAACAATTTAAATTACATTTATTTGACTCTGACCTGAGTGATCTGGCTTAATATAAACATATTGGGCTAGGTCACTCATGTTATGGTTTTTTTTTTGGTTTTAATTTTAGTTTTGTAGGTAGTTTTAATTTTAGGTTACATTTTAGGTTTTAATTTTAGGTTGATAAATTGCTATTTATGTTGTAAAACTTATTTTCGAATTATGAAAAACTAGCTTTATAGGTTTTCCTTTTTTTCTAAATTTGCAAAATCATTTTTATTTTTAAAGTGAAATCTATTAACCTAGAATATGTCATTCTGAAGCGGTCGACATCAAAATGAAAGTGATTTATTTGATAAATTTTAAATGTTTTGATAGTTAGGTAACATAAAATTCTACTTTGAATCAAATTTTATCGTAAAAATGACAAATTTTGGTGTATACTGGTTCAAGTGCTTGTTGGCTTTGCTAAAATTTGCGTATACTGAAGTATATATACTCATATATCATAAACTGCGATACTAACGATAGTCTAAGAAGATTCTCCATAACGAAATTTTGGATTTAATCCAAAATTTTGTGGTAAAAACTTTAACAAATAAGGAAGTTACATTCCGTTGTACCTTTCAACGAGTCTCCTGCAAAATGCTGACTTTGAACTTACCTCAGTATACTTAGGAGGTATCGATACGAAAGATAAATTGTATATTTATTTATTTACTAATAACTAGGTATATTACCCGAAGTAATTAAATATATTGTCAAATAGTTTTGAAATAGATCAATAACATGTTGTTGTCATACATCACACCAATTAATCTAATAATTATCATACAATTTTAACAATTTAAGAAAACCTGTAATATTTCCTATCGGAATCACTTAAAACGAAATCGCCAACATTATTTATGTCATATCAAAAGAGTTTTGTCGAAATCCCGCTATATCGCTATTTTCAAACCGGTATCAAACGATTTGTAATCTAAATAATAAACTAACAAGGTTCACTTTTGATTGTGTGATTAGAAAAGATAGAAGCCATTTTACTTAAAAGTAAAATAGCGTAAGTCATGATAGGTTTCAAAGAAAATCGTACGTTTTTAAGTCGGAACGAAAAGGGGTCTTAGAGACACGTAAAAAACTGATTTATACGTCTGTGTATCGTAGTTTTGGTGTTTTTAATGGTACTTTAGATAGTTTGGGGTTTGACACTCATTATTTATGATTCTATTGAGAGCCATATTTTTAGTTTTGGCAGTATAATATTAACTTATTAGAGAAAATACCTCTGAGCGAAACTTTGTTGCGCTAAAATCATTAAAAAACCGGACAAGTGCGAGTCGGACTCGCCCACCGTGGGTTCCGTACTTTTTAGTATTTGTTGTTATAGCGGCAATGGAAATACATCATCTGTGAAAATTTCAACTGTCTAGCTATCACGGTTCATGAGATACAGCCTGGTGAGAGACGGACGGACAGCGGAGTCTTAGTAATAGGGTCCGGTTTTACCTTTTGGGTACGGAACCCTAAAAACGATATACAGTATTAACGGTATTGTCTCCACTGCTACTTAGTTTTAATTTCGTTTTTTTACACCAACCTCCTAATTAGTTAAATTAAAAGTTTCATTTCTCCACTACCTAAAGGTTGTCTGGAAGAGATCGCTCTGTAGCGATAAGGCCGCCTGTTGTTTACCTCTAACTTCATGTATTACATGCGTTTCCATGTACATTTATTCTGAGGTTGTGCAATAAAGAGGATTTGTATTTGTATGTACTTAATGCTACGAATACTGCATTATAATAATTATTACGATTAAAATGCGACAATGATCATTACCTCTCAGTTAAGCAATCTACGAAGAGTTTACGCTACATACGGGCTCAACTTCAACTTCAAAAATCGTTTATTCAAGTAGGGGGGCGTCCATTAATCGCGTCATATTGTAAAGGGGGGGGAGGGGGTCAGCATAAAATCACCAATGATCACCACAGGGGACGGGGGGGTATGGACACGTATCACGTGTATTTTTTTTTTCATCTGTGCTATACTGTATTATAGTCAATAAAATAAAAATAATAGTTTTCCGCCCTTCAATTAACCAAACTGTCAAAACACGTGTACTTAGGTTCATTTGTTAGAAAACTGTTCTTTAGTTATCGAAAAAAATACACGTCATATTGGATGGGGGGGGGGTCCTGAAAATATCACCAAAGATCACCATGGGGGAGGGGGGGGGTCTAAAACAAGCCAAAAACGTATGACGCGATTAATGGACGCCCCCTAGGCTTAAAAATAAGCACTTTTGACAAGTCAGTATACAAAAAATAAAATATATCTATATATAACAAACATTCATTGGATTTTGAACAAGAAATAAATAATAACAATTGGTAACAATTAATCAATGTCAAAAATTACATATAAACAAGGGAATAAAAGTCAACCCGAAGAATAAAATAAAAAAAAAACAATATAAAAATAAAAATCAGATGTTAACTCAGTCCCAAGCAGTTTTGTCATTAATATAATCTTTGATGCTATAATAAGATTTACAAATTAATTTACTTTTAATGTATTTCTTAAATCTATTCATTGGAAGATTAGTTATATCTTCCAATGAATAGATTTAACTGTCCTTTTAGATATGACTTAGGCGACAAGCGAGTATTTCTGCAATGTTCTGCCGCCAGAGTGCAGCACTAGCACCTTTCCAACTGGGGAAGTACCTCCACCTTACAGAAAATCGCAGCCAAATAACACTAGACCCTACTTACAGTGTTGTGTTCCTGCCGGTGAGTAAGGTTGCCAGAGCTCAACGAGGGGGGGAGGGGGTTAGGGTCGGCAACGCGCATGTAACTCCTCTGGAGTTGCTGGCGTACATAGGCTAGAGGCTATGGATACTGCTTACCATCAGGCGGGCCGTATGCTTGTTCGTCGGTGGCAAACAAAGCCTTACAACAAGTAGGTTCTGTTCTGTAGTATAAAAAAAAACCTTTCGCAAACCATAGAGTAACTTGTACATACTGTGCCTTAAACAGTTTTTTGTCAAGTTTTCACAGGTAATAAATATGACATTGATGCATCGAGGCGGTTTGTTTACAAAGATCCTACCGGGAAACGCGAAAATTGAAATTTAGTCTGCCTCTTCATCGGTCGAATATGCAAGAGAGATAGAGAGGTTAGATAACGAAATTTCGATTATCTTGTTTCGCGGTAGACCCTCATTGTAATAGATTGTGGTAGTGGCGCCACCTGCGGAGAGTTTCGCGTAATATTCCCTATTACACAAAAAATAAACGAAAGCAAAAAATAACACCAGATGTACCTGGCTAATATATTAACCCAAATTGATAACACTTTCATCCAATTTTTTAAAACATTCCAATTTTTCAAAAAAGTTCTCGCACAAACAAAACATATTTTCATGAAATATCGCCCACGTCCTCACTTGGAATTTAAACTTTCAGTCCTACGAAATAAGGTTCAAATTTGCTTGGCGTTGAGAAATCATTGTGCAGAAGAGATAACAAAGGGGAAATTTACATAGAAATAAACACAGGATGATTTCACTCGATTTATGGGTCTGTGTGGGCTTTGTTCTGATCAAACTAGCTAACGGCCATTTTGTGACGTGGATTTGTGGGTCTAAGTACGTTGTCTATAGATTTTGCAGTGTTTAGAACACAGAATAAGACAAATTCATGAACTTCAAATAAAATTTAAAATATTTTAAATAACTCTCGTGAGACTAGAAAAAAGCGGCAAGTTAAAAAAAAAATAGGCGCGTGGAGGTCTCGTCCCATAGATAATTGGGTACTTGACACGTGTTGAATATTATAACAAATATTTCTAAATGGTTAGAAAATGAGCCATCCATTATTAAAAAAATGGAATTTAAAAAGAAGTATTGAGATTATAAAAAAATACAAGGCTCCAAAACCTCAAAATAGTTATTTACGATACAAGTGCGAAAAGCATATTACGTTTCTGTGTCGAACATTTAAAGGGCCATATGTACTGTAACTCCCTTCAGTCGTGTTTTAATTTATCGCCACTCGTTCCGAATTTCCTATTTTTCGCACTTGTATCGTAATGTACTATTACAGTACATATGGTGCTACTTTACCGCACTAGTGCGAAAATTAGCATATTACGTTACTGTGTCGAACATTGAAAGGGCCATATGTACTGTAAAACGTTGTACAATACATGTGCGAATAGGTAATTCGCCACTCGTTTCGAATTTCCTATTTTTCGCACTTGTATCCTAATGTACTATTTTTAACTTTCAAAACGAAAAGGTACCTTTCTATTCCTCACATTTTATTGAAAAATAAATTTAACTATAACAATTATACAGGGTGATTCAGGAGACGTGAGCAGGATCAAGCTTGAGCATTCAGTAAGTTATAAGCAACTGTTTCGTACCAGTATTTGTGAGATTAACGTTCTTTTATTTTTTACTGTTCAAAAAAAATGTCATAATTTATTTACACCATGTATGGTCACCCTATTTGTTTTATCCATAACAAATTACAAATTGAATGTCATCGGAGTCTGGTTACTTTTGAAAAATCGTATCTCACTCAAGTGTGACATTTTGTTTTCTTCATCAAACTGCTGTCATAACAGTTAAAAAGGTTTTATCTTTCTTAATTAAGTGTTGTAGGGTGTCCATGATTGTAGATTATCAAATTTGTCCTTCCCAAAAAGTTAAATAACAGAAATAAAGCGAGATTGTTTTACTTAAATACAATGGTGAACGGTTCATTAACATTTACTGATTGTGTAGGCTTAGTCCTGCTCACGTCTCATGAATCACCCTGTATACATAAACGCAATATTTCAGGGTCAAAATAGCAATTTTCTTGATCTTCCATACGAAATGATATTGTAATGTGACGTCACATTACAATATCATTTCGTCTACTAATATTGTAATGTGACGTCCCATTACAATATCATTTTGTCTAATAATATTGTAATGTGACGTCACATTACAATATCATTTTGTCTAATAATATTGTAATGTGACGTCACATTACAATATCATTTCGTCTACTAATATTGTAATATGACGTCACATTACAATATCTCTTTGTCTAATAATTTAATTAAAATAATAATACATGTAGATGCTTTTTGTACATACACTTTAAAGTGAACATTACATTTCTGTCATATAAAACGAAATTAAATGTTTCGTCTAATATTTATAATAATATAAATTCATTTAACTTAGGTTAGGAGACGCCCAGCCGTGGGACACTCGAATAGGTTAGGACTAGGAAATTAAACTAAGGCTTAGATAACATTTCCTTATGACCCTTCATACCAATATGTAAAAATTCTAAAGCATTTTATGAAAATACGTGCATGTAGATAAAATCTATTCTTTTGTGGTTTTCAGGAAGATATCGCGTATTCCCGACCAAAGGCATCTCCGGCGACCTGTAATTTGGCGAACGGAAACGTTATCAAACTGCACTTCCGGTTCACATTGTCCACACTTAGCTACTTGGCAATGGTTAAAAGTTTAAAACCACCAAAATATGACGTTTGGATAGCAACAACATCAAGGGCATCGACTTGAACTCACGGACTCTGGATACTCCAGCGCTCTGCCAACTGAGGCGCTAAGACCTCATCCATAACCAGCAATTTTTTCCTCATAGGGAACTAGCGACATCTACCGCAAGAACGTTACACTTCAAACGGCTCCCGGAGTTCCAAGAATATGAATATGGAGCGAATGTCATTTTGACACAGGTAAAAGCAGTCGTGGTAAGGCCGATGAATATAACAGTGATATTTTTTAAATAAAATTATATATCTAATTATTGTGGTATATATGAAGCGCTGGTGGCCTAGCGGTAAGAGCGTGCGACTTACAATCCGGAGGTCGCGGGTTCAAACCCCGGCTCGTACCAATGAGTTTTTCGGAATTTATGTACGAAATATCATTTGATATTTACCAGTCGCTTTTCGGCGAAGGAAAACATCGTGAGGAAACCGGACTAATCCCAATAAGGCCTAGTTTATCCTCTGGGTTGGAAGGTCAGATGGCAGTCGCTTTTGTAAAAACTAGTGCCTACACCAATTCTCGGGATTAGTTGCCAAGCGGACCCCAGGCTCCCATGAGCAGTGGCAAAATGCCGGAACAACGCGAGGAAGAAGTGGTATAGTTAACAGAGGTTTTTGCTTTAAACAGAATGAACTTAGCTTTCTTTCTACTGATTCTACCGAGCGTTGGACTCGCCAACTAACATGCGTACACGCAATGCTGACTGAGTTATTCGAAAAACAAACACCAAACAAAACGGACTCGCGAACGATGCCTGTGCCGCGATTTTTCAAATTAAAAAGTTAGTCGACAAATAAGGACTCCTCTACACGATGGCCCATCGTAGGCCAGTCTAAGGGACGCAGCTATGCGGTGGAATGAGATAGCAATATCACTTGCTCCCTCTAACGCATAAAGGCGTCCCTTGGACTGACCTACGCTGGGCCATCGTGTAGAGGAGCCATAATGTGGATTGGCGGTCACGCCGAATTATGGAAGGTAGAGGCAAGGAACAGAAACTCCTTAGGCAGAATTGTTTCAAAAGTGTCCAGCTGTCAGGTATAAATAATATTTCCAAATTTCTCCAGAGTAGCGCTAAAGTAGCTAAGACCCTAGGCGTTATTGACGGAGTGAAGTGCGCTGTCTATGATTAGATTTTTTATTCTAGGTATTGTAGCGCCACCTATTTATGGTTTTTTGTCGGACACTTTTGGGTATATGGAGATTCTGTTCTTGCCTCTGCCTTCCATACGCCGAATGAAGGTCCGTATGACATTACATTTTTAAATGGGGTAGCTGCCACGTAAAATGTTTGTAGATATTTTTTGGAAGTTTCGCACATTAAAATCTACAACATATTTAAGGACTATATTTACGGTAAAAACCTATATTATATTAATAGTATGGAATAATATGGAACTATCTACCGCCAACATTCCGAAAACCGATGGGCCTAATAAAATGCAGGCGGTTAGTCAAAATGTATTTACTTGATATGCAGAGCAAATTTTTTTCTCCCTCCTGAAGACACGAAATTTAGCACCTCTTTGAACTTACATATATACACACGCTTAACCCATAAAGACTAAATACCACACCGACGCAGACACAGACACACATGCACACAGACACGCACATAGGCGAGCAAACAATTTTTTCTGTTTTTCACTTATATACAGGGTGATTTCGGGGTCGTGGAGCAAGAGAACAAGACATCACACAGAATTCAAAGATGAGTCTAATGATGTTGCTCATTATTTATTATCACCAATAATTATGATTATTTTTCAGATGACACGTAGAAAAAAACATGTTTGCATACAGTTTGGTCACCCTACTCAATGTGACGTCTTGTCGCTTTCCATACAGCGCATGTCAAAAGTCATAGGGTGACCATGATTACTTCGTATAAGATTAATTTTACTTGAAAAATAATAAAAATCAAACTAATTATCTTTCAATCAAAAAATCAGAAAACGTGGTTCTGGATCACGACCCAAAAATCACCCAGTATATTATACTTTTACTTTTGTTTTTATTTTATATTTGTAGAGCCTAGCAAAGCACGGTAATTTGTTGACCTGCGACCGACCGATCTCAAGGGTCTAGTCTGAAAACCAGCACTAGGCCCTCTACTTGACATAAGACAGGATACCTATCTTTCTAATTAATTTGTATTTAGTATCTAAGGTTATTATTATACTTAGTTCATAAGGTTTTTTGGTGGAAATAAATATTTTTTTCATTGATTTTATCAAGGAAATTGACAGAAACAGCTGCAGGATCAACGATTCCTCATCAGTAATGCAGGTGCAGTCGACATCCGAAGGTTATCTTTACGCTGAAGGATAGGGATCGCTAAAAAGGTCATTTTATACAGATAAGTAGATTCACATTAATTAATTTTGATGTATCCTGCAATCATGTATGGCGGCATTACTGTTTGCGGCGTGAGATAAAGGCCGGTTGATTGCTGCCGCAAATATCAAAACCAATGTTGATGTCCGGATTTTGTATGTAGTTCAATGATGATCATTTTTTTTATACTACGTCGGTGGCAAACAAGCATACGGCCCGCCTGATGGTAAGCAGTCTCCGTAGCCTATGTACGCCTGCAACTCCAGAGGAGTTAAATGCTCGTTGCCGACCCTAACCCCCCCCCCCCCCCCCCCTTCGTTGAGCTCTGGCAACCTTACTCACCGGCTTGATCTTTAGCTAACCTTCTAGCTAGCTAACAAGATATGGAAACGTGGGGTGATAAAAAAAGTAAATTTATAAAATATTTCTAGTATCATAGTGTGAACACGGGTGATCTACATGGCTGTCACGTCAGCGCAGTCAGCAAGAATGCAGTCGCTGCCAAATAATATATGTGCGGATATTATTCTGGACCGTTAGCGTAGCTCTTTGGGAGTTGTTTTGTACTACCTTGACTGGCGTTGTCTTGCGTTTTAGTGGTATGCAAATTTACATTTGCCGGTGTGTTTTGTGTGCTTAGTAGCCTTAGTACGTGGCTTATACAGTTGAAAGCTTTTATAAGCTGGTTTTGTGTAGGGTGATTGCTAGTTAACTAGACAGAAAGAAACATGGCAATAGAAATATTATTGTTAAAAGTGGCCAGTTACTATAGAGGGCCAATAACTATAGCAGTCACCCTATATTACGTGTATTTCAAAGAAATAAAACAGACTGACTTAAGGGAGGGAGAGTGCGTAAAGCTAGGATATTAGAAGGGGACAAACAATATGGCTCGCCGCACGAAACTTGCGACGGAAGAAATGGACATCGCGCGGGTTCTTACCTTTTATCTCAATGACTCAGAAAAATTTTGCTCGTCAGGTCCATCGGCTAGAGTCTGTGCGGAAAGTGAAGAGTGGAATGTATGGGGCCCGATACATTCCACGAATCTTCTCTTTCCGAACATACTCTACTTAGGTACCTATATCACTGGTAATTTTATACTAAGCTTAAGCTTTAATTTCTTTAATATAATGTAATGTTTTATTTTTAATTTTAAGATATGTTCAACACAATATTTTATTGTTATGAATGAATAAAAAATAACTTATAAGATGAACTAAAATTATTCTACTATAGTACGAAAATAAATTAAAATCAGGGAGTTTTCGTGACTTTTTTTAAATTTGATTGAGGTAACATTAACTTTTTGAAGTTTAAGGGGCTGTCAACACCATATGTCCTTGAAACTCATGTTACTTAAGCAGTTTTTTTAAGTTAAACTATTTGTTTTAGTAAAGCAAAAAAATACATGTTAATATTCATTATTTTTGATCATACATGATGGAACGTAATCGTAAATCGTCTGGATAGAAAATAATTGAAAAGATCGGTCTTAAAATCACCATTAAACGATTCTGTCTTTTTTTTTAATTGCAATTAAAATCACAATTTTAAAACATTTAAACCTAAACCGCCAACGAGTAATATTACACAAATAATCCACTTTTTTTTTGTTTCAATAGTTTTTGTTTAAACAGCTTCAAAAAAGGAGGAATTTCTCAATTCGACTGTTTTTTTTTTTGTATGCTTGTTACTCGATATCTCCGAGAATCGTGAACCGATTTTCAAAAATTTTTTTTTAATCGAACGGGTATAACCCCGAGATGGTCCCGTTGGCACCTAGTCGGGGTCTGATGATGGGATCTTGGAGAAATCGAGGGAACTCTTCAAATGTTATACGTACATGTAAAACGTAGTGATTATATGCTCTTTGCGTACATGTATGGCGCTTTTGGTAATTTCTGAAGCCGGTTATATTTTTTGTTAAAAAGTTTTATTTGTTTACAAGTTTATAAAAAGAAAATTATAGTTTAGTTTTAATTTCAATGATTAGTTTTTTAGTTTTGTTTTAGTCGCTTTCGTAAAAACTAGTGCAAATCTTGGGATTAGTTATCAAGCGGACCCCGGGCTCCCATGAGCCGTGGCAAAATGCCGGGACAACGCGAGGAAGAAGGAAGAAGAAGGAGGATTCGTTTTTTTTTAATATTAGGTAATAAAATATGAAATAACATTTTTTTTTTGTACAAAACTTACTTTATCGGGTTTCTGACGAGGAACATTTCATGATTCAGTTAGTACAGAGATAAATATTGAAGTATTTTCGCTTCAACAAATTAAATTCTCAAAGTATTTTTTTTTATACTACGTCGGTGGCAAACAAGCATACGGCCCGCCTGATGGTAAGCAGTATCCGTAGCCTATGTACGCCTGCAACTCCAGAGGAGTTACATGCGCGTTGCCGACCCTAACCCCCTCCCTCCCCTCATTGAGCTCTGGCAACCTTACTCACCGGCAGGAACGCAACACTATGAACTCTAGTGTTATTTGGCTGCGGTTTTCTGTAAGGTGGAGGTACTTCCCCAGTTGGGCTCTGCTCTAGATCTGGAATGACATCCGCTGTGCTGTGCCCTACCACACAGAGCGAGATGACATTCACAATGCTCATACCTCTCTTATTCAATTCGATTGGCAAGATAAAATGAGATTTATTAAGTTCCCCTTTAAAATTAACGTCAGTCAAAAGGGATGCAAAATTAATTTCCTTATAGGATGAAAAAGCTTAGGGTGCGTTTTATAATAATTTTTAAAATACGTCACTCAAATATTAAAATTAATTTTTGAATGTTGTCAAGTTTTATCAAGGGAATGTAATTATTTCGGGAAATTGTTTTGGACGAGCGGAATTCCAAAGTAAAAACATCCGATGCTGTTTTTAGTTTAATATTAAAGATGTTTAGGAAAAAATAAATATGAAGAGGCAATTATTAGACAAGTAATATGAGAAGACAGAATATTTTTAGATAATTATTTACTTTAAGGCCCTTAACACACGGAGCGTAAGTATAGGCGTCGCGTAAGCGTATCGTAAAAATGTTACGAGTACAGTCAGCATCAAAAGTAGCGGATCAAACAACGCTTCAAAAGTTTCTAGCGTTCGGTAACAGCTTAACAAAAAGTGATGGTTCTATATTTAGAACCATTTAGACTCTAAAATATATACTTATGGATTTGAATTTTACAGATTTACCTACATTTAAAAAAAAAGAAGTTTATTCACGTTTCATGCCTTATAAGTATTTACAATATACTTCTGCCAAACCACAGAGTGGTTTGTTGGCAGACGGAGCTCCTATAATATGCAAGCATGTAGTCTATATGTTACTTATATATTTATCTATTTAACCCCTTACCGCATGCGCAGCCCTATATGGTAGTTATAATATTCAATTCTATTGATAGCTATTAAAGTTTATTTTTAAACAGATATAATACTTTTGTTTACGACATGAAGTAAGGGGTTAACGCTACAATCTGATCATTTTTATACTGTAAAATGCAATGCATGTATACAATTTATAGCAATTTAGAAAAGTTATTCGGAATATCAGATAATTATGGCGCGTTGTTTCATGCACTACTTTTGATGCTGACTGTACGAGACGCGTAGAGTTCTGGGAACCAAGCGTCGCGTAAGCGTAATCGTGTTCTAAGTGAAATCCTATTAGTTAAATCATGGCGTCACTGGGGTCAGAGGGCCTACCGCGAACCACGTTCGACGTGTTGCCTCCCTATCGCATTTACACACGAATTTACAAGTGCGACAGAGAGGCAACACGTCGAACGTGGTTCGCGGTAGGCCCTCAAATGTCTTCGGCGGAAGTATCGACGATCTTACTTTCTCGTCAGATGAAGAGTTTTTATTGTTGGATTATGTCAGAAGATTTGTTTTTACGCCTGTATTACACTTCGCTACGACGACGCTTCATGTGCGGAATTATTTGCACTTGTATAGTAAACACTCTTATAATCGAACAGACACCATTAATGGGATGGTATAGACAAATCCTGTAAAAACAAGTATTTTTACCATAAACAAGAGCCAAAGAGCTGCTTTTTGTTTTTTAAGCGTACTCCCATCTCAAAGGCCGGCAACGCACTTACAACCCCTCTGGTGTTGCAGGTGTCCATGGGCGGCGGTAATCGCTTACCATCAGGTGATCCGTCTGCTCGTTTGCCTCCTCTACCATAAAAAAAAAATTCATTGATATTTGTTAGTTCGCGCGGCGACATATGTATGGATTGACATATGTTTTGTTCCTTTCTAATTTCCTGGGTATACGCGCACTCTTAAGCTTTGAAACTACCTCCGATGTTTCGAGGACGGCATTTTCCCCGTGGTCTCGGAAAAAGACTGGTTAAAGTTGACATCCACATCCTATATCTATGCGAGTTTTTCTAAATACCCGGACTAAACTTGGTCTTATTTATAAACTTGAAGGTTTTCTACTTGACACATCGGAGGCAATTTTAACCTATTCAGTGTTAATCACGACACGTTTTCGTTATGGCTCTACGAAGCATTTTCACTACATACCGGGGAAACCCATGTTATCGGCTACGACGTAGCGCTACGGCCGTAGCTCAGCGGTGAATGTGTGAAGGCGAAGAACCCACGGAGCGGTGTGGTGTGGTGTGAAATTATGTAGCACGGTGTAATCAATTAAATAATAAAAAAATACATTTGTTGCAGACTCTGGATCCATAGCTTGGTTAGTACTACACAACAACAACAACAAAAAACAAACAGTAAATATTAGAAATAATATAAATTTATAAGCTAATATCAACGGCCAGAGGCACGCTCTAGGGCGCGTGCCTCGTCCCAACGCCGCATTATCAGGCAGTCCGCCCGTTCAGCAAGCGCACTCAGGATGGTGTTCCCGCGCGGACACAGATGAGAATAGGCGCTACATACAAATCATTCCCATCTGTGCCCTCCTCTTGTGTGGCGGCGGGCACAGATGGGAATGCACCCTCAGGATGCTGTTGGTGCTAACCCGTACACGGCGCATTAGCGAGGCCGATCTGCTGCGCAAGATTACGTGGAATCCCGGCACGCCCGCCACCGCAAACATGCCCGCACTGCAGTAACGAGGGAGACCCATCAGCACCCTGACGCATTATTATATGTGACGTTATCTATGAAAAGGGACCTTATTGTCGATGGCGCTTCCGCCGTTATAAACGATGCTCCGATACAAATACAACGCTGCGCGACGCAGTGCGGCGTAAGCGCCATCGACAATAAGGTCCCTTTTCATAGGTAATGCCACATATTGCACTCGCAATTCGCAATACGTTGAGGGCCCTCTGCGTGTAACTGACCCATAGTGCAAACGAGTAGAATGACTAGCAGTAAGTGTATGGAGAAGCGGTCCACTTTTACTTAAGGTACCGTTCGGATTCAGACTATAAGTACACAAGCATGGTGCAAGTGTCAGAAATCCGGGCTGACAAAGCGATTTTTACATTTGCGGCAGTAATGCAGTCGGTATTAATGTCGTGCTGCAATCCTGCGGCAGTAATGCTACCGACTGCGTTGCTGTAGGGAATGTCAGATAGCCCTTTTTTCGAGACATTTATATTAAATGAGGGTGGGCAAATTGGCCTATTTGACCAATAAGGGCAAGCGGTATGTCACCGGATAGGTTATAATATATCTAAGTTGTATAACATGGCAGGTAGTCCCAAATCTTTGTGTGAAAAAAGTTACCGCCGCTTAAAGTGTGAGTCTTCGATACTAAGTTCCTGTGTCGCAGATTATGAAGGTTTTGTTATTGACGATTGTTTTGTGTCACGTTAGTTTAGATTTTATTTTATTTTTGTCATATTTTTTTTAAACAGATTTGACAAGTCTCTTATTGGTTCTTTCTCTCTTATTCGTTCAATTATTCTTATTGGTTCATAGGCCAGTGTGCATACAAATCTGCCCATCCTCCTTTGAAACTTGCGGCAGTAATGCAGTTGGCAGCAATGTCGTGCCGTATAACTGCAGCAGCAAATGAATCTGAAATTACCCCGTTCTATCCCGTTTCACGCGACAAACCCCTATTTGAAGAAAATAATAGCATCATCCATTAACATCTTTTAGCATTGATACGTAAATCGGGCCGCGCTGAAAACCTCCTTCTACAATAATTAAGTAACAATAGACGAGTAATTATGCACTCTGTATAACAAACGCTTATTTCACAAAAACCAGTTAAAATTGGTCCAGGTTTAAAGTGAGTTTAACAGTAAGTAGAGGTCACGTAAAATTGGTTATTTAAGCAATTAAGTTAGGAGTTATTTTAATCTAAATCACTTTAGAGGAAATAATTAGAACTATGAGACCTTAATAGGACAAAATTGTATATTACTTTTCTGAGAAACATTCAAGCCAATAGGGATTATTACTGCAATGTTCTGCCGCCAGAGAGCAGCACTAAACACAGTGTAAACCATGGAGTAACTTATACATACTATGCCTTAAGAGCCCATCAACGTGCTCACTAGCGCCACTGAATAAGTAATCTCTACTTACTGTTAAACTCACTTTAAACCTAGACCAATTTTAACCGGTTTTTTTGAAATAAGCGTTTGTTTTAAATTTGGATGCCTAGAACGACGAATCCAGCAACGAAAAACTATTATGATGTATTCAAAAGGTACTTAAATACAAAATACAGTACGTAGCGGCCCCCTTTTTTAAATATCTATCGTTAAATTTAAATAATCACCATTATTACTTATTTAGTGGCGCTAGTGAGCACGTTGATGGGCTCTTAAGAGGCTGTCAACACCCAATGTCCTTGAAATTGATGTTACTTAAACAGTTTTTTAAGAAAGACTATTTGTTTCAGTCAAGTAAGAAAAATATATGTTCATATTAATTATATTTCAAAGACCGTGGTTGTACTCGATACATGATTGAACGAAATCGGCGCGATAGAAAATAATTGCAAATATTGGTCTTAAAATCACAATTAAACGGTTCTATGTCTTTATTGTTTTGACTTATGGGTCTACAATTAAAATCACAATTACAAAACATTTATATCTAAACCGCTGTTGAGTAAAATATTACACTAATAATCCACTTTTTTTTTTATTTAAATATTTTTCTTATTATTCCCTTGCCCAGGCCCAGTAACATGCGACAGTGCTATCTCATTTACCCCGATACAAATAGACAGTGTGCGCGCTTCAGGTATTGACAGCCTCTTAAAGAGTTTTTTGAGAAGTTTCTGCTACGAGTATATTGATGCATCAAGATGGTTTGTTTACAGAGTCCTACCGCGAAACGCAAAAATCTAAATTTCGTTATCTGCCTGTATATGTTTGTAGATTAGTTTTAATCGACACAAATGTATTTTATCTTTTATCTTTATAGTATTGCGGTGGCAGCATGGTTCCATTTTTATCACTTGTCACTATGCCCGTCACTTTCACGCTTACATGCTGGTTAGAACGTGACAGACATGGTGACAAATGATAAAGAGCCGACCATCTTAGCCCTACTGTACAATGTTACTAATACACCGGTCACTATAAAAGGGTTTAAATTACATTACTATAAACAGAAACCGAAACCCATTAGGATGGATTGAGTGGTCCATATTTAATTCATCTCAGTAAGTGGATATTAAACTCAAAGGTAGCCATGGCGACGGATCTACAATTTAAAGACTCGGATTTAATGTAAATATCAAAATACAAACACTTAAGGGACCGGAGGTTTTTTGACGCTATATTAGAGAGTTTTCGTTATACTGGACGTCCCACGTCTATGGGACATCAAGGGAAAGTACCTTAAATATCGTAGATAGGATATTTTGCTGAAAGAAGACTTTACGTTATTTTTAAAAGTCAATAATTCACATTTAAAGATTTTCTAAGAATTACTTGCTTCGTCTGGAAATCGAACAGAGTTAATAATTTTCTTGTTGATGTAGTGTGTAGCAAACTTATGACCTTTGTATATGTGTTAAGGCGCCTTCGTAAGATTTCCGATTTAGACACAATTTTTATGGCTTATCACGGTTATGTCGAATCAACCTTAAGATATGGTATAGTTCTTTGGGGCAATTCTACAGACATCGATAGGACATTTATAGCCCAAAAGAAATGCTTAAGGACAATATGTGGTATCCCTACACGAGAATCATGTAAACCTTTATTTGAGAAATATGCAATTCTGACGCTGCCATGTTTATATATGTTTGAAGCAGCCGTGTTTGTAAAAAAGCATCCAGAAATGTTTAAGAAAGCTTCAGCGATATATCCAAGGAGTACGAGAAATCAGGACAGACTCGTGCTAGACATAGTTCCTAATAGTGCCCTTTTTATGAAAAATAGTTACCACATGTGCATCAAAATTTTTAACTCAATTCCAGAAAATTTCAAATTTCTCCCTTACATTTATTTAAAAGACAGCTTTATCAATGGCTCAAGGAACAAATGTTTTATTCGACGAGTGACCTCTTCGACAGGAACACATAATATATGTTACGAGCTTACGAGTACGTATACTTTAAGTTTAGTTTTAGTGCTTAATCTTAGTCTAGTTTTAAGATTACTTTGCATGCTATTGTGTAGCAAAATATGTTTTTGTACTGGAATTTTTACTTACCACCACCATTGTACCATATTTTATGCGAATAAAGGACTTTTACTTTACTTTACTTACTTACTTGAAATTTGACTCAAACATTTTACGTTGTTCCTTTCTTTTAAAATACTATGTTACTTAAGAAGAATTATTATTTTTTGTCTATTCTTTCGATTGGCATCATAAAAATAGGGGTGATTTTTTTTTCACATATTGCGGTTCGATTCCCAGGCGAAGCAAGTAATTGTTAGAAAACCTTTAAATGCAGAATTACTGACCTTTAAAAATAACATAAAGTCTTCTTTTAGCAAAATATCCTATCTACGATATTTAAGGTACTTTCCCTTAATGTCCCGTAGTCTTGGGACGCCCTTTATAGAGAGAAATTATTATTGAAGTTAAGGATGACTGACGCTATACCGGGCCAGAGCCGGGCCGGAGCTTCCAGTGCTTCGTTTTCTATGGAAAGCACCACATAGTATAATAGTATGAGGTCTCTAGCTACTTTCATTTTGTTTGTCACCGTGACAATAGTTTGAGGTCTCTAGCGACTTTTATTTTGTTTGTCACCGTGACAATAGTATGAGGTCTCTACCTACTTTCATTTTGTTTGTCACCGTGACAATAGTATGAGGTCTCTAGCTACTTTCATTTTGTTTGTCACCGTGACAATAGTATGAGGTCTCTAGCGACTTTCATTTTGTTTGTCACCGTGACAATAGTATGAGGTCTCTAGCGACTTTCATTTTGTTTGTCACACCTCACACATCACATTTTTAGTTATTTTTGTAAAAATTCTTATCATCATCATCATCTTCCTCGCGTTGTCCCGGTATTTTGCCACGGTTTGTTTTTCGTTGTATCCATAAATCATTCTAATATAGTTTTGATGTCAGTGTACATTGAAAATGGCCTAATAGTTTAATATTAAGCTATCGCTATGATTCCAGCCGCCGTCAGCAATTCAATTGTAAGTTGCAACTAGCCAGAATTATCTAAAGTTCCAGCTCCATTGACTATTGGTTAAAGTTAGCTTAATGGCTATTACGAGCTGGATAAATGTCGATTTAGGAATTTAAATGATAAGAAAGCGGCGGTGGCCCAGTTGATCTGACGTCCGATTTTCAATCCGGAGGTCGCGGCTTCAAATCCTGGCTCGTATAATCGCCATCAGATATATCGGAGTGGCCAACATGCTCACAAATATCTGAACACGCCTCTATCGTCACAGCGTTAGACCTCGACCGCTCCGATATATCTGATGGCGACTGTACGAATGAGTTTTTCGGAACTTATGTATACGTTCAATCAATCAGCTTTTCGGTGAAGGTAAACATCGTGATGAAATCTGCATACATCCGTGAAGAAATTCAAATGGTTAGGGAGCCCAATAGGGGATTTTGTATAGCGTGTCAGACAAAGGTAACCACCTCAAGCTTTCTATGTTGGTTCTTAAGAAAACCTGAGCGAACTCGGTGCCGGCGACTGGACAGAAACGGCTTTGGACAGAGAAGCATGGCGGTCTTTGGTGTCAGAGGCCAAGATCTACTTCGGGTCGCTGCGCCACAGCAGTAAGTAACGATCTGACGGCTTAGTTTGACTTGTGTGTCACGTACGATTCCGTATGTCAAACACAACGTCAAATCCATACTTGACGTTGTGTTTGACATTGTGTTTGACATCGGTTCATGACTCCATAGTCACGTGCGCCAATCCAAGTCATGCTAAGTGTTCCGGAATCTAATATTAAAATGTTGAGAAAGCAGTTTGTAATTTTTAATTTTTTTTTCATTTCGTCGTTATTCTCAGGATATGGAAGAGAGTGTTTGGTTCTTCTAAATGGCTCGGACACGCACATGTGACACTCTTGGCGTTTTTCGTTTCAAGTGTAATTGAGTACAACAAATTCGTTTTCATAACGCAGGTGTCATAACATACATTTGAATCGACTTTCAAAAAAGCAGGTTCAATAGGTATATAAATGGTTCACGTTATTTATTTCCTATATTTTAACAGTTTTGAATGATTCACGGTTAGTGATTATCTTTTATATTGTTTTTGAGCTCCCGATATTTCGACGCAGTTACATGCATCTTGTTCATTGAAAATAGCGGGGGTGTCAAAGTTGTGTAGACCACGCTCGGTCTACCTTCGCTTTCAACGTTACCACTGGTCGCGTCCACACTTGTCAGTCTATCTAAGCACACCACACTCACAGTGTCACTACGCGTTACAATAAACAATATAAAAGGTAATCACGGTTTATATCCCGGTCGATTTAAGTCCTATATTTTACTTGTTATTTTCCTTTTCCCTGTTAGTACATAAACTTGTTAATGTAGATGTGAAAGTCCACGGCGTCAGTTTGCCAGTAACGCCGCTGAGAGGGTTAATTCCATTAAAAGATTAACAAACCGCAGGAGCGTACCCGGTTCGGGTGTTAATGCGGGACATAAGAGGGCGTGAGCGGAAAACGGAAGCGGTGATAATCGGATATACACGGTGTGTCACGAGGAACCAGAAATATTTAACCACGCATTTCAGGGGACAAAAGAAGGAGAATACATAAGGAGAGATATTTACACATACAGTGCCCTAGATGATTATAAAGCAAGCGTTTGAAAGCTAACTTGCTTGAATATTGTTCATCGTCAGAGGGCAGCGAATTCTAGAGATGGATTGCTTGTACGGGAAAGGAAGAAGAGAATAAACCACTATGGTGAGAAAATACCCCAAGTTTAAGACAGCGAAAGGAACGCAATTCACAACCCGGGCGAGGAGTCACAAAGCTAAATGTACATTTTAGTTTTAATATTTTAGTACTGGGAGCAGATGGCTCGAACAGTCATACTATTGTGACATTACTGCCGCCATTTCCATGCCGCCATTATGTTGGTCGATTTACTTACTTACTTACTTACTCCTCTGGCGCAGCGACGCAAAGTGTGTCTTGGCCTCCAACACTACTGCTCGCCACTGATCCCGGTCCTGTGCAGTTTCTCGCCAGTCTTCAACCTGGAGCTCGCGTAGATCCGTGTCCGCCACATCCGCCCATCGATACCTGCCGACCGGCCGGGCGGCGTGTTGTCGGTTTTCCCTCAAACCGCCTGATCGGCTCCCGTTCGCTCTAGATGACCGAGCCACCGCAGCCTTTGCGCCTTTGTGACACCCATGATATTTGGCTCAGCTACTATCTGTTCGACTTCGACGTTTTTGCGGATTCTCCAGCTGCCATCGGGTTGCTGCGTTGGGCCGAGGATTTTGCGAAGAATCTTCCTCTCAGCCACCAGAAGCTTGCTTTCCTCCTTCAAAGTTAGTGTCCAGGTCTCACATCCGTATGATAAGATGGGTCGTATTACGGTCTTGTAAATTCGGATCTTAGTTTTTCTGCTGAGAAGCCTGGACACCAAGACTTTGTGCAGAGCTGCACCGCACCGCAAGGCATTCTGAATACGAATGTCAATTTCTTCGTCACGGGTATTGTTGTATTTAAATACCTAGGCTGTTGGTCGATTTCCTTGATAAAATGATTGACAGATTGAACTTAAACAGAAATGAGAAACAGTAATGAGGCGGCGAAAGTCAATCATTTTATCAAGCAAATCGACTGATACAGCGCCCGCGTCAAGGCTGCAGCAGTAATGCCGCAACAGTACTTCAGCTGCGGTTACCATCCAAACTTCACCTACCTACAGTCATCATCTTCCTAGCGATGTCCCGTCATTTTTGCTACCTACGGCTGATGAGAGCATACGGTTCGCTTGACAACTGAAGTGATCTAAGAAGAAGTGAAGTGTTATATTTATGAAATGAATCTTGTCAGAAATAACTTTTATTAAAGCAAAATCTGCATTGTAAACTGTAATGAAGAATATACAGGATGTTTATTTAGTTACCTGCAATAATTTACGGAGTGCATATAGGTCACACTGAACGACTTTTACTATGGGACCAACCCCGAAATTACGAAATTAAAATTGTCTGTGTCATACATTTTGACCTTGACATTTTCGATGGGAGAGTAAATATTTTTTCACGATTTCGTGTGTGGCCCCATAGTAAAAATTGCTCAGTGTAACCTATATATTCAGCCCGTAAATAACTGCAAGTAACTAAATAAAGTACCTGTGTATGATATACCTTTTTTTTTCTTCTTCATTCCTGGCTCCTCAGTTTTTCTATGGCTTCGTTTCACTTGTTTTGGTCTTCTGTTTGAGTATTACGGCTGTTTTTTTATACTACATCGGTGGCAAACAAGCTTACAGCCTGCCTGATGGTAAGCAGTCTCCGCAGCCTATGCACGCCTGCAACTCCAGAGGAGTTACATGTGCGTTGCCGACCCTAACACTCCACTCCCTCGTTGAGCTCTCTGGCAACCTTACTCACCGGCAGGAACACAACACTATGAGTAGGGTCTAGGGTCTAGTCTTATTTGGCTGCGGTTTTCTGTAAGGTGGAGGTACTTCCCCAGTTGGGCTCTGCTCTAGATCTGGAATGATATGCCCTGTGCTATGCCCTACCACACACACAATGAAGGACGTACCCAGGTCCAGGGTGTTTGTGTGGTGAGTCAGTATATTAACAATAACATTGCAAATCTAACCTTCCTTTAATCGCTCTTCCCTTCACCAAACCAGTATCCTTACAATAGGCACCGCTACCCCAGACCCGTCACTCGAGGATTTAGTTTTTGCTTGATTAGTTCACGCTATTAAAATTCGAGGACTTTGCTTAGTGTCACACATTTTCAAAGGAAAACCGACGAGATAGATAAAGTTATAACCATGTTAGCAAATTACACATTTCACAAATTAGCTCTTATAGTTACATTACACTTAAATGGTATTAATATTATATGTTTCACTAGGGGACAAAGTAGTTGTTTAACCACTTAAATTTAAGTTAAAAAACTGGTTGATTGAAAATGTATTTTACAACCTATATGAGTTTTTTTCTGGAATTACCAGTTTGATAATAATAAGTTAATCAATAAGCTAGTATAGTTAGTAGCTTTAAGATCACATATATTGTATGCTCGAAACGGGCAACTGTTGGTTCGATATCTCCTGTATATGACATCTTAATAATATACTTTACTTATACCCGAGGAAGGCAAATAAACCTTAAAATTGAACCACAATTGCAAGGGTTTCAAGGCACGAGGTTTAAATAATTTTTGCCACCGAGTGAAACACAGGATGTTCACCATGCCAATGCGAGGAAAATACTGACTGTAACACATAAAAAATAATCATATAGAGAGGAGGCAATAACGTAACGACCAAGGCTCGAAAACCGGTGAAATTTCCAAACCATTATTATTGGCGTATTACTTGGCGTAAAACCTTTTAATTTAGGTTTCGTTCGTAAAACCGTTATTTTTAAATTGGTTTTTAGGAGAACATTTCATAAAGTTCTTGTCTGATTAACCGGTTTAGAACAATAAAAAGTGTTTTTTCATATGTCGGTGTCTATGTTTACGAGGCACACCACCAAGCGAGCCGGCCGTCTCGTCGCTCGTCGAATAAACCGGTTTATTTAGCTTTCAATAAAGTTCCTCAAACGTTCGCGTTCTTTGGAAAGTTCGGAGTAATACCGAAATAAACCGGTATTACCCCTATTTTTAAAACCGGTTCCAAGCCTTGGTAACGATACCGCAATAGCAAAACAGCTACGATTAACGTCCAAACGTCACTTTTACTTAAAAGCGGCCATCTTTACAATAATATGCAATAGAAACCATTGTCTTATTTTTAAAGTCTCAACCCAAGCCACCTGTAGCTTGAGGCTAGTGGTCGGGATTTAGGTTCTCGACAACTTTGGGCGCCGGTTATCTAGGGGCCTTACGGCTGAGCTGTGAACTTACCTAGATCACTTCGTACTGCATATTTGTAAATCCTAAAGTCTGCACCTGAGCCCAATTCGAACGTACACTGACATCAGAATGATTTTACAACTTTTGATGTTAAGTGGCTATAGGTTATGAGCGGCCATTTTAAAATAACAGTGAAATTCTTGAATACTAAATTATTTTCAAAGTTCCGAGCCACCTGTAGCTTGAGTGTAGTGGTCGGGATTTAGGTTTCCGTCAAGTTCTGGCGCCGGTTTTCTAGGGGACTTATGGCTGAGCTGCGAACTTACTTACTTATTTGTAAGTCCTAGTGGGATGCACTGAGATTGTTAACTGGGCGTCGATGCCACAGTACGAAAACCGTTTTTATTTAAGTATATGTGTCGCAAAAATGTCTAATTTATGGATTTAGCGCATGAAATTGTACACCTTTTGTTAACTATTAGAAATAACAAGTACTCGTTTTTATGAATTAATCGACATTCATGCCAATATCATTTCTTCCTATTCGCAATTCTACACAGTCTGAATTCCTCACAGTAAGTATTCAACCACATTCGTTATTGTGCACAGTTATTATTTGTGTACAGTAGCGATTCAGCCTTTTCGCAATTCTGCACAATCTGAATTCTACACAACGGCATTTCACCACAGTCGCTACTGTGCACAGTCATTATTTGTGCACATTAGCGATTCAGCCTTTTCGCAATTCTGCACAATCTGAATTCTACACAACGGCATTTCACCACAGTCGCTACTGTGCACAGTCATTATTTGTGCACATTAGCGATTCTCCCTGTTCGCAATCTCGCACAATCTTAATTCTACGCAATATCATTTAATCGCATTAATAGTTTATTTTTTCGTTTTTAGTCGATATATTTAGTTAACTGTAATTTTTTGGGTTTGATGGTACCTCAAAAGTTTAAATATAGTCAAGTACAAGTCAGACTCGTGCATGAAGGGTTCCATACCACTAGAAAGTGGTCAAGAGCATGTCGGGCCATGCTTAGTTGCAGGGTTCCGTGGTTTTCCGACAGTCATAGTAAGTGATTCCGATTTAAAGTGAACTAGGGTAAAGGCACCAGTAGTCAGCCTTATAACGCGTTTTTAAAGTTTGTACTCTCGACGTTTCTACAGGATTAGTCGGATAAATAAACGCATGACATGGTTAGATCAATTGTTTATTATAGTTTTAAAACAAAGTATGTCAAAAAATAACAATCCTCTTTATAATATCTATAATTAAGATTAAACAAAAAATGGCACTTTTCTCCAGTAGTCAGCCTCTAAAATCCAGTAAGCAGCCTTTGTGTACCCAGTACTCAGCCTTTATAAACTATTAATAACAATGAAATAAAAAACACTATTATTTGTATTAAAGTTAACGATATTATAATATTTATCATTCCTAGGTAGGAAGCTAGAGTATAGGTAATTCTCATGCCACGAAATTTGTAGGCCATAGGTGCAAACGAATAAACACTGTATTTATTCTTCTTATTTTTTATTAATGAATCTGTTTATTTAATAGAATTCATTATTTTTAAAATCGGTTTAAATGCTGGTGAAACCCGTGCAGGGGCCCGTTAGATATTGGAATACTTCTCAACAAAAGTATGTATACACTTTTGAACCTTATTTAAATGAGTTAAAGTTCATAATATTTGGCAGCGACGTACCAAGGAAGATAATGGCTGAGAACTGGATCCGTGAAACCCAGTGGTCAGCCGCATTAAAACGTTATTTCAAATGCGGCTGACTACTGGGTTTTACTTTAAATTGACTGAGACATGCCTAACTAAATTTGAAAATGTAAATGTAACGGTCCTAACGGTCGTATTGGATCGAAAATAAAAGAAATAACTAATAACCCAAAGGGTATCATATTACAAATTATTTTCTGACCTAAAAACCTTCCTAATACCTCACACATCAAGGTTTTTATGGAATAAAATACCTCCTGCCCTATAACATATTACCCTAAAAAAATCATTTGCCACTTTTTATTTTACCACTTCCGCACGTTTAATATACAAGGTGTTACAAACTGTCAAAAAGTGATAAAGATAGACAGTCGCGTGCATCCTTAAGTGAAATTAAAATTAATCTTAAACTAATTAAGATTGTGCGAGATTGCGAACAGGGAGAATCGCTAATGTGCACAAATAATGACTGTGCACAGTAGCGACTGTGGTGAAATGCAGTTGTGTAGAATTCAGATTGTGCAGAATTGCGAAAAGGCTGAATCGCTAATGTGCACAAATAATGACTGTGCACAGTAGCGACTGTGGTGAAATGCCGTTGTGTAGAATTCAGATTGTGCAGAATTGCGAAAAGGCTGAATCGCTACTGTACACAAATAATAACTGTGCACAATAACGAATGTGGTTGAATATTTACTGTGAGGAATTCAGACTGTGTAGAATTGCGAATAGGAAGAAATGATATTGGCATGAATGTCGATTAATTCGTTTTTATTAGCACGTCTTGTTATCTTTCAATTTTTTTCAAACAGACTCTTACTTACTTAATTAGTAATGTTTTTTTTTTCTGACGGACGTTTAGGTAAACGCGCGTAAAGCATGCAGCAGCGCAGCTTATTTGTAAATTTAGTAAAGTTTGGACTGCTAAAAATGGTAATGGAACACATATCCTGTACTTCAACTGTAATAATCTACATTTTTGTTATTATTAATTTGAAGCAGTGTAAATAAAAGTTAGATAAAATCAATTTTCTCCAGAAATTACTTCAAAACAAGTGACAATTTCTCTAAAAATCTACTTAATTTCAATGAAATTTTGATACTTAAACAATCTACAACATTTATTGAAACTGTTCTTATACATCATTTTGTATAACTTCCTAACATTATTTGTTTGACAATTTTTTAAAAACTGTCCCTTCTCGTCACATATTATCGGGGACGCACGCTTGCGACCTCATTATTAAAAGGCAAGATGAAAAAACGTGCTAATAGAAACCAATACTTACGTAGATATTACGTAACAAAAGGCAAGGCAAAGGCAGGCAAGGCTTGGCAAGGCAAGGCAGGGCAAGGCATGACTTGTTGCAATTTAAACGACTAAATCTATCAATTATACATTTTTGCTCTAAAATCGCTACCGGGCTCTTAAGGGCAGTCAGTTGTACTTCACAATACACCAGCATTTTGAACTTTTCGCCATCCATGCTTATCACACGAATAAATGCCCTTACCAGGATTTGAACCCGGGACCATCAGCTTCGTAGGCAGGGTTACTACCCACTAGGCCAATCGGTCGTCAATAGAAACCAATACTTACGTAGATATTACGTAACAAAAGGCAAGGCAAAGGCAGGCAAGGCTTGGCAAGGCAAGGCAAGGCAGGGCAAGGCATGACTTGTTGCAATTTAAACGACTAAATCTATCAATTATACATTTTTGCTCTAAAATCGCTACCGGGCTCTTAAGGGCAGTCAGTTGATACTTCACAATACACCAGCATTTTGAACTTTCCGCCATCGCGTTGCAAATAGGATTGAGATTTTGTCAATATGTAGACAATCTGCCACCCATAGGTGAGGTAACTCCGTTCAGGGCCGGTGGAACTTGTATAAAATAAATAGAACGGGTATGAAATAAAAATAATAGCAAAGCCTTTAAAAGCTGTATGAAACACTATTACTAAACTCATTCTGTGAATTTATATCAAATATCATTATGCAAAGAAAAAATGTACTTAGTTGCTTCCGTAAGTATATTTGATAGGTACTTTTTTTTTAATTATATTAAATTCAATATTGCCATAAATCTTGTATTTATTTAAAGGTATGAATATGTCAGAAACAATAAATAAAAACTTAAAATTACAATTAAACTAAATAAAGCCTATACAAAAATAAAACTACACTAAACTAAATCTAAAAAAGGTCCCGATGATGCTGGCTGCGTTACCCCGCTGAACTGCCAGACAGATGCGTTGAGCGAGGTAACTGCCAGCTCTCCGGTCCCCAGTTGCGTCCCTGAGTCTCTTTGAAAGGTCTCTAAAGAGACCATAATACATTAAATTCAAACTCCATACATATTCTTAGTAACACCACATCGATTCGCACACCAATATTGACTGCTACAGCCATATGTAGTATTATACAGACGCAACAATTTCGTATAGGATTTGCTCAAAACTCAAACCAGTCATCTCAAATAAACCAGTAAAAGTGGGATCTCCATTGCAGTAGAGTATACTTTACAAGTCCTTAGTACAAAAAATGGGGAAAGGTCAATGTTGGGAAGACCGACATACAACATTTATGGTTGGGAAAGACCGTTATAGGCAGTGGTCGGGGTTTTGGTTGCCACTCGGGGTAAATGACCTTAACTGCTTATATGTCGTATATTTTATAAATATGTTATCTTCACAAAAAATACTTTTTCACCACACCAACTGGTAAAGGCCCTCTTGATTGTTCAAAAAGTAATGAGAAAGTTGCATTTTATCCACATGTGGGCAAAGTAATCAGATATCTGTTTGTGGAGACCGGTCTGTTTAAGCTTACACGGGGTACAGGTTATGTTAAAGTATGTAACTTTACTTTTGAGTGACATTAACGTGAGACACTTCATTCGGTTCTTGTCTGTTTTAATTTTTTAGTCTTTTAATTATTTATATAAGAATTCAAGCCTTGGCGACCCTCTACATCTCTAAGGATAATTTAATATATATTTTTATATTTTATCTCTGACACGTAGAGACTTATACATCTCTAAAGAATTTTAGTATTTTATGGTTTTATTTTTTTATCATAGTTTTTTTTTTGTGTAATTTGACATTTAGAGACAGTATACATCTCTAATAAAGTATTTATTATTTCATAGATTCGATATTTGTAATTGTTTTTTTTTTTTAATTTATTGTTTGTAAAAATGGACATGTAAAAGTGCCCCTGTGGCCTATTTGCTGAATAAATGTTTGATATTTGATATTTGATATTTGATAAAATTTTGAGTTGTTTCCTTATCTTAGCTAGTAGAATTTTATTGATTCTTAAATGATGATTTTCAATGATAATTTTATTATTACATTCATTAGGATTTGATTTAATTTGAATATTTTGGCATTTTATTATAGTTAATAGTTACTTCGCGTTGGTGTGGTGAAAAATTTTGTGTTTCACTCGAAGGCCACGTTTGTTTAACCACTCGTGCTAATATTGATTTCCAAGCAAGCGCAAGATTCCAAAATTGAACCACGAGCATAGCGAGTGGTTCAAAAAATGGAATCTTGAGCATTGCGAGGGTTTCAAGGCTCGTGCCTTCATTCTTTTCTCATCTTATCTTAAACTGCTTGAAAAATAGTCATTTGTTTTCAAGGAGGCAAAGTTTGTTTAACTCTCGTAAACAAACGTTGCCTCCTTGTAAAACAAATGACTATTTTTCGAGCAGTTTAAGATAAGATAAGAAAAGAATAATTTATTACCACAAAAAGAACATAAATTATACACAAATTATAAAGGAACAGAAAATTGTTTAAAAGGTATCTCGGGCTTAAAGGAGCTACTAGCGACGAAAGAGCTTGTAGACGGTCTTACATGATAGACTGTCTTCCTAAATATCTAACACAAACTAAGCTCTAAACTAAGCTCTTCCCAAATATCTAACACAAACTTAGCTCTAAACAAATCTCTTCCCAAATATCTGACACAAACTAAGCTCTAAACTAAGCTGTTCCCAAATATCTAACACAAACTAAGCTCTAAACTAAGCTCTTTCCAAATATCTAACACAAATTAAGCTCTAAACTGAGCTCTTCCCAAATATCTAAAACAAACTTAGCCCTAAACTAAGCTCTTCCCAAATATCTAACACAAACTAAGCTCTATACTAAGCAAAGCAGCTAGTAGACGATATACCTAAAACAGATAATACTTACAGTAATGTTACTGTAACAATTATTAATGATAAATACAAATTCACTTGCTTAGCTTCGAACCCGGAACCTCCAGTTTCAAAACATCCCTTGACCAGACAATATTCAGCAATTTGAAAATTCTATATTTACAATAACAATATACATAATGGATATATACAGAGGATTACTATAACTAGCTTATATCTAAAATAGGCCTCGAGGCATTGTACCAAGGATCCTGGCGGCATTTCCTCGTTGTATCGCAATACTATCAGATACTATCCTCGTTGTGCGAGGAAGCCGCCAGCTCTTCGGTCACCAGTCACGTCAACCAGACGTTTCGCGATTTCTCCAAAAAACTTGTGCGGCACATTTTTTTTATATCAATATTGATAAGTGACAGATTAAATTTATAGCCCTTATTAGTTGAGCAAAGCGAAGTTTCCGTTTTAGCTTCGCAAAAATACTTCCATATAAAACATGTGATGCTGTTATCTACTGGTTGCATTTATCAAATCGTGAATTTGTGAAATTTCGTGAACAAGTTTTTTTTTGCGATAAAACCGGACAAGTGCGAGTAGGACTCGCCCACCGAGAGTTCCGTACTTTTTAGGGTTCCGTAGCCAAATGGCAAAAAACGGAACCCTTATAGATTCGTCATGTCCGTCTGTCTGTCCGATTATGTCACCGCCACTTTTTTCCGAAACTATAAGGGCTATACTGTTCAAACTTGGTAAGTAGATGTATTCTATGAACCGCATTAGGATTTTTACACAAAAATAGAAAAAAAAAAAAAATTTTGGGGGTTCCCCATACTTAGAACTGAAACTCAAAAAATCTTTTTTCATCAAACCTATACGTGTGGTATCTATGGATAGATATTGAGGTTTCTAAAATCATTTTTTTCTAAACTGAATAGTTTGCGCGAGAGACACTTCCAAAGTGGTAAAATGTGTGTCCCCCCCCCCCGTAACTTCTAAAATAACAGAATGAAAAATCTAATAAAAATATATGATAAACATTGCCATGCAAACTTCCACCGAAAATTAGTTTGAACGAGATCGAGTAAGTAGTTTTTTTAATACGTCATAAAATTAAAAAAAAAAAATTTTTCATCAAACGCATACGTGTGGGGTATCTATTTAGGTTTCTCATATCATTTTTATCATATCATAGTTTGCGCGAGAGACACTTCCAAAGTCAAAAAATTTGTGTCCCCCCCTGTAACTTCTAAAATAAGAGAATGAAAAATCTAAAAAAAATATATGATATACATTACCATACAAACTTCCACCGAAAATTGGTTTGAACGAGATCTAGTAAGTAGTTTTTTTAATAAGTCATAAAATAAAAATATATTTTTTTTCATCAAACCCATACGTGTGGGGTATCTACGGATAGGTCTTCAAAAATGATATCGAGGTTTCTAATATCATTTTTTTCTAAACTGAATAGTTTGCGCGAGAGACATTTACAAAGTGGTAAAATGTGTGTCGAAAGTGGTAAAATGTTGAACGAGATCTAGTAAGTAGATTTTTTTTAATACGTCATTAATGGTACGGAACCCTTCATGCGCGAGTCCGACTCGCACTTGTTTTTTTTATTCTTTTTTTTTATACCACGACGGTGGCAAACAAGCATACGGCCCGCCTGATGGTAAGCAGTCACCGTAGCCTATGGACGCCTGCAACACCAGAGGCATCACATGCGCGTTGCCGACCCTTTAAAAACCTGTACACTCCTTTTTTGAAGAACCCAATACTGTAGCCCCTCGGGAAAACCTCGGCAGGAAGCTCATTCCACAGCCGAAGCGTTCGCGGGAGGAAATTCCTCTTAAACCGCACAGTACGCGACCATTTAGGTTCTAGGGTGTGAGGATGAACACCCTGCCGATGGCGAGCGGTGCGGTGATAGAAAGCGGCCGTTGGCATCATGTCAAACAATTCTTCAGAGCACAGCCCATTGTACAAGCGGTTGTTAGTACTTATTTGTTGTTATAGCGGCAACAGAAATACATCATCTGTGAAAATTTCATGAGATACAGCCTGGTGACAGACGGACGGACAGCGGAGTTTTTCACCCTTTGGGTAAGGAACCCTAAAATACAGAACCATGGAGGTACCCGAGGTCTACAACTCATAGAGCTACTAGAATTTAGGGGTCTAGTTATACTGGGGAGTTTGCTATCGAGATGATATTTTGTGAATAGATGGTGCCGAGAATATGCATGCAGTATTCGTTGAAGGAATGCACAGATTGGATATCTTCGGTGCATTTCTTAGTAGGTATACATACATGGTTGTGGGGAAATGAAATTTTTACATGGAAACGCATTGATGACCGGTCTGGCCTAGTGGGTAGTGACCCTGCCTAAGAAGCCGATGGTCCTGGGTTCGAATCCCAGTAAGGGCATTTATTTGTGTGATGAACACAGATATTTGTTCCTTAGTCATGGGTGTTTTCTATGGATATAAGTATGTATTTATCTATACAAGTATGTATATTGTCGCCAGGTACCCATTGTACAAGCTTTGTTTAGTTTGGGGCTAGGTTGAGGTCCCCTAATATATATTTTTTTTTTTGGCGATTTTGTTTTTTTTTTTGTTTTAATACTTTGGTTTGTCCTGGTGTGGTGATGGATGTAGACTATTTCATTAATTTTATAATTTCATTCATTCAAAGTGAAAGTAAAATATCTTTCATTGGTTCATGTCGGGGGCGGGTCGTAAAATCAGGAAGATCTTGAATTTTCTAGGCATTTCGTGAATCGTTAAAGTCACTACCTAGTTCCTTGAGTCGACGCACAAGGCTCCTATCTCTGGTCAATTTGTCCTTCGGGAATCTGAAACAATCCAACGAACCCAACCTACCTATCTATTTTTTTTTATTCTTTTTATTACCTTTTTTTTGCTTATATGGAAATTCTATACTGATGTGTAAAAGTAATTATTTGCTGAATAAATTTCAAAGTTGATGTATTGGTTTAAATGTGACTACCGTCAAAACATTACACAGTAACTTTACGATCGGCCTGATTTTACAATCAGCCGCCGACATATACATACGCATACATGAGCATGTTTCCGCTAACCTAACCTAACCCTCAATCGCCGTATCATCAGTCACACAAAATTGTGGCCGCATGTTGTTTTTTATCTGTTCTAGTGATGTGCCACATGATTATTTCCCTTACCGGGAATCTTAACTAACTTGATTTCACATTGCACCAAAATGAGTGTTGGACACTGACACTAGTATACGCCAGTTGTATTTTTTTTGAAGTGAAAACTTAGTAGTAGTAGCGGCGCTGTGCAGTTTTGGTGATGGGGAAAAAATGTTAAGCTCGCGACAAGTCACGTGACAAATTGGCCGGACGTGACCTGACCGAAAGACTGTTGCAATGTTATTGGAGCCAGTAGACCGCCGGCGCGGCATAGGAGAGAAAGTATTGTATTTGACCACATAAATGATAGTACTTTTTTTTTTTTTAACATTGAAACGAAAGTAACTTCGTAAATTGGCATATACGCGTTCGCGCAAAATACAATTAGATTCTAGTTGCGAGATAACTAACCAGAGTATCCAGTTTCCCGGTAGCAATATCAGGATTATTGAACTTTTTGATAATATAGGGAATATAGGACGTATCCTACTTAGGTATATTAAGAAATGACTTTCACTAGAATCAGAGACAATAACTTATTACCTTCCTAACGTTATCCTAGCATTTTATGCCAAGGAGCCTGGGAGCCTGGGGTTTGCTCTGCAATTAATGCTAAGAATTGGCGTGGTATTAAAACGAAAACGACTGCTGTCTGATCTTCAAATCCAGAAGAGAAACTAAGCCTTATTGGGATTAAGCCGGTTTCCTCACATTGTTTTCCTTGATCTACTTCGCTCAACAGCGACTGGTAAATATTAAATAATATTTCGTTCATAAGTTCCGAAAACCTCACTAAGTACGAGCCATTGTTTAAAGCCGCGACCTTCAGAAGGAAACAAACAGGAAGAAAAACCGCCAGGTTACTAACGCTTCAAAAGTAAATAGACATAATAATCCATACAACATTAAAATAAAGGTGATGATCATGCGAAACCAGCTTTTATAGCGTACTTTCCTTACTCAATGTGTTCTAAAGCGGGCAGTGATTACTGGTATATTGGGCGGTAATATTACCGCCCAATATGTCATATTATGTATGTGGGTATGCAGCGGATTTGCATTTGTGAGGTCTACCTGTCTCTAAAAATATACAGTCAGTCATTGCTCGATCTCGTTGTTTTATTGAAGTGTTCCCTATACTTTTACATGGCGCAGCCGGTTAAAGTGATAAAAAGTGCATAATTTAAAAAGCAGAAGACAAGAAAGTGAAGATAGTAAGAAAATTTGAAAAAAAAACAAGATGGAATTGGTTCTTACTCCCCCTTTGCCGTTTAAGTTTGAGGAAAATGTAACCAATATGGCGTTTGGCAGTTTGTGTGAATCTTGGGAGAAGTGGAAGAATGGTTTTCAAATATACGTTAAGGCATGCGAACTTAATAAGAAAACAGAAGAAATACAAATGAACATTTTTTTACACGTCGTAGGGGAACAGTGCCGTGAGATAATAGAACAAAGTACGACGAAATGTACAACATTAGCGGCTCTAATAGGTCAAGTCGATAATCATTTTAAAGCGAAAAAAAATGTAACGGTCGAGCGTCATCGGTTTTTTACTCGTCAACAAGGTGAACACGAGTCCATAGACCAATACGTTTTTGAGTTGAGAAAGTTGGCTCAGTCGTGCGAGTTTGGTAACTTAAACGACGGATTAATAAAGGATAGACTCGTATGTGGAATCGTGAGCGCAGCGATTAGAGAGCGACTGTTACGCGAAGACGACCTAACGCTAAATAAAGCGTTAGAAATATGTCGGGCTGCTATAGTGTCGAAAATGTATTCGGAGGACATTAAACGCGAGTGTACTAGTGAGACAAAAGGTAACGAAGTGTGTGCGGTAGCTAACAAAGAAGTGTACGAGTTGAATCGGTCAGGTGCGAAAGTCGAAGCAAAATCGAGTCGTGGTATGAGTTCCGGACGAGGATGGCGCGGGCGCGGATGGGCGCATGGCGCGGGGCGCAGTGGCGCGCCGGGCGCGGCAGGCCCGGCCGGCGCTCAGCACCGCGCGCCGTACGCATATCGCGGAGGGCGGTGCGGTCAGTGCGGCGGCGTGCACAAAAAGTACGATTGTCCGGCGTATGGCAGGAGCTGCATGAAATGTTCCAGACCAAATCATTTTGCCAGGATGTACAGGGTGTACATGGTGGAAGAGTCTGAGGACCAGGTAAATAATATTAAAAACCGATGTTGTGACTGTTGTGAGGAGTGGAACACGGAATTAAAAATAAATAATGTACCTGTGTGTTTTAAATTAGATACGGGAGCAGAGGTTAACATACTCCCTAAACGTTATCTGACAAAATTAGGTATTTCGAGTAAGGATTTGTCAAAAACAAATACAAGACTTACTGAATATTCTGGTGCTGGTCTTAATGTCATAGGAAAGATTTTCTTGCGAGTCAGATACAAAAATAATTTATATGTATTAGAGTTTAAAATTGTTGATTTAAATTCCGCGCCGATACTGGGACGGTATGCGTGTAAAGAGTTAAATTTGGTCAGGCGAGTTATGTCTGTGGAGCAGTCTAATGATAATGATCCGGATTTTATAAAGAAATTCAGTGATGTTTTTCATGGCATAGGTTGTCTTCCTGGCGAGTATAAAATTCAATTAAAATCAGATGCGGTACCGGTAATTCATGCACCGAGGAAATTACCATTTGCGATAAAGGATGCGGTCAAAAATAAGTTGTTAGAGATGGAAGCTCAGGGTATAATTGCTAAAGTTGAGGGTCCTTCGGACTGGGTTAGTAGTATAACGGTAGTTAAAAAATCTAACGGAGATTTGCGTATTTGTTTGGATCCTAAAGAGCTAAATAATGCTATAAAGCGAGAACACTTTCGACTTCCCACCATCGATGAGATTGTGTCCAATTTGTCAGGCGCGCGGTACTTTAGTACCCTTGACGCGAGCTCAGGTTTCTGGCAGGTGCGGCTAGACGAGACTAGTAGGTATTGTACATTTAATACGCCGTTTGGAAGGTATAAGTTTTTAAGAATGCCATATGGAATCTGTTCTGCGTCTGAAGTGTTTCACAAAAAGATATATGAAAATTTTGATGATATTGAAGGGGTATGTATGTACATAGATGATTTATTGGTGTATGGCCGTACCAAGGAGGAGCATGATCAGCGGTTGAAAAATGTGTTGGAGAGGTGTGTGAAAGTGAACCTTAAACTTAATAGAAATAAATGTCGGTTTGGTTTGGAAGAGATAAAGTACTTAGGACATCGCATAACAAAGGACGGTCTGAGCCCGGATGACTCGCACATAACAGCAATAAAAAATATGCCTACACCTACAAATAGGAAGGATATTGAACGATTTTTAGGGCTTATTACGTACGTAGGAACGTTCATACCAAATTTATCAGATAAGACTCAACCATTAAGAGAGTTATTAAAAAAGGAAGTTGAATGGCATTGGGATGAGTCGCAGAGTAAATGTTTTAGTGATCTAAAAGAATGCTTGATGAAGAGACCAGTGTTACAGTATTATAGCATGAATCAGCCTATAACTATCTCAGTAGATGCGAGTAAAAGTGGCCTTGGCTGTTGTCTGATGCAAAATAACCTACCCGTATGCTATGCTTCCAAGTCGTTAACTAAAACGGAGCAACGTTACGCACAGATTGAAAAGGAGTTGTATGCTTGTTTGTTTGCATGTGAGCGATTTTATCCGTACATATATGGAAGATTGGATATTACGATCGAGACCGATCACAAACCATTAATTAGTATAATAAAAAAGCCTATAGTAGACTCGCCATCTCGCCTACAAAGAATGTTATTACGGTTGCAGCGTTATACTTTTAAATTGGTATATAAGCCGGGTAAACATCTGTATATAGCGGATACGCTGTCGCGCGCATACGAGCCGATCGCGAGCGTCGAGCATGCTGGCCGCGAGGCGCTGCACGACGAGGTGTGTGCTGTGGAGCGAGCGCTGGCCGTGGTCGCCAACGACCACTTCACCGACCACCAGTTTGTCGCGCTACAAAAACAAACTGACACCGACGACGAACTGGTGCAGTTAAGAAAATGTATTTTAAAAGGGTGGCCCGATGATAGGAAAGATTTAGTAGACGTATTAAGGCCTTATTGGACTTATAGGGATGAGATAACTGTGGCACAAGGGTTAGTTTGGAAAGGTGATAGGATAGTTATACCCAGGTCCCTAAGAAAGGATATGTTAACAAAACTACATATAGGGCACATGGGCAAGGAAAAATGTAAATTACGAGCGAGAGAAATAATGTTTTGGCCGTGCATCACTAAGGACATAGATAATTTAATAAATAATTGTAATATCTGTCTGTCGCATAGGAAACATAATCAAAAGGAAGAATTGATTCCACATGAAATTCCAGATGAACCGTGGGTGAAGATAGGTGTGGATTTGTTTCAGATACATGGGGTCGACTATTTACTGTTAGTCGACTATTATAACAAGTTTATAGAAATTACAAAGTTATTGTCAACAACGTCAGATTACGTAATATCATCTCTTAAGGATATCTTTTGTCGCCAAGGGATACCTAGTGTAGTGATGTCAGATGGGGGACCACAGTTCACGTCTTTGAGTTTCAAAAAGTTTGCTGATGAATGGCAATTCACACATAAAATGTCGTCTCCAAGATATGCACAGTCTAACGGTCAGATAGAACGGACAGTTCAAACTGTGAAAAATATTATAATTAAAACAAGTGAAAATCGCACTGATTACAGGTTAGGCCTTCTAGAATATTTAAATACGCCTTTATCTTATGATTTAGCATCGCCAGCTCAACTACTTCAAAGTAGAAAGATGAGAAGTATAATTCCAATGTGTCCAGAGCTTCTAAAACCAAAAATTCAAAATTATGTAAAAGACAAGTTACTTAATAAAAAGCACATACAGAAAAAATATTACGATCGTAACGCCAAAAACTTGCCTACTTTATCAGTAGCGGATAAAGTTAAAGTATTATTGGATCCAAATAAAAAAGGTTGGTCATCTGGAACAATATCAAAAGTTATAGGCCCACGCAGCTATAAAATTAAGTTACTTAATGGTAATGAAATAATAAGAAATCGTAGGCATATTATAAGAGACTCGCCGCACAGAAATGACGCGCCTGATTTGGACCTACTCTTTGATTTAGATGACGTAATGCCGTCCCCGTCATCAAGCGCCACCCCGCGCTTTGTAAACAACACTGTACCAAATAATGGTAATAATATTGTTACTCGTTCCGGCAGGATAGTGAGGGCTCCAGATAGATGGGGTGACTGGATCTAACAACACATGTCAGTGCTCCACAGAGGATGGAAACGCATCCTGCATAACTTATATGTACTAAAATAATCAAAATAGAATACCTATACTATGTTATTATTATAAATACAACAAATTATGCATGAATGACATTTTAGTCATATGTGATAGTCTATAACTTATAACTAAAACTTAATTACCATGTAGTACACAAAACCTGCAATTATATTTTATATGTACATATTAATAATTTATTATGAAGTACGCAAGTCAATTTTGAAGTCATAGCAATGTAAACCTTGTTTATTGCCAACTTGGTCGAGTTTTGAATAATCTGTTGTGTAAAAACAAAAATTAATCCTTAATATGCGAAGTTCATTATTGTATATTTTAAATACCTAGTGACACACTTATTGTGTTATCAATGCAGTTAATATTGAATGAGATTTATTGTATTTTGTCGCTATATACCTGTCAGTCTATTGGAAGTGAGGTAGTACTTACTAGGGAAAATGTATTCTTTATTATAATATCATTAAAATAAAATCAAGTTTGTAACCCAATGTGCCATTATTGTTGTGCAATTACCTACTATTATTATTAGTTATAGACACTGTAAAATAATTAAATTTATTTCAGAAGTCTTTAATGTATTGAATTGAAATCTAAAATGTAAAAAAAATATATATATATATGCATGCTGAATGCGACTAAATTTTTTTTGTTTTGTTTTGAAAAGGGAAGATGTCATATTATGTATGTGGGTATGCAGCGGATTTGCATTTGTGAGGTCTACCTGTCTCTAAAAATATACAGTCAGTCATTGCTCGATCTCGTTGTTTTATTGAAGTGTTCCCTATACTTTTACACAATATACCTACCGGTAATATTCTCATCTGGGATGGCCACGTTACCGGTAATATTGATATTGTCACATCACTACCCCCGCTCCGTCGCGTAAAGTTTTTACGTTTTTACGTCAATATGGAGCGCCGTAAAGCGTCTACGTGACGTTTTTGACAATGCCTCGCTTGGAATGATTGTGTTTGCAAATAAAAACACAATGTTTAGTTATATCTATGTTCATGAGAAAATTACCTCCACTTTTTTATACCACGATGGTGGCAAACAAGCGTAGGGCTCGCCTGATGTTAAGCAGTCACCGTAACCTAGAGACGGCTGCAACTCCAGAGAAGTTACATGTGCGTTGCCGACCCTTTACCTTTAAAATTATGTACACTCCGTTTTTGAAGAACCTCATACTGTAGACCCTCGGGAAAACCTCGGCAGGTAGCTCAATCCTCAGCCGGAGCGTCCGCGGGAGGAAGTTCCTCTTAAGCCGCACAGTGCGCGACCATTAAATTATTACTTGGATTAAATAAAATGGTGTTTTTGGGGAGACAGTGAGGGCATACAGGGAATCTGTTTGATAAAACTTTGTCTGTTTTGAGTATGGTCGATAATTTTGTTATGACAGTTTTTTCGGAATATAAATAAAACTTATAAGATTATGATTAAGAGCAATTTAAAATTTATGGGATGGTTTAACACTAAGTTAAACTTAAACCTCAATGAAGGTATAAAATACGAATACACAGACTTTAAGAAAGGTAACTATTACATACGGACGGGCAGACAGACGGAAAGACGAACATGAAGAAACTACCCATTGAATAAATGTTCATGTTCATCATATTTTTATCAGGCATCATTTATGAAGATTTCTGAATAACAGTTCGAAAATTTGTTTGAGTGCCATATTTATCAATTCAAATGAAAAAATACTAGTTTTGTAAAATATAAAATAAGTTATTTTGACAAAAAACTCATTTTTGATACAAGCTATTATCGCTGACTGTAGGTACTCTCTTTCTACAGGCAGCTGATACTCATCACAATCATTCGTAAAATCCCAAACATAATAAGGTTGCGTTGTTTTATCACAGAGTTCCAATGGCCACCTCCTTTCTCCATCATCAGATCAGCTCAATCGTACCATAATATTGCAATGTCACCCAACTTACATATGCTAATTTTCAGCTTCATTGGAAACCGGGATGTGGTTCAAATTTAATTTCAGGCATACAGACCAACAACAGCACATGTAAAATTAAATAAAAATAGCTTATAAGAAGCGAAAAGCTATACTCTATATCTATAGGTATTTAAATAAAAGTAAACAAAATATATCCTCAAATGGCTCCTTAAGCCAGTTGAGGTAGATGATCAAATAATGTAGATTAAAGTCAGATCATTCAATCACAGATCCAGGCGGTTTTGTATTTGGTTGGTTAACCAATAAATGTTATAATTACCCGAAAATGATTAAATTATTTGTTTACTTTTGTGATGAATCAAGTCCTTGGTAGAAACAATTACTTTTATTTTGCTCCAAGTTACTTGAACACTCTTAAACAATCTTAACTTAACCAACAGTAGCCTTCGTACTAAATGTTACTAGTTCAAGCGCCATAGCGAGAATGAATCTTTAACCCCATGTTACGTTTTTTTTATCGTTTTTAATCATTAGCATTCGTGGGTAGGAGTGAAGGCTCATTTTCGCGACTACTGACAGATTAATTAACAAATATTCGGGTAAACACAAATCAGATTTTTAATCATTACCCACTGAATACCATTCTTCTTCTTCTTCTTTAAGTGCCTTCTCCATCCCGGAGGTTGGCGACCTTATGTCTATATGCCATTCTATCTGAAGTCATGCGAATTAGTTTCTCTGTACTGCCCATGTCCAACCAGTCTCTTATGTTCCTTGTCCATGATATTCTCCTTCTCCCACGTTCTCGTTTCCCTTCAATCTTCCCTTCAATAATTAGTTTTAATGTCATATTTTGAGTTTCTATATATATGTCCGAAATGTAGCTTTCCTTTCTTTAATAGTTGTACATATTGAATACCATTAGTTTAAAATATCTTAATACGAAATAGTTATAATTTATATTCGATATCGTATGAAATATCACACTTTTATTTAAATGTCTAAAGACACAGAGTATAGGTAGGTATAATTTCGTTAGTGTTTTAATCATGTACCATTTGTATAATTAGATCGTTCTAGAATGTCTACCTAAGTACCTAAAGAGCTAGAATTACCATATTGTTGAAACAGCTTTTGAAGGCATTAAAGATCTTCGCAATTTTGAGTGGTTTTTAGTATAATATCAATAAAAACAAGAAACTCGTAAAGTTTAAATATACTTCAGAAGTAATAAAAAGCTTCGAACTGTTTTTAGGATTATCGACAACAAAAATGTTGTTTATCTAAAACATGTAGATACACTATAGTTCGTGCCATCCACGAGGACGTGCAGATTTGTCAAATATAACCTTTAACAACATAACAATAAGTGTCAAGGCCCGCGTCTCCGTGAATGAAACGATTATAGCTTTTAGTAGAAAGGAGTATGGCATTTCTCCGGAGAGGCATTTTTACTTGTCCGAGGCATAAAATGGTTGAATTAACTTTTCGAAAAATCTAAATAAAAAGAGGTGTTATCTTTAGCCTCTAATCTCTCTAGGAACCTGTAAAACATTTATTTATTACTTATATAATAAAAGAAGAAAAAAAGTGAAATGCGCAAAATGATGTTCGGTGGAAGTGTCCCGCACCGAGATATTTTGAAACATAAAATCATAACTCAAGTTGGCGCTTTAAATCGGAATTATTATGTGGATACACAACAAGGTATTAGTTAACTTATCATATTCCTTATATCACTTTACGAGGTGTTCCGGGCTAGTGACTGATTTCGGTGTCATTTGTAAAACATGTCGGTATTCTTACAAAGTAGTGGACGCGGAGTTATCACCAAATAGGAATGGAAAATATGAATAAATTGTAAAATAATTTTGATATAAAATGGAAACATGATTTCTGTGGATGCATTTTTGAATTCAGTGACGCAAATTAATGTCAGTGCCTGTATATGACCTTGGTGTTTTTAAAATCTCAAATATCTTAAAAACTATAAGGTTATTTAATGGACACCTTCTTTACTAATATTTTTAAATTAAGCCTAGATTTTAGAAAGTAAAGTCACATATTAAAACGTAAAAAAAAAATCGGCACCGAAGTCACACTCCGAAGGTCATCTCGGAGAATCGCCCTTAATTCTTTATTGTACAAAAACACATAATAAAAGTAACTAACAATTTAGTATACTCGTATGTTGTTGTGAAATTTTGAATATAAACAATGATTATAACTAGTTTTTCACCAAAACACCGCATAATTTCATTCACTATTGCAAGTCCACGTTTGTGATACTAAGAAAAATGCATACACAAGCGAGGGTGTGCTATTGTCTTGACAGAATATTAAAATCCTTAGACTGAGGCTTGTCGACCGCAATGTACCTTTATTTACCATAAGGTCGGTCGCGATTTGTAGCGATAGACGGGTAGCTACGATATAAGGTAGACGTTGTAGTGTTCGGCACGCTAATGCCTAATAGTGACCCCTTGTTGTCACTTTTATTGACAATCGGGATCCAAAGAGGACGTCGGACGTACCTTACAAGATCTTTGAAAAATGTAATATAATTTACTAACTTTCATTTTTTGAAATGAAGAATTGACTGAAAAACAAAATTAGGTGTATGTGTCAGCTATTGCGGAAAACAATGAAAAAGGCGTATTACGACAGCAACGACAATGACTACTCTGACAAGAGCATACGACTAAGAAGAAGAAGAGAGTCATTCTGATACAGTGACACACAGTGACGTTTAGACGCAGTGGACGCCATAAGACATTGGATGGTTTGAGACAGTGGACACTGGACTCAAAAGAAAAAATTGCTTTATAAAACACTACATAAATAATTCTACATACGTATATTGCAATGGTAGTTACTTTCATGCTAACAATAATACGTCATGCACAGAATAGTGAACGTGTTAATTGTGCGGCGTAAAAACTAATTCCATCTTACTTCTGATATTAAAATCATGCAATTTAGTTATCATCCGCTTGTGCGTCTCGGTCGCACTAATACATGTACGAACAAGTAGGTATGAGAGAAATGTACACGTTGTGACAACATTAGATAGATCATTTGTATATCAGAATTCAAGTTAAAATTGGCCTCCTTTATAGCAATCGCTTATTTCAACCAGCTCTTGCTCCGCTAAACGCTTAAAATGACGCTCCACCCTATCCGGATCTTTGCCACAGTAAAAGGTCTATTTAGCCGACCATTCAGACCCTGCCATATTGCCATCCCAGGGGTTAAACGTTGTCAAAGAAAACACTACCTTAAAACATTTGTAGTAAGGTTCAAAGTGAGATTGTTATGTTTGTACCGAACTTTGCAATGCGGTTTAGTTTATTTAGACTTTAACGGGTTTAAATAAATTTTGGCTCCTAGTGCCAATATCTGAATATTGGATAATGGTCGACAGAGGTGCCGTTTGATTGTCACCAGCTTTTATAAGTCCCAATGTTGAGCACAGCCTTCCTCTTATTACTAAAGACAGTTTTAGTCTATACTAGCCACGGGCTTCTCAAAATATCGAACGAAATAGATATATTCATGATATTATTAAGATGCCCTAGGTTCAGACAGCAGAGTTTTTGAAAAATCGCACTGATTTATCACAATACTGTTGCCAAAAATTTAGTAGCAGTAGTAGTAGTAAAACACTTTATTGTACAAAATGAAACATAAACCAGGAAAGAACACACATCATTTGTACAAAGGCGAACTTATCCCTTTCAGGGATCTCTTCCAGTTAATCCTTTGAGCAATTGAGGAAGACTTGGAGACTATTTAACTCTATAAGGGTCTGAAACGCACTTTAAAAATTTGTAACAATTTACGCACAATAGCTAAAATTATGAAATTGCTTCTAAAACCACCACCATTCTTCTAAATCCACCATTTGTACTTATTAAGTATACACGTTATGTGTGTGTATGTGTGGTGTAGTTATTTGACGACCGGTTTGGCCTAGTGGGTAGTGACCCTGCCTATGAAGCTGATGGTCCCGGGTTCAAATCCTGGTAAGGCCATTTATATGTGTGATGAGCATGAATATTTGTTCCTGAGTCATGGGTGTTTTCTATGTATTTAAGTATTTATATATTATGTATATCGTTGTCTAAATACCCACCACACAAGCCTTATTGAGCTTACTGTGGGACTTAGTCAATTGGTAATAATGTCGTATAATATTTATTTATTTATTTATTTATTTTATTTATTATGTGCAAAAAAGTATAAATAACTAAACGCAAAAAGTTATAGCGCCATCGCTCCAAAAGATGCCACCATACCTTAGGCCTATGCACTAGTAGAATGTTTGACAAATTTAACACATATCGGTGAAAGAATAAGGATCAACGTCAAATGGCGTTCTAAAAATTTTGATGATGTGTCGAAAGATGGCAGTAAATTTACTGTGGCTATAAAGTTTACTTTGACAATCCACCCCTATTTCAGATTCTCTTGGCTATTACTGATTACCAACCCGCACTCCAGGCAACCCCTGCCCTCTATTCAGCATGCGTTGCTATCGCACCAAACTTGGTTCCCAGTGGGAAGTTATCCCACTCACCGGTCCACCGCATGTCGCGTTCGTACAATACAATTTTTCTTGTCCTAAGTCTTATTCCATTATCTGGGGTCGGCTCTCCTTGTCTGCCTTTTCCACTGTTCCCGGTTCTGGGCTACGGTGTTCACTCCTATCTCTTTCAGGTCCTTCTGGACCGTCGTCAACTAGGTGGCGGGCCGTCTTTCGGCGCCGCGCGCTGTCGTGGGCATGTACAGTGTAAATGGTACCATATGGTATTCAGGGTGGCGGAATACAAGTCCATAGGATTTAAAAAAAAATAAAAAATGACGAGATGGATAATATACACCATTTGTCAGCTGGTATAGTTTCATAACGAAACATACTTCGATTCCCGATTGAATTGCCTCTTGACTCTCCACTTTGTAAATTTACATTCATTTATTATTTAGTTTTAATCTAGTTCTTAAGAGGAATTGTACCCACGTGCTCCTCCATTGAAAAAGCGAAAATGTTTTTACACTTCTAAGTATTTTCATTCTCCATATTCTCAGTATGTTATCAGCATAATAAAAAACTAGGTTTATAGGTTTTCAATTTTTTCAAAATTTGCAATACAAATAAAAATTAAAGAAACCAACAACAACATTCAAGTAAACAAGTTCAACATGCACCAGGAAACTGTGTTACCGAAATAATTGTTCGATTTAATTTTTTTTATTGTTTAATTCATATTTCTTTGTAATGTGTATCTAAGAGCCTTATCTGCCTGATAATAAAATAAAATGATATTTAGCTTAATTTAAAGGAGCATTCAATACTTACTCGTAGTCATTTTCTGTTACGTTTTCGAGAACTTACGTATTTCTTCTGTTTTTTTTTATGTATTTCCAAACACGAAAACCTTTTTTGCCTGAACGCTGCACGAACACCTGCTATTTTCTTTCTCACATCCAAAATCAGCATCTAAATCAGTCCACCCAGAAACTATTTCTCGAAAGACCTCATTTTTACCGCCATCAAGATTCAGATAAACAAGACCCACAAAGGTCTATAACCCAGGGGTTCCCAAAGTGTGCGCCGCGGCGCCCTGGTGCGCCGTAGAAAGTAAAGAGGGGCGCCGTGAGTTCTATCATTATCCGAAACCACAAATATTCGCGGGTACCTATTTGAGCGCTCGCATCGGTAAATAATATAGCGCCGTGTCACTCTTTTTCGACCGTGATTTTAAATTTACAAGGGTGCCGTTGCAAAATACTAAACTTGTAACTGCGCCGCATGTTGAAAAAGATTGGGAACCCCTGCTATAACCGATATAAATTCGTGTCCCTGTCGTTGAATCTAAGCAAGTGTGGAAAGGTCCTTTTGTGTACTATAGGGAAAAACTGTAGCTTTGCTCTTGCTTGCAGTACAATTTACAAAAACGTATTAAATACCCGGGTCTACAGTATGAGGTTCTTCAAAAAAGGAGTGTACAGATTTTTAAAAGGTCGGCGAAGTTGCAGGCGTGCATAGGCTACGGTGACTGTTTACCATCAGGCGGACCGTATGCTTGTCTGCCAACATCATGGTATTTAAAAAAATAACTCGATATCAACAATTATTTTTAGTCATCATCACAAATTTCTTTCACGCTGGGGTTACCTAATCAACAATCAATTCCCTATTTCTCAAAAATCGATGATCAATGTTTCACCGCGGCTCAAAGTTACCTCAGTTTACGTATCAATAAAAATAAAGTAATGAATTCTAATACAACTTAGCGTCAAGTAACATAATGACTCTCAAAATTAGGCAAATTCGTAGGATAGAAGACGTCCTTAAAGTCCTTAAACGTTTTATACAAAAAGTCAGGGCCATTTTTTTAAATGCCTAAGCAATGAATAATTAAGGCCTAAAATACAAAACAAAAGATATCTTGGCGAAATCTTTAATTACAACTATGAAGTAAGTCAAAGGACAAAAAATCTTTATCTTAATTCAGGAACTGAAATAAGATCTTAAAAGAAAAAAGTAATTTAAATTCGTTACTCCCCGGTGCCATCTGCTAAATCGCGCTGTGACTTGAAGAAACTCATTACTTCCTCAACGTTTACTTCTTTTCTAAACCTTCAACAGTTAGTCATAAGATTGTTTTTACAGCAAACTACTTAGAGAGATACGAGGTATTGTAAAATACAGTTAAAACTTCATTAAGACGTGCTAACAGTAGGATAGTCGAGCGTCCACTGACGTGCCGAATTCGAAATTTAAATAAGCGACTGTCCAGCTTTGGCCTTGTATTCTATAAGATTTTCTCGTATTTACTGTGGCAACACCAGCTCACAGTTGGAATTTGAATATTGCTCTGTCATAGACACGTCAGAGTCAGTGTGTCATCAACCTACCACTAGTTAACATCGTATTTCGTCGTTCTCGCTAATTTTCGCAACTTATTGAAAGCACTACTGCCAATCACGTCTCTAGCATTTAGACTCAGTGTTGTGTGGACGAAGGACACCAGGCACATCCGCGAAGTGGAAAATCCGAGGTCTAAGTTGGACGACTCAAGGTAACGGTTCTGAGCTTACTTCTAGCTGGCGACAAGGACAGCCAGAATCACCACCAGCGGTCTTCAACGGCGACCAACGATTCAGCCCCACAACTCCCGGACTGAAAGGTAACTTCGCCCTACACTATTTCACATTTTAGTTTTAATTTAATATTCTAATTTTAATATGTCACAACTTTCTTGCTCAACCGGCCCCTAAATTTCATTCCCTATCGCCCCCCTTTTTCGAATTACAGTCCACTCTCTCGCTATTGAACATTTTGGCCTTCGATCCGCATAATTTGAAAAGTGACCTTTGGTTTTTCGTTTCTCGTTGTTTGTTGCTTATTCAAATTTGTTTGGTCATATCATTTGTTTAATTCAAAATTTAGGGTACACTTATAAAAAAGTCGAGGGTAAGCAAGAAAGTTGGTGGCCGTGTAGTACTGCTTTTAGTAAATCATTCGTTCACTCGTGGTTAATATTGCTGGCAACATTCTCATAGTTGTCAAGGGTTAACGTCAACTGTCAATGTCACTAGTATCAGTCAGTAGTACTTCGTTTTTATTGAATTAATTTTGCAATTAAGTTTGAGTTTTTCGCCGTTTTAGTGTTTTTAATTGCACTTAAAACAATATGAGTGTACATGGTGATAGTGACACGGATCCCGCGACAGTAGACATGTTCCATGTCGCGCGAGGTTACGCTATTTTTCGGTTAGAAAATATTGAGGGTTCCGACTTGAAAGGGTATGATGAATCAGACATCAAGGATATAGAAAAGGACTTTCACAAAGCACAACTACGGATTTTACGTCCACTGAAACCTGAAAAACGTGTGGAGGAGTATGAAGTCACCAAGGAATTTGAAAGTAAGCTAAAATCCGTAAAATGTAGGTTGAGACAAATGGCTAGAAGTGAAATAAGTGATAAGCCTGAAGTGAAATCTTTAACGCTTGGGAATAATTTAGCTAAGCTTCCAAAAATATCGATTACGCCTTTTGATGGGAAACTGGAAAGTTGGGTGTCTTTTAAGGAGCTTTTTGATTCCCTTATACATAGTCGGAGCAATATTAGTAATGTGGAGAAATTGCACTACCTTCTATCAAGCGTTCAGGGTTCCGCACATGATTTAATAAAAAGTTTTCCTTTGTCAGGTGACAATTACAGCAGTGCATATGAAACACTGTCCAACTATTATGATAGGAAGAGGCAAATTGCTGTCATGTACTATGAAAAACTGCTAAATTGTGAGCCAGTCAAAACAAAAATGGATTTGGAAAGGGTTTTTAGAACTTTTAATGAGAATTTAACTATTTTGTCAAAATTTAACCTCCCCGACAAGAATTTTATGTTATATTATTTGCTTTGGGCAAAGTTAGATGTCGCTACCCGAGAAGCATTTGAGTTACAACTCGCTTCCAATACTGAAGTTCCAAAGTTTGAGGAATTAAAAAACTTTATTGAAAAGCGGAGCAGGGCTTTGGAAAACTCCAGTGTTAGTGTTAGGCCTCAAGTTCAGAATGTTAAACCGTTAACCAAAAACAAAACGGCCCTTGTCGTTTCGACTACATCAACACCAAGTTGTGTTTTTTGTTCGGGTCAACATAGTCTCGATAAATGTAACAAGTTTATAAATCTCAATAATGATGGCCGGTTTAATTTTGTTAAGGAGAAGGGTTTGTGTATTCTATGTTTCTCAAATGCACATAGGGTGAAAACTTGTCGAGCTTCTCGCTGTAGTGTGTGTAATCGCTCGCACCACAACTTATTGCATTTCACAAAGAGTGTGGAAGCTCCCACGGGCACAGAGATTGCCACTGCACCGTCTAGCAATGGCATGAGTAGTAGTACTAATAACACAGTTTTAGCTGCTATGGCGGGAGATAATACAATCTTCTTCGCTACTGCCCAGGTGTTAATTCGGGACAGTTCTGGTGTCTTCCGCCCAGTGCGGGCGCTCTTGGATGGTGCTAGTGCATGCAATTTCATGTCAAAATCCTGTGCAGAAATGCTAGGGTTTGAAACTTCTGGACAACACACTGTGTTTGGCATTGGCAATTCGCCATATCAAACATTTGGCGCACTATCATGTGAGGTCAAGCCAATGGGAAATGAACCCTCTTCACTGAGTACTAAACTCGAAGCTTTCGTTTTGTCGCCGGTATGTGCCGACCAACCTCCTCAACCTGTCGATTCGTCGGGGTGGTCGCACATCAGGAATTTATCGCTGGCTGATCCTGGTTTCGCCCGTCCGGCGCCGGTGGACCTGTTACTTAACGCACAGGTCTTCGTTTCGTCGTTGTTGCCCGGTATACGGCGCGGGGAGCCTGGACAGCCTACTCTGTTGAAAACCATCTATGGATGGGTCGTTATGGGTGAGTGTGACGGGAGTCAGCTCACAACAAGCGCTCTCGTATCGTATCGTAACAATAAAAATCATTGTTTTTTCGTGTCGAGTCCTTCGCAGATTTTGTCGCTTGATGATTCTATAAAAAAATTTTGGGAATTAGAAAACGTTAGTTCTCCGACTAAACCTTTCGTATCTGAGGAGGACCAACGCTGCGAGGACTATTTTCTTGAAAAATACTATCGCAATGAAGAAGGCAGGTTCGTAGTTCCACTACCATTTGTCGATCCCGCGAACAAACCTACCTTCCTCAATTCGCGTGAAATTGCTCTCAAGCGGCTCACGTCGTTGGAACGCAAGTTGAACTCCAACCCCGAGTTCAAAAGGGCGTATGTGGAATTTATGGATGACTATGAGGCTCGTGGTCACTTGGAAGAAGTGGAACCTCCTTCCACAAGTGAAGGCCACTTCTATTACATACCTCACCATGGAATTCTGCGCGATTCCGTCACCACTCCTCTTCGCGTGGTTTTCGACGCAAGCGCTAAGGACGCCAACGAGGTGTCTTTGAACGCTACTCTTCTCGCTGGGCCCAAGCTTCAGACCAACATCTTCGATCTGCTCACACGTTTTCGCTGGCATGCCGTCGTCTTCACAGGTGACGTGAAACAGATGTACAGGCAGATCCTGGTCTCTGATGAAGACGCTGAATTTCAGCGCATTTTGTGGCGCCCTTCTGCTGTCGGTCCTGTGCGCGACTACCGTCTTAAAACGGTAACCTACGGGGTTTCTGCTGCGCCATTCCAAGCTCTTCGTACAATGGCTCAACTTGCCAGTGATTCTGCAGCCGCATACCCAAGTGGTTCAACTGTTCTCGCTCGTGACATCTACGTCGACGACGTCGTCACCGGAGCGGATTCTGTCGAGCAGGCGCGTTCGCTTCAGGCGGACCTTACGAAAATATTGTCGTCGGGGGGTTTCCACCTCAGGAAGTGGACCTCCAATAGTAGTGAGTTCTTGGAGAGTCTTCCGTCTTCTGACCTGTACTCGGAAGACTTTAAACATTTCGAAGAAATGACTGACATTTCTCTAAAGATATTGGGATTGCTATGGCAACCTCAATCAGATTCTTTCCGGTTTCGTGTCGCCGCTGCTCCTAACGGTCGGTGCACCAAGCGCACCATTCTGTCGGAGATAGCTAGAATCTTCGATCCATTAGGTTTCCTCTCGCCTGTAACATTTCTCGCCAAGTATCTGATGCAATTGCTTTGGGTTTCGGGCGTTTCCTGGGATGGAGATGTCCCGGAAAGCATCAGGCTGGAATGGCAGGAATTCAAAACTCAACTCTCGTCGCTGAGTGCTGTAGCTGTGCAACGCCGTTTAGTCGGGAAATTCGACGTGCTACATCTCCACGGATTTTGCGACGCGTCAGAACGTGGCTTCTGTGCCGTAATCTATTGCCGTACCGAAACTGAGGAGGGTGACGTCGACGTACAGCTCGTGTGTGCTAAGTCCAAGGTCGCGCCATTGCGTAAATTGTCGGTGCCGCGTCTCGAATTGCTCGCAGCGGTTCTGCTGTCTGACTTGATGGCTTCGGTCGTGGAGGCTTTGAAGCCTTTCCACTCGGTAGACAGAATCTTTGCATGGTCGGACTCAAGTGTGACGTTGACCTGGATTAAGTCGTGTCCGTCCAGGTGGAAAACGTTCGTGGCCAACCGTGTGAGTCATATCCAAGACGTTATTCCTCCCGATTCTTGGCATCATGTCAGAACCACTGACAATCCAGCCGACTGCGGATCGCGTGGTTTGCTTCCCCAAGATTTAGTCAACCAAACTTGCTGGTGGAACGGGCCTGATTGGCTCAGGCACCCCACTGAGAGCTGGCCTAAGTCAGTGCTGATGCCAGATAGGGACGTTCTCCATGATGAGCAAAAGATTACAGTCCTCGTAGTGTCCAATGACAATGCACTAATCGACAACTTACTGGAGAAGTTTTCGTCGTTAAGAACACTTCAACGTGTTTTAGCCTATTGTTGTCGCTTCGCGAATAACGCGAAGAACCGAAAAACGGCCGGGAAGTGGCTACGCGGTCCTTTAACATCTATCGAAATAAAGCAGGCACTCATGGTTATTGTACGTTTCGTGCAGCAGCGCAGCTTCGCTCAGGAAATCGAAATCATTTTGAACAATCATTCGAACTCTCTCCCAAAAGCGTTCAGAAAACTGTCCCCATTCATGGATGACGCGGGTCTCTTGAGGGTGGGCGGTCGCCTGTCGCGAGCTTCTCTCGACTTCGACGTGAAGCATCCTTTGCTTCTACCTCGCGACAATCGGCTGACCTTCCTTCTTATCGATGATTATCATAAGCGATTCATGCATCCAGGCATCCAAACACTTCATAACTTGCTAGCGCAACATTTCTGGATTATGTGTCCGAAACGGGCTATTTATGCAGTTGTATCGAAGTGCATGAAGTGCTTTCGGGTGCGGCCACCGGGTGCTCCTGCGCCACTCATGGGCGACTTACCATCGTATCGAATATCCAAGCTGAAGGCTTTCTCGAGCGCAGCGGTTGACTTTGGTGGGCCTTTCGACATCGCTCTCGGTCGCGGACGTGGTAACAAGACGTACAAAGGTTATATTTGCGTCTTTGTCTGTACCGCAACAAAGGCCATTCATACCGAGCTCGTCACCGAGTTGTCCTCGGATGCTTTTCTCGCCGCACTTCGGCGTTTCGTCGCTCGCCGTGGTCGGTGCAGCCGGTTAGTGTCTGACCAAGGTAAAAATTTTGTCGGTGCGAACAACATCCTGCAACGCCTAGTGAAGGATGCTGCCGCACACCATACAATTCACTTCGAATTCAACCCGCCGGGTAGCCCACATTTTTCAGGACTCGCTGAAGCTGGAATTAAAGCTGTTAAAACACACTTGTCGCGTGTCGTCGGGAACCAAAGGTTGACATACGAGGAATTCTCGACGATCTTAGCCCAAGTCGAGGCTTTACTCAACTCCAGGCCACTCACTCCTCTCAGCACCGACCCCAACGACCTGTCGGCCTTGACACCGGGTCATTTCCTCACCACGGAACCCCTATCGGTCGTACCTGAGGAAGACTTCTCAGACGTTCGGGTTAGCCCTCTCCAACGCTGGAAGTTGCTTCAGAAGATGCACCAGGACTTCTGGAACAAATGGTCGAAGGAGTATATGCATACTCTCCAGCAGCGGATGAAGTGGCACGACAGACACCCTAACGTCCAAGTTGGCACACTTGTGCTCGTTGTAAACGAGCAGACGAGCCCAATGAAGTGGCCCCTGGGTCGCATTATCGACACACACCCCGGATCTGACGGGATCTGTCGTGTGGTTACTGTGCGCACTGCCACAGGGTTGTACAAACGGCCTGTGGTCAAGCTGTGTCCACTACCTGCGTAGTCGCTTTAATGCGCTACATTTGTGTTGTCCATTCTTCGTTTAGCTTTAATATTATCGCACTTGTTTCACTTTTATTGTTCTTTTCGCTTAGTCAAAATACAAATGCATTTTGGTGGGCGGAATGTCCAGCTTTGGCCTTGTATTCTATAAGATTTTCTCGTATTTACTGTGGCAACACCAGCTCACAGTTGGAATTTGAATATTGCTCTGTCATAGACACGTCAGAGTCAGTGTGTCATCAACCTACCACTAGTTAACATCGTATTTCGTCGTTCTCGCTAATTTTCGCAACTTATTGAAAGCACTACTGCCAATCACGTCTCTAGCATTTAGACTCAGTGTTGTGTGGACGAAGGACACCAGGCACATCCGCGAAGTGGAAAATCCGAGGTCTAAGTTGGACGACTCAAGGTAACGGTTCTGAGCTTACTTCTAGCTGGCGACAAGGACAGCCAGAATCACCACCAGCGGTCTTCAACGGCGACCAACGATTCAGCCCCACAACTCCCGGACTGAAAGGTAACTTCGCCCTACACTATTTCACATTTTAGTTTTAATTTAATATTCTAATTTTAATATGTCACAACTTTCTTGCTCAACCGGCCCCTAAATTTCATTCCCTATCGCCCCCCTTTTTCGAATTACAGTCCACTCTCTCGCTATTGAACAGCGACTCTTTTTCTTAAATTTGGCATTTTGTTGGCGTTTTCTTGGCAGCCAGATGCGAAATGCATTTGCATTCTGTTGTCTGTGGCAAGTTTTTTTTTAAACGTGCCTGACGGTAATGCGGCTAGGTGGAAAGTAGCTTTTTATGTAGGGAATTTAAGAGGTAATTTAGGCCCGTAATCGTTTATTTACTTTAAATTTAGAGGGTAACGAAACAGCATTCTATTTCAGGAAAAGCGTACCCTTTATCGATTTGTAGCGCTAAACTGTCGACTAAACAGCAAATAACTTCATTAAGTTTAGTAGCAATTAAATATAGGTCCGAAAGTTGAACCCTGTGGTACACCTATGCTAACTTAGTTCTAAACATGAAATATTGAATAATATTTCGTTATTTTTTTATAAACTGAAATAGATGTCATATATTAAAGAGAAATGAGGAAGCCCTGCAGTGATTAAGGCCTCTTTAGCTATCCGGGCTAACGCCATGAACCCCTAGGTCCTCCACTAATAATTTGATTTGTTCTCAAAGTTGTGTAATTATTTTATTAGATTTAATTTAGATTAACTACATTTTTGTTATTATGTATTTGAAGTAATATAATAGCATTCTTGGTTTATGAAATATTTATCTTCAATAGTAATATTTATCTTCCTAGAAAAAACCATTATTAAAAAAATATTTCCCATTATCTAAGTTTTTATTATGATTTTAACTTTTTAATCATCCTCAGCTGCGAGAGCAAATTTCCTGATTTTTGCAAAGTCAATTGACTTGTGAATTTAGGAATTTCTTTCCGAGTTTAACTCGTTAAGGCTGAACGCGTTTGTCTTTGTGAAGAGAAATATTTGATTTATCGTGCTCTTTATGTTAATACGGAGGCTGATTCTGATTTAAACATTTAATACGGTTTTAGACATTGACTATGAGACCGTTAGCATTAGCAGCCCACGGTAATTGTGATGATAACACATGTTGAATTGTATCACAATGAACTGGACACAGAAAAATAGAAATTATATATAAATACAAGACATCAAGCATTCCAAATTTTAGTTTTTTTTTCTCCCATAATAAATATAAAATGGTAACATTTGATTCCTTATATTTTATAAAAAAAAATAGATTTTACGGCAATCTATGTTAAGATAATTATAATAGACTGATTATAATTATAATTGACTGATTATGATAGTTCTACTTATTATGCAACTTAGCTATAAATAGTTTTAAATAAGAAAAATTGTGATTGATATGTAAAACTATGTTTTATAAAGGCATGAATGAATGAATGAATCGCAATATTTAACAGCCAAAATCGCCATTTTTCTGTTTTCCATACTTCTAAATGGCTTCAATTTGATGACCTCAAGTACCGCTAACTAAAGGAGGTCACGTGCGCAACATCCCAAAGCACGATTGTAAGACTTTTTCTACTAATACCAATACGTTTATTTCATTACTTATTACAGCAGTTCATAGGTATAAATGTTAGGTTAGGTAGGTAAGTAGTCCATCTTAGGTACAAAGAGAAGGTAAGTATTTATCCCGACAATGTCTAACAATTTGATTGTGTAAGTAATGAAAAAGTTGCGGGCACAGCTTGCTGGATTTAAACCCGCTTTTATTTTCCTGACTTTTGTATAGTTTTAATGAAATGGGCCCAATATTAGACATTTGGTCCTCAAAAGAAACCTGTTCTTTTGATAACTTTGATAAAAACTTAACATCTAGCAAGGTGCGAAGTCGGTGGAGGGAAAAGTGGCGGTGACACACGTTATCTTATAAAATGTCGCACATCAATGGAAGCGGCAGTCGTATGTAGTAGGTCGTGCACCTAGCAAATCGGTGCTGATGAACATACACATACTTTATAAGAGATGTATACAGTCTCTAAATGTCAAATAACACAAAAAAAAAACTATGATGAAAAAATACAAACAACAAATACTATACAACAAATAAAATCCATATTAAATTGTTTCAACACAATCGGCCTCACGTGCTAAGTGTGGGAGTTGGGAAGAAACTTTCCTTTTTCGGATCGAAATTGCTAATTTTGATGGCTTTAAAGTTTGTGACAAAGGTGTCAATTTATTCTTAGACGTTATGAATGGCTCAGAATAAATTGTGTAACTTTGCAAATTAGTTACTTACCGTACCTGTATTTTGCCTTAAGGACCCGGGCACGTCCTTAAACTACGTCCAAAAGAGAGGAATGGGTATTGTGAATGTCATCTGGCTTTGTATGGTAGGGCACAACACAGCGGATGTCATTCCAGATCTAGAATAGAGCCCAACTGGCGAAGTACCTCCACCTTACACTAAACCGCAGACAATTAACACTAGACCCATGGCCATGAGTACATAGTGTTGTGTTCCTGCAGGTGAGTAAGGTACCCAGAGCTCAACGAGGGTGCGGAGTTTTGGGGTAGGCTACGGAAACTGCTTGCCATCAGGTGGGCAGTGTGCTTGTTTGCCACCGACGTAGTATATAAAAAAGAAATTATTGGAAGCGATACCTTTTTCAATGAAACTACCTTTACAATGAAGCACATATTTGTGGGGTCATGTTTGACGCAGACGGTCACCAATCACCATGGTCTTGGCTACTTGAAGTGCGAGAGGTGTTTTTCGAGACATCATGCCATCAATGATGTCACCCGCTGGGATCTGGTGTCAGCCAATGATCCGTTCCTTTTGGAGCTTCCAGGATAATCCTACTTATGTCTGTATTATACAAAGGCTGCAAAATATGACAAAAATTATGTATAAACTAAAGAAATTAAAACTAAAAACTAAGACACATATTGATAAGTCCCCCACATTCTGCAATCTAACCTTTAATTTGTGTGTATAATTATTAATTGAGGTTGATGGCCTGCAATATAATATATAAGCAATATCAAGTTAATATTTTTTTCATATGCAAAGCTTGAAACTGGTTTACAAAATAGCGGTAAATACCGGTTTATTTCGGTTTTACTCTGAACTTTCATAAGAACGCGAACGTTTTAAGAACTATATTGTAACCTAAATAAACCAGTTTATTCGACGAGCGACGAGACGACCAGCGGCGGTATCATGGTTCCATTATTATCACTTGTTACTATGCCCGTCACTTTCGCGCTTACATACATGTTAGAACGTGACAGGTATGGTGACAAATGATAAAGAGCCGACCATCTTAGCCCTACTGCTGGCTTGGTGATAAGTCGCGTGAACAAAGACACCGACATAGGAAGAAACCGGTTTTTATTGTTCTAAATAGGTTAATCTGACAAGAAAGTTATGGAAACGTAAATGGAATGGTTTTAGGAACGAAACCGAAATTAAAAGGTTTTGCGCCAAGTACGTGATAACGTTTTGGAAAAACCAGTTTCCGAGCCTTGTCCCAAACATTAGTTTAATCAGTTGTTTTATTAATTTGTGAAAGAAGAATAAACAAATATAATAAAGATAAATTTCTCAATAAATGCTGAATAAAGTTGACAATCGTACACGCTACTAATTACCAAATTCTGTATTCCTCTCACAGCACCTTCCCAAAAGTAATTAACAAAATATTTAATTAAAAACTTGGAACCTTCACAAATTATACAATGATTCCATACCATAATGAAAATTAAAGAAGTTTGTACCTAAGCTCTTATTGGCAAGTTAAACTTGAGGATCAAATTAATGTTAAAATTGTTTAAACACTTTAGTATTCTGACACGCGTAATCTCATTAAATACTTTGGTAAAAAGGCTTACGAAGAACTTTTTTATCCTTACTGTCGTACTTAGAGTGTGCTTGTGTTTTGGAGAATGACTTGCTTACTCTCCTACAATTCATAGCTACAATTCAATTTTATTTTTATGCCTTCAAACCTTTAAAGTCCGGCAAATAGCACTTGCAACCCCTCTGGTGCTGAGTTGTCCATGATCTAAGGTTATTGCTCATTTGCCTCCTATATTATTATAAAATGTTCGAAAAGCCAAATAATAAGTCAAATCATGGAAGTCAGGAAAGTAGCTTCCGATGGTATGGCCATATAAGCCGCAGACCAGTAGACTGCTTCGGAAATAGATGCGTCAACCTCACTGTCCACGGCTCTAGATCACGCGCCCGCGGTCTACCGCTAGGTCTACCTAAGAAGCGCTGACTGGACGTCGTGACAGCGGACATGGAAGAGAACAATCTCACACCTGTGGATGCCGAAGACCGGGCAAAGTTGAGAAGATTAAGTAGGAAAGCGGACCCAGGCGCTAGGCCGGAAAAACGCTAGGTTGAAGAAGGTTATTATTGACAGTGCACATCGCAATAGAAGAAAAAAATACATAAAATAGCAATACAAGTAGAGAACAATTCCTCTAAAAAGATAAACAAAATTCTCAGGATGTGATATCAATAGTGGAATTATTAAACATAAAAGTTTGAAATGCATAGATTTTATACTTCAAATTTTATTGGTTTCTAAAAACCCGATTTCGTCACTCAGCCACTCACTGATGATCATTAAAATTCTAGGGTAATTACTGAAGCCTTAGAAAGCTGAAATTTGGTATGTATGCTAGTATTAGTACACAAACAACAAAAAAAAAACCAAAATTTTTAACTTCTAACGCTCAAATCCTTAAACTAGAGGAGACGCCAAATTTTGATACTAGAGGTCTGAAAATTTATAAATAAACTCCGTGTGAAAATTTATAAAATAATTATTTCTGGATTTTAATAAATCACCCCCTTTAAATTAGGGGATGGAAGATTATCAAAAAGCACTTACAAAAAGAAGTGAACTCCCACTAATACATTTTCAAGTAAAATGTTGTCAAGACGGAACCATAAGGCTCGCAACATTAGAACTGATAACTTTTTCAACATCAAACATCAAACATTTATTCAGCAAATAGGCCACAGGAGCACTTTACATGTCCATTTTTACAAACAATAAAATTACAAAAAACAATTACAAATATGGAATCGATGAAATAATAAATACTTTATTAGAGATGTATACTGTCTCTAAATGTCAAATTACACAAAAAAAACTATGATAAAAAAATAAAACCAACAAATACTAAAATTCTTTAGAGATGTATAAGTCTCTAAGTGTCAGAGATAAAATATAAAAAAGATATTAAATTATCCTTAGAGATGTAGAGGGTCTTCAAGGCTTGAATTCTTATATAAATCATTAAAAGACAGAAAATCAAATCAGACAAGAATTTTTGACATTGCAAGCCTTATGGTTTCCACTTGACAACATTTTACATGTAAATATTTTGGTGGGATATATATTACTCCCTTAAACAACCAACAATTTCACCAAACCGATTCGAAATGAAACCCGATTACCAACTTATCGACTTCACACGTAAAATGTTGAACCATTCATAACGAGCTAACTTTAAAAGTTTGGCTTAGAATCACTTACCCCAGAACTTAAGCTTCTTACACGAAAGGCTTACGTTTACACTCAATGTTATCGACTTAAGCCTTTTAATACAGAGTTAGATTCGACCGCGATTCCGATTCGATTCAAGTTGCGGCCTTGTTATTAGTTTGCAAGTTTTATTGCAATGGAAGGTATTTACATTTTGATAATGAAATGTGCTTGTTAGTTTTGCTCAAGGAATTAGTCGAAATCTCACTATTTAGTTTAACAATAAGAATATATTTATTTCATGAATTTGGCAATACAAGAGAGTCCGCCGATTGATCCCCACATAAGGCTCAACCTGTAACGTGGGAATCTCAGTAAAGTATCGAAATATTTAGTTGTATAGTTTAAGACTGACATACTAAAAAAAAGTCTTCTTGCATCTTATCTTGCTTTTTGTGTGGAAATAAAAGGTTTCTTATTCACACTTCTTAATTTATTTCGTGAAAATATCACTGATTAGACTTGTCTGTAAAATAAATGAAATCGCACTTTAAGTAGGACTTCATTTAAAGAAGATGGATGGTTAAAGAAGTTATAAAAAATATGTAGTTGTAATTTTTTAAATATTTCGGCCCCCGCCGAGCCTTCCATGTGATGCTGCTGGTACCGACCGAGTACCGCACGACCCGGCCACGTTCCGGGGGTAATTTCGCTATGCTGCCACAAAATGTTGGAATGATATACCTCCCCCGGTGCGTGAGGCAAAGAATATCCAATAGTTCAAATCTAGGCTTAAAAAGTTGTACTTGAATCCTCAAAAGGAGTTCGCGGATATACACGTGACCAGCCCCGTGAGGGATGCGTTCATAAGGTTAAACCCGTAATAAAGCTTCGTTACCTACTATTTTTTTTATCATAATTGTATAAATTGTAAATATTGTAATATGTCTAATAATGTCTTATACCTCTCCACTTAGCTGAACAAGGGCAGGTCCAACATGTTGTACCCGCACCTTGGTCATTACACAAGGTGCCCGCGAGGAAATGGAAAGGAGGAAACAAACAAAAATGTCATAGAAAGTTTTTTTTTAATTCGCCTTGTTTCAGCGTTAATATCAAATTTATCCAAAATATTATTTTATCGTGTTTCAGTGCATAACGCATTTTTGATGGCTATGTCGCTGTTATGGGACCTAGTCTAGACATCCTTATAAATAAATATTAAATAATAAATATTATAGGACATTATTACACAAATTGACTAAGTCCCACAGTAAGCTCAATAAGGCTTGTATTGAGGGTACTTAGACAACGATATATATAATATATAAATATTTATAAATACTTAAATACATAGAAAACACCCATGATTCAGGAACAAATATCCATGCTCATCACACGAATAAATGCCCTAACCAGGATTTGAACCCGGGACCATCAGCTTCGTAGGCAGGGTCACTACCCACTAGGCCAAACCGGTCGTCAATTGACAGATATTACCCACTAGGCCAAACCGGTCGTCAATTGACAGATATATAGCCATTATTAATACCTATGAACTATTTTACAGTAAAAAGTATTTTTTTTATACTACTTCGGTGGCAAACAAGCATACGGCCCGCTTGATGGTAGCCGTAGCCTCTAGCCTATGTACTTACGCCTGCAACTCCAGAAGAGTTACATGCGCGTTGCCGACCGCGCGCGTACCGTGAATGCCGTGAAACCCTATCGGTTTTGTACTCGTATCGACAGTAGATTCGTGGATTTCACATCAAAGATTGTTGTGATACATAGGATAAATATTATTTTATAAAATTACAAACAAGATTAGTTTATCACATAAAAGTAATAAGTATATCTGCGGATAAAACTCATGTATCCAGCACATCAACAATTTTGAAGGTGACTCTGTCTAGCTAATAACCTAAGTGAACCCTAAACAAATTACTTTTTTATTTCAAAACGAGCAATAAACTAAAATAGAAGCTCAAGCGCAGTGAGTTATGCTAAGTCGTTTATATCTAATTCGCTAATGGAGCAGGTTGCGATAAATTTACGCACGTCTTTCTAGATCTGCGTATATTTTAACGAAAAATAAAATTGCCTAAGAAATTTGCTCGATAAAGTTAAGGGTCTAAGTAGAAACTAAAAATATATTTTTCACCACACCAGCCGGTAAAGGCCCTCTTGATTGTTCAAAACCTGATGAGAAAGTTGCATTTTATCCACATGTGGGGCAAAGTACTTTGATGCAAATTTCGAGATGTTGCCTTATGTTAGCTGGCAGAATTGACTTTGACATGATTATTTTGAATGATAAATATTTAATGACGTTCTAATCTATGACGTTTGTGATCTAATTTTATTTGTTTGATATCTTACAGCTAATATTTTCCTCGAGTTACTGTAGTGAAATTTTTTGTGTTTCATTCGGGAGCAAAATTTGTTCAACCTTTCGCTTGCTCGGGTATCAATATTAGCACGAGTGGTTTTTTTTTTTAATACCACGTCGGTGGCAAACAAGCATACGGCCCGCCTGATGGTAAGCAGTCACCGTAGCCTATGGACGCCTGCAACTCCAGAGGTGTTACATGCGCGTTGGCGACCCTTTAAAAACAACAACAACTTTTTTTTTAATATACTACGTCGGTGGCAAACAAGCATACGGCCTGCCTGATGGTAAGCAGTATCCGTAGCCTATGTACGCCTGCAACTCCAGAGGAGTTACATGTGCGTTGCCGACCCTAACCCCCTCCCACCCTCGTTGAGCTCTGGCAACCTTACTCACCGGCAGGAACACAACACTATGAGTAGGGTCTAGTGTTATTTGGCTGCGGTTTTCTGTAAGGTGGAGGTACTTCCCCAGTTGGGCTCTGCTCTAGATCTGGAATGACATCCGCTGTGCTGTGCCCTACCACACAGAGCGAGATGACATTCACAATGCCCATACCTCTCTTGTGGACGTAGTTTATGGACATACTTTGCCTCCTCGTAAAATAAATAACTACAATATTTAAATGCTAATGCGAAATGGGTTTTACAAATGCCTTTGATATGATTACTTGTACAGTCAGCATCAAAAGTAGCGGATCAAACAAGGTTTCAAAAGTATCTACCATTCTGTAACAGCTTAACAAAATATGGTGGTTCTATGCGTAGAACAATTAAGACGGTAAAAGATTTACTTTTGAATGTAAATTTTAGAGATTTATCTATATTTTGAAAAGTTATCCAGAATATCAGATACTTTTGATGCTGACTGTACTTCAGGCGGAAACAGGATAATACTAATTAATTGGCTACTTGACAGTTTTTTGTAAATAATGTCAAACGATCTTGATTTTCCTGAGGATCAAATGTCTATATAGGACTCATGGCATTTAAGCAACACAAAGGTCAGAAATAAGAGTTAAAGTCTGACGCTCGCACTCGACGATTGAAACGCCTCGTCACATCATATAAGGCTGTCCTAAATGTATGGAAGATCAAGGAAATTGCCATTTTGACCCTGAAATATTGCGTTTATGTGTATAGTTGTCATACAATTTATTTTTCAATAAAATGTAAGGAATCGAATGGTACCATTTCCTTTTCTATTTTATAAAGACAGAAAAAAAAAATTTTTTTTGAGACTTCGGAGCCTTGTATTTTTTTATAATCTCAATAAAAAAAAAAAAATCCACTTTTTTTATAATGGATGGCTCATTTTCTATCTATTTAACTAAATTTTGTTATAATATTCAACATGTGTCAAGTACCCAATTACTTATACATATATTACCCCCTTCACAATATAAATGCCTTGCCCTGCCTATGAAGCCGATGGTCCTGGGTTCGAATCCCGGTAAATGAATGAATGAATGAATGAATGAATGAAATTTATTCCAGAAAATTATTTCCATGTACCTCTACATTATACATTTACACATTACAAAAAGAATTAAATTAAATTAAATCAAATTAAATAACATCCTAAAATTTAAATAACAATAACAATAAAAAAAGGTAAAGGCATTCATTTGCGTAATGAGCACATAATTGTTCCTGAGTCATGGATATTTTATATGTAAGTATTATATGTATATCGTTATCTGAGTACATACAACACAAGTCATTTGATCTTACCCTGGGACTTGGACAATTTGTGTAAGAATGTCCCTATAATATGTATTTATTTTTACAAGCTTTTATTTTTTTTAGTTTCACCTGTTCCGCTGGCTGTCGGTCTGTAATCAAATTTTGCACGTTAAATTTGACCCACTTCCCGGTCTCCATTGAAGCTGACAATTTGCATACATATGTAAGTCGGGTGACAATGCAATATTATGGTACTATCGAGCTGATCTGATGATGGAGACAGGAGGTAGCCATAGGAACTCTGTGATAAAACAACGCAACGTAATTGTGTTTGGGGTTTTTAGAATTGTCTCGATGAGTAAGTTGCCTGTGGAAAGAAAGGTACAGTCAGCGATAAAAGCTTGTACCAAAAAAGAAATTTTTGCCAAATACTTATTTAAACAAATATTACCCTGCACCAACCAATTCCTATTTCTTTTGATTCTCAAAACCATAAAGAACTAAGAGATTGCAATATTTTATTGATATTTGAAAACATGAGTAATAAAAAATACTTATTACAGCGGTTGAAACAACAAATCATCAAAATTGCACGACTCAACCGCGTATATTACCAGTGTAAGCAATTTTATATTCTATTCCCAACACATAAGGTTTAAAATTAAGAAACAGTTCCAAAACAAGAAAAACTATTACAAGGTAGTAAAAGTTGTGTCTCGGAAAAGTTATTTACTTTTAAAATTCTGGCATTATCTAAGTTACGAGTTTAATGTTTAAGGGGATACAAGTTTAATGTAGTTTTTATTAAGTATAAAACGTTACTTATATTTTCTTGCGTCAAGTTATTTTATGTTTTCATTATATTTTTAAAAAGAAAAAAAAAAGATCCTGAGACCTGTCCGAAGTGACGACGGCTCCTGAAGGATCCAGAAAAATGCCGAGATCGAGTAGTTGGTGGCTGAGCCCAATATCGTCGGCGTAATTAAATCCCACACACTTCGCTGGCTCGGTCACCTACTCAGATTGGGGGAGGATCGCGCAGTCAAGAAAGCGTACTTGGGGCGACCAACCGGCCGTCGACCGATCGGGCGCCCCAGGTACCGCTGGTGTGATGTCGTGGAGGCGGACCTGCGTCGGCTGAATGCCAATTCATGGCAGGAAACCGCGCTGGATCGGGACAGGTGGCGTTCTCTCGTTTCGGAGCCCAAGATTATTTTTGGATCACTGAGCCAAAGCAGTTAGTTAGTTAGTTAGTCATTATATTTTTATATTTTATTTGTATAGATCAAGTCATGCACGAAGACGCGCGTCTTGAGTCGTATTTCCATGTTATTTAAGGTTAGATTTCATAAATTTGCGCGTCATCGTGGATGACACGAACTATATTTGCTCAAACCTTTTTCAATAGTGATGAGAGTGTGCATAGGGCCGTATAGCGGGAATGAGTTGAAGCCTTAAAATAAAACCGGACCAGTGCAAGCCGGACTAGCCCGCCGAGGGTTCCGTACTTTCTTCGTATTTGTTGTTGTAGCGGCAACTGAAATACATCATCTGTAAAAATTTCAACTGTCTAGCTGGTGACAGACGGACAGACGGACGGATGGACAGCGGAGTCCGTTTTACCCTTTGGGTACGGAAACCTATAAACCATTTTTAAACATGTTTGTTTCAATTATCTTTGCTATGTATTTATTTCAGGATTTCTGGAATACCTAAATTTAGAAAAAATACGTCGACAGCTGTGGTCGCTATTGATGTCATAGATGCCGTTGGAATTGTATGCATTCACGAATTCTAAAATTACATTAATTACCCTTATTTAGGTGTCCTTACCTCCATTTGAACCCGTATGAGATAACACCCTGGTAACTCAGCCCTAATTAAGTGAATTTATCAACCAGTAGCGCCATCTACTACTATACGTCACGATGTATATACTACTATACGTCATTCTAAAGTGTGCTCTCACTATTTTTTTTCAAACGATAAAAGTCCTAAAGTATTTTTAACGGCGTATAAAGAAAAAAAACTACGACTTTCCCTCAAACTCACCCTAATAGTAACTTTTGACAAAGTGAACATTAACTATACTCATTTATTAAATCACCCACATTTCCCTTAGTAATTGAAGGAAACATTCTTTTTTATGAAATGATAAGGGGAAAAATATAGTGAAAATGGCGCCATTCTGTCAAACGAGGGCGCCGTAAAACGGCCCATTTGGCAATAAGGAGCGTGTGTGACCTTTGGAAAACTTGAACTAAAGAAAAAGGGGTATTTTATCTATAGTTTCAAGTACTGATTTAATACATAAGATTTTGTCAAATTTCAAATTTGGTGCGAGATTTTATCGCTGACTGTGTTTTTCTTTCCACATGCAATTTTTTTTTAATACTACGTCGGTGGCAAACAAGCATACGGCCCGCCTGATGGTAAGCAGTCTCCGTAGCCTATGTACGCCTGCAACTCCAGAGGAGTTACATGCGCGTTGCCGACCCTTTAAAAACAACAACTACTAATACTAATCGAGAGATTTCTTACAATCCCAAACACAATTAGTTTGCGTTGTTTTATCACAGAGTTCCCATGGCCACCTCCTGTCTCAATATTGCATTATCATCCGATCTACATTTGTATGCCAAATTTCAGCTCAATCGGAAAGTAAGCCAAATTTAGCTTCCAAAATTTGACCCACAGTAACTGACATACATACTAACAAGAAATTATCTTCTGCTCACGTTATGGTGCAGAATATTAGTACAAATGATAATGTAATAAATGTAAATACATATTACATTTACTGTTTTCAGAGAATACCTAATGAAATTCTGGGCGTTGACATCTCCCTCCGATAGATTTGTACTGATAGTATCATTAGGTGTGAACCAATAATTTCCCACTTTCGCACACCATTGTTCTATTTGATGCCACGTTTTGGGTTAACATTGAAAATGTGTCGGTAAATTACAATTACAAATCGTTGATAGAAAACGTAAATTGAAACTTAAGTCACATAACTTTTTTATTTTTTTCTTTACTTGCAACGTCTTGTTTTATATTAAAATGGGAGAAATCACCAATATTATATATTTTGTGTCTGTCGTTTTTGAATTCGTAATTAAATAATAACTACACGTAAAACTGAGTGTTTCCCTCATATTCGGTCTTAAAACTACCCATTACACCGCTCAATATCCGTTATAAGACGACGCAAGATTGCAAGGAAATTGGAAATCTCTGACTGTACACAAACATTTCCTGAACGATACGTGAGTAACTACTACTGGGAATACAAGGCTTTATGTATTCCTTTTTAGGGTTCCGTACCTCGAAAGGAAAAAACGGAACCCTTATAAGTTCACTTTGTTGTCTATCCGTCCGTCTGTCTGTTAAGACCCTTTTTCTCAGGAACGCGTGGAAGTATCAAGTTGGAATTTATATCAAATACTCAAGTCTACTGTCCCTTAGAGCTGTGAAAAAATCAAACTTCTAAGTCAACGCAATCAAAAGATACAGCCGTTTATGCCGCAAATTTCGGCAAATTTTCGACATTCGCAGGGGAATCAAAACCTACAGGGTACTTCCTGTGAACTCAGAATCTTGAAATTTGATAGGAAGCAACGTCATAATAGCACAGATAAAGGAAACATTGAAATTATTATTTCTAGTGTTATAGTTATGGAGATCAGAATTCTTAGTGAAGGAGTCTAGATTCTTAACAACAAATAATACTATCATGGATGTATTGGGAAGCTACAGTTAAAATATTAATTTCTTTAAAAAGTTCTCTTAATAATTCAAGTGCTCTTAAGTTATATACTTATAGAATGAGTGGCTCTCTTTTGTAAGACAAATATAGTCTGTATGTCAGCTGCTTTGCCCCAAACCAGAATACCATATGATATAATACTATGAAAATAACTATAATAAACAAGGTGAGCTGTCTCAACATTAGTCAATTATCTAAGTCTCCTATCGGCGTAAGCGGCCGAACTTAATTTGTTTGCTAGTGTCCTTATATGAGGACTCCATTGTAGATTGTTGTCCAATGTTAGACCAAGCAACAGTGTTCTATCTACCATCTCTAAGCATTCATTTTTCAAATTGTTTCACATTGGTTTTCATACAGATTAAATCTTAAATTTGTTGCTGTATTTATAATTACATCGTGAGGAAACCTGCATACATCTGCGAAGAAATTCAAAGGTGTATGTGAAGTCCCCAATCCGCATTGGGCTAGCGTGGGGACTGTAGCCCAAGCCCTCTCGCGTATGAGAGGAGATCTGTGCCCAGCAGTGGGACGTATATAGACTGAATTTTTATTTTATTATTAATTATTATTGATAATAGCAGCCACTCGATAACCGTTGTACCTAAGACGATGCAAAATTGCCTGGAAATAGGAAACGTTCTTCCCGGATCTATATAGGAGAAGGTACTGTTCGAATTCAGACTACACCTGCATTCATTTACGGCTGAAGTATTGCAGAGCGACATTTCCGCCAACTGCGTAAAGGGCTGCCAACTGATGAATAGTCCACCGGACGGCCTGTCAGTTAGAACAAAAAGTTGACAGTTCTGAACAACTGACAGGCCCATACCGTCCTGCGGACTGTTAATCAGTGGTCCCCTTTACTGTCGCAATGTCATTGACGTAACTGGTGACAGTGGTGACCGAAGAGCTAGCGGCTTCCTCGCATAACGTGTCAGCATTGCGATACAACAAGGAAATGCCGCCAGTATCCTTGGTACAATGCCTCAAGGGCCTATTTTAGATATAAGCTAGTTATGGTAACACCACGGTTTATATCAATTATGTATACTGTTATTGTAAATCACATATGCTGGAGTACAAGTCTATGTTTCTGTCTGTATATTTGACATTTGCGTCAGCAATGCAGCCGGCATTCATGTCAGAATATTGGCTGCTGTAACGCTCGTACCAATCTGACGAAGAAGAGTATATATTTATACTAGTGTAAGTATAAAAATTTAAGTGAGATATTTTAAATTCCATTATTAATATGATTTTTTACATCAAATATTATTATAATATTCTTTTCACTACACCAGCTGGTAAAGGCTCACTTGATTATTCAAAAGCCGATGAGAAAGTTGCATTTTATACACTTGTGGGGCAAAGTAATCTGATGTTAATTTTAATATTAAATATCGTAAAAATAAATTATCATTAACCACACTTACGAGTAGTACCGCCCACAATATCTCTGCTTTACCTTAAGGTTGACTGGTAGAGAATGCCTTTTGGCATTAAGTCCGCCTTTTGTACGATAAGTTTTCTTTTGTGCAATAAAGTTTAAATAAATAAATGATGCCAAATAATAATTTAACCAAATGGATCAAAAGCGAAATGTAAATTTGCTAAAGATTTATTTGGGAAATGAAATTATTGCGACAAATTTCTTGGGAAGTGAACTTTGGCGTAAAGTATTTGGTCCAAAGGGCAGTACACACTAAACAAGGGTTTACCAGTATTTTACCGGTAAGTATCTGCCGGTAACTTACTAACTTACTAGTTTGGCGCAATGACCCAAAAGAGTCTTGGCCTCCAACACAGTACGCCATTATTACCTCCTGCGCGTTTTTACGCTAGTCTTCATTGATGCCAAGCTCACGGAGGTCTGCCTCCACTCTATCCGTCCACCGATAATTAGGATGACATCCTGCCGATATATTTTGCAATGAAAACTTCTTTAGCGGCGCTGTGCACTTTTTGTGATGGGGAAAAAATGTTAAACTCGCGACAGTCTTCGACAGATTGAAAATTCGTAAGACGGACACGTGACCTGTTCGAAAAATTGTTACAATGTCATTAAAGCCAGTAGACCGCTAGCGCGGCGGGATAAAAATCAACTATTAATTGAATTAGGGTCGGCAACGCGCATGTAACTCCCCTGGAGTTGCAGGCGTACATAGGCTACGGAGATTGCTGACCATCAGGCGATCCGTATGCTTGCTTGCCACCGTCGTAGTATAAAAAAAATCTTAGCACTACGAAATTCAAATCTACCTAACCTACCTATTTAATAGTACATTACGATACAAGTGCGAAAAATAGGGAATTCGAAACGAGTGGCGATAAATTAAAACACGACCGAAGGGAGTGTTTTAAATCGACACGAGTTGCGAATTACCTATTCGCACATGTATCGTACAACGTTTTACAGTACATATGGCCCTTTAAATGTTCGACACAGTAACGTAATATGCTACTTTTCGCACTAGTGCTATAAAGTAGCCCCATATGTACTGTAAATGTCTTTATTAGACGTTTAAATAGGTTTTCGAATCAAAATTGTTCGTTTCTTATTTACCACGAAGTATATACCCATACCACGTCGGTGGTAAACAAGCTTACGGCCCGCCTGATGGTAAGCAGTCACCGTAGCCTATGGATATGAAATTAAATAATTTCAGTGCAGACGTAAAAACCGGCAACGTAACAATAGAGCAACCGATAACCGAGGCGCGTGCGGCCCTAGTCTAATCCCTTCGTAGGGCCACAAAAATAGCGGTTTGATCCACATAGACACTTTCACTTACATACAACTTACTGAGAACTTTTTAACTGACTAAAGTTTTTGTACTTAATTTAATACTTAGTCATATTATTAAAATTCTTATAAACCGTGTTTTTTTTTCCGTTAATGTCAAGGATGCATCCCTAAGCTTAAATTAAGTAACTTTCTCAAAAACACCGGTATTCTAATAAACTCCATTTCGGAGATAATCAATATTTAATTTTTATCTTTAAGGCCCTAACGAGCGTGTACACTTGCCTTAGGGCCTGTTTACATTTTGATTAGTGTTTAGTATGAGATAATACATTTGTTACCAAACGTAAGTACTATCTCGGACTATTGATGTTCAAAATGACATTGATATGTCACAGTTTTCAATTGTTTGGTTGAGTTAAATGTAATGCCCGTGTTACAATAACGCTAAATGCAACATTTAATTATTTTTTTTTACATTTAATTAATTATTAAATTAAGTCAGTTCACATTCATCATGTAATTTCTGTTGGTAAGTAAATTTTATAGTTTTTCATTATATTAAATTTTGGTATAATTTTAAAACTAATACGGGACTTAATCGCGTAAACTTACGTTTATTATATGGCCTGACGTTTCGAACGTGACGTTACGTTCCTGGTCACAGGCAGACTGGCGAGGAATTGTATCAACATCTTGCTGCGCGGGTTTTGCTCTCACTCACGACATCTGATGGTATGTGTTGGAATGTTTTTTCACCCTTACATTTGCTAATCGCTGGATTCCACGAAGACGAAATTATCTGTTTATTTAATTTCTAGGTCAGTTCATTATAACACCACAACTATTAACTCTTACTCATTTCAAAACGACAACCGAAATTACAAATCACCCCATTATTATTAATGTATTTCCATGATTATATCACTACACTATAACGATCGGTGTGATTTAATGACACTTTAAACACAAGCCTTTAATGTCAAACAAATCGAAACTACATAGAACTGATTGGTTTTTAATGAAACTACCGATTCACTTTTTCCATTTATATTAATAACATAAGTATAAAGTACAAAGCTACTTATATCAAGAACCACACTTTAGTGTCTTTTATAATGCTATTAAATCTCCATTCATTTTAATAAAACAACTGAAGATTACCATTGAGGTCCTTAAAGTCCAGCTGGCATAAGTTTTTCACAGATTACTTACTCTCGATGAGCCATGTACAACTTCGTGGTCACCACATTTTTATTTATTTATTTAATCTTTATTGCACAAAAGAAAAACAATCTTATAGTACAAAAGGCGGACTTAATGCCTCGAGGCATTATCTACCAGTCAACCTTAAGGCTAAGCAGAGAGATTGTGAGCGGTGCTACAGTTACAATAGCAAAACAAATCAAACAAAAATACATATAATAACATATAAATACAAATATAATACACACATACACTATATATGTAAATAAATAAAAAGACGAAACATTTATGAAGCTAATAAATAAATACATTAAGAATCTTTCATTCTGCTAGCAAAGAAAGCACGTAATGATTTTTTGAAAGCGAACTTATTTGGCGCTATTTTGATGTTAAAAGGAAGTCCATTCCAAATACGCGCCACCTGCATGGTGAACGAATTTGACATGAACCCGGTCCGGTGAAGAGGGATGGACAGAGACATATTGCCAGAAGAGCGAAGTTGACGGTCGCGGGTAACGCCATAATATTGAAACAAGGATTTGAGGTATACAGGAGAATGTGGATCGTTTTTATATTCTTACATTTCTATTTTCTGTCCCCGCCATAGACTGTATCATGTACCTAGTCTGAGTAAATACTGTCTATAATACATTTCACAATGTTCGATGTAATGCTGTGTAAATAAAAATAGTCATCCAAAGCTAACTTTGCACCAGTCGGTCCAGTCTGACAAGTGACAGAATATAAATGGCAAATCCAATAAATAATACACTTTTATCAGTATAGTTAGCTGGAACTGACTTTAGCACGAGAGCCCAAGTGCTTTTTTCCATTTTGCATTTACTTGTACGATCTGCTTGTGATAATTCTAAATACCAACAAAAAATGTGCGAAACTGATATCACCAGGCTTTAAATACCCTATTGTACGATAACTGCAAGTCTACGTAAATGATTCAAAATACGGAGTCTCTTGTGGGTACTCCTTCCATTGTATGTATGCTATATTCTACCCTGAATTGTTTGTGGACGTGCATCTGGTAGCAAAATAAAAGTGCGGTAATAACTGACAACTCCGTGCGTGCGTCCCTGTTGTGAGCCCTGTGGGGGCCAGGAAAAGGGTAACTTATCAATCTCAAGATTTTGATTTCGCTTTTACGCTAGCCACTTGTCACATATTATGAGAAGAAGATAAATAAGCGCCAGGAATTTTTGCTGGTTTTTTATTTTTTCATATCAAATGATGATATTTCGTACATAAGTTCCGAAAAACTCATTGGTACGAGCCAAGATTTGAACCCGCTACCTCCGTGTTGGGGATAGGGGCTCGCCGTGACGAAATGGTGAACACAAGTGAACTTTTAACAGCTTATATTTCGAAAAGCACACACAAAACGTACACAAAATAGAGAATTTAAACTGACAGTTATATTATATTTTTTTCATATGTGGCTTTCCATCACAGAAAGGTCCTTATCTCCTTATGGTTAAAGTGCCCTTTTTATCTGAAATTCCAACAGAAATTCTGATAAAGAAGTCCTTATTGCACATGAAGCATAAGGGCCCTTCTTTGGTGGAAAGTCACATATATGCCCGTAAGTGCAGTTCAGAGTCCGTCTAAGCTAACTTTGCATCGATTTGACAGACCAAAGTGAGGTGATGTCAATATTAAAGTCATATTTTCATTGCAATTTCGCATTAATGAGGACAGGCCACTTTGTGATTGAAAAACCCTGCAGAATTAGCATTTATTTGCAATAAAATTGTAACACAGTATTGCTGCCGACTGCATTGCTGCACAAACTCTAGGGCATATTTATTAATTTTGAAATTTCTTGCAACTTTGCTGATTAGTGATAAATTAAATATAAATGTTCATAGTAAAATTAAATAACAGTACCAATTATTTGCATTGCTGCAGGAAATAACAGTTAATTTTTAATTGCTATTATGTAAGTGGCTCATTATTTACCTATGAAGCGGCCAGAAATTGAGACGATTCTGACTTAGGCGTTTAACTTTCCAACTATGTTTATTTTTATTTTGTAACGATAAGCAATGAAGCCTCGGTATTATATGGATTTTGTTGTACATATATACTCAGAAATATACTCAAAATCGCGACATCCATAAACATTCATGAGCACGATCCACGTCCGTATAACGGATTTTTTTTATAGTAGAGGAGGCAAACGAGCAGACAGATCACCTGATGGTAAGCGATTACCGCCGCCCATGGACACCTGCAACACCAGGAAGTACGGATGAATCACAATTGCCTTATATCCGCGGAACCGTAAAATATCTTTATATTATCATCACGTTTACAAATCTCTCTCATCAACTTATTCACCAGCGACGCTGCAGGTAACAAAATTGGATGTATTCCTATTTGTCCCCGCCTACTTCGCCATACATGTGCGGGGCAAATGATTGCATCTATTTCCATCCGTGCCCGTCAGGAACTAATGGGAATACACTCAAAATCGCTATATATATGGCCGCACACAACGATAAACATTTATGTGCATGTCCGTATAACAGATGAATCACAATTGCCTTATATCCGCGAACCATAAAATTGCTTTATGCATAGACGAAATAACTCAGCTGAGGTGAGGGTAATATTCTTTTATGAAAGATCTGCTATTTATTTTATCATAACAGTTTAAAAATCCCTCTTCTTAGCTTACTCACCAGCGATGCAGGTAACACAATCGCTATATCCGTGGCCCCACACAACGATAAACATTTATGTGTATGTCCGTATAACAGGTGAATCACAATGTGAATGCCTTATATCCTCGGGACTGTAAAATTTCTTTATTTTATCATCATGGTTCAAAAATCTCTCTTACAGCCTATTCACCAGCGATGGTGCAGGTAACACAATTGGATGTATTCCCATTTGGACAAATGGAAATGTTTATATAAATGCACCTATTTCCATCTGTGTCCGTCGGGAATAAATGGGAATACACTCAAAATCGCTATATATATGGCCCCACACAACGATAAACATTTATGTGCATGTCCGTATAACAGATGAATCACAATTGCCTTATATCCGCGAACCGTAAAATTTCTTTATGCGTAGACGAAATAACTCAGCTGAGGTGAGGGTAATATTCTTTTATGAAAGATCTGCTATTTATTTTATCATAACAGTTTAAAAATCCCTCTTCTTAGCTTACTCACCAGCGATGCAGGTAACACAATCGCTATATCCGTGGCCCCACACAACGATAAACATTTATGTGTATATCCGTATAACAGGTGAATCACAATGTGAATGCCTTATATCCTCGGGACTGTAAAATTTATTTATTTTATCATCATGGTTCAAAAATCTCTCTTACAGCCTATTCACCAGCGGTGGTGCAGGTAAAAAAATTGGATTTAAATAAATAAATAAATAAATAAAATTTATTTCAGACCAGGTTGATCCATATAGGGTTAGTTACAGAGTATCTTAATAACTATGTTAGTGGCACAGTACAAAAACAAAAGCAAAAAATAATAAAAAAAGATACTCGTATAAATGGTACAAGTATTGCCAGGGACAAGCAGGGCAGAGAACCTGCTCTACTTGGCCCTGCCAATCGCCACTTCCACCCAGTAGCGAGTGAGTGAGTGAGTGGTGGATTTATTCCCATTTGGACAAATGGGAATGTTCATATGAATGCACCTATTTCCATCTGTGTCCGTCGGGAATAAATGGGAATACACTCAAAATCGCTATACATATGGCCGCACACAACGATAAACATTTATGTGCATGTCCGTATAACAGATGAATCACAATTGCCTTATATCCGCGAACCGTAAAATTTCTTTATGCGTAGACGAAATAACTCAGCTGAGGTGAGGGCAATATTTTTTTATGAAAGCACCTGTTTTAGATATTACTTCGTGTATATAGACGTATCCCGACACAAATAGACCGGGGTGGTCTAGTGGGTAGTGACCCTGCCTATGAAGTCCTGGTACAAATTCCGGTAAGGGCATTTATTTGTATGATGAACACAGATATTCGTTCCTGAGTCATGGGTGTTTTCTATGTATATAAGTATGTATTTATCTACTCGTATATAAGTATGTGTATATCGTCGCCTAGTACCCACATGGCCCTAGTGACCTTATGGCCCATATATTAGAGTAGTGTATACATATTTTTGGCACTTTGTCCTTATCGATATTTTCAGACGTGACCGTACAAGAATTACTTAGTTTGGGGCTAGGTTGATCGTAAGATGTCCTTTAATATTTATTAGTGGGTATAGTGACCCTGCCTATGAAGTCGATGGTCCCAAGTTCGAATCCCGGTAAGGGCATTTATTTGTGTGATGAACACAGATATTTGTCTTGAGTCATGGGTATTTTCTATGTATGTAAGTATGTATTTATCTATACAAGAATGTATATCTTCGCCTAGTACCCATATTACAAGCTTTGCTTAGTATGGGGCTAGGTTGGTCTTCGTAAGATGTCCCCTAATATTTATTTATTTACCTATTTTATTATCCCGATTTTTTGAGGGAAAAAAATTTACTAGTAAGTATTATGATTAATTAAATATCGACTCAAATGTTATCGATATCGATAGTAAGCTATTTCTAAATCATGATAACAAATGAGGCTCATTTTAAAACATATTAATACATTATTAAAAATTTTATTTCTTTTATTATATATTTTATCAACTTTAAGTATTTCTTTAGGTTGTCTGGTAGAGATCGCTCTTTAGCGATAAGACCGCCTGTTGTCACATCTGTTTTCATGCATTATGTACACGTCACTCTGTAAATGTTATTTTGAGGTTGTGCAATAAAGATGATTAATATTGTATTGTATTGAGTATGAGTATGAGTATTGTATTTCGTAGATTAGATACTCAGATCATAGAAAGTACTAGATGGCTGACGGAGGCGTGGCGCGTGTCGCCGCGACATGGCCACATCGTGGCCATACCGGCCCGCCGTAAGACAGTAGCAAATTAGCTGTCATTGAACAATGTGCTCATCAATTTTATTGAAATGCCGAATTATAGCGTTATTTTGTGTCGAAATAGGAGTGCATCCAAAAACTATAAGGATCATGGAGTTACATACCACATTTTTTTTCACGTATTAGTCAATAAAACCACACATTTTAACAAATAAATCCAGTGACATACGATTTTTCTGAGTCAGACCATGTTGTCATACAAACGCGTGGCAATTTATCTATGCATCCTACATTGACACTTTGGCATGGAAAACTATTTGTAGTGTCCATAGCAACGGCGCAATGCATTAAACCGCTAACGATATTCGCAGGGGCATTATTGTTTCTTGGTACGACCGCCAACCGCTCCCTTCATTGACGCCGCGAAGTAGAGTGGTGCTCGTGCATATAATTGATCTTTGAGCGTTATCGATAAAAATGTTTGGATATAGTGTGTATGAAAGTAATTATTTTTCAAGTAAAATTTTACAATTATTTTATATGCACCTAATGTTTAATTTAATACTTATTAATTTGGATTAAAAATCGAATAAGTAAGCCAAAAAATAAACTGATTTAATTAAGTACAATTTATTTATAACATTATAGTTTATACCTATAAGTATATTTTATTCAGGTTTCGATTCGAAATACGATTCGAATAAAAACGATTCGAATAACTGCACTAGGTATAATCAAATATGTTCATGATTGCAATTCTTTTCAGTTTCCCGAAAAATTCCAGTATTAAAAAAAATGGATAGATGCTACAGGTAGAGGGCCCTAACTGATTTACGAGCCAGAAAAGTGTTATTTGTTTTGATCATTTTCAAGAAAAATGTTTCCAGTTACACTTCACCTCATTTATATAACGATAGAATATAAATATGTTTAAAATAATAGTATATTGTTATACTTAGTCGATCCAGAAGTTCTATCAGAAAGATTTTTACTGATAATTATGATTACTCTTTCCTTATTATTCGTACATACGATTTAAAAGCTTATTTAATGGTGCATTATACTTACAATATAATTTACTATAACTTGCTTTCGCAGTTCTTCATAACTCTATGTAACATGCTGGAATTGCTTTCAATTGGTGACGAAATATGCTATAATAAACTGAAACTATTTTTTTAATGAAGCGCTCACGTCTAACGACAATCCCAAAGTAAACAATTTAAACAAACATTACATCAAATAATGACTAAAATTTAAACCAATTTGATTAGTTAAGCATAAACAAGCTTTCGCATCATGGTACATTTTTTTTTTTATTAAAAGCTTTGTGTTACATTTTATCAGTAAAAACCTTTGTGAGAGAACTTATGGATCAACTAATATACCTTACACGTACCTTAAAATTCTTAGCTCGTAAATAAGGTCAAAAATTTAAAGGAATATAAATTAAGTCTATGGCAATTATTACTTAAAACAAAAATGTCAAAACTCTAAGGTCATGTTACTCATGTTTAGAACATGTAAAATATCGATAGCTCTATCGAATTGTCCTCACTCTAGTGCCGCCGCTCTAGGCTCCTACACCGCGCGGTTTGGCCAATCACAGCGCGTGAGTTGGTTGTCTGGCCACGCCTTTAATGATGTGGTGGGGGACAGTTGGAGACAGCGAGACTCGTTGAAATTATGCTTCGTTATAAATCTCCTTACTTCTTATATCTATGATTAGATATATCGAATTCAGGTAGCTATTTCATTCACTAGGTGACTTTCGTTTATTGGATCGTGTTTCGGTATTTCGTCCATTAGGTATATTAACTTCAGGTAGTTCGTTCATAGAAAATTGTATTTACAATAACATTATACATAATGGATGTATACAGAGGATTAATTACTATAACTAGCTTAATTCTAATATAGGCCCTTGAGGCATTGTACCAAGGATACTGGCGGCATTTCCTCGTTTTATCGCAATACTGATATGTTGTCGAAAAGCCGCCAGCTTTTCGGTCACCAGTTACTTCAACCAGACGCTTCGCAATTTTACCAAAAAACTTGTGCGCTCTGAGATCCCATGGACCTAGAGTTTCAACGCCGAATGGTACAAAATGGTACTCTCTACCAAGGCTCTTATATTTATTACCGTTTCAAAATTTCGGCGCTTTCCGCCGCTGCGCCCGCTTTTACATTAGTCTCTTTGAGGCGGGACGGTGCCAGGTGTGTCTAACAGCTGTCCCAAGCTCCAAGGAACTAAGAACACCCCATCAGGTCTCTTGCCATCATCCCTGATAATGCCAGTCGGCTCAAGAAGAGCAGGCACTGTATGGTGGCATGTTCGTTTATTAGCTATATCAACTTTAGATATTTAGTGCATTAAGTAAATCAACTTTAGGTATATATTACATTAGGTAAATCAGCGTTAGGTGTTTCGTACATTAGGTCTATGATAACGTGTATCTTTAGTTAAAATAACCATAGGTATTCTGAGCTTAGGTAAATTAATTGTATCAGTTAACTCGTAGAGTTGTGTTCCTGCCGGTGAGTAAGGTTGTCAGAGCTCATCGAGGGTGCGGAGTATTAGGGTCGGCGACGCGCATGACCTCCGGAGTTGCAGCCGTCCATAGGCTACGGATTGTATAATTTCTTGCCACCGACATAGTATAAAAAAAGTATTCTGATGTGTAACCCCTTGTGATGAGGCAATAAAGTTAAATAATAGTAAATTACGATACAAGTGCGAAAAATAGGAAATTCGAAACGAGTGGCGATAAATTAAAACACGACCGAAGGGAGTGTTTTAAATCGACACTAGTTGCGAATTGCCTCTTTTTCGCGCTTGTATCGTACAACATTTTAAAGTACATATGGCCCTTTAAATTTTCGACATACTTACGTAATGTACTAATTATCGCACTAGTGCGGTAAAGTAGCACCATATGTACTGTAAATACTATTAGGGCCATCTTTTTTTTTTCTTGGGCATACTGCCTACTGGCAGTGAGTTAGAGGGTGCTTTTTATTTGTAGGGTGTTTTAATGTACATACTTTTAGAGTAAGTTGACGTATTGTATTGTGACGAAGCCTGTAGCTGATTATGAGTTTGTGTTCATGCGACGAAGCCTGCGTTGCGGATATAAAATTATGGTCCCTGAATAAATGTTAGTACTTTGTAACTTACTTTAGCATTTTTTTTGTCGATTTTTGTCGTCAGATTATGATAAATTTTGGTTTATAGATAGTTCCCTAATATCACTGTTTATCCTAAGTACAAAATCTTCCGCTGAATTATGAAAACGTATAGTATTTTCGTAGCTTAACGGAATATTATATACATATTTGTCCCCAGATAGATAGCTACGATGCCACAGCCGGACAGTCAGACATTGGCATTAAACCCCTCTTTTGCGTCGGGGGTTAAAAATGCTTTTCATCCATATTTTAGAACGCTCAGTTAACATAACCTATAAATGGAAAATAGAAAAAAAAACTTCAATATACATAGGTAGGCCAAAGTTTCGTTTTATTTAGAAAAGTAATTTGTACATTTCACTAGTTTACAAGTTGTTGCGCACAACGCCATCTACCCACTCGAAACGTCACTATGCTAGTTCACAAATCTGAAAGCCTTACATTTCCAAATAATTACAATTCTTAACAATTTCACTCGTTATAGCATATTTACACAAAACACTTTAATCTATGTATCACAGAAAAAATAATTACATTTCTAGCGTACAGACAGAGACATTATTAATAAAGACTGCTAATTTTCATAAAAAAGCGGTAAAGTAAGGACGCAAAGCATGGAGAATTTCGTACATTGATTCTCTATTTTGCACGCGCGTAATTATATTCCTATCCTGCCCATGCTGCCGGCGACCAATGCCACTGTGCGAGCGGGACGGCGGGGGATGCACGTGCAATAGAGACATGATTATAGCAAAATGGCTGGTGATTATAGCAATGTATGAAATTTGTCGAGCTTAGCTTCCTCACTTTATATATGTCGCCATATCTGGTGAAGACTCAGTCCCATATAACTTGTGAGTGTGTTGTCTGACAATACTCTGAGACATCTTTTTTTGTCGGGAATGGATACTTTAAAAGATGACATTTTTCAGATTCAATACGACCTACATATTCACCCCTCAGTATGGTGAGGCAATAACAAAATTACCCTGTTTATTATCAAAACAACTGAAACCAACAAAAGAAGTCACTAAAATGGTGATATAATAGAAAAGGCCAAAGTCTTAACAAAGTTTATAAATGGAACTGGAACTTCGCTAAATCGACATCATTTACAAGAGAATTCATTTAGATCAGTTATAACCGGCGCCTGGGTCCGAGACAGAGGTTGTAGGTTAAGTGATAAGTGAAGTGATATAAGGATCCCGACTTTGTATACATTAATAGTCTTTATTATTAACTTGTCTCTGACGTAGCCACGCCTCACATATACAAATTTTCCGACAACGCATCTAATTTTGTAAGTGCCATATCAAGTGTCGACAATCCATCTTGTCTTTGACGTCACTAGGTACATCGATATTTCATCGGTAGACAGGGCTGCCAGTACCAAAACAAAAAAAAAATCCCGGGATTATTGAAAAAAAAACCCGGGATTTTTTTTTTAATCCCAAAATCCCGGGATTTATAAAAAATCTTGTTTTCGAAAGCTATAAAAACACTTGATAATTTGCATATGTGAAACAGGCTTTTTAACATGTTAATTATAATAGGAGAATATTTTTAAATTCATAATTCTGCTTACATATAAAATTTACGTAGATTTCTTGATATGTAAGCAGTTTTTAAAAATGTAGTTATCTACAGTCTAGCTAGTGGATAGGGTACTCGATATTTTCATATTATTTTTTTCTATGAACACTATTTTCTCAACTCGCTATTTCATCCAAATTTTAGTGTTAATATTAATTTCAACTTTACTAATCGTGCTATGGTATATATATTTATAAAAGGAATAACAAAAATAAGTAAGTGATCCGTTTAAGGGCATATTTGGTGGGTATCGTGCTAAAAAGTAGAAAAAAAATTGACACGAAAAATGTTTAGTTTCGTAAGGAAAGTTGGCCGAGTTGGACGACGTGCCCCGTAGAAAAACAAAAAAAAATCGCGTCAAAAATTTTTTCTTCTACTTTTTCCTATTCAGAACACGATATTCAGTATGCCGTAAAAAAATAAAATAAAATTAACTTTTATTTCAAGCTCAGCGGTGGCAGCATGGTTCCATTTTTATCACTTGTCACTATGCCCGTCACTTTCGCGCTTACATACTTGTTAGAACGTGACAGCCATGGTGACAAATGATAAAAAGCCGACCATCATACAGTGTTAGTAAACGTATCACCACTATTTTTGTTACATCTTGTATGTATCCTCGCCGCAATTAATTTATGTGGAGCAACACTTGCAACAAAAAGTAATACATGACGAAATGTTATCGGTGATCAGGATTTTTTTTTTCTAATTCAGTCATCGACGGCGATCAAAGTTGAGCTATGGAGTCGTTGTTAACTTTAAAATTAAAGTCTTACTCATACTCATCCTCATTAATTTAATTCATAAAATAAATATAAAAAATACACAACTATCTTTATTGACAAAATAACAAATAATATGCAGGTACTATAATAAATCCATAGAACAATCAATATCCATAGAACACGTAGCTATAGGAATGAGTTTGAGTGACTATGTATAGTTCTATATTGCAACAATATATTATGTACTAGTTTTTGTTTGCCTAATAATATAATTTAAATAAAATAAAATAAAGTATGTACTCTAGGTACTTAAATAAAGTATTGGACCGATAAAACAGCAAAATAGGTAATATTGATTATATGTTTATAATGTAAAATGTAATTACATATATGTAAAGAGTATTACATATAAGTAGTCGCAATATTTTAAAACGATCCGGACGAACTTAATCAATGAGGAGTATGAGTATGACTTTAATTTTAATGTTAACAACGACTCCATAGCTTACTTTAGTCTTACTATGCTAAAAAGACTCCGAAGCCTGGCGATCACCTTTAATGGCTCCTCTACACGATGGCCCAGCGCAGGCCAGTCCATTTATACATTAGAGGAGTAAGTGATATTGCTATCTCAATCCACCTCATACCTGCGTCCCTTAGACTGGCCTGCGCTGGGCCATCGTGTAGAGGAGCCATAACTATGCCAACATTGGAAATCACGAAAACAAAAACCGGACAAGTGCGAGTCGGACTCGCCCACCGAGGGTTCCGTACTTTTTAGTATTTTTTGTTATAACGACAACAGAAATACATCATCTGTGAAAATTTCAACTGTCTAGCTATCACGGTCCATGAGATACAGCCTGGTGACAGACGGCCGGACGGACGGACGGGCAGCGGAGTCTTAGTAATAGGGTCCCGTTTTACCCTTTGGGCACGGAACCCTAAAAATGAGTCTCATTTAAATATCGACATCGAACCAGCCGAAATGTATGAAACGGACAATTTTTTCGTGATTTCGGGCAGGGATCGGAAACCGGTATTTTTTGTATGGGAACGGAAACCGTATTTTTTCGATCTTTTTTAATTATTTCATTTCTAATCGGGCAATCTAATAATACGAAGTCGTCATCTAAAAACATAACTGATTCCTGCATTTGGAGTATAAAATAAACCTAAATATATGGTTATTTCAAAGTTTTTTTTGGGGGCATCGCCATCGATGACTGAATAAGTTAAATTGGTTCCTGATCACCAATAAAAGTTCATCGTATATAAGTTAACTAATGTTGCCATGGTAGTGTTGATCTAGTATAACTAGATTAGAAATGAACAAACGGGATAGTCTTATGTATCTTTCAGTAAGAGTAGCTGAGAAAACTCTATTGTTTGTCCTTGTCACAATCTAATTTCTTTTATTCCCCATCGTAAATTTTTGTATGGTTTATGGTGTGGAACAAATAATTCGACCAAATTACGTAGGTTGTTTTTGGTATGTCGTCAGAAATATTAAAAAGTGTTCTTAATTTTGTCGCATTGCGTGTTCTTCCCACACGGGCGCGCGGGTATAGCATCTATACGATCCTACCATCTATGGTTGCTCCACAAACGTGAAGTGCGGTGTGGATGTACCCTTATTATAACAGAAAAATATCGAGTAATATTTTTAATACTAAAAGACGGATGACATGAGTAATGGTGGATTTGCTAATATATAACCTCTAGACCATGATAAATTATGGTGAAGGGACACCAAAATTATGTTTTCTACGAGAAAATATGAATATTATAATACGAAAAGTAAAATCGCTGTATAAGTAGTACTACATACTGGGTGTATTTTTTAGGTAATACAAGATATATTACGCAATTTTATTCATTGCTATGATCAAATGTTACTATTATAGTAATAGCAGTAACTGTGAAACCACAAAGAAAAACCGGACAAGTGCGAGACGGACTCGCCCACCGAAGGTTCCGTACAAATTTTACTTTTTTTAGAAAAGTTAATAGTTTAAAGATTTTTTCCTGTACTTGTAGTGTAAGAAGATATTACTTGCGAAATTTCATATCTCTAGGTCAACGGGAAATACCTTACAAATTATGATTCATTTGAGAGTGGCAAAATATACGTTTTATGCGACATTTCTTTTTTTACGTAAAACTTATAAGTTAGATTTTTTCATAGATCCAAAGGACCGTAGATTTGAGTATATGGTTTTAATTTCAACTCGATATCTTCACGCGTTCCCGAGATAAAGGGTCTTGATAGACAGAGAGACGGACGGACGGACAGACAACAAAGTGATCCTATGTATACTAATAATAATTCCCTTTTTTCATTTTGAAGAACGAAACCCTAAAAATTTACAATAAAAATATATTTTAGTATTGAACACTTGATCTTTTTTTGCCATGTCAGGGATGCTCTCATAACAAACACAGCTCACAGTAATGAGTACAGTCGCGTATTGTATTTTTATTGCTTATATCACCTAATGCTATATATCGCCTGGCGGAGCTTTTGGTCTATGAAGGAACTCATGAAAGGTAAACTCCCAATTGCACTAAAGCGCAAGCTCGTCGACATGAGCATCTTACCCATCCTCACCTATGGTGCCCAAACCTGGTCATTAACTGAGGCGCAAAAATCACGGCTCAAGGTTTGTCAAAGAGCAATGGAGCGGAGTATCCTGGGTATCCGAAGATCAGACAGGGTGAGGAACACAGAGCTTCGCTCCAAAACCCGTGTCGTCGATGTTGGGATGAAGACCGCCAGGCTTAAGTGGGACTGGGCTGGACATGTCTGCCGGATGAATGATGACAGATGGGCTAAAATAGCCACTAGCTGGCATCCCCGGTGTAGTCGTGGCAGAGGCAGACCGAGAAAGAGATAGCGGGACGACTTGGATGCGTTTCAGCGGGACTGGCGGGACCTTGCTCAGCACAGGGAGGATTGGAAAGCTAGAGGGGAGGCCTTTGCCCAGCAGTGGGACACACAAATAGGCTATTAAAAAAAAAATATATATATCACCTAAAAAATTCAACCCGAATATGTACCATCAGCCGTAAAAGTGCATGACAACTTTATCAATGAATTCATTCATAATTTTCCATGCAATTTCGCAGCTCACTGTCCCTATCTCTATATTTTTGTCGTGTAATTTATATTATTAGCATTTTTCCACTTTACTTTTGGCATTGAATGCTATTTCGATAAGCAAATAAATATGTCCTAGTCAAAAAATCTTATATTTTATTTATGAATCATGAAATTGATATTCAGAACTGTAATGTACCTATTATTTTTATTGCATTATCCAATAAAGTAACTTAAATACTTTTATTCACGAAGGCAATGTTTCTTACCGAAAAAAACCGTAAAATTATTATAATATTAATATGTCTCACGACAGTTTACATTCCAGTGAAAAAATACAACGGCACCATTTATTATGCGTTATTAATTATACTTATAGCAACATACATTAATTATTTACGATTTGGACAACAAAACGGAACACGAATATCCTCGTCCTGCCCAGTGTGATTTTTAAAGGACATATTCCAGTTTTAGCAAATTATGAATAAAAGGGTTTGATAGGTTGAGGTTACAGTGAAAATTCTTATTTTATACTTAAAACGTGAAACAAAGGAAAATCAACTCTATTTTCCAAATAATATGGTTTAAATTTCAATGGCTTACACTGAGTATGGTGGGCAGTACGAGGTAGTATTTCATAAGTAATCAATACAATCAAGGTTAAACGAGACTTGACATTGAAAAGTTCTTGTCATTAGGAGTGAATAATGTTCTGTAATTTAGAGGGTAGTCGCCGAAAAGTTTGCTATTATTTTAATTAACAGTTTTACTTTTGATCACTTACAATTTTCACGGCTCGCCTTTGCTTATTCGTAATAGGTGTTATTACACGTAGGTGATCCGTAAATCCTAAATTTTGACATAGGGCTGTATTATACGAACGAAATTAGGCAGTGGTTTTATTCATTTTCTTTTTTTTCGTTTCCTTACAAGTGTAAAAAAAAACATTGTGTGCAACGGGTGATACTTCAAATATTACGAACTGGTGTTAATTAAGTGCTTGCCATCGGCTTCGGGCTTCAATTCACACTCGTCAGTAAGTTATTTTTTACCGCCTTCAATATTTCTCTGATATATATTGTTACCTCGTTTAACGAAATGTTTATTTTTTTTACCAAGTTCAATCTGATCAATCATAGCAGGGCTTGGAACCGGTATTAAAATACCTGTTAATATCGTTCCAAAACTGTTATATTATTTATTTCATCTAAAACCGGTTAATTCATGGAACGCGAACTAAAAAAAGCGGCCTAGTGCGAGTCGGATTCGCCAATACCAATTTTCGGATGAAGTTTGCATGGTAATGCACATCATAATTTTTTTTTTTAGTTTTATCATTCTGTTATTTTAGAAGTTACAGGGGTGGGGGGGGACAGATTTTACCACTTTGGAAGTGTCTCTCGCGCAAACTATTCAGTTTAGAAAAAAAAACGGTATAAGAAACCTCAATATCATTTTTGGGGACCTATCCCTAGATACCCCACACGTATGGGATTGATGAAAAAAAAATTGAATTCGAGTTAAGTATGGGGAAAGTTAGTGTTTTTTTTTCTATTTTTGTGTAAAAATCATAATGCGATTCACAGAATACATCTACTTACCAAGTTTCAAAAGTATAGTTCTTATAGTTTCGGAAAAAAGTGGCTGTGACATACGGATGGACAGACAGACAGACATGACGAATCCATAAGGGTTCCGTTTTTTGCCATTTGGCTACGGAACCCTAAAAATCGTTCTATCTTCCAACCGGTAAAACGGGGAACGGAATTCTATGGTTCGCGGGGAACGATATAATACCAGGTACTCTCATCTCTCGGAGACTCGGTTGAACTCGTTATCATACGTGAAATACATAGCAATACTTACTAGTTCTAAGTTGCTTCGATATTTTCAATTTAACCGGTTAATTTCGTTGAAGAACGAAATGAGAACGTGGCACAAACCGTTATCTCAAAAGAACAGTTTTTTAACCAGTAACCGCAAACGGAAACGAAATCCTTCTCATTCCCGGGTAAATGAACGAAACCGGTTTGAAAAATAAAACGGTTTCCGAGCCCTGATTCATATTTAGATCGTTTTGTATGGAATTTAGGTTGTAAATGGAGTGGATTCATTATACAACCGGATGGTACATTGAATAGAAACACTGAATTACTTAACTGGCGACGTCAATACGGGAAATAATTCTAGGCTCCCAGAATGTTTGAATAGGTATTGAAATCATTAAGAAATTATCGAGAGGTATTGAATTTAGCAATTAATGTAATTGATTTAATTATTCAAGAGGCAAGTAATTGTTTAATTTATAGCTCTAATACAGCGATTTTACTATCGTACTTGTATCCTAACAAGATTTTATTTGGCCTTTGATATGTTGCGAATTTTCAGTGGTACAGTCACGTCTGAAAATATCAATACGAACAAAGTCCCAAAAATATGTATACACGACTTCATTGTGCGTATATTAAGGTTTTTACATATTTTTGACACTTTATCATCCGTATCTATTCGTAGGTGACCGTACTAATTTATTATAATGGCAAAAATACATTGAAAGTCATCAAATGTCACCAATGTATACAAGAAGAAAATATATCGCAATTATAAAAAATTAAAAAAAAGATTTACAAAAAAAAACAAATAGATTGTCAGACATGAAAAAAAAATACTTTGAATACAATAAAACATCAATCAAAATACGAAGGATGGCGTAGGATTCTCAAAAACAATGTTTCGAAATTAGCCGTTAACATAACCGGTACGAGTATTGACATATTATTTGACGATACATAAAGTATGCACATTATTGCCATATGTAAGCTGTTTGTAGCCACACTATCTCTGGGCCAAATAGAATGTTGTCAGCATTTACTAATACAGCGGCGGTATCATGGTCACATTTTTATCATTTGTCATGTCATGCGTCACTTTTGCACTTACATACTTGTTAGAAAGTGACAGGCATGATGACATGACAGCGGATAAAAAATCGACCACTTAACCCCTACAGAACTTTTCGACAAATGAATATAGGCAATGTGAAGGTTAGTCTAATCAGTCTTAGATTAAAATTTGAAATAAAATCCATTTGTAAAGATTGAGCACATTATAAGCGGTAAATATACTATATGTCGATGAAATATTTTACTATAAAATAATATATGAAATAATTTATTAAACTTTGAAGAAAAACACTTTTAATTGACATTGCACTATAAAACGAAATGGAAGAACTGTGCTATTATTTCTGATCAATTTGCCCTAATAATTTAATATAAAGATATGTGTATGAGATATGGAAATGGCACATTTTCGTAGATAAATTAAAGCTTAAGTTTATAACTAGGTGGAAATTCGAAAGCTGGTAAGTATAAAATGTAACTTTTAGCAGTTATTATACATAGGCCACACTCACTTACAAATGTAAAAACATGGTGTAAAAACCAGCCACGGCAATGCATTTACAAAATGATCTCAGCTTATACTTAAACAGAAAGTTTTACAATTTTACAGTATAATAACCTAAATACGCAATATCTTTTATTGCTAACATAGCGTCTTTTAGCGTCGAAGTCTAGTCAGCGCTATGGAAAATAGCGTCGCTGCGCAGTTGCGTCAACACTGCGTCGAGCAGCAGCCATAGAGTTGACTAGACGCCGACGCTCGGGAGACGCTAGTGTGGAGTGGGTGGCCCTTACAATTATTATTTGGGAACATAGCGATAGGCGCACCAATTGCATATGATTTTAGTTGTTTAATTGACAAAGAAAAATAACTGTAAAAACAATTCACAGAAAAGAAAGTGATATCCGTGTGAAATTGTAAAACCACTGCATAAGAAGTTATAAGTCTGAAATTATGTAATTAAAGGTATTTACAAAGAGAATAAAAATGTTGTCAATTCTGTCATCTAAGAAAAACAAATCGAAACTATGTAATTTTTCTTGTAGAATACAGAATAACATGATTTTAATGACACTTACATTTGTAACAGTTACAATAAACATATTAGAAATAATGAAGATAAACTAATTTTGCTTGATACATCAAACTATATATAATTAGTTACATATATCTATATCTATTCTGAAATATAATTACAAATAGCAACAAGAACCTCAGTCGGATATTTGGAATTGACTTTTTACAAAATGTTTTAATTCTTAAAAATTTAACACACGCACTTTTGAAAGTCACTTTTAGTGTCCTTGAAAATTGACGAAGTAAGAATACAGTTTTCAAACTGATTCTCGTAACATTTTTTAAACCAACCTTTTGACACTAGTTTTTTTAACAAAAACAACAGTTAATGTCCTTTTTCATAATTTTATTATCTAGTGACCACGATTATAGTCAAATGTGTATGGTGTCAGGTGATCAGATATTAACAACCAGAATTTTTCCTCATTATTCATTCACTGTCACTACTTTCTAAAATATTTTGGTAAATGTTTTTAACACTTTTATTACACGTGTGTCGCTAGTGGAGATTGTAGACCATTACCTGAAAAAGATACTAATGTTATACTAATATTAATAATCTGTGAAATGTGTTCATCTTAAAATGACTGATAAACAATCATTTTTTGACCAATTCTTTAGATTGGTATTATGACAAAAAAAAAGTAAAAAATATAAAATTAAACAACTAAAATATCTACTGAAATCTTCTAGTTAAAAACTTGTGCTAAACAAGTGAATGGTTACTTTCATATATTTATTTTGTATTGGAAGCAGAAATAAAAGAACTTAATTAGGAAATTCGACTTTATTTTTAAAAGCAGGAGCACCTAAACAGTACAAATTGGGGTATCTATATCCTACACTAGCGTCTTTTGAGCGTTGACGTCTAGTCAGCGCTACGAAAAATGGTGTTGCTACGCAGTTGTGTTAACTTCTAGCAGCAGCCATAGATTTGATTAGACACCGACCCTCCGAAGACGCTAGTGAGAGGTCTCTCTAAATGATTTAAAACTTACCTTTCTTGGTAACAGTAACAGCGTTGCTAATAGTTCTATTCGATGGGGCTAGTATGTAGTGAGCGCTGGGCGACTGGGGTGTCGCCGATGACGTTGCTACCCCAATCTAAGAAGAAAAGGGAAACAAAAATAAGAATTCTTATATTTTAATGGTTTTTTGGAAGTTGGTACAAATAAAATACGTACAAATTCTACGTACAAAAATATGTGATTTTATCCGTATAATTACTCTCTATTATTTCATAATTATATGATACTATTATTTAAGCTCTATAATGACCCCTAATATATATAATTCCAATAAAAGTTCTTATCGTAGCAAGCCATTTCAATCACCTCTCACATCACAATACAATGTAAGCCTAAAACTATAAACTCACCGCCAGTTGCGTGCTATCCGTAGACATTGTAGAAGTCGTTATAGGGCTAGTTGCGCACTGTGGAGACGCTAAACTAGTCGGTGACGTGATCGAATGTGATGAAGTACCTACAAATGGATTGAAAACTATGTTATAATAATAAGAGTACAGCGTTTAAATTATTCTGGTTATTTTACTTTTTCCTATCAACACCCCACCCAAACCAACCACACTCTAAAAATCGATAGAAAATTGTAAAAATAATTATAGTAATAGTTTTTTTTTCATCTTTATTTTAAAAGACACAATTCAGAGTGAGATTTACAAACAGAATCTGTACACAACTTTTCTTAAACTAGATTAAACAGTTTCAATAGTTCCCAGATACAAACTGCTTTTACAACAGAATTTGGACATTACGAATTTACACAGATGCCTTTGGGTCTTAAACTCACCTGACGGCATCACCACGGAACTTCGCACAGACGAATAAGGTGGTGGCGCAGGAGTAGATGCAGGCTTCGCTGTGTTTACAGTGAAGCCTAAAGCCCCTGATCGTAGATGGGGATTGCCGTATGTAGCAGCGTAGCGGACGTCAATTCCTTGGATGATGCCACCGTTTGGTACCCGACTCACTAAAGAAAATAAGTTTTTTTTGGTCATTCATTTTGTGAATTGTAGCTAATTTAATATAAATAATATAAAAAACACCGTTATTGGTGGTTGATTAGACCAATGCGAGAACAAACAGAGCCTGACAAGAGAAGTTCTGTGCTACTGCTTTTTGCGTTGCGTTTTGTCATCAGTTTGGTCTCGATTGTGTCACGAACTAGATCACATCGCAAATCATAGTAGTAGTTGTATTGCTGTTTCTTTTTTTGTTTTCCTTTATTGAGGTTTTAAGGGACGGAAAAATAATACATGCCGCGTAGATACCAGTAAGAAACGAGTCAGGTATTTTAATTTTAATTTATTTATTTATTTATTTTATTTTAGTACATGGAAAACCAACAGCGCTATATATATCTAGAACTTCCAATAGAATTACAGAGCCAATTACAGGTTCTCACTTATAGAAATACAATAAAAAAATAATATAATTATAAAAATAATAATATAATTAATATAGGTAATTATAATATAATATAATTTTTATTAACATGGGTTTTGAATTCCCTTTAAAATAGCTTAAAGAGTGATTTGAAGTAAGTTTAAACATTTTTAATAATTTCAACAACAGAATTTTGTCCCAAAACGTTTCAAATATCAAATATCAAACATTTATTCAGCAAATAGGCCACAGGGGCACTTTTGCATGTCCATTTTTACAAACAATAAATAAATAAAAAAACAATTACAAATATCGAATCTATGAAATAATAAATACTTTATTAGAGATGTATACTGTCTCTAAATGTCTAATTACACAAAAAAAACTATAATAAAAAAATAAAACCATAAAATACTAAAATTCTTTAGAGATTTGCTAGTTGTACGAAAAGTATAAACTTTTTTAGCACTTAAGAACACAAAACAGTGTTTCCATAAACTAATAACAGTTAAAATGATTTCATCAGGGACTTAAACAATGTCTTTCTAATGTAATAGTCTGCAAAAATTTAGTAAAAGCTTATTTTCAATATAAAATTTAGTAATGGATTTATATTCAAGGGTATTTCGGTCAAAATACCGAATTTATTTTGAACTTTGTAGCTTATTCATTATTTTGGACTAAACATTAGGTACTGAAAATTATCTTTTATTGTAGTTAAAGTTAGCAACCGAAACAAAAAGAAATGGTAAACCTACTTTAATGGTTTTTCTTCAACAAAGTATAGTGTTGTGATTGTCACAAATGAAAAAGTAGACACTTTTTCATTTAAATTAGCTGGAAATAATTTTTAATTTGATACAAAGAAGAACCACTCTAATTAAAGTCCTGTTATATTACGGATATATCGACCTCTTTTGATCTTAAGTAGCAAAATAAAAACATGATAAAGGTTTTCCCAAAACTCGTTAGTAAAATATTTATAACACCTAATTTTAATGATAATAGCACGTATTAATTTGTTATCTAAATATTTACATATATTAACACGTTTTAGCTTCGAATATTATAATGACATTATAAATCAGGATCAATCTAATGTGAACTGTACTTAAAAACTAAATTTCAGAAGAGCTAATCAAAACAATCGATTTATACCTAAAGTTTTGCTATGGAATCAGCCCGAATAATGCGAAACTTGAATCAAAAACGGACGAGTGTTTTTAAAAGTGGAATCTTGGCCAAGGTACTAAAGCGCAGGCATTAAGGTAAACAAACTTTGCTACCGAGTCAAACAACATTTTCACCATACCAACGCGAAGAAAGTAAAATAGTTATTCGTTTTACAAGGGGGCAAAGTTGTTGTTTAACCGCTCGTGCCAATATTGATACCCGAGCAAGCGAAAGATTCCAAAATTAAACCACGCGCATAGCGAGTCGTTCGAAAAGTGGAATATTAAGGGTTACTAGTGTTTTAAGGCACGAGGGTTAAACAAAATTTGCCACCGCAACACACAAAATTTTTCACCACACCAACGCGAGGAAAACAATTATTACTAACTGTTAAACCAAATCAAATCCAAGTAATGTTGCCACTCTTATGTATAAAATGCGATTTTCTTATCAGTAAGAATAAAGAAAACCTTTACAATCTGGTGTGGCAAACAAAAATTTATTAACCCGTTTCTAGGGTTTATTAACTAGGTATGTGTCTTCTCAAGGCTTTGATTTAAAACAGATTTTTATAAAATAACCTTAACTTAAAGCTGACCAGGACCAAAGTCGGTGGAAGAAAACGGTTCAAGCCCTACACCCAGCAGGGCGTAACAGGAGAAAAAACTTAAATAAAAAAATAATCTTACCTTCAGTGGTCGGCAACCCAAGGTTGTTCAACGCGTTGCTGCTATCCTGCCTTTTGCGTTGCAGAGAATTGTTCTGCGACCCATTCCCAGGGTTAAATTGCACTGTAGAAGACGTATCCACGCTCCTTGGAAGACTTCCATTAACAGATCTACAACAAAAATTGAGTCCCATGAACCCGCTGTCGAAAAAACCGCTCCCATACAAGTTTTTTCGAATCGAAATTACACATCTCGATATGTTATCCCGTAAAGGATTCTAATCGGATGCGCGTTACTGCATAATATCGAATAATATAATTTTCATCACACTTGCTCGAAAAAGATCTTATTTCAGGTATACTGAAAGACCAAGGCATGATGATATTGTTCTCGCGGGAGTTATGGATTGTGAAAAAAGCTATAATTCTCGAGGGAGTTATAGCTTTTTTAAATTGTGTCTCTAATTCATACGAACCAAGTATGTATAAATGAGTTGTACTTTTAAAATTCTGACGTTTATAATTTAAGTTTAATGTTTAAGTAATAGTTATAATTTAAGTTTGTATTTATGTTAAAAAAAACCGGCCAAGTGTGAGTCGGACTCGCACAAGAAGGGTTCCGTAACATTATCTATAAAAACGGTCACCCATCCAAGTACTGACCCTTTTTTTTTTTTTTTTTTTTAAGAGGGGAAATGCATTACGCATACCACCCAGGCGCGGGGACGGGCCTGGGGTGGTTATGTGGGACTCCCATATAGGCTTGTAATAGGTGTGGGTGAGCTCTGGATATGGAGAAGATCCGATTCTATTATTGTTAAAGACCGTTTCCATAGAAGGAAACGTGTTTCTATGGAGTGATCCAGAACTCACCAAACTTCACTACTGAAAAGTTCACAAATACCTTCGGCTAACTACAATCATAGATAGGGTCGCGGTTCAGGCCACTATGGAGTGAGAATAGGTATCCAAAAATTTAAGGTAGGACGCCAGGATACTATCCTCATCAAGCGCATGACATATCCAAATGAAAATCCCAAATTTATTTAATACACACCTTTATTCCTTAAATATATATGACCCGCTACGGTCAACACGAGTTATTTATTAGTAAATAAGTAATACTAAATACTTCTTAGTGACACCACTATTTCTTGAAATTTACACTAAATACATCATAGACATCTCTGTGTCTACGGACAACAATATCAAAATTTGTCTTCCTAACATAACACTGTCTAAAGTAAAAGTTATGCCCCAACCTCCGGGGATGTTTAGCAGTAAGCAATTGCTCACAGGGATTACAGGTTACCTGTTCAGCATAAAGGGTCCATATTTAACTAAAGGTATATCATAAAAGTCTTAACTTCACGGACACTGCCAAGAAGAACGCTGCCACCGGATGGCACAGCCTTAGAGAACCAGGGTCCAGATAAAACCAGGGTCCAGAAAAAAAACCAGGGTCCAGGAAAAACCCTAAGAACAAAGAAAATGTTCTAGGTTAAAAAATTATGTTTTAACACGTTTAGTTTTATAGAAAAATTATATTTTAAACTGAGGCACAGCGCGATTTAAATTACGGCAATGAAGCGATTAAATGACTTACCGGGGTTTATGCCGGGTCCATTATTTCCTATACCAACGACGGCGCCTGCAGACCGCGTGGCAAGACGAAGAGGTGGTTGACGTTACATTAGGTTTTGCTGGAAAATCCACATAAAACACTATATTAACCCATTTGCGAAAGGACACACTACCTCCGCCTTTCCTTCTTTATATATTTAAAAAGTGTGGAAACTCACCAAGTTATGTTAAATTGAAGGAAAAAGATTAGCAGCCGCCATTTTAGGTAGGCTCTAAGACGCTAAATTATGCACATTTTGGGACGAGCTGTAACAAAATTACATTAACGATTACTGACTTGAATTTACCACAGTTTTAGGAAATAAAACCTTCAAGTAGGTTACATACCCCTAAGATTGATTGCCGAAAGATTTTCTAATATCCTTCACATCTTGAAGATCGATCGAACAATGATTTATCAAAATTCCAATCCGAGAAACCATAGACAAACTGATGAATGAAAACCTACCCATTCAATGGTTACCACGACTGACCGGTTTGACTCTCAGAATAATTCGAAACATCAACAATAAAAAGAGTTACTCATTTTGGAAGCAAATAATACGGACTTTATTAATAATTGGAAATTATAAAAAGATAAAAGAACCACAAGTATATGTTTACTGTCGTACAACAAGTGTGACCGACCGTCTGTTACGGAACCATGGACAAAAAAAAAAACCAAATGACATTGACAGCCGTCAGTGTCTACCGCTGAAATAAACAACTGCTCGGTTTTATCGAAATCATACTGTTAATACGTGGTATTTCTATGTTTTAAAATGTATTTCAATTGTGAAATGTATATATCCCAACGCAAACAAAGTGCCTGTGTCCTAGCACAACGCAGGAACACGACATGGATGCGCAAAATGCAACGGAGTGAACGCACAGACTGACCTACCGCTCCGGTAAGTTTTGTCCACTCAATATAGCTAAAAGCGTATATGTAAAGTTGAAAATAACACTACAGGTCTCAGTCCTTGACTGACCCACTATGACATCCGTGTCGAAGACATTTCAACTACCAAATCTTACCAAAACAAACATACCATTTTCTAACCTATAAAGTACCTATACAATATGCTACTCAGCTGTTTATAACACTGGGTGGATACCCCAAAGTGTTACAGTTCATCTTTAGTTGGGTTAAAAAAAAAATTTTTCAAAAAAAAAATTTTTTTTTTTTTAATGCTATACGCCCAATAGGAAGTGAACACCTTAACCTACGAAACGTAAATAAGAAACCATAGATAATCTATAAAGAAAAACAAGTCTTATAACCAAAGTTATACCTATGACTTGGTGAATGATCAGTTCGACCAAGGAAATCTAATGACTAATTTTGGTTCGAACCTTCTTATTCCTAGTGCGCGCTTTCCTAAACCTAAAAGAAAACGTCAAAGACGGCAACGTTAACAACCTTCCCTTTATTAAAGAAATTGCCTATCACCGACAGTAGTGGAAATATGTAACAAGCTGCATTCTCTAGCTATTACACAATTCCTAAAATTACAAACAAAAGTTCAGTTACAGTACAAAGTTTAGCGAGAACGTAGTCCCTTTTTCAACAATTAATAATATTTCATGTAATAGGCCCGTTTAGGGTTTATAACTTAAAAATAATAAATTATAAGTAAAGTAAGTTTCTGCAGTTTATTCAGATTATTTAAAGTTTTATGTCTTTATAAGGACACATGAAAGATTAATGTTGGTCCGTGTGCACCCGGTACCAATAAAAAACAAAAACATGGAACAAATACCTAGTCTGATGAAAACCAGCTTGTGCCAGGCTGCATTCAGTTTAGTAGGTACGTTCAATATTTAGTATCACATAGGATATTTACAAGTGTAAGTATCCAATTGGTGTTAAGACGAGTACCGCTAGGAAGACGGCTCGGCTTCACCGGGACGTACAATGTCTTTTATATAGAAGTTACCTAGAAGTTTTCCTTCTAAGGATTTTAAAGAGTAAACAAGAGGACTCAATTTTTTATGAATGACACATTTGTCATAACGGGGCGCTAATTTAGCAGAAAAATGTTTTGCTGCATTTGACAATGGGAAACATCTTTTATAAACGATTTGTCCTTCTTCCAGTTCTACGTGACGCTTCCTCATGTTATAATACCTAGCGTTACGTTCATGGGAGGCAATCAACGAGTTACGCACCTTTTGAAATACAGTTTTGAGCTCTTTAAGTCTTTCAGAAAAAGCACCACTGGTATCTAATTCGAGCGCGTTTTGATCTATGGGACCTTCGCTATTATAAAGGGAACCATCTAGAATCATTTGACGACCATGTGTTAAGAAATACGGTGTATTTTTAGTTACTTCGTGACGAGCTGTATTCAATGCACATTGTATTTCCGATACGTTCTTATCCCAGTTACGGTGATCAGAACGCACGTATGAGGCAATGGTTCTTACTAGTTCACGGTTCACTCGTTCCGTTTGATTCGTCTGAGGATGATACCTAGGGTTATAGAAAATATGAGGGACATCATATTTGGACATTAAGTCTCGAAAGTCTTTGGAAGTAAATTGAACACCATTGTCGCAGAATATATATTTAGGAACCCCATGTATAAGAAATATCCCTTTTTCCATACACTTAACGATAGCTTTAGCAGTTATGTTGCGTAGTGGAAACAAAGTCACATACTTACTGAAATAATCAGCACATACGAAGAGATACTGATTTCTCAGATAAGATGGAGGAAAGGGACCAAGAATATCACAAGATATTGCTTCGCCTGGCGACGATATACGTCGTGGATTACCCATCAAACCAGGACGAGCTAAGTTAACAGGTTTATAAGTTTTACAAATTTCACAAGAGTTATAAATAATTTCCCTAACAATACGAGATTCGTTAGGAGATTGAAAATCATCATCTGACCCAGACGACGCAGAAGAGCCTTGCTCATTCAACCGATCTAATAAAGAAGTAATTAATGTTTTCAACAGAAGTACCGCTTCGGTCTCCTGAGGTAACCGTGAAACACGACACAAAAGATATTTGCATCGCGAGGATAGTCTATCAATCGCCGACGCCGTTAAGTCTCCCTTCGCTTCTAAACCTATCTCCTCTACCTTACGTTGGCAGAGCTCCAATTCGGCAACTTCGTTACTTATTAACAAGTCCTGGCACTTCAAACTACCCTTTTTGGCTAAATCTGCAGTCTGTTTTAACGCATGACATAAGCTGGACCGACGCGATATAGGATTAACCGGAAGTCTGCGAATCGCCAGTTCATGTGCCATTTCGTCTTTATGTAAATGTATGATTTTACATCCCGCATTTAGGAAATCCATTTTTTAAGATTGATATTTAATATCAGAAGTAAGTCAGTGTCAAGTTTTGAATTGTAATATTTTAAAGTAAGTTAAAACTTTATTAGATTTTAACCCTTTTAAAGTATTTTAAAATAGTGAGAAAATTTCTCTTATGTAAGGCTAATTATTTAGCGTAGTATAGTTTTATTTATAAGTTGGTTAAATTTATAAGTTTAACCTCCAACTCAAGCAACAATTTAAAACAATAACTTGCAATCCCTTTTACATAAAATAACCTTAATACTAAAATAATGCAAAAATGTTTCACTTGGACATGTCATACTCCATAGGCCCCACGTTGGGCGCCACTGTAATAGGTGTGGGTGAGCTCTGGATATGGAGAAGATCCGATTCTATTATTGTTAAAGACCGTTTCCATAGAAGGAAACGTGTTTCTATGGAGTGATCCAGAACTCACCAAACTTCACTACTGAAAAGTTCACAAATACCTTCGGCTAACTACAATCATAGATAGGGTCGCGGTTCAGGCCACTATGGAGTGAGAATAGGTATCCAAAAATTTAAGGTAGGACGCCAGGATACTATCCTCATCAAGCGCATGACATATCCAAATGAAAATCCCAAATTTATTTAATACACACCTTTATTCCTTAAATATATATGACCCGCTACGGTCAACACGAGTTATTTATTAGTAAATAAGTAATACTAAATACTTCTTAGTGACACCACTATTTCTTGAAATTTACACTAAATACATCATAGACATCTCTGTGTCTACGGACAACAATATCAAAATTTGTCTTCCTAACATAACACTGTCTAAAGTAAAAGTTATGCCCCAACCTCCGGGGATGTTTAGCAGTAAGCAATTGCTCACAGGGATTACAGGTTACCTGTTCAGCATAAAGGGTCCATATTTAACTAAAGGTATATCATAAAAGTCTTAACTTCACGGACACTGCCAAGAAGAACGCTGCCACCGGATGGCACAGCCTTAGAGAACCAGGGTCCAGATAAAACCAGGGTCCAGAAAAAAAAACCAGGGTCCAGGAAAAACCCTAAGAACAAAGAAAATGTTCTAGGTTAAAAAATTATGTTTTAACACGTTTAGTTTTATAGAAAAATTATATTTTAAACTGAGGCACAGCGCGATTTAAATTACGGCAATGAAGCGATTAAATGACTTACCGGGGTTTATGCCGGGTCCATTATTTCCTATACCAACGACGGCGCCTGCAGACCGCGTGGCAAGACGAAGAGGTGGTTGACGTTACATTAGGTTTTGCTGGAAAATCCACATAAAACACTATATTAACCCATTTGCGAAAGGACACACTACCTCCGCCTTTCCTTCTTTATATATTTAAAAAGTGTGGAAACTCACCAAGTTATGTTAAATTGAAGGAAAAAGATTAGCAGCCGCCATTTTAGGTAGGCTCTAAGACGCTAAATTATGCACATTTTGGGACGAGCTGTAACAAAATTACATTAACGATTACTGACTTGAATTTACCACAGTTTTAGGAAATAAAACCTTCAAGTAGGTTACATACCCCTAAGATTGATTGCCGAAAGATTTTCTAATATCCTTCACATCTTGAAGATCGATCGAACAATGATTTATCAAAATTCCAATCCGAGAAACCATAGACAAACTGATGAATGAAAACCTACCCATTCAATGGTTACCACGACTGACCGGTTTGACTCTCAGAATAATTCGAAACATCAACAATAAAAAGAGTTACTCATTTTGGAAGCAAATAATACGGACTTTATTAATAATTGGAAATTATAAAAAGATAAAAGAACCACAAGTATATGTTTACTGTCGTACAACAAGTGTGACCGACCGTCTGTTACGGAACCATGGACAAAAAAAAAAACCAAATGACATTGACAGCCGTCAGTGTCTACCGCTGAAATAAACAACTGCTCGGTTTTATCGAAATCATACTGTTAATACGTGGTATTTCTATGTTTTAAAATGTATTTCAATTGTGAAATGTATATATCCCAACGCAAACAAAGTGCCTGTGTCCTAGCACAACGCAGGAACACGACATGGATGCGCAAAATGCAACGGAGTGAACGCACAGACTGACCTACCGCTCCGGTAAGTTTTGTCCACTCAATATAGCTAAAAGCGTATATGTAAAGTTGAAAATAACACTACAGGTCTCAGTCCTTGACTGACCCACTATGACATCCGTGTCGAAGACATTTCAACTACCAAATCTTACCAAAACAAACATACCATTTTCTAACCTATAAAGTACCTATACAATATGCTACTCAGCTGTTTATAACACTGGGTGGATACCCCAAAGTGTTACAGGCTGATGAGACCCATGGTTTACCCACTAAAACCCCTCTGTTGCCGCCTCAGTGCTATAGGGCGAGGTCCCAGGAACGCCGAAGTACTCTTCCGCGACCTCGCCAGCGACCGTCCGTACTCGGACTCGACTCGTGGAATCACCCCTCCACCTCAGTGAGCGCGTTGATAAACGTCGCGCCCGCCCACGCGGGGACCCTAGTGTAGGCGGCAGATGTCCCCGAGCCTGCCGCCCACAGGTACCCTTATGGGGGTAATCGGCGGTCGTATGCCAACCGCCGCCGCCCCACGCGCTTGCGGCGCATTGGCTGAGAGGCCGGATCCTCCTCCCTGCCGCGCTCCGCCGCCTCCTTCTGCGCCATCACGTCCTCGCAGAAGGAGGCTACAGCTTCCCATCGCCTCTCCCCACCAATCATGGCTCTTACCACCGCAGGCAAGGAAAGGTCTCTACCTACTACAGCCACGAGTGCGGCCCGCTGCTCTGCCCACGCTGGGCACACCGCCAGCGTGTGTAACGCCGTATCTTCAGCGTCGCCGCAGTCGTGACACTGCATTGTCGGTTCCCGTCCCGCCCTCCTACACAGGTATCTCCCGAAGCAACCATGCCCCGAGAGGACCTGGGTAAGGTGGAAGGAGAGGAGCCCCCCCTTTCTTCCGATCCATCTCTCCAGGACAGGTCGAATGGCTTCGATGGTCCAGTGGCCGGCGCTAGGCGCCTCCAGTCGCTCTTTCCACTTCTGGAGGAGCACTCGACGGGAGTCAAGTCTCCACCGTCTGACCTCCTCCAGAGGTGGTTGGACCCCCCTGGCCCGCGCCTCGGTGACACGCCAATAAATATCAGCTAACACCGCTGCGTCGAGGTCCCAAGGCGGAGTCCCCGCCAACACGCACGCTGCCCCGTGGGAGACGCTGCGATACGCCCTCGCCATCCTGACCGCCATGACCCGCTGCGGCCTTCGCAATTGGGCCTTATTTTCGGCGGTCAGGGAATCGGCCCAGATGGGCGCGCCGTACAGGGCCATCGACCGCACCACCCCCGCGTACAGTTTCCTACCGCCCACGTTCGGCCCGCCGACGTTGGGTAGAAGTCGGCTAAGAGCCGACGCCGCCCCTATTAGTTTGGGAGCAAGGCCCTCAAAGTGTTTTTTGAACGTCCAACGGCTGTCAAGGACTATGCCCAGGTACCGCATTGTCGACTTGACCGTGATGGACGCTCCCCCCACTATTAGGCTAGAACCCGCCGGAGGGGCCTTCCGGGGCCCATGGAAACACAGGGCCTCAGATTTGTTCAAAGCCACCTCCAGCCCCAGCCTCCTAATTCGGGCCACAACCGACGCCACTCCCGCCGTGGCCCGAATTGATGCCTCCCTGAAGGTGCTGCCGCGAGCCGTCACCAGAGTATCGTCGGCGTAACAGGTCACGCTGACCCCCGGCAAATCCAAGTACTGACCCCGCCCGACGTTGCTTAACTTCGGTGATTGGATGAGAACCTCGAGATTGAAAAGAATATTTATTTTATTCTGTGTTTAGTATTTGTTGTTATAGCGGCAACAGAAATACATAATCTGTGAAAATTTCAACCGTCTAGCTATCAAGATTCATGAGAATATACAGCCTGGTGACAGACGGATGGACGGACGGACGGACGGACAGCGGAGTCTCAGTAATAGGGTCCCGTTTGACCCTTTGGGTACGGAACCCTAAAAAGTATTAAATTTTTTTACACAAGTTTCAATCGTGGCTGAATGCCGGATAGGTCTGTGCTTTCAATGCCTAATGTTTGAAATGTCACTGTATTGAAGAATTATTTCGCATAAAATTTGTTTTTTTCTTCACAAGTGTAATGAAAAACACTGTGTGTAACTCCGGGGGTAAGAATATTGCAAACTCGGGCCTTAGCACCCTCGAGGGGAATTATTACCCTCGTCTCTAATATCTGACTTATCCCACTCGTTGCATAAAGTTCTATTATGCGAGATCTACGCGACTTAGGTCGCTACCCCATATTTTTCGCAATGGATTCGCAACATATGAGTTACTGTCGTTCGCACAGAATGCCATAACCATAACATTCGACCATGGTTATGGCATTCTGTACCCCTAGTGTAAATTTATTCGATATCGAAACGTGACGTACGCTTTTGCGCTAAGTCTCTTTTGTATGTTATTTTGAGTTTCCAAAACGTCCCGCTTGGCGCGCTGTTTCTAATCTGGCAGATCTGGCAGATCTGCAAAACAAGTTTAAGTGAAGACGTCATTTGCAGTGGAAAAACCACCGAAAAGCGACTGGTATTATCAAATGATATATCGTACATAAGTTTCGAAAAACTCATTGATACGAGCCAGAGTTTGAACCCGCGACTTCCAGATTGAAAGCCGCACGTTCTTACCGCTAGGCCACCAACACTTTCCACTTTAAACTAACAAAAATATAACAACGTAAACGTACTCTACATTACTCCAAACATAAACATACTTTCGGGACTAATTCATTCATTTTTAATTCGAATGAGTCACAAATTAGACAACAGAGGCACTAAAATAAATTTGCTCGCAATTGACAGACACAATTCATCAAAACTGTACGCTGACGGGAAGTAATGGTGTCACATTACTCAAATGACTCAAATATACTGGACGTAGATCACTATATACCACTAGATGGCGCATTTAATGCTACTAACATAACCTCTTGCGTCGAATGAAGCGCGGTCCCTATTTCAGTTTATTTTTTATGGAGTAGCTGTCACAAAAAAATATTTTTATATGAAGCCCAAACAAGAAACCTGAAGAAACATTAATATCGTAATTGGATCATCATTCGTCGCGAGATGTATAACTAATACGATATTATGAAACTGGATTTAGTGATTTTATATCACTTAAAAGAGCCAATACTAGTTATGTATCACAATCTCTAATTTATCACTAGATGGAGTATGTAAGGAAACGTTGTAATTTACGCAACATATATATACCTACGCGATGTCTGTCCGTCTGTCGCCAGGCTGTATTTTATGGACCGTGATAGCTAGACAGTTGTAATTTTCATAGATGATGCATTCCTGTTGCCACTATAACAAGAAATACTAAAAAGTACGGAACTCTTGGTGGGCGAGTCTGACTCGCTTTTGTCCCGTTTTTTAGGGTTCCGTAGCCAAATGGCAAAAAACGGAACCCTTATAGATTCGTCATGTCCGTCTGTCTGTCCGATTCTGTCACAGCCACTTTTTTCCGAAACTATAAAAGCTATACTGTTCAAACTTGGTAAGTAGATGTATTCTATGAACCGCATTATGATGTTTACACAAAAATAGAAAAAAACAATTAGTTTTGGGGGTTCCCCATACTTAGAACTGAAACTCAAAAAATCTTTTTTCATCAAACCCATACGCGTCTTTAAAAATGATATTGAGGTTTCTAATATCATTTTTTTCTAAACTGAATAGTTTGCGCGAGAGACACTTCCAAAGTGGTAAAAAGTGTCCCCCCCCCCCCCCCGTAACTTCTAAAACAACAGAATGAAAAATCTAAAAAAATATATGATATACATTCCCATGCAAACTTCCACCGAAAATTGGTTTAAACGAGATCTAGTAAGTAGTTTTTTTTAATACGTCATAAAAATTAAAAAATTTTTTTTTTTTCATCAAACCCATACGTGTGGGGTATCTAGGGATAGGTCTTCAAAAATGATATTTAGGTTTCTAATATCATTTTTTTCTAAACTGAATAGTTTGCGCGAGAGACACTTCCAAAGTGAAAAAATGTGTCCCCCCCCCCTGTAACTTCTAAAATAACAGAATGAAAAATCTAAAAAAAAATATATGATATACATTACCATGCAAACTTCCACCGAAAATTGGTTTAAACCAGATCTAGTAAGTAGTTTTTTTAATACGTCATAAATGGTACGGAACCCTTCATGGGCGAGTCCGACTCGCACTTGGCCGCTTTTTTCTGACTATGACCTTCAGCTCGCTGCCGCTTAAGTAAAAAAGGAACGCCTGGCGTCCGTTGGCTGGTTGGGTGGACGACATTCGGAAGACTGCGGGTCACTTCTGGATGAGATTAGTACAAGTGGCAGGGCAGGGACAAGTGGCTTGCTCAGCAGTGGGCAATAAATGGAAGCATTCTGTAAGTGCGGTATTTCGTGGGAAATAATAAATGACTGCGCCTTACCTTTTTAGGAGTTAATTTGTCCGCACTGAGCGCGCGATTGTACTCGCAAATAATCGGAGGTGTAATGAAATATTCATAGTTTCCATAATTTAGAGCAAATATTGGAGCAAAATAGGACCATTATACGGTAAAGGAAAGTCGCTATGCGCGAAAACTTTCGAACATTGACCCGCTTGTTTACAATTCTATAGCATACGCATAATCCGCTTACAACTTATCTGCTTTGCCTTAAGGTTGAATGCCTTATGGCATTAAGTTCACCTTTTATACAGTGTGTTTTCTTATGTGCAATAAAAATAAAATAAAATAATTATATTGCCGTGCCGCCCATGTCAGCGGTAAATGGTAAATGTCACTGTGCAGGCGGAACAGCGATGTAAAATTATGCGCGTGCAAAAGAGAAAGGAATAGATGGGTGACTGTATGACATTCTTCGAGTATCCTTTAACTGCGGTATTTGGTAGGGGATAATCTATGAGCCTTACCTGTTAGGAGTTAATTTGTCGGTGCTGAGCGTGGGGGATTGTACTCGCAAAGACCCGGGGGTGTAATCGTGGCCGTAATGCACGTAGGTCTGGTAGCCGTTTACCTGCGGACAAAAAAAATATCAAATCGAAGTTACAAGTTTAAAAAAAAAGTAGTAAATCTGAAAACATATTAAATTTTAACCAAAACTTAAAACTACCTACAAAACTAAAACTAACACCTAATATAAAAAGAAACATGGGTGACTTAGCCCAATATGTTTATAAATAATAAATATAAGGACATTATTACACAAATTGACTAAGTCCCACATAAACTCAATTAAGACTTGTATAGGTACTTAGACAACGATGTAACTAAAAATTTACGGTTTTCGCAATTTTTCCTTTATCTGTGCTACCTATATAAGACGTTGCTTCTACCAAATTTCAAGATTCTGAGTTCAAGGGAAGTACTCTGTAGGTTTTGAATCCCTTGCGAGTGTCGAAAATTTGCAGAAATATACGGCATAAACGGCTGTATCTTTTGATTGCGTTGGCTTAGAATTTTTTCACAGCTCCAACGGACAGTAGACCAGAGTATTTGATATATATTCCAGCTTGATACCTCCACGCGTTGAGAAAAAGGGTCTTGACAGACAGACAGACAGACGGACGGACGAACAACAGTGATCCTATAAGGGTTCCGTTTTTTCTTTCGAGGTACGGAACCCTAAAAACCGACCATCTTAGCCCTACAGCGGTGGCATGATGTTTCCGTTTTTATCACTTGCCACTATGCCCGTCACTTTCGCGCTAACATACTTGTTAGAACGTGACAGGCATGGTGACAAATGATAAAGAGCCGACCTTAGCCCTACAGGTCCGACTATTTTATAGTTTCATTAAACTATTTTAAAATAAAGCTCTTGTAAATAAATTTAATAATATTATTACCCGCTTTTAGGGTTTAGGTACAAAAGTTCAGAGCATTTAGAAGTTATCTGGCTAGTCACTGCTAATATTGTTTTAGTTTTCGTAGTTTTAGTATTATAATTAATTGATAGCGTAGTAAAATTTCGAATTAAATTAATTTAGTGAATAATTACTAATATTTAATGTACAAAGTTTATGATGTAATCAAGTACCTATTGCTTGAGCCGCATCACAAAATATTAATTACAGGAGTTTTATAGTTAAAAGGCACGTGGAGTGGTTATTTTTCTATACAAACGTACTTGACTGTTTCTTCTGTGGTTTTTGATCCTAGAGCAATGAGTTTTTGAACACAGATTAACATAACCAGTGTGAGAGCTCTTCAAATATTGCTTAAAATGGCAGGCAATAGACTAGACCGAAAAGAGAGGCGTCATGTTCAAAACTGACATCAATTAACCAATAAAGAAAAGCAGTCTGACACAGATAATTTCATTATTATTTAGATTTCAAAATTTCGTTACAATTGGTTAAGTTTTGGAGGAGTAAGGACAGTCGAGTACGAAACCTCAAGTTTTGGGATTTTGACGGAGGATTTTTCGCTTAAACTGCAGTTGTCCTTTTCGCACTAATTTTAAAATCGGAAGAGGGGCTCAGCGTAAGATCGTGTAAAATCAAAAACTTATATATTTCCTTTACAAAATCGAATGTAAAAAAATTATCCTTGTAACTTTTAGGAAACACTAAAAGTTCAAAACGGCAATCAAACAATTAAACTCTCGAATTGCAATTGATCCTAAATTTCTATTGAAAAGCATTTACATCGCGTTTTCCTTGTAGAACAGAATTGTAATTTTCAAACAAAAAAGACCGGAAAATTCGTCTTTTATGTACACTGAAAGGTTAAATTAATTGAGATCTTTTACGAATTGATTGTCTTAATTTTTTCATAGAAGCGTATTTTCCTGCACTGAATTTGTTTTTTTTTTTTTCATAAAATCATATCCTGTTTTTACTTTGTTTAATAAATACGGAAGTATTTTTGAGCTCCTTGTGTATGAATATAACCTATCTTTAGTAATATAATATCATTGCTCGGTAGACAGAGAATGAAGGACTTAGGAGCAGGCTATCTGGAACCGAAGGAATTTAAGGCGCTGTCTTGAGCTTCATCATCCGACACACGGAGATGATCGAAAAAGGTCTTTAGTAGGCACAAGGTAGCTCTTAAGGAAGGCGATTACACAAAAGATGCCGAAGAGTCGAAGTGTATCTGTCGCAGCCAATTGATTAAATTAGCCAGCTAATTAGACGCCTAGGCCGTTCATTAAATGCAATCTAATGGAATAACTGAAGAATAACTATCCAAATCATTAAGCGCAACGTTTCACCAGATGACTGCACGTAACGTAGTCAATTTGTTAAATTGGACATCGTGAAATGTTTGGTTAGGGTATTTTGTTTAGTTTATTTTCCATATATATATAATATTATTATATTTTATATTGTTTTTTTTTAGGTTAAATTTGTATCACTTGGCTTAGTGAATCAGTTATTTTCAAAGGGCTGACTTTTAATACGCCAATTAAACGTTTAGTGATTCTAGAAGTAGTTCAATAACTATAGGCTTAGGCATCAAATTGGATGCTAGCGTTTAAAGAACGACCAAAGGCGCTGGTCTGCAACAAACGCCGTAGGTCGCGTCCGGCGTGACGCTGTACGCGACGTACAAATGCTTACTATGGAAATGCATTATGGTCTCTCATACACGCCAGATGCCGCGCACGAGTGCCGTGCGCTGCATCTGGCATTCATGGGTTGTACGCCGCATAACGCAGTTATTTCGGAGCATTGTGGCGGTACGGACGTAATCATCTAATTACCTAGCTAGCCCTTGAAACATTCAGTTAAGTTCATCTAAAAAGCTCACCTTGTAACAATCCGCATACGCCGGATCCGTATAGTCATTGCTATATCTATAAGGCTGGTAGTTACTCTGAGTTATAGAGTTGAGTGGCACAGAGCCGGCCAGTGGTATGCCACTGCCGAGCTTCGCGTTGGAGCATAGCGTGCTGTCAGAGCCTGTGTTGGGGTAGTCCTGGGAAAGAAAATGAGTATTAGATCTTAACACGTTCACGGGCAGTCCGTCGATAGACGTAAATGGAGAGCCTCATGATATGGCACCACGTCTGTAGCCGATGATGTTTGACAAACCCGTTATCCCGTCCACAGACGGCGAGTTTTTATAGGATTATAATGGCACATCAAAAGGCTTTCTAGTGTCGCAGCAAAATCTTCAGACTTTATGCATCACCAGTATAAGGCCATGCCGCATGCTGCGGCACGACACGGCTGAGGACGTTACGGCTATAGACGAGATGCCGTATCACGAGCCTCTTCAATGTATGAAGATTGTGGCATAATTTTTTATAGATAATGCAACGTGGCAGTCCGTCCATAGACGAAAAAACGTTTATACGGGATTTACCTGTGCCACATCAGGCAATTTAGAGAATTGTGCTGTGCCCATGAACGTGTTAAGAACATAGTGGACGACCGCTTCATTTGTACGTAGTCCACATTTTCCTCCCTGGATATTGACATAATGGAAAATATTTTTTGCACCTTTAATTGTATATTAACCATAGCTACGCGCGATCATCTACTTTCGTCTTAACAGCTCAATAATAGACATACATAGTCATTTATTAGCTTGCCCTTAACCCATTCATTTGGGGTCGGCGCAGCATGTCTTTTTCTTCATTACCTTTCTATCGCCCGTCATCTCACCATTCACTCGCGTTCATTTTATATCATTTCTCACACAGGGAGATACCATCCGTTGAATTATATGTACAGTATTTAATGAAACAAAGGATTATGTATTTGTACAGTCTATCCACCTTTTCCTCGGTTTTCATCCCTCCACATTCATTCGTAATACCTTTCTTGTCACATGACTTTCGTCCCTCCGCATCACATGCCCATACCATGCTAGGCGATTCGCTCTTACTTTTTCTACTATTGGTGCAACTTTCAGACTTCCTCTTATATACTCATTCCTTATCCTATCCATTCTTGTCACACCACACATCCATCTTAACATTCTCATTTCCGCTACATGTAATCTCTTTTCATCCATCACCTCCAGAAATAAAAAGAAATAGTTCTTATAGAAAATCATCATCCTGATCATTATTTATCAAAAATAAACCAGTAATTATGATACACGCTTGGGCACAATATTAGGAAACAAAGATTGAGGCCGATTGCTAACAAAAATCCCTAAGAGTGACATAAAAAACTTACGTGTGTTAGTAAGCTTCGTATTGGAGTTATCTCGTATCGTTCTTTCTTGAAATCGTTCTCCGTTTATGGGAAATATTCTCGATCGACAGAACAAATTTTACAATTTGAAGACCACTTTTCGTAAAATAATCCAGTAGTCATTAAAATTTACTAATAAACTTTATTGAAATAAAATACTTATTTGAATTGACCGAACTGTTGTCATTTAAAACATTTACCAACAGAACTGACGAATATGTGTGTACAAAAAACTCCAATCACTTTTTTGTTTCCAAGCGTTCAGTAAATTCCGTTAAATCAATTATTTTTAAAAGCCACTATTGTTCCCTGTCAAAGGGAATTTAATTATTCAAATATCGTGTTTTTACGTGATTGTTCGTGTTACGAAAAAGTTCCATGTCAGCTAACAATAAGTATTGTGATAAACATCTACTAGACTAAAATGTAATAAACTCTCTAAAATTTTAACAATGAACGAATTAGGAGTTCAGAAAGGTAACATTGTCTTAATAAAAGTTAAAAAGTACTTTAGGGTACTAAAAGTGTATTTGGTTCGTTATTGCCCTATTAAAGCTAATGGTTTAAGCGTTGTTACATCATTTTGTTGAATATGGTATTAACTGTATTTTAGCTAATGAAAATATTTTAATTTTCTTCGCTGGACAGTAGTTAATATATTGTGGATTCTGGCCAAAATAACATAATATCTCTAATTTAATGGATATAATTTCAATTGAAACACTGCTCAAACGATGTAGCCAGACTTTTTTGAGCGCGTGAGAGACGCGGCAGTGTTGAGAAGCCGTTCAATAATTTTGCAGTATAAAGTAAAGTACATGTGCTCGCATACTTTTTCGTTTAATTTTGTTCACGTGCGTATATTGAGAACTTAAATTCTTTTAGGGTTTCGGATATGAATAATAAAATATTTTATCTGCTATTAAACAGGGAATTCAATTTATAATTATTTATTTAGTATATCTTGAAAAACGTCTAGCCTGCAAAATAGCTGCAGCTAGAAAATATTGTTTAATCTTAACTACTGTACAGTCAAACAGCGACGGATAAAGTAGCCGAATATATAAAAAATAGCTTTTTTACAGATATAGTACTGGCGGCAAATACTGCAAAAGACCTGCAAGAAATTTTAAATACGTGGACACACTCTTTAGAGAAGTACGGACTTCGGGTGAGCAGAAGCAAGACGGAGTATATGAAATGTCCCTTTAGCGGAAATACAACTCCTGATACCATATGTATTGGATCAACACCAATCCCCACTGTGAACAAGTTTAAATATTTGGGATCTATGCTCACGCCGGATGCCAATGTAGAGGCCGATGTTGCGCACCGTGTAAATGTCGCATGGCAAAAATGGCGGTCGCTTACAGGAGCTCTGTGTGATACCCGTATGCCGATAAAAACAAAGGGTAAAGTGTACAAGACAGCTGTCAGGCCAGCCCTACTGTACGGTTCCGAATGCTGGACAGTCAAGAAAGCGCATGAACAGATAGCACATGTAAATGAAATGAAGATGCTGCGCTGGGCGGGTGGGGTGACCAGGATGGACAGAATTCGGAACGAATACATTCGGGGGAGCTTTAAAGTTGCACCAATCACAGACAAAATGACGGAAAATCGCCTTAGATGGTACGGCCATATCATGAGACGTGATGAAGACCATGTAGTGAAAATCGCATTAAGCTTGCCAGAACAAAAGAGAGGGCGAGGCCGCCCGCCATCGACCTGGTGGTCAAGCATCGAAAGAGACCTTAAGAAAGCCCAATTGCCAAAACCGACAACCCAGGACAGATCAACCTGGCGCCGTAGAGTGAGGAGACCCGACCCCAGATAACGGGACCAGGGACGGAAGAAGAAGAGCTTTTTTACAGATATAAGTATGTATCCTGTATTTGGTTACTTTGATCGTTATTTTCTTCTTTTATCAAATCGTTTCTTCGTTATGTCTTGTTTTATCAAAGACATGTATTTACACTATTTTGGTTAATTGTCGTACAACAATCTATAATACATATCGACGTTTTCTTATAGATTTTTCTATTTTCAGCACTTCAACTTTTTCCAAGTAACTAGAATATTTTTTAAATAATAAAAACTCTTCTCATAGTTCATAAACTCGCTAAGATCCAAATAAACTTATCAAACTACCCTCTAGCTTACAATTGCATTTAAACTTTTGAATCGCAACTCCGCTTGGCCAATTAGCCAATCAGAATGCTTCAAAATAGTTTCACTGCAAATGTTGAACTTTGCTAAATAGACTTATGCTAATAGCAACGTGGGCTCTTATTTGGTATTTCAGCTGCATTTATGCATCGGGAAAAGCATAACAATACGAATAATAGCTACAGTGGTATTGTTCACTTGTTTAGGTTTCATATAGTTCGTGTCATCAACGTTGACGCGTAGATTTGTCATATCTAACCTTTAATAATATGACAATACGTATCAAGGCACGCGTCGACGTGAATCACACGATCTATGGGTATAAAATTTTAGTTCTCGACTTAAATTTTTTGTCCAAGTTTTGTTTCCGAAAACACCGTTGTGCATGATTGTCCTATATAACCTTAATTCAAACAAATTACCTGATAATTATTTTAAAAATCACTTATTTAAAATAATGACCGGCTATTAAAACTTTAGGAGCATTAAAAGAAAAAAAACATGAAAGATCATTTCAATTTAAGTTATAAGAATAAATCTGAGAGAAAGAAAGTCTAAAGGGTAAATAAGTTCAACTACGTGCGAAGTGTAAAACTTAGTAAGGGTACCTAACAATATTTATGCCTTATAATACTAATATCACTCTTAAAACAAAATTTAAACTTTGAAACTAACCTGGAAGGACTATTTATAGATTTTGAAAGACAGTGGGAAGTAACAACCCAACCAACAACTGCAATATTATACATATCGCTACCTATAACAGTGCCTTGAGGCACACCAGTATAAGAGCACAAGATGCAGAGGATTTGCCTATTTCTTGAACTGGTTCAATTGAAGCGATGGCTAGCTAAACTAAAGGATTGGAAAGCAAAATGATTCCAATTTCCGAAGTAACTTTATCAATACTTACAACTTCACAACTTCCGTTAGCTTGTCGGAGTTCAAGTTTGAGATCGCTGATGTTGGAGTTTCTGTCGTTTTCTTTATACAATTCTTCTGCTGTCACTGTCACATCGGGTTTTTCTGAAACAACACAAATTGATGATGTCCCGAAAACTTTATTCCGTTGTCTTTATAAAATACACGTGACAAATATCTCGGAGTAAATAAAAATGATGAGACGTCAAAAAACTAAATTCCTCGAAACGAAATAAAATGGAACGAAATTGGTAGCTATTTTTGTAACAAAATAATATATTTTAAATTGTTGCTCGTAAAAAGAGAATTTGATTTCATATTTTGTGAATGAATTATTTTATAAACGAAAGTTGAATAGTCAATCAATGTAATTGTCAATTTAAATTAGTTTAGTTACGCATATATAAATTAGTTAAGAAGATAAAAGCATATTCTCTGATGTTATTATGGTTTGTAATCTTGTCTGCATTTATGCTTCTACGCCATTCGTGACAGCTATTTGAGGATTATGTAAACAGTTCCACACTTTACTACAGAATATTTAATACACATAACGTTAGTTTCTTAACGATATTTACCATACTAATATATGTACCTATATATGTACCCATATAATGTACCTATATCCTCAGTATGTACTCGGTATAATCGGCTACTTGACTGTTTTTTGTAAATAATGTCAAACGATCTTGATTTTCCTGAGGATCAAATGTCTATATAGGACTCATGGCATTTAAGCAACACAAAGGTCAGAAATGCGAGTTAAAGTCTGACGCTCGTAGTCGACGATTGAAACGCTTCTAACAAAATGATAAGGTGATGTGACGTCACATCATATAAGTCTGTCCTAAATGTATGGAAGATCAAGGAAATTGCCATCTTGACCTTGAAATATTGCGTTTATGTGTATAGTTGTCATACAATTTATTTTTCAATAAAATGTAAGGAATCGAATGGTACCATTTTGTTTTCTATTTCTGAAAGACAATAAAAAAAATTTTTTTTCTGATTTCGGAGCCTTGTATTTTTTTATAATCTCAATATAATTTTTTAAATTCCACTTTTTTATAATGGATGGCTCATTTTCTATCCATTTAACTAAATTTTGTTATAATATTCAACATGTGTCAAGTACCCAATTATTATACAAAAGCGTTATTAATATGAATGTACCTGTAACTTGCGTCTGTTTATTCTTCCTCTGCTTTCTTTGACATAATATCACTAGCATTATCAATGCTGCCACCATTATAGTTCCTGATGTCACCCCGAACAGAATCAGTAGTAGTGGAAACGTTTCTGCAACAAAAATTTTGTTACCTACTCTGTTGACTCTGTATACAACTCGGCTACCCTACGCATACTAATCTATTGTGCTTGTTATTCAAAGTTAAACACAAGCATCTTTAGACACTTGAATTTATGTAGACTTCTTCATAAGTTGTGTGGTAGTATACAATACAAAAAAACTATTTTTGCATATAAAAGTGTAACATAAAGAATATACAAAAACAAACTCTTTATGAGCTTAATCTTATTGCACTTAGTCTAATAGTAATCTATGAATACTATTTACTAAGTGGGCTTCCTTTTATCTTATCGATTGTCCGAAATACACTTCGCATAGCAGTTTTCGCAGAATCATTTTTAACCGAATGATACTTTTGCATAATTGTATAACTAGCATAACTGTCATGTCGCATAACATTCATTTGGCAGAATATTGGATATTTGCTTTATTGCGATATTTTCTCTCTTAATAAATCAAAATCTAAGGTACTTGATTTCTGCTCAGGGTAGTATTGCTATGAATTATTTGCTATCAGTACCATTCTTTTTGCTGGTTGTTGTTTTTTAATATCTTATAGACATTTTTTTGTCATAAAAACTACTAAAACTTGTAATGAATATTTAATGATAATACTCACTGTTAGGTTTCAAATTGATATCCATTGCATCGCTCCCATACTCATTGGATACGTTACATCGATATGTCCCGAAGTGTTTGGATTGGCTTTCTCGTATGATCAGAGTCGAGTTTATAACACCGCCTGGCTGCGCATCTTCAAGAAATGCGTAATCCTGTTGACAAGATATATATGGTTATAATATTACCTTTAGATTACCATTGCCTCCAACGGATCCTTAATTACTTTGGACATATAACCAAACTGGTGAAGGCACGCGTTGACTGTTATCCAGCTCCGCGACCCCTAGCCCGATGATACCGTTTGAGCGAGGCTGGGTTTCGGGGCCGGTGTGAAGGCGACAGAACAGCCGCATACAGTACAACATGGAAATCCATGAAAGAGGCATATGTTCAGCAGTGGACCAAATATACTGAGAAGAAGAAGAAGTGAAGGCAACCGGCAGCTTACGCTGGCGATAAGCTATTGTGGATAATGATCTTCTGTTGTTAGCTTACCTGGTCATGTATAGAATCTATCTCTTTTCCGTCGAAGGTCCACACGATGCTCTCGATGCGAGGGACAGCAAATGCCGCACATTCTATTTTCACGCTGTCTCCTTGGGATCCGAACTGGGTATGGTTTGATAGGATTTTTGGTGGACCTAAAGAAATAAATAAATCCTGATAAAGCTTCATTATAAAAAAAAAAAATCTTTTTTTTTAATACCACGACGGTGGCAAACAAGCATACGGCCCGCCTGATGGTAAGCAGTCACCGTAGCTTATGGACGCCGGCAACACCAGAGGTATTACATGCGCGTTGCCGACCCTTTAAAAACCTGTACACTCCTTTTTTGAAGAACCCCATACTGTAGCCCCTCGGGAAAACCTCATTCATATTCCTTTATCAGTATTAAACATACATTGTCATAAATATTACAGCTACTCAATAATCATTGCACTAGATTAATACAAAGTAGGTAGGCACATATTTGGAAAATATATTTTTTTTTTTATACTACGTCGGTAGCAAACAAGCATACGGCCCGCCTGATGGTAAGCAGTCTCCGTAGCCTATGTACGCCTGCAACTCCAGAGGATTTACATGCGCGTTGCCGACCCTAAACCCCCCCCCCCCCCCCCCCCCCCCCTCGTTGAGCTCTGGCAACCTTACTCACCGGCAGGAACACAATACAGTATAACATAAAACAATATTCATTTACGAGTAAATAATGAACACTTTTAATCTTTTTACTACTAGGACTTTCCTTATATTTTAAAGAGGGACAATTTACTATTAAATTTCATCAAATCAAAAACAATGGCATTTTTTTCGTTATTTGACCCAAAGCTTTATAGCTATCGAAGACTCATTGAGCTTCATCCATTCATTACGTCACACAAAATATCACGTTTTGGATAAACTATATATAAAATGAAATATAAATGCCAATTACCTTTGATGAAAATGGAACCAGACGTCTCAATCTCAGGATAGCCAGGTACATTTGCTATACATATGTATCTCCCGGCTGTGTGGGTGTCCAGTGTTAGGGTAAGATTAGCGGTCCTACCGACGCGCTGCAACAAATAAGCTAGTTAAAAGTATCGTTCGGTTTCAGACAGCATCAGCGTTACTGCGGCAGTACTGCATCGCGATATTGCTGTCAATTAGACCCCACACTAGCGTCTTTTGAGCGTCGGCGCCTAGTCAGCGCTACGAAAAATGGCGTCGCTGCGCAGTTGCGCCAACGTTGCGTCAACATTGCGTCAACGCACGGGAGACGCTTGTGTGAGAGGGGCGGGAGATAAGTGGTCGCGTGACGTCATCCCCCTTTCTATTAAGTCTGAGACAATACAATTAAATATGATTAAAATTTACACGCAAAGACACGAATATATATGTGTAGCGCAGTAATATGAAACCTAATGAGAAAGATATTTACAAAAGAGAGTAGCTACTAATGTAACTCGTTTTACAATAACACTAAGATTTAACGACTCACAATTTGCTCAAAATTTTTAGTACATTTTTATTCGTTATTTGGAATAACTTTACGTTTAAATTAATTTGATGGTTATTAGTTTTAGACTGTTTCATTGTAGTTGTTATTGTTTATTTTTGTTTTTTGTTTGAATGACTGAATATAAAATGAATATTTAAGTAATAAACATTCTTATGTAAGTATAGAGTTGAGAGAAGCGTTTCGCAACTAACCGTATTCATGCATATATGAAATATATGTTTCTGAAAAAAATGTTCTTAATTTACATTAAACTATAGAGTTTGACGATCGGGACATGAATTCTTAAAATTTTGGCTTATACTGTATTGAAATTTGTGTCACCAAATAAAATAGGTAATGTAAGTAATCTATTAATATAAGTAACGTATTACGTAATTTTACAGAGTTTTGACTGTCATTGTGTGTACGAGTAAATACTAATTAAATTGATAAAATTGCGGAGTTTTAAAGAATATACAGTAAATTAAATAGCGACTTAACGCTCTTCCTTAAAATCTTTAGAATTGTATCTTATCTTTGGAAAGTATCTTCTAAAGTATGTTTATCTTCTCATCATGATCGTCAAACATTACATTATAAATTAAAAATAATAAAATTAAAATTAATATATATGAGAGATATCGTATTATACACGGATTAGGCACTCCTACGTACGAGGAAACCATTAGAAAAAGAGAATCGCGATACATGAGCGGTAAATCTTACACATTATATTTAAAAGTATGTCAGATTGCAGATAAAAAAATATGTGAGCTTCTCGAAATGGATGTATAATATTCCAGTCAAGTTCGCAATATTTCGTAATCGAGAACCGAGTGAGAACTCATAACGACGCCCACATCCACAATAAACATATCAAAGAGGCGACAAAACCTCACAAAAGGTACAATACTCGCATTACTCCATACGCAGGAAATAAGGAATCTTGATAAGCGTCCGCGTGGCTTGAATACGTTTGTAAGATAAGTTTATTTATGTGGGATGTAAGAGGAATTATTGTATCGTCCTTATTTTCAACGATTCTTTCAAGGTTTTCATCGAGTTTTGACCAGTTTTGAGTCGTTACTCCTACATTTGCACTATATATAGAATTATAAGACAAACGGCTATCGGTTCTTCAATCTTTTATCTCCATTATGGTCTGCCGGATTTCGAAAGAAATGAACACTTATTTTTTTATATATTTTTAAACAATGTCCAAAAAACACTTTTTTCGTTACTAGATTTCTGTGAAGGATTTAACATCTACGAAACATTTGGGTTCGTCTTTGACGTTTCTAAAAACTGGTCAGAGATTTTAATTTTACACTAGTAACCACTAAAGTGTTCAACTTTGATGCCAAATATCTCGAAGACAGTGAACTTTGAAGTAAATATGGTATACTATGTTGCTTACAGCCGTTTCTGTTAATATAATAAGCTACAAAAAACGTTAGAAAACGAAGGGATTCTAATGGAAGGTCATGACCAACTGTGGCCATCACATACAATTACGTCGGAGGGGTAACCAGCAGCGAGTGGGACCTCGCTGCAAAAATTGGCTACGTCGGTCACCAGAGAGCGCACCAGGGTAAACATTTGGCCCAATTCGAAGAATGAACTGATACGATAACGATAAGTTCTGGTTCAGATAAGTTATGTCGTATAATTGACAGAAGCAGCTCGATTCGGGCAACCAATGTCACTTTGACGTTAGAAATATCGTAGATAGATCTTATTGGGATCACAGGGGAATCGAAATAAACGTCAATTTTGACATGTCGTTTAGTCATCGATCTTTTCAAGATCTTAAACGTGTCTTAATCATTCTTCGAATCAGGTCGAATAAGTATTAGTATTAGTTGCCTGAAGAAAAAAAGTACAGTCAGCGATAAAAGCTTGTACCAAAAATGAAATTTTTACCAAAACCTTATTCTCTTTTATACAATTTCGGGAGCACATTTTCAATAAACTTCAAAAGATATAAGCGGGTTTTTTTAATGATTAAATTCAAGATTTATTTCATAAAAAGCGTTAGTACGGATCAAATTTTATTACCAACGGAATACCTTTTCCACATATTGAATGTTGTTGAATAATACATGTTATAGTGTCTATCTCAAAGAGTAAAATATTTGAGTGGTAATAAACACTAGATCACGCAGGGGTAAAAAAATACCACGCGGAAGCGTTGGTGGTTAAGCAGTTCAGCGTGCGACTTTCAATCCGGAGGTCGCGGGTTCAAACTCAAACCAATGAGTTTTTCGGAACTTATGTATGAAATATCATGTAATATTTACCAGTCGCTTTTCGGTGCAGGAAAACATCGTGAGGAAACCAGACTAATCCCAATAAGGTCTAACTAGCCTAGGTTGGGAAGTCAGATGGCAGTCGCATTCGTACAACTAGTGCCTACGCTAATTCTTGGGATTAGTTACCAAGCGGACCCCATATCTGACAAAAAAAAACACAGGATCTAATGAGCCGTGACAAAAGCCGAGATAACGCGAGGAAGATAAATAAAATGATAGATCACTCCCGTCATTCCGAAATGTTAAATCTGACGATTATACTTGTTACGTCGACAATCAAGTTAAATTATTGCTCACAAAATACCCTTTTATTGCTACAATTGCCTCAATAGTTACGAATATATGTACAGATATGGGTATGTGGTTAGATCTCTAGAAGATAAATCGGTGCCTACTTCGAATAATTATGGCTTTTTTCCATTTCACCTGATGGACATCAATTTGTTTCTCAGAAAATAAAAACTTAACAATAATGCAGAGAGCTTAAATAAAAATTAAATAAAGTAATAATTCAAACTAACCTTATCAAAACTTTTGTAAATGAACTTATAAATAAGAAGTGCTTCATATTGATATAGTAGTATTTGTAATAACCTAATATTCATATAATAAATAATATATATTGGACATTCTTACACAAATTGACTAAGCAGTAAGCTTGAGAAGGTTTATGTTGTGGGTACTCAGAAAACGATATATATAATATATAAATACTGACTCTTATATTACATATTCTACAATGAAATCTAATTCCTATCCGGCAGAGACTGCCGCCAAAAGCAAGCGCCTGAAATACTCTGCCTTGGAAGCCACCTACGACTTCGTGCCCGTTGCTGTCGAGACAGCCGGGCCCTGGGGGCGGGAGGCGCGTGAGCTCTTCCGAGAACTTGACAAGCGACTCAGGGCGAAAGGAAATTACCCCCTTTCTGAGTCATGGCTTGTCCAAAGGTCCCCATCACACTAGCAGCGTTACCCCGCTGTATGGCGATGGAGACATGTAGGACAAGCATTGACTCAGAACGGGGGTCATTTCCTTTCTCCTTGAGTCGCTTGTCAAGTTCTCGGAAGAGCTCACGCGCCTCCCGCCCCCAGGGCCCCGCTGTCTTGATGGCGACGAAGTCGTATTATGTATTTTTTGTAAAATATTTTTTTTTATGACACCTTACATTACCTATTCGTATCTAAATGAAGCATTGAGTAAGTATATACTTTCAAAATCACAATCAAAAAATATAAGGAATATATTTGTACACCAGTGCACCGGTTGAAAACCTCAATAGTTTTGTATAATTCGGTGGTCGAAAGCTTTTAGTCAGTATTTGTATTGATTGTGGTCAGTTCATTGGTTTTAACCGCTTTTACCAAATAAACATTGATGTATATAAAAGCATTTGTTTATGCCATATTGAACTGTACGGGTAATAATATTAATATTGAAATTATTTTGAACGGAAAAGAAATTAAGGCTGATTTATTACTAGTTAACGTTCGTATACAATAATGCAGTCGATATAGGAATTTCATTATTTAACCCAATAAATGTTAATCACGAATTCCTGAGAATTTGGAGTAAATAATCATATTATTTTATAAAAACAATCTAAAAGCAGTAAACAAATATAAATTAAATACATAATATGGCAAGAATATTCAGAGATACAGTAGAAATAGTTCTAACTAGGTATTCATATGAATAAAGCTTCATTATAAATACCTAAGTATAAAGCAGTAGTTTTCTTAATCTGGACCCATAAGAAAACAGAACAAAATATTCAATAAAATAATGAGATTTGTTTCCTAGTAGTTAATACGCCTCATTAATTAATTTGAGTACATTTCAAGATACTACATAAAAAAAATGACAAGACGTAGAGAGCGGCCCTCAGTGCGCTGAGGAAAAAAGATCGTCAAAAAGCTAAGACAAGCGCAAACTTATTGCAGCACATATCGCTTGCCACACAACATTTATGCCGGGTACTTGCCGGCCCTAGTTTAAAGCTAATTCAATTTTATGTATTTTTATTTTTGAAAAACCTGTCTCGTCTTATTTAATGGTGTTTATTTTACTTTTTTATTAGCCTACTATGGTGTCCCACTACTGGGCAAAGGCCTCTCCCTTAGTCTTCCACAACCCCCGATTTAATGCCTCTTCTGGCTAATTGTTGAGAAAGATGTCTAGGTTGTCCCGCCATCTCCGTTTGGGCCTGCTGCGTCCGCGCCCTTCTTCTGTCATCCACTTGGTCGCTACATTAGCCCACCTGTCTGGTAGCATGCGGCATACGTGACAGGCCCAGACCCATATGAGCCTAGCAGTCTTCTCGCCGACGTCAGCAATGCGGGTTCTTGCGCGCAGCGTGGTGTTCCGGATACGATACTTACTTACATTTACTTTTTACTTATATAACTCAAGATAAAATATATATGCTGTGATTCTATGAAAAATGGCAAAGCTACTTACAATATTCTGATCCTCCTCCTGATGGAGCCACCGTATCTCAGGCGCGGGGTAGCTATCAACGTCACAAGTTAGAGTCACAGTTTTCCCGATTTCGGCTTCGACGTCTTTGGGATGTGTTCTGAAGGTTGGCGCGTCTGAGGAAATAGACAATTCGTTAATAAAAGTTTTAGTAAAAGTATGGGATAAATCAAGTTTTATTCAAATTTAGATTAAGATCAAAAAAGCGATGATTTCAATTTCAGTTTATTCACAGCAAATTTCTAAGAAAAATACATTTAAAATCTTTTGCCTCATATATCATTAGAAAAATCCGTCCAAGAGCATGTCAGACCATGCTCATTGTAGGGTTCCGTAGTTACCATTCTGCCAGAACAGGCCAAACGAGGGCTGCTATTCATTAGTAAGTATCATGTACATTACAAGCATAAGCACCTTTGCAGCGCATTGTACGTCTTTTTACTAAGGAGAAAAGATTTTTTCGCAATAACTCATAAACGGCTGGACCGATCATGTTTGCATTTAAAGTAGCTTTTACTTCATGATTTTTTTTTCATATTTTTTGTTTATTTCCGAAAATATCAACTTTGTTAAATCCTAGAACTAAATCTTGTTTTGTTGCATGTTTTATTCATGATTTCTCAGCATACTCTGGACAGACGGGGGCAATTTAGGTTTGATAATAATGCAAAATTTATGGTGTTAGATGAATTCATTTATAATTTGAATATAAATATAAAGACACAAAACAATACAAAATATATGAATACATTATAAAAAACAACCAATTGTGCCGCCAGCAGCGGGGCAGGGCCCAAGCTGCCGGTGGTCAGGGTTGCAGAGAGAGGAAACGTCGGAGTATCCGCGCAGTATCCAAGACTATCGCCTTCTGCATCTGACCCTTGATCCAACCACCTACTGAGAGTCTCCGAAGGTTGGTCGAGACTCTTCACTATGAGACTGGTCGCTGAAACGTCTATAGGGACATTGATCGTCGAATCAACATCCCACATGGCGGTTATCTCGCAAGCCAAGTCTAGGTACTTACTGGACTTGTCCTCGGCTTTAACTTATTATTATTTATATTTGCAGACATATCTCCATGATTCTCAACTTTTATTTGCCTTTGCACTATTGTCAAATCCTAAATTGTCCCCATCTGTCCGGGGTATGTTTCTCAGTCAGTAGTCTTTACCATCTATTTCACGGTAATAAACAACAAATATTTTGTTTTAACGCTGTGTCCCAGGTCACGAACGCGAAACAGAATAACAACAACAAAACGATAACTGACCCAAATATCATAATAGTGGTGACACGAAAACTGACGCTGGCGGCATGTTTGTAAAATATATTGTTTTGACGACCGGTTTGGCCTAGTGGGCCTGCCTACGAAGCTGATGGTCCCAGGTTCAAATCCTGGTAAGGGCATTTGTTCGTGTGATGAGCATGGATATTTGTTCCTGAGTCATGGGTGTTTTCTATGTATTTAAGTATTCATAAATATTTATATATTATATATCTCGTTGTCTAAGTACCCTCAACACAAGCCTTATTGAGCTTACTGTGGGACTTAGTCAATTTGTGTAATAATGTCCTATAAATATTTATTTATTTTATTTATTTATTTATATTACTTTACCTACTAAAGCAAAATAATATTATTATATTTTTTTGTTGACTGGTGACCGAACAGCTGGCGGCTTCTTCGCACAACTTATCAGCGTTGTGATACAACGAGGAAATGCCGCCAGCCTTGGTACAGTGCCTCAAGGGCCTATATTTTAGATTTAAGTTAGTTATTCATTTAGTTCAGTATCTGTACAGTTAATGTTATATATCTGTGTATATATAGATATACATTAGGTCCATACATAATAGTACGTAAATGAATAAAAATATTTTTGTTTCATATTGAAAACCAAGCAAATTAAAAATCCTATGATTGTTCACTATTGACATTACAAATCTAATCAGAAAGGGTTGGTTTATTTATCTTTTTTTTCTACTTTTCTCTAAATCAGAATACGATACAAAATATGTCCTTAAACGAATTCCCAGTATTTTTGTTACACATAGTATACTTACTGTGATTTTGGACACATTTAATATATTTATTAATAAAAAAACGCATTTAACCGATTTTCAAGACCGAAGTGATCCCATAAGTGTTCCGTGAACAAAGTATTATACGGAACACTAAAAAAATAATTTGAAAAAAAGAAATATGAAATTTTTCTGTTGTAAAGGATCTCCGGAAACCGATGAACCTAGAATATATTATGCTGAAGCGATGAACATAAAAATCAAAGGATTTGTTAAGATTTTGTTAGTGGAAACCGTTTTCTCCCGAAAAATATACGTTCGGGTAGGATCGTAAAGCTATTCTTCCCTCTGAAGAGAAAGTAATAAAATATTTTAATAATTTGGGTGATAGTACGGAACCTTGGGGGCGAGAATTCGACTCGATTTTGGTCAGTTTTTCCTATTTGAATTTATAAATTTGCCAGAACGAGAGATAAGTTTTATTTGCAGTAATAAACGTGAGTCATGCTTTAAATGTTGGAAGTTATTTCCATATCTGCGTTTACTGTTTTGATTTGACGTCATGATAAGGTGCGTATTATGTACACCCACTAATTGACGTCATAATATTTTCTGGGAGCGTTGGTAGTTTCACAAATTAAACGTAATTTTGTAAAAAGGTTCTAAACTTCTATAGGTAGTTCGAAATATCTGGGTGAATCAACATTTTCTCGTCACTGATTGCCATGGTTTCGCTCGCCTGGGTCACTTTAAAACCCTGGTTTAATGGTATCAAATATACCTTTTTATTCATTTATATGTTTCATCTTTATTGCACAAAAAAAATACAGTACAAAAGGCGAGCTTAATGCCGCGAGGCATTCTCTACCAGTCAACCTAAGCAGAGAGATTGTGGGGTTTTATGGTAGTTGCGTGCTCCACCGTAGACCGCATCATCACTTACCATCAGGTGAGATCGTGGTCAAACGCTTGCCTATCGTTATAAGTCCTTTTATAAATCGAATGGCTAATTTTCTTAGTATACTTATTAGTAAAACGTAGTAAACATAACATTATTTATTTTAACAAACTATGCTACTATATGTGCCATTTCCTGGCAGTCCCACTTTGTCACTTGCCATAAGGACGTTTTGACAGGTTATTCATATCGTATTCGTACAAGCAAATTTCGTCCTAATGGTAAGCGACAAACTAAGGACCTTTGACTAGACTTTGACACATATTGTCGCCTGGCTGACAAAACAGTATTCTGTCTCTTACACCCATATTATTCAACAACACCCGTGTATTAACACGGGTGTTGTTGAATAATATGGGTGTTGTACGGTCAAGTAATTTAATTTCAGTGCTATATCGTACTTTGTCACAGTGACAATAGTATGAGGTCCCTAGCATCTTTATTTTTTTTTTATATCACGTCGGTGGCAAACAAGCATACGGCCCGCCTGATTGTAAGCAGTCACCGTAGCCTATGGACGCCTGCAACACCAGAGGTATTACATACGCGTTGATGTTGTTGTTGTTGCGTTGTTGAGTTGTTGATTGTCACTGTGACAAGCTACGAAATGATACTGAAATTAAATTATTTCACTGTACCTTTAAGTCGCTAAAACTCTCGCCCCCGACTTTTCATCCTTTTATTTAACGTTAGAATTCGACTAAGGTAATAAATGACACAGGGTGGTTCACGATCATCATCATCATACGCATATGTGATCACTGATCACCCATCATAGTACAAGAAGTGACGGACACCTCGACCCGGACTTCGACCATCTTTTATCAGTCAAATTATGCAACAGGCAAGTTTTTTCGCGATCTGGGGAATTGGCCCATCGTAAAAGTTTGCTCAGTAGTTATTCACATCGCAAAATATATAGTTTGGCCAGGGATTGCCTATTCCAAACATAGACAGTGAGAATCATACTGACTTTGTCTTACAATCTCAAAAGAGGAAGTGCGTGCGTGCGTGCATGCGTGCGTGCGTGCATATGTGCGTGTGTGTGTGTGTGTGTGTGTGTGTGTGTGTATAGATTATTTATGTGTGTTACTTTATAACTTACATGTAACTTCTAACGTTCTGGAGTCTTCGCTCTTGCCAACTTCGTTGAAAACTTCACATTTGATGACGATATCGTTATATTTTCTTGTTATGTTTTCAATTTTCTGAAACAAAAAAGACACATGAAAAATTATTGTCTAGTATAAATACTGTGAGCGTCGAAAAGTTTAAATATTATAAATGGAAAAATTTTGAAAGATTCCCATATTTTTTTATATAAATTGAAATTATCTATTTCCAAAATAAAAGTTTCCTTGGCACGAAGACAGACTATTTGTGCCGTCAGCAAAACTATTAGCTTTGCACCCCTAAATATATATATATATAGGGTGTCAATTGTTTATTTTTCTTGTATCTTTTTACTGGGGTGTGCCAATAAAGAGTATTCTATCTATCTATCTATATTATATGTATACAAAGGTTCTACGCTAATATTTTTGCCAACTGTACCTTATAAAAGAGACATAAAACTCATCCTTACACAAATATTTCTACCTGAACACACTTTTGTCAATTTCTTCGCCATTTCGACAATTTGAGACCCTTACCGACCCCCCATTCATTTCATCCACATATAATATGTTGTTATCCATCTTTCACGCGTGACCACACCGCTGAGGCACCTTTCCATTTTTACCCTTTTTACCCTTACGCCAATTTTTAACATGTTTCTTTGTCTTCAAAATATATAAGTATAGGGTGATACATTTTTGATTTCTTTTGATATTTTTTAAAGTTAATTGAACTTATTATTAGAAGTATTAGAACAAATTAAATTATTTTCAGAAAATACTTTTTATTATTTTTTTCTATTTCAAGTAGAAACACTACCAATAAGCGGTGGTAGCCGAGTGGATATGACGTCCGACTTTCAATCCGGAGGTCGCGGGTTCAAATCCTGACTCGTACCAATGAGTTTTTCGGAACTTATGTACGAAATGTCATTTGATATTTACCACTAGCTTTTCGGTGAAGGAAAACATCGTGAGGAAACCTGCACACATCTGCGAAAAAATTCAAAGGTGTATGTGAAGTCCCCAATCCGCATTGGGCTAGCGTGGGGACTATATAGCCCGAGCCCTCTCGCGCATGAGAGGAGGCCTGTGCCCAGCAGTGGGACGTATACGAGTATAGGCTTAATTATTATTATTATTATTAGAAACACTACTAAATAAATTATAAACTGAAATAAATGTCATATACTAAGAAAAACACAGCACCTGCCGCGATAGCAGGGGATGCTGGTTCGATTCCAGCCTGGGGCACTGGAGGCCTTAGTCACTTTTTCTTAGTATATGACATTTATTTCAGTTAAATGAACTTTGATTACAATACGTAAAGTACATTTACATTACAAATGAAAACAGTTTAATTTAATTTTTTTAAATAAATGATCAACTTGGAAATCGCGTGAAAAAAGCTAGCTTCAATGTAGCACGCGTTGGCAGACCGACGCAGATTGCGCGCTGCAACTCTCCGTGACCGACTGTCTGCGTGCTCCTGTTGAAGCTCCTCGTTATGGAACGAAACATGTCAAGCAACCTTCGACTTTAACGTGATCCGTATATTTAATATATCACTGAAGTTTTGGTATTAATTTTGTTCATAACTCACTGAATTATAATTATTTCGTCACATTGCTAAATTAATAAGATTAATATGTGACATTATCTATGAAAAGGGACCTTATTGTCGATGGCGCTTACGCCGCACTGCGTAGCGCGGCGATGTTTATAATACGGGAGCATCGTTGATAATGGCGTAAGCGCCACCGACAATAAGGTCCTTTTTAGGGTTCCGTAGCCAAATGGCAAAAAACGGAACCCTTATAGATTCGTCATGTCCGTCTGTCTGTCCGATTCTGTCACAGCCACTTTTTTCCGAAACTATAAAAGCTATACTGTTCAAACTTGGTAAGTAGATGTATTCTATGAACCGCATTATGATGTTTACACAAAAATATAAAAAAAACAATAAATTTTGGGGGTTCCCCATACTTAGAACTGAAACTCAAAAAATATTTTTTCATCAAACCCATACGTGTGGGGTATCTATGGATAGGTCTTCAAAAATGATATTTAGGTTTCTAATATCTTTTTTTCTAAACTGAATAGTTTGCGCGAGAGACACTTCCAAAGTGAAAAAATGTGTGTCCCCCCCCCCCCTGTAACTTCTAAAATAACAGAATGAAAAATCTAAAAAAAATATATGATATACATTACCATGCAAACTTCCAACGAAAATTGGTTTGAACCAGATCTAGTAAGTAGTTTTTTTTTAATACGTCATAAATGGTACGGAACCCTTCATGGGCGAGTCCGACTCGCACTTGGCCGCTTTTTTCATAGATAATGTCACATATGTTGTATGAAGTTCTGTTAATTAAATGGCTTACCAATTCCTTTGTATAGTTTCCTATAATTAGATGTTCATCCATATACCACTTGTAGGTTAAATTCGTGGGGTTCGCTTCCGCTTGGCACACTAAAACAATAAACATTTATTATTAATAAATTATATTAATTAGCAAATTAAATTTGTACATTACGATACAAGTGCGAAAAATAGGAAATTCAAAACGAGTGGCGATAAATTAAAACACGACCGAAGGGAGTGTTTTAAATCGACACGAGTTGCGAATTACCTATTCGCACATGTGTCGTACAACGTTTTACAGTACATATGGCCCTTTAAATCTTCGACACAATAACGTAATATGCTAATTTTCACACTAGTGCGATAAAGTAGCACCATATGTACTGTAAAACATATTTAATATACAGTTACTATCAAAGATCTATTATGGGATTTACCAAGGTGTTTACCAATATAAATCTTAAATTCATTCATTCATTCAAATTTATTTTCGAATTTTTACATTCCATAGCGTGGTCAGTAACAAAATAATCAAGATATTTATAAACTACTGCAGTTAGTAGTTAAAGTCATGGTCAAATATTTTTGAGTAACTTGGCTGTTCCTATATATCTGATGGTAAATGTATTATTAAGGCAAAAAAAAGCACCCTGCTGGTACATTATTTTATAAATTTTAAAAAAATGTACACGGCCTGACCGCCTGTTGTCACCTCTGTCTTCATGTATTCTGTATGTGTCTCTGTAAATGTTATTTTAAGGTTGTGCAATAAAGAGGATTTGTATTGTATTGTATTATACACTCTAAACACTGCAATAAATAATTCATATTGTTATTAAATGGGAGAATCAACTTTTTAGCGTCACTCGTTGCCATGGTTACGATTAGTTGTCCAGGGGACAAAAGTTCATTGAAATACTGATTTTATGGTACTTAAATGTATCAAACTTGCGTTTTTGTGGTCGTTATAACCAATGTCCATAATGGGCCCCCTACTAAGCATGTTAACAGAACGGCATACAACGTCTCTTCAAACAAACTGTGCCACTGTTTTGTCCCTTGGACAACGGGACAGGATAACAAAACAAAAAAAGTTGATTCACCCAAATAACAATAATTATTATGGATACTTCATGAAAAGATTCATACATTTTTCTGTTTTACCACCTAATATGGGGAAAGAACTCAAACTTTGCATCACATTGCTTTCCCCTCTTGTGTATAAAATGCGAATTACTCATCAGTTAAAAAAAAAAAGAAAGACTTTTAGAGTTGGTGCAGTGAAGATTATTATCAGGTCAGGTGGACATATAAATCTTCCAAATAAAAAAGTTGTCACAGACTTAGGTCACAGTAATTTTGAAATTATGACCCTCTACTCTAAATAAATGCTAGATTGTAACAATGTAGGATTTATTTACAAGAAACACTTAACCTTTAAAATACGGTGTTGTTTACTAAATTAGCATTTAAATCTAAACTTTTCAGTCTTGCTATTAAATAAAATATTGTTCTAGAAAGGGTTGAGCGCTTAACTAATGCGAGGACACTTTTTTCTTGGAGAAATTACTTCACTTGAAGTAGTGCTATACAGAAGAAAATAAATCTTAACGCAAAGCATTATGGTATACTGTACTTGATTACGAGAAGTAAGGTGTTTTTTGTTTATTTTGGCGTAAGTATAAATAACCTTTAAGAGCACATTATTGTCATGGGCACGTGAGGACATTAAAAAGTAGCTTAGAATAATCTTTTACTTTGTACACAGTACACAGTAATGGCTGCTTTACACGATGGCCCACTAATAAGATGGGCCAGTGTGTGGAGAGCGAAGTGGTGTCGGATGACTTTATGGCGCGGCGGGATGGCCACGGATGCCACGGTGTTGGTTTTTTGTCCGCACATCAAAAGTAGTGGGCCAGCGATGACACGTGGCCAATTCCAGAACTATCGTGTAGTTGCGTTTCAACCATCACATTGCCATCTCGCTGGTCCAACGCTGAGCCATCGTGTAGAGGAGCCATAATAGTATCGGCCTATGTGTCATGGCTCCTCTACACGATAGCCCAGCGTAGGCCAGTCCAAGGCACGCATTTATGCGTTAGAGGGAGCAAGTGATATTGCTATCTCATTCCACTGCATAGCTGCGTCCCTTAGACTGGCGTATACGAATTAATTTATTCTTATTGTAACTGTTAAAATCTGACACTTGATATTTTACTCTCATTTTGCCAATAAAAAAATTATATCGAATAATAATTTAGTTTATTTTATTGTGAAAGAAATAAATGTGTAAATGAATGTGTGAAGAAAGAAAGAAATAATATAGAAATATATTTAAAAATCACAGCGGAACGTCTTACGTCAAAACTTAATCGACATCGAAAAAAAGTATAAAAATATTGACATATACTTATAGACACTTACCAACCGTTACATCACTTCCTTCAGGTATCCTTTTGGCTCCTGATTTTATTCTTATCTGCACTTTTGGGGCGTATTTCACCTGTTGACAAAATATATCCAATGAATAAAAGTCAAAAGTCAAAATGTTTTTAGAGCTCCGCACAATACTGTTCGCGGAGCTCTTATGAGATCTATTCGGGCTTGCAAATCGGTTAAACGCGTAATATTTCTCAAAAACTGTTCGACGTACCTAAAATTTGGAACATTTGTTTTTTATACATTCTTGCAAAACACTTTTGAAAGTATTTTTTTTTTATCATACGTCATTTGCTGTCACATTGACTCCATTTTTTACTCGCACTTATTATAATTTCTTTCAATAAAATTATTATATACATAAAAAATACAATTTTGTAATTAACTAATAGTTTATTTACGTGCAGCCAAATCCACATTTATTTTACAAGCTGACAATTTTTTTAGTGCCTTTGTTCAAGGAAATTTTATGGGATCACTTGGGCCTTATAAATCCGTTAACGACGTAGATAACAAAAGTAAAAAAAATGACGTTTATGAATTAAAAAAAGAACTAGAATTTGTACCAGTAGAAACAACTTACACCACTAATACTGTAAATAAGTCAAAACCGTTTATTTATTTTTTATAAAATGCAATCCGATTAAATGTGGATAAATTGTGTCGTTTCCAAGCAAAAAGTCCCAGTCTCTCGCTTGCCAGTAGAGTATGTTTTGACAGGTTATTCGTATACATACACAAGCAAATCTCATCTTAATGGCAAGCGACAAAGTGGAACCTTTGAACTTCGGCCAAGGCTGGGGCAGCTGCCGAGGCGGCTGAAACCAAAAAAGTTTCCAAATATCGAAGTCTCGGCCCCCAATACCACTTTGTGGCGTTTGGAGTCGAGACACTAGGGCCGTGGGGTCCAAGCGCCAAGATACTATTTAAGGAAATGAGTAAAAGGCTCATAGATTCTACCGGTGACCAGAGAGCTGGCAGCTTTCTCTCGCAGCGCATAAGTATTGCCATTCAGCGAGGGAATGCTGCCAGCATCTTTGGCACAATGCCGCGGGGGCCTTATTTAGATATATTTTAATTTAGATTAGTTTTTACCATTTTGTTTTATTATGTGCTGTATTAAATAAATAAATTTAACAACAAAAAAAAAAAAACCTTTGAATAGATTTTGACACAATTGTATAATGTTTACCGACATGACATAGAGTTAAATAGTTCATTCAAACTTATAGATATAACCTTATAAAACTACAAAGAAAATCCAATAAAAAAACCTAACTTAAATAAAATCGCTATTTTATATTCTCTATTAAGACGTTTCATACAAAAAGCAGATAAAAATACGGTCACAACGGTATAGTCCGAATGGCCGGTAATATCGCTGGCCATCTGATCATAAAAAGTAATTGGGTTTCCAGTAAAAAGGGTTGTTATTTTACGGGGCCCGAAAAATACATGATAAAGATACTGGGCCTTTTTTTGGTAACGACCGAAATGAATAGGATTACTGGATACGGCTCAGATATCAAATAACCAGGTTCATCCATATAAAAAGCAAGAAAATATATGTACCTAACTTTAGTCTAAATATTCTAAAAAACTTTAATCATTTATTCTAATTCTAAATAAGAGTACATCTAAATAATAAAATATAATCATCATTAAAAAAAGAACACAATATCATTTATTATCTTCTTCTGACGATGAATGCGATCATAGTTATTTTGTTTTATAAAGGGGCAAAGTTATTGTCAAACAACTCGTGCTAATATTGATATCCGAGCAAGCGAAAGATTCAAAAAATTTACTACGAGTGAAACACACAAATTTTCACCACACCAACGCGTGAAAAATATTAACTGCAAGACATTACAAGTCAAATCCAAATTAACACTTTTAAACATTTCTACATTTTTGAATCAAAGTCACTTAAAAGACAATTCGACCAGCCAACATAAACAATGAAAGTGATGAGAAAGCATTGCATTAAATTACTTTGCTACTCTTGTGGATAAAATTCAACTTTCTCGGCAGTTTTTGAAGTAAAAAACATAAACAGAGATTCGAAGAGCCGGTTTTGTGAAAGGATACTATTTATTAGCGAATAATAATAACTTAAAATAACGCGGAAATGTCTTATACATTTTGACGATCGGTCTAGCCTAGTCCCTGTCTATGAAGCCGATTCAAATCCCGGTAAGGGCATTTATTTTGTGTGATGAGCACGACTAATAAAATTGTTCCTGAGAATCCTGAGTCATGGGTGTTTTCTATGTATTTAAGTATTTATATATTTTATGTAGTTGTCTAAGTACCCACAACACAATTTTCATAGAGCTTTTTTTTTATACTACGTCGGTGGTAAACAAGCATACGGCCTGCCTGATGGTAAGCAGTATCCGTAGCCTATGTACGCCTGCAACTCCAGAGGAGTTACATGCGCGTTGCCGCCTCTAACCCCCTCCCACCCTCGTTGAGCTTACTGTGGGACTTAGTAAATTTGTGTAATAACGTCCTATAATATTTATTTATTATGTACTTGTTTTATGTAATGAGATTTTATAGGTAATTACTATTCCTTATAGCATATACAACTTTTGCCAAATTTCGTCTCCCCCAAGACGTCTCAAAACTAGCAACAGTTTGCACAACTGGATTCAATGTCTGAATAAACTAGTCTGTTTAAAACTTTACAAACGAAGACATTTTAAACTTGCACATGACGTTTTGTTGCAAAGTGCACTTTCTGGCTATGTAAAGTGTCTTTGGTGATTGTGAAATTTTAGTAAGCTATTTAGTACTTTAGTTTCAGACTTAAAGTTATGCTATGAAAAACAAAATGTTATCACTTAACCTAAACAGTGAAAGATGTATAGAAAGAGAAACACGTGCATAATGGATAATTGCTATATTTCAGTCTTCGAATAACATAATTTATATTACATTAAAAGATTCAAAATAAATCATTTACAAAATTACCCTTAGTAACACAAGTTTTTGGAATAATATCACCTTGAAATAATTTAATTTCTATGTATCTGTCTATCTGTTTATCTGTCTGTCTGTCTGTCTGTCTGTTTGTCTGTCTGTCTGTCTGTCTGTCTGTCTGTCTGTCTGTCTATTTGTCTGTCTGTCTATCTGTCTGTAAAATAACCATCTTATGTCCTTCCTTAGGTTTCAAACTATCTACATTTACATACAGTAAAAACAGTATCTACATTTACAGTTTAAACTTGAAGAACTTACAAGACACACAGAGTTACTGTCCCATTTATATTAAGGTAAATACATCTACAGTACCGGTCAATACCACGCCACGGTAACGTAACGGTCGGTCAGTATCGCGTAATTTTTTTTTACGGGTGTACTTTTTTATATATTTGTTAGTGACTTCCACCTCACTACGTCAAATTAGCTTGTCTAGATAGTATGAGCGATGAGAAAAATTGGTCTCTTTCGTTTTTTGAAGAGGTTTTTTGGAACGAAGTTCCTTATCGGTAGAAAAATTTTCTTATGTTTAGTTGTTTTCTCTGACTGTAAGTCGCATTTGTGAACTTGTACCCCTAGTGTAAATAAATTCGATTTCGAAACGTGACGTACGCGTTTGCGTTTAGTCTCATTTTGTATGTGATTTAGAAAGAGCGCGCCAAGCGGGACGTTTTGGAAACTCAAAATCCTATACAAAATGAGACTTAACGCAAACGCGTTCGTCACGTTATGATGTCGATTAAATTTACACTAAGGGTACTGATTTGTGAAATTTTGTGAGCAGTTTCGATAGTTATTATTTTGTTCATTAATTGTTTTTTTTATTTGTTAATCAGTAATATACTAAGTTTATCAATAATAATATACTTCATTCCAACCGAGTTCCAGGTCACTCACACAGTTTTTTAATATATTTATAGACCTTAAAGTCAACTTCATTTTTTTTATAGATTTTTTTTTGTAATATTCTGAGTATCTTATTAAAATTCACAGTATTAGCAGTATTATTCATATATGTATTTATATAAAATTAGCAGTACATTTTTTTGACCCAGTGGTTGACTGGCAGAGAATGCCGTAAGGCATTAAGTCCACCATTTGTACTTAATATTATATGTGCAATAAAGTATAAATAAAATACGTAATCTACAAACTAAACTATATTGTTTACTCTATACACGCTCATACAAAAAACACAAAGGTGATATATTTTAGGCCAGTACTCGTACTGTATGTCTAAAAACCTCATTTATATTTTATTCACCATCCAAGTTTATATCCAATCCCTTCTACATCCGTGTATGGAATAGTAATTTCCGCTTAACAGTCTTTTGGGCGACAATAATTTTTATCACGCCGTTGACGCTATAACGGTTTATGTCGCGCTCTGTTTGTCAATAATGTTATTTTATGATGTGTGGTTTCGATTAAATATGTGACGATGACATTAAAATAAATAAATAAATAAATATTATAGGACATTATTACACAAATTGACTAAGTCCCACAGTAAGCTCAATAAGGCTTGTGTTGAGGGTACTTAGACAACGATACATATAATATATAAATATTTATAAATACTTAAATACATAGAAAACACCCATGTCTCAGGAACAAATATCCATGCTCATCACATGAATAAATGCCCTTACCAGGATTTGAACCCGGGACCATCAGCTTCGTAGGCAGGGTCACTACCCACTAGGCCAAACCGGTCGTCAAAAATACTTATTCAAATGGCTTTGTTTGGTTTTGTTTTTTTTTTGTTTAGTGCATATGACATTTATAAATAAATAAAAATTTGCCAGCACTTACAAAATCGTATGTCTATTATTCAATACTACAAAAAAATAGAAGTTAACTTTTTATAATGATTCAGTTGATGTAGGTATAAATAAGTTATTTGCTATAAGATTTTAATAAATGTACGAAATAAGTAACAATAAAAACAAAGAACTTTTGTCTTATTTCCACCCTTAAAACAAAACAAAAACATTCAGGCAATCCGGCTGTGGAATGATCTTCCTCTCTCTATGAGACAAGCCCAGAACAAATTCTCCTTCAAGTGCATGTTGCGCAAGCATCTGTTTGACAAGGTTCAAAGGTCGTCCTCATGATGTTTCACTATGGTTACATATTTATGTATGTTCTTCTTCTTCTTCACTGGCTCAGTGACCCAAACAGGATCTTGGCCTCTGACACAAGAGAGCGCCACTCTGCCCTATCCTGCGCCACTTCACGCCAGTTGGGTATTCCGAGGGCGAACAGGTCTTTTAGGACTTCGTCGCTCCAGCGGTATCTGGGACGCCCAGACGGACGTTTTCCACCCGGGTGCCCCACATACGCTCTTCTCACGGCACGATCCTCTCCCATCCTCTCTAGGTGACCGAGCCAGCGGAGTCGTGTGGCCTTGATTTCGCCAATTAATTGACCACCCATCGATTTATGTATGTACAATTATGTATCATATTATTTATGTACGTATAATTTTATATAATTTTGTGATATTTTTTTGTCATTTAACTCTGTAGTCTGACCCTGCACCAATTAGGATCATTCGGTTTGGCTCATGGTTGACTGGTAGAGAATGCCTTCTGGCATTAAGTCCGCCATTTGTAGTCTTCATGTATTGTGCAATAAAGTTTAAATAAATAAATAATAAAAACGAGCAGCATTTGCAATAATGAGTCAAAAGGAAGCTTTCATAGTATGAAAGGTAAGGAATACAATCTCCACAGACAGAGCTGTTGCAAAAGTGTCCAGCTGTCAGCTATAAATAATAGTTCCAAATCTCTCCAGAGTAGCGCTACAGTAGCTAACAACGTAGGCGTTATTGACGGAGTGAAGTGCACTGTCTAAGCCGTTATTGACGGAGTCAAGTACGCTGTCTATGATTAGTTTTTTTTTTAAATATTCTAGGTATTGTAGCGCCACCTATTTAAGGTTTTTTGACGAACAGTTTTTGGCACATGCAGATTGTATTCCTTATATCTTTCATATATTATAGCTAAAAATATAATATATATTTGAAACTTATTTGCTTTTTGCCATGACCACCCATGAAACATAAAGATATTGATAATAAAACTACCCTGCATTGACAACTCAAGTGAAATTTATTGCCAACACTCTATTTTATTGAAACATAAATCATACGTCTCTTTGTAAACATAAGGGCGCGTACACAAGCACAGACAAATAGGCTTTTCACAAATAGGAATATATAAGAGGAATATTCATATTTATTCCTTTATATCCAAGAAATTGACAAAATAAAGGATCATTGAAAGGGATATTTTGGAAATGGATCATTTTGTAAACTATATTTTTTTATTTAGATATTTTGATGCTGTTTCTACTTCTACCCAGAATCACGAGCTTTTTCGATCCTGATATGAAATAAAAAGTGTCTCAAGGTTTATATTTCCATTTTGTTCTGGTCTGTTCATTTGATGACCGGTCTGGCCTAGTGGGTAGTGACCCTGCCTATGAAGCCGATGGTCCTGGATTCGAATCCCGGTAAGGGCACTTATTCGTGTGATGGTCACGGATATTTGTTCCTGAGTCATGGGTGTTACCTATGTATTCAAGTATTTATATATTATATTTATCGTTGTCTGTGTACCTACAACACAAGTCTTCTTGAGCACATTGGGGGCTTAGTCAATTTATGTAAGAATGTCCAATATTTATTTATTTATATTATTTATTTATTCTGTAACCTTTTTAATAGATTTTGTATGACGGTAACGCAATCGTAGAATCGAGAATGTATGGAAATATCGGATTTTTTTAAATACTACGTCGGTGGCAAACAAGCATACGGCCCGCCTGATGGTAAGCAGTCTCCGTAGCCTAGAGGAGTTAAATGCGCGTTGCCGACCCCCGCACCACCCCCCGCCACCCCTCGTTGAGCTCTAATACTTTTTTGCATACAAAATCCAAAGTTTGAAAAAGTTCAGCGCAGTAAAATGACGTATACCTGCTTTTGTTTATTTATACAAAACTTTTATATAAGAGGTATCGATTGGTTAAGTATGAAGTTTGTTATCAATGATAAATTTATTCATTAGTCTAAATCAAATCGATAATGCTTTCACGCCTAACAATTTGTTGATAATTAGCCAAGGTCTAGTAATCGTTACAGTTAACCTTTCTTCTTCTTCTTCAACCTAAGCCTTTTCCCATTATCTGGGGTCGGCTCTCCTTGTCCTCTTTCTCCACACAGGACGATTTGTTGCAGTTCCGGCGTCAATATTTATGTTTTTCAGGTCATTCTGGACCGTTGTCAGCCAAGTAGCAGGACTAAATCCAAAATAACCCGGCCTGGATCGTACCTGGCTCAAAGGTCCCCATTATTCCCGCTGCGTTTTTTCGCTGAACCGCAGTCTTTGAAATAAGTTACAATAATGTCACTACTATACTTAATAATAAAAAAATAAAAACATCATTTAATGTATTTAAGTATTTATAAATATTTATATATTATATATATCGTTGTCTAAGTACCCTCAACACAAGCCTTATTGAGCTTACTGTGGGACTTAGTCAATTTGTGTAATAATGTCCTATAATATTTATTTAATATTTATTTATTTATTTATTTATTTATTTATTTATTTATTTATTTATCATTTCTACCATCAGTAATATTCTTGAACAAAATCAATCTCACTAGTCGAAAAATACTGTGCAAAAGTGTGCAAAAACAATAAATCACAACCTTCACAAATATAATATTTGCACACCGATCCTAAATAAATTTCAATTTTCTTTATTATAAACTATCAGAAGCAAACAAACACATAAACTTGAACATTTCATCTCATAAGCCCATTTTTTCATAGGAAGTAAAAAAAGGGAAAGAAATTTTCATCATATGCAGCAAATTCAACGAGTATGTTTACAGTCCTCCAAAATTCAGAAAAAGACATTGTATAATGAACCTTATTCCGTTGTCTTACATCTTTCCATTCTTTATCATTCATTGACGTCATTCGTGCAATCGATTTTGTATTCTATCTTCTTGGATTAAAGTTCATCCTCGTTGACCCGGGGTTCATGTCGAATTCTATCTCAATATTTTATAAGACCTCGGTATCGGGGTGTCTTACGATTGCCTTGCCCAGGAAGTAAGAATTTAGGAGCAGGCAAATTTAATGTGGAGTTTCGTGCTCGGTAAATATTTAATGATTCCAGGAATACGTTTACTTCCTAATGTTTTCTGAATATTTCCTTCAATTTGCTTTTGTTTCATTGTTATTTCAATAGGATTATTTGCAATTGCAGATGTTAAAAAGTAAACAAATCTATAAACAAAACAAGCTTTTTCAATCATACGTTTCTATTTTTTCTTTGCAAATAAAATGGTTTCAACTTCAACATTTGTTTAACTTGCATGTTTATTTACATTTGTAAAGCCATCTTGCTTTTACAACTGTATCTTGTAAACCAAACAGTTCTTGTAAACAAACCTTTGCTTGGCAAAAATTACACAAACAAAACCAGGACATCCTGCTAAAAGGATCTCCGGTCCCATTTAAAAATTGCTTTTACTTTGCTTTATTGCTTTTATTTTTTTAATATCAGGTATTAAAATAATAGGTTTAAAAATTCAATATTCATGTGTAATATTTGTAATCTCATTAAATCTAAACCATAGTGTATTGTGTACAGTTTTATAACTTATTTGGAGTAAGACCCGAATTTGTTGTTTTTTTTAAAGCTAGCATAAATACAGGCACCAATACCTACTGTAAACGTAGCAGTATCTCTCTCATCAACCAAAACAGTTCTGTTACCACTTTTTTAACTCCGTTTTGTGTTGGAGTGGACAAAGGCTAGCAAAAAATATTATTTTTACCCCTCGTGCGGCAAGATGCCTCGAAATGGATGCTCTCTGATAACCGCGCGTGCGGTGGCTACCATTTTTAACATAAGGAACGGCGCGAAAATTTTAAATATTGCTTTCCTGCCCTTTATATTGCTTTCCTGCCCTTTATATTGCTTTCCTGCCCTTTATATTGCTTTCCTGCCCTTTATATTGCTTTATCACTTATTTCATAGGTCACTAAACTACTAGCATCTAAATAGAATAACATTCTTTGTCTACTATTTCTTTAATCTCATGTAGATAAAATCTAGCTATAATGTTTTCTACGACTTTATTAATGTTCGTGCATAAATCTTTCATATAAACTTCAGGAAACAAAATCATACTTTGTTCATCTTTAAATTGTTACTTTATCGCTCCGATCTCTAACCATTACTGTTCTGTTACATGTTTTATAGCTCCGTTTTGTGTCGGTGTGGAAAAAAGCTGGCAAGAAATAGTGTACATGTACAAATAAGTGTTTGCAAAAAAATCATCACTCATTTAATCGCCCGCTTAACTATAATACTAAAAAAAGTAAATAAGCAACTTTATTATCGTAACAATTGTTACTTTATCGTTCCGATCTCTTACCATTATTGTTCTGTTACATGTTTCATAGTTTCATTTTGTGTCAGTGTGGAAAAATGCTGGCAAGAAATAGTGTGCATGTACAAATAATTGTTTGCATTAATTAAACGCCCGCTTAACTACAATGGTCCAAAAAGCAAATAATCAACTTTATTATCGTAACAATTGTTACTTTATCGTTCCGATCTCTAACCATTAGTGTTCTGTTATATGTTTCATAGTTCCATTTTGTGTCGGTGTGGAAAAAAGCTGGCAAGAAATAGTGTGCATGTACAAATAATTGTTTGCAAAAAATTAAACGCCCGCTTAACTACAATGGTCCAAAAAGCAAATAAGCAACTTTATTATCGTAACGATTGTTACTTTATCGTTCCGATCTTTAACCATTACTGTTCTGTTATATGTTTCATAGTTCCATTTTGTGTCGGTGTGGAAAAAAGGTGGCAAGAAATAGTGTACATGTACAAATAATTGTTTGCAAAAAATTAAACGCCCGCTTAACTACAATAGTCCAAAAAGCAAATAAGCAACTTTATTATCGTAACGATTGTTACTTTATCGTTCCGATCTTTAACCATTACTGTTCTGTTATATGTTTCATAGTTCCATTTTGTGTCGGTGTGGAAAAAAGGTGGCAAGAAATAGTGTACATGTACAAATAATTGTTTGCAAAAAATTAAACGCCCGCTTAACTACAATAATCCAAAAAGCAAATAAGCAACTTTATTATCGTAACAATTGTTACTTTATCGTCCCGATCTTTAACTGTTCTGTTACATCTTTCATAGCTCCGTTATGCGTCGGGTGGAAAAAAAGCGGGCAAGAAAGGGCAGCACGAGGGCGGAATACGGAGTAGCGGCAAAACATTCTCTGTTTACTGTTTGTTCTCTGTGCTTTTTGCTCGGAAGAGTGTAAAGTACATTAATATGTATTATGAGGAAGTTACGTCTTGCTGCTTAGACTCATACAAGAGGGAGTAGATTTTTGAGAAAAACAATACTCATTCCGTTTATTTGAACCTTATTAATGGTTAATTTAATGATTCATTTGTCAGGATTGTGAAAAGTGGAATCTTAATGGTTTCAAAGCATGAGATTTGGTGCCTCACCCAAGTTAAACACTAACTACTAACTAGTTAGTTTCATTTTGAATACGAAGAAAGTAAAATAAATATAAGTGCATTAAAAAAACCGAACAAGTGCGAGTAAGAAAAATATTTGATTGTAATTGTATTTCTTTCATTTTCGCTTTTTGGATTTTGTGCTCCCGTTTTCAAAAGATTACCAGCTTACAGTACATTAATATTGTGAATATGTTTTGTTTTGTACTTAGCATTAACTCAAGCATGTTAGGATTAACGTTGAGTTCACTGGAGAAGTTATTTTATAAGCTATTTGAAACTTGTAGGAAGCTTATAACGGAATTAATTGCTGTTTTCTCATTAGAAGCTGCAAGTCATTAAAATTGTTGCTAATATTATTAGTTCATAATAATAAAAACTCGTTAGCCGATTATATTGTGGTGGAAAGACCGTCAACTGGTAGCATGGGCACGTTAAAACAATGTAATTGCTTCCCATCTGAACTAACTAACTTCACTGGCTCAGTGACCCAAACAGGATCTTGGCCTCTGACATAAGAGAGCGCTACTCTGCCCTATCCTGCGCCATTTGGGTATTCCGAGGGCGAACAGGTCTTTTAGGACTTCGTCACTCCAGCGGTATTTGGGACGCCCAGACGGACGTTTTCCACCCGGCTGCCCCACATACGCTCTTCTCACAGCATGATCCTCTCCCATCCTCTCTAGGTGACTGAGCCAGCGGAGTCGTGTGGCTTTGATCTCGCCAATTATATTGGGCATCGCAACCAGCTCCTCTAGCTCCCTATTCTTCCTACGCCTCCAAGTTCCATTTTCATCTCTGATAGGTCCCAGAATCTTCCGCCTCCATATTTTCCTCTCCGCCACTAAGAGCTTGCTCTCTTCTTTCTGAGTCCGAGTCCAAGCTTCACACCCATACATACAAAAAATGGCCTAATTCTTGTAGACACGAATCTTGGTTGGTCTACTGATCAGCGTGGACACTAAAACTCAATGGAGCGCTGCCGAGCATCTTAAAGCGTTATGGATTCGTAGATCTATCTCTTCCTCCCTTCAGTTGCTATTAGTTACTGTGCAACCAAGATACCTAAATTGATCCACACCTTAGTAGGTGGTTGCTCCGACTACTAGGTCTTCTCTATCAGCTTTGGTGTTCTTGTACCTTTTCATTTGGAGATATTCTGTTTTCTGGTGGTTGATTCTGAATCTGGTGTTTAGTTTGTAGATATTACTCCTCAACCCACAAACGAAGCGGCAGCTGACGTCCACGAGGTTTGTTGCCCTTAAACCACTTTTTGAGTTATCGCCCGGAATGCATTTGATCATGGATATATGTTCCTGCCACGCGTAAAATCCATATATAATCAAAATAAGTATAATTTATAAGTTTAAATACGGAGGAGATTTTAGCTATTATTAATAAAATATGAGTACAAATGTACCCAATATTTAAATATTTCCAAATACTTATTTGAAAGGAATAAAACACAGTTATCCAAAGGATAAGGATTAATTTCATAAAGCAGATTTAGAATCAAAGATTCTACTAGCATATTCATGATATAATGTGCCTTTTACTCAACTTAGTTTACATTTTAGGGTCTAAAGATTCGAATTATTCTTTGAAGAGAAATTTGAATATTTATTAACATAATTCAGGTCTTGCCTTTGACAATATTACAACTATGATCTTTTTTAAGTAAGTTGTCTTTTAACAAGCCTTTTGGATGATACTTTGGTAAGAGAAAGTTGCTACTTGAATAACTTTAGTACTTAAATTTGACGCGATAAATATTTCCATAGAAGATACTTCTAAATAAAAAAAACTTATTATAATTATTTAAGATATTATTTACACATTTTGTGACTGAACAAATATCAGGAATTAAAAAAAAAACCGATATATTCCGAGTCGGACTCGCGCAAAAAACGGCAAACGAATCACGTTTGTTGTATGTGAGCCCCACTTACATATTTATTTTATTCTATATTTTATAGTATTTGATGTTATAGTGGCAACAGAAATACTTTATGTGAAAATTTCAACTGTCTAGCTATCATGGTTCATAAGATACAGCCTGGTAACAGACGGACTGACAGGCAGACAGACGGATGGACAGCGGAGTCTTAGTAATAGGGTCCTGTTTCACCCTTTGGATACGGTACCCTAATAAGCTACATATTATGTATGTAAGTACTTCTAAGTATCAATTAATTGTGTTGTGTTATGTACATTCCAAAAATTACCTATCCATATTTTGTCAATGTTAAAAATTACCTATCCATATTTTGTCAATGTCATTAATTACCTATCCATATTTTGTCAATCTCAAAAATTTCCTATCCATATCTTGTCAATGTCAAAAATTACCTATCCATATTTCGTCAATGTTAAAAAACTTAACAAAGTTCGTTTTCATAAGCCCGAATTAAAAGAACGAATAAGGTGTTATTTGGTCATTACGAAAAGCTCAGAATGTCGGTTAATTCCATGAAAGATCTTTAATAACATGATGCAATAATGAGTGATTTTCTAAATCAGCTGACGATTCAGAGTAGTAGAAATTACCCGAATAGACCGAGATAAAATGATGCCCGTTCATGAGAAAACCAACATCATCGCTTGTGCTCAAGATGTTAAATAAGCTGCCGTTAAACAACCATACAAATAACAACCTAGTATGAAAATGAACGTGGGAGCAACCTAGTTTGAAAGCGATGAAAATAGACTGTGTTTAATACTTGTACTGCAAAATCCTGTATACAATTATAGACTTTGTCAGTTATTTGTACTGCAAAATGCTCTACACAATTTAGTATCTCAGACAATGCCTTGTGTGCATTAATTAAGGTTTATTGTCTTCGTGAATTGTGTACATACTGGGAATTGAGACGCCTATTTCTCAAGTAGACGAGTTTGATAAGAATATAAAATCTAAAATTGCGGCGCTTGCTTGCTTGCCTGCTTCCCAAAACCCTCACTCCTCTCGATACTTCGCGCGTAGTGAATTTTCTTTCAAGCTAGCATATTCTATCAGGTTGTATGTGGCAAAACATTAATTTCATTACGCTCATGGGCAGATTGGTCAAAATGTTTTTTCAAGTAGGTATAAATGAGTTTTACTTTTAAAATAATGACGTTTATAAATTATTTGTTTTGTGTATGTTTATAAATATTTAATTTGATTAATTTAATAGGCTAATAGCCGTTTTAAATATTTTTACACAATTTTCAATCGTGGCTAAATTCCGGATAAGTCTGTGCCTTCGCTTCGATGCCTAACCTGTTAAAGATGTTGGAAATGTCACCGTCTTTAAGAACTATTTCGCTTTGAATTTAGTTCGTTCTTCACAAGTGTGTGAAAACATTGTGTGTAAGGGCGGTACAAGAATTACAAACTCGTGTTAATTAAGCCCTCGACTTCGGCTTCGGGCTTAAAATTAACACTTGTTCGTAAATACTTCTTTACTTAACGAATTCATATTCGTTACCAATAAAATACTTAAATCCTTACCTCAATTTGAATGCTAGCGGCTCTGTAAGCCCGGTCTGCGGTGTTCTGCGCCTGACAGGTGAATGTTTGGTTATGGTGCTCCTGCTTCGGAGACATCTTGATTATTGATCTGTGGACAAATGGGGTCATATTACTAGTTATTATAATATATGTCGACGTTTATGTGAAAAAGTCAGACGGTCCAGAGGAGTTACATGCGCCCTGCTGACCCTAACACTTCGCACCCTGGCAACCTTACTTACCGACGAACACAACACACTACTCATAGGAGTAGGGTCTGGTGTTATTTGGCTGCGGTTTTCTGTAAGGTGGAGGTACTTCCTCAGTTGGGCTCTGCTCTGCAGTTGATATCCACACAAAGCGAGATGACATTCACAGTGCCCATACCTCTCATTTGGACGTAGTTTAAGGACATACCCATACAATATGTGTGTTTGGACAGAGAAGCGGGCGGTCTTTAGTTTGCTGTCGAAGGCCAAATCCACTTCGGATCGTCGTGCCACAGCAGTATATAGTAGTATTTAGATGTGGGATTTTAAAGAGAAGGCGTTCATAGTACGGCTGACCATTAGTGTCAGTAAAAAGGTGAAATACTCAAAAGTCATCTTCCGCACCTACAATTTTATTTTTTACGTGACTTTTTAGCAACGGAAGAGATTATCCAGGATAATTTTACCTGCGTTTTGGGCTTAACTTGAAAGTGCCAAGCTGAGTGTCAACATTTTACGAAAAAAAAATATTGTGCCGTTCTAATTATAAATTAGATCAATGGCGCTAATTTTGCAAAGTATTGCAGCATTTAGCTGAGAATAAATTGTAATGTTTACACGGAAAAACACAATTTCAATTAGTTTAAATTAAAGTGAAATTTGAACAATCCTATTAAATATAATGAATATTGAATTAATAATTTCAATATTCTCCACGACGTTGTCAAACAATAAAAACAAATGAAACTCTGCAGCAAACAACGATTTCGTAACCACAGTCATTTAAAAATGAAGGAAACATTTAATTTCGTATCAATATATCATAAAGCGATATTTATGATGTTGTGTTTGATGCAAAGAGCTTTCGCCATAATGAAGGTGAATTATGAATCCGGGTGCAAAATCTGCATTAATTTAGATCGTATTTTGATAAAGTTGCTTTGCATTTGCTATTAAAAGCTCACTTTGACTGATATCATCTTGAGAAATCTATGATTAATTCAGTTGACTATTTAAATGATTTTGTATCTTTTGGTGACATTAAAGTTTTAATATATGAAATAGAGACTTTAACATACTTATAAGTTTTTTATTCCTATAGATTTCTTCTTCTTTTTTATAAATTTGTGATTTTAAAACTACTTTTATTTTTGTTGGGATCCTTTAGATGGGGCAAGATGGTTGACCACCTGATACGGGACGACAGATTCTTTTTAAACATCCTGGAGGGCAAGATTGAGGGGAGAAGATGCAGAAAGAGGTCAGCCAAATGAAATATACAGTTTCTATCGTGTCGTACGAGGAAGTTAAAAGGCTGGCCCAGCAAAGAGAAAACTGGCGATTACTCTACCGACAAGAGCATAGCTCTTAAATATTGATGATGATGAGGTATATAATACGTTTCTTCAGTAGGTATTGCTGCAGCTACTCTTAATGATATTGGAATAACGTTCGAGTACAAAATTTGCATTAATCTAGATTCTAGTTTGATCAAATTCAGGGTGCAAAGCTTAGCGCCAATGAAGACGGTGCTTTGCATTATAGTTAAATTGAATTCCTCATTAGATTGAGTTTGAAGTCTTTTTGACAATTCTTTATCGTGAACATTGAAAATTGTAATGTGTTATAAAGGTTGATTCAACTTTTTTAATTTGTGGCTTTCCATCACAGAAGGGTTCTTATGCTTCAAGTGCAATAAGGTCCGGTCCATCTGAAATTCCAACAGAAATTCTGATAAAAAGTAGTTATTGCACATGAATCATAAGAACCCTTCTCTATCTGAGCCACATTTAGTTACTCTAAACTGTTCTGCTTTTCCACCGCCGATATGCCTTAACACAACTTTTAAAATCATTAAATCTCCAATATTAATCAAACGTACTTAATTCGAAGCCATACAAAGGTTTTCATTTAGGTGGACATAATAATACTCCCCAATCTAAATTAAACATGGACCTTCAAAGGAATCCGACAAGGCTGATTCTGTTATGAAGAATTGATGTGGTTTTCATCTCCTTATGATACTATTTTGAGTCTTGAGTCACCAATAAGTGCGAGTAAAATGGCTTATGAGACGTTTCTTCACCGCTTAGCATTTACGTTCAACTCATGCTATCAGATCTGATTGCGTTTCGTCATCACCATCAGCGTGAACCGCTAAAGATACCATTCGAATTCAAGCTTCACCCGTATTATTGCAGCAGTAATGCGAAACGACATTGCTGCTGCAAATGTCAAAAACCCGAGCAGTAAAATCGATTTTGACATTTGCGGCAGGCAGTGTTGGCCGAACGTTAATTAGAATTGACCTTTAACCGTTACAAATTGAACCGTAAAATGTAACGGACGGTTACAGTTTACGGTTCAATTTGTGATGGTTTTTGTTCAATTCTAATTAACATTCGGCCAACACTCAAATATCAAATGGCCCTGTGGCCTATTTGCTGAATAAATGTTTGATATTTGACTCGCAGCAAGCAGCCAAATAAAAATTTCGATCGAGACATTTACATTGATTTTAACATTACTGCCGCAAATATCAAAAATCGGAGCACAAACATCGATAAGTAATGCTGGTGCAGTCTGAATCTAAATAAAACCTTAATATTTAAAAATAATCGGCCATGTGCGAGTCGGACTCGCACAGGAAGGGTTCCGTACCATTTAGTATTTGTTGTTATAGCGGCAACAGAAATACATAATCTGTAGAAATTTCAACTGGCTAACTACCTATCACAGTTCACGAGATACAGCCTGGTGACAGACGGACGGACGGACGGACAGACGGACAGCGGAGTGTCAGTAATAGGGTCCCGTTTGACCCTTTGGGTACGGAACCCTAAAAAGTACCCACTTAGGGCGGCACGTATTGCAGCCCTATGAGGTCCAGAACATTACGGCCCAAAGGATCTGGAATTTCCTAGGTTCAGTCCTGGGCATTAGTAATGAACTTTAAAGGACTGTCACAATAGATAGGTTGTATCTAAACAAAATGAAATCGATAAGCAGAGAGAATCGGCCATTATGTAGAAGTATTCAACAGACATTTGTATTACTCTGTTTGTATTGCAAATTATTCACGGCTCTACGACCCTTTTGCTGTAGTTATGTTTGTATTTGTAGAATAAGACCCCTTTTGGTATATGCCCCTCTAGGTCTCAGTAGCTCTATTGCTAATATATTTCTCTGAGTTATGTTTGCAGAATCACAAATAGTTTAAGATCTCCTTTGGTATTGGGTTCAACGGAACCTCGATAACAGGAATCTCGAGGGAAACTCCGAATATTTCGTGTTAACGAGTTTTCGTCTTATAGGTTTCAACTAAAAGAGGTTATTATAGGTTCTAATTTTCTTCGCGTTGTTCCGGCATTTTGCCACGGCTCTTGGGAGCCTGGGGTCTGCTTGACAATTAATCCCAAGATTTGGCGTAGGCACTAGTTTTTACGAAAGCGACCGAAGTCACCGAAATGCGACTGGTATTTATCAAATGATATTTCGTAAATAAGTTCCGAAAAACTCATTGGTACGAGCTGAGGTTTGAACCCGCGACCTCCGGATTGCAAGTCGCACGCTCTTACCGCTAGGCCACCAGCGCTTCACATCATCATCATCATCGAGATATGGAACTGATAAATGAAAACGTGATGTTTTGAGTTATAGTAGACGTCCAATTTAGTCTTCGAGTTATGAAGGTAAAATTTGTATTTACTGGATTACCGCAAAGGGATTCGTTGAATTCGTCTTAATAACAAGAAATGATTCGAGTGGTGATGTTGTCTCTTAATCTTTGAAGGTATAGAAATCGCATTTTATTTAATGTGTGGTATTTCGTCAGTTCCGTAGAAATCTGTTATATCCTACACCGAAAGAGGTCTGTCACGCAGATGTCAGTAAAATGATTTTCACCATTTGAGATTTGTATGAATGATTTTTACCATTTAAGATTTGTATGTTAGTCTGTAAGGCATGGATCTAAGGGCCTTAGTTGATAGAAAATAAATGATATTCGATTTGTATTGAATTTAAAAAAGAATTGCTTCTCAGGGTCATGTTATCGAGGTTCCACTACCCTGTATTAGTACACCAGACGTGTACATATGTCTTGCTTGCTTGTTACTTACCTAGCCGTGAACCGTTGACCATCCGACAAAGGCTCCACAGTGTATGTTACGCCTTGTGTCAACACGCCGGCGTTGCTGTCCACCCAGGTTATCTGTGAACATGTATATACATGAGCTATTTATCTCGAACATATATTTGTGATAAAAACGTGCCGGAAAATGAGCTTTTCAAACAGATAGTAAATTGAATACTTTTATAATATTTTTTTAAGGAGTAAAAGCTTGATCATGTCTTTAAAGTTTATTGACTGTGTCCGTAGGAAAGACGCATAAATGATGACTCAGGCTAGAACGATCCGGGTCCGAGCCGAGAATCCGACACTTCGTTTTCTATGGCGGATGATCGGTGATCACGTGATGTTTTCTACAGAAAACTAAAGTGTCAGACCCGAACTGTTTTAGCTTGTCATCTTTACAGCTGAGTCATTGAAACATAAATTACTGAATCTTGTAGATCTAAAAAGATAATATTAAAATTATGAATGATTCTTTTCACTATGAGTTTAACTTAGGTCTCATTAAGAATAACAAGAAATCTAGAAAACAAAGCTAGAGGTTTATACAGCCCTAACACAAATTTGAAAACTCATCCAATTGTTTGTATATTTATTATTCTCGCAAAATTTTATTCATCCCTTTAAACTGGTGGAGTTGCAGGCCTCCATAGGCTACGATAACCTTACGTGCTATAAAAAATTGACTGCAATTCGATTTGATTGCGAATGTGAAATTGAACCTCCTAACGGAGGCGTTTTACCGTGAAATTGATATCAATCAGTATTCGAAATAGAGTAATGGTTTTGTTTTAAACTCGAAACAAATATTCTGTTCCATTTAAAAAATTCCACATTTAAATTGAGAGGAACGGGTACAATATGTAAGTGGTGCGATAAAAAATGGGACAAGCGTTCCAAATAAAATTCCAGACAAGCAGAAGAAATCAATAATAAACTCAAAGTTTTGACACAAAGACAAAATTTCGAAAACAGAAACTCGGGACAAATTTATCAAGCATAAAAGTTAAATTTTCCTCACATTTGTAACCGATACCCACGAGACGCCTAAAGAAACAATTTTAAAGGAAAAACTCGCTGAATTTGACCAGCCTTAACATGGAAATGTAATCATGGAATAAAGATTCCTCGCAAAATACCCTGACATATTTGCCTATGGGAGATAAGCTTCACTTCAAAGAAATACTGTCTGTTTACATAAACGTCCAATTTATGTTGCTGGTGTCGACGTATTCTATTTATTTAATCCGGTTAAGTGAATAGGTATACCCATGAGAGTTCATACAATTAGGACTTAAAATTGAAAACGATGTAGCGTAGCTTAGAGGACCTTTGGGACAAGTACAAAGATTTATAACGGTAAAATAGAATTGACTGAGGGTTGGAATGACGAAGTTTTAAAAGGGGAATCGGCATGTGGAAACAATGTTGCTTTTACGATCGAATTGAATCAAAGCTAATAAAAGCAAAAGATAATAATGAAAAGGAGATTGAAGGTTTACAAAAATTTCCTTTTAAAGAATTTGCTTATAAAAATGAAGTTGAATATAAGACGGATTTAAAATTACACGATGTACCTACACATTGTTAATTACTTAAATTAGACTTAACTAGCGCATCTAGAAAACGTTAATAATGATATTCAGCCAGCTTTTCCTCAGTCCCTAAGATAATGTCTTAAAAATGCCGGAGGCAATTTTTTAAGTTATTAAAAATGCCGTTTTGTGAATAATAATGGATAACTTCATTATTATTCAGTGATTGTAGAATTTGAAGAAACGTTAAATGTTCTAAGCAAAGTAGAGAGTATAGTTAATCCGTGTTTCTTGTAATGTAATTAGTTTAATGGAACTTGGAGTCGGAGTGCTTTGATCATTAGCTAATTTTGTTTAGTTTGCTGTATTATTGATTACTATGTTAATAGGATTGGCGTTAATAAATTGGAATGCTATGTATTATTCATGCTTTTAGTACTCGTAATGTGCTATCGAATATGAACATTTAAGTAGTGAATGTATTACCGAAATATGGTGTTGTTTCACCATATAGAAAATTTGACACTTTAATTTTCTCTTCGCTCGTCAATATTTTAGTAGATTCCATATTGTCAACAGCATATTTGTTTAGAATCGTAAAAATAATCAAGTCTTGAAAATGTGTGCAATGGTCTTGCTGTCCAGTTGCATGTGTTTCAACAGGACTAATTGATAATATTGAATTGGTTTTTACTTTTATGATTCTAGATAGGCTGTACGGAATGGAATCCACTAAAATACCTATTCAGAAGCAAAGAAAAAATTAAAATGGTATTTTTTTATTCTACTTACTTATTATTTATTGTACTTGTGTGATTGAGAGGTTTTCAGAAGGCCCACGTAAAATATTATACCAATTACTTTTCTATAAAGCCTCTTAATAATAGAAAAGAAGTAAAGTCATATTTTATATACCTATATTGGCATATCGAAAAAATCGCAAGTAATTTTCTGGTTTACAAAAGCCTTTTCATATTTATTCAAACCTTCATCTGCCGCTTGCAAAAACCCCAATGTAAACCTAAATATCGGCATACATTTCCCAGAAACCCAATTTCACCGAAAGAATCGCTGGGAATTTCATTCAGTACCAACAAAAATGTCATCAACGTAAGCCAATCCAGAATTTTTCACTCACCTCAGCTGGGGGTTTTCCTCCGACGGACTCGCATTCTAAAATGATGTTTCTGTCTTCTGTCGTAGAGTAGAAGTTCCCTTGCAGGATTCTCGGCGGTTCGGGTGGTACAAGGACAGTCAGGCGGGCGTACCGTGACCTAATAGCCGGCTCCCCTGTACAAACCATTTTAATTTGAGCAGTGATTTCCAAAAGCGCATATATCCTCTACCTTGCTAGATCAAAAATGAACCTTAACACTGAAAGCTTAAGGTAGTTTTTCAATGTTATAAGGCTGCTAATTAAGACCTTTCATAAATTATTCTCATTTATGTAAGTGTAGTTGTATTTGTAACCTAATTCAGGGTTGTCTTTAAATGGTGGTCAGTGTAATTATTTGATAATCTGGCGGCTAAAAATGGGTTGTTGTGGGTTTCAGTAAATTAATTTATAGTGGTTAGGTCATTTGCTTTATCGTATAATTTGGGAACGTTAATTCAATAAACAAATCTGTTTGTATTTATATTGCTGTGTTTTCTACGCTTCGTTATAATAAGTATCAAGATATTTTAATGTAGTTTAAAATGTACCTCTTTTTGACTGTTATTCTTCGAAAGTAATGAAAGCTTAGAAGATGTTCAAAATTATGAAACGTTGCTAATAAATTTCCAGCTCCTTAAAAATTCTATATACAAAGGTAGGGTACGTATTACCCTTGTTAATCCACCCAGAAAATTCTGATTAAAATACAGAGTGACTCTGACCTTAGAACTATAAATAGAAAGATCGATTCTAATAGCGAAACTACATTTGTTCTTCAAGTTTAGAAATTAGCTAAGTTTCTTGGTATTTTTATTTTAATATAGGCAGTACAATTTCATGTCCTAGTTTAACTATGATTACTTGCTGAAATAAATTTGGAACACATACTTTTATTTTATTAAATTGTACACAGGATAGGTAAATAACGGTAGTAATAATTAAATAAAGTAAACTAATGTTTGTGGGCGTGTATTTAATGAGATTACTGCTTATAGTTTCAATGTAATGATTTTTATTGGTTGCATGTTTACGTATTTTTCAAAAAATAATTTGAAGCCGATGGTCCTGTGTGGCATGTATGGGGCTCAGAGGTGAAATCAAACACAAGTGCTTACTCGCGAGCGTCTGTATTGTAACTAACTCAACATACATCGTCAACTTATGTATATCTATATCTTACACTACTACACACACCTCATCTGGGGGGTTGTTGAGAAAAAAAAAATTAATGTAAATTAATTTTTTTTTAATATAAAACTATGTATACACTATCAAACATTTTGATTTATTTAAAGAAATCTAAACATATCGATAGTACAACAAAACACAATTATGAAATATGTTTACATAAAGTCAAACTATTAATGTTAACACAACATGACAAAAAAAAAAAAAAAGAGCAGTGACACATGAGTCACTGGTTAAAAATCTTAGTCCTATTTTTATGAACAAGATCGATCTTACCATCTATTTCTAACTTAACATTTACTCCATCGTCCTCAATCACTTTAAAAGGTCCTTTAAAAAGATTATCAAATTTTTTTCCAGTTTCTGACTTAATCAAAACTAGATCATCCTTTTTATAAGTCACTGAGTTAGATAACTTATCATAATATTTTTTTCGTAATTCCTTAGATTTTAACAAATTTTCCTTGGCATCCTTATGAGCTATTTGTAGTCTGTATTTTAATTGTAGAGCATAATTATCGGGATTATACAGTGGTTGTACAGTTTTAATCAGATTACTAGGGATTTGACATTTCTTTCCGAAAACCAATTCAAATGGGGTATACTTTGTAATTGAATGTACTGTTGTATTGTATGCAAAGCACCAGAACGGTAGCCAATCGCACCATGTGTCCGGGTGACCATCGCACTGAATTCTCATAAAAGCGGCTAAATGTTTGTGCATATTTTCCAAAGCACCTATCGATTGGTGGTGATAAGCGGTCGAATTAATCTTATTTATTTTTAATAACTTACATACTTCTTCCATAGTGGATGACATAAACTCGGTACCTCGGTCCGTTGATATCATACCTGGAATACCGTATCTTAATATAAAATTACTAACTAGAGTTTTTGCTACGCTAATCGCATCCTTGCGTTGCAATGGGTAAGCTTCAATGTATTTCGTTAGCTCGCATTGCAACGTTAGGATGTACTTATTACCTTCCGTATCGGTGTCTAGCGGTCCAAGCAAGTCGAGGTATATTTTCTCGAATGCTGACGACGCTGTTGTCGTGATAACCATAGGTTGTCGTATATTTTTAGAGTACTTTGTTACTTGACATTTACTGCATTTTTTCACGAAGTCTCTGACGTCACTCTCTAAAGTTGACCAATAATATTTAGACTTGATGTTACTAACCATTCGGCGAACGCCGGCATGTCCGCTGGTTGGTAGTAAATGATAGTCGTTAATGATAACTCGTCTCTCGTCTTTGTCATCTATTCGGATTATATTTCCTAGGATTTTTATTCGCGGTCCGGACCAGTCTTTCATCGTTTTTATTTCATTTAACAATGTTTTTATAAATAACGCGTTTTTATCATTTTTTATCATACATAACTCGTCTATATTTATATTTCTACAGAAATCACTCAACATATTCACAAATACGGCTCGCGTGAAATGAGACATATAGTTAAGGTTTATGTAGAGACGTTTTTTATCCCTTGCGTACGCGAAACAATTTTTTTCTCTAGTTATTAACTTATTTTTTCTTAATTTTCTTAACTCGTGTTCTGATTCAAACAACATTTCTATTGAGTCATTAGGTTTTCTTAATATTTCCGCAATTCTCGGCTGATCAGACCTTGAATTCTCGGGTATACTAAGATCTCCTACACTCTCGTCACACAACTCCTCCTCTTGCCTCAACTTTTTACTCTGTTTCCTTGTCATAACTGTAACTTGTTCGCTCATACTTTTTAATTCGTCGGACGAAATTGAAATTCTACTTAACGCGTCTGCCACTACGTTCGAACTTCCTTTTATATATACTATTTTATAGTCATATTCCTCTAATTGCAATCTAAATTTAATTAATCTACTTGACGGATCCTTCATGCTGAAAAGGTATAAGAGTGGTCTGTGGTCCGTCATTATTGTGAACTGTTTTCCAAATAAATAAGGTCTAAAATAGCGTACACTCCAGACGATTGCTAAAAGCTCCTTTTGAATGACAGGGTAATTTAACTCGGCTTTATTCAAGGGTCTACTAGCATAAGCTATAGGTCTCTGATCTTTGTTACATAGTACCGAACCGATTGACCTTGAGGATGCATCTGTTTTCAAAAAGTACTCATTTTCTGATGTAAAATCTGGGTATTGTAAGATAGGGGGAGTAATAAGTTTCTCTTTTAATTTATTAAACGAATTTTGGCATTCCTCTGTCCATTGAAATGGTATATTTTTCCTACATAATTTGTTCAATGGTAATGTTATTTCTGCGAAATTTGGAATAAATTTCCTATAGTAGTTGCAAAAGGCTACGAATCTCCTAACTTCATCACTGTTTGTTGGTGTTGGGTAATTCTCTAAAACTTTAGTTTTTTGCGGATCTGGTAACACGCCTTCCGCTGATACTACATGCCCTAAATAAAGTAGTTGTTTTTTCAGAAAATCACATTTTTGGGGGTTTACTCTCAAGTTGACCTTACGTAATCTTTCTAATACGTCGATTAAGTTTCTATTGTGTTGGTCCATGTTTCTGCCGAAAACAACTAGATCGTCCATGTAAATAAAACACTTTTCATATGAAAGTCCTGACATTGCTATTGACATTACCCGGGAAAATGCACTGGCACTGATTTTGAGGCCGATTGGGAGCCTTTTCATACGGAATTGACCTTGACCTGATGAAAACGAAGTTATATTCCTACTGTCTTCGTCCAATGCTGTTTGATAATAAGACTGCTGTAAATCAAGATGGCTGAAATATATTGCACCTGACAGGGAATCTAAAATATCGGTAATATTTGGCAGTGGAAATTTATCGTCCTGGATAACATTGTTTACTTTTCGGTAGTCGATGACTAAACGCCATTTCTTTGTATTGTTGTCAGACTTTTTCGGTACTAATAGTATCGGACTATTCCAATCGCTTTTAGATTCTTCAATTATATCGTCTTTAATCATTTGATCGACCTGCCTATTAACCTCCGATTTCATCGACGCTGGCAACCTATACGGTTTCGTATATATGGGTTTCGTGTCCGGTTTCACAGTGATACTTTGGGTCGATACATTCGTAGTTCCTAATTTATCCCCATCTAAATAAAAAACATCGGCGTATTTGGCACATATTGACTCTATAAGTTTTCTGTCTTCGTCATTTAAATGATTTAACTTTAAAGACGACAATAACCTTTTAACCCTTTCTACTCCGTTGTCGCATTTTTGAAAGTTACAAATGTTATAATCACTCAAATTATCTAAAATAGGTTCAAAAATAGGTAATTTTATGTTTTCGTCACTTGTATTTAAAATTCGCACTGGTATTCTACTTTGCTTAACTCTACTTATACTTCCCGCCAAAAATACATTTTCGGCCAATTTTTCGGAGTTTATAACGTAATCCTTTCCTAAATCGAATGATTTTACTCTAATTAAATGTATAGACTCACTTCTCGCTGGCAAAGATAAACAAGTTTCGTTTTCATTACTTCTTTGTATTCGTAACACACACCTTTGATTTCCATAATGCAAAGTAAGCTCGTCCTTTGTTAAGTCTATGATCGCATTATAAGTTCGCATGAAGTCTAAACCAAGTACTCCGTCCGCATGACACGGCATATCCTGATCTTGCAAAACGTGAAACCTATGCCTAATCTGTATCGTATTTCCGTCATGTAAAGTCACGTCCGCCACTTGTTTACTAGTAATACTGCCACCTACTCCTGATATAATAGTACCCTTCTCATATATCTGCGATTCTGTGGGAACGTTACTTTGTTGTAAAATTGATATACTTGCGCCATTGTCAATCATAAGAATAAGATTTTTTCCACCTACAGTAAAATTTACATAGTCTAATCCGTCACATATAGTTAAAACTTTATGCTCGAAAAAACTGAACTCTGTCTGTCTCGTTACTTGTCGAACTGTGGGGGGTCTGCGGCTCGTGTGTATATGTATACACGTTTCCGCGGTGTCCACGACTCCTGCGAGTACTGGGATGTCCCCTAAAATTCGTACGTTGTCCACGGCCCCTGTGAAAATTATTACTAGGTACAGTACCTCTATTAGTGGGATAGCGTGGTATCCATGGGCTGTGGTAGGCTCTGGCTCGATTGGGTTGGTAGCTGGTGGGCCCGCGCCCACGCCAGCCGTAGCGCTGTGGCTGCTGGAAACCTCTTCTGTAGCCGTAGTTCATGTTCATGACTACTGGCTCGGGCTGGGGTCGCGCCAGCTCCTCGTCTTGGGCAGCTCTGACAGCTTCTTTTAATTCTGTGTATTCTCGGGCTGCTAAAATGGTACTAAGACGGCGGTTCCTCAAACCGTCCGTGAATTTCTTTATAGCTAAGGACTCGTTGATTGGTCTAAGGACATCGCGCGCCTCGGGCTTCCCGTCGGCTTGCGCTATCGTTAGGCCAATGAACAACTCCTCGATCTTATCACCATATTGAGTAATAGACATATCGCGCTGTGTTATGTTATTTAATTGTTCAAGTAAAGAGACTGCGGATTTCTTCGGCAACAAATATTTTTGTAGATCAGTCACTAAATCGACAACAGTTTCATAACTCGATTTAAGTTTTAGTTGCGCAATTTTATTAATTCTTGTTTTAAGGACAAATGAAATTAGTAATTTTTTCTCGCAATTTTCGTTCAATATACTGTCTAGCATTTCAATACCGGAGATCATTTTTTCCACGGTCTCCTCCTTGCCGTCCAAAATAGGTATTAAGCTGTTCGCTTCTTTTATTTCGAATTTTTTCTCCATTTTAATTGGTTTTTCGGTTACACACTCTAAAACTTTATATTGTAAAATTTTACTATAAGCTTTATCTATTTTTCCACATAATAATTCTAAAATATAACACTCCTCGTACTCAGACAGATCATCTAAATTAACAGAAGTGATTAAAGATTGGTAGTCCTCATATATCAACTGTGCATTGTCAATTTTTTCCTGACCTTGTTTTAGTTGCCTTCTAGCCTCGCCTAATTTTCGTAGGTGTATGCGTATATTTTCTAACTTATTATATATAGTCTGTAATTCTAAATTCATACCCTTAACATTCCCGACGCTTTTCACTCCCGACACTTTTCACTTCACACACACACTATACGTAGAACGCCGCGCTTTCATCCACCGCTTATGCGCCTTCCTCCTCGTCGTCCTTGGCCGGAACTGACTTCCTCATGGACAGCCTAGCTTGCAATCGTGCCCAAACTTCTCTCCTGACTTCTTTGTGTATGTATTTTTGCTGTGCCTTCTTGAAAAACTTGTACAGGACGCAGCAACCGATGAGGGCGAGTACGACGAAAAGAACGCTTATAAGGATGTTATTGACCTTTGTGTGATGCTCGCTCGTGCCCGTCGCATCATTCGATCCAACCGCATTCTGGGTGATCACAACCTCTTTCTCCTGTTTGCTGTATCCTTGCCCCATCACGCCTGAGTTACTGTATTTTTTCTACACGAAAATTGTCCATAATCGTATTAATAGTCTGCAGTACTGTCGCTTACGCAGCCCATATTGTAATAATCACGCTAACACTGAGGCGGCGAAAACGCTGACACTAACATCGTGCGGCCCGGCGGAGCCCGCGCTCGAGGTCACGGTCGCCATGTGGCATGTATGGGGCTCAGAGGTGAAATCAAACACAAGTGCTTACTCGCGAGCGTCTGTATTGTAACTAACTCAACATACATCGTCAACTTATGTATATCTATATCTTACACTACTACACACACCTCACCTGGGTTCGAATCCCGGTAAGAGCATTTATTTGTGTGATGAGCACAGGTATTTGTTACTGAGTCATGGATATTTTCTATGTATTTAAGTATGTGTATATTATATATATCGTTGTCTAAGTACCCACAACACAAACCTTATTAAGCTTATTAATGTCCCTATAATATTTATTAATTAATTATTCTACGTCTTGTCATTTCCATATTTACATAATGTTTGATATAAAAAAAACATCTGCTCTCATTTTACTTCTCAGTCTTGTTGAAACGCATTGTCAACGTCTCGAAAATTTCTTAATAATATATTGTGCTGAGAATTCTCTTCACCTTAATTTCTTAAATTATGTTGCACCTTGTTCTCGGTATAACAAAAAAAAATACAGAGATTTTATTTCATGGCTGGCAATTCACTTCCATTACCTAAATATTTGTGTTGCATCTCTCTTCAAACCTCTCAGAAAAAAAGAACTCTGAACTGGATTTACACGAATTGAGCAAGCATCAACTCCAGCTCAAAATGTTTAATCAAAATCGAATATTTACAGGAATAAACAAGTCCTTTGCGAAACTTCTTTGTCTAATAAATGTAGTTCAATTCAATAAGTCAGCGCTATATTTGGGTTGTCTCGGCAACTTGGGATTTGAACACAATTTAATAATCCAAAGAGAATGAGAAATAAAGACAATGAAAGTCGGTTCTTCAGATAGTTTCCTATGGAAGTTTCTGTTTCAAAGTTTGCAAGTTAAATAGTGCAAAGTTGTACAATTTTGCCGCAAGCCAGTTGTCCGTTGTGCCTGGTTGATAAAAACAAAGTTCTTCTATTAGCCTCATGTAAATTGTTCATTTTCTTTAAGACGTTTTCTTTGTTATTCTGATTTAGTTTCTTTGTAAGTAGCATTTATTTTAGTTGCTGTGTTTATTTTTATGCGCTGGTAGCCTAGTGGTAAGAGTGCGCGACTTGCAATCCGAAGGTTGCTGGTTCAAACCCCGGCTCGTACCAAAGAGTTTTTCCGAACTTATGTACGAAATATCATTTGATTATTTACCGTTGCTCTTCAGTGAAGGAAAACATTGTGAGGAAACTGGACTAATCCCAATAAGGCCTAGTTTACTATTCCTTTGGTCCGTTTTCATAACTATAGTTTTCTTAACTGGCTGCCAAAGAAGATTAATTTTTCCTATTTCATAATTAATTATCAAACAAGAATTTACTTTCTGGTTTCGTAATCGAGTTTCGTAACTGGTTATGAAATAAGATTTTTTTTCTGTTTTCCCCTGGATTGGCTACGAAATATAAATTATTTTTCGCTGCTTCGTAATTAGTTATCAAACAAGAATTTATTACTCTTTTAGTAATCGAGTTTCGTTATTAACTTTCGTTATTGACTGGGTAAATTGACTACAAAAGAGAAGAGAGCAACATCCAGGCTCTTTCTGTACCAATTTTGATTTTAAAAAACTTAGATACAATAAAAGTACCTACATAGATATCCCTACAGTAAATTAGAGAAAATAAAAATAAGAATATTGTAAATCATCTACTTTAATTTATATATATTAATTTTTGTGTGTAACTCGGGGCGTAATAAATTAATAATTAATTAACATACGCCCCATGTTGCACAATGTACTATTTTCCAGTTTGATGATTTTCCTACTTAGGATCTCGCTCTTTCTTTTCTATCCTACTAGGAGAAAGAAAGCGTCCTAAGTTTTATTTTTAGGTTCCGTTACAATTTTTCAAACGCGTTGTACGGCGGTTACGGAATGGACTATGGAAAACAAAGTGAAATGTATGAAAATTTTCAGAAATATGCCTACTTTTTCGTAGGAGGATGGAATCAGCTCATGATTCTAAGTATATAAATAACATTAAATTTGTCTTTCTTAAAAAAAGGTGTGTATCGTTTTACATGAAAAAGGTACTAAGTGTATCACACGAAAATGTCCAATTATGAAAAAATAAAAAGTAATAAGTTTTGATAATTAATTACGAACGAAGAAAAAATACTCGATTACGAAAGCAGAAAGTGAATTCTTGTTTGATAATTAATTATGAAACAGAAAAAATAAATCTTCTTTGGCAGCCAGTTACGAAAACCATAGTTATGAAAACGGACCAAAGAACTCTGGGTGGAAAGGTCAGATGGCAGTCGCTTTCGTAAAAACTAATGCCTACACCAAATCTCGGGATTGGTTGCAAGCGGACCTCAGGCTCCCATGAGCCATGGCAAAATGCCGAGACATCGCGAGGAAGAAGTAAGATTTTTGCTGCGCCAATAAATTCTTAATGTCGTACTTGGTATATCATTAAATATGATAAAAGATCGGTGTATGTCGGCGGTGGATTGTAATATCCGGCAGATCATGAAATTCTTAGGCATATCGTGAAACGTAAAATTCATAGTCTGGTTCCCTGAGTCGACTTCTGGACGGTTTGGCCTTCGGGTATCTGAAGCAAAGCAACCTAACGAACCAATCCTACCTATTTATTGGTGAAATGTGACTACCGTCAAAACATTACACAGGAACTTTACGAGCAGCTGTCGACACATACTCGTATAATATATAAAATTATAGTTTTCGATGCTTATGTATATCATTAGTTAACCCATTCTCGCAGCATTATTCGGGACATAGCATGCGGACGAGCTATGTCCCGGACATAGCATAGGGAGGAACATAACAACATTTCGGGAATCACTAATCATGGCCGATGCAACGTGCCGTCACGTTAATATCTTTTAAAGTTGAAATATCAGTCCCTTTGGACTTTCTTCCTTATGCATTCTATTTAATTGGACAGTGATAAACTTAATTTATGAGAAAGAATACAAGAAGATTCACTAGGGAATCACAGGTAATTTTATCTCACTGACAAGGTTCTGTTCTTAAACCCTTTTTTATTTTTCGAGCCCATTTTCATTCTTTATTTATTCATTAAATTCGTACTGTATAATAAAAATGTACAGAGTCAATAAATAAATCTCATTGTTTAAGTTTTGGCCTATCATTGATTTTATTCCTTATACGAGATTATTCAATAAATTGGGCAAGTACGTTGGCGATAATCCTTGAAAAGTCAAAAGCCTAAATCGAAAAGCTACTTAGAAAACTTCTTTCATTGTTCCCGTAATCCCTGGCAGTATCTCTTGTAAACTCAAATTCGCCCGGAACCTTCAACCGTTTTACTTAAAACAAGATCCAAATTTACTTAACGGCTTAGGGATAACGATCAAAGAAAATGTACGCGGTACCCTCGATTACTTAAGAAATACAAAGTTAACCCTAAACCCTGAAACAAAAGCTGAATGGGCCATAAGAGCCCGAAGTAGCGATAAGAAATTTCTAACAGAGACATTTCGAATAGAAGGAGAATTTATCAAAAGGTACCAGTTACAGTACGCACAAAGGGCTATGTAAATTAATTTCTCAGGCCTTTTGCATTTGAATAGGGCACGATTCGGCAGAGGCCAAAAGGATCGAAGCTGTGTAAAATTTCTAAGACGGCTTATTAAGAATTCGCATAAATGTCACGATATCCAGCCTAATTAATTTAGTTGAATGGGTCAGGGGTAGCGAACAATTGTAATGTCAAGCTTGAATAGCGATTCAGATTAACGATGTTTGAGTTATCAGAATCGTCTTAAATTTGAGAAAGGGATTGTTCGATTTTCGTATTTGATTTCTGAAAATTTCGAAGGTGACGCTTTAAGCTAAGTAAATGTGTTTTAAAATACTTTTTAATAATAAAATGTTAAATATCAATATATATTTTTAAATTGATAATGTAGAATAAATAGAAGAAAAACAGTTGTTTAGGTATAGTGAAACTTTAAATTTTCCATCGAGGGACATTAATGTTTCGAAATAATTACGTCGTTAAATTTATGATGTTTGTTTCTTTGGAGACAGAATGTGTTCATCAATTTCTGTTATATACTTGTCCAAGAAAAAAACTTTTTCATATGCATATATATGGCTATAACGCAATTGATATTTTTTCATCAGATATATGAAAATAATTTAAAAATAACGAATAACATCAAAAGCACGTCAAAGTATATCCTTAAACCATTACCTTCAATTAATTACGAGATGAAAGAGACCAAGATAAATGAAACAGAAAATCCTAATGAAAATATTTTAAACAAATTAAAACACAAGAAAACTCCAGATAGGAAAAAAGGCAAAAGGGGAAAAAAGATGGCTCGAGGCCTCGTGAACAGCAAGATTTTCAATTTATTAAAGGCAAACACAATTTCGCGAGACGGGGCTCAGGAACAGAAACAATTGTGCCTTATGTAGGAAGTATTTATTTTTAAGTTGTATAGGTTTTTACGTCGTACACAGAAACGTTTAGCTTGGAAATATTATTTTGATTGAGCAGTTTGCACAAAGCTATAGGCTGAATTTTAGTCAAACTAAGGAAAATATAGGAAATGTACGGGAAAAGCAATATATAATAGAATTGAAAGAGTAACGCGATGACGGAAAGCTTAAAAATCTTAAAACACGCTATATTATGCCTTGTCTTAATTTGACAATATCAATAAGGAAAACAACTTTTTCTTGTTACACTTTCCATGGCAAGATATTTTTAACTGACTGATCTAAGTAAATTGATTTAAACCAAAACAATTTTCGTTCATAGTTTTAAAACGAATACGGGACTCAATCGCGTAAACTTACGTTTATTATATGGCCTGACGTTTCGAACGTGACGTTACGATCGTGGTTACAGGCAGACCACCACGACCACTGTGACCACAAGCGTAACGTCACGTTCGAAACGTCAGGCCATATAATAAACGTAAGTTTACGCGATTAAGTCCCGAATTCGTTTTAAAACTATGATCTAAGTAACATAAATACATTTATGCGTATATAGACATGTCATAAACAAATAAAATTTCTTGTATTTTTTATATTTTTTGTCTAGAAAATATCACTAATTAGCGATCAGACCGTCTGTTGTCTGCCTCTATCTTTAATCAATTGATTTTCCTTAAGTTGTATAATTTTACTGAAGTATGCCAATAAAGGGTATTCCATCTATCCATCTATATTTAAGTAAAACATCTAAGAAAATCACCACCCTCATAATTTCTGCACCATGCAGATTATTATCTTCAAAGTACCGAGACAACTCGTTACATGCAAGCTTTGAGGCATCAAAGCACTTTAAGAACTCTGAACTTGAGACGTTACCTACAGTTTCGGGAAACTAACTACAACTTCGTATCTTTAACAGTATCTTATTGAATAATTGTTGCTCTTTGTACAATGCTAAAATGTGTTTGAGATGTAAAATAGTCTGCTTGATTGTAACTAAAATCTTCAAGTTTCAATTAGTTGGTAGATCTTCAGAAGTTGGTTTGATTAGTATTTGTAATTATAAGTGTATTAAGTTGTTTTGTCTCATGTGGGTTTGAAAATTCATCTAAATATATTTTTAGCTACACACATATCATCAAATCCTCTATTATGAGTTCAAAAATCACAAATTACAACCAGCATAAAGACAAAACTGTTTTGTTACAAGATACAACAAATTAATTATCTGCGAAAATGTTATTATTGCATAATAATAACGTCAATACCGATTTAATTATGACATTCTAATTTCGATAATCTCTGAAAAACAAAGGAATTTGATTTGACCTAATTTCTACTATGAGTCCGATGGTAGATGACGTTTTAAAAAAAATGAGTGTGTGATCAAATTCCGCAATGGAAATCGTAACATAAGGTTCCTATAATATGTGTGTAGATAAAGAAGTATATGTAACTGCACATAATGAGGCATACAACTACTGACACTGGTGTAATGTTTTTATAAAAAGAGCTTTCAGCTCGTTTCATAAGCCCACAATCGTATTTTAATGCCTCTCATTATGTAGCAATGACATAAACTTGTTGAAACTCGTATATAAACTATATATCTAGTGATTCTGTGAGCTGTAGACCTCGCGATAAGTTTAAACAATAAAAAACACTGGCGCTTAAGTCCTTTATGTCAATTTTTGCCATTTTGAACATTTTCAAAAAAATGAAACGACCAAAAAAAATCTATATAACTACCAAACTTGTTCCCTTCACGGGAATCGGTTAACAAATGCGACCTGCAGAGCAGTGTTGGTCGAATGTTAATTAGAATTGACCATTAACCATTACAAATTGAACCGCAAACTGTAACCGTCCGTTACCGTTTACGGTTCAATTTGTAATGGTTATTGATCAATTCTAATAAACGTTCGGCCAACACTGCTGCAGAGGAGATCATCCTGACACGAAAGCATATTTGCCCAAACTGAAACCGAGATCTTCACCAATAATCAAAATACCCTTTGAAACCTCAATAGGTATTATATTTCGTTCCGAGAACAGTAAGTGGATCCAAAATACAACCAAAACTGAGCATCATTAAAACAATTCAAAAATAACCCCGATTTAAAGAGATTTATGCTCAAATTTCAAGTATCCGCCGAAGATAATCATTTAATTCTCTACTTAAAAACGCGATCTGCCATTTTGTAAGCGTATTTTTTGTGGCCCATTATGTTGAGTAAATATTTAAACTGCTGCGTATTTCCGTGTAATTTCGATTCGTTTAAAGATGAATAATAAATTGTTTTTGAACAGGAAATTGATGCGTTAAGATTGTAAACATTGCTTGATTTTGTAATTTATATGCTTCATTTTGATTTAAACATAAAATATAATAACTTAAAACGTTTTCCTTTTAGATAAAATAAATTGTAATTAAATAATTTCCGCTACCTAAGTGTTTCTTTTTTTGAGTTTTCACCAAATTACAGGCAAACACGGTATGCATGTAACAGATTTTGGTTGCCTGGAAGAGATCGCTTTTTAGCGATAAGACCGCCTGTAATTTACATCTAATTTTGTTTTCTGTATTATTGTCTATTGAGATGGGCAATAAAGAATATTTGATTTTTGTATCTACCTACTTTTTTTTATAAAGATTTTTACGCTTTTTGTAAACGGAATACAATAAAGACATGTACAATGTGTGTGACACAATAATACAAGGTGTTCTTATAGTACCTACAAAATAGGATATGCAATTGAATTGTCCCAATTACCCAAAGGGCTCTCCTGTCAAAGCAAACGACAGCTCAATGGTATTGAATATGGTTTCAAAGGGTCGTGTAGACAAGATCTATATAGGAACGTGAAGGGATTAACACCTAATACTTGTTTTTTAAATTAAACTCAATAGAACTTCTAGTTTGAGAAACGTTTGAAAAAAGGTTGCCTTTATGAATTTTTTTGAATAAAATGTGATTTTCCACCAAAGAAGTGTTCTTATGCTTATTTTTTTTAATACTACGTCAGTGGCATACAAGTATTTGGCCTTAAGAATGTCCCTATAATATTTATTTATAAACATTTAATACTCAGAAGCTCAAACTCGGGGTTTGCCATAGAGCTATGGAGCGCAGCATATTAGGTGTTAAATTAAGGGATCGAGTCCGAAACACCACGCTGCGCTCTAAAGGAGCCCACTGATTAACAATCCGCCGGACGGTATAGTCGTTCGATTTGAAGCTAGCTCGGAGCAGCTAATCTTTTGCCTATTGTTAACTAAAACCGCGCGTGCCACTACCTGCAAAAAAAGGGTCGTATAATTCTAATTGGCACCTGATCGCAGGCTAGTCCAACGCTCAAAAAACCAGTGTAGTTGCGCTCTCCGATAACGCGCCTTTGTTCTGCATATCGAGGACACATTTTAGACCGGTTCGGTAACGTTCGACTCGCTGGCACTCAGTAACCATATAGGGAGCACACTAGAAATCACAAATTATTTTTCCATTTGTTCATTTTGAATTTTATTTCAATTACCATAGGAGTTGTAATTTAAATAAGCGGTTAAAGTGACCCGGCCCTTTTTTTGCGGGTAGTGGCACGCGCGGTTTTTGTTAACAATAGACAAAGGATAAGCCGTTGGGAGCCAGCTATAAATCTAACAACTATAACGGCCTGTCAGTTAGAACAAAACGTTGACAGCTCCGAACAACTGACAACTGACAGGCTGTTACCGTCCGGCGAATTGTTAATCAGTGGTGGGCCCCTTAAGACTCAAATAATATACGTAGATCGGAAAGCTAAGTTGAAATGGGATTGGGCTGGTCATGTCTGCCGAATGCCGGACGACTAGTGGGTCAAGATGACCACTGAGTGGGAGCCTGCGAGTCTAACCGAGGAGCTGTTAGACATCGTCGGCGAAGGCGGGATAACTTGGACTCCTTGTTTGTGGAAATTGCCAGATACAGCACTAAACAGAGACGAATGGAAAAAGAGGGGGGAGGCCCAGCAGTGGGCTCTGAATAATAAACATTTAATGTACACTCGGTTTCATTCTACACTGAAAGAAATGGTTTGCATAACTGTAACAAAATTTTGGTTACTGTTTACACAAAAATTGGGACTTGCGAACTATGTGTTATATGTTACAAAACCGTGTTTGGCTATCAGTGTTCAGGTACTGGGTATACACTACAAAATAAGTTTGTAAATTTATGCAAAGTTTATTTTCTTATAACCGTAGTTTAGTTATTTAGTAAAGTTACAAAACCAGTTCGGCTATCTATTTTTTTCAGTGTAATTAGGACCTTTCATAAACCAAATAAATTAAGGTTAAAAACATTTTGCATGGTGGGTCTTAAAATGTTATAATACCTAACGAATTAAATATCAAAACAAATTGTAATTTCACATAATAACGCCTCACATAAACAATCCGTATACCCATTGAGCGGGATATTACAAAAAGGAGGAAAAAGTCCTTATCTCATTTTATCCAGAATCTGTAATTAACTGCTCTGTTGTTATTACTATAGCTTACCTGGGTCTCGACTAAAGGGAAGGCCAGTTATTCGCTAAAGCAGACAACCGCGAATAACTGACAGGCCCATTCTCCGGCGAACTGGTAATCAGTGGGGTGTATTCCCATCTGCACCCGCCCCACGTGACCACCGCCATACAAGAGGCGGGCACAGATGGGAATGATTTGTATAGGGCCTATTCCCATCTATGCTGCCGGGCATAGACACACGGGACAGATGGGAATACACCATCAGTGGGCCCCTTATGGCCGCGGACTGGACGCACGGACGGACGGCAGCGGCGGTCGCTTGCGGTGCCGCCCGCCGCCCCGCTCGCCGCGTGCGTCCAGTCCTGACCTTGAGAATCTAAGGCTGGATGAGAGAAGATGTAGGTAAAATCCGTCGCACCCGCTCACGCCAGTTAGCATTGCTCATACTCTTCTTCCTCGCGTTGTCCCGGCATTTTGCCACGGCTCATGGGAGCCTGGAGTCCGCTTGACGACTAATCCCCAGGATTGGCGTATACACTAGTTTTTACGAAAGCGATTGCCATCTGACCTTCCAACCCAGAGGGTAAACTAGGCTTCATTGGGATTAGGCGGGGTTTGAATCCGCGACCTCCGGATTGAAAGTCACACGCTCTTACTACCGCTAGGCCACCAGCGCTTCTCAGTTAGCATTGCTCATACCTACTATTTTTCCTTTACCCGCTCACCAACCCCGTGCAATCGCGCCAGTTAGCGTACGCCCTTATACTGGTTCCTTATTTTATCGCGCAGCATTTGGAACCTAATCTTTGGGGTGAGGATCAAATATGGCGATAAAGTAAGATTTAATTCAAGAACAGCTTAACTGCAAGGTGAGTTAATAATACATGCGTCCTTTTTATATAAAACATGATTAATTGGTGATATGTCAGTGTATCGGCCTGGGGGAATGACAGACGTCAATAATTGGGTCTTCGCTCCAGCAACGCGGAATAATTTACGTGTTTTTCGGAACTTATTTATGGAGAAATATTATTTTTCATTTTAATTATGTAAATATTTTTATTTTTAATTTTTCCCGAAGTGGACATTTTTATTAACTCAATACTGCTGTTCTGTGTCCTGCATTTTTTTTATAGCTAGTAACTTTTTATTACATTATTTTCATTTTTATGACATTACAACTGACCATCATTATAAAGCATTATTTACGCGGAAAAAGTTTATATAACACACTACCTTTTTGATACCATAAGGCCGCGGACTGGACGCAAGTAGCGAGCGGCAAATCAAGGTCATTCATAGATTCATACATTGCGCTCGACCAAACGGCCTTAATTTGCCGCACGCCGCTTGCGTCCAGTCCGCGGCCATTTACTTAAATAGAAAAAAATATCTTTGAAACTATTTTGAATTAATTTAACCTCGTAAATCCCGCATACAAGTCCAAACTTTCGAGTTTTGAACTCTTCGAAAAATTAAGAAATTTCAAAATTCTCTTACGAGGGTCTTACGAAGTTAAAAGAAAAGGTCCTTAAATCTTTGAAAATTACGAGTAGGTATAAAAAAAAATCCTTACCTTTGGAGCCCGAGCTAACTTGGCACTGGTACCTCGCATCGTCGTCCAGGGTCACGTCTCTTATGTCCAGCGAGTAATCCCCTGTGGACAAACACCTTCATTTATAAATAGTGATGTGAAAGATAAACCTATAGAGTGATTTAGTTTTGTCTGACCGTACCTCGAGTCGATAATGAACAACTATGGGGCAACGCCAAAACATAAAAGGGAATGCTGCCTAATACAATTTCATCAGTGTTTTTTTAGTGGACAGCAGATTTCTTTTTCGCTATTACGGGGTTGGATCTATAGAAAAAGTTGTGCAGTATGACCTACATATTCTCCTCAGAGTATAGTCGGATATAAAAAAATCATCTTCGACTTCAGATATTACAAATTCATTTAATTTTTACGTAAGATTTTGTGTACTTCTTGACATACTTGTCCATCTAGAAGTACATGCTTTTATTTGTCATGGTCATTTGAATTATTACTGTAACTTAAAATCGAACACGGATAAAATATCATCGCACTTAGAAACTCGAAATATAACGCTCTTATTAATTAATTTATTTATTTAAAATTTATTGCACAAAATAAAAACAATACAAATGGCGGACTAAATGTCTAAAGGCATTCTCTACGAGTCAACCATTGGGCTAAACAGATATGTAAAAATGGTTCAAGAAAAAAACTAAGTAAGAGAATTTAATTTAAATATATTGCATTCAACTGAAAATATAAATAGATGCGGTCATTCTCATTCGCAGTCGCAGCTATGGAAGTTTTTTAGTAATTTCATCAACGTACTATAAATTAAATTGAAATCATTTAAATATTCTGGTACTTAATTTCTGTGCACACAATTGTGACGAATAGCGTTCACGTTGAAACACATATCAGATTGTATTTAGTACACGTCTATATATTTTTATGGACTCACGCAAAACGTATCGACAATGTTAAAAACTCTGCTAGCACATCCCTACCCCTAATGGCCCCACGTTTACGTGTGTATACGGCTTTATGTTATTAGCGGTGATAATAAACGTGGCCTTTTTGTTTCAATAAAGGGTGGCTTAGTTAATAATATGGATACAAAGCCGGTATTTGAGGCTGATTTTAGATATTTTGTTATAAAAGTAACTTATATTTTGAGTCATATGATTTCATTAGATTTACAACATATCGCTTTTATGATCTAATTGAAATATTTAACAGGAATACAGACAAAATTGAACAATTTATGAACAGAACAGGATACGGAAAAATAAAGATCTTGTCCGTGGGAGTACAGAGATGTACAATAACTTACCTAGTGAAGTGAAAAATTGAAAATCATTAAAATTGTTTAAAACCAAGTTGAAGAAATATACCAGTGATAATTTATATAATTGTAAACCTCGCATATATTTTTTTATAGTTTAAGCTCATTGTAGGTTAACATTTGTTCTTTATGAGTAATAAACATCTTTAAATCCAAACATAAATTATAAACTGAAAAAATAACATCACCTAAAGAAAAAGTATCTTAGACCAGATTTGAACCGACGTCTCAAGATTATGCAACCGTGTATCAAAGTCTAAGCGCTTTTGGTTTTATATTTGACATGTTTGACGTTATTTTTTTATATGTAGTAGTTTGACTATTTGAAAACCCTAAAAATAAATAAAATAATATTATTTACTCGTATGTCTCGGGTTTGCACGATGGCTCTGAAATGTATGAAATATAATTTCATGCATTTCGGATCCGAATTGTAAACTCTATTATATCTGGCCTTCAGCACCGGAGGGCTTCGTTACTTTTACTTTATATATATAACATCTATTTTAATTTATAATTTATATATATGTAGTAGTAATGACTAGTTAGCTATTCGAATTACGAAATAACGGTAATTTTTCTATGAAATTCCATTTCAAGAGAAAACGGTTTCCGCTAAATAAATCTTAACAAATAACTTTAATTTTTATGTCAATCGCTTCAGTATAATATATTCTAGGTTCATAAGTTTCGCTTTTTTGAAAAAAAAAAGAAAAGCTATAAACCTAGTTTTTCATTTTGTCAATAGCATACTAAAAAAATCTAGGAGGATAAAAAATATTTAGAAGTGGAAAAACGTTTTCTCACTTTTTATGGACGTGCACGTGTCACGGTCACGTGCTATGCTTTCCTCTTAAAACATAAATCAAAATATTTGATAAAAGTAATTTGGTTTGCTCTCAATGTTGCAAGAAAAAATTCAAACAAAATTGGCCCTCATTAATTTTCCATTTGGGAATCAAATACAGCCTTCGTCCCTTTGTCATTCACGTTGTTGGCACGAAACATTTGATTTCCTTGTCTTTTATTTGATTGTCAAATATCTTCTGCGCATTTAAATACAAGAATATGATAAAATATGCACCTTGTAGGCGTATTGTAAATGGCTGTATCCATGTTAAAAAATAAGTGTCACTTTAACACAGGTTTGATAGGTAAAAACAGTATCACTATCATCAAAGAAAATTTAGAATAGAGGCGTATTGTCGAAGTAAATTTTGCAGTCAACTCAATTTACTGCCATCTTTCGACACAGGACTAAAACTCTTAAAATTACACATGGCTATTTGACCCATGTACTTTCACTGATATGTGTCAAATATCAAACGCTGTCGCCAACTACTCAAGTGTAGGCCAAAGGTCAGCCATCTGTTTGGGCATATTTTTTTCTTGATCTGTCTAGGTACGTTTTTTCTAAGACTTTATTTATCTTATACGGAGTTATATGTATACATATTTGCTATCACTCAATCATGAAAACAAATACGAACATCATATTTGTACTTTTCTTTTCTTTTTTGTTGCAAAAAATACCTTTCATCACCAGAAATCCGATTTTAGGCGGCAAAAGTAATGACAAGTAGGGAGTTCTAATATCGATAAACTCAATTATCGATGTTTTTCACATAAAATAATCATCACTTTAAGTTTTGTGTGCTAAAGTATAAATTTATTAACGTTTTGTTTTTGTTAAATTATACTTATGTTTACAATTAGTTAACTTTAGTTTTGTTGACCAATAGGTGACTATTATTATTATTATTATTTAAAAAGGATATTTGAACCTAATTACTCATAATACTGAAATTATAGCAGTCATTTAATATATAATTTTTTTACACAAAGTCATACTTATCGTCATGTCAAAAATAATAATAACGAAAATATATGCACCTTCAAACAAAACTTGGCAACGATGTACTAACGTTACGTATATAGATAAATACCTACTTATATACACATAAAACACCCATGACTCAGGAAAAAATATCTGTGTTCATCACACAAATAAATGCCCTTACCGGTATTCGAACCAGGAACCATAAGCTTCATGGGTGGGGTCATCTAGCCACTAAGCCAGAATGGTCGTCGAAAACGACAGTATTTATTCGTCTGTAGGAACTACATACCCTTCATTTTTTACCCCCTGAATTTAGATGGGTGTTCAACACGTATTATGGACATTATGAAATCAATGATTTACTCTTTGGTCTAAATTTCGTACCTTCCTCATCACTCCCGATCATTTTATATCGGTCGTAACCGCTCAAGTCGCGATGAAGGCCCAGGCCGAAGTCATCCTTCGTCCATTGGAGTTGGCCAGACTTCCTCTCTACTCTGCAAGGAAGTGTCACTCTTGATCCAACGACTGCCGTCTGTTGAAAAAATAAACGTTTGGTTAGAAGACATTCAATAAATTATTAAGCGACAATCTTAACGACATTGACCTAGTTCCACAGTAAATTCGATGAATATTGAGTGGTACTGGACGACTATATAACATGCAATTTAGAAATAGAAAACTACTTAAACAGATAGAATATAATTATATCTTTAAAACAAATGAGTGTAATATAGGCAAAAGGATTCAATCCAAAAAAAGTACTGATCAAATTTAAACGACATTTTTCGCTAAACTACATCCAAATATACGCGGGTCTCCAACACGGGACCTGCTGCTTTATAGGCGGGGTTACTATCAACGAGGCTAAAGAGGCCGTATTATCAACGTAATATTTTTTAACATACCTAAGTATTACATTTTAATCAGATCATAATTTTACAAAACAAGATACATGATGCTTTATTTTCTTGTTCAATTAGAGGACCTTAATTGTGTGCGAGTAACATAATATTTTCAGAATACACGTCCTCTTAAATTGTACACGTGCTAAGGAAAGTGAATAACAGGAGTAAGTAAGGGCAAAATGGGCCATATTAGGTGAATTCATGCTTACAAACTCATTATCATACCCCGGGGTTTCGGATATCAAAATGTTTCACGCTAGCGAGAAAATAGGTGAAGTCCGTAAAAGCAGGATTTTTTTTACCCGTTTTTAATGTATATTTGGGAAACTATTTTATATGTATAAAAAAAAAAACAAAGTTAAAAACACACGAAATTATTCCCGCACCCAAAATCTCGGATAGGTATGTTTCTTAAAGGGCCCACTGATTACCGGTTCGCAAGACGATAACGGCCTGTCAGTTATTCGCGATTGTCAGCTTTTGCGAATAACTGACAGGCCGATATCGTCCGCTGAACTGGTAATCAGTGGGCCCCTTTATACTTTTGTCCCTGAGTCATCGATGTTTTCTATGTATAAGTATTTTTATATTACATATATATCAATGTCTGAGTACCCACAGTCTTGAGCTTACTTCTTCTTCTGCTGCCATGCCCTAGCGGGCATCGGCGGCCACCTTTGAAAAGTCTTTTCTATGCTTGGCCATTCTTGTTAGCGTGGCCGCGTCCTTGATGTTTGTCCATTTTTTGATGTTGTCGAGCCAGTTCATCCTCCTTGTTCCCCTTCCCCGTTTTCCCTCTATTTTACCTTCTATTATAACTTTCAACAGTTTATACTTTTCATGTCTATGTAGATGTCCAAAATATGTAATGTAATCTTTCTTCGCTTAACTGTGGCTAGTACTTCCTTTTTCTTCTTCATTCTTTTTAGGATCTCTAAATTAGTTATTCTTGCGGTCCATGATACTCTCAGCATACGCCTGTACAGCCACATTTCGAAGGCCTCTATTTTATTTTCCATTTTCCATTTTTGAGCTTACAGTGGGACTAATTTATATTTATATTATAGACTCAAAATTGTTCTCATCGGAGATGGACCAACACGATATGCGGCCTAACCTGGACTAATTTTGTAGAAATAGACTGGACCTTGCAAAAAATCGTAAGGACAGAGCTTTAATGGTAAATAATGAAGGATCTAATAATTGCCAATTCAATTAAATTTTATCGGATGCCCCAGGTATCGCTGGAGCGACATGGTGGAGGCGGATCTGCACGAACTTTGAGTCAACAATTGGCGATAAGTCGCACAGGACCGAGAAAAGTGGCATTGCCTTGTGTCGGATGCCTAGTCTCATTTTAGGTCGCTGCTCCAACGGAGTAAGTAAATAAATTTGATGTATACTTATTTAGAGTATTAATAAATTTGCAATAAGCAAAAGGTTTTAAAAAAACACATTAATCGTTAGTAAATTGCTGGTGAATTAGAGCTAAATATCAATTGTCTTGAAATGTATCTGTTACGAAAAACACCAGCGAGATATTACTTTCAAGTAAAATACAAAATGTACAGAGACATTGTAGATTCACCTTAGTTAAGGATACGGATCCATTTTGCGTTCACATCCTCTAAATTCTGCCTGATTAAGCCATTAAGGCGTATCTCCATGTGCCTCGACAATACTATACGGCTTTTCGGTTAAGTACATTATAGTACACGTTTAAATTACGGAACAAGGCAAATCCGTTTGTTTGTGGAACATATGTTGCGTTTAATGGGATTTAATGGGGTGGTAAACGGGTTACTTATCATTATCACAATGAGGTTGGAATAGTTTAGGTATGTTTATATGTTTATTATACATGTTGTAACACGAGGAACCCGACAGATTTTAACAGTGTACCTACCTATTCCTTGTCACATTTAAAGACTAAAATGTCATACTTTTTTTTTTCTTTGCTTCGCTTATATTCAGTGTTAATACCAATAAAAAATAACATATAGAGTCCGTGCGAAAAGAGAAGAGTCGTAAAATGTATTAAATCCCATATGTCGTTCAAATGTTGTAAGTTCATAGTTTCCTGCTACCCAAAGGTTGTCTGGAAGAGATCGCTTCTTAGCGATAAGACCGCCTGTTGTTACCTAACTTTTACGTGTTTTTTCATTTCCTGTCTATTTTTAAATGTATGGTGCACAATAAAAATAAAAATAAAGGCTTTTATTTCAGGCAGGCAGGTCAGTACCCATAGTACATACAAAGTTATTATTTACTTACTTACTTACTTAAATCCCTTATATTCTACGAGTCTTCTCTTTTAATTTTGTTGTACACAGGATGTCACGAGGAAGTCGGCACTTTTTTTTTTTGTTTCTTTTTGAACTTTATAATTAGAAGTCGGTCAATATCTCATGCTATATATTTTATTATATGCTTATAATATTAGCAATACATAATGTAAATCCACATTTCTGTAAACAGTGGAGTCTTAGTAATAGGGTCCCGTTTTACCCTTTGGGTACGGAACCCTAAAAGTTAGCCAAGGTATTAAAATAACGAACCTTTTATTTTTTCAATTACTTTACCGCCAAAACAAAGATCGCGCGTCAATTGCCCATTTTTAAACAAAGTACTACGAAATGAATAATCAATTTTCAATTTGTCAAAATATATTTAAATAAAAATCGCCAGGGTAATGATAAAAAAAAATCTATTCTGAAGAATTACCGCTGAATAAAGCCAAATACCTAAAGTTTTTATGGTTTTTACAGAATAAACTGGTTTTACAACAATAAAGTGTCGGACAATAGTTTCTATTGACCTTTTTATCGCCCTTCTGTCGCTTATTTGTGGCCGAAGTCGACTTTTATGAAGTATTCATAAATTACTACAATGGTGTTTTACGGAAAATGTTTTGAGGTTATTGACTTTGGTTTTGTTTATTGATTATGGTTGATAAATTTGTAATGTACAATGTACTAACCTAAATACATTTGCATACTGTGGGTATTATATTGTCCTCAGTACGAATATAATGATCTTATTTGTCTACTTGACAGCGTGATCTTTCAATTGCGTGGTATTAAAAAGTGGTACTTATTTTATCAATTTATAAAGCCATCTATTATACGCCTACTGACTGATAAAATAAAGATAAAAATAGGCGTGTAATAAAGGAAAAAAATAGAACCGCTAGGAAAAAAAATCGTTAGTCTACATATTAAATAAAACTATTTAGAACTACTAGTTTAGTAATCAATAATAAATAAATTTATAAAAATACAAATTATCAATGATACGTTAATAAATTATGTAAATATTGTGTATTTTTTTTTTGTCTGCGCTCTGGCCCGGATCGATCGGTGAAAATCATATTTTAAACGAAAAGGGACTAATACTACCTCCCTTAGATTGGCTTACTATAGTCAAATGTGTACTTTGAATATTACATATCTCGTGAAATATTAGTATGAAATGAAATCTACTAAACCGTTGAAAATAGTTTGTTCTTAGCCGTCGCAAGTCATTTGTTTGCAAAAGATAGGTACATAGGATGTTACATAGTTCATAATTTTGACGACCGGTCTGGCCTCGTGGGTAGTGACCCTGCCTATGAAGCCGATGGTTCCGGGTTCAAACCCCGGTAAGGGCATTTATTCGTGTGATGAGCATGGATATTTGTTCCTGAGTCATGGGTGTTTTCTATGTATTTAAGTATTTATAAATATTTATATATTATATATATCGTTGTCTAAGTACCCTCAACACAAGCCTTATTGAGCTTACTGTGGGACTTAGTCAATTTGTGTAATAATGTCCTATAATATTTAATAATATTTATATTTATAATTGAGTAAGCCAAGCTCTTCATTTTTACTAAATTTTCTTAGCCTTATGAATGAATAAGGATTTTACAAGCCTTTTAAAATATAGTAATCATCAGTTATCATTAAATACAGTGGCCATGTCCTGTCTGGGCAGTAACTGCGCGAAAATCTGACGTTCCCCGGGTTAGTAACTACTTTGGCGACAGGACTCTAAGGAAAAAACTTCCTGAATAGTCTGACCGAGAAAACTCGGCATGATCCAAATAAGAAAAAAGTACCTTAAAATTATACCTACTGCAAACACTTAAAGTCACAATTGCACATGTGCAAGTATCAATTAAGTGTTTAGATTTAATAATAATTTAAAATTCGTACTAAAAATATATATATCGTAAAGACTTTTATTTCAGTCAAACTGTAAATACAGTTTTGCAGGGACCTTTTGAGTTATAAGCTCTGTACTGTGTAAAATATATAGAACATGGTTACACAAATTGACTAAGTCCCACAGTAAGCTCAATAAGGCTTGTGTTAAGGGTACTTAGACAACGATATATGTATTATATAAATACTTAAATATATAGAAAACACCCATGACTCCATGCTCATCACACGAATAAATGCTCTTACCAGGATTTGAACCCGGGACCATCGGCTTCATAGGCAGGGTCACTACCCACTAGGCCAGACCGGTCGTAAAAACCAAATAAAAAAAGCCGAACTTCTCCCCACGTATCAGTCAACTTGTCATTCAACTCATTAAGAGGTAAATTATCAACTTTGTGTCAATCTCGCTGTCGCATCTAGTGAAAACAAATGAGAGTCAATATTTTATATGCAAATGAAGCACTACGTAGGTATTATGATATGGTATGTGTTAACTCAAAACGGACATATGTCTTCATACAGTACATTGCAACCAATCCAAAAATGATTTTTTTTTATACTACGTCGGTGGCAAACAAGCATACGGCCCGCCTGATGGTAAGCAGTCTCCGTAGCCTGTGTGTTATTTTAAGTATATTTAATAATTATGGAAGTTTAAATACTTATAAAAGCCAAAAAGATGAAAATCAAATTCCTACAAAAAATATTCGTTATCACTTTATTTTGATAAAAGTTTTTATTGACGTCTGACATTTTTTTTTAAATCAACAAACTATTAACATTTATTGCGCTATACAAATCGTGTCATTCGCGAAGGCGCGTGCCTTGACTCGTATTGTTATAATATTAAAGTTTAGATTTGATAAATCTGTGCGTCATCGTGGATGACACAAAATATACAAAAAAATCGGCCAAGTGCGTTTCGAATTTACTAATATTCAGAGTGCCTATGTGACATTTAAAATTTTACTTTACAATTAAATTTTATGTCAATAAATTTTTCTTGGCTAACATTACGCATTTTTATTGTCAATTATTGTTTCACAAGAAAAATCGTAGTAGTTTTCACGTCATTCTGGATTCACGCCATTTCCGTATAAGCCGGAAAACTACATTGTTCCGGGCTCCTAATTATACTGTCATGGCGGGGATTATCTTTGATATGGAAATGCCTTTCTTTGCGGCCACGCTCGTTTTAAAATTGCTTCTGATTACGGCCCGGATAAACAGTGACAGTGATATTTAGTGGGTTTTTAATTCTAGCTCGTGACTGACGGGCTATTTTTAGAAGAAATCAATGTTAGTCACAAAGCCTCGGTGGTTTAGAGTTTCTTTGAAATTAATAAATAATCACGTAAGGACTTCAAGATTAAGATTATTCAGTTATTATTCTTTTTATGTTTGAAAACAACCGTAAACGTTTTTTTTTCTTTAATTTATATTAGGTATTTTATGTTCTTTATTGTTTTAAATTAATAAATATCCTGAAACATATTTCAAGATATTATTCCTCAAATTGACCGAGTCCCACAGAAAGGTCAATTACGCTCGTATTTCGGGTACATAGACTCTTACTTACTTACTTCACTGGCTCAGTGACCCAAACAGGATCTTGGCCTCTGACACAAGAGAGCGCCACTCTGCCCTATCCTGCGCCACTTCACGCCAGTTGGGTATTCCGAGGGCGAACAGGTCTACATAGACTCTATGTATGTATAAATATATAACATAAATATTGATACATAGAAAACACGATGCTCATCGCACAAATAAATGCCCTTATCGGGATTTGAACGCAGGACTATCGGCTTCATAAGCAGGGTCACTACCGATTAGGCCAGACAGTTCGTCAGGTTTTTTTAGCATCTAATATTCTCTACTTAATCTCAGGATTACCTACTGGATGTATTTGTAATGACATATTTCGATCCGGTTTAATTGAGTACCCAATTGGAGCAAATATTACAGATATATGTAATATGTAAGTATGTATGTATATACTTTATTGTACATAGAAATAAAAACACGAAAAACACAGTTACAGAGTAAATTAAATACAACAAAGGCGAACTTATCCTTGTATGGGATCTCTTCCAGTTAACCTTTGAGGAAATGAGTAAAACAGAAGTAACGGTGAATGAATGACAAACATAAACAAAAGTGTACAATCACTGAAATTAATGAATTGCACGTTTTGAATATATATTGATACAAATATACATAGATAGAAAAATAACCATAAAATAATGCATACATAAATAAATAAATAAATATTATAGGACATTATTACACAAATTGACCAAGTCCCACAGTAAGCTCAATAAGGCTTGTGTTGAGGGTACTTCGACAACGATATATATAATATATAAATATTTATAAATACTTAAATACATAGAAAACACCCATGACTCAGGAACAAATATCCATGCTCATCACACGAATAAATGCCCTTACCAGGATTTGAACCCGGGACCCTCAGCTTCGTAGGCAGGGTCACTACCCACTAGGCCAAACCGGTCGTCACATACATATATATATATATATAAAGAAAAATAAATAAATATTCAATATATAATATAAATAGATATGAATTCGAACCAGAAAAGTAAAGGAAACTAATAACTAGTAATAATAATAAATGTGCTGAAAACATGGATCATAATAGTGCGTGATATTACACTTAAAGCGCTTCTTTTACACACTATTTTACGCTTTACTTCATGCACTAAAATTCCTTTTTTAAAGAGTACTAAATAAGATTTAAAAAATATTACCTGATCCTGCGGCTCCATAGCAAACTTCTGTTCATGATAACCACCACACACACCAAAATTAAACACTAGAAAAAAACTAAAACAAAAAACACTTTGGGTCCGCAACAACAAGAACAAAGGTTTCACCCTCACTTCCACTCTGTATTTACACTTAGACATTTCAAGGATTGTCACTAGTCCGTTAACATAAGGATCCGGTATTCTATTTTTAAAATTCACATTTTTAAACGGAAGCTTAACTTCCCCTGTCCGTTCCTATTTTTATCGACGCGTGCTGCTTAGCGGCCATTTTGTTTTTAGAATGATGTATCGCTCGTTCTGTTGTTTTTTTTAATCTGAAACAAAAAAGGGTTAATGTTAGTGACGCAAATAGAATGGGTGTTGACATGTTATGAATATTGATTTATTTAGTGTGATCGTGAGAATATGATTTATTTTGACGTGTTTATGATAAGGGAGGAAGATAGCTGAGTCAGCCGATGTTTTGTATGTGAAGGGCTCTCATAAGAAGCATTTCTAAATTTGGCATAGGTAATAACGGAGTCTCAACGTAATACGTTATAGATAAGTACCTATGAAATAACTACCTTCTTATAATGTATTTTTTATCTATTAAATCTTGTTTAAGCTCAAAATATTCACTGTAATGCACAATATAACTGTTTAAAAAAATTACATTTTAACGGTTTAATTTTATTTCAGTTTAAACATTTTCCATATTTTACTTTAGTTCTGCGCAAAAGTCAGTAAACTAAAAACTAACATTAAATTTTAAAGTCCGGCTCCAAACCAATATTTTGTAAAACTAAGTTGAACTATGATTCATATTTCTTTGCAAACTCGATAAACAAAAACTACGCAAAAGTTTGACTTCGCCTTCCCGATTAAATCACAAATATGCATACAAGTTTTGCATAGTTTTCTCCGTTTCGTTTAACAAAAAAATGGGAAAAATATCACATACTTCTGTTTTTGTATTAAAACGTTTCAAAGCAAATACGTTTGTTGTTCAATTTAAATACTTCTTTGAAATTCACAAAATAAAGCAGCGTATTGATTTATTTTACATATAAATGTCGATAAAAGTTCAGTTTATTGTAGGTACTGTGTTTACATGATTGCCTAATATTTTTTCTTAAAAATTGAATTCTTAAAAAAAATATTTCATTAATTTAATTTAGACCAAAACTGGATCGATATTACTCAAAACATAATTGAACGCCAGAATTTCTGAAAAATATATTTTTTAAAATTACCTACCAAAAAATGTCTTTAAATTCAAAAGGTTGAGAAAAAAAATGTACTAAAAGAAAAAGAATATTTTTTTCCGAGACGATGTGAGTATTTGCTATGACTAGATATCAAATGTAAACCAACCTATTAGCCTTTGTTTAAATCACTTACATACATAATTTGTACCCTTACTTTAACCCTATGTAACCATACAAACACACAAGAGCCATTCGTCTTCACATTTTTATTTATCACCTGCAAATAAATTATGCAAAGTTACAGTGATAAATGTCTTTCCAACGCTTATGCGCAATTTAAAATCCAGTTTAAACCTCCGTACATTTTTTGTGAAACGCGAGTTCTCATTACCCTGGTTGTTTTGGCAAGCCAGAGAAATGAGGCTAAAGCGTTTTAACTCGCCCTAAGTCGCCGATACGACGCCCTTGGGAATATGGGGAAAGAAACATGAGCCAAAAGGTGTGAAATTAGGGGTAGGGTCTTGTATAGCAAAATATATTGAACCAAAAGATATGCCTACATTTATAAAAATTTAAACCACATTCTAAAAAAAATAGTATAAGAATATTTCCTACAAATAAGCGTTGTGCAGATATTTGGGAACCTATTTAAAAACAAAAGAAACTCTAGTACCCGTACCATGAGTCACTGACAGTGTCAATATTGACATATACGCTATCGAGAACGTAAACTCGCTCGGACTTATATGCGAGTAAGAGCGAGATGCATTGAAAGTAAGTTACGTTCTCGATAGCGTTTATGTCAGTGCCGAACTGGTGGTAGCCAAATAAGTCCAAGTCTCCTGTTTTTCTTCATAAACACACACTTATGATATCAAATATGTACGGACAAATACGAACGAAATGCACGTGAAAATGATAAAAAACAGAGTACCATTTTGTGCCATTTGGCGTTGAAACTCTAAGTCCATGGCATCACAGCGCGCACAAGTTTTTTTGCATAAATGGCGAAGCGTCTGGTTGACGTAACTGGTGACCGAAGAGCTGACGGCTTCCTCGCAGAACGTATCAGTATTGCGATACAACGAGGAAATGCTGCCAGCATCTTTGGTACAATGCCTCAAGGGCCTATTTTAGATTTTAGTTGGTTATAGTAAAACCACTACATAATAATATATCCACTATGTATAATGTTATTGTAAATAAAAGAGATAATTTAAAAACAATAATAAAATATTGTTAGTTGCGCGTGAGTGCCTTTGTAAAATATATGAATAATGTATTTAGTGTACGAGACAACAATTCGCAATTATTTTCGTTTTTTTCAGGCTTGAATTGAGGAAATTGTCAAATGGATGTAATTGGATTTAATATAATCCTGCCAAATTAAATATATAATTGTTATTTCAGAGTAGGTGTCAATATGTAACAACTTTACATAGTCGTATCATATTAGTAAACAATCTATATTGACTAATTAAACTAAAATATAATATTACAAAATTAAACCTAGAAATAAAATAAAAAGAAAGAAATAAGCATAAATATTAAATAGTTCACTAAAACATCGATGACTATAATTAAATAATGCGCATAATATAAAAAAGAATACAAATGTAGCAATAGTGCAACATTTTAAATTAATGACTATTCCAAAATGCTCTTTGTCAAAAAGCCGACCCGTACCACCACAATACCGTATCAAACCAAAAATATAATAATTAAGCTTCCATGTCCAACCGAACAATTTAACTAACACATAAACATTATTTATTACTCAACAAAAAAAAACGCACTCAAATTCCATTGCGTACACAAACTACTAGTTACTCTGCCAGTAGTTCTAGTTCACATTTCTAATTTAAAAAGACGTAACCGACACAACAATTATATATACTTACGCTCTTTTGTAACAAGATGAGTGCTTCAAATCTTTACTTTTAAAATGTCGTAAACGTTAATAAGACTAGTATGTAGTTTCGCTATTTGGAAAATTACACGTTACGTTTGTTCCCATGGATGCATAATTAGTTTTATAGAGCAGGCTTATTACTGATATCGATATAAATTCTTTAATTATCTTGATTAGGGCGTAATTTCGACCTTATTTCTTTGAGATAAAGACTGACTGGAGATAATTTGAAGCTATGTGCGGTTGGTAACTAATATGAGAATAATTTTGTAATGATATGTTCGGTTATAGTTTAAAATAATAAGTGTATTTAATATGAAACTACACCTTTTTGTGTTACAGGTTGGGAGCCGCATATCTTACCGCTTAGACCTTCTAATAATAAAATAGAATAAAGAGTTAAAGGAGGCTAAATGCAAACTGCAAAAGGGTGAGTCGGTTTCAAGGAAAATAGAAAATCAATACCGCAAAATACCCATAAAGGTCAATAAAATCAGCCAAGTGCGAGTCGGACTCGCACAGGAAGGGTTCCGTACCATTATCTATAAAAACGGTCACCCATCCAAGTACTGACCCCGCCCGACGTTGCTTAACTTCGGTGATTGGATGAGAATCTCGAGATTGGAAAGAAATATTTATTTTATTCCGTTTTTAGTATTTGTTGTTACAGCGGCAACAGAAATACATAATCTGCAGAAATTTCAACTGGCTAACTATCACGGTTCATGAGATACAGCCTGGTGACAGACGGACGGACAGACGGACAGCGGAGTCTCAGTAATAGGGTCCCGTTTGACCCTTTGGGTACGGAACCCTAAAAAACTGACATTTTGATATAACATTATGTATGGACAAATACGAAAAATATTGTCAAAGACGTAAAAAGTTTTTATTAATAAGTATCATAAATCATTTAAGTACACATAATAAAAGGACGAAGGATTGCATAGCATTTCAATGAATAAAAAAAAATAAGTCGACTGACATTTTATTTGACTATAGTGCGCATCTGCCAAGACAGGGCTCTCAGATTCTTTAGGCACATAATGCGATCGCCACACCACAGCCTCGAACGTGACACTATACTGGGTCAAGTTGAAGGCAAGCTAGAAGAACAGCCCCTGCAAGATGGTCGGATTCCATTAGACAAGCATGTGGTTCCACGCAGAGGGTTCCACATAGCCCTTGATCGCGTTAAATAGAGGGACATTGTTGTTGGTCACGATCTTCAGGCATGAGGGAACGACAAAGAAGACGCATTATATTGCCATGCGGGTTGGGAGAAACAGTTTATTTTGCACGGGGCAAAAGAAACAACTATGAGAATTCCCTACAAATGTTTTTCTTGTTCCAATGTTTATTGTACCTCATCTAACATTACGTATTGTAAACTGATCTTAGCGACATTATCCCAAGTCTAAACAGAATCTTGTCAGGCATTATAATCATCACAAATTATCTCAGAAACAAACAGATTACAGCTTATTATACCTTGTTAGTGCTAAAATCGGTTAAGGAGATTAAGTTTGAGGTCGTAACATTAATATTGAAATAATGATGCTTTAGTATATTATTAATGTGACACGTGTATAACTTTGAATGTGAAAATGGATTGCTATTGAAATATTGACATAAAAAAAGAAACGGCAGAAATGTGTAATTAAATATTTTGTTTATTCAGAAAAGGAAATGTCATTTCTAATATTAGACAAAGCTTATTTCAAATTCCAATGTATATATGACCTTTATGTTAACACCTACACATATTCACTAAAAAATCAGTACACTTAGTTTAAACACGTTCTAGGACTTTTCATAACAATAGAAAGACTATATATTTTAGTACGAGTGTCTCCCGACAGTTAAAATTCGATAATAAAACATGTCGGTAAAAAACTATCTAAGTAATGTCTTGAACTTGAATTTAATCCAAAGTAAAATAAATGCAATGCGATTGCTGCGTCCAAGTTCATTTTTCTTTGAACTTGGCTGGACACGCTACCGCGTCTCTAGATCTACATTTTAAATACCTAAATCATAGATAAAACTAGAAATTCGGAATGTGGAAAATTAAATAAAACGAACTAAGATAATCTTAGTAGGTAATTAAGTTTTGGTTATAACCTCAAAGCGCCGATGCCTAAGGTTTTAGCATTATCTACAAAATAACATTTAATTTTACGACCGATAAGCAAATTGAGGGTCCAAAGGCAACGGTTTATTAAAGATAAGTTAATTAACAAAATGACTTTGATAACGGAGTCAAATGTAAAGTGTCAGACAAGATTTCGTTAAGTGATCTCGAATTTCTTGACAATAGGTACAAATTGATGAAAGTTTGTTTCTTAAAGCTGCTTTTAAACTTGAGTAATCACTAAGATAGAGCACAGAGCAATCGCATTACACACACACACTCATACACATATACACTCACACTCACGCACACACACACACACACACACACACACACATATACTCAAATAATAATTTTAAGGAATATAGTTTTAAGAATAGTATAATACAGATTATACTTAAGGTACCCAATTGTCCGGTTCCGATTTGATTTAGATTTATATATGTTATAGAGTAGTCTAAAATAACAGACACGTATTTTTTTTTAGCTGCCCAAACTCAAACCTATTGGGAGAAATTGTCCTCCAAAGTACTAAAAAATGACTAAATCTTCTAACTCCTATAGAAAGTGATGCTCAAGCAACTTGCTAGTTAATAGCTGGTTTGAGTATATGTTTGAAAGCAGCAAAAAATAATGAGCTCGTGTTTTGTTATATCGGCTAAAACTCATTTTTTCCTAAAAAAATCGACATTCGAAGTTTTATAATATCTTATCGCTAAATTTACACATAAAGACGGGTCTTTTTTTAGGAAAACTTGAGTTTAAGCAGATATAACAAAACACGTGTACATTATTTTTTCCTGTTCTCAAACATATACTCAAACAAGCCATTAACTAGCAAATCAAATCATCCCTACGGGTATCACGTGTCCCAAGTTGGGAGTCTAAAAATATTGAAGATATTTTTATTACTATAATTAGTCAAAAATTTAAATTAAAAATCAATTGCGTCTATATTGCCCCCAAAACGTCTTATGATGTCTATAAAGATTACTGTGATAAAATTTCAAGAATTAACGATAGCTACAGTGGTTTTGATATTTGTATTGTGGGTGATTTTAATATACCTACTATTGATTGGGTGGAGCGGCCGGGCTCGCAGGAACTAGTGCCATCGAATGGTGTTTTGTGTCACATAGGGGGGCTCGTTCTAGGATCTAGCGGCATATTGGGTCTTAAACAGTTTAACAGGTTCCGCAATACGAATGATAGGATTTTAGATTTATTATTTTGTAGCCAGGAGGGCGTTACTACTGAGCCCGATGTTGAACTCTCTAATATAGATAGGCATCACCCACCTATAGTATTTACCATGAACCTTAGTTGTCCTCGACCCCTTTCCGTCAACTGTATCCGAAAATACAATTATGAAAAGGCAGATTACTCCGCTATATCATGTGAATTGAATAAGGTAAATTGGGAAGCTGAATTAAATAACTTACAACCGGACCAGGCGGTAGGGCGATTCTACAATTTACTGTTTGATGTTATTGACAAATTAATCCCACTTAAACACATAAAAAACTCTAAATATCCAAAATGGTTCTCCACGGCACTTATTAGCACTTTAAATAGGAAAATAAGAGTTTGGCGCAAATGGAAGATCTATCAATCGCTCGCCGATTATCAAGAATACTCACTTCTTCGCACTCGCTGTAAAATATTAATGGTAGAATGTTTTAATACCTTTACTGCTAACACGGAAAATTCTTTAAAACGTAATATCAAGGCATTTTGGTCCTATGTGTCATCTCAAAAAAAAAGCTTGTCTAGCTATCCCGAAACTATGTTTCATGATAATGAATTTGCATCAACACCTAAACAAATTGTAGATCTATTCTCTAAGTTCTTTTTTTCTGTATTTGAGCCTAAGGGCGACATAAATTATGACGTTCTGACCAATCTACCACAGCGCGAGGGAGCACCTAACTTATCAAATTTATATATTAAGCAATCATATATTTTTATGAAACTCTTAAAAGTCGACACAAATAAGGGAATCGGTCCTGATAAAATCAGCCCTATACTTATTAAAAACTCTGCCAAGGCGCTTACTAATCCGTTATACATCATATTTAATAAATGCCTAAGTTTAGGCATCTTTCCAGAGCAGTGGAAAACTTCTTATGTCACACCAATTCATAAAAATGGGTCACGTGCTGATATTACTAATTATCGACCTATATCAGTGCAATCTTGCATCCCTAAAGTATTCGAGAGCTTAATACATGACCTTTTGTATCCCTCGCTTGTTAATGCTATAATCCCTGAGCAGCATGGTTTCATGAAAGGTAAATCTACAATCACTAATCTTACACTTTACACGAACTACCTACTAGAATCTATGGATAAAAGAGCACAGGTTGACGTGATATTCACTGATTTCAGAAAAGCTTTTGACAAGGTGGACCATTTATTGCTTCTGGAAAAACTGGCTTACAATGGCATCCGGGGAAACCTCCTACGTTGGTTCGTGTCGTACCTTTCTAACAGAACCCAAGTCATTACCGTGAATGGGTTTAGGTCTGACTCCACAACTGTACCTTCTGGGGTAATTCAAGGGTCCATTTTGGGTCCTTTGTTGTACATAATTTTTATAAATGATATAAAGGAGTGTTTCAATAACTGTAGTATTCTAATGTTTGCAGACGACTTAAAAATATTTAAATCAGTAAAATCTCATAATGACATTTACTCAATTCAAGATGACATCAACAACTTTACTTCGTACTGCCATAAAAATAAACTTCAACTAGCGGGTGATAAATGTTTGCACATGTGTTTTACGAAAAATAAAAAAAGAGTAATTGACTCTGAATACAGGATTGGTATCGCACCCATCACAAAGGTGTCATCTGTACGAGACTTAGGAATATTATTTGACAATAAACTTGATTTTAACAGTCATATAGAACGAATTATCTCTAAAGCATACCAAATGTTAGGATTTGTTTTAAGAACAGCAAAAGTGTTTAAAAAGTCATCCACGTACATTCTATTATTCAAAGCTCTTGTTAGACCTCATTTGGAATATGCCTCAATTGTTTGGAACCCTTTTTATTCCAAGTATTCGAAAGCAATTGAAATGGTCCAAAAAAAGTTTTTGCGGGCTACACATAGACGCCTAACTGGCAAACGTATGTCCTACTGTAAATTATTGAAACATTATAAGTTACCCTCCCTGGAGTCAAGGCGCACGTGTTCTGATATGTTGGTTCTCCACAACATTTGCCGTGATAAGTACGACTGCCCGGAGCTGCTTGACAACATACGCTTTAGGGTCCCCTCACGCAGCACTGCCCGTTCTAATGCCTTGTTCGCCGTCCCGACTTGCTCAACTAACGCTGGGATACGCGCACCTTTGCGCCGTCTTTGCAATTCATACAATAAAATGTTCACGGCCGCAGACATTTTCAATACAAGTAGAGTAAGTTTCAAAAAACAAATCCTTGAAATACTAGGTGAGACAACTTAGTGTCTTCGTACAATTTGTATCATTGCCATCTAGTCGCTAGAGCGCGTTAAGTTTAGCATAGTTTACTGTAGCATTACCTTACCTATATTATATATAGTTCTTAGTGAGAGCGTTTTTAGGAGGTAGGTGCACGTCTATTGCAATGTATAACTTATCACTTATACTATTATTGTACTTGCTTCTGTTGTTTCTCCAATAAAATAAAATAAAAAAATAAAAATAAGTTGCTTGAGCATCACTTTCTATAGGAGTTAGAAGATTTAGTAACTTTTTAGTAGTTTGGAGGACAATTTCTCCCAATAGGTTGAATTTGGGCAGGTAAAAAAAAATACGTGTCCGTTATTTTAGACTACTCTATAACATTATATAAATATAAATCAAATCGGAACCGGACAGTTGGGTACCTTTCCTTGTTAGCTATGAAAGAGCGGTACCTCCTAATAATAAAAAATAATAATAATTCAGCCTATATACGTCCCACTGCTGGGCACAGGCCTCCTCTCATGCGAGAGGGCTCGGGCTATAGTCCCCACGCTAGCCCAATGCGGATTGGGGACTTCACCTCCTAGCACAGGTTTTTTTGTAAATAACTTACAAGGAGACACCAGCCATTGTAATATTTGACATGTTTTGAAAGTTTTTTTTTATCGCATTTATAAGCAGATTCAGCGCATTGTTCGACGAACGCTAATACATTCTTCTATTCGCGAGAATGCTCATTAAGTCTAGTCCAGATGGGTGTAACGTGTAGTGTAAGATTACGTGTAATGTAAGATCGCGGTGCTGTCCACACGACGCTAGGTTACACGCAATCTTAAATTACATGTTACATCCGCTTAAATCCGGCTTTAATTGTGATACAAACATGAAAGTTATCAATTCAGAAGTGCTGTTCTTAAATTTGTGTGTAGTCTAATGCATGAATGTTTATAAAATTCACTCCACAAAATATTCAGCTAGAATTTCACTTAGTGACTCACAAAAAAATAAAATTGCTTAAAGAATTTTCCTTATAAGTAGCATAATATTAGAAATGTAATTAAAAAAAAACCGGACAAGTGCGAGTTGGAGTCACACAAGGAGGCTTCTGTACTTTTTAGTATTTGTTGTTACAGCGGCAACAGAAATACATCATCTGTGAAAATTTTAAACTGTCTATCACGGTTCATGAGATACAGCCTGGTGACAGACGGACGGACGGACAGCGGAGTCGTAGTAATAGGGTCCCGTTTTACCCTTTGGGTACGGAACCCTAAAAACCAGAGCACAGATCACAATGTTTAACTATACATTTTGTTTTTAAGTATTTGGTTAGTTTTATGGTTTCGATATAAATAAATCTCACCTGTGTCACAACACACCAGCAAAAATAACGAAGACAAAACACTTCCAAATTCAAACTGAAACTTTTTGAATCCAAACTCAGACAACGCCTGCCCAACTGCCAAAGAACGACTGCATGTATCCGACCACCCTATTCCTGAATTAGATGGAGAGCTACGCCCGAAAATAGTCCACGATTTTGTGATTAACGAAATTATTACACACTAATGCTAGACGGTAGGCAAAGTCGGGGGGTTTTGTGTTTAAGACGAAAGTGGAGGACCCACCCGAAATCACCTTTTCATACAAACGTAGTCCTCATTTTCCTCTCTGGATTTTAACATTATTGAAAATATTTTGACACCATTTATTGTATATCAACCACAGGCTATGCCTTTAGCTTTGATTTTTTTCGAATTTTCAATTATAGGAGTTAGAAGCATTTAAAATTTCGTATGAAATCTGGCTTGGCTCCTAATTTTTAAAGCTATGGTTAATATACATTAAATTATGTACAAATATTTTCCAAAATGTCAATATCCAGAGAAAAAAATGGGGACTACGTTTATATGGAGAATGGACCGTCCTCTTTCCTCTTAAGTACTGTTCTGTTTGTAATATCTATTTAAAGAAGTTGCGCGGTAGTAGAAGGTAGATAAGTTTTGGGACAAAATAATAATTTATAAACAGAGTAATTTTGCTGTCTATGTGTCTGTGTGTATATAAACTAGTGCCTACGCCAAATCTTGGGATTAGTTGTGAAGCGGACCCCAGGCTCCCATGAGCCGTGGCAAATGCCGGGACAACGCGAGGAAGAAGAAGAAGTAATTTTGCTGTCTGACAATACTCTGAGGGGTGAATATGTGGGTCATACTGAGCAACCGTTAATCTAGGGAGACCCCGACCACTTTTCTTATAATAATAAAATATAGGACAAGCCCTCTTTTAACGAGACAATCCGACAATTTTCAAGTAGATACTTTAGCATTTTTTATTTCAACTAAAAAGTTTAGGTCGCCTGTCACTCTGGCCGATGAACAACTGCACCCGAATCTAGCAATAAGTTTAACAAAGTAACTAGACAGGTTTATTATCTACCGTTTTTTTTTGTTATTTATTTGGGTTGAATGAAGGTTGAGGGAGGCGATGGCCGAGATACGCGTCGTACTCGTGAACGGGTGCTGTTTGTGGAGACTGGTATGTTTAAGCTAACTTTATTTTTTTGTATAATAACAGTGAAACACCTCATTCGGTTCTCGTATGTTTCTTTTATCCTAATGAATGTTTTAATTATACTGAATTTTGACTCTTAGAGACTCTATACATCTCTAAGGATAATTTGATAAAAATCATTTAGTTCTGACATTTAGAGATATTTACACCTATAAGTAATTTTAGTTTTTTTTTGTAATTCGACATTTGGAGACTGACTTAGTTTACTTACTTTTTCTTTAAACAACAATACTTTATTTTCAATTAATTGTATTTTATAATTGTTGATGTGCTTGTTATTGCTTGTATGTAAATTCCATGTTGACGTATAAAAGTGCCCTTGTAGACTATTTGCTGGATAAATGTTGAAGTTGAAGTTGGTAATTACCAGTAACAACAATTAATACAAAGCGTAAAATACAAAACATTTTCGTTCCTGAAACCGTTGATTATTTTCCAGCACTAGCTCTTATTCTAAAATGTCTCTACTAATAAACCCAGCATAACTTGACCCACGGATCCGTTTAAATTACGCCTGGTCAGAGTTTAGGTTATGCTGGTTTTCAGCCGTTGTGAAAGTATATTTTTAACCTACCCCCTTGTAAGTTGTCTACATGACTCACGGAGACGATTAAACGTGGTTAATTTTAACACTCTTCCTGTCTGGTTTGCCTGCTGGCAGAGAATAGAGTATTTGTGACCAAATTAGGAAAAAGGTTCAAACTTTCCACGTACGGTCAAGGAATTTAATTTCCTACCCATTTCGTACCTTGTCTTCTTCTTTTAAAATATGGCTTCCATCAAATCTATGATGATTTTGCCCATGTCAAGTTATGTTGTAAGTTTTAAGTGTGCTCGTAGAGCATGACGTTGTTCGGTAGTTGCTTTTAGTAAAGAGATAGCTGGACTTTACTAAAAGCCACGATGGATTGCCGGGTGTTGATTAAAATATGGTTAAACGCGTTTCAAGATTAGTTTTTCATTAGCTGCACACTTCTACGATAGTTCACTGCATAATAAGCTATCAATATTACACTTTAAACTACATGAATGAGCAAAACACAAAAAAATATTCTAGAGACGTGTTCGCCATCTTGAATCTCAACGACAACCCTCGTACCTTGTCACAGTGACAAACAACATGAAACTCGCTAGAGACCTCAAACTATTGTCAGTGTGACAAGGTACGAAATGGGTAGGAAATTAAATTATTTGACTGTACAGCAGACATCTGTAGCTCACATTGCTTAAAAGTGTTACTTTTGTAATTTTACACAATTTAAACACACATACAGACAGAGATAAAATTTTGACAGACAAGTAAGAAAAAAAAAAAAAAAGTGAAAAAATTACTACCTTTTGTTTCCACATTTATTCTAAGTAAAAAAAAAAGCCCAAAAATAATTTAAGTAAAAAAATTGACAAAAAGATCACGTTTGTTGTATGGGAGCGCCCTAAAATATTTTTTATATTGTGTTTTTTTAGTATTTATTGTTATAGCAACAACAGAATTGTATCATCCGTGAAAATTTCAACTGTCTATCTATCACGGTTCATAAGATACAGCCCGGTGACAGATGGACAGACCGACAGACGGATGGACAGCGGTGTCTTAGCAATAGGGCGGGACCCTAAAAATTTATAAATTATTGGGAAGACATTTTTTCCTATTAAAATTGAAAGAGCTTGTGATAGGAAATAATGCAAAAATTCAAAAATACAAAATGCAAGTTGGCTACAATTTTAAACAGTTTACCCACTTATTTAATTATTTTATATATATATTAAATAATTATTTAAGTATAAGGAAGGGAAGTGTATACTTCCCGCTTAAGGAAGGGAAGTGTATACTTCCCGCGTAAGGAAGGGAAGTGTATACTTCCCTCTTTAGGAACGGCGTGATCGTTTGTGCAAAAAGAGAAAACGTTTTTCTACTTCTAAATAGTTTTCCATTCTCCATGATTTTCTAGTATATTATTGACACAATAAAAAAACTAGGTTTATAGGTTTTCTTTTTTTTATAATTTGACAAACAAAAAAAATTTTTTTTTTTTCAAAACACGTAACATTATAAACCTAATATATTATGCTGTAGCGATCGACATCAAAATCAAAGTGATTTGTTAAGATTTCGTTAGTGGAAACCTTTTTCTCCCGAAATGGAATTTCATAGAAAAAATACCGTTACTTCGTTAGATTCAAAAAGCTATTCTTCCTTAAGGAGATTAACATTATTTATAACATAATTACGATTACATATATCAGGATGAACTCGAACGCTGACATATTTAATATACCAGTAAAGTGTATCTCATTGCAATAAGCCTTACAAATTGTTACTGAGTTTTGTTTTTTACCTTTTTTGCTTGTTACAATGTACCGATATAAATAAAGTCTAGCACATAAGATGAAAATGGACGACACAAAGATTAGGAATATTTAAAAAATTCTATTATTGAGCCCAATTGGGGAAGTACCTCCACCTTATAAAAAACCGCAGCCAAATAACACTAGACCCTACTCATAGTGTTGTGTTCCTGGTGAGTAAGATTGCCAGAGCTCAACGAGGGTGGGAGGGGGTTAGGGTAGGCAACGCGCATGTAACTCCTCTGGAGTTGCAGGCGTACATAGGCTACGGAGACTGCTTACCATCAGGCGGGCCGTATGCTTGTTTGCCACCGACGTAGTGTAAAAACTACTAAACTCTATAATAATAAATAAGTTTTTGGCAAAAAATTAATTTTTCATACAAGCGTTTTCGCTGACTGTACTCTGTTCTTTCCACAGGCAAAATACTCATCGAGACAATTCTAACAACCCAAAATACAAGTCGTTTGGGTTATTTAATCACATACTTCCCAAGGCCACTTCCTGTCTCCATAATATTGTATGAAATGCATTAAGTATTTATTAAAATACGCCAAGTCTCAAAATTCAATTTACATTAAATATAAAATTATGATAAGACAATTACAACTAAACCTAATTAAAGACTACCTTCTAAGCCTAGGCCCCTCGGCAAGGTGCCCATCACGCAGGCAGCGTTCCCGCGCTGTATTGCGATAGCAATCCTCTGCGCGAGAAAGCTGCCGGCGCGAGATTCCCCTGTTGCCTCCCTCAACCATATTGTTATTGTCATCTAATTTACATATATAATAGTATACGTGTAGCATGTTGGGATAGTACATTAAAATACAAGTGCGAAATATAAGAAATTCATAACGAGACGAGATACGATATGGATTGGATATTGAGTGTCAAATGTGCCATTTCTGTTTGAAAAAAGTCACTTTTGGCATTAGCAAATGTTTGATGTATCTTAAAGTTCGAATCGGCCGTTAGTCACAATATATTTATTTAAAACCAATCAAAAACTGCAATGTTCAAAACTAAAACGTATCGATTCAGTGCAACCTAAATTAAAAATACCAATTTTCGTGGTAAAAATACGCTCTTCGAGCTGACAATTAATTACTATCAAACTAAAGCTTTCAGTTTACTCTATACAAATTCGGATAAATTATCGCGGTATCGAGTGAACTAAATAATAGCCGGTGCTTTTAGTAATTAATATTGCTTAGTATATCGATGTTAGTGGTTTGAGCGAGGCATAAATCAGGATTTAGTTTTATACGTGTTAAGACTGTTAAGTCACACAATCGCGTTAAAAAGTCGTTCCTGCATGAAGTAATGTAGTGTGTAGTATGTTTTCCTTTCACTATTTGTTAGGTTACTATATAAGCATGTATGTGTTGTGGTCAGCACCTGCGCTACAAGGACGTGCTCAAACGGCATCTGAGCGCTTGCGCCATCGACCCTGAGCGTTGGGAGGAGCTTGCTGGAAGGAGGTCTTCTTGGCGTTCTACCATCCATAACGGTGTCAAAACATTCGAAGATAACCGCCTCACTAGCCTAGACATGAAACGCCAGTTACGGAAAGAGAGACCTAAGCCCTCCTACGTGTACACGTTCAACGCAGCTGGCCAACTTTATTGTCACGCGTGCAATAGAGTATTTAAGAGCAAGTTCGGCCTGGCCAGCCACATTAGGGCTTATGCTAGACAACGTCCATAATGTGTTTATTTGGGGTCGCCGTCATCGAAAACGATGAGGAGGACTATATATAAGCATGTACTCAACTTAATGAGACGGTATTATGTTAAATATCATACCGACAATAACGTGTTTCCCTTGACCGTGATAGGACTAATTGTGGTGAGGGCGAATGAGTGCAAGGACCTGAATTATTTGTGAGCTTAACAAAATATGCAAAATAGACACTAACATTTTATTATGTGCATTTATTTCATGTTATTGAATAAACAATAAAGCATATTTTAATACATTGTCGGTTTGTGATTTAATCACAACGTCTTAGATAGATCAGTAAAATTTAATTATAATCATATACCTATTTGTATATCCTACAATATTATCAAAGACATGCCTATATAACTCCGTATAAGATAAATAAAGTTTAAGAAAAAAACGTGCCTCGAAAAATGAAGAAAAAATTATGATCGAACAGATGGCGATATACCTTTGGCCTATATTTGAGTAGATGGCGATGCCGTTTGATATTTAACACATATCAGTAAAAGAGCATGGGTCAAATAGCCATATGTCAGTCTAAGATTTTTAGTCCTGTGTCGAAAGATAGTAGTAAATTTAATTGATTACAAAATTTACTTTGGCAATACGTTTTTATACTACATATAAATCCTCTTTGATGTTATTATAGATGTTTAAGATCAAGTTTGAAATCAACTTTATTTTTAATTAGGTGGCGATGACACGGTGGTCACTAGAAAAATAATTAGGCATAAATAATCTTTTATAGATCATAAAATCTTAGTTTTCTTAATTAAACCCTTTATACACTTGTCCGGTATATTTAAGATCAATCTATATCCGCTCTCATACGGACAATAAATTGTAAAAAAGATTCAATTTCAAAAAACCACATTATCAAACCCGTTTAAACACCCAATTTACTTCATCCAAAATGCAACTTTATTCTTTTAACAATAAGGTTTAAATATTCAAAAATGGTTCGACAGGTGTTTTACTCTACTGGACCACCAGCGTAAACAAGTAATTTTATACCTTATTACTGCGAAATAAGACTTTAATTACAACGAAAGTTAAAGCGATTAAACGGATGCCTTTTACATCCGTTCCCAGAAGGATTGAGGTAAAAAAAAATATATAAAAAGTTTGGACACACGGAGCGGGCGGTCGGCGAACTATTTTAAGAATTGACGCGACAATTATCGTTTTTGTATTGTTATTTTTAAAGACATTTGACAAATGGGTGCTTTAGATGACAGATAATTTGAATCAAACAATATATACTCATAGGAACTTTGTAAAAAAAATCTTGTTTGATTTTTGGCTATTTCCTTCCTCATAACTTGTTTTCTACCGTCTATCCCACAGGCCAATACGAACGTATAGGTATACTGACATCAGAATAAATAAATATATTTTGTTTTTTGGGACATTATAGGGACATTCTTACACAAATTGGCTAAGTCCTACGTTATGCCAAAAAGACTTGTATTATCAGTAATCAGAAAACGATGTATATAATATAAATAAGTTTTTGGCAAAAAATTCATTTTTGGTACAAGCTTTTATCGCTGACTGTACTTTTTTTTCCACAGGCAACTAATAGACATAGACATAGACAATTCTAAAAACCCCAAACACAATTAGGTAGCGTTGTTTTATCACAGAGTTCATATGGCTACCTCCTGTCTCCATCATCAGATCAGCTTGATGGTACGATAATATTGCATTGTCACCCGACTTACATATGTATGCAAATTTTTAGCTTCATCGGAAACCGGGAAGTGGGTCAAATTTAACTTGCAAGATTTGTCCCACACATACTAACAGGGCAAGTTAAATAAAAGCTTGTAAAATACTTAAATACATAGAAAACATCCATGACTCACGAACAAATATCTGTGCTCATCACATAAATAAATGCCCTTACCGGGACTCAAACCCAGGACCATCGGCTTCATAGGCAGGGTCACTACCCACTAGGCCAGACCGGTCGTCCAGATCGATAGATACCTATTACGAGCTTGATTGGTTTTTGTTTTACGATACGTCACTTTAACACTGACATATCCGATCCATATCGTATCTATAATTCTAGACATAATACAGTATTTATTTAGTCAGTATATAGGTTATATTGAGTAACTATTACTATGAGACCAATCTCGAAAAAAAATACTCTCCCATAGAAAATATCAAGGCCAGACAGCCAAAATGTATGACAGCCAATTTTTTTTTCGTGATTTCGGACTGATCATAGTAAAAGTTGCTCAGCATGACCTATACATTCACCCAGTAAATAAGACTAATGGCACGATTCGAAGAATGATTAAGACAAGTTTAAGAACTTGGAAAGATTTTTAATAGATAGATAACTAAACGACATGTCAAAATTGATGTTTATTTCGATTCCGCTGTTATCCCAATAAGATCTATCTACGATATTTCTAACGTCAAAGTGACATTGGTTGCCCGAATCGAGCTGCTTCTGTCAATTATACGTCATACAAACGATATCTAAATGACAACTTATCTAAACCAGACCTTATCGTTATCGTATCTCATTCTTCGAATCGGGCCGTAAATAAACATCCTGTATTATGTGTCGGATCTTAAAGTTCGAATCGGGCTGTACGATAAGTCACGTGACCATTTCCATTTAAGTTTCGATAAGCGTATTCTATTAAAACGGATAAGATTTATTTTAAACGTGAGAGTCTGATTGGTCCCATCACATTCCTCTAGATCTATAACTATCCAGGTAGGTGTTGTCACACGATTAGCCCAGTCAATGACGCCACTTTACTCCAGTCAAAGCCACTTAGCGTTCCTTCACATCCGGCGATCGCTAGATAGAATAGTCCGTGAGAAAAGTTGACTAGTTGCTGTTTCCGGGGCGCAGTAAGTCCAACACGCAAACGAGATGATTGCTGAAAATTGCTGTTAATTATAAAATTGGGGTTACAATAACCATATTGTTCTTCGAACTTTCGTTGACTGTAAGTTTTAAAATGATGTAAATGTAAAGAAATTGTTGTCAGTTAAGTCATTTTTAAACTAAGCTAACTTTACTTACTTGTTTATAAAATGACTAGAGTAATATCTGGATTAGACAAACATGATCTCAGACAATGGCGCTTACGTCAAAAAGCAGCAAATTTGTATTAAAAATCGTTAAGAGTGACGTAAGCGTCAATTGCTTTAAGGCCACTTTTTATGAATCGATGTCGGTTACTACTTTTTGATTTTGAATTATTATAATGATATGTTGTTCATGGTATACTTATAATTTGTTTAATTTTACTTATAATTTGTATAAGTATGGTTTATTTACTCTACCTATGTTTAAGGTAACTATGAGAATTTTTGGAAGTCATTATTTACTTAGGAAGGTAAGAAATAACAGGTGTTTTGAATGTAATCATAATACAGATTTATGTACACCTGTTGCTGGTTAAATATAGCTCACGGGTTTACTCAAAGGGTAAAACGGGACCCTTTTACTATGACTGCTGTCCGTCTGTCTGTCTATCTATCACCAGGCTGGAATCTCATGAACTTTGATAGTTAAACAGTTGAAATTTTCACATATAATGTATTTCTGTTGCCGCTTTAACAACAAATACTAAAAACAGAATAGCATACATATTATTTAAGTGGGGCTCCCATACAACAAAAGTGATTTTTGCCGTTTTTTGCGTAATGGTACGGAACCTTTCGAGTGTTTTTTAGGGTATAGGATGTTGAATGAATAAGCGCTGGTGACCTAGCGGTAAGAGCGTGCGACTTGCAATCCGGAGGTCGCGGGTTCAAACCCCGGCTCGTACCAATGAGTTTTTCGGAACTTATGTACGAAATATCATTTGATATTTACCAGACCTTTTCGGTGATGGAAAACATCGTGAGGAAACCGGACTAATCCCGACAAGGCCTAGTTTATCCTTTGGGTTGGAAGGTCTGATGGCAGTCGCTTTCGTAAAAACTAGTGCCTACGCCAAATCTTGGGATTAGTTGTCAATCGGACCCCAGGCTCCCATGGGCCGTGGCAAATGCCGGGACAACGCGAGGAAGAAGAAGAGGAGGTGAATGAGCACACAGATCGCCTGATGGTAAGAGATTACCGTCTTAGTAATTATCTCACTGCAGGTCACCCCATCGAGAAAATTGTAGTTATTAACATAAGTATACTACCTTCTGTCCGCGACTTCGTCTGCGTGGGATCATTCCTCGCCCTTCCTTGCTTCTCTATCTTCATACCAAGTTTCATAAGGGGCCTAGCGTCAATGACCTTAGATCTGAATCCCTTAGTTTTCTAATGTTTTTTGTAGAAGGTCATATTAACAGCGACGGCTTTAATTAACATACTCGTAGTATCCCATATTTACTGCAATGTTCATTCTTTTCGAGATATTTGGCATCAAAATTGAACAATTTTAGGCCAAAAAACTGGTCTGGCCATAACTTTTGTGTTGATTAGTTTAAAATTAAATTCTCTGACCAGTTTTTGGAAACATCAAAGACGAACCTATATGTGTAGATAACTATGGCAACAATGCCTCAAGGGCCTATTTTAGATATAAGCTAGTTATAGTAATCATCTGTATATATCCATTATGTATATTGTTATTGTAAATAATAGTTATTTACGATACAAGTGCGAAAAATAGGAAATTCGAAACGAGTGGCGATAAATTAAAGCACGACCGGAGGGAGTGTTTTTAATCGACACGAGTTGCGAATTATCTATTCGCACATGTATCGTACCACGTTTTACAGTACTATCCCTTTAAATGTTTGACACAGTAACGTAATATGCTAATTTGCGCACTAGTGCGGTAAAGTAGCACCATATGTACTGTAAATTTTAGTAAAATCTATTCTGCATATGGCAACAGAAATGGCTTGGAAGTCGTAAAAAAAAATGTGTAGATTTCGTACCTCAGCCAAGAAAGTGGTTTACCACTTTTCGACTCTATTTGTCAAATAATAGACTTTTTCAACAAGGCCTAGTTTACCCTCTGGGTTAGAAGGGCAGATGGCAGTCGCTTTCGTAAAAACTAGTGCCTACGGGGATCTTGGGATAAGTTGTCAAGCGGACCCCAGGCTCCCATGAGCCGTGGCAAAAAGCCGGGACAACGCGAGGAAGAAGAAGAATGGTTATCCAAATTGACCTGAGTAATAGAATATCCTGAAACCCAATTTAATGCAAGTCTAAGATAGTTAAGTAAGTTAACTTTATATTATCGATATCGATAAATGTTTAATTAAATATTACAATATTCTACGTTGTAATCACAACTGTATTGATTATTTTTTAATTGTGATGATAAAAATGAATAGTTTAATTATCTTTTTGAAATAAGGACTAGTCATACATAAATGAAATAATTGTCAGTCTAATAACTAGTCATAAGTTAAATAATTGTATAATTAAATTTAAATTTAAAATATTTATTATAGTTTTTATAGATTAATGGCGATTGCTAATTAATAATAAAAAAAAATCAATCTTTTTTATTATCACTGCACGTTTTGTCTGATGGTATTTTAAATGTTTCGCTCTAAGCATAAAAAATACAACCCGTCTTATAATGGTTACAGCGAATGACATCTATATCACTAATGAGTTGTCTCCCGCGGAGCAAAACGTCATTACTAGATCAACGACGCATCTTATAATATATGAGGCCAATGTACTGTTTCTTGGTTCTTCATTAGCGAACAAACACGGGAAGTTACGTTTAAAATACTTTTTTTAAACAAATAGTTACACGTTGGGAAGCATACCTTTGCGATCCTAAAAAAAGCGTGGTGGCCTAGCGGTAAGAGCGTGCGGCTTGCAATCCGGAGGTCGCGGGTTGAAAGTGTTCAAACCCCGGCTCGTACTAATGAGTTTTTTCGGAACTTATGTACGAAATATCATTTGATATTTACCAGTCGCTTTTCGGTGAAGGAAAACATCGTGAGAAAACCGGACTAATCCCAACAAGGACTAGTTTACCCTCTGGATTGGAAGGTCAGATGGCAGTCGCTTTCGTAAATACTAGTGCCTACGCCAAATCTTGGGATTCGTTATCAAGCGGACCCCAGGCTCCCATGAGCCGTGGCAAAAATGCCGGGACAACGCGAGGAAGAAGAAGAAGAATTGCTTTGCGATCCTTACTAAATAACGGTATTTTTCTATGAGATTTCTATTTCGGGAGAAAACGGTTTCAACTAACTAAATCTTATCAAATCACTTTGATTTTGATGTCGATCTCTATTTCTCTATTCACTTTGAATTTATAATAAAACATGATTTTATCCAAGTTCAGGTAATTCTTATAATGTTATTTGATTTAACTTAGAAAAATCACAGAAAGAAAAAAACGGTTTCATTAATGAGTTTTCTACTCGTCGACTGTAATGGTTAAATATAGATTTCGTATACCAAACTATAATTGCGTACTTTTCATGTATAAGATTCATTTCGATACGCTGTAGTCAACTGAAAAAAAATTGACCAATCACGTGCCGCCGCGGTCCCATAGAAAAGACTAAACGGGCGCGGGGCGCGGGGCGGCAGTCACGCGTTTGGTTTACATTTTTGTCTATTGAGATACCAATTTTCATTAATTATTTAATTTTATAGTAAAAAATATAAGAGTTATATTATTTTAGATAACTCTTAGAAAAAGTATTGTATCTCGTACCTTTCTTAGGCAACTCAGCAAGCTTTGTTGTTGATACTCGACTAAAAAGCTCTCTATTATATCACGATTGTAATTATTTTTTATATAAAGCTCATAATAACACAGGACACTCTTCATATTAAATGTTTTAATGTTTAATTTGACAACCGGGCTTTAATTATCCTTCCATAATCGACCGTTATTAAATAAATACCACCTTAATTAACTCACTATGTCAATTTGCTTTCTGCTCAAGAACCACGATTAATATCGAAACGATTACAAAACCCTTCGTCCCTTCTATCGACATTTTACGACTATTTTATCGATACCTATCAAAATAAAAATAACCGACCCAACATTTTATCGATATCGTTCCTATCAAAATAAAAAACCCCAGACGGTAACAGCCTGATCGATATATCGATACGGTACCGTATCGGATCCGTATCGTATCAAAATAAAATAAATATGGCGGATGGAGTGGAACTAATAGAAATAAATCAGCTGTGTTGGCTCGATTACCCGAAAGAGTCGTTCATGCGTGCATAAGGCGTGGGAGGGAGCGGGGCGGGTTCATAGGTGGAAGCGATTTAATGAATATGATACTTAAATACTTATAAAATACAAAGCGTATGTAAAGCTATCCTTTTACTAACTTTTAATAACTTACACAGAAAGCGATAGTAAAAATATTTTGCATTTTCATACTGTGAAAGTAGGACATTGTTGTTCTATCAAGTGTGCAGAAAGTGATACATTTCTGTACTTAAGTATTTTACAATCCAAGTATTATGATAAGCAATTAAAATTTGGTTTAAAATGGATTTGTTGGACACTTTTCATTCTAATATTTAACTCCCCATTCCATAAATAACTTTTTTTTTGCTCTGCACGTCAACTGTGATTAAACGCATCAGTTTATTTGAAGATCATTATTTTTCTCGTGTTTTTACATTAGTTTATTTGAAGATCATTTTTTTTCTCGTGTTTTTACCCCTTTTTTTTAACGTTTTAGAGGACGGGCAAATATATCCGGTGTTGTCTTCAACATTGCCCACGTCAATTTAGTGCTCAAATAAAGCTCGTACGATGATGATTTCCAAAGATCACAAAAACTTCTCAGTTTTTTTTTATACTTGCATTCATTTTTAAAAAGTTTTTGCCCACAGAAATATACCCTGTATATTGTTATAAATTATCGACTTTATTATAAATATAAATTATCAACTAGCTCAAAATTACCAGGTCAAGTTAAGTACATGTGAGTTATTTAATTTTGTCACAAATATAACCTATTTTCTACTAAAAATAAAAATAGTAGTGTTACTATAACTGTTATACATTTATTGACATTAACGAATTTGCTTAAAAAATTATTTTTGGCCAATGATAACCCTGGAGGCAAAGTTGGCTAGTTTCACGGTACCAATTATAATATAGACAATATGAGAGAATTTGATAGCCGGCACTAGACTAATCGTACGGCAAGCAACATCTGCGCCTGATGTCAGCAGTTGACCACGACGCTCTGCAAAGAGTACAACGACAAAGAAGAAGAAGAGGCCAGCGTTAAAGCAATACATCTTATCCATGACAGTGGGTGATGATATTGATTATGATGAGTTTTTTTTAATAACAGTTGGTAACATTTAAAAACGCCGTTTGTTGCACATTCTGTTTAGTACCTACGCTTTTGACGAAGCCTGCATTTTGGATTTAGATAATGGTTATGTTTTTTTTAATAATGATTACCGTCCATACCATGGACATTATCTGATTAAAATATATTTATTAAAAAAAAATAGATTGACAATGGGATTGATTGATTGACCGATTGCCAATGGGGCAGAAGGATTCTCTAGTGGCGACCACGTACCGGAAGACGCAGCGTGGAAAGGTCCCAGACTAGATGGACCGACGATCTGGTTAAAGTCGCGGGAAACCGTTGGTTGAGGGCAGCGAATAACCGTTCGTTGTGGATATTTAGGGGAGATTATATTGGGGGAGGCCTTTGTCCAGCAGTGGACGTCTTTCGGCTGAAATGATGATTGTCAATTTTTTTTTTATGGTACGCCGGTGGCAAACAAGCATACGACCTGCCTGATGGTAAGCAGTCTCCGTAGCCTATGTACACCTGCAACTCCAGAGGAGTTACATGCGCGTTGCCGACCCTAACCCCCCTCGTTGAGCTCTGGCAACCTTACTCACCGGCAGGAACACAACACTATGAGTAGGGTCAAGTGTTATTTGGCTGCGGTTTTCTGTAAGGTGGAGGTACTTCCCCAGTTGGGCTCTGCTCTAGATCTGGAATGACATCTGCTGTGCTGTGCCTTACCACACAAGGCGAGATGACATTCACATTGCCCATACCTCTCTTTTGGACGTAGTTTAAGGACATACCCGGGTCCAAAATGGACAATGATTATTCAAATCTATATTTCATTAAAACGCCATAACTTATGACTTATAAACATCTCCCAGCATAGATCAACTCATCTAGAATGAGATGCACATATCTCCGTAAAGCGCCAGTCGTTTGGATGTTTACGCTCTTTTAAGTATTAATAATACTTCATAGCTATATTTTAATATAGTTGTTTTAGTAGGTGTGGGAAAGAAGTGTGAATATTAAAGTCTGCAATATGTATTCAGTTTATTTTATCATACACACATACATATAATCACGCCTATTTCCCGAAGGGGTAGGCAGAGACCACGGATTTCCACTTGCTACGATCCTGACATACCTCTTTCGCTTCCTTCACTTTCATGACATTCCTCATACACGCTCGTCGGTTTAGGGTGCTCTTGACCTGGCCTTTCTTCAGGATTTCCCCGATTTGATCAGAGAAAGTCCGCCGAGGTCTACCCCTTCCAACTCCCTCTTCTACTTTTCCCTTATACACTCTCTTTGTTAACCTTCTTTCACTCATTCTTTCCACGTGTCCAAACCATCTCAACATACCTCTCTAAATTTTTGTCACTACATCTTCGTTCAGTCCACACTTTTCCCTTATCACACTGTTCCTAATTCTATCTTGTAATTTTACACCACACACACTTCTTCATTATTTTATCATTGTTAATTAATTTAAATAAAATAGGACTTCTTTGATAAAAAATCTTAATAATCTTACTTTGACAAGATCTTAAACAAAAAAAAAATGGTTTTATGTAAGAAATGCGCAACGTAGGCTTCGTCAAGCAAGCGTCGGCATTTAAATAAATCGATAAAATTGAAATATAGTATTTAAAAGTATCTTGCATGGATCAAATGGATCAAATGTGTATAAATTAATTTAAATAAAATAGGACTTCTTTGATAAAAAATCTTAATAATCTTACTTTGACAAGATCTTAAACAAAAAAAAATGGTTTTATGTAAGAAATGCGCAACGTAGGCTTCGTCAAGCAAGCGTCGGCATTTAAATAAATCGATAAAATTGAAATATAGTATTTAAAAGTATCTTGCATGGATCAAATGTGTATAACTCTACAGGGTGTAACAAAAATAATTGGGATCTGGAACGGCCAATTCGGTACCTTGTTCTTATTAGGAAAAAGTAGAAGAAAAAAAAATGAATGCAAAAAAAATTTACCTTTGTGTGGAGGGTTGGACGAGTTGAACGACCTGACCCATAGATAAGAAAAATAATTTTTTGCGTCAAAAATTGTTTTCTTCTACTTTTATAATCATAAAATGATACTGAATATACCCTGCAACGGATCCCCGCTATTTTTGATACAATGTCTGTACAATTATCGATATTAAAATATATGACTTTTCACAACTCTACTTATATTTTTGATATCATTTCAACAGCTTCAAATCGTAAGTATGTATGTACATATTACTCAGTGTTGTATGTAGCAATTTTACTCGCTCTAATTTCTGTGTATCCCAAAAAAAAAAACATAAATGTGGATTGAGAGCCAAGTTCAACATTAAGAATGTATCGTTGTTGACTCGCCGACAAAAGAACTGAGATATATATAGGTTTTGACCTGACTTGGCTAGTTTTTATCAAAAAATCAAATTTTAGAAAATTAACATTTACAAAATTGTACGTAAAAACTTCGGTTTCTGCGACACGGTCTATTACTTTATTAAAAATTGGGCGGAAACATGCTAACACTAATTGCTATGCTCGATTGGTTAATTGATTTTAAAGTTGATTGAATCAAAGTGCAAGTCATTTAAATAAACAGTTTATATTTTATACAAAATCGGAGGGAACCGTAACTTTGAACGGTTAAGAGTTTTTGTTAGTTTAGTGAGATATTTTACTAAACCTGTGTTAGTTATTGTGAACCATTTTGATTCGATACACCATGGTTTTTAGGGTTTCGTAACCAAAGGGTAAAACGGGATCCTATTACTAAGACTCCGCTAGCCGTCCGTCTGTCACCAGGCTGTAACCGTGATGGCTAGACAGTTGACATTTTCACAGATGATGTATTTATGCTGCCGCTATAACAACAAATACAAAAAAGTAAGGAACCCTCGGTGGGTGAGTCCGACTCGGTTTTTGAGTTTGCTTAATACTTTTAGGGTACCTTAGATCCTACACTAGCGTCTTTTGGGTGTCGGCGTCCAGTCAGCGCTATGGAAAATTGTGTCGCTGCGCAGTTGCGCCAACGTTGCGTCGAGCAGCAGTCATAGAGTTGACTAGATGCCGACGCTCGGGAGACGCTAGTATGGGGTGGCCCTTAGACCCAACACTAGCGTAATTTGAGTATCGGCGTCTAGTCAGCGCTATGGAAATAGCATCGCTGCGCAGTTGCGCCAACGTTGCGTCGACGTCGAACAGTAGCCATAGATTTACTAGACGCCGACGCTCGAGAGACGCTAGTGTGGGGTCTTTCTTATACTTTAATTATCTCTGTTTTCCGTGACTTGCTGCGACTTTTCAGAAAATATGCTAGACGTGCAGAAAAACCTTTGAAATTGTACAAATAAAAATAAAAACTGATTTTCTAAATCAAGTACCTAACATAAGTAAAATACTCTAGTGTCTAAACAAAGAAGTGCATAAACAATCTTAAAAACCTTCTTCTCCCTAGCGTTCTCCCGGAATTTTGCCACGGCTCTGGGGTCCGCTTGACAACTAGGTAATCCCAAGATTTAGCGTAGGCACTAGTTTTTACGAAAGCGACTGCCATCTGACCTTCCAACCCAGAGGGTAAACTAGGCCTTGTTGGGATTAGTCCGGTTTCCTCACGATGTTTTCCTTCACCGAAAAGCGACTGGTAAATATCAAATGATATTTCGTACATAAGTTCCGAAAAACTCATTGGTACGAGCCGGGGTTTGAACCCGCGATCTCCGGATTGCAATTTGCATGCTCTTACCGCTAGGCCACCAGCGTTGTAGGCCACCAGTGCTTAAACAATCTTAAAATATAAGATCTTTAAAGAAGATTTAAGAAAAAACAATCTTAAAACCTAACCTTCTTTAAAGATCTTATAAACAATTTCATTCCATGTTTGCAAAGAAAACATATTATAATACCTTAATCGATTATTTATGTAATTATCACTAAAACATTATTCATCCATCACTCCGACAGATTGATATGTTTTGAGCGACGCTGCGGGGAGCGTTCTAAATAAAAACATCTCAAAAGAAAATCGTATTAAGTGTTCTTCATTTATATGACTTTTAATACCTTTTCCATTAAAAAATAATTGACAAATCAACATATTAATAGCTGCTCTAAATTTAAGTATCTCGTCTGCATTAGAATTACTTTCTTACTTTAAAAATATATCGTATCTTATCGTATTACTAAGGCAGATACTACATTCTTCTATTAAAGCATTTCTTAAATCAATATGCTAATTAAGTTGGATACATGCCGCGTAAGTTATCGGCAGTGTCCAAGTTATCAACTAAGAATTTTTCTAGTCTGCGACATGTGAGATGATAGTCATTTGTTGTGAATGGTTGGTACATTGTATACAGCTACCTACATGGATGTCAGTGGCGGAGCGTCACAAATATTCGTAGGGAACCCGGAGCTAGTTTTTGCTTTCCTTTTGTCCATGAACAGACCGTGAAAGTACTCAAAGGGGTGAAATTAGACAAGCCGGTGGGAATCGAGTTCTTTGAACGATCCGCCACTGATGGATGTTTGCGTAATGAACTTAAAAAAGCTACTGTAGGTAACACATATCGAAATTTTCTATATTCTCTATAATATAGTCGAATTACGGCCATCATAAATATAAAATGCTTTGTTACAACACAACACATTTCTTATCTGTGAATGTGAAATAAATGTTATTATTGTTTAAGAACGTCGATATTGATTTAATATTGACATTACCATTTTCGAATTTCTCACAAAACTCACAATAGCGTTCTTGAACTGAACACATAATTGAGAGCCTAATAAATATATTGTTTACTTCAGACCATATTTTGTTAGTAAACCAGCAAAACTTACATCCTTTTGACGACCGGTTTGGCCTAGTGGGTAGTGACCCTGCCTACGAAGCTGATGGTCCCGGGTTCAAATCCTGGTAAGGGCATTTATTTGTGTGATGAGCATGGATATTTGTTCCTAAGTCATAGGTGTTTTCTATGTATTTAAGTATTTATAAATATTTATATATTATATATATCGTTGTCTAAGTACCCTCAACAGAAGCTTTATTGAGCTTACTGTGGGACTTAGTCAATTTGTGTAATAATGGCCTATAATATTTATTCTTTTTTTTATTTATGTTAGTACACATAAAAAAAAACACTTAAAACTATTAATTACTAAATTACGTAACATCAATGCGAGCAGAGATAAACAAGGGTTAAGATGGATTATTTAACCCTGATGGCCTATCATCCCTACCAAGTATTTTGTAAGGCGGCAATCTAAACTCTTGAACAAAGTCCTTAGGGGGTTATTAATAATAGCTTATAATATTTGTATAAATAAAGCAGTGTACTTATATGTACCTGTACATAATTAGGCATTAAAACACTCGTGCGGTGTTTGGTGAAACTTGGTTTCAGCTCTTTTCTTAAACCCCCACTCGTATTTTAATGCTTTTCATTATGTAGCAGTCACATAATCTACCACAAGTAAACATTTAAAAAAATACTAGGACAGACCAAGATAAGTTGGCAGCGATTTTAATAGCCCAGCTTGTGCAAGTGTTAAGTAAACGTGATGATTTCATAGAAGTTTGACGTTTAAAATAACACTTGCACTGTATGGGCTGCCAAAATTGCTGGCAACTTATCTTGATTTGACTCTAGTATTTTTTTAAATGTTTACTTATGGTAGATTATGTGACTGTTACATAATGAAAAGCATTAAAATACGAGGGTGGGTTTATGAAAAGAGCTGAAAGGATTAGCTTAGATTTCTCTAGCGTCATCCACCTACTTTAGCTGTCAAAACTACGCGTCTTAGTATTTATCTAAGTTACTAAGACTAAATTACAAAGCACTAATACCTAGTTTACCAGCTAAACTGACGTTTAGTGCATATGACGGGATCTGTCTTACCTCACGACCTCAAAGCCGTAACTTAGTTTATCAACTACGTTACAACGTCGTTTACATTATTAAAAGAAAATGAAACAACTAAAATATCGTAAATAAAATTTGTTATTTAGGTGGATAAGTGGGGCTAGCAGTAATTTCTATGTTATTTTGTTGTTTTTTTTTTTTATACTACGTCGGTGGCAAACAAGCATACGGCCTGCCTGATGGTAAGCAGTCTCCGTAGCCTATGTGCACCTGCAACTCCAGAGGAGTTACATGCGCGTTGCCGACCCTAACCCCACCCCCCTCGTTGAGCTCTGGCAACCTTACTCACCGGCAGGAACACAACACTATGAGTAGGGTCAAGTGTTATTTGGCTGCGGTTTTCTGTAAGGTGGAGGTACTTCCCCAGTTGGGCTCTGCTCTAGATCTGGAATGACATCTGCTGTGCTGTGCCCTACCACACAAGGCGAGATGACATTCACATTGCCCATACCTCTCTTTTGGACGTAGTTTAAGGACATACCCGGGTCCAGGTTTGATTTACATTTGTATAAAATTACCCTTAAAAAGTATAAGCAAATTGTATGTACATCAAACACGTGTCTTCAAACTGAAAAACATTCGTTAAACAAGTTCAACTAAAGTTTAACTTAATTAACCCCATAATATAATTCCCAAACCCCGCAACGGAGCTAACAAAACCGTGGCGTGTGACAGTTTTGTAAATGTCAGGATTGGCGATTATGATGAACCGTTTTTCTTAAACTTTAGTGTACGTACGATAAATATAATTGAACGAGAACCTTTTTGACCTTCTTCGTATAACCCGGTTTGATTTGCGATCAAAGAAAATAAATTAACATGTAGATGTCAATGTTAAATGCTTTTCAGTATGTCTGTTATTTTGTTTATGATATCGCGTTTTTACCTATAACGCACTTTAATTTGTTCGTAGTAGTATTAAATAAGTAAGTTCGTATGTCTGTTAAATTGTTTATGATATCGCGTTTTTTGCTATAACGCACTTTAATTTGTTAGTCGTAGTAATAAGTAAGTTCGCAGATAACCCTGACGTACCAATGCCACAGATATACCGGCTCGGTTGCGGGTATGATATTTAGGTACCTACACATTTTAATGGACAATGACAAAATTTGTGTAAACATGTATTACCCTTGCGCACTTTCTATTCATAGTACAGATACAAATACCTACATCTAAAGCAGATTAAATGGCTCCTCTACACGATGGCCCAGCGTAGGCCAGTCCAAGGGACGCATTTATGCGTTAGAGGGAGCAAGTGATATTGCTATCTCATTCCACCGCATAGCCGCGTCCCTTAGACTGGCCTACGCTGGGCCATCGTGTAGAGGAGCCCAAAGAGTAACTTTTTTACCATTCAAAATAAGGTGCAATTCTGTACATTACATCCTTTGTCGTTCGATGTTTGTTCTTCTTTAGGTAGGAATACATTTTGGATCATTGCCAATAGCCATTGTATAAAAAAATGGACGAAGACGATTGCAGAAGTTTTTGCGTTAAGGAAGTTGCTCAATACAGCATACTTTTTTATCAAATCGATTACACCATTTTGTCTCCACAATCTATTGGCACAAGACATAGGGTGTAAAAAAACGGAATCGTAATTCAGAAAAAGGTTCCCGGCTTAAGATAAGGCGTTTTGACTTAATAGCTTTGCGGAGGAAAGAAAAAATAGATCTACAAGAGTCGTAGGGTTGACACTTTTGAAAAAAATGTGACATAAGTTATATGACGTGAGAAATGAAGAGGGTATAAGTAACGTACGTTTTTAGTGTAACGTAGTCAAATAGGAACCGTTATAGTTTCGCCATGTCCATCTGTCTGTCTGTCTGTCCGTCCGCGGCTTTAGTTAGATAGCTGAAATTTGGCACGAATATATTAAGCAGTTACGCCGACATAGTCGTAAAATAAAAACGGGAATAATATTTTTTTTACGGTCCGTTAGTCGCGGTTGGTATATTTATTTTTCACATTGTTGTGTGAGTTGTGTCGTTGGATAGGTCTTTTAAAATGAATATGGGTCTTCAAGAACCATTTTTGACTAACGTAACATTTTCGGAAATAATCGCTCTGAAAGAAAATAAAAACCGGCCAAGCACAGGAAGGGTTCCGTACCATTATCTATAAAAACGGTCACCCATCCAAGTACTGACCCCGCCCGACGTTGCTTAACTTCGGTGATTGGATGAGAACCTCGAGATTGGAAAGAAATATTTATTTTATTCTGTTTTTAGTATTTGTTGTTACAGCGGCAACAGAAATACATAATCTGTAGAAATTTCAACTGGCTAACTATCACAGTTCATGAGATACAACCTGGTGACAGACAGTCGGACGGACGGACGGACAGCGGAGTCCCAGTAACAGGGTCCCGTTTGACCCTTTGGGTACGGAACCCTAAAAACTAACTACTTCTAATAGTACTAATATACTACCATAAGTTAAACCAAATAACCTATTTTGTATATCTAGTAGTGACAACCCTAGCCATCCCATCAAGATGTGGCTCTCTGGAGAACGCCACTATTAAAACGAGACGGGATGAGAAACGTGCTATATTTCACTATAGCCATTTCATGAAAGGTCTAAAACTGATATTTTGGGCTAAATTGATGACATTTAGCTTCGCATATTCATGTGTGCTTGTACTAGTACAAACAGATTTCGAGATTTTAATTTTTATAAAAATAAAAGAAAGTTCAAAATTTCAAAAAGCATTAATATTGGGTATTATTATAGTGTTTTTCACCTTTGATTTTACCAATAAACTGCAGTTACTAGAATCAGAACAAATCATGTGCCGCCGCGCTCCCATAGCAAAGACTAAATTGGCGCGGGGCACGAGGCGCGGGGTGTATGTACTTCGTACTACATTTTTGTCTACTGAGATACCAATTTTCATTAATTATTTATGTTTTATAGTAATACAAGTATAATTTTAGATGACTCGTCGAAAAAGTATAGTAAAGATACAATAGTGATATACTCAAGCTTTTAGATCTCTTACCTTACTTAGGCAACTCAGCAAGCTTTGTTACCTAAAGACGGTTCTCGACTGAAAAGTTCTCTATTATATTACGATTGTATAACATACTACCAATATAATTGCGTTAAAAATTACTCCCTATTTCACAGATATAGATGTTTTTCCCCCAATTCAAAGTAAACCCACTTAACGGTAAATGTAATTACCAATACAAGTTATAGAATAGGTAATTAATATGAACGTAGAGTTCATATTCTTCACTCGGTTTACTTTCAGGCATTATTGACTTCATAAGTGTTTTAAAATCAATTTGCTATGACCAAAATTAATATTTAAAGTTTCCAAAACTGGGTCATGTTTCCTTAAAAGTAATTCAGTTGTGAAGTTTCGTATCAACTTCGATGGATTTTGATTAAATTGAAATTGGACCATCTTTGAAGTAGTTTATTTAAGTTATATTTAATTTATCTTATGTTCTTTAGTTACCGAGTCGCTGCTCAAAGAAGCTCTTTTATAATCTTAATTTTAATTTAATTCAAATTTCGTCCTGCCCAATGTTCTTAATCAAGAACAATTTAATATTTCTGCAGTACTTGCCAAGAAATCCTGAAACCAAAACAAAAGTTGTTTCCTTTTTAAAAAAATTTTTTGTGTGCCAAAATTCTAACGTTGTAGTCATGTAATAGCTATTAGTATGTATAATTGTGAAATTTTGACATTAAATAGAGAAACAGTCAAAGAATATAGTCAAAAATATGTATAGAATAGTAGAATATAGTCAGGAATGCTGCGGATGCCCAAAACAAACTGGGGCCCATTTCTCTTACGGTATTAGACTAATATTATTAGTTCACGAACTGTTAAGGCGTATGGGTTACCATGACAACACACTAATAATATTAGGACTGACAAAGTAAGATGGCCCAGTGGTAGATTTTAAAAACAAAACGAGTGCAGTCAAAGCCATTACAGTACAATCTCACTAATCCGGCAGTAATGCTGTGCCGGATAGCTGGGAAATTCGGATTACTGGAAAAGTTAGAGTAAATGTGCTTATAATATTAATGTGTTGTTTAGTATGTCAAAGCAATACACTTTAAGTACTAATATACTAAATTAAAAGAAAATTGTACTGTTATGTGAGTGTTAGGCATTTATAAAGATATTCAAGATGATAATTTAACCGCACATAGTAAACTTAGACATAGAATAATCACTTGCACCCATTGTGCCGGATTAATGGAAGTTCCGGACCATCGAAGTGCCGGGTTATCGAGATTCCACTGTACTTGGAAAAAATTAGATTAAGATTATAACCTAGTTACTAAATGTAAATAATAGTGTAATGTTTTTTTTTATACTACATCGGTATCGGTATCGGTCTATAGCCCGAGCCCTCTCGCACATGAGAGGAGGCCTGTGCCCAGCAGTGGGACGTATATCGGCTGAATTATTATTATTATATACTACATCGGTGGCAAACAAGCATACGGCCTGCCTGATGGTCAGCAGTCTCCGTAGCCTATATACACCTGCAACTCCAGAGGAGTTACATGCGCGTTGCCGACGCTAACCCCACCCCCCTCGTTGAGCTCTGGCAACCTTACTCACCGTCAGGAACACAACACTATGAGTAGGGTCTAGTGTTATTTGGCTGCGGTTTTCTGTAAGGTGGAGGTACTTCCCCAGTTGGGCTCTGCTCTAGATCTGGAATGACATCTGCTGTGCTGTGCCTTACCACACAAGGCGAGATGACATTCACATTGCCCATACCTCTCTTGTTATTGCCATACGATAAAATGTTCTCAATTCAGAACATTGGACAGAATCTGGAAGTTCCTTTTAAAATGCTTTCGCAGGAGGTTTAAAATAGTACATTACGATACAAGTGCGAAAAATAGGAAATTCGAAACGAGTGGCGATAAATTAAAACACTACCGAAGGGAGTGTTTTAAATCGACACGAGTTGCGAATTACCTATTCGCACATGTATCGTACAACGTTTTACAGTACACATGGCCCTTTAAATTTTTGATACAGTAACGTAATATGCTAATTTTCGCACTAGTGCGGTAAAGTAGCACCATATGTATAAATTTATTCTTATATAATAAGCAATAATATTATATCTATACCATCTATATACCTTCATCTTACCTAAATGCATTTATTCATAGCAAAGCATTTACATTGCACATCTGCGTGAAAAATGTGAGAATTTGTATATATTTCATCTCATTACTTTAACTGTTCATATTCCCACAGTATCCCAGCTTTAACGTAACCACAGATAATAAATTACATCCAAAACGCAGAGAAACAAATATATTTCATACAAACATACGCTATTCTTCTCCCTAACATTACCATGTCTCGCTATTATTTATAAAAGGTTCTAAAAAAGTACGTTTCCTATAAGACATAGAACCTTATCGTTTTAAAGGTTCTATTAAAAATAAAGGAGTCAAGCGACAGGTGCTCAAGCGGAAGCTTGACCGGTTAGTTCAAGTATAACGTTCTGAGAATAAAAGGTAGTAAGTCACAGGGATTTCCATATGATTTAAGCTCTTTTGGTGAAATTTCTAGGCTGGGTGATGTATGGGATATAGGACCTTTTGAAATTAATTTCTGTGACGAAAGCCGGCCGTTTTCTATAAAGTTATAGTAGCATTTCACTTACTACCTGAACGCTTATGGTGATAGTATTAAGGTCTAATTTCATTTAAATAATTCGTGTAGTACACAAATACCTATGGTATTAAATAGGTATACATAAAAGCGGCCATGTGCGAGTCGGACTCGCGCACGGAGGGTTCAGTACCATTACGCAAAAAACGGTGAAAAAAATACGTTTGTTTCATAGGAGCCCTACTTAAATATTTATTTTATTCTGTTTTTAGTATTTGTTGTTATAAAGGCAACAGAAATTCATCATCAGAATCTGTGAAAATTTCAACTGTCTAGCTATAATGGTTTATGAGATACAGACAGCCTGGTGACAGACAGACACACAGACGGAGAGTGAAGTCTTAGTAATTGGGTCGCGTTTTTACCCTTTGAGTACGGAACCCTAAAAACATATAAGTTTATGCATGTCATAAAACATTGAAACAATAAGATGTTCTAACATAATTAAAGTACAAATTGCAATATATTTCCATTTATGAGAAACACTTTTTTTAATTTAATCTTATCCGTAATATAATAAATGCGAAAGTAACCTCCCAGTTACGTGATGTGGAAACAGACAGACATAACGTGTCTGTTTGTGTGTCTGGTACCGGTTCTCGCTTAAAGCACTGGACCGATTTAGATGAATTTTGGTATGAGATCGTTTGAGGCCCGAGGAAGGTCATATTTTTTTTTATAAGTGTAAAATATTTTCGTATAAGTGCTTATTGTATTCGAAATATTTTATTACCAAAAAGTTAAATCACGAAGCATCTCAAAGTCAATGAATAATGTTCCATAATGTATTTTATTATAATGATATAATCAGCTTTGCATAACATCACTTTCAAACCAATAAGTGGACAAAAAACTATTTTTATGGCTCGAAGCTCTCACGATACTGATTTAAATCCTATAAATTTTCATACAACAAAGATAAGGGGGCCAATTCAAACTTAGCTACATTCTGACATCAAAATGATATCTCAAGGCCCGTACAGACGGAATTGGTCAATATGATCAGAAAAAAATGGCGTCAATCTTACGCGCCGCGTCCACATGTACACAATTTCATTACCAATTTTAGATTTATTGTGACATTCGAACGCTTTCAATTTAAAAATTGCTCCCAAACTAGCAATGTGTCAAAGAGAATGTTCGAAAAATTGCAATTACCATGAAATGTTATCGGTATTTTACTGTACGTTCATTGCCAAATCTTCTGACAGTTCGTTTAGATTTTTATGACACTTGGAACAGACGCCAATGAGAGACGTAAATATTAAATGAAACAGTCGTCAACAGTTAAAAACTTTGAGTAAAATAATCCGTAATTTATACCCTTAGTGTAAATTAATTCGGTAGCGTGACGTGACATACGCATTTTTGAGTTAGAGGGATTTTGAGTTTCCAAAACGTCCCGCTTGGCGCGCTGTTTCTAAATCCCATACAAAATGAGACTTAACGCAAACGCGTACGTCACGTCACGCTATCGAATATATTCACACTAGGAGTTCAGAACAGGAACTTTGTAAGTAATAACTTGCATGATTATTAAACAGACGACCGGTCTGGTCTAGTGGGTATTGGGTAACCCTGTCTATGAAGCCGATGGTCCCGGGCTCGAATCCCGGTAAAACCATTTATTTGTGTGATGTACACAGATAGTTCCTGTGTCATGGGTGTTTTCTATGTATATAAATATATATTTATCTATTATACGTATGTACATCGTCGCCTAGTACCCATAGTCTTTGTTTAGCTTGGGGCTAGATCGATCTGTGGTAAGATTGTCTCTATATTGATTTAAACGTGTTTAAAACGAAACTGAAAAAGTTGCTACTAAATACCTCAACTCAAAACGTGCCTCAACTTAAAAATAAAAAAATAAAATATATAAAACGATCCCAAGCTTGGGCAACTAGTTTTTTCAGATAAGAAAAACAATACACACCTACATACATACATATAGTACTTAGAATAAGTCATAATCATAAATACTTAGATAAATAAATAGTTCATAAGATAAGATCGGGTACACAAAAACTGTAAGTGAGTGCAACATTCGCCGATAAACGTTGTTTGCCAAAATATTATGTAAATGTATATTGTACCAACTTTTATTGATAAATAAATTAAATTAAAAAAAAAAAATTTTTTCGAGAAAGTTTCCAGAAGTTGCGGAAGTTTCTGCAACTTACACATTGATATACAAAACACGCAAACCTACTAGCGCGTCCAGAATTCGCAAACAGGTATTTTATCCGTCATAATCTTACTCGACTCAAATGGGATCGGTGAACCAATTTCATTTTTGCATCCACACCTCCTGATTGTATTGTCAATTTAATCAGATTGTGCAAATAGTTGCCCCGTCTGGACTGGCCTTAAATTATGATATTCATAGCCGGTCAAACTTTGTCAATAAAAACAGGCGCGAAATTCAAATTTTATATGGGACATACCCTTCGTGGCTACATTTTTAAATTTGTAACTTTTTCTACTGATGGAAATGGCTTGACAGACTATAGTTAGTTAAATAAATAAATATTATAGGACATTATTACACAAATTGACTAAGTCCCACAGTAAGCTCAATAAGGCTTGTGTTGAGGGTACTTAGACAACGATTTATATAATATATTAATATCTATAAATACTTAAATACATAGAAAACACCCATGACTCAGGAACAAATATCCATGCTCATCACACAAATACATGCCCTTACCAGGATTTGAACCCGGGACCATCAGCTTCGTAGGCAGGGTCACTACCCACTAGGCCAAACCGGGCGTCAGTTATCATTTGCCCATGCATTTCTCTCGTTATGCGATACGTTAGGGAGAAAGGTACTAAAAAGTTATCATTTTGATATTAAAAATGCGAGTTCGAATTGTCATTCTGAATTGAATTAAACGGTCTGTCAAAAGAAAACTTTAAATACCTTTATTGGCCATAAAAATGCATGCCGCGGACAAAAATATCCCCAGAGGAAAAACTGGACTTTGCAAACCAGTTGCAGACCAAGTACATTACGCGTGGCTTCAAACACGTTATTTTAAAACGCCGTAACAACCATCTGTAGTGCAATAGAATTTACGACTTATATCAAAGCCGTAAAGTCTAATTCAGAAGCGTGCGTTGGAGAAGCATTCGCGTGGCCGTCTTAGAATAGCTCAAAATAAGAAGAGCGTAAGTTTTGATAGCGCTTCAAGTTAATCTCTACCTTAGATTGGACATATAAGGTTGAGTTTAGATTGTTTTTTTTTTGCATATTAAATGATTCCTTGCAATGTTTCATTTATTACAAGTTGTCAGTTCATTGGGTACCAGTTTTGCTTGGGTGCGTTAAACTCATCATGTTGATGGCGTCGACTACTGTTTTTAAACATGGACGTTTGTAATCTACAGTACCCCTAGTATACATTTATTCGATAGCGTGACGTAACATACGCGTTTGCGTTACGTCTCATTTTGTATGGGATTTAGAAACAGCGCACCAAGCGGGACGTTTTGGGAACTCAAAGTTACCTATGGATAATTTACTATACGTTATGTCAGTTAGGTATGTGACTTTTGTGAAAACAAAAATAGTGCCGGTGCGGATGAAAATGGGAAAACATTAAGATAAGGTCATTTTTTGTAAAAATTTAATAAAATCATAGAACATCTTTTTTTTTTCGTAGCACAGAGCTTGTCAAAATCAAAAGAGCTGTCATATTTATTACTATATCCGAGAAGGCTTTCCATCGTTACAGTATATTATAACTGTTTCAAAATAAACACTCTTATAGAAATAAATATTATAGGGGCATTGTTACATAAATTGACTAAGTTCCACGGTAAGCTCAAGAAGGCTTGTGTTATGGGTACTCAGACAACGATATATATAATATACAAATACTTAAATATATAGAAAACATCCATGACTCAGGAACTCACATGACTCTTTATCTGTGCTGATCACACAAATAAATGCCCTTACCGGGATTCGAACCCAGGACCATTGGCTTCATAGGGCAACTGGTCGCCATGTTACAGTGGTGGCTAACATAAGTGTTTCATAGATTGAATTTTTTAATTTTGTCAAGGTTTTTGAGAAATGGCAGTAAATAAGGAAAAAAAAAATTAATTTTTTTTTTTCTTATTTTTTATTCAGTAGCTTAAAAAACAAATTACATTATCTGCGCTGGTGCCTCTTTTTAAGTGAGAAAACCTTTGTGCTAAGAGAGCACCGCTCTTCCACGCGGTTCATTTACAGTATCATAGGTGTAGAAAGTATGTTAATGTATAGATAAATTACAGATAATAACATTTTTCATTTGTGTGTGTGTGTGTGTGTGTGTGTGTGTGTGTGTGTGTGTGTGTGTGTGTGTGTGTGTGTGCGTGCGTGCGTGCGTGCGTGCGTGCGTGCGTGCGTGCGTGCGTGCGTGCATGCGTGCGTGCGTGTGTGTGTGCGTGCGTTTCTTTGTGTCTATATCAATGTTCGCTATACTTATTTTGAATTAAGTTTTCTATGTCGTTGTAGCTTTTAGTTTTTAGTCATTTAGTTAACCGACTCTTACACTCGTATGTGGTGCAGGAATAAATGTCAATGTGTTTGTTTGTTTCAAAAAGCATATCAATCCAATCCAAATATTATATTTAAGTTATCAGAAATTAATTAGAAACCTTAGTATGAACGTACATACATTATGTTTACCTAGTCAAAGTTTGTAGTTTGCTCTAGAGGTCCCGAGGGTACCAGGGAAGTTATTGACTTCTCAATATCGGGTTAAGATTCAATTTCATACGTGTAAAGTAAATCTATTTTTGCAAGGGTCACCTGAGGAGACTTGATCTTAGGGTAGATTTGGTCATCTGAATTATAAAACCATCACTAAGATGAAAAGATTGGTTTATATCTTTCACTCATTTCGCGCATTTATATTACTCATTTCGCGCATTTCACTCAGTGGGTCTGTGAGTACGTTCCCTTTTACGAGATGCCTAATACAAACAGCCATAATTGCGACTAAAATGTCGAATCATGTGTCAATCTCGCCATGTTTTCCCGATACCCTCCGAATCGTTCCGAAACGGTTGTTTCGCATATTTGCATAGTCTCACTCGTTTGGCTCGCCGGCTCATTCGAATCATGAGTGCGAAAGAGCGAGCAAATAACACTGTGATAGATGAGTTACTGAGGGAGTTAAATCTCAAATGAGTGAGTTAAATCAAAAGATAAGTTCATATAAATCACTGACTCGTGAACGACACATGTCTACATAATTGCCAATAAATGAAAAATAACTGTCTTAAAAAGAACTATAGTTGTGGTAAACACTAGCTGCACGCGAAGCAATTAAAAAAGAGACAGGACGCCGCCCGCCGCAGGTAAGTGTGATAGAGAGCGCACTACATATTCGCGTGCAATGAGTGTTTGTCTCAACTATAATCGCTAAAATGTTCTGATTTATGCGGATGTAATATAATGAATGAGATGACATATTCAATTTCTATATCAGAGAAAGATTATAATCGTAACCATATGTAAAACTTGTCTCAAAAGGAAGAGATATAGAAATCATATCAATCCAAAGATCATGGTGAAGTTATCACAGAAATTAAAGGTCCCTTATTATAGTTTTTTTTTTGTAAATAACTCGTAAACGGTGGCTTGTAGCAAAAAATGATCTTTTACATAAGTAATCTACATAAAATTTTCTACAATAAATATTTATACACTTTTTCGCTAGGATCTATATTTAATAAAATATTTAAGGGAGTAAGTTAATTATAATCAATTCTACACAAGAATGGGGAAGTGGAGTGAGTTTGCGCTTTTGTCCCAGTGCTTGGCGTGATTGTTCCTTGGATTATACTTAATTGATTTAATGACTTCCCCCCAAAAAGGGAGGGGGGAAATGCGATACCGGCGGTACACTTTGCGCTCTGTTTCTAACTACTACCTACCTTGCGTTCTGTTTTTAGGGTTCCGTACCTCAAAAGGAAAAAACGGAACCCTTATAGAATCACTTTGTTGTCCGTCCGTCCGTCCGTCTGTCGGTCTGTGAAGACGCTTTTTCTCAGGAACGCGTGGAGGTATCAATCAATCAATATATCAGGTCTACTGTCCCTTGGAGCTGTGAAAAAATCAAATTTCTAAGCCAACGCAATCAACAGATACAGCCGTTTATGTCGCAAATTTTCGACACTCGTAAGGGAATCAAAACCAACAGGGTACTTCCCGTGAACTCAGAATCTTGAAATTTGGTACGAAGTAACGTGTTATAGCACAGATAAAGGAAACATTGCGAAAACCGTAAATTTTTAGTTACATCATAAATTAATATATACCTATAGGTTTGGACACTAAAAGCGACAACTTGGAAAGGTCCAGTAGGCAAGAGAAAACAAGGAAGGCCAAAAGAACGGTGGGCAGATGAGATATCTCAAGTAGCCGGTATAAACTGGACAGAGATAGCCAAAGACCGAAGTGTCTGGAAAAATTTGGAGGAGACCTTTACCCGAACGGGACCTTAAATAAAACATCAAATATTCATATACATACAAAATGTTTTTAATATATTGTATACTTTATTTAAGGAATAAAAAGGTTTATTATTATTATAGGTTTGTACGGAACCCTCGGTGCGCGAGTCCGACTCGCACTTGGCCGGTTTTTTATTTCACTGTGCTTAAGAAAGGTTTAGTAAAATTTGCATGGTGAATACATTTATATGTCCTTCTGTAACAGGTACTAGACCTTTCAGTTTGCCCAGTATTTTCCCCGATTACATCAGTACATTTGCAGCTTTTTACCTTCATTATGCTAAACTTATTCTAACCTGGCCCCCTATTCCGGCCCTAAAAACACTATTTCCACAAACGGCTATGCAAAGTCCCACTTGGAATAACTTTTTGCCTGAAGGCGGGGAGCGAATTTAACTTTTCACCTAAACCAAGAGTTTCGAATTTATATAACAAACCTTAAGCAACTTTTAATACAAAAATAACCGACTTTACAAAAAAGGTTAAAATGTCATAATTTTATTTTGTCATATTTCGAGAGTAAAATGTAAGTAACAATAAAAAATACTGATATCACTATAATATTTGAAGAAAACAAAATAGAATTAGACGGTACTTGATTTATTCGTAAGCACAGAGAGCGAGGAGACATTAGATGTCGACTACGAAAATAAGCAGGGTTTTGGTTACGCGCATGACAAGGGGATTGGTGATCTAAGTAATATTAGACTAGAGTGTAGATGTACCTTGAGAATCTTGAGATACAAAAAGAAGTTCCCACCGTATCTCCTTCGAAATTTTGAAGACAAAACACTTTTTACAAATGACTACACCGCTAAAAAGGTGAAAGGTGGCTACTAGTAATTTACTTTAAGGTGTACTTATTGTAATTTCAACGCGTACTGTATAATTTGCCGCAATTTAATATGTAGTGGCTCAGGTCGACTCTCAAATTGGACGAAATATGGCTCGTATCAATGAATTTCTTGGAACTTCGCGGTATACCATTAAATATTTAGCTCTAGTTTTTCACTGAAACAATACATGGAAATCCAAATATGGTTATATGGGGGTTAAGGTTAACAAGATAAAACTATTGGCTATGTGCGCAGTTGGTGGTGGGAGGAATATAAGCGGTGCCAGCTCACGACATCGTGAAAATATTAACTATTCTGGGATGAGATCTTTATAGGGAGCGTACATAAATAAATAATAAACCAATTGAATAAGTCCCACAGTAAGCTCAATAAGGCTTGTGTTGAGGGTACTTAGACAACGATATATATAATATATAAATATTTATAAATACTTAAATACATAGAAAACACCCATGACTCAGGAACAAATATCCATGCTCATCACACGAATAAATTCCCTTACCAGGATTTGAACCCGGGACCATCAGCTTCGTAGGCAGGGTCACTGTCACTACCCACTAGGCCAAACCGGTCGTCAACTAATAGGGAACAGCACAGGACACGTCAGATGTTTGGCGCGAGATGTAAATGTGATGTTTATGCTTCCAACGTAGCCTACAAGATGGCAGAACCTACTATGGACAATAAAATGTACGAGAATGGTAGATGGCACCACTTGCTTTGACGTGAAGTATCAATGTGCATATTTATGTTTCCGATTCAGGCCACAAGATGACACCATCCCATCATCATTATGATGAAACGGGCCATATGGTTGTTTGCCACCGTAGTATAAAAAAAACGCAGACCGTCCAACGCGTACGGTTCCTATACTATTTGACAGCTGCCAATTACTGTCAAATAAGCAATATGTCCCACACCCACTAGGGCGGCGCCACAATAGTCATGTACATGAGTATTTTGCTGTCTGTAAGATATGGGCATGAGTCCTAACATGAGTACAGTCAGCATCAAAAGTAGCGGATCAAACAACGCTTCAAAAGTTTCTACCATTGTGGAACAGAACAGACAGACCAAAAAGTGATGGTTCTTTAACAATTAAACATTTAAACACATTTTTTAAACATTTTTGATTTTTGTTTTTTTTTTGGTTCTATAGGTATGTAGAACAATTTAGACTCTAAAATATATACTTCTGGATGTGAAATTTACAGATTTACCTACATTTAGAAAATTAATTCGGAATATCAGATACTTTTGGCGCGTTGTTTCATCCGCTACTTTTGATGCTGACTGTACACGGTGCGAGAATTAGCATGCGAGCTTGAACTTGATCTTGATGCGGTTTTGATCAGTCGGCCGAATTGGTTATAACCTCAATAGTCCGCAATGTAACTAAAATCGTTAGCGGGTTTGCGTGCCATCTAAATCAGCGCTAAGTCTATCTGTGACATGAGATATGATTGTTTACATAAAAACCGTCTCAGTCATAACATAAAAAGTCAGTCATAAAAATAGATATCCTTTAGGACAAAGATTACTACAAAGTGTCAAACAGAAAAGACAACCTAGAGCTGTGAAACCTCAAGCTCAAATAATTGAATCAAATGTAACCTTATCGTACAAAGAAATTTATACCACAGATTCTTCGACCGAAAACCGTAATAAAAAAGATTCCACTACAGATAGTTTTAAGGAGAACTTTGACATTTATTGGCTATATAAATGAATAACGATTTCACTGGACTTTTTGGGAGTATAGGAGAATGATAAAAATTATTTACGAGGGATATACGGGAATCTTATAAGTGCTTAAGTTGTGTTGAGCACGACAGATCAGAATTGCGTGTCAAGGTCTTAGCGTAGGTTTGTGGCTTAAATTTGATATATGTTACTTAAAACTTTGTAGCCTGAGCAAATTTACTGCCATCTTTCGACACACGATTAAAACTTTAGAACGCCATTTACTTTGATCCTTAATCTTTAATATTTGTAAAATTTGTTAAATATCAAAAAGTGGCGCCATCTAATAGATAAAAAGACCAAAGGTATGGCGACATCGTTTCGAGCGATGGCGCCATAACCTAAAGATTATAACTTACTATATAACCTAAAGATTATGGCGCCATGGTGCCCGGTATAATGACGCCACTTTTTGATATTTAACAAATTTAAAACCAAATTTAATACCATTTGACTTTGATCCTTATACTTTCAGTGATATGTAATAAATTTGTTAAATATCAAAAAGTGGCGCACAACGCGGACACTTCCTAAAGGTTATGGCGTCATCGCTCGAAACGATGCTGTCATAACTTCGGCCTTTGATCGATTAGATGGCGCCACTTTTTGATATTTAACAAATTTAACACATATCAGTAAAAGAATAAGGATCAAAGTCAAATGGCGTTCTAAAAGTTGTAATCATGTGTCGAAAGATGGCTGTAAATTTACGTTGCCCCAAATTTTTCTTTGACAATACACCTCTATTTCCAATTCTCTTTGCTATCACTTACGAATTCGTGGACTCGAAAAAATATAGGTTACAAAAAAAAAGTTGGAAATGTGGCCTAAAAAAAATTATAATGTTTATTTTACTATTTTGTTACTATGGTTGATTTATGTATCCAAGCCAAATTGCAGCTTTCTAGGACTTTCACGGAGCAAAGCCGCAGACGGACAGACAGACGGACATGGTGAAACTATAAGGGTTCCATGCATAATATTATAATGATGTTTGCTAAAGTTGTCGGAAAAAAACACGCTGTCTAGGATGTTTAATCGAACACGCTGCTTAATCCATGTGAGATATAACAACACAATGTATGCTGTGATTCTCTTTTTAATTGGTCTACAAAGAAGTCCACGATGGTATATATCTATCTTTTAAAGATAACTTACTATACCCATTTATTCTTAATTTTTCATTATAATCTTCTAAAAAAAAAGATCACATATAATGCGGTATTTGCAAAGCTATTTACACAGATACACGATTAATCTGTATCAAATTAAATACCTTAATCACATTGAGCATTTCATACAGATTATAATGGCCCTTTACACCATACAATTTAAATAATTATCTTAGAAGTTAACGTAAATTAAAAATTCAAGCTGGCTAGGTGCCGCACCAAAAGTGACTCCATTTGCTTACGCTTTACTACCCGTGCGAAGCCGGGGCGGTTCCCTAGTTACCAATAAGAACAACGCAGCGGCTTACGTGAGCGAATAGCTCGCGAACGCGAAGCGGCGCGGCATGGGTGAATCAATCCTTTGATACCTATGGAAGTGTGGCGATCTCGTTGCGAACGCGAATGCCGTTGGGCCGCCGCGCCGCGCCGCGCTGGGTCGCGTTCGCAAGTTATTCGCTCACGTAAGCCACTGCGTAAGCCAGGTGGGTTTTTGATTGCAAAAGTACATCGCCGCCCACAAATTTTATTTTTATAATAACGTAAACCTCTCCAAGAGAAAAGGTTGTAAAAAGTTATAAAGAGAAATTGCTAAAGAATCGTGGGATTGAAAATTATGACAGTAACAAATCAGATCCGACCGTAATACGACGATATACGCTTGAAGCAGTTTTATAGCCAAATCCATTTGATTTAATGCACTTTTATATATATTCGGTGCTTGACTTTGAGTATTAAAGCTGATAAATATAAAATGAAATAAGCTATTATCCTCCCCTGATAAACCGTTTTTTTTTTTAATATTTGCACGATTGCGAATATTTATTTCTTAAATTTAAATAGTAACCTACTTTTTATAAGTTTACAATAATCAATTTCTAAAATACTCTTAAGTAAAAGATGTAAAGGTATTGTTAAAAAATTTAAAATCACTTTCATTTGAGGGAAATTAGGCGTAACTCCGATATTTCCTTGAAATCAACTCTTCGCATTTCGAATCCAACCTAAAAGGACGCAATTTTATATAAACTTCATTGACTCATACGCCTTTATTCTTTTGTGACGATTCGGAGTCTGATACTTCATTTAAGATTCCATAAATTTGTTTGTTAAAATTGATCTTCGGCGAAGTTTGATAGAATAATATGAATTCATGTTTAAATACTGTTTTCAATGATCTGTACAAATTAATAGGTCTATAGCAGTTTTATTGTGTTTTGTGACAAGTATAGGAGGTAAGAGGTTGAATTTTCAAAACTCTTTTCTTACAAGGAAAGGTGCCCAACTGTCCAAAGGTGAACCGGACAGTTGGGTACCTTTCCTTGTTAGTTTAACGTAATATATCTTTAGGTTTAACCTTAATATATTATCGACCATCCAGGTATAGCGAGTTGCAAAATTGGATGGACGCATTATGAATTAATTAATTTTTAAGGAAACCTATGTAACCATGCACTTTTGCGGCTGGGTGATGCGATAATAGGCTATTGAATTTACTTAATAAAGAAATACAGTATTTTATTATGCTTTACCTCATCAATAATGTTATGAGACAATAAGAAAGTTTTATCCATTAAGGTATCATCATAAAATTCAATTTTTATTATTTTAAATTGCGGTTTAGAAAGGTGCCATTAGTAATTTTAGCCCACACAAGTATCACTGAACAGAAAAGTGAATAATTGTAACAATTACTTTGTAATGAAGAATTTATGCCTCTCACTTTAAAATCATTTGGGAAAAAAGTAATTGCCATATGTTCTCTTTGAAATGGATAACTTCATTGATTCTGAAAAGATAACTGCATTGAAGAATTTATGCCTCTCACTTTAAAGTCATTTGGGAAAAAAGTAATTGCCATATGTTCCGTTTGAAATGGATAACTTCATTGATTCTGAAAAGATAACTGCATTGAAGAATTTATGCCTCTCACTTTAAAGTCATTTGGGAAAAAAGTAATTGCCATATGTTCCGTTTGAAATGGATAACTTCATTGATTCTGAAAAGATAACTGCATTGAAGAATTTATGCCTCTCACTTTAAAGTCATTTGGGAAAAAAGTAATTGCCATATGTTCCGTTTGAAATGGATAACTTCATTGATTCTGAAAAGATAACTGCATTGAAGAATTTATGCCTCTCACTTTAAAGTCATTTGGAAAAAAAGTAATTGCCATATGTTCCGTTTGAAATGGATAACTTCATTGATTCTGAAAAGATAACTGCATTGAAGAATTTATGCCTCTCACTTTAAAGTCATTTGGGAAAAAAGTAATTTCCATTATGTTCCGTTTGAAATGAATAACTTTATTGCTTCTGAAAAGATAACTGCATTCTATTACTTTATTTTCACCACACCAGCTGGTATAAGCTCTCTTGATTGTTCAAAAATTTATTCCAAGTCGCATTTTATCCACATGTGAGGCAAAGTAATGTGGTGCAAGTTTTGAGATGTTTCCTTATGTTGGCTAGTAGGATTGACTTTTGATGATGATTTCGAATGATAAATATTTAATAACGTTCTTTGGATTTGATTTGGTTTCATATTTTACGTTTAGTATTTTCCTCGCATTGGTGTCGTGAATAATTTTGCGTTTCACTCGGTGGCAAATTGCCTCGCAACGCTCGGTTATCAAAATTAGCAGGAGCTAAACAATAACTTTGCCCCCTTGTAAAACAAATTTTCACAGATGATGTATTTCTGTTGCCGCTATAACAACAAATACTAAAAAGTACAGAACCCTCTATGTGCGAGTCTTTTTTTCTTATACTACGTCGGTGGCAAACAAGCATACGGCTCGCCTGATGGTAAGCAGTCTCCGTAGCCTATGTACGCCTGCAACTTCAGAGGAGTTACAGAGGACGAGAACTATAACTAGCTTAAATCTAAAATAGGCCCTTGAGGCATTGTACCAAGGATGCTGGCGGCATTTCCTCGTTGTATCGCGATACTGATACGTTGTGCGAGAAAGCTGCCAGCTCTTCGGTCACCAGTTACGTCAACTAGACGCTTCGCGATTTCTGCAATAAACTTGTGCGCGCTGGGACCCCATGGACCTAGGTTCCTCTAGAGTTTCAACGCCAAATGGTACAAAATGGTATACTATACCTTTGAAGTACCTATTTCAATCATACAATACTTTTACGAGCCCCGTCCATAACAGTCACTTATAAACATACCCGATACGTATGCTATTAACTAAAAACCGGACAAGTGCGAGTCAGACTCGGACCCGGGCCCGGGTACCCGGGGACCCGGACCCAGGTACCCGGGGACCCGGGTACGTCCTTAAACTACGTCCACAAGAGAGGTATGGGCACTGTGAATGTCATCTCGCTTTGTGTGGTAGGGCACAGCACAGCGGATGTCATTCCAGATCTAGAGCAGAGCCCAACTGGGAAGTACCTCCACCTTACAGAAAACCGCAGCCAAATAACACTAGACCCTACTCATAGTGTTGTGTTCCTGCCGGTGAGTAAGGCTGCTAGAGCCCAACGAGGTGGGGCGGGTTTAGGGTCGGCAAACTCCTCTGAAGTTGCAGGCGTACATAGGCTACGGAGACTGTATATATTCGAAATAAATATTTCAAAGGTTGAGCTCGATTTTAAATCGCTCCCTATTCCTAAAGTAATTTATGTTAGTGTAGTTTTTGAGTAGTATTATACATTAATTATTGTTACCGCGTCTGAACTTCTATTTGCAAAAATCCCAACACCTTAGTAAATATACCAAACCCCGCCGCCAATAACAAAACTTATTTATATTTTCTGTCCGCCTTGCTTTTTAAAATATACGTCTGAATACAGAAAACCCGCAAATAAAACACGAATTGACTTACAATGTTCTTGCCAGGACGCCATGACAGGTCTTGACAGCTGCAGTATCGGCGCGGGTTCAAAATACTTTAAAGTTTATTTTTATAAGACCGGATTTGAGTGGTCGTTTGAGTCGTACGAAAAATATTAGGGATTCAATCGTATGGGAATTATATTTCTTACCCTATTACTGCGACTCCGCTGTCCGTTCGTCCGTCTGTCACCAGGCTGTTTCTCATGAACCGTGATAGTTAGACAGTTGGAATTTCTACAGAATATGTATTTGTGTTGCCGCTATAACAACAAATACTAAAAACAGAATAAAAGTGATTTTAGATAATGGAACCCTTCGTGCGCGAGTCCGACTCGCACTTGGCCGGTTTTTTAATGTAGGTGTCACAATGATTTATTGACTTGCAATTAAAATGCAGTAACATGGTCTTGTATATGTGTCCTTAATATTCACGTGTATATTAAGGACATATTGCTTCATGTATTATTCACTTCACGTGAATAATACATGAAGTAGTGAAATGTACTTGCCAAATAGGTAATTATAACGGAGATGCACTCTGCTTACCTTTATGATCTGTAACAAAGAAAAATATGTGGTTAGTAAATCACTATTTATTGATAGCTAAAAAAAAACGATTTCGTTACTCACTCACTGATGAGCATCAAAATTCTAGGGTACTTCCCGAAGTCCTAGAAAGCTGAAATTTTCTGTTGTAAATCTTTATTGAAAATATTATAAATATAAGCGGTTACATTAATTGAATAAAACGAAATTATGACTACTGACTGACTGATGGACTCTTCTCAATAAAGATTTACAACAGTTAATTTCAACTTTCTAGGGCTTGAGGAAGTACCCTAGAATTCGGTGATCATCAGTGAGCGAGTTAGTAAATCATGTAAAATAGTCGTTTTTTTTTATTTGTGCCAATTGGCAAAATAGGTTAACAATATTAAAAAAAAATATATCATAAACCGTATGTATAATATGCAACCCTATTTCATAAATGTCGAAAACGTATATCTATATTTTTTTTACGTAATGTATCCCGATCAAAAGTAAGGGTGGGCTCAAGAGCTCTAAGCGGGATTTGCTAAGTTTCCTTAGTAGAACTGTGAACTAGATATCTATCGATATTCAATGCAATCGAAGTTCAAAATATACTGGTTGCTAATGATTGTTTGGTTCGTCTGGAATAATAAGGTTTTACATAAAAAAGTAGAAATATTTGGGTTTGGCCATTAGAGCCAGAGAGGCCGCGGGAATGTATTAACCAGAAAATGTAAGTACCTAGATCCACGGTACCACGATATTTTCCCCCTTTTTTATAGTACGTCGGTGGCAAACAAGCATACGGCTCACCTGATGGTAAGCAGTCTCCTTAGCCTATGTCCGCCTGTAACTTTAGAGGAGTTACATGCGCGTTGCCGAACCTAATACTCCGCACCCTCATTGAAATCTGGCAACCTTACTCACCAGCAGGAACACAACACTATGAGTAGTCTAGTGCTATTTGGCTGCGGTTTTCTGTAAGGTGGAGGTACTTCCCCAGTTGGGCTCTGCTCTAGATTTGGAATGACATCCGCTGTGCTGTGCCCTACCACACAAAGCGAAATGATATTCACAATGCCCATACCTCTCTTTTGGACGTAGTTTAAGGACATACCCGGGTCAGAGACCTGTTAACACTAAAATTGTACAACGTCACATAGTCTTCTTAAAAGCTTTTATTTAACTGGCCCTGTTACTTAATATGACGTTTGTTAGTGAGTGTGGGCCAAATTTTGTAAGCTAAATTTGACCCACTTCTCGATTTCGATAAATCGGATGACAATGCAATATGATGACAATGGAGCTAATCTGATGATGGGGACAGGTAGTCGCCATGGGGACTCTATGATAAAACAACGCAAACTTAAAGTGTTTGGGGTTGTTAGAATCGTCTTTATGAGTATAAGTTGCCTGTGGAAAGAAAAGTACAGTCAGCGATAAAAGCTTGTACAAAAAATGTTTTTTTTTTTGCCAAATTAATATTATTTCCTCCGTAATGATAAAATAATTCAATCTCATTAACATTGTGATATTTCTTGACAATAATAAATATCTTTAACAGTAATTTGACCACACAATATTGCGTGGGCGAAACGCGATAAATAAAAATGTCTCTTTAGTCTAATGACTGTTTTTACGTTCCATAAACTTTACGCACGGATTGTTAAAAAAACGTAGGTGTGGCGTCGTTACTGTTGGTTTTAATTTGTAACGACATAAATTAGTATGTTAAATTCATGGTTGACTTCATTCTTTACATAACCAGTAACAGTATCAAAAATAATGATTCTGCACCCATTTATTGTTTTTTGTGGATTTTTTTCGTGAGTTTCCGTTAAAAATTGGTAGGTTTGAAGAGATTCCGAAAAAAAATCCGAGAAAAATGAAAAAGCAACAAAATAATAGAATAGAATATAGTAGAATTTTTTATTCGTAAACTTAAAATTAGAAATAAAAAATAGAGCATTCCATTCGAGGCGGGATGGAGCGCGGCGCAAGCTGATAAGCAAATATGTTCGAAGTAATTTTTTTTTGAAGTCGGTATTTTTTTATCAATTAGCTATATTTCATGTAATAAATTTTAAACTTAAACAGTTACCCCTATGTTACTCATGGTTACTATGACGTGATTCAGACTATGACTTGGCAACCCTGGCTTTGATGGCAACCCTGGCTGTCAAAGAATCAGCAGCAGATTTTGCTAGGTCCCTTTTAATTATTCTATATTTAATTATATTTCATGTAATATTAAGCCATTTTGGTGTGAATTAAATAGTTTTAGTGTTAATTTTAATGTATACATAATAAGTGAAGTGCTTTAGTGACGTTTACAAGTGTCTTGTAATATCTTAAATTTGTAGCCGTTGTAGGTTATAAATTTAAATTTGTGTTCGTCTCGGTATATTTTCTATGTTTTTATCGCTATTTATTACCAATTTTGTTTGTATTACAGCGTAGTAAATCATTGTACAGAGTCAGAACACAGTGTAGGCATAGTGAAACGTCACTATTTCATGTAAGTACGCTCGTAATATCGCTTAGCTTGAGTAAGCAATTCCCTGGTTTGTTTTGGGTCTATCCTACTATAAAATACATTTATAATGCTAACTCGCAGAGCAGCTGCAGCGGTTCGCCAGCAGGAGGCTGACAAACTCCAAATTACCTTGCTGGAATTAAAAAAATCCAAGGAATTGTGTGCTCAATTGCTTAGTGAAAGAGAGGATAGTGAAAAGGAACTATTATTATCACTTAATAGTATAGAGAAGTTAAAGAAGGAACTATGTTCTTTAGAAAATGTTTACAATGATGTAAATTCAGAGCGGGCCCGGCTCCAGGAGACAGTTGACAAGTTTACTGAGTGTAGTGCAGCATATGAACAGGCCTTGACAGACATCAACTCATTAGAGAGAGCACTGCACGACGCCCACGAGCAAATCTACGAGCTACAGGAGGCCCAAAATATTGCTGCAGCGGCACACACTCAAAACTTATTCGAGGAACTGGTCCGGCCCGACTCACAGTTGGTTGCCGCTCCAATTGAAAACCCTGTTGTTAGTATAGATTTAATCAATGAATCCACCACAAGACTAGTAAATTGCAGCGGAAACAAACTCAAAAAATATATTAAATTAAATAGAATGATTTAAAAAAACCAGAGATTATCAAAAATGAATAAATTGTTTTTTAAGAAATTGAGATTTTGTAAAATTAATGTTAATTTAGTGGATAAGTTAGACTTGTATTCTGTTCAATTAGAACATAGTAAACTACAGTATGAAACTGACACACAGATTTTAAAATCAAAAGTTCAGAGTTTGGAGGATTCTATACAATCCCTAGAAACAATAAATGAGAGTTCGAAAAAGGTGATTAATGAATATTCTTTAGCCATGGATGATTTAATATCCCAGATTAAGCACAATTCAGAGCGGTTTGAGTCGCTGACCAATGCCCAGTCATGTGCATGTAAGCAAGCGACTGGACATTTGTTGACCAGTGTACTCGATCCAAGCCTGTGTGACAGTTTACCACAACAGCAAATAAATGATAATAGCTCCTTCCACACTCCACAACAAAGCACACCTAAACCTAATATTATTATGTATTGTGATGAAATTGGGAGCAATATGAGCTCATTTTTAAACTATCACCTAAAGGGACTTAGTACAATCAGCAATTGTCTGCCTCACAGTAGCTTTGAAAATATCTTAAAACAAATTTTAAATGACAGTAATATTAATTCTAAGACAACACTGCTAATTCTTATGGGTAATAGGGGAAATGTGAACAAAAATAATTTACTTAAATACTTTGAACAGTTAAATTCACTTGCAGTGCATGAAATTATTATTTTCACATTCCCCTATTGTGAGCAAATGTCAGAGGCAGAAAATAACATTAGACATAAGTTGAATATATCTCTATATAATCTTTGTACATATAGTAGTAAGTTTATCATAATTGACACTAACAAATTTGTTAGTAAATACCATATGCCTATGGTGTTTTTGACTAAAGGTAAGTGTTACCTTTCAAATTATTACAAGAGACAAATAGCTTTATCGCTATCCTATTTACTTGACATTTCTGCCAAGAATTTGGCAGACAACTCTGCTCCTATTGAGCAGCCCAGTGTGAGCTTGGAATTGGTTCCAGTCATAACCAATGATTTAAACTAGCTGTTAAGACAAAAGATTCTGTCTCTGGCAATTTAGTTTTAAATAAATATAATGAAAAATACTGTAAACATGGAAAGTATATCCACCTGGTGCATCAAAACATTCAATGTATTAGAGGAAAAGATTTACAGATTGAACTTTTTATGAACGATTTTTATGTTGATATTTTATGTATTACTGAACATTGGTTAACAAATAATGAATTAATGCCTCAATTTAATAATCATCAGGTGGGAAGTTCGTTCACCAGAATTAGTTCCATACATGGTGGGTCGTTAATTATATTAAATAGTCAGTTAAAATTTAAGGAACGTAAGGATATTGTATCCATGTCTGTTGAACGGACTATAGAACTAAGTGCAGTAGAATTGGAGCAATTTATTGTTGTCTGTGTGTATAGGCCGCCATTAAGTAATTTTGAAATATTTGAAAGTGTAATGGATTCTGTGCTACTTAAAATATCATCTTCTAGTAAGAAATTATTTATATGCGGCGACTTTAATGTAAATATTTTGGAAAATTCAACAATGTCTTGTAGATTGTTGAATCTATTCAAATCTGGTAATCTCAACCACATGTTTATGGAGCCTACTAGAGTGACTGCTACTAGTGCAACCTGTATAGATAATATTTTCACTGATATTGTTCCTATTACTAAAAAAGTTATCAGTAATTTAGAATCAGACCACTTAGGTCAATTAATGGTATTTGAGACATTAAGGAAAAATACTTTGAGAAAACAAATAACTTTTGTACCAGTAACCTCGGACCGCGTAGAAAGAATGAAGCAAAGTCTAGTTCAGGCGCTACCCTTTTTGTCTTCCGATATGGGTCCAAATAGTATGTATAATTCATTCTTTCACACTTTTATGGATCATTATAATGCGATATTTACTTCAAAATCGGTCGTAGTTAGTGGTGCATCAGTTTTTAGTGAGTGGGCTACTGCGGACTTACATCAACGAAGACGTGCACTGTATGCCTTGTATGAGGAACGGCGGTTTAACACGAGTGATGAATTTAAAGAACATGTCAAGCAATATTCGAAAAAGTTTAAAATAGATTGTCATATAGCTAAGCGAAATTATCTAAGTCAAAGAATAAAAAATAGTCCCAACATTATTAAAGCAACCTGGAAAGTAATCAATGTGGAGACTGGTCGCTGGAAACACAGAGTGAATGATTTTAAACTAAATATTGATAACAAAATTATAGATTCCAATTTAGAAGTAGCTACAGAATTTGAAAATTTTTTCACTGACGTACCAGTTTTCACAACTAAGGATTTAAATTCATCACCCTCATCCGCTGTTACTCTATTAAAAGATAACGCTCCAGAGTGTTGTGGAGATTTTCATTTTGAACGTGTTTGTACCTCCGATGTAGTAAAGGCGTTTAATTCGGTTAATGTCAAAAAAACGAATGACCTCTGGGGAGTCTCTGTCCATGCTGTCAAATCCTTAGTAGAAATTATAGCGCCTGACTTAGTAATTATATTTAACAACAGTGTTGATTGCGGCGAGTTTCCTGATTTAATGAAACATAGTAAAATAACTCCTTTATTTAAATCGGGTAGCAACTCTGACCCCACTAACTTTAGACCGATATCTGTGCTACCAACGTTCAGTAAGATTTTTGAAAAATTAATTCTTTCTCAATTAGTACGACATTTTAACGTCAATAATTTAATGCATAATAAGCAGTTTGGTTTTACACGGGGTCGCTCGACAACCGATGCTGGTGTTGAGCTAATTAAGCATATCTTCGATGCCTGGGAGGAGTCACGAGATGCTATAGGTATCTTCTGTGATTTGTCTAAGGCCTTCGACTGCGTTTGTCATGAAACATTAATCAGGAAACTACACTATTATGGAGTTAGAGGAGCGGCACTGGATTTACTTAAGTCCTACTTAAATGGTAGAATACAAAGGGTCGATGTGAATGGACAGCGATCACCGGGGTCATTGGTCTCTATGGGTGTACCACAGGGGTCAATATTGGGACCTTTCCTGTTCCTTATCTACATAAATGACTTGCCATTCCTTGTAAAGACCCACCATGATATAGTATTGTTTGCAGACGACACTTCACTTATTTTCAAAGTCAAACGACAGCAACAAGCTTACAATGATGTAAACGATGCTATTTCTAAAGTAGTAAATTGGTTCAATGTTAATAATTTATTGTTAAATGAGAATAAGACTAAATGTATTAAGTTTGTCACTAGTAATGTAAGGCATGTACAAACAAGTGTCATTGTGAAGGATGAGGAATTGGAACTAGTTGATAGTACAGTTTTTCTTGGTATAAGTTTAGATTCTAAACTCCAGTGGGGTCCCCATATTGCTACTCTTTCGAATAGACTGAGTTCTGCAGCTTTTGCAGTAAGCAAAATCCGTCAGTTAACTGATGTCAAAACAGCTCGATTAGTATATTTTAGTTACTTCCATAGCATTATGTCATATGGTATTTTACTGTGGGGTGGTGCTTCAGAGATAAATACCATTTTTGTTCTGCAGAAGAGGGCTATTCGAGCAATATATAAAATGAACCATAGAGACTCACTGAGATATAAATTTAAGGAAATTGACATCATGACAGTGCACTGTCAATACATTTATGAGAATATTCTGTATGTGCATAAAAATATTGCCGATTTTAAGAAAAATTGTGACATTCATAATATTAATACTAGAAATAAACATAAGCTCGCCGTGCCCTTCACTCGGCTCCATAAAATTAAAAAATCATTCATGGGTAATTGTGTGAGATTTTATAATAAACTTCCAAACCATATTACTGAGTTACCAATTAATAAATTTAAGAATCATGTAAAGCGTAAACTTATTTCTAAAGCTTATTATACCACACAAGACTACATGAATGATAAAACAACGTGGGATTAATTGTGATTCGAAATGATTAATTATTTATTATATTTGAATAATGATGATGAAATGGATATTCCAATGCATGTATTTCCTTTGTTGTTTTTATTATATTTGTTTGACATTTAGAATTTATTCTAGAAACAATCTAGACAAGTATTTTTTATACATTTTTTTTGTATGACTGTATTTTGTGAAAGTTTTAGTATTAAATTTGATCTATGAATTATATTCATTAGTATTATATATGGAATAATATTTACAACATCAATAAATTGCTCTGATAATTAGATTAAGATAATTATATGTAATACTGTCTTACTATTCATAAGTGCTTGTTGCTAGGCCTACATGAATAAAGTATATTTGAATTAGAATTAAAGAATTAGAATATGTTGTTTAATTTTTTATGACGAACGGTTTTTATGTTTTACTTCTATTTATGAATTTAACGATTCTAATGTTCGCTATACAACACTGTACTGTACTTACAAAGGCTATTAACACAAATCGCTAATAAAAGAAAATAAGCGAAACATAATAACCACCATATCAAACTACCAACTTAACAATACCAATAAAAACAATTTCATTAACTCGCTTTACTTTCTACCGCGTCTGATTAACATACGAGTACTTACCTTTCATCTCAGTCAACTAGTTTAAATCTGAGCCTAGGTATCGTAAATAATTTTCATCGTTTATATCAATAATCATCGTTTTTGTAAATAATTGTCATTTGTTGTCAAGCTTGCCCGCCAACTTTTTATTAGATTTGCTATGTAATTTACGTATTAATTTTGACCTAATAGGAATATAGAAGAGCTGTAACATTTTTCTGAAATAATGTAAAAAAATCCAAATAAAAACATTGGGGTGTATGATCAAACATAAGGGATTAGCAACTATTTTTATTCAAAGATCTCTCTGTACTGTTTTTTCTTAAGCCTCTTGGGAAGAAACCGTGGGCGAAATGATATAGGTATCTGTGTAGAAATAATAATAGCATATATACAAAGAAACAACTTAAATAAAACATATGCAATCAAAACTCAACTCTAAGATTCACGGAACAAAGATGAGTGGCGATGACTGCTTCCTATTAGGCAGCTCGTCTGCTCGTCTGTTGCGTATTACATAATAATAATAAACAGATTTCTGAAAGTCGTATACATGAATACAGTTTAGATTTTATACTTTGGTAATAAAGTTGAAATTTGATTGGTTAAATACAAACCGCAATCTGGTTGTAATTTGCGGTAAAAACTACGTAATTGATTTTCGGTTACGGTTTATTTGGGTTATAAGTTATGGTCTATATTAAATTATGTGAAATGAAACGTGGGATAGTTTCAATGTTTCTGATATCAAAATATTAAGAATGGCGTAGTTTTCGTATTAAGTTTTATTATTGATATGTAACTAACCGCAGTTCATTTCGTTCGTACAGTCACGTCTGAAAATATCGATAAGAAAAAAGTGCCAAAAATATGTATAGGTACACTACCTTAATGTATGGGCAATAAAGTCGTGTATACATATTTTTGGCACTTTTTTCGTACCGATATTTTCAGAGATGACCGTACCGATACTTAAAAATGAATACTATATTGTGTAAGTGGTAGTAGCATAAACTCTTTACTGTACAAAAATACATATTAAAAGTAAAATAAAATTAGTAAGAAGTATATTGGCGAACTTATCCATTTGTGGGACCTTCTCAGTTAAACTTTGAGTAGATGAGGAGAGTGAAAAGAGGGTGACATGTACAATAAGATACCAGAAAGACAAAGGATATATAGGGTAATAAAAGGGGATATCATATATAGGGTAAACATGTATTACACAAAAAGGAATGGGGAAAATACACAAAAAATTGGAAAGAAGTAGAAATATAGGCAAATTAATTAGTCAGTCAGAAATTGGGCGGGATATATTGCCAGGCAGAGTGATGGCAGGTGGACCAAAATGTTGACAGATTAGTGGCCGCATTCGGATGAAAGAAGCGCCTGGCGTCCGTTGGCTCGTTGGATGGATGACATTCGAAAAATCGCGGGACACTGGATGCGACTAGTCCAGGACCGGGATAAGTGGCGTACATGAAGAGAGGCCTATGCTCAGCAGTGGGCGACTGGAAGCTAAAATGATGATGATGAATCAGTCAGATAACCATTGCTCCTTTAACCTGTCCTTCAGCGACGCAACCGATTTTGCCTGTCTGAGCGAAACAGGCAGCTTCACTGAACGCCAGTACCTAGTACAAGAAAACTGTATGAACTGAAGATTTAAAATGAGATGAAATTGTCATCACTTTATAAGTTCTAATCGGTTTCCTTATTCCGTTATGGTTTTAGCAACAATTCTGATTTAAAGACAATACAACTTTTATATAATTTTCATAGAAATTAAATTTTCATCAACTAACTTTCTTACACTGTTACGGTTTTTAGCAATAATTCTGATTTAAAGACAATACAACTTTTTATAATTTTCATAGAAATTAAATTTTCATCAACTAACTTTCTTACACTGTTTTTAGCAATAATTCTGATTTAAAGACAATACAACTTTATTATAATTTTCATAGAAATTAAATTTTCATCAATTAACTTTCTTACACTGTTTTAAGCAATAATTCTGATTTAAAGACAATACAACTTTCTATCAGTTTCATAGATCCAGTGCTCGGAACCGGTTTTTTTCTTCATACAAAAATACCGGTATTAATACGTTCTTTTTGTTCTTTGGTTTATTATTGCATTTTAAATAGGACAATCAAATAATACGATGTTGTTACCTAAATACATGATTCAGTCCTACATAAAGAGCATAAAACAATTAAAAATATGAAAAATGGTTTTTAAACCTTACTCATAGTGTTGTGTTCTTGCCAGTGAATAAGGTTGCCAGAGCTCAACAAGGGTGCGGAGTGTTAGGGTTAGCAATTTCGGGGTTTAAAGAAACCCTAGACCTTACTCATAGTTTTATGTTCCTGCCGGTGAGAAAGGTTGCCAGAGCTCAATGAGGGTGCGAAGCGTTAGGGTTTTGGCAACGCGCATGTAACTCCTCTGTAGTTGCAGTCGTACATAGACTACGGGACTGCTTATCATCAGGCGGGCCGTATATGCTTGTTTGCCATCGACGTAGTATAGAAAATAAACCGGTTCCAAGCCGCGCAAAGATCATAGGAATGAAATTTTCATATCAAAATTAATATTAAATACGTAAACAATAATACCTGTGTACAAAAATGTTGACGTTAGATCAAACAAGCACTTAAAGCCAGTTAGGTCTTGTAGAAAAGATAAATAGGGTACACGTAGAAAAACCTACATTAAATAAAAAGAAAAGCTTTGCTTCCCATTTGAAATAACCTTTATGAAAAGAAACATTATTTAATTAGCCTTGAAAAGGTAAGTCACATTGTATTGAAGACTAGAATAGTACATTAGTAGCCCCATATGTACCTACTGTAAATAATATTTACAGTACATATGGGGCTACTTTATAGCACTAGTGCGAGAAGTAGCATATTATGTTACTGTGTCGAACATTTAAAGGGCCATATGTACTGTAAAACGTTGTACGCTACATGTGCGAATAGGTAATTCGCAACTCGTGTCGATTTAAAACACTCCCTTCGGTCGTGTTTTAATTTATCGCCACTCGTTTCGAATTTCCTATTTTTCGCACTTGTATCGTAATGTACTATTCTGCACGTGTTGGTAAATTTTAGCTTTTCGTTAAATCAATGTCTTCTTATTCTTATTCTTCGCGTTGTCCCGGCATTATGCCACGGCTCATGGGAGCCTGGGGTCCGCTTGAGAACTAATCCCAAGATTTGTATTGTAACAAAAAATAATCTTTGCTATACTTGCCGCAAAACTAACTGGCCACTGAGATCATAATGCTATCTCCTTTACCCTTGTTAAGACCAACTAAGAGTGAAAGAGATGGCATTATGACCTGACCGGCCAGATAGTTTTGCGATAAGCATACGGCCCGCCTGATGGTAAGCAGCCTCCGTAGCCTATGTACGCCTGCAACTCCAGAGGAGTTACATGCGCGTTGCCGACCCTACACCCGCCCCCCCTCATTGACCTCTGGCAACCTTACTCACCGGCAGGAACACAACACTATGAGTAGGGTCTAGTGTTATTTGGCTGCTGTTTTCTGTAAGGTGGAGGTACTTCTCCAGTTGGGCTCTGCTCTAGATCTGGAATGACATCCACTGGCTGTGCCCTACGAGCGAGATGACATTCACAATGTCCATACCTCTCTTTTGGACGTAGTTTAAGGACGTACCCGGGTCCAAAATCTATCACTATCATTAAACCGATATTAGAATCATATCAATTAGCTCTCATTCGCGCATTCATTTCTCTCAGACTTAACAGTTAACTGATATTATAACAAATCAGTTTAATATCTGTTTCACGTCAGTGCACGTACGAATTGACCTGCAAGAATCAATTTTAAGATACCAAAACGCCCAAGACGAAATAAATCCATTTTTCTTTCACCCCATGAACCCTAAGGGAGGAAAGGGGGTGAAGTGCACCCCAGAGGTTCAGAAGAAAATGTACTGAAAAATGAATGTGACGTGTGTCAGATGAAAGGGGAATATTAAACAAGGATATGAAATGTGAGATGCATACATTTGTTTGTTTGTATCAAAAATAAAAGCATTCTGTCAAATGAGGTAAACGTCTCTGTTTGACATCCTTATTCAATAATTGACACTTTGTTTGTCACCTTAAGCTTTTGAGATTGTATACAGGCAGGACAGGGCTGTGCCGAGAACTGGGACGTTTACCTTATTTTTCTTGAACTGAATTTCATATTGTAGGTAATTTAAATCATAAATTAACGATTAGTAAAATGTTACCTACAGGGATGTATATGTTCCTTTTTGAGACAATGGGGCATTTCACAAAAGGTCTACTTGGTTGGGTAGATACGTGATATGTATGGCAGCTACCTTACCTGCATAAATCTATATTACGGGTGTATATTTAGTCACCTGCAATAATTTACGGGGTGAATATATAGAGTTACCTTAGATTGGACAAACCCTGAAATCCCACGTAGGGTTACTTCTCAGGAATGCTCTGACGTTAATATTTTTTAATTAGAACAAAAGATAAAAAAATTAATTTTTCGAACAAAAGTTATTTGCAATAATCGACAACAAAAAGAAACACACTGTGTTAATCTTTGGCAGTGTTTTTGACAATTTGTTCGAAATATTTGATAATGATGACATTTTTCAAAAGTCCGAACCTTATTAGTGTCATAAATAAAAAAGATCATCAAAAAGGTCGAAGAAGGTTCCATGCTATTTTTTGAAGATATTACCTTAGGAGCTACTAACACATACAGGCTGCTCCAAAGTAAAAAATGGTAATTTGTTAATTTCTTCGAAACCGCTACACCGGTTGTTATGACACTTTGTACACTGGTTCTAAATACCCTAATGCGTACATTTCGGCTTTGTCCAATGGCTAGGGACACACTGTAAAGGTCATACTGAACAGATTTTACTATAGGACATACCCCGAAATCGCGAATTTTTTTTATTCTCCCATAGAAAATGTCAAGGTCAGACAGCCAAAATGTATGAAACAGCCAATTTTTTTTTCGCGATTTCGCGGTTAATCCTATAGTAAAAGTTACTCAGTATGACCTAAGATATATTCATTTCGTATACCACACGCGTTCAATGATGGTAGGGTTGCCATCTCTAAAATTTGGAAACCAGGACAAGACGCGTGAAAACCCCGGATTTTAGAGTCCATAACCCGGACATGTCAACAAGCGTTTTTAAACAGGCTGTGCGTGTGTCGCGGGCGGCCTAAGACTTAAATTTTTTAAACCCGGACTACAAATGAAGCCTACCCCGGACGCTCCCCGGATGCCCTCTAAACTAGGACAAATCCGGGGAAACCTGGACGGATGGCAACCCTAAATGATGGCAACAGTGACTAGAAAAAGTTGATTGACCCAAGTTATATTTTATCGGAAATAGCTAGGTTAGATTGTTATTGCAAATATGCCAATTTAGTGTACACTCGACGACGTGAAAAAAATCGGAACTTTCGTAGGAGCTCCTTCTTCTTTTTTTAAATTATGGCTTCATTCCAGTGGAACTATTTCGCCAGTATCATGGTCTTTTAAATACGGCTAAAATTGTATGGTTAGTACAAGACAGTGTACAGTGATTTTATTAGCTCTTGGAAAGCGATAGCTGGACTTTACAAGGAGCACGTAGACTACCGGCCGTTGACTCCAAAATGGTGGTTAAACGCGTTTCAAGATTAATTCTCCATTCGCTGCATACTACCACATTAGTTTACTGTATAATAAGCTGTCGATATTACACTTTAAACAATATTAATGAGTAAAAAACAAAGGAATTAATCACGAGGCGTCACTATCAATATGGCGCTCGAACCGAAAGACCATTTCGTAGGATGACCTCCTCATACTATTTGATATTTGCCAACTGTCAAATAAGCAATATGTCCCGCACCCACCAGAGCGGCGCCACAGTCGTACACGGAGCGAATAGTTTACAAAGCTTGCATATTAACCGGTCCTAACATCACAAAAAACCAGAACCAATATCTTACAATCTGCGTTTTTTGTATATTTTATCGTTTTATTAAAAACCGGAAATGATTCACGATTATTTGACGCCTACGCTGACCTGTCTACTACTAGTCAGAGTAGAAATATTTTAAGTAGTCTATCTTCAAAGTCACGGGGCATGTTTCCAAGTAAGTGATGAATCACGCCATAGGAGCACAGTCAGCTGCAAAGATAGCTGACTGCAAAGAAATTTCTCTGTAGGAGGTTAAATATCTCTGCATAAGTTGACATAAGGAACGGTACTTAATATTGGATCTCAATTAGATTTAATTTTAATGTTATTTTAAGTGAGTAAGTAACCACTTTATTGTACAAGAAAAATAAATATTGATTACATCAGACAGAAAATATTTTGGCATCACTAGTTTATCGTTTCGATATAATTACATATTAGCAAATGTGATGTTTTTAGTCACTATGTCAGAATAAGATCAAATTAAGATTAGAAAACAAAAATGCCGCTCAAATAATTACGGATATTTATAAAGTTACCAGCTTCAGTTACACACCCATCACAATTGATAAATTGAGTAACGCAAGACACAGTTATGATAGTTGTGTCGTTCTCGAGAACGGCATAAATATAGCTATGACTTCCTTCCCAAAGATTTTTGTCAAAACAATAACTCTACCTACTTCTAAGATACTTGCGTCGTAATGACCTGATTCTGGCCTGTCTATCTTTAAAATGTCATCCTTTTATCAGTGTGAATGGGTTCCATTTTTTTTTCGATTGTACCATTGACAAAACTGCAAGTGCAAAACGATGGGTCATCACAGGCTCAATTAACTTACGAATGAGCGTGTCTTTATTTAAACAACGAAAATAAATTCCATAATGCGGAAAGATATTTTACTGTTCTGTCTTTATACTTTGACACTACCTAGTGCTTGTTAAAATTCCTGAGTCTTCAGACAAGTTATGCATCAGTATTCATAACTATTCTATTGAATATTATAAGAAATTATGTTTATAGCACAAGCCATTATACGAAGACAAATTATGGCATAAATTTTTATGCGAATTATTATAAACCCGTCACGTGTTGGTACAATACAATACAATATTTCAGAGGCCCTTTTAGACAAGTTCGTTGGACAACCAGTCTGGCCTAGTGGGTAGTGACCCTGCCTACGAAGCTGATGGTCCCGGGTTCAAATCCTGGTAAGGGCATGTATTTGTGTGATGAGCATGGATATTTGTTCCTGAGTCATGGGTGTTTTCTATGTATTTAAGTATTTATAAATATTTATATATTATATATATCGTTGTCTAAGTACCCTCAACACAAGCCTTATTGAGCTTACTGTGGGACTTAGTCAATTTGTGTAATAATGTCCTATAATATTTATAATATAAATACTCTCTATTGCACCTGAATAAAAAAAAACAGTGTCACAAGCAGGGCTAGGCGGTCTTATCGTTAAAAAGCGATCTCTTCCAGATAACCTTACTATTATTATGTCTTTCCATATCTCGGGACCATACGGTCCCGGACCTTTGGGAGGCATGCGTGGGGCGGGAGCCAACAACTCAGAGGCCCTTTTAGACAAGTTCGATGTTATGTAATACATCAGCTAGAACACATTCACGGGTACAAATAGATACCCGTAAATCGGTCCCAGCTGGCGTTTAAAAACTTTTTCTTTATACATGAAATCAAGTCTTGGAGAACCTTCAATTATAATTTATATGTGATACTTAGAGACTTTTACATCTTCTTTGTAGTTTTTTTTTATCATTTTTTTTATCTAGGACCCGGGTACGTCCTTAAACTGCGTCCACAAGAGAGGTATGGGCATTGTGAATGTCATCTCGCTCTGTGTGGTAGGGCACAGCACAGCGGATGTCATTCCAGATCTAGAGCAGAACCCAACTGGGGAAGTACCTCCACCTTACAGAAAATAGCAGCCAAATAACACTAGACCCTACTCATAGTGTTGTGTTCCTGCCGGTGAGTAAGGTTGCCAGAGCTCAACGAGGGGGGGAGGGGGTTAGGGTCGGCAACGCGCATGTAACTCCCCTGGAGTTGCAGGCGTACATAGGCTACGGATACTGCTTACCATCAGGCGGGCCGTATGCTTGTTTGCCACCGACGTAGTATTAAAAAAAAAACATAGTTTTTTGTGTGATTCGACATTTAGAGCCTGTAGTCACCTGCCCGCCACGCCACGCAGATATTATTTACCAAGCGGACCCCAGGCTCCAATAAACCATGGCAAAATTCCGGGACAACGCGAGGAAGATGATGAGTCTGTAAGGTAATTGGCTACTTGACAGTTTTTTTGTAAATAATGACAATCGATGTTGATTTTCCTGAGGATCAAATGTCTATACAGGACTCATGGCATTTAAGCAACACAAAGGTCAGAAATGAGAGTTAAAGTCTGAAGCTCGCACTCTATGATTGAAACGCTTCTAACAAAATGATATTTATTGTGACGTCACATTACATTAGTCTGTCCTAAATGTGTGGAAGGTCAAGAAAATTGCTATTTTGACCCTGAAATATTGCGTTTATATTAGAATAGAATAGAATAGAATTTCTTTATTTGCCAGAATACGTATGGTACAAGATGATAACAGAAAAGGTTTTACATATAAGTGTCAGTATTCAGTCGAAGACACGACGTGCAAAAATTAACATAAAATAAATCAGTATAGAAAAATTAAGAAAATAAAACAGTGGCTAAATTTTTCATAGTAAAATAATAATAATAGTAACATCCACTTGTAACAATTCGAAAATTAAATAATAGAATGTCCAAGAATAAATAAAACTTATAAAACTAACGTCGATAAATTAAAATTTGATATTAAAAGTAAAATTGCAAAATGGATGTCGTATATAATTTATTTAAAAGTCATTGGGAGTATTAGTTGTCATACAATTTATTTTTCAATAAAATGTAAGGAATAGAATGGTACCATTTTCTTTTTTCGTCTTGAAAGTTAAATTTGTTTTTCGAGACTTTCGAGCCTTGTATTTTTTTAAATATCAATATGTCTTTTTAAATTCCACTTTTTTATAATGAATGTCTCATTTTCTATCCATTTAGCTAAATATTGTCATGGTATTCAACATGTGTCAAGTACCCAATTGAAATATGGGCCTTTCATAAATACACTTGGTCAAGCAAATCTTGTCAGTAGCAAAAGGCGGCAAATTTGAAAAATCGTGGGTTAGCAACACTGTTTTCGAATAATTCCAAAATCGCGTGTCATCTGTGTTTTATCTGTGAAATGTAGATAGTGAATGACAGCCATCATGTTTGTTTATATTCTGAAGCGTTGCTATTTCAAGAGAAATTTCTGCCGTCACCATTAAATACCAATATATTAAATAAGCTTATGCATGAACTTAGCAAAGTCAATGTGCCTACAATATACAATATATCCGATAATTAATGAAACAGACAGTAATGTCAAACCTGCTTACTGTATTACTACTTATTGTATTTTTTTTTCTCCTCTGAAGACTAGTAAATAGAATTTAAGTATGGCTCATGATTTCATTTTCTTTATGCTGTTAGTATGTATGTTAACATTATGTACTTAATAATGAACCTCCAGGTCTATGATTCTTAAGTATGTTAAGTACTCTACATTGTACTTCAAATTCATTTGTATATGTGACTGTTTGTGTTCTAAATAAAATAAAATAAAAATATACAATCACGGTCGTTGATCGTAAATATTTGTAAAATTTGAGGTTATGATAGTTAATTTTTTTGGTTCGATGTACATTGCTGCTTTTCTTAGCGCAATACCAAGGCAGTACTGTTTTTTGAGTGTTGCCCTACTTCACTTTGCTGTACATTGCTACTGACATACTTTGTTTGACAGACTATAATTATCAAAATAGTCGAACAAAGCATAGCGGAATTCCTAATATGGTGCTGGCGTTATACAGTAGCCCCACAATGCTATTATAACACACCATAGAAAACCAAACCGAACTCGATGTGACCTTTTTTCGACGAATGTTGCGGAACAGCCGTCGGAGAAGTGAAAACATCTCGTCCGCTCACGCCACTCGAGAATGCAGAGATGGCAGACTATTCCATCTTGGTTAGAACGCACGTTTTACGTTTGCAGCCCTGTTTAGAAGATGCTTTTCCGATGAATGTAGAAGGACAGCCGTTGTTATAGTTTCGATTTTAACATGAAATATTTTACCAAAATAATTAAATGATAAAATAATAAAAACTGAGCAGTAATAGTATGCAACGATAGCTGATGCGCTATGAGCATTAGAAATCTTCTAATTGCTTATCTATAACCTTTAAAGGATTTCTAATATATTATCGTTAAAATATAATAATTCCTTAAATAACGACTACTAAAACCACACGACTTTTGGTTTCAAATGGTTATTACGTTATGGCTTATTATTATGGTTAAATTAATTAGGTAACTCTGGAAATCCCCGTAAATCGTTCGATCAAGTCAACTGTAGTCGCCGTAACTCACAGACTACACAGACACCGCATTATGAAGCGTTTACAAAGAGCACGAAGTCAACACGCGTAGGGACAAATTTACTTATAATATGCTACGATTTGAGCAGCATAGCTAAGTTGTATTTTACACCATTTTTTATTATGAGAGCGTAGGAACACTCCTAAAGCTTAAGTTTTGTAAATATTTTTAATGTACGCAACTGAAATAAGCTGTTACTCATCCATACTATGTACGGGAGCGCTTATGTGTGGTGTCTGCGATTGTCTTATGTGCTCCGTTTAGTATTAGAAGTGTTTTATGACGCATCTTTATCTAATCTATTTTTTATTTACAAAATATATTACATACACATCACGGGCAATAGTTATACAATCGTAGCTACATAAACGATCGTTTTTAAACAGTGCGTAGGCTGTTATTTCCGGCATCGCTCATGCCCTATAGTCGGGGTCGGCGCCGTGATGTGAATTTATTTAGAGCGAGCAGATTTTTGCTATGGATTTTGAGGTACCCAAACTGTGCGTACCTGTTAGACGCGCAGGAATTTGGATTATCGTTGTGGTTTTGCTTTTTGAGACAATAGGGCATTCCACAAAAGGTCTACTTGGTTGGGTAGATACGTGATATGTATGGCAGCTACCTTACCTGCATAAATCTATATTACGGGTGTATATTTAGTCACCTTCAATAATTTACAGGGTGAATATACAGGGTGATTCATGAGACGTAAGCAGGACTAAGCCTACACAATCAGTAAATGTTAATAAACCGTTCATCATCATATTTAAGTAAAACAATCTCGCTTTATTTCTGTTATTTAACTTTTTAGGAAGGACAAATTTGATAATCTACAATCATGGACACCCTACAACACTTAATTAAGAAAGATAAAACCTCTTTAACCGTTATGACAGCAGTTTGATTATGAAGAAAACAAAATGTCACACTTGAGTGAGATACGATTTTTCAAAAGTAACCAGACTCCGATGACATTCAATTTGTCACTTGTTATGGATAAAACAAAGAGGGTGACCATACATGGCCTAAATAAATTATAAAAATTTTTTGAACAGTAAAAAATAAAAGAGCGTTAATCTCACAAATACTGGTACGAAACAGTAGCTTATAACTTACTGAATGCTCAAGCTTGATCCTGCTCACGTCTTCTGAATCACCCTGTATAGGTCTTTCTGAGCAATTTTTACTATGGAACTAACCCCGAAATCGCGAAAAAAAATTGTCTGTTTCATACATTTTGGATGTCTGAGCTTGAAATTTTCTATTGGAGGGCAAGAAATTTGTGCTAAGAGAGCACCGCTCTTCCACGCGGTTTGCAGTATCTTAGGTGTAGAAAATATATTAAACTATAAAAAATAACAGATAACAAATTTTAGCATTTGCAAACCCACCAAGGCTTTATTTGAATGGGCATTTAATTGGCAGAAAAACCCAGTACTTTTTTTTAACTTATTTTTTTTTATACTACGTCGGTGGCAAACAAGCATACGGCCCGCCTGATGGTAAGCAGTCTCCGTAGCCTATGTACTACGCCTATGCCTATGAACTTAGGTGGTTCGCTTTCCATACAAAAAGCAATTGCCTTTTATTAAGTCATTACACACAATGACTACATAAATATGTGCGCATCTATCTATTTTTGAAATATTCGTTTGCGCTAAATTGATAGAAAAACTTTGTTTCATGCAGAAATCACGCAAAAACGTCATATTTTTTATCAATATAAAACCAAAATAACGTTTTTTGTGTGATTTCTGTATAAAATATTTTTTTTTTAATTTAGCGCAAACGAATATTCGAAAATAGATAGATGAGGAAATATTTATGTAGTAATTATGTGTAATGACTTCATGAAACGCTATTGTTGTTTGTATGGAAAGCGAAAATCTTAACAAACTTTGTGTTGTTTCTACTCAGAGTCACGAGCAGTATCGGTTTAAGCAAAAAAAAGTAATCCAATTTCAACTGTTAGTTTTTGTTGTATGGACCGCCGTCACAAAGCTGACTAATAAATATTGTACGGAAAATTAAGAAAAAACGGTTTTTTTTTCTGAAAACCCCCTAATAATATAAAAGTGGCATAGCTACATACATAATCCCTTCTTAAGAGATCCCTTTTAGGGATAAGTTCGCCTTTGTACATAACATTTTTTTTGTTTTGTTTTATGTTAACCTGTTTATGTGCAATAAAGTGACAGACATATCTACATACATAATTACTTAATTATAGTATGTATCCAAAAAAGACTGTAAACTTTGCCTACAAAAAGACGGCTCTGATTTTTTAAAGCTAACTACATATATTTGTTGATCTCTAAAAAGGCAATAACTATCCCACAGAGTTCCTTAGAAGGAAATGTAACACCATACTCGTATACACATTACCGCTAACTGCTAACACGACACTACGTGACTTGATAATGTTTTGTAACTACGTATTTAACGCATAACTATGTACAGTTATAATAATTATACTATTACTTCACTACCCCATGATAGGTCCTGGTTTCAAGACTTGGCCCGAAAACGGGCATTAAAACACATGCGCGATGAAGGTCGCGTCGGTGCGGACCCTCAGTTTATTTGCCATAAATGTGATCATGTCGTTCAAGAATCGGTTTATATAGCCACGAACGGTGCTGTCGCTAGATCATAGATGCTGCTTAAATATTCTGTAAAGATGTACAAGGCCTGATGATGATGATTACTTCACTGGCTCAGTGACCCAAACAGGATCTTGGCCTCATGCCAGCTGAGTATTCCGAGGGCGGACAGGTCTTTTAGGGCTTCACTCCAGCGGTATCTGGGACGCCCAGACGGACGTTTTCCACCCGGGTGCCACTAAGTGACCATACCATGAGTGAAATGTGGGACATACTGATCAACTTTTACTATGGACCCAACCCTGAAATCGCGAAAAAAATGCTGTTCCATAGAAAACATTGACATGTAATTCACCAAAATGTATGAGACGGCAGATTATTTTCGCGATTTCGGGGTTCGTCCCATAGTAATAGTTGTTCAGTATGACCTACATATCCAACCCTCAGCGTAAGGTCAAATATAACAATTTCTCCCTGGTAGGGTCTGTAACAGGACCAATAAATTAATCTGTAGGCTGTTCTCCTCAAAGTGATAAGGTACAGATAAAGATAAAAGATGTTTATTGCCACAACTACCAAAGATACAAAATAAAAATAACATTGAACGTGAGATAAAACAAAATACCTTTAATTGCACAAAATAAATTATCCAAAAAATCTCAAAAAAATTACTACAGCTCTTACCTTTTTACCTATGTGGTTTTTTGGTATAGGCAATGGGTACCTGTCACAGCTTTATTGCTAGATATATTGGGACCGTGCGAAGTGCATGGTGGGGGTAAGTAAAGCGATCCCAGCGCATAAGGTGGTAAAAATTTGAACTAACTGCGGATAGCGTCTTAAACATTTCGTACAATTATATGGCTCGAAATGAAACTTTGATTTACGATTACTCCTGAAATATTCATTTAAATTGTATGGTGTAAGGGACCATTGTAAGCTGTATGAAATGCTTAATATAACAACTAACGTATTTATTTTGATAATTGTTAATAATGTATCCATGTAAATAGCTTTGCAAATGCCACATATTACGTGATCTTTTTCTAGAAGTTACGAATATGTATAGTAAGTTTTCCTTAAAAGATAGACATTTAACATCGCGGACTTTTTTGTAGACCTATGGATGAGAAACAACCCCACCATACATTGTGTTGTTATAGCTCAAACGGATTAGGCAGCGTTTTCGATTAAAGCTCCTAGCCAGCGTGATTTTTTCCGACATCGTTATATTTCAAACAATTTACACAAAACCTTAACAAGTTATATACTTAAGCCTTCCTCAAGAATCACTCTATTGATAGATGAAAGTCGTATGAAAATCCGTTCAGTAGTTTTTAGTTTTGGAGTAGTTTTATAAGATGTAGTGAATTGACGTTTTCCCCTAGACTTGCGGACACTAGGTTGCGTGACAGTCGTGCACGCTCCCAATACCCAGCGCTAATTTTCAGACGGGTCCCTTTTTTTGACAGGTCGGTCATTACATATCCTAGTCAAAATATATGCGATCGGCGCGGTTGTTTTTGTTCAACATTTGTTCAGCGACTTTTAAGAATAATTTGTCTTTTGATTTATATTGCACTTTAAAGTGTATTCTAAGAATGAATCGCAATGTATTATATTATATGCAGCAAGCTTTGTAGCCAAAGTGAGGTACGAGATTGAAAAGCTTGATTATATCACTAGTTGTATACAATACTAATAATAAATAAATTAATAATAAATTCACAAGTCACGAATGATAAAATAATAATGTATAATGTACCGATAACACGCTTAGATATTAAGTAGGTAGTAAACAATTACGAGGGTGAACGTCCTAGTGCTTGGCATGTCACTGTCACTTATACTGTTAATGACTTATGTTTAATGGTGCCATTTACTGGGACAGTGGTCAGCGCTTGAACGTTTCCCTTCTTTCAATTTCATCTTCTTCTTATAGTTAAGTTAGTTCAGGTCCATTGCAACAAAATTAATAACTATAATCTATAACGTTTTCGGCACTGTATTGTCAATATTATATGTAATATAAGACAAATGTAACTCTTCTGTAATGACTGTTTGTGCCAAAATAAAGAGAAAAAAAAAAAAAAACTTTTTCTACGAATTAATAAAAATAATACTTTAAACTAATAAATTCATTCATGTCAAAAAGGCATTATCAGGGATGATGGCAAGAGGCCTGATGGGGTGTCCTTGGTTCCTTGGGACGAATACTAGTGTGGGATGCTACCTGCGTAGAGACACTGGCACCGTCCCACCTCCAACGGACTAAGTAATGTAAAAATTTTGAAACGTTATAAATAGGTATAAGAGCCTTGGTAGCGAGTACAATTTTGTACCATTTGGCGTTGAAACTCTAGGTCCATGGGGTCCCAGCGCACACAAGTTTTTTAGAGAAATCGCGAAACGTCTGGTTGACGTAACTGGTGACCGAAGAGCTGGCGACTTCCTCGCACAACGTATCAGTATTGCGATACAACGAGGATATAAGCTAGTTATAGTAATCATCTGTATATATCCATTATGTATATTGTTATTGTAAATAAAATAAAATCATATAGGTAAACAAGCCAAAAGTATACAGCTATTTAATATACGCGAGCAGCATCGATACCTTCATACTCGTACGCGCCCCGGCCGCCGGGACCCGGCGGGGTGGTCAACGACACCTTCTCGTAACTCATGAGGCCCTGGTACTTGCTCCTTGCTAAATTCAATTTTAGACAGTTTTTTTCTCGATTTTGGCCACCGTAGCCTATAGAGAACTAACAAGCAATGGTAAGCGGTTTTCGTAGTCTATGGATGTTGCTATGTTATGGGTTTCTACTAATACAATCTAAAATTAATTAATTTATTTGAGCTATCGTTTTGTTTCGTCCTCATGACCGCGGCGCGTGATTGTTCCATTTCATTATAGTTGACTAAACCGTTTCGAAATGAATATTATAGTTGAGTTGGGAGCCTATAAACGAAAAGTACCCAACTACAGTTTGGTATACGAAATCTTAGTTCGATTATGCTTTTGTTCAGTACCCCTAGTGTACATTTATTCTACAGCGAAACGTGACGTACGCGTTTGCGTTAAGTCTCATTTTATATGGGATTTTGAGTTTCGAGACAACGCAAACGCGTACGTCACGTCACGCTATCGAATAAATTAACACTAGGGGTTCCGTTATATTGTACATTATTCTATTTGAAAAGGTTCATATCGTCGGCTAAACTCACAAACCTCGTAACTCCATTTCAAGCATATTAGAATTTGCTGTCTTAGCCATCAATACCTTAAGTTGAAAATCTCGTAAATCCTCCGGAGAAGTTACGAGGTTTGCGAGTTTAGCCGACGCCATGTAAGCTAAAATTCTTTGTGTTTATTCTGTTTATTTGCTCAGTATGTACTCAAGTACACAGAGCCGTATATCAAGAAAAGCCGTACAATCCTCAAACTCAGCAACAAGAAAATAATTCCCAAACTTTCAGAGAAATTCCTTCCAATTCAATGCTTATTTTCAATAAGAAGGAACGTGGGAGGAATAAAAAACGTGAATGTGCGCCTACGTTCTTTTGTTTGTGAAGCTATAAGTAGCTTTAAGCTGGAGTTTCTATAGGTGTTCTGGTATTTATAGGGTATATATTTATAGGGCAAAATAACGCGTAACAAGACTCGATAAAATACGAAATGAATCGGGGACAGTTACAAAGTTGTGCCCATCACAGATAAGATCACCGAAATCCGACTTAGATGGTATGGCCACATAATGAGACGTTCCGAAGATCACGTGGACCCGGGTACGTCTTTACACTACGTCCAAAAGAGAGGTATGGGCACTGTGAATGTCATCTCGCTTTGTGTGGTAGGGCACAGCACAGCGGATGTCATTCCAGATCTAGAGCAGAGCCCAACTGGGGAAGCACCTCCACCTTACAGAAAACCGCAGCCAAATAACACTAGACCCCACTCATAGTGCTGTGTTCCTGCCGGTGAGTAAGGTTGCCAGAGCTCAACGAGGGTGCGGAGTGTTAGGGTCGGCAACGCGCATGTAACTCCTCTGGAGTTGCAGGCGTACAGTCAAGGTATTAAATATCGACACGGACAAAGTGCCAAAAATATATATACACGACCTTATTGCCTATACAATAATGTAGTGTGTACATATTTTTGGCACTTTGTCAGTGTCTATATTTAATACCTTGACTGTACATAGACTACGGAGACTGCTTACCATCAGGCGGGCCGTATGCTTGTTTGCCACCGACGTAGTATTAAAAAAAAATGGACCCCTCTCTATTGGAAAGCCACAGATAAGATAGCATAAAATGACAAAAAAAAAGTGTACAACATTTTATGTATCATTTCAAGTAATTCTTACCTACACGGGGTTTTCCGAATCGTCAGACCTTTAGGTATAAAGGGTCTAACAAAAATAAACAAAGGTAGCACCTGTTGGACGGGCACAAAAACCGGTCCAAGTTTTGATATCATGCAGCTCTACTATGGGAACTCGATCGTTAGTAATCGAAGCACTCAGAGAACTCGTGTTACCGTGTTAACGTGTGTTAAACAACACAGTAGACAAATACATAATATGACTAATGATATACATATTTCTATTTTAATTGTATTTTAATTTAAAACGTAATTTAATTCTAATTTATTTATTTTATAAGTTATAACATTTGCATTATTTAATTGTTTTTTTTTTTTTCATTTGATTTTAGTTCCCTTTGACATCTGTATGCCAAGTGGCAAAACATAGCGATTCAATGTATATACCCAAGACCTATGTGTACCTATGTTTTACAAATAAAGCATTATGATTATATTATATGATTATTATTATAAATAAATAATAAATATTATGATCGGTATATTTTTACGACTGGTCTAACCTAGTGGGTACTGCCTATGAAGCCGATGGTCCCAGGTTCAAATCCTAGTAAGGGCATTTATTACCTGTTTATGTGCAATAAAGTGACATACATACATATGTACATATTAGAGTCTTATAACAAATATTTGTTCCTGAGCTATGGATGTTTTCTATTAATTTAAGTATTTATAAATATTTATTTATAATGTCCTATAATATATTTTTTTCTTATTATAAAATTAAACACTAATTCAAAAATGAATGACTATGAGTTAATAAAAGATTAGAAATAGAAATAGAAATATATTTATTGCAAGAACATATGTATCGGATGACAAAAATTACAAAACGTACATTACTAAATAAAGCATCAGATTAGGAAAATAAAGTTAAACATGTCAATTTTAAAATTATTGCATTAAATAAAAATTAATAAATTACCAAGCGTTAAATAATAAAATCATGGAAAAATTTACAAATTTCAATTATGTCAACATAATAACAATATAATTTATTTATTGATTTTCGTCGGACATGAATTCTTGAACTGAATAGTAACACTTTAATAATAACCATTTACAGAGGGCATTTTGAGGGTATTTTGGGCAGAGGGGATTGCTAATTGCGACAGTTATAACTATCATTGGCGCGTTCATTTCGCTCAGATTTGTCCGCACGAGTATTAGTGCGAATGAGATGCCCGCGCGGATGAAAGCTTACTGATATCATTCCTATATCATTCTAATATCGGCTTGATGTCATGTGCACTTTTGAAATGGTCTGAAATACTCGTACAGAATTACAAAAGCGAGAATGGAGTGAGTTCCCATGGTAACACCGCATATCAATTAAGCTGAACTTTCAGTGAGAATCGGTTAAGTGGTAAGCTGATTGCGCTCGGTTTCTATCTAAGTGTGTTTACAGTGAGTAATATAGTTATTTCAATAGTTTATATAAGTTTTATTTTGAAAATAGCTTCTGGTTTTATACGGCGCAATTTTGTTAAAATAACTTTTATGGTAGAGACCAGTCGAGGTCAGACCAAGATAAGTTGGCAGCGCTTTTGACAGCCAAGACTGCAAGTGTTATTTTATACGTCAAACTATGAAATTATGATGTTTAGTTAACACTTGCACAGGCTGGGCTATCAAAATCGCTGTCAACTTAGAAGAGATTGAGATAAAATATGAACTAAAACTACTATGTGTAAAATCATTTATTGACAAGGGTTCTACAGCGACTAAACTAAACCAATAACTAGCTTAAACTTAGCAGTTATTTTAATTTACATTGTTAATGTTAGCTTGAATCACATAATACAATAACCTGTGATCAATAACAGTATGTGATAACCACTCTGAAGTTTATGTTTTAACATACCAAGGTTTCTATATACATACGTATGCAAAAGCGGCTATAGTTATTAATATTTACAATACCTACTAGTTGATGGAGGGTAGATTTAATTTTTACTGCCAACAAACTGTACTGCAGTTTGGCATATTAGTAGTTTAAGCCATTTTGTAATCTTCTTTTGATTCAAATAATTAAAAATAAAAAAACTAATGCCGGCGGAATACCCGTGCGTTGTCCATATCTTGCATCGCAAGTTTCACGCGGCGCGTTATATCTTTTGTTCCATTCTAATTTTTTTAAGCCTCTTCATAATAAATAAATATTATACGGACATTCTTACACAAATTGACTAAGTCCCACGGAAAGCTCAAGAAGGCTTGTGTTGTGGGTACTCAGACAACGATATATATAATATAAAAATACTTAAATACATAGAAAACATCCATGACTCAGGAACAACCTGTGCTCATCACACAAATACATGCCCTTACCGGGATTCGAACCCAGGACCATCGGCAGGGTCACTACTCACTACCCACTAGGCCAGATCAGTTGTTTTTAAGCGTTATTCGGCCCGATTCGAAGAAAGAGATACGATAACGATAAGTTCTGGTTTAGATAAGTTCTCATTTAGATATCGTTTGTATGTAGTATAATTGATAGAAGCAGCTCGATTCGGGCAACCAATGTCACTGTGACGTTAGAAATATCGTACATAGATCTTATTGGGATCACAGCGGAATCGAAATAAACGTGAATTTTGCCATGTCGTTTAGTTATCGATCTGCCCAAGATCTTAAACGTGTCTTAATCATTCTTCGAATCGGGCCGCTTGTTAATACATAAGGCTGTGTTAACAGTTTTATAGGTCTTTAATCAGGAAGTTGCGTGTTCACAGTCATAAACATGTACACATTTTTTCACGGGAGCAATGTGGAAATGTGTGTACAATTTTATGACCGCATCAAATCCTATTGTTTGATAACAATGTTATCGACGTACTAAAATCATGGCGTGAATTAGTATGAAATAAGGTGTAGTAAAATGGGGTATGTTGGTATTGATAAATTGTGTATTGTTTCTTTAATAAAATCGTTTGTTAATAAGGAAATATATAATTTCCTCACACATTGGGTGGAAAGGTGATTTGAATATGTTTTGATTTTCATTTTAGATGTAGCTAAGTAAAAAAACATAAATAAAAAAACATATAATTTAGACAGTAAAATGAATTATTTTAAATCATAACTTAAGAGTCACAAAAACCCGCCACCAAAAGCCGCTCCCATACAATCAAACGAAAATAGAAAAACCGGCCAAGTGCGAGTCGGACTCACGCACGAAGGGTTCCGTAGCATTACGCAAAAATGGCAAAAAATCAGTAGCAGGCAAACATTTTTAGTATTTGTTGTTATAGCGGTAACATAAATACATCATCTGTGAAAATTTAACTATCACGGTTCATGAGATACAGCCTGGTGACAGACGAACGGACAAACGGAGGAATAGGGTCCCGTTTTACCCTTTGGGTACGGAGCCCTAAAAAAAATTAGGTACATATAAAGCATTTACTGGCTCTAATTTATTTGTATTACAATTTCTAGCAGACAATTAATTTTAACTTTGATTTACCTGCACGTTAACTTATGCACATTATAAATGACATCATATTAAAGTATATACATTTATATAAATAAATAAATAATAAATAAATATTATAGGACATTATTACACAAATTGACTAAGTCCCACAGTAAGCTCAATAAGGCTTGTATTGAGGGTACTTAGACAACGATATATATAATATATAAATATGTATAAATACTTAAATACATAGAAAACACCCATGACACAGGAACAAATATCCATGCTCATCACACGAATAAATGCCCTTACCAGGATTTGAACCCGGGACCATCAGCTTCGTAGGCACTACCCACTAGGCCAAACCGGTCGTCGGATATATACAATAGAACTCAGGAACATTCATGATAAACATAAAAAAAATACTAATACCGGGATTCGAACCCCGAACCTCCTTCGTAGACGGTCGCTGCTGACTAAGCTAGTCAAACAGCAATTATTTGTCTTACAAGGGGGAAAAGTTTTTGTTTAACCGCTCGTGGTAATATTTTTACCTGTGCAAGCGAAAGATTCATCGAACAATCGAACTACGAAAGTAGCGAGTGGTTGGAGAAGTGGGATCTTGAGCGTTGCGAGGGTTTCAAGGCATGAGGGTTAAACAAACTTTGCCTCCGTGAAGTTTGTTTAACCCTCGTGCCTCTCGTGCGCTGCCTCGCTTCGTATAATAACAAAAAAATCAAACCAAATCAAATCGGAATGAACGTAATAAAAAAACATGTTATTCAAATTCATTATGTATAAATCAATTCTACCAGCTAACATATGGAAACATCTCAAAATTTGCATCTGATTTCTTTGCCCCACATGTGGATAAAATGCAAATTTCTCATTAGTCATTAGTTTTTGAACAAAACAGAGGGCCTTTACCAGTTGTTGCGGTGAAATAGTTATTTGTTTTACAAGGGGGCAAAGTTGTTGTTTAACCCTCGCAACGCTCAAGATTCCACTTTTCGAATCTTTCCATTTTGGAATCTTTCGCTTGCTCGGGTATCAAGGCACGAGGGTTAAACAAACTTTGCCTCCGAGTGAAACACAACATTTTTCACCACACCAACGAACGCGAGGAAAATAATAACTATGAAATAGCAAAAAAGAAAACAAATCAAATCTAAATGAACGTAATAAGGAAACGACTCAAAATTTGCATCTGATTTCTTTGCCCCACATGTGGATAAATTGCAACTTTCTCATTAGCTTTTGAACAAAACAGTTGGTGCAGTGAAAAAATTATTATTCATTCATTTCTTCGTCTTTCAATCATCCAAAATAGAGTTTCTCATGATTTAATACACTCACTGATTGTATCTTAATGTTACAAATAGCGAGAGAGTTTACGCCTCTTTAATTTGTCACTTCTCTCATATCAGTGACATCTGACAGATGACAGATTCCATGGCGACGCGCCTGTCACTGTCATTTATCTGTGCGGAGATCTTCACATTCATAGCTCTCGTAGTTTCGTAGTCATGGATGCGACAAGTCGACAACCCATAGGCTTTGAAATTGGTAATGCTAACGGTTTTTATTGTATGGGAATTAACCAAAATTTCATACAAATAAAAACCGGATTGCATTCCCTGTGTTTAAATAAATTTAGAATATTTTTGAAATTCTAAATAAATAAACTTCCATTTATTCGGAAACCAAATTGTGGCATTATCTATGAAAAGGGACCTTATTGTCGATGGCGCTTACGACGCGCTGCGTCGTGCGCATTGTATTTGTATCGGAGTATCGTTAACAACGTAAGCGCCATCGACAATAAGGTCCCCTTTCATAGATAACGTCACAATTTACATTATACTAAAGTAGAAATGGGAGAATCAACTTTTTAGCGTCACTCGTTGCCATGGTTACGATTAGTTGTCCAGGGGACAAAAGTTCATTGAAATACTGATTTTATGGTACTTAAATGTATTAAACTTGCGTTTTTGTGGTCGTTATAACCAATGTCCATAATGGCCCCCCTACTAAGCATGTTAATAGAACGGCATACAACGTCTCTTCAAACAAACTGTGCCACTGTTGTCCCTTGGACAACGGGACAGGTTAACAAAACAGAAAAAGTTGATTCACCCAAAAAACTTAATAGTGCGAAATAGCCGATAGCGACATCTAGTGTGAGGCCTCGGGCAATAAAGGAGTGGAGGCCCCCTGGCCCCAAATTTTTTCCAAATAAAATGGTAAATTTACCGAATTCTCTATTGTGGGGGGCCCCTCTTTTGTGGAGGCCCGGGGCGGTAGCCCCGGTTGCCCTCCTCTAAATCCGGCCCTGTTCAACATAGATTTTACGAATGAGATTGGAAACGGCCTAAAATGAAAATACAGTCCAAAATGTTCCATTTAAGAAGAAAGTAGAGTACCCGCGCGAAATTACCTTTTCATACAAACGTAGTCCTCATTTTCCTCTCTGAATATTAACATTATTGAAAATATTTAGATATAATTTGTTGTATATTAACCACATCTATGGCCTTACGTTTGATTATTTTCGAATTTTTAATTATTATAAGAGTTAGAAGCATTTCAAACTTTATATGAAATTTGTATTTCGCTCCTAATTTTCATAATAATATAAAAATCTAAAAAGTCTAACAGTTTAACTGGAAGACATCCCTGAAAGGGATAAGTTCGCTTTTGTACAAATGATGTATGTTCTGTCCTGTTTTATATTTCTTTCCGTGCAATAATATTACATTACGATACAAGTGCGAAAAATAGGAAATTCGAAACGAGTGGCGATAAATTAAAACACGACCGAAGGAAGTGTTTTAAATCGACACGAGTTGCGAATTATTAGCAAGAAAAAGCACGAGTGTTATAATATACTGAATAAGCACGCGTGTTTAATATCTAGGATTATGAGCCAGAAATCGGTGGAATAAAAACGTCGTTTTGAGCAAGTATGAACCGTGGAGACTATACGTCTCTGTCATATTGTATAATATACTTGACTTGGTACATACTAGTTATGTACAGAATGTAGCATTAGTTTATGAGACTGCTAGTTTAACAGTCCAGACGCGGTTTATTTATTTAGTATAAATTTTATTTTGACACTTGGAGAGACTTTACACCTCCAAATTTTATTAGTATTAGTACTCTGACATTGGGGACCTTTTACATCTCCAGATTTAATGTGTTTTTAACCATAGAGACTATACATCTCTTTTGTATTGTAGTAATTATTTATTTTAAGATTATTATAATGTAATGTTTACCCAGGTATTGGCTGTTGTATTTATAAATGTTGTTATGTATTTTTCATGTCACTATGTTACTATAAATGTTGTATTGACTTGTAAAAGAGCCCTACTTGCAGAATAAATTTTTGAATTTTGAATTTTGTATGTTGAAAAGTGTTTTACTACTACTACTACTTATGTAAAATGATTTCCAGAGAGGAAAATGGGGACTACGTTTGTATGGAGAATCGGCCGTCCTCTTTCCTCTTAAGCAAACTCAGAACCCTTAATTCCTCACGCTAGAGGCGCGAAAACCTCCTCTATACGCCTATTAGTCATTTGTCAGCCGCAATACCAAGATAATTTCTTACATGACTGGCACATTGGGCCGTTTGTGTAAATGTTAACGAATATGTTTGCGCCAACGAGGAAAATGTTTTTTCTTTTTTCTTTGTTTTGGTGCGGGATATAGATGTATAACTACGTAAAGGTGTGGCAGAGTTTCTGATTTTTACTTTTTAGCTAACAAGGCGACATTCATTTTTTTTTATTTGTATCACAAAACAAGTTACAGAAAATAGCAGAAATTACAGTATTAGCATACAGTTCGCCACTTTTTGATATTTAACAATTTGAGGAATAAGGATCAAAGTCAAATGGCGTTCTAAAAGTTTTAATCATGTGTCGAAAGATGGCAGTACATTTATTGTGGCTACAAAGTTTTCCTTGACAATTCCCCTCTATTTCACATTCTCTTTGTTATTATCATGGGCAGGTACAGGGGGGGTAGTTGCTCCCCCCTAGAGCTCAAATTTTGCATACAATGTATGCCCCTCTGCGGTGTCTGCCCCCCCCCTAGGCCTCCGGCGATATCAACTTGCCCCCCCCCCTCCCCCAAGTTCACTGGCTGCCTACGTTCTTGGATATTAATCCATATCATGTGTATTACTTTAAATCTAAATACGCTAGTAAGTACAATAATTGCTGCTTATTCATGGCAACTTATTCAATACTAATTAAATACATTACTGTCGATTGCTACAAACTTTTCTTTGACAATCCACTTCTATTTCACATTCTCTTTGTTATTATCATGGGTGTAGGTAGATACAAGCAGGGGGGCAGCTGCTCCCCCCTAGAGCTCAAATTTTGCATACAATATATGCCCCTCGGCGGTGTCTGCCCCCCCCCCCCTAGGTCTCCGGCGATATCAACTTGCCCCCCCCCCCCTAGTTCACTGGCTGGCTGCATTTTTTGGATCTATATCAATGTACTTCTACTTCACTGGCTCAGTGACCCAAACAGGATCTTGGCCTCTGACACAAGAGAGCGCCACTCTGCCCTATCCTGCGCCACTTCACGCCAGTTGGGTATTCCGAGGGCGAACAGGTCTTTTAGACTTCGTCACTCCAGCCGTATCTGGGACGCCCAGGCGGACGTTTTCCACCCGGGTGCCCTACATCCGCTCTTCTCACGGCACGATCCTCTCCCATCCTCTCTAGGTGACCGAGCCAGCGGAGTCGTGTGGCTTTGATCTCGCCAATTATATTGGGCATCGGAACCAGCTGCTCTAGCTCCCTATTCTTCCTACGCCTCCAAGTTCCATCTTCATTTCGGATAGGTCCCAGAATCTTCCGCCAGATTTTCCTCTCCGCCACTAAGAGATTGCTCTGTTCTTTCTGAGTCAGAGTCCAAACTTCACACCCATACATCAAAATTGGCCTAATTACAGGCTTGTAGATACGAATCTTGGTTGGTCTACTGATCAGCTTGGACACTAAAACTCGATGGTGCGCTGCCGAGTATCTTAAAGCATTTTGGATTCGTAGATCTATCTCTTCCTCCCTTCGGTACCAACCATATCATATGTATTGGATTAAATCTAAATACGCTAGCAAGTACAATAATTGCTATGGCAACGTATTGAATACCAATTAAAGGCATTACTGTCGATTGATAAACTAATTATTGTTAACGAGAATATAATCGAACAATATTGTTCCGACGAGGATTTCCATAATTATAATGTACAATGTCAATTGAGTACTAATTTGAATGAAGCAATTTAATCGGAGAATTCAATACAAGGTTGACAGATTTTGTGTTACAAATACCTCTAAATGTTTTTCATTAGAATGGCTCTGAAAGTGGGTGGTTATTGTTCTAAAAAGTGTGCAGAAAATAATAAGTATCTGCTTTAGAGCACTGTACATTTAAAGTAGGGTTTTATCTCTTGTTTTACGGTAAGCAATTAAAAATGTGGTTTTAAATGGATTTGTTGTACAATTTCCACTCATACGAGGGCTGATCCGAAAGTTGTTAGTTACTCCGGCTCTACTCATGCGATAAAAAAATATATTTATACTATTGTGAGGGATATTTCAATGCTGCTTTATGGCCAGCAATGTTTTTTTAATTCATGCAAATATTTTTTTATATACATTTTTAACTGAAAGCTTGCTTAGAAAAAACGGCAATTTTGGGCACAATTAAATGAATTGTGTATTGAAATCTTTGAAAATTGAACTTAAATTTACCCGGGACTAATTATTATCATCCTTCTGCTATTTTCAATGTATAAATTAATAAATAAACTTATATGCATATATATATATTTTTAAATATCAGAAATTTTTACTTTTAATGAAAAGACTAATTGTTGACACCTATTAAATCATAATAATATTTACTGAATCAAAACAATTTATACGTAAAAGAAACGGCCGAGATTCGTCATTAGTAGCACCTTTGTTTTTTTTTTACAAAAACTGTCTATAAAATGACAGCACATATGGGGTCTCAATTACTGATTTTCATGACTGATGGTTAGGCTTCGACGCGTCGAAGTAGAAATAAAATAAAAACAAAAATAAGCGTTTTCTAAAAATGTATTTACACCACTTTAATAAGCACTGAAAAATCCCTCACAATAGTATAAATAAAATTTCAATCGCATGAGTAGAGCCGAAGCAACTAACAACTTTCGGATCAGCCCTCGTATATTTAAATCCCCATACCATAAATAGCGATATTTGGTAATTGACAATACCCTCAAGAAATACTTACGACTGAAGTTTATACTTAGCCGTATTTTTAGGGTTCCGTACCAAAAAGGTACAAAAGGAACCCTTATGGTGCGACTCTGTAATATGAATGTTTAATGAGTTAATAAGGCACAATTTCATCCCTTGGTTAACAATCTACTATTTATTTATTTATTTATTTAAACTTTATTGCACACATAAAGAAAAATGTACAAATGGCGAACTTAATGCCAAAAGGCATTCTCTACCAGTCAACCATTGGGTCAAACAGAGACATTTGTGTATGTTGGTGCAGGAAAAAATAATAACAAATAATAACATAACAATAACTATTGTGACACACACTTTTATTACTCTCTCATTTAAATAATAAATAATAGTACATTACGATACAAGTGCGAACAATAGGAAATTCGAAACGAGTGGTGATAAATTAAAACACGACCGAAGGGAGAGTTTTAAATCGACACGAGTTGAGAATTACCTATTCGCACATGTATCGTACAACGTTTTACAGTACATATGGCCCTTTAAATGTTCGACATAGTAACTTATATATATAATATGCTAATTTTCGCACTAGTGCGGTAAAGTAGCACCATATGTACTGTAATAGTACATTACGATACAAGTGCGAAAAATAGGAAATTCGAAACAAGTGGCGATAAATTAAAACACGACCGGAGGGAGGGTTTTAAATCGACACGAGTTGAGAATTACCTATTCGCACATGTATCGTACAACGTTTTACAGTACATATGGCCCTTTAAATGTTCGACATAGTAACTTATATATATAATATGCTAATTTTCGCACTAGTGCGGTAAAGTAGCACCATATGTACTGTAATAGTACATTACGATACAAGTGCGAAAAATAGGAAATTCGAAACAAGTGGCGATAAATTAAAACACGACCGGAGGGAGGGTTTTAAATCGACACGAGTTGAGAATTACCTATTCGCACATGTATCGTACAACGTTTTACAGTACATATGGCCCTTTAAATGTTCGACATAGTAACTTAATATGCTAATTTTCGCACTAGTGCGGTAAAGTAGCACCATATGTACTGTAAATGAATATTATAGGACATTATTACACAAATTGATAGTGCCACAGTAAGCTCAACAAGGTTTGTGTTGTGGGTACTTAGACAACAATTTACACAGATATTTCTTCTTCTTCTTCTTTAGCCCTTCTCTACCCTTTGGGTGTAGGCCTCCTTCATTTTATGCCACTCGTCACGGTTCTGTGCGACCTGGAGCCACTTCTTCCCCGCAGTCCTTTTGATGTCGTCGTCCCAACGCATCTGGGGTCTACTTTGAGGACGTTCCTCCCCCCATGGTCGCCACTCCAGTAGACGTTTGCTCCACGAATCGGTTTACACAAATAATAAAATATTATTATAAAAAATATTATAGGACATTATGACACAAATTGACTAAGTCCCACGGTAAGCTCAATAAGGCTTGTGTTGTGGGTACTTAGACAACGATATATATAATATATAAATATTTATAAATACTTAAATACATAGAAAACACCCATGACTCAGGAACAAATATCCATGCTCATCACACGAATAAATGCCCTTACCAGGATTTGAACCCGGGACCATCGGCTTCGTAGGCAGGGTCACTACCCACTAGGCCAGACCGGTCGTCGAATAAATTTTTATAAACACTTAAATACATACAACCCATAATTCAGGAAGAAATATTCGTGCTCATCACACAAATAAATGCCATTACCAGCATTTGAACCCGTGACTATTGGCTACATAAGCATGGTACTTATAATAGGATAAGGTATATCTAGTCCGGTATTTCGTTTATATAGCTTCAGATAGGTACCAAGGTTAAAAAAAAATACAGCGAATTTAAATTTTTCATTTACAACTTGTTTTTGCTCTATTTCGTTTGTTTTATAAACTGGAGCTATATAAACTAATTACAGGACTAGATATACCTTATGTCATTATATGTGCAATGTGTCATTACAATCCAACACATAGTTTTTAAATGAGAACGAAACTCCGTTTGTATGGGAAGGTGAGGCTGAGCTTGCCGGGGACTCTTAAGACTAATCATAGCTTCTTAACTACGCTTAATTATGTAATTGTTTTTTGCAAGGTTCCAGTTTTCAGTTAATAATCAGAGATTGGATTTTAGGGAGTAAAATTTAATGTCAGGTAGGGACATCCTATATCGATAAACGCAATTATCGATGTTTTTGCCATATACTAGTGATAGCTACAAAATCCAAAGATCCAGGAAAGGATATAGTTTTAGGGTACGATCACGTCTGAAAGTATCGATACAAAAAAAGTGCCAAAAATATATTAAGATGGTGTATACATATTTTAGGCACATTTTTCGTACCGATATTTTCAGACGTGACTGTATCGATTCCCAAAGGGTAAAACGGGACCCTATTACTTATAGTCTCCGCTGTCCGTCCATCCGTCCGTCTGTCACCAGGCTGTATCTCATGAACCGTGACAGTTAGAATTTCACAGATGATGTATTTATGTTGCCGCTATAACAAAAAATACTAAAAAACAGAATAAAATAAATAATTATTTAAGGGGGCTCCCATACAACAAACGTGATTTTTTTGCCGTTTTTATAGATAATGGTACGGAACCTTTTCCGAAAATCATCCCTTAAGAGAATGAAGAGTGGGGTCGAAGTGACATAATTGATGTATCGCCCGATAATTGATATAAATATACGCTTAAATTGAATGATTACCATTACCTACACTTAATCAAGGCGTTATAGATGTCCCTCTTAAATAAGTAAGTTTATATGGGGAATCAATAAAAAGCAGATTGTATTAATAATAGGCTACCCAAATTAAATACCCAATTATTAAAAGCTAGTATTGTATGCAAAAGTAGCTCTGTCTGATTCCTCTTCACGATTAACCTGCTGAACTGATTACGATGATATTAATATGAAGATGGGTTGGGGCACGAGGAAGGACATTCGGTCCGATTCGAATTTTAAGATACGTCAAACTGTTAAAGATACGATATGGATTAGATAATTAGATATGATAGTGTCAAAAGTGACGTTTCTTAAAAAAAACACTTTTGACACTGACATATCCAATCCATATCGTATTTTTAAGATTTACGTGTGATAACTTATTATACAATAAAATAATGTCATGTGTAATGGAGAATTAATCTTGAAACGCGTTTAACCACCATTTTGGAGTCAACGGCCGGTAGTCCACGTGCTCCTTGTAAAGTCCAGCTATCGCTTTACAAGAGCTGATAAAATCACCGTACACTGTCTTGGACTAACCGTACAATTTTAGTCGTATTCAAAACTCCTCTCTTCTTCTTCCTCGCGTTGTCCCGGCATTTTGCCACGGCTCATGGGAGCCTGGGGTCCGCTTGATAACTAATCCCAAGATTTGGCGTAGGCACTAGTTTTTACGAAAGCGACTGCCATCTGACCTTCCAACCCAGAGGGTAAACTAGGCCTTGTTAGGATTAGTCCGGTTTCCTCACGATGTATGTTCGTATTCAAAACTCCTAATAACTTGATACTGGCGAAATAGTCCCACTGGACTTATGCCATAATTAAAAAAGTGAAGATTTGACGTGTCTTAAAGTTCGAATCGAGGCCATAGAATAACTAATATTTATCGAACACACAGACAAAGACGCGGGAAAGGCAAGTGTATCATAAACTAATATAATAATCGATGTATAAAAACGATTCGTAGAACATATAACTTTGAAGAAACTTGGCTAGCTACTGGAAAACGTTTTTCCAATGAAGCCTTACATTTTGCATGAGTAATGAGAGCCCTACAAAAACCAAGTTGGTTTTTATTATGACAGTTTTTTTTTTTAATAAGTTTCCTAAAAAGTAGACTTTTTTGTACGAGTAACACTAATTATTGGAGTTTGACGACCTTTCTGGCATATGGATAGTGAATCTGCATCTGAAGTCGAATGCTCCCGGGTTCAGTGAGTCATGGGTATTTTCTAGTATTTATATATTATATATAACATTGTCTAAGTACCCACAACACAAACCTTATTGAACTGAATGTGGGACTCAGTCAATTTGTGTAATTATAACCTATGATATTTATTTATACAGTTATTTTATTTATTATTTGTCAGGTTACATTGCTTCCACCACTATAACTTCCGATAATCATAACTTCCACTCGCCCTAATTTATTTGTATTACAATTTCTAGCGAAGAAAACCACCACTTAATACGTATGTACGGTCACGTCTGAAAATATCGATACGATAAAAGGGCCAAAAATATGTATACACGACTTTATTTCCCATTATATTAAGGTAGTGTATACATATTTTTGGCACATTTTTCGTATCTATATTTTTAGACGTAACTGTGCCTATATTACTTGAACTATCTCTACTAGTATATGGGAAAACATCGATAATTGCCTTTATCGATATCGGAACTCCTTACTTAATTACATTTAACAAGAAAAAAGTCTACGAACGATGCACGATGTACATTAAGCTTAGAAATAAACTTGGCTTTGGTGAGTTCAAGTCTCACCCAAAACAGTGTTTTTTCCAATTTTAAAATGTATTAAACTTCTAACTTGATTTAATTTTGCTTCAATCCGATGTCTGCTTATAGTTCAGACACATTATAACATGTTTTTATGTACATACAAATTCTTTATTGTACGAAATAAAAACAAAACAAAGCCTCAAGATATTAAACATCATACATATTAAACATTAATTACTAGGACGGACTTATTCCTTTAAGAGATCTCTTTCAGTTAATCAGTTGTAGGTATGTTACATTCGTAGGTAACGTTTTGCGTGGGCAGTAAATTAATTCCGGTGTTTTCACATTCAATGAATTTTTTTTTCGTTTTGAATCCGGTTTTTAAACGGGAAAACCCGGTTTACCCGTTAATAATTTTTTTTTTGAATGAAATAAAATTATTATTTGGCATTAAAAATCTATTGAAATTTTGAAACAAGATTATAGATTCATATTTATTACAAACAGCTTCCTAAAAAACCGTTTCCAAATTAAATCCGTATTCAAAAACACAATCCATACATCACCGCAAATCCTCATTACTAATTTGCCACCCCAAATTAACGCCGCATAAAAAACCTTAACACAAACCTTTTTTTTTAATCACCTTTTCACGTTTTCATTAAACTGGTTAATCCATCATCAATCACTACCAAATATCACCAACACAAAACAAAACACGATCGCGTTCGAATTTGAAATTTTTCGAAATTCGAATTCGGGATGGCGCGTACGGGCGCGGGGAGGGGCGGCAGCGTGGCGGCGTGCGGAGCGCCCGGGGAAAGACTGAGCGTGGTTGTAGCGCTGAGCGCTTTGGCCAGGCTACGCGGCAAAGAGTAGGTTGGGTGAGAAGGGACAGTGGTTAGGTTATGGGACGGTGGAGGTAATGTTTAATTAGATTATTTTATATGGTTTATTTGATTTGATACTACAAGACGGATAAAAACTAGCAATTAATTCAACAATAAATAAAATCGCACTAATTCTAGTGTTTTGGGAGTAATAAGGCTTACAAATTTTGAGCCATAAAAAAGATAAGTTGCCACAGTTATCTTTGTCACGGCTCCTACTAATTTATGGTATGTTCATGTGCATTTGCATTATAGTGTATTGTATTTTTACTTATAATACCTCGTTCGATACTGTATAATACAACAAATAATTGTAAACCGTAGCACTACTTAAGTGATATTTTCAAGGGAATCAATTGTGGTAATAAACAAGTTATTGTTGCAGTAAATAATATAATTATTACATTATTAGCCTAGCAATTATGATTTAACGAAAATAAGATACAGAGAAAGAAATGATTAAAATAAGATACAGAGAAAGAAATGATTGAAACGATTTGTGAACATGAATTCATTTGTTAAGCCACTGTTAAACTTAGTCGTGTACTAGATTGTAATCGTTTTCCTTTCATGAGGTTAAAACAATTGATTTTGACCTCTTACGACTGAAATACTACACTAAATTATTATTGCTTGTTTAAAAGACTTATGTTTAAAAAAAACAGGCTTTTTATGTTTTTTCACATGCAATATTTGCAATAGGTGAATATGGTAGAATGCCCAATAAGAGGTTCTATTATTAAATTACTCAAGGTCACATATTACGATTTATGTAGTTTTAAAAACATAATAATCTACACAGGAAGTTTAAAAAACCAGCCTCACAAATGCACGTCCGAATTTCCCCCAAAACTTTTAAAACCCCGTCGCATCTACGATTTTCCGACGCCCCTACTCTTTGCCTCGACAACGACCTTAATCTGAAATCCCTTTTCAACTCGTCGTGCCTCTCATTATTGATCTCTTTCACTCCTCACTACCGGTGCAATAATATCTACGTCCCACTTCCTCCCACCCGCACGTAATTAAGCTTTCCCGCTCTCTCTTCACTGCAGAGCCTCAAAAACGAGGTACTGTCGGCATACTATTCGTGAACGCAGTACAGATATAAAAAATTTCCTTTCCACGTTGACCACAGACTAAAAAGCTGACCCTAAATTATTTTTCAAACTGCAAGTTTCTCTTTATTCTTAAATAGTGAATTTTGACTCTATGTGATTTTGTTTAGTACGAGGAACTGTTATAAGTACTGGCTTGTTTCTTATGATTTTTCTAGATATAAACAATAAGAAATACAGACAGGTTTATTTTGCTATTTCTTTTTCCGATCAGTTCGTTAACTTGGGATTTGTTGATGAATAAAGCTATTCAGAAAGTGCTTTTTTAGTATACTACTCGTATTGATGTATCAAAAAGAAATGTCTTTAACATCGTTAGCGTGAAAGAAAATTGCCTTTTTAGTGTCGGATATTGCTGACAAATATATACTTTGGTTACAGAAAATATAGATAATATATCTTTGAGTTTTTATAATTATGATAGTAAGTAGTAGAATTTCGATTCGTTTGTGAGTTATCCAGCGTGTATTTTTGATAGTACACTCGCCAATTCGCCATAAATATCGGAGCGGCCAAGGCTCTCACAAATATCTGACCACGCCTCAATTTTCAAGGTGTTAGAGTGCGTGTTCAGACATTTTTGAGCACCTTGGCAGCTCCGATATATCTGATGGCGACTTAAGTAACAAATATCTATATTTTTTATCAACGAAGCACTTCTTTCTTTCTTATAAAATAATTCAGCATGCAATAAATAAATAAGTAATAAATTATAAGAACAATATTACATAAATTGACTTATAATAAATAAACAAAAAAAATAATAATAACATAATTTACTTAGATATGATTTATAGTTGTTACATATTTGCCGTGACTTCAAGATGTTTTCAAGTTTTGCTATTTTGGACCGTCGGGTAAGATCGTGCGAATATTGCTTAATAAAATCAAAGATTACACAAGTATAACTTTTTTTTAAGAATCTCATGCGTTCACTTACAGCTTATGTTGCACAACTATATTGAATGAACGAATATTGAATGGTACTGAATGGCAGAATAAATTGTTCCTTTAACTTTTTAAAAATAAATTTTGGGAATTTGATTTTGACGTTTTTGATGTGAAGGTTCGATTAGAGTGCTGGTTAATGTTTAAAATTTAATTATTTTACCTGATTTCCTAGCATGTTTGCAGAAAAGCACTATATATGCCTCGGCAGGAACAGCAATTCGTGGATTCGTCTTCTTTGTCGACAAAATCGAAACTTATCCACGAATTGCTCTTTCCCGGCCTTTGCAATAATGTACTATTCCAATATACGCCATTATTATTTTAACTGACGTTACTAGTCATGCCTTAAACATACCAAAATTCGCAATACATTGCGTCTTAGTATAAACTTTAATGTGTATGTACTAATGCTAAAAATCCAAATACTACTTATTTTTTAGGAGTCTACAGTTTAAGTTTTTCCTCGTGTTATGAGCCACACCCGATTCATTTATTATTCAGAGCCCACTGTGTCCCACTGCTGTAGGGCTAAGATGGTTGTCTCTTTATCATTTGTCACCATGGCTGTCACGTTCTAACAAGTATTTAAGCGCGAAAGCGACGGGTATAGAGACAAGTGATAAAAATGGAACCATGCTGCCACCGCTGGGCAAAGGCCTCCCCCTCTTTTCCACTCGTCTCTGTTCAGTGCTATATCTGGCCAGCCTCTCAAAAAGGAGTCCAAGTTATCCCGCCATCGCCGACGATGTCTGCCGGCTCCTCGGTTAGACTCGTAGGGTTTCCATTACGTGGCTATCTTGGCCCACAAGTCGTCCGGCATTCGGGAGACATGACCAGCCCAGTCCCATATCAACTTAACCGCTTTCCGAGCTACGTCTATTATTTGAGTTTTAGAGCGCAGCGTGGTGTTTCCAGTGAACGGAAATAAAACATGGAAGCCGCGTTTGAGTACATTACCGTTCAAATTCTCGGGACAATTAGCACACATACGCAATTACATCCACATCTAAATAATACGTTTACAGAGCCTGTAACTCACCCAAGAATGGAATGAGAACTTGCCTACCAACCTAGGGACAAACATCAACCCTACAGAAAAACCTGCAGGTCTCTCACTACCCAGACGAAGTTGGTGCCAGTTAAATCGATTACGAACCGGTTGTGGTGGATGTCGAGAGTTCCTACACAGATGTGGCTGGAGAGAGTCGCCAGCATGCGATTGTGGAGCTGCGGTGCAGAACATGGACCATATTATCCGCGAATGCCCACTCACCAAATACCAGGGCAACCCGGCAGTGGACTTGTTCACCTTAGACAACAATGTCACCCAATGGATCAAACAATTGGGCGTCACCTATATTTCAAATGAATGAACGATTGCATTTTTGCCATACGAATAAATAAATAAAAGAGCCTGTAACCAAAACTGGTAAACGAAATAATAATCATCTCTATCCCTATTACGAGTATCCTCGTAATCTAAAAAGACGTATGTTGTTATGAAAGTTGTATGCAGTTACGTTTTAAATTAGTACAGTAGTATTGAAAAAATGTCGTCACATTTAGCCATCTATCACTGACTGTCATCTCGGTCGAACTGAAGTTGCCAATCGAGTAGTTTGTAAACCCCGCCCACGTTAGGGTAGTTTACGTTGGACTACAATTGAGCGGTTAGAATGCTTCCATGTTTTATTTCCGTTCACTGAATGTTTCGGACTCGATTCCTTAATTTTACATCTAATATGCTGCGCTTCATATGTGGAGGGATGGAACGGCAGAGGAAAACCTAGGAAACGGTGGATGGGTTGTGTGAGAGATGACATGAAACGAACGCGAGTGAACGATGAGATGACGGGTGACAGAAAGATATGGAAGGAAAAGACATGCTGCGCCGACCCCAAATGAATGGGATAAGGGCAAGCGAATGATGAATGATGCTGCGCTCCATATCTCTCTGGCAAACTCCGAATTTGGACTTCTGAGGTTCCGTCAAAGACCAGGTCTGAGCAGTAGAGTAATATAAAATTGAAAATTAACAAAAACGATAATTTCTTCTAAAACATTGTTGGTATCCGTTAAACATGCCTATAGTTAAAGAACTTCAAGCAAATAAACGGTTTCACTTAATATCGAGTTTCTATACAAAGTTTGCCCGATTTATTTGAGTGTATTTGATCTAAATAATTACTTCACGAAAATACGGAGAAGGGTTTACCTTTTCGGAGAAAATGAAATTCGATTTGAATTTCACCATGTTAGGATACGGTGGAAGGTTTTTGTTCATAAATAAACAATATCACAAACAATGCTTTATTAGAATAATGAAGAAATTGTAATAAATAATGGACGCAATTTAATCAAAAGGCCGTCCTCAAAAAATTACATTAAAATTTTATTTTTGACAAAATTACTTGTTCCTTCCTAATTTTCTGGGCCCATTTCTAGAACGGTATTAGACTAATAGTACTAGTCCACGAACTGCGGCTCATTTCTCGAACGGTATTAGTAAGAGTACAAAACTAAGAATCTATAAAACCGTCATTCGGCCTATTCTCATGTACGGCTGTGAGGCCTGGACACTAACTCAAAAAGAGGAAAGTCAGCTCCTGATAGCGGAAAGAAAAGTGCTCAGGAAGATCCTGGGACCTGTCCGAAGTGACGACGGCTCCTGGAGGATCCGGAAAAATGCCGAGATCGAAGAGTTGGTGGCTGAGCCCAATATCATAGGCTTAACTAAATCCCACAGACTTCGCTGGCTCGGTCACCTACTCAGAATGGGGGAGGATCGCGTAGTCAAGGAAGCGTACTTGGGGCGACCAACCGGCCGTCGTCCGATCGGGCGGCCCAGGTACCGCTGGTGTGATGTCGTGGAGGCGGACCTGCGTCGGCTGAATGCCAATTCATGGCAGGAAACCGCGCTGGATCGGGACAGGTGGCGTTCTCTCGTTTCGGAGGCCAAGATTCTTTTCGGATCGTTGAGCCAAAGCAATTAGTTAGTTATTAGTCTAATATTATTAGTGTTGCCATGGTAACTCATATGATTTGACAGTTCGCGTACTAATAAGTCTAATACCGTTCGATAAATGGGCCCCTGTCAAGTTGTATGGGTTAAGGTGGCAACACACTAATAATATTAGACTAATACCGTTCGAGAAATGGGTCCGTGGTGTAACAGTATTACCTATTACAGGGTCAATCAGTTGATCGTTGCATGTTGTTATTCCGTCCCGTCAGCTAGGGGAATATTGGCACTCTTTGTTTAAAAAACTGTTGTTTCTCGTTCTACTTATTACGCTTAGTAGAATGATGGCCCAATATGAAGTAGGTTCATATTTACCAGAAAATAATGTATTGTTTATTTAAACACCATTAAAATCAGAGTTACACGTGGCACCAGTAAAAAAGGATTTTTCAACAGTCTTTTTTTAACACATCAAGGCCCATGCAGGATGTTTATTTAGTCACCTGTAATACTTTACAGAGTGAATATGTAGGTAATTCTGAGCAGCTTTTACTATGGGACCAATTCCAAAATCACGAAAAAAATATTGGTTGTTTCATACATTTTACTGCCTGACCTGGACATTTTCTATGGGAGTGTTTTTTTTTTTCGCGATTTCGGGGTTGTTTCCATTGTAAAAGGTGATCATTATGAGCACATCCCGTGAATTATTGCAAGTGACTAAATAAATATCCTATACATACCAAAATATAATATATTCAATATATATATTATAGGGACATTCTTACACAGATTGACTAAGTTCCACGGTAAGCCCAAGAAGGCTTGTGTTGCGGGTACTCAGACAACGATATATATAATACACAAATACATAGAAAACATCCATGACTCAGGAACAACATGTGCTCATCACACAAATACATGCCCTTACCGGGATTTGAATCGGCTTCATAAGCAGGGTCACTACCCACTAGGCCAGACCGGTCTATATCGGTCGGTATGGGTCGGTATTGTTAATTTCAATACCATAAAAACCCAAGTTATATGCGGCGCCAGTAAAAAATGATTTTTCATCAGTTTTTTAACACATGAAGACTTATAGAGCTTCTTTAGTTTCATTCAATTTTGTTTGTTTTAAAATGCATCGACTTCATTTCTCTAGTTACCGTCAGTTCGTATAGTTTTTAGTCATCAGAGAAAAGCGTACCAAAGATGGCTCTTTTTAAACAAACATTTTCATTATACATACAAATGGGACCGATTCAAGCCTCTAAATTTTCTATGTAGTCTAAATACACACTTCAATTCTCTAGTTGTGATTTTTCGATGAATTCTTGTTTTTTTTTTACTTTAAACGAATGTCACATGATTAGTGCCGATATTATAGCAAGTGTTTTTAGGGACTATTAATCTTCATATTTATTCCACTCCATACGTGGTCACAGTTTTTAGGGTTCTGAACCCAAAGGGTAAAACGAGGCCCTATTACTAAGACTCCGTTGTCCGTCCGTCTGTCACCAGGCTGTATCTCATGAACCGTGATAGTTAGACAGTTGAAATTTCCACAGATGATGGATTTCTGTTGCCGCTATTACAACAAATACTAAAGATTACGGAACCCCCGGTAGGCAAGCCCGACTCGCACTTGTTCAGTTTTTAGTTCTCCCATCACGTAACCGATAAACATACCCTATAATAAGCTAACACACCTTAACATCGCAAAGGCAACAAGATCATATTAACTTAATATGCACTTAAACCAGACTTGCAAATATAGTCATGAAATTGTCAGCGCCCCGATTGTAAAATAAGAAAACCGATTTATTTATAAACTGAAACCGGTATCAAGTGGTTTGAATGAGAAATGGCGTATGTGTTTTGCGTCAGTTCTGTGGAAAAGGGTTCAATGCGTAAAGCTACTGAGGCAGTATTGCAGCGCGACATTTGCTTAAATGTCAAAAATCCCGGCGGCGACAAACGTCCAGGGGCCCATTTCTCAAACGGTATTAGTCATATATTATTAGTTTGTTGCCATGGTAACCCATACGACTTGACAGGTCGTGGACTCATAATACTAGTCTATTACTTTTCGAAGTATGGGCCCCAGGACATTACATTCAAAATAAGTCTCTAAGGGCTAATTTCTCGAACGGTATTAGACTAATATTATTCGTCTACGAACTGTCAAATCGTATGGGTTGCCATGGCAACACAATAATAATATTAGACTAATACCGTTCGAGAAATGGGCCGCTGGTGTAATGTTGCATGTGTCCACGGGTGATGGCAATTGCTTATAATCAGGTGATTCAACTGTTTGCATTTCTCATATATCATGAAAAACTAAATCAGTAAAATCTCAGATACGTGAGTTAACTGAGTTATCAATATTGGCTCGGTACTATTGTTGTTACTATTTGGTACATAGTATTTTTAGCATGCAGTTCCATTGTTCATAGCAGCATGGCTTCATTTTTATCACCTGTCACGGCTGTCACTATGCCCGTCACTTTCGCACTTACGTTTTTGTTAGAACGTGACAGGCAATGCTACCACCGCTGATAGTAAGCCTGTGGACGCCTTCTACTCCAGGGGTCTTACAATGTCATCATCATAATCTGATGTATTAGAGCCGCGGGTGGGCTTTAGCCAGGTCAAGCAAATCTCTCCAGTCCACTCTATTCGTGAGTCTAAGGTCCTGATATCGTGGTATACGCCGTCCAATCATCTGAGCTTGGGCTTGCCTTTACCTCTGCGGCTCTCCGGTCGGCCATCTAGAAGGCGTTTGGGTCCTCTGGCCTCGTCCATCGGTAACACGTGCCCTGCCCATCGCAGACGTCCTATCTTGATGGTCTTAATGACGTTAGGCTCAATGTACATTTGGTATAGCCCGTGGTTATAACGCGTTCGCCATCTCTCATCCTCTATCACAGCTCCAAAAATGCGTCTTAGTATGTACCGCAACTATGTTTTTTTTTTTGTTGTATGACGATATTTTGTGAAATTCTTAGTGTTAAATTTGATCTATGAATTATATTCATTAGTATTATATATGGAATAATATTTACAACATCAATAAATTGCTCTGATAATTAGCTTAAGATAATTATATGTAATACTGTCTTACTATTCATAAGTGCTTGTTGCTAGGCCTACATGAATAAAGTATATTTGAACTGAACTATATTCATATTTCATAACTCATAATTCGTAATTCATAATTGGTAATTCATAATTGATTTATTTGTGATAGTGTACATGCAGGTTCATACAGGTTTACACATAAGGAATCAACTACCTGGTCGCATAGTGACATGCAAACTATTCAATATACTGTTATAAAAATTGGGTCCCTTTTTATTAAAAACGACACACAATATAGTGTTAGGATCTTTTAGAATGACTGGACGCAAAGCTGGTTTCCGAGATGATTGCAAAATAACCTTACGCGTGGCGCCAGAACGGGACGGAAGATGAAACATGCATATGTTAGAGTAGGGTGGGTTATGAACCATCGTATTTATGGTTTTTTACTTACATTCCTTTTAAATTAAGTTTTTATACTTGTTTCATTAGGGAAACAATTAGGGTAATATTTATTGGACGACCGGTCTGGCTTAGTGGGTAGTGACCCTGCCTACGAAGCCGATGGTCCCGGGTTCAAATCCTGGTAAGGGCATATATTCGTGTGATGAGCATGGATATTTGTTCCTGAGTCATGGGTGTTTTCTATGTATTTAAGTATTTATAAATATTTATATATTATACAGGGTGATTCAGGAGACGTGAGCAGGATCAAGCTTGAGCATTCAGTAAGTTATAAGCAACTGTTTCGTACCAGTATTTGTGAGATTAACGTTCTTTAATTTTTTTACTGTTCAAAAAAAAATTTCATAATTTATTTACGCCATGTATGGTCACCCTATTTGTTTTATCCATAACAAGTGACAAATTGAATGTCATCGGAGACTGGTTACTTTTGAAAAATCGTATCTCACTCAAATGTGACATTTTGTTTTCTTCATAATCAAACTGCTGTCATAACGGTTAAAGAGGTTTTATCTTTCTTAATTAAGTGTTGTAGGGTGTCCATGATTGTAGATTATCAAATTTGTCCTTCCCAAAAAGTTAAATAACAGAAATAAAGCGAGATTGTTTTACTTAAATATGATGATGAACGGTTCATTAACATTTACTGATTATGTAAGCTTAGTCCTGCTCACGTCTCATGAATCACCCTGTATATATCGTTGTCTAAGTAACCTCAACACAAACCTTATTTAGCTTACTGTGGGACTTAGTCAATTTGTGTAATAATGTCCTATAATATTTATTTATTTATTTAATATTTGATAATTACTTTACTTGATTGTCGATAAAAGCGCTGGTGGCCTAACGGTTAGAGCATGTGACTTGCAATTCGGAGATCGCGGGTTTTAACCCCGGCTCGTACCAATGAGTTTTTCAGAATTCGAGTACGAAATATCATTCGAGTCACTTTTCAGTGAAGGAAAACATCGTGACGGTTGGAAGGTCAGATGGCAGTCGCTTTCATAAAAACTAGTGCCTACGCCAATTTTCGGGCTTAGTTGCCAAGCGTACCCTAGGCTCCCATGATCCGATGTCTCTTCTAGATTGTTTACAAGCTTTTATTTAACATGCAATGTTTGTATGCTGAAATCTCGCATACATATGTACATTGGGTGACAATGCAATATTATGGTATCACCGAGCAGATCTGGGGCCCATTTCTCGAACGGTATTAGACTAATATTATTAGTGTGTTGCTATGGTAACTCCTCCGATTTGACAGTTCTTCAAATCGTAAGAGTACGATACGATTTGACAGTGGACTAATAATATTATTAGCCCACGAACTGTCAAATCTTAGGAGTTGCTTTTTATATTAGTCTAGTAAGTCCTAAGCAACTTAATATTAGTGTAATAATAATATTAGTCTAGTAAGTCCTAAGCAACTCCTAAGATTTGACAGTTCGTGGGCTAATAATATTATTAGTCCACTGTCAAATCGTATCGTACTCTTACGATTTGAAGAACTGTCAAATCGGAGGAGTTACCATAGCAACACAGTAATAATATTAGTCTAATACCGTAATATTAGTCTAGTAAGGCTAATCTTAAGGGGTTTCTCCTTTCCACCGTCGAATATATTATATAAATAATTAAATACGTAGAAAACACCCATGACTCAGGAACAAATATCCATGTTCATCACACGAATAAATGCCCTTCCCAGGATTTGAACCCGGGACCATCGGCTTCATGGGCAAGGTCACTACCCACTAGGCCAGACCGGTCTATATCGGTCGGTATGGGTCGGTATTGTTAATTTCAATACCATAAAAATCCGAGTTATATGCGGCACCAGTAAAAAAGGATTTTTCATCAGTTTTTTTAACACATCAAGAACCATAGAGCTTTAAGGAGATACTTTACCAATCATCATCATTTCACGCAGACAAAGCTGCGGGCAGAATCTATTTCATATAAAAACGTATTTACAATAATAGAAACCACTGAAAATCCGAGTTATTCCCAGTTCTTGAGAAAGAAGCCACTGCAAATCAGTTTTAAACTCGGATTCCTGCAAAACGAGACGTAACCGTAGATTACATAATAGTACCTCTAGAGACGCCACTCTACAAAATAACATTTTTTTTATATAAATGGTGAAACTATTATTATTAAACACTGTACATACAAATACAAATGTACATACATGTAATGCCTCTGGTGTTGCAGGCGTCCATAGGCTACGGTGACTGCTTACCATCAGGCGGGCCGTATGCTTGTTTGCCACCGTTGTGGTATTAAAAAAAATACAAACTAAGCTTAAGTTACAAGAATTATAACTACTTACTGGAATTATTTTTATCGCACCGATCCGAAATTCCGATCTCAAAAATGAGCCGTGCATTTCAGAGCAGATTGAGAAACCTTACGTTGGATAATCCTCTGTACTCTGTAAACGAGTAGGTACATGGAATTGGTTTTGTAATGTTGTAATTTTATTTATTATTCAATTGTAACTTAATAATGACATTTTATTGATTCATTTTGTGTAGATACTTCTACATCTTTTGACGACCGGTTTGGCCTAGTGGGTAGTGACCCTGCCTACGAAGCTGATGGTCCCGGGTTCAAATCCTGGTAAGGGCATTTATTCGTGTGATGAGCATGGATATTTGTTCCTGAGTCATGGGTGTTTTCTATGTATTTAAGTATTTATAAATATTTATATATTATATATATCGTTGTCTAAGTACCCTCAATACAAGCCTTATTGAGCTTACTGTGGGACTTAGTCAATTTGTGTAATAAGTAATGTCCTATAATATTTTATTTTTTTTATCTTTAATAGACATTGTTTTGACGCTTAATTGTTTACAGTAATTTATTTTAAATGGAACTTGATTTATATTTAATAGAATTATACTTTTCTTTATACGTTATTGGAAGAGACAATTTTTTTATGTTTTTTATTATGTAAAGAGGAACATAGTTGTGACATGATGCAAATTTATGGTATGTTTGACTCAATTGCAGTGCGGTATCTGTTGTATTATTCAATCTGCCGTAACTTGAGAGATTGTCTTCTGTTTATTCTAGAGCAAAACAATGCCAGAGAGATGTAATATCACATTACATCCTTAGAATTATTAATTCTACTTACATAGGCATTAATCGCGTTATTCATAAACATGCTACTGGCCTGAATTAACTATGAGTCGTTTGTCTTTGTCTGTCATTTTGACTTATGTATTGGTAAGAAAGGGATGAAACATAATTAAACTAAATCAGGCCCGTAAAACTTCATGAATAAGGGTGTTAGTGTTTACCGAGTAAGATTAGAAATAAAGTTTGTCTTTAGATAAGATCGTTAGGTAATCATCTTCCTCGCGTTGTCCCATAATTTTACCACTGGTCATGAGAGCCTGCGGTCCGCTTGGCAACTAATCCGAAGAATTGGCTTAGGCACTAGTTTTAACGACAGCGACTGCCATCTGACCTTCCAACCTAGAGGGTAAACTAGGCCTTATTGGGATATTGGGATTACTCTGGTTCCACAATGTTTTCCTTCACCGAAAAGCGACTGGTGAATATCAAATGATATTTCGTACAAAAATAGGCCAAATATGATCACATGATTTCTGGACGACCCCTTAGGATCATCTCTAACCGGGACACCACGGCTCTTAGCCTACGAAATTAGATGTCCCATTGGATGTCACATTAATCTGGAAGAGATCGCTTTTTAGCGATAAGTCCGCCTGTTGTTACCTACTCACTTATCTCCTTTCTTTGTTTGTAACATGTATTTTTTTTGTAGTGCACAATAAAGTATTTTATTATATTATATTATATTATTATTAATAATAATTTGATATACAGCCAATTCTTTCCTGACTTAATAAACAGCATGTCGGCCCGATTCGAAGAATGAGATACGATAACGATAAGTTCTGGTTTAGATAATTTCTCATTTATATATCGTTTGTATGTCGTATAATTGACAGAAGCAGCTCGATTCGGGCAACCAATGTCACTTTGACGTTAGAAATATCGTAGATAGATCTTATTGACATGTTATTCAGACGACCTTGCGCAGGCGCGCCGCATCCCTGGTGCGCCGGGTGCGAGACAGTCCTAACATCATCTTAAAAATGATTGTCCGCTAATGCTAAACTGTGTAGTCCCACATGGGCTATGGGCTTCATACAGTGGTAGCTGGTAGGTTAAGTGTGTAGGTTTAGGTATAATTTTTAGGCTTAGGTACTAACCCTTTTGAAACTATTCTTTACTAACAAAATGTATGTGAAACAGTTGCATGAAAAAAAAAAATGACATTCACACTGTGGAATAAACATCAATTTTGACATGTTGTTTAGTTATCGATCTTTTAAAGATCTTAAACGTGTCTTAATCATTCTTCGAATCGGGTCATGTGTCGTAGTGTCTCTCAAAATTCAAAATTCAAAAATTTATTCTGCAAGTAGGCCTCAAGGGCTCTTTTACAAGTCAATACAACATTTATAGTAACATCATATAGTGACATGAAAAATACATAACAACATTTATAAATACAACAGCCAATACCTGGGTAAACATTACATTATAATAATCTTAAAATAAATAATTAATACAATACAATAGAGATGTATAGTCTCTATGGTTAAAAACACATTAAATCTGGAGATGTAAAAGGTCCCCAATGTCAGATTACTAATAGTAATAAAATTTGGAGGTGTAAAGTCTCTCCAAGTGTCCAAATAAAATTTATACTAAATAAATAAACCGCGTCTGGACTGTTAAACTAGCAGTCTCATAAACTAATGCTACATTCTGTACATAACTAGTATGTACCAAGTCAAGTATATTATACAATATGACAGAGACGTATAGTCTCCACGGTTAATACATTAAGTTTGGAGATGTATAAGGTCCCCACGGTCTGAGAAAAATAATAATACACAATAATAAGATTTGGAGGTGTAAAGGTTCTCCAAATGTCAAAGAATAAAAAAAATAAAAAAATGTATGAAATACATATTTCACGTCAAGAGACTGTTAAGCTAACAATCTTAAAACTAGTTCTACAGAATACATAACTACTATGTATTTAATATGTCAATGTCATCATCAAAATAACTAAAACATAACAAACATTAATACATAAGGTTGAACAGCTAGAAACAACAGCGCCATATGCCTCTCCGGGACACTGCACGTAAAACTATTATCTCGCTGAAACATGTCGCCCGAGTGACTAAAAATACTCGAGTTTCACCTAGATTAATTATCTTAATGTTAATATGTCTGACAACAGTTTAAATTTGATAATAAAATGTGGCTATTTTTCCCCAAGACTGACACCCGACCCGAAACTCGAGTAATTGGTTAGTCATTTGACAGCAAAATCTTAAATGACTACAACGATGACTGATGTACCAAATTATCCACTCAGCGAATTGTATTGAAATTACGTTGAAATGATTTGCAACTTGATCTTTTGACATTCGGCCCGATTTGAAGAATGATTAAGACACGTTTAAGATCTTGGAAAGATCTTTAAAAGATCGATGATTAAACGACATGTCTAAATTGACGTTTATTACGATTCCGCCGTGATCCCAATAAGATCTATATACCACAGTGAGGTCGTTTTCTTGCGCCACACGGCATCAAAACCGTCGTAGTAATACCAAGTAAAATATATCAGGAGTTGAGGAGTTGATTGTATTAGCCGCAACATGATCCTTCCTCTTCTTGATCTTCTTGCTCCTGTAATTACCAATATCTTAAATTGTTCCATCTCAACCTGTGTATTCCCCGTCCAATGGAAAGATGCCGATATCATCCCTTTGCCTAAAAAGTTAAATCCCTGTTCCTTCTCCGATTACCGTCCTATTTCCATTCTTCCATTTTTATCTAAAGTTTTCGAGCGGCTAATACATCAACAGCTAACTTCGTACCTGAACAGAAATGATTTATTTAACCCATTCCAGTCTGGTTTCCGATCAGGTCACAGTACTTCCACAGCATTGGTTAAAATCACAGATGATATTCGATTTGGTATGAATAACAGAATGCTAACAGTGCTGACCCTACTGGATTTTAGCAACGCCTTCAATACTGTTGGTTTTGATATCTTGCTTGCTATCTTGCGATCACTTAATAGGTATGTCACCCTCGGCAGTTGACTGGTTCCATAGTTATTTGGTTGGTCGTCGGCAAAGAATAAAGGTAGAAGATTTCCGTTCTTCTTGGTGCAGTACATTGGCCGGCGTTCCGCAAGGCTTCTGTCCCTCCTTCCTCCACAAAATTTTATTGGGTGCGTTATTTTATATGGGTGCTCACCTGAAATAAAATCAATTTATTATTTTTATTTATTTTTTATAATTGCTCATTCACTTTTCGGGCTGTTCGGTTATGGAACTCTCTCCCTGTCGAACTAAGACGCGCTCAATCCCTTGCTGTTTTCAAATCCCATCTTAAAGACTATTATCTGTCCCTTCCTTAGTGTTTCTGTCCGCGTTACTGGTTATCACTTTTGGCAAGAATTATATAGTATTGTATATACATATGTAGGTATATAATAATGTAAGTAGTGTGTATGTATATGTATTGTCTTACTGTTGTAGACTTAAATTTTAAGGGTATTTTAGTTTTAATTTAGTTTGCTATTAGGTTTTTTTGCACCTCCTAATTAGTTAATTTAATTTTCATTTCTCCACTACCTGAAGGTTGTTTGGAAGAGATCGCTCTGTAGCGATAAGGCCGCCTGTTGTTTACCTCTATCTTCATGTTTTTTATGTGTTTCCATGTACATTTTTTTTTAGAGGTTGTGCAATAAAGAGGATTTGTATATATCATATTTAGTCCTAATTTCCCAAATATTCATAATCATAGTATTTTATAAAGGTGTTTAAAGTCTATTCGGTATAAAACATGAATCCTACGAGGGTGTCGCTGTTTAAATACCTAATATTCTTATCCCTTATTATAGAAGTGGGTAATTATAAAACTACATAACTGTACAAACAGGTCTGAAATTGTTGCTTCTTACACAGACTACTTACAATTCAAATTATCCCCAACCCCCATTATCATCCTAATTAAAATAACACCTGAACCCAAAAGTTACAATTGCGAAAGACATAAGAAATTAAATCGCCCAAACTTCGCCCCTTAGCGCGCCCTAAACGCAAAACACGAATTAGCACAAATTAAAACAAATGAAATGCTGTCATCGCCACAGATCTACAATGGTACCTACATGATATAACTATAGATCAGTGGCGGCGCGTCAGTGACGCGGCGTCACAAATATTCGTAGGGAACCCGGACATATTTTGCTTTCTTTTTCTCCATGAACTGATCGTGAAAGTACTCAGCGGGCTGAAATTAGACAAGCCGGTGGGAATCGAGGTCTTTGAACGATCCGCTACTGCTATAGATGTGGCATACCTTAACATCACAAGCGAAAATATAAGTAGTTCCAACGACACGGCATCGGGAGAACACACTCACAATTTATTTATTGTTTTCCCACACCTACAACATACACAAAAGGCAAAAAAGAGACCGCATGATCTTTAAATTACTCCTAAATAAATAAGTTTGACAAAAAAATCATTTTTGGTACAAGCTTTTATCGCTGAGTGTACTATTATTTCCACAGGCAACTAATACCCATCGAGACAATTCTAAAAACCCAAACACAATAAGGTTGCGTTGTTTTATCACAGAGTTCCTATGGCTACTCCTGTCTTCATCATCAGATCAGTTCGATGGTACCATAATATTACATTGTCACCGTACTCTGTATCTTTAGGTATTTAAATAAAAGTAAACAAAATCTACCCTCAAATGGATCCTTAAACCAGTTGAGGGTAGATGAAAATATTACATGATCAAATAACGTAGGTTAAAGTCAGGCCGTTCAGTGACAAATCCAGGCAGTTTTGTATTTGGTTGGTTAACCAATAAATGTTATAACTACCCGAAAATGTATAAATTATTTGTTTTCTTTTATTTAAATACCTAAAGATACAGATTATACATATTATGTATGTCAATTTTCAGGTTCATCGGAAACCAGGAAGTGGGTCAAATTTAACTTGCAAGATTTGACCCGTATATAAGCTTGTAAAAAGAGACAACAAGTGTTTGTCATGCGTCATAATTAAAGTTCAACGATAAAGAGCAAACTGTGCAATCGTCTCAAGTGCTTCAATTTTGGAGCGCATATAACCTATCGGCCCGATTCGAAGAATGATTAAGACACGTTTAAGATCTTTAAAAGTTTGATAACTGAACGACATGTCAAAATTGACGTTTATTTCGATTCCGCTATGTTCCCAATAAGATCTATTTACGATATTTCTAAGGTCAAAGTGACATTGTTTGCCCTAATTGAGCTGCTTCTGTCAATTATACGACAGACAAACGATATCTAAATGAGAACTTATCTAAACCAGAATGGTTATTTGTTTTACAAGGGGCAAAGTTGTTGTTTAACCGCTCGTGCGAACGAAATATTGCAAAATTGAACCTCGAGTTGTTCATAAAGTGGAATCTTGAGCGTTGCGAGGGTTTCAAGGCACAAGGGTATTGTGCCACCGAGTTAAACACAACATTTTCCACCACACCAACGCGAGGAAAATACTAAAGGTAAAATATCAAACAAAATTCAACCAAGTTGTATCCCAATGAATTTTAATATCCCAAAATCATTATTTAAAAGTGAATTTTACCAGCCAATATAAGGCATCAACTCAATCTGCATCAGATTACTTTTCCACATGTGGATCAAATGCAACCCTCTCATTACTTTTTGAAAAATCAAAAGGGCCTTTACCAGCTGGTCTGGTGAAAAGTATAGTCCAAGATATAATCACCCAGCCTATCTCTTGAATACAACTTATAATTATACATCATATTGCGTTCATAAGTAATAGTTACTATTTTTTTTTAAAGCATTTTTCAATATACAGATTGTTTACTTTTTTCTAACGCTAAAAGGTATAGGTTCAAATCCTGGTAAGGACATTTATTCGTGTGATGAGCACGGATATTTGTTCCGGAGTCATGGGGTTTTCTATGTATTTAACTATTTATAAATATGTATATATTATATATACCGTTGTCTAAGTACCCTCAACACAAGCTTTATTCAGCTTACTGTGACTTAGTCAATTTCTGTAATAATAAATAAATAAATATTATAGGACATTATTACACAAATTGACTAAGTCCCACAGTAAGCTCAAGAAGGCTTGTATTGAGGGTACTTAGACAACGATATATATAATATATAAATATGTATAAATACTTAAATACATAGAAAACACCCATGACTCATTAACAAATATCCATGTTCATCACACGAATAAATGCCCTTACCAGGATTTGAACCCGGGACCATCGGCTTCATAGGCAGGGTCACTACTCACTACCCACTAGGCCAGACCGGTCGTCCCAATAATGTCCTATAATATTTATTTATAGGTCTGTGGTCATCGCAAAGCCGCCATTTTGAATTCAAGTCGTGTTCAAAATGGCCGCCGTGTGATATGAGTATTGCTTAATGCGTCCATAAATGTCGAAAAGGTCGTTATTTGTAAAAATTACGATGTTTGCACGTGATCGGAGGCGCTATTCGGGATTTTTGTTGCTTTGTTTGGCACTAATGAATTAGAAAGTAAATTGCCCATTTTAAACGTATTTTAAGATGTTTTATTTGTTGCAAGTTCTAATTATTTCATTGACGAGCGTTACCGAAGGTCTGCGTTTCAGCCTAGGCAAAACTGCTTTAGTATTTTCGGGTTTAGTATATTTTTAACCGATTTTTGTGAAGTTTTTCAGGTTTAATAACTAACTTCCTAGATTTTTTCGCCGATTCAGGTATTTATTTATTTTCATATTTACATTTATTCAGCCTATAGAGCCACTACTGTAATGTATAGTATAAAAATGTAAATGACTTATCAAATACAAATCGCAGCCAAATAACACTGGACCCTACTCATAGTGTTGTGTTCCTGTCGGTGAGTAAGGTTGCCAGAGCTCAACGAAGGTGCGGAGTGTTAGAGTCGCCAACGTACATGTAACTCCGCTGAAGTTGCAGGCGTACATAGGCTACGGAGACTGTTTACCATCAGGCGGGCCGTATGCTTGTTTGCCAGCGACGTAGTACAAAAAAATATATAAACAGAATGTGTTTAAAAATACACCGCAAATTACAGATTATTTAGGAGCCAGCAAGTCTTAAATCGACCACAGTGCGCAAATAACACCTTTGGACTCCCATTTTTAATAGTAAAACGAACCATTTAAGGTTATATTCTGATTAAGACTGCAACACTATTAAAATAGTGGCTCTGTGCGCTGTAAACCTCACGAACCCCCAAGGCTCCACCATTTTGCAAAATTTCCAAAAACTGAGTCGACAAAAAATGTATACAATTGTTTCAATTGCTTCATGCTTCTTCGGCTGTCTGCCCAATGTTCTCAATTACGGACACTTTTTGTTCCGTTTTTAAAATTCCTGGGCAGGAACCGTTAAAAAATAAATGTTCTTAATTCAACGCATTGGGCAGGATGAGGCTAGGTAGGTAACGTAGTAGAGTAGAGTAGTAGAATTTTCTAATGCACAAAATCTAAAAGTTATCATTTATTTATGTTATTAAATTATTATTTTCTTTATTTTGAGATACCTATAATAATAATAAAATGTATAAATCATAGCTTGTTTAAAGACGCTCACACGCCAATATATCATATTGCGGCAAAACATAAATGCATCTCATATAGTACCTACTGTAATTCACACAACTATAGCCAACAACCAATATATTATGTTCTACATTTACGTACGTTGCCATCATACATATTAGAGCGGCCAAGGTACTCAAAAGTATCCAAACATGCATTTTAATATCATGTTAATAAAGTCTTTGCTCAGATATTTTTATTTTTTATTTATTTTATTGGTATTCAGGATAACAACAGCCGTAAATGTAACTAAACATATAAATGCTTACATAAAAGAAGGCCAATGACAGTCATCCATTAAATTGCAATACGTAACAAAGTAAAATAACAAAAAAATTAAAAACGACGAAAATGTACAATATACACACAAATGCTCGAAACCTTAAAAATACGTACCGGTCGTAAAATATGTACTTAATGAATAATCGAGTTTAATTTACTTTTGGCAAAAGACCATAAAATTTGCATTAGTAATATTTTTCAACACGACTTTGGTATAGGTACGGGTAAGTGTGGTATAGGTATGGATAAGTGTGGTATAGGTACGGGTAGATGTCGTATAGATACGGGTAGGTGTGATATAGGTACGGGTAAGTGTGGTATAGGTACGGATAAGTGTGGTATAGGTACGGGTAGGTGTCGTATAGGTACGGGTAGGTGTCGTATAGGTACGGGTAAGTGTGGTATAGGTATGGGTAAGTGTGGTATAGGTACGGGTAAGTGTGGTATAGGTACGGGTAAGTGTGGTATAGGTACGGGTTATACATTGCGTCCACACCACCTGATTTGATCAGACAATTTAATTAAATTGGCGAACAGTTTTTCCCGTCTGAACAGACCTTATTGCTATGGAGCATACCTATTGGTAAAATAATGGTATTTAAATGAATAACGTTAAATTCGACTGCAGTGTTTTTGTTAATAAAATAGAGCTCTATTTAAATTGGACTTAATAAACTGCTTTACGAATAGAGTATAATTTATGATATCCGGTTGCTCTAACCACCGGATGCTATGATCCCCCGTTTTTACATCTTTGATTAATGTGTTGTAATTAATCATAATCGTTTCCATTTATATTAAATAGATATTAAATTAAGTATTGTACAGCCTCATCTACAATAATATCTTATATAGTCGCCATCAGATATATCGGAGCGGGCAAGGTGCTCACAAATATCTGGACTCTATTGTCAAGGCGTTAGAGTGCGTGTTCAGATATTTTTGAGCACCCCGGCCGCTCCAAGATATCTGATGGCGACTGTACCAGTAGTGGCTCTGTGAACTGTTGATTTCGCGATAATAAAAAATAAGTTTGAACCTGTTTTGACGCGGGTATGTTCTTAAACTACGTCCAAAAGAAAGGCATTGTGAATGTCATCTCGCTTTGTGTGGTAGGGCACAGCACAGCGGATGTCATTTCAGATCTAGAGCAGAGCTCAACTGGGAAAGTACCTTATAGAAAACCGCAGTCAAGTAACACTAGACCCTACTCATAGTTTTGGACGTAGTTTAAGGACGTACTCGGGTCCATCAATGGAAATGTATAAATAAATTTCGGTCTTATTTACAGAGGGTTCCATTAATAGGGGTGACAATAGAGGTTATTTTCGTTATAGAGGTGGTTAGTAAGTTATTTTGTAGGTAAACATTATGTAGGTATGAGTTGCAATAATTAACAATAAAAATAAGGTAAAATAATACTTGTCCTTCAGAACATTGAGTGAACTTTTAAAGTCTATTTAAATTTATTTTGAATGATCCTACAAAGGATAGATTTTGTCACATTAAATTAGATAAAGGCTACTTTGCGTCTCACCATTATAATAATTGTTTTTGGTTTTTCATGTTACTTGTCAAGAGCTTTCGTTTCTATAATTATAACCACTTAATGAAACTTGAAGTCGTAGACACAATTAACCAAATGCGGAATTTGTAGGTAGAGTAAAAATAAATAAAAACCGAGAATTTATCTGGAATAAAGTCCTAGTTATACAGTCAGAGGTCAATTCCTATAACATTTTTAAAAAATTGAACTAAAGTATTCTTGTAAATATATTCTCAGTAAAAGAGGTAAATACACTCTTTGTCTCAATTATAGAGGTAAATGTGACTATAAAATCCAAAATACTAATCTCAGTTATAGAGGTTTGTGTCGTCTCACTAACAGAGGTAATTCAGTGTCGGGACCGCACCATGAGTCCCAGCTATGGAGGTTTCTCACTTATCTAGGTCCCACTTAACCAAGTTTCACTTTAGTTGAATCACACAACTTTTAAGCGCGGCGACATCGGTTCCGGTACTAAATAATGTTCACGGCATATTTTTGTTTTTGTCTGTGACTAAATATAGAAATTAATAAGGCAAAACCTTCATTGAAATCCATACAAAACATGTAACTCACATCGCAATACTGACGAAAAAAAAAGGAAAATAATAAGTCTGTAAAAGCTGGCAAATTCATTCCCTATAATTACTGAATGCGATTGAGTTGTGCGATAATAACATATGGTGTTCGCAAGTCATTCTATTTCATTAGTAAATATCTTGATAGTTATTATAAATATGAGTGCTTTTGTGTTCTTTTTCATTATTTTATTTAATACTTCACCATTTATAAAATCTGGGTTGAAATAAAAATGTAGTGTTAATTTTATGTTTAACTTTACAAGATTAAAACACTATGTTTCAGACATTTTAGAACTTCAGTTATTAAGTGAATGGTAATTCACAACATAAAAATAACATGGTGAAATAAGCATTAAATGCAATAAGTATTTAACAATTATACTCGATCCAACTTTAAGCGCAAAGTGAGCTTGCTCCTATAATGTTAATTTAATTTTAATTACCTGTATTGTAGCTTAATTTCTTTTGTATTGTTTATTGCTGTGATTTAGGCCGAACTCGATAATCCTATTTTTGTGTTTATGTACATACTAGTAGGATATGATAAATATTGTAATAGTTTAGTATTAATATAAGTAAGGATGTCTGTTTTAAGTTCCGATTACAACGCTGTCGTAAAATTATTGTCGGAACTCCTAGTGGGAATTGTGTTAGGATGTAGGCTAAATTTATTATTTTAGAATCATATCCGTATATATTACTGGTCTGTATCTGTTTTTTTCCCCAATAAAGAAAATAAAATAAAATAAAATAATAGAATCGTGATCTAATAGAGAGCTTTTCAGTCGAGTACCGTGTTTAGGCAACGAAGCTTGCTGAGTTGCCTAGGTAAGGTATAAGATTGAATAGCTTGATTATATCACTATTGTATACAAATTTTTTTCTAAGTACGAGTCATCTAAAATAATACTTTTTTGACTATAAAACCTGAATAATTAATGAAAATTGCCAGGTCTCTCACTAGAAAAAAAATGAAATATAAAAGATATAAACGCGTGACTTTCCCGAAGTGCCGCCCATTTATGTATTTTCAGCACGTGATTGGTGATTTTTTTTATAGTTGACTACAGCGTGTCGAAATGAATATATTATTTATTTATTTTTTCAAATATTTACACGGCATTACAGCACATGCCAATACACCGAATAATTAGACTATACAAATACAAAACATATATAAAATAAAAAACAGATATTCATTAATAATCAAATGCAAGTGCTGGAAAGCCTATCATCCATCATCTCACAGAACCTCAGACACTCCTGGCACACATTCGCCCATCTCCCCGCAAACAAGTCACACTCTGGTGCTGATGATTATAGTTGAGTTGGGAGCCCATATATGAAAAATAATATGCAATTACAGTTTGGTATACGAAATTTTAATTCAACCATTACAGTCGACGGGTAGAAAAACATTTCGAGAACTGCAGGTTATTAAGTTACTATGCACAACATCAAAATAATATGATGAAATTAGCACTAAATGCAATCATTAATACGTACGCGAATTTTCCACGCCCGGTCTAAGGGAAGCCGTGGAAAACTACGGACAAATTATAGTTCACAAAATAAATTTAAAAAAATCTTGTATGTACACAGTTATACAATAATAGTACATTACGATACAAGTGCGAAAAATAGGAAATTCGAAACGAGCGGCGATAAATTAAAACACGACCGAAGGGAGTGTGTTAAATCGACACGAGTTGCGGGTTATCTATTCGCACATGTATCGTACAACGTTTTACAGTACATATGGCCCTTTAAATGTTCGACACAGTAACGTAATATGCTAATTGTCGCACTAGTGCGGTAAAGTAGCACCATATGTACTGTAAAAAACATTCTATTCTATTCTATTCTTGCAAAATGCAATGTAAGCTTCCATTGACCCGTTGGGTGCGTTTGTGGAATGTCTACCATACAATTTCACTACATACAAGTTTTTTGGAGAAATCGCGAAACGTCTGTTTGACGTAACTGGTGACCGAAGAGCTTTCCTCGCACAACGTAGCAGTATTGCGATACAACGAGGAAATGCCGCCAGCATCCTTGGTACAATGCCTCAAGGGCCTATTTTAGATATAAGCTAGTTATGGTAATCATCTGTATATATCCATTATGTATATTGTTATTGTAAATAAATACTTTTACCTACATACAATACTTATTCATAATTCTATTTCCAGCCCCACTTAATAACATTCACCGATTCCTAAGTATCATTTGTATCTGTTTCCCAACAGCGAGTAAATTAATGTTTTTTGCAAAACATTTGATAGTCTGGCTTCCGCAGTGCAGGCAGGTCAATGAACTAGACCAGTTTTATTTGAGGTTTTTATTTCTATTAGTGGAAATTAAAATGCCATATGTCCATTATGCGTATTATATTAAACAACACATGGTGCTTCTTTATTGCCCTAGTGCGGTAATTAGCACTATTTGTGCTAATGTCGAAAATTTATAGGGTCATATGTACTGTAAAACGTTGTACGATACACGTGCGAAAAGGGAATTCGCAACTCGTGTCGATTTAAAACACTCCTTTCGGTCGTGTTTTAACTTACCGCTACTTGTTGCGAATTTCTTACATTTCGCACTTTTATCGTAATGTACTAATTTGACTAGCTTCTCCCTTAATACTTACCGAGTTTAGATGAAATTCCGTAATGCACTTACATACTTTACTAACCTTCTATTACTTTACTTAACTTTACTTTTTATTTACTTACTGCATTACGGAATTTCATCTAAATAAAACCAGTAATATATTTTTCACCACACCAACTGGTAAAGGCCTTGATTGTTCTAAAACTAATGAGAAAGTTGCATTTTATCCACATGTGGGGCAAAGTAATCAGATGTAAATTTTGAGTTGTTTCCTTATGTTTGCTGGTAGAATTGACTTTTAAATTATGATTATGAATGATTTTTTTTATTACGTTAATCCAAGATTTGGTTCGATTTTTTTGGTTAATATTTTCCTCGCGTTGGTGTAAAATTTTGAGACCCTCGCAACGCTCGGGTATCAATATTAGCACGAGCGGTTAAACAACAACTTTGCCCCCTTGTAAATTTTTCTTTCTACGTTTTTTTTTAAATTAACGTTCCATCAATTAACCGGTTTTTGAGGAAACAAAATAATTTATATATTTAATAAGCAGACAGGCAGTTATGACAACTGATATTTACTATATCTTATATTATACTGGATACAGTATTCATAAAGATAGTTATCATGAACGAGTAGGAGATATAATATGCTTGTCTAATTTCTTTTTAAACTGGTTCACATTTAAATTTAATGTAACGATTTTGAAACAAAATTAAAATCTTAAAATCTACTTACAAAAATCTTAACTTTTTTTAGAACTAACAAACACAATATTGACAAGTATTTTACTACCGGTTCCTACTCATGGCATAAAGTTACTTTGAACTTGGACAAATCAATGAAATAGGAAACTCCAATCTGAGAATTCAGGAGTCGCTAACCAAACTAAATATGAATACTCAGAAGTAAGTCCAATTACTTTCATTTCACAGAACTGAGTACAGTCAGCCTGAACGCCTTTCGAATTTAACTTGTATTGTACAGTTTTTTTAATTTCAAGCGACACATTGGGTCTTTTTCGGCCGCAGTCACAATTATGCCGACTAAGTGATGACAGTTATTTGTTTTACAAGGCCAAAGTTTTTGTTTAACTGCTCGTACTAATATAGATACCCGAGCAAGCGAAAGATTCCAAAATTTAACGATTTGGCTGAAATTTGGTATATGGGGGTTTTTGGGGGTATACAATCGATCTAGATCAGTCTTATGTTTGGGAAAACGCGTGTTTTCGAGTTTTCATGTGTTTTTCTTTCGACGCAGAATATGGTCGCTAATTTCGTGTTGCCGGCCACTGTCCGTCTAGCCCAGCGGGTTAAGACGCGGACGGCTAGAAACGAGTGTTACGGGTTCGAATCTCGCCCGGTGACTAACTTTTTTTTTTTTTTATATATGTTCAAGTTTATATATTTTTTTTAATTTTTATTGTTTTAGACAAGTTTAATTTAGTAAAAAAATTTAGTTAAGATTATCACCTATACACCACCATATTACACTAAATAGTTATAACCGAGCAAAGCTCGGTCGCCCAGGTACTATGACAGTGAAATACATAGTAGTTTTGGAAATAATCGCTTCGAAAGAAAAAAATGTGTACCATTTCCAAACGTCGGCTACTGTACACGTCTGAAGGCCAATTACGTGTTAGGTTTCCATTTGTAAGCCGAACTTCAATTTTATTAACCCCATTCTGTATCGAGGTTACAAGAATAATGAATCTTACAATTTGTTATTGAAAAATCGACTTCGTATCAAAGCATTAAGATAGGTTTTGGATTGAACGTTATTCAATAACTTACTTAAAAGGAACCAGTAGGGCTAAGATGGTCGGCTCTTTATCATTTGTCACCATACCCGTCCCGTTCTAACAAGTATGTAAGTGCGAAAGTGACGGGCATAGTGACAAGTGATAAAAATGGAACCATGATGCCGCCGCAGGAGGTGAAAATTATGAATATTTTTTCATAATTATCTCTCATTAAAATGATTATTTATAGATATTCTTGATAAACTTAATTTACAGTACATATGGCCCTGGGCTAATGGGCTAATTATGGCACTAGTGAGGTAAAGTAGCACCATATATACGGTAATAGTACATTACGAAACGAGTAGCGATAAATTAAAACACGACCGAAGGAAGTGTTTTTAATCGACACGAGTTGCGAATTATCTATTCGCACATGTATCGTACAACGTTTTACAGTACAAATGGCCATTTAAATGTTCCACACAGTAACGTAATATGCTAATTTTCGCACCAGTGCGGTAAAGTAGCACCATAATATGTACTGTAAAGTACATTATGATATAAATGTACTACGTTGGTCATTACACTCGAGGCGATATTGTGCGCAATAAGAAAGCCGAATACACGAGGAAAAAACCAAAACTTATATATTAATCAAATTTTAATTGTTAAAACAATTACTCGTAGCCTCGTAGTAGCAGTCCAATTAAAAAAAGGTGTTAATCGGATTATCATACATTACCAAACGAGTTCAATAATTATAAAAAAGACACGCGGTTCTAAGATTATGAACCAAAAAGCGGTTCAATAAGTTCCATGTTACAAGAGAGTTGAAAAAACCTGCCAAGTGCGAGTCCGTACTTTTTATTCATTGACATATATATCTAAGGACGGGCCTTACGGGCAATGAGAATGGGGCCAGTACAATTCGACGCAATCGCGCAGTCTTACACCACAACACGATTGGTTGATGAGTTCGCATCGCGCGCGCCATTGGACGCAATTAGATGCGTTAGACTGCACGATTGGCTTGAATTCGAGAGTGACACCACTGAACTAGCACCATTCTTAGTGCCCGTAAGGTTCGTCCTTAGATATATGACAATGTTTTTAGTATTTCTTGTTATAGCGGCAACAGAAATACATCATCTGTGAAAATGTCAACTGTCTAATATGGTTCATCAGATACAGCCTGGTGACAGGCGGACAGACGTAATAGGGTCCCGTTTTACCCTTTGGATACGGAACTCTAAAAAGTGTTACCTACGCTCCGCCTCGGCAAGGTATTTTAACGTTTATTTGTAATCGAAACCTAGACAGGTTTGAATTTGTCGATATTGTTTTACCTACCGTTTAATGGTAACGGTCTAACCTTGGATGTTTCTTCTATGGTACCTATTACCTAGTACCTAGGGTTAGCGCCTGACTAGTTTAGCCAGATCATAATTCACACATAAACTTGGGCAAACGAAACAAATTTACTAATTAATTAATTAAATTAAACACATACTGTTCATGAGTTGTATAACCTTTCTTATATTAGGCCAATCAACAAGGTATAGAAAGGAAATGCTTGAAACATTTTTTTTTACTCCGTAACTTTGTTTGGACTAGGTAGGGCGCTTAAGTGGCTCCTATGGTGTTGCTTATGTCCATGGGCGACGATGACCGCTTCCCATCAGGCGGCTCGTCTGCTCGTTTGCTGACTATGCTAACATTAAAAAAAAAAGCCAGCCGTAGCCCTTGAGCCGAGGGGAAGAGGGAGGTTTGAAAGTCCTATTCTTCGGTTTTTAACTTATATCTTGTAAACTTTGCATATTAGCGACATGGTTACTGACACAAAACGAAAGCCGATTAAATTTTATACAAGTTTAATCAAATGTTATTTCGATATCTTTAATAGTTTTCGAGATATCCTCTCTTCAATATTGATTTGGGGCCCTCAATTTTATCTTGACATCTACATCAGTGAAGATACTAGGCCATGTTTGATATCGTTTTCGTATAAAGCGGGGGTGCTGTTTTTTTTTTTTTTAATTTAATATTATAGGACATTATTACACAAATTGACTAAGTCCCACAGTAAGCTCAATAAGGCTTGTGTTGAGGGTACTTAGACAACGATATATAAAATATATAAATATTTATAAATACTTAAATACATAGAAAACACCCATGACTCAGGAACAAATATCCATGCTCATCACACGAATAAATGCCCTTAACAGGATTTGAACCCGGGACCATCAGCTTCGTAGGCAGGGTCACTACCCACTAGGCCAAACCGGTCGTCAAAATTAAACAAACACGTCGAATTAATTTCTGGTATCACATTGACAACACTCCGAAGATGCTGCAACCATTTGTTTATTTTTTAAACCCTACGCATTATTCCTATACAATAACTTTAAGACACGTCAAAGGTTTCCTAAAGATACGATATGGATTAGATGTCAGTGTTAAAAGTGACGTTTTTGTTTGAAAAAACTTCAAAGTTCGAATCTGGCCGATAGTCGAAATAGGTATTTTATTTGTCTTTTACAAATATGTATTAAATGAACTAAAAATAGGTCTTAAGCTTCCTACGTTACTAAGAACACTACGAGTATTACAAGAAATATAAATTACGCAATTATTATTATTATTTATTAATTTATAAAAATAATTTGCCCATAACTGGGCGTCCAAACGAACATAGCATGGGTTAACGAAACAAATACCTATTAAAAATGTCTATAGATAGTATAAATTAACGAAGTTAGAAACTGTAAAACGTTTGGAATAAAGAGCTTTAATAAATAAATTACGCAATTATAAATTACCGGTTTAGTTACTACTTACTACACGCAAGTAACAAAACTATGCAAAATATGACTGGAACCAATCAATTTCTAGAAAACAAAATTTTCCGAGCTTTGCTCTTGAACACGGACAAACTATGAACAAAAATATCTATATCGTTAAGAGATTCATTTTAAAATGTATTTCTGGACAGCCCTAGTATTGAACGGCCGTGACCAGCCTGTTTACTAAGCAAACGCTAGCCTGGGAATATTAGAACATTCACATTTATTTGCATTAGTGGGTATGTAGGTTTGTGTCTCCGCCCGCTACTTCTCCGTGCGGAACTCGATATCTACTAGCTGATAATAGACTTGTCAAATATATAGGTAAGATCTTTATATGAGAACTTTTAATGCAGCAGTGGCAGTATAGTTCCATTTTTATCGCTTGTCACTATGCCTGTCACTTTCGCACTTACATACTTGTTAGAACGTAACAGGCATGGCGACAAATGATAAAGAGCCGACCATCTTAGCCCTACAGGTTGTTTATTAGGTCACCTGCAATCATTTGCGGGGTGAATATATAGGTCATACTGAGCAACTTTTACTATAGGACTAACCCCCCAAAACGCAAAATAAATTGGCTGTTTCATATATATGTTGGCTGTCTAACCTTGACTTTTTGTATGGGAGAGTAAAATTTTTTTTTCGTGATTTCGGGGTTGGTCCCATAGTAAAAGTAGCTAGTGGCTTTCTTCATGGGGGGCCAGAAAGTTTAAGAGGTTTAAGAGGAGGGCCAGAATTGCAGCAAAAATGTATTTTGATTTGCGATTACCGTGGGCCAATGCTAACTTAACTATCTCATTGGACTGGCGGTGGGCCGGATAAAATCCTTTCGCGGGCCGGAGCTGGCCCGCGGGCCGTACTTTGCCCACCACTGATCTATATAAGAACCCGTAAATTATTGCAGGTGGCTAAATAAACATCCTGGATTTGTAATGTTGGAAATGAGTTCATATATCTATGGAGAACCTATTTTAAAGATTTGTGTAAACTGTTTATTTGAAATCTTTTATTTCTGACACTTAGAGACATTTACACCACTAATAATATATTTATTTTTTTATATTATTCCTTTTTTTATTTTTAATCTCAGTTTAGCTTTTTTGACTTATGGGTCCGCAATTAAAATCATAATTTCAAAACATTTATACCTTAACCGCTATTGTGTACGTGCATTTTTAGCAAATGAAATTTGAAATTGAAATTAACGAGTAATATTACACCAATAATTCAAAATTTATTTTATTTTAATAGTTTTCTTATTATTCCCTTGTCCAGGTCCAATAACAATCCTAACTGACAATCGCGCGACCAATTAGGACACCCTTATAGAGTTCAATATCTTTGATCGCGAACTTGCGATATTCGCGTAGTCGCGTTGTATTAGGACGACGCCTTAAAATGTGTCGTGATCTTGATCGTACAATAGATACTACATATTTAAGTAATAAAAAAAGCGGCCAAGTGCGAGTCGGACTCGCCCATGAAGGGTTCCGTACCATTTATGACGTATTAAAACAAAACTACTTACTAGATCTCGTTCAAAGCAATTTTCGGTAAGTTGGCATGGTATTGTATTTTATTTTAATAGTTTTCTTATTATTCCCTTGTCCAGGTCCAATAACATGCGATAACCTCTTAACGCACCGTAGCGTAGCGCAGTCATCTCTCTCTATCACTCTTCCATATTAGTGCGACAGTGACAGTTGCGTTTCGTTCGCTACAGAGCTTTAACGATTGGCATGTTGGCTACGCCTGCAGTTATATTAAATAACAACTTATCTATCATTCTTGGAACAATGATCTTGCTACTATTGTGCCATATGAATGATCTCATTAATAACTTGATTAATGATCATCCCGTTTGAATCATTAAATCCGATCGATCTTATTTCATTGATTTTTTAATGATTTCTGATATTGTTTTGAAGATATAACAATTTTAATATCGTTTATTGTGTGGCGGTATTTGATAGTTACTGTAATTAATAGTTATTTATTTCGTATGATTGATTGTATTTTATTATTGTTGAGACAAGTTTAATTAATAGTGTTGTTGTCTCATAGTGTTCTGTTCCTGCCGGTGAGTAAGGTTGCCAAAGCTCAACAGGTCAAAAAAGGCGAGTGGCGTGAGTTACAATGTGAGCCGGAGCCGAAGGCGTAGGCGAACATTGTAAAGGAATACGCCACTCGCCTTTTTTGACCCTTCTTATACAACTGTTGCATAAAATACTAGTATATATGGGCCGTAGTTGCCTGAAAAAAAAAAAAATATATATATATTTTTATTATTATTTAAATCGCGTATTACATTATACGTACGTGTATACGCGTATTGCTTATTATACGCGATTGACGGCCCGATTTGGAGAATGATTAAGACACGGTTAAGATCATGGAAACATCTTTAAAAGATCGATAACTAAACGACATGTCAAAATTGACGTTTATTTCGATTCCGCTGTGATCCCAATAAGATCTATCTACGATACTTCTAATGTCAAAGTGACATGGGTTGCCCGAATCGAACTGCTTCTGTCAATTATACGTCATACAAACGATATCTAAATGAGAACTGATCTAAACAAAAACTTATCGTTATCGTATTTCATTCTTCGAATCGGGAAGTAAGTTCCGTTTTGTTCAATAATAACGACAATTTCATGTTTTACACAAAAATAAAACACTGTGCCGTCAGCATGATAAGATCTATTTTATTGAAATAAAAACTAACCTTAAATCTTGTAAATTACTTAAAAAAAAATCGGTTTCAGCTCAAAAATACAAAAAATATAATAATGGCGCCCAAAAAACCTCCGTCACATTTAAAATAAATAAAACCTCACGGAATTTAATGTCATACTTCCCTCAATTAGGGTGACCACACGTCAATTTGCGTAACCTTCGGCTAAAAAGGCTGGAGTCCAAGGTGTGATTCCAATCGTTCGCATTGCGTAGCGCAAGCTACAAAAGGCCACTAACACAAAACTACTTCTGCTAACTCGATAATTATAGTATTTTATGCAACAGTTGTATAAGAAGGGTCAAAAAAGGCGAGTGGCGTGAGTTACAATGTGAGCCGGAGCCGAAGGCGTAGGCGAACATTGTAAAGGAATACGCCACGAGAATTTTTCGACCTATTTATACAACGTTGCATACAAAATTTTTCCTACGAGTCAACAAAAATAAATCTTAATTTAGGTAAACAAATTACAGCAAAAGTATATAGCCAAGACGCGCGACCATACCTTGTTCCGCGCCCGGCCCGCCCCGGGCCGCGGCCGGCCGGTCAGCGACACCTCCTCGTAACTCATGAGGCCCTGGTACTTGCTACTTGCTAAATTAATTTTTTGGACAGTTTTTCCTCAATTTTGGCCACCGTAGCCTACGGAGACTAACAAGCAACGCTAAGCGGTCTTCATAGTCTATGGGTGTTGCTATATTACGGGTGTCACATGCGTGTTTCTGACTTATGAAGTAATTATTTTTACTATGCAACCAAATGAATATTTTGTAAGTTTGTTAGGTTGGTAGCCATTAATCGCAGTAACGTTATAGCTTATAAAAGCACAAGAGCTTTTATGAGGAATAGACAATATAGACTTTTCTTGAAATCTTTTATGTATGTTCTTATATTCGTGTTAATGAATGCATAAATGACAGATAACAGTAGAGGAGTAGGAAAATTTGTTACTGTATCTATAAACCTATGTTGTAACCGTAGCTGTGTTAATTTTAGCTTTATATCCTTTATATTGTTACCGCTATATATTGTAGATTTATCAGTAGGTAATCTAGTAATCTGTGGACGATGTTGTTGGTCTCACACTTTATTATTCTTCGTATTTTATTTTCGTGTCTAAACCTGTGTGTTACTGTATTTTGTCCCAAATAAAAAGGAAAAAAAAAACACTAGCGTCTCCCGACCGTCGGCGTCTATTCAACTCTATGGTTGCTGCTCGACGCAACGTTGGCGCAAATGCGCAGAGACGCCATTTTCCATAGCGCTCACTAGACGCTGACTTTCAAAAGACGATATTGCGGCGTCACTCTATAGATCAGATCAAAAAAATACCGATCCATATTTAACAATTTGATACGGTTTTTGTCATATTTTGAAACTAACTTGAAGATCGCTCATATTCATTGTTGCGTGCAAGTCGTGCGTGAGATGCGCGCCATTCACCAAGACGATCAACAAGGTTGTATAAACCAGATCACAACAATATTTACAACATTTTTTTAAATACATACATTACATCTCTTAGAACCATCCTCATGTATAATTTGATAAACTATAATATATAATCTTTTAGTTCCGACACTTGGACACATTTATACCTCTAAATCATTTTAGTTTTTTTTTGTGTCTGTGTTTTTTTATTTTATTATAACTATAGTTTTTTTTTTGGTAATTCGACTTACTATTTTATACACTTTACACTACTTACTTTGAGACTATACTATTTTTCCTACTCCTCTATTGTTATCTGTCATTTATGCATTCATTAGCACGAATATAAGAACATTTGAATTTTTGAATTTTGAATTTTGATTTTTGAATACATAAAAGGTTTCAAGAAAAGTCTATATTGTCTATTCCTCATAACAGCACTTTTTATCGCTATAACGTTACTGCGATTAATGACTACCAACCTAACAAAATCATAACGAATACAGATTTAAACTAAGTGCATTGCTGCCAACTTAAAAAATATTCATTTGGTTGCATAGTAAAAATAATTACTTCATAAGTCAGAAACACGCATGTGACACCCGTAATATAGCAACACCCATAGACTACCAAGACCGCTTAGCATTGCTTGTTAGTCTCCGTAGGCTACGGTGGCCAAAATCGAGAAAAAACTGTCCAAAATTTAATTTACCAAGTAGCAAGTACCAGGGCCTCATGAGTTACGAGAAGGTGTCGCTGACCGGCCGGCCGCGGCCCGGGGCGGGCCGCGCGCGTAACAAGGTATGCTTGCGCGTCTTGGCTATATACTTTCGCTTTGTTTACCTAAATTAAGATTTATTTTTGTTGACTCGTAGGAAAAGTATTGTATGCAACGTTGTATAAGTAGGTCAATTCCATGTTGACGTGTAAAAGTGCCCTTGTGGCCTATTTGCTGAATAAATGTTGAAGTTAAAAGTCAAATTACCTAGGACGGAGGACGGACGGAGGAGGGCTTAATGCCTGTAGGGTTAGACTATTGTAAGTTCGCTGTGATAAGATAATGAAGCAACAAAGTATTTTTTAGTTTTACATTTCTAGGGTTCCGTACCCAAAGGGTAAAACGGGACCCTGTTACTAAGACTCCGCTGTCTGTAGGTCTGTCTGTCCGTTTGTCACTATATCTCATGAACCGTGATAGCTAGACAGTTGAAATTTTCACAGATGATGTATTTCACAGATGATAAATACTAAAAGGTCCAGAACCCTCGGTGGGCAAGTCCGACTCGCACTTTTTCAGTTTTTTTAAGCTTATGAAGCTCATCGCGAGGTCTACAGCTCACAGAACCTCTAGCTTAAATTAAGCTCAACTCAATTCATAGGCGTCATTCGACACCAGCAGTGGCAGCATGGTTCCATTTTTATCGCTTGTCACTATGCTCGTCACTTTTGCACTTACATACTTGTTAGAACGTGACAAGCATGGTGACAAATGATAAAGAGCCGACCATCTTAGCCCTACTGCAGTGGCAGCATGGTTCCATTTTTATCACTTGTCACTTTCGCACTTACATACTTGTTGGAACGTGACAGACATGGTGACAAATGATAAAGAGCCGACCATCTTAGCCCTACAGAGGTGTAGTTTGGCTCAGCCTCGGTAAGCGTCGAGAACGCCCGAACAGATGGCGGGCGATTGCGCGCAATTTGGTAAATTATCCCCTTCCGGTTCGCGTGCGTTGTCACCCTATTCGCTGCTCCGTCTGCTTTGTGGAATGTCCGCTGTTTTTCAAGATTTTGTTTGGTATTTTTCTGGTGTTTTCTTTATTGTTAGATTCAGTACCCCTAGTGTAAATAAATTCGATTTCGAAACGTGACGTACGCGTTTGCGTTAAGTCTCATTTTGTATGGGTTTTTGAACAGCGCGCCAAGCGGGACGTTTTGGAAAGTCAAAAATCTCATACAAAATGACACTTAACGCAAACGCGTACGTCACGTTTTGCTGTCGAAAATATTTACACTAGGGGTACTGACCAAGGCTTCGGGGAAGACCTTGGACGATTTTTTGTGTTTTGGAACAAAACGGGACTTAATAGCGTAGATCGATAGATAGATAGAATACTCTTTATTGGCACACCTCAGTAAAAAATACAGCTTAAAGAAAACAATTGATTAGTGATAGAGGCAGACAACAGGCGGTCTTATCGCTGAAGAGCGTAGCTATATACTATAAGTTAAAAATGTACTACTATATATATTATAAAGTTGTCCTTTAGGTATAATATTTGTAAAAATCGCTTCTAACAGAATGCGTAAACGTGGATGCGTAAAACGTTGTACAATACATGTGCGAATAGGTAATTAGCAACTCGTGTCGATTTAAAACACTCCCTTCGGTCGTGTTTTAATTTATCGCCACTCGTTTCGAATTTCCTATTTTTCGCACTTGTATCGTAATGTACTATTCCCACAGTAAATCATACGATATAATGTATTTCCAACGGTTCGCCAACCCAAACATCACGCGGTACGACCGCACTGCTCACCGGTCTAACATCGACCGCGCGACCGTAACTGTCAGTGACGTCACATGACGTAAGCGCTCAAGACATCTATACCACTAAAGAAATTAGCGAAATCATCATTAATTTAATCAAAGCCTTTTTTAAAGTAGAAGTAAAATACAACTAGATTAAAATAAAAAAGCGGCCAAGTGCGAGTCGGACTCGCCCATGAAGGGTTCCGTCCCATTTATGACGTATTAAAAAAAACTACTTACTAGATCTCGTTCAAACCAATTTTCGGTGGAGGTTTGCATGGTAATGTATATCATATATTTTTTTAGATTTTTCATTCTGATATTTAAGAAGTTACAGGGGGGGGGGGGACACATTTTTTCACTTTGGAAGTGTCTCTCGCGCAAACTATTCAGTTTAGAAAAAAATGATAATAGAAACCTAAATATCATTTTTGAAGACCTATCCATAGATACCCCACACATGGGTTTGATGAAAAAAGATTTTTTGAGTTTCAGTTCTAAGTATGGGGAACCCCCAAAATTTATTGTTTTTTTTTTCTATTTTTGTATAAAAATCTTAATGCGGTTTATATAATACATCTACTTACCAAGTTTGAACAGTATAATAGCTCTTATAGTTTCGGAAAAAAGTGGCTGTGACATAAACGGACAGACAGACGGACATGACGAATCTATAAGGGTTCCGTTTTTTGCCATTTGGCCCTAAAAATGAACTAGTCGAACTGCATTCGTTAAAAAAGAGTTAACGAAATGAAATTGCTAAATCTACAAGCAGAGGCGGCGTTGGAACGAGCTCCATTTTGTGACATCTTCGCAAGCTTGCAAGGCACGCACGGCACGATTAGGCGCTATGCTTATGGCTGGTAGGGATGGGGTCCTGATTTTATCGATACTCTAATCATTTAAGAATGTTTTATCGACTGTCGATTGTCTCTGTATCTGCAGTAAAATACAACATGCTTGCTAGCTACCCACATAGGATAAAACCTGATTCTACAAACCCAGTTTATCCAGATAAACTGGAATTGTCAGGATCAGGTTTAATCCTATTGGGTAGCTAGCAAGCGTGTTGTGTTGTTGTTGGGTCGGGTCTCCTTGTATGTCTGCGCCAGAGTGCTCTGTTCTGGCTTGTCTGCGTACTAAGATTCTCTTTCAGGATCTCGTTTTGCATGTCTGAACATCAGGTGTCGGGTGGTCGTCCCCTTTATCGGGATTGGTTGGGTACATTTAAGGCTTTTTTAGCGGAATCGTCATTACCACGTCTAAGGATATGGCCATACCAGCCTAATCGACTGTCCTTTACTTTATCAACAATAGGTGCTACCTTTAATGAACCCCTGACAAATTCATTTCTGACCTTATCCAGTTGAGGCACTCCTCCTGTCAATCTAAGCATTTTCATCGCGCTTGTGTGGAGTTTTTGTTCGTGTACTTTGTTGAAGGCTCAAGTGATATTTTTGAACAGCATTTTTATAAAGTATTGGTTGGTTTTAATATCTGGGATATAAAAATACCGCTAAGATGGAAACAATTCATTGACAATTCTATAAACTCAGGGTCGATCCTAGAAAAGACCGCAGGTGCAGCACTTACGTCAAATCCTGAATTTAATATTTGTGAACAAATAAACCAAAACAAACAACATAAGCTCAAACGTCAAATTACTCAAGCGATTCTCATCCAAAGAACTGCACAAATAAAATGGCGGCTCGTGATTTGTAGCAGTGCAAGACGTAGCTGCGATATTAAAAAAAAAGCATTTATTTCGGACAGGATCCATATAAAAAACACAAAACAACAAACAATTAAAATATTTTCATATAAATTAATTTAATTTAATTAAAATATATTATATAAATTAAATATAGATAGAGATATTGCATAGATAAATTATGAATGAATGTAAACTCCTCCACGGCCGATTCGGTCACGGCGACTGCTATCAACTCCGTCGCTGTCTTTGGTGTGCTCGCAAGTGGCTGACGTAGCCGATCTTGTTACCAAAGGTTCGCGAACATTGCGGGCATGTGAGGACACCATTTGTGTAATTATACTGTATTGCGGTAGGTGGTCTGGCTTTTATATCGTCGCGCTTGGCATCCAGCTCTGAGCGCCGACGCGATTCAAATTCAGCTACTTTGGTATTTATTGTAGCCCGCCACTCCGTTCGTTTGGCTGCCTGCTGCTCCCAACGCGAGGGCTCTATACGACACTTTTTCATGTGCAGCTTAAGCATATCTTTGTACCTGAGGAATTGGCCACCCTGTTTCCGCTTGCTCTCCTCAAGCTCAGAAAAAAAGATGTGCTTAGCCACACGCTGGTCTTCATCCGCGAAACGAGACCGCACCACCGAAGCTGACGTCGCATGAGGTATACCGCGATACCACCCACATTTGTTCTACGCAGCACTTCGGTATTCCGAACACGATCAGACCATCGGATCTTCAGTATTTTGCGTAGGCATCTGAGGTGGAATTGATCCAGCATGCGAATATGGCAGCGATAAACGGTTCATCTTTCAGCGAAGTATAGAAGGTTAGGCAGCACGACTGTCATATAAACGGATACCTTAGTGGCCAGTTTTAAGTCGTGTGAGCTGAGAACCTTGTGGTCTAACTTGTCAAAAGCTGCAGCCTCAGCCCCGATCCTGCTGTTAATTTCAGCATCAAGGTCGCACTTGGATGTTAACGTGCTCCCCAGGTAGCGGAACTTGTCTACCTGCTTCAGCTGGGCTTCGCCGAGTCTAACGACCGGCTTCTGTTGATTGATAACGTCCAGCGACATCACCTCAGTCTTCTTGACACTGATCTTGAGCCCAAACCTGCGACAGGACTGCGACAGGGAATGAATTTATTGATAAAATCGCCATGCACTTTAACGGCTGATGGTATGGTCGGTGCTCCAACTTAAGTAACCAAATAGCTGTGCTAATTGTATAGAAAAGTCGATACTTATGTTAGGGAACCGACTGCCAACAAGTGAAGGCAAGCAAAATTTAAGTTTACTGCAAATTGCAATATTTTATCGACAATTCGATCGACTGGCTCCAGCCCTACTACAGACCGCAGGTGCGGCGCTCACATTAGAGTTGTCGATAACGATGTCGATGTGCATATTCGCCGCACTACTATCGATTTTGCAACTATGTGTGGAATTAAATTCACCTGTGAGTGGAATGACGTGAATTGTTCCGAGTATGAAGCTTATATGGATTGAATGCTGATTTGCATTTTTTTGTAGGTAGGATTCCATTAGAGTGTTTCTTAGAAATGCAGGTCTTTTAATTTTACTACGAATAATAAAGCTGGGTTTTGGTTTATTTTCGAAAATCCCTATATTTGTGGGATTAGATTGGGTTAAGATTTTACCCGATTGTGTCAGAAAGAGGGTAATGTTTTTCGAGCGTATGAACGTATGCCCATTTTTAGGGTACCGTACTCAAAGGGTAAAACGGAACCCTATTTCTAAGACTCCGTTGTCCGTTCGTCTGTCTGTCTGTCCGTCTGTCACCAGGCTGTATCTCATGAATCGTGATAACAACCGCTGCCGCTATAACAACAAATACTAAATAGTAAGGAACCCTTGGTGGGCGAGTCCGACTCGCATTTGTCCGTTTTTTACTTACTCACTAACCCCCTTATTTATAAACGTATACTAAAGTTGACAAGCCGCTAATAATCGTTTGTCCCTTTCCATCATATAAATACGTCGGAAAGGGACAAACGATTATTAGCGGCTTGTCAATTTTAGTAGACGTTTATTATTCATAAGGTAAGGGGGTAAAAGTTTAAAATAGATTGTGGAATATGTAAAAAACTTTGATGGTATAAAGAAAGCAATAAAACCTATAGAAGCAATAAAGATACTGATTACTGATTAAGGCTCCTCCTCCCGCAAAATACCGTAAAACTGAGTTAATCTGAACCATTTTTTATATTATTTATGGAATTTTCTGAGCAGAAAAAAATATATAACGATCTCGTTTAACTTAAATAAGTGAAGAAAAAAAATCTTGAAGTCACCCTTATTTCTTGCAGTTGTAACCAAATTACTACTGTAACCTTCATCGAAAATATATGAAACTTTATAAGTTACGAAATAAATATTTTTCATTTTTCATTTTCATTTTCAATCTTTCTCTCAAAACACTATAAAATGATTTGGTTTTCTTCCTCTTTGCAAATTCGTAAAATTATCGTAAGAGGTTCGGATAGATTTCATCCCGAAAAAGGATGAAAGTAAGGGGGTGAAATAAATAAATATTATAGGACATTATTACACAAATTGACTAAGTCCCACAGTAAGCTCAATAAGGCTTGTGTTGAGGGTACTTAGACAACGATATATATATATAATATAAATATCTATAAATACTTAAATACATAGAAAACACCCATGACTCAGGAACAAATATCCATGCTCATCACACAAATACATGCCCTTACCAGGATTTGAACCCGGGACCATCAGCTTCGTAGGCAGGGTCACTACCCACTAGGCCAAGCGGTCGTCATATGGATATACAAATTCTATGCAGACAAATTCGTGGACAGAAGCTAGTCATAAAGTTTCCTTAAACCTAACATAACCCTCAATTTGGCCGCAATCGGTTAAAAAATTGTCCTAAGAACATAAATCGTCTACTTGCACATTCTCGTTAGAAATTCGTTGAAATAACATTTCATTTTCAGACCAAAGAGGCCTGTACACTCAGGTTAATATAACTTTTATTTAAGTACAGTCAGCAAAGTCTAAAAGAACTCCAATTAAAGTTCCTTTGCGTAAACTCGAATTCGGAGACGTTTGCTGAGTGTACAGACTACCTATAATAGACTTTGCATGACGAGAGGTTTAAGAAGATTTTTTTCTAAATAATCTTTTATTAGTAATCCTGGAAGAAACTTGTATAAGATTTTTTTTCTGTCGGCATGTATTCCTCAGTTCTTATCTACCTGTAAAAAAACAGTAATTTGTATTTTTTATTTGTATTTCTGATTTATTTATACCACTAATATATCTTTATTTAAGTAGTCATTTAGAGTAAACAAATTAAAACAATAAAAGCAAATACAATACCAGCAATTAATTTTATACATTCAGTTCAAGAAAACCTAAGGATTACCTGAATTCCAGGAATGATACATGCACGTTGTCAAATTAGGAGTAGATTAATTTGTAAAGCTTATTATAATACCAAGGACTATATTAGCGACAAAAATGCCTAGGACTGAGTTGACATATGCACTCGTAATATTAACATTATTGTATAATTTCTGCTGTTATTCTTATTCCTATTTTTGTGTTTGACATTATCTTTTACATTATTGTTAATTGTTACCAATTTCATTGTTTTTTTATTTATTATTATTATATTTTTTGTTTAATTAATGATTATAATTGTACTTATATTTGTATGACTTGTCAAAAGTGCTTATTATTAAGCCTACTTGAATAAATTATTTTTGAAGTTTTGAAGTTTGAAGTTCAAATCCATTGAATGGTTGCGCTATCATACTAAATTAACATTGAAGTACGCGCTACGCCCTACGCGCAGTGTCCGTAATTCGTCCTCTAAGATCCATCTAGAAATAAGCCATCTGTAGTCGAGGGTAGTTAGAAAAGTTGAAATTTGTGTTTTTCAATGATTAAGGTTTTTTGAAGTTAACGGGTTAGGGATGTCGAAGTTTCGAGAAGTTTCGGAAAGTTTAGAATTAATTTTGATTTTGTACTTCGGCTTATTTAAAGGCATGAAGTAGACAAAACAGACGCAACGAGTAAAACCCTCTTAAAAAGGTTTTTAAGGGACCCCGCAAAAAACGCATATATAGACAATACCCAAAAAAAGCGGCCAAGTGCGAGTCGGACTCGCCCATGAAGGGTTCCGTACCATGTATGACGTATGTATCTAGTAAGTAGTATACTTACTAGATATCGTTCAAACCAATTATCGGTGGATGTTTGCATGGCAATATATATCATATTTTTTTTTAGTTTTATCATTCTGTTATTTTAGAAGTTACAGGGGTGGGGGGGACACACATTTTACCACTTTGGAAGTGGCTCTTGCGCAAACTATTTAGTTTAGAAAAAAATGGTATTTGAAACCTCAATATCATTTTTGAAGACCTATCCATAGATACCCCACACGTACATGCGTTTGATGAAAAAATATTTTTTGAGTTTCAGTTCTAAGTATGTATGGGGAACCCCCAAAAAGAAATTTTTCTATTTTTGAATGAAAATCTTAATGCGGTTTATAGAATACATCTACTTACCAAGTTTAAACAGTATAGTTCTTATAGTTCCGGAAAAAAGTGGCTGTGACATAAACGGACAGACAGACGGACATGACAAATCCATAAAGGTTCCGTTTTTTGCCATTTGGCTACGAAACCCTAAAAACATTACATCGAACCAATTCACAAAATTTCAGGAGAATCGGTTGAAAATTGCAACCTGTAGAGGAGAACATCCGGACAAACGTAAGCACTTTTGCCCAAGCTGAAAGGGAGACTTCGCTAACGCTCGGTCAATTAGAATCAACCTCCTTGTTTCGATCCGACTTTAACGATTGCCCACTTGGTTTTTTGTGTGCGAAATGTAATCATCATATCATCAAAGCGGCATCTCGCTTACACTAATAGATGCGCGTGAGACGCCTAAATGACATCAATAACAAATTGATAGATCGAAAGCAATATACGATAATGTTCAAGTCTATTTCTAATGAAGGATGTGTGTATATGTGTGTGTGAAGTATGTGTATGTGACGGTGATTGTTGGGTACGGGCTGATTGTGGGGCCTTCCGTTTAGGTTTGAGCTAATTTAGTATGGAGAAAGACTTTAACCAAGATGCAAGATGGTCGGATTCCATAAGACAAGCGTGTGGTTCCATGCAGAGGGCAGCCCACATAGCCCTTGTAGCCGCCGTGCAGGTCAGGATGTCGACGACTTAAATAAAACTTCGATTTATAATGAAGTGAAGTATAACCATCCCAAAGGTACTGGTTTACAAGGGTTCTTGCCAAAACGGTTCAATGTAGAAAGTAGGTGTTTATAGTATGGAGGATGATGCAAGAGTGATTTGCAATATTTGACTTGATCAGTACAAAAAGGTTTAGATTTAAATGCTTCCAATTGGCCGCGATACAGATTATGTGGAGCGCTCCTATTGGTGCTTTTAAAAAGCCTCCGAATAATAGCCGAGCCCGACGGCTGCGTTAAGCTACTGCATTGTTTTTTATATAATATTAAGTTGCAGTCGCAACAGCCCTTAATCGCGTTAAATGGAGGGATATAGTTGTTGGTCACGATCCTCAGGCATGAGGGAACGACGAAGAAGAAGACTTTAATAAAATAACTTTGAAGTTCCACAATATAAGAAAAAAATGTGAGACCTAAATAATCATACCTCTATAATATTATTTTTCTGTAATCATTTCTGAACAACCTTAGGATATCTGATGAATTTCGGGTTAGATAAATAAAAATTATCCTTAAAATACTCTTAAACTGCTAATAATGTTTACCAAGCAGGAGGTCCCGGAGGTCCAATCCTGGTAAAGACATTTATTTGTGTGTTTATCACTAATAATTGTTCCTAAGCTATGAATGGATATTTATTTATTTAAACTTTATTGCACAAAAGAAAACATATCGTACAAAAGGCGAAAAGGCATTCTCTACCAGTCAACCTTAAGGTAAAGCAGAGAGATTGCGGGGCATAACTATATGTTATATATATATATATATATATATATATATATAATAGTCTAGTACCCGCAATACAAGCCTTTTTGGGCTTACTGTGAAAAAAAAACCCGGCCAAGTGCGAGTCGGACTCGCGCACGAAGGGTTCCGTACCATTATTTATCAAAAATATGTTTGTTGTGTGGGAGCCACCCTTAAATATTTATTTTATTCTGTTTTTAGTATTTGTTGTTATAGCGGCAACAGAAATACATCATCTTTGAAAATTTCAATTGTCTAGCTATCACGGTTCATGAGATACAGCCTGGTGACAGACGGACGGACGGACGGACAGCGAAGTCTCAATAATAGGGTCCCGTTTGACCCTTCGGGTACGGAACCTTAAAAATGAAACTAGGTAGTTTTGTGTACATTCTCATAAAATTCTCCTATAATATTTATTTAATAATTAAGCCCCCTCCCCACTTGTCCAGCCTAAGCACAGGGTCCAGTATCAGTAAAAAATAGGCGGCACGAAATGAAAGGTTTCCAGCCCGGTCCAGTTATTCTTTTTATATTCCGTTACTTTATTACACTTTTCATCTTGATACGATGTCATTGTTATGTTATAAATAAATATTAAATAAATAAGTATTATATGACATTATTACACAAATTGACTAAGTCCCACAGTAAGCTCAATAAGGCTTGTGTTGAGGGTACTTAGACAACGATATATAATATATAAATATTTATAAATACTTAAATACATAGAAAACACCCATGACTCAGGAAAAAATATCCATGCTCATCACACGAATAAATGCCCTTACCAGGATTTTAACCCGGGACCATCGGCTTCATAGACAGGGTCACTACCCACTAAGCCAGACCGGTCGTCAAAAATGTTAAATTATTAATAAATTGTAGATTTTTTTTATAAATGTGCGATATTTAACTAGATGTTGTAGGTTCAAGTTTCCCTTACGTTACCATTTTCAGTATATTAACGTACGTAACGGAATGGAAGGAGCAAAAAACTATTTGTTAATTTAAATAAAAATACGTAGGTATACAATATATTTCCTAAATATTAAAAGAAAAGGTTTTTTTCTGAGAAAAGTGTATGTTTAACATTATTGATAAAATAAGTACATAATAAAATGATTTTGGAACCATCTTACATAAATCAGTCACACAATAAGGGCTTATTTGGCCGGTGCGAGACATTAATTGCATGTAAAAATACGCAAGTAAGCATAACGAGTTAGCACTTATTGACTAGCACGTTAACTTTTCGTGGATTAACAAAGTAATATTTTTTACAGTACATATGGTGCTATTTTACCGTACTAGTGCGAAAATTAGTTTAATACGTTACTGTGTAAACTTAACTAAACATTTAAAGGGCTATATATGGTTTAAGACTTTTTATTATCTCATAAAGAATTTACAAAATTCACTTATATGAGATACACTTATATAACAATACTTTTAAGACTAGCGAGCACTATTTAATTTTATAAAGATTAATACGAGTATAAATATACTGTACTATATGTACTGTAAAACGTTGTACGATACATGTGCCAATAGGTAATTCGCAACTCGTGTCGATTTAAAACACTCCCTTCGGTCGTGTTTTAATTTATCGCCACTCGTTTCGAATTTCCTATTTTTCGCACTTGTATCGTAATGTACTATACTGGACCCTGCATCTGTATAAGGTCACCAACTAGGCTAAAAACGATAAATCATGCACGTAATTTAAATTTGGAAACTCCCCAGCCAGCAATGACATTTATTACACGTCACATAAATACTAAATTCAAACGTAACAGACAACCATCTAAAGAAAAAACAAACCAATCCCAAGGGACTTAATAAATCTAGTAAAGTTGCCAAACAGTCGCAAAACGGCAACTTTTTATGTCAGGGACGTTTTGTTTACATTATCTGCGAGTTTTGACAACCCTGAGATTGCTAGGGGTGGCACTTTTGTATAATTTTATGGGAGCAGGTAGGTAATGAAAACATCCGGGGCGTTGTGGTGTTTCTTAATACGTGAACCAGCTTGCACACATATACACCCTTCCAATTCTTATAGCTTGCAAGATTTATTTGTCAAAGACATAATTTAGGTTTTTTTAAAGAAATAGTTAAATTATAGTTACAGATGTCAAACACAATAAAAAAAAATTAACAATAATCAAACTCTGGTCAACGTGGGACTCGAACCCACATCTTTGGATTGCCGGTCTACAGCGCTACCAATTGCGCCAACTGACCATCCGTCATTCACCGTGAATTTAACCATTGCAACTGTGACAACGCCACTAGCGACATCTGTACTTTAAGGTTTACAACCTTTAAGGTATACAATTTATAGATTGTAATGTGGTACGTTCCACAATAAAAAGGAAAATAAATATTTACATTTAAGAAATAGTTGTTGGTTCTTTGAACTCTGAGAGATTTAAATTTAATCATAATATGTATAATTTTGATTTTTCCAGGGAAAAAGGTGTCCCAATTTGTAAATATTGTTTTTGAATTTCCAGTAGGTTTAAGTACGTTACCTCCATATATGTGCCAAAAGGAGCTGTTATATACACTCCCAATAATGTTGAAGCATTGACAGCATATTACCAATGAGAATTTGAAATAGAGGTGTGTTGTCAAAGAAAACTTTGAAGCCACATTTTACTGCCATCTTTCGACACACGATTAAAACTTTTAGAACACCATTTGACTTTGATCCTTATACTTTCAGTGATATGTAATAAATTTGTTAAATATCAAAAAGTGGCGCACAACGCGGACACTTCCTAAAGGTTATGGCGTCATCGCTCGAAACGATGCTGCTCATAACTTCGGATATAATCTTAAGATGGCACCACTTTTTGATATTTAACAAATTTAACACATATCAGTAAAAGAATAAGGATCAAAGTCAAATGGCGTTCTAAAAGTTTTAATCGTGTGTCGAAAGATGGCAGTAAATTTATGTGGCTACAGAGTTTTCTTCGACAATACACCTCTATTTCAAATTCTCTTTGATATTACTGACACATTTCACTATATTAATACTTACAAATTTATTAATATCCTAAGTCTTAGTGTGTAAGTTTGTGCAGTATATTTTGAGTGAATTAACTGTTTGGGTTGTATTCAAGAGTTTTCTTCGAAACACCAGGTAGCTGCCATATTATATATAACAGAGCGTTAGTGGATTTGCAGAAATTATGATCCTTTTTCTCTACTGAGTAGGAGTTCTGAGTATGAATGTTATAAAAAAAATCTAAGCTGTTGAAGAACTGCTAAACCCACAACGATTTCAGAAAACACTGAATTTATTTGTAGAGATATTGATACATTAGAGATTTGTTTTGAGCACAAAATCACACATGTAGCATACTTTTTTTAATACATAGACGTAAAGGAACAGACAGACAGGCAAATAAAACACAACCGGGTCAAACACATTTCAGAAAAAGGTTACTTCTGTAGACAATGCATAGTTAACGACTCTAGTACATAGACAACCCGTTTTTTAGTGTTCCGTACAAAACTTTGTTCCCGGAACACTTTTACGGTATCACTTTGGTTTTGCAAATCGGTTCTCAGAGACCGTTAAAATTTGGAACAGTTATAGTAATTAACGCCACTAATATTGGAAATAAGTCAAAACTACTTTTTTTTTTTTTTTTTCATCGGGGACTGCCCGGTAGCCAATAGGTAGGTAGTTTTTTTTATACATATTTAGTTTATATTTATATTTAAGTTCTGATATATTTAGGTTTAGTTATGTTTAGATATATTTTAGTATGTATCTTCTGTGTTTTTGTTATATTATGTAATTTGTCTTGTTTTCATTTCTAAATAAATATAAAGATACTTATTTCTTATTCTTATTTGAGTCTCAATATTTTTTTATCCCGCCTGTAAAAGTGCCGCGTAAAAATAAGCTTTAGGTTCACTATGTCTACAGTAACCCAACCACGACTAATAAAATATTAGAAAACCCTATAATCTTCCACGTTATAATCTTCACCAATATCTAAAATAATATAGGTATAAGTCCCCTTTACTCTACAAGCAATCATGCTCCTAACCACTAAATATTTAAGTCCTTAAATTGCCTGTACATCTAAGAAGAAATATGTCATTTTAGGTCAAAGATAAAGGAACAAGGAACAAAATATTTCACGCGCACCTTCTAAAACTCCCTAGTAAATAATTATTATTTAGTATTACAATCACGTATTGTGGGGTGTGAGTTCCAGGGGAATAACAATGATATTCGTATGCGTGTTTTTTGGGGATCAGAAAAAGTGGGAAAATGTATGTGGGTTGGAGAAAGTTTTTATTGTGAAATGTTTTTATTGACCCCATGAAATGTACATTAGGGGTAGTAATTTTATTGATACTAAGAAAGTCGGTTCCTGAACACATCGTACAATATGTGTTAGATAAAGCAGTGTATACACCGTGGGGCAATTAAACCTGGAAGATTTTAACCACGCATTCCTGAGGTCATAAGGAGTAAAAATGTTATATGAGATTTGGCCAAATTGACCATAAAATAATTTCTTTTTTTTCCGAAAAAAATTTTTTTTTGCGTTTTCTGTACTTACACACTGTTGAAAAAAAAATCATTACAACGAATAAGTAATTTGTTTTTAATTACAGATAAAAATTGCGGGCCTCCTTTAAAACTTTGTCTGTCAGTAGGTATTAAAAAAAAACCAAGTCACATAGTGGCAGCGTCACAGCTAAAAAGACGTTTTTCTCGAAATTATAACAGAAACCAATTTTCACCAAAATTGACATTATCTTGATTTCAGGAAACTTTGTATGAGATTTAAGTCTCTAAATACGGTCAAGAATACACCCTCAAAATCTGTCGAGTTTAATTGGCCCACGGTGTATAAAGAACTATACATAATCGGACATTCAAATGTATTTGAATTTACTACATAATACATACACACACGGACATATCGACACATAAACTACTTTAAATAAAGGTGTACAGCGGCTGTAGCACGGTTGCATTTTTATCATTTGTCACCATGCCTGTCACTTTCTAACAAGTATGTAAGTGCGAAAGTGACAGGCACAGTGACAAGTACCTTAAGAAAAGAAAACAAAAAACAAGTGCTTTTGATTGAAATTCTAATTAGTGTCAGGTATTTTAATTACTAAAATTCAGGTTCCTTACTTGTTTACGTTTCCGTTGATAAATTAAATAAAACCTTAACGAGATTTAATTAAACATGCCAATTAAGACTGAAACGTTATTATTAAGTAAAAATACGAGCTAAAATGTGGACAAATTCATGGTATAGGTACCATCCAAACATCGTACATTCAAACGTGGCAATAAAAAAGCTAAGCTAAGTGACCTTCGTCGACCAGTATATGTCTGGCCTCTGGTTCTATATACATATAAGTGGATATAAGTATTTTAGGCTGTAGACATGCAATTTGTCAGCCCTTATAGGTTATAGGTTTATATAAGTTAAGAAATCCTGGTTACTTACTCGACATACTACAAAAAGCGGTGGTGACCTAGTGAATAGTTATGACATCTGACTTTCAATCAGGAAGTCGCGACTTCAAATCCTGGCTCGTACCAAATAATAAAATTTGGTATTCACCATTAGCTTTTCGGTGAAGGAAAACATCGTGAAGAAACCTGCATACATCCGAGAAGAAATTCAAAGGTGTATGTGAAGTCCCTAATCCGCATTGGGCCAGCGTGGGGACTATAGCCCAAGCCCTCTCGCGCATGAGAAGAGGCCTGTGCCCAGGAATGGGACGTATATACGTCTTTGTTAATTTTGTATCAAGCAGAAATTTTTGCTAAATCTTACGGTAGATGTCGCTAGGGCCTCCCTAAGGCTCATATATGGTGAAAATATTCGCTGTATCGGGTAAGGTCTTGGTCTCAGATTGCAGAGAACTGGGCTAGCAATATAAAGGTCGTGGGTTCAACTCCCACCTAAGAAAGTTAGTCTTTCCACTTTTAATTTGCTTCTATGCTCAACTGTGCCAGTTAAACGATACACATTATCCGGCTCGAAGGACCATATGTAGCCGCCGTTCAGATCAGGATGTCGACGACTCAAATAAAACTTCGATTTATAATGAAGTGAAGGATAATCTTCCAAAAGGTACTGGTTTAGAAGGGTTCTTGCCAAAACGGTTAAATGTAAAAAGTGGATGTTGATAGTATGGAGGATGATGAAAGAGTGATTTGCAATATTTGATCAGTACAAAAGGTGGTTTAAATTTAGGTGCCTTTAATTGGCCGCGTTAGAAATATGTGGAGCGCTCCCATTGGTGCTTTTGAAAAGCCTCCGAATACTAGCCGAGCCCGACGGCTGCGTTTAGCTACTGCATTGGGAATATTTTTATACAATAATAAGTTGCATTCGCAACAGACTTATAGTTTGAACGAAGCTAGGGGTCACTTTAATTTGGTTTATTTTAAAATGCTTAGTGAACGGGAAGGTAATAAAGAGGTTAGTTAATTTCATTCCTGTATCGTAAGACTCCTGATTTAGGGTGCGGGTTGTGATCCGGGCGATATGTGGAGGTTCAGGCATTTTATTGAGGTAGGTATTTTAAAATGGGTCGTAGTGTGAATAGATTGGAAGATTGCCTTAAGTTAATGTATTTATTCTACCTGATTATCAACCGAGAAGATTGTGATAAGTTAAGAAATTGTGTTGTACCTAATTATCAACGGATTGTACGAAAGAAGATTAAGTAAAAAACCGGCTCATTTAATGATTGCAGAAATTGTTATATTTCAATTTCAATTTCAATTTCAATTTTTTATTCATAAAATATTCATTTTACACGTCAAATTTATAACAAACAACATACGTAGTTAAATAGGTACATATTTATATTATTAAGTCAATAAGTAGTGTAGGTACATTTTGTTCACAATCATTCAGATTACAATATTATTATTTTTTATTACCTGATTACATGTGCATTTATTATTAATTCATTGAGTACTACCAAAAAACTCATCGATCGAGTACAAAGCGTCAATTTCAAGTTTTGCTTTTATTTGACGTACAAAAGAATTATAGCTTGAAGCCTGCTTAATTGCTGGAGGGATTGCATTATAAACCTTAGTACCAATGTAGTTAGGACATTTTTTTGCTTTAACGAGTCGTGTGTGCGGCAAGCTCAGCTCATGTCGCCGTCGGGTAATGGAACTATATGATAATGGAATATAAAACTAGACAACCCAATAGAAAATATACAATAGTTATGTAATTTTTTTATCTTTCGCATTATTTTTAATGGAATCCAGAAAGCATGAAACTTTTCACGACGATCTTTGGGCTTTGTTGTTGATTTTTTTCTGTTAATTATTTGCGATTAAATATGGGAAACTATCCTTGGATAATACATCTCCAAATTCTTAAATGTAACTGACCATAGCGTTACCGAAGGTCTCAGTTTTATCTCGGGCATTTTGCTTTCGTCTCGTTCTGTCTGTCTGTAGAAGACTACAGGTCGCAAGTCTTACCATATCAGATTCTATGAATTTTTTTTTGTTGATACAGTTTTTGGAATTTTTTCTTTAAGAGGAATTTAGCTTAAACAACTTAAGTGCGAATAGCGTTTATGTCGCTTAAGACTATTGTGAGTTCACTGCGATAATTACTCAACCAAAGTATTTTACACTTTTACATTTTCTAAGTTTAACGCGAGATCTACAGCTAATTATGAAAGAAAAATAAACTAAAATCCGATATGTTTTTTTTATTTTAGGAAAAATGTAATTAATTTATAGTGCTCCGTACAACACGTAATTTCTTAATAGTTGTATTTTTTTTTTCGTAAGAACACTTTGATATCTCTCAATAGGAACGTCTAGACTAGATTTACATCTAATTATGAAAGAAAAATAAACTAAAATCCGATATGTTTTTCATTTTTGTAAAAATGTAATGAATTTTTAGTGCTCCGTACAACACGTAATTTCTTAATAGTTGTATTTTTTTTTTCGTAAGAACACTTTTATATCTGTCAATAGGAACGTCTAGACTAGATCTACATCTAATTATGAAAGAAAAATAAACTAAAAACCGATATGTTTTTCATTTTTGTAAAAATGTAATGAATTTTTAGTGCTCCGTACAACACGTAATTTCTTAATATTTGTGCACTTCGTGCTTAGAAACCGGTTTTTGACTTAACTCCACAGGTACCCAAAATGGTCATCACGAGAATCCAACAGGAAGTGGGCTTAGATAAAGTAAAAAAAATACGACAATACGTTTTATACCATTTATAAAAAGTTCAATTTCGTGTAGCACAAGTTGTTTTTTACCGCCTATCGTATGTGATAGTGTGATATATTAATCGCTGACCAAATGTAAAGTTTAACATTTAGATAGCCAGTGTAAATTGCTCTCTACAATATTGAATCATTGTCATAATTGGAATGATATAAATACGTATAATTTTACTAGGAATTATTTGTTTGCGCATTTTTATTCTCTGTTGTACGGGGCTCTCATTAGGAACACTCACATACTACATCGCTCGCGGAAAAAAGTATAACTACGTATTCCTGAGCTCATAAGAAGGAAACAGTCTTATAGAAAATTAAGTTAATTCCTCCAAAAAAAAAGTTTATTGTGTTTTTTTCACTTTGTGTATATTTTTATACATAATAAGTACATGTTATTGGAAAATTTATGGATTAATATGAATTGGTATTTTTAATTTCGTAAAAATAATCTATTCAAAGTGTTCCTTGTCACTTTGATATCTGTCAATAGGGACGTCTAGAACACACAATAAAAAAACAATTTTTTTAATTGGTTTTAACTCTGAAACTAGGTGAATTAAAAAAAAGTTTATATGACATTTTAGTATCTAAATACAATCCGGAGTATACTATTAAAATCTTTTTCTATTTTCTCGCGGGCACCGTATATACCAACAACTCTATTTACTCTGTTGAGCTACCGATGAGGGCGACCGTTTTTGCGCGCAGCGTTGAGTTACGGATTTATTTCGTAATTTTGTTATATATTAAATACACCTTTGCGGAAACCTTTGGTCTATGGTTCGAGGCAAATGCTGTTCAAGCAGTTGTAGTACTCCAGATGAGATCAATGCTTATAAAATGGTGCAAGGATACTCTCAAACGTCTGACAAAGCTGTGAGCGATCTAATCACTGTTAATTGTTTCTTCTTATGTTTTCTTAAGCGGATTAAGCGACTATTTTGGAAATGGTTAAGGCAAAGTTTTTACATAGAATTATTATATTGGTGTCATATTTAGTATAAAAAGCCTATTAGGTACCGTCAACCGGGGTAAATAGGGATAGCTGGGATAAATAGGGACAAAACTTAAAATGAGATTTACGTGACAATTTCTTAATATCCACACAAATTATATCATACACATTAATCTTTTATTTTCAATCGAATGATACAATTTGGGTGGATATTTTCTTTATTGACAGAAAAATCACATTAAAAAATTTGTCCATATTCACTCCAGCCATCTCTATTTACCTCAGTTGACAGTATACTTTTTAATTTATTCTCTCTCTCTGGCTCACTCAAGGCTCTGGGATACCGCTTAACCGCTCTACTGAGCTACAGAACCTTTTTTTTTCGTAAATGCTAATAACAGATCGTGTCATTAACGAAGACGCGTGCTTTGACTCATATATTGTCATATTATTAAAGGTTAGAATTGACAAGTCTGCGCGTCACTGTGGATGTTACGAACTATACTAGATTACTCGGATTACAGCGGTACCTGTCAAATTTATTACCTGACGACTTTTTTTCACCATCCATCCGATGTTCGCCCGTGATGGCAAAACACTCATTACCCTATAAAAAGTATGTCTCACCTTTACACAGGTACAAAACTGAAACCGTTCTATATTGAAGATTATCAAAACTACGGTTATTATTTAACGATTTGCACCATACTTCAAGAATCTGACACGTACCGAGATTAAGAAAAACATTTTTCGCGAAGTATCTTAATTCGTCCAAAAATCATCCGGCGTTACCCCAACATACCTTATAGACAGTCTTTAAAAGGCATGTCTTACTTAAAGTCGAGTATTATGTAGCTCTTATACAGGCTATACACATATTAGTCTTGACATAGGGGCGACACTTCTCCTTTCGTCTTTTTCCTTTGCTCCGACCAATTATTAGGATTGGCACAACTTGACGTGCCTGTACGTGCACGACCACAGATAAGATAATGACTCGAATTTTGACAACCCTAAATGGCTGAAAAGGCTAGTGCCATACATTAGAAAGGGACAGCATAATTCGTCCCTGAATTGCTCTCAAACTTCGGTATTGTAGGAAGTGACATTTCTGTACGGTAGCACTATTATTTATTCTGTGGTCTTGGTTACTAATACAGGTATAGTTACTACTGTTAACTGCAAATACCGATTAGTCCTGGCCTGTCTTCCCCTTAAGCTGCATGTAGGCTAGATCGATCAGCGGCCTAATACGCGGTAACGGACTATGTACTGTGATACCATCAACACATGGAGCGCATATATTTTTGGATATGGTACTTATTCTGTCTGAAACGTAGTCGTCTTGTCGACTAGCGACACAATGGCACAATTATGGCTGTTTAACGGAGCTTATTATGCGATGCGTAATATGTTCATAATATATAATAAATAATAATACCCATAATATATATTTATTTATCTGCGTCAGGCCTGAGAGCTGCCAAATACGGCGCTATATGTATCGCACCTGCATGTTTCCGCCACGGCAGAAGATGTGGAATATGTCGGCAAGAATCCGTTACGAGCTGTAAGTATTCCAGCTGCAATCGCGCCATTACGTGCACTTCAGCTCGTTAGTGAGCGCGTCCCGCGGCCGCTGCTGGAAACCACCGCAAGCGCGGACTTCTGGCCGAAGGGTGTGATATTTCGGCGGTTTCGCGGGAATCTGCATCGTAAGAGGCCGCAAGAGAAAACTGCGTCGCCAAAATGATTTTAAGATTTTTATCATTGTATATTAGTTGTCTGAAAATGAATGATATTTAATTTAATACTAAGCCTGTTCTAGGAATTGATAAGGGATAGGTATTCAACGATTTTTTTTGTTAGTAGGTAGTGACATTGGAAATAATACGATTTAGACTTGTTACGCGTAACTTATGTATCTCAAGTTAAAGGACATAGGAATGACATGACATACAGACACTTAAATTTGCTTAATTAATGTAAGAACACACGAAATAATTGGTAACTGACGTTACAGTCTCGCGGAATTACCCGACACAGCATTGTAGTATTGCAACGCGAAATTATTGCTTACTCTATTGTTGCGCAAATGTCAAAAATCCGGGCAGCAACATCGATTTCGAAATTTGCGATAGCAGTCGGCAGCAATGTCGCAGTGCAATACTGCAACAGTAATGCCGGTGCAGTTAAAATCTGAACGGTGTCTACCACATCCAAGTATTATGGTATTCATGCCTCCATGTTCTGCGGTCGGGTAGCAGACAACTTGTTGGACCAGTTTGACAAATCGTCTTTTTTCGACGACTCTGTGGTCGCGACAGGAAACTTTAGTTAACTTTCACATCTGTTATACACTAGTTAGTGTCTGTGTGGCATGTCTAATGTATATAGGTATTATAGGTATCTTCATCGTCATATATTTGACCGAGCGTTAGCAAAACTGCTATGCATAGCCGATGTAACTCATCTTTTATAAAAAAAAAGTTTCCCTTTCAGCTTGAGCCAAATGCTTTCCGGATATGTCCATCCTATGCACATATCCCTATATATGTATGTCCTGCTATGCAGTTTGGCAGATAAGTGATCATAGCCGATGTAACTTATCTTCATTCGAAGATAACCGCCTCACTAGCCTAGACATAAAACGCCAGTTACGGAAAGAGAGACCTAAGCCCTCCTACGTGTACACGTTCAACGCAGCTGGCTAACTTTATTGTCACGCGTGCAATAGAGTATTTAAGAGCAAGTTCGGCCTGGCCAGCCACATTAGGGCTCATGCTAGACAACGTCCATTCCATAATATGTTTATTTGGGGTCGCCGTCATCGAAAACGATGAGGAGGAGGACTATATAACTTATCTTTTATAAATAAATTAAAAAAAAAGTTTTTCTTTCAGCTTGAGCCAAACGCTTTCTGGATATGTCCGGATGCTTTCCTCTGCAGGTTGCATTTCTTAACCGATTCTTGTGACATTTTGTGAGCAGATTCGTTAGTTACAATTTATCTGTCGTTTTGTTTTCAAGATGGCGGAAATCGGCCTAAAGGACTTAAGCGCCAGTAAGGTCTACAGCACTTAAGACTATTGAGTTTGTTGTGATAATGATTCAACGAAGTAATCATTATTTATTTTTAAATTTTGTAACAGTTTTTCAAGTCACGCGTCGCTTAATGACATAATCCGTTGGTCCCTCTATCAATGTGCATGCTCTTCTTGAGCCGACTGGCATTATCAGGGATGATGGCAAGAGGCCCGATGGGGTGTCCTAGGTTCCTTGGAATTTGGGACGCATGTTAGTGTGGGATGCTACCTGCGTAGACACACTGGCACCGTCCCACCTCCAACGGACTAATGTAAAAGCGGGCGCAGCGGCAGAAAGCGCCGAAATTTTGAAAAGTTATACTTAAAAGTATAAGAGCCTCGGTAGAGAGTACCATTTTGTACCATTTGGCTTTGAAACTAGGTCCATGGGGTCCCAGCGCGCACAAGTTTTTTGCAAAAACCGCGAAGCGTCTGATTGACGTAACTGGTGACCGAAGAGCTAGCGGCTTCCTCGCACAACGTATCAGAATTGCGATACAACGAAGAAAAGCGGCCAGCATCCTTGGTACAATGCCACAAGGGCCTATTTTAGATTTAAGCTAGTTATAAAAATCCTCTGTGTATATCCATTATGTATATTGTTATTGTAAATAAAATGTCATTAAGTACGTCAATTGTTTTAAGCTTATCGCGAGGTCTACAGCTCACAGAACCATTAGTTATGTATAAAACTAAGGTTTTATCGGTGGAGCAATTAATTTATATGTATGTCTGTCCTCTTCTTTATCCTTGACAGCCTAAAGTACGATTCCCACCGAATGGGCGGAGTCGGAACGCATTTCACACTTGTACGACTGCAAGCCGGTCGACTCCGCGCGGCCGCGGACGGCTTTGGACGGACTCCTTCGCTTCTGCTATGCATAATGTATAGGCACATCGAAAATGCGGTCCGACGCGGCCCGACTCAAGTAATACATAAGTAAATAAATGTATTTACACTTTCAACACATATAGCCAACTAGACATTTAACACATGCTTTTAATCGTCTTAAACCTCTACATTATCCGTGAGAACAGCAGGTCCATTACTAAGCAATAAAAATGGTGATCGCCCGAGATAATTAAGAATACTTGGTCCAGTTTAACGCACATTAGAGGAGGTAATATATTGTGTTTTGTGTAAGCGATCACATTAGGTATATTGTGATAAGAGGTAGCGGTAGCGGTGTCATAAGCTGTCGCGGATAATTAAGAGTACTTGTTGTCGTTGTCCTAAAGCACCCCAGAGGTGCAAAGGGCCTTCACAAGCTCGCGCCACGCCTTCCTATCTTCAGCTCGCCTTCTGGCCTCGCTCCAGCTCAACCCGACCGCTCGTAGCTCCCTTAGGACGGACCGTTGCCAAGAGTGTAGAAGTACTTGATCCAGTTAAACAGATATTAGAAGCCGCAATATCTTGTGTTTTTTGTAAGTAGGTAATATATGATGTAACTCAGATGCGTTTGAGGAAAACAAGACTATGGTTGGCGAAGCAGAGATTGGTCAACCTTTTGATAATCAAGCCCTTCTCTCTCCAACGCAGCACAATTTTTTGAAACATGTGTTCTGTTTTAATGTGCTGGTGAAAAGCTTCGGCGATACCATATCTCCCTGTTTAGGTAATTTCTCCTTTTACTTCGAAGAACCGGCCAGAGGACTGAAGTTTTATGGCGACTGTGTGATTGGAATAAATGTTTTTTTAAAAGTTTTACATTAATGCGGGCTGTACACACTCGTCAAGACACCGCGAGACATGCCGAGAACAAGTGTATACATGCTGCTCGCTTCTCGTCTCGCGCTTCCTTAAACGTTTTACATTAATGCGGGCTGTACACACTCGTCAAGACACTTCGAGACATGCCGAGAACGAGTGTGTACATGCTGCTCCCTTCTCGTCTCACTCTTGCTCGTCTCGTTTCGTGCTCTTCCAAGTGGTGGCGAGCCTCTCGGCGAGAAGCTCTCGACGAGTGTGTACAGCTGGCAAAAGATGTGTGCGTTGCGATAGGTGGTAATGAGAACTGTTTAGTGAGCGATTTGGTCGTGAACATTTTACCTATTACTGTGTTTAACTTTGTAGCTTCCGTATGTACCTACTTTTACCTGAAAATAAAAAAATGCAGATTATATTATATCTGCTTAATTGTAAATCATAGATAAAATCCTATCTAAAGGTTTTCTAAATCGCTCATAGCACTAGTAAGGTCGCACCCATATTCAGTGTGAGGTATTTATCATTACTTAATCCCAACGTACGTTATGGTCTAATAATGGTAAGCAATATAAATAATTGTTTTTTTGTCGGCGAAAAGGCCTGTAATTATTTAAGTAATAGGTATCAATGAGCGCTTAAGAATGTAAATCATTACGGTCCTGTTTAATAACATATACTCGTAAAGAGCGCCAAAACGGGTCCATATTTAGTTGCATAAAAGTTTAAGTCATATCTTTGATACGCATAACAACTTGTGTCATAATCATCATTGCGCATACAACTAAAAAGTCATATTGTATTGTGTCATACATTTTTAGCCATAATATTTGATGACATACATAGCAGTTGTCATATATTTTTTGTGCATACCTAACGAACCTAACCTACAATTTTATGCGAATTAAATTTATGACTATAAAAATTATGACATAACTCATTTATGATGAAAACCCTGTTATGCTCAGCAATAATTCTGACTGAAGATTTTTATGACTTACCATTTTATGCATAAAATGTTATGACAATTAAAAATATGACAAAAGTTGTTATGCGACCAGAGGGAGTCCCCGCCAAAACCTGTAGATCAGTAGCGTACATTGAACTCGATTTTTACTGGCTTTTTTTAAATACTACGTCGGTAGCAAACAAGCATACGGCCCGCCTGAAGGTAAGCAGTCTCCGTAGCCTATGTACGCCTGCAAATCCAGAGGAGTTACAACCAGGCTTCGATGACATTCAATTTGCACGTCACCGTGATGTCACGTGTCCGTCTTACGAATTTTCAATCATTTTGAATTTTCTGAGTCATGGGTGTTTTCTATGTATTTAAGTATTTATAAATATTTATATACACTACACTAGCCAGCTGTGGTACCATTTCACGAAACGATCGTTCAATAGACTTCGAGTACAGTACAACAACGCGTTTCGTGCAATGTTACGGCTACCGTGGCGGTGTAGTGCGTCTGGTATGTTCGCCGAGAACAGAGTAGATGACTTTTACGCTATAATGCGTAAAAGGCACTGGTCGTTTGTCGGGAGAGTGAGCGAAACGGCGAACAGTATTGTTAAAGTAGTGTATACAACCTGCTACTGTATGAGCAAGGTTTCCCCGCTGCACCTATATAATTAGCCTTAATCTTAATTTTAATTGTATATTTTATTTTATTGTATTGTTGCGTTATTGTAATTTAATGGGTTGATACCTGAATAAATATTTTTTTTTTTTTTTTTTTATATATTATGTATGTCGTTGTGTAAGTACCCTCAACACAAGCCTTATCGAGCTTACTATGGGACTTAGTCAATTTGTGTAATAATGTCGTATAATAATTATTTATTAACAAAAAAAACTGTCGGTCACGTGACCCCTGACGCGAGTTTAACGTTTTTTTCCCCCATCACAAAAATCGCCGCTAAAGTGGTTGTCACTTCAAAAACAGTGGCACTCCTGGAGTGCCGACAGAAGTGAAAACTGGAATCCAATCTCAAAAAATGCGAACATGCATGTGTATCTATGTACGGTCACGTCTGAAAATATCGATACAAAAAAAGTGACAAAAATATGTAAACACGTTTTTATTGCCCATATATTAAAGTAGTGTATACATATTTTTGGCACACTATTCTTATCTATATTTTCAGACATGACTGTACATACACAATATATGTACATACTTATACACCGTGTTTTTATTGAATTCCGTTTACTTCGGGGTATCGAACTAAATGGCATAGTTAATTAAAAAAAAGTTTTTTTTAATTACTTTTTTTAATATTTTATTTTTTATAAAAAGTAATTAAATGTTGCATATAGCGTTGTTGTAACATGGGCATTACATTTAACTCAACCAAACAATTGAAAACTGTGACATATCAATGTCATTTCGAACATAGATCGTCCGAGATAGTATGTACTTTTAGTAGCAAATGTATTAATTAACTCGTACTAAACACTAATCAATATGTAAATAGGCCTTAAGGGAAGTGTACACGCTCGTGAGGGCCTTATTAGATAAAAATTAACTAATGATTATCTCCGAAATGGAGTTAATTAGAATACCGAATCTGAGAAAGTTACTTAATTTAAGCTCAGGGATGCACCCTTGAAATTAACGGAAATAAAAAAAAACACGGTGTATACCTCTGTGTTACAGTAACGGTAACAACGGTGTCGTGAGTTCAAAAGTAAAAAAAAATGAACAACGCGCCTAAAGAAGTTTTCATTTCAATAAAACATATCTACAAAAGAAATAAAAACATTTAGTCACACTTTAGACATACATAGCTTGTATCAAAAAATGCTTCAGTAAATCGTCTATTTTACTTTATTCAATAAAATACAATAAGTTTATACTATAACTGTAGAATATCTGTACCCCTAGTGTAAATAAATTCGATTTCGAAACGTGACGTACGCGTTTGCGTTTAGTCTCATTTTGTATTGGATTTAGAAAGAGCGCGCCAAGCGGGACGTTTTAGAAACTCAAAATCCTATACAAAATGAGACTTAACGCAAACGCGTTCGTCACGTTATGATGTCGATCAAATTTACACTAGGGGTACTGATTTGTATACCAGGATAATTATCAAAGAGTGTATGAGAACAATGTTAAATGCCGCACAGAGAACAATTAAAACGAATGTACATTTTCGACTGTGGGCCCCGAGCTATTGAATTAATTACAATATGTTAGCGCAGAGCGAAGAAGTAACAGAAGTTACATGTTTAAGTGTGCTTTTTATATCTCAAATATTAAGATGATATGCTAAGTAACGGCCCGATTCGAAAAATGATTAGACACGTTTAATATCTTGGAATTTTTACGATATTTCTAACGTCAAAGTGACATTGGTTGCCCGTGAATGGATGACTGTTGTTGGACTTCTTTTCTATAAGCATTAATTGTTGCTATCCTAAATACCAGTAAATAAGTAAATAAATAATGATAATTCAATTGACGAATTTAATATCAAAATTAAAATCATTAAAATTGGCAATTTATTCGACCTGGCTATTTGGCATAAACAGCTCCACAAACTTATTACTTGACGACCTCGCTAAACCTCGGCCGTCTAAAAAAGCTCCATCAAACTACTATATGTCACGGTATATTTTATAGCAGTTTATTTTGATCGTAAATATGTACTCGTATAAATTCAGTATAAGTTTTTTAAAAGCCTTTAGAATTTTTAAAACTATGAACATTTTATAGGGGATTTTCAGGGGGGTGGTATAGGGCGAGCGGCACCCCTTTTCAGCCCGGCAACATCGGTTTTCTTGAAGTCTGGAAGACGTACTACAAGGATCAGAACCCCTAGTGTCAATTTATTCGATAGCGTAACATGACGTACGCGTTTGCGATAAGTCTCATTTTGTATGGGATTTAGAAACGGCGCGCCAAGCGGGACGTTTTGGAAACTCAAAATCCCAATATTATTGGGATTATGTTCAAAGTGTGTAGAAAATGATACGTTTCTACTCTAAAGCACTAAGTAGGTACGTCTTTTCTCTTTTATTATGATACGGAATTAAAATGCTGGTTTTAAATGGAAATTTCCATTTCGATAATTAACTCCCGATTCCATGCGATATTTTTACCTAAGTTTTTAACTAAAAGTACCCTCAAGAAATACTACTAAAGTTTATTCTTAGCCGCGTTTTTAGGGTTCCGTAGCCAAATGGCAAAAAACGGAACCCTTATAGATTCGTCATGTCCGTCTGTCTGTCCGATTCTGTCACAGCCACTTTTTTCCGAAACTATAAGAGCTGTACTGTTCAAACTTGGTAAGTAGATGTATTCTATGAACCGCATTAGGATGTTTACACAAAAATAGAAAAAAACAATAAATTTTGGGGGTTCCCCATACTTAGAACTGAAACTCAAAAAATCTTTTTTCATCAAACCCATACGTGTGGGGTATCTATGGATAGGTCTTCAAAAATGATATTGAGGTTTCTAATATAATTTTTTTCTAAAATGAATAGTTTGCGCGAGAGACACTTCCAAAGTGGTAAAATGTGTGTCCCCCCCCCCCCCCCCCCCCCCCCCCCGTAACTTCTAAAATAACAGAATGAAAAATCTAAAAAAAAATATATGATATACATTGCCATGTAAACTTCCACCGAAAATTGGTTTGAACGAGATCTAGTAAGTAGTTTTTTTTTAATACGTTATGAAATTAAAAAAAAAAATTTTTTTTCATCATACCCATACGTGTGGGGTATCTATGGATAGGTCTTCAAAAATGATATTAATGTTTCTAATATCATTTTTTTCTAAACTGAATAGTTTGCGCGAGAGAACCTTCCAAAGTGAAAAAAAGTGTGTCCCCCCCCCCGTAACTTCTAAAATAACAGAATGAAAAATCTAAAAAAAATATATGATATACATTGCCATGTAAACTTCCACCGAAAATTGGTTTGAACGAGATCTAGTAAGTAGTTTTTTTTTTTAATACGTCATGAAATTAAAAAAAAAAATTTTTTTTCATCATACCCATACGTGTGGGGTATCTATGGATAGGTCTTCAAAAATGATATTAATGTTTCTAATATCATTTTTTTTCTAAACTGAATAGTTTGTGCGAGAGAACCTTCCAAAGTGAAAAAAAGTGTGTCCCCCCCCCTGTAACTTCTAAAATAACAGAATGAAAAATCTAAAAAAAATATATGATATACATTACCATGCAAACTTCCACCGAAAATTGTTTTGAACGAGATCTAGTGTGTAGTTTTTTTTTAATACGTCATAAAATTTAAAAAAAAATTTTTTCATCAAACATATACGTGTAAGGTATGTATGGATAGGTCTTCAAAAATGATAGTTAGGTTCCTAATATCATTTTTTTCTAAACTGAATAGTTTGCGCGAGAGACACTTCCAAAGTGGTAAAATGTGTGTCCAAAGTGGTAAAATGTTGAACAAGATCTAGTAAGACGATTTTTTTTTAATACGTCTTAAATTGTACGGAACCCTTCATGCGCGAGTCCGACTCGCACTTGGCCGCTTTTTACACATGTACTTTACTTTTTTCGTATTCGAAATGAAAAGTATAATGTTATAAGTAATCTTTGGTTAAGAATCTACTGTTTCATTTCTCACGCTCTGAAAGTGGGTCATCTTAGTCATCTATGTGTTTAGAAAGAGATACATATCTGTTCTTTCACTTTTTTTACGATAATCAACTAAAATTTGTTTTTTTTTTTTTCATTCATGAACAATATAATAAATTGTATTTGAATATAACTACTTACTAAATTCCTTAATCTAAGTTCTAAATCTAATAATGACGTAATCTAACATGCAGAACAATATCAGACGTATTTATCTAAATTAATTACCAACTATCATTACGTAGGCAAATAACTAAAGTAGGTCACAAACTCCTCTATAGAATAAAAGCACTCGTTCAACATCAATGTTTTCAATTTGTTTTTAAAGATATCAAGGCTAGTGATGTTCCTCCACTCACTGGGAAGCTTGTTGTAGAGCTGTACACTCTGATATTCTGCACAATGAGCGACTATTTTAAGTTTAGGCTGCAGTTTACAGTGTAGGTATTTCCTTCGTGTACTTACGCGTGTCTCCGTTTCCTCATTGGTTTTAAATGGATTTGTTGTACAATTCTGTTATTCATCTCGCCATTCCGTAAATAACGATACTTTTACCTTTACCTAAAAAGGGTTGTTTCCAATTTTTTGAAACGCTTGTATTACGTTCTATATTAACTAAAAGTGGCCCTAAAATTCAACTTTTATACTAAAAACGGCTACTAAATTAACAAAATATAATATAATATAATATTATTATGACAGATGCTTTCGCGCCCAAAGCGCTCTTTGACAATTGTGTGACGTCACAGTTTACGGTTTGACACATAACTACATACACACGTAGAAGATATGAACTGTCAACTGACATTTGTCATTTGTTGTTTATCGCCTACCTGTCAACAGTGTCAATCCGAGAGTTCTGACGTCATCAGAATCTTCAAAGACGTTTCGAGTTTGGTCACATGACGTGTGCCAAAAGATATTTTAAATTCAATATTTACAAAAATATGGTTATTACAGGTCCCCTAAAAGTAGTTTAACATGTTCTTATAATCCAAAAGAATTTATTGGGATACAATTCTGCCCTAAGATTTGTATTCAATTCAATTCAATTCAATTCAAATATACTTTATTCATGTAGGCCTAGCAACAAGCACTTATGAATAGTAAGACAGTATTACATATAATTATCTTAATCTAATTATCAGAGCAATTTATTGATGTTGTAAATATTATTCCATATATAATACTAATGAATATAATTCATAGATCAAATTTAATACTAAAACTTTCACAAAATATAGTCATACAAAAAAAAATGTATAAAAAATACTAGTCTAGATTGTTTCTAGAATAAATTCTAAATGTCAAACAAATATAATAAAAACAACAAAGGAAATACATGTAGATGGAAACAACCCTATTGAAAGTACCCTCAAGAAAAACTATAAAAGTTTATATGTACTTATCCTAATATGTGTTTATGTGTCCTCGTATTCGAAATGAAATATAGTGTGTGTGTTTAACTCGGGTGAAAGGCGCCGTTTCAGTTTCGGACTATTGATGCTCTCACTACATTCTAGCGCCAAACTCCCTCGACTACTTTGGACGTTAGATTTTGTCGGAGGATAGGTTTTTGTCAGACAACAACTCACTAATAATTTGCTGCTAAACCTACTGTTATTCATTATACTATGACAGCCAATGCCAGTAAATTTCCATTTTGGCTAGTGTAACCGTGAAAGTAGGCAGAATTATGCTGCCACCGTTCTTTTTGAATGATATTGAATAATTACAACCAAATCAAGTTGTTCAAATAAATTGTAACTGAGACAAATTGGAAAAACAAGTTTAGGTACTCATTCGAGTAGGTTACCACTTCGCAGGCGGTTTTTTTTCCGAATTTAAATTTATTTTAGGGTTTAATATCGCGCGAGTGATTAATAACAGGTGAGTTTAAATCGTGAAATTAGTTTAATGCGATGTAGCCCAGGCGCGCGTGATGACCCCAATAATGTGAAGATGCGAAACGACGCCGACGCTGCAGTGTCGCCGAAAGTATGCGTCATAAGTAGTAATAACTCGAGCTTACTGAAAATTACTGAACGCTCACTTACTAACTGTTTTCATTTCCGTATAACCGGCGCGGTATTGAGCAGCTATTTAGTGGACTATCCAAAAAATTAGAAAATTTCACTTTTAATGATTTCTGTGTAATTTATATTGGTGAAAAAGACTTTAACATAACAGCTAACTACGCAGAGCTAATTGAATTCATAAGATTGAAACTTCAAAAAATTCGGCATACTAATGTAATAATTTGTGTACCAACGTTTAAATTAAGTTTTAAGGCTAATTTATTTAACAAAAGAGTGGAATATTTCAACCAGTTATTGTACCTTGATAATCTTATATACGAGTACGCTTACATTCTTGACTCTAATAAAAATCTGATGTATTCAAATTATATGTTTAAGCACGGAGGAGGAACGATAAATAACAGGGGACTTCTTACAATTTTCAAGGATGTGGCAGATCTAATAAGCGAAATAAATGATTTGTACTCGCACCGCAACACACCATTAAAGGAAAGTCAGTCAAGTCAAGGGCAACCCCTCCAGCATTCCTTTCGTTGCAAATTATTCTTTTGAGACGGATGCAAACAATTTTCTAACTAGTGTAAACAAAACCAAAACTCCTAGTATTGGGGTCTTGCACCAAAATATTTCTGGCGCGTTAAATAAACAAGAGCTACTTAATATCGCTATAGATCAACTTTCAAATAATGGTACCCAGGTTGATATTATTTGCTTGAGTGAGACTAATATTCTTAGAGGTTCAGAACGTAATTTAAAAATACAAGACTTTCAGATAGCCGCCAGTTTTTCTCGGAAGAACACAAAAAGGGGTGGGGTGGCGATACTTGTTCGCAATAATATAAATTTTACACCTATGATAGAGGTCAACTCGCTGTCTCAGTCACATATTTTTGAATGCTGTGCCACTACACTAACTCAGTATAACATAGTAATAATATGTATTTATACAAACAAAACGCCACCATCAACAGGATCGCTATTTTTCCATAAACTTGAAGAACTACTCAATACTATTTGTTCAAATAAAAGGAAAAAGTATGTTTTATGTGGCGATTTCAATATCGATACTATGAAGGTGTCGTCCATAGCGAATGAGTTCAGACAGATATTAGATAATTATAATTTAGAACTGCTAACTAACTGTCCGACTAGAATAACAGAACATTCAGAAACTTGTATTGACCACATAGCTTCAAACACTAACAGTGTAAATGCTGTCATACACGATTTAGGTCTATCTGACCACACAGCGCAATCATGTCAAGTACCGGTAAAGAAACGATCTCCATGTCCTGCCAAATGGTGGTTTACATTCAGACGAGATTTTAGCCATGACAATCAGTTAAAATTTTTACAATGTTTGACGAGCTTATCGTTCAATGATGTTTTAAACGAAAATGACGCGAACAAAGCTTTTAATCAATTTAGTGACATATTTCTACTTTTTTACAACCTTTGTTTCCCAGTGATTAAACTAAAAATTAAGAATAATTCACTGAAGTCTAAAAATATAACGAGAGGCCTACGAAACTGCTGCAAACATAAACGCCAACTATACTTGCGTAGTAGAACTTGTCATGATACTATATCGTATTATAAACGCTACTCTCGTCTTCTTAAAAAATGCTTTATTAATCATCAGAAATCAAATAATTTAAGATATATTGACAATAGTAGTAATAAATGTAAGGCAGTATGGAACGTCATTAAGAATTATACATCGACGGACTGTTGCAGCATATCAGTTGACAAATTGGAACTTCACGATAAAATTATTCGAGATCCCCAAAATATTGCTGATTGTTTTAATAATTATTTTATTAGCGTTGTTCGTGATAACGTCTCTTCTGTTTCTACAGACGATATCGATATAATGAATAGCACTTCTACTATTTATCTTAATCCAGTAAGTGCATATGAACTCAACAAGCTAGTCAAGTCACTCAAAAACTCGAAGTCGGTAGGGCATGATGGAGTTAGAACGGATATAATTAAAATGTGTATGCATATTATTGAAAAGCCTCTTATACATGCAATAAACCTCTCTTTATTGCAAGGTGTGTTTCCGGATGCTCTGAAGCAATCGGTGGTAAAGCCCCTTCATAAGAAAGGAGCTAAGACGGATATAGAAAACTATAGGCCAGTTACTTTGATATCTGTTTTCGCCAAAATATATGAGAAAGTGATGTTTAGCAGATTATCAAGCTTTTTAGAACGCTATGATATAATTACTGAAGAACAGCATGGTTTTCGCAAATCGAGATGTACTACATTGGCAACATTTAAACTTGTAAAACATGTATTAAATGCAATAGACAATAAGATTCCTGTAACAGTTTTGTTTTTAGACATGAGCAAAGCTTTCGATTTTGTTTGTCATAAGCGGATGGCGATTAAACTATACAGATACGGCATACGTGGGCCAGCACTTGAATGGATTAAGACATACCTCAGTGACAGAAATCAATGTGTCGAGACCCTAAAATATTGCCAAAAATCTAAAACTCTAAATTCGTACAAGTCATCTTTAATGTATAATAATTATGGAGTACCGCAGGGCAGTATTTTGGGACCTCTGCTATTCTTATTATATATAAACGATCTACCAAAATGCTTGCCCAATCATGATTGTCTACTGTACGCAGATGATACATCTATTATTGTAAAATGCAAAAATTTGACAACTTATAACGATGACTTAAATGGAGCACTGATAAGCACAGTTGAATGGTTAAAACGAAATAACTTAAAGGTAAATGTAAATAAGTCTACTTATATCCAGTTCAGTACAGCAAGAGGCAACACACAGAAACTAAATATAATTTTAGATAACGAGCCTGTTAAAGAAGTGCAAAATACAAGGTTTTTAGGCATAACTATTGACAGCCACTGTAATTGGACGGAGCATGCTGCTAATGTGCAATCCAAAGTAAATAGTTTTATTTTTGCGCTTAGACGAATTAGCCAAACTGTTTCGACCCAAGCAGCGCTACTCGCTTATAATGGCTACGTTAATTCTCTCTTGCGATATGGACTAGTAGTTTGGGGAAACTGTATTGACAAAGACGCAATATTTATAACACAGAAGCGTTGTATCAGAGCCATATTTGGAATACACTATATGGGCTCATGTCGCACTTATTTTATAGAAAACAACATACTCACTTTCCCTAGTATGTATATTTTCGAAGTGTGTGTTTTCGTACACAAGTATAAATACTTGTTTGTGGAATTCCAAACCATGGGTCCCCGCGCGACAAGAACACAGTATAAGTTTACTTTACATAAACCTTCAGTTAATTTGGCACTTTCCTCGAGAAACTCGTATATTATGTGTATTCGTATTTATAATAAATTACCTGACATTTTTAAGAATAATAATTTGAATATATTTAAATCACAAGTCCAAGCTTGGCTAGTACAGAGATGTTTTTATAGTATTAATGATTTTTTAAATTATGATTTAGATGATGATGATTTTTATGTTTTTTGAATTATGATTTGTATTTGACTTCAATTTTATTTTATTTCATTTTGTTATTGCATGATTTTTATTAATAGTAAGATTGTGATTTATTTGTGTATTAATGCTTCGTTTTAAGGAAATGTTTGTTTGTACACCTGTAAAGGTAGAGTCTTGGTGAGTCCATGTAAAATTGTTACAATAGTAATTACCGGCAATGTAACCCATTTCTCACAAACAATAAAGATTATGATTATGATTATGATTATGATTATGATTATGTTTTTTTATTGAAAACTGTGGCCAGTTTGAAGGTTTCCGTTTAAATAATAGTCATGTTTTTTTTTAATATTTATTTATATACCTCTACTGTTTACTTTAACTATTAATTGGAATATTACGTTGTATGAGACAAAAATAAAGGAAAAGGTTGTAAGCTTTAGCCGGACAAAGGAAGATGAATGAAGAGGTTCTGATTATGGTAGGAGAAAAGCATACATACGATAAGAAATAGGAGAGACAAGATAAAAAAAAAGATGTTAGGACACCTAATACGGCATGACAACTTCTTCGTAAACATGCTGGAAGGCAGGATTAAAGAAGCAAGAGGCGAAGGAAGACCTTGAATTATCTATCTCAGCCAAATAATGTATGTTACCCGATATCTCCGAGAATCATGAACCGATTTTCAAATATTTTTTTTAATCGAACGGGTATAACCCCGAGATGGTCCCGTTGGCACCAAGTCGGGGTCTGATGATGGGATCTTGAAGAAATCGAGGGAACTCTTCAAATGTTATAGGTACATGTATGGCGCTTTTGGTAATATTTGAAGTCGGTTTTATTTTTTGTTAAAAAGTTTTTTTTGTTTATTCCAAGTTGTAGCGTTTTTTATTTAATTAGTGTATGGATCTACTCAGTTGTATTTTTCAAAATAAACACAAAAAAAAAACTTAAAAAAACGAAACTTAAGACTATCTTAAGTCTAGTCAAAAAGACCCCCCCCGAGTTGTCCCCGGCGCAAAGGTACCCATAACGCTAGCCGCGTTGCCACGTTGAATGGTGATGGATAACCTTTGCACCAGGTACGAATCCGCCCGGGCGTCAGACCCCCTTTCCCTCATTCGACGTCCCTAAAATCGCTTCGTATCGTTGTGTATGGATTAAAAAAATGTTATTACAATTTAAAAGATAAATGTGGAACCTGTAGGTGCATAGATGTTTTTGGTATAACAGTGGCTATAATAACAAGGCACTTAAAGGAGCTTAAAGTCCAGGTAAAGTTTTCACTAATTGGCACAAAATAAAATGGCGTCTAGACTAATGATGTACGTGCTATACTTTAATTTAAATGCATGTAGGTGTGTGTGGGACGAGAATAAAGTCACGCTTTAATTGGCATGCATTCGTCTTGCATTTTATATTACTATTTCTCAAGTGCATTTAGCGGGATAGATATTTTAAGAAATCATTTCATGCTAATGAGTTCTTTGAACTTATGTATAAAATAGTCATATGTTACAACATCATCATATCATATCAGTACCCCTAGTGTAACTTTGATCGAAATCATAACGTGACGAACGCGTTTGCGTTAAGTCTCATTTTGTATAGGATTTTGAGGTTCCAAAACGTCCCGCTTGGCGCGCTCTTTCGAAATCCAATACAAAATGAGACTAAACGCAAACGCGTACGTCACGTTTGGAAATCGAATTTATTTACACTAGGGGTACAGGTATACATACCTGAGTAATAACTAATTCTTGCCAATCGTCTAAAGAATGAACGGTCCTGGCCCGGGCCGTGGAGTACGACACTAAGGTTTATATGACGGGTGATCGGTGATCGCGTGATGTTTATATTTATATACCATATGTTTTTGCACCGTCTACAACTTATCTGCTTTGCCTAAAGGTTGACTGGTAGAGAATGCCTTACGGCATTAAGTTCGCCTTTTTTACAGTGTGTCTTATGTGCAATAAAGATTAAATAATTGTTCACGTTTTAAATATAAGTATTTTCAAACTTTCGCGCCATCAGTACATTCACGATGCTTTCCGATCGGATAGCGCAGACAGTTCGTCTGCGTCTGCGGCCGCTTAGAAAGAGATGCAAGATCAACACGCACCCAGTGCGCGAGCGAGACAACTCACACGGAAGTTTAGTCTTCTCGATGACTCCATTTTGAAATCTCAACGTGTTCGCATCAAAATCGCATATCTCTAAACGTATATTCTTATGGAATGTCCAAATTTGAGATACTCAGTGTTCCATAGTGCTTATTCCCGCCGGCCGGCATACAAAACTTTCAAAAACTGTGTAAAAAACGTGAACGAAGACGCTGCAGTTCGCCTTGACCGCGTGGACTCCAAAATTCCAGCTTCCATCATCAGCTCTCAGGTTAGTGGCTGCAGTGTATATCCTTTTCGGTTTGAGCATCGTATTTAAAGTGTACGTCGCGCAGTTCAATTTTTTTTGTTCATTTTCAAATTACCCAATTGTAGCAAATAAACCAACAAACCTCGAAAAGGCTACATAAATAAATATAGAAACGAAATGTCGGATGCCTTGGTACGGTCCCGGACTGTTCTAGTGTGTCATCCTTAAACCCTCTTCGCATTTATGATACAGGCATAGTAGTTTTTTTTTTTTATAATAGTCATCTTCCTCGCGTTGTCCCGGCAGTTTTTGCCACGGCTCATGGGAGCCTGGGGTCCGCTTGGCAACTAATTCCAAGAATTGGCGTAGGCACTAGTTTTTACGAAACCGACTGCCAACTGACCTTCCAACTCAGAGGGTAAACTAGGCCTTATGTACCAACAATGAATACATTGGAAAAGTACAATAAATGATGACTTAATATTAAAACAATTTGTTACAAAAATAATTTCTCAAATAAAAATAAAATAAAATTCTCAATAAAAATATTGTAAATAGATAGACATAGACTATATATTTGCATTATGTGTGTGAATCAATTGACACCTTGTCGAAGAATTATTCAATGGTGTAACAGGGCATGTCTAATAATATTTTTTTAGTTCATTGGAAAATGTGACTTCACTAGGGGCACTTTTTAAGTCGGTCTTGTATCTACTTAGGTCGGTAAAATCTGAAGACATAACAGACAGTTACCTGTATAGTAGAGATTTCTTAGTAAAAAAGACCCAAAAAACAATGACAAATTGCAAGGCGGAGCGATATAACGATATAAAATGGACACGTATAATAAGTATAATAACACCGCGTATTTATTTATATTAGGTCCGCTACTGAGGGCGGGGTCCGTGGACAGGTTAATGATTCATAGGCCAATTCGAACGTACACTGACATCAGAATGATTTTTGAATCATGTTCGTTAGTTATCGTGCATTTCACTTTTACTTGTCCGTACATGTATTGGCGCGGGCGAGACGCATGATGAGTAAATAACATGCTTTAAATATAATTCTGATGTCAGTGTATGTTCGAATTGGCCTGTAAGTATACTTGGGGCACACTGAGATTTCTTTTTTTTTATGAAAAAAGTAAGGCAAAGCAATTAAGGTTTTACGTTGAGTTATTAATGAGGATGTATTTTTGTGTTGTTTTAGCTTTTGCGAATAGATACATGGAATTTTTTATAGACTATTTGGAGATGGTCCTCTATAATTATTTAAATTATGTGATAGTGTTTTGTTTGTTTCAGATTCCAGTCAGTTCTAGTTCTTGAAAATCACAGAAGATGTTTACCTTTTTTATGGTAGAGGAGGTAAACGAGCAGACGGATCACCTGATGGTAAGCGATTATCGCCGCTCATGGACACCTGCAACACCAGAGGGGTTGTAAGTGCGTTGCCGGCCTTTAAGATGGGAGTACGCTCTTTTCTTGAAGGTTTGAAGGTCGTATCTGTCCGAAAATACTGCAGGCGACAGTTCATTCCACAGTTTAGCAGTGCGAGGCAGAAAGTTCCTGGAAAAACGCACAGTTGAGGACTGCCAACCATCTAAGTGACCTGATCCACCTGACAAAAACAATAATAATTAGGTATAGCGATGCGCTGATCGGTCAAAAAACCTTTTTTAAATTAAATATGCAGGAACGTCTTCCATTTTCAATTTAAAAAACCACGTATGCCTCAAATACACTTTGATGTTTACCGACGCAAATCTTGAGATAACAATATTATACTTATCAATACAATATTGTTCTTACCAATATTTTATTTTGGTTTAGATTTTTCCTTCTTTTTGATTGCGTTCCAATAAAGGAAAAAATATTTATAGCCCTAATAAAATTTTATGTTTTTCATATGCATATTTTGAAGATTTACATATTTGGAGGACAGTTAGAGTTTCCTATTACGAGTATGTACCATCAGCCGTAAAAGTGCATGGTGAATTTATCAATGAATTCATTAATAATTTCTCCATGATATTACGCAGCTCACTGTACATAATACGTACAATTTTACCACGTTAAGTCCTAAAAAAAACATCCACTGAATTAAGAAAGGTATGACCTTTTCGTGGACACATGGAGGCGATCAGTTGAGAAGGAGGCTGGCTCAACTGGGCTCGGCTGGAAAGAGCTGGAAGTAGCCGCTCAGGATTGCGCCAAATGGAAAAATCTTTTGCCAGCCCTATGCCCCTAATGAGGGATAACAGGAGTACATCATCATCATGACATTTTCGTAAGTCTATGGAAAATTACCTACTTTTTTTTTTGTTTTAGGCCAGGATTTCGTATTTATTTCACCTTTTCACCTAGAATGAGCTAAATTTTATCCAAATATAACAAAAAAATATATCGACGAAAAAAAAACGGCCCATTCAAAACACATCAGGTAGCAAAAGCCCAGTACAACCTCAACTCAACCATCAATACCAATGCCGCCTCGATTATGTCGATATAGTGCCGTTCAGACTCTCACTCACCGTTCTAACAATGTGAGAATCATGACGAGCTTATCTTATCTTTGTTTGTGTTTCAATACAATAAGAAACTATGGCCCACATAAAATTTTGTGTTTTACCTATGCGAATTTTGGAGATATAAGGGCCAATTTTTACCTGTTTATTTTTATCGTCAGATTTGTATTCAATTTGGAGGATAGATAGAGCTTCCTACTATGTACATAATACATGAGCCGTACAATTTCACCATATGTCCTAAAAAATCTATCACTGAGTTAAGAAAGGTATGGTCGTAAGTCTATGGAAAATTACCTACATTTTTTTTGTTTTAAACCAGGATTTCGTATTTATTTCACCCTTTACCCAGATGAGCTAAATTTTATCCAAATATAACAAAAAAAAATATCGAGAAAAAAAAAAACGGCCCATTAAAAACACATCAGGTAGCAAAAGCCCAGTACAACCTCAACTCAACCATCAATACCGATGCCGCCTCGATTATGTCGATATAGTGCCGTTCAGAATCTCACTCACCGTTCTAACAATGTGAGAATCGTGACGATCTTATCTTATCTTTGTTTGTATTTTATCTGATTTGTTGCGGTGCGGACTCATGTGTGTTTTTAAATGGCGACAGGTAGGCGACATTGAACGTTAGATTTGTACAAAAGTGTATAGTGGGGACAGATTAACTCATGTTTCCCATATTATATAGTTCAGGGTTCTTGACTTCTGCGTTATAAATTGAAAAAAATAATGTCTGGGGTGAGACTTGAACTCACGGCCTCTGGATCGATACTCCAGCGATCTGCCAACTGAGCTACCAAGACCTTATCTTATACAGTAGGTGTCGCTAGGATCTCCTAGACCGACATGGTAGTAAAATTTGCATAATTTTTCTGTCAGTGACTATTTCCGAAAATATTAACTTTATCAAAAAATAGTTTTGGAGGCCTTTATTCGTTTTGAAAGACCTATCCACTATTGGGTCAGCGCAAAAAAATATCAAAAGATATCATTTTGTATGGGAGGTACCTTAAAGATATTTTTGTAAATTCAAAATTCAAAATTCAAAAATTTATTCTGCAAGTAGGCCTCAAGGGCTCTTTTACAAGTCAATACAACATTTATAGTAACATCATATAGTGACATGAAAAATACATAACAACATTTATAAATACAACAGCCAATACCTGGGTAAACATTACATTATAATAATCTTAAAATAAATAATTAATACAATACAATAGAGATGTATAGTCTCTATGGTTAAAAACACATTAAATCTGGAGATGTAAAAGGTCCCCAATGTCAGAGTACTAATACTAATAAAATTTGGAGGTGTAAAGTCTCTCCAAGTGTCAAAATAAAATTTATACTAAATAAATAAACCGCGTCTGGACTGTTAAACTAGCAGTCTCATAAACTAATGCTACATTCTGTACATAACTAGTATGTACCAAGTCAAGTATATTATACAATATGACAGAGACGTATAGTCTCCACGGTTAATACATTAAGTTTGGAGATGTATAAGGTCCCCACGGTCTGAGAAAAATAATAATACACAATAATAAGATTTGGAGGTGTAAAGGTTCTCCAAATGTCAAAGAATAAAAAAAATAAAAAATTGTACTTTATATTTTACCGTTTTGTCACCATGCATAATATATGTATCTATGCCAAATTGCGGCTTTCTATAACTAACGATCACGGAGCAAAGCCGCGGACGGATAGACGGACATGGCGAAAATATAATAGATTCTAAGTGACTACCAAATCCAAAAAAAAAATAAAGCAGTGCCTATTAATTTCACAGCAGTCGACCACAAGTATTGATGTCACAATTCAAATGCCACTTCAAAACACTCAGCAGTCAAACGAACAAAGCATAAAACAAGAGCGTGATTACAGGCGTGTGTAGCCGCGGTAAGGTTGAAGTTGCAGTTGGACTAGCCCGGGGCGCGCTAACTAAAATGGCCGACACTCACACAGAACATTCTTCTTCTTTTCGTGTCGAGGTTCCTTTTTTTTGGAAGCCCAATATGGATTTTTTATACAATGGATGGTTCCACCAAATTATACATGCGATCAACGAGATACATACACAGAACATTAAATAGTTGTAGTAGTAAACACTTTATTGCACAAAACAAGTGTATAACACAGAAATAATACAGTAAATGTGTACAAAGGCGAACTTATCCCCTTAAGCGCTTCCCTTTCTGTCTTCCAACATGAGTCCTAATGATATGTATAATTCATTCTTTCACACTTTTATGGAAAATTATAATGCGATATTTACTACAAAATCGGTCATGGTTAGTGATGCATCAGTTTTTAGTGAGTGGGCTACTGCAGAGTTACATCAACGAAGACGTGCATTGTATGCCTTGTATGAGGAACGGCGGTTCAATACGAGTGATGAATTTAAGGAATATGTTAAACAATATTCGAAGAAGTTTAAAATAGATTGCCATATCGCTAAGCGTAATTATTTAAGTCAAACAATAAAAACTAGCTCTGATATAATTAAAGCAACGTGGAAAGTAACTAATGTGGAGACTGGTAGATCAAAGCAAAGGATGACAGATCTTAAACTAAAAATTGATGACAAAATCGTAGATTCCAGTTTAGATGTAGCAACAGAATTTGAAAAATTCTTCACCGAGGTACCAGCTTCCACAACTAAGAACTTAAATTCATCACCCTCGTCTGCCGTTACACTGTTAGAAGAGAATGTCCCAGAATGTACTAGAAACCTTAATTTTGAACATGTGAGTGCCTCAGATATATTAAAGGCGTTTAAATCAATTAATGTAAAAAAAACTAGTGACCTTTGGGGAGTCTCCGTTCATACTGTCAAATCCTTAATAGAAGTTGTAGCGCCTGACCTGGTAGTTATATTTAATAACAGTGTTAACTGCGGTGAGTTTCCTGATCTAATGAAACATAGTAAAGTCACTCCTTTATTTAAATCAGGTAGCACATCCGACCCCACTAACTTTAGACCGATATCAGTGTTACCAACATTCAGCAAAATTTTTGAAAAAATAGTTTTGAGTCAGTTATTGAAACATTTTAACATTAATAATCTAATGCACATCAAACAATTTGGTTTTACACGGGGTCGCTCAACAACCGACGCTGGTGTTGAGTTAATTAAACAGATCTTCGATGCCTGGGAGGAGTCACAGGATGCTTTAGGTATCTTCTGTGACTTATCTAAGGCCTTCGATTGCGTCTGTCATGAAACATTGATCAGGAAACTGCACTATTATGGAGTAAGAGGCTCGGCACTGAATTTAATAAAGTCTTACTTACACGGTAGAATACAAAGGGTTGATGTGAGTGGACAGCGATCACCGGGGTCATTGGTCTCTATGGGTGTACCGCAGGGATCAATATTGGGGCCGTTCCTGTTCCTTATCTACATTAATGACCTGCCTTACCTTGTAAAGACCCACCATGACATAGTATTGTTTGCAGATGATACCTCACTTATTTTCAAAGTCAAACGACAGCAACAAGCTTGCAGTGATGTAAACAATGCTATTTCTAAAGTAGTAAATTGGTTTAATGTTAATAATTTATTGTTAAATGAGAAAAAGACTAAGTGCATTAAGTTTGTTACAAGTCACATAAGGAATGAGCAAACAGGTGTCATTGTCAAGGATGAGGAATTGGAACTAGTAGATAGCACAGTTTTTCTTGGTATAACTTTAGATTCTAAACTACAATGGGGTCCCCATATTGCTAATCTCTCGAATAGACTGAGTTCTGCAGCTTTTGCAGTGAGCAAGATCCGTCAGTTAACAGACGTGAAAACAGCTCGATTAGTTTACTTTAGTTACTTTCATAGCATTATGTCATATGGTATTTTACTATGGGGTAGTGCTTCAGAGATAAATACCATTTTTGTTCTGCAGAAGAGGGCTATTCGTGCAATATATAAAATGTACCATAGAGACACACTTAGAGATAAGTTTAAGGACATTAACATAATGACAGTGCACTGTCAATATATTTATGAGAATATTCTGTATGTACATAAAAACATTGCCAGTTTTAAGAAAAACTGTGAAATACATAATATTAATACTAGAAATAAGCATAAGCTCGCAGTGCCCTTCACTAGGCTCCATAAAATTAAGAAATCATTCATGGGTAATTGTGTAAGATTTTACAATAAACTTCCTAATATTATAACTGAATTGTCTGTTAGTAAATTTAAAAATTATGTAAAACGTAAGCTTATCTCTAAAGCCTATTATAGCACACAAGACTACATGAATGATGAAACACCGTGGGATTAAGTGTGATTGTAAAGAATGAATTATTTATTGTTATGTTATTAATGATGAAATTGATAATTCAATGTATATATATACCGTATTTTTTGACATTTAGATTTTATTCTAGAAAGGTTCTTGTTAACGCGCCCCACTCGCGGACTCGCTGATCGGGTCCCCGCCTCCCGCGCTCGCTCCCCGCGGGCCGCCACCGCCGGCCCGTCGCCTCATCGCGCGCCGGCGATTCATTCCTCCAGCGCTCTCGACCAGAGCGCGCGCGCACACCGCTAATCAGTGCTCGCGATACACGTACCTATTTTTTATGTAATTTAATCGCTCAGACCAATATACGGTTTTAAAGTACAATTTGGTGTCGTCTTCATCATTTACGAACCTTCGTCAACAAGTTTCGAGCCGGATTCGACGTAAAGCAACTTTAAAGACGCCGTTTCGACGAGGTCCATCAAACACAAAGAAGATAGCGCGCCTGGCCGAGACTACAATCGCCATTTTTATAACATCGGAGTGAATCACCGCGAGCCAACCTAAGCTACAACTACTACAATAAAGCGAAATTTGTGAAGTCATCGTCCTGCCCGAGAATAAAGAAACGAGACATTCAAAACCAGAAAAGGGTTCCACAAACCAAGAACGGCTCCACATACCAGGAAAAGGGTTTGCAGTGTTTATTTGTGAGTCGTTCCTATTTTATTTCTTATTGCGCAGGTATAATTTGACCACCTTTATTTGGTACTTATTTCTTTAATTTTCAATTTAATTCTCTTCTAGCTACTAAAATCACATTCCTGTTTCACGTCACCCAACTCTTAATCAGTCTACATCTTAGTTAAATCGTAATATTTTTTTAATATTCCTTTTTAATTTACAAGCTTTCTTATCAAGGTTAACATTCCCGTTCATATTTTGGATATTTTTATTACAGTTTCCGTAAAATTAGCTTAAAATTAGTAACCACATTTCAAGGCCTAATTAATTGTATTGCAACCATTTGTGCCAACCGTGTGCCATCATTGCTATATTTTAATATTTACTTGGAATATTTCAGAAATCTACACGTGTTCGTATTTGTACCTACACGTAACCAAGCCGTGCCGGGGCCGGAGCTACAGCGTGCACGTGCACGTGTACACCTGCTTCCGTCAGTGTTCGCGCTTGCTTGCCTGCCTGCCTCCGCCACGCCACGCCACGCCATTGCCTCTCGCACGCGTGCTATTTGCAAAATTTCAAAATTTACGTATCGCTTCACACACTATATTATTTCACATTTTTTAATTTAAGCACTTGCTAATCACATTTTCCTATTGCAGCTGGAAATTTGAATTCTATCGCCATTTCTATAACTTTTAACTAAAATTTCACTTTCTATCACAAATCTTTTGTTTTCTCTAAAAACTTGAATTTTTAAATACTGCACGCATTGCCAAAATGGATTTAAAAAATCTCAAAAAAACACGTGCCTCTTTCAAATCAAAGCTCACCATATTTAAATCATATTTAGAGCCTCTTTTGTCATGCCATACGCTAAATAATTTGCAAAATCATGAGCTGAATACCAGATTCAATAAAATCCAAGATATGTACAATGATTTTGATTCAGTTCAAACTGACATAGAAAATTTGACGGAAATTCCAGGTGACGAGCACACAGAACGTGAAAATTTCGAGACAAGCTACTTCGGTGCCTTGGCTGCTGCGCAGGAACTGCTCAGCAGGCACACCGCGGCTGGTGCTGCTTCTGCGGCGCCTGAGGACAATCTGGTAACGGGTTCCAATGTCGTTACTGCACTCACAGGTGGGCCAAATATTAAATTACCTACAATTCATTTACCTACCTTTTCTGGGCGCTATCAGGACTGGTTAGAATACCATGATACCTACAAATCTCTCATACACGATAATCAATCAATTCCAATCATCCACAAATTTCATTATTTGCGAAGTTCATTGAAAGACGGTGCTTCACTCGTAATTAAATCACTAGAGTTCTCGTCTGATAACTATAAGGTCGCATGGGATTTGCTTTGTGAACGTTACACAAACGATAGAATATTGGTAAATAATCACTTAAATGCATTATTTAACATAAACCCCGTGCTTCAAGAATCTTCAAGGGCCTTACGAAATACCATAGATTTAGTCAATAAAAATCTCAGGGCTTTGAAGACTCTTAATTTACCCACAGAGCACTGGGATATCCTCATAATCCACATGGTAACTAGCAAACTCGATTCAGCCACTTTGCGCGATTGGGAAACCGAGCGCAATAATATTAAAAAACTACCAACATTAACGGAATTTACCACTTTCTTAAGAAATCGCGCAGATTTGCTAGAAACCATGGAGGAGGCACAAACACTAAATAAACCACGTCGACACAGCGACATTACTCACAATCGTCCTAAATCATTTCTTGTAAACCATGCTCAAAATCAGACTCAGTATAAATATAAGTGTCCTGTTTGCAAAAATAATCACTCAATTTATCAATGTACTAAGTTTAAAACAATGCCAGTTGAATCCCGCATTAATAAAGTGAATCAATTGAATCTTTGCACAAATTGTTTGCGATCAGGACATGACGAACAACGTTGCAGGCTGAGCTCATGCCGGCTTTGCACACAAAGACACAATACCATGCTACATATAAACAATCAAGCAAAGGCAGACCCTAAGTCTTCCACATCCAAACCTAATGATTGTGTAGCATCACCAACTCTAAAAGAGCATACACAAGCTCCACAACAAATTACAAACAGTGCTGCTTTATGCTCCACGTTCGGTAGCCATCGTGTACCGTTATCTACAGCTGTCATCAACGTCAGCGACTATGATGGCCACACACACCAAGTTAGAGTTCTCTTGGACAACGGAAGTATATCTAGTTTCATTACCAAAGATCTTCAAGCAAAATTAAAATTACCTACTTATTCCACTAGCATATCCGTCACAGGGTTAGAAAAGAAAAGATCAAGCATCGCCGAACATTGTGATGTAACCATAACTTCACGTACGCAAGATTACACAGCAGAAGTCAATTGCTTCGTTGTCCAAGAGATCACTGATATGATTCCATTCACCAAACTAAATTGTGATTCGTTCACTATTCCCCCTCACATCCACCTAGCGGACCCGAACTTTCACGAGCCATCCGAGGTGCAGATGCTGCTGGGTGCAGAACTCTTTTGGGAGTGCCTTACATACAATCACATATCCCTGGGCAAGAAAAAACCCGTCCTAGTTGAAACAACACTCGGATGGCTTGTTGCAGGTTCTATACATACACAAAATTCTAAACAAAAGCAACCCTATACAGTCCATTGCAATCTAATCAATAACATTGAGCTCGATGCAAAACTAGACAAGTTTTTTGAACTAGAATCAGTTCCATCCACTCAACAAATCCACACTAAAGGTGAGAGTGAATGCGAACGCATATTTACACAATCAACAACCCGCCACCCAGATGGTAAGTTTGTTGTCACAATACCATTAAAAGAATCTCCTGAATGTTTGGGCGATTCTAAAGCACAAGCATTACTTCGATTTCAAGCATTAGAGCATAAATTCAAGCGCACCAGATGTCTTGTACAGTTGGGTCAAGAATGCGCAGAAAAAAATGTAAGTGAAACAATCTTACACGATTTCTATATAGATGACTACATCTCAGGAAATGATGACAAAGCCACTCTGTTAGAAACATGCAGAGGCGTCATTAAAACACTAGAAAGTGCTCATTTTCACTTAAGAAAGTGGCGTTCAAATACACCATCATTACTTGATAATTTAGTTGCAGAAAACAGTAGCGATGAACTATTTAAATTGGACACAGAAAATCACTCGAAAACCTTAGGTTTACTTTGGTCATGTCAATCTGATGAGCTGCTGTTCTCTGTAGCTGAAAATCTAAAACCCAAACCCACAACCTTGAACCCTGCCGACATAGGTAGTAGGGGTCAGAGCGCATCAAACCTCAAAAATTCACTTTTGTGGTGGGAAGGACCGCCCTTCCTTCATGAAACGGAAATACAATGGCCTACTCAACCTCAAAACTTACCTTTAGAAAATTTGCCTGAAGTCAAAATACAATGTCTCGTTTCAACTGAACAATGCGAGGATAATTTTACCTCTAAATACTCAAACTTTTGTAAATTGCAACGTATTATAGCATACATGAATAGATTCGTTCATAACTGTAAAAATATAACAAACAAGAATACAGGTCCATTAAAGGTGTCAGAGCTTAATCTGTCATTACAAATGTTGTGCAAACAAGTGCAGATTGACAAATTTAGCGAGCAACTCTCACGTTTGCTAAATAAGCGCCCACTTTCTCACAAAGATACTCTGTTGAAATTTAATCCATTTGTAGATACTTTCGGAATTATGCGAGTAGGCGGTAGACTTGCAAGTTCATATTACGATTATAACACAAAACACCCTATTTTATTACATGCATCGCATCACATCACTAAAATATTAGTACACCATTACCATCGAATGTTGATGCACACTGGACCACAGCTGATGCTAGTAACATTACGTCACAGGTATTGGATAATTAACGGCCGTAACGGTTGCAGACAGACTTCACAAAGCTGCATTACATGTTTAAGATACTCGGGTAAAACTCATCAGCCAATTATGGGCAACTTGCCACTGCAAAGGGTACAGTCCGAATATGTATTTGCTAACACATCCTGTGACTACGCTGGGCCAATCCTGATAGCGAGCAGAAAGGGTCGTGGTTGTCAAATGAAGAAAGCATATATAGTTGTTTTTGTTTATTTGGCAGTGAGGGCCGTACACTTGGAGCTCGTCACTGATTTGACAGCCATGGGCTTTATTGCCGCTTTAAATAGATTCATAGCCCGCAGAGGCAAACCAGCCACCATTTTGTCAGATAATGGTACTTGTTTCATAGGGGCTTGTAACGAATTAGCAAAGTTCCTTAAAAATAATTCTGAAGAAATAACGTCATATTCAGCTTCAAAGGAAATAGAATTCAAATTGTGTCCTGCTTATAGCCCACATTTTAATGGTTTGGCGGAGGGCGCAGTTAAGCAGGTAAAACATCATTTAAAACGAGTTACCTCAATGGCTCACATAGATTATGAAGAGATGGTTACATTTTTGGTTCAAGTTGAAGCTTTGCTTAATTCTAGGCCGTTAACCCCTATTTCATCTGATCCCTCAGATCTTACTCCTCTCACCCCTGCGCATTTTTTGATAGGCCGAACGCTCACTATGATACCTGCTCCCTTGGTGCAAGACTCGCCGATACATACCCTAACGAGATATCAGAGAATAGAAGCACTAAAAGCGCATTTTTGGAATCGGTATTATAAGGAATTCATTTCAGAACTGCAGGTCCGAAACAAATGGCGCAGGGATGGAGGCCAGCTGAAGCTTGGCGAGATGGTTCTCGTCAAAGACGACCGCTTGCCCCCCAGCAGATGGCTGCTTGGGCGAGTCACCGCAGTCTACCCGGGCAACGACGGAGTCAGCCGCGTCGCTGACGTCACCACCACCACAGGGACGCTGAGAAGGGCCTACAACAGGCTCTGCCCGCTCCCACTGACATTGGACCAGGATGGTCCAAGGGGGCCAGCTTGTTAACGCGCCCCACTCGCGGACTCGCTGATCGGGTCCCCGCCTCCCGCGCTCGCTCCCCGCGGGCCGCCACCGCCGGCCCGTCGCCTCATCGCGCGCCGGCGATTCATTCCTCCAGCGCTCTCGACCAGAGCGCGCGCGCACACCGCTAATCAGTGCTCGCGATACACGTACCTATTTTTTATGTAATTTAATCGCTCAGACCAATATACGGTTTTAAAGTACAATTTGGTGTCGTCTTCATCATTTACGAACCTTCGTCAACAGTTCTAGACTAGTATTTTTATACAATTTTGATGTTTGACGATCTTTTTGTGAAATTCTTATTATTAAGTTTACCATATCTATAATAGTTCAATGTTTTTTTTAGAACAATAATAACTGCATCAATAAATTGCTCTGATATTTCGATTAAGATGATATTTGTAAAATTTGACGATTTAAAAGTGCTTGTTGCTAGGCCTATTTGAATAAAGAATATTTTGACTTGACTTTTGACTTTTAAGGGATCTCTTCCAGCTTCTTTAGGGATTATTTCTCTTAAATAGATACGTATTTTATTTTATTTGTTTAAATTACATTTGCAAATTACAGCTAACACCATAGCGCCATAAACTCAGTTACTATATACTAATTACCACATTCACTCTTCTTAAACATTTTCTTGAATTCATCAAGCTCGCTATCCCTGAAGTGAACAAATCGCAATACGGAGCCAAGCTCAGGAGTGCGTGCCGTACTCGTAGTTTTTTTTCTATTACCCCAGGTGATATGATCCAGGTCTTTTTTTCTAATACCCCAGACATGCTCCAGGTCTTTATTTCTAATACCCCAGACATGCTCCAGGTCTTTATTTCTAATACCCCAGACATGATCCAGGTCTTTTTTTCTATTACCCCAGACATGATCCAGGTCTCTTTTTAGGGTTCCGTAGCCATTGGCAAAAAACGGAACCCTTATAGATTCGTCATGTTTTTCTATTACCCCAGACATGATCCAGGTCTTTATTTCTAATACCCCAGACATGATCCAGGTCTTTTTTCAGACAGGTATCCAGGTTTTTGTAGGGAATGAATTGTACGCAGGGAATTTTTTATTTAACATTTTCTGTAACATTTCACAATAGATTTCTTCATGTTTACATCATCCTAGATGTATCAAGTTGCATGGTGATAAATTGAGGATTGAGAGAGTTTCACATATATATTTTAAACCTATTATTAATAAAATAATATATTCTTATAATGTAATCCTTCCTTTATTTTTTCAAATTTTCCTTTAATATTTTTTGATTAATTTAATAATAGGTTAAACATTAAATATGGATTAGACGTGGAACTGATCTGTTAGTGTTAAAATTTATTTATTTTTGTCACACACTCAATTGTTACTTTTGACACAGACAGATCAGATGCATATCTAATACAGATATAATATAATAGGGTTGTTTCCATCTACAAATCTTAGGGCAGAATTGTATCCTAATAAATTCGTTTGGATTATAAGAACATGTTAAACTACTTTTAGGGGACCTGTAATGACCATATTTTTGTAAATATTGAATTTAAAATATCTTTTGGCACACGTCACGTGACCAAACTCGAAACGCCATTAAAGATTCTGCTGACGTCACAACTCTCGGATTGACACTGTTGACAGTTAGGTGATAAACAACAAATGACAAATGTCAGTTGACAGTTCGTATCTTCTACGTGCGTATGTAGTTATATGTCAAACCGTAAACTGTGACGTCACACAATTTTCAAAGAGCGTTTTGGGCGCGAAAGTATCTGTCAAAATATATTTTGTTAATTTAACATATTTAAAGCCGTTTTTAGTATAAAAGTTGAATTTTAGGGCAACTTTTAGTTAATATAGAACGTAATACGAGCGTTTCGAAAAATTGGAAACAACCCTATTCTTAGCTTGTTATTCAAATTAGACTTTGTCTGTCAATCACAATAATGTCAAGTGTGACTTCAAGTATCTACCTAAATATTAAATGCGCGTAAAAACGCAAGTCATGCTAAGCAGTCAGACGTCCTCCCTCATCGGACTGGATTCTTGTCCAACTCATTCACTTGCCAAGCAATACGTCTGTGGAATGCTCTCCCTCTGCCTATCAGACAAGCTCAGAGCAAGCTTTCATTCAAAAGCAAGTTGCGTAAGCACTTAGGTATTTGAAAACATTCGTGACTAAATGTCTGCGTGATATCTCACACTAATAGGTACATTATTATTATATATATGTATGTTTATTTATATATATTGAATATGTATATATGTAGGTATATTTAAAATATATATTTGTGTAAGCATACTATCATAGTAGTCTCGACTTGTGTCTATTTCCATATCAACTCTTTACAATCCTGCACCACACTAACTATTTCTGTTTAGCCCAATGGTTGACTGGTAGAGAATGCCTCAAGGCGTTAAGTCCGCCATTTGTACTCTTTTTGTAAATTTGTGCAATAAAGTTTAAACAAACAAACAAACAAACAAACGTCAAATACTCATATTGTAATGCTGCGCAATATATTTGACATGAAATAATAATTTATGCTTAATAGTTTTATAATTAATAAAAAAAAGCGGCCAAGTGCGAGTCGGACTCGCGCATGAAGGGTTCCGCACAATTTAAGACGTATTAAAAAAAAATCTTCTTACTAGATCTTGTTCAACATTTTACCACTTTGGACACACATTTTACCACTTTGGAAGTGTCTCTCGCGCAAACTATTCAGTTTAGAAAAAAATGATATTAGGAACCTAACTATCATTTTTGAAGACCTATCCATACATACCTTACACGTATATGTTTGATGAAAAAAATTTTTTTTAAATTTTATGACGTATTAAAAAAAAAACTACTCACTAGATCTCGTTCAAAACAATTTTCGGTGGAAGTTTGCATGGTAATGTATATCATATATTTTTTTTTAGATTTTTCATTCTGTTATTTTAGAAGTTACAGGGGGGGGGGACACACTTTTTTTCACTTTGGAAGGTTCTCTCGCGCAAACTATTCAGTTTAGAAAAAAATGATATTAGAAACATTAATATCATTTTTGAAGACCTATCCATAGATACCCCACACGTATGGGTATGATGAAAAAATTTTTTTTTTTTTAATTTCATGACGTATTAAAAAAAACTACTTACTAGATCTCGTTCAAACCAATTTTCGGTGGAAGTTTACATGGCAATGTATATCATATATTTTTTTTAGATTTTTCATTCTGTTATTTTAGAAGTTACGGGGGGGGGGACACACTTTTTTTCACTTTGGAAGGTTCTCTCGCGCAAACTATTCAGTTTAGAAAAAAATGATATTAGAAACATTAATATCATTTTTGAAGACCTATCCATAGATACCCCACACGTATGGGTATGATGAAAAAATTTTTTTTTTTTTAATTTCATGACGTATTAAAAAAAAACTACTTACTAGATCTCGTTCAAACCAATTTTCGGTGGAAGTTTACATGGCAATGTATATTATATATTTTTTTTAGATTTTTCATTCTGTTATTTTAGAAGTTACGGGGGGGGGGACACACATTTTACCACTTTGGAAGTGTCTCTCGCGCAAACTATTCATTTTAGAAAAAAATGATATTAGAAACCTCAATATCATTTTTGAAGACCTATCCATAGATACCCCACACGTATGGGTTTGATGAAAAAAGATTTTTTGAGTTTCAGTTCTAAGTATGGGGAACCCCCAAAATTTATTGTTTTTTTTTTTATATTTTTGTGTAAACATCCTAATGCGGTTCATAGAATACATCTACTTACCAAGTTTGAACAGTACAGCTCTTATAGTTTCGGAAAAAAGTGGCTGTGACAGAATCGGACAGACAGACGGACATGACGAATCTATAAGGGTTCCGTTTTTTGCCATTTGGCTACGGAACCCTAAAAATGTATACAATCGCGATAAAATAGTGATCTTTTCAGTCGAGTACCGTGTTTAGGCAACGAAGTTTGCTAAGTTGCCTAAGTAAGGTACGGGAATTGAATAGCTTGATTATAACTACTACTCACTATAAAATAAAACTTTTTTTACTTAAGACCTTAAATAATACAAATTGGTATTATCTTAGTACATAAAAAAAGCGGCCAAGTGCGAGTCGGACTCGCCCATGAAGGGTTCCTTTATGACGTATTAAAAAAAAACTACTTAAACTACTAGATCTCGTTCAACATTTTACCACTTTGGACACACATTTTACCACTTTGGTAGTGTCTCTCGCGCAAAATATTCACTTTAGAAAAAAATTATATTAGGAACCTAAATATCATTTTTGAAGACCTATCCATAGATACCCCACACGTATGGGTTTGACGAAAAAAATTTTTTTTTTAATTTTATGACGTATTAAAAAAAACTACTCACTAGATCTCGTTCAAACCAATTTTCGTTAGAAGTTTGCATCGTAATGTATATCATATATTTTTTTTAGATTTTTCATTCTGTTATTTTAGAAGTTACACAGTTACAGGGGGGGGGACACACTTTTTTTCACTTTGGGAGGTTCTCTCGCGCAAACTATTCAGTTTAGAAAAAAATTATATTAGAAACCTTAATATCATTTTTGAAGACCTATCCATAGATACCCCACATGTATGGGTATGTTAAAAAAAAAAAAAATAATTTCATGACGTATTAAAAAAAAACTACTTACTAGATCTCGTTCAAACCAATTTTCGGTGGAAGTTTACATGGCAATGTATATCATATATTTTTTTAGATTTTTCATTCTGTTATTTTAGAAGTTACGGGGGGGGGACACACTTTTTTTCACTTTGGGAGGTTCTCTCGCGCAAACTATTCAGTTTAGAAAAAAATTATATTAGAAACCTTAATATCATTTTTGAAGACCTATCCATAGATACCCCACATGCATGGGTATGTTGAAAAAAAAATTTTTTTTTAATTTCATGACGTATTAAAAAAAAACTACTTACTAGATCTCGTTCAAACCAATTTTCGGTGGAAGTTTACATGGCAATGTATATCATATATTTTTTTTAGATTTTTCATTCTGTTATTTTAGAAGTTACGGGGGGGGGGGACACACATTTTACCACTTTGGAAGTGTCTCTCGCGCAAACTATTCATTTTAGAAAAAAATTATATTAGAAACCTCAATATCATTTTTGAAGACCTATCCATAGATACCCCACACGTATGGGTTTGATGAAAAAAGATTTTTTGAGTTTCAGTTCTAAGTATGGGGAACCCCCAAAATTTATTGTTTTTTTTCTATTTTTGTGTGAAAATCTTAATGCGGTTCATAGAATACATCCACTTACTAAGTTTGAACAGTACAGCTCTTATAGTTTCGGAAAAAAGTGGCTGTGACAGAATCGGACAGACAGACGGACATGACGAATCTATAAGGGTTCCGTTTTTTGCCATTTGGCTACGGAACCCTAAAAATGAAGTACAAAAAATATAAACGCGCAAAGTCCGCTCGTTGACTACAGCGTATCGAAAAATATTATTATAGTTGGCATGCGAGTCTGTGCGGAAAGAGAAGAGTTGTGGGATGTATGGGGTCCAAAACATTCCACGATTCCTCCCTTACCGAACAGACTCTAAAAAGTACGCAATTATGATTTGGTATACGAAATCTTAATGCAACCGTTACAGTCAACGAGTAGAAAAAAAAATTGAAGCCAATGAAAACTGCGGGCGGGGTAGGTTTATAGAGGAGGGATAACTGTCAATGGTACTTATCAGTCATGTGAATCGTTTATTGAAGTAAAAAATTAACTAAAAAGCTTCATCTTTAAATATTTCACCGCTATGTTTAGGGATATAAATATGACATTATCTATGAAACCCTTTTCAGCCGCTGTCCATGGTAATAAAGCTCCCACAAATGTTTCTACAAGGAGGTTTAATCCCTGACTTACTATTTGTGACCTTATCTATGAAAAGGGACCTTATTGTCGATGGCGCTTACGCCGCACTGCGTCGCGCGGCGTTGTTTATAATATGGGAGCATCGTTGATAATGGCATAAGCGCCACCGACAATAAGGTCCCTTTTCATAGATAAGGTCACAAATAGTAAGTCAGGGATTAAACCTCCTTGTAGAAACATTTGTGGGAGCTTTATTACCATGGACATCGGCTCATAATATGATGATGATCACAACGGTGTGATACACGCCCAATGGCGGGTAGGTAAATATTTGAAACTGACAAAACTTTGCCGTTTACGCGAAAGACATTATTAAGGCAGAACCACACGGAGCCGTGCGCTATATTAACTAGAAGTTTCTCAAATGATGTTTAGTTCTACGTTTAACGTTAGGCAGATACCTACTAAATAGCTTGACTAACATTTTGCAGTAAAGTGGGGACAGTTTTTCCATACAAACGTAGTTCCTATTTTCTCTCTTATAGAGAATATTTTTTCGCTGTTTATAGAGAATATTTTTTCGCTGTTTGATGTTATTTTTTATCACAGCTATGCTTCGTAGATTCTTTTTCTTCGTCTGATTTTCACGAAGCGCGTTTCGTTTCATACAATTTTAATAAACGGGATAGCAATATCTAAATTTTGACGGCTTCCTAGCCTAATCGGTAATGACCTTACGAAGCAGGAGGTCCCGGGTTCGATCCCCGTAAAGGCCATTTATTTATGTTCATCATTGAGTTATGGATGTTATTGACATATGTGTCCAAGTATGTAAATAGTACCCATAGTACAAACTTTGTTTAGATTGGGGCTAGGTCGATCTGTCGATCGTACTTATTTATAATTATCCTATTTATTTTTTTATACTACGTCGGCGGCAAACAAGCACACGGCCCGCCTGATGGTAAGCAGTATCCGTAGCCTATGTACGCTTGCAACTCCAGAGGAGCGGTTTTCTGTAAGGTGGAGGTACTTCCCCAGTTGGGCTCTGCTCTAGATCTGGAATGACATCCGCTGTGCTGTGCCCTACCACACAAAGCGAGATGATATTCACAATACCCATACCTCTCTTGTGGACGTAGTTTAAGGACGCCCGGGTACGTCCTATGGAAAGACTACTAAAATTATTGGCCGTTAGCCATTTAACATAAAAAACTTAATTAACCTATTGTAGACTTTAATGTCTTTGAAATAAGGTACCAATTGTCAGTTAACAGCGTGAACAATAGTACCTGGTTCCACTTTTTTGTAATGATTAATAATCTTTTGATAACAGTGTAAGAATACGTGTTTATATTAGGTATAGCTGTCAGAATATGAATATGTTGATTTAGAGTAACTTGTTTGTATTAGTCTTTTTATGTATGGGTGTGGTAATCTAACAGTAGCTTGAGGCAGGCGACACTCCTCCTTTCGGCTTTTCCCGGCTCCATTCGGCTCAGCATTGCTCCGAGCAATTAGGGTTGGCACAACTTGACTTCCCTATACGTGCACGACCACAGAAAGAAAAGATAATGAATAGAAGAAAAAGCGGTCAAGTGCGAGTCGGACTCGCGCATGAAGGGTTCCGTACCATTTGAGACGTATTAAAAAAAAATCTACTTGCTAGATCTTGTTCAACATTTTACCACTTTGGACACACATTTCACCACTTTGGAAGTGTCTCTCGCGCAAAATATTCAGTTTAGAAAAAAATGATATTAGGAACCTAAATATCATTTTTGAAGACTTATCCATAGATACCCCACACGTATGGGTTTGATGAAAAAATTTTTTTTTTTAAATTTTATGACGTATTAAAAAAAAAACTACTTAGGTACTAGATCTCGTTTAAACAAATTTTCGGTGGAAGTTTGCATGACAATGTATATCATATATTTTTTTTAGTTTTTTTATTCTGTTATTTTAGAAGTTACGGGAGGGGGGACACACATTTTACCACTTTGGAAGTGTCTCTCGCGCAAACTATTCATTTTAGAAAAAAATGATATTAGAAACCTCTTTATCATTTTTGAAGACCTATCCTTAGATACCCCACACGTATGGGTTTGATGAAAAAAGATTTTTTGAGTTTCAGTTCTCTAAGTATGGGGAACCCCCAAAATTTATTGTTTATTTTTCTATTTTTGTGTGAACATCTTAATGCGGTTCATAGAATACATCCACTTACTAAGTTTGAACAGTATAGCTCTTATAGTTTCGGAAAAAAGTGGCTGTGACAGAATCGGACAGACAGACGGACATGACGAATCTATAAGGGTTCCGTTTTTTGCCATTTGGCTACGGAACCCTAAAAATGACCTGTTTAAAGAAAAGTACAGATAGCGATAAAAACCGAATTATTACACACCTTTGAAACATTAATTTTGCCCAATGAAAATGTATATATTATATGTGACATTATCTATGAAAAGGGAACTTATTGTCGATGGCGCTTACGCCGCACTGCGTAGCGCGGCGTTGTTTATAATATGGGAGCATCGTTGATAATGACGTAAGCGCCACCGACAATAAGGTCCCTTTTCATAGATAATGTCACATATAGGTACTTGTTTTATGCTTTATGCAGGATTTCATTTTATTTAAGTCTACAGTATTCAATTTTCACGCAAGTTGTTAAATACGCTTTACTTATAACAACTTTTATCCTACCTAGAGCATAACAGGAAATATCTAGATAGATACTTATATCTAATATGTATTATTAGCGAATAATCTTCTTAACCTTTTCAACGCCAAAGACCACTAAAACGGTCATCGTCTGTCGTGCCCGCGACGCCAATGACCATTAAAAAGGCTATGGCGGACGTTGTCAAAGCGACTTTCCTACTGTCAGTTAAGCTCCATATTCGCTCTTCACCAGTTAACTTTTTGGCGTCCATGGCATTTCTTGACACGTGTGGAAAAGCGTTGAAAAGGTTAAACACATTTACATTCATCCTATACTTCAAAACAACCGTCAAGTTCATCATTTAAGAAGTCGCTAGCGGCGTGACAGGTGTAAGTTTTTTGTCAACATTCTATTGTAATGAATACTTTCGTTTGATGCGGTATTTAAATTACCACAAACTTATTTCGTGCAGTTGAACATCCAAATTACCCTTTAGACATGGCTGATAAAGTTTTAAAAAAACAATCATAGACTTTATCACATCGTAATACGGTCTAGAATCTAATATTTTAATGTATTATATACGGTATTAAAATGAAAGTTTAATGCATAGTGTGTGAAGTTGAAATTTTCCAACTGCATTTTATAAAGTTGTGATGCGCTAATGATATCATTTCGTTTGTAGGCAAATGTTGAAACAATGTTTTTGTAGTGTGATGTTATAAAGACATTAGTGTTTCTGGCACGTGTTGTCTTCTTTAGTAAACAAATGATGTAACTTATATTATTTTCTTACAATTATATGTCTTTTTAGAAACAAACACTGACAGTTTGTGAATCGAGATTATAGTTATTTGCCTCCAGAGTTCGACGTAGCTGTATTTAAATATATTTTGATATGAGCGCTAAAAATATTGTTTACCTACATGTGGTGCTACTTTCCCGCACGTGTTTTTTTTTTATACTACGTCGGTGCAAACAAGCATACGGCCTGCCTGATGGTAGCGTACGTGTGCAGGAATGAGTACTTTCCGTGCATATGTCGAAACTTTAAAGAGCCATATGTACTGTAAAACGTACGATATATGTACGAATAGGTAATTCGCAACTCGTGTCGATTTAAAACACTCCCTTCGGTCGTGTTTTAATCTATCACCACTCGTTGCGAATTTCCTATTTTCTGCACTTGTATCGTAAATAACTATTTTAAGCACCGAAAAATGGTGGGGAAAATTCTAATCTATCTAATAGTTTCATCTAATAGTTTGTCTGGAAGAGATCGCTTTTTAGCGATAAGACCGCCTGTTGTTACCTGCTTCTATTTTCCTTTAAAATTCATTTGTAGTTTTACATGTATGTAAAATGTATAATTGTTGGTGCAATAAAGAATATTTACTTACTTACTTTGTACATATCGTATATTCAACTTACACATAATTGGAAGTATTTATAGAATATATTATATCCTAACCTAAACCTTATTTTATCCCCTCGGGCGGCATAGCAATTATAGCAAAATTTTAAATTTTCGCGAGACGGCATATTTTCAACAATTAAAATGGCGGCCGCCGCACGTTCATTTCATTTTTCATTTCCAATGAATTGAGGTCTAAACGTAGTGTAATATCGCAGAAAGGTAGACTACCATCGAAATTTTCTATTTTTAATATCACATTTGTTTTCAAATAGACATTTGTCATAAAAAAATGACTAATAACGTTTCCACACTATGTCATAGCGAATGGCATGCAAAGTTAACTTGGTCCGACTCAAAAACTAAAAACTGACATCAATTACACCGCACCGTAACGTACCCCAATTACACCGTCGTTCCTAATGTTCGCCAACACGCGAGCATTCCATGACTAACTGTACTTCTTAGGGTTCCGTAGGCTTCTTGTAAAAATGCCCATTTAAAATCTGCTCCCATTTTGACATGTTCATATTTCCTTAGTATTTAGATTTTTGCACACTTTCACACGCTGCAATGAACTCCATATTAGCCGATTTCAATAAAAGAGGAGGTCTAGCTTGTCCAATTTCCAAGTTCAAGTTCGCATTACATTTACTATGGCGTACCTGATCTTAGAAAAAATCTGGCCTGAAGGCCTACCGCAAACCACGTTCGACGGGTTGCCTCCCTGTCACACTTATGTACAAATTTACAAGTGCGACAAAGAGGCAACACGTCGAACGTGGTTCGCGGTAGGCCCTCTGTTTAATTACGCTGTCATAGTGAAACTTTTTTAGTGTCATGACTGTTTGCCCAGTCAGGGGCAGAACGAGACATGCTGTGTCTTTCAACGACTTCAAATAGCATAAAATAATATATTACCTGTTCTATGCGCTAGCAACTGATATGTTTGAAGTCTGTGCCAAGTTAAATGTTAAAAGCTTCAACACTCAACTCACTGCTGGACCCAATGCTAACCAATGTGCGGTTTGATGAGAAAGAAATTAAGCTACTCATTAATTTTTAGATATAATTTTTAGGCTTAAGTACTAACCCTTTTCAATAAATTTTTTTTTTTTTTTTTGTAACAAAATGTATGTGTCACAGTTACATGAGTTCAAATCCTGGTAAGGGCATGTATTTGTGTGATGAGCATGCATAATTGTTCCTGAGTCATGGGTGTTTTCTATGTATTTAAGTATTTATAGATATTTATATATTATATATATCGTTGTCTAAGTACCCTCAACACAAGCCTTATTGAGCTTACTATGGGACTTAGTCTTATTATTACTTGCTTGGGAATATATAGGTATTATTGAGCAGTATTGTAACTATTTGGCTTGGCACCGACTTAAAACATCACAGTTGCTAGGGCTTTTTACAACCTTTTATGTAACTTGTCCTGTTAGTATGTAGGTTATTTTGTTACTGTCAAATCTTTGAAGCTCAATTTGACCCACTTCCCGATTTCCGATCGAGCTGTAAATTTGCATACATATGTAAGTCGGGTGACAATGTAATCTTATGTTACCATCGAGCTGATATGATGATGGAGACAGGAGGTGGCCATAGGAACTCTGTGATGAAACAACGAAACCTATGTTTGTGGTATTTAGAATTGTCTCGATAAGTATAAGTTGCCCGTGGTGAGAAAAGTACAGTTAGCGACAAAAGCTTGTACCAAAAATATTTTTTTTGCGAAAAACTTATTTGATATATTAAACGACTTGCGTTGAAAATAAATACAGAACCTCAATAAATAAAAACCAATCGCGCTCACCTATCTTAATGCTACGATTGTATGCATTGTTCTTTTTACATAAACCCGTTCCCGGTTTCTCCCACGGGTGCAAAGATATAAGTAGTTATTGCTAAATATGGATGCGGCAGTTTGGTTGGTGAAGAGTATAATTTAAATGACACAAAAAGGTATAAACACACAATTTAATAAAAAAAAATGTCGTAATTTATCGTGATCTCTTGGCGATACTGTCCAGAAGGCTGGCAACACAGTAGTACTACAGAATAGCAATGGTGATCTGTTGAGCGAAATATTGGCCAGCTTTCTGGTCATCAGAAGTCACCAGGGTATAAAATAAGTATCAAAGTTAGTACTGATTTGAAATCCTTCTATTTTAGAAAAATTGTGACGTTATCTATGAAAAGGGACCTTATTGTCGATGGCGCTTCCGCCGTTATAAACGATGCTCCGATACAAATACAACGCTGCGCGACGCAGTGCGGCGTAAGCGCTATCGACAATAAGGTCCCTTTTCATAGATAATGCCACAATTCTTGAAAGATTGAGTGTGATTTTAATGGGAAACTCAATAATTATCAATTTGTGTTATAACTATATACTTAGCTACAGTTATATTTTGATATTTGGTTCGAAATTCTTTTCGTTGTCTTGTTTTGGACCAAATTTTCATGCTTGAATTTCTGTATTTTATCAAATAAAATAAAAACAAAAACTATTGCATTTACCATGAGAAAAAATAAAAACTAAATCTTCTCATACAAAAAGCTACACTCCATCACATTTTTTGGGAAACAAAAACAAGACAACGAAAAGATTTTTTACCCATTTGGTAGTTAAATATGTAAAGTAATTTCGTTACCTACTGTTACGTTAAAGGTGAATATTTATAAAACACCTTGCTTGAGTGTATAATTGAATTTTTTTAAGCTGATCGCTTAGGACTATGATCTCTCATAATCCTAAACAGTCAGCTTTAAAAAAAATCAACTATTTATACCTTTGATATTCGAATATAGACAAAATTTTTCAACTAATAACCAGTTTTTTACTACAGAACAAGAAGCTTAACTTATCATAACTAATTAACATCACTATTATCATATCTGTATAAGATCGACACAGATTTATATCGGAATCATGAGCATTAATTTCAATAGCAGATTGACTTTAGATTAGAGGTCCATGTCGCTTGTCAACCTTGATTGAAGCTCATGTTGGCAAGATGTATACGGGTAATTCCGTAAGTCGGATAATTCCGGAAATCAGATGAAAATCACCGCGAACTCCATCATGATATAGTAAAGGGACTCTTAGAATCTTATGAATAATTGTCACGCGATTTTTTTATTTAGATGGATGATGGAATAATCGATCTGATCGTCCCGGGTTCAAATCGTGTTAAGGGCATTTATTCTTGTGATGAGCACGTATATTTGTTCTTGGGTCGTGGGTGTTTTCTATGTATTTTAGTATTTGTATTAAATATATATAAAAATATATATTTTTTTATTTATAAAATTTACATCCTAGTCTATATACCCACAAACACAAGCTTTATTGAGCTTACTGTGGGACTTAGTCAATTTGTTTAATAATGTCCTATAATATGTATTTTTACAATTCACATAATTTTGAATTTTGACGACCGGTTTGGCCTAGTGGGTAGTGACTAGTGACCCTGCCTACGAAGCTGATGGTTCCGGGTTCAAATCCTGGTAAGGGCATTTATTCGTGTGATGAGCATGGATATTTGTTCCTGAGTCATGGGTGTTTTATATGTATTAAAGTATTTATAAATATTTATATATTATATAATTATATCGTTGTCTAAGTACCCTCAACACAAGCCTTATTGAGCTTACTGTGGTACTTAGTCAATTTGTTTAATAATGTCCTATAATATTTATTTATTTATTTATGTATTTATTATTATTATTTTAGAAACAAACACCGACAGTTTGTGAATCGAGATTATAGTTATTTGCTTCCAGAGTTCGACGTAGCTGTATTTAAATATATTTTGATATGAGCGCTAAAAATATTGTTTACCTACATGTGGTGCTACTTTCCCGCACGTGTTTTTTTTTATACTACGTCGGTGGCAAACAAGCATACGGCCTGCCTGATGGTAGCGTACGTGTGCAGGAATGAGTACTTTCCGTGCATAGTGTTACATATACCACCTTCATAATTATTCCCACGTGCACGTCGACAACGAGGCCTGAATACTTGCGCTAGTGAGTTGCACTCTCGACCTTGCATTGTCGCAGTGACAGCTGATGCATCGATGATAGCTTCTGAGACAAATGCTTTTTACAAGCTTTTATTTAACTTGCAATGCTTTATTTATGTCAAATCTTGCCAGATAAATTAGATTATTAGACCCACTTTCCTTTACTCAATTGAGCTAAAACAGAAAAAGAAACGCTGATGGCCTAGCGGTAAGTTTTTCAGAGTGTATGTACGAAATATAATTTGATATTCACCAGTCGCTTTTCGGTGAAAACATCGTGAGAAAAACGGAATAACCCCGCAATAAGGCCTAGTTTACCCTCTGGGTTGGAAGGTCAGATGGCAGTCACTTGCGTAAAAACTAGTGCCTACACCAATTCTAGGGATTAGTTGCCAAGCGGACCCGAGACTCCAATGAGCCGTAGCAAAATGCCAGGACAGCGCGAGGAGGAAGAAATGAGCTGAAACTCCACATATGTAAGTTGTGGGACAGTACAATATTATGGTGCCATCGACTGATCTGATGATGGATATAGGAGGTGGCCATAGGAACTCTGTGATAAAACAACGTTACCTAATTGTATTTGGTTTATTAGAGTTGTCTCGACCCGTATGGTTGCCTGTAGAAAGAAAAGTACAGTCACTTTAAGAAATCACTATCTGGACAGACCACTTAGTATCCTGAAGGTTGTCTGGAAGAGATCGCTGTTTAGCGATAAGTCCGCCTACATATTTATACCTTTACATACTTTGTACCATTTTTTTTGTAGTGTGCAATAAAGCATTTTATTATTTATTCTCTTTATTTATTTTTGGTCTTAGGCTAGGTCATTTATAATATGAATATAAAAGTAAAATATAAAAACACTTACAAAACAATACAAAATACATATAAACACATTATAAAAAACCTAACCTAGGGTGCCGCCAGCAGCGGGGCAGGGCCCAAGCTGCCGGTGGTCAGGGCCCAAGCTGCCGGTGGTCAGGGCCCAAGCTGCCGGTGGTTATTATTTATTATTATTATCCTTTTTTTCGCCAATTACGTTTTTGTATACGTGGTTTCTGTTAATTTTTGGGAAATTTATGACTTGACTTGTGAAGAGATAATTACAATCTTCGCTTACATTAATGCTTCCGCAGCAATATCGTTGTAACATTGCTATTGCAGTCGACGAATATATTCCATTCAATTCCATTCGATTCGATTCAATTAGATTCGATGCAATTCAAATCAATTCGATTCAATAATTAAAGCAAGAAATATTACTTTGCTAATCCGCGAGAAAATAACGTGTTAGTCAATCAGTGCTAACCCGTTATACTTACTTGCGTATTTTTACA